>NC_135305.1:55714743-60514743 GCF_048772815.1 Callospermophilus lateralis
AAGACTGGGGGACTGGGGATGTGGCTCAAGCGGTAGCGCGCTCGCCTGGCATGCGTGCAGCCTGGGTTCAATCCTCAGCACCACATACAAATAAAGATATTGTGTCCGCCGAAAATTAAAAACTAAAAAAAAGACTGGGGATTCAGCTCAGTTGGTAGAGTGCTTGCCTTGCATGCACAAGGCCATGGTTCAATCCCCAGCACCCAAAACAAACAAAAAACTGATATTTAAGGGGTTCAGTTGTAGAGCATTTGCCTAGCATGTATGAGGCACTAGGTTCAATTCTCAGCATATGCATATAAATAAATAAAATAAGGTCCATTGACAACTAAAAAATATTTTCAACAAAAATGTTAGCCAGGTGCAGTGGTATATGCTGTAATCCTAGTGGCTTGGGAGGTGGAGACAGGAGGATTGTGAGTTCAAATCCAGCCTCAGCAATATCAAGGTGCTAAGCAACTCAGTGAGGCTCCTGTCTCTAAGTAAAATACAAAATAGGGCTGGAGATATGGCTCAGTGGTTGAGTCCCCTGAGTTCAATCCCTGGTATGCCTCCCCACCCAAAAAAAGTTAGTTAAGGGGCTGGGAATGTAGCTCAAGTGATAGAAGGTTGCCTATTATTTACAAGGCTCTGTGTTCAATCCCCAGCATGGCATTTAAAAAATAATGTTCTTTGAGGTTCTCATCTAATTTTAGGAATGTCAAAAAGTCCTGAGACTAAAAAGTTTGAGAATTATTGGCTTAGACTAATTGATACGTACCTAAGTCATTGATTGGGGGAAGTAGATACAGGAACAAAAACTGGGGCTCTGCTAACATGGAGGAAGAGAAAAATGGTTTAGGGTAGGCATCCAGCAATATCTGCTACTGAAGAGAGCTGGTTTGGAACTGGTTCATGAGAAAGGAGGGGAAGAAAGAAGTATAAGACCAGCTCAAGAGAGAACAAATAAGCTTCTCTCCCTGCTAAGGCTATGGGAGTAGGTTTCTAGAAGACTGTTGTTAGCAGTAAAAAGTCTGAAGCATGGGATGAGAAAAGTGGCTATAATGTTAGTAGCAAAGCTTATTTGAAGAAAGGACAGGCTTGGATACTAGAAAACTAGTTAACCAGTGAAGGAGGTTACAGTAATTCTTCACTTCAAATGTAAAAGAATTTTTTAAAAAAAATGTTTTTAGTTGTAGATGGACATAATCCCTTTATTTTGAAGCACTCTACCACTGAGCCACAACTTCAGCCCAAGAATTTTCACTGGATTATATACATTTATATTTTTAAAAACCACAGTTTTGGCTAGGAGAAGGGGTTCATGACTGTAATTCCAGCTACTGGGGGCGGGCGGTGCTGAGGCAGGATAATTGCAAGTTTGAAGCCAGCCTTCACAACTTAGTAAAACCCAGTCTCAAAATAAAATTTAAAAAGCAGGGCTGGGGTTGTGGCTTAGGGGTAGAGTGCTTGCCTAGCATGTCCAAGACCCTGGCAGCACCACATATAAATAAAATAAAGGTATTGTGTCCATCTACAATTAAAAAATAAATATTAAAAAAATTAAATTAAATTAAATTAAAAAAAAAACTGGAGGGATGAGGTTGTAGGTCAGTGGTAGAGCACTTGCCTAGCATGCAAGAGGCATGGTTTGATCCCCAGCATCACATAAAAATAAATACATAAAACGAGGGTAATGTGTTCACCTATAACTAAAAAAAATTATTATAAAAAAAGAACTGGGGATATAGCCTATAGGTAGAATGCTCCTGGGTTTAATCCCTAATACTGCCATAATACAAAACAAACCACATATCTTTATGTGGTCAAACAAAATAATCCAAGGTGGAAATTATTTAAAACACAGTTTCATTGGGATGGGGATATAGCTCAGTTGGTAGAATGCTTGCCTCGTACACACAAGACCCTGGGTTCAATCCCCAGCACCATAAATAGATAGATAGATAGATAAATTTTAAAAATACAGTTTTAGGGCTGGGATTGTGACTTAGTGGTAGAGCGTTTGCCTAGCATGCATGGGGCACTGGGTTCAATCCTCAGCACCACGTAAATGTAAAATAAAGATATTGTATCCACCTAAAACTAAAAAATAAATTAAAAAAAAAATACAGTTTCATTCCAAGAAGAGGAAGTGTAGGGAACATGTCCACAGGCCATGTTGGGTCTAAGAATCCTACAACAGAGCTACTAAGGTAAATACACACACACACACACACACACACACACACACACACACATACACACATAGAGTTTCCTCTGTTCAAGGTGCTGCAAGTGAGTGGGCTTTCAAAGTGCTGTAGAAGTTGAAGTGCAGGATATCACTCTGTAATTGTCACTGTAACTGGTCATGATAGAGCTATTGTACTTTTGGAAGATATTGGCCTATTTTTCAGATTTTATTCCAATGAAAATGCATGGTAAACTTTTTTGTGTTTTATATTTCTCAGCATAACTCATTTTCTGGTCACTTCTAACATCACTCTTTAGGAAAACATTCATTATATAATGTGTGAAAATACTATACATAAACTATTATGAAATGACACAATTGGTTTTTCTTTTATAGTACTGAGGATTGAATCCAGGGGTGCTTTACTACTGTGCCACATTACTTTTTATTTTAAGACAAGGTCTCTCTAATTTTCCCAGGCTAGCCTTGAACTTATTATCCTCCTGCTTCAGCCTCCAGAGTTACTGGGACTACAGGTGTATGCCCCATCTCCCAAAATACTATTATATGTATATAAATTTTTAAGTTGTTGATGGACCTTTATTTGATTGATCGATTGATTGATTGTGGTGCTGGTGATTGAACCAAGGACTTTGTGCATATGAGGCAAACACTCAACCAACTGAGCTATATCCTCAGCCCCATTTTATTTATTTATATGTGGTGCTAAGACTCAAATCAGTGCCTACATATGCTTGGCACTGAGCCACAACTCCATCCCAGTACTAATTTTTTAAAAACAGCACAATATGGTAAATGTTTCTCTCTGGATGATATAACTATAGATATTATTTCCTTTTTTTTTTTTTTGAGACAGGGTCTTGATATTTTGCCCAGGTTGGCTTTGAAGCCTACTTCAATTTTCTGAATAGCTGGGACTACAGGAATATACCAACATGCCTGGCTTATATCATTAAAAATATGTTTTTATTTTTAGTTGACCCTAACAATTATAAAGCTAAGTTCTCACACCTAGACAATTAAGTATTTGAGATTAATTGTGGCTGTATATGTGTTTAAATGCTTGGAAAAAAAATGAAACCCAGGGTATAAAAGTCAGCAAGATTATGGCTAGACCTCATCTAATTTATTTATATATGTGCTTATATATTAGTTAATCTTGATCTTCTAAATCTACTCTAATACAGCCCTGGGCAAATCTTTAGGAGTCTCTCTCTCTCTCTTTTTTTTGGCCCTGGGTATTAAACTCAGGGGTGCTTAACCACTGAGTCAATCCCCAGCCCTTTTTTATCTTTTTATTTTTTATTTTGAGAAGGACTCTTCCAAAGTTACTAAGGACCTTGCTAAGTTGCTGAGGCTGACCTTGAACTGGCCATCCTCCTGCCTCAACCAGCCAAGTCCATGGTATTACAGTCATGTGACACTATGCCCAATTTTAAGAGTCATTTTTGAGATGACATATGTAAGAGTTGTGTATGTGTGTGTGTGGGTGTAACTGGGGATTGAACCCAGAGGTGCTATACCACTGACCTTCATCCCCAGCCCTTTTTATTTTTTATTTTGAGACAGGGTCTTGCTAATTTCTTGAGACTGGATTTGAATTTATGATTCTCCTGCCTCAGTCTTCTGAGTTGCTAGGATTTGTAAGAGACTTATGTAGCATTTTACTTATGATAAATCTGTTACTATTGATAATTTTTCTAGATAATTTATCTTGTCTGCATTCTCTTTTCTTTCATCTAAATGTTGAACTGAAAATTCCCTTTATTTCTACTGTTTAAATAAATAGCAGAATGAGAAGTCTCTCAGGATTCTCACTTGGAATCAAAGGCATTTAAAGAAAAAATAATGACCTCTTGTGGTGACTGTAAAACATTCTTTTATAAATGTTTTATAAAACATTCTTTTATAACCCTCTCTTCAAAAGTGTAGCTTAATTCCCTTCCTTTGAGCATATGATGCTCTGGTTTCTGATGTATAGAATTTGGTAGAAATGATGGATTGTGACTTCTGAGGTTAGGTCACAAAAGGCACTCAGTTTCTTCCTTGTCTCTTGGATAATTTGCTCTGGGGGAACGCAGCCATTCCAGCAGCCCCATGGAGAGGTCCAGGCTGTGAGGAAGGGATATCTCTGCAACAGTCAGGAAGGACACAAGGCCTCCTGCTAACAGCCATGCGAATGAACCATCTTGGTAACAGAACTTGCAGCCTCAGTCCAGCCTTCAGATGACTGCACCCCCCAATAACATCTTCACTCTCCAGCCAAGCTGCTCCCACACTTCTGGACCACAGATACTGTGAGATAATAAATGGTTATTGTTTTATTTTAAAATTTTTTGGTGGTGCTAGGGATCAAACCCAGGGCTTTGTGCATGCTCTATCACTTAGCTCCACCTGTAGTCCTAAATGTTTAATGTATTAAGCATCTATATTTGGAAGAGATTTATTATACAGCAATAGATACCTAATACATTCCTTAATGTGCATATATATGACAAGCTAATATTTATTGAATACTTAGATACTTCTCTAAGTATTTTATGTTCCTTAAGTGATTTAATCCTCATGATAAATATGATTATGCACTTCTCGAAGTGTTTTATGTGAATGAACTCATTGGCACAGAAGGTAACCTTCCTATCTGTACTCAAGCACATCAAACAACTGAGGCACAGAGAGTCTGAGTACCCTACTCAAGCTTACCCTACTCAAGCTAATGGCAAAACTAGCATTGGAACCTTGGTTGTCTGGCTCTGCTATCTCTACACTAACTTTTTTTTTTTTCCAAGTTGTTGACAGACTATTTATTTATTTATTTATATATTTATTTATTTATTTATATTTATATTTATAGAATCGAACCCAATGCCTCACACATGCCAGGCAAATGCACTACCGCTGAGCCCCAGCCCCAGCCCCAGCCCCAGCCCTCTATATTAATTTAAATAAATAAATAATTTAAAAAGCACTTTATTTGATTTGTTTATTTTTATGCAGTGCTGAGGATGGAACCTAGTGCCTCACATATACTAGGCAAGTACTCTACCACTGAGCCACAACTCCAGCCCCTATACTAACTTCTATTGTGAAATTAGTGATGTTACAATAGTGCTAGTATCATTGAGAAATACTCTCAAATGAAGTAATAAAAACAGATTTAAACTTCATAATGGAAAATGATAGATAAAAAGAGACATTTCCTGGGACTGAGGTTGTGGCTCAGTGGTGGAGCACTTGCCTTGCACATGTGAGGCACTGGGTTCAATCCTCAGCACCACATGAAAGTAAATAAACAAAGTAGAGATATCATGCCCATGTATAACTTAAAAATTTTTTTAATAAACAAATAAAATAAATGTATTGTATTCATCTACAACTAATATATATAAATGACATTTCCTAAGTTTAGAAGCCTTGGGAATTTTTAAAAGGAGGTTAAGTTTCTCATTTATTAAAGGCCCCAAGATGATGGATTGTATAACCCCTGAAGTCTTTTCTTTTCTTTTTCTTTTTTTTTTTTTTTGTACTGGGGATTGGGGAATTGAATCCAGGATACCCTACCACCCCAGCCCTTTTTTATTTTTTAATTTTTTCTTCTTAGTTGTAGATAGACACAATACCTTTATTTTATTTGTTTATTTTTATGTGGTGCGGGGATTGAACCCAATGCCTCATGCATGCTAGGCAAGTACTCTATCCCTGAGCCACAACCCTGGCCGCACCCCAGCCCTTTTAATGAATTTTGAGACAGGGCCTCACTAAATTGCCCAGGCTGGCCTTGAGCTTGTGATCCTCCTATCTCAACCTCCTGAGTAGCTGGGATTTGCTGGTGTGTGCCTCTATGAGCCAGCTACCTCTGAATTCTTTTTCCAATTTTGTGACATACTAAACATACCTTCTAAGATACAACATGATTTAATGACTCCACTTGGAAATATTTGAGTATAATTGGTTTTAAAATATTCTTTTCATTCTCTATTGCATTTGGTAAAAATTAATATTATGTGGATGTCTTGGGTTACATTGTACTAGAATGGGGAAAATTTTGTATGTTCTGCCCATTTTCTTTAATTTATATTGTTGGTTGTTCAAAACATTACATAGTTCTTGACATATCATATTTCACACTTTAATTCAAGTGGGTTATGAACTCCCATTTTTACCCCAAATACAGATTGCAGCATCACATCGGTTACACATCCACTGTTTTACATATTGCTATACTAGTGTCTGTTGTATTCTGCTGCCTTTCCTATCCTCTACTATCCCCCATCCACTCCCCTCCCATCTTCTCTCTCTACCCCATCTACTGTAATTCATTTCTCCCCCTTGTTTTTTTTTTTCTTTTTTTCCCCTTTCCCCTCACTTCCTCTTGTATATAATTTTGTATAACCATGAGGGTCTCCTTCCATTTCCATGCAATTTCCCTTCTCTTTCCTTTTCCCTCCCACCTCTCATCCCTGTTTAATGTTAATCTTCTTCTCATGCTCTTCCTCCCAACTCTGTTCTTAGTTACTCTCCTTATATCAAAGAAAACATTTGGCATTTGTTTTTTAGGGATTGGCTAGCTTCACTTAGCATAATCTGTTCTAATGCCATCCATTTCCCTGCAAATTCTATGATTTTGTCATTTTTTAATGTGTTCTGCCCATTTTCACTTTTGAATTTCGAGACCAAAATAGGTTCAGTTCTAAAACTATATAATACTTTCTTTTTTTTAATTTTTTTGGTACCAGGGATTGAACCCAGGGGTGCTTAACCACTGAGTCACATCCCTAGCCCATTTTTAATACCTTTTTTAAATTTTGTTTTTTTAAATATATTTTTAGTTGTAGATGGAAACAATACCTTTATTTTTTTGTTTATTTTTGTGTGGTGCGGGGGATCGAACCCAGTGCCTCACCCATGCTAGACGAGCGCTTTACCACTGAGCAACAGCCCCATCCCTTAAATTTTATTTTTATGTGGTGCTGAGGATTGAACCCAGGGCCTCACATGTTCTAGGTGAGCCCTCTACCACTGAGTCACTCCCAGTCCATTTTTTAATGTTTTATTTTTAACACAGGGTCTTGCTGAGTTGCTGAGGGCTTCACTAAATTGCTGCGGCTGGCCTCAAACTTGTGATCCTCTTCCTGCCTCAGCTTCCTGAGTGACTGGGATTACAGATGTGCACCACCATACCCAGCTTTCAATACTTTCCATTCTTAACTATATCCACTTAACTAATTTGTTGTATATAGCAATAATGATGTTAGAATAAAAATTTAGGAATCATACTTTGTTTCTTTCTTTCCTTCCTTTCCTTCTCTTTTTCCTTCCTCCCGTCCTTTCTTCTTCCTTTCCTAGGGATACAACCCAGGGTTGTTTTACCATTGACTGACTATAGCCTTTTTATTTTTATTTTGAGAAAGGGTCTTGCTAAATTTCTGAGACTGGCCTTGAACTTAAGATCCTTCTGGCTCAGCCTCCCATGTCTCTGGGATTATAGATGTGCACCACCACACTGGGATAATTTGGTATATTTTAATTCAACAAATTAAAAGCAATTACAAATATTATAGGTAGTGAATGTGGTCCTCTCCTAATTTACAGAATTAGAAAGGACCTGAAAGGTAGCCTTAAGGGCCAGAAGCACACACCTATATTCCCAGCAACTTGGGAGTCCAAGGCAAGAGGATTGCAAGTTTGAGGTCAACCTTAGTAATTTAGCCCAACCAGCTCAAAAGTAAAATAAAACCTGGTGTGGTAGTGCATGCCTGTAATCCCAGTAGCTTTTGGAGACTGAGGCTATAGGATCCCAAATTCAATGCCTAAAATTTGGTGAGGCCTAAAAACTTAGCGAGACCCTTTCTCAAAAAAAAAAAAAAAAAAGGTGTGTGTATGTGTGCTGGAGATGTGACTCAGTAGTTATATTAAGCACCTCTAGGTTCAATCTCTGGTACTCAAAAAATAAATAATAAAAAGGGCTGGGGAGCCAGGCATGGTGATGCATACTTGTAATCCCAGTGGCTCAAGAGGCTGAGACAGGAGAATAATGAATTCAAAGCCAGCCTTAGCAACAGCAAGGTGCTAAGCAACTCAGTGAGACCCTGTCTCTAAATAAAACACAAAATAGGGCTGGGAATGTGACTCAATGGTTGAGTGTCCCTGAGTTCAATCTGTAGTACCAAAAAAAAAAAAAAAAAAAAAAAAAAAAAAGAGGCTGGGCATATACCTCTGAGGTAGAACACTTCTGAGTTCAATCCCCAGTACCAGAAAAAAAAAAAAAAAAAGACAGTTTTAGGTTTTTTTCTTCTTCTTCTTTTTTTTTTTTTTTTTAGTTATAGATACTTTTATTTGTTTATTTTTAGGTGGTTTGAGGATTGAACCCAGGGCCTTGTGCATGCAAGGCAAGCACTCTACCAACTGAAATATATCCCCAGCCCAAAAATGGTTTTTTTTTTTTTAGTGCATTATAATTATACATAATAGTAGGGTTCACTTTGACATAATCATAAATGCATGGACTATAACTTACTCCATTTAGTCCCTAGTGCTTCTTCTTTCTCTCCCTTCCTTCCTCTCATTGTTCCCATTCTTCTACTCTATTGGTCATCCTCCTATTTATTTATTTTAAATTGGTGCTTTAAAATATATATATATATATATATATATATATATATATATATATATATATATATATATATGTTGTATATGGACATAATACCTTTATTTTGTTTGTTTATTTTTATGTGGTGCTGAGGATCGAACCCAGTGCCTCACACATGCAAGGCAAACGCTCTACCGCTGAGCCCCAGCCCATAAATTGGTGCTTTATAGGTATACATAAAGGTGGAATTCACTGTGGTATATTCATATATGTAAATAACATAATTTTTACAATTAAAATTCCATAGTTCTTCCCTTTTTCTGTCCCTCCCCTCTCCCCTTCAACTCCCTTCCTCTACTCCACTGATTTCCACTTTCTATTTTTGTGGAATCCCACCTCCCCCCCCGCTTTTCCCTTATTTTGCTTCAACTTCTGCATATGAGACAAAACATTTGACAGTTGACTTTCTGAGTCTGGCTTATTTCACTTAGCATGATGTTCTCTAGCTCCATCTATTTATCAGCAAATGCCATAATTTCATTCTTCTTCTTCTTTTTAAAAATATCTTTATTTTATCTCTTTATTTTTATGTGGTGCTGAGGATCGAACCCAGGGCCCAGCACATGCTAGGTGAGCACTCTACCGCTGAGCCACATCCCAACCCCTCATTCTTCTTTATAGCTGAGTAAAACTCCAATATACTTGTGTGTGTGTGTGTGTGTGTGTGTGTGTGTGTGTGTGTGTGTACACATTTTCTTTACCCATTCATCTGTTGACAGGCACCTAGGCTGGTTCCATAGTTTGGCTGTGTTTATGTATTACCGTAAATCTTGATGGGCCTGTATCACTGTAGTGTGCTGATTTTAGTGGGTTTTTGTTTTGGATAAATACTAATGATAGTGGGGATATTTTGGATAAATACTAAGGATTGGGGATAGCTGGGTCATATGGTGGCTCTTTTTTTTTTTTTTTTTTTTGGAACTGGGGATTAAATTCAGGGGCACTCAACCACTGATCCATATCCCCATCCCTAGAGACAGGGTCTCACTGAGTTGCTTAGTGCCTTGCTTTTGCTGAGGCTGGCTTTGAACTTGCAATCCTCCTGTCTCAGTCTCCCAGGTTGCTGGGTTTACAGGCATGTGCCAGCACACCCCGCTTATTCCTAGTCTTTTGAGGAATCTTCATACTTTCCAAAATGGTTGTACTAATTTGCAGTCCCCACAGCAATGTATGAGTGTACCTTTTCCCCCATAACCCCACCAATATTTATTATTATTTGTATTCTTTTTGGTATTGGGGATTGAACTCAGGGGCACTCAACCACTAAGCCACATCCCTAGCCCTATTTTGTATTTTATTTAGAGACAGGGTCTCACTGACTTGTTTAGTGCCTTGCCATTGCAGAGGCTGCCTTTGAACTCGCAATCCTCCTGTCTCAGCCTCCTGAGCCACTGGGATTACAGGTGTGAGCCACTGTGCCTGGCTATTATTTGTATTCTTTTTTTTTTTAATATTTATTTTTTAGTTTTAGGGGGATACAATATCTTTATTTTTTATTTTAACGTGGTACTGAGGATCAAACCCATTGCCTCACGCATGTTATGCGAGCACTCTACCACTGAGCCACAAACCCAGCCCCTACTATTTGTATTCCTGATGATTGCCATTGTAACCGGAGTGAGATGAACTCTCAATGTACTTTGATTTTAATTTCCCTGATCACTAGGAAAGCCTTTAGCTCTTTAATTAAATGTTATGGTGATATAGCTCAGTTGGTAGAATGCTTTCCTTGCATGCATAAGGCCCTGAGTTCAATCTCCAGCAACACACACACACACACACACACACACACACACACAAATTGCCTTCTCTTTTCAGACCATCTTTCCAGCAGGTTGCTGGTTTTTAGTCTTTTTTTTCCCACAGATATTATCAGGCTGAGGGTATAGCTTAGTGGTAGAGTGCATGCATAGCATGGACATGGTCCTGGGTTCAATCTCCAGCACAGGAAAGAAAAAAAAAAAGAAAAGAAAGAGAAAATAAAAGAAATTCATCACCATCTATTAAACATGCTATGTGTTTCACTTGTTTATTTTCTGTCTTCTGGCAGTAGAATGCAAGCTCCATGGGGGCAGGGAAGTTTTCATGTACTTCATTCACTGCTATAGACTGGGTACCTAAAATAATGCCTGCTACATAAAAGGTGTTTGGCTACATATTTCTCAGCTAATTTTATTTACTACTATGTATTGAAGATTTACTTATCTTATTTGGTTATAGTACTGATGTGTGAAGATTAGTATCAATATTGTTTCCATTTTTTCAGATGTTGTAATTAAGTAACTTACCCAAGGTTATGCAAAAGTTAAATAGCCAAAGGGGCTTTCAACATTAGGCTGAGGGAAAGAGGCTGGTCACAAAAAGCCCACATAGTATATGATACTATTTATATGAACTGTCCTGAACAGGCTGAGGTATAGAGACAAGGAGGTAAATTCATTAGTGGTTGCCTAGGCCTAGGAGAGGGAAAATGGGGAGTGACTACTGATGGGTATGAAATTAATTTTAGGAGGAACAAAAATGTTTAAAAATTAGATTGTGTAGAGATGTGTAACAACAAATCCTATCATCATGTACAACTATACTGCACCAATAAAAAATGTGGGGAAGAAAAAAAATGTTATATATAGTTAAAGTATGATGTTAACATTAGGGAATATGAGGGGTATGTGAGGACTCTCTGTACTAATTCGCAACTTTTCTGGAAATCTAAAACTTTTTTTTTTTTTTTTTTTTTGGTACAAGGGATTGAACTCAGGGTCACTCAACCATCTAGCCACATCCCTAGCCCTATTTTGTATTTTATTTAGAGACAGGATCTCACTGACTTGCTTAGTGCCTTGCCATTGCTGAGGCTGGCTTTGAACTCGCAATCCTCCTGTCTTAGCTTCCCTGAGCTGCTGAAATTAGAGGTGTGTGCCACTGCATCCAGTCATGGAAATCTAAAACTTTTAAATAAAAAATTTATTTAAAATATACTAAAATAATTAGATTGTAATGGTGGTTACCTAACTCCATGAATATACTAAATGCTATTGAATTTTATACTTTAAATTGGTGAATTATGTTGTGTATAAGTTGTATCTCTATAAACTGTTCAAAAATAATAAACTAAACTGGCTTCAAACTCAGATTTTTTTTTTACTTCAGTGCTTCTGACTACCTCCTAGAAGCAGCCACAACTGAAGAAAAGGCTGGTTCTGAGACTGAATTAGGGAGGCCACAGTTTCCTGGAACATCTTGTGCCAGAAAGGAAAGGGGTGCTCAAAAAACAAATGGGCCATATCTAAAGAACACTGCAAAATTAATCTCCCCGGTTAGATTTGAGACAATTTAAGCATAAAAGGAAAAGAAGAGAAAAGAAAAATGAAAAGTGACAGTAAGTACTGTCAGTGTTGATACCAAAAGTATAAATGCCAAAAACAAAGAAAAAACAAAGTAGGTGGATGGAGAAAATGAAATTTCTTGTTCTTTATTTTTTTTGCAGTGCTGGGGATAGAAGCCAGAGCCTTAAGTATACTAGGGAGGAACTATACTTCTGAACTTCATCCCCACCTCTAAAAAAATTCTTCCTTACAAAAGAATGTCACTGGGGCTGGAGGTATTGTTGAGGGGAAGAGTTGAGTCAGTGCTTATTGTAAAGGAGGCCCTGGTTGAGTACTCAGCATGCACCTGTGTCCCTACCCCTCCAAACACTTGAATGTGATTTAATTTCCATAGATAGGATGGCTGGTCTGGGAGTGTAGCTCACCAATAGAGATTTATCTATGACCTGGGCTCAATTCCTAGAACTGCAAGGGAAAAAAAAAAGTAAAAAAGTAAATAAGAAAAGAGTTGGAGGATAGTCATGATGGTTGATTTAAGCAAGCAACATCAATGGATGCTAACCCATTAAAAGATTGTTAGTGGAGGGTCTGGGGATGTGGCTCAAGCGGTAGCGCGCTCGCCTGGCAGAGTTCGATCCTCAGCACCACATACAAACAAAGATGTCGTGTCCGTCGAAAACTAAAAAACAAATATTAAAAAAAAATTCTCTCTCACTCTCTCTTTAAAAAAAAAAGATTGTTAGGGGAAAGGGAAAAAATATTCACAAAATCTCAAAGTATTATTCCACTGACAACTTTTTGTTTTTGTTTTGTTTTTGTTTGTTTTGAGGTGAAATTCCTATAACATGTAATGAACAATTTTAAAGTAAACAATTCAGTGATTGGGGACTGGGGTTGTGGCTCAGAGGTAGAGCGCTCGCCTAGCATGTGCAAGGTGCTGGGTTCGATCTTCAGCATCACATAAAAATAAATAATAAAAAAATAAAGGTATTGTGTCCAACTACAGCTGAAAAAAAAAAAAAACACAACAACAGTGATTGGTATTTAGTGTATTCACAATGTTGTGCTACCATCACCTCTATTTAAAATAGCTTCAAAATATTTTGTCATATCAAATGGTACCCTTTAGGCAATTGTTTCTCCTTCTTCCTTTTACCTCAGGTGCTAGCAACCACCAATCTACTTTCTGTAGATTTGACTATTCTGTATTTCATATAAATGGAATCATCCAACTTGTGACCTTTAGTGTGTTTGGCTTCTTTCACTTAGCATAATATTTTCAGGGTTTCTATTGTAGCAAGTGTCTGTGCTTTTTTTTTTTTTTTTTTTGGTTCTGGTGATTGTACCCAGGGCCTTGCATATGCTCTAATATGCTCTACCACTGAACTACATCCCAAACCCAGTATTTTGTTCCTTTTTATGAATGAATAGTATTGTATTATGTCAGTACTTCATTATTTTTTTACAATTTTATTTTATTTTAATTTTTTTATGTGGTGCTGAGGGTTGAACCCAGTGCCTTGCATGTGCTAGGCAAGTGCTCTACCCCTGAACCATAATCCCAGGCCCCTTCATATCATCATCATTATCATTATTATCATTATTTAATATTTTTAGTTGTAGATGGACACAATGCCTTTATTTATTTATTTATTTTTATTTAGTTTTACGTGGTACTGGGAATTGAACCCAGTGCCTCACTAGGCAAGTGCTACAGCCCAAACCCCTACTTTTAAAAATCTTTTTTAAGTCATAGATGGCCACAATACCTTTGTTTTATTTATTTATTTTTATGTGGTGCTGAGGATTGGACCCGGTATCTCACATGTGCTAGGCAAGTGCTCTATCACTGAGCTACAACCCCAGCCCCTTCATTACTTTTTATGGCTAAAAAATATTTCATTACATGTATGTACCACAATTTGTTTATTCATTTGTGGATGGACATTTGGGTTGTTTTCACATTTTGGCTACCATGACAACTATAGCTATGAACATTTGTATACAAAGATTTGTTTGACGACATGTTTTCAATTCTTGTGTATTTATACCCAGGAGTGGAATTGCTGGTAATTTATGATTAGCCTTCTAAGGGATGGACAAACTTTTCCATAGTAACTGCACCATTTTACATTCCTACCAGCTATATGGGAAGGTTCCAATCTTTCCAATTATGTGAGGGTTCCAAAATTCTAACCAACAAGTATTTTCCTTTTCTTCCTTCTGCCCACCCTCCCTTTTCTTTTGCAGTACAGGGGCTAAACTCAGGCATGTTTACCGCTGCTATATCCTTGGCCCACTTTATTTATTTATTTATTTATTTATTTTCTTTTTTTTAAAGAGAGAGAGAGAGAGAGAGAGAGAATTTTTTTAGAGAGAGAGAGAGAGAGAGAGAGAGAGAGAGGGAGAGAACTTTTTAATATTTATTTTTTAGTTTTCAGCGGACACAACATCTTTGTTTGTATGTGGTGCTGAGGATGGAACCCGGGCCGAATGCATGCCAGACGAGTGTGCTACTGCTTGAGCCACATCCCCAGCCCGGCCCATTTTATTTTTTTGAGACAGGATTTTGCTAAGTTTTTCATGTGACCTCAAACTTGGGATCCTTCTGGTTTAGTCTGCCAAATTTCTGGGATTACCTGTGTGAGCCACTGCACCCAGCTTATATTTTTCTATTAAAAAATTGTTGTCATCTTAGCAGGTGTGAAGTGGTATTTCATTGTGGTTTTGCTTTGTGTTTTGTAATGACTAGTGTTATTGATCATCTTGTCAAGTGTTTGTTGACTCACCTTATGTTTTTGGAGAAATGTCTATTTAAATCCTTTGACCAATTTCCACACAGACTACTTTTTAAATACAAAGGGGAAAGGGTAGTTTTACTATGAAGAAATGATGAAATGTATCATCACCAATAATGGAATAAACTGATATCACATCTTGATGTACTAAGATGGAAACATATCATCCATAAGTATTCCTGACAAATTTATTTATATGGAAACAGAAAATCCAAATTGAGAAGCATTCTGCAAAACAGTAGAATGAGATTCTTTAAAAAAGCCAGTTTTATGAAAGAAACTCCCCTTTCTCCCCTCAAACACAAACAAAAACCCAGGGATTATTCTAGGCTAAAGAAGCTTAAAAAATCATGCCAATTAAATACAATGAATGATGCTTGATTGCATCCTGGATTGGGAAAAAAAAATCAGCTAAAAAGGATATTATGGGGATATATTGAAAATGTGAATATGTATTAGTATTAAATTTTTTGAGTGATAATGGAATTCTTATTATGTAGGAGAGAAGTACTTAGCGGTAGAAGGCAACAGTGTCTACAAAAAACCTCAAATGATTCAGCAAAATAAACCATACACACATACAGAAAAGAAATGTGGAGAAATGTTAAAAACTGATTAAAATGTGTTAATGTGTTTATGGCTGCTCACTATACTTTTCAGTAGGTTTGATAGTTTTGAAAATAAAATACTTGAGAAAGTAAAATCTCAATTCCAGCAGCATGTTTTGTTGGGCTTAATATCTTTAGAGTAAGATTAACCATTTGGTCGGTTAAGGAAACAGTTGTATAACCAAGGAGGGAGTTAATGATCAAGATGTTTATCTTTCAAAACTACTGTAGTTATTTAAAGAAACAAGAGAACACTGTGATTATCATTCTTGTGTCACTATCAACTTGATTCACATTTTTATTAGGTAGCCTGGTAAGGTGGAAAGTGGAACCACACAGGCCTGAATTTGGATCCTGGCTGGGTGAACTATTTAACCTCTCTCTAAGACTCAGTTTCTTCGTTGCAAAATGGAGAAAATAACTACTTGGTATGATTGTAAATTGTTATCACATGGTATTTACAACGCTGGGTTTCATTTAATGTACAGAAGATTCATGCTACTTTCAACGCTATCTGCATCTTTTCCTTCATTAAATTCATGCCGTCCCTTGGGGTATGCAAAGGTATGAAAATGACTTCTCCAAGGTCACACAGCAAATCAAGGACCCAGGTTTCCCAGCTTTTGGTCCAGTGCCCTTTCCACGCCCGCCAGAAGGGAGGAAGCGGCGCTCATGGGGATGCAAGGATGTAGAGGAGCAAAGGGAGAGAAGAGGCCGCGGGAAGAGAGGTGGTGTGAGACCCGCGGAGGCGCGGGTCAAGGAAGGGCACATGGAGAGGCGTGCGGCGCGACCAGCCGGGGTGCGGACGGGAGAGGCGGTGGCTGCAAAGGGAGGGTCGCGCGGGCAGGGGGCGGGTGCTTAGGGAGGCGGTCGGCCTGGGCCGGCCGCAGGGGCTCAGGAAGCAGAGGCCCGAGCCTTGGGCTGGGAAGGGGGAGACTGTGGGTGCAAGTGGACGCCAGTGAGTGTGGGAGGTGGCCACTTTTGCATAGGTGGGCCGGCCGAGTGGGCGCGGGGCTCCGGGCAGGGGCGCGGCGCAGGGGTCCAGATCCCCCCCACCAAGGGCCGGTGAGTGGGGGCGGGGCGGGGGCGGGGCCGGCCGGGGGCGGGTCTTATTGGGCCCCCGCGGGAGCGGCGGCGGCGGCGGCGGCGCCTGCGCGGTTGCCGCCTCCTCCCGGCTGGCGGAGCTAGTGGAGGCTGCAGCCCGGCTCGGCTGGGCTCCCGCGTCGCCACTGCCGCCGCCGCCGCGAAGCCCCCCGCCCAGCTTCCGCCGCGTCAGGATGAGCTCCCGGAAAGGTGAGTGGCCCGCGGCGTTCCCTCCTTCCAGCCACGCGGCCCCTCAGGCCGGCCGGCCCGACCGTTAATGTGTGTCTTGTCTTTCCCTAGTGCTGGCCATTCAGGCCCGAAAACGGAGGCCGAAAAGAGAGAAACATCCGAAAAAGTGAGTCCACGCTGCGCTCATCCCCGGGCCCCCACCCCCGCCCCGTCGGGGGCAGTTTGCGACCGCGCAGAGGAAAGTTGCCGGGTTCTCCGGGCCGGCGGGCGGGCTAGTCCCCCGGGACGCCGGCGCTCGGTTCCTGCGCGCCCCGCGGGCGACCGGGGGGAGGGGCGGCGGGCGGGGGAGGGGCACCTGGGCCCGCGGCCGGCCCGCGGAGCATCCCCGGAGCCCAGACCCCCCTGGCGGGTGGCTCAGGCCGTCGGAGGCGAGCGGGGAGGGGGTCGGTGAGAAGGCGCCGGGCGTGCGCGCCCCTCCCTTGCGCTCCCGGGTAGTCCGGGGGTCTCGGGCCCTTCCCGGGAGGGACCGCGGCTCCCGCTTTCTACTCCGGGTGCACGGGGTGCCGGCGTGAGGCGGTTGTGCGGCTCCCACCTGGACAACCCGGCCAAAGAGGAAGAGGACCCGAGTGTGTGAGAGTGTACCGCCTCCTCTTCCTCCTGGTCCCCGCCTCTCGGCCTTTCTGCTGAAAACCGAGCTGGTTGTCAAAGTGGTTTGCCTCGGGCGTGTTCCTGGCGCGAGTTCAGCTCTAAGACCTGTGCGTTTCGGCGCTCGGGTTTTATTCGAAACTTTCTGCTTGGGTCGAGTGTGACTTAGTGCGTGGCGGCCGCGATCGGGTCTCCGGCTGCGCCGGGCGGTGGGCGTGTGCGCGGGCGGGCTGCCCTCGCATTGTGCCGGGGACTGGATCTGTAGCCTGGTGATATTTCAGAACGTGCCAGTGCCAGCCACCTCCAGCCTGGCCTCGAATCCTACTTGGGCGGCCGCTGCCTGAGAAGCTTTTCCTGGAGAGCTGCTCGGAGACTGCAGGGCGCCTCTGGGTCGGCCCCCTTTCCTCTAGCTGAGTTCTTAATCTACCAGCATTCAACATTGTTACATCTTACTCAGTTTTGTAGTTTCGCTCTTTCTTTTGAACAAGAAACCTGTGTGGTATCTTTGGTACTTTGGGAAATGATAGTCTAGCATCACTATCATCTTTAATAAAATTGTGAAAGCATTTCTGTTTGTTTCCTTTGAGGGGTACCCTGCAGCACTGCTAGACTTTTCCTTTTCGTGTTGGTTGATGCCTAGATAATTTCCTGTCCATTGGTGGCATCTAGGAAAACTTTCAAAAGTCCATTACTTACATGTTGATCCTTTATGACTGGACTTTTTGTTTTTCATTTAAAACTAAGTATGAAAGTATTTTTAGGGGTTCACAAAATGTGAATATTAGTACCTACTTAAATATCTTTTTAAAAATTATTAGGGAAAAGCACCTGCTATTATTAAGACTTGAAGGCCAGAGGTTAAATATTAGATATTAAGTTCTCTCCGCTTTGTGCCCCCGCTTTGCGGTACTGGAGATTGAAGTCATGGGTGCTTTACCACTGAGCTACATCTTTGCCCCTACCCCCCTTTAAATTATTTTTTAGTTGTAGTTGGACACGACTTACTTTATTTATTTATTTATCTATCTATCTATCTATCTATCTATTTATTTATTTATTTATTGTGCTGAGTATTGAGCCCGGGGCCAAGCATGTGGTAGGGGAACACTCTACCGCGGAGCCACAACCCCTGCCATGGCCCTTTTTATTTTTTTTATTTTGAGACAAGGTTTTGGGTTTTGTGAAATTGCTTAGGGCCTCATTAAGTTGTTGACCAAACTTGAGGTCCTCCTGGAGTTATTGGGATTACTGGCGTGGAGCACTGCTTCTGGCTGGATATTGGATTTAAAAAAATATTTATTTTTTAGTTGTAGTTGGACACAATACCTTTATTTAATTTATTTATTTTATAAGTATTTATTCTTTAGTTTTTTTGGTAGACACTATGTATTTTATTTTTATGTGGTGCTGAGGATCGAACCCAGTGCCTCATGCAGTGGTAGGCGAGCGCTCCACCACTGAGCCACAACCTCAGCCCCTTATTTATTTATTTTTATGTGGTGCTGAGGATCACACCCAGGGACTCAAACATGCTAGGCTGCTGAGCCACAACCCCAGCCCCCGCCCCACATTGAACTTTTAAGGTGTTGAAATATGGATTTGCTGGGCTCTGTGGTGCCCATGGCCTGTAATCCCAGCAGCTCTCAAGGCTGAGGGAGGCTGAGGAAGGATTGAGAGTTCAAAGCCAGCCTCAGCAAAAGCCAGGAGCTAAGCTACTCAGTGAGACCCTGTCTCTAAATAACATACAAAATAGGGCTGGGGTTGTGACTCAATGGTTGAGTGCCCCTGAATTCAATCCCCGGTACCAAAAACAAAAACAGAACTAAACAAAAACAGCTAGTTATGAAATGAACTGGCTTGACTGCAAGGTAATTAGCAAGTAGAAGAGACCCACCCCAAATACACAACTGATTTGAGGCACTACCATTTTTCACTTGATTTCTTTGAAAAAAGACATTTAAGATAATTGCTTCAGACAGGGGTAGTTCAGTGGTAGAGTGCTTGCGCTACATGTGCAAGGCTTGGGGGTCTATCCCTAGTATTCTCCCCCCTAAAAAAAAATTGCTTGATAAAATTTATTCATGTGTTCAATAAGTATTTACCTTAGGAAATTGTGAGAGAGCTTTGAACAAGACAGCTCCTCATGAAGCTTATGTTTATGGAGATGTGGGAGAACCACAGAGGATGACAAATAAGAAAGATAATTTCAGATTAGGACTAGAAAGAAAATTATTTTGGGGCATCTTCAGTGTAGATGACATTTGAATACTGTGCCAGTCACTGCTGATTGCTTATGTGCATTTATACTTAGTAAGCTAGGCATTAAGAAACAGGGACACAGTATTAACAACATGCGCATCTTTAGGTTGAGTCTAGGTAGCTTGGGAGCAGAGTTCTTATTCAACTCTAAGGAGGTGACATTTAAGTAGAAGGTAGAATGAGGAGATGAGAGTGTGGCAAAGGCCTGGGGAGGAGTGGGCTGGGACAAGGTTAGGGTGCCAGAGTGACTCAGAGGTAGATCAGAAGCAGGAGTTGGAGTGTGTAGAGCCCCATCGGCCATGGAAGGCTCATGTCTGGGAGGGAAAGGCTCTGGTTCTTTTTTAAAAGAGCATTGACTGATATGTGAAGGATAGGTTGTGGAGATGGGAATTAGTAATAGAAATTGGGAGCTGGCGTGTAGGTGGGAAATGAGGTCACTTGCATTGGATGCACGGAGTGACACTAGAGGGACTTCAGGAGACTTGTGGTCTTGAGGTATTCCTCACTTTATAGACAGTTCTGCCAGTTAAGGTTGCACAGCTTTGTCTGGATCAGAATTCAGCTCTCCTGATGCCTACCAAGTGCTTTTGCTTTTTGATGAAGTCTCCAGAGGAGAAAAGGACTTGGTCTAATTTTAAACTATATTAATATTAATATGGTAAAGTAATTATGTGACTGTATGGGCTTGGTTTGATGCATTGTAATTTACTTTTTAAAAAAAATTTAAATTTATTTTTGAGATTGGGTAATGCTATGTTATCCAGACTTTTCTTTTCTTTCTTTTTTTTTTTTTTTTAAAGAAAGAGTGAGAGAGAGGGAGAGAGAGAGAGAATTTTAATATTTATTTTTTAGTATTTGGCGGACACAACATCTTTGTATGTGGTGCTGAGAATAGAACCCGGGCCGCACGCATGCTAGGCGAGCGCGCTACCGCTTGAGCCACATCCCCAGCCCCCCAGACTTTTCTTGAACTCCTGGGCTCAGGTGATTCTCCTACCTAAGCTATTATTTTGTTTATTTAGTTATTACCCAGTTACCCAAGTAGCTGGGTGTATGCCACCAGGCCCAGTTCAGTGTGATCTACTTTTGTGATTTTTCTACTTGTACATGCAAGTTGGCTCATCATTAATTTTAGATCATTCAAGTCCATGAGCTTTATGAGTTAAGTCAATTCTTAGAGACTCTTTTTAATTGTTAGTAATATTCTCTATTTAGTTGAGCCAAAATTTTTAATTTTTGCAGTGCCAAGGATTGAACTTAAGAGACTTGCACATGCTAAATGCATCCATGTTCTACCACTGAGGAATACTTTCAACCCAAGTCAAAATTTAAATCTTGTTATATTGTTCCAGTAAGTTTATTTCGCTAATTATTAATAATACTATAATGCCAGTAGCAAGCAGCAGGGAAATACTTTAGTGTCATTCAATCAAGAATTTTTATGATTTAGCTAAATCTTATAGCTTGGTATAGATTTTTACCTTAGGGCATTTGAATATGTACATTAATAAAAATTAAGATTCATTCATTTGTTGGTCCCCCAACACTCCCCACCTCTTTTTGAGGTGTAGAAATTGAACTTAGGGCTTCATGCATGCTAAGTATGTGTTCTACCACTGAACTACATCCCCAAACACATAAGTCTTTTATTGAGACATAATTGCCATAATATTAAATTTATCTTGCAGTGAGTTGGGTGTGGTGGTATACTCCTGCAGCTTGGAGGTTGAGGTGGGAGCATCCCTTGAGTGCAGTGAGTTCTAGACCAACCTAGGCAACAAACAGGCCTAATATGGTACTTTTTTAAAGCTACAATTCACTGAGTTTTAGTCCCTTCACAACGTATGTATAGCTATAACTATTATCTAATTCCCTAAAGATTTTACCACCCCAGGAAGAAAGCAGTTAATCTGTTTCCTTTAACCACAGCAATCACTGCCTGCCTTCCTGCTTGCCTTTTCTTTGCCTCCCCTTTTTCTCTTCTCTTCTCTTTGTTTCTTTCTTTCTTGAACTAAGGGTTGAATTTAGGACCCCAGACATGCTAAGCTAGTGCTGTACCACTGAACTACATCCCCAACTTTAAAAAAAATATATTTTTAGTTGTAGATGGACACAATACTATTATTTTGTTTATTTAGTTATTTTGTTTTTTTATGTGGTACTGGGGATGGAACCCAGTGACTCACTTGTGCTAGGTGAGCGTTCTACCAGAGCCACAACCCCACCCTTTTTTATTTTATTTTGAGGTAAGGTCTTGCTAAGTAACAGGCTGACTTGAATTTGCCAACTTCTAGCTTCAGTCTCCTAAGTAGCTGGGATTACCCAGCATATGCCACCATGTATGACTACTGATGTACTTGCTGCTTCTATGGACTTGCCTATTCTGGATATTTCATATTAAATAGAATCTCATAATATGTGACCTTGTATTTAGTTTGTTTCCTTAGCATAATGTTTTTAAGGTTCATCCTTTTGTAGCATGTTTTGGTATTGTATTCCTTTATTTTGTCAAGTAATATTCCATTACATTGAAAAATACCACATTTTGTTTATCAGTTCATCCATTATTAGGCATAGTAGCTGTTTCAACTTTTGGGCTGTAAATTTACTTTTGAACTTTTTTAAAAACTTTTTATTTTGGGATAATTTGATTCACAGAAGTTGCAAAAATACTGCAGTATTTTCATTCAGCTCTCCTCCCATGGTGGGATCTTACAAAACATAGAATATTATAGACCAGAAAATTGAGATTGATACAATTTATTCTTTTTTTCTTTTTGGGTATTGGAGAATTAAACCCAGGGGCACTATACCACTGAGCCACATCGCCAGCCGTATTTTATATTTTATTTAGAGACAGGGTCTTACTGAGTTGCTCAGCGCCTCACTTTTGCTGAAGCTGGCTTTGAACTCGGGATCCTTCTTCCACAGCCTTCCAAGCTCCTGAGATTATAGGCATGTGCCATCATGCCTGGCACAATTTATTCTTCTTTTTTTTTTTTTTTTTGGTGGTGCTGGGGATTGAATCCAGGGCCTTGTGTATGCTAGGCAAGAAAAATTTTGTAGTTGTAGGTGGACAGAATGCCTTCATCATATTTGCTTTTTTTAAAAATGTGCTAAGGATCAAACCTAGCACCCCACACATTCCAGGCAAGTGCTCTGCCACTGATCCCAGCCCCTTATTCTTTTTGTTTTTTTTTTTTTTTTGCAGTGCTAGGTATTGTACCCAGGGCCTTGTGCATGCTAGGCAAGCATTCTACCCCTTATTCTTAATTCAAGAACAACTATTTGTACTTTTACCAGTTTTTATATACATTTCTTCCATGTATGTATTTCTATCAAATTTTATCATTTGTGTGGATTAGTGTACTCAAAGCTAGCAGGATGCAGAACTGTTTTATCACCACATAGAATTACAAGGGTCACTTGTAACCCTCTAATAGTTATACTTTCCCCTTAACCCTGCCTGTGGTGAGTGCTGCTGATCTGTTCTCTGTCACTATTGTTTTGCCACTTTGAGAGTGTTATGTAAACAATTATATGTAACCTTTAAAAATTTTTTTTTTTAGTTTTAGTTGGATGTGATACTTTCATTTTATTTATTTTTATGTGGTGCTGAGGATCGAACCCGGGGTCTTACATGTGCTAGGCGAGCGCTTTTCCTCTGAGTCACAACCCCAGCCCATCAGTGTCTTTTTTAAAAAATTTTAAATTTATTGTTCAGTGGATACATAAAAACAAAAATTGTGTGTATTAATGGGGTACCATTTTATGTTTCGGTACCTGTACCTGTATACATTGTGTGATGTTTAAGTTGAGAGGTAAACATATCTTCCTCAAACATTTATCATTTTTTTAAAGTATTCTTTTTTTTTTTTAATTATTTTTTACTTGTAGTTGGACAGGACAGAATATATTTATTTATACATGGTGCTGAGGTACAAACCCGGGGCCTTGCGCGTGCTAGGCAAGTGCTCTACCGCTGAGCCACAACCCTAGCCCCCGGAAGCATTCTTTTTTAAACCTTTATTTTTATTTTTATGTTGTGCTGAGGATCAAACCCAGTGCCTCACATGTGCTAGGCAAGCACTCTACCACTGAGCCACAATCCCAGCCTCAACATTCGTCATTTCTTTATGGTGAAAACATTCAAAATCCTTTCTTTTAGGTTTTTGAACAGCACATTAGTGTTATTTGTAGTCAGTAGCACACCAAAACTTCTCATTCTAATGTAACTGTAACTCATTGATCAACATTTTCCCATACCTAATTCTTTCCTACTTTCTCCAGCCTCTCGTAATCACCGTCCTACTTAACCTCTGTGAGATCAGCTTTTGTGTGTGAGATCATGCAGTACTTGTCTTTCTGTACCTGGCATATTTCGCCTAACATAATGCTCTTCAGTTCTATTCAAGTTGTCCCAAATGATAGGATTTCACTATTTTTTTGTGGTTGAATAGTATTCCATTGTGTATGTGTACCACATTTTATTTTTCTTTATCTATTCATCCAGTTGATGGCACTACTTAGGTGTTTCCATTTCTTCGCTACTGGGAACACAGTGCTGTAATAAACATTGAAATGCAGATGTCTCTTCGATGTACTGATTTTATTTCTTTTGGATTATACCCAGTAGTGAGATACTGGGTCATATGCTAATTCTCTTTTTAGTTTTCAAGGAGCTTCAATGATAGCTATACTAATTTCCATTCCCAGCAGCAGTGTATAGGGGTTCCCTTTCTCCACATCCTTGTTAATACTTGTTACTTTTTTTTTCCCCCAGTAATGGAGATGGAACCAGGGCCTCTGCATGCTAGGCAAGTGCTCTACCAGTGAGCTACACCTCAGCCTCTTAATATTTGATAAAAACCCTCCTGATAGTGTGAGATGATATCTTCACTGTGGGGTGTGTGTGTGTGTGTGTGTGCGTGCGCGTGTGTATGTTTTCTCCTTTGGTACTGGGGATTGAACCCAGAGACACTTTATCGCTGAGCCATATCCCCAGGCCCCTTTTAAAATTTTATTTTGAGAAAAGGACTAACTGAATTGCTGTGGCTGGCTTTGAACTTGGAATTCTTCTGCCTCCACCTCCTGAATAGCTGGTATTACAGGTGTGTGCCACAGTGCTGGACCTTTCTTCATAAGTCTGTAGCCTTCCTTAGTTATAGAAGCCTTATTACCAGCCAAGAGTAAAGGTAGAATAGCTTCATTTAGTTTCCTGGCGGGGGCCGTAGAATCATGTATGTAAATAGTCATTGACAGAGAATTTCTTCCCTTTTATGTTTCGGAGTTGTGTGTGTCTCCAAGGGAACTTTTCTGATTGAGTTTGTATCTTAAGGTATTTTATGTACCTTAGTATAAATTAGCCCTATTTATAAGTCCCCTCAATTTCCCAGTGAGAAGATTAAGAATAAGATTTTATGACAATTTGATTATACAGAATTTATGGATGTAGGTGAAATAGCATAATTATTCAACTAAATTACTGAAGTTCACAAAGTTCTACCCTAATTTATTTATCTTTTAATTAATTTTTTTTGAGGAATGTGAACCAAAAATGTATTTACTCATTTCTTTTATTGGAAGTACTCTTCAGTGACATCCTTGGCCTGAGATTCTTTGCCATAGTCCTAACCAGTACACAACCGCAACCAACTATTTACAGGGTTTGCCCTCCCAATCAGTTTTACAGAGGCCTACCCATTCTCCTAGTTGTCATCATCCTTAATTAGGTTGATTTGGTGCTCAGAACAAAGGGCCTCCACCAATTTGACATACACAGGCTCATTACAGTTGGATGCAAGCACACAAAGATGGTCCTGGTGCTTGTTTAAGGCTTCTGCAGCTTCTTGAATTCCACGTGTATGAGGGTGGATGAGGGTGGTCTTTAGCACCTCTTGTAAAGCAGTATTGACATCCATTGCACCTCCAGCAGCAATGCCTTCCTCTGCATGGCGGTGTCTATCCTAATTTAGAAAGCCCTCTTTTGTTTTATGAAGATGTTTTATTCATATCCCCCACCTTCTTTTTTTTTTTTTTTGGGTGGTGTCAGGAATTAAATCCTGGGCATCCTGCAGGCGAGGAAAACATTCCACAATTGAGCTACATGCGTCCGACCCTTATTCTGACATTTTTCATTTGCAACATAAATGATTAATATCCTTAGTAATGCTTTTTGAATCATTTAAATGGCTTTGTACTTTATTTTTTAAAATGGTAAGTTTACAGAAAAATACAAAGAAAGCACATGATATATATTTCAGTCCATACTGCTAGGAGAATACAGTATGTCTTGAATCCATACATGATGTTGATACTAGATATTTTTCATACACACACACACACACACACACACACGCATATATACATATATTGTTGTTGTTGTAGTATTGGGGATTGAACCCAGGGGTGGTTTAGCACTGAACTAGATTACTAGATTCCTGGCCCTTTTTGTGTTTTATTTTGAGACAGTCTTATTAAGTTGTCCAAGGTGGCCTCAAACTTGTGATTCTCCTGCCTCAACCTCCTGAGTGGCTATGTTTACAGGTGTGTGCCACTTTGCCCTTCTATGTTTTATATATCTTATATTTTTGCAAATTAAGTGTTTACGAAACAATGGTAGAGTTTTTGCTTTCATTTATTTTGTGGAGTTTGTTACTCTTGCAGTTTAATGAGTAACTGGCTGTTTTAAAGTGATTTTAGAAAAAAAGGCTAGTGTACAGCATACCTTGGTTATACCTTGGGGAGTAGTTTCAAAAATGTGTTAAGTTTACCTGCCACTTTTAAAATTGGTTTTGCTGGGTTGATGTCTCTAAGTCCCCCACATTTTTATTGATTTAAGTGATTTCAGACTTGAGTTTTTTGAACTTTGGAGCATTTCTCAGCCGAGAACTCCACCAGGCCATGTTCCTCTAGGGATATATGCTCCCTTTGTTACTCAGGGCACGGTTTATTTTACCATCAGCCAGCATAGCCATCACTACTGTATTCCAGTTGTTTATTTCTCTCTGTCTTTTTTGTCTTTATTGTATTAAAAAATAAGATGCTTGAGGGAATGGTCTATTATAAGAAAAGTTTTGTAAAGACTGGAATACTAGAAAACTTTTATTCAAGGGGTAATTTTTTGGAAAAAGATATTTTAAAAATATATTTTAGTTGTTGTTGGACCTTTATTTTATTTATTTATTTATAGGTGGTGCTGAGAATCAAACCCAGTGCCTCACACATGGTAGCCAAGTGCTTCACCACTGAGCTACAACCCCAGCGACTGGAAAAAGATCTTGACTTATCCTGAGTTCTTACTTAGTAGATAAATCTTAAGATATGTGGATGTTTTGTCACCTGTGTTTTTATCAAGTTCTCCATTAAATATCTTTATAGTTAAATGGTTTTGCTAATGTGCTTAAAATTAATAAGTGGTTTGTCAATTCCAGAGTGCATTTGTTTTATATCTCTTGGGCAAGTTATTAATCTAAACATTTTTAGACATAATTTTCAAGTGAGGGTTTTAAATTGTGTGGCCTAAAAGTGTAGGGACAAGAGGGAATATCCAGATTATATTGTCAAATGATTTAAACCTGGGTATGTTTAAGATGCAATACTGTCATTCACTTTAGCTGGACATACAGTGTGGGTCCCCTAATCTCCTGTGCTGCTGATATTTGTAGATGTATCTCTGGATGAACTGGTTCAGTAGATAGAGTGAGGACAAATTTAAGGGTTTCAGGTTTAGTTGAGAAGCACAGGTTTAGTTGAGAAACCGTAAAGACGGAAAATCTACTTAAAAGAGATTGCTGGCTTTTGGCAATCCTTACTTGTATGCCTGGAAATTTCCTTTGGTCACTAGGTGCTGCCACTGCTTCTGATATTCAGGGTATAAAGGTTGATGTTACTGTTTCTGCTGCCTGCTGGCTCTTGCAACCATCCAAATAGGGAATCTTTTTTTTTTTTTATTTTTTAAATTTTTTTAGTTATACATGGGCACAATATCTTTTATTTTGTTTATTTTTATGTGGTGCTGAGGATCGAACCCAGGGTCTCACACTTGAGAGGCGAGTGCTCTACCGCTGAGCCACAACCCCAGCCCTGGGAATCTTACCATGTTATTTTTATTTCTAGAATATCCTATTGGTAATTTTTTTTTTTTTTTTTTTTTTTGCAGGGATAGAGGAATGGGACATATTGAGTTTTATCATAAAAAAGATGTTACTGAATGTCAATTGCAAAATCAAAGTAAAATTTGACTACTTCTTTTGCAGATGAAATTTACTGCACATGGTGCATCTGAGGATGCATGAAGTGGTGGGGACTTTAGAGAGCTCTTGGAGCTGTGCTTTTCATCTTTTATAAAAGCACAAATTTGAAGAGCAGAACTTTTGTCGGGCACAGTGGTGTAATCCTATAATCTTAGAGATTTAGAAGGCTGAGGCAGGAGAATTGCAAATTCAAAGCCAACTTCAGCAATTTAGCAAGGCCCTAAGCAACTTAGCAAGACCCTGTCTCAAAATAAAAAAGTAAAAAGGGCTGGGGATGTAGCTCAGTGGTTAAACACCTTGGGTTCAATCCCTGGTACAAAAACAAACAAACAAACAAAAAAAAAACAACAGAATTTTTACAGTAAAATCTAAATAGACCTCTTTCTATATAAAATGGAGGAAGTATCTCTATTCTGGGAGAATTGGCAGTTAACAGCTTGGTCCTAGCCACCTGGCCTGCCTCTCGCCCACTTAGTGTTCCCTGAGGCTGCAGCTTAGAATAGTTTGAAAACCCACTGTCTTAAAAGCATTCCATATTTCCCCTGAAGTGAAGTCCTGAGGGCTGAGTTACTCAACAAAAGTCACTTATCCATTTAGTGTCTCAGCCAGCTTTGTGCTGGATTAGAATCTTGGATTCTAATTCAATGGTCTTTGAAACTACTGAACTGCAGGGAACATAAGCCATTTAGGGACTGATAAAATTTCTAATCCTCAAAGAGATTAAAGTCTTAATTTTTAACCTTTCCTTTCTTGGGAGGAAAAAACTGCATTCTTTTTCTCTGAATGGAGACTTTTACATGACACATGGGTCTGTACTATTTTATCATGTGCATATTTGGTAGGCATGTGATAGAAGATGCTTTATGTAGAAAATATTAAGAAACGCTTAATATACAGGAAGATAGTTTAAAAAATATATAACTATGTTTTCTACCTTAAATATATTAGTTTTTAAAAATTTATTTTACTTTTTGTGGTGCCTGGGGTTGAGTCCAGGACCTTGTGCGTGCTAGGCAAGTGCTGTGGCACTGAGCAACTCCCTTAGTTCCAAAATTAATTAATTATTTTTTTAGTATTAGGGATTGAACCCAGAGGTTGCCAACCACTGAACCACATCCGCAGCCTTTTTATTTTTACTTTTTTATACAGGGTCTTGCTAAGTTGCTGAGTCTGACTTTGAACTTGTGATCCTTTTGCCTCAGCCTCCTGAGCTGCTGGAATTACAGGCATGCACCACATGCACAGCCCTATGTTTTAAATGATAACATAAAAACATAAAATTGTATATATTAGTGGGGAACTGTGTAATGTTTTGATACATATATATGTATATTGTGTGATGCTTAGATCAGATTAAACATATGTATCCCATTTTATTTATTTATTTAGCTGGGGATTGAACCCAGGGCCTCTCACTTGCTGAGCAAGCACTGTATCTCAGAGCTACATCCATTTTCCTACCCTTTATGGTGGAAACTTTCAAAATCCTTTCTTCTATCTTTTTGAAATGTGCAGTTCACTATTATTATCTATAGGAACCTAAAAACTTTTTTTTCAGCTGGGGGGTAGTACTAGGGATTGAATTCAAGGGTGCTCTACCACTGAACTGAGCTTCATCCCCAGCTTTTTATTTTTTATTTTGATATGGATTCATAGAGCTGCCCAGGCTGGCCTCGAATTTGTAATCCTCCTACCTCATCCTTTGGAGTCTCTGGGGGATTGAACCAAGTGCTTTGTGTATGCAAGGCAAGCACTCTACCAATTGAGCTATATTCCCCAGCCCTTAATATTTTGTTTATCAGTAGCTGCAAGGCTAAGACTTTTTAAAGTATATAACATTGCAGGCATGACCAGTAACAGCAGAAATGGTCTCCACTCTTTCTAACTACCAACCATCAAAGTCTTTGTGATCAGATAAATTTCACCTTTAGAGGATCCTAAGCTTTGTAACTTTACTCTCTTCAAGTTTTAAATCCCATTATTGAAAAATATGCTTCCCTCATATGGGCAGATGCAGTCACTGAATTTTCTAGAGAAGATGCTATAACTTCCAATTTCCCCAAGACTGTTTATCTTTGACTGTTTTTTTCTGAAGTCTGATAGAACTACCAGAGGCAACTAACCAGGGTTTCAGTTTTGTTTTGTTTTCCCTTTTTCTTTAAATTATTTTCTGGTCTTGCTGGGAATTTGAACCCCAGACCTGGGATGTGCTGAACATGTGCTCTCCCCTGTGCCACTAGCATGGGATTCTGTTTTTTTTTTTTTTTTTTTTTTTTTTTATGAGAATTTTTAATATTTATTTTTTAGTTATCGGCGGACACAACATCTTTGTATGTGGTGCTGAGGATTGAACCCGGGCCGCACGCATGCCAGGCGAGCGCGCTACCGCTTGAGCCACATCCCCAGCCCGGGATTCTGGTTTTGATGGCATCACTTTTATCAGTGGTAGTACGTAAGTTAAAAAAACAAAACAAAACTGTTAAGGGGTTGGGGTTATAGCTCAGTGGTAGAGCACTCACCTAGCATGTGTGAGGCACTGGGTTCAATCCTCAGCACCATATAAAAATAAGTAAATAAAATCGTGTTCATCTACAACTAGAGAAAAGTATATATATTTAAAAAAAATGGTTAAAAGGCTCAATTTCTTCTTCCTAAAGTAGATTAATAAAACCTACCTTTCAGAGTAAGGAGACATGAGGATTAATGAGAAAATACTTATCCTTTGTATGGTACATCATAAGTGTAAGTAGGTAGCTTTTTTTGTGTGTGTTTCAGTTGTATTTTTGGGACTTTTTAGAATGGGAAGAAAGAAAAGCTATGAAATTATAAACTTTTATTAAGCATCTAACATAAGTATGTTTTTTAATTTTGGTCAACCTTATCTTTATTTTTCTAATCACCTTCATAAGTTATTTAGAAGATCTATGTCAACTTAGCATAGGTTCTCAAAGTGAGTTCAGAACAGCACAGTTACCATCAGTTCTAGACATCATGAAGAAATAGTCATTGTTTATAGCAAGTGAACTCTGTCAGGTCTATGGTTTCACATTTGACTAAGGGGGAAGGGGGGGGATTAAGACAGTGATAAATAAATGGTTGGTTCCAGCCGTTTTTAAAAATTATTAATTTAATTATGATAAAATTTTTAATTTTTCTTTCCCTTCTTCTTTTGGATTGGACCCAGGGCCCTCACCACTGATTACATTTCTCCAGCCCCCCCCTTTTTTTTTATAAATTAAAAAATTTTTTTAGTTGTTGACAGATCTTTATTGTATTCATTTGTTTATATGTGGTGCTGAGAATTGAACCCAGTGCCTCACACATTCCAGGTAAATGCTCTACCACTGAGCCACAACCCCAGCCCTCCAGTCCCCCTCGTTTTAAAAAAATATTTGTTTTTTAGTTGTAGCTGGACAAAATACCTTTATCTATCTATCTATTTATTTATGTGGTGCTGAGAATCGAGCCCAGGGCCTCGCACGTGCTGGGTGAGTGTTGGGCAAGCGTTCTACCACTGAGCCACAACCCCAGCCCTCCACAACCCCTTTTTTAAGACAGATGCTCCCTAAGTTTTTCAGTTGACCTTGTGATTGAGATCCTCCTGCTTCAGCCTCTGAAGTAGCTGGATTTGCATGTGTGTTCCACTGCTCCTGGCTATTTTAAATTTTTCTAATCATGGTATAAGAATTATAGGTAGAAGATCTAAAAAAGAACTATTTTGGTTTCTGTCTCCTACAGTGGTATTTCTTGTTTTGTGAAATAAATATATTTTGGGCAAGGTTGAAAAATCACTTTTTGCTGGACAGTGTGGCTAATGCCTTAATCTCAGCAACTCAGGAAGCTGAGGTGGGAGGATTGCAAGTTTGAGGCCAGCCTCAGTAATTTAGCAAGGTCCTAAGTGAGTTAGCGAGATCCTGTATTAAAGTAAAAAATAAAAAGTGAACTGCATCCCCAGCCCTTTGTATTTTTTGAGATGGTGTCTCACTAAGTTAGTAATGCTATACTGCCTTTTTCAAGTGATAAATAAGTCATTTTTATGGAACTTTGGAGTTGGGAGTTCCTTAGTAGTTGCTTAATCCCACCAGATAACGGGATGATTTAGGATTGCCCAGCTAATTAATGGTAGTGAGGGATTTATGACCTATTCATAAAGACAGACAAGTAAACAACAGTGACATAAAGTGGAATGGAATGTTAGCAAATAGAAGTATAGTTATTGCACTTTGTAAAATTAAGGGAAGAATCAGCCAATTGTGTTGATGGTTATAGCCAAGAGGATGTTATATTCTAAGGGTATAGGTTTCTTTTTCTCTTTTTCTTTTTTTGTTGTGGTACTGGGGATTCAACCCCGAATCCCTGTACCACTGAGCTATATCCCTAGGTGCCCCCCGCCTTTTTTCTTTTTACTGAGGTAAAAGAAACATGAGTGTTAAGGAGAGAGGGAGATGCCCTACGTGTCTGTCTGTACATATGGAAAGTACAGGAGGTTGCAGAAGATGATTTGAATGGAAAAATCAGGAAGCACTATTGTGGTAATGTCAGGGAATTGTTACTTTCTCTATAAGCAATGGGATCATTGCAGATTTTTGAGGATCTGAGTAGCATGATGACCTGCTGAGAAATACAACTGGTAACTGATGTGAAGGATGGATTGAGGCAGGGTGCGGATTGAAGATTTGGAGAGAGTTTTTAGAATGCTGTTAGTGCCCAGGGGTGAGAGGATGGATAGTTGTGGTAGGAATACAAACGAATGGGATGGAAATGTTGGCCTTTGCACAGGTGGGCTCATTAGGAAATTGGCCACTAATTAGATGCTAGATTGTGAGCTCCTAGGGGCAGTACACAACTGCATGCCATGTGTCTCTGGCATCCAGCATGGTGCCTAATATATTGAAAGCAGATGGGGAAGGATTGTCATGATTTTGGATATTTCATCCTTGATGACTTTGGAGACTGATCTATTAATACAGAGAGAGGGTCAGGGTTGGGAATGGGGAAGATAGCAAAAAGGCATAAAGGGAAAAAGTTTAGTTTTTGTTGAGTTGGAGGTATGGGGTATTTATATGGAAGTATTAAGCTTATGAAGATTGGGATCTATGAATCAAATGATAGGTGGAGTAGGGGAGTTATCCATAAAAAAGGCCATTTTCATTTTCGAGGGTGAGAATGAAGAAGAGGACCAAGGAGATAACTTTGAGAGACTAGACTGCATTTGAAGGGGCAGAGAGACAATGAGCAGCAGAAGTAAAAGAAATAAGAAGAGAACCATGTTTGTTTATTCTCTGGGAGCCATAGGAAGGGGCAGATTTAGATGAGTTTTGTGCAACAGCAGAACAAATGACCTTAATGAAGACAAGTGAGAAAAAGATTTTGGAGAATTTAGAGCAGCAATGGAGGTGTTCCCTGTTGAGAATTGGAAATTTTTAAAAGCTTGGCCGTAAGCCTGGGGAAGCTGTTAGTGGAGAGCAGATTAAAGAATTAAGATTTATATCAATAAACATTTACTAACCCTTTATTGCATGTTAGGTACCATGCCAAGTGTAGGTCACATTATTCCATTTACTTGTCATAGTGACTCTGGAAAGGTTAGATTAGTGGAGAGATTATTGTAAGATGGGGAGTGTATTTAAAATGAAGAATTTATTATCTTTCATATTAACAGATGATAAAACTAAGTTTGAGAGATTGTCCCTTATTCCAAGTCACATAGTTTCTATTAATGAGATCTGCAGGGCCTATACTTTCTTCACTGCCAATTTAGATGGCAAGGTGTCACTCACACACAGAGGTTGTGTTTTTTCTGTTTTCTTTCTCAGTTGTATTAGTTCCCTATTACCATGTAATGAATTACTGTAAATTTGGTAGTTTAATAAAAACATTTTTCATTTTGTAGTTTCTATATGTTAGGATTTTGGAGGCAGCTTACTAGCAGTGAGATTCTGGCTCAGGGTTGTAGTCATTTGAAGACTTGGCTGGGGCTGGAGTATCTACTTCCAAGCTGTTGGCAGGAGGCCTTGCTTCCTACCAAGGGGTCCTGTCCTTGAGTGTCCTCACGACTTGTCAGCTGGCTTTGTCTAGAAGGAGTGATTTGGGAGGGATCCAGGAGGAGGCTGCAGTACTTTTTATGACCAACTCTAGGGGTTATTGAGTGTAGCCTACACTCAAGGGAGAATTAGGTTGTGCCTTTTAAAAGGAGGCATATTAATATGTGAGTATATTTTTTAAACCAACACCTTGGTGAAGTATAATTGAGAAGGAAAAGCAGTGTGTGAGAAGTTAGAAGACTTGGGTTCCTGACCACCTCCACTGCCTGCTTTTCTTTGAAAGATGTGGTTTATCCTCCCCAATCCTCTATTTTCCTCCAGGAAAATAGGCACTGAAAACTGTGCAGTCTTTTCAGTGTGTTAAAAAGGAGATAGCAGGGCTGGGGTTGTGGCTTAGTGGTAGAGTGCTCGCCTAGCGTGCATGAGGCACTGGGTTTGATTCTCAGCACCACCTAAAAGTAAATTAAAGATATTGTGTCCACCTAAAACTAAAAAAATAAATATTAAAAAAAAGGAGATAGTAACTAGACGAAATACTTAAGTTGGGCTCTGTAAACTTGAAAGTGGTATGGACTTTGTTGATGGATGTGGCTTCTTACTCTTGTCCTTCCATTTAATAGCTATGTAATCTGAATAGTTGTTTAACTCCTGTGTGGTTCAGTTTCCTCATTTGTAAAACAGTATTAATTATAGCACCAACCTCATGAGGTTACTGTGAAGTTTAAATTAGAATTCACATGATATATTCAGCATAATACTTGCACATTAGCCCAGGCATTGCTTAATAAATAGTGATTTTTAAGACTTCTGTTCCTGCTCATGTCCATTCTGTTGTGTGTTTCTGGACTTTAGATCAGTACTTGACCTTAGGACTTTTACATAGGTATGTATGAAGCACTCTTGATGGTATAGTGTATTAAGTTGTGGCTGTAATTTAATGCTACTATTATATTATTCTTTCTAATTGCTTCATGTGTTCTTGGCAAGTTTTGGTATATTTCAGTAAACTTTTCTTTTTTTATATTTATTTTTTAGTTGTAGTTGGATACAATATATTTATTTAATTTATTTATTTTTATGTGGTGCTGAGGATCAAACCCAGGGTCTCGCATGGAGAGCTCTACCACTGAGCCACAACCCCAGCTCAGTAAACTTTTCTTTTTAAAAGCATATCACTGATTGTGCAGAAGTAGTTTGTGTAGAAAATATTTAACGCATTCTGAACCAAATAGTGTCTTAATTAAGTTTGTCAAGTAGTTATAGTCTCATTGGTAACTCAGATTTTATGTTATTTCTAGGGGTTCATTGAAAAAGTGTATAGGTTTTCCAGGAAAATTTTTGATTTTGATAACTCTTATCTTTCATGGGTAATTGCGACATTTGAGATGTCTTTATTAGCGGTAGTTTAGAAGTAATTGCATGAATGAATTAACACACATGACTTAACAGTAGCTTACTGGAAATGACCTTTGTGAATACCCTACCCCCAACATATTGGGGGTCAAACCTAGGGCTTCCAGCATGCTAGGCAAACACTCTACCACTGAACTACACCCCAGCCTGAAACTTCCTCTTAATTCATACAGAATGTTTAAAGGCAGAGTAAGTTTCTTATTGTTAAAATATACATAACATAAAATTGATCACCATAGCCCCTTTTAAACACAGAGTTAAGTGGTATTAAGTACATTCACATTATTGTGCAACCATCACCACTATCCACCACCTAGAACCTTTTCATAATCCCAAACTGAAACTGTCCCTTTGGTAATTAGAGCTTAGTTAAACATTTTTTTTCCCCCACTAGTTACTATTATGAAAACAACTTGCTTTTTAAGTGAATGAGACAGGGCTTATTACTTTTTCCTATAGTGGAAATTGACACTGCCTACATAGAGTATTGTTAAAATATATTGTAGCAAGATATCTTTGTAAAGATTTCCAGAGTTTATTTTATTCAATATTTTTAGGAGAAAACTTCAGTAGCAACAAAATATCATAGATACCTCTTTGGAGATAATTGGAAGTAATTCAATACATATCAGTTTTCTTTTTAGAAAAATATGTGAAAGCTTGTGACAGAATCAGTTTTCTGTAATCTGTAATCTATAATTTATATTTATAGGCCGGGCACGGTGGCGCACCCCTGTAATCCCAGCGGTTTGGGAGGCTGAGACAGGAGAATAGTGAGTTCAAAGCCAGCCTCAGCAATGGTGAGGAGCTAAGCAACTCAGACTGTCTCTAAATAAAATACAAAGTAGGGCTGGGGATGTGGCTCAGTAGTCAAGTGCCCCCCAGTTCAATCCCAGGTACAAAAAAGAAATAACTTATAAATTTTTATTGTGATTAAAACAGCATAAAATATATATCTTAATAGCTATTATAGTAGTGTAAACTATAAGCATTTTGAAATGTTGTAGCATGTAATAGAATTTCCTCCTTTTTTTCTTTGGCTTGGATTTTGTGTGTGTACAATAGCATAAACTATAAGCAATTTGTTATGTTATAGCATGTGAGAATTTCCTCTTTTTTTTTTTGGCTTGGATTTTGTGAGTGTATGTGTGTATTTGTAATATTTCCTTTTATTTTTAAAGATGAACATAATATTCCCTTGTATTTGCACATATTTATTTAAAACCCAGTCTGTCTCACAGCTAAGTAACATTAATTTTACTTTTGTGGGGTAATTTGCAGTACTTTTCTTCCCTATGTATATTTTCTACTTTTTTTTTTTTTTTGATGCTGGGGATTGAACCCAGAGGCACTCAATCACTGAGCCATATCCCCAGCCCTATTTTGTATTTTATTTAGAGACAGGGACTCACTGAGTCGCTGAGCGCCTCACCGTTGCTGAGACTGACTTTGAACTCGTGATCCTCCTGCCTCAGCCTCCCGATCTGCTGAGATTACAGGCGTGAGCCACTGTGTCCGACTTATTTTCTACTTTTTTGATGTGTGTGTGTGTGTGTTAAAAGGGATTGAATCTGGGGTGCTTAACCATTGAGCCACATCCCCAGCCCTTCTTTATTTTTTATTTACAGACACAATCTCATTGAATTGCTAAAGGCTTTGCTTGGTTGATTTTTCAGAGACTTAAGAGACCTTGTTCCTGTTAATACCTAGAGTTGTGAAATGCAGTCTGACTTGTTTTATTTTGACATCGCCATTTGTGACATAAAAATATGAAATTCAGATACCGTTGTCCATAGTTTGTTGACTTTCATGCAACAATTATTTGAATACCTTTTATATGCCAGGTATTGGGCAGAGGTGACAAGGAAGAGCTGTTTTCTGCTTAAAAAGAGTTGGGTAGGGCCGCTCAAGCGGTAGTGCGCTCGCCTGCCATGCGTGCGGCCCGGGTTCGATCCTCAGCACCACATACAGGCAGACATGTTGTGTCCGCCGAGTACTAAGAAATAAATATTAAAAAAAAAAAAAAAAAAAAAAAGAGTTGGGTAAAAATAGCTGAGTGCAGAATTCTTCACTTTCCAGGACAAGGAAATAGTGCAGTTTGGAAATACTGCAAGTACAATTGAGAGTGGTTGGGAGCTAATAAGGAAGCTGAAAGTTATTGACGATGAAATCCTGAATCTGTAGAAAATTTAACACCTTGATAAAAGCATTTGATGATTATTTTGCTGTATGTTTTGGCCTAGGAGGAAGTTTTTCCAGTTAATAATAAATAAATACATGTTTAAGAAGACCATCATGGGGTACTTTATAAGGAGGTGGGTGGTAAATATTTTGTACTCTAATATTAATAAAAGAAGTTAAATGTTTAACATCTTTACTTTTTTTGAGATAGGAAAGCATATAACATTTTAAACCAGATGTACATATTCAATAAAGTGGGCTCTTGAACACTTGAAGGGTAGCTAGTGCATCTGAAGGTTTAATTTAACTTGTGTTTTGCTGTCCTTAGGAATCAAACCCAGTGCCCTGTTCCTGCTAGGCAAATATTCTACCTTTGAGCTATATCTTCACTCTTAATTCAATTAAATTTAAATAGTCACATATGGCTAATAGCCACGACACTAGACAACTGATGTGTCTGTTTTGGATATTTCTTTCTTCAAATTTTTATTCCAAATACATTGACTTCTTCATGCATAAAATATTTATAAATGAACAAATGAATCAGTGTTTCAGTTGTGTTGCATCTTTTTTTTTTAAATATTTATTTTTTAGGTGTAGATGGACACAACACAATGCCTTTATTTTTTATGTGGTGCTGACGATCGAACCCAGGTCCCGCCCGTGCTAGGTGAGCGCTCTACCGCTGAGCTACAATCCCAGCCCAGTGTTGCATCTTATTATCATAATTTACATTAGGTGTTTTCTCATTTCTTGCAGTGGACTTGATCATAGTTAACTTCTTTAGTCTAGTCTTGTCCATTTCTTTAAAATATGAGGATGAGTTTAATATAGTTCATTATCAAACTCAAAATCTACAGTTTGGTTTTTAGTTTTTTGGGATCTGTGGGAGACAAGTTAGGACTAAGAATTGAGATACATCATAATGGACTCTTTAGACATTTGTCATCAGTATAACAGTATAATTGTTCTTTGTTCCATTTATACAGCTTTTTAAAATTCCCTTTTTCTTTCTTCACTGTTTTAAATCAGAAACTAGTTGAGCAAGTTTTTTTTTTTTTTTTTTTTTTTTAAGTGCCTGTGTGGGTGAAATTGAATGGGTTTAAGTCAAAAGAATTGCCTAATTGTTCACTTCCCAGAGTCCATCATACAGTTGAGGCTAAGTAAAAAGACTTGCAAATAAAGTTAATTGTGGTGCTTTGGAAATATGGAATAATGGAAGGTTTATGTAGCTGAATCTTTAAATCAGGTATATAGGAGTCTACAAACTGGATTGTAGGACAAATATAGCCTGTCACCTTGTGTGTGTATGCCCTGCAAGATAAAATCTTTTTAGTTGAAGATGGACACAATACCTTTTTTTTTTTTTTTAATATTTATTTTTTAGTATTTGGCGGACACAACATCTTTGTTTGTATGTGGTGCTGAGGATCGAATCCGGGCCGCACACATGCCAGGCAAGCACGCTACGCTTGAGCCACATCCCCAGCCCTTTTTTTTTTTAATGGTGCTGAGGATGGAACCCAGCACCCCACACATGCTAGGCAGGCACTCCACCACTGAGCCACAACCCCAGTTCCCATTTTTTTATATTTTAAATGATTGAAAAAATTTAAAATAATATTTTGTGACACAAAAATATGAAATTCAGATACCGTTGTCCATAAATAAATTTTTGCATTACAGTCAGATTCTTTTTTTTGGTACCAGAGACTGAACCTCAGGGACACTTAACCACTGAGCCACATCTCTAGTCCCCACCCCCTTTTTAGATGTAGTTGGACACAATACCTTTATTTTATTTTTATATGGTGTTGAGGATTGATCCCAGGGCCTCCCACGTGCTAGCCTAGTGTTCTACTGCTGAGCCACAACCCCAGCCCTCTCCAGCCCCTTTTTTATTTTTTATTTTAACACAGGGTCTCACTAAGTTGCTGAGGCTGACATTGAACTTTGAACGATCCTTCTGCCTCAGCGTCCCAAATCTCTGGGCCTCAGCGTCCCAAATCTCTGGGATTACAGGCATACGCCACATATGTCTTGTTTACATGTTATCCTTACCCTTTGTGCCTAGAAGGTCAGAATCGAGCAGTTGCAATGGAAAGCATAGTACTTATAGTCTGGAATATTTACTGTCTTGGTCTTTGAAAAAAATACTTGCTACCCACTCTGGTGGGAATGCTATTGAAAAATGGAATGATATGATATTGTAAACTAAGTGGCATAGGTTTGGGAGAAGATAATTAACGCCTGATAATCTTGTTGAATCCAGCAGGTTTTTTTGTTTTTTTTTGGAACCATAGATTGAACCCATGGTTCTTTATTTTTTATTTTCAGTTGTAGATGTAGATTTTTTTATATTTAGTTGTAGACATAATACCTTAATTTTGTTTATTTAGTTTTTAATTTTTTTTAATGTGGTTCTGGGGATTGAACCCAGTGCCTCAGGTGTGCTAGGTAAGCACTGTACCACTGAGCCACAACCTCAGCCAGAACCCAGAGTTCCTAACCACTGAGCCACATCCTCAGGCCTTTTAAAAATATTTTATGGGCTGGGGATGTGGCTCAAGCAATAGCGCGCTCGCCTGGCATATGTGCGGCCCAGGTTCGCTCCTCAGCACCACATGCAAACAAAGATGTTGTGTCCGCCGAAAACTAAAAAAAAATATTAAAAAGAATTCTCTCTCTCTCTCTCTCAAAAAAAAAAAATTATTTAAGGGGCTGGGGATATAGCTCAATTGATAGAGCACAAGGCCCTGGGTTCAATCTCAAGCACCACAAAGAAAAAAAAAATTATTTAAAGACAAAGAAATGGCTGAGTTAGTGCAATGCTGAGATGCTGGGGCTGACCTTAAACTCAAGATTCTCTTGCCTCAGCCTCCTGAGCTGCTGGGATTATAGGCATGTGCCACTGGGCCTGACTGAAGCAGTGTTTTGAAACAAAGTGCTGAAATGGAAATGCATTCAACATTAAGTCAGAAAATGTGTAGGAAATCAAATAATGCATTAAGGATGTTGTAGAATATCCCCCACATTTCTTGTGTTGATGTCCTGTTTCCCAGCTGGTAGTGCTGTTGGGAGGTGGGAAATTTTAGGAGGTTGGTCATGGGTGTGCGTGTGCTCTTGCTCTGACCAGTTGGTTTTGTCCTCACCTCCTCCCTCTCCTTTTATCCTCTTCTTCTTGGCCGCCAGGGAATCAGCTTTGTTCCAGGAGCTCCCTGCCTCATCATGGCCTAAAAACAATGGAGCAAGTGACCTTGTGCTAAAACCTTTGAAAACATGAGCCCATTCTTAAGATTCTTCTTTTAAGTTATTTCAGGTTTTTTTTTGGTCACAGAGATGAAAAGCTATGAATAAGGTGTATGAATAAGGATTCTTTTTTCAAGAAGACTAAATGCTCATAGGGAACTTGACAGCTGAACACACATTTTTGTGGTTTTCTAACCTTTACCCTCTCCAATTCTTAAGACCCCCACACATATATATCCTACATGCAAAGGCTTCTTGAGAGCAGGTGTGGGGCTTTCAGGGAAAAAAAATTAGGGGCCCTTAGCATGTTTTTCATGTCGTTTTTATGTGGATCTTAGCCCTGATGTTTATTTCTTTGTGTCTTTTTGATTCTGTCTACCCTTTTCCTGTTCTATAATTGGAATATTCCATCGTTCTTTCTTCTTTCCTTGGTTACTTGAAGCTTATCTGCTTTTCCACATCCAGGTCACCCATGGCTGGAGCATGTGGGGCTGTGTGGGAGGAGGATGACAAAATTTAAGTGTGTAACCTTCCAGTGAGAGAACAACCACCATTTGTAGAATCATGGAGTCAAGCAATAACAAGATGGGTTCAGAAAGTGATTTGGTGTGTTTAGGATAGAATGTTTCATTTGGGGAATGTTTGGGAGATGAAATGGAGGATCTAGGCAAAGCCTTCATGAAAGAACCTTTCTTGTAGTGATAGGTTTTTAAGTCTTAGTTTATATAAGGTTCATCTAGGCTAAAAATTCTTTGTCCCCCATCCCTAAAGATTCTGAGCCCAAATTGCAAGAAATCCTCAAGTGAATGTGATGCAGGAAGTGACCACATTAAGAATAGGTGGCATGAGGGCATGTTATGGACAGTCTCCATGTCTCTTTTGAGATCCAGCTTTTGTTGTTAGAAGAACTAGTTTAAGATTTTTCATCAGACCAGCAAGGCTGTGTTCCTGTAATTCCAGCTATGCAGGCATCTGAGGCAGGACTGCTTATTCCCAGCAATTTTAATGATACCCTATATCAGAATAAAAAGGGATGGGGGTGTAGTTTCAGTGGTAGAGTATCCCTGGGTTTGGTCCTTAGTTCACACACAAAAAGATTCTTCCTTAGGAGAGCAATGCTAAGCCACTTTAAAAAGAGTTATCCAAAAGGGCCGAGGTTGTGGCTCAGTGGCAGAGGGCTTGCCTTACACATGTGAGGCACTGGGTTAGATCCTCAGTACCAGATAAAAATAAATAAACAAAAATATTTTGTCCATGTATAACTAAAAAATTAAAAATATATTTATTATCAAGAATGCATTTGGGGCTGGGGATGTGGCTGAAGCGGTAGCACGCTCGCCTGGCACGCGTGCGGCCCAGGTTCGATCCTCAGCACCACATACAAACAACGATGTTGTGTCCACCTAAAAAATAAAAATATTAAAATTCTCTCTCTCTCTCTTAAAAAAAATAAAAAGAATGCATTACAATGAGGAAACTTTTAAGGTAAGGATGTAAGCTAGGAGACTGTTGTAATAATTAATTTGTGTTTGATCTCATTCCAAAAATGATTTGAAGCCGTAAGACTTCAGATTCAGAACAATAACAACAGGAAAAGAAAGAATTTGAATAGGACTCTAAAGTGAAAATAATCAAACTCCTGACACTTGGGATAAAGATGAGGAAAAGTGAAGGAACATCAAATAAATTAGAGTTTAGAAAATGCAAGTGATGTTAGCTGATATTTTTGATGAAAAAATTAAAGTTACTTTTATCTTTGGGAAAAGGGTAATTTTACGAATGACTTCACTCTTTGTAATTATCTCTTGAAAATTTTTGTCAAATTCTAATTGGCTATAACCTTACTGCCTCAGGTTTTTTTTTGTACTGGGGATTGAACTCAATGTTCTACTACTGAGCTACATTTCAGTCCTTTTTAAGAGAGGATCTTGCTAAGTTGCTAAGGCTGGTCTTAAGGTTGTAGTCCTCCTCCTGAGTTGCTGAGCTTATAGGTATGCACCACCGTGCTTGACTTGTTTAATGATTTTATTACTACACTTTCACTATATGCCACTGAAGACTCTTTTGGAATTAGATGAGATTTAAATGATATACATTCTTTTTACTTGAAATTTTGTTTGGCATATTTCAAAATAAAGTTGTTGAACATGAACCAGCATTGCTACCCACATTCATAGAGTGCTCCTCTCATTTTCCTATATAATAAGCTGTTACATTTGGCATTTTTTTTTTTTTTTTGGATACTGGGGATCAAACCCGGGGGTGCTTTCCAAACACTAAGCTTCATCCTGCTTTTTTTAGGCAAGGGGGAGTAGGTGGGATGTGACTCACAAAGTTGCCAAGGTTAGACTTGAATTTTTGATTTTTCCTGCCTCAGCCTCTCTAGTCACCAGGATTAAAGGTGTGCATGGGCCCTCCTGGACAAGGTTTTGACATACAAATTCACCCATGAAACTATCACTGCAGTCTTTTATTTTTTATTTTTTGGTACCAGGGATTGAATTTAGGGGCACTTGACCACTGAGCCACATTCCCAGCCCTATTTTGTATTTTATTTAGAGACTGGGTCTCACTGAGTTGCCTAGTGCTTTGCTTTTGCTGAGGCTGGCTTCCGATTTGAGGTCCTCCTGTGTTGCTGGAATTACAGGCGTGTGCCATCATCCATGCCCAGCTCACTGTAGTCTTTTTAAAAAAAAAAAAAAATTTGTAGTTGTAGATGGATTTTATTTTATTAGTTTATTTTTATGTGGTGCTGAGGATCGAACTCAGTGCCTCACGTATGCTACGCAAGTGCTCTGCCAATGAGCTACAACCCCAGCCCCTCCCTGGGCCTTTTAAAATTTTATTCATTTCTAGACAGGGTCTTGCTGAATTGCTGAGATTGGCCTCAAATTTGTGATCCTCTTGCCTCAACCTCCCCAGTCACTTGAGTATACTGTGCAGGTACTCTTCCACTGAGCTACATGCCCAACCCTTGCTGTTTAATTTTCATTTTCAAATGACTAATGATGTTGAGCATCTTTTCATGTGCTTATTTGCCATTCTTAATTTTTTTTTTTGTTTTGTGTCTGTTCAGATCTTTCAACTATTTTTTTTTTAAATTGGGGTTGTATACTTTATTTTCATAAAAATGTCACTATATAAAGCTTTATGGTTGCTAATTGTGTTGATGTATACCTGTAATTGCAGTGGCTTGAGAGGCTGAGGCAGGAGGATTAAGAGTTCAAAGCCAGCCTCAGCAATTTAGTGAGGCTCTAAGTAACTCTGTGAGATCCTGTCTCTAAATAAAATACAAAAAGTGACTGGGGATGTGGCTCAGTAGTTGGGTGCCATTGAGTTCAATCTTTGGTACCCCCCCAAAAAAATTATAGTTTCAAAGTTTTTTGATTTTATTCTTTTGATACTCAGAAGGCAGAATAGGGGCAAATATTATAAATTTCCAGTTTATATTTGAAGTAACTGAGGATTAGAAAAATTTTGGGGTCTTGTCTGATATAACTGATCTTTGGTTGAGTTTGGGTTAGTACTGCATCTGTTGTTTTGGATAATGGAGTTATATGTTTCTTGTCCATACAGTTTCCAGATAGGTTTGACTTCACTCTATTGGATACTAATGGTTCAAGGAAAGGCATGGTGTGGGCCCAGCTATCACCTGGTGGACACTCAGTGATGATTGCTGAGTGAATGGGGGAAAGAAATGTGTTTTTAGCTTGTTTTTCCTTTAATAGAAATCATATGAGCTTAGTTTGGTTTTATGGAGACCATAAGTTTAAACATTTTCCATGGGTTGGGTTTAAATTTTTAAAAATTTTATGTATTAATTAAAAAAATTAATTGAAGTATAAATTATATATAAAAACACATATTTACATGGGTAGATAATTGAATTATCAAGCATGAGCACATCCATATAATCACTGGTCAAGAAATAGAATATTGCCAGCAATTTAAAGATCCCCCTTGTTCTCCTTCTGAGTCACTATGTTTTCCCTTTTCCTCAAAAATAATAACTATCATTTAAAATTAAACTGACTTATACTGTTTGTATTTATTTATTAGCTACAATATCATAATTCAGTGCATACATACACTGTATAATAATTAAATCAGGGTAACTAGCATTTCCGTCTCCTCAAATATTATAATTCCTTTGTATTAGGAACCTTCAAACTTTTAGTGTTTTCTTATTTTTGGGCTTTGAGGTTCTTTTGATATATTCTGGATATAAGCCCTTTATCAGATATGTGATTTATAAATATTTTATTTTGTAACTTATCTTTTCATTTTATTGGTAATCTTTTGAAGAATAGAAGTTCTTAGTTTTAATGGAGTTCAATTTGCAAATTTTTTCTTATGTATATTTTGGTGTCAATTCTAAGCAATCATTGTCCAGCCCAACTTCTGTTTGTCTTCAGCATGTTTTTTAGTTTTAGATTTTCCTTTTAGGCTTGTAATAATATTTGAGCTAATTTTTGTGCATGGAGTGTAGATCAGTTACTTTTTTTTTTTTTTTTTGAACAAATGTATATCTAGGTTTCCCAGCACTGTTTTTAGAAAAGACTATTCTTTCTCCACTGAACTGCTTTTGCAAATTGTCAAATTAATTCACCATGTATGTGAGGTCTATTTCTGCTCTCTGTTCTCTTCCATTACTTTGTTTTTCTTGACACTAGTACCATGTTGTCTTGATTACTACAGTTTTTTATAGAAATCCTTGAAGTCAGATGATATATGTTCTCTGGATATGTTCTTTTTCAAAGTTAACTTTTACAAAGTGAAAGAAATGCTGGGATTTTGATTGAGATTGTATTGAATCCCCAGATCATTTTGAGAGAATTGACATCTTAATATTGAATCTTTGCTCTATGAGCAGCACAGTGTATATGTGCATTTATTTAGGTCTTTTAAAATTACCTTCAGTAACATTTGTAGTTTTCAGTGATAGGTCTGTTATGGGTTTGAATATGAGGTGTACCCCAAAAGCTCCTGTGTTAATGCAGGAATGTTTGGCAGTGAAGTGATTGAATTTTGAGAGCTTTAACCTAATTAGTCCATCTAGTTTGAATGGACTAACTGGGTGGTAACTGTAGGCAAGTGGGATGTAGTTGGGGGAGGTTGGTCACAGGGGTGTTTGCCCTGGAGAAGGGTATATCTTCTCTGTGATCCTCCTTTCTGGCTGCCATGAGATGGATAGTGCTTCTCCATGACCTTGAACCATGATATTCTGCCTCATCTTAGACTCAGAGCAATGGACTTGACTGACCATAGACTGAACCTCTGAAACTGTGAGCCAAAGTAAACTTCTCCTCTAAGTTTTTGTCAGGTATTTTGGTCACACTGATGAAAAGCTGACTAACATAAGGTCTTATCTGAGTATTTAAAGCTTTTTGACGGTATTCTTAGGGTATATATTTTTTATTTTAATTTTTTACTTTATTTTCTTTAAAAATGATTATATCATGGTCACATAAGAATAATGTTTTAAATAAAATTTTTAAGAACAGTTGTAAATTCACGGCAGATTTGAAAGAAAAATAGAGATTTTTATATATACCCTGTGTCCCGTATTTGTTCAGCTTGCCCCATTATAACCACTGCCAGAGTGACCTGCAATGACACATCATGATTACCCATTCTCTGTGGTTTACTTCAGGGCTCATGCTCAGTGTTACACATTTTATGTATTTGGACAATAGCATAATGACACATTTCTACTATTATGTTGTCATATAGAATAGTTTCACTGTCCTGAAAATCCTGTGCTCTGTCCACTCACTTCTATTACCCCTTTAACTACTGGCAACCACTGATCTTTTTACTGTCTCCATAGTTTTGCCTTTTCCAGAATACCGTACACTTGGAATCATACATTTATGTCGTCTTTTTGGAGTGGCTTCTTTACTTAGTAGTAGCATTTAAGTTCCCCCCAAACTTTTCTTTGGCTTGATAGCTCATTTTTTTTCCCATATTAAAATTTTATTTGAATATTTCATGCATCATAAGAATTTAAAAAATATTTTTCTATCCCACATTATTTTACTGTTTGTCCTGTTACAACTTAATTGTTTTAAGCATTATTTTTTGATTTTGTTTTTAATTTTCTCTTGATAATGAAATAGTTGCTTGGATACATGTTCCTTAATCCCACTATTATGTATGATTACAATGTACCAATAAAAAGTCTTTTTAATAATAATGTATGAGTGAATGAAAAAAATATAAGAATGTTATTAAATTCATTTCTTTTGAGTTGAATAGCATTTCTTTGGATGTATCATAGTTTTTTATTTACCTACTGAAGAATATCTCAGTTGTTTCTAATTTGGGCAATTTTGAATAAACCTGTAAACATCTGCATGTATGTTTTTGGACACAGGTTTTCAGCTTTTCTGGGTTAAATATCAAGGAGTTCAGTTGTATAGGAAGAATATTTTTAGTTTTATAAGAAACTACTAAACTGTCTTCCAGGGTAGCTATATCATTTTTTATTTCCACCAGCAATGAAAAGAGAGTTGCTTTTGTTTCACACACATTAGCATTTGGTGCTATCAGTGTTCTGGAAGTTGGCCATTCTTTTTTTTTTGTTGTTGTTTTTAGTTGTAGATGGACATCATATCTTTATAATCCAGTGCCTCATGCATGCTAGGAAAGCGCTGTACCACTGAGCCACAACCCCAGCCTCCATTCTTTTTTTTTTTTTTTTTGGTACCTGGGATTGAACTGAGGGGCACTTAACCACTGGGGCACATCCCCACCCCTTTTATGTATTTAAAGACAGGGTCTCACTGAGTTGCTTAGAGCCTCTCAAAAGTTGCTGAGTCTGCCTTTGAAATCGTGATCCCCCTGTCTCAACCTCCCAAGCCACTGGGATTACAGGTGTGTGCCACCACATCCATCTCGGAAGTTGGCCATTCTAATAGGTATGTAGTAGTATCTAGGCCCACCTGTCAGGCCCCCAAAATTGTTCTGGGAGACAAACAGGTCAGGCTGAAGCACCCCACTCAGCCCCTAACAAGTGAGGCCATTATTCAGAGTCCCCTTTGAGACATTGTTAAGTTGCCCATGAAACGGGTGTCACCAAAACAAACAGGAGGCTAAATAGCTGCCCAAGGACAGGGGCATCTTGAGGTCTAGATGTGTCCTTCTGTCCATCCTGTGTCTGCAACCACCCCCAAATGCCTCACAGATGCATGTGGGGGTGGAATTGTTGCATTTTAGTCACATCTCTGGAAGGTGGCCTGAGGGTTCCTTGTGGGGAGCAGGTCTCCTAAGTGGCGGGTGGAGGGGAGAGCTTCCAATTCAATCTGTCCACTTTTGTCCTGTTGCTCAAAGCAGCTATATCCAAACAACTCTGGATACACAAACCCAGAGGCCACTTCAGGAATGCCCAGGAAGCAGCTCTAAGGCTGCTGTCCACAGAAAGTTCCCTGGAGAGGCCTCCTTCAGAGCCCATGAGGCCCCGGGGCAGACAGCAGAACACCAGTCTGCAGAAACTATCTTTCTCTCTATTTTAATGCCTTCCAATGTGTGTCTGTTTGTTTTCCATTAATCTACTTGTCATTTTTCCAGTACCACACAGTTTTGATTGCTGTAGCTTTGTAGTACTGTGGATTGAACCCAGCGATGCTGTACCACTGAGCTGCATCTCTAGCTCTATTTTTTTTTTTTTTTTTTTTTGTGGTGCTGGGGATTGAACCTAGGGCTTGCATGTGAGGTAAGCGCTCTACCAACTAGGCTGTATCCCAAGTCTCCCTATTAAAAAAAAAAAAAAAAAAAGAAAAGAAAAAGAAGAAAAATAAGTATTAGTTGTAGATGTACATAATATCTTTTATTTATTTTTATGTGGTGCTGAGGATCGAATCCAGTGTCTCACACGTGCTAGGCAAGTGCTCTACCACTGGACAACAACCACAGCCCCAAGCCCTTTTATTTTTAATTTTGAGACAAGGGCTTACCAAGTTGTCCAAGATAGCCTTGAACTTAGGCTTCTTCTGCTTCTGCCTTCCAACTGGCTGAAATTACTAGTGTGCACCACCATATCCGTATTGTAAGTGTTGAAGTTAGATAGTGTCAGTTCTCCAACTTTGTTGTCTCTCTTTTTAAAATTATTTTTAATTTATATATGACAGCAGAATGCATTACAATTCTTACTACACATATAGAGCACACTTTTTCATATTTCTGGTTGTATACAAAGTATATTCACACCATTTGTGTCTTCATACATACTCAGGATAATGGTATCATCTCATTCTACCATCTTTTTCCACCGCCCCTCCCTTCCCTTCTCACCCCTTTGCCCTATTTAGAGTTCATCTAATCCTCCCATCCTCCCTCTTCCAACCCCAGTGTGAATTAGCCTCCTTATATCAGAGAAAGCATTCGACATTTGTTTTTTTTGGGATTGGACAACTTTACTTAGCATTATATTCTCCAACTTTATCCATTTATCTGCAAATGCCATGATTTTATTCTCTTTTACTGCTGAGTAATATTCCATTGTGTATATATGCCACATTTTTTTTTTTAATCTATTCATCTATTGAAGGGCATCTAGGTTGGTTCCACAGTTTAGCTATTGTGAATTGTGCTGCTATAAACATTGATGTGACTGTGTCCCTATAGTATGCTGTTTTTAAGTCCTTTGGGTATAGGCTGAGGAGAAGGATAACTGGGTCAAATGGTGGTTCCATTCCCAATTTTCCTTTTTTTTTTTTTTTTTTTTTTTTTGTGGTGCTGGGGATTGAATCCATTGTCTTGTGCATATGAGGCAAGCACCCTACCACCTGAGCTATAACCCCAGCCCCCCAATTTTCCAAGAAATCTCCATACTGCTTTCTATATTGGCTGCACCAATTTGCAGTCCCACCAGCAGTATATGAGTGTACCTTTTCCCCCACATCCTTACCAATATTATTGTTTGTCTTTATAATAGCTGCCATTCTGACTGAAGTGAGTTGAAATCTTAGAGTGATTTTGATTTGCATTTCTCTATTTGCTAGCAATGGTGAGCATTTTTCATATATTTGTTGATTGATTGTGTATCGTCTTCTGAGAAATGTCTGTTCAGGTCCTTGGCCCAATTATTGATTGGGTTATTTGTTTGTTTGGTGTTTAACTTTTTGAGTTCTTTACATACCCTAGAGATTAGTGCTCTATATGATGTGTGAGGGGTAAAGATTTGCTCCCAAGATGTAGGCTCTCTGTTCGCCTCACAGATTGTTTCTTTTGCTGAGAAGAAACTTTTTCCTTTGAGTTCATCCCATTTATTGATTCTTGATTTTAATTCTTGCACCAAAGGAGTCTTATTAAGGAAGTTGGGGCCTAATCCAACATGATGGAGATTTGGGCCCACTTTTTTTCTATTAGACACAGGGTCTCTGGTTTTATTCTTAAGGCCTTGATCCATTTTGAGTTGAGTTTTGTGCATGGTGAGAGATGGGGGTTTAATTTCATATTGTTGCATATGGATTTCCAGTTTTCCCGGCACCATTTGTGAAGAGGCTATTTTTCCTCCAGTGCATGTTTTTGTCACCTTTGTCATTAATATAAGATAATTGTAATTTTTTGGTTATTCTGTGACCTCTGTTCTGTACCATTGGTCTGCCAGTCTGTTTTGGTGCCAATACCATCGCTGTTTTTGTTATTATAGCTCTGTAGTATAGTTTAAGGTCTGGTATAGTGATGCCACCTGCTTCACTCTTCCTGCTACCAATTGCTTTAGCTATTTTAGGTCTCTTATTTTTCCAGATGAATTTCATGATTGCTTTTTCTATTTCTATGAGGAATGCCATTGGGATTTTGGTTGGAATTGCATAAAATTTGTATAGTGCTTTTGGTAGTAGTATGGTCATTTTGATAATATTAATTTTGCCTATCCAAGAGCAAGGTAGATCTTTCCATCTTCTAAGGTGGTCTTTGACTTCTTTCCTTAGGGTTCTAATTTTCATTATACAGATCTTTCACCTCTTTCGTTAAATTGGTTGCCAGGTATTTTATTATTTTTTTTCCAAAAAAAAAAAAAAAATCTTTATGTTCCTTTATTGAAGCAAGATTCCTGACCAGTATACAGTGATGTGTTTACTAAACAGAGACCTGTGCAGAAATTACATACTATCCATCTAGACAGATTTTGGTTACACTTTGCCTATTGATGGAATAGTTCCATATATAAAGTTTTATACAACAAAAAGCTTTGAATTTGACCAGGCTGTCCATTAATTCACCTTTGAAAAAGTGGCATTTAATTTCAGCTGTATTTTACAGCATTAAAAAACTTATGCATTAGGTAGCTTTTCAAAATGCTACTCTCTGCACAACAGCATTGAGCAGACAGAGCAGAGTCCATCATCCCACCAGATCCACACATTGGCGTTGGAGAGATTTATGCCAGATACCAGGGACTTAAGAGAGACAGAAAGTTCTTCCTGACCACCAGCACGGACTTCTTACTCTAAGAGCCCGTCTTCTTGGCCACACTTTATAGAGCCAGTGAAGACATGCCAGCAACTGTCCCACGAACAACTTGACATTAGAGCACCAGATCTGTTTGATGGTGGCAGCAAAGCACTACTATATCCAGATAATTGAAGACCCACTTTAAAAACTGTCGATTTGAGATAAAAATCAAGGGTATCACTCATAACTCAGTTTTGAGTTTCTACTATCCCAAATGACATGTTCAGAAACCAATAACAAATTTTACCCATGTTTCCCAGCTAAGGAGACATTAAGACATTGATTCAAATCCCTTTAGTCAATCCACATTGCCCTGAGGCCATCCTACAAAGTGCGTATCAAAATATACGAAGTTAGGGTGACAAAGTTTGACGATGATGTTATTATACAAGTCAAACTTGGAAGGTCATATTAAAAGTATATCTATTCTGAGAGAAAAAGCATCAAATCCTTTGTGTACACATTTAGTTTTATTGTAACAAAGTAACTTGTACACTTTTAACGTTTAAAACTGAGCATCATCTTTCCTTTCCAGTGAAAACAAAACAGAAAATTTAAAAATAAAATTACAATAGAGAATGTCAATTCCAAATAAAATCCTACAGATTCTGCTGATTCTCCCATTGAGTGGCAGGGCTCAAGCCATCATTAGGAGAGAATTTTATTTTAAAAGTGTCCTCTTAAACTGCAAGGATGTCCGTTAAACATCACAATTAAACATGCCAAAGGAGAAGCCATGTTGTCAAAATGCCCACTTAACCCACCCAAACATCTCAAACCCACCCTTTGCTGACCTTCTATAACCCCATTTTTTAAAGTTTTTTTTTCTTTGTTTAAACAAGAAAAAGTAGACAGATACATGTTGGTAAATGCTAACTGTCCATATTCACATAGAGACACCGTGTAATCTCTGAGCCCAATATACAGAGAAAGGAGGAAAAAAGCTAGAATTCTATGCACTATTACAGAGGGGCCTAGCACCCTCCAGCTTCCAGCAGAGTGAAAGTAGCAGAAGGTTTTTCTTTTTTCCCACAGAGCACGGTGGTGTTGATTCCATACAGTTTTTTTGTTTGTTTGTTTGTTTGTTTTGTTTTGAGACAGGAAAGGGATAAAAATGAATTTAGAACAGAAGGTTTAGAGATTCTTTTCCCATTGTACTCTGCTCAAGGTATTTCCCCCCAAAATAAGTTGAGAAGCATGGTTTGAGAAAAGAGACCTCAAGAACAGGACGACTGAGCACAAGGGAGTCGGGGGAAGTGGGGAGGGGGAGACTGCAACTTGCTCCCAGGGACTGAATTAAAAAAACAAAAGAAAGAAAGATAAAAGGTTGGAATCCATCAGTGTTCAATTAGTTGCCTTTTCCTTCATCCTCCTCTTCTTCCTCCCCTTCATCATCATCTTCATCTTCTTCACCTTCGTCCTCATCCCCTTCTTCATCAATATCTTCCAATCCTTCTTCATCTTCATCTTCATCTTCATCTTCATCTTCATCTTCATCTTCATCTTCATCTTCTCCTTTCCCTTCTTCATCATCCATATTAGGAACCAAATAGTCCTGCAATGGATTTGGCCAAATATCATCTTTGATGACTTCTCCTAACTCATCTGCACCAGCATAAGAATGGTCAGTAAACCAGGTTAAAGAAGCTTTCTGGTTCTTCATGCTGCCTCTTCCTGCTAGCTTTATTCTGCGTTTGACTTGAACATTTCGTCATATCCTTTCCAGATTTCCATTTGATTTCAGTGGACTTTGAAGATGGATCACCACTCTCATTCAGATGAAATTCTTTGGAGAGAACTTTATTTTCGAAGTAAGGATTTTCATCAAAATACAAATCTATCCTGTAACCTGATTTGATATCTTCAAATTCTGTCGCTTCAACTCTGGTCAAATAATGCAGCGCCTTTTCATCTTCCTTCCCAAGCAGTGCAGACACTTGTGGGTGGTTGACAAATGTTGTTACCTCAAAATTTGGGATTTTGGCGATCAATTCTGACCTCTTCTGAAAAAATGGTTGGCGGAGTTTGTTATATTTCTGTTTTACTTTCAATATCTCCTCACTGGCTTGTTTATGAAGTCTGTCTATTTCATTTTGTATTTCATTGATATGTTCAATTGCTTCTTGTTCTTTTTCTCCCTTCGGCAAACCCAGAGAGGCTGATGAATCTGCCTGTTTAGGGGCGGCAGGCAGTTTGGTTTTTTTTTTTTTGTTTGAGACTGGAGCGGAGATTGGCGTTTGGGGGCCATCCTGTGAGGGAAGTCAAGGAGCAGACCCACAGGTCTCACAGCTCACCAGGGAGAAGTGCCTGGTTTTGGGATCAGGGTGATATTGGCCTAATAGAATGAGTTTGGAAGTGCTGCCTCTTTTTCTATTTCCTGAAATAAATTGGAGAGTATTGGTATCAGTTCTTCTTTAAAGGTCTTGTAGAACTTTTTTTTTTTTTTTTTGGTTCTCTTCGCTCTCTTTTTTTTATTGGTTGTTCAAAACATTACAAAGCTATTGACATATAATATTTCATACATTAGATTCAAGTGGGTTATGAACTCCCATTTTTACCCCAAATACAGATTGCAGAATCACATCGGTTACACATCCACATTTTTACATAATGCCATATTAGTAATTGTTGTATTCTGCTACCTTTCCTGTCCTCTACTATCCTCCCTCCCCTCCCCTCCCATCTTCTCTCTCTACCCCATCTACTGTAATTCATTTCTCTCCTTGTTTATTTTCCCATTCTCCTCACAACCTCTTATATGTAATTTTTTATAACAATAAGGGTCTCCTTCCATTTCCATGCAATTTCCCTTTTCTCTCCCTTTCCCTTCCACCTCATGTCTCTGCTTAATGTTAATCTTTTCCTCCTGCTCTTCCTCCCTGCTCTGTTCTTAGTTGCTCTCATTATATCAAAGAAGACATTTGGCATTTTTTAGGGATTGGCTAGCTTCACTTAGCATAATCTGCTCTAGTGCCATCCATTTCCTTGCAAATTCCATGATTTTGTCATTTTTTAGTGCTGCGTAATACTCCATGGTGTATAAATGCCACATTTTTTTTTTTTTATCCATTCATCTATTGAAGGGCATCTGGGTTGGTTCCACAGTCTAGCTATTGTGAATTGTGCTGCTATGAACATCGATGTGGCAGTATCCCTGTAGTACGCTCTTTTAAGGTCTTCAGGGAATAGTCCGAGAAGGGCAATAGCTGGGTCAAATGGTGGTTCCATTCCCAGCTTTCCCAGGAATCTCCATACTGCTTTCCAAATTGGCCGCACCAATTTGCAGTCGCACCAGCAATGTACAAGTGTACCCTTTTCCCCACATCCTCGCCAGCACTTGTTGTTGTTTACTTCATAATGGCTGCCAATCTTACTCTGGAGTGAGATGGTATCTTAGGGTGGTTTTGATTTGCATTTCTCTGACTGCTAGAGATGGTGAGCATTTTTTCATGTACTTGTTGATTGATTGTATGTCCTCCTCTGAGAAGTGTCTGTTCAGGTCCTTGGCCCATTTGTTGATTGGGTTATTTGTTATCTTATTGTCTAATTGTTTGAGTTCTTTGTATACTCTGGATATTAGGGCTCTATCTGAAGTGTGAGGAGTAAAGATTTGTTCCCAGGACGTAGGCTCCCTATTTACCTCTCTTATTGTTTCTCTTGCTGAGAAAAAACTTTTTAGTTTAAGTAAGTCCCATTTGTTGATTCTTGTTATTAACTCTTGTGCTATGGGTGTCCTATTAAGGAATTTGGAGCCCGACCCCACAATATGTAGATCGGAGCCAACTTTTTCTTCTATCAGACGCAGAGTCTCTGATTTGATATCAAGCTCCTTGATCCATTTTGAGTTAACTTTTGTGCATGGCAAGAGGAGGGAATTCAGTTTCATTTTGTTGCATATGGATATCCAGTTTTCCCAACATCATTTGTTTAAGATGCTATCCTTCCTCCATTGCATGCTTTTAGCCCCTTTATCAAATATAAGATAGTTGTAACTTTGTGGATTAGTCTCTGTGTCCTGTATTCTGTACCGTTGGTCCACCCGCCTGTTTTGGTACCAGTACCATGCTGTTTTTGTTACAATTGCTCTGTAATATAGTTTGAAATCTGGTATCGCTATACCACCTGATTCACACTTCCTGCTTAGAATTGCTTTTGCTATTCTGGGTCTTTTATTTTTCCATATGAATTTCATGATTGCTTTATCTATTTCTACAAGAAATGCCGTTGGGATTTTGATTGGCATTGCATTAAACCTATAGAGAACTTTTGGTAATGTTGCCATTTTGATGATGTTAGTTCTGCCTATCCATGAACAGGGTATATTTCTCCATCTTCTAAGATCTTCTTCTACTTCTCTCTTTAAGGTTCTGTAGTTTTCATTGTATAAATCTTTCACCTCTTTTGTTAGGTTGATTCCCAAGTATTTTATTTTATTTTTTGAGGATATTGTGAATGGAGTGTTTTTCCTCATTTCCGTTTCAGAAATTTTGTCGCTGATATACAGAAATGCCTTTGATTTATGCATGTTGATTTTATATCCTGCCACTTTGCTGAATTCATTTATTAATTCTAGTAGTTTTTTTGTAGACCCTTTTGGGTCTTCTAGGTATAGAATCATGTCGTCCGAAAATAGTGATAGTTTAAGTTCTTCTTTTCCTATTTTTATGCCTTTAATTTCTTTCGTCTGTCTAATTGCTCTGGCCAGTGTTTCGAGAACTAATTGAATAGAAGTGGTGATAGAGGGCATCCCTGTCTTGTTCCAGATTTTAGAAGGAATGTTTTCAATTTTTCTCCGTTCAGAATGATGCTAGCCTGAGGCTTAGCATAGATAGCTTTTACAATGTTGAGGTAAGTTCCTGTTATCCCTAGTTTTTCTAATGTTTTGAACATAAAGGGATGCTGTACTTTGTTGAATGCTTTTTCTGCATCTATCAAGATGATCATATGGTTCTTATCTTTAAGTCTATTGATGTGGTGAATAACATTTATTGATTTCTGTTTATTGAACCATCCTTGCATCCCAGGGATGAATCCTACTTGATCATGGTGCATAATTTTTTTGATGTGTTTTTATATCCGATTCGCCAGAATTTTATTGAGGATTTTTGCATCTAGGTTCATTAGAGATATTGGTCTGTAGTTTTCTTTCTTTGAGGTGTCTTTGTCTGGTTTCGGAATCAGGGTGACGTTGGCCTCATAGAATGAATTTGGCAGAGCTCCCTCTTTTTCTATTTCCTGAAATAACTTGAAAAGAATTGGTATTAATTCTTCTTTAAAGGTTTTGTAAAACTCTGCTATATACCCATCCGGTCCTGGGCTTTTCTTGGTTGGTAGTGTTTTGATTGCTTCTTCTATTTCATCCATTGATATTGATCTGTTCAAATTGTGTGTATCCTCCTGACTCAGTCTGGGCAAATCATATGACTTAAGAAATTTATCGATGTCTTCACTATCTTCTATTTTATTGAAATATAGGTTTTCAAAATAATTTCTAATTGTCTTCTGTATTTCTGTAGCATCTGTTGTGATATTGCCTTTTTCATCCCGTATGTTAGTAATTTGAGTTCTCTCTCTTCTCTTCGTTAGCATGGCTAAGGTTCTGTCGATCTTATTTATTTTTTCGAAGAACCAACTTTTCGTTTTGTTAATTTTTTCAATAGTTTCTTTTGTTTCAATTTCGTTGATTTCTGCTCTGATTTTAATTATTTCTTGCCTTCTGCTACATTTGCTGTTGTTTTGCTCTTCCTTTTCTAAGGCTTTGAGATGAAGTGTGAGCTCATTTATTTGTTGGTTTTTCCTTTTTTTGAGGAATGATATCCAGACGATGAATTTCCCTCTTAAAACTGCTTTCTTTGTGTCCCATAGATCCCGATATGTTGTGTCTGTATTTTCATTCATCTCTAAGAATTTTTTGATTTCCTCCTTTATGTCTTCTGTAACCCATTGATCATTCAGTAACATATTGTTCATTTTCCATGTGATGTAGGATTTTTCCTTTCTTCTTTTATCATTGATTTCCAGTTTCATTCCATTATGATAAAATAAAATGCATGGTATTATCTCCACGTCTTTATATTTACTGCGGGTTGCCCTATGGCATAATATATGGTCTATTTTTGAGAAGGATTCATGTGCTGCTGAGAAAAAAGTATATCCACTTGATGATGGTTGATATATTCTATGTATGTCAGTTAAGTCTTGGTTATTGATTGTGATATTGAGTTCTATAGTTTTTTTATTCAACTTTTGTTTGGAGGATCTGTCCAATGGTGAGAGAGGTGTGTTGAAGTCACCCATAATTATTGTGTTGTGGTCTATTTGATTCTTGGACTTGAGGAGAATTTGTTTTATGAACGTCGCAGCACCATTATTTTGTGCATAAATATTGATAATTGTTATGTCTTGTTGGTGAATGGTTCCTTTTAACAGTATATAATGTCCTTCCTTACCCCTTTTGATTAACTTAGTCTTGAAGTCGATTTCATTCGATATGAGGATGGCCACCCCTGCTTGCTTACGAGGACCGTGTGCGTGGTATATTTTTTCCCAACCTTTCACCTTCAGCCTTCTCCAATCAGATGTGTCTCCTGGAGGCAGCATATTGTTGGATTTGTTTTTTTAATCCATGTTACCAGCCTATGTCGCTTTATTGGAGAGTTTAAGCCATTAACGTTTAGAGTTACTTTTGATATATGGTTTGTACTTCCTGCCATGTTTGATTATTTATCTTTTTTTTTTTTTTTTCTAATTTAGTTTGTTTCTCCATGATTAGCTTTCCCCCTGCCCTCTGTCTTTACCGAGGCACTTCCCACTGATGGTTTTGGTTATTGTTTTTCATTTCTTCCTCATGTAGTGTTTTGCTCAAGACACTTTGCAATGCTGGTTTTCTGGCTGCAAATTCTTTTAGCTTTTGTTTATCATGCAAGATTTTTATTTCGTTGTCGTACCTGAAGCTTAATTTTGCTGGATACAGAATTCTTGGTTGGCATCCATTGTCTTTCAGTGTTTGAAATACGTTGTTCCAGGATCTTCTTGCTTTCAGCGTCTGATGAAAAATCCGTTGTTAACCTTATTGGTTTACCCCTGAATGTAATCTGTCTCCTTTCTCTTGTAGCTTTTAATATTTTCTCTGTTTTGTATATTGGATATCTTCGTAACAATGTGTCTTTGCGTTGGTCTACTGTGATTTTGTGTGCTCGGTGTCCTGTATGCATCTACAGTTTGTATATTCGTTTCCTTTTTTATTTCTGGAAAGTTTTCTGTAATTATTTCATTCAGCAGGTTACTCATTCCCTTGGTTTGAATCTCTATACCTTCCTGTATCCCAATGACTCTTAAATTTGTTTTTTTTTATGCTATCCCATATCTCTTGCATGTTTTTCTCGTGATTTTTAACCAGCCTTAGTTGGCTAGACTCTTTTCAACATGGTATATTTTGTCTTCATTATCTGACGTTCTGGCTTCTACTTGCTCCACTCTGTTAGTGATACTCTCATTTGAGTTTTTAATTTGGTTTATAGTTTCTTTCATTTCTAGAATTGTTGTTTGATTTTTTTTATAATCTCTATCTCCTGATAAAGATGCTTAACTTCTTCTTTTATCTGTTTATGTAATTCATTTTCAATGTATTCTTTCACTGTTTGAATTTGCTGTCTCGTATCCTCTTTAAGGTTCCATTCCATCTGTCTAAGGTATTCCTTGAGTTCCTTATATGATCATTTTTCTGATGACTCTAGGTCCTCCTGAATATTTAGGCTGTCCTACATTGTTTGTACTCCTTTTCTTCCTTGCTTTTTCATGCTGCTCATGTTACTTCTTGTTCTGTTTGACTGCTGAGTTACTGTTTACTCCTATAAATTTATTTGATGCTTGGGAGGAAGGGTATTAGAAGGGAAGGGAAGAAGTCACTAAAGAGAATGGGAGTAAGCAGGTAGAATTCAAGGAAGGGGGAATAAGAGAATTGAAAAGAAATGAAAAGACAAAAGAAAAAAAATAGAAAATAAAAAACGAAAAAAAATTTAAAAAAATAATAAAATGAAAATTAAAATTAAAAAAATAAAAATAAAAAAATGAAGAAAAATTAAAAAAATATTTAAAAAACAACAAAAAAATGAAAATGAAGAAAAAAATTAATAAATGCAGTCTTAGAGTTTGATTAACTTCTCTTCCAGTAGGTGGAGCTGTGCCCACTGGGCCAAGCTTCTCCTCTCAAAAGGCGGGAACCAATCACTGTGCAGCAGCTCTTCCTCCCAGACTGGGCGGGTCTCCAATCCTGAGTGTCTAAGGCCTTCTCTTGTGTTTCCTCAAGCCAGGCCCGGCTCATCGGTGACGCTCACCACAATACTGGTTACAGGCCAGGTCTGTTGCTCCTGGGAGCCCTGTTTTCATGAACTCCTGGGCACACTCTCCCTGTTTGCCATTCCCTCAGACCCTAAGTTTGTAGATCTTGGGGCTGAGAACCCCCAGCGAATTTGCTTGCCCTCTGGTAGCCACGCCCCTGGTAGCTGGTGCAAGGGACCTCAGTTGTCAGCACTGGTGGGAGCGGTAGCCAGGATTTCCGCGCCGCGAGTCCCGAGCCACTCGTGATTCCCTCGGTCTGGCTATCGCGCTCATGGGAGAGCTGGGAGGGGCCCTTAAGGTTTCCCTGCTGTGTGGAGAGGGAAGGTTAGGGGATTACATACCTGTTGCCGCTGGTTTCAATGAATTTATCTCCTCCGATGCGTTTTGGTGATGTCAGTTCTCTGCCATGGTGGTATCTCATGCAAATGGTGACAGTTCTTTCCCTTTGCCGGGTGACCAATGCAACGGGTGGGTCCTGACTGTCTCTCCCAAGCCCCGTTTCAATCCTGTGGCCACTGCCTTTGAAGGCTCGGTTGGCATTTACCTCCGTAGGATCAGAAGGGCCGACCAGTTGTTTCGGCGGGATCGTTAGTGCTGAGTCGCAGCGGTTTGGCTGGGAGAAGCAGGTGAATGGGAGCTTGAATGCAGCCGATCCGGGCTCGGTGTGTGTTCTGAGAGGCCCGGACTGTTCGCCCCAGATCCACGTCAGCTCAGCATTGCCTAGTGATCCTGAGCAAACAGCATTTAGACAGTTTACGACTCCCTATGCCCGCGCAGCTGAGGAGGTCAGAGACTTGATCTCTCCGTGCCCGCCGCCATGTTGGATCTCCTGGTCTTGTAGAACTTGACTGTGTACCCATCTGGTCCTGGGCTTTTCTTGGTAGACTTTTGATGGCTTCTATTTCGTCACTTGAAATGGGATCTGTTTAAATTGTGTATATCATCCTGATTCAATTTGGGCAAATTAAATTACTCTAGAAATTTGTCAATGCCTTCAATATTTTCTATTTTATTGGAGTTCAAGTTTTCAAAATAATTTCTAATTATCTTCTGTATTTTTGTAGTGTTTGTTGTGATTTCCTTTTTCATCATGTATGTTAGTAATTTGAGTTTTCTCTCTCTTCTTCATTAGCATGGCTAAGGGTTTTTTAGTTTTTTTTATTTTTTCAAAGAACCAACTTTTGTTCTGTCAGTTTTTTTCAGTGGTTTCTTTTGTTTTAATTTCATTCTTTTAAAAAATTTTTCTTTTAAACTGAAAACAGTGGCATTGTTTTACATATTTAGCAATATCTTTAATATCTGCCTAATAGAAGATAGTTGGATTTTCGTATTTGCTTCATTTATTCTGATGGGTTATTATTTTGATTAAAGTATATGAAGAGAATCTGGGTTTGGATATATAGAAGAGTATTAATTAGAAGAGTATTAACTTATTCAGGTAATTGTGGATATTCCTTGATATTGCAATAAAATATGGCAAGGATTAGAAGGAAGGTTAGTTGTATTGTTGAATCTAAAACACCATTTCACCATATGAAATTTTTGTACTCTGTTATAGTGTATCTCTTATTTGTTTTTTACTCTTTGAATGGCTCCCCCATCCCTGTTTGTGATTTTATAACATCATATATTGATCATGTGGAAAATACTGACTTACTGAATTATACCGATATTCATGGATATCTAAATGTTGACAGGCATCATTATACAATATCTAAAAATAATTCACTAATACCTCATCAGAAAAATATTTAATCATTGAGACCTGTCATGTGGAGACACAAATTTTACAAAATTCTAATATTCCCTTGAAAGCTTGACTGTTATCATTGGCAAAAACAAACAAACAAACAAAAAAAAAACAAAACAAAAAAACCTGTCATCTGTTTTCCTTTCATTGATAGGCTTGCATCATTCTGTTTTTAGAAAATGTTTGCCATATATCCAACTCCGGAAAACCATAGTTTGTAGCCTATCAAGTAAAAATGGTGTTTTATGAAAAAAAAAATGATGAGCTCAGATTCAGTTACCTAAGTGCTTTTTCTTGAGATAGCCACCATATTGTGGTGTGTTGCATAATTTCTTTGTTTATCTTTCATATTTTGTCACAGAATTTTACAGAGATACATGTTTAAGGGTAGAGATTAATACAAGAGAAGAAGAAAAAAAAGGTTTTTACTCTACTAAGGACATTTTAAAAGATGGTGGTGAAGCCCGGCATAGTTGTGCATACCTGAGATCCCAGCTATTTGGGAGGCTGAGGCACGAAGATCTAAGGAGGCCAGTCTTTGCAATTTAGTAAGATCCTGTCTCAAAATAAGGAACGTAAAAGAATGGAAGATGTAACTGAGTAGTATAGCACTCCTAGGTTCAATCCCCAGTATCTCTCTCAAAAAAAAGTGATTATTAGTACCATTAGGGATTATTGACTTAATGCACACTCAGGCACTAGCATTTTTGCCCACTGTTGGTATTGAACTGTCATTAGACAGGACAATTAGAATTATTTATTCTCAGGGGCTGCCAGAGTTTGTGGGCTTTAGTTTGAGAACTGCTTTTGGACCAGTATCAGTGTTCAGGGCTTGGCTGTTACCTCCTCTGAATTATTTTGGATATCTCAAGTTGATATTGTTTCTTCCTTCATCATTTTGTTACAGTATTTAACATCATGCACTTTGTGAGTTCCCAAAGATGGAGTAGTGTGTGAGTCATCATCCAATTCTCCTGTGTTTGGTATGTGGTTCTTGGAATACAGTAGTCGGTCAGTAAATGCTTACGAAGTGAACTTGGTTACTGAATGAACAGGTTTAAGAACCCCCAAACTAGTCTGGAATCTTTCACTAGAGGAGAAATTGCTTTATGTATCTGTATTCAAAAATTTCTAAGAGCATGTATTTTAGGCACAGAACTTTAAATAGTATTTACAGTGATGTCTCAGAATTATACATAAAAGATGAAATTACTCTTATTAGTCTTTGTTTTAGAAGGGGATTTCTGTGACTAATTAATGCAAGAATTTTGAATAACACTCTCTTTGGGGACATGTCTCCTCCCCACTGAGGGTCAAACTCAGGGCTTTACAAAAAAACTTTGTAAAATAGAAATAGAAGGACCCTTTTTTGGGGACTACGGATAGAGCATATGCCTAGCATGCCAAAGGCTCTAAGTTCATTCCTTAGGAAAAAAAGACCCTTCCTTAATATGTAAGTACTGACTTTTTTTTTAAAAAATGATATTATCTGTGGATTGTAGTTAGTGTTATGAATATTGCATTCCCATTTAAAATTAGAAATGAGATTGAGTTAACAGTTAGTATTCTTTTTTTTCCAGTGCTGGGGATTGAACCAAGGACCTTGTGCAAGCATTCAACTGACTGAACTACATCCCCAGCCCAACAGTTAATGTTCTAAGAAATAGTGTGTTAGAAGTAGTATTCTAGAAATATTTGTAAGCCCAAAAAATCCTAGCAAAACATAACAAATTAGAGGGGCTGGAGTTGTGGCTCAGAGTAGAGTGCTTGCCTAGTGCTTGCCTGGGAGGTGCTGGGTTCCATCTTCAGCACCACATAACAATGGATAAAATAAGGGCTGGAGGGCTGGGGATGTGGCTCAAGTGGTAGCGCGCTCGCCTGGCATGCGTGCGGCCCGGGTTCGATTCTCAGCACCACGTACTAACAAAGATGTTGCGTCCGCCGATAACTAAAACATAAATATTAAAAAAAACTCTCTCTCTCTCTCTCTCCTCTCTCACTTTCTCTTAAAAAAAAAAAATAAGGGCTGGAGTTGTGGCTCAGTGGTAGAGCACTTGTTGGAGGCCCTGGGTTCAATCCTCGGCACCACATGAAAATAAATTAATAAATAAATAAAGGTATTGTGTACAACTACAACTAAAAAATATTTTTTAAAAAGGATAAATAAAATAAAGGTATTATATCCAACTACAACTAAAAATATACATATTGAAAGAAAAACAACAAATTAGAAAGAAACAGAGTATACTATTTTCAGATAATCTGTCTACTTGAAAAATCCAAGACTAATTTGAAAGTTATAACAGGACGAGTCAAAGAAAGTGTTTCAAATAACAGGAAGAAAATAAATAAATTTTAAATATTTTAGCAATAGCTTATTGTATATATTAAATGAAAAATTTTTAGCCTGGTGTGGTGGAACATGCTTGGAATTCCAGATACTTATGAGGTTGAGATAGATCCCAAGTTTAAGGCCAGCCTGTGCAATTTAGTGGACTCCTTGCTACTAAACGAAACAAAAAAGGTATGGGGATGTAGCTCAGAGAGAACACTCCTGTGATTAAACCTCAGTACTATGACAAACACCCTGTATAGGATAAAAAGAATGTAAGGGGCTGGGGATGTGGCTCAAGCGGTAGCGCGTTTGCCTGGCATGCGTGCTGCCCGGGTTCGATCCTCAGCACCACATACAAACAAAGATGTTGTGTCCGCCAAAAAGCTAAAAAATAAATAAATATTAAAATAAATAAATAAAAAAGAATGTAAGCATTCTCTTTTTTAAATTGAGGATTTATTTATTTAATGTTCAGTGTACACAGGGCCTTGTGCATGCTGGACAAGAGCTCTACCAGTGAGCTATACCTCCTAGTCCAGAAACTGAGGAAATTTAAGCAGATAAGTAATTTGGATAAGTCACTTAATTAGAACATAAGTCTTTGAGGTCAGTCATTTTAGCTTGAGACTCTTAGGGGTGGGACACTTAGATTATTTAAAAAACTTTGTAGCAGTTTTTACTAAATTTAAAGATGATAAAATTTTGAGTTATCTTTCCTTTTTTTTGCTTCATAATAATTTCAGATTAGTACTTTATATTAATACATTTTTAGGGTTTTGGTTATAGGAATTGGATTAAAAAGTATTTTTAAAAATATTTACTTTTATTTTTGTTTTTGGCACTAGAAATTAAACTCAGGGGTACTTAACCACTGAGCCACATCCCTAACCTAATTTATTTCTTTATTTATTTTTATTTTGAGACAGGGTTTAAGTTGCTTAGGGCTTTGCCAAGTTGCTAAGGCGGGTTTTGAACTTGTGATCTTCTTGCTGAGTTGCTGGGATGACAGGTATGCACCACCATGCCTGGCTTATACATTCTTTTCTTTTTTTATGCATTCTATTTTAAAGTTACTTTTAAATTTCAAACATAGTTTGAGTGGATGGCATATTAAAACCCCCAACTACTTGTCATATAAATTTAACAATTTTTAGGATTTTCCTCCATTTCTTGTTTTTCCTTATTGTGCAAATGCATTCTAAAGAAGATCTCTGATATTTTCACTTGTATTCCATATGCGTTGCTGTCATAGTCGGCCTGGGATGCCATAAAAATGCTTAGATAGATAGCATATACTGAGGTACCTTAAACAACAAACATTTGTTGGAAGCGGTAAGTCCAAGAATGCCTGAGTCATTAAGTTCTGGTGAGGTTTCTCTTCCTGTCTTACAGATGAGGCACCTTCTCCCAGTGTCCTCACATGCACAAGAATGAGAACCTAAGGTCTCTGGTGTCTCTGAGTGCTTCAGTCCCATCATGAAGGCCCCACCTTCATGATTTTACATATCCCTAATTAAATCCCAAAGCCTCTGCCACTGATTACCACCACATTGGAATTTAGGACTAAAGCATATAAAATTTGGAAAGACATACTTTAGTACTTAGCAACCACTAAAAGATTTGGAGGTGTTTTAAAAATATAATCAAAATATATTATCACACTAACAAAATTAATAAAATTGTGTGTTACTTTGGTATACCTTTTAATCTGGGTAAATATAATCGTAGATTTTTTTAAAAAAAACATTGCAATAGTACAACAGGTACTTTCTCCTCTTCAACCTATAGTGTGAAAAAGGGAAGAACATAGAGGATGGGAGGGACTGCTATAGAGTAAAAGATATTTAAAATGCATAGCAAACAAATGTTAGGGGTAAACTTTTTGTTTGAATTCTGATCCTAAGTAATCAATTGTAAAAAGATGGTAATATCCTAAATTTTTACATAACTCCAGTATTCTAATAAATTGGTACATATAACTATTTCAGTTTTTAAAAAATAAAGAAGTGTTTAGAAACTATTTTCATTAAATGAGGATTTTATGTTGCTCATGAATTGTTATGGTATTTTAACAGTCCCAGAACACTAATGATAATTATATGTGAGGATATTGTTAAAAGTCAAGGTACCATTAACTTTTTTTTTTTTTTTGTACTGGGGATTGAACCCAGTGGTGCTCAGCCACCAAGCCACAATCCCAGCCCTTTTAAAAAATATTTTGTTTAGAGACAGGGTCTCACTGAGTTGCTTAGCATCTCACTTTTTGCTAAGGCTGGCTTTGAGCTCGGGATCCTCCTGCCTCAGCCTCCTGAGCTGCTGGGATTACAGGCTTGGGCTACCACACCTTGCCTGGTTCATTAACTTTTGGTATAGATTAAAAACTCCTCCAACGAGGAATTTGTCATGATAATTTAGTAAAATATTATTAAAAAGAAAGCATTATTAAGATTTTTTGGTCTCTTTTACATTAATAGTAGTGAATATTTGATGTGAAATGACAATTCACCAGTAGGTGAATTAACCAGTAGGTGGCAACAAAGATAGCCTTATTAACAAATAAATATGATTTTTAAAAGAAAATTTTAAGAAAAATAGTATAAATCATAAATAAAATAACATTTGAGTTTTCCACAAATAAATATTGTATGCTTATAGCCTTATTATATTCCTTCTAGTTTGAACAGCCAATATAGAATTTTATTCTTATATGCATAGTTCGTTTTTGAGTCATGATTTTTTTTTTTAAATAGATGATTAGTTTCCAGTTTTATTTTAAAACTGAGTGATAAGGCAGTTATTTGGTTTATTACCTGCAGACTACAAAAAATTAATCATGGACTTGGGAAATTTTATCTTTTCCTGAAGTTTACATTGTACCTAGGGATTAGGATGTTTGAAAGTTCTGCAACTGATTCTAACTTTTATTGAAATGATTTGCAGGTTATATTCAAATTTCTTTTTCTGGTAGTATAGGGTTTTAAAAAAATTTCAATTAAAGTTCAGTTCTTTGATTTATCTTTCCTCAATGTCAGAATAATGATTTATATGTTGCATTTGCTGAATCAGTGAATGTAGAACAGTGTTGTCACTTTCTGATTTTGGTTCTCTTGTCAAAATAAATAGGTTGGTGATTGTGTGGAGGTGCACACCTGTAAGCCCAACCCACACAAACACACATACACACAAAAAAAAAGTTTGAGGAAGCATGCTTCCTAAGAGTTTTCTGACTTTTTTTGGTGCTCATTTCTTCATGGGTTTATTTCCAGGTTGCCCGAACCATTAATACATGTTGCAATTTTGTTAGGATTGGAAGAATTCTTTCAGGCCCCCAGCACTTTCCTTGAAAAATTAAAAAATTTCAGAAAAGTCAAAAGAGCAAATCAATGTTTTCTCATATGTCCTTTATATAGGTTCAACAGTTCTTTACATGTTGCCACATTTGGTTTATCCTTTTACGCACTTGTCTTTGTTTGTTTCTCCATCTTTCTGTTTTCCCCAATCCATTTTTTTAAGAGAGAGAAAGAGAGAGAATTTTTTAGTATTTAATTTTCAGTTTTCGGTGGACACAACATCTTTATTTTATTTTAATGTGGTGCTGAGGATCGAACCCAGTGCCCCGCGCATGCCAGGCCAGTGTGCCACCGCTTGAGCCACACCCCCAGCCCTCCAATCCTTTTTTTTTGATATAGTTGGGGTTTCAAATTGTAATGAGCTAAGGAATAGAGTGATTTGTATGCTTCCTCTTGTAATTGGATAAATTTCTATTTCTGGTATCTTCTCGAAGAAACTTCTGTTGGTTTGAGACTTGGTTTGATCAGTTCATCTGAATTTAGTACCTTCTGTCCATTCATTCAGCAAGTTTTGAGCACTCAGTATACAATGGGCATTGCAAGGGCACTGGGGTTAAGCAAGAAGTTGGCCTCATTTTCCAACATCTTGTTATCTAGTTGGGGAGTTAGATGTGTAAAAGACATCCCAAAGTAGGATGCAAAACTGTGGGAGAAAATCTGGGTGCCACAAAAAAAAACCTTAATTCTGAGCAAGAAGATTGATACTGAGGGCATCACAGCAGCGGGCCTCAAATTATACTAGTAATGAAAACAGCATGGTATTGGGACCAAAACAGACACGAAGAACAATAGAATAGAATGGAAGAGACAGAGACAAACCCATATAGGTACAAAGGTGCCAAAAAATATGTTGGAGAAAAGATAAGGTTTTTTTTTTGGGGGGGGGTGTGTGTTACTGGGGATTGAACTCAGGAAAACTCAACCACTGAGCCACATCCCCAGGCCTATTTTGTATCTCATTTAGAGACAGGATCTAACTGAGCTGCTTAGTTGCCTCACTGTAGCTGAGGCTGGCTTTGAACCCTCCATCCTCCTGTCTAAGCCTCTTGAGCCTCTGGGATTACAGGCATGTGCCATCATGCCCGGCAAAAGATAGCCTTTTTAACAAATGATGCTGGGAAAACTGGATATCCATATGTAGAAGAATGAAATTGATCTCTTTTTTCACACCCTGCACAAAAATCAATTCAAAGTGGATCAGAGACTTATGAATTAGACCTGTAACTCTACAGTTGCTAGAAGAAAATGTAGGCTCAACACTTCCTATCGGCATAGGTACCAACTTCCTTAACATAATTTCTAAAGCTCAAGAAGTAAAACCAAGAATCAGGAAATGGGATCAAATTTAAAAACCTCTGGACAGTAAAGGAAAGGAGCATGAAGAGAGAGCATACAGAATAGGAGAAGATCTTTGCCACCTGCTTTTCAAATAGGGGGTTACTATCCAGAATATATAAAGAACTCAAATAAGCCAGGCATGGTGGTGCACCCCTGTCATCCCAGTGGCTTGGGAGGCTGAGGCAGGAGGATCACAAGTTCAGAGCCAGCCTCAGCAACTTTAGCAAGGCCCTAAAACAACTTAGACCTTGTCTCAAAGTAAACAAACAAAAGGGACTGGGGAAGTGGTTCAGTGGTGAAGTACCAGTGGGTTCTGTCCCTGTTACTAAAAACAAAACAAAACAACAACCAACAAACCAAAAGAACAAAAACTCAACACAAAAACCTCAAAACAAACAACAACCAAAAGACCTAATTAATAAATGGGCAAAAGAACTAAGTAGACATTCTCAAAAGAAGAAATGCAAATGGCAGCATATATATGAAAAAATGTTAAACAATTCTAGCAGTCAGGGAAATGTGAGTCAAAACTATGTTGAGCCAGGCTCACATGTTGAGGTGGCTCACACCTGTAATCCCAGAGGCTCAGGAGGCTGAGGCAGGAGGATCTTGAGTTTAAACCCATCTTTAGCAAAAGCGAGGCATTAGGCAAATCAGTGAGACCTTGTTTCTAAATAAAATACAAAATAAGGCTGGGAATGTGGCTCAGTGATTGAGTGCCCCTGGGTTTAATCCTCAGTATGTCCCCCGCCCCCCCCCCAAAAAAAAAAAAAAAAAAACTACATAGAGATTTCATCTCACTCCAGTTAGAATGGCAATGATAAAAAATACAGATAATAAGGGGCTGTGGTTGTGACTCAGTAGTAGAGCGCTCACCCAGCATGTGTGAGGCACTGGATTCAATCCTTAGCTCCACATAAATAAATAAATAAATGTGGATATTGTGTCCATCTACAACAACAACAAAAAAATATTTTAAAAAAAGAACACAAATAATAAAATTTGAGTAGGATGCGGGGGGATATACTCGTACATTGTTGGTGGGACTGCAAATTATTACAACCATTATGGAAAACAGTATGGAGATAATAATAATAAAAAAACCCCAACATAAAAAACAGCAAGAACTAGAAAGGGAACCACCATATATAATCTAGCTCTCTTACTTCTTAGTATATATCCAAGACATCTATACCATCCACATAGTATAGAGATGCAGCCATGTCAGTGTTTACAGCTGTGCAATTCCCAAATAGCCAAGCTGTCAAACCAGCCTAAATGTCTGTCAACAGATGAATGGATAAAGAAAATGTGGAGGGGTGTGTGTGTGTGTGTGTGTGTGTGTGTGTGTATGTATGTATGTGGCATCTGTACATACACACATTGGAGTTTTACTCAGTCGTAAAGAAGAGTGAAATTATGGCATTTGCTAGTAAATAGATGGAACTGGAGAACATCATGCTAAGTGAAATAAGCCAGACCCAGAAGGGTCAAATATTTTCTCTTACATGCAGAAGCTAGATAAAAATAAGGGGGAAAAGAGGTGATGATGGTGGTGGTGGTATAGGAGTCCCATGAAAATTGAAGAGAGATCGGTGGAAGAAGGAGACTGATGGGGCGGGAGAAGAGATAGGAGAAGGGAGGAATGGTGAAATAAATCTGACCAAACTTTCCTGTGAACATATATATGAATAGAGTACAATGAATTTCACTTTTATGAATAACCATAATGCACTAAAAACTATGAATAAATAGATCAGTAGAGTAGAATAAAGGGAACAGGAGTAGGGATTGGGGAGGGAAAGGGGAAATACTTGGGACTGAATTGGAGCAAAGTTTACTCCATACATATATAATTTTGTCTAAAATGAACCCCAGCAATAAATGTAACTATAGTGCACCAATAGAAATTAGCATTTGTGGTCTGGGGTTATGGCTCAGTGGTTGAGCGCTCACCTAGCACAGGCGAGGCCCTGGGTTCAATCCTTAGCACTACATAAAAAATAAATAAATAATATGTCAAGATCATTGTACTGTCATGTGTAACTAATTAAAACATTAAAAATAAATAAATAAAGTAAAGGTATTAAAAAGTAGCATTTGTCAAAAGACCTAGTTTCCATTCTTAGCACCCAATTGGGAGGACATGTGAATTTTGTTTTGACATTTCTCTTGGTTGATTCATGTGGACAGTATGGTTTATGATCTTTTCAGAGGGATTCTGCAGATTACTTCAGCCATACTAGGCCTTGATTTCATTAAGGCATGGGATGGTCTCATGACATCTTGTTAAAGAGCTGGAGAAATGAGGTTTATATAGTTTCATACCTATATATTTTAATACCTATTCTCCAAAAAGCATTAGTGAACTTGTAACTAATTTCAAAGGAGCTCTTTATTGATAAGGTGAAATACTTTTTTTGAGGGGTGGGAGGGTACTGGGAATTGAACTCAGGGGCACTCAACCACTGAGCCACATCCCCAGCCTTATTTTGTATTTTATTTAGAGACAGGGTCTCACTTAGTTGCTTAGTGTCTTGCTTTTGCTGAGGCTGGCTTTGAACCCACAATCATCCTATCTCAGCCTCCTGGCCACTGGGATTTCAGATGTGCACGACTGTGCCTAGCAATACTCTTGTTTTTTATTCTGTTTTGTTGAATGTTTTTATTTACTTGGGTGAAGATTTAGATCACTTGATTATCCAGTCATTATGAGTAAGGTCCTAAAATGGCAAGATTTTCTCAGAGTGTTTTGGGACTTAGAAAGTCTTGTTTGAGTGGGGCTGCATCTCAGTGATTATTAATGTGGAATGGCTTCCTTAGATGAAGTTTTTTTCTTCAGATGCACTATAAGAAAGATATGAATAATATGTTCCCAAATCATTCCTGTAGTGTTGAATATTATCTCATCCTTCTTGAAAATTAATGAAGTATTTTGACTTTGTCCTTAAAATACTCACTCTTAAAGGCAAGAAACACTGTTGTGTGTTATTATGTAGCTCTTATACACTTGGGTGATGAGTAAAGTACATAGCAAGTTGCTGAGAAGAAAGATTTTATTGTTTTTCACATTCTGAACAGTGCCAGTGTTATAATTCTATTTGCATTAATAGTCAGCCGTTGAAAAAGTAGTAGACTGCCTGCAGTGTTTAAAATGCAAAATATGGATAGGTGTTTTAGAGCCATTTCTGTGTGGTACTACTTTGTAATTTGAACTTTGAAATGTAGGTGGAAGTCATTTGCCATCTGGCGTTTTTTAACACTGGTGGTGTTAATGTATGTAGACTTGAATATTTGCCATTGCTTCAGTTTATAGAAGGTTTCCTGTTCATTTGACTTTGAATTTTTCTACTGCTTTTCTACAGCACCATTCCATACCTGCTAGCTTTAAATTTCAGTGTTTATGTAAATGTACAATTCTGATTCTTTTTATAGGATGATTTTGACCCAGTGTTTGCTTTCCAGCTGCTTTCAGATTATGAGCCAAGGGAGACTTTAGGGATTAAGAAAAGACCACTGGTCTGGTGAAAGCATTTCATAGTAAATGACACATTTCTGCAAACTTTTAAAAGATACCAAGGTTAAATTCACATAACATGAAATTGACTGTGAAGAGTTAAGTGACAATTTACTGTTGTGTAGCCACCACTTCTGTCTAGTTCCCTAAAACATTTTATATTTCCTCAAAGAAAGCTCTGTTTCCATTAAGCAGTTTCTCCCCTGTGCCCCCTCTTCCTGTACCCTGGCAACCACCAACTTGCATTATGTCCTATTCTGGGTATTGCATGTTAATGGAATTGTACAACACATGACTCCTTGGGCCTGACTTCTTTTCAATTAGCATGATATTCCCAAGGTCCATCCATTTAGTATTTATCATGATATTTCCAAGGTCCATCCATTTAGTATTTATCAATGTTTCATTCCATTTTATGGTTGAATAATATTCCATTGTATGCACATACCACAGTTTATCTGTTCATTTGTTGGTGGACATTTGGGTTGTTTCCACTTTTTTTGTCAACATGCATGTGCATATATTTAAGTAGTTTTTAGTTCTTTTGGGTATACATACACCTAGGAATGGAACCGTGTGGTTGTGGTAATTATGTTTTAACTTCTTTTTTAAAAAAATTTTTAGTTATAGATGGACACAGTATCTTTATTTATTTATTTTTATGTGGTGCTGAGGATCGAACCCAGTACCTTACCTGTGCGAGGCAAGTACTGTACCACTGAGCCATACCCCAGCCAATGTTTTAACTTTTTTAGAACTCACCATACTGTTTTCCATAGCAGGTATACCATTTTATATTCTTACCATCAGTGTACAAGAATTACAATTTTGGCACATCTTTGCCAACACTTACTGTTTTTTTTTTCTTAAATATTTATTTTTTTTTAGTTGTAGTTGGACGCAATGCCTTTATTTATTTATTTTTATGTGGTGCTGAGGATTGAACCCAGGGCCTCACACATCTTAGGCGAGCTTTCTATCGTTGAGCCACAACCCCCGCTCCACTTATTGGTTTTTATGTTTGCTGTAGCCATTCTTATAGGAATGAAATGATACCTAATTTTTTTATTTGGATTCTCCTAATGATTAATGAGTTTTTAGTACCTTTTCTTGTGATTGTTGGCTTTTTATATATCTAGAAAACATGTTTATTGAATCTTTCACCCAATTTTAAATCAGATGTTTTGTCTTTTTTCTCTTTATATATCCTAGGCACTAAACTCTTTTTTTTTTTTTTTTTTAAAGAGAGAGAGAGGAAGAGAGAGAGAGAGAATTTTAATATTGATTTATTTATTTTTTTTAAGTTCTTGGCGGACACAACATCTTTGTTTGTATGTGGTGCTGAGGATCGAACCCCGGCCGCACGCATGCCAGGCGAGCGTGCTACCGCTTGAGCCACATCCCCAGCCCCTAGGCACTAAACTCTTACAGGCTTATGCTTTGTTAAAATTTTCTCTCATTCTAAAGATTATCTTTTTTATTTTCTTGATAATGTCCTTAGATGTAGAAAAAATTTTAATTTTGATGAAGCCCAATTAATCAGTTATTTTTGTTGCTTGCTTCCTTTTTTTTTTTTTTTTTTTGGTAGTTTCAGATGGACAGCATGCCTTTATGTTATTGTTTATTTTTATGTGGTGCTAAGGATCGAACCCAGTGCCTTACATGTGCTAGGCAAGAGCTCTGCCACTGAGCCTCAGCCCCAGCCCTTGTTGCTTTTTTCTTGATGTTGTATCTAGGAATATGTTACCTTACCCATAATGTTGTGAAATTCTGCTCTTATATTTCTTTATTAGGAAATTTTTAGACCCGGGGCTGTAGCTCAGTGGTAGAGCACTTGCCTAGCATGCTGAAGGCTGTAGGTTCAATTGTCAGCACCATACACATACACACATACACAAAAGAATAACATAGTTTCATGGGAAAAAAAAGTTTTATTATTTTTACCTTTTATATTTAGGTTGATATATTTTGAATTCATTTTTGTATATGGTATGAAAGAAGGATCCAGCTTTTTTTCGGGGGGCATGGATATCCAGTTGCTCTAACAACATTTGTTGAAGAGATTTTTATTAGTCTGTCTCTACTGAGCAGTTTTATGTAAATATTATATATATATATATTTGTAGGTGAGCAAAATACATTTATTTTGTTTTTATAAGGTGCTGAGGATCAAACCCAGTGCCTCACACGTGCTAGGTGAGTGCTCTACCACTGAGCCACAACCCTAGCTGTAGTGAGTGGTCTTGATGTTTAAATTTCTATTGCTATGTAAGTGTGTAGGTGTTACCTGGAATTCACTATTAAAAAAGAGTTGTATATGAAGGTATTTGGGGGTTGCAGTCTGGCTTTTGGTAATAAATAGGCTTTTGTCACGCAAATATAAAATTAACTTAGTGAATATGACTTAAATGGTTACATTATTACCATTTTATTTAGGTCTTTTGGTTCACTTATAAAATGTATTTTGTTTGCCTATTGATTTCAGTGTGGTGGATGTAGCCTTATGTATTTTTAAAATGAGAAACCCTAAACAAATTATACTAACACATTTTCTTTGTTATTTTGTTTGACATAAATTGGGTCCATTTAAAATATGTAGCTTTTTTTCTCTTTCATGTGACTGTATTGGCAACACTTTTGTGTTAGAGGAATTGAGGTGAGAGCCCTGAGCAAAGTATGAATGCTAGCTCCAAAGGTTTACTCTAGACCTTGTTTGGGATAAGTGTGGGTGTTGTGATTGAATAAGAGAAAGACAATGTGTGTGTTCATGTGCATTAAAAGAAAATAGATAGTGCTCTATCCTTTGCTTTAAATATACAACAAACCTACTCATTACTGCAACTAAAAAGAAAATATAATCATTTAAACATTTGATGAACTGGATTACTGGAAAGACCACTTGATAGTTTGGAAAAATAATTAGAAAAAAAAATTTAAAAGCAGCTTTTTCAAATCTCATGCATTAAATTTAGACGTAGATGTTGGAAATAAAACCTTAAGCTTGTTAATTACCCATGTGTTTCTTAAATAAATGGTCAAGAATGTAGAAGGGACAAAGAAGTTAATTTTTAGCCTTTAATATTGTCAATGAATGCTGAACAGATATTATACCATCAACAAGTAGGCTGTGTACTTAAACCCTTCTATTCTTTGTAACTAATTTGTTATAATAGATCCATTTTTATTTAACTCTTTGGCTCTGTGGAAAGGGTTTTATAGTGTATGTCCTTGATTAGCACATGCAGAATTTTAACAGTGTTATATTTTCGAAGAAATTAGATATTACAGGTTGATATTGTGAACATATGTTTTTCTTAACTGTGATTTCCAAAGAAGTTTAAAAATATGTAACAAATTTCGTTTTTACCTTTTTGTGTTTCTGTTTGTTTTGTTTTACTTGAAAATGTTGCTTGTTGAATTTTACTCATGCATATACATTGTATTTATAAATTAACTTGCAATCATTTGATTTGTGATGCTGTATTGTTTTGGATGTAGTAATTAAACACCAGACATGTTAAATACTTATGATACTTGCTGTCTGAGCCAAAATTTTATGCCCAAGACAAGTGTCTAGACTGAAGGACTGTGTCCTTAAACCCCGTAGTTGTGTGCATTTATAGTGTGCCTGAGTTCTGTTTTATGGAGGGCTAGGACTTTACATCCAAGAGGGTAGTAGGGAGCTTTTTTTTTTTCCTTTAAAAATTAATTAGATAAAGGGTTAATTCAGCTAGTATTTTGACAACCAAAGGGTAACAAAAAGTGAGATTAGTGATGTGACAGGATATAAAAACCTCAAGTACCAAGTGACATTTCTGTTTATCCAAATAGCCTGAATTAAGGAATTTAGTAATGGTATTAAACAGTGATTTTTTGTTGTTGTTGTTGTGGCATATTCATACATTTTATACATGCACATGACATAATTTTTTTTTTAAATTTATTTTTTAGTTGTAGTTGGACACAATATCTTTAATTAATTAATTATTTTTTATGTGGTGCTGAGGATCAAACCCAGGGCCTTGCCCGTGCTAGGTGAGCGCTCTACCACTGAGCCACAACCCAGCCCACATGACATAATCTGATCAGTTTTATTCCTCAGTCTCCTCCTTGCACTCCTTTATCCCTCCATCTTATTTATTTATTTATTTTTTTGGGTGGTATTGGGAATTGAACCCAGAGATGCTCTGCCACTAAGCTGTATCTCTACCCAGCTTCTTTGTTTTTGAGACAGGGCCTCACTAAGTTTCTGAGTCTGGCCTTGAGCTTGTGATTCTCCTGTCTCAACCTCCTGAGTTGCTGGGATTACAGGAACGTGCCACCATGCCTGGCCTCTGATCTCCTTTCTTTCTTTTTTTGGGGGGGTGGGGTATTGGGGACTGAACTCAGGGGCACTCCACCACTGAGCCTCATCCCCAGCCCTATTTTGTATTTTATTTAGAGACAGGATCTCACCGAGTTGCTTAGCACACCTTGCTTTTGCTGAGGCTGGCTTTAAACTCATGATCCTCCTTCTCAGCCTCTCAAGCTTCTGGGATTATAGGAGCCACTGTGCCTGGCTCCTGATCCCATTTCTTTCTTTCTTTCTTTTTTTAAATATTTATTTTTTTAGTTGTTATTAGACACAATACCTATATTTTATTTATTTATTTTTATGTGGTGCTGACTATTGAACTTAGGGCCTTGCATGTGCTAGGCGAGCGCTTTACTGCTGAACCACAACCCCAGCCCCTGATCCCCTTTCTTTACTCCACGGGTCCCTCTTCTTTTTTCATGATATCCCTTCCCATCCCTCTACCCCTTTTTTCTCTTGCTTCCATATACAAGAGAAAACATCCAACTCTTAACTTTCTGAGTTTGGCTTATTTTGCCTAATGTGATGTTCTCTGCTTCCATTCATTTTTCTGCAAATGACATAAATTTTATTGTTCTTTATGACTGAATAAAACTCCATTGTGTATATGCAACATTTTCTTTACTTGTTCATTTTTTTTTTTTTGTCGTGGAGTGGGTACCGGGGATTGAACTCAAGGGTACTCAACCACTGAGCCACATCCCAGCCCTATTTTGTATTTTATTTAGAGACAGGGTCTCACTGAGTTGTTGCTTAGGGCATCACTGTTGCTGAGGCTGGCTTTAAACTCATGGGTCCTCCTGTCTCAGCCTCCCTAGCTCCTGGGATTATAGGCATGTGTCACTCCCCTGCTACTTGTTGATTTTTGACCAATATCTAGGCTGATTCCATAACTTGGCTGTTGTGAATTGTGCTGCTATAAATATGGGCATGCATGCATCTCTGTAGTATGCTAACTTAATTTTTTTTTGGATAAGTACTGAGGAATGGTATATAATTAGGTCATATGATGGTTACACTACTAGTCTTTTGAGGAACCTCCATACTGACTCTGATAGTGGCTGTACTAATTTACAACCAACAGTGATTCCTAAACAGATTGCTCTCTCAAGTGCTTGCAGACTCTTAAAAATTATATAGAAACCCAAAGAAATTAATAAATGTGGTTCATATCTATTGATGTTTACTGTTTAGGAAATAAAATTGAGAAATTTTCAAAATGTGTTTTCTGATTAATTTAAAATGACAGCAAGTTCATTGAATGTTAGGAAAATAGCATATTTTAAAATAGATATGTTTGAAATTAGTGAGAATGGCATTGTTTAACGTCTGGCTTAATAGAACTAGCTTCTCATATTTACTTTTGTCTTTAGTCTGTTAAGATACATTATGTTGGTTGAAGTAGAATATATCTGATGATATTATTATTATTTTGTGGTGCTGGGGATTGAACCCAGGGCTTTATGCATACGAGGCATGCACTCTATCAACTGAACTGTATCCCCAGCCTGGTTGAAGTGTGTGAAGAAAATCTTCAAACCCATCCTGTATCCTTGTGTCAGCTGTTTGTTTTGTTTTCTTTTTTTTTTTAAAGCAACAGGTTCATTTTTGAGAAAGGATCTGACAGGTACTTAGGTTTGAGTATCAAGGCTTGTCTTTTAGTCAGCTGAGAATATTGTTCCCTGCAAAAAGCACGTGAAGCAGCTACACATGAGTTTCTTCTTGAGATGTGCGTTTTTGTGCAGCAGGAATGCTTCTCAGTTTATCACACAGTATTAAACAATTGTGTGTACTCAAGGTTGAGGTTAATTAAATTAATATTTTTTTTTAAAGAGAGAGAGAGAGAGAGAATTTTAATATTTATTTTTTAGTTATCGGCGGACACAACATCTTTGTTTGTATGTGGTGCTGAGGATCGAACCTGGGCCGCACGCATGCCAGGCGAGCGCGCTACCGCTTGAGCCACATCCCCAGCCCTAAATTAATATTTAAAAACTGTTCTCAAGCTGTGGCTCAGCGGTAGCTCACTTGCCTGGCACGTGTGAGGCACTGGTTTTGATTCTCAGCACCCATATAAATAAATAAAGGTCTATCAACAACTTAAAAAAAGATATTAAAAAAAAAAACTGTCCTCAAGAACATTCTGAAGTGAAGCTGGCATTATCTTAACTGCAGATCCTTGTCAATGAATACGGAACTGCTGTACAGTCTGGGACCACTGCCCTGATTTGTGGTAAGATTTTCAGCAGTTTTATCCACTGCCTTTTACCTTGTTAGTGCCAATATTGACACAGAGAAAATGGCACATGATGTCTTGAATTATTATGAAAATGGTTTTGATAGTATAAATTTATGTGGGTATCTGTAACCTCATGAGAATGGACATTTGAACTATTGAGTTGCTATGTAGCAGCTCTTCCTCCTGCCATGCCCCTGGAGGTGGAAGGTAAGTATCAGACTGAGAGCCTAGTTTTCAGATATGAAAGAATGGAAGAGGGAACAAATGCTTATGGCAGTATTTTATTCATTCTCATTTAAGTCTCATTACTCTTCAGTAAACTATATATTGTTGCCACTTACATTCTGATGAGGCAAACAGGTCCTGAGAGGCCAAACAGCTTGCCCAAATACATAGAACCAATGGTTAGTGGATTGGAGCTGGATTCTGGGTGCAATCAAGTCCACATGCCCCCCTAAGCCACATTTGCTTCAGATGGATATTGCTGAGCCTGGAATGGGAAGAGGTTAATCCAGAAATCAGAGTAATCTTGCCTTGGTCTTTTGTATCTCCTGTTTCCTTGCATCTGTTTCTTCTTTTCTTGTCCTTGGCCTTTTGCTACTAAGGACAGTAGGAATTCTTTGACTAGAAAGATGGTCATGGAAACACTTGATGTTTATTTTATCTTTGATCTCATTTATAAAACGAAAATGAGGAGGTTTGGGTTAAAATATTAGCAAAGCTGGGGTCAGGGTTGTAGCTCAGTGGTAGAGCCCTTGCCTAACAGGTGCGAGGTACAGGGTTTGATTCTTAGCACCACATAAAAATTAACAAATAAAATAAAGGCATTCTTTTCATCTACAACTACAAAAAAAGTATCATCTAAGCTGAAAGTCAGGAGCATAGTTTTTTTGTTTGATGGGCCCTCTGGTTTTTAGAGTTATACTTACTTTCTGTTGAGGTGCTTATTTAGCATGGAGGGAAAGTAGGATAAAGTGTGTAGGTACTGTGCTTTATGAGTCCTTGAGAGCAACTTAATTGAGTAGTGAATGACAACTGAAGCTAATGCTGCTTTCCAATCTTTTCTGAAAAGCAATATGAGAGATAGTTTCCACTGTTTTAAGAAATTCCTTTCCGTGAGTTTAAAGGGCACATTGAAGACAGCCTAGATAAGTGTCTTCATTAGTTTACCTTTCTGCTTTGTTTAAAAAAGGCTGGGAGTTTTATGATACTAGCCAGGAAATAATTACAGAGATTTTTAGTGACTAGTACTTGTAATTTGAAATAGGGTTAGGGGGAGAACAGCCATAAGATCTCAGAATTAACAAACATTTTTTAATGCAGTATATTACAGGTATGCCCGATATAGCCTTCCTAGACTTATGTTATTTATGTGTTCATCAAGAGTATTTCTAGACTTGCCAAAAAGATGAGAATACAATTAATTATCTGGAATGACATTATACTTAAGTTAAGAAATTTGAAAACTTTAAAACAGGGGAACCTTTTCTCTAGTTGAAATCATATCCAGGAGTACAGTATTTGAAGCATAAAAGCAAAATGGTTAATGTGAAAGTTTGGGCGCAGAATTCTGCTTGCTTGCTAGGTTCTTTTTGCCACTTACTGAGCCTTTGGTTAGTAGCAGTGAACAGTGTTAGCATGTTTTGAGTGTTTGCTCAATGCCAGGTCCTGCATTAAAGTACTTTACCTACATGAGCTCACAGTTTGGAAAACATTTATCTAGTTTATCTTCTGAATTTTTTCTATGAAGAAACAGGTCCAGAGAGCTTAAACGAATTGTCCAAAACCTGAAATTAGTTCTTAGTAGTTAGGTGTTAGCATACTTTTAGTTAGTTTAGCTAATTGTATGTGTATGGTGTTATTTTTTCAGTTGTAAGAGTAATATATATTCATTGCAAACACAATCATGGAAGAGTATAAAAAGGAAAAAAATAATTGACTTTCATTATTAGCACTGGATAATATTTTGGTGTTAATTCTCTAGTTTTCATAGGTGTTTGTTTTGTTACTGACTTGTTTAATGTGTGCCATATATATATTCTTTGGAATATATCAAGTAATTTTTATTAAAATTTTTTTATGGTACTAGGGGTTATACTCAGGGGTGCTCTACTACTGAGCTATACTCCCAGTGCCCACCTCTTTAAAATATTTATTTTTTTGTTGTAGTTGGACACATTACCTTTATTTTATTTATTTTTATGTGGTGCTAAGGATCGAACCCAGGGCCTTGCACATGCTAGGCGAGGGCTCTACCACTGAGCCATAACCCCAGTCCCTCTCCCAGTATTTTTGAGATACCATTTTGCTTAGTTGCCAAGCTCAGGCTGACCACAAACTTGTGATCCTCCTGTCTCAGCCTCCTGAGTTGCTGAATTATAGGTGTGTACCACAGTGTTCAGCTAAGTATTTTTTAGAGAGTAGTCTTCACTCACATTCTCCATGTTCATTTCTCAAGTTGTCTGCTTTTTCTCTTGCTTTTGCCTTTATTCTTCCATTTCAGTTTCTCTATTTGTGAACAGGAGGAAGTGATTTCGCCCCTCACATCAGGAGAAATCAATTCAGTCAGAAGACCTTCCATTTGCAAATTGAAGCTGATATTTTGTCTCTTGATGGGAAAAATTGTGATGTTCAAGTTAGATGCAAACTATAAAGGACCATACAAATGTAAGGATGCTTTGGAGAATCACATTTTTGATAATAACTTAAGCAAGCTTTTGACTTGTCCAAAGTAACACAGATAGTAGCGCTTTTGAAAGAATGTTAAATTTTCAGTGTTCTGAAGCTTTGTAACATACATTGTATGCTGTTTTACTATTTCAGATTTTTTTTCCCCATGATGGTTGTGATTTTGTTGTTGACTCTGCTGCCCTGTTACTATAACTAGATGCCTGTGTTGTGGACACAGGGAAGAATTTGTTCTGACTCCCAAAGAACTTGTTTTTTAAGAGTTTGACTTCCTTTTGCATCCCTTCTCCCCCTTTCTCATTTGAGCTTTTTGACTGTCACAGCTGTAACAGGCCTTTTATATTAGCTTGGCTGACTAAACAGGTTCCCCTCATTTTTGAGTTTTTGACTCTTTGTGGTAACTTGAAATAGTGTCTTCTCCACCCTAAAACTTATTTTGTCTTCAAGGCCTTTTCTTTTTCTGCTTATTTAAGACAACCCCCCCCTTCCCCAATTAGAGCTGATAAAACTTGGCAACTCCTGTGTATAAGCACTGATACAGATAGCCACACAGGCAGGTGTTGTAAGGGCACACATTTTGATTGCAGAGCCCTGATTGACAGCATAGGAGTAAAAGGGTGAATATTGTTGTAACAGTTTTGACAACAGTCGACACCTAGTGGAAATGGGAGCAGTAGTGAGGTAGGTCTGTGGCAAAAGAAGAGACATGGTATAGCAGCTGTGCAGTCTTTCAGGGCAGGCCCTAGGGCCTGTGGACAATGAGTGCTAGTGTTTGTGTGCTCTTGGTTCCAGAGAGCACCAGGGAACACATATAGCAGAGCTATTGATACCACAACCTGCCTGTTGCTGTTTCCTCTAGTAAAAGTCAAAGATCAGAAAAAATAGAGAAAATTGTTTTAAATTAAGAAAGAGAATTGGTATCTGCTTGTGATTACAAAGATTGAATATGGGAAAATGACACCTGACCTAAGTACTTTTATTTTAGTTACTTTATAGTGTGGGTTAGGTTGAGCAATTATAACAAAATACCATAGAATGGGTAGGTTAAACATTGGAACTCTGGAGGGGCAGGGAGAGAGTAGGGCAGAGAGGGAGATCTATTCTCTCTTCTCCCCCCACCCCTCTCTGCTGTGACCTTGAGCATGCCAGGCAGGTGCCTTACCACTGGGCTACATTCCCCAGCCCCTTTTTGTGTTGTTGTAAGGATAGTCATATTAGATTAGGGACCTGCATTTTTATGTTCTCATTTAACTTTAATGATCTTCTAAAGGTTCTAGATATAGTCACATTGGTGAATAGAGTGTGAGAATTTTGGGAAGAATATTTCATTCCGTAACATATGGTACTGTAGCTCTAAAAGAGCAGCTGCTCACTTGAAACAATTATTTTTATTGAGGTGTAATTCACATGCCATACCGATTTAAAGTCTGTAATTCAGTGTTTTTAATTATATCACATAGTTGTGTAACCATCACCGTTTTTGAATTCCACAATATTTTTATCACTCTGTAGAGAAACACCTTATCAATTAGCAGTAAGTACCTGATAATCACCAGCTTTCTGTTTCTGTAGATTTACCTGTTGAAAAATTTTCAAGGTTCATTTACTTCATAGTGTGCATCAGTACTTAATTCCTTAAAAATTATAGTTATTTAAAAAAAAAATTTTAGTTGTGGATGGACACAATACCTTTATTTTATTTATTTTTGTATGGTGCTGAGGATTGAACCCAGTGCCTAACATGTGCGAGGCAAGCACTGTACCACTGAGCCATAACCCTAGCTCCTCTTCATACATTTTTTATCTTAGACCCTGCCAGATATGTAATTTGCAAATTGACCTTTCCATTCTATGGGTTGCCTGCCTGCCTGCCTGCCTGCCTGCCTGCCTGCCTTCCTTCCTTCCCTCCCTCCCTCCCTCCCTCCCGCAGAAGAGTGTTTAGTCAATTGAAACACTTAAGCAGGGTCAAACTATGTGCAGAGCCACCCCTTTTTGTACACTGTGGTTCTCTGGTGAAAATTAATAGAGGATGTCTTTCTGGCCTGTGCAGTTGACTTAAATTTTATGTGTATGAGAAGTGAGTTTGGCTTTTTAAATTGATACATAACAGTTTTTTGATGCTTCATTTTAACTGAAGGTTGAGGCTTAATAATACATATGCCAAAATGGAGAAATTGAAATAGACAAAATCAGGGGATGGAAAAAGGGGAGGAAGAGGGAAAGTGCTGGGGAGTAATTTTGGCCAAATTACATTGTTATGTAGTGTGCAAGTATGACTATGTGACAACAAATCCCATCATATGTACAGCTATAATGTACCAATTAGAGTGGAAAGGAAAAAGAAAAAGAGCTGATGATGTAACTCACTGGTAAATCATACCTGGGTTTGATCTCCAGCATTATATGTGTGTGTGTGTGTGTGTGTGTGTGTGTGTGTGTGTGTGTGTGTAGGAGATGGGGGACAACAATTCCTCTTCTTTTTCTATGAAGATAAAGTCCTCAAGGAGGCTTAGGGATGGTACTAGGTATTCCAAAAATAAGCTGTGTATTCTAGTTTTCAGTGTTCAAGTTTTCATAATCTTTCTAATAATTCTAAGTGCTTTGCCTTTGATATTAATGTCACTAGAATTGTTTTTTAATTTCATATTTGAATTGTTGTATATGTAAACATAATTGATCTTGAAAACAATAGACAAAAATAAGGATCAAGGGAAAAATAAGTAGAATAAAGTTTGAGGAAACCAATCCCATTGAGTAGTTTTAGATAGAAAGGAAATATAGCACTAATGTAGCATTTATGGGTGATATAAAATTTACTCCTTTGTATGTGACTATTTTTCTTAGTTAGGAGATAATTTTACTAAAATATTAAAATTCTGAATGTGTTTGCCAGACTTGCTCTTTCTCCACGTTGGCGTATGGGCTGTTCTCTTTTGTTTTCTACTTGCAATTGTCTTTAGTCTGTTTCTTTTCTCTAAATTTCATTTGGACTCAGTAAGGCACCTTTCTCTGCTCACCTCCCTAGCTTTGCAAGTTTGCATTGCATGCCTGCACTCACTGCTGCAGCCCTGGTGCCTCTGCCTTTTCTTGTTTGTTTGGTTCAGACCTACCCGACTCATCTCACATCTCCCCTCCAGAGGGAAGACTTTCCTGACTCCTCACTCCCCCAAGACCTGTACCAACTTCTGTCTTTGTAGTGACCAAGTGTTTATGGAAGTGTATCTGTTTTTCTCCTCCACTGACTTTTGCACCTCTTGGGAACATAGACTGAGTCTTCTTCATTACGTGCTCTCAGTGTCTAACAGAGTATGTGGCTCAGAATAAATAAGACCTGTACTGCAGTGGAGCACAAACTGGTGGATATGGGCTAGATCACACTTTAGATGAGGTAATAGGGTTAAATAATGCTTTTTATTTTTTGTACCAGGTATTGAACCCAGGAGTGCTTATCCACTGAGCCACATCCCCAGGCCTTTTAAAAAACATTTTATTTATAAATGAGACAGGGTCTTGCTGAGTTGCTCAGGGTGCTGCCAAGTTGCTAAGGCTGGCTCATGATCCTCCTGCCTCAGCCTCCTGAGCTGCTGGGCTTATAGATGCGTGCCCCTGAACCTGCCTGGCCAAACAGAGCTTTTAAACTGGTAATATTTCACACAGAAGTCTCTGTTTCCATGGTATGGGGGTGGGGGGAGGGAAGGAGATGATTTGACCTCCCTGTGTAAACATGCTTTCCTGAGAGCTGTTTTATGAGATCTTTTAGATGGTTTGCCATAGTACCACCCCTCCTACCAGTGGGCCTGTTTTACCCTCTTTCTACTGTAGACACTTGGGATTTGATCCTTGATGTAAAAGAACAATGGTCTGCTTGTCCTCCAGTCAGACCTACAAAAATGCATTAGATTGGAGTTTTGGTAGAAAGTGGGGTTTGGGTCTCTTGCATATTTCTGCATTTCTGGCTTTCTTTGAGGCCAATTAAGGATAAAACTTCATACTTTAGTGAACATAAAACTAAAACATATACAAAATGCCGAGGAATTGAGTCTCCAAGGACTGCAGCAGAATGACTAATCTAGGATACCCTAATGACACAAGCTCATATAAAATGAAATAATTGGGTTTTGGGAAAGTTTATCATTCTGACATTCCTAGATACCTTAAAAAAAAAAGAAGATTTGATGAGTAGTCTGTATTTTAGCGTATTGTTTTTTGGTTAAAATAAGACTTTTCTACCTTCAGCAAAGTTTTTGGACTTTCCTGAAGAAATCTTTAAATCCTTTATGAATTGAAAATGGAGTTTTCTTGCTTATATTTGGAATTATAAGACATTAAATAATGTTCTTGTTGTGACTATGAAAAATTTGTGTGCATTGTTTCGGGGACATAGGGTCCTAACTCCTATTGGTTTTTTATAGGGGACTGATCACAAGCTCACTAAAGCAAAGAGCTGTGGATGTAGGAAGTTGGTCTGCAGAAGGGCATTAAGCAGGGCAATGATGAGATCAGCTATCTGCTTCAGAAATTTTACTGCTATCAGTATGGGTCAGAATTAGAAAAGTGTGAGACACCTGATTAGATTTACCACTGGGGGACAGACACGATGAGGGTGCCAGCTAGGATAAGTGGATCTAGAGAGGGAGATTCTCCCTATTTATTTACCAGGAAGTTTCAAGTCATCTAACTACTTTATTATGAAACTCCCTTCAAGATAAAACGAATGCCATAAGAATACTGTGGGTTGACTATTCTTTTAATAAACTGTTGTGCAGATTGAATAAAGAAAAGAGCAAAATAATCTCATGACTCTGTCTGTAGGAAAATAATTTTTTAGTTGAGCAAGCAGAAACTCATGTTTACACCCCGCCGCCCCCCCCCAATACATTAAAGGCTTAGGCCTCAGGTGCTTTAGGAACTATGGAAACAGTCCTGGCAATCCAAAGTAATATCACAATTATAATTTTGTATTAATAGTTTTCTAGGTGGTCCTCAGGATAAAGATTATATTTAAGTCTGTACAAGTAGACTAAAATGAAAGGGGATATATTGGGGAATGATATATATCTATATTTTTTTATTGGTTGTTCAAAACATTACAAAGCTCACGACATATCATCTTTCATACATTTGATTCAAGTGGGTTATGAACTCCCATTTTTACCCCAAATACAAGTTGCCGAATCACATCGGTTACACATCCACATTTTTACATAATGTGGGGAATGATATTGAACAAATTGTATTGTGTGCATGTGTGAATATGTAACAACGAATCCCACTATTACTTATAATGAATGCACCAATAAAAAAATCAATACATGTCCATCATGCCCACCTTTCCTTAAGGGAACCCCTTTTTTTTTGTTGATTGCCTTGTATAGGAATTCTACAATGTAGGACTTTCCATTTTTATAATATATCAACTGTATGAACATTTGTGTGCATGCATGTGTGTGCACACACACGCAAACACAAAAATCCAGCCCATAAAAGAATGAGTTTCCTTGGGTGTGCAGAGAAAATAGTGAGTGCTATTAAACACTGTGAGTGCTTGTAAGGTGAAATGGGAGAAGAAAGAGCAAAAGAAATGTTCAGGTGCTATCTTAGTCTCTTTCACAGTTAGTTGGCAAAAGGACAGGGCTTCTTCCAGGATGTTTTAAAAAATTGTCCTTTGTACAGAATTAATTTTCCATGAAAAGTGTCATGAACTGTTAGGGCCTCCAGGTGGAGCAAGAAATCTCTATTCCCAAACTGCTAGTTTGGGGAACATATTTGAGTGATAAGCCTTCAACTTAAGTTCCTCCACTTTACCAAGTACTTTGCAAAAATACTTCCTTGTATATTTGTGTCATTCTCACCACAATCTTATGAGGTACTGGTACTCTTTTTTTTTTTTTTTTTTAAAGTACTGGGCATTGAACCCAGGGCTGCTTAACCACTGATCCACATTCCCCAGCCCTATTTTTTATTTTATTTTAGAGAAAGGGTCTCACTGAATTTCTAAGTGCCTCGCTTTTGCTGAGGCTGGCTTTGAACTCTTGATATCTCCTTCCTCAGCCTCCCGAGTGGCTGGGATTACAGGTGTGTGCAACTGTGCTCGGTGGTACTGGTACTCTTGTCTTATTTTGTAGATGACAGAATTGAGGATTAGGTATAATAAGTAATTTGAATTTTTGGAGCTACTGTTGTAGTACAGGTAGTCTTCCAGTGCTCACAATTCTAATCACCATTGTACATTTCACTTCACTGTTAAATTGTTATGATGATTATAAAAGTATATGATTTTTGTTTTTTTATAATATATACTTATAGTTAATGTAGGTAATGTAGAAAAAAGGGAAAAAATTTGTCCATAGTGTTATACATTCACTTTGAATATAAATTAATCTGGATTCTGTATTAAATCCTACGTACTGATCAACCAACCATTGTTGCTACTGTGTGTTCCTTTGAGCCCCAGGCCACCATTTACTAGACTTAAGTTTTACAGCGAACACTTACTATACATAGAAAAGAACATGTCCCTAATACATAGACAATCATTTGGTTCTATATATACTCTTTTGTTTGTTGATTTGTTTATCCTTTTAAAAAGATCATGGAATCCTTTTTTTTTTTCTTTTTTAAATAATAAGGCTTTCTTGCTTTAGGAAAAGTGTCAGTTGTATCCATCATACCAGATGGAGCAGAGTTGCACTTCTAAATTTTTCAGCAGTAAGACTCTACTAACATAGCAATAAAAATTAATTACTTTAATTGATTAGTCTCACTCTTCTTCCCCTTGGGGGAAGCGAGTTAATTATTTCTTTTACATTAAAAAATCTGACCCCTCAACTAAATCCTCTTCTTGAGCTGCCTTTGTGTTTCCAGGCCTTAGATAGCTGCATGTACCTAGAATAAGAGGGAAAAGGTTGTGTTCCCTTTTCAAAATTAGGATGGCATGATGATTTGGATGCCTGACTGTGAATGTAGGTCTGTATTTCCACACACAAATTGTGAGTTCATTTTCAGACATTTTTTTCCTTTTTTATATTTAACCTGTTTTCCCCCCTTTTGATATGATTTTTTTTTTAAATAAAATGCTCCTGGCATAGTTCTAATTCTGAGAAACTCACGAGATTTTCTTCATAAAACTTATTTTCTACTTAAGCTAGAGACACATACAACATTAAGATGAACTGCAGATGAAGACATTTGTGAGTGTTTTGACTAAACGCTTCTCCAACTGGAGGTGGCAGCTTGCCAGGGCAAGGGCTGCAGTAAGCCAGCATGTTTTCCTTCGTGACTGTTTTTTTCTTTGTTCAAACAGGGTACATCCTGCTACTTCATGGGTAGAAAAACCCTCACTCCTTTCCTTCATGAGATTTCAAAAGAATGTTGTTTGTCTGGTTTAAAAGTGTTGACCAGAAGATGACTGTGTTACAGTCTCTTAAGTATAAAAATTTTTATTTAAAACAGTTTGGTTCTAATGAAATGTCCTTTGCAGTAGTAATTCATAGTTATTATGCTTTCATTGATATGTGAATCTATTGATTTATGGTAGTTTTGTTAAACATATTTAAATGTATGAAGTGAGAGTGTAGAGGAAACTAACCCTCCACGGCCTAACCCTCCAAGGCCCAAGGCACTGAAAAGATCGCAGTGCTTCTTCTCTCCATGCAAAGTGAAAAATGACCACACCAAAGTGCAAATTAGTATTCAAGTCCTACAGAATTCTCACGATTACTCAGAGCTTCTAAAAGTGTATCAGACATAAATTGTATCTATCTTTCTATCTACCATTTAAAAAAAAATTAAAAAATTTGTCCTAATTATGTACACATGACAATAGATTGCATTTTGACACATTATACGTAAATAGATGTATGTATAACTTCTCATTCTTCTGGTTGTACATGATGTAGAGTTATAGTTATACTATTTTTAATTTTTAGTAGTAGATGGACACAATATTTTGTTAATTTTTTTTAATGTGGTGCTAGGATTGAACCCAGTGCCTCATATGTGCAAGCGCTCTTTACAACTGAGCTACAACTTCAACACCTATTTTTTTTTTTTAAAGAGGCATCCCCACACTCTTTTTATTTATGGTGTTGGTGATCAAACCCAGGACTAGGCAAATACTCAACCCCAGCTCCTCCTAATTTTATACTCCTTTATGTTGCTTCCATAAGCATGTTGAAGGGGGTCTGAGTATGCCCCAAATACACAACTTTGGTTTAAGGAAAACATTTAATTTTAAGTGGAATGCATTTAGTTCTCTGCCCATCCCCTTTCTAAAAAGCAATACATAATTTTTCATATTTGAAGATGTTCCTTACTAACCAACCCTTGTTTACCTTACATGTCCTAGTTGCCTTTCCAATTTATACTTCCCTAAAGCCTAAAACATCCTTTCCTTTCTCTAACCCTTTCTCTACAGTTATCTTTGGTTTAGACAGTGTATAAGCCCCATGCTTGAGACCCTGGCTTCAATACTCAGCACTGGGGGGAAAAAGTACATAAACCCCAATTCTAACTACTTCATTGAGTTACTTAGTAATTCTCCTGTGTATGTAGGTATTGCATGAATAAATAATTTTTTTTGTCCAGTTCGTCTATTTTCCATTTGATTCAGGGGTTGTACCTGCTAAATTGAGGAGGGCAGAGGAAGAGCTTTTCCTGCTATACAGTGTGCTGCTTCTTCCTGTTGTGTAATTCAGCACTTGACTCCCCTAAATTATACAAAAGAATTAAAATAAAAGAAGAATGAGGGAGACAGCATAGATTTAAGAAGTTATTTCTCTAGATAAATGAAAATAGTAATTCCTTTGCATGGACTAGTGCTGTGATGAATTAGTAGACAGCAGAATTTTTGTAAAGTAAACATCTTATATTCTCTCCCTGAGGATTTAAAAAATCCCAGAGAACATAAAAATCTGTAAAAATATGATTTTGGTCTAATGTATTTTATTTTTACTTGTAGATGGACACAATTTATTTATTTATTTACTTATTTGTTTATTTATTTATTTATTTTTATGTGGTGCTGAGGATCAAACCCAATGCCTCATATATGCAAGGCAAGTGCTCTACCACTGAGCTATACCCCAGCCCTAAAGTATTTTATTTTGAACAATATTTATGCCACAGTTCTAGATTCTTCTAGAGTCTAGACTAGAATGATATCATTTTCCAGTTAGGTCAGGGATCTTTTTTAGTTAGTTAGTACTCTGGTTTTAAAAACCATATACTTTCTGATTTCTCTCTAGTTTAGGATCACTCTGAATCTTAGCAAGGTGTCCCTAATTCAAGGGGATTTGTAGGCAGCATGTAGCAATTAGTATAGTAAGTGGGATGAGAGCAGTCCTTGGTGCTTAGGTTGGATTGCCCACACATCACATACCATGAATCTCTGGATTTCTGTAGTGACAATAGCAAAAAAAAAAAAAAAAAAAAGTAATGAAAAGATGGATCAATTTTTTTTTTAAGCTTATCACTTTTTCTTAGCCATTGGTCATCTTATTGAAGCTTAGATATTATCTAATGAGAAATGAAGAATTAAGACAAAATCAGGCCAAGTCTTTGGGCAAGACATTCCTCTTACTGTAGTATGCAAACATGCATATCCTGCTTTATTCTAGAAAGGTAATAAGGTGGCACTGCTCTGCAGGTTTTTTTTTTTTTAATATTTTTAATTGTAGATGGACACAGTACCTTTATTTACTTACTTTTATGTGGTGCTGAGGGTCGAATCCAGGGCCTCTCACATGCTAGGCCAGCACTTTACCACTGAGCCACAACTCCATCCCCTGCTCTGCAGTTTTTATGGTCTAAGTGAGATTTATTTGTAAACACACTTATTAGTCTCAAGTTGAAATAAATCTGGCTTCCAAATGGTATGTACTCATTTCAACAAAGCTGCCATTCTATCTCAAGGTCTTGTTACACTTTTAGGGTTTGAAAATGTTCGCTAGTCATAAATCTTATCCTTTGATGTTAGAATCAATTTTTGGAATCAGACAGAAGTCATTGGGTGCCAAGTCTGGTGAATAACCTGGATAGGCAGTCTGGATTGTTAGGGCTTTTGGTTTATTGTTTTTGACTCATGGACTATGAGCCAAAAACGTTTTCAGGATGATGAAACCACTTTCTGAGCCATAGTTAACTCTTTGTTACATCCATTGGTCTTGAACAATGGGTCCCATTGACTCTTTGATCTTGGTGGGATGCTGTCATTGTAGCAGTGCCACTGAGATCAAACAAACAAGTTAGCACTGTCCTCACTTGTGATTTTGATATGGATATGTTCTTGGGTTTAGACTATAACAAAATTTTCCTTTTCGAATTTCATGAAACTTTTAATTATTAACTTTAGTAATTTTCTTGAAATACTATTTTCCCCAGCTCTTTGTGAAAGATCCAAAACAGCAGGTTCTAACTGCTCTTTATCACTTAGTAAAAACATGCTTGTGTTTTTTCCTATGTAATCATTCAGTTGGATGAATCAAAAATTATTTAGCAGCATTTTATAAAATGAGGAGACAGGCTTATGGAAGCTGAAACTTAATGTAAAGAATCAGATACTAAGGAGTCAAGTCAAGATCCATCTTCTGGGGCTAGAGTTTGAATACGTTTAAGTACACAGTGCTGCTTTATGCACATCAGTCATACATTTTAAATTTTTCTTATAGGAAATTGAAAATTAAGAATTTTCCTCCCCCTTTTAATCTCTAGGTCTCATTTTTTATTCTAAGGTGAACATTCTTAGTTGAAATAAATGAGGAAGACAGAAGTAGCTGACAAGCAAACAAACAGAATACTCCCTCTACAAATAAAGAGGAAGAATGATGGGTTCCAGCTGAATGACCTAAAGAAGGAATCCATGTTCTGGTTGTGGTTTTTAAGATAGAGGAATTACCAGGGTCTCTATCTTCTCTGGTTTCTGTGAATGGAAGGCAGTGCTCTCCTGAGTTCTTCATATCTCTCCCAGGAGCTATGGCCCTACTGACTTGCTGAAAGGCCTCATGCTTCAAAAACCAAATGAAGCTGCATGAGAACAAAGTCCTTGGGGTAAAGGAAAGAGACAAGAAAGCAGACCGTACCCTAAGGACTAGCAAGTTTCCTCTGAGCAACTCATCCAGTCCTTAGGAGCTGGTATAGGTGTGTGGCTTGCTGGTCTGGTCAACATAATGTTCCTTCTCTCATGCCTCCCCTGGGGTCTCTTCTGCCTTCCTGACCACCAGAACTGATGTTCTTCTAGGGAAGCATCCCAAGGACTTTATTTTTCTTTTCTATAGCTTTATTGAGGTAAAATTGAAGTACAATAAAATGCACATATTTGAAGTTTGCAATTTGATTAGTTTTGACATGTGTGTAACCAATATAATCAATATAAAAAGCATTTCCTTTACCTTTTTTTAAAATTTGAAATTATATAGACTGTGTTCCCTGCATGATTTATTACATTAGAAATCAACCACCTTAAGATATATAGGACACCACCCCCGCACATCAACTATTTCAAAATTAAATGACACACTTATAACTCAGAGTTCAAGGAAGAAAGCACAAGAAAGGTAAATAAAAAGTGCTTTGAACTAAGTGAAAATAAAAGCTTAAAATATCAGGATCTCTGGGATGAAATAGTACTAAGATGAACATTTATAACAAAGTACTTGTATCAGAAACAAGTTAGAAAAACAAATTATTTTCAAATCATGTATTAGGAAGGAAAAAATAAGAGTAGAAGCGGAAATCTATGAAATAGAGAAGAAATAATACAGCTAAAATTTGAAAAATAAAACAGATCTAATCAGGAAAAAAGCAGGCATACAAAAATTAATATCAATGGAAAGAGAGCTATCAAAACAACCTTATAGCTGCTGAAAATATATTAAGGTATATTACAGTTGTATGCCAACATATGTGATAGCTTAGAGAAAGATCCATGAGCTGCTGAGAAAAAAGTATATTCACTGATAGATGAAATAGTCTATGTCTGTTAAGTTTAAATTCTCACTTGTGTGGGTTCTTTTTTTTTTTTTTTTTTCCTACAGCATCTTTATTTAGTTTTTGTTTGGAGGATCTATCCAGTGGTGACAGAGGCATGTTAAAATTACCTAGTATTATTGTATTGTGATCTGTTTGATTCTTGAGATTGAAAAAGGTTTGTTTGATGTATGTAGATGCTCCATTTTGGGGGGCATAAATATTTACTATTGTTATGTCTTCTTGATGTGTAATTCCCTAAGCATATATACTACATTTTCTTTATCCATTCATCTGTTGAAGGATGCCTAGGTTGGTTTCATAGCTTAGCTATTGTGAATTGAACTGCTATAAACATTGCTGTGGCTGTGTCACTATAGTATGCTGATTTTAAGTCCGTTGGGAATGGGTCAAATAGTCTTTCCATTCAGGTTTTCTGAGGAATCTCCATACTGCTTTCCAGAGTAGTTACATCAATTTGCATTCCCATCAGCAATGTATGAGTGTACCTTTCTGCCCATGCCCTCACCAATATTTATTGTTACTTGTATTCTTGACAATTACCATTCTGACTAGAATGAGATGGAATCTCAATGTAGTTTTAATTTGCAGTTCTCTAATTGCTAGAGATGTTGAACATTTTTTTCATATATTTGTTGACCACTTATATTTCTTTTTCTGTGAAGTGCCTGTTCAGTTCCTTTGTCCTTTTATTGATTGGGTTATTTGTTTTTTTTGGTGTTAAGTTTTTTGAGTTCTTTGTATATCTTGTAGATTAATGCTGTTATCTGAGGTGCAGATGGCAAAGATTTTTCTCCTATTCTATAGGCTCTCTGTTCAAGTTCTTGATTATTTCCTTTCCTGTGAAGAAGCTTTTTACTTTAATTCCATCCCATTTATTGATTCTTGATTTTACTTTGTGCGCTTTAAGAGTCTTGTTGAGGAATTTGACATGATAGAGAGTTGGTCCTACATTTTTTTCTATTAGACAGAGTCTCTGATCTAATGTGTAGATTTTTGATTGAGTTTTGTTCAGGTCAAGAGAGAAGGGTTTAATTTTGCTACATATGGATTTCCAGTTTTCCCAGCACCATTTATTGAAGAGGCTGTCTTTTCACCAATGTATGTTTATTGTATTTATGTGGGTTTGTCTCTTGTGTCTTCTATTCTGTATCATTGCTCTTCATGTCTGTTTTGGTGTCAATACTATACAGTTTTTATTACTATGCCTCTGTAGTATAATTTAAGGTCTGGTATTGTGATGCCTCCTGTATCCATTGGAATTTTTTTTATTTTTATTTTTATTTTTGAACTCAGGGGCACTTGACTACTGAGCCACATCCCCAGCCCTGTTTTGTATGTTATTTAGAGATACGGTCTCACTAAGTTGCTTTGCACCTCGCTGTTGCTGATGCTGGCTTTGAACCTGCGATCCTCCTGTCTCAGTTTCCCGAATTGCTGGGATTACAGGTGTATACCAACGTGCCTGGCCCATCATTAGAATTTTAGTAGGAATTGCATTAAATCTCTAGTGCTTTGGGTAGTATGGCCATTTTAACAATATTATGCCTATCCAAGAACATGGAAGATCTTTCCATCTTCTAAGGTCTTCTTCAATTTCTTTAGTGTTCTTTTCATTGTAAAGGTCTTTCATCTATTTTGTTAGATTGATTCCCAAGTATTTTACTTTTTTTTTTAAGGTTATTGTGAATGGGGTAGTTTTTCAGGTTTCTCTTTCAGTTGATTCATCACTGATGTATATGCATGCAATTGATATATGGGTGTTAATTTTATATCCTGCTACGTTGTTGAATTCATTTATGAGTTCTAAAAGTTTTCTGGTGTTTTTTTTTTTTTTTTCCCTCCCTATTTGTATCTCTTTAATTTCTTCTGCCTTATTACATGGCCAAGTGGGGTTCATCCCAGAGATGCAAGGTTGATTCAAAATACAGAAATCGATAAACTTAATTCATCATGTCAGAAGACTTAAAGATATGATTATCTCAATAGATGCAGAAAAAGCTTTTGACAAAATATAGCATCCATGTATGTTCAAACACTAGAAAAACTAGGGGTAGTAGGAATATACCTCAACATTGTAAAAGAGGTCTATATGTTATACACAAGGCCAACATCATTCTAAATTAAGAAAATTTGGAAGTATTTCCTCTAAAAACAAGGATGCCCTCTTTCACCACTTTTACTCAATATAGTCCAAAGAATTTGTTGTTATTTAACAAGTTGCCAGTCACTGGACTACTCCTCCAGGGTAGAAACTGTGGGAATGTGTTTGGGGGTGTGGGGCCTGTGGGTATAAGTGAGATTTTCTTCAAAGGTGGAGGTTTTGAAAAAAGAAAGTGTTAGTATTCAGTTAGTTAGAAGGAAGTGTTATTTGTTTTACACATCACAAATCTAAAGTTTTACTGTTTTGGATATGAATTTTATCCAGCTGACCATTGATCCTATCTTTACAAGGTTCATTCTTTTTTTTAATATTTATTTTTTAGTTATATGTGGACACAATATCTTTATTTATGTGATGCTGAGAATCAACCCCAATGCCTCACACACATGCTAGGCAAGCACTCTACCTCTGAGCCATAACCCTAGCCCAAGGTTCATTCTTCTTGTCCTTTTTTTTTTTTTTTGGTGGGGCGGGGGGGGGGTGTCCTGGAGATTAAACCAGGAATGCTCTACCATTGAGCTATATCCCCGGCCCTTTTTAATTTTTAAAAATTTTGAAACCGACTAGCTGAGTTTCTGAGGCTGCCCTTAAACTTGTGGTCTTTCTGCCTTGGCCCAGGTTGCTGGGATTATGAGAGTGTGCCACCACACCCAGCTTCATTCCTCTTTATTCTTAGTATCTTTTGAAGAGTTAATCAAATATGAAATTTTCATTCAGAAGTTCTATCGTGTGCCTTAGCTGTGGTCTTTACGGAGAATATTATTTTACTTAAAAATATGTCTATAGATGGAAAAAATGCTGTTCCAAATGCTGTGATGGAGTGGTGATTTTTGTTGAAGGGTTATGGGAATCTGACTTACATGGAAGTATTGGATTCTCTCTCATTAACTCACTTTGTTGATTTAAAGAAAATATTTATTGTTTAATTGTAGTTGGACACAACACCTTTATTTTTGTAATTTATTTTTATGTGGTGCTGAGGATGGAACCCTTGCATGTGCTAGGCGAGTGTGATACTGCTGAGTCACAATCCCAGCCCCTCACTTTGTCGATTTTAAAAGTGGGATCATGAGATCATATGGCCCCACTTTGATCCAGGCCATGTAGAAAGTGGGATGGTAGAGAAACAAGGGCCTTTATCAAGAGGCATGTCCTCAGAGACTGGCAGTCCCATTCGTTTAAGGAGTAATCCCCCCCACCCCCTTTCAATATTGGGGATCAAACCAGCGCCTTGTGCCACTGAGCTACGTCCCCAGCCAGGAACAATCCTTTTGGAGACATAGCAGATTTTAAGTTTTCTGGGGGCTTGGAGGGTGCCTGGTGATAATGGATCACTAAGGTTCTGGCTGTAGGGCAGCCTAGCTGAACATTATAGCTCCTCTCATCTCTTTGGAAGTGACCCAGGGCTGGGTGAAGACCTCGGGTCTTGTAGGTGAGCCCTGTGCCGGCTGTCTCCTGCTGCGGTGGTGGGAGTCAGCTGGGAAAGTACAGGAATGACCTCTTCCAGGCTGGAGGTTGCAGCATGTTCCCAGCCAAGCTATCCTGAAGGTCGAAGATAATAGCTTTGTTTACTTTTATAGACAAAGAAACATTGTTACACTGCAATAGTGATTGGATTGGATTTTATTCCTTGTTTAGTGTGGATTTTTTTCAAAGTGTTTTCATCCCCTCAAAGTCTTGTCCACAGAATGCTAGCATGCAAATGTATGTATCATGAAGGCAAAGCTGTGGAGAATACATTTCCCTCTGCTCTAGTTATTTCTTGAACAAGCCTTATGCTTTCACATCTTGTACCCTGCTTGTGGTTATTTCCTTTTCCTAGCACATCTTATCTACCTAATTGTTACCCAGCTTAACTAGCACCCATCACCCCTTTTAGCTGTTAGCTGCTGAGTCCCTCCTTTTGCCATGTTTGATGAGTTTATGCCTATTTTTACACTGCCAGCCTCATTTTTAGTGAGTACATTTTGCTGTTTCCTGTGTTTTTCCCTGCCTTCTTACTTAACTCAGACACCCTAAGGCCAAATGCTCTGAAACCTTTGTCAATAAATACTGTGTAAAGGTATTGACTTTGAAGCAAGCAGGAAAAAAATGATAGTCATTGATATTTTTACAATATGAAAAAATTAACTAAAAATGGATTGTACATAATGTAATATTAAAACCAGGAGAATTTTGGGGTTAGGTAAAGACTTCTTACATGTGATATCAAAATCATTAAAAAAAAAAAAAAAGACAAACTGGACTTCCATCAATGTCTACTGCTCTTTCAAAAATGATTGTAAGATAACAAGCCACAACTGGGAAAAAGTATTTGCAAATCTCAAACCTGGGAAAGGACTTGTATCCAGAATCTGTAAACTTCTTTGAAATTCAGTAATGAGTAAAGACACCAGTTTATAAATGGGTAAAGGATCAGTGGTAGAGTATCCCTGGGTTCAATTCACTACAAGTAGGGGTGGGAGTCGGAGAAAAAAGAAAGGGAAATATACTTTGAAAAACAATTTGACAATTTCTTAAAAGAGTAAAGTACATGTACCATATGAACCATCCCTGGGTATTTACCCAAGTGGGAAAAAATATAGGTTCATATCAAACCTGTATGCAAATGTTTATATCAGTTTTTTTAAAAAAATTAATGAGCCGGGTATGGTGGTGCACGCCTGTAATCCCAGCTGCTGTGGAGGGTGAGACAGGAGGATCTTGAGTTCAAAGCCAGCCTCAGCAAAAGTGAGGCGCTAAGCAGCTCAGTGAGACTCTGTCTCTAAATAAAATACAAAATAGAGATGGGGATGTGGCTCAGTGGTCGTGTGCCCCTGAGTTCAATCCCCAGTACCAAAAAAAAAAAAACAACAAAAAAAAAAACTATTCAGATTTCCCTGAGTGGTGAACAGACTTGTGATGCAGCCGTACAGTGAAATACTACTCATAAATAAAAAAAATTGAGCTACGAACACATGCAACAGATGGATGCATCTGAAGTGCATTATGCTAAGTGCAAGAGCTAGACTCAAAAGCATAAATACTGGAGGGTAGCATTGTATTGGAAAATTCAGGACTGTTATGGTCAGTAGTTTCCAGGAGCTGGGGAGAGGGAAGGATTGGCTGTGGAGTGGCACAGGGGAATATTTGGGTGATAGAACTCTTTTATATTAACATAATTGTGGTGGTGGTTACAAGACTATGTAAAAAATACAACTGGACACTTATGTAAATTGTTTACTGTATGTAAATTATAATTCAAAAGTGAAAATAGATAAAAAATTGATAAAGATGACTTAGCGGAGATTTTGTTGCCCTTGTTAAAGGTTAATAGAACTTGGTAGTATTGGGTTGAACTATTTGCTCCACTATTTGAAGATCTCTGAAGGCCTTTCAGGTGATTGCTTCAAGGACCTTTTATATGCTGATCTTTTACAGAGGTGTACAACCAAGGAGGTGGGATCTAGGGTATTCACAGTGCAGAGATCAGATGGTCATTGTATCAGGGAAAGCAAGTGTTTTGAAAAATATGCAAATGTTCAGTTTATGATAAAGGAAAATGTGACAGACATGGAGATAACATACATTATAGCTCTTGTTTCCAGTGTTTTGACCACCATGGTTTATGGACCACAGGTCTACATCACTTTATTCTCTGCCAGTGTATTGAACTCCATGAAAAATTAAGGTTTGCCCTTTCTAATGGTTCATTTTTATTTTATATTTCTAAAATAAAATTTGGTCATATTATTTGAGTTTCAGAATTATATCACATCTGTGAGTTACTACTGCTAATGCAGATTCCCTGGAATATGGGAGGGGGCAAGTGAGGAGGGCTCACTTAGTATTCTTGGTATTTACCTTTTAGTTTGTGAGACTTGAACCCCACCATAAATGTTATTCTGGACCTATTATAAATATTGTGAGAAGCAAAATATAGTAGTGGCCTCTGGAGCCAGATTGCCTGAATTTGTTTCCTAGCACCATTTACTAGTGGTGTAACCTTGGGCAAAGTTATCTTACCTGTCTATGCTTTAGTGTCCTCTTCTGATATATATAAAAAGAATGTGTGTGTGTGTGTGTGTGTGTGTGTGTGTGTGTGAGAGAGAGAGATATATAATTACAACATCAGCTTTATGGAGAAACCCTGTGCATTAAGTGAGCCAATAAATGGAAAGGCCCCACAACAGTATGTGGCATATGGTAAGCTTTATAGCAGTGTTCTCTTTGTCAGTGAATACCTCACAGTCCTTCTCTAAATGTTCATTGATTGATTGATTGATTGGTGGTGCTGGGGGAAAAAGAACTGAGGGCTTTGTGCATGTGAAGTAAGTGTTCCATGCCCCTAGCCCCTAAAGAGTGCTTTATAATTCAGTGTCTCATGTGGCTTCCTGAAACCAATTTCCTTAGTTTCTGTAAAGCATTACTACTGTTAATGCATATTCCTTGGATTGTGTCTGGGAACTTATACCAATTTTCTTTCCTCTTCTGTTTGTAATCCTTCTGTTATGCTTCATTGGATATTTGATTTTTTTTTCAGTGAATATGTTTGATACAGGTGTAATTAATTTGTCTTCTAAGGCTTTAACCATATAAACTAACTGGGAATAATTTGTTACCGTATATCATCAGCTACTGTGTTGGAGATGCAAAATTATTTCTTTGCCTTAAGAAATGTGAGATATGAGGGCTTGAGTTGTGGCTCAGTGATAGAGCATTTTGCCTAGCATGTGTAGGCACTGGATTCGATTCTCAGCACTGCATATAAAGAAATCAATAAAAATAAAGATCTACCAACATCTTGAAAGAAAGAAAGAAAAAGATGAAACAATGTATCTCTTAAGTGAGGAGCCAGGGAATGTGAGGGCTGACTACTATAATCAAAAGAACATCAGCTTGTTTTCTTCACTATGTACTGTATTACTTTTGTAAAGTTGTGTCTTTTATACAAGAGAAGTGCTCTCAGCACAAAGCTGATTGTGTTTGTGAAGAGTATTTTGAAGATGCTTGTTAAAAAACACTTGTAGGATGGCTTGTGGAAATGGCTGTGAGATTGTACAAAATATTCTTGGTTTCTTCAAATCCATTTTTAATGGGAGAATATATGGTATGACTTGTAAGCTTGATAGCAAAGCAGTTTACCAGACTTTTCTCCTTGTGGGGTTTTAACTTGGAATAGCGTTCAGAATAGATACTAAGGAAACCATGAACTGATTTGCCAATAGTGTTTGTCCTCTGTACTGGGAATTTAAGGTGATTTTCGCAGCCTCTCTTACTCTTGAGGCTTCATTTATGTGAATTCTGAATCCCTATATCTAGAATGATGCTACCAATAAACATATCCTATAATACACATACGTAATTTTAAATTGTTGTAAATATGTACCTTTTTTTTTGGGGGGGGGGCATGTACTAGCGATTGAAACTCAGGAGCATTGGACCACTGAGCCACACCCCCAGCCCTATTTTGTATTTTACTTAGAGACAGGGTCTCACTGAGTTGCTTAGCGCCTAGCTTTTGCTGAGGCTAGCTTTGAACTTGTGATCCTCCTGTCTCAGCCTCCTGAGCTGCTGGGATTACAGGCGTGTGCCACTGTGCCTGGCTCCACCATTTTTTTTTAAACATTAAAAAAAATTTTTTTAATTGTCAACAGACCTTTATTTACTTATTTATATATGATGCTGAGAATCGAACCTCACACATGCTAGGCAAGCACTCTACCACTGAGCCACAACCCTAGCCCTGAATAAAACCATTTTAACAATTTTTAATTATAGTGTTCAGTGGCATTGTTGTTTAACCATAATCACTACTATTTTTAGAGAATTTTCATCATCTTAAACCGTAACTTTCCATTTCCCCTTTCAACCTCTATTGCGATTCTTGTCTCAATGGAGTTTTCTTATTCTGGGTACTACAGATAAACATAATTAAATATTTGTCCTTTTGTATCTGGCTTATTGTACTTATTATAATGTTTTCAAGATTATCTATCCATGTTGTAGCATATGTCATACTTCTTTCCTTTTTATGGCTGTATAATGTTTCATTGTATATATAAAATTTAAATAATGTTAAGCTTAACATATTCAAGTTTCATTATATATGTAATCATAAAATATTGAATGTAATATTAAGTGATTTATAATTAAAGATGTATGTATTTATAAAATTCACATATTTATATGTGTGTATATATAACAAAAGACATATTAAGATTAACAAATACTATATAAACAACTAAAATATATATTAAAATATTAATGAAATATTTTCATTTCAATTTTTACACTAAGCACACCTCCATAGCTAAAAGTGGCTGGTGGCTACTGTATTAGTGTGGGTCTAGAATAAAGGAAGAACTATTTAATTATTAAACAGAACAAACTGTTTTGTATTTTTAAAGTAAAAATTTAAAAATACAAGATATTATACAAAAAATGCAGTATTTAGTGAAAGATGTTATTTGTGAAGAACTTAGACATCAGCCATAAGGGGAGAAAGGATTAAAGTGAAAAAGAGGGGTAGGCTTGTCAGTGGTAGAACACTTGCCTAGCACGTATGAGGCATTGGGTTTCATCCTGAGCACTGCATAAAAATAAATAAAATAAAGGTATTGTGTCCATTTATACTAAACTAAAACAAAACAAAACAAAATGACAAAGATTCAGGCATAGCTTTTCCGTTGCATCAAATCTCACAAGGAGTGAGTGCTTTTAGAGGAAGAAATATTTCACTATGAATTTCTTTTCACCAGAATTTTTCATTCGAAGACCTTAGGGACTCTTGACAGAATCTTATTTGATTCACACCTTCCAAAATACAGTGCTGGTATTTTTTGCGAAAGGGTGATATTTAACGTTTTGAGTAGAAGGTTTTGACTATCCAGTAGAACTGAAGCAGAAAATTCCGTTTGGTGCTTTTTTCCTCTCCATCCCCATTCATTGATCATGGGGGATTGTGCCTGAGTTATGTCATTTATTCTTCTAATTCCTCTTGCTGTCAGGAGCTAGGGGAACACGGGTGGAGGTGTAGAATAGAGATACCCACTGGCAGCCGTTTAGGATATGGTAGTATTTTGTGCTCTGTTACCCTGAAGAGTTAGATTAGATGTGTGCCCTGACCCTACTTCAGGTGGTCTGCAGGTAGTCCAGCCATCTTGTGGAGGATGTAGCCTGGCTGGAAAGGATGTGCTTGAGGCAGTGCATTCCCTGCCTGAGAGGAATTTGGATTCTGAAACTGGCGAGGTGAGGAGAGAGAGAGTTTAGTGGGGCTGGTATATCTTGTAGCTATTAGTAGCATTGATTTTAGAGTTGGTTGGACCTGGGACCAAGTTCTAGGTTATCACTTATTAACCTGGGAGACTTAGATATATTATCTTGCTTTTTAACTCCCACTTCCTTATCTGTGGGGATATTTGTATCTACCTAATAGTATTCCTATGGAGATAAAGATATGTAATACTTGTCACATTCAAGTGTGATTGTTGTGAACTCAACACAAAACAAAGCAAGAATAATTTTTGTCACCATATTATAAAGAGTCCTGGCACACTTACACATTCTGAATGCAAGTTGCAGGTATAGGGCTAATCACAATCACTTTGGTAATAACCTGTTAGATGCTCAAAGAGAAGCAGATGTATGTGGGACCCTTGATTGAGAGCAGGACTAGAACTCTGTGTGAACTTGTATAGGACTCATAAACATTCAGATGATGTAGATAATTTAAAGTCAACATACACAATATGGGAAACTAGTTTTCATTAGGTTCAGATCAGCTAATGAGATGCACCCATTGTAACATAAGGCAGCAGTCTGACGGTAAGGGATGAAACAGAAAAACAATGACAGGCAAAAGGTATCATCTCATCCTGGGGCCATTGATGCAGAAGCAGACCTTCAGGTTTTGGAAGTCCTGAGATTATCCCAGCAGTTCCTGTGATGGAAGTCCATGAGTTGGCTAAGAAACCTTATATTATGCTTTTTTAAACCTTTTAATCAGATACTAGTTTCAGACCAGAATGGCTTAAAGATAGGTAATCAGTTCTCTTGTACACATGGCTGTCCAGAAACACTTATTCCTTGAAACCTTGGTGACTGAGGTTTTGTCTGTATTTCAGAAGAGGGAATAAAAGACCATGGTGGGAGAACAATGGAAAAATAGGAGGTGACCTGATAAGCAGCCTTCCATTTTTGCCTGGGGGGTCATTTACTCTTCTGATTTTCTGGTTGTGAAAATTTTCATGTATTTAATGCATGGAATATGTAGATATGGAGTATACATAAAGTATGGAGTATACATAAACCCTGTATATCCATTCTTTAACTCAAGAAATAGAGTACTCTCAGTTGTGCTAATAGTCTTCCTTCTTTTCCCCATTCTATTTATTTAAATAGTCTCATTTTGAATTTCAGATCTAGTATAGAAGAAGAAAAAAGTTGGATATTTGAGATGGATGAAAAAAATACATGGGCTAGTATATTTAACAATGCATTGAGGAACTTTGAGGAACTATTTTGTTACTAAAATAATGATGCACTCGTAAGGGGGTTAGTAATGAAGAAAAGACGACAAAAATTTCTTAATGCTATGTTCTGGAGCCATTTCACTCTCAACACCTTTATTATTATGGTGGCTGGTGTTTCTTCCTGGGTAAGTGCTGAGACATTTGACTTGAGCTTCTTCTTCTTCTTCTTTTTTTTTTAAAGAGAGAGAGAGAGAGAATTTTTTTAAATTAATTTTTATTGTTGGTTGTTCAAAACATTACATAGTTCTTGATATATCATATTTCACACTTTGATTCAAGTGGGATATGAACTCCCATTTTTACCCGGTATAGATTGCAGAATCACATCAGTTACACATCCATTGATTTACATATTGCCATACTAGTGTCTGTTGTATTCTGCTGCCTTTCCTATCCTCTACTATCCCCCCTCCCCGCCTCCCCTCCCCTCTTCTCTCTCTACCCCCTCTACTGTAATTCATTTCTCCCCCTTATATTTTTTCCCCTTTCCCCTCACTTCCTCTTGTATGTAATTTTGTATACCCCTGAGGGTCTCCTTCCATTTCCATGCAATTTCCCTTCGAGAGAGAATTTTTTAATATTTATTTATTTTTAAATTTTCGGTGGACACAACATCTTTATTTTTATGTGGTGCTGAGGATTGAACCCAGCGCCCCATGCATACCAGGTGAACGTGCTACCGCTTGAGCCACATCCCTAGCCCATGACTTGAGCTTCTTGAGGACATTTTCTTTCTCTGCATGGTCTAGCAGAATATCTGTGCAGTAGCTCTACTTTGAGAGTTGAGTTTTTCAGCCACAGAATTCTTAAGTTTCTTTAGCATATCTTTCATAAGCACACTCTACCCATTTCATAGTAGAGATACAAGGTGTTTTGAACTGCTCAATTAATACCTGTATTTTTAGATGAGGTTCTTTCATTCACTATTTTGGCAATTTGTTTTGTTGTAAAAGTCTGCTGTGGATGGAATTAGAAGGGTCAGGACACACTGGGTTCAGTTTTCAGAGCTGGTCTTTTAAGAAATGCCAATGGTACGACCTCCTTGATGCCCGCTCCCCTTTGTACTGGAGATTGAAAACAGGGGTGCTTTACCACTGAGATACATACCCAACTCTTTTTATTTTATTAAATTTTGAGATAGGGTATTGTTAACTTACTTAGGGTCTCGCTCAGTTGTGAGGCTGGCCTCAAACTTGGGATCCTCCTGTCTCATCCTCCCCAGTATCTGGGATTATAGGAGTGTGCTGCTATGTCTTGCTCAACTCCCTTTTTTAATGATAGAACAATTTCAGAAAAATTCGTTGTCCTTTTTTTCCTTCAGTATAACACTCTCAGAATTCCAAGAGAACATTGCTTTGGACCTTGATTAAACTGTGAATTTTATGAAAGTGAAAATTGGCATTTTGGAGACTATTTATAGTGGGGTGATGGCAGTGTTTTTGCATGGTGTCCATTTAAAAGCCCTGTAACAAAAGGAACACGTTTTCAGTGGGGCATCCTTTGGTTGTGACATTATTTTTACAATAATTTTTAACCTCACAAATAATACCTGTAAAAAATTAAAATGCAGATAAAGGTAAAATTCCTTTGACCCTAATTTGTTCATTCCATGTCCATCTAGAAAGTAAAAAACAAAAACAAAAACTTTTTTTTTCTCCTTTCCCCATTCTTTTTTGGTTTTTGTTTTAGTGGTACTAGGAATCAAACCCAGAGGCACTTTGCCACTGACTACTTCCCCAGCCCTCTTATTTTAATTTTTTTTTTTTTTTTTTTTTTACCCCTAGCCCTTTTAATTTTTCATTTTGAGATAGGGTTCTCTTAGGTTTCTAAGGTTGACTTTGAACATGTCTGGCAGGAAAATCTTTTTCTAATATTTTGGAATGTTACATTCCTTATCTTTTTCATTTACATACATACATATAGATACTCTTGTGAGGTACCTATCTGTAACAAAATTTATATCATATTGTTTGAATTCTCTAAGGTATTCTTTTTAATAATAATTATGTTTTGGATATCATTCTCAGTACATATGGATCTACCTCCTTTTCAATTGCTGTGTATTATGAAGACACATATTATGAATGCACATATGAATAGTTTATTCAGCATTGAGTTGTTATCCATTACTTCCTGTTGCATACAGCATTATAATGAACATTTTTATGGAATTTTCTTGAAATACATGCATGACTGTATTTCATGATTTGGAAGACATGGAATTGCTGGAGTTTGTATAACTAAAATTCTCCATGTTGAATTTAATAAGGAGAATATTGTTTGGCATAGTTGGATAATAGTTTATGAAATGAATTGTATATTTATAATACAATTGGATAGGGGGATGGGAGGACAAAGACCAGTGTAAAACCAGTGATTCTCCACACTGGTTGTGCATCAGAATTACCTGTAGACTTCTGGGCACCACTTCTCCAGGAGCGTGACTTAGCAGGTCTTTGAATCAGTACAGCTGGCCCTTAACATGAAGAGGAAAGTTAAATACAAGTAATATATCTTGAGACTTTGTTAGAATATCCAAAATTTACCCAGTACCTTAGTTTCTCTATTAAATGCAGCAGGAAAAAAAAAAAAAAAACGCAGAAATTTTTCTTTAGGCTCATTTTAAGTTCATGACTTTTTATTCCCTCCAAGCATTTAGTACAATATAAATGTCTAATAAATGGTTAAGATTGACAGAAAAGAGAAAATATTTTTTTTTGGAGGAAGGTGGGTGTCAGGATTATAAATATGTGGTCCGAGCAGGACTGGATTTGTAGGATTGTTATAGCATTTATAAATAATATAAATAATATGAATGTGAGTGTGTTTAAGCTTTTTAGTATTAAAAAATCAACATTTGAAAGTAGGGATGTATAGATTATAGTTGTTGAGAGCCCAAACTCTATGAATAGACCACGTGGAGTTGGATCACCCCTCTACCATAGTAGCTCTGTGAACCTTGGCAAGTTACTTGTCCTTTCTGTGTTTAAGTTTTCCTCTCTGTAAAACGGGGATAGGGGCTGGGGTTGTAGCTCAGTGGTAGAGTGCTCGCCTAGCATGCACGAGTCACTGGGTTTGATCCTTAGCACCATATAAATGTAAAATAAAGATATTGTGTTCACCTAAAACTTAAGAATAAATATTTTAAAAAACGGGGATAATGATAATATTTACCTTACAGGGATATGGGAATATCAAGAGAGTTATTATGTATGAAACAAATTGAAACATGCCTGACACATTGTAACTGCTGAAATGTCAGCTGTTAATTATTGTTTTATTTATTACAAATAGTTATTAGTAATTCTAATGGCAATCTTCAGGTATTACCACATGCTTTAATAATTGTTTTTGTGTGATTAGGAACCAGCAACTCAATACTCATGGCAAAAGAGGATAAGGATGAACTTGAACTCTGGAATATTGATTCAGGGACACTTTGATATAACAAAGCCAAGACTTTCTGTGTGTGTGTGCTTGATAATGTGGATTGAACTCAGGGGTACTCTACCACTGAACTATATCACTGGTCCTTTTTATTATTTTATTTTGAGACGGGGTCTCACTAAGTTGCTGAAGCAGGCCTGCAACTTGGTGGCTTCCTGCCTTAGCCTCCTGAATCTTTGGGATTACAGGAGTGCTCCGTGATGCCCAGATTTTGTGTTCTTGATCTGTTTAAGGTTCTGTATGTCGATTCTTGCTATAAAAATGGGAAACTAGTTAAGATTACCTGTTTATGTATTTGCTAGCAAACCCTACAGGCAGTAAGATTAGAATAAAAGAGACCATTTACTTTGCCAAAGAAATTGTCTGTGGTACTTCATTTTATAAAATTAACAAAGCCTTGGAAGTAGATTTTACTATTGCTTGCTGCTGTGAAAGATTTTTATAGAAATGAGGAACAACTGATGCTTGAGGTGAGAATTTTTGGATTTACAAATTAGAGAAGTGATAATTGGCAAAATTCCTGAGGGGTAGGGTGTGGGTGTACAGACACAAAATGAATTGTGGTGAATTGACAAGCCTTATAAATAACTCTATGAAGTTTAACCCCTACCCCAGCATGACATAAGATTAAAATGTGCTTTTAAATGTTATCCACCTGTTGAATCTTGTATTTAGTTTTGAGTATATAGTTGGTTATATGTCTGCCCTAGAAAAACCAGCATGAAACCTGTTCTGCCAGTATCTCTGGCTTCATTTCCTACCAGTACCCGCTAAACTCCTGCCAGCCAGCAAAACAATGGTGCACATGGTATGTTCTCCATAGCTTTGCTTGTGCCATTTCTGCTTGGAATGGGCTAAATCCTCTTTTCTTCACTTGGCAAAAACCTCCTAACCAAGCCCAGATACCTTCTCTCACCACTCCCTTTCCTCTAGTAAGAGTCTTGATTTCTTCCTTGCAGGCTTTGCAGCACTGCTGTGGAATTGGGCCTTGGAGCTAAACCTCTTGTACTCTTGGATTCTTAAACTGACTTGGCCACATTTAGCATATGCACAATGTTGTGCAAATCACTATGTATTTCCAGAATATTTTAATTACTTCAAAAGAAACTTCCACGTGTTAGCACATAACACTCAACTCCCATCCCACCTTTCCTTAGCCCTTGGCATCATCTTACTTTTGTTTCCTATACTTTGTAGTAAGTTTTTGAAGTCAGTATGCTTGCTTTACTGTCTTGTTGTTATTTCCCTGTTCTGGACATTTTGCATACATGGAATCATATAATATGGGTTGTGTTTCTGGTTTCTCTCAGTTAGCATAATGTTTTGAAGGTGCATCTCTGTGGTAGCATGTATCAGTACTCTGTTCTTTCAGTGTATAGATATACTACATTTTGTTTATTATTTTTTTGTTGATGGACATATGAATTGTTCCTGCTTTTCTATTATTATGAGTAACACTGCTATGAACATTCATGTGTAAGTTTGTGTGTGAACAGTCTGAACATAGTCAATTCACATTTTTAGTTCTGTACCTAGGAGTGAAATTGTTGGGTCATTTAATAACTTTAACTGTTGAAAGAACTGCCAAGTCTGTTTCCAAAGTAAAGTAGTTGCACCATATTACATTCCAGTAGGCCATGCCCAGGGGCTCTAAATTCTCTGTATCCTAGTAGTACTAGTTATTGTCTTTTTAGTTGTGTCCAAGCTGATGGTATTTTATTGTTTTGTTTTACATTCTTAGACAGATGAGTAGAGCATCATTTTATGTGCTAATCCGACATTGGTATTTCTTTTTAATTGCGCTTTCAAAAATTGTTGAGCTCTAAGAGAATATCAAAGGATTCTTTGATAGTCTGTATGCTGGTGTCTTATCAGATATATGATTTGCAAATATTTTTCTCCCACCTTGCAAATTTTCTTAATAATATCTTTTGATGCAAAGTTTATAATTTTTATGATATTCAATAATCTGCTCTTTTATATCTTATTTTTTTTCATGTCATATCAAAGAAAATATATCTAATCCAAAGTTACCTAATTCAAGCCATGAAGATTTACACTTACTTTTCTTCCTCAGAGGCTTATGGTTTTAGCTCTTGCGTTTAGATCTTTGATCCATTTTCATTTTTTAAGTAGATTGTGAGATAGGAATTTATCTTCATTCTTTTGTCAAGTAGACAACAATTTCTAGTTGTCTCACACCATTTGTTGAAGAGACTGTTGTTTTGCCATTGAATGATCTTAATGCCCTTGGTGAAAATCAGTTGACTATATTGGGAGGTTTCCTTTTTGCAATTTCAATTCTACTCCATTGATTTAAGTATCCTTAGGCCATTTTCACATATGTTTTGATTTCTATAGTTTTTTAGTAAGTTTTGAAGTCAGTAAGCAGGAGTCTTCCAATTTCCCCCCCCTCCAAGATTGTTTTGGTTATTCAATGTCCTGTGTATTTCTGTACAAATTTAGGATCAGCCTGTCCATTTCTGCAAAAAAAAAAGGAGGTGGGGTTTTGATAAGGATTGTGTCCAATCTGTAGATTAATTTGGGGAATAGTGACATCTTTATAAAAAGTCTTCTAATCTGTGAGCACTGGATATCTGTCAAACATTTATTTAGGTCTTTAATTTCTTTCAAAAATATTTTCTATTTTGAAGTGTGTATAAGTCTTACACTTTCTTGGTTGTGATACCAAAAGCTCCATCCTTGTACCTGATGCCAATTTAATAAGAAGGATACAATTTTGAGAAAAAGGAAAAAGAAGGTTTATTGCTTTGCTAGTAAAGGAGAAGCACAGGGAACTACCTCCAGTTCCAGAGACTGTGATTCTGCCTATCAGGAAAAACAGAGGGCTTTTGAAAGAATCTCTTCAGGCTGCATTCCAGGTGTGCCCTGACTGGGTGGGGTGGGTTTGCACCCTGGTAGTGTATTGAAATTTACTTGTTAATTTGGGAGATAGTCACTTCCTAGATACTCTGGGGACATCTCCTTCCTGTGGTGGTTGTGTATTCAAGGACAGATAATTCAGCCTAGGATGGAAAAGGCAATCTTGTTCCCTGCCCTCAGATTAGGAAAGGGGGGCTGGAGAGAAAAGAAAAACAGTTCCATTTAAAACTGGCCTCAGAGGCCCTGAGCAACTTAGGAGAGAGACCCTGCCTCTAAATAAATAAATAAATATAAATGAATGAATGAATGAATAAATAAATAAAAATTTAAAAATGGGATAGGCTAGTGGCTAAGCTTCCCTTGTCCAATCCCTGGGTTACTCCTCTCCCCTAGTATCTTAAAATAGGCCTCAGAGCAGGGAGGGCCATGTTCAAAATGTTGACTACTGTTACAGTTATATTTATTCCTAAGAATTTTATTCTTTTTGATGCTGTTTTAACTGGAATTGTTTAGCTCTGAGGTCTTGAGCAAATTTCTTCAACTTTGAGAGATTCAATTTCTACATGTTGAAAGGATTAAATGAGTTCATATAAAGGACTTTGGTAAGACTGATGGTTTAAGTGAAATGAAGCATCTTACATGTTTTTGTGTCCCCCCCCTTCCCCAAAGATAGCAAACTAGCTCAGTGCCAGTTGGTACTAAGGAAATACAGAGATGGAAATCTTAAGACCATATCTCATTAGTTTCCCTCCTTAAGTTTTAAACATTGTGATTTGTGATTTAGGGACCCATCCCTCTTATAAAACAAACAAGCTTGTTTGATATGCATCCCCTGCCCCAATACTGGGGATTGAACCCAGGGATTCGTAAATGCTACCCAAGTGCTCTACAACTGAGTCCTTTTTATTTTATTTTGAGACAGGATCTTGGTAAATTGCTCAGGCTAGCTATGAATTTGTGATCTTCCTGTCTCACCCTTAGGAGTACCTAGGATTGAGGGGTGGGGCACTGTGCCCAGCTATGACTTACAAAATTTTGTTGCCTCTTAACATAAGAAAGTTTCTTTTTGAGATGGTCAGGTGGGCCTTGGCTTGACAGAGGAGTTGGAAAGCAGACACCCATTGTCTTCCTGAATTCACAGTCTTTGTGTGTGTGTGTGTGTGTGTGTGGGGGGGGGTTGGGGTTGGATATGGAACCCAGGCCCTTGCACGTGCTAAGTGCTTGCTGTATCACTTAGCTACATCCCCAGCGCCACAGTCCTTTATATGCAAAAGTTGAAAATATTTTAATTTGCGACTTTGTGAATCACTGTATTAGAGAACAAAGTAATTTAATTTGTCTATTAAAATCTAATATGAAAAACTGTCTAAATTAGAGTTAAACAGTACTTGCCTTTATTCTCTGTGATTTCATTTCTAAAATTTGTATATGAGAAATGTGCAAATGATATGAGAGTTTTGCAGAGGAAGCTTTAAAACTTGGCCTCATAGTGAGTAGAGCATAGAATGTCACCTCACTTGTGTTACTTTGTCTTACCAACAGTTAGTAGGGTTAGAGTGCCTTTGTTCTGTTGAGAGGCTAGATTAACTATTAATGATACTTTGCAGTGGTGAGAAACCTGTAACAGTTTTCCGGGATTAGTTTTATTACATTTCATTGCTTACAGTGTGATGATGGTAAGGCTAATAAAACTGGGGATTTATTTAACCATTTCTATTTTTGTACTTTACTGTATTTTTCATATTTAGTTCTCAGAATTCTACAGTACCAAAACACTAGTAAGAAATACTGTCTGATGAACTGAAAAGTTTTACCATATCCAATATAGTGTTTAGGCTGACTGATGTGAGGTCTGGGATGGCATAGACAATCTAAACAAGGGTTTCTCTGTTCACTGGCTTGCTGGCTTTCAGTCACACCTTTTTTTTGGACTAGAATTTAGAAATTTATAGCAAAGTTTTTAAACCAGTATTTCTCTTGGGTTATAAATTATACTCAGGATAACAATTTAAAAAGTGACAGAAAAACATTTCCTCTAGTAAATGAAATTTCTGATAAGTGGCATGGAAGCTGCCTTATAGAAGTTTTAAATCAGAAACTTATTTTTTGGTACTAGGGATTGAGCCCAGGGCCTCTGAACCACTGAACCACATCCCCAGTCCTTTTAAATATTTTATTTAGAGACGGTGTCTAGCTAAATTGCTTAGGGTCTCACTAAGGTGTTGAAGCTGGCTTTGAACTCAAGGCCCTTCTGCCTCAGCCTTCCTAGCCACTGAGATTACAGGAATGTGCCACAGTGCCTGGCTTCCTAAATCTGAACCTTAACCAGTTTGAGACTACCTCCTTTTCCTTCTCCCTTATCTCCATCCCCATTCCATTGTAGTTTAGAGTAAATACATTATTACCATGTTCAGCAATACAATCCTGTTTTGGAATTATAGCAGGAGGAAAATTGTAATGGAAAAAGGCTATTTTTGCAAAAGGGAATGACATTGGGAATTTATTTTGAAAAAGGATACAAAAATTTCAGGATTGTTTATTTAACAAAATTTAAGTTGTAGTTGAAAAATGTGCACTGATTTGTTAAAATGAACAAAGAATATATCAAGTGTTGATTGTTTGGGGCATTTATATCATAATAATTAAATAATGATATGTTGTATAACAATATGATTGGACATCTTTTTGGTTATAATGCAGTCATAATGAAGATTATTTTGTAAATATGTAAAGGTTTTATTTCTTCTTTTAGCTCTGCTAATCAAGTACTTATAATTCTCTTAAAAAAATCATCATCATTCTTGGGCTGGGGATGTATCTAATTGGCCTAGCATGTGTAAAGCCCTGGATTTGATCCCTAGTGCCCACCTAACCTCTCCCACCCCCAATTCTTGAGGCACTTAGCATATTATTGTCCTTGTCCCCCCCCCGCCCCCCCATTCCTGCCTAACTTTAGTATTTTCTATTCCTTTCATCAAATGTTACATTATTTACAAATTTTAAGTTTTCACTTTATTCTGGATTTGCATTTTGCTGAGTTGTTGGAATGTTTGCTGATCCCTGAGAGACTTGACAAAGAATGGTTTTGAAGAGTGGGGATAAAGACTAGTGATAATCAGAGACATTTGTTTGAATGATTATCTTATTAATGTTATTTTTATGTTTGTACAATTTTTGCTTTTCTGTGTATTGTCATAACAGAGACTTTAATAAATGCTGCAAAAACAAGGGTATCCCTTTTAGGTTAGAATGACCTTTGAAGAAGTTGGTGAGTTAATTATAAATCTTCTTAGATATCTCATAGGACTTGCTTTATTTTTTCTTTTTTGTGAAGGGTCTCTTATTTGTCTCTTGAGTTTTGAGTCAGGATGTTAAATCTTGGCTCCTGAAGGTAGCATTGGAGATTTGACATGAGAGTCAGAAAAGCCCCCAAAGCAGGCTTTTTTGCATTTCAGTGGAAGCCCTTCAAAAATACTCCAAGGCCATCAGTGTGCATCCTGAGGCAGTAGAGAAATGGAATTGGAGTCAGTCATATTATAATCCTAGAATGGTGTGGAGCTTAATGGTAGAGAGAAATCCCATTGAGCAGCTTCCCTGCCTTCTGAAGAAGATCCTTGTTTGGAGGTTTCCTGTGGCACTTTCCCATTAACTCATAGATATAGTTTTGCTTTATTACCCTATCATCTGAGTTTCCTTTGCACATGTGTTCCTTGTAGTCCAAAATGACTCCTCATAAATATAAAGCAGCAATTAAATTTTAAAAACCTTTGTTATGTACATCCCAAATAAAATCAAATTTATGGATGATTATATAAGGAATTTGGCAAGTGAAAGGAAGTTTATTACATTTGTCAGAACTTAGGTAGAACTGTCTGCATAGTAACTGTATTTTTTCAGATTCTACAAAAAGTCAGGGGCCACACTTAGATGTGTAGTGGTGGAGATGATACAGGATCATATCATGTCCACGGTGCCCAGGTTTCTTTCTTTGTTTTTTGTAGTTGTAGATGGACAGCATGCCTTTATTTGATTTGTGTATTTTTATGTGATACTAAGGATTGAACCCAGTGCTTCACATGTGCTAGGCTCTGCCAATGAACTACAGCCCCAGCCCCCATTCATATTTCTTAGGCTACCAACACTCTTAGAATTCTGGGTGGATTCAGGATTGCCTGATTCCCTTTCCTAGGATGTTAGCATCTTTGTGATGCTATCTTTTTTTTTTTTTTTTTTAAGAGAGAGAGAGAGAGAGAGTGAGAGAGAATTTTAATATTTATTTTTTTTTAGTTATTGGCAGACACAACATCTTTGTATGTGGTGCTGAGGCCACACGCATGCCAGGCGAGCGCGCTACCGCTTGAGCCACATCCCCAGCCCCTGTGGTGCTATCTTTATTGGACTTCATCTGACAGGATTTACTGGTTATTTGCCACCTTCTCTCAACGTTCTTGGGAATTGTCTCAGCTCTGAAACTCCCTAGTCCTAATACAGAAGTCTTAAACCTCAGTGTGTTACATAACGGAAAAGGACATATTAGAGATTGGAAGCCATTAACTAAAGAGTTAAACTATTTGTTGTCACATGAAATTTGAGTGTCTCTTAAGGTGTGAAGGAAAATAAGAACAAAAGGATATCATAGGAAAGTCTGTGGGTTGGGTACAAGAGATTGAATGGGGGAATTTGAACTGGTTTTTCTTTTAATGACATATAAGGTGATGTGTAAGAATAAGGTGTCACAGACCAATTAGTTGTTTTAATCAGTGATGATTTTAATTGATTGGAGATACATAACAATGTTTTAAAAGAATGCAGAATGTTTTGTTTGGATTGCTAGGGTCTGTAAAAATTTAGCCTTAGGTCTCAGAGACAATAATCTTTTGAAAAAGGTGAAAAATGTGTCTGAATCCAGTTATTTGTATTTTTTTCAGGTTTTTCCTTTATAAATTCATGTGGTTTAGCTGTGCATATATAGAAGTGTACATTTAAGAAAAAGTAAACTAGCTTAGGTAGATTGTAACTTTAATACTAATTAGATATACTAGAACTGGCTAAGAAGACTATGAAGGGATCATCATAAGTGTCTGATATGTCTGGTTCTGTGAATTGAAATGGAAACTCAGTCCCATTCCTTGAGGCAGCTAACAGTTAAAAAAAATGATATGTTTTAGTAATTGTGTAATACAATATATGGAGGGGCAGAATAGGTCTTCTGTCTGGGAAGACATTTAGGAGGAAGTAGCATTTGAGGTTGAGGTTAGAAAAATAGTTGGGTATGTAAGGGAGATGAACTTGCTAGTGACATTTCTGGGAGAGGAAACTGTATAACAAAAGATTTAGTGGTATGAAAAAGCTTGATGTATTTGGGAACTACCACTAACGTTCAATATATAAAAAAGGGAGAACGTGGAAATTATATCCCCCTAAAGATAGGGGATTAGCCTGGGATTCTTCAGAAATTTGTGGCTTGGAAGGGCAGTGGCGATACAGTTTACTGAGTTGAAGACTACAAAGGGTATGGGCTGGGGGTGGAGCCCATTGATAGAGTGCCAAGACCCTGGTTTAATCCCTTGAGTGTGCCTGTGCAAACACATACACATATGTATACACACACACACACACACACACACACAGAATTATAAAGAGTAACATAAGGTTGAGAAGTGATGAATTCATTTGTAGACATTGTGTTTAAGGCATTCAGTGACTGGAAGAAAATGTCTAGTAGAGATTGGAGGATGCAATGTTTTGGGTTGTAGCAGTGTATTGGGTTCGCAGTTCATGTATGATCTTCATCAGTGTCATTTTTTTTTTTTTTTTTTTTTTAAATCAAGGGCGTAGATAGAAGGGTTGGTGACTGACTTAGAGGGTCCTACCAGTATGACCAGCATTTAAGGACTAAGTGGAAGATGATGATCATGTAAAGGACCTAGAGTATGAGAAGAATCATAAAAATAAAGGGATTAAAAGAATAAACCCTAGCTGGGTGAGGTGGCTTACATCTGTAGTCCTAGCTACTCATGTAGTTGAGGCAAGAAGATCAGGAGGATTGGTTGAGCCCAGGAGTTCAGGGCTAGCCTGGGTAACATAGGGAGACCCTGTCTCAGGGAAAATAAAAAATAAAATTTATAATTTTTTTCCAATTAAAAATAATTTCCTATAATGTTATTATGAAATTGAAATCAAATTTTATGACCAAATCAGATTAACCATAATTAAAATGTTTATTCAACATACACAGGAATCACTTGCTTATTTTTTGTGTTCAATTAGTAAGTTGTTTTTTGTTTTGTTTTATTTTTGGTCGGGGGGGTGGGGTGGGGAAGGGAAGGAAGAGGTAGTGCTGGGGTTGAACCCAGAGGCACTTTACCACTGAGCTATTCCTTAGCCCTTTTTATTTTGAGAATAGAGTCTTGTTGTTGCTGGGGCTGACCTTGAACTTGGGAGCCTCTTTGCCTTAGGTCTCCCAAGTTGATTATAGGTGTGCACCACTGTACCTGGCAAGAAAGTGTGGTCTTGAGGTAAGAGTAGGAATGGCATCATCAGGGGAGTGGTAAAGGATTGATTAAAGATGGTGAGATACAGAAGGAACTGATCAGTGTACTGGCAAGCATTTTGAAGTATAGCAGTGTGGTGGTTAGATAGTAGAGGGAATGCAGATGAAAGATGCAGGGAAACATTAGGTGAATAAACATTTTTTTTAAAAATTAAGTGGTCTAAAAGTATAAATGAAGATGGTGCATGGTTAAATTAATGGTTTATTGCAAGATGGTAAGACCGCTGCTTTGGAAGAACCAAGGAGTGGTGGTGAAGAGAGTCCTTTAAAATTGTGGGGGTAGGGTGTGGTGTATGGTTTTAAAATGTGACTTATAAAAGCAGACTGGACCTCTATATCAATTCTTGGACCAGAATAAATTCTAGAAGGATACATGCAGAATGTTATCATAAAATAGGACATTAAAATTTTTTGATGTGGAGAAGGTCTTCCAAGTTTAATAGGAGACTGGAACTTATAAAGAAAAGGATTTGTTGACTTAATTGCAGAAAAATAGAGTATAGGGTTCCAGAGCTTACCCCGGGAGTAATTAATAAAATTGAAAAATAACTAATTGGAGGAAAATATTTGTAGTATGTATAAGAGGGTGTGCTAAATATAGCTATAGGAATGGGTGACTCAGGTGATATGGAGGTTCAGAAGACCATAGATTGAGGATGCCAAGGTTCGTCAGTGCAGTATGGATATGAGTCTCCCAGGATTTTGGTGGATATTGTGTGGAATTAAAGTCGGTAAAATGAAATTCTTTCTTATTTTATTTTTAGTTGTAAATGGACAACTTTATTTTATTTATTTTTATGCGGTGCTGAGGATTGAACCCAGTGCCTCACATGTGTTAGGCAAGTGCTGGACCACAGAGCTACAAAATCCTACACCCTGAAATTCTTAATGAATGTGGGGAATAACATACTAAGGGAGAGTATAGATAGTTAGATGGAATACATATGCTTCACTGGATATAATATTGATACCGTATTTGTCAACATTCCTGAGTCTTCCAATTCCTTTGGAACTCTAAACAAATCTGACTCTTTGGCAGGAATAATGTTGGAATCATTTTCATGTATTATTAGAATTCTCTTTGGTTCCCAAAGTGACTAGCCATAAAATGGTTTATAGCTTGAACTTTTCTTCTTAATGTTTACAAGATGAGCATAAATGTCATTAGAGCTGTGTAATTTAATCTTGGGCTTTTTAATCTTAAGTGCACTGATTTTATATAAATATACTGAAATATGAACTGTTTATCCTTTTGGAATAAAAAAATAGTCACAATGAAGATGGATTTAAGTGTAATCTTATTTTCAAAGTAGCTAGTTGATAAAGTAAGAATAATTGTCTAGAGCTACAGATTAAATTTAAATTTCCACATACAGTAACACTGTAAGTGATTAAAAAAAGATTTATGTTGAGGTTGATTGTAAGGGGGCGGGGAATTTAAACTAGGGAAAGCTATTTAAAATTGGGCAGACCTTGTATACTTCATTGACTCATTCAGTAAATAGTGAGGGGAATAGGTACTGCCTAATAATAGGCAAGGAGGGCTTACCACATGCCAAGCACAATACTTATTGAACTTTTCATAGATTCTTTCAAGAAATCCTCACAGCAGCCTTTCAAGTAGGAATTATCCCCATTTTACAGAGGAGGAGAGAAAGGCTTGTGGAGTTTATGTAATCTCCCCAAGGTCATGTTTTTAAAAATAATGGAAAAGCCTGTTCCTAAATCCAAGGCAGAGCTGGAGCGCTTAAACAGTCATTTTTTTTTTAGTATGGGGCAGAAGGACAGTGCCAGAGAAGGGGTCTTTACTGAATGTTCACCATGATATCATGTGTACAGCTCTGTAATCCACCTTAGCATGTTCAAGGTAAGTTTCGTTCTCATCCCAGTAGTTACCAGCTCTGTAATGCCCACTGGATGAAACTAAGCTTAAACAATTGGAAAAACCTCATTATAAATAACATCGAGAGGATATTCCTCCACAAATCCATTGCATTTTATTCATGTTATTCCTTTTTCCTTTAAATTTTCTCATTCCACTTTGATTTCATTTTTTAAAGATCATAATTAGTTTATCTCTAAAAATTATAAAAGGAAAAATAATTGAGTTCTACTTTGAAATTCTGAGACTGTTTCTTAGTATTTCAGTGGCACTCTGTTTTATTTTTAGTATGTGAAGTTTTTATTATGCAAACATAATTTTTAAAATGCAGTTAGAAATACTTTTTAGGAATAGGAAAACAGACTTGCACAAAAAATAAGATCGTGTTAATTTTATTCACTTAAAATTATGAGCACTAGATCAGTCGTTGGTATTTTAAAGGAAGCGTTTTTTTTTTTCTCATTATTCTCCCTCTTTATTTTCACTCTTCCCTTTTAATCTGTTATCTCCTTTCCAAATCAGTATGAGCAATTATCTTTTAATTAAATTGAACTGGTGCTTACTTTTCTGTTGTAGGTGGCATTGCCAGTCCTTTCCTAAAAGGACAAGAATGTTATCTCTGCTCGGTAACTGGGTGTTGCTGTTCACTTGTACTGTACTGTGAAGGAGGAGGGGAAAATTAAGGTGTAAAATAACAAGTCTTTTTCTAAAGGAGCTGGGGACTAGATATTAGATATAGCTTTAATGAAAACCAAGAAATTTTAACAAAGGTTGAGCATTTTTAATTGTTAAATTGGAATTCTGTTTTAATATTTCATTCTTAAGTGACAAAAATGATTCACTGAGCCATATTTTTTAGGGCTAGTGAAAAAGAAGCAGCCAAGGGTTGCATATTTGTTCACTATAGTCAGAAACGTTATTATCCATGCTTCTCAAATTATCCAGTATGTTAAAATCTGATGTTAGCATTTTTTGTTTTTATTATAATTTGCTAAATTTAAAATCATCTTTTAGAGCCATGTAAGTTCTACCTTAAAAAAGAAAACACCCCTCTGCTTAAAAGAAATGGTACTTCCTGCTTTCATAAACAGTCATGTGCATAGTTTAGCAAGGCCTGATGCCTCTGGAGCTTTTTCCCTTTATAGCACCATTGAATCCCAGTCCTAACAGAAGTACTGTGAATCTTGTGGCCTCATTCGGAACAAAAGGGATTAGAGAAGAAAAATCTCTTGATATAAAGCTTGGAAGCAAGGGCAGGCAATCTTGGTTGTGAATATTTTCTGATTTTTCCAGAAATCAAGCAGAAGATTGAGCTGCTGATGTCAGTTAACTCTGAGAAGTCGTCCTCTTCAGAAAGGTACAGCTACATCTCTTGCATGAACAATTAATGGTGTAGCCTTACTAAGAAACAAACAGGACATTTTTTTTCTTGTCAAGTTTGCTACATAACATATTGTACTGCATGCTGGTATTGTGCTGTATTGAAGATGTGTATTTGGGGAAGCAGTTCTGTTTTTGCGAAGGTTAATTGATTTTTTTTTTTTTTTTTAAATAGTGAAGCCTAATCAGCTGCAGCATGCACACCATAACACGGCGGACTGCTGGTTCATGTGACAGCTGTGAAGGCTTTACAAAATAATCTAACAAACAAAAATCTTGCTTTCTTTAAGGAAATACTACTGTTGGATTTTCTTCGTGTATTTTGAGGTTGTTGCTGTACAGAATTACCAAGGTTATTTGTAAGAGATCTAGGTTAAAAATACTCGATTTTTGGTTGTAACAAATATTTTCTTATGTGGAAAGGGAGTGCCATTTGTAAATAGCTTAGGAATTGCAAACCCACAGATTAGTCACATTCTGAAAGAGAGATATGATGCTTCTTCAAGTCTGTGCTAGGAAATGGAACAGTCACTGCATGCAGTAATGGTTCATGCCTGCAGGTAAGGACAAAATGACTCAGAAGTATTTTTAAAGCAATTATTTTACCTGTCAATCATATGATTATACCTGTAAGGAGATATTTCATTAAAATAACTATTTTGCCTTATAAACAGAGTTATGATATTTTTATCTAAAGTAAAAAATGAGTCTACAGTTCCCTATTTCAATATGTAAATACTGTGTTTGCTTCTGTTTACCAAAATCATGTATAGTACATAATGTTTTAATGTGAGGTTTTTGGTCATACCAGAGATGCTTATCTTTTTCTTGGTTATCCAGCAGTTTATACTTAATGTTGATGTTTTGTATTTAAGGTGTATTGATATATCTCTTCTATGGTAATTTTTCACGGTTATCTTTTTTTGTTCATAGATTTAAAATTGAGGAAAATGTTATAGAGAAATAATTTGGTGATTAGAGAATGATGCAGGAAAACCCCTGGGAAAAAATAGGAGTTGAAGGACCTACCACAGCAAAATGTGTTTAATTAAAGTATACTAGTCTATGAAGGAGATGATTTGATGGCAGAGTGATCATGTTATAGAGATTTATTAGCATCATTAGATGTTACTGCTTTCTATGGAGACTGGAAATAGAAAAGTTTAGTTACTTGATTTTTTTTTTTTTTTTTTTGTGGCTTCTAACTTCTGATTTGTGGACGACCATTTGATTTTAAGTATTCTGTTTGCTGAGATGAAAAACAGTTTTCAGCCTTGTGAATATTCTGCCATTAAAATGGTGGTGGTGAGAGGGGAGAAAGTGGAGTTGAGTAGTGAACAGTCCAGGTGGCAGCCGTGGAGTTAGAGTTTGATGCTAGGAAGAACGTACTTAATGAGATGGCAGCAATGATCATGTTAGCCTTCTGTAGTATCACACGTTCTCTTTTGGTAAATTGAGGGGGGAACAGAATGGATGAGTATTACTGAGACATGAACTAGGAATGGGTAAAGTTAAAAGATAAAATATTCTAATATATTTTGGTGATTTTATTTACTTGCTTAGACTCTTGTGGTTACTTGAAGGAAAGCCAGGACACATTTGGTCCTGACTTTAAAGTTTAGAAATCAGCCACTGTGCCGATAACTTTATAAGCAGTTCTGGTGGAGCTTACTTTATTGTTTTATTATTTATTCTTTTGGAGGTTCTTAAAGGTATTTTAGGTGATTGTGACATGCTAATAAATGTAGCTTATGGATCAGTCTAACATTTGTAAGCACAGGAGTTGTTATTAATATAAGTATATTAAAAACAGAAAATACCTTTTATTCCTCCATTTTGTTAAAGTCATACTATAATGATTAGTTAGATCACTTGGCTTTTTTGAAAGAACTTGAAAAATAAGAATCTGAAGTTTCTTTAGAAAACTTATGTCATAACACTATGTCCTGCTTGGTATTGTCATACCTCACAGTATCATAAGCATTTACTCACACTCTTCAATTCTTAGCTCACTAGTTAGTGAGCTAAGTGATCATGTTATAGAGATTTATTAGTTTTTGCACTGACTCTTAAAGTTTTCTATTCTTACTTTCTTATTATTACTTAGTTATTATTATGATACTAGGGATTGAATTCAGGGAGCACTTTACTACTGATGTATGCCTCAACCTTTTTTATTTTAAAACATTTTTAAAAGAAATTAACCTTTATTTTTTGTTCCTTTGTCCCTTCTTTTCTTTTAATGTGTTGAGGATCGAACCCTGGGCTTCAACTGTCTTAGGGCAAGTGCTCTACCACTGAGCCACAACCCCAGCCTGTGTTTTTAATTTTTGAGGCAGGGTCTCCTTAAGTTGTCCAGGTTGTCTTTGAGCTTGCAGTCCTCCTGCCTCAGCCTCCTGAGTTGCTGAGATTACAAGTGTGTGTTGTCATGCCTGGCTAACTGTTTTTAAAACTTAAAATTAGTAGTTTCAGGCATGGTAATCGCTGCATCTTAAAGGTGTTTAGGATTTTCAGTGTTTCTGTGTATCTATTGGAGAAAAGGGTAAAGAAACCTGGCTTTTTTTTTTTTTTTTTTTTTTTTAAAGGAGAGGAGAAGCTCCTTGGCTATGTGAAACCAAAAGTCATCATTCAGCACAGCTGATTTTGTTTTTGCAATGCAGAATGATCTTTTGATATTTCAGGGAACCAAGCAGAGAAACAGCACTTCTAAATACAAAATATAATACGTATGGAAGCTGCTATGTGATGGTTTTACTAATGTTTTTAACCTAAGAGGAAATTGCTAGTCTTGTGAGAAGTGTATTAGTTGAATTATTTTTGTTTAAGCAATTTTGTAAAATGAGAAAAGCAAAATAAAAACTAAACCTAATTTATTTTTGTAGACTCTGAGACCCCCTCTTCATTGAAAAATAAAAATATGATTTCAAGTGAAATTATAATGGAATTTTGGAGTTTGTTTTGGGGGCTAAATTAGAAAATAATGTTATCCTAGAAAATCTCAATACCACCTTTAAATTTGTTTTTTGCTTTAATAAAATTGGAAGTCCATAGAGCATTATTTTGTAGGGGACGAATTAAGTACTTCTGTTTAGAATGGTCGACTCATAGGCCAAAATTAATGGGCTTACAAAAAGTCACAGTTTAGTTTTTGATTTTATATTTTGAAAATGGAAAAATTTTAACTTATTCATTTTTCAGATTAAGAGCAGAAGCTAGGCACATTTGTACCTGCTTGTAATCCCAGCAACTCAGGAGGTTGAGATAGGGGATCACAAGTTCAAGCCCAGACTGAGCAACTTATTGAGATCCTGTCTTAAAATAAAAGGGTTGATAGTGTAGATCAGTGGTAAAGTACTCTTTGGTTCAGTCCTCAGTAACTCCTGTCCCCTACCGCCACCCCAAGATTAGAGAACTTCACTGAATTAATAATAATAATAATAATAAAAAACTAAATACCTGAAGATGAATAAAAAACAAAACATACATTATAGCCAGTTAAGAGGAAGCCATATCTGCTGCAAGAGAGTACCCTTGAGGAGATTTTAGGAGTAAATCATACAGTTTCTTTCCCCCCCCCCCGCCCCCTCTCATGGTATCAAACCCAGGGCATTGCCCATGCTAGGCAAGCACTTTGTTACTGAGCTATACCCCAAGTGCTCAAGTATTTCTTTTATTCTTAAAATTCAGTGCCAGTTGAATGAATGAATGCATTTTAAACATTGTAAAGATGGTGATGGGCAGTTTTTCCCCCTTGTGTACTTCCATTGAACATAATAAATTGAATATTTGTTGAAAAAAGTTGCCAAGTTACTTATTTTTGTCCTTCCCTAGCTGCAGACTCCTGGGGCTTATGAGATCAAGCAGATGGGAAAGAGGAGGAATAGTGATAGCCATAATAGGTGGGGAAAAAGGTAGTGATCTCTTACTAAACTGTCCAGATTCCATCTCCAAGTTCTTTACAGGAAGAGGGAAGAAGGGAGGAGAATGAGCAAGAGTTGAGCCTGTGTGTGGTGTGTAGAAGGAATTTCTATTGGAGGATTCTAACAGATCATCCCAGAAGATCCTGAGGGACAGAAAATATTTTGCTGTACTAACATTTTTGTTAAACTTTATTGCTACTTTTTCAGTGAACTCTTGTTGGTATACAATTCTTAATAAGGAATAGTCGAACCCAGAATGTTCAATTATCATTCCCAGTCCATTTAGGCAGACCCAAGCAGAACTGAGGAGTTTGTGAGCAGAGGGTTTCTTACACTTAACCTTGTGTCCATCTGCTTATTGTTAAAATGTAAATTAATATTGTAACCAGTAAAGCGCACAATTGGCTAACATTTGATAACTAAGTAACAAGGCCCAGTAGGTTTGCATTTTCTTAGGAAACAGACATTAACAGGATCATTTCTTTGTGTGGTTGTTGTGGGGATGATGTTCAATATGTTTAAATATAAAGGGTGGACATTATGCTAGAATAGATAAGAAATACTCTATTTCATTACTGTCCCATATAGCTGGCAAATACTAAGTTCACAAATTGCTATCTGATTTTATTTTCTGTTCAGATTCTCCCCCTCTTCCCAACCCAAAGACCAGGCCAAACACTTATTAATAATGATTGTTCAAATTTTGAATCCACACTTTGCCATTGCTCCCTTTCTGACTGTGCTTATAGCACAGATTTTTTTTTTCCCCCTAAATGGTAGAATGAGATGGTACAGTGGATGATTGTGTTGTTCTTTCTCCACTCAATTCTTGTGCTTATTTTACTTTTATTCTATTAATTGGTGAGGTGGGGGTGGGGGACTGGGGATTGAACTAGAGGGCACCCAACCACTGAGCCACATTCTCAGCATTTTTTGGGGGGAGGGGGGGCGGGTGGTGATGCTAGGGATTGAACCCAGAGCCTTGTGCATGCAAGGCATGCACTATACCAACTGAGCCATCCCCAGCCCTTTTTTGTATTTTATTTAGAGGCAGGGTCTCACTGAGTTGCTTGTTTAGGACCTTGCTGTTGCTGAGGCTGGCTTTGGACTTGTGATTCTCCTGTCGCAGCCTCCCGAGCTGCTGGGATTACGGGTGTGTACCACTGTGTTTGGCTTTTATTTAATTTTTTATTAGTATTTTATTGAAGACATATGGGAAAACACGTGTATCATAAAATCATTTTGAAATTCAGCTTAAATTTTTTTTTTTAAGTTTATGCTTTTTGTGTGGTTACCTAAAAAGTCTTTGCCACACAGTCAGTAAGATTTCTTGCTGTATTTATTTGTAGAAGTTTTAGGCTCTTGATATTTAATCCTGTGATTCTTTTTTTTTTTTTTTTTTTTTTTAAACCTCCTCCTCCCTCTTTTTTCTTCCTAGTCCTGAGGCTAAAACCAAGGCCCTTGCAGATGCTAGGCAGGCACCTACCACTGAGCTATATCCCCAGACAGGGTCTTGCTACATTGCTCAGGCTGACCTTGGATTTTTGATAGTTCTGTTTCAGCCTCCCAAGTAGCTAGAATTACAGGCATTCATCATAACTGGCAGTTTCTGTTTTTGACCAGTTTTGTAAATAGGAACCCTCTGTATGTGCTTTTGGTCTGTCTTCTCCCACTGTTATCTGTGTGAGAGATATCCATGTTACGTGTAGTTACAGTTGATCCAGTTTCATTGCTTTACAGTATTCATTGTATGAGGATACTTCAGGGTTTTCATTTTATTATTTATGGGTGTTGGGGATATTTGAAGTTTGTGGCTGTTAGTAATAGTGCGGTTATGTGCATCTGTATGTATGTGTTTTGGTAAATGAATCTGGATGTGCATTTCTCTTGAGTTGGTGAATTTTACTGGATATCACCGGCTTTTCAAAGTGAATGTGCCAGTATTCCCAGCAGTTGTGCCTTAGGGTCTTGCCAACTTGGTGTTATATATTTTTTTCTCCTTTCTTTTCCTTCTTTCTCCTTGTAGCATTCTGGTTTGTGTGCCAGGGTCACTCAGAGTTTGGGCCATTTTGAGGAGAAGAAGCAGATAGAGGAATGTTTCTGGGCACGGACTTACACAAAGATCAGCATTAGAAATTTAACCAGAAAAGGACTGTAGGTGTAGTTGTCTGAGGTACTGGTTTCCTCTGGGCTGATTGTAATCTCAGGTCCTAGAGGTTATATATGTTAACATTAGTTTTCAGATTTGGTTTGGTTTTATTAGCAAAACCTTTCTTCAGTTAACTCCCTCTCCCCCAAGTGCTGGGGAATCAAACTCAGGGCTTTGTGCATGCAGGGTAAGTGCTGTACCACCGAACTACATCCCAGCCCTCAGTTAAACCTTATTAGAAAGTTAACTTAAAACATATAAGAAAAATCCCAGTTTAGAAATTGGGATTGAGGCTCAGAGAATCTGAGCATCAGTTATTGGTGCTTTGCTGTTCCATCCTTGGAGCCCCCTCTTTTGAGCTCCAAGCTTGATAACCCAAACCCTGAGGTAGTGGGTAGGCCATCTTAGGTTGATTAATTTCAGGTTTAAAAAACAATAGGACGATTGTCTGAGCTGCCTTTCTGTTGATCATTATTTGATTTAGAGGTGGTACTTTATAAATTATTCTCTTTGATATCAATTTAAATTTTGATTCTGTCTGATTTCTAGTGCTCATCCAGAGCATTGTTTATAATACAGCTAAAGCAAACTTTTTAAAACATAGATTTAAGTTGGTCATTTTGTTTTTATTTTTTAAATACTTAAAAAAAATCTTTATTTTATTTATCCATTTTTATGTGGTGCTGAGGATCGAACCCAGCGTCTCAAACATGCTTGTGCAAGGTGAGTGCTTCACCACTGAGCCCCAGCCTCAGTCCTGTTTTTATTTATTTTTAAAATTTTTTAGAAAGTTTTATTTTTTATTTTAGGGATTGAACTCAGGGATGCTTTTCCACTGAGCTATATCCCTGGCCCTTTTTTATGTTTTATTTTGAGGCCATGATGACATCAGCTTCCCAGGGCTGGACTTGAACTTGTGATCCACTTGTCTCAGCCTTGTAAGTAGCTAGGATTACAAGTGTGTGCCTCCATGCCTGGCTTGCTCTGCTTTTAAAAGCATTTACCCATGGTTCTTTGGATAAAGGTAAAACTTTGTCTGGACCAGTGAGCACCTATGCCCCCAAGGTCCTGGTCTTCCCAGTTCAGTCTCACAGTTCTATTATTTTATCTATCTATCTATTTATTTATTTATTTTTTTAGACATTGATGGACCTTTATTTTGTTCATTTATTTATATGTGGTGCTGAGAATCGAACCCAGTGTCTCACACATTCCAGGCAAGTGCTCTACCACTGAGCCACAATCCCAGCTCCAGATTATGTTTCTATATTCTCCATCTCAAGGAAGCCCTGCCTAGGTCAGATTACACCTATTATAAGCTCTTCCAGGACTATGTTTCTCTCCTTGGTAGCATTTATCACAGCTGTTATTATCATTTGCAGTTAACATGTTACAGATTTTGCGGGAAGACTTTTGGTATGGATTGTTGTGTATTTCTATGGTACTGGCATAGATCATTAAATTATTAAATTAATTGACGTTAACTATTTTCAAGTGTCAGGGTTACAAATGTTAAGCTTTTCAATCACCATGAAAATGTAGTTTAACAGGTTACTTTTTTTTGCATTTTTTTTCATGTAAGATGGAAATTAAATCTGACCACTTTATATATTTACCAAAATGGCAACATTAAGCCATATTCATGTGTTCCCTAATGTCAGCATTTTGTGTATCACTTTGTTGGTTTTTGTCACATTTGCACTCCACACTGTACTAATATATACTTGATATCATTCCCTTTTGCTTACATTTAATTGTGGTAAAATACCCCATATTTTAATGTTTTAAAAACCTAATCTTTGAAAAGGAATTTTTGTATTCTACTAGAAATGGAGAAACAGAATCATTACCTTGAAAAACAGGGTTTATCATATCTTGTCTATATCCTGTTGTCTAATAATGACTTCATGCTTCAGCCACATGTTCTTCTTTTCACAGGGGAAATTAAATTTTCAAGTATTGGGAGTAAATATATGTTAGCACGAAAGTGAGACTTGCTTTTTGCTAGACTCAAAAGAACCTTGGACTAAAGAAGTAGCCTCTTCCATATGTGATTTAGTATGATTCAATACCAAGTCCCAGATATCACTTCATATCATTTTGTGTACCAATACTTGCACCTCCTCTTTACTTTGTAATGGTCTTGCCTTCAAGATTATGATTATGATGAATTTATCATGATTATGATAAATTGGACTGTTGTGAACAATGTGAGTGGCTGAGTTGTTTATGTACTAGGGCTAGAAAAAAATCAAGACTAATTTTAGTAGATTTTATTTGTTATTCATTTATCCAGCATTTATCAGCAACTGCTCTAGACTATACTCAGTGGTTTTGAGATCTAGATTAGGGCCACAAAGGCAGCACAGAAATGTAGGATTCATACAGACTATTGGTGTACAGAATTTGTACAGAACATGTGTTGATGAGTGACTTGCCCCTTAATGGCTTGGTTCATTTCTTTGGCATGTAGTTCTGAACACTGTGTCATGGATGGTGCCACAGTGGGTACATTTTGTATAACCATAATTGCATTTCTGGGAAACTTTAAAAGATCAGAGGTGTGGCAAAAGGGTAACAAACAGCTGCCTACCAAGGCCATAGCAAATGAGTGATTCCTGATCTGCTCTGGCTGATTACTGTTGTGTGGAAATACAGGCCAAGGTTTCTCAGCTCTTCTGCTTTTTTTTTTTTTTTTAAAGAAGTTGGAAGTTTAGATTTTCATGTCAAATCTATTTGATGGTGGTGCAATCTCAAAAATAGAGTATCTGATACTGAGATTCAGCTCACAGTAAATGTTTTTTCTTCTGTGCTATAGCACATTGGTTCACAATATGTGATTCACAGACTTATTGTGAGAAATTTTCAAATCCTAAGCATTATCTATAGATTGAAGGCATACAGAGGAAACTTCACACTGAGGGGCAGGTCTCTACAACTCTGCAATTTTTCAGATGTGCCAAACATTCATGATCACTGATGTAAGAACTACATACTAAGATACCACAATATAAGTTTAATAAGATATTAGCTGTTTGGAAGAGAAGGGGCTACCTATAGATACAGATTTCTCAAATTGAGTATCATTCTTTTGTTTGCAAATATTCAGTACCCACCATGGCTGGGGATGTGGCTCAAGCGGTAGCATGCTCGCCTGGCATGCGTGTGGCCCAGGTTCGATCCTCAGCACCACATACAAACAAAGATGTTGTGTCTGCCGAAAACTAAAAAATAAATATTAAAAAATTCCCTCTCTCTCTCTCTCTCTCTCTCTCTCTCTCTCTCACTCTCACTCTCTCTTTAAAAAAAAAAAAAAGAAATAATTTGGAAATTACAGAGGTAGAATAGTGTTCTTTTTATAGAGCTGCCACCTCATCCTTTTCTCATTTCTCCTTCATTTTCTGTCCCCCCACTCCCGAAAAAACATGGAGGCTAGTTGAAAGACTACCTACAATGCAACAGAAACGGGGGTCAGAGAAAATGGAAGTCAGGGTAGAAGGTTATGTTAGAGAATAGTAAGATGCACACTCAGGTATGTGGTATTTGCCTAGTCAGCTACTAAAAGTGACTAACAAGTTTAACTTTGTTTACTGATAGCCAAGTGAAGGAAAAAAAAGCACTGCCTTTAAGGAAAAAAAAAAAAAAAAAAAAGAAGAAGAAGAAGAAATTAGTTCTCCCAAAAGAAGAACCAAACCATTTCATCTATGTTTTGTTAATGTAACCATTTTCATATATTTTGAAAGAAATGCTATTTATTTTAGAAATTTCAGTTAAAAAGGTTATATAAAGCACATGCTTTCATCATTAAAGGGCAGTTACCATAATTCATTATTTTGTTTTTAGTTCAGTTTTTTTGTTTTAGTCTAAGTAGATCTGCAAAAGCAGATGTACTATAATAGTGAAACTATCACCAACATTGAAGTCCAGGATCATAATGACCAGTGGTTTTGGAATTGGCTTTCTTGTACATTTCTACAGTATTCTTATGTTTTAAAGTAATCTTACCCCCAACCCCTCGCCCACCCAGTTTTTGTTCTGGGTATTGAACCAAGATTTTTCTACCAGTGAGGTACATTCCTAGCCCTTTTTTTTTTTTTTTTTTTTTTTTTTTTAAGGCTTTTTTTTTTTTTTTTTTAATATTTATTTTTTAGTTATAGGCGGACGCAACATCTTTGTTTGTACGTGGTGCTGAGAATCGAACCCGGGCCGCACGCATGCCAGGCGAGCGCGCTACCACTTGAGCCACATCCCCAGCCCCATTCCTAGCCCTTTTAAAAAATTTTGTTTTGAGACAAGTTCTTGCTACATTGCTGAGGCTGGATTTGAACTTGGGATCTTTCTACCTCAGCCTCCTCAGTCACTGGTATTACAGACTTGCGCCACTGTGCCCAGCAGTAGCATAATTTTTATAGTTTAATTTAAACAGGCTGCATAGGACTGAGTTCATGATATGGATTAATGTACTATCATAATTTTATTTATTGATTCTTAATCTTAGAATCACTTGCAAGGCTGGGGTTGTAGCTCAGCAGTAGAGTGCTCGCCTAGCATGTGTGAGGCGCTGGATTCCATCCTCAGCACCACATTAAAATAAAGGTATTGTGTTCAACTGCAACCAAAAAAAAAGAATCACTTGCAAAGCTAATGTATAAGGCTCTTGATATAGGCAGTGTTGAATTGTCCTTCAGAAAGGTACATACACTTTTACATTTTCCCTGGCAGTGCACAAAAGAGCCTTTATAACTTTTTTTTTTTTATTTTTTTTATTTGATTATTTTTATGTGTGCTGGGGATTGAACCCAGGGTCTTATGCATTCAAGGCAAGTGCTCTACCACTGAGCTACAAACTCCAGCCCCAGAACCTTTATAACTTAATACCCTCATTTGAGAATCCTGAAACAGTCTCTTTTTGAGTGTCTTATAGGTGGCATTGAATAACATGCTAACCAGTGTTGACATAACAGTCTCTCTACCCTATAGCTCTTTTCTCTAATAAAGCCAAGTGATAATGTGGTTTGTTCTATATTTCTTTTGTGTGCATAAGTAAAGTCAAGTCAGTACAGTCAGCTTTAACAAGATGAAAGACTGCATAGATTCTTAAATTTGGTCAAGCATTTATGAAAGGTGTATTTCATGTGCCATTTGTTAGAGGCTAACTGTTAAGTGACAATTCAGTCAATGAGAAACTAATTTAGGTATTCTGTTTATGCTAATGAATGTTAATTTTATAAGGGATTTTAAGAAATTTGATTCAGGCTTCTCGTTTCAGACAGATGACAAAACATTTAACACAGGTGGTTAACTCTCTTGTTTTTTTGCTGTTCTAAAAAATATAATGCATGGATTATTAGCCCCTCTAACTTTCTGTGTTAAACCAGGGCCTTGTAATTGTTCAGTAAATATTCAGTAAAGTTATTTTTATTACAGAATTCAATAACTTGTATAGTTATGACCTGACCATTTTTCTTGCTGGAATTTGAATATTTTTATTTGGGGAAGGTTTGCTCTATATATGCTGATGATGGTTGGAATCTAAGTCCAGATTCCTCAGATTAACATTCTACGCTGACGAATCAGCTTGTGAAAAGTCAAGGTGAAGTGAAGCATGGTAGGACCATCTTGAAACTCAAATAATTTAATTTCATAAGGCTGGGATGGAGATGGAGGAAAGAATGAAAATATGGAGGAGGGAGGGATGTTGTGTTCAGGTGGCCAAAATGGTCTTTGGAATTTAATGCTGAAGTGCACCAAGAAACATTGAAAGGTTTTAGCAAGGGAGATATTTGTTGGTATTAAAAATAATGCACACACCTTTGTTTGCATAAAGTAAAGGTCTTAAGAAAGTCTAAAGAAATATATTTTCTAGAATGGAATGTTGTAAGATAGCTTGTAGACTTAATAGCAAGAAGTTATTCATCTGCTCTGAAAATGGGTAGAAAAACTATGATAGTGTTTGGCATTTGAGTTATAGAGAATAAATGAATTTCTTGACACTGGGAGTATTAAACATAGAAATGGACTACCCAACAGAGGCTTTGAAATTTATTCAAGGCTCACCATTGAGCTAACCATTCTCATTGTTTGCCAGTGCACTCTTTTAACCTTTATTTTTTATTCAGAAAATAATATTGTTTTCTTTATTGGTTTGTCTTTCTTAAGACTCGTCCTACTCCATTTTCTCATTTATTTGCCCAGCTATCCTGACAGTATAATACTGTCTGGGTAAAATGGTTTATTTCCTTTATTTAATGATTTAAAGGAAATTGCATTCACTCATTTTTAAAAATTTTTTTAATATTTATTTTTCTTTTAGTTTTTGGCGGACACAACATCTTTGTTTGTATGTGGTACTGAGGATTGAACCCAGGCCGCACGCATGCCAGGCGAGCGTGCTACCGCTTGAGCCACAAGCCCCTCATTTGTTTTTTGATAGTTACCATGAATTGATTTCAGAAGATACTACTTTTATCTTCTTTTAAGAAGAAAAATATTGGTTATTTACCATCTTATCACTTATCGAATTAAAAGCCTTCTTTAAGTTCTACTAGCATAAAACAGGATATTAAGGCAAAAGCGTTGAATTAATTTCTTTCTTTGGGTCTTGAACTTGGTGGGGAGTTGAAGTATGGCTGTGGCAGGAGGGTCACATTAATAGCATTTTTTTTTTTTGTTTGTTTGTTTTAAGATGGACACAATACCTTTATTTAATTTATTTTTTAAATTTGTGGTGCTGGGGATCAAACTCAGTGCCTTACACATGCCAGGCAAGTGCTGAATCACTGAGCCACAACCCCAGCACCTTAATAATGTTTTGATTCTTCATATCAGATATTTATGGTAGGTTTGTTTGTAGAAAAGTTATATTATTAATGCAGATCAACCACTTCCCAGAAATTTTGTCAAAATTGTCTTGTTTTTTATGGGCTGGGATTGGGCTCAGTGGCAGAGTGCTTGCCTAGCATGTGTGAAACACTGGGTTCGATTTTCAGCAGTGCGTATCAATAAATAAAATAAAGGTCCACTGACAACTAAAAAAAATGTTATGGTTCTGCTAATGTTTTAAAAGTACATTCATTAAAAATCTGAACAGAACTATATAATTTCTTAGGCAAGGAGAGCAGCATTTAAATATAAATTTGACTCTCTTTAGTAATGCAAAATCTCCATTGTTTTAGTAGCAGCCTTTCAGATGATGAGTAGAGCTTCCTCAAAGGCCAGGAATTAACTTCTTCATTTAATAGCTGTTCAATACATTTTATTAGGCACAATTAACTCGTGTTATATTTTGTTCAGTTAATAGTTAAAGCTTTGGACAATGAAATATAAAGACAACAAAATGTCCACTCTTTTGGGGTATAATATGAATCACTTTGGTGATTCTTGTAGCAGCTTAGGCATTATTGGTACTTTAATAATCAGTGATATACTTCAAGAAGGGCCATTATCATCTGCTCATTTCTCTCTTCCTTCTCTTACTTTTATTGAGCAGTAAACCTTTTCCTAGCATTCTATTAGTCCTCCTAGCAGAATTGTCATCTCTGATTTACAGGTGAAGAAAAATTGAGGCCTGGAGATGACTGGTTCCCTAGTCATAGAGCTGACCAGTTTTAAAAGTCTTATCTTTTACAATGCAAAACTTATTAGCATTTCATCTATCGTGTAAAGTCTTAATGACAGGAGAAAAGACTTTAGAGATATTAAATAAAGATTGAGTATCTCTTATCCAAAATACTTGGAACCCAGAGTGTTTTGATTTTTCTGAATATTTGCTATATAATTTAATCTTGGGGATGGGACCCAATTCTAAACATGGAATCCATTTGTTTCTTATACATATCACTTGAAAATAATTTTAGTATTTTAAATAATTTTGTGCATGAAATACAATTTCATGGTATAGAATTTTCCATGTAGGCCTTAATGTCAGCACTTAAAATGTTTTGGATTTTGGAATACTTCAGATTTTGGGTGTTTAGATTAGTAGTGATGCTCAGCTTGTGTAGAAGGAGTTTGTTAACTCCTTAAGAGTATTCTTAAAACATGGAGGTGTGATTTTCATACTGGTTCATTTCAATACCAGGGCTCTCTGGTTTTCATTACATAAGAGGCATAGATCTAGTCCAGGAGAACCAGGACCTAGGATTTACTGTTTCGTCTTACTTCTTTCTATTTTTATTTATTTTTTCCACATTTTTACTTGATGCATTATAGTTGTGCATAATGGTGGGATTTGTCATTATATATTGTACATGCACATAATACCTACTTGATTTTTGAAGCATTTGAGCTATGACTCTTAAACATAGGGAAAAGCTTTCTCTAACTAGAAATGTCAGTCATTAGTAAATGTCACTTATGTGGATTCCTTTATTCTTGTCAGTTCTGGGCAAATGAAAAATTAATGCCAACACCTGGCAACACTAGTGTAATGGGTAAAACATATATATATTGATTGTCTTTAGTACTCAACATTACCCATCACTGAAATATATACATATTTATGCTTTAATATAAAAAGCTTCTTTTTTATTTTTATTTTTAAATTTTTGGTACTGGAGATTGACCATAGGGGGTGCTTTACCATTTAGCCATATCCCCAGTTCTTTTAATTTTTTTTTTTATTTTAGACAAGGTCTTACAAAGTTGCAGAGGGTCTCATTAAGTTGCTGAGACTGGTCTTGAACTTGTGATCTTCCTGTATTCAGCCTCCCAAATGCTAGGATTATAGGTGTGTGCCCCCATGCCTATCTTGTAATAAAAAGGTTTCTGTCTTTGATTAGTGAAGAAATTTGGAGAGAAGCTGAAGAACTAAAAGCAGTGTTCTCGGTTTCTTTTGGGGGTTCTCCATTATCCAAATCCCATCTATTCATTCTTCCTGAGGGTTTCTGTCTGAGGTCCTTTGCTCTTGTCTGCATTCCCTCTGAAGAGCTCATTTGTTTCCATGGTGTTGAACACCATCTGCATGGTGGTGAGTCCCCACATTTAAATCTATAGCTCTGCATTCTGAGTTACACACGTATATACCTTACTATCTAAATGTCTGTTGATATCTCAATTTTAAATGGCTTTAAACCAAATGCATTATCTTGCTTAATCCTTCCAAACCATATGACAGATAGGTTTTATATGGCCAGTGTTTGCTTTATTCACTTTTCTCTCTTATAAAATGTGGTTGCAGGGAAAGGGAGAGGAAGTAATCCTTTTAGTTTATAGCTGCCTTTATGATCTGTAGGGTCAGTGACAAAAATTACCCTGTATATAACTTGCTTCTCTGGGTTTAAATGAATATCATAAATAACTTTGGAAAAAAGTAAAAGGCAGAAGGAAGCTTCCTAGGGTCTGTGCAAGAAGGTAGGAAGTTCTCTGAACCTGCTCGGCAATAGTTAGGATTTTTGCTGATGTGTAAGTGTAACCTTTATGCTTTTCTTTACAGCAACTGCTGGAGCCATTATCATTTCTGCTAGGCTGCCATTAGTATTACTTGTAAACACTTTCCCTCTCCTTCCCCTCTTCCTTTTCTCTACTGATCTCCCTTTGATTTTCATTAGATTCCCCATCCCCACACTCTTTTTTTCCTGTTTCTTAAGAGGCTTCCACACTGTGAGAGAAAACACACTACCCTTGACTTTCTGCATTTGGCATATTTTGCTTAAAATAATGGTCTCAAGGTCCATCCATTTTCCTGCAAATAACATAACTTCATTCTTCTTCTTCTTAATGATTGAATAAAATTCCACTGTGTATATGTAACGTATTTTCTTCATATATTCATCCACTGATGGACACTTAGGCTGATTGTGTAGTTTAATTATTGTGAATTGTGCTAATATAAACATAGCTATGTATGTGTCAGTATTGAATGATGTCTTAGGAGTGGTATAAATGGGTCATATGGTGATTCCATGCCTATTCTTTTGAGGTATCTTTATACTGATTTCCATAGTGACTGACAGCCCCACAAACACTGTGAAAGTGTTCCTTTTTCTTCACATCCTCTCTAACATTTTTTATTGTTTATATTCTTGGTGACTGCCACTGTTAACTGAAGTAAGATGAGTTCTCCATGTAGTTTTGATCTGCATTTCTCTAATTGTTAGAGATGTTGAACATTTCTTCATATATTTGTTAACCATCTGTATTTCCTCTTTTGAGAACTGTCTGTTTAGTTCATTTGCCCATTTATTAACTGGGTTATTTCTTCTGGTAGTGTTTTTTGAGTTCTTTATATATTCTCAATACTAATCCTCTGTCAGAAGAGTAGCTAGCAAAGATTTTCTCCCATTCTGCAGGTCCTCTTCACATTCTTGTTTTTTTTTTTTTTTTTTTTTTGCTGTGCAGAAGCTTTTTACTTTGATGCCATCCCATCTATTAATTCTTGGTATTATTTCCTGAGCTTTAGGGATCCTATTGAGAAAGCTTCTGCATGTGCCTGTGTTTTAGGCAGCTTTTCTGCCACTGTGACTAAAAGACCCAACCAGAACAATTTTAGAGGAGGAACAGTTTATTTGGGGGCTCGTGGTTGCAGCGGTTTCAGTTCAGAGACAGCGGGCTCCATTCCTCGGGGCTCAAGGAAGGACATCATGGTCTTGCCACCTTCTGAGTGTGTCAGAAGGAAGCAGCTCACATCATGATAGGAAAGCAGAAAGACAGACAGACAGACTCCACTCATCAGATTCAAACTATATACCCCATAGCCATGCCCCCAATGCCCCAACTCCTTCAGTTACATCCCACCTGTCTTCAGTTACCAATTCAATCCTATCAGGTGATTAATTCACTGATTGGACTACGGCTCTCATAACCCAGTCATTTCTTCTCTGTACCTTCTTGCATTGTCTCACATGTGAGCTTTTGGGGGATACCTCAGATCTAAACCAAAACAGCCTATATGATAAGTGTCAATACCAGCTTTATTGTAAGACACAAGAAGGATCGTTTGCCTCAAACAGACATGAAAGTACACTTTTCACAAATATGCTGTACTTTATAAGAACCCCAAATCTTCCTATGTAGGACATTTCACACTACTGTGCAGTTAAAGGCATAGCTCCTAGAGTTACACCATCTGGATTCAAGTCCCCGATCCACCAGAATAACTGTGGAATAGTTGGGGAAGATTTCTGTCCTCTGTTTAATTTATTTACCCATTTATTAATTTTTTTCTATTAAGTGTTTTGAGTTATTTAAAGATATTAGATACTAATCCTCTGTCAGAAGAGTAGCTAGCCAAGATTTTCTCTCATTCTGTAGGTTGTCTTGTCAACATTCCTAATTGTCCTTTATCTCTCCCAGTTTTCCTATGTTCTCTGTATCCCCACCAGGCTTACATTCCTACGTGAGTATGGCTTCAGAAGAAGGTGTTTCACATTCTGGTGGTCCTCATCTGAAGTCCTTACTGCTTCTACTATCCCTGCTAGTTCCATTCTTATTAATAACATGCTCCTTCCTCTATCTGGCCCTTACCATTCAGATTTGATCTCCCCATAAACTGATCCCCTCTCCCACTGCAGAGGCCTGGTCTCCCAGCATGCCATTTGTGCTCCTGTTCTGAGAAACAGTGCTTATCATTCTATGACACTGTGTGATACAGTGGGTTTTATCTTACCTTCACAATCCTGTTGGCCCGCACATCCTCTGAATCATAAACTGAACACAAATGTTTTTTGAATAAAGATTTTAAAAATGTTGTTCCCAATTGATAAGAGAAAAAAAATTATATTTTTAAAATCCAGAGCACTGGGCAGTATTCCCTGTTACTGTTTTCTGACACTTCAATTTTGCAGCTTTGTTTCTTTCCATAGCTGTTTTATCCAGTCTCCTTGTGCTTAGCTACCTTGGAGGACTCCCATTGCATCAGGGGATCTCTAGCCTGCCTGGGGGGTTTGGTTAGCTGGGAGTAGGGTGTCTGGAAAGACCTTCTGACAAATTGATTGGACTTGGACCAACTGCTGCTGTTGTCACTTCAGCCCCTCTGGATTCTTTCTGGTAGCTCTGTTTGTAGAAGAACCCACTTATGTCCAATTGCCCAGGATCCCTGAGCTTTGAAGGCATACCCTGTAGTTCCTTCCTGCCAGGGTTTTGGTTTCAGTTTAGGTTACCTGTTTGATGAGTGGTGTTTCTCTTCCATGATGCTGATACCAGCAGCCAGAATACCAGGTAGAGCTCTCTGAATTGAACTGATGAAATTTACTTTATCTCAGTTCTCACTTTTAAGTCATCTTCTGAATTGCAGATGTTTATTAATATGCTATAATTTAGAGATAATATAATCGTTATAACTGAATTAAAAAATAGTTGTAAATAGACACAGTACCTTTATTTTATTTATTGATTTTTTTTAAAATTTGGTGCTAAGAATCGAACCCAGTGTCTCACACATGCTAAGCAAGTGTTCTACCACTGAGCATCAGCCTCAGCCCTATAATTGAATTTTTAAAGTTCTTTTTACCTTTCATGAAATTTAGAGTTTATTAAAAATTTCAACTTTGTTCACAGCCCCAAATTTTCAATTCATTCTTTTAAGCTTTTAATTAAAATCCTAAAGTTATTTGCCCAACACATCTCTGATTCATAGACTGAACACAAATGTTTGTTTGAATAAAGATTGCCATCTCTGATCCGGTCTCATGCTCCTTAACTGTGAAATGTCCTTATCAAGACTTAGAAACTTAAGAATAGCGGGTAAAGATACCCATGCTCTTTGCACATTTGGGCATACCTTCTTCCAGAACAAATAAAATGTATATTTGAAATGCTACTTTCACTCCAAGCTTTAGACTTTCATAGTTTTCCATTTTCACATTCCATTAAACACTATAGTCAAGTCAGGGGTCACTCCTTAGGATTGGAGATCTGGCTGGCTTCCAGATACACTGATGAGTCCTGTTAAGTTGACTGCTGTAGACTACCCTTGGCCCTGCCTTGAGTAGTGGATGTGAGATTAAAAATAGATGATTTGTTTAGTTGAAACTTAAGTCCTAGATTATTTTATTTCTTGTTTCAGATTGGACCTTGTGTGTGCACGCGCCAGTGAGGAGGTCTTTGTGTGTATGGTAAACCTAATGATTGCTTTGCTTTACTTATTATGGGGTTTGTCTGTCCCCATCAGTCAGTTTCTACCCTCTTTCTCACAAGTATCAGGTAATTGAGAGCTATAAATTGGAAGGATTATTTAAGATCTTATTCATTTTAGATGAAGTAGCAGAACTAGAAATGTTGCCTGCTGTCAGCCATGTGATAATGACACGAGATGTAAATGATGAAGGGAGATATTTAATTTTTTTTTATTTTAAAAATGTACATACTTTTGCGCTGAGGTTGTGGCCTAGTGACAGAGTGCTCACCTAGCATGTGTGAGGCACTGAGTTTGATCCTCAACACCATATTAAAAAATAAATAATGTAAGGGTATTGTGTTCATCTACAACTAAAAACAAAAAATATACATAATTTGGATTGGTCCTTGGGCTTAGATTAAGATTATTGGACCATGACAGTGGACCCAATGACTTTTTCTTGGAGGGAAGATTTTCTTCTGATTTTTTTCCCCCCATTGTGTGTAATCAGCTGCCTCAAAAGGGTGATAGAAGGAATGATTGACAATAATGCAGATACTTGAGAACATGGTCATTTTCCTTGGTGAAGAGGAGAAAGTAGAGAGCTAGAAAGGTAATGAAAGGTCAGGTCTGACTTAATTTTCCTGTATAGATAATTTCCTGTAAAGGACAGGATGATCTTGTGATGATAAATTTATAGAATGTTAGAACTGAAAGAATCATGAAATACTGGAAAGATTATATGGGCTTTGGACCATCAAACAGAAATTAAATCCTGGCAAGCTACATAACCTCTTCAGGTCTTAGTTTTCTTTAAAATAAAGTTGGTGTTACCAATCTCATACAGACTTGTGAGGATTTAAGGAGATAATGCATATAAAGTGGATGCTGAAGAGAGATGGTGGGTGGTATGAGAGGCAAACTGACATGAGAAGAGTGATCACCTCTTTGGAGTCAGGCCACATTTTAAATGAGCTTTGCCACAGAATTGCTTTGTTTACCTTCAGCAAGTAGATTACCTCTGAGCACCCATGTAGCAGATGTAATAATGTATATCAATCGTATAATCATGAAATTTAACCAGAATAATGTCTATAAGGTGTTTAGGACAAGACAGCCATTCAATAAATAGACTAGAAGCTGGTGAATGCTTCAAAGAAGGAACATCTAAATTTAGCTTAGCAGTCCTTGTATATACCTCAATATGTCACCATCTAATTTTGGTATCAGAATTAGAGTTCTTTAGAGGCAAAAGTACAAAAAGAAGTTTGTATCCTTTTCTTACTGTGCAGTCTTTTTAAAAAGTTAATTTATTTTTTATTCTGACACCATTTCTGTATTTTTACTTAACTCATAGCTTTTTGAAAACTTCTCTTGAACATTATTTAAGAGCCAAAAAAGAAAAAGCATTGCAGTCTGTAAACTGGAAAAGGTATTTTAATTAAGTAACTTTAACACTTTAGTAATATTTGGCAAATAAATACTTTGGTAAATATTGGATAAGTATTTTCATGTATGGAAATTAAAGGCCCACAATAAATCAATGTGTCATACTTATATGACATAGAGAGGGGGAAAACCACATTTAAAAAATATCTTTAGTTATAGATGAATACAATGCCATTCATTCATTCATTCATTTATTCATTCATTTATTTTTATGTGGTGCCGAGAATCAAACCCAGTGCCTCACCCGTGCCAGGCAAGCACTGTATGACTGAACCACGACCCCAACCCCCAAAAATCACATTTTTAAGAATTATATCAAAGCAGTATTTTTTGTCATTGCCCATACATTTTTAGAGTCAAGTGCAGCTCAAAGGTTAACTGTTAATTTATCCAGTATGTCCTGAAACCATATACAATATCTGTTTAGGCTTGTAAATATTTCAAAATTTCCAATTTCTTTTTCTCCCCTCTCTATATTTTTTCTTTTTCTGTAGTTTCTGTCCAGGGATTATAAGTCGAGAATATTAAACCCAGGTGTGATATGTAAGGCAACTCACATGATTTCTGTACCTTTTTTTTTTTTTCTTTCTTTTTTTTAATACCAGGGCTTGAACCCAAGGGTGCTTAACTTCTGAGCCACATCCCCAACCCTTTTTAAAATTTTTATTTTGAGACAGGGTCTTGCTAAGTACCTGCGTCTGTCTTTGAATTTATGATTTTCCTGCCTCAGCCTCCAGAGCTGTTTGGATTACAGGTGTGTGTCACTGCATCCAGCCGAGGGTGGTAGGAGGTGAGGCTTTGAGGAGATGATTGGATCATGAAGACAGAACCCTCAGAAGTATGATCAGTGCCTTTATTTATTTTATTTTTTTTCAAGTTACAGAGAAAGGAGATGTATTTTGGCTCCTAGTTCTGAATGTGTAGACTTCAGGGCCCGTATCTAGGGTTGTTCTTCCTGGCAGTCCCAAGATGCCACACAGAGCATCACAAGCAAAAGACAGGGAGAGTGTGTATGTTTTTGTCAGATTAGTGCCCTAATTAAAGAAGCTTGAGAAAGAGACCTTGTCCCATGTGCCCCACATAAGGCCCTTCTGTGAACCAGGAAACAGGCCCTCACCAGATACTCAATCTTCTGGCATCACGGTCTTGAACTTCCAGCCTCCAGAGCTGTGAGAAATAAGTTTCTGTTGTTTTAAAACTACCTGATTCATGGCATTTTATTATAGCAGGGCAAATGGACTTAAGATAGACCTTTTATGCTGTACCCAGTATATTTGGTCTAGAGGTTGAACTTACTCTATAAATAAAATTTGGTTGGTAGAGATGGGGAATTTCATCAGGATCAACTTTCAGAAAATAATACTTTGAGACAATAGGTTTGAGGATAGCTTATAGGTAAGGAGCAGTTTCTGATTAAGACAGGAAGCCAAAAGTAAAGCTGCTACAGTACAAAATCCTGGTTTTCAACAGGGAAGGGGATTAAGCTCAGAAGCCTGGTTTTTATTCTTATCAATCATGTATGAGTATATTTAAATCTGGACATTATAATGGTTTTTCTGTTGCTTAATATTGCAGAGCACTATTCCTACGCCTGGCTCATTTTTTGCTTTCAGCCCAACACATCTGGTTAGCTTCTAGCAGTCTGCTTGAAATAATGCATATGGATGTTCTGTCTGTTTCCTCCCCCATCCTCCTTCTCTGACCCATTTATGAGAGGAGGGGAATGACAAAGATGTATTATTTGGTGGCAAAAAACAAGATGTAACTTCTTCAATGTTACCCTGATAATTGAGTGGGGAAAAAATCCTTTGTTCTCCATATGTTTTTTATTGATTTCCTGAATAAAGATAAATTGTCTCAATATTTTTTCAAACTTAATAAAAATAAAGTGGTATTTATATTATGCACTTTTTAACCTTAAATTATATTGTAGGTTTTTGTTTGAGAAGTGTGTGTGTGTGTGTGTGTGTGTGTGTGTGTGTGTTTAATAAAAAAAACCTAAGGTTTCCTAACCAGCACGCTGGTTTATTCAGATTTGTAGGGCAATTGTACACTTGAGTTTACCTGAGACAGCCCTGATTTATGTTTGTGTTCTTAACTTATTAATAGGGAAGGAAGGAAGTAAACCCTTTACTCCCTTTTTAAAACATTTTTAATTTTTGTTTTATTTTTTAATGGATTTTACTTTTTAAATACATGACAGCAGAATGCATTCCAATTCTTATTACACATATAGAGCACAATTCTTCATATCTCTGTATATAAAGTATGTTCACACCAATTCACGTCTTCATACATGTACTTGGGATAATGATGTCTATCACAATCCACCATCCTTTCTAACCCCATGCCCCCTCTCTTCCCCTCCTACCTCTCTTCCCTATCTAGAGTTCATCTAATCCTCCCATGCTCTCCCTCCCTACCCCACTATGAGTCAGTCACCTTATATCAGAGAAAGCATTTGTCATTTGTCTTTTTGGGGTTGGCTAACTTCACTTGGCATTATCTTCTCCAACTCCATCCATTTACCTGCAAATGCCATGGTTTTATTCTCTTTTAATGCTGAGTAATATTCCATTGTGTATATATGCCACATTTTTTTTTTTTTATCCATTTCTCTACTGAAGGGCATCTAGGTTGGTTCCACAGTTTAGCTATTGTGAATTGTGCTGCTATAAACATTGATGTGACTGTGTCCCGGTAGTATGCTGTTTTTAAGTACTTGGAGTATAGGCTGAGGAGAGGGATAGCTGGGACAAATGGTGGTTCCATCCCCAGTTTTCCAAGGAGTCTCCATCCTGTTTTCTATATTGGCTGCACCAATTTGCAGTCCCACCGGCAGTGTATGAGTGTGCCTTTTTCCCCACATCCTTGCCAACACTTATTGTTGTTTGTCTTCATAATAGCTGCCATTCTGACTCGAGTGAGATGATATCTTAGAGTAGTTTTGATTTGCATTTCTCTAATTGCTAGAGATGATGAACATTTTTTTCATATGTTTGTTGATTGATTGTATATCCTCTTCTGGTAAGTGTCTGTACAGGTCTTTGGCCCATTTATTGATTGGATTATTTGGTTTTTTTGGGTGCGTAGCTTTTTGAGTTCTTTATATTCCCTAGAGATTAGTGCTGTATCTGATGTGTGAGGGATAAAAATTTGTTCCCAGGATGTGGGCTCTCTATTCACCTCACAGATTGTTTCTTTTGCTGATAAGAAACTTTTTAGTTTGATTCCATCCCATTTATTGATTCTTGGTTTTAATTCTTGTGCTATAGGAGTCTTATTAAAGAAGTTGGGGCCTAATATGACATGATGGAGATTAGGGCTTACTTTTTCTTCTATTAGATGCAGAGTCTCTGGTTTAATTCGTAGGTTCTCGATCCATTTTGAGTTGAGTTTTGTGCATGGTGAGAGATAGAGGTTTAATTTCATTTTGTTGTATATGGATTTCCAGTTTTCCCAGCACCATTTGTTATAGATGCTATTTTTTTCTCCAGTGCATGTTTTTGGCATCTTTGTCCAATATAAGATAATTATAATTTTGTGGGTTAGTCTCTGTGTTCTCTATTCTGTACCATTGGACTACCGGTCTATTTTGGTGCCAATATCATGCTGTTTTTGTTACTTAAGGTCTGGTATAGTGATGCCACCTGCTTTACTCTTCCTCCTAAGGATTGCTTTAGCTATTCTGGGTCTCTCACTTTTCCAGATGAATTTAATGATTGCTTTTTCTATTTCTATGAGAATGCCATTGGGATTTTGATCAGAATTTCATTAAATCTGTATTGTGCTTTTGGTAATATGGTCATTTTGATAATATTAATTCTGCCTATCCAAGAGCAAGGTAGATCTTTCCATTGTCTAAGGTCTTCTTTGATTTCTCTCTTTAGGGTTCTGTAGTTTTCATTGTGTAGATCTTTTGCCTCTTTTGTTAAGTTGATCCCCAGCAAAAGAAACAATTGAAAAAATTGACAAAACAAAAAGTTGGTTCTTTGAAAAAATAAATAAAATTGACAGTCCCTGAGCCACGCTAATGAAGAGAAGGAGAGAACTCAAATTACCAGTATATGTGATAAAAAAGGTAACATCACAACAGACACCACAGAAATACAGAGGATAATTAGAAATTATTTTGAAATCTTATACTCCAATAAAATAGAAGACATTGAAGGCATCGACAAATTTCTTGTCATATGATTTGCCCAGATTGAGTCAAGAAGATATACACAATTTAAATAGACCAATAACAAGTGATGAAATAGAAGATGCCATCAGAAGCCTACCAACCAAGAAAAGCCCAGGACAGGATGGATATATAGTCGAGTTCTACAAGAACTTTAAAGAAGAACTAATACCAATACTTTTCAAATTATTTCAGGAAATTGAAAAAGAGGCAGTAATTCCAAACTCATTCTATGAGGCCAGTATCACCCTGATCCCAAAACCACACAAAGACACATCAAAGAAAGAAAACTTCAGACCAGTATCTCTAATGAACATAGATGCAAAAATTCTCAATAAAATTCTGGCAAATAGAATATAAAAACATATCCAAAAGATCATGCACCATGATCAAGTGGGATTCACCCCAGGGATGCAAGGTTGGTTCAACATAGGGAAATCAGTAAGCGTAATTCATCACATGAATAGACTTAAAGATAAGAATTATATGATCATCCAAATAGACACAGAAAAAGCATTTGGCAAAATACAGCATTGCTTTATGTTCAAAACACTAGAAAAGCTAGGAATAACAGGAACATACCTCAACATCATAAAGGCTATCAACAATAAGCCTCAAGCTAACAACATTTTAAATGGAGAAAAATTGAAGGCATTCCCTCTTAAAACTGGAACAAGACAGGGATGCCCTCTTTCACTACTTCTGTTTAACACAGTTCTAGAAACACTGGCCAGAGCAATTAGGCAAAAGAAATCAAAGGGATACATACAGGAAAAGAAGAACTTAAAATTAGCACTGCTGACAATATGATTCTATATCTAGAGGACCCAAAAAGCTCACCAGATAATTTCTAGAACTAGTAAATGAATTCAGCAAAGTTGAAGGATATAAAATCAACACCCATAAATCAAAGGCATTTCTGTATATCAGTGACACAAACCTCTGAGGAGGAAATGAGGAAAACTACCCCATTTATAATAGGCTCAAAAAAAAAGAAAAAAAAAAGAAATACTTGGGAATCAACTTAATGAAAGTGGTGAAAGATCTATAGAATGAAAACTACAGACCCCTAAGAAAGAAATCAAAGACCCTTCACTCTCAGAAGTGTCTTGAAAAATAAATTATGTGGTTACCATTGCTTCAAGACTCTTAATCTCCAATATAGTTCTGTTTCTAGTAGCTAAGCCCTGCTTGCTGGATTCATTTGCCCTCCTGCATAGGAAATAAACAAATGATGGAAAAAGAAAAAATAAATGTAATGCAGTTTGATCAGTCGGAGGAGAAGCAACTCAATTGTCTATTCCCTGGTCCTGTGTAGAAACAAAAGCCAGGAAATAACACATGTGTAGATTTAGCTAAGCTGTCCTAACCTGGGAGTATGATAGACAGTTTCAGCTTCCTTGGCATCCACCTAGACCAGGGATAGTTTTTCAGTTTCCATCCTCATCATGAAGAAGTTTAGAAACAATGAGTTTTTAATTTCAAAAGGACTCTAGTTTAGTTTTTTTTTTTTTAAGTATGATGAGACTGCATAAATTCATTTTTCCTTTCGATAGCATTTGCTTATTTCACCAGCCAGGATCCAAGCAGGTTTCTTGATTTGGCTGCTGGTCACAGTTATTGCCTTCTTGCTTTGTTTCTTTGTGTCAAAATGTCCATTTCAGAAAAGCTTGAAAGGGTGTGCCTCCAAAATGGCTGTGGTTGTTTCTGGTTTGGTGATAGGATTATAAATGATATTACTTGATTATGCCTATCTTTACTTTCTAATTTTTTTCTTCTTCTCTTCTTCCCTCTTCCTCTTTCCTCTCCCTTTGAAATTTTTTAAAATCAAAATTCTGTTTCAGGATGGGGATATATCTCAGTGATAGAGCATGTGCCTAGCTGTGTGCAGGGCCCTGGGTTTGATTCCATGTAACAATTGAACATGAATAGTTGGTATTATTACTCTTAATACCAATTGACACAACCTTCCATCAGTTCTTAACTTAGAAACAAAAAAGATGAAAACAGTAATAGTTGGTAGAAAGGAAAGCACAAGAAAATATTGAACTCAGAGAGTTAACAGGATAATAATTATTTCTTACAAAAATACTTATCAATGTATTCCTAATAGAACTCTACAACTTTTTGGGTTATTATTGCTTCCAAAGTTACATAGCATGAATTAACTATGACATTCCCCTACTAAAGTATTACTTTAGTAATTCCATCTACTAAAGTATTACTTTATAATTTTCTACTAAATAAAATCATTTTGTTATTAATCTAAAACAAAACAGCTGAACTACAAATATTTAAAAACTGTTAATTTTAACAAAATCAAAATTCAGACTGTTATGGTAAAAGCCTGTAAATCAGAATTCTGGGTTCCAAAAAATACAAGCTAACTTTTACTATTTTAACTAGAAATACATTTTACTGGAATGATTGAACCAAGTGATAGAATCAGCAGAAAAGCTGGGGGAACAAGTGGACAGGCAACAACCATGCCACAGTTATGCTGCTGGATCACCCGTGGGAACCATGGCCACTACTGGCATGGCCTACCACTGTTGTTGGATTTCTTCATTCTCACTGTGAATTTCCCCTGTGATTTTGCTGTGGTTAGACTGTTAGCTCCTCTGAGCTTTGATCCTTGAGTTTCTGCCTCAAACATTTGTATCCACCACTGGGAGTTTTCCAAGCTGAGCCTTGGCCATGGACATGTGCCTTGGCTGTCAGGGAGCAAGGGCAGACCACATCTCCTGAAGCTCCTGGTGGGAAGCAGTGTTGTATCTGACTCTTCTTTGACCTGAGTTTAGCATCTTTTTATGTCCAAGGGATGAGGCGAATATAATAGTAATAACAACAATAATAAAATTTCTGTTATCTTAACATTGATTTATCAAGGATTTGAATAACATAAACACAATCTTTAAAGGCAGCCTCCCTTTAATGAAAATGATTGTTAATTGCCACTAGTAATTAATCTTAAGTAAGGTTTCTTTTTCTGTTATTTGCCACACATGGTTTAGCCGTTACACAGGGCCTCTTGTCATTTGTCTGGTTAGGGAGTAAAAATAGTTATTTCGATGGAGGAATTGATTTGGATAAATGCCTTATCTTTAAGTCTGGATTATTTTGCTCATGAGAGTGTCAAATCAGTCAGTACAAGATTTATACATATATAATGACCTGAAAGCCAAGCAGGAAAAATAGAAATATCTTGAGTTAATTGCTCTGGACAGTGCCTATTTACATTGTTAAGGTGTGTTGCTGCTTTGATGGAGCACTCAGGTGTCTTATGCCTTGTTGTGGACCCCATCCCCATGCCCTCTTTGTGATAACTCTCTTTTTTATGTATGTTGAAGTTTTAAAGTTTTAACATATGCATAATAGTCACAGCAAAAGCTTTGTGGCCTTCTCCAAGTCTGTTTTTCATTTCTCTAGTCAGAAGTTGAATGAGAGGTTTAAGTGGTAGTTTTCATGTCTGAAAGAAACTCTATCTGGGCCCCAGAGGAATTATCACTTCAGACTGTTCACTCCTCTTACCTTTGAATTGTTTTAGTGAGGAATGTTTGATGAACAAGAATATTTGCACATTCTTCTCCTAGGAATTAGAACATTTAATTGAGTCAAATAAATGTGTAAGTGTGCTTTTTAGAATGTACTGAGTAGACTGCATAATTTAATGATTTTTTTTTTTTTTAATTAGGAGACTTGACAGTAGGGAGTGGGGAATATGCAGGATGTTATGACAAATAATGTTGGTTAGATTTCTATTCTGAGGTTTTCTTTAAATTTTTTTTTAAAAAGGCTATCTACAAAATGATATTCCAGAAAGTCACACTTTTCTAAACCTCATTTAATCAGAGGCCTAAGCTTGTGTTTTTCAGAGTTGTTAGTTCTGCTGCTGCTGAGTGTCTTGGGTTTCTGGTATTCTCTCTTTAGAAAGCTGATCATGCATGGTGTTCTGGCTGCTCTCCTGATCCAGTGCCCATCTTGGCACAAACCTGACTTCATGGTATCGCCCACTGTAATTTAAAGTGAACTTTCAAACCAGTGTCTGTCCCTTTGGAGACATTATATCATGTTCTACATCTTGCATCACTGTGTGAAAACAGTGTTCACACACTGCTGGTCTGATTCTATCTGGGCATTTGTGGAGGTGGTTCCTTTGGCTGTTTTCATGTATTTATAGTTTTGTAATAAAAATCTTGAAGCACTTCATCTTGAAATTGCTCAAACTTGGTATTTCACACTCAATGCCCATAAAATCTTTTCTTTGCTTCTGTTGTTAATATGTAAGGGTGCACTGGTTTGACCTCATATTCTTTCCTGGACAGAAACTACAGGTGATTGTTTTTAAGCCATAGTATATATGGGAAAGATGTTTGATTTATGTATGGCAAAAGTTTTGGATTTTCTAATATGGGGCCTGTCATTTGCTAACTATGTGATTTTGAATGGGTCTTGTATATTGTCCTGAAGTGTATTTCCACATTTGTAAAACAATAATAAAACTTGCTTTCCCTCTCACAGCACCATTGCATCAGAAGGGATAACATGGTATTTCAGCAAATCAGCTGCCTGCAAATTATAATTCATCCTAATACTTAATGTACTGCTACAAAAGGAAAGTCGTCGTTTATTAAGCTATGTACACTGTTGGAAAAGGCAGTTACCAGAAATTGTGAACATGAAAAAATACACGAAACATGTTGTTTTATGTGCAAGCTCCATTCTCCAGTTGGTGTCAGAGTGATATTTTAAAAGCCCCAAATCTTGTAACATCATATTTCCCTGCCAGAAATGCCTCTATGTACAAGGTCTAGCATAACCCAGATCACTGTGTGGCATTGGCAGCACCTGAATCCTTATTAGAAACGCACTCTCCCAAACCCCAGAAATGAAGGGATTGACCTAATAGTTTCCACCGCCTGGAGGAGGCTCTGATACATGCCAAAGTGTGAGAATGCTGAACTAGGTAAAATGTTTCACGTCCCCCCACCCTGCCAGTGTCCGTATAGATGTTAATGTAGAAGTCTGTAAAATGTTAGAATATAAGGGAAATGACCCCTTCCTCAAGGAATTGTCCTCCAGAAAAGAGCACTATATAGCATCTCTCATGTAAACAGGATTTTCTCCAAAGACTGTTTTGAATAACAAAGAATTCTTGTGATACTATATTACAGATTGAAATAGTTAACTTTTGGTAGTTTTTGATATGTTTAGAATTCATTTCTTACATTGCACATGTGAATGTCTTCTTAGTGCCTTTTAAAGAATCACATAAAAAAGCAAAAACATTCAGAAGTTGTGATGTGGTAATTGTGTGTATGTGTGTGTATTCGTGTGTGTGTACACCCTCATCTTTGAAATAAAATGGAAAAACAGTATAATGCTGACATGAATGAGTAGTTCTTTCTGACTTGGGATAACAGTTCCTGTGGTATTATCATATGTGCTTATAACATATATGTAGTTGGGCGTGGTAGTGTACTCCTGTAATCCCCAGTGGCTCTGGAGGCTGAGGCAGAGGAGGATCACAAGCTCAAAGCCTGCGTAAAGCAAGGTTTGAAGCAACTCAGTGAGACCCTGTCTCTAAATAAAATACAGAACAGGGATGGGGATGTGGCTCAGTGGTTGAGTGTCCCTGAGTTCAATCCCTGGTACCCCTCACCAAACAAACAGACAAACAGATCACACACACATCAAGACCTCTAACTCAACCAAGAAATGAAGATGCTACAGTGTGGAAAATGGAGTCTAGATTAGGCCAAAGAAATGACATGTTGTTGAGTACAGTGGTAAAAAAGGTGAATGTGGGATGCAGCACGAGAAATAAACTTGCTTCATGACGGTAGGAAAAAAAAACTTTCTAAAATTTTATAATGGGAATTTATTTATTTGGGGTCTGGGGCTTGAATCCAGGAGTGTTCTTCACTGAGCTACAGATACTGCCCTTATTTTTTTTTTTATTTTGAGACAAGGTCTCACTAAATTGCTGAGGCTGTTCTCAAACTTAGGATCCTCCTACCTCAGCCTCTTTAGTTACTGGGATTATAGGCCTATACCACCATACCAACATTTACAGTTTAAATTAAAATATATGTATGTATTTAATTTAAAAATTAAATATTTTAAATAAACATTTGACTTTCATCTCTGTTCCTAAAAGTTGGTGAGACTTTTGGGAAAGCAATTGCCAAGTAATATTTCCCAAAAATGCATTGCCTCTGCCTAGAATGCTCTACCACCACTTTGTCTTGTGGGATACATGTGTTCTTTGAAACTCTGTGACCCCCTCTTCCATGTGTGTGATTTCTTCTCACTTCCTCTGTCCTCAATTTAAGAATTTCCTTTTTCTATTCCCTGTAGTATCTGTGCATAGTTTCATCAGTTTTATCTCTACTACTTTGGTGCTTTTTACTTTTTCATTTCTTCACTAATGTGTAAGTTGTTTTAAAGCCATCTCTTTAGAGCCATGAATAGCTAAGTAGTTATGTGCTTGGTTTTTGTAGACAGTCTTGGTTGAAGGATGGTTTATTCATTATTTAGTTTTATATCCTTGGTCAAGTTCCTTAATCTTTTTCAAGTTATCCAGAAATTGATAATAATAGTTTGTTAGATTATTTTAAGGATAGAATGAAGTAGCACTTAGTAAGTGTCAGTATAATACTGTCCTTAAATTCTGTCTTAACACTGTGTAGCACAACACAGGGACCCGAGAAATATTTTTTGAAAGAAATAGATGGAAAAAAAAAAAAGAAATAGATGAAGTTTAATTACCTATGGATACATTTAAAAACAACAGTAATTCATAGATGAAATAGTTGTATGTATATGTTTTAAAATCCTATTTACTAATGAATATATTTGCATTTTTTTAAAGTGTTTAATTTTTTCCCTTAAAAAAAACCCCACAAGTTTACCTTCCAGTGGCATCTATAGGTATGAAGTTTTGAAGTCTCTTTCTTCTGTTGTTGTAAAGAGGGCCTTATTTTGTGAAAGTACTTGGGATGCTTCATCTCTTTTTCCAGTTCTCACCCTATGCAAGTTTTCTTTTGAAGAGTCTGTCAGTGTATTCCCTTGGCTAATTTTATCTTCCACAATCCTTAGCCTGCTAGGTTCTTTGTCAGCAGCTTTGCGTGTTATTGAAGTCAGCACATTTTATTGTCACCATGAGATCAGTTTTATTGAATTGTATCTGTAGATAGTTAGTTTGTTTAAAACAATTGATATGTGTTTCCGTTAAACAGGTTGTGTCTTAAAGGGGGAAGAGATAATTGAATAGGGACTAATTTTATGAATGATCATTTCCTTCATGAATATTTTTGTGCTGTAATTCTTTTTACTTCATTTTATAACCTTCACTTCAGATACTTTGATTATAAACATTTGCATTCTCGCAATCTTTTAACTATAATTTTTATCGACATTTTTATTTTAATATGCTACAAACTGTAAGCTTTGAAATGTATTTTAAATGAATTCTAGAATATTTAGTACATTGGGTCATATATATGTTTACTGCATTCATTCATTCATTCATTCATTCATTCATTTATTTTGGTGTTACTGGGGATTGAACCCAGGGCCTTCTGGGCATCTACTCTACCACTGAGTATATCTCCAGTCCTTTTTGTTTTGTTTTGAGCCAGGGTCTTGCTGAATTGTTGAGGCTGGCCTTAAACTTGTTATCCTCCTGCCTCAGTCTTCCTGAGTCACTGGAATTATAGGCATGTACCACCATGCTGGGCTATAAGTGATGGGTGATTTTTGATAATTCTTGTGTGATTATTTATTTATTTATTTATTTATTTATTTATTTATTTATTCATTTATTTAGAGACAGGGTGTGACACCCTGTCTCTAAATAAATGAATGTGTTGCTGGACTGGCTTCAAACTCCTGGTCTCAAGTGATCCTCCTGCTTCAGTCTTTCAAGTTATTGGTACTATAGGTGCTTGGTACTGTGCTTGACTTCTTGTGTACTTTTTCTTTAACTGAAAAAGTTTTGATTCCTAAGAATCACAAGATATGTCCATTCCCAAGAGTTTTGAAAACATCCAATCATTTTAGCAATTTAGATTCATTAGCAGGATATGAATGCCCAATTTGGTGCATCTTTACCTATATGTATGTCTTTTAAAAAACTGGGACAGATGTGAAGGGTGGATAGCATTGGTATATGCTTTTATAGGGAAAAAATCCACTAGCTGGGTACCAGCTTTCACTGTTCTTAAGTCATCTTGCTTGTATGCTATAGTAATCCTTCTAAGTCACATGTGTCTGCTTGCTTATACCTTTCTGTGTACTTTTACCTTGTTAGCATTCATCTTGGCATTAGTGATGGTGTCATTGTCAAATTCCTCAGACCCTCCCCCCATCCTGTCTTTTTACTAAGCTTGTTGAATTTTACGTACAGTATGCTGATGTCCGGATGGGTGGACATAGTTGTTAGCCAGACTCTTATTACTTTGGTTCTTTTTCTCTCTGCCAGAATTGCTCCAACCTCCATTTCTGTCAGTCTTACACATCCTTTGAGGTCCATCCTAAGTACCATTTTCATTGTACCTTTCTCTTTAAGGATTTTGTGGTTTTGGTTTCTCCCTGTTATGGTTTCGATATGAGGTGTTTCCCAAAAGCTCCTATGTTAATGCAGGAATATTCATAGATGAAATGATTAGATTATGAGAGCTGTGAACTAATTGGTTGTTTGATCCATTTGATGGGTTAATGATTAAAACCAACTTGTACCTGAAGATTGTGTGCAGTGTCTACCTTGGATACTGGAGTGTATCCCCAGACAACAGCTTTGCTTCCTGGCTTCATGTATTGCAGTTCCCTGGCCTGCAGTGGAATGAAGCAGTGCTTCTCCCTTGGAAGTTATGTAGATGTTTTTGATTTGTATGTGAATGAGTGAAATCTCTCATTGCATAACCTCAGTGATGTACAGTATTTCAACCAGGACTTATTCCTACTTTGTGGTCAGGTAGTCTGACTTAGGATTTATTTCCACTCTCCCCCTCAATCTTCAGTTAAGAGAGAGGGAAAGATGTCTCTTCATAGCAAAGATTAAGGGTAATGCATGTTATAAAGATAAGATATGTAGATGTCTAATTTTTTAAAAAAATATAATAGCACAAAAGGATGGCCCTTTAAAACAACTGTGGCCCTTCAAATTTTTGGGTGGGTTTATGTGCTTTATCTCTCTAGCCAAAGACACTTAAGTTCTCTTGCTTTTATGTACCAGGATCTTAAATGGCTGTTGGTGCTTGTACTATTGCCAATCCAGATTAAGTTCAAAAGTAAAAAAAGCAGAAAGGAGATTGCTGCTTCTGTGAGCATTAATTAACACAGCAGATATGAAAATATTTCTATGTAAACTAAAATGTTTCTATATAAAAATGATATATAACCTTATATGTATGGTTTTGATGCTAAAGTTTTAAGGACCCATTATGATGTATTTTGTAACTTTTATTGTCTTTTTCATGATCCCTTTAGTATCCAGATGTTGGAATTTTAGAAATTTCTGTTTAAAACAACATTTTTGATGTATAATTTCAGAAAGTCAATGTGAATTTTCTTACAGCACTTTAAATGGAAACTTTCTAAATGTTCACAAGATCTAAATTTATGCACTATATTGTTCTGATAGCAGCTAGTTAATTTTCCATATATGGTGAGCTTTTATCTCTTCTTGTATCACTTTTCCCATATGAATTCAGGATATTGGTTTTGGCCATCATTCATAAAATCACTATTAAAATCTTTATTATTATTTTACATACACTTTTTTTTTTTTTTTTGTGGTTACTAGGAATTGAACGTTGGGTCCTCTGCCACTGAGCTACATCCCCAGCCCTTTTTGTTTTTGAGACAGGGTCTTGCTAAATTGCCTAGACTGACCTTAAACTCGTGATCCTACTGCCTGAACCTACTGAGTATCTGGAATTACAGGTGTGTGCTACCACACTGGCTATAAGATCTTTGTTTTTAAACCAGTAATTAGAAATAATAAAACTAACATGCGGATATGGAGTTAACATAATTTATTGGTTATATTTTATTGCTGAATACTATTGTATGTACAGATAGCATTTTGTTCATCCATTCATCAGCTGATAGATACTTGTTTACAGTATGGGGACATTATGAATAATGTGACTTTGAACATTCATGTATAAACTTTCAGGTAGGCATGTTTTTATTTCTACTGGGCATATATTTAGAAGTAGGATTGCAGTGTCATATGTTAACTCTCATGTTTGACCTTTCTGGAATAACTGCCAGAATGTTTTCCAAATCAACTAAACCAGTTCCTGCCTCCAGTGTAAGAGGATTCTAATTGATTTTAGGGGGGAAAAGGAGTAGGCAGTAGTTTATAGCCCCAGTTGCCACTGTTGAAATGCTTCCAGTAATTTGACATAGAAGGGTTAGAGAAAGCCATGGATGAAAAATAGGAGTAGATGAAAGAAGTATTTTCCTATCCTTATACCTCAATCAAGATATTCTTTTGATTAACTCTAAATATGAAGGGAAAAAGGTTTTCTTTTGAAAGGGTAGTTCTTTGCAGCCAATAACTTGGATATCCTTTTAAAGCATGAATTTTATTTCTTCCTTAATGTATATTCAATGGTTTTTATAGAAATTGAGCAAAAATTAACCACAAACCTGTTTTTTGTATATTGGGAAGTATCTAAATGTGATAATTGCCTACATACTTCACAAACATATGAATTTGTTTATTGAAATATATTTAATATTTTGACATGTTAACAACATGTTTTGGGAGGTCTTTAGATTCTGAGATTCAGAAGATATTTGTACTTGGTAATAAAAAGCTATATTTTGCAGATAATTTTTATGAATGTGGTTTACAACTTGTATTAAATGACACAGTGGCCTCTTTTTGTAGAACTCTCTGTCTTCTGTCCAGTGTGGTAACATTTCTCAACATGTTGAACACTTGAAATATGCTTTGTAAAACTGTTGTGCTGAATTTTAATTTTATTTATTGTTAATTAATTTAAATAATCACATGTGGCTGGTTTACCAGCACAACTGGGTCTAGAATGTCAGTAATCTGTTGCTCCTGTTTTTAAAATTTGTTAGAGATTTTGTAAGAAATAAGTGTAAACTTTATTTTTTTATTTTTTGGTGGTTGCAGATGGACAGAATACTTTTATTTTATTTGTTCATTTATTTGTGGTGCTAAGGATGGAAACCATGCTAGGCAACTATTTTGCCTCTGAGCTACACCCCCAGCCCAGTGAAAGATACTTTTGATAAATATTTTTACTACATTTATTTCCTGTTTTTACTATAGTCTTAAACGCGCTTGTTTCTAGACACAGCCTATTAAACTTTGTAAGTAAAATTAAACTTCTATTTCTGTGTCTTCTAACTATAATGTAAAAAAAAAAATGGCTTGGTAGATTTTCACCAAATTTAGATATGCAATGTTCCAACTGAAAATGCAGACTGTATGTTATATATACCACGAAAGTGGTTTTTGGTAGCATGGTGATTATTGCTCTCCCTTTAGGAAGGGCGTGAATGGAGAGAGCAGCTAATGGTGTCACAGGCAACATCCTAACTGCTGGCTACCAGCTCAAGACAGCTTGCTTCAGGGGTAGCAACCATAAAGATTCTACAGTAAAAGTAGAGGATAGTTGCTGGTCTTAAATAAAATTGATCTTACATAGCCATAGCCTTTATAGAAAGAAAAACAAGCCAGATTTTGGAGAGAGTGTTTGGAAATTGGCAATCTTCTAGGTAAATTTTACTTTTATTAACATGATTCATGAATACTTCAAGAAAGAGAGAGGGAGTCCAGTTGACCGATTTAAACACACTTCATATATTGAAGTTTACATGTGTTTTGAAATCAGGGATTTTTTTTTTCCCCCACGAAAATTTTAACTTTGTTTTAGCAAACATTTGAAACTTTTTGGCCATGGAGAAAGTTTAATCCCTTTGAATACTAGCTAACTCTGTACTAAATTTACAACATAAAACAGGAATAAATTTCAGGACGTATTTTAACACTTTGCAGTTTAATTTAGATTCTAAATGTGCCAAATTGGAAGATGATGGTAAACTAAAACTTGAGCCGACATTTACCAAATGATAAATGAGGGAGGTTTCACTGTGTAATTAGATCTGGGCCCAGATCTTCATACCTGTTGATCCAGTTAGGATTATTTTGCTTTGTTTTGAAGGCAGAGGGATTTAAGATAGGAATGAGAAGATCAGCTCCTCCCCTTCCTTTCCCTGAAATAGGATCTTTTTTTTTTTTTTTTTTAGTTTTATTGATTTTATTTTTTTAAATACATGACAGCGGAATGCATTATAATTCTTATTACACATAGAGAGTACAGTTTTTCATATCTTTGTATATAGAGTATGTTCACACCAATTCATGCCTTTATACATGTATTTTGTTTTTTTCTATTTTTTTTAGAACCAGCATGTTAATTTTTATTTGTTCTAATTAGTTATACATGACAGCAGAATGCATTTCTGTCATTGTACACATTTCTCTGGTAGTACACAATGTAGAGTTGCACTATATGTGCAGTCATACATGTACCTAGGGTAATGATGTCTGTCTCTTTCCACCATCTTTCCTACCTGCACGTCCCTTCCCCACTCCTCCCTCCCCTTTGACCAATCAAAGTTCCTCCATTCTTCCCATACCACCTCCCCATTTTTTAAAATTTAATTGATTTTATTTTTTTTTAAATACACTACAGTGGAATGCATTACAATTCTTATTACACATATAGAGCACAGTTTTTCATATCTTTATATATAAAGAGTGTTCACGCCAATTCATGTCGTTATATATGTACTTTGTTTTTTTTGTATTACAATTCTTATTACACATAGAGCACAATTTTTCATATTTATTTATATATAAAGTATGTTGACACCCAATTCAAGTCTTCATAAATGTACTTTGGATAATGATGTCCATCACATTTCACTGCCCTTGCTAATCCCCTACCCACTCCCTTACCCTCCCACCTCACTGCCCTTTTCTAGAATTCATCTAATCCTCTCATGCTCCCCCTCCCTACCCCACTATGAGTCAGCCTCCTTATATCAGAGAAAACATTCAACATTTGTCTTTTTGGGGGGTCTGGGGATGTGGCTCAAGCGGTAGTGCGCTCGCCTGGCATGCGTGCGGCCCGGGTTCGATCCTCAGCACCACATACAAACAAAGATGTTGTGTCCGCTGAAAACTGAAAAATAAATATTGAAATTAAAAAAAAACCCAACATTTGTCTTTTTGGGATTGGCTAACTTCACTTAGCATTATCTTCTCCAACTCCATCCATTTACCTGCAAATGCCATGGTTTTATTCTCTTTTAATGCTGAGTAATATTCCATTGTGTATATATTCCACATTTTTTTTTTATCCATTTCTCTACTGAAGGGTATCTAGGTTGGTTCCACAGTTTAGCTATTGTGAATTGTGCTGCTATAAAGATTGATGTGATTGTGTCCCGGTGGTATGCTGTTTTTAAGTCCTTGGAGTATAGGCTGAGGAGAGGGATAGTTGGGACAAATGGTGGTTCCATCCCCAGTTTTCCAAGGAGTCTCCATCCTGTTTTCTATATTGGCTGCACCAATTTGCAGTCCCACCTGCAGTGTATGAGTGTGCCTTTTTCCCCACATCCTTGCCAACACTTATTGTTGTGTGTCTTCATAATAGCTGCCATTCTGACTCGAGTGAGATGATATCTTAGAGTAGTTTTGATTTGCATTTCTCTAATTGCTAGAGATGATGAACATTTTTTCATATGTTTGTTGATTGATTGTATATCCTCTTCTGATAAGTTTCTGTTCAGGTCCTTGGCCCATTTATTGATTGGGTTATTTTGGTTAGGTGAGAGAGAGGGGTTTAATTTCATTTTGTTGTATATGGATTTCCAGTTTCCCCAGCACCATTTGTTGAAAGAGGCTATTTTTCTCCAGTGCATGTTTTTGGCATCTTTGTCCAATATAAGATAATTGAAATTTTGTGGGTTAGTCTCTGTGTTCTTTATTTTGTACCATTGGTCTACCAGTCTGTTTTGGTGCCAGTGCTGTGCTGGTTTTGTTACTATTACTCTGTAGTATAGTTTAAGGTCTGGTATAGTAATGCCACCTGCTTCACTCTTCCTCCTAAGGATTGCTTTGGCTCTTCTGGATCTCTTATTTTTCCAGATGAATTTCATGATTGTTTTTTCTATTTCTATGAGGAATGCCATTGGGATTTTGATTGGAATTGCATTAAATCTGTATAGTGCTTTTGATAGTGTGGTCATTTTGATAATATTAATTCTGCCTATCCAAGAGCAAAGTAGATCTCTCCATCCTCTAAGGTGGTCTTCGATTTCTTTCTTTAGGATTCTATAGTTTTCATTGTATAGATCTTAAACTTTGTTGATTCCCAAGTATCTTTCTTATTATTTATTTATTTATTTATTTAAAGGATATTGTGAATGGGGTGGTTTTCCTCATTTCCTTCTCAGAGTTTTTTTTTTTTTTTTAATGGAAATACAGAAATGTCTTTGGTTTATAGGTATTGATTTTATATCCTGCTACTTTGCTGAATTCATTTACTAGTTCTACAAGTTTTCTGGTGGAGTTTTTTGGGTCTTCTAGGTATAGAATTATATCATCAGAAAATAGTGCTAATTTAAGTTCTTCTTTTCCTATACATATCCCTTTAATTTCTTTTGTCTAATTGCTCTGGCCAGTGTTTTAAGAAATATGTTGTATAGAAGTGGTGAAAGACGGCATCCCTGGAGATTTTAGCGGGAATGCCTTCAATTTTTCTCCATTTAGAATGATGTTGGCCTGAGGCTTAGTTTAGATAGCCTTTACAATGTTGAGATATGTTCCTGTTATTCCTCATTTTTCTCGAGTTTTGAATATAAAGGGGTGCTGTGTTTTGTTAAATGCTTTTTCTGTGTCTATTTAGATGATCATATGTGTTGAGAGCCACAGCCGAAGGGTCCCCAGAAAAAATCCTGAAGAAGTATCAACTGTAACATGCAAATATTTTAATTTTCCAAATTCTGGCAAGTGTGTGATGTCCATCTGCCAAATATGGTTAGGTATCAGTCCTCTAGGATTGACTCCAAGATTAACTTGTGGTAAAAAGGTCACACAATTTTTTTTTTTTTAAAGAGGTGGTGGGGGGGAGAGAGAGAGAGAGAGAGAGAGAGAGAGAGAGAGAGAGAGAGAGAGAGAGAGAGAATTTTAATATTTATTTTTTAGTTATCGGCGTACACAACATCTTTGTTTGTATGTGGTGCTGAGGATCGAACCCGGGCTGCACGCATGCCAGGCGAGCGCGCTACCACTTGAACCACATCCCCAGCCCAGGTCACACAATTTTGACATTGTTTTATTATTTGTCTAGCTTGTTCCTTAGTTATTTAAAACGCTTTTGTAAAGTATTAGCATTGACATGGAACTTTTTATGAAAATTTGTAGCTTCTTCTAGTGTAGAGAAAATATGTATGTCATGTGTAGTTTTATCTGCTAAATCATTGCCCAAACTAAGGGCTCCAGGCAATCCTGTATGTGCCCTGATATGTCCTATAAAGAACGGATCTTTTCTGTCCCAGATTAGAGTTTGTATAGTGGAAAGCAAAGAGAAAACAGTAGAGGAAGGGGAAATCCTACCAGCATCTTCAAGGGATATTATAGCATTAACTATATACTGACTATCGGAAAATAAATTAAATACAGAATCTTTAAACATCACAAAAGCTTATAATACTGCATTAAGCTCTACCTTTTGAGCTGATTGTTTGGATACTAAAAATGTAAAAGTTTGATCAGGTGTAACTATTGCTGCTGTACCATTATTTGACCCATCAGAGAATATATTTGGAGCATTCATGATAGGTGTTTTTCTTGTCATTTTTGGAAAAATTACAGGATGCGATGATCAAAAAGATAATAAAGGATTAGATGGGAAGTGGTTATCAAATGAAACATTAGATTTGCACATGATTATTGCCCAAGTATTTAACTCATTAGCTAACCCATCAATTTGATTCATAGTATATGGAGTAATAATTTTATTGGGAGAAATTCCAAACACTCCCTTTGCTGCTTTTATTCCTTTGAGTATTAATTGTCCTACAGCCTCAGGATACCTAGTAAGAATAGTGTTAGGCCAAGCGACCTAAGTGGGAATGGAGCTGTCTGGAGTTCTGCAGAGGTGCTGATAGGTTATTCTGCTAAGCCGCTTGTGAGTCTTGCGTGAGCTAGACCTTCGGGCTTTGGTTCCAGAGTAAGGTGACTTACTCCTGAGACAGGATCTCAAAAGATGCTAAGTTGCTGAGGCTGGCCTTTGATTCATAATCCTCCTGCCTCGTAATCCCAAGTAGCTGGGATTACAGGTTGTGCACCATAGTGTCCATCAGACATCAGATTTGTGGTTTTGAATGATCATGTCTACTAAGATGTATAGAATAAATTGGGTGAGCAGAGGCTGACGGAAATATCATAATCTCAGTGAGGGCTATTGGCCTTGAAACACAGTAGGGCATGGATAGTAGAAAGGGGAAGGGTCTGATGGACATCAGGGAGGCAGGCTGGTGGTTGATCAGATATGGGATAATGCCCAGTTTTCCCTGTTCTCCATCTGGGTATGCAAATGGTGGTGCTGTTACCTGGAAGGGAGAACAGAAAAGCTAGTTTTGGTCATGAGTGATAAACACAAAGAACTATACAATAAGCCAAAGTCTTTTGAAGGAAGAGGATTATGTTAGTAATTATCAACTTCACCATTTGAAAGAAATAAAGCTAAAAAAAGATAGTTATTGTTTTTATGTTCCCAGAGGCAATTTTATGGGGATTGGGTGAGATTGTCTAACAAAGTACATGCTTGAATTGTCATGTAGCTATCCAGAATGATAATAGAGAATTGGTTTTGCCTCATAGTGCAGTCTGTTTCTGGAAATCTTAGATACAACATTAGGTATAGGGTTGCAAGTTGTGTGTCCTGTTCCTCTCTCCCCACCCCCAGAAGTTAGCTTTTTCAAACATTGTAAGAATTTCTAACGTCCTACTACTGTTTCCTAGGTTTACAAGTTTCTTAAGTTTCAGTTGCAACTTGTTCCAAGAAACCTCCTTTGCATCTTATTCTTTTGTGTTGTTATTATCTTCCTTTTGATAAAAACCAATGTTGCCAAAGTTGACACTACAAATACAAACCATTTATCTGTAGGACATTTTGGAAATGTACCTGATAGTGGAATGGAAACCTACTTTGCTTCCCTGCTTCTTTCTTTATAAATTTGTAGCTGGTACCTGAGAATCTTTAGAGGATGACATTAGTAGGCATCCATGCAAATACATTTGGTTATTACGCTGTGTTTCATCATCAGAGATTCTGTCCTCTTGCTTGTAAATGAGTGTGATGCCCTGTATGGTCCTGAGAAATAAGTTGGTCTTTAGTGATTAATTGTTGAATGAAAGAGTATTATGAACTCTTTATTGTTTGTATGAAGAATTGAACCCAGGACCACTAAGCACTGAGCCACATCCCCATCCCCATCCCCATCCCCATCCCTTTTTGTTTTTTTATTTTGAAACAGGATCTTACTGAGTTGCTAAGAGTTTCTCTAATTTGTTCAGTCTGGCTTTGAACTTGAGATCCTCCTGCCTCAGCCTCCTGAGCTGCTGGCTTTACCGGCCTGCCACTGCCCCAGGGCCAGCATGTTTTGCATTTAAATCTTTCATGGTTTTTAGGTTTTTTTTTTTTTTTTCCTTTCTCCAGGTATTTTCTGAAAATAAAATGTCATTTTTAGAAGCATATAAAACTTATATGCTTATAATAATGAAGCAGGCAGTGTTTCATAGGATTAAATTAAGTGATTTAGAATATTCCTTTGGCATAATTTATGATAGCACAAGCCTTGTTTGTATGGACCCCTTTTCAGTACAGCCACTAATAAAGTGCTAATACAATTGACAGATAAAAGTTTTCTATTTGCTTAAATTCATATTACCTAGGAGTTTTATTTTTAAAAATTAAGTCTCGAAAAGGATTCTTTACTTTTAAAAATAAGTAACTACTTCATATTTTGAAATTAAAATAGTTAAATATTTGCACATTTACAGTGTTATATTGACCTAATAGAAATAAGTGTCTGTATAATAAGAACTTGGTTTTCCAGGTTTATTTCATTTTTCTCAACTATCAAACATAAGCCAATGATTTTTAAATTCTGCAGTGTTTCAGGGCAGTAAGCCAGGTGGTGAGGAGGTGGTGCTAAACCCTGCAAGTACTTTACCTCTAGTGGGAGAGGAAAATGTGCGTGCATACAGTTAATTAAAATGCAAGAGAAATAAGAGAAACTGCAGTAAGTGCTGGAATTGAGATCTGTGGGAGATACAGAGAATTCATCAGAAGTGGATCAAATTTGAATTGACTATTGAAGGAAGAATAGAATCTGGCTAGATTAAAGTATGCCTTTTATAAGGCATATGGAACAAAGTTGAGCTGAGATGGGTGATGTTTTAGCTTTGTATCTTTCTGACTGAAAGACCTTACAAGAACAAATTAGAGGAGGAAAATTTATTTTGTCTCTCATTTCAGAGGTTCAGTCATTCCATGGTTGGCAGCCTCCCTAACTCTGGGCCCAAGATCAAGCAGAACATCATGGCAGAAGGGTGTGGCAGAGGAACACACGTTAACAGGACTTGATAGCCTCAAAGCAAGAGCTCTCCTCACCAGGGACAAAATATAAACCCTAGAGCACGAAGCCCAATGACCTACTTCCTCTAGCGCATCCTGTGTGCCTATAGTTACTACTACCCAGTTAGTTATTATTAGTGGATTAATCCACCAATTAGGTCACAACTCTGATAATCTAATCATTTCTCTAAATGTTCTTGCATTGTCTTCACAGGTGAGCTTTTGGGAGACACCTCATATCTAAACTAAAATAGGAGAGTTTTTTTTTTTTTTTTGATATTTGTTCAGGAAGGGCATCAGGAACAAACTGAAGGAACACCCTTAAATTGTATGTACTGGCTGAGTTCTTCAGATGTGAAAATGAATCTTCTGTGACTGTCTGGTCAGCACATAAAAACCTCTTCAGAAGGTTTTTAATTTTTACTGATGTTGGGGAAAGGATCTGGAGGAATAGCTATTGCAGTTGAGTTGTTTTTAGCTGGAGAGAGAGACACACACCATTTTGGAATACCTTCTTGTGTGCCCAGTCTGGCAGGTGGAGCTAGATTGTGAGATCGTAGTGTCCTAGTTGGGCTTTTCTAGATGGGGCTCTGGAGCTCTCTGTGTAGTCAGTGGTAGAAAGGGCCACTTTATCTTATACCTAGATTATTTTGTTCAAAGATATTTTCCTCCCCAGTGGAAATTTCTCTTATACTATTTGTGCCTTTTTAAGAATTAAATTTTCTTAAAAATATATTTGAATAAATGTGAAAGGAAGTAGCTAATGCCTGGCTCATAGCAAGTGCTAAACTTTACCTGACTTTTCACATCAGTAAATTATAAATTTCCTTGTTTTAATTCCAGTGTAGTTCCACAGGATAATCCACAGAATCAGAGGTTATTCTGATAACCTCTGGGGGAGTGGCTTTATTTATAATGAAACAAAAGTATATAATAAATTTCCTCTGTACTCAGAGTTGCCATAAGTGCAAGTCTTTCTGAAGTATGTTTTTTTTTTTTTTAAGTTGTAGATACAGTGCCTTTATTTATTTTTATGTGGTGCTGAGGTTTGAACCCAGTGCCTCACACATGCAAGGCAAGCACTCTACCACTGAACTACAACTCCAGCCCTGATGTATGTTTTTTTTTTTTTTTAAGAATTTTTTAAAAATATTATTTAGTTGTAGATGGACATAATATCTTTACGTGGTTCCGGGGACCAAACCCAGTGCTTCACGCATGCTAGGCAAGCACCATACCACTGAGTCACAGTCCTGGCCCCTCTGAAGTATGTTTTCAAATTACTGTTGTTATCAGTTGAATTTCTAGAAAAATGTAACATTATAATGGTGAAAAACTTTAAGGAGTTCTGTGAGATAAGTGTTGGAAGAGTTATAAATGTAGAAAAAAAAACAAACCCAGTCTTTCCTATGCTCTTCCAGCATGCTTCTGACACCAGATGTGTGAACTCCCTGTTCTCCCATCCTCGCTGCAACAGCAGATGCCATCTGAGCATCCTGTGATCCAGTTCAGTTCTGACACTGCCTACCTGGAGATAGCGTGGGCTCCCACAGGTTGAATGAAGGTTCTGTCCCTGAGACTGCCTTCCCCTCCTCAGGTGCCAGATTCAAGTCCCAGGTTTTGTTTTACCTGTGCTTCTGACATACCAGGTATATATTAGAGTTCCCACAGCTCCCTTATGAGGTTTAATTAATTTGCTAGAGCTGCTCATAGAACTCAGGGTAGCACTTACATTTTCCAGTTTATTATAAAGGATATCGCAAAGGATATAGATGAAGAAATGCATAGGATGAGGTATGGAGAAAGGGAAGCGGAGCTTTATACCCTCTCTAGGCACAGCATCCTTCAGGAACCTCCATGTGCTCTGTTATCCAAAAACTCTCTGAACCCTGTCTTTTGGGTTTTTAGGATGCTTCATTTTGTAGGCACAGTTCATTGACCATTGGTGATCAACTTAACCTTCATCTCTTCTCTAGAGCCCCTCTCCCTTCTTCAGATTAGAACCTTCTGATTCTGCCGTGGTCTTTCCAATATTGACTAGTTCCCATCCTGAAGCTATCTAGAGGCTTCTAGCCATCAGTCAGCTCATTAATAAATATACATACCACTTTGAAGATTCCAAGGATTTTAGGAGCTGTATGCCAGGAAATGTGGATTAAGGCCAAATTATATTGCACAATATCGCAAGTTAGCAATGCCCAGAATAGATATCAGTGTCTTTAGGCAAAAAATACAAGTTTTATAATGTGGCTGATGATTTTCCTGTCAAAGACTATTTTCTGGTTAACATACTCACATTGTTAGAATATTTTCTTCAATTTTGGTTTTTGGTCAGATTTTCCTTCAAATTGTTAAATTTCAAATATTATCAATTACACAGTGCCTCTTATGGTCTAGATATGAGGCGTCCCTCAAAGCTCAAGTGTTAGACAATACTAGAACAATTCAGAGGTGAAATGATTAGGTTATGAGAGCTTTAACCAAGTCAGTGCATTAATCCAATTGACTGCATAAACTAGGTGGGGACTATGGGTAAGTAGATCATTGGGGGCATGCCTTTGGGGTATATATTTTGTCCTTCTTGAGCAGAGTCCTGTGTCTGTCTTGCTCTCTGTTTCCTGGTATATCCTGAGCTGCTTTCTTCCGCTATACTCTTCCGTCCTGATATTCTGCCTCATCTTTGGTCCCAAGGAATGGAGCCGACAGTCTATTGACCGAGGCCTTTGAAACAATAAACTTTTCCACTTATAAATTGTTCTTTTCAGTTCTCTTGGTCAGATTTGTGAAAAAAATGTGTAAAATAATGCTTTAAATATTTCTATAAAAGGGAATGCTACATGTTAGTAATGTCACAACTGTAAGGAAGAATGCTTTCCATTGTTGCTGGGATGCTTTTATTAGAGTATATTCAGGAGACCCCAACTTGAGCAGTTAACAATCCATAAAAACTCTTCCTGATGAGAGCATAACTTGTACAGAACTGTATAGCATTTTGCAGCGTTTGCTTTTTAGATGTCTACAATCTTTGATCTGTTAATTTTATTCCTGTTATGTCCTAGGAAAAAAATTGGTAAAAAATAAACAAAGGTTCCTAACCAAAGATGTTTTTGACAGTGTGTGTAGACTTCCCCGAACTGGAAACAAAGGAATGGTTAAGTAATTTTGATACATTTGTGTGATGAAGTAGCATATGCCTGATAAAGTGATATTTTACGGAGTTTTTAATGACACGAGGATATGCTTATGAAAAGAAGTATTTAAATTCTATAGAATATATCTGGGTAAAAGTTGTGAGGAAATACATTGAGATATATTAGGACTTACCTCTGGAGACTAGGGTAAGTCTAGTTTATTTATAGCTTAGTTTATTAGTTTATTTATAGCTCTGTACTTTACAGATTATTTTTCCTCCCTATGATAGATTGAACCCAAGGGGGCAGGCTAACACTGAGGCACACCCTTTAACCCTTTTTATTTTTTATTTTGAGACAAGGTCTTGCTAAGTTGCTGAGGCTGACTTTGAACTTGCCATTCCTCTTGCTTCCTGAGTCACTGGGATTACAGATGTACACCACCACACCCGACTGGTTTACAGATTCTTAAGAAAAAAATCTGACGAATAAAACTATTCATGCAGAAAAATCAGAGGCCATATCTCTATTTTGGAAAGTTGGCTCTCTGAAAGGAAGAAGGGTAGAATGGGAACGGGGGATGTTGCATAAGAGAAGATGACAAAGGATGGTACTTGGACTGCTCCAGGCAGAGGGAATGGACAAGGGATACACCACCAGGGAAGCAGTCTCGTGATTTAGGGGTTAGATGTTTAAGGAGTGATGTGGGAATGCTCTGTGATGTTCACCTTGATTGATAGGTATGGTTCCATAAGAGACAAATGGCCAGTCTTAATCAGTCATTTTTTATCTGTCTTTGTCTATTTGTATTTTCTTTCCTTTTTTGAATCTGGATCATAAGCATACTTTGGTAAATTGCCAGTAGACATTAGTGATAATGACTCCTTAGAGTAATGGTGTATAATCATGGGTGTGTATCAGTAATCTGTTGACGTGTGCCCAGGCCACATACCAGACAGACCTGGGTCAGGATCTCCTGCTTTAGTTTCTGGGTATTTGGGGGTTGGGGTGGTGGTGGATTATGGTGTATAGTTCTCTTTAGAAACTGTTGTATTATAGTGGCCAAAATAGTAGATTTAATTTTGTGTTGTATTTTATTTTCTCCCAGATAAATTCCAAATTCTTCATGAAATGGTGTCAAACTATGGTTTCAACCTTTCTAGAATTTTTTCCAATATTATTCTTCGGGTTCCTTGAACAGCAGCAAAAAATAACAAGCCCTCTTCTTTTGCCATACCTCTGTTCATACATTGCCTCCTGCCAGGATTTGGCACCTACTTCTGTTGACACCTTTTTCTTCTTTGTATATCTCTTTAATTCTTTCTCCTTTCTCAGAGCATTCCTAGAGATTCTGTCATCCAGAGAACATTTCTCCCTTCTTGAAATATTTTATTTTCCGTGTTGTATCTCCTGGACCTTAATACAGCACAGGAAACTGTATGCCTTGAGTATGTATTGAATTGATTAAAAAAGTTATGTTATCAAGACATTTTCTGCCTTATTTTGTATTGTTATTTGTATACTTGTTTTATGGTTTGTATATGGTATGTTCCCCAAAAGCTCATGTGTGAAACAATGCAAGAAGGCTTAGAGGTGAAATGATTGGTTATGAGAGCCTTTACCCAATCAGTGAATTCATCCCCTGATAAAATTAACTGAATGGTAACTCTGTTAAACGCCAATACGCATCTAGGTTGGTTTCACAGTGTAGCAAGGGTATGGGTAGAGGAGGTGGGTCACAGGTGTGTGCCTTTTGGGGTATCTATTTTTTTTCTGGCAAGTGGAGTCTCTTTCTCTGCTTTCTGATCATCATATGATCTGCTTCACCATACTCTTCCACCTTGATGTTCTGCCTCACCTTGAGCCCCAAGGAATGGATCTTCCACTGAGACCTCTGAAACTGTGAGCCCCTTTCCTCCTCTAAAATTGTTCTTGTCAGGTCTTTCAGTCACAGCAGCTAAAAAGCTGCCCTGTCTGATCTAATCTGTCAGGCGAATCCTAACTCTGAGAGAAGACTCATGTTGTACTCATTTTAGCAATAAAATAGTTTTATAAATATTGCATGAAGAAATAAATGAGAGCTCTTCTCTATACTTTGGGTTATCAAGCAGAATTTGGAATGGTAAGAAAGAATCCCAAGATTCATGACATAAGGGAAAGAGAATAATAGCTCTGAGATGATAGTTTCTGAGTTCTCATTGGTTATGTTCGTGGGATGCCCAGACTGGAGGGGCTTTAGTCCCGCACTGTCAGTTGAATGCAGTTGATGGTTTTCAGGATAGTTTTCAGTTGTTACGCTCACATTGACGTGGAACCATATCTTCTATGAATGCAAGGGAGAGAGATTTATAGTGCTTGGTTTCATGGGTGCCAGTCTCAGTACCACCCTATGTTTTGAATTTCTGTTCCATCTTAGGTAAGTTTCGTTTTAAGTTTAACTTTAAATCTTTTATTTTCTCATTATATACTGCTCTTGCAAGTTAATGAATAGATTAAAATTAGGCAGTGAAAGTCAGGGCTGAGTTTCCCATGTGTTAATGTCAATGACTGTGAGGGGTTTACAGGATTTTAAAGTATTGGCGTTTAACCAGTAAGAGTGTGATGGGAACATGTGTTATGATCAGCTTACAGTGAAGAATTTGCTCATGGTTATGGTGGCCTTTTTGGGGTGGGGGGAGAAGTTGCATAAAATGTAAATTCATCAGCTTTAGGTGTACTATTCAATGAGTTGTGATAAATATACAAATATATGGTGAGGAAACACTTCAACACCCAGAGTTCTTTGAGCCCTTTTACAGTCAGTAAGCTCTCCTGCTCCCACTCCCTGGCTCTCAGCAACCCTGGATCTCCTTTCCCCTTGCTTTGAATTTTTAAAATGGCATCTTGGCCAGGTTCATGCTTTTGTAATCCCAGAGGCTAGAGAGGCTGAGGCCAGAAGAGTTCAAAACTTAGTGAGGCCCTAGGTAACATAGCAAGACCCTATCTCAAAACGGTAAAAGGGCTTGGGTTGTGCCTCAGTGGTTAAGTGCCCCTGGGTTCAGTCCCTGGTACCAAAACTAAACAAACAAACAAACACAATGGCATCATATACCATGTGGTTATTTAATATTGACTTCTTTTGCTTAGCACAGTGCGTTTGAGTTCAAGTTGTTTTTTTTTTTTTTTTTTGCTCATTGTGTGGTTGTTGCTGATTAATATTCCCTTAGTCACAATTTATCCTTTCTAGAGTGATTTCTTTTTTCTTTTAAAGGAGGAAACGTTTATTTTGGCTCACAAATGCCTTGATTTTGTTCTCTTTTTCGGCTGAGTAATATTCCACATTTTTAAAAATTTATTAATCTACTGAAGCATCTAGGTTGATTTCATAGTTTAGCTCTTGTGAATTGTGCTACTGTAAACATTGATGTGGCTGTGTCCCTAGTATGCTGTTTTTATTTAAGTCCTTTAGGTATAGGTTGAGGAGTGGGATAGCTGGGTCAAATGGTAGTTACATTCCCAGCTTTCCAAGGAATCTCCATACTGTTTTCTATATTGGCTGCACCAATTTGTAGTCCAACCAGCAATGTATGAGTGTGCCTTTTCCCCCACATCCTCGCCAACACTTATTGTTGTTTGTGTTCTTAATAGCTGCCATTCTGACTGGAGTGAGAATGAAATCTTAGAATAGTTTTGATTTGCATTTCTCTGATTGCTAGAGATGATGAACATTTTTTCATACATTTATTGATCGATTGTATAACATCTTCTGAGAGATGTCTGTTCAGTTCTTTGGCCCATTTATTGATTGAGCTACTTGTTTTTTTTTTTTTTTCTTCGTGGTGTTTAGCTTTTTGAGTTCTTTATGTACCCTAAAGATTAGTGCTGTATCTGATGTGCGTGTTGTAAAAATTTGCTCCCATTCTGTAGGCTCTCTAGTCACCTTACTGATTGTTTATTCTTTTGAGAAGCTTTTAGTTTGAATCCATCCCATTTATTGATTCTTGATTTTAATTCTTGTGCTATAGGAATGTGATTAAGGAAGTTGGGTCTAATATGACATGATGGAGATTTGGGCCTACTTTTTCTTCTAATAGGTGCAGTGTCTTTGAATTCCTAAGTCTTTGAACCACGTTGAGTTTTGTGCATGGTGAGGGATAGGGGTTTAATTTTTTTTTTTTGGTTACATATGGATATCCACTTTTCCCAGTACCATTTGTTGAAGAGACTGCCTTTTCTATAGTGTATGTTTTGGGCGCCTTTGTCTAATATAAGATAACTGTAATTGTGTGGTTAGTCTCTGTGTTCTCTATTCTGTACCATTCGTTTACCAGTCTATTTTGGTGCCAATGCTGTTTTTGTTACTATTGCTCTGTAGTATGGTTTAAGGTCTGGTATAGGGATGCCTCCTGCTTCACTCTTCCTGCTAAGGATTGCTTTAGCTATGCTGGGTCTCTTTTTTTTTTCCGGATGATTTTCATGATTGCCTTTTCCATTTCTATGAGGAATGCCATTGGGATTTTGATCAGAATTGCATTAAATCTGTATAGTGCTTTTGGTAGTATGGTCATTTTGACAAGGGAAATCTTTCCATCTTCTAAGGTCTTCTTTAATTTCTTTCTTTAGTGTTCTGTAGTTTCTGTTGTAGATAGAGGTCTTTCAAATCTTTCATTAGGTTGATTGCCAAGTAATTTATATTTTTTGAGGCTATTGTAAATTGGGTAGTTTCTCTCTTTTCCTTTTCATTGGTTTTTCACTGATATGCAGAAATGCCTTTGATTTATGAGTGTTGATTTTGTAGAGTGATTTTTTTGAAGATCACAACACTGGCATGTTATATTTGACTAGTGATTTATTTGACCCCTAATGTCCAAGCTGAACACACAAATTTTTTAAGTGTGTGTGGGGGACCCTGCATTAAAGTAAAAAATTAGACTGAGGGCCTTGAATATAATAGTTATGATGATAGCATATGTAGGTGATGACCTTTCTTAGTGTGGCCCCTGAACCATCTGCATCAATATCTTCTGGTGTGCCTATCAGATATGCCATTGTGCAGGCCTTCTCTTAGATTTAGTGATTAGGGATGTCCAAATGCCTGAAGTGGATGTCAGTACTAATGCTGGCTCATCTCATCGAAGTGAGTGTGCTTCCTAAATGTTTCCTGTTCAAACTGTCTTCATAAATTAATAATTTATTTCTGTAGACATAGAAGCATTAAATTGAAAAAGTATGGAAGAAGTATTAACATCTTGAAAAGTAAAGCTTATTTACTTTTTTGTTAGTCACTGAATTGTTTTTCCTGGTGTGATCTATTATTGTCTTGTTTCTTGTTGCTTCATCTAATCATCTTGGGGTTTTTTTTTTTTTGTGTGTGGTGCTGGGTTTTGAACCCAGGGACTTGTGCATGAAAGACAAGCACTCTACCAACTGAGCTATATCTCCAGCCCTGAGTCATCTTGTTAATACAGGGCACATGCTTTATATGTCTGTGTAAAATAAATGATACATATCGTCCACAATGCTCTGCACTTTTTCATTCATCCACAGCCTTTCCTTCATAATAGCACATATAGAACTACTACCACATTATTTTTGTATAATAGCTTTAAAAGAGATTATTCCCGTATCATGAAATCTACCCACTTAAAGTATACTATTCTGGGGTTTTTCAGTACACTGAGAGTTTTGCAACCATCATCCTGCCGATTTTAGGAGATTTTCGTCCCATCCCCCAAAGCCATATACTTCAACAGTCATCTCCGTTTTCTCCACTATCCTATCTTCTGTTTTCACAAATCTTTCCATTTTAGACACTTATTATAAATGGAATCAAATATTGTTTTCAGTGACTGGCGTTTTTGATGGACTATATGTTTTCAAGGGTCATCCATGTGTTAACATTTTTTAATACTTAATTTCTTTTTTTTTTTTTTTTGGTCAAGTGATATTCTATTGTATGGTTTTGCCATCCTTTTATTTATTCATTGGTTAAGTGACATTTTGGTCGTTTCCTCTTTGGACTGTTTGGAAGATTTTTTGAGAGTGACAATTTTCCAAAGTAGTTTCACCAGTTTCCACTTTGCTCAGCAGTGAGTATTCTGAATTTTGTACAACCTTGACATCATAGGATTACCTTAAAAAAAAAAATCACTGTTCTTATAGGTGTGAAGTAGTATCTCTTTGTGGTTTTGGTTTTTATTTTTCTCTTGGTGAAGGGTGTTGATCATATTTCCTAGTAGTTTTATAGTTTTAGCTTCTGTATTTAAAACTTTTGATTCATTATGAACTAATTTGCTTTTGTTTTGCTTTGTACGGGGGATTGAACTCAGGGTCACACTATCACTGAGCTACATCCCCAGCCCTATTTTATTTTATTTTGACATGGGGTCTTGTTAAATTGTTGCAGCTGGCCTCAAACTTGCTGTCTTCCTGCCTCAGCCTCTGCAGTTATTGGGATTGCAGGTGTGTGCCACTGTACTTGGCATGAATGAGTTTTTGTATATGGTTGGGGTAGGAGTCCAACTTTATTTTTTGCATGTGAATATTAAGTTGTTCCATCACCATTTATTTGTTAAATAGACTGTTCTTTCCTGATTAAGTGTTCTTAGCATCTTTGTTGAAAATCAGTTTATTGTAAATGTGAGGGCTTGTTTCTGGATGTGCAGTTGTATTCTATTGATTTATATGTCCTTATTTTAGTATCACACTCTCTTCATTACTGAAGCTTTGTAAGAAATTTTGAAATTGCAAAGTGTGAATCCTCCATTTTTGTTCTTCATTTTCAAGAAAAACTGTTGGCTATCCTGGAACTGTGTTTTTTTTTTTTTTTTTTTTCTTCCTTATGAATTCTGGGAATGACTTGGCAATTTCTGCAAAGAAGGTAGCTGGGATTTTGATGAATTTGCATTGAATTTATAGATAATTGGGTCATTGCCATATTTTTTTATAATATGAGATGGGCTCTTTCTGTTTGTTTAGGTCTTCTTTAATTTGTTTTAGCACTGTTATATAGTTTTATAATATGTTTTGGACATCTTTTATTATAATTATTTCTGAGTATTTTATTTGTTTTGATGTCCTTATGAATAGTGTTGTTACCTTAATTTCATTTGCCTCATTCTTTTTGGCAGTTACATTGTATAAATGTGCGATAATCTATCATAATGTTATTAATAAGTTTCTATTGAAGGACATTTAGATCCCAGTATGTTGCAATTTGCAGACGTTGCCACATTGAATATATCATGAGGGTAAATGCCAGTAATAAAATGTGCTAAAGGTATTCAGACACTGGAATTCTCTAATTTAAAATGGTTATATTCTTTCTATTTATCTTTTTAATGCTTATTTTAAAACTTCCCATAAATCCTTTAAGTTCTATAGAAAAATGTTCTAAATTCATTTTAGCTCATCTTATTGTTAAAAATAATGATACACTGGAAGAGGGTTATGTTACTAAAAAATTTCCAAAATAACTGCTGTTAGCTGTGTTGTGGCCCAGTGGTAGAGTGCTCATCTCACACGTGTGAAGCACTGGGTTTAATTCTCAGCACCACATAAAAATAAATAAATAAAAGTTGAGGAAGGAGGGGAGGAAGGGAGGAAGGAAGGAAGGCTTTCTCTGAGCATGAAAACTGTTCTATATTTGTACTGCCCATGCTAATCTGTCAGCTCTAGTCATATGTGCCTTTGGCATTTGAAATAAGGGTAGAATGAGTGAAGATTTTTAAACTTTTTATTCAGTTTTAACTAATGTATAACACATGCATAGGGACTTCATTTCTTTTCTGTTTGTGTTCTAAATTACCTTAGAGGATAGAGAGTTATCTGTACTTGAATTTTGTTGATTCATTTCATATTAGTAATTGTAGATGTCTTTAGACTTGAAGCTTTCAAGTTTGCAGAAGTTTTGTTCACAGTGGTACATTTGCATGATTTCCTGAGTAGCATGAGGCAATTGTTAGTGGTTACAGCAAATTTCACCAGTACAGGTCTTAATCAACAGTTCATTTTAGTAGTGGTGTACCCTGAACATCGCTGGCTTCTGGTTCCCTCCAAACAGAGCTTTTAGATAAAAAAGGAAATGGGCCCTTAGTTTGCTAGTTCTTAATATATGTTCATATACATATGTGTGTGTGTGTATATATCTTGATATAATGTAAAAACTGGTTTTTAAAAACTGCATTTTCATTATGATCCTGTATGGAGTCATGATTAGGATGTGTTTTATGTAGGGCACAATGTAGTTCTTTGTGAACAATTCAAGTGGCCAGTTAGAAGTTGGCTTTTTAAATTTTTTGCTCTTGTCACTGAAATATGGTGTATTTCTTATGTGAAAGTATGTTCTTAAATTAGCACTTTGTATATATGTATTTTGTGATACATGTGTTTTGCTGAGTAAAAGGTAGGCTTACTTGTACTTTGTACTTGTCTGTTTCTCTAAACTCTGTTTTATTTTGTTGCTGAGGATTGAACCAAGGGCCTCATGCATGCTTCAGCATGCCCTCTACCACTGAGCTATGCTCCCAGCTCTTTAAATCTGTATTTGAAACTTAAAAACTTAGATTGGTGCTGATGAGAGCTGGGGATTTGGCTCATTGATAGAGTGCTTACCTATCATGTGCAAGGCCCCTGGTTCAATCCCCAGCACTGCCCCACCTCCCAAAAATGTAGAAGAGGAAGATGATGATGCTACGGGTCATTAACTTTAGATCATAGACCAGGAATCTAGACTTTGTGGCTGTGTTCTTTGCTCTAAACTGGATTTTTTTAATCCTTAACCTGGCACTTTCACATGCTTGGAAAGCCTTCAGCTACCAGCTACGTGCTCATCACATCTGCTTCTATTTGCAGCTAACACGTTATTTCTTTTAGTTATCAATTCTGTGTCAAGCAGTCCTTACTGTATTCTATGTTGCCCCTAAAACTCAAATGGACTCAAACAGAAGTTATTTTTCTCTGAAACCCCCTTTGCCTCCTCCTCTTTAGTGTGTATATACATGAATGGAGCACTATTTTACTGCCAGAAATGTAGGAGGCACATACCCCTAACAAATTAATTCTAAGTTCTGGTGTTTATTGTCTCTTCCTTGGACCACCAGTTACAATATTTCCTCACTAATTTCCTTTTTGCTTTCATTCTTTTTACCCTTTTTACACACTGATTCTTCAGCAAAAGCAATTCTCTAATGCTCATTCACCTCACTGTTTGAACCCTGAGTGAGGTAAGAAAGTGCATGTATTGGTTGGTTTTATCTCTGCTTAGAAATACTATTTGGATATTTCTCAAGCTAACAGTTTACCACAGAGAGGGAGAATAAGAAGGAGGGAGGGAGAAGAGTGAGTTTTAGATCTGGAGATGGATATGGAGAAGAAGGGAACTATTTTATTTTATGTGAACTTTCCTGAGGGAATTCTCCTAGAACACCTTTTGTGTGTTGATTAAAGATTAATTGGAAAGCATTTCTTAAATTGTGTCCACTTAAACTGGTGACAAAGAATTTTTTTCTCTCTACCAATTGTATAGTTTGCTTGTTCTTTACTCTATGTAAAAGAAAGAAACAGCGGGAAGGAAATCCCACTCCTATCTAGTTGCCTTGGCAGTTTAGGGCAGATGATACATGTGTTTTGCTGGGATTGTTCAGTTTTTCCTTCCTTTTCTTATAAAGCAATTGGACATGCAAGATGTACTATGAAGTTGATAAATATAGTAAGATAATTTTAGCATAATATTGAAAGAACAGATTTTGTTGATTTTTTAAAACTGCATTTTTATTATGATCCTGTATGGAGTCATGATTAGGATGTGTTTTATGTAGGGCACAATGTAGTTCTTTGTGAACAATTCAAGTGGCCAGTTGGAAGTTGGCTTTTTAAATTTTTTGCTCTTGTCACTGAAATATGATGTATTTCTTATGTGAGAATATGTTCTTAAATTAGCACTTTGTATAAACTTCAGACTCTCTTGGCTTTTTTTTTTTTTTTTTTTTTAATATTGGAGATTGAACCTAGAGGTGCTTTATCACTGAATTACAGCCCATTTGTTTGTTTATTTTGAGACAGGGTTTCACTAGGTTCCTGAGGCTGACTTCAAACTTTGGATCCTCCTGTTTCAGCCTCCCAATTTACTCTGGGGTTACAGGCATTCACCATTGTGCCCATCAGCCTGCTTTTTAAAGAACTACATTATCCTTTCCACCCTAAATTTATTATGTGTTCATTTATAAAAGAGACCATGCACACAGAATGCTGAAATCTGAAAGTGGATATTTCTAATTTTTCTTGAAAGTATATACTTCATGAAGGCATAATTTTGCTCCAAAAATAGAACATAGCTGTATAGATTTTCTTTTGTATTTTTAAAATAGCTTTTTGAGGTTTAATTCACATACTAAGCATTTTACCCATTTAAATATTTAAAACATAACATATGTGTTTGCTGAATCATATAACCATAACCACATTAGAAAATTGTAGCATATACGAACACTTTTGTTTCTTTTTATTATTGAATAATATTTCTTTATAAGGTTATATCACATTTTGTTTTTCCGTTTATCAGCTGATGGAGATTTGGGTTCTTTCTGCTTTTGTTTATTATGAATAATAATAATAATACTGGGAACACTTCTGGACAAGATTTTGTGTGGAGATATATTTCAATTTCTCTTGGATATGATCTAGGATAGATACGTTGTGTCATATGTTGACTCCATATCAACTTCAAGAAGACCCTCCAGACTGTTTTTGTAAATGTGCCATTTACATTTTCACCAACACTGTAAGAGAATTCTCATTTCTTCATCTTTCTTTTAACATTTATTATTGTATGGTTTTTTAATACTAATCTGGTGGTTGTGAGGTGGTATCTTAAGGTGATTTTGATTTCCTTTTCCCTAATGACTAAGGATGATGAGCATTCTTTAATGTTTTAGTCATTTCGTATATCATCTTTCGAGAAATATCCATTATAATCCCCCACCCTGCAGTGGTGCTGTGAATCAAACCCACAGCCATGTGTATGATAGGCAAGTTGCAAGTTGCTCCCACCACTAAGCTACTCCCTATCCTTTACTCATTTTTTTAAAATTTAATTCATTCTAACTTTTTTTTCCCCTTAAATTTTTGGTGCTGGGAATTTCACTCAGGGTCTGTGCATGATAGGGAAGGGTCCTACCACCAATCTATGCTCCAGCCTCCTAAATTGTTGTCTTTAAAAAAAAATTTTTAGTTGTAGTGGACACAATACCTTTATTTTATTTATTGATTTTTATGTGGTGCTGAGGATCGAACCCAGGCTCACACATGGTAGGCGAGCGCTGTATCGCTGAGCCACAACCCCTGCCCTTGTTATGTCTTTTTATTGTTTAGTTTCATATTCTAGATACCAGCCCATTTTAATTATATGGTTTGCAAATACTTTCTTTCCATTCAGGCGGCATGTTTTATTTTCTTGGTAATACTGTTTGAAGCATAAAGGTTCTTAGTTGTAATGAAGTTCAGCTTATCTGTCTCCCCCCCCCCCGTCCCCGCTATAAATGCTTATGCTTTTGCTGTTGTATGTAAGAAACATTGCCTAACCCAAGATCATGAAAATTAACTCCTGTTCGCTCAACTGCTCCTGAGTTACATAGTCCTGGGTATATAGGTATCTATTTGTCCAGTACCATCTGTTGGAAGGACTATTGTGTTTCATCATTTAATTGTCTTCATACCCTTGTTGAAATATTTCTGGATCCTCCCCAATCCCGTGGCTGTTTGTATGTGCTTCTAGTAACTCTTATATAAAATAAATTCTTGAGGGTTTCATTAGGATTAATAGGAGTTGTTTCTTTTCTGACCTTCATGAGAATGTACTTTGTTAGATAATCTGTCACCTCTCAACTTTTTTTTTTTTTTTTTTTTTTTGAGATTTAACCAGCTTTTGCATTATTCTAGAAACCTCTTTTAGAGGTTTAGAAGGTGACTTGAAGATGGTGTGGCATGGTTTCTTTGTGTCTGCCTGAGGGAAACTTACCTATGTAAGTTTCTCCTGTGTCGGAGCAGGATGAATGGGTTGAAGAAGAATCAGTGATTGGAGCTACAGCATTTGGCTGTTGAATCAGTACTTACTATGATGAGTTGAACGATTTGAGAGTCTGTGCTAATTACTACATAGTAGGTCAGTAAGAGAAGCTTTTGAAAAAAGAATCACTGATATGAACAGGCTTCTGTAACCAGAGCTACCACTGTGGTACAGGTTGAATCCAGAGTCTAGAATACATTTTGTGCCTTCCTGTAATATGAGATTCCAGTGGCCACATTAAAAAAAAAAAGTAAAAGAATTAAGTGAAATTAATAATATACTTTAACTAATGTACAAAAACATGATAACATGTAACAATTACTAATATAATATTTTACTTTTTTGTACAAAGTCTTAGAAATCTAGTATGTATTTTATATTTACAGCAAATTTAATTTTGAACTAGACACATTTCAAATGCCTGTTATCCACCTGTGACCAGTGACTAATGTATTGGGTGTGCAGTTCTAGATATTTTGATATTACAGCCACTTGAGCTGTTACATCAACATTACTCAGTGTTCTCTCTACTTCATGATATCCTGACTTCAGACTTTTAACTTAACTTAGTAGCACTGGCCTTTGCAGAGCATTCTCACTGGCAGAATGTAAAATGACTGTTCACTTAGACCAGAGGGTCTAAGAATTTTGTTAAGCTATTTTGGCAGCTCAGCATTTTGGTAAGAGAGAGACACTTTATGATGAATGTGCCTGAGTCTCTGACGTGAGAGGAAATGGACAATGAAAATTTTATTCTGTTCTCCCAGATACAGTCTGTTCCACTGAAGAAAATAGAAAATATCACTAGTGCAGTGGTTGTCAGTTGGAATGATCTCCCCGCCTTCTAACACACTCGGGCATTTTTTTTATATTTGGACGTATTTTGGGTGGTCACAGTAGGGTGTGTGTATGTACGCTACTGACGTGTAGGGGCTAAAGGCCTGGAATGGTAATAAGTATTCTACAATGCACCAAATAGTTCCCACAACAATTAATTACCTGGCCCAGGTGTGAATAGTGCTGAGCATAGTGGTGTGCTGCACTAGAACTGGATGTTTCTTTTGTTGTTAAATCATTTCTACAGTGAATACAATGTGCTTTACATTTAGAGAATCAACTCACTTTGTTTTCATATAAAATTTCTAAGTTAGGAAAAAAATAGCTTTCAAAATACATCTGACTGAGCTAATTTGTTAGGTAGATTGTGCCTATACCCCTGAAGCATGGGTCTGGAAGCAGCTTTCTGTCAAGCAGGGAATAGCAGTGTCCCTCGAAATTGTTTCTCATTCTTCCCTTAGTGGAAGTGGTAAGACCATTGCAGTCCCTGCCTGCTTCCCCTTCTTTAGAACTCACCTATGCCTAGGACTACTTTGAGCTCGGCTATATCTGTTAAAAAGAAAATGAGCTTTTACAAGACTGCCAGAAAGATGATTGCACTTCCCTAAGGCCTATTAGAATTTCTGGATATATTGTGAAAGTCATGTGTGTGTATGTGTGACTGTTCCCTTTTAGTGCCCCATCAGGTAACTCAGAATGTTGTCACTGCCACACTTTTAATATCTGTTACCTAGGGAGCTGTAACTTAGGAGTCTTCATAAGATTAAGCAAGCAGAAATCGGTGCAGTCACATTTTACTTTCTTTAGCTGACCTGCCAAAGGTAATCATACTTGCTAGCAAGTATGTGCTTCACTTTACCCGTTGTATATGATCCCTTCTCTTTCCTCATGATATTTGATGTTTCTGCTGCCTCTCATCCTTGTCCCTTTGTCTCAGTTGTGGCAGTTTGAGCTTTTGATGGCAAGCCACATGCATTAATAGCTATAGTTAGCTTGGGCAATGTAGTAGAGGAAGTGTGAGGACTTTCAGATTGGGAAAGGACATAACCCCAGCCCAGGGCAATGACTTTTTTAAAGAAAGAAAGAAAGATAGGGGCAGTGATTAGGGCACTCCTCTATTTCTGATTTTTTTAGAGCAGTTAAGGATGACCTTGGCTCCTGTGACAGATCACCTTGTCAAGATACCAGTGCTGGAGAAGTGAGCCTTGGCTTTATTAGGCTCTACTAAAGTGAGGAGGGAAAAGATCTGGAATCATCTTTCAGTCAGCAGCCCGAAAGAAAATCCAGGTGTTTTTCTAGAAAGAGAAAGTTTATACGGGACTGGCAAAAAATGGCACATGTCTGCCATATTGATGCTACTGAGATTCCTCTTATTCCTCATAACTAGGGAAACCCCTCCCCACATCATCCTACTGATAATGCCTCTGGGGAATACCCTCATTAGCCCAAGCTCTTACACCTGCCACAAATATCTGCTCCCACCCTACTTTTCACCCATATCTCCAAGGCTAGTTCAGGAGAGCAGTGGTGGCTCTATTAGGAGGGCAGCTTAAGAGACAGATAGGCTTCTGGCATCCAAGTAGAGACATTAGTGTTTTCCACATTGAGACATGATTAGAAATAGCAATTAACTTTCATATCAAGTATAAGTTTGATTTTATAGAATCCCATGATGAATGTTTTGCTTTTAAGAAAATGTAATTAATATGTGTGTGTCTTTCTAGATTTTTCAAATTTTGCATTTTTAAGACCGAAGACTTTTATTGTTTTATAGGTTTTTGTATTCTTTGTAAAAGAGTATATTAAATATCATTGAACCTTTTTGGGACAATTACAAATGGCCTTTGCAAATCTTGTACCTCTAGGAACTGTATTTGTGTTTGACCAAGAGTAGATCTATTTTTTATTTTAGTTATTTAATTAATTATTTTTGGAACTGAAGATTGAACCCAGGGGCATTTACCACTGAGCTGCATCCCCAGCTTTTAAAATTCTTATTTTGAGACAGGGTCTTGCTAATTTGTTTCAGACCGCACTAAGTTGCTGAATCTGGCCTCGAACTTATTAGATCCTCCTGCCTCAGCCTCCTGAGTTGCTGGAGATTTATTTTTTAATTTCCAATTTGGGCCAATGTTCTTGATAAGTAAAGTTGATAGATAACTAAATTCTTAAGTGAAAATAACTGTAACTGTACTTTAGGTACAGTATTGTTAATTACCTTTTATGAGTTATTCTAGAAACATAATTTCCTTCCTTCTACTTCTATGGGAAGGAAATTCTGATTTTCAAACAGGAGAAAACAAACTCCTTTTATAAACTAGTGCTGCTTGCACCTCTTTTTATAGTTGCTGTGGCATGTTTTCTAACTAACTAAAGCTGTGTAGCATGGGATGCTCTTTCATTTCAATCAATTTCACAGCATTGTCAAGAAATATTGAAGTTCTGAGTGAAAAGATGCCTATAAAAATGCTCTTTAGTTAATATGAGTAGTCCCCCCTATTTATATATTGAAATACTACTTGAATTCAGTCAAAATGAATGAAGTGACATCAATCAGCATTTCTTCTTAGCATGTGACAAGTTTTCTTTTCCTATATTAAGAAACTCCCATATGTATCCATAATGCAAGATTTACTTCTGAGTAAATAGGTGTTTTCTTTCCACTGTTTCAGGCCAGAGCCTCAACAGAAAGCTCCTTTAGTTCCTCCTCCACCACCACCGCCACCTCCACCACCACCGCTGCCAGACCCCACACCCCCAGAGCCAGAGGAGGAGATCCTGGGATCAGATGATGAGGAACAAGAGGACCCTGCAGATTACTGCAAAGGTGATGTGTGGGCATGGCTGAGCAGACACAGTAGCCGGGCCTGTTTTCCTCACTCAGTCACCCAGTAACTTGGGGAATGGATGTGGAGAGGCACACTGCTTGGGGTTAACTAAAATTAGCCTCCTTGTTCATTGACAGTAGAATGATACCAGATTAGAAAGCAAATTGTAAGTTATGAGAATATGTACATACATACTCTAGGTACTTAGGAAGTTTTTAATTTGATACAATTAAAGAATGTAGTAAACCATCTAAGGAAGAACATATGGAGTTGAAGATAACTAGGCTCCTGAGATGAGCTGATTATAATTTTTGAATTTGACTTTCAGTTTTCTGGATGTTGGACTGAAAGGGGACCATTCCCTTCTCTATGGAGCATTGAATTACATAATATTCATTGTCTGCAGAAAGAAAGCATACACATTTGTTTACAGAGAGATTTTTTCCTGGCATTGTACTTAACGAAAAAGACATTTTGTGGAGTCTACTATTGTGTGACACAGTAGATTTTGTTTTCAGCTATGATTTCACAGAAGACATAGAAACCATTCAAGTCAATCAATCGATGCTTTGTTAAGACCAAAAATATAAAATTGGATTCCCAAGGGCAAGCATGTTGTATGAGGAATACTGAAGACAGTGTGACCTAGACACCATACTTCACGAACTGGACTCTGAGAATCTAGGTGAAAAGGAAGTTGTTGTGTCCATTCATCTGCTACTGTTCCTTAATGTACTCATTTGGATTTTAATTCCCTGGAATTCTGAGCTTCTGAGCAGTTCCTACTATGATAGTTTAGTTGTTGTAGATTTTTAAAAATTTAAATCAGATTCCATGTAACATAGTAGATGACAGAAGATGTACAAATGAACAGACCTTTAAAGCATTAAGGAATTATAGGGACTGTAGTTTCTTAGTAATTTATGATATGATATTATTTCTGTGTTAGTTAAGAAACAATATACTTTTAGTTAATCTGCTAAGAAGAGGTCAACGTTTTTCTGCTATGAAAGTATAAGAACTAAATTTCTACTGTAAACCTAATTCTTCCACAGGTGTAGGCATCTACACACAGAATCACTATTTCCTTTAGAAAAGAGAATGAGGATCTTACCATTTTATCTAAATATGGTCATGACCCCAAAGGTCTTGGTCCATGCTGTCTAATAAAAGAAAATAAATAGTTTGGAAAGGTGAGAAGTAGAAATTCCCTAACCTGTCTCTTAATCTGCATTTCTTGGCTTGGAAATTAGGTTGCTAAAAGAGGAAATGTGGACTACTATTTCTTAGTTTCACTGTTGAGGTGAAAGCATTAGGCTTGTCCAATGGAACCATCCTTCAGGAGCTGTTCTCTTCAGCAATAGGCTCTACCATGCTGGAAAGAAAACTGCCTGCTCTACACCTGACTGTCCTGTCTGTTGGTCAGGAGGTGGAGCCAGTATTCTCATTGTCCTTCCGTCTCTGAGGACCAGCACAAGGATATCCTGTCCTCAAATACGGAGCCAAGGATTAGAAAGTTCAGCAGTCAGGGGTGATTTTAGGTAACACTCACTGAACTCTAAATATCTTAAAGAGTTTAGTCAGTCTCAACAAGGCCTGTTAGAGATGGCTAGATGTTCTCCCTATGTGCATGTATGTACATGCATTCCTATACACATGTACTGTTTTCCATTCTTAAATTTTGTAAGTAACTAGTGTCTCTAGTTTGCATTACATGTGCCAGATGCCATCCATACTCTGAATTTTGTGGTATAGATCATAACAATTTGTGTTAGATAACTGACATAAATATATTTAAGGAGTCTGTGTTATATTTCTGTTGCTATGGCAAAATACCTATAATCAAAAGGAGGAAAAGGCTCATTTTGTCCCAGTTTCACTTTTCAGTTCATGGTCCTATGAACCTGTGGTGAGGCAGAACATCTTGGCTTGAGGCCATAATAGAGAAAACTGCTCACCTCAAGAGGGCTGTGAAGCAAAGAGAGAACGGGATAGGAGGAAGGGGCAGGGTCCGAATGTCCCTCCCCTTCAAGGGCACAACCCCAGTGACCTAACTTTTTTCTACTAGGCCTTACTTCCTGAAGGTACCATTACTTCCCAGTAGAACCACAGGCTGGTGACCAAAGCCTTCAGCACATGACTTTTGGAAGACATTTGGAGTCCAAAGGAATAACCGAGTCCAAGGGAATGGACTGGAATGTCTAGTATAAGAACTGTGGACTTCAAATTTCTTTCTATATTGGATGAAAGAGGTAGTTCCCCCCGCCCCCACTAGAACTGATTTAGGTCTCTTAAGTTAATAAAGATGCTTTATCACCTCTGGGTATTTAGTGTTTTAACCTGCCATCAAGTGCATTCTCCTATGAGCCACACTACAATGATCAGGATTAGGAAGTTAACATGTTAATATTATTTAACCATCAGGCACCATGTAGCATCTGACAGTTGCCCAGTATAAAGTAGTTCCATGGCAGAATCATACATTACATTTTGTTGTCTTGTTCCTTTCATCTCCTTTATTTGGAACAGTTTCTGAGTATTTTCTTGGCTTTCATGACCTTGACATTTGAAGATTGTGGGCCAATTATTTTATAACGTTTCTCAATTTGGAATACCCCACAAGTGATGTTGTAAGGTTTTTTCAGTGCGTCCTATCCAGATGGTAAACATTTTGATTCAGTGTCTTAGAGGTGGTGCCATCAATTTAGATTGTGACTATTAGATATCTCTACTGTACAGTTAATCTTTCCCCCTAATTAATAAATATTTTGTTGAGAGCTATTTTGAGACCATACCAATATCTCAGTCAACATATCTACCCCCTGTCCCAACTGTCTGAATTTCTGTTTCAGAAATGATGTTAATAGATTAACTCATCATAGACTTCTGTTTTATTCAGTGGGTTATAATCAGGTACCCTCAATTTATTATGATGTTTGGATTTACCCTGAATCCTTGGAGCCCAGAGGATTCTGCTCAGTTTTCTCCTCTTTGATCTTGTGGCTTCTTTCTGATTTATAAGAGGCCAGGCTCTCGTTGTCGCATTACATTTACTTAGCTGATTTATTTCCTTGTGTGTGATGAGTCACCTGTTGCTAACATTGATATTTTGGTCACCTCTCCCTTCCCTCCTTACCTGGCATGTGCACTGACACCCTTTATGCCTTTCCCTGACTAATGGCTTTGGGACTAAATTGTTCACGAAGGGTTAAGGGGAGGGCTTGCTCTCAAGAGTGGGAGGATATTTTACTTAGCCTGAGGTGTCTTGTTTGGATCCTGTCACTGTATTTATTCCTCTTGTTGTCATTGCCTTCATTCCTAAAGCACTTCTGCTCTGTCAGCCACTTTTCATTTCTCCCCAATTACAATGAAGCATCAACAACAAAATATACTACATAGCTTTTCTCTTCACAAAGGAATATTTATTCATCACAGGAAATACTACACTTTTAGTGGATGTCTCTTGGAACCTGTCACCTAGCAGTTGCTACCATGAGCCTTTGGATCCTTGCTGTTCTTAGTCATTCACGACTGGCCACATTGCATTTGATCTTTAACTCCTTACCTGTAGCATGTCTTCCCATATTCAAAACTTGTGTGAGTCCACTATCACTTACCAAAAGGCCCTCTTTATAGTTCTGATGTTTCTAACCTATTATTCATTACTTCTGTCTTCTTGCCATCACCTTTGGAGTGGGACTTTCTTTTTCCTTTCTTGGTAGCCAGCTTGTTTAATCTTAATTTCACAGGAGGATTGTGGACTGGTGCCCGAGAGATCTGGGTTCTGAATCTGACTCTGCTGCTCTCTGGCTCTGTATCCTTGCCTTTTTTTTTTTTTTTAATCTGTAATGTACAAATATATAATAATATCTTCCTTGCTAAGATTTTTATGGGGATGAAAATGATATAACATGTGAAGTGTGTGGCATAGTAGTACATGATACTAGAAGATTTCTTAAGAAGTATGAATTTTATTTTCTATTTTGTGGTATTTGTTCCACAGTTCTTCTCTTGAGTGCATACCCCTCTGTATTTTCCTGCTACTCCCATTGGCACTAGTTCCCTTAGTGCCCTGCCTGAGCTTTCTAGTGGGAGAGTGTTTCCTTAGCCTCTGGAGAGAGAGAGCGAGAACTGTCAGTGCTGCCTGTCTTTTTCATATGTCACCTGCGGTCAGTGGCATGGGCAGGAAAAGAGCAGCAGGTTATGAAGTTTATTCAGATCCCACTTCCAGGGTAGCCTATAAAACAAGCACTGTGGGAGGCCTTGCACAATATGTGCTCACTTCCTGTATGTCACCGGATTTTAGAGTATCGAGAGTCATTAGTGTACCTGGTAAGCATTCCTAGGCTTCACTGCAAGCTCCCAAATTGGAATCCTGGGGATTGGGTCTAGAACTTCTTCATATGATTTTTCTACATGTTGAAAGTTGAAGTCTACTTGTACTACACTTCTAAAACTCCAAAGCTTCAGCAGAGTGAAGTAACCCTTCACTCCACCCCATACTGACTGACTCACAGAATAAGGGAGACAGTGCTTTGACCTACTTTATATTTCTTTTGGAACCATATCAATATCTCAGTCAACATATCCACCCCCTGCTGCAAGGACCTGATAAATGATGACAACAGCAACATTGCTTTCTTCTGTCAGGCTGCCTGCTCTGACAGACTTCTCAGGGATCCCATTTTGTAGCTCTCTTAAAGCATTCTTAGATCTAAGTTGGGGTCTTGTATTGTTTTATCACATTATCTCTGGAGACATTGATTTCAATGCAGTTGTGGTCTGACTGTGTATGAAAACATGTTATTTACTTGGAAATGCCTTCCTTTAACCCCTATTTAGATCTTAGGTCCCCATCCTCATTGCTCACAGTAATTCCCTCTTGCATAGTACTTTTCACAGTATGTAATTACACATTTATTTTTGTGTTTGTTTATAATCTTCTTTCACTACTCTGAAAGTTCCTTGAAGTTAAAGGCTCTATATTTTGTTACCCCTATGGCATTTGAGCCATCCATGACACAGTGATTTTTTTTTTTTTTGTTCAGATGAGACGATTCCTTCTCTTATTAGACTACAAGAGACCTGATGCTGGCTGTGTGTCTGAGACGTATCAGCACAAACAGGATAACATGCCCTGCAGAACTCACAAATTGTAGTACAGGGCCTTCATGTCTGCTGTCAATCTTAAATTCATCCACAGTCCTCCAGATTCTTGTATATTACACACATCTGAGTGGTGTACAGATTGTTTATGTAGAAACTTAGGGAAAGTGTCTTCTCCAAAACATAAGTAATATCAGTATTTACATAATTAGAAACATGTCGATGACTTCCTTTCTATGTACAAGTTTTTATCCTTTTGTGTTTACTGTTCATCTCTGGAAAGTTCAGTCTAGCCAAAATTTAATTAACTTTCATAAGTTAATTATGAAATTTAAGTTTTCACTGACTTTTTACTCTCCTTCTTTTCCCCCCTCTCCACAGTTCATGACTTAAAACACTTTTGTAGCTTCAATTTTATTTTTCCTTAAAAAAAAAAAAAAGCAATATACCTTATATAACGTTGGCTTAGAAATGATAGTGTATAAATCACATAACAGTAGCTGTCTCATCTTAGTGGTTCTTCAGTGGAGACAGTTTTGCCCCTAGAAGCATACTTGTGAATGGTGGGAGATGTTTTTGGTTCTATAACTGAGGTTGCTGCTAGCATCTAGTGGGTACAACATCCTGCAATGCATAGATAATTACCTGTAATAAAATTATCCAAGTTCTAATGTTAGTAGTGTTAAGATCAGAAAACGCTGCTCTACAAAATGCCCGTTTTTCTTTATTAAAATGGTATCATACACCTCGACTATTTTATGGAGATGTAATCTTTTGTTTCTGTTGTTTTTGATATAAATAAGAATAACCTTTATTCATATGCAATTCTTTTAGTTAAAACACTAATGCTACACACAAACTTAGTAGGGGCTTTTGAACTTGTTACATAAGGCCTTATTACATTTTCTTTTATGGGAGACTAAGGAGATTCTGACTCCTGGTAGACCTGTTGGTGCCAAGTTGACATGACAATGGAGTACTTATTTGTCAGATAGCAGAGAATTATACAACTGGATTGTAGGATTTCTATTTTTATTTCTTTAACTTCTTTGTTTTGGTTTTCTTTTTCTGCATTTCTTTGTAAATTAGAAAAAAGCAAGTGAACTGAGCATGGCAGTGCTCTCCTGAAATCCCAGCAGTTCCGGAGACTAAGGCAGGAGGATTGCGAGTTCAAAGCCAGTCTCAGAAATTTAGTGAGGCACTTAGCAACTGAGGAGATCCTGTCTCTAATAAAATGTAAAAAAGATGCTGGGGATGTTGCTCAGTGATTAAGCACCCCTGAGTTCAACTGAAAGTACCAAAGAAAAGAAAAAATAAAAAGGACAAGTATTTAAAAAAGAAAAATTTAACAATGAGGGACAAGGGGAAATTTTGTGTATGGAAGTCTTGTTGTAGGTAAGGAAGATTAATTTGAAATTTTGAGTTATTGATATTGGAGACAAAAGTTGTGTGTGATAGTGTGTATTTATGATTATATATACACATTTGAAAAAATTAAGGAAAGGACTAAAGCAAACAAGTGCACTGAGATAGCATCTTTAGTTTGACAGGCTATTGAACATGGAGGGCAATGGTGAAAAAACTACCAAGTTTTGCTGGGCTTGGTGGCCTATGTCTGTAATCCCAGTGACTCTGGAGGCTGAGGCAGAAGGATTGAAAGTTCGAGGTCATCCTCAGCAACTTAGTGAGAACTTGTCTCAAAATAAAAAGGGTTGAGCATGTGGCTCAGGGGTAAAGCACCCCTGGGTTCAGTCCCTAGTACGGTCTTATGGACTGTTCCTAAATCTTAAACAGGTATTACAGATGTAATAGGTAAAAAGATCACATAAAGATGATCAATGGCCTCTGAGAAATTTCATGGAATCTAAGAAGAGAAATAATTAGCAAAAGAAATAGACATTAGTAATTAGGAAGGTAAGAGAGCTACCTGGATTTGTGCTCAGCTTGGCACGGAGCAGACTTGGCAACTAAAGGTGGCAGCCGTATAATTCTGAAGGAAAAATTTGTTCAGAACACATTGAATTGTGTAATTTAGATTTTTCTGTTTTTTTTTTTTTTTTTAAATAGCAATCATTCTAAATGTCACTGGTTCTTGTCCCCACTACTGAGTCCCTGCAATCCCCAGAAAGGAGCCACAGGATCTGGGTTGAAGTCACCATGTACAGTTTGTTGTGATCTTCCTGCTCCTCACTCCTACCATATTGCCAGACTCCACTGTTCTCAGTGCCACAGCAGGATTGCATGGCATAAGTGAGGAAGACCAGCCCAAGTGCCTCCCCAGCATCCCCTCTGTCACCCACCACATCTCAGCCTGCCTGTTGCCCTCATCTGTACTGGCCTCTACTGCTGCTCCCTGGAGTTTGGTATTAGAGGTCCACAGTCAACACAGTGGCTACTGCTTTACTCATTCTGTCCTTTTCTCCTTTCACATCCACTGAAACATAATATTCCATCCTTGATCCTCCTGGCATTGAAACACTCTCGAAAATCACTTGTTGTATTTTGGGGCTATTACCTTTTCTCTTGAAAGACCCTAGTTTATTTTTTTGGGTCTCCGGATTTCAAAAAAAATTTTTTTTGAGTCAACCCTCTCTTTTAAAATATCTTTATTTTATGTGTTGCTGAAGATTTAACCCAGTTCCTCACACATGGTAGGCAAAGCGGTCTACCACTGAGACACAACCTCCAGCCTAGATTTTAAAAACATTTGTAAACACAACCTAGTATGGGGTAAGTTTAAGAGTTATGTATTTTTCTGTTTCCCACTTGGACTAGTAGAAAAAAGGACTATATCCTTAGAGTCTATCCAGATTTCTCTTCATGGATATTTTGCATTGGGTAGAATTGTGATGATTTTTCTCTGTACTACATCCTGTTTCAACCTGGAATTGGAAAAAGTTAAATGAAGAAAAGTTTCAGGGGGCCTGGGATTGTAGCTCACTGGTAAAGCACTTGCCTAGCATTAGTGAGGCCCTGAGCCTCACTACTTTTTTATTATTTAATTAATTTATTATTATGGATTTATTATATTATTTATTCATTATAATTATTAATTTATTATTATTTAATGTATTTGTTCCCCAGGACCACATAAAAATAAATAAATTAAATAAGATAATTTGTCCATCTGCAACTTAAAAAAAAAAAGTTTCGGATTTTTTTCTTGTACTGGAGATTGAACTCAATCACTGAGCCACACCCCCGAGCCCTATTTTATATTTTATTTAGAGACAGGGTCTCACTGAGTTGCTTTATTGCCTTGCTTTTGCTGAGACTGGCTTTGACCTCTAGATCCTCCCTCCTCAGCCTCTTGAGCAACTGGGATCATAGGCATCCGCCACCGTACCCGGCTGATATTTTTTTTGTTTCTTGGTCTGTTTTATGTTGACTAGGAATCAGTAATTTTAAACTTACTATGTTTTCCCCTCACACCTTTTTTTTTTTTTGAGATACAATCCATACATATAACATCCCGCCACCCTTATTAAAAGCAAACAGTTTAGCTGTTTCCAGTATATCCACAGAATTGTGTAACTATCTTCACTAATTCTAGAATGTTTTTAGCACTCCCCAAAGAAGCTTATTGTTAGAGGGGAGGGAAGAGAACTGCTGGTTAATAATTATTTTCCTTGTGTCCCTTGATTTATCTACTCAGGATATTTCATACAAACAGAATTTTATAATGTGTATTCTATTGTGTCTGGCTTCTTTCACTTAACATAATATTTTCAAATTTAATCCATGTAGTATTATATAGGAAACTTCATTTTATGCTGAATAATGTTTCATTGTCTGAGTGTCACATTTTATTGATACATATTTGAGTTGTTTTTACTTTTGGGCTGTTAGGAATATGCCGTGGCCTCTAGTAACTCCTGTTACAGTGGATATTGTTGCATTGCTTTTGCTGTATGTCTAGAGATAGATCCTAGGCCATATGGTACCTCCATGTTCAGCTTTTCAAGGATCTGTTATATGGTTTCTCCAAGAAGCTGTCTCAATCTACATTCCTATCAACGATTGTATCTTGATTATTATACATTACTCTCCTTCATCCTGTTATGTATTTTTTTCTTGTGATTTATTTGGTTATCTAATTCAATTCTAATTAGAGTTTTACCTATTTTTTTTAGCCTTTGAGCTTACACATAACCTCCTGACTTCTATTTACTGTATCACCCACGCACACCATGAATCTTTAAACCTGAATATCTTATCAGATGCACCAAATTCTTTCTTGTTATGATAATAATTTCACCTGTATTGGAGCACACTGAGATGGTGACGTTTTCTCCAAGATGGTCTGGAGTCATAAAGGGAGAGTTTTTATGAAGGAAGGATTTAATAACAGCAGCATTCAGTTAATCCACAGTTTGATGGGGTAAAGGCTCTGAGGCCAGTGGACTGCCTGTTGGGAGGATCTCTAGTGACCCTTTCTTTGGGGTTCGTGATGGATTGTGCAGATGTCAAGGTGAGGACATGCTAGAAGAGAGCATAGCAGATCCTTCAGTGAAATTTAGTAGTGAACTAATTGGAGTTTACAGGGAGTGGAGTCAGAGAGGGGCAAAGAAAAGTTGTTTTCAGGATTCATATCTGAGTGTATTTCTAAGTAGAACAGAAGAAATCTCAGAAAAGATGGAAAGGCTAGCAAGAAGAGATTAAATGATTGATTTCTAGAGATAGTGGTTTAGTCTTCTAAAGATTAAGGGCACATCTCTCTCTCTCTCTCTCTCTCTCTCTCTCTCTCTCTTAATTTAGTTGTACACAATGCCTTTATTTTTATTTATTTGTTTTTATGTGGTGCTGAGAATCGAACCCAGGGTCTTGCACGCACCAGGCAAGCGCTCTACCACTGAGCCACAACCCCAGCCCCAAGGGCACATCTTTATTAAAGATGAATTGTGGAGGTTTTGCCCAGCGTTTATGGTGAACAGAGTAAGGGGACTATTCTGTTTGTTATTGTTGCTTAACAAATCCCTAAGCTTAGCTGCCTTAAACCTTCTTTTTTTATTTTGCTCATGATTGTATGTATCAGGGATTTAGAAAAAGCAAAGCTGAGATGGTTTGTTTTTCCTTCATAATAACTGAGACCTCAGCTGAGTATCTCAGTGGCTTGAGATGACTCAGTGACTTGGGACCAGAATCATCAAAGCTCCCATGTCTGGTCCCTGGGCTAAAGGGATGAAAAACCAATGCTGCCAAATGGCGTACCTATGTTTGTCTTCTGTATGTGGCTTGGGTTTCTAACAGCATGGCAGCTCCGGAGGAGTCAGACTTCTTAACCTGGGTACTCCAAGTTTCAGAAACAAATTGCACACTTGCAAGGTGGAAACTATCTTCTTTTTATAACCTATCCATGGAAATCAGTTACTCCTCTACATTCTGTTGCTCAGAACCCTATTCAGATTCACGCAGAGGGGACCTAGAGTCCATTTCTTGACAGAATGTCAGGGGTCAATGAAAAACAGGTAGTTTGGGAGTTACTATTTGGTCTTCTTTGGAGAAGAGAGTCTGTCAGAATGTAGCCACAAGAAATCAATGATGTGGAGTAAGAAACAATAATTTAACCACTTTTCCTAGGACATCAGTTCATGTAACACTGTATTCATCTAGTATAGATTATGAGCCCTAAGCCTAAAATCTATTAAGTATGACTAAATTCCTACATTGGGTGCCAAACACAAGAGTATGTACAAGTTGTTGCATGAGTTAGACTTTCTGATGATTATTAAACTGGAAAGCATTAATTAATCTTAGATTATAAAACCAGGTAGGGACTTAGAATGAGGCACAAAGATCAGTTTTATTTTCTACATGTAGGTCATTTCTTTCTATGAACTAGATTCTTTTTCTCATTTTTAGAACAATTGAGAATTTCTTTAGAATTAGTCACTAGGTAAATTGAATTGTGTTTCTATGTTTTTTTTTTTTTTTCCTTTTGTACAAGAGAATGTAATATATGCCCTGGAACATGTCTTTCATTGTATGTTTGAGTCAGGCATTACTATGTGCTGTGATCCACTTAAAAACAGTAGGAGCCTTGAAAATAACAGTAAACCTTGACTTCTTGAAATAATTATTTGGTTACATTTTGATGTCTGGATGTGTGTAATTGTGGCTTTTAGTTTCAAATAGCCAAGGAGCTGTTTTCTGAGATCCTTTCATTTTAAAAGTGTTTAGTTACTGAAAGAATATTTTCTTAGGGGCTGGGGATGTGGCTCAAGCGGTAGCGCGCTCGCCTGGCATGCGTGCGGCCTGAGTTTGATCCTCAGCATCACATACAAACAAAGATGTTGTGTCCGCCAAAAACTAAAAAATAAAATATTAAAAAAATTTTTAAAAAAGAATATTTTTTTTAGTTGTAAAGAAAACCTTATTATTTCTTATGTAGATTCTGATTTCTGAACTCTAGTTATTACCCACCTAAGACTTTCTTATTCTAAGATCAATATGTTTCCTCAGTTCATAATTCAATATATTATACATTTATTTATCCAGAACATAGTGAAGAACCAAGAAATGTGCTGAAAGTCTTAAGCTAGACCATTGTCCAAGGTTGTCCAGAAATAACCTTACTGACTACAGTTAACACTTGCCTTGTATGGTCATGTTCTGGCAGCTTTCAGCCTCAGATTGGCTGAGACTTAGTTGCTTGGTTACAAGGATGTACTCTTATTTAGATTGCAGTTTATTTGCACATGTTCTATTTTTTTAACCTTTTTTTAAATATGTATTCTTTTAGTTGTAGTTGGACACAATTCCTTTGTTTTATTTATTTTTATGTGTGCTAAGGATCAAACCCTGTGCCTTGCACATGCTAGGTGAGTGCTCTACTGCTGAGTCACAACCTCAGCTTCTGCATATGTTGTTTATTATGGAGATTTTCATATAGTTAATTATATGATGATTAATGATCTCATATAATGCCTATTAACGACTCCTTTGCCCATAGTGCAAGTAAGGAGAAGGGTCAGAACAAAATATAAAAACCACAAAGTGCCAGTAAACATTGCAGCCTGCTGCTAGAGGCAGTGATAAAAGTCTTAGGCAGAAAGACTGCACAATTTGCCAGGGAAGAATCAGATGTTTCTATGTTTTATTACACAGTAAAGCTTTAGCCTCCGCCCCCCAATAATATATATAATAAACTCAAGGAAAAAAAGGCGAACCAAAAATTTTACATCTAGCTAAAACTGACCTTCAGTTATCTGTTTGTTTTGTTTTGTTTACTTGGAATTAAACCCAAAGGTACTTAACCACTGAACCCCATTCCCAGCCTTTTTTTGGTATTTTATTCAGAGACAGGGTCTCACTGAATTGCTTAGGGCCTTGCTTAGTTGCCAAGGCTGGCTTTGAACTCAGGATCCTTCTGTCTGTGCCTCCAATCTGCTGGAAATGTCTTATATAAACTGTTATTATGTGTAAGCACTGTGAGAATCACACTCTGGAGAATGTCTTTTCAAAAACAAAACTGAGCTTATATAGAAGTAATCAGAATCAATAAAGAGATGTAGACACAAAGACTGATTTCATAAAAAGACAAAGTTAATACATAAAAAATACTTAAGGAGGTATCTTAAGTAGGCATGTAACTAGACTTCAGAGAATCTGTATTTGGTTCTTATAGTCTGGGTTTTTGTTTTTTGTTTTTGTACCAGGAATTGAACCCAGGAATACTTTACCACTGAGCTACATCCCCAGCCTTTTTATTTTTTATTTTGAGACAGAGCCTCACTAAGTTGCTAAAGCTGGCCTTGAACTTGTGATCCTCCTATCTCAGCCTCCCTAGTTGTGGAATTATAGGCACGCACCATTGTACCTGGTTACTGTTTTTTATTGTAAGGATAATTTTTTTCCTTAAAAAAAAAAAAAAAAAAGCTTTTTTTGAGTTGTAGATGGACAGAATGCCTTTATTTGTTTATTTTTATGTGGTGCCGAGGATCAAACCCAGTGCCTCATGCATGCTAGGCAAGCACTTTGCCAGTGAGCTACAGCCCCAGCCCCATTTTAAGGATAATTTTGTAACGACATATTTCATAGAGCAATGTTTTGGATTCTTATGTCAAAGATACCCTGAACAGGGCCTGGGATTGTGGCTCAGTGGTAGAGTGCTCGCCTAGCATGGGCGCAGACCTGGGTTCAATCCTCAGCACCACATAAAAATAAAAGGCATTGTGTTGTGTCCATCTACACCTAAAAAGTAAATATTAAAAAAAAAAGATACCCTGAACAGAGAAATCTGGCTTTATATAATTTAATAAATAATAGATAAATGTCGGCAATGGAAACAAAATATGCCATTAACTCTTTATCCTTGGTTAATATGAGATTTAGATATTAATATATTTATGGACACTTAATTGTGCATATGTGAGAATAAGCTTATGATACAAACTTCAGTGTTGAGAGAAAAAAACTGAGCAGTTATATTTACAAAGTTTAGTTGAGCAAGAGAAAGGTTCTAGAACCCAGCAGCATTGTAGACAAAAGATGGTTCAGAATGGTCCACCCTACAACACATCCAGGTCATATTTATAGCAAGAAAAAAAACGGAAATGACATACAGAAACAACCTTATTGACTGCAGTTAGCCCTTGCTTTGTATGGTCATGTTTTGGCAGCTTTCAGCCTTTGATTGGCCGAGACTTAGTTGCTTGGTTACAAGGATATACTCTTAGGTTAGATTACACTTTATTTGCGCTACAAGCTAGGTTACATTTCACTCTATATGGAATCTTTTGGGGAAGTATGGAGAGGCTGATTTAGTCCAAATTTATTTTGGTTAAATAAATCTCTAGGCATAGTATCTTAAAAACAACTACCAGCTGTTTATAATCTAACTATTTTATTTACAATTCCTACCTACACCCATGGTACATTTAAAATGGGTTCTAAAACACTCATGAGCTTAGGAAAAAGATATTGTCATGTTCTAGATTCTAGAGTGCAGATGAGGATTTTAGACCCTGGCTTGCCTCAGAATGTGACTTGCATTTCCATTTTGGGCTCTTAATGTTTTTTTTAGAATCTTCTCTAGAAAAATAGAAATGTCATTAGTATATATTCGAACAGTTTGCTGCAGCTACAAAATTATAGCACTGTAATGACAAGTAAGGTAGATTGTTGATCTTAAAGAAGAAGAAATTCTTATTTATTGTCTAGAATCTGATCCCAACTTTTATAAGTATAGAGAGCTAGTAGAGAACTTGAACCTTAAATGTCATGGGTACCATGATAGTTTTGCTGAGGATCTCATCAATATTGTCACAGCTTAGTATCTTTCTTACCTATTTCCCTAAGGTACTATACATTTTAATTTTGTAGAATAATAATAAATGTAGTATCTCTACTATGTAATTTTGTTTACAGTATTATTATATGATATTACCTGTGATACATTTAGATTCTTGGTTTACTCCCTGCCCGCCCACATACCCAAAGCTGGTCATAAGATGAATAAAGGATATACTTTATTAATCCCTCTGCCCCCCTGACCTGGCCCCAATAGTAAAGTCAACACTTTTGCACAACTCTAGGACTCAAATCTGATCCCAGTATACTATTTTTGTTTTCTTTCTTAACATCAAATAGAACTATTTATTTCACAGTACATGTGTTTTCCTCTTCGTTTCTCAGGGCTGTTCTCTTTTCTTATTATAGTATAATATTATTTAAAATTGAATTTCAAACCGCGGGAGCCTGTTTCACTTTTCTTTTATGTCATGCCAGGGAACAAAATAACTCATATTCCTTCCATCCATATCTGTCTTGTACTTCGGTTCTCATATATCGAGTATTTATTAATACATATTATTATGATGTAGGTACTATGTGCTAGGTGCTGAGGATACTGTCTCCAAAGAAAGCTCTCCCCAGAGTTTATAATCTCCTAGGGAAGATAAGTGAGGCAATAACTGAAATATCTGTTAGTTATTTTGTGTAACAGAATCTAAGGAGGCATTTTGGAGGTGGATAAAAGAAGGGCAGAACAGGGGCCCTTCTTGAGCAAGAAAAATCAGGAAATGCTTCCTAGGAGTGGGTTTTACTTGAGTTTATCCTGAAGGATAAGTGGCTGTTGTTTGTATCCTAATACTTCACATACAACTTGAGAAATTTTACAGATAGGTATACATAATACATTAGGCAAATAGATGAAGAAATTATACAGTAGAGAAATAATATAAAGTCAGGTTATGGTTATTATAAAGACTTATTAATAGAGATTTGTACAATTTGAAAATGTTACAAATTTGTCTCTGAGTTTCTTAGTTATTAAAGAAAGACTATGGTTCTAATACTGACAGTTTTCATAAGATGAAAAACTAGTTAGCAATTTTTATAGGACAAAGAAAAAAGAATTTTCTGGTGCCAAAGATAAATTTATCAAGAAGTTTTATCCTATTTGCAAGTTAACAAGTTAACTTGCCACAGTTTGATGGGGTTTTGCAGAAGTCATGAGATTCCTGGGTCAGAGACAAAGGACTTAATTATTCATAGCACTGCAAGCAACTTGAACTTCACGTTGATATTTATTCCCATTGCATCCCAAATCTAACCAAGATGATGTGTGTTCTCAGGCCCAGGTGGATACTGTGTGCCTTATGGGTTTGTTGTCCCATCTGAGGAACTCCAATCTTAGGAAATTCCAGTGTTTTATAAGGGCCTACAACAGTACCTGCCTAGGAGGACATGCTTATTTTTCTGGACAACAAATCATCCTTCCCTCTTCTTCATAGGAAGATAGTGTCTAGTGTCTCTGTTTTACAAAGTTGTTAACAGTATAATCCTTTGAAAGGTAGCCTAGATCAAAGGCCATCAAAATTTCTGTCCAATTAAATTAAATACAAAAGTACAATCATACTCTTGAGGTGTTTTTACTTATTTTCTGATTATACTAGCTAAAGCTAGTATAAAACTGCCAGTATAATGTTGAATAAAATGGTGAGAGTAGGAATTCTTATTATGTTTCTAATCATAGGCGGAATGTCTTATGTTTTCTGTATTGTTTTCCTAGACATCCTTCTACTTCTGCTTTGTTCAGAATTGTGATCAGGAATGTTTAGTATTGTCACTTTTTTCTTATGTCTGGTGAGCTAGTCATGAATTTCCTATTTTAGTTATGGTGAAGTATTTAAGTGAGTTTTGAGTGTTAAGTCATTTGTGTTCCTGAAATAAACCCAATTTGATCATAACATATATTGTCCTTTTTATATATTGCTTCATTTGATTTGTTGAAATTTTGTCTAAAACTTTTATATTTACATCATGGCATGTGGTTTTCTTAATATGGCTTTGGAATCAAATAATGCTGGTTTCATAGGATGATACTGGGAATATTTTCCTCTATTTTCAGGAGGAATTTTTCTAGAATTGGTTGTATTTCTTTAGTAATGTTTGGGAGGACACTTTTTTTTTTTAATTGTCAATGGACCTTTATTTTATTTGTTTATTTATATGCGGTGCTGATAATCAAACTCAGTACCATACACATTCTAGGCAAGTGCTCTACCACTTAAGCTATAACCCTAGCCCATTTTTCAAATAAATACAAATTATTCAGGTATGTATTTCTTTTGTTGAAATTCATGTGGTGTGTATCTTTCAAGGTATTCATTCATTTCATGTATTTTAAAAATATGTATAGGTATAAATTGTAATATTCCCTTGTTATCCTTTCAATATCTGTAAAATATGTTCTGATGTCAGTTTTATTATTCTTCATGTTAGTAATTTGTTTCTTTCATTTCTTTCACCTGATAGCCTAGCCAGAAATTTATTAAATTTTATTTTTTTCTTTTGTGTCAACCAACTTTTGGTTTTATTGATTTTTTTTCTCTATTGTTTTTATTTTTTTTCTTTCATTGATTCTGATTTATATCATTATTATTTTCTTCAGGTTATATTTGCTCTTCTTTTTCTAGTTTCTCTTTCCTTTTCCCCTCCCTTCCTCCTCCCAGTGATTGAAGCCAGCTGCACTCTACCACTGACCTACATTCCCAGCCCTTTTTATTTTTGAGACAAAATCTTGTGAAGTTTCTGAGGCTGACCTCAAACTTGTGACCCTCCTGCCTTAGCCTCCGGGGTCACTGGAATTACAGGTGTGTACCACCATGCCTGGCTTTTCTTTTCTATTGTAGGCATTTAGTGCTATAATTTTCCCTCTGAGTACTGCCTTAGCAGTGTTTTGCAGATTGACTTTTGATGAGTTTTCATTGTCATTTTGTGAAAAAATATTTTATGATTTTTTTCTTTAGCCCATGAGTTATTTTGAATAAGTTTCCAAATTTTGGTTAATTTTCTCATTGCTTTCTAACTTAGTTCCATATGGACTGAGAACACTGTTTTTGTGACTTGTTTCATGGCCCAGTATGTTATCTGAATATTCTGTATGCACTTGAGAGAAGTGTTTGTTATTGAGTATAGTGTTCTATAAATGTCAATTAGGTTCTGTAAATTTCAAGTTGGTTGGTAGTGTGTTCAAATCTTTCATATCCCTACTGGGTTTTTTTTGTATACTTTTGAGGAGGAATATTAAAATCTTAAGTGACACAGAATATGTCCATTACCTTACTATAAGCAAGTTTTTTTTCACCATCCCTTTTTAATAAGACTTGTGTGTTAGGGTTGATTTTTGAAATCCTTCCTTAGCCCTTAGAAAGTTTTCAGTGGTTATCTAAAGACACCCCACAATTGGAAGGCTGAGAAACTGTGTCAGCATAAAAATAAATAATATTTTTAGTAGAAAAAATAGACTTTTGAAAATCCTTCCGTATTACTGTCTATTATGGAATTCTAAACTTCTGATTTACTGTTATAAATAGAATATGTTTTTTGCAAAGAAAAGGGAATTGTCTTTATCTTTGGCCAGCAAGTCTCCCAAAATAGCTAAGAAGGTAAGTTTTAGAATTGTCTTCTTTGGAGTCTTATTACTACATATATATAGGTAGAGCTTTAGTTATAGTTTTCTTAGGTGCACTGGAGGGATTAGTTTAGAAAAAAAACAGAGCAATAAAATTAATGATACTTTCAACAGTGTATTTTGTTTTCTTTGTATTTATAATTCAAACTAAGATTTGTTTTTAAGAATAGAAAAACTTGTGATAAATGTCACATTAAACAATATAATAATGTAATACAGATGAATCAGTCAAACCTTGAGTCATGTAATCATCAAGTATTTGAGCATTTCTGGTACTCTGCTTCATGCCATTAGCAGGGTCTGTGTGTAGCACTGTTGTTTTCCTATATTCCTTTTCTGTCAGTTGATGAAACAGCAAAAGGAACCAAAGAGTGATTGGGGGGTCTTTGTCCAGTTTGACTGTTAAGATTCCTTATGTGCTAGACAATGCAGTAGGCAATGACATGGCTGCTGATGGCTGTTATAACACAGGGAACTGGAGGAGTTTCTGATGGAATTACTGGAGTGTCCATTTTCTTGAATTCCCCAGGTGTTGGTTGGGTTGGTGTGGGTCTGCTGGGTGGGGACATGCTTTCTCTCATACATAGTTTTTGTTAGGTAGAATAGATGCCCTGTTGGCAAGATTATCATTCTGTGCGCTGGGGATGTGGCTCAAGCGGTATTGCGCTCACCTGGCAAGTGTGCGGCCCAGGTTCGATCCTCAGCACCACATACAAACAAAGATGTTGTGTCTGCCAAAAACTAAAAAATAAATATTAAAAAAAAATTCTCTCCCCCCCCCTCTATCTTTAAAAAAAAAAAAAAAGATTATCATTCTGTGACAAGGGAGTGAGAGTTGAATGGCCATGAGAGAGTCTTGATTTCTATAGAAATCAAGGAGTTGGATATGAGAATATATAATATATAGATCTGATAATATATATGTCATATTTTCAAAATTAAAAGTCAACTAAATGTTTTTGTACTTTCATTCATTTTATATCTTTGTGTTTAAGAATTACTTCTGTGTTGTTCTTGTTTGGTTGGCCTATTTTTAGAGATAGTATTTTAGCTGCCTGTGGGCTCCAGAGATACTGGACTAAACTAGTAATTTGTTTTTGTTCAACTTTGAGATCCCATAGAGAAAAGGAGCTGCTGCACTTCTGCAGTGATTACAGTGGAGAATGGGGCCTTTTCTGTTTTTTTTTTTTTTTCCCTCACAAGAACACACTGGCTATTTGAGAACTTGAATCTGAAACATACTAGTGACAGAGCTTTCTTCTCTTTATGCACAATTAACTTGTAAATTATAAATTATATTTCATACATTTGATTCAGGTGGATTATGAACTCCCATTTTTACCCCGTAAACAGATTGAAGAATCACATTGGTTACACATCCACGTTTTTACATACTGCCATACTAGTGTCTGTTGTATTCTGTTGCCTTTCCTATCCTCTACTATATGTAATTTCTTTTTTTTTTTTTTTTTTTTTTAAGGAGGGAAAAGTTTACTTGGGGGCTCACAGTTACAGAGGTTTTATTTTTTTATTATTATTATTTTTTTAAATTAATTTTTATTGTTGGTTGTTCAAAACATTACATAGTTCTTGATATATCATATTTCACACTTTGATTCAAGTGGGATATGAACTCCCATTTTTACCCCGTATACAGATTGCAGAATCACATCAGTTGCACATCCATTGATTTACATATTGCCATACTAGTGTCTGTTGTATTCTGCTGCCTTTCCTATCCTCTACTATCCTCCCTCCCCCCCTCTTCTCTCTCTACCCCCTCTACTGTAATTCATTTCTCCCCTTATATTTTTTCCCCTTTCCCCTCACTTCCTCTTGTATGTAATTTTGTATACCCCTGAGGGTCTCCTTCCATTTCCATGCAATTTCCCTTCTCTCTCCCTTTCCCTCCCACCTCTCATCCCTGTTTAATGTTAATCTTCTTCTCATGCTCTTTGTCCCTACTCTGTTCTTAGTTACTCTCCTTATATCAAAGAAGACATTTGGCATTTGTTTTTAAGGGATTGGCCAGCTTCACTTAGCATAATCTGCTCTAATGCCATCCATTTCCCTGCAAATTCTATGATTTTGTCATTTTTTAATGCAGAGTAATACTCCGTTGTGTATAAATGCCACATTTTTTTTATCCATTCGTCTATTGAAGGGCATCTAGGTTGGTTCCACAGTCTTGCTATTGTGAATTGTGCTGCTATGAACATGAATGTAGCAGTGTCCCTATAGTATGCTCTTTTTAGGTCTTTAGGGAATAGACTGAGTAGGGGAATAGCTGGGTCAAATGGTGGTTCCATTCCGAGCTTTCCAAGAAATTTCCATACTGCTTTCCAAATTGGCCACACCAATTTGCAGTCCCACCAGCAATGTACAAGTGAACCCTTTTCCCCACATCCTCGCCAGCACTTGTTGTTTGACTTCCTAATGGCTGCCAGTCTTACTGGAGTGAGATGGTATCTTAGGGCGGTTTTGATTTGCATTTCTCTGACTGCTAGAGATGGTGAGCACTTTTTCATGTACTTGTTGATTGATTGTATGTCCTCCTCTGAGAAATGTCTGTTCAGGTCCTTGGCCCATTTGTTGATTGGGTTATTTTTTATCTTATTGTCTAATTTTTTTAGTTCTTTGTATATTCTGGATATTAGGGCTCTGTCTGAAGTGTGAGGAGTAATGATTTGTTCCCAGGACGTAGGCTCCCTATTTACCTCACTTATTGTTTCTTTTGCTGAGAAAAAACTTTTTAGTTTGAGTAAGTCCCATTTGTTGATTCTTGTTATTAACTCTTGTGCTATGGGTGTCCTATTGAGGAATTTGGAGCCCGACCCCACAGTATGTAGATCATAGCCAACTTTTTCTTCTATCAGACGCTGTGTCTCTGATTTGATATCAAGTTCCTTGATCCACTTTGAGTTAACTTTTGTGCATGGCGAGAGAAAGGGATTCAGTTTTATTTTGTTGCATATGGATTTCCAGTTTTCCCAGCTCCATTTGTTGAAGATGCTATCCTTCCTCCATTGCATGCTTTTAGCCCCTTTATCAAATATAAGATAGTTGTAATTTTGTGGATTGGTTTCTGTGTCCTCTATTCTGTACCATTGGTCCACCTGCTTGTTTTGGTACCAGTACCATGCTGTTTTACTATTGCTCTGTAGTATAGTTTGAAGTCTGGTATAGCTATACCGCCTGATTCACACTTCCTGCTTAGCATTGTTTTTGCTGTTCTGGGTCTTTTATTTTTCCATATGAATTTCATGATTGCTTTCTCTATTTCTAGAAGAAATACCGTTGGGATTTTGATTGGCATTGCATTAAACCTATAGAGAACTTTTGGTAATATCGCCATTTTGATGATGTTAGTTCTACCTATCCATGAACAGGATATATTTTTCCATCTTCTAAGATCTTCTTCTATTTCTCTCTTTAGGGTTCTGTAGTTTTCATTGTATCAGTCTTTCACCTCTTTTGTTAGGTTGATTCCCAAGTATTTTATTTTTTTGAGGATATTTTGAATGGAGAGGTTGTCCTCATTTCCATTTCAGAGGATTTGTCGCTGATATACAGGAATGCCTTTGATTTATGCGTGTTGATTTTATATCCTGCCACTTTGCTGAATTCATTTATTAGCTCTAATAGTTTCTTTGTAGACCCTTTTGGGTCTGCTAGGTATAGAATCATGTCAGCTGCAAATAGTGATAATTTGAGTTCTTCTTTTCCTATTTTTATGCCTTTAATTTCTTTCGTCTGTTTAATTGCTCTGGCCAGTGATTCGAGAACTATGTTTTACAGAAGTGGTGAGAGAGGGCATCCCTGTCTTGTTCCAGATTTTAGAGGGAATGCCTTCAGTTTTTCTCCATTCAGAATGATGCTAGCCTGAGGCTTAGCATAGATTGCTTTTACAATATTGAGGTATGTTCCTGTTATCCCTAGTTTTTCTAGAGTTTTGAACATAAAGGGATGCTGTACTTTGTCGAATGCTTTTTCTGCATCTATCGAGATGATCATATGGTTCTTATTTTTAAGCCTATTGATGTGGTGAATAACATTTATTGATTTCCGTGTATTGAACCAGCCTTGCATCCCAGGGATAAATCCTACCTGATCATGGTGCACAATTTTTTTGATATGTTTTTGTATCCGTTTATTTATGTTACTAAACATGGTTTGTTTTCCTCTTTGATTATTTCCCCGCCCCCTTTACTGTACTACCTCCCGCTGTTGGTTTTCATTGATATTTTCCATTTCCTCTTCCTGTAATATTTTGCCGAGGATGTTTTGAAGAGATGGTTTTCTAGCTGCAAATTCTTTTAACTTTTGTTTATCATGGAAGGTTTTAATTTCATCTTCCATCCTGAAGCTTAATTTCGCGGGATACACAATTCTTTGTTGGAACCCATTTTCTTTCAGTGTTTGAAATATGTTATTCCAGGATCTTCTAGCTTTCAGAGTCTGTGCTGAAAGATCAGCTGTTATCCTGATTGGTTTACCCCTAAATGTAATCTGCTTCCTTTCTCTTGTAGCTTATAACATTCTCTCCTTATTTTGTATGTTGGGCATCTTCATTATAATGTGTCTAGGTGTGGATCTCTTATGATTTTGCACATTCGGCGTCCTGTAGGCTTCTAGGATTTGGGATTCTGTCTCATTCTTCAAGACTGGGAAGTTTTCTCATATTATTTCATTGAATAGATTGCTCATTCCTTTGGTTTGGACCTCTATACCTTCCTGTATCCCAATGACTCTTAAGTTTGGTCTCTTTATGTTATCCCATATTTCTTGAATGTTCTGCTCATGGTTTCTTAACAGTCTTGGTGAGCTCTCTATGTTCTTCTCCAGTTGAAATACTTTGTCTTCATTGTCTGATGTTCTATCTTCTAAGTGTTCTACTCTGCTGGTAGTATTCTCAATTGAGTTTTTAAGTTGGTTTATTGCTTCTTGCATTTCTAGGATTTCTGTTTGTTTGTTTTTTATAACCTCTATTTCCCTGTATAATCTTTTGCTTCTTGGATTTGTTTATGTAGTTCATTGTGGAAGTGGTCGAAGTGATCTTTCATTGTCTGATTTTGCTGTTTAATGTCTTCCTTGAGACTCCAGATCATCTGAAGCATGTATATCCTGAATTCTTTATCTGACATTCCATCTGCTGCAGATATTACCTCTTCTAAAGTTGAGTTGACCTGCATTGCTTGTGGTCCTTTCTTTCCTTGTCTTTTCATACTGATCGCGTTTCTTTCTGCTTGGTGAAACTGTTGTGTTATTGATTTTTCCCCCTATATATTTATATTGCTCTTGTATAGTTGCAAAGTCTCCCTCTCAGGCTTTGGCGGTGGTTCTGCACCTCCTCCAATTGGGGCAATGTGCCTACCACGCCGGCAGGCCGCTGGGCCTGTTCTTTCGGTGGGCCTGTTCTTTCGGTGGTGGCAGGTCCGCCTACCTTGCAGGCGCGGGCAGCGGCTCTGACCCTCTGCAGGCCGCTGGGCCTGTTCTTCCGGTGGGTCGCAGGTCCGCCTACCTTGCAGGCGCCAGCAGCGGCTCTGCCCCTCCACGGGCTGCTAGGCCTGTTCTGTCTGTCGGTTGCAGGTCTGTCTACCTAGCAGGCGCTGGTGGCGGCTCTGCCCCTCCCCGAATTGGGGCGATGGCGGGCCACTGGGCCTGTTCTGCTGGTGGGTTGCAGGTCTGCCTACCTTGCAGACGCAGGGGGCAGCCCTGCCCCTCCACGTGTTTCTGGGCCTGAACTGCCGGTGGGTCGCAGGTCCGCCTACCTTGCAGGTGCAGGGGGTGGCTCTGTTGCTCTGCGGGTTTCTGGGCCTGTTCTGCTGGTGGGTCACAGGTCTGCCTACCTTGCAGGCGCGCAGCGGCTCTGCCCTCCCCCAACCGGGGCGATGTATCTGGCGGGCCTCTGGGCCTATTCTGTCGGTGGTCACGGTTCTGCCTACATTGCAGGCGCATGGGGCAGCTGTGCCTCTCCGCGGGTTGCTGGGCCTGATCTGCTGGTGGGTCGCAGGTCTGCCTGCCTTGCAGGTGCGGGGGGTGGCTCTGCCGCTCCTCGGGTTTCTGGGCCTGATCTGCTGGTGGGTTGCAGGTCTGCCTACCTTGCATGCGCGCGGCGGCTCTCTATATGTAATGTTTTGAACAACTAATAATAAAAATTAAAAAATAAATAAATATAAAAGTCAGCATCAATCAATAAATAAATAAATTGATTTTAACTACTCAGTTCTACTACTGCTCAGCTCTACTACATAGAATTTATGTAATAAATTTAATTTGTATCCAGAAAAAAATATAAATTGTAAAATAATTAACTTACTTTCAAGTCTCGAGATGTTAATGTTAGCAGTAATATGTACTGTAGTACTGTGTAGGTTTTTTTAAATTTTTATTTTTTTAGCTGTAGTTGGACACAATACCTTTATTTATTTATTTATTTTTAATGTTTTGCTGAGGATCAGACTCAGGGCTCACATGTGCTAGATGAGTGCTCTACTGCTGAGCCACAGCACCAGCCCATTACTGTGTGGCTTTTTAAGTAAGCCATTCAGTGTTCCCTGTGTATCAGGTCTAGAAAACAGTCATCCAGTTATTAAAACATGGAGTGCCTTTCTTACTAGGGGCAAAAATCCATGGGCTTTGGAATTGCCTTTTTTCCCCACCTTGTGTCCAACTTAGTGCTTAATATCTCTGACATTTGGTGCCTTCTGCAGCAATGTGGAAAGAGTACCATCTAGTTTGCAGGGTGGATGTAAGGATTGAGCAAGATATACATCACTGTTTCCTGCAATACCATGTTCCAAAAAGCTTGTTAACTCGAAGTCATTTCCTGAGCAAATATGTATGGAACATGTAGGATGTGCAATATGTGCCCTGTGCTTTTAGAGGTTCACAAAGCATGTTAAGACATTAGGCCTGTGGTGAAAAAAAATCTGCTTTGCTTTGTTTAACTTTTCATTTCCCAACTACTTTTTTCCTTCCTTCTTTCCTTCCTTCCTTCCCTCCCTCCCCGCCCCAGTCCTGTGTGGAACAGTTGTAATATATCATAAATCACTTTTGTTTCTTGGAACACAGATTTCAAAATAAAGTGCCTAGTACAATGTTCATTTTCTAATTGATACTTGATAAGCGTTACCTTTCTTTTCTCCTTTTGAGTTCTTAATTTTAATGATTTAAAAACTGTAATAGAAATGCAGAGATCATATCTTTCAATTACTTAGAGAATTAAACAAAAATTAAGTAATAAGCCATTTGATAATTTGCTCTATTTTATTCCTGACTTAATATCATAGTTCATAGTTCTAGTTTACGGTGTTGTTACAGATTTTAATGTTAAAATCCTGGAAAAGCAAATACAGTGTTCATAGCAATAAGAGTCTTAGAAATTCAGTGTCTGTTCAAATTCCTGGTTGATTAATTTGCCACTTTTTAAATATTGATTGTATTTATTGAATTGTAACTCAGAGCCCTCTGGGAGTTCACAAATATTTATTGAAAAATGTAGTTTACATACTTGCTGCACCAGTTTCAGCCTCTCAGCACTAAGCACGAACCATTCATATCTTTCTTGAGTGATTTGGGAATGCTGCATATTAAAAAAATAAAAAATCACTGCTGGGGGTGTAGGTCAGTGATGGAATGCTTGCCTAGCATGCATAGGGCCCTGGGTTCTATCCCTAATACTGCCAAAAATAAAAGAAGAAATGGTGTGGGAGAGAGGGCGGAGAGAAAATGAATATGAGAACATTAATGTTTTCATAGTAAAAATCAAATTTAAGACTAAAAGAGCATTGTTTGTTTTGGAAACAAGATGATTAAACTATAGATAAAGAGAATAAAATTAATTTTATATCAAGGGGTAATGTTATAACAAGGGGTAATGTTAATATCTTCGTAGATTGTTCTTTATATGTTTCATGGAATTGGTGCCATATTATAATTCTGTTTTGTAGTCTACTTCCTATACTTAAAAATTCAGAGTGAAGGACTTTCTATGCCAGATGTCAGTGAGGCACCCTTCCCTCCCCTAAAAGTTCACTGAAAATAGGGTACCAGTTTTGCTTTGCCAATTGATTTCCTCATTTTTAAAGAATGTTTTTCCATGCAAAAGTTTCAGGTTGGAGGAAGAGTGATAAGAGGAACAAGCCATTTGGAGGGTAAATTAAGATGTATGTTATACCATTACTTATTAGATATAGGAAAACGGTTGGTGTATATAAATTTATGCAAAGTAAACATCCTTTAATTTCCTGAACTTTGTACAGATGCAAAAATAATCGAGTGTAATTTATGATGTAGAAGAAAAGTCATTTATAAATGTCAAGAATTGGAGTATACATGTACATACATTGACTTAAAAACAAAACCTCAATTATTATTATTATTAGGGAGTACTGGATGATTTGTTGCCCTTCAAATTTCTTATTAAAATTAGCTAAAAGCCTAATGGGAATTAACAGGATACTTTTCTGATGATGGAGGATAATCCTGAAAAAAATGTATTTTAAACATTTTAATAATGCTGTTATTTCAGACCTGTCATTCTTGACATCCAGAATTGATGAAGAAATGAAAATAGTACTATTTTCCTGGAATTTTGAATTTTCTTTTCTTTTTTTTTTTTTTTTAAGGTGGCTATCATCCGGTGAAAATTGGAGACCTCTTCAATGGTCGGTATCATGTTATTAGAAAGCTAGGATGGGGGCACTTCTCCACTGTCTGGCTGTGCTGGGATATGCAGTAAGTGCTCTTTGTCATTTTTGCACTTGATTCCTGGTCTAGTTCAATATCCGTTTCCTAAGAAGATGTAGCTGACGTTATTCTTACTATGTTATAGCATGTAACAGGCATGTAAACTCAGCTAGCTAGATTTTTTTTCTTATTATGAAGTTAAGTATTTGAAAATACCAGCTTTCTTCTCTATTTTTAAAGCTTTTTCCACAAAATTGCTTTTCATCAGGGGCATGTTTCTTTTCTAGTAAATTATCCATATCAGAAAGCATTCAGATGCAAAATTAATAATGTGTAGGCTTTTCAAATTAGTTTTTGTGACATTGTTTAAAAGCCATGATCCCGCTGGGTGCTGTAGTATATACCTGTGATCCCAGCAGCTCTGGAAACTGAGGCAAGAGGATTTCAAGTTCAAGGCCAGTCTAGGCATCTTAGCGAGACCCTTTCTCAAAATAAAAATTAAAATGTTTGGGCACATAGCTTAGTGGTAAAGTGCCTCTGGTTTCAATCCACAGAGAGAGAGAATGAGAATATGAATGCGCACGCACCAGCCATGATCAATAGTAAGAAACTTAATTGCTGCTCAGGTCATATACACGTGTATCTGTGTGTCTATATGAACTGAAACAAGAGTCACAGGAATACTTTTCCTTATTGTGTGATAGATAACTCTGACGTTTTCCTGGTCTATTCAATTTTAGTTAAGAAAAAGACAAGAAAAGTATGAAAGAAATTGCATGGATGCCCTATTAATCGTGGCCCCCAAATTTGCAAAATACCATTTTAGAAGAAAACTTATCAGAAGCCTCTCTATTGGATAGATCTTGTTGTAATCATCACCTTTTATGCCGATAATATAAATTACTATGCTTTTTTTTTTTTTTTAAAAGGGGGAAAAGATTTGTTGCAATGAAAGTTGTGAAAAGTGCCCAGCATTATACAGAGACAGCCTTGGATGAAATAAAATTGCTCAAATGTGTAAGTACTGGAAAAATGTGAATAATGTAAGAAAAATAAATGACAAATTTTACTTAAGGGATTGTTCTTGGTGATACTAAATTGAAATAGAATCTGTGGGGTTTTTTGTTAGTTCCAGTATCGAATCTTTTATTTGAAAAATATCACTTTGTTGGTTGGCCTAATGGAAAAAATTCTCCACTTCAAACTCCTGTTTTTTGTGTCCATTTTTCTTTACATAGGTTCGAGAAAGTGATCCTAGTGACCCAAACAAAGACATGGTGGTCCAGCTCATTGATGACTTCAAGATATCAGGCATGAATGGGATACGTATCCTTTGCTTTTTCTGGGGATTGAACTCAGGAGCACTTGACCACTGAGTCACATCCCCAACCCTATTTTGTTTTTTATTTAGAGACAGGGTCTCACTGAGTTGCTCAGCGCCTCACTTTTATACAGAGGCTACATTTGAACTTTCAATCCTCCTGCCTTGGCCTCCTGAGCCACTGGGATTACAGGCATGTGCCACTGCTCCCAGCTCTATGCTTTGCTCCCCCCTCCACCCCCCAGTTGTAAAGGGACCTTTATTTTATTTATTTATATGTGGTGCTGAGACTCAAACCCAGGGCCTCACACATGCTAGGCAACTGCTCTACCACTGAGCCATAACCCCAGCCCTATCCTTTCCTTTTTTTTTTTTTTTTAAATATTGTTTAGTTGTCAATGGATCTTTATTTTATTTATTTATATGTGGTTCTGAGAATCAAACCCAGTGCCTCATACATGCTAGGCAATGCTTTACCACTGAGCTACAACCCCAACCCCCTATCCTTTGCTTTTTGATGACTGAATTAATTATAATGTATTTTTTTTCTTCTTACTTTAAAAAAAAAAAAAAGATTATTTCAAGTTTTTGTAGACTTTGTTTCTGCTGCATCCGTCCACATTAGGCCTCTAAGATTACCGCAATGTCTAATAAGTAGTACATCTAGTGTGGTCTGTTAGTGGGTTTGGTATAATAGTGTCTTTGACAGTGAAAAAAAGAAATAGCAAAACTTGGCCTGGTTTTTTAATAGAATTTGTTTTGTTTTATTTCTTCTTCAGTAATTTTGGTGAACTTTATTTTTGCAGTGGTTGGTGGAAGTGTGTGCCAGCACTTCTTTGTGCTTTAAACCTTTTAAAATCAGTGTACAGGGGGCATGTATGTGTGCTCCAATAGCTACAAAGTACTGCATGAGGCTGAAATGTATTTGCTTATGCAGTAAGAGGAAAAATGTTACTTTAATGCTGATATCCCAAAGTTGCATTCAAGTGATATTGATATTGTATAGTCCTAATAACTCTGAATTCTGTTTCTAGGATGATACAGCTGAGACTTTCAATTAGTTCTTCCTGCAGAGTATAATCTTCCTGCTGGTGAACGTGGAAGGTCTGATATTTTTTATTTTTGATGTGTGTATTTGGTTTTCAAGTTCTGGGGATTGAACTTTGGGCTTCCTGCATAGTAGGCAAGCACTCTAGCACTGAGCTACATCCTGAGCCCCTCATATTCTTTCTTTTCCCTCCAGTTTGTCTGCTTTACAAAAGCCTGGTAAAAGGAAAGTGATAAATTTTCTGTAGTAATTGGTAAATGGACTAGATCTCCAGTGTTTTTCTATTAAAGCTTTAATTATTAAGAGTTTTAAACATACATAAAAGCAGAGAGTGTAGTACAGTGAATTTCTGAAAATTCATTACACAGATTCAATGTTTGTTAAGGTCTGGCCCTAATTTCTTCATCTAGCCTTTCTCTCTTGCTGAATTATTTTAAAACAAATCCTAGAAGTCATGTTTTTTTTTTTTTTTAACCTACATAAATGTCAGTGTGCAGTTTGTAAAAATATGTGGATTGTTTTTTTAAACATGACCATAAAACTCACTGAATAAAATTCATTCAAATTTTCTTGGTATGGCAAAAATGACCTTTTTTTTTTTTTTTTTTGTACCCAGGGTTGAACCCAGGGGTGCTTACCCACTGAGCCACATCTTCAGCCTTTTTATTTTGAGACACAGTCTCTTTGAGTTGCTTAAATTCTCGCTAAATTGCTATAGTTGACCTCAAACCTGCCATCCTTCTGCCTCTGTCTCCCGAGTTGCTAGGATTGTAGGCATGCACCACCATGTGCAAAAATGACTTTTTTTTTTTTTAAGGTACCTGGGATTTAACTCAGGGGCACTCTACCATTGAGCCCCATGTCCAACTATATTTTGCATTTTATCTAGAGACAGGGTCTCACTGAATTTGCTTAGTGCCTCACTTTTGCAGAGTCTGGCTTTGAATTTGTGATCCTCCTGCCTCAGCCTCAGTCTCAGCTTCCTGAGCCACTGGGATTACAGGCGTGTGCCTATAATGACTTTTTTTTTTTTCCCCTTAAACATCTATTTTTTAATTGTAGGTGGATACAATACCTTTATTTTATTTTTAAGTGGTGCTGAGGATCAAACCCAGTGCTTCATGCATGCTAGGCAAATACTCTACCTCTGAGTCACAACCCTAGCCCTCAAAAATGACTTTTTAAAAGACCTTCACTAGACCACACATAAAGTAAATACATTTTAAATTAAAAATAGCAGTAGCAGGGGCTGGGGCTATAGTTCAGTTGGTAAGAGTGCTTGCCTAGCACATGTAAGTTCGATCCTCAGCACCGTATAAATATAAAATAAAGGTATTGTGTCTATCTACTACAGAAAATATTTTTTAAAAAAAGACTTGAATCACACTTCCAGAGACAAGGTTATTTTATCTTAAGTTATTGTTCTTTTAAGTTTTCATCCACTTAATTGAGTTGTGTAATTTAAGATTAACTTGTTTAGTTTATAGTTCTTCTCTCTTTCTTGGGAAACACTACAAGAATATGTGCTTTCTCCAAAAGAAATTATCCTGGTAGAAAGTATTGTTCTTGAAAGATGAAATAGTTTCTTCTTTAGCTCCTGATTGCCTTTTAGAAAGGATGGCCTTCATTCTCATTCTAGATCCTGTTAGAAAATAAATGTGTACATCCAGAAGACAGAGCTAAGCCAAGCATGATTTCTCTTTCTCTTGTGAGAATGGCAGTTGTTCAAGTACCTGTTGGTTTTGAGGGATCTAGGATTAAGTGATTGGGATTGTGGAAAGGAGATGCTGGTTTATCTTCCCTCTCCCTTTGCCTGGTGATTTGGGAAAAAGGCAGCCCTGCGGGCAAATGACACAGAGCAAAGTTTCCCAAAGCATGTAGCTCAAAGATGAGAGCACAATGGAGAGGAGATAATTCGTGTTGTTTCCAGAAGACTTTGTCCTTATTTTCATGTTGGATCCTCTGAGATGCCCTTTGCGTAATTGTGGTGGGTGATGCTTTCATTTCCTGATGTTCAATTAGAGTACAGCTGATGAGTCCTATAGGGTACATCAGAGCTAAGGTCTTCTCATGTCAGATCTTTTGCTCTTTCATTTACATTGTATTTGAACAGATCCAGTAAATTGTTACTTGACCTTCTCAAGCTCCAGAAGTTTCAGGCACAGGTCATCTCCCTGCTTAAATCCCAGAATGACATTGGTGTCTGCATCTACTTAGTCATGATCCTGTAGGGAAGTACTTTGTCACTCTATGTGCTGGAGTAAACCTTTGTTTATTTATAGAAACTGGATTCAGATACTGGAAAGTAGAAAAAACTGCTGATGTTAGCTCAGCCTTTGCCTCAAGACCATTTCTCCTAAATACTGAACTTCTTTTTTTTCTAGTAAATAGGTGGGTAAGTAGTGCTGGATTTCTCTGTCCCTGCTTTAACCTGTTTGTTTAAGGGCACAATAGCAGCTTACTCTGTGCCAGACCCATAAGGTTATTCCTGAGACCACAAACAGGGAGAGGGTTTCTTTGGAGAAACTACCTGATTTGTAGGTAAATAGAATTTTCCTTAAGAAAGGAAAATTGGCTATGTTTAGTGTTAAATAAAATGCTAAGAAATCATTATGTATTACCCATGCTTTGAGAAGACTTGGGTCATATGTCTGCTACTAACTTTAATTCTTAGTTTGTTATTTTTGTAATAAGACTGGGAACTAGTAAGAAATGCTGGCTTTAGATCATCTTTGCATATGTCTGTGGTGCATAAGTTCTTCAAGAGAAGAAAACATTTTTTCTTCTTTTCACTGAAAATAATTAATAGCTATTATGATCATGTGGTGAGACAAGGTCTCACTGAGTTGCTTAGTGCCTCGCTTTTGCTTTGAACTTGGAATCCTCCTATCTTAGCCTTCTGCGCCTCTGGGATGACAGCGTGTACCTCCGTGCCCAGCTAACATTTTATTTTTTAGATAATGATGCCTACTGTAAGCCTCCAATGATGATCAAAATATTCTCAAAGGGTTTTAGGGCAGTTTAAAACTTTCTCATATGAATGGCATAAAGATACTCTATGGGAAATTGGTGGGTGATAGTTTTGAAGGGTCAGTAGAAACTCTGATTTTCAAAATCCACTTGTTGGAGTGGTTGAGGAATGTTTCGTTGTATGTGCCCTATCTTCTTTATCCAGTCATCCATCATTGGACAGGTAGGCTGTTCCATATCTTGGCTGTTGTGAGTGGTGCTGCAGTAGTCATAGGACGCAGATACCTGTGTGAGATCTTGATTTCAATTCCTTTGTATACCTTTATTATCTTAGTGGTCATGTTTTCCTAGGTGTATACTGATCTGTCTTCACATTAAGATGTGCATATTAAATATATACAACTTTTTATATGTCAGTCCTATCTCTGTTAAGTGGATTTTAAAAAATTTGAAGGGCTTCTGATTTCTGAGTTTTCATTATTGCAGAGTGGTCCTAATACTCTATCTTAAATTGTAATCATACATTCTTAACAGCTACCTATAGTTTTTAAATGGATCTGGTTATGCAATGAAAAATATTTTTGAAGAAAAAGATTAAATAGCTCTCTCTCTCTCTCTCTTTTTTTAATACTAGTGATTAAACCCAGGGGTACTTAACCACTGAACCACATCCCAGTCCCTTTTTAATATTTTATTTTGAGATGGGTCTCGCTATGTTGCTAAGGCTGGCTTTGAACTTTTGATCCTCCTGCCTCAGCCTCCCAAGCTCTGGGATTACAGGCATGTGCACCGCACCTGGTGTTTGGTAAATTTCTATTTGATAATGTATTATTTGTGGCCTCCTTCATCAGAGGTTTAGGCAGGCAATTAGGACTCTTAGGGCACTGCAATTCTGTTTTTTCCACATAAGTTCTTGTGAGGTTTCACTCTGACCCATTATCTTCTTCCTCTGTACGTGCTGAGAGAATAGTGTGGGGACAGGAGAGTACCATGAAGGTTGGGCTAGAATCTGCTTTGGCCACCTTTGTACCGAGACACATATCTTCATTTCCACAGTGGGGGCAATTATATATTTCCTGAGGTGGTGTAAAGTACATATTGAATAATGTATGGCACGTAATAAATATTACCACTTCTCTTTATTTAGGTAAGAAACCTCAACTGACCACTTTTGGTATTATTGTGGTGTTTTATGAGCAAATAACTGTGTTGTAAATGACAGAATGCTGTTGCTTCTGCTTTTGCTTTTCACTAATTGCCATATTCCAGGAAATGCATCCACAAATGATCCTTAACCATGTCCCAGATGTCTGCATGGTCTTTGAAGTGCTTGGTCACCACCTCCTCAAGTGGATCATCAAATCCAACTATCAAGGCCTCCCAGTGCGTTGTGTGAAGAGTATCATTCGACAGGTGAGGCCTCTGAGGATGCCTCCATCTCTAATCCCCACTTGTTTATCTGTTCCACACAGATTTTTGTTTTGAAAGAGTGAATGAATGAATAACATTTTGAAAACACTTGTGAAATCAGTTTTATATTTATTTAATGATAGTCCATGCTGTGTTGTAAAGAAAGCAGTATATAAATATTGGGCATACATTTCTTAAATATCAGTCCTCTTTTGAGGTAAGTGATACAATATAATCAGAGATTATTGTATGCAATATACTTACTCAAAACATCCCATTTAGGTCCTTACAAAATAATTTAGAACAAGTAATTTATTTGGTTCATTTACTATTTCTAACTATCCTTGGATGGAGTGAAAAATCAAAAATTAACTTGAGTAGTTTTCAGACTCAGAGTTATAAGGGAAATAAGTTTTGGGGATCTGATTTACAGTGGTGACTGTAATTAGCAATACTGTATTGTATACATGAAATTTATGCAAAGAATTTATCCTAAATATTTTCTCCACACAGAAAGATAACTGAGAATAATGGATAAATAAGTTTATTAACTTATGTATAATTATTTATAACACAATATATACATGTGTGAAAACATGTATTACACAGCAAATGTATTCAATTTTCATTGTTAATTATACTTCAACAGGAGTTCAAAAAGTTAGGGAAAAGAATACATGGGTCATGAGAAGAGGGCCTGGAGAGAGAAAGGGTCTGCATTAACTTATTTCAGTTGTATTGAGATACTTCAATCCAATTGGGTTTAAGTCATATAGGAAATACTGCATAATGAAAGTGTATAATAATCAGAAGATGTCCTAATTAGCAGTGTTTACCTGATTCACTTTTTTGCATAGAATGTATAAGTCTGCATTCTACCTTCTAAATTAGGAAAATTGCAGATGAGACTTATCCTGGATTATCTGTTATGATGTAATGGAAATTTACCGTGAATGATTCTGCAGAGTGATATATCAAGGAGATACTTGTTTACTTGAGAAGGGGGCTATGTGTCTATCACCAGGCCCAGAGCTTGAGCTAGGCCTACCCATGGGTTCCAGGCATAAAATACTTGCCTCAGTCCCAAATTCCTAAATAGGAAAAGAATCATAATTATTCAGAAAGTTTTGTGAATTCAAGAGATAGGTACCTGAAACAGAACCTTCCTTAGATAGTTTATGTTTGCATTTAGGCTCATGAGTAGGTTTCTAAGCCTATTGTATAAAAATTTTGAAGCTTAAATTTGTATGTTAAAAACATCCTAGAGTTTGCTCTTGAATTGTGTGAAAAATTTTGTTTAAACTGCCTCTGTATTTATCTCCCCACTTATCTTTAACTTTTGTGCTGAAGATTGGCAAGTTATTTTCCAGCATTATAGGTGTTATTTGAGAGGAGGAGGGATTGGAAAGGGAAAGGTTTTTTGCATTAGCTTGTCTCAGTTGGGCTAAGATACTTCTACATAATATGCTAGGGTATATGCATGGCTTTGTAAATTTTGTGACTTTTATTAAATAATATATCTATTCCCTTTTAGATTCCAGGTAGTATCGTTTCATTCATTTAACATAGGCTAATATCTCAAATGAATGAATAATTTATCTTTAATGTGGAGGAGGCTGTATAGTGAGAGTGAAATTAATGTTAATTAGAGTCATCCTATCCCTAAATTACACTCAGGCATTCGTAACTTTTAGTGGCAACTCTTTTAAAAATTTACATTAAATCTTGATAAGACTTTTGTAATTATTTCTGATTAAATCATTAAAGGTTAAAGGATTTGCATATTCTAATAAACAATAAATAATTCCAGAAATGGCTTTCTGCATACATATCACACAGGTTCCATCATCTCCCAGAACCCTATACTTTCAAAAATGTTTAATACTACCATAGTGGTTGATCCCATCACCCCCAGCAGGCTTGGCAGTGTAAGAAGGGGAATCTGCAGGTGAATCATTGGTGTTCATTTTATATACCAGAATGGGAAAGCAAAATCTGGTCATTCTTAGCAAGTGAAGAAGTCTGTAAGTCTAAAGATGAAGTTCTGCGAGTTTCATGGAACTTTTGTGTATAATTGCTGTATAAACAGTTGATTTAATGACTGTTTATCCTCACTGATCTCACATGTCCTTATCTTTGTAGCAACTGAGGAAGAGCTATTGTGGTGTTTGTCATTGATCCAGAAAAATTATGATTTTGTCACATAGATTTCACTTTGTTCTATATGCCTTATTAATGGAATTCATCTGTTTTAGGGTGTGTGTGAACCCATCTTTATTTAAGAAAAATATTATGGAATCTGGATTTTTTTTTTCTTAAAGCTTATTTAGAATTTTCAGTGTAATAAATTGTTACATCTCTTTGTTAGCACTCTGAATATCTGTGTTTCCCTTTGTTACCCCAATTCAGTTTCTGTTTTCAGTATTTCTGACTCCTGGTAGTAGTAGGAAGATCCTTTATTGATGAACCTCACAGTTTTTTGTTTTTGTTTTTTTAATTTCTCAGAAAAAGGCAGGTTAGGGCAATTTCTTAATATTCTTTCACTATTAACCTTTTTTACCTTAGAAGTCAGGTGTTTCTGACTATCTTTCAGTCACCCTTGTTGCTCTGTCACTTGCATTGCATCACCAGGTACACAGCCATTGAACTCTGCTGTGCTCATGCCTTTTACTTTTGATGTTCTTTTTATTTTCAGTGCCATCATCATCAGTGAAAATTTATCGCCTCCTGCCAATACCTTTCATAGGCCTCTACTCTCCCAGCATACAGTCCATCTTGTTCTAGATTGTTTTCCTTTCCATTGCCAGGACCTCCTGAAAAGCAAGCCTTGCTTTAATAGTGTATATTCCCCAATTGTAAACCTTTCGTGGCTTCCATTGCCTAAAGTTTGTTCAAACTTATGAAGCAGTATATAGTGATTAATAGCTTGGATTTGGAGTCAGATATATCCCATTTGAGCCAAAGAACTTTGTCCACAATGCTCCTCAAGCTGAAATTTGATGAATAAAGTGGGAATAATTCAGTAATAATGATACCTTCCTCCTTAGATTATTGTGAAGATGTAAAGAGACTCTACTATTAATATTAGCAAATATTTATTCATTGCTTAGTATGTCCTAGGCATAGTTGTGAGTACTTGATGTGATTTAATTTACTAAATCCTCACAATAGTGCTCAAAATAGGTGTTATTTTCCTGATTTTATGGACGAGTAAACAAGCATAGAAAGGCAAAGTAATTTGTCCCTAGTTAGGATGTTATTTAAAAAGTAGCAGGTAGCAGAAATGGAAACCCAGAGAGTCTGGCGCCAGAGCTCAAGTGTTCACCATTTTTTGCCAAGCAGTATATTATATGTTTGGAATTTTACCAGGCCTGTGTTGAATAGAAGTTGAACCACTTTTTCAGAGAACCTGTTTAAAGGTTCTCTGCCATCTGGTGTCATCTCATATTTTCTCTCACAAACAATAATTTATATCTTTCAGGTATACAGTTTCCTTCCTGGAGCTTATGAATATTAAAAGATGTACCAACAGAATTTTTATTCATAAGTTTTTGCTTGTTTCATTTTGTAGTTAGTTTATGAAAAGTACTTAATGATGATCATCTTGACCCCTTAATATATCTTGCTATTTTTTTTAAACTGGGTATTGAACTCGGGGGCACTCAGCCACTGATCCGCATCCCCAGCCCTATTTTGTAGAGTCTCACTTGCTTAGGGCCTCGCTAAATTGCTGAGGCTAGCTTTGAATTCGTGATCTTCCTGCCTTACCTCAGCCTCCCAAGCTGCTGGGATTCAGGCATGCGCCCCAACGCCGGGCACATGTTGCTATTTATTATCTATGTATTTTTATTTCTCTTGTTCTAAGCTGCTGAAAGTGCCATCCTTTTTGTTTTCTACACACATTCCTAAGGCTTAACCAAAATCCTCTGTGACAAACGCCTCTTACCACCCCAGGTAACAGTGTTATTTCTTCCCTCCCTGGGACATCTACAGCCCACACTGAGTCCTTTACCTTATTTCCAAGTCTTCTCAATCCTGGCATTATTGACATTTTGGACTGTATAATTCTTAGCTGGGGAGGCCTGTCCTGTACATTGCAGGGTATATAGTAGCGTCCCTGATGTCTATACCCTAGATACCTCTGAATTTTGTCAAATGTTCCCTGGGGAGCTAAATTCCCTCTCATTGAGAATCATTTGGGTAGGGTAAAATACAAGGTGTAGATGCTGTAGCAACAAGATTTGATTTCAAATTCTAGCTTTGATATTCCTATTTTGTGACCCCGACCAAGTTATTTATCCTGTATGAGTCTAGTTCATCATTTTTAAACTTTGGATAATAATGAACAGGTTGTAGCTTTAATGTGGAGATTAATAATAAAAGACTATTTATGAAGTATCCACCACAGTGAGCAGTACAAACTAGTCATTGTGTCTCCCCAGCTCCTCTGTGGTTGCCTTGAAATGAAGGATTGTGTATTGTGAGTCACACATCTCTTGTTATCTTTTTTCATACATTGGAGTATCTAGAAGTATTGTGGGTAGGTTGTTTTACCTAAATGATGGAAGAAATATAACCCCCCCCCTTTTTTTTTAGTGGTTGACCTTTCTATGATTTAAAGGGCTCATAGATATTTGTTACCATTTGTTTACTTTCTAAAGGTAACAACAAAATTGATTCAACTGTTCTTTTAGGATTTCCTGTGTATTATAGTCAATCCTTTGATCAGTTCTTAGCTGTCCGTCTTTAGCCACGGTGTCCCTGTGCTGATACAAAAAAAGCACTATCCTGATGAATTGTGGTTGTGGATGTGGGGGACACACTGTTCTTCCCCATCCCCGGTCTTCTCAATTGATGATTCTGTGGCCTCAAGCATGATGGAATCTTGTGCTGTTTGCCTCCAGTCCTTCATTTTTTTTTTTCATGTTAAATCAGTTTATTGAACTCTACTATGTCTACCCCCCCCTTTAAATTTATTTGTTGTTTTTTTTTTAGTTCTACATGACAGTGTAACGTATTCTGACATTATACATACATGAAGTATGACTTCTCATTTTTGTGGTTGTACAAGATGTGGAGTTATACTGGTTGTGTATTCCCATACAAACATAGGAAAGTTATATCTGATTCATTATACTGTCTATCCTATTCCCATCCTCCCCTTTTCCCCATTTTTAAACTGAATAGAAAGGAACTTGTTTGGCATTAAAGGAACTTGTTTCTGGTACATTAAAAGATGTACCTCAGGTGACAATTTCTTTAAAATCCTTTGGTCCCATTTAAAAGTGGTTTTGACTTTCTTATGTAATTCAAATGAAGTTGGCCTTTTACTTTTCAGAGTTTTATAGTGTAACTCAGTGCTTTTTATAGAAATCCTTTAAGAAGGTGACTACTTGCCATTAGTAAAATGTGGTGTGCCCTTCTATAAAGGGCGAGACTGTGGTTTTGGTGACTTTATTGTAATGCTGTAACAGCAAGCAGTTACAGCTTATAGCCCTGGAATTTTAAATTATTAGTAATCTGTGATCGTGATCCTGTGCTCAGTTTTCACGTTCCTTAAGGCATTGTTGCTTTATGTGCTTTATTTGTAGTATGCCAACTATACACCAGTGAGAACAGTGGTGTTATTTATGCTCTATGTTCCACAGAAGATGCTGTACAGAGAGGACAAAATCTTCCCCAGCATTCCACAGTTACTCTGGTGGATTGGATACTTGATCCATGCATTAAACTGTGGGATAGTGTGAAGTATGTGTTTTCTCAATCTCACTCTCTGTGCCAGACCCTGTGGCAGATTGTTTTTTTCTTATCACTGTCTAATTTTTTTTAATACACTTTTCATTCATTTAGCATTTAAATTATTTCCCTTGTCCCAGTTATCAGTAAATTCATTGTGATTGAACTAGTATTGTTCAATTTTAGTACAGAAGCTTGATTTTAAATTATCAGACATTTCAATATTAGATTTGTTTGGTGTGGTGTAGTCCTTGTGATTTTGCATAAACTTGCAATTCTCAGAATCCTGGGTCCTGAGCTCACAATTTAGTTAGTGGCTCCCTTTGAATAGAAGTAAGCCTTCTTTGGGCTCCCTGCAGGCTGAGTGCTGGGTGCAGCAGCAGCACCTTCCTTCTTCCTTTCAGCAGTATAGCTGCTGGATTTTCTTATTCATTCTCACAATTTAGAGATTTCAGAGCAATGTGGCTAAATACAGTGTCCATAGAATTTTTCTGTCTGAGCATGTGTCTCATTCTTGTACTCTTTTATTATAATAAGTATTTCCCATGCTTATTCATTCAGGTTACATGATGGTTTTCACAACCATTTTGCAGGATTTGCCTTATGTCTGTCTTATTGAGGAAGAGCTTTGCTAGTATGAAATTTTCTGGGCTTGTGGAAAGCCCTCTGGTGTTTTCCTGTACACCCACAAGTAATTAATATCTAAATTAAGGACTCCTGCTTGGGGCCAGCCGCCTCTCCTCTGCCAGCCCATCTGGCTGTCTGTTGGGACTCCCTTGGAGCTTCATTAGCTTGTTACCAAAAGGGTAGGATCCAGGCAGTCTCATCTCCCAATGTCCTATGTTTAGGTGTGGTAGGAAGAAAGTTCTCACATTGTTACCAAAATCAGAACATAGTTTGGAAAGGTGCTCTCATTCTTTACTCTTCACAGTTCACAGTTTGGAGGGAGGGACGCTTCACTCTGAACACTGATGGGTCAGGAAGATAGCCTTCTAACATAGGCTCCACACTTGTTCCTCCTTTTATCTGCAAGATTACAGGACTTGTTTCAAGCAAGTCATGTTGGAGAGGGGCAGATTATGTTGTTAAAACCTGTGGCAAATGATATCTGGAATGGCTGTTGGTGTATAGAAAGAAATCTAGTAGACCATCTTGTCCATGTTCCAGATTTTACAGGTGAATTTGAAGTTTAGGAACAGGAAGGGATTTTCTCTGAGCTTGTAGCTAGTTAGTTCTGACATCAGAAACTGGATTTTTTTCCTGCCTTGGATTCTGCACTACTTCACATGGAGAAACCTGGCACCTACTCTTGAAGTATGTGATCTGGCTCCTTTCAATGGATGATTGATGACTGACTCTGCCTCTGGCCTCTTTGTGGTTGGTTTGATCTCGGCTTTTCCAGCAAAGGGATCTCTACAGCTTCTGCTGCCTCCTTCTGATGATACACCAAGTATGTTTTTTAGGCAATTGAGAAAAACATACATTAATTAGACAAATGAAGAAAACAGAAAAATTAATGAATTAGGCATAGTGACACACACCTGTTATCTCAGGTACTCAGAAGGCTGAGGTAGGAGACTCACAATTTCTAAATCAGCCAGGCAACTTAGGGAGATCCTGACTCATAAAATAAAAAGGGGTAGGGAAAAAATACTAAAGGTTCCTGAATTTTAATTGGATTTTTCAGGGGGAGATCCATCCTTTGGCATGAAGCTTGATTCATTATTTTTATTTCTCCTCCATCATGGTTATTCTGTGTAAATGGTTGTAAGATTTCTCATCAGTGTTGGTCTAGGATACTTTATTACTTTAAACACCACTGTTTACAAACAAAATGCTGCTTTTGAAAATTAAATTGTTGTTCTTAGCTATAACAAAATATTGATATTTTTAGAAAAAGATAAATGTTCAGAATTTTAAAAAATTAAGGAATCAAATTTTTATTCATGGAATGTTACTTTTAAAAAAAATCAGCAAAGCTCTTTTAATATATTAGAGATCGAAATAGCTGAGACCAGAGAAGTTTATTAAGTGACTTGGGAAATTATGGTTATGTAGTCAGTATAAATACAAGTCATCTAACTTAGTTCAGTTTTACCATTTGTTCCTAGTTCCTGTTTTGTAGACTATGTTTTTATGTCTGATTCTTACTATGTTTGTGTATGATTCATGTGTTTTTACCCTTTTTGAGACATGAAAATGGAAGCTCACAGAGGTTAACCACCTGCCCTGGGTGTAGAATGTTTGTGTAGCAGTTAAGAGCAGGTCATATTTTAACGCTGCTACACCTCCTAAATGATCTGCATTGATTAATGAACTTATTTTGTCCCAGTGGTAGAGTCTTTCCCATGTGTTCTTTGTCAGACATTATAGTCAGGGGCTTCCCAAGGAAAGGTAGCCCAGCTGAGTGCTATAGCTGATATTTTAAGAAGTCTGGGACCTTAAGTTCTCCAAAGAACACTTTGCTTGTCTTGAGCACATTGTTATCTTTGGGAACATATGTTAACACATTTGTGTACTGAGTCACAGTATCTTTTACCTGTGAAGCCTCCCACACAGTGAAACATCTTTAAAAGGGAAAGAAACCAAGGTGGATAGATAAGGGCAACTTGTTCATGAAAGATAGTTAGAAGATATTTTAGGAAAGCAAAATATTAACTCTAAGTAAATTCATAAATATTTCTACTTTGAGTTAATTTTTGATAACTGAAATTTAAGTTGGAATAAATATCAGCTGTTTAAAAATTTTCCAAAATTTTGTTCCTTGTGCCTGTTCATTAATATCTTGTAATTCTCAGAATCTCTCTTATTTGGATTAAAAATTTCACATTATTACTCAGTTTGCACAAGGAAGATACATGAAATATCAGTGAACCACATATAGACCCATTGGATTATGTTCCCTTCAGGTGTATACCCTGTACTTTTTGTATATACATAATGATTTCTGTCTGACTGTTGGTTCTTTGACATTCTAAACATAATTAAACATTTTAATTGAGGTATTATTTTAAACAGTAAGTATTCTAAATTTAAAAATCAGAAGCATTTCTTTAGGCTTTTTTTATTCCCCCATTTTACTGGTACTTACTAACAACTTGTCAGTATTTTGGTATTGTGCCGTGATTCATTTTTTTTTTTTTTTTTAATTAATTCCATTACTCCCAGCCACTACCAAGAATGTGTAAGCTCTATGAGGACAGGAGAACTGTTAAGGGCTTTGAAGTTGCGGAACTCTGTTTACTGTTGTATATCAAACACCTCAAATAGTTCATAGCCTGTGATCAGAGTTCAGATGATATTGTTTCAGTGAATTCATGTGAAAATGCTTCCTATGAAAAGTTATTTTAAGTGATCATAGATGTTTTAATACCTGTGTAATCCCTGTTCAAGAGACAGATAAACTGATTTTCTTTTAAAAAATTTTGGTTCCTTCTCACTTTGTAATATTTCATCTTTGAAGGTTATTTAGCCAGCTATTCATGGTAGGCAGACACACTGGGATTTTGCTGGGTGTTACCTAGTTTTGGATGATGCAGTGTATCTTTTGCTTATCTCTTTTACATTTCCAGTTTCTTGTGGACAAGAGGCCCAAATGACTTAATATTTAAATGGTGATATTTGTATTTCTAATGTATGGAAAAGTATATTCTAAAAATTAATTTTTATGTGGAAATAATTGCAGAGAAACATTGCCCTTGCATTGAGGTCACTGGCACTCTGTAAGGTTTTGTTTGGTTTGAGGTGATGTGCATGTATATGTTTTGGTTTAATGTTTTCTTTTAATTTAAGGCTGTAGTGCTATTAGATATGAGAGCTATTTTTTGGTTAAATTATATCCTTCTTGGGGCTGGGGATATAGCTCAGTTGGTAGAGTGCTTGGCCAGCATGCACAAGGCCTGGGTTCAGTGCCCAGAACCACCAAATGGGGAAAAAAAAATATGTCTTCCTTTTACTGAAATATTAAAAATGTATGTGCATCATTAACCACTAGGAATATAAAAATCAAAACGAAAAATGCAAGTTGGGGGTTGGGATGGTGGCTCAGTGGTAGAGCGCTCACCCAGCATGCATGAGGCACCGGGTTCGATCCTCGGCACCACATAAAAGCAAACTAATGTATCCACTTAAAAAAAAACCTAAAAGATAAATAAATAAATAAATATTAAAAAAAAGAAAAGAAAAATGCAAGTTGGGTTTGATGACATTCCTGGAGCCCTAGCTATTTGGCATGGTGAAGCATGAGGATTGCTTGAGTCCAGGAGGTTAAGACCTGCCTGAGAAAGAGTGAGACCCTGTCTCAAAACAACAGCAGCTAAAATGAGACACCACTTCATACCCACTAGTGTGACTACAATAAAAAAGATAGTTAATGTTGGTCAGGATGAAGAAATTGGAACCCTCATATGTTGCTGGTAAGAATGTAAAAGGAATAAGCACTATAGAAATCAGTGTGGGTACTTCATCAAATGGCTAAATGTATACTTGTCATATGACCCAACATTTCCCTCTAAGTCAAGAAAATACAAAGATAGGTCCCTATGGAAACTTGTACATGAATATAGATAGCAGTATTATTTTCAATAGCCTAAAATGTGGACACAATCCAGATGTCTATCTAATGAATAGATAAACACAATGTTTTATTCCACACAGCAGAATATAATTTGGCAATGAAAGGAAATGAAATACGGATATACTTTACACAAGAGTGAGCCTTGAACATTATGTCAGTTGGAAAATCCCTCTGTATGATTCATTTTAAATATCATGTCCAGAATCAGTAAGCACATTAGTGATTGGTCAGGGCTGGTAGTGGTGGAGGGAGATGGGGAGTGACTACTAATGGTATGAGGTTTCTTTCTGGGGTGATGAAAATTTTCTAAATTAGGAAGGGGTGATGGTTGCACATCTAAACAACATTATGCTCTTCAAATGATGAATCATACACGTGAATTCTTTTTCAGTAAAGTTGTTACTAAAGATGTACATATAAAAATTTGCTTCCATGAGCATAAATTATCTGTGCAGTGTTACACATTGGTTGCTTATGGAAGGGAGAGCTGGATTGGGGGCAAAGGTGGGGAGGGTTTTGTTTTGTTTTGTTAACTAAATGCCCTTTTGTGTCTGTCAAATTTTGTGCTGTATGATTGCATCACCTATTTTTCAAATGCATAAAAATTAAATAATAAAAGTATTGATAGCTCCTTTCCTCTTTTGATTTTACTATAACTAGGTTCTTCAAGGGTTAGATTATCTACACAGTAAGTGCAAGATTATTCATACTGACATAAAGCCGGAAAACATCTTGATGTGTGTGGATGATGCATATGTGAGAAGAATGGCAGCCGAAGCCACTGAGTGGCAGAAAGCAGGTGCTCCTCCTCCTTCAGGGTCTGCAGGTGAGGGAGCTGATTGAGCTGATCTTTCTTCATTTCAGTCGACTTGAGGGCATTTTGTACTTGCAGAGTTGTACACTGAAGGCAGTTGAGTCAAATATGTATATGCAAATTAGGAACTTTTTGTAAGAGCTTGGTTGCTGGAAATAACTGGAACATTTTCTTTAGATGATTTTCCAGTTGCATTTTATTTTAATATTTGAATTATTCATCTTTGTGTCCTCCATTAAAAGACCACCTAAATTCTTAACTGTTGCTTCATCTATCTGTATCTGCATTTTCTTATGGTACCCACTTCTGTAGGGAGGAACATAGTCATGGGAATTATTTTCTAGCTTAATTTGTAAATGCTTCCCTCTCTTCAGTTAACATACCTCTATCAGTCTGAATTTAATTAGAGACTTTGGAATTAGATACTAAAGACCTAAGGGTATAGAGGAAAGATGACCACATGACTTGAGCGCTGGCATATAAGGGTGCTCCCCCCCACCCCCTCGAATTTCACAGAATTCAGTAATGGTAGTGTTGGCATGCTCTTTTTACATTATCTGTGCCCTGGTGTGTGGTCAGGCAGTTGTACAGGGCTAACACCCCTGTGACTAGGGCTCTGGGGCTCTTACTCCTTCTACTATCTACTCTAAGGGTGCTTCTTTAGTTCATGGAACCAGCCTGTCAAGTTTTTGCTTCTGGTTAGGGGTCTAATGTGATTTGGAATAATTGTCACAAATTACTGTGTAATTACTAATAAAAACTTTGTACTATTTAGCTTATTTTTTTTGTATGAGATTTGCCAAGTGGATTTCGAAAATAAAATGTACATTTCCTCATCTAAATTGTTCATTATCTATAAACAAATTTGGTCTGATGACTATATGATTTGTGAACTCTTCATTTTCTTAAACTGATAATGGATGCTTGAGATTATTGACTCTTTTTGAAACTGATTGTCATTTAATTTTAAATAAATAATAGAAATGACTTAGTATGAACAGCTTTTACTCTGCCCTTTAAGGGTCAGTCATTTGATTTGAATACATTTTCTTTAGATCCTTACAATAAAGAAGCTCTTGATTTTTAACAGTTTTTGAAGTTGGATAGCCATTAGAAGATTGTAATTAATTCATTTTGTCAGTTTGAATTACCCAAATGTATGTGTCAGTTTTCGTCTAACATCCATTTTGTTTTATATTGTTTTAGTGAGTACGGCTCCACAGCAAAAACCTGTAAGTACTTAAATATATACTTATATTCAGCATGTTAAAAGGAACTATTCACTAAGCTTTTCAAATGATAACAAATGTTCTAATATATATTAACTTAGAAGGTAGACATGTTTATAAATGCTTTGTATCCTTAAATATGTAAAATTCTTTAAGTTGAAGTGATTTCTGCATAGTTAGAGTCATCAAAGCTGTTATAAGAGCTTCTTCCTAGGTACTGTTGGCAGAAACTCCTGAATTGTGAGGTGATGCTTAAGAGTTTAAAGTGTGATTATTCCAAAATCAGTTTATATTACTTCTCATTGGCTTCTCAGTTACTTATGTTTCTGACACTGATATTCTAATTTTTTTTCTTAGACAGTTGTGTAAGTACGAGAGAGTATTATCCATTTTGTGGTCCTGTCAGAAACACTGTGTTCAATGAAGCAGCCCTCCTTTTAGAAGGAAGTTTCAGTGTAAGGAGGAGCTGTGAGAATTTGGCTTCCTGGCCAGTTGGGGAGTCTGAGTCATTTCCACAGTGTTCTCTTGGTTTGCTGGCTTGAGTTCACTAATCCTGTGAAATGTTGGAGGTTCTTAATGCCTGTGCTTTCCAAGTCAGGTGGCCAGAGCTGAAAGCAGGCAAAAACTTAGGGTTTTTGATTTTTCACCCTTTTTCTTCATAGGCTCATTTCTTAAAATTCATGTTGTTTTGTTTGCTGATAACAATTCAGTGTGAGGCAGACTCAGTCAGTGCTATTGTCTACCTGTTCCCCACCCCTGCACTCTATGGTGCTGGGGGTTGAACAGGGGGCCTTGTGCATGCAAGGCAAAAGCACTCTATCAACTGAGCTATTTCCCCAGCACTGGTTTTTTTTTTTTTTTTTTTTTTTTTTTTTGAGGTTTATTCTTTAGTTGTGGCCGGACACAACACAACTTGTTTATTTATTTATTTATTTTACTGAGGATCGAACCGAGTGCTTTGCACATCCTAGGCGAGCGCTCTACCACTGAGCCACAACCCCAGCCCTTGTCTCCCTGTTCTGGCAAACATTTCTTTTTTGTCAATAAGGAGGTGAGAAGGATGTAACTTTGTATAAGGCAGCAACAAATAAAACTTTCAAGAGGAGTTTCAGTGATTCAATTCTCTTAGAATTGAAATGATGAGGAGGTATACTGCTCTGAGGGTAAGACCTGATATTAGCCAGACTGTTTTCTCTTTCACCATAATGCTTCTCTCTGGGTTTGTGAACTTAATTGAATATGACGTGAAAAAAAATGGTTAGTGTTTGCCATACTGCCAGCACTTGTGCTATTATATGGTGCTTTAAAAAGGAGCTGACTGACCTATGGTATTTTCTTAACATGTTGTAGATAGGAAAAATATCTAAAAACAAGAAGAAAAAGCTGAAAAAGAAACAGAAGAGGCAGGCTGAGTTATTAGAAAAACGCCTTCAGGAGATAGAGGAATTGGAGCGAGAAGCTGAAAGAAAAATAATAGAGGAAAACATCACCTCCGCTGTACCTTCCAATGAGCAAGATGATGAGTACTGCCCAGAGGTGAAACTAAAAGCGGCAGGATTAGAGGAGGCAACCGAGGAAGAGACTGCTAAAGACGATGGTCAGTGGCACCTGGAGTCAGGGTTGGTGGGGTCTTGGGAGCATCACAGAGGCGGGCTTTGTGCTGCTGCTATGGATACTAAGGAAGAGTTTCTCTGTCTTCTTAATGGACAGTACGGGAAGTAGTTCATTAATAAAAATGTATGACAGACATTAGTTAACACCGCAGAGTAGTTTTTTAAAAATGGAAAACACCATGTTTTCTATCCATGCTAATAATGGCCCCTTCTTTTTATTTTGTGATTAAATTTTTGCCTAACACATCACAGACCTTTTTCTGAAGGTTCGGGAGAGGGTAGAAATAGAAATCCAATTTTACTTATAAAGTTATTTTCCCCCAATGCTAACTTCCTCTAAGGAGACTCGACTAATAAACAAATAAGTTAAATAAATGAAAAATAAGATTTAGAAAGCTTACAGGGTTTACCCTGAAAGCCAAGAGGTGTTGACTGTGTGGTACATAAATTAAGCACATTAAGAAGTATATCTTGTCAAAGGACATAAGTACCTCATGCCACTGTGTCAAAGAGAGTACCAAGGCCTAATTCTTTTTTTTTTTTTTGGTTGTTCAAAACATTACAAAGCTCATGACATATCATCTTCCATACATTTGATTCAAGTGGGTTATGAACTCCCATTTTTACCCCAAATACAAGTTGCAGAATCACATCGGTTACACATCCACATTTTTACATAATACCATATAAATGACTGTTGTATTCTGCTACCTTTCCTATCCCCTACTATCCCCCCTCCCCTTCCCTCTCATCTTCTCTCTCTGCCCCATCTGCTGTTGTTTAATTCTCTCCCTTGTTATTTTTTTTTCCCTTTCCCCTCACAAACTCTTATATGTAATTTTGTGTAGCAATGAGGGTCTCCTTCCATTTCCATACTGTTTCCCTTCTCTCTCCCTCTCTCCCACCCCACTCGTCTCTGTTAAATGTTAATCTTTTCCTCATGCTCTTCTTCCCTGTTCTGATCTTAGTTGCTCTCTTTATATCAAAGAAGACATTTGGCATTTGTTTTTTAAGGATTGCCAAGGCCTAATTCTTAACCCCTGAACTTTTTAAGGTGAAGCTGAGGACCAAGAAGAGAAAGAAGACACTGAGAAAGAAAATATTGAGAAAGATGAAGATGATGTTGAACAGGAGCTTGCGAATATAGACCCTACATGGATTGAGTCACCCAAAACCAATGGCCATATTGAGAATGGTCCATTCTTACTGGAACAGCAGCTGGAGGATGAAGAGGATGATGAAGATGACTGCCCAAATCCTGAGGAATATAACCTTGATGAGCCCAATGCAGAAAGTGATTACACATATAGCAGCTCCTACGAACAATTCAATGGTGAATTGCCAAATGGACAACATAAGATTCCGGAGTCGCAGTTTCCAGAGTTTTCCACTTCATTGTTCTCTGGGCCCTTAGAACCTGTGGCCTGTGGCTCTGTTCTCTCTGAGGGATCTCCACTTACTGAGCAAGAGGAAAGCAGTCCATCCCATGACAGAAGCAGGACAGTTTCAGCCTCTAGTACTGGGGATTTGCCAAAAAGTAAGTGTCCTTTCCCATCCATTGTCTGCTTTCACTGGCTCCAGGGTCATGCCTTTGATAAACACTGTGAAAGGAGCTGACTGGTGGTGGTAAAGCCATGTCCATGTTTTAACCATTTTTGTTTTATTGCTTTTATACTCATGAACAAGAAATGTGCTTTAAAAATTTGTTCTGTGCCACTGGGCTTTCTCTTACTCTCTGCTTATGCAATCCCATTTCTGAGCTTTTCTTATTCTTTCTATATTTAGTCAGTGACACCTAACATTTGCAAAAACCTTGGGAGTTTAGCATCCTTATAGGTTCCTACAATGCATTAATTTAGCTTATAATTTGTAACCTCTTTCATCTGATGGTGTTATATTTAGTTTTTTGGCTTGTTTCTATTTGAGAGAACATCTGCTTGCTCTTTTGCTATGTTGAGAAAGAAGTGTCTTGACTTATTTTGATAGTTGTCCCTAATTATAGGACCCTGCTATCAATAACAGTCCCAAGGTTATAATTTTGTAATTTTAAAGGAAGTGACATGATTTAAACATGAAATTAGATTGTAGGTATGTCTATGCAGGGCCCTGTCTTATTTCAAACCCTTATTTTGGGAGCAAATGCCATGTGACATATTGCTGAGTGACTTCAGTAAGTGAAAACTGGGCTCTCATTTGGTTTCCATTCTGGCTCACAGTGAAAAGCTCAGAAACCTCCTCTGCTCCCTCTGCTGATAGGACTGCTTAACACATGGCAGGTTATTGATGAGCCAGCCCTACAGACAGCCCCAGAGATTCTGTAGCCCCTTTCACTCTTGCAGGCTGACAACTTATTCTCTGAGAAAGCCAGCCACCCTTGTTACTCAGCTGTAACTAATCATTCTAGCATGTGTTTTCTTAACTTGGTGGGACATGGTTAGCTCCTGGTCACCTTTTTCCTGGCCAGGGAATATTCAAAAGCTTCACATGTAGATTCATTTCTAGGAAAAGGCAGCCATGGAAATATACCTTCTCTGCTTTTATTGTTGCTGTTGCTCAATTTTAACTTAGAGATGCATATATAAAGTAAATTTACAGAGTAGCTTTGTATTATTGTGCAAGCAACAGTTTGGGGCAGTGGCTTCAAATATATGAGATTAAGCTGGGTGTGGTAGTTCACACCTGAAATCCCAGCAACTCAGGCTGAGACAGGAGGATCCCAAATTTGAGACCGGCCTCACCAACTTCGTGAGACCCCTCAAAATAAAAACAGTCTGGCCGGGTATGTTGGCACATGCCTGTAATCCTAGTGACTTGGGAGGTGAGGAGGGAGGATCACAAACTCAAGGCCAGCCTCAGCAACTTAGTGAGGTTCTAAGCAATTTAGTGAGATCCTGTCTCAAAATATAAAGTAAAAAGGACTGGGAATGTGGCTCAGTGGTTAAGTGCCCCTGGCTTTAATCCCTGGTACTAATAAGTAAAGCAAACAAAAATAAAAAAATTCTGGGGAATAGCTCAGTAGTAAAAGGCCACTGGGTTCAATCCCTAGTGCAACAAAACAAAACAAAAACCAAGATTAAATCCCAGCTCAAAACTTAATAGCTATGGAACTTTGATTTCTAAATCTCCCCGAGTCTCAGTTTCTTCCTCTATCAAAGGAAATCAGTGGCCACATCTAGGTTAGTTATTAGCATTGAATCAAATGCTACCTGTAAATGGTTTAAGTATATAAATAGTGCAGGTAAACAAATGATATATGATAAATAATGACAATAAAGTATAGAATATTTCTTAGTGAATGGTACCTTCTTGTCACGAACCTGGTAGGTGCCAGGCTTGCTACTGCTATTGCCTTGTTGTCAGTGTTGTTGAGACCCAAGTGAGTTGTAAGGCTCAGGACAGTTTCTCTTGCTAGTAACCAGTGGATTCTGAATGCAGGCCTCCTGTTTCCTGGTCCAGTTTTGTCCACCACATTATAATTCATATTCATAATAGGTAGATATATGTTTAGGCTTTAAAAGAAAAACTTCTTATGAAAAAACAGAAGTAGAGGGAAATTCAAAATTGTGGTGAATGCATGAGTGAATGGGTGAGGAGAGGGAAACATTCTGATTTAGACAAAATGTAAAATCCAGTTGGAGATATTATTTAACTCAGAGCACGTTGTTTGAATTTAAGGAATACTTGGGCACTCTCTCTGAGAACTACGTCCATACATTTCTTGATTGACATCAGGTTGCGCTATCTCCCAGCCTGTGTTTAACAGTGGGGTGGGGGGTATATGACTCATACCTGAGCTGCACTCCACAGACCCTGCTGCCTGGCCCACCTAAGTCCTCCTCCTGCTTTGTGGGCTGCTCTTTGTCCTGCTATTTCCTAGGGTAGTTCCCTAATCTTTTCAGCAATCTTAACCATGGGCGTTACCCTGATCTCTATTCTCAGCCCATTCTACTGACACTCCAGTCTCTCCCTAATTGACCCAAGCCTGTCCATGTAACCATGTAATCCATGATTACAGCTGCTGTCATTGTGGTGTTGCTGACCAAATCCCTATTTATTCACTCAACTGTTGAGTCCCAGCAGTATTTTAGTTAGTCCCTGTCGTGGGTACTGAGGATAGTGGTCAACAAAACCAAGGATGTACCTGCCTTTCCTTCTTGGATTACCATGGGAGTAGGTAGCCAGTGAAAACCAGTTAGTGTTGTGAGCTGCTGTGGGTAAATTAGGCAGTGGTGTGGAGGGTTGCTCTAGATCTTACTGAGAGAGATCACACCTCCCTGACAGGATAACCTTTGGTTAGAGACCTGAGGGAGTGAGGAAGCAAGTGCAGGATCCAGGGACTTCTGGCAGAAGAATCTCTTCCTCTGCTTTCCTATGCTGGAGAGCCACTTATTCAACAGTGTTCAAGACAGCCTGATCTCTGTATCACAAGGGGACTTCAGACATGTAGAAACCAGAACACAGTTTGCTCTCTCGATTGGCTAAACCTCCTGTATTCCCTTGATGGTCCTTGACACTCCCCGTTTTTTCTCTCATACCCAGTAGGTCACTTTGTCCTACCAGTCATACCTCCTTAAATGGGGGTCCTCCTTGCCTTGGCCCTGAAGAGTATGGTCATTGCCTGCTTGTACTATCACAGAGGCTACCTTTTGATCTGGCTTTTTGTTCTTTCTTGTTGCCATTCCCACCTGTCTTTAAGTCATTGCTAGAGTGTTTTAGTGGGGTATATGATCCATGAGTAACCAGCCCCATCCTCTGAGTTGCAGGAATTACTAGAACACCCACTCCTCCCTCCCTTCCTCCCCGCCTCCCCCCTCCCTCTTTCTGGTACTGAGGATTGAACTCTGGGATGCTTTATCACTGGGCTCTATCCCCAGCCCTTTTTATTTATTTATTTATTTTTTGAGACAGGGTCTTGCCAAATTGCTGAAGCTGGCCTCAAACTTGAGATCCTCCTGTCTCAGCCTCCTGAGTTGCTCAGGTTACAGGTGTATACCACCATACCTAGCACATCTCTGTATTTAAAAAAATATATATTTTGAAAGAATAGTACAATAACAATTGTATACCTTCAATATAAATTCATACTTAACATTTTGCCACACTAGGTATATTTACATATATGTAAATAAAAACTGTGTTGTAGATATTAGGATTCTTCTAAATACTTAAGTATCGGGCTGGGGATATAGCTCAGTTGGTACAGTGCTTGCCTGGCATGCATGAGGCCCTGGGTTCAGTCCTCAGCACCACCCAAAATAAAAAAGAAAACCAAACAAACTTCAGTATTTGTCTCCTGAGAGATGAAAGAACATCTTTGTCATAATAATAATACCATTATCATAGTAAGAATATGAGTGATTTTACAATATCTATTATTCATTATATAGTCAATTTCCTCAGTAGTTCTAAATTTTTTTTTTTTTTTTTTAGTTTCCATGATCCAAAATATGACAAAACAATGTATCTCCTCCTGGGTGGTTGCTTCTCTATTCCCTAGCGGGCCTCTGCAATCTTTCTTCTTGTCCTACTGACTGTACTTTACTTAATTATATGGTCATTGCTCATTTGCATTATCTTCTCTTCAATGGAATGTAAACTCTTTGAGAGCATGGTATGTTTTTAACTTTGTATCCTTAGCACCTGAATGCTAAGATAAATACTTTAATAAATGAAAAAATGAGTGCTTTCTCGTTATATTTTATTCTTTACTTTTTCCTTTTGCAATAAAAATTTTATTCTCTCCAACACACTACCATCCCTAGAAGCTCTGTCAGATAAAAATCGGTGTTCTTTTTTTCATTGTCCCTTTCTTCTTACCAAGCAGAACTTTTCAGTGTTGTTAAATTCGGGGGAGGTTCCAGGCAGGATCTCCTGATACAGTCATCGTGTAGAGGCACTCCATTTTGGTTTCCTGCTTGGTCATTTGATAGCCTCCCCATGGAGGAGGTGTTTTGTTTCCCAGTGGTCTAGGGGCTTACAGTTAGGAACCAGTTACTATATGATCAAGAGGCAAAAGAAGCAGGCTTTGTTGAGAATTTGCACAGATCCTTCCCATTAGAGCACAGTACATGTACATGAGGAAGTAGTGTAAGAAAGGTTGGGGGCCAGATTGAGATGTTTAAAGAACTTAAATACCAGGCTAAAGGATATAATATTTTTCCAGAGTAACTTGACAGCCATTGAAGGTTGTGAAAGGGGGAAGGGTTCCTCTTAGGTTATTAGCTACCAGAACTACAACATAGATCTTGGCTCATATTGTCTGAAGTACAGAGGCCATGGGGGTGGGGGGTGGGGGCGTCATTGTTGTGCATGTAGGGTCTACATGGAGTCCTTACACGTCTTCTAGTCACTGTCAGCTTTTGTCTAGACTGCTGCTGGACAGCCTCCACCTCTTGTTCCCCAGGCCATTCTTATCTAGTCCACAGACACCTTTTAAAAGTATATGTCCTTATCTTTTCTCCACATCCAAAATGACCTAGCATGTGTTTCCCACATAGAGCCATACCCTGAGGTACCTTTGGAAGTTGATGTCCCTTGCAGTGGTCTGATGTCACGTGCCTTGCACCACTCCTGCTGGCTTCTTCCTAAAGTATCTCAGAACTGTGAACTCCTTTCTGCATCTGGCCTTTGCATTTCCACTGTCTTTTGCCTAGAACTTCTTCCTTCAATTCAGTCCTCTTCTTGAATGTCACCTTCTCAGAAATGACCTCTCCTAAACATTATCCTCCTTCTCTTTGATTAATAGCATATGTAGTTATCTGACATGCTGTGTGAATTAGTTACTTTATTGTCTACATTTTAGGTAGTATGTGAATTTTCTAATTTGGAGTGTGTCTTCTTCATGCTGTGACCCTAGAGCCAAGATGGCACCTGGCACACAGAAGGGGCTTGGTAACCATTTTTTGAGTCAATGGGTTAGGTGTTTCAGTAAGTCTCCTAGTTCTGCTGCTTCTGTTCTGACCCATCTCCATGTAGAGAGGATATTTATGTCTCCCTTGTAGAATGTTCTAAAATATGAAGAGGGAGTATCTGCCCCACACGATGCCTTGCCCTGGTGTGATGGCAGCTGAGGCACTGCTAATTACCTTCTTGCTAGGTTATAGGATAGACTTACCAGTGTTACCCAGAGATTGACTTATCAGAAGATGACCCAAAGGACCCAGCCCTTCCTGAAGTGAAATCTTCTCCCTTATTCTCTATTTGGTGGAAGCAGAGAGCAATTGTAGCTTTTCAGTTTGTCATTTGGTTTAGCATTATCAATGAAAAGGAAGAGCTCTGACAGGTTGCACAGTGGCCACTTAATCAGAGTGGGTGATCTGATTGCTTGCAACACAAAATTGTAATGATTATGCAGCAAGTGTGAGCATCCCTGTATTATTTATGAGGCCTTTTGGAGTGTTGCATTCAGGTACCTTGACACAGGAGCTGTCACACTGAGAAAAGAAATGAGAAACACAAACAGAATCTATTTTACCCTCCTGTTGTGTTCTTACACAATTAAATTTTTGTGATAAATTATCTAGTATCATTTAGCTCACATTCAACTCTTACTGTGAGCTGAATAACTATTTACAAACCTGAACCTGGAGAATACTAGCATGTACCCAAAGAGATTTTGTTTAGTGAACATAAAGAGGAATAGTAAGTATAAAGAAATGGTATTTAAAGATGTGGCGATGGTATCTTCAAAAGTGTATTTCTCTAGCGTATCTGAATTGTGCAGCTCCCGGGAAGTATCTTTAAAAACAAGAACTAGGAGTGGGTGGCAGATTACAAGTTGCCTCCTTCCATTTGAGCACCCTCAAATAAAAGCCAGCTCAATTACCTGTTCTTATGGGGAAAAGAAATCAAATATTCTGGGAAGTCACAGAATGTCAAACGAAGCTGCATCCTCTTCCCTCAGTAAACCTTGGATCTTAATGTTTGGAAGTTGTTTAGAAAAGGGAGCTCACTCTTAGGCTCCACACACCTGCCTGCTCATTCTTCTTTCACTGACCCAAGAGGATGGCTCAGCTGGTTACAGAGAATGAAGCTCCAGGATCTGTACATTCAGCCTAATGCTCTCCTGCAATTGTGTCTTTGGGAGGGGGTGATCTCTTCCATTTCCTCCTTTCCTGAAAACTGAGTCACAAAGAGTTTGACATATGCCAGTTTTAAAACTTGCAGGTGTTAAAAACTAAATTTGAATCCATTTCTGCAAACTTTAAATTCCTGTTGATTCTCCTTGGTTAGATGATAGGAGGGATTCATCTAGTAGTTTCTAGTGTTGTCCATTTATATGTTGGGTCAGCATTGTATGTTTATCACTCTTCTTATTACCCCTTTTACATTTTGCCTTCCCTTGTGGGTCTCTGCTGCTTGCTTTCTCATCATTTTCTGAATTCCTGTGTTTCTTTTCCTCACTTCCTACTTGGTCTTTGGTATGCTCCATCATAGATAGCTTCCTTATAAAGTAGGGTGCAGAGCTGGGTGCAGTGGTGCACACCTGTAATCCCAGCAGCTATGGAGGCTGAGGCAGGAGGATTGTGAGTTCAAAGCCAGCCTCAGCAATGGCAAGGCACTAAGCAACTCAGTGAGACCCTGTCTCTAAATAAAATAACAAAAAATAGGGCTTGGAATGTGGCTTAGTGGTTGAGTGCCCCTGGGCTCAATCCCTGTAACCAAAAAAAAGGGAGGGGGAGGGGTTGCAGGAGTAGATTATATGCACCAGGAGAACCTCTGTGCCTGACTGGCCTGGGTTGATCCAAGAGCTGAGCATAGGTCTTGAGAGCTCAAACACTGGCCAGAATTCTCTCAGCATTATGTGGAACCCTCCTTGGGAGTCCTGTGAATACTGTGAATCCTGGGGACCTTGCTATAGTCTACCCTGCTCACTATTAGCAAAGCTGGCCTTCTTCTCTTTCTCTGGTATTTGTCAAGGAATTGAACCTCCTTAAGCACCAAGATTCCATAGTTCAGTGTAACCAAAAACTGGTGTAGTTTATATTAGCAGTGCCTACCTTGTGAGTGAGCAAAAAGACACTCTGGGGTGGGTGTTAAATGCCCTGCTTTGAGCAGACTGTCTATAGATGCTATTTCAAAATTATTTTATAATAAGTGAAAGCCCCAGTTACATTTTATTCTTACCAGAAATCTGAGCTTATAGGGCAGTTTGAGATTTGATGATGAAGATGCTGACTCACTTCAAGGTTTTCTCTCTGGGCCTCACCAAGTTCTTTTTCTATGTCACCTGCCCCTTGGTTAATGGTGCTTGACATATAGGCATGGTTTGGAATGATCTGAGAAACTATTTTGGCCCCAGAACCACTGCCTTGTGCCTGATGTGAAGAAAACCTCAGCATCACCCTGGAGTTGAGAGTGACCTAAGTGTGTGACAGGTTCATGTGTTGCCTTTATGGCCCAGGCCGTATCAGGAGATGTCTGTTCTGGAGTCTTCCTTGTCCATAATTAAACCAGAATAAAGTAGTTCCTCCCTTTAATCTATATTGTTAATTAACTACAAGTCTAGTCCTGTGTGTGTTCAGCCCAGGCAGCAGGAACTGTAGGAGATGCTGTGGGTGTTAAAGTAGAGGTACCAGGGGCCTGGTAGTCATTCCATGTCTGATGAACAGTGTGTCAGTAGGAAGTGACTGACTGCCATGGCAATATTCTGTTTACCTTTATGTTCCTTGTGGTAATGCACCAATGAGTTAGATATGGCCCATGAGGCAGTAGCCTCTGATCAGATGAGAAGCAGCCACAGAAAAACAGGCAGGGAATGGAGCAAGGCCAGCATGTTCTAGGGCTGAGACAAAGGAATTAGGGATGAAGAGATATCCTTGGGTCCTCTGTGTAGCTAAGTTTAATCGCCTTTGTGTAATATTTTCCAGAGATGGAAACAAAAATTTTTAATTCTCTTTAGTCCACCTAAATGATCACCATCTCCTTGTCCTTCTAAAAAAGGAGGTGGTCTGTCTGGCTAACACTGTGTTCACACATGCAAACCCCTTGTCCCAGTCACTAACCTTGCTACTGTTTGCCCATGCCAGCAAAAACTCGGGCGGCTGACTTGTTGGTGAACCCCCTGGATCCACGGAATGCAGATAAAATTAGAGTAAAAATTGCTGACCTGGGAAATGCTTGTTGGGTGGTAAGTAGTTTTCTTTCTAAAACACTTTGGTCATGATTCTGAGAAGACACTTTTTATTTTTCCTTTTTATGTCTCTGTTCCTCTATGGTAATGCATCTGTTCCTTTCCAGCATAAACACTTCACAGAGGACATCCAAACACGTCAGTATAGATCCATAGAGGTTTTAATAGGAGCCGGCTACAGTACACCTGCAGACATTTGGAGTACAGCATGCATGGTAAGGATAGCCTTTGCCATTTTCTTCTTGTAAATTAATTTTTCCCTTTACTGCTTTTGATGGGGCAATCTCCATGGGGCACAGATCTCAGTTTTTCTAAAAGTGAAAATTGTCAACCATGGGATGGATGAGAGCTAGGAGATTGCTGCTTTGGGTGTCTTAAGAATTGGAAGACGTTTACCTGGGTGTGGTAGCACACACCTGTAATCCCAGTAACTCAGGAGCCTGGGGCAGGACGATTGCAAGTTTAAGGTCAGCTTCCCCAGTTTAGCAAGGTCCTAAACAACTTAGTGAACCCTATCTCAAAATAAAAAGGACTAGGGAATGTCGCTTAGTGCTGAAGCACCTGAGTTTAATCCCTAGTTACCACCCTACCCCCAAAAGTCTCCTCAGATCCTCAGATGTGTCTAGGATTTTTGTTCTGTTCTATAAGAGATGGTCTCTTCTTCAGGTCCTGTGCAGTCCATCGCCCCAAATATCATACTCATTTGGGGTGACACGGGGCTTTCAGTGTTATGCAGTGCTCCCCCTTCGCTCATGATGGATGGGGAGGTGGTGAGAATAGGCATCTCTCAGGGTAGGGGTGCCTGGGGCTGGAAGGTTGGAGCCCTGCCAGGTGCAGGGATGGAATATGTCAGCAGCTGCTTTTATGCCCCTGCTGGCAAGGGAAGGGATCTCTTAATATACTAGTGCATAATGTCTTTCTTCATAGAGCAAAGTCTAGAGACTATTCTGACTTTTCTGGCTTATTGCTCTGGGGAGTACAGTCACTTCTGAGACAGTAGTGGGATATACTCCCTTGGTCCAGGTCTTTTGCCTTGGAGAATATGGTGATGCTTTCCTGGGGCACTGGAGGTCATTCTTTTCACCTAGTGTCATGACATTAGTTGGGTCTAAACTCTTCAAGCTCCACCAGTGTATTTGGGTTTTTTTTTTTTTTTGGTCATTTGCACCAATGACCTTCATCCATGAGCCAGTTTCAGTTTCTCTTGCCCAGTTTCAGTTCAGCATTTTCCAGTAGGCTTTACTTTGTCATTCCTCTGCTGAAAAGGTGGGATGTGTGGAATGTCATGCTTGTCTCATTATTTTTTATCCAAATTCTTTTCTGATTTAATTTTCAGTTATTTGAGGTTAATTTAATAATTCTTTTGTGTTTACTATATTTTATGCCCACTAATGCCAAGTAAAAGCAGTGTGTTAAGCAGATAGGACCAGAGAATGAGAAAAAGTACATATTTTTGTGTCTTTCAAGTTGGGATTATCTGAGGCCACATATATGGCAAGATACCTCTAAAGCACCATGCATTTCTATTTCCTTGTTGTTCTGATAGATAATGCCAAATAATAATTTTAATGTAACTAAAAATTTTAGTTTTTAGTGAATTTCAAAAACCCAAGTCCTGTCTTAGTAAATTTTGGACCAGAATGGTTGAAAGAACTGGCAGTCATGTGGTGGTTGCTTTGAATTTAGAGCCTGCTGTGTGGAGAGGCCTTTGCCTGCTCTGTGTGACTGGAAGGTAAAACAAGGTGGAGGCTGGAAGCTGCAGGAGGCAGTCCAGGTCAGCGGGAATGGAGTGCTTCAAACAGTTGGGCTACAGGGAAGCAATGACCCATTTCAGGAGGTGGCGAACCAAGCTGCACTTGTCCCTAGCAACAGACGGCCATGTATCAAGGCTGCCCTGAATTAGGCTCTGAGAACACTTTCAACTCTGAAGTCCTATGCTTCTAATTTGGGATATTAAAGTTTTGTGATATAACCAGAAAAATAGGACAAAAATCCCAGATACAGGGATAATGGTGGGCAATGTTTGCATCCTGTTCAAATTTGTCTCTGCACACCATACCCCTGTCCACTGTGTGAACTGTGTTCACATGTAGTAAACAAATCACAGGATCCTAACCCAAAACAGGCTGTGTCTCCTTTCACCTGCCTCCTTCCCAGGGGCTGCATGTGGCTCCCACAGTGCTGCTAGGGCTGCTTCCAGGGGTTCTTTCTCACCAGGTGGTTGTCAGAGGATAGTTTTTCTGGGGCCAAGCCTTCATTCACTGCCTGAGGGATGCAGCTGAGAGATCCTTTTGTTTTTCCAGAGAATGTGATGTGACAGAGGAGGCAGTGTTTCCTCACTTCTACACTTTCTCTGAAGCTTGGAAATACTGCTGCAGCATATGAAATTTGACCTCATAATACTAAGCATTACCACAGTTTATTCTTGGTGGTAAAGCCTATAGTCCTTCCAGTTTTATAAATAGTATCAACTATGGCAGAAGCTCCATTAGAACTAAGAGCTGGCAGATAGTGGCTGGTGCCCATGCTGTTGTCAGGGAAGAGAGTTTTGGGCTCGAAACTGGAGAAGCATAATCAAATGAGGCAGACTAGCTGGAATATGTCAGTTGCTGGATTTATTTTCCTCTCCTTGAACTTCAGGGCCCTTCCAGATTTAATTGTGTAGTGTATGACCTAAAAATTTGGTTTGGGCAGAGGTGCTGTTTTCTGCACTTGTGGGTCATAGTTCCTGAGTAGGTAACTTTTGTGGGCTCTGTGGTGAGTCTTGGTCAATGCCATGCAATAAAGGCGACTCTGAAAACCTCAAGTTTCCTCAGCACTGGGCACATCATGGAACAAAGAGGTGAGCTTCTTATTCAGAACTGGCACTTTGACACAGGAAGTCATGAGATGAGAGGCTGTCCTGAAGAAAGCCCTCTGAGAAGACGAGGCCAAGACAGAAGGAAGAATCCAAAGTTCCCAAGTGTTAAGAAGTAAAAATGATAATAATATGGTTTATATTGGGAGTAGCTTAGTGAGTTGGAAGTAGTACTGTTTCATATTTTCATAGTTGCCAACATGAAAGGCTTTTGTGAATCACAAAGGCTGATGTTTTATTGTAACATATGTTTATTCTGTTGTGCTTATTGAATTTGTTTCAAAAACATAGTCAACATCCAGAGAATCAGAACTAGACATCATTACTGGAGCACTATCATCTTCCCTCTTCCTTAAAAAAAAATTTCTTTGATAGGCTTTTTAAAGCAAGAGTGAACCCAGGATTATGGAGGGGTAAAAGCAGAGCCACAGTTCTGCTGGAGCTACCATCCAGGCAGCTTCTCGGGCCCTCCTCCAATTAGGGAGTTCCCGTTTTCCTATTGGCTTATAAAGTATTGAATTAATTGTTTGGCAGGCTACAGAGACTCTTTGGGCCTCATGTAATCTATATATTCCACTCGAAATTGGAGACAAAAAGGAGGTGTTCCTTTCCTGATTAGGGATTGGCCCTGCTGTTATTCTTACTAGTGGAGAAGAGAGGCCCTGGGTGGGGACCCCCATGGACCCTTTCATACCTTAGTCCATCTGCAACTACTGAGATGGTTGGCTCTCCCTTTCCTGAGACTGACATGACTGTGTGCTGCTCAGACCCAGATCTCGTTGAAGGCAGGGATCCTGAGTTATGAACTGGTGCTCATCACAGGGTAAATGGCAACAGTCTTTTCAACCCTGTTTCTCTCCTGCAACTGATGCATAGTCTTTTATTCTTTTAATAATTAAAAAATAAAAGGTGTGTGTAGGGAGTGGGATGTAGTCCCATGCTAATTTTGCCCACTCTTAAGGACAGAGCTGATATGATGGACCCTTACCCAGGTAGATGAGCCCTCCTTTGAGGGGCCGTCTACTCTGGTCATTGATTGGCTGATGCCCTGCACACCTGGCTATGTTGGGGTCTCAGCAGGCGACTGGAGGGCCTCCTTGGGGAGGGCGTGGCCATTGATCCCCAAGCACCAGTGAAGAGTGGAGCTCTTTCAGAGTGGCAGTAAGTATGGGAGATATTTGAAAGGGGATTTAATGTATTCTTGAATTTGAAAACATGGTATTTGGTCAGCAGAGTAATAGCAGTTGCTGTCTTTGTATATTGTTACCAGATTAAACCCATGATCCTGAGTTTTTTCTTTGATCAAGGAAAATGGAAACAAATGACCTGCTCCACACACTGGCATGCTGAGGGGTAGCAGGTGGCAACCTGGGGAGCAGCTCTCCTGCATAACCTCAGCAGGGCTTGTAAGGTGATATGCTTCATTTGGTTCCAGGAACAGAGGAAGGTTTTTCTTGGTTCTAGGTTTTCTTTACCTTGAATCAGAGATGAAGGAAATGATGACAAGATGCTGGCAGATAATCATTAATTACTCATGTGTAAAGGTCTTTGCCTAAAGAAAGCAGCAACATCTGCTGTATAGGGACCATAGGTTAGCCTGATGGTGAGGAAAGGCCTTGTACTGGCCTGATTGAATCCTGGGTTGAGCCCTCTTTCTGCCATTTACAGAATTTGTGGCATGCTGCCACTGGGCCTGCACACAGGTGCTGCTGACTCACTGATAAGTTTGTTTCTGCTTCCTACAACGAAGAGAATTCATGGCCTTTAAATCTTCCATTGGAAGAGCTGTAAACATGTTCCTGAAGTTTCTTTGAACTTTTTGAAAGAAAGAAACAGAGATTTGAACAGTTTTAGGAGGTTCTTTTATTTGATCGAGATCCTCATAAAATGTAGATCTCTTCTGTAAGGAGAGAACTTAGAACTGCTGGTGTGGGGGCCAGTCTCTGAAGTGCTCAGCATGTTGTCTGTTGTGTCCTAGGCATTTGAGCTGGCAACAGGAGATTATTTGTTCGAACCACATTCTGGGGAAGACTATTCCAGAGATGAAGGTGAGTGTTGCCTTCTGAAGACCTCAGTCTGGGTCTACTTCTTGTCTTGAACTTCTAGAGAGTATTGTGTTTTTACTAAAATAGAGCCATGTTTTGGTTTTCAAACACCAAATTCAGATGCTTTTCTTTGGGTTTACAGTCCCTCAGTTTCAGTGAATGGGCAGTGCCTGCCTGGCACAGACAGCACTCTGCAGAGCCCTCGGGTCTCAGGCTGCTCTGCTTCTGGCCTTCCTCAGTGCAGGCACCTTGTTGGTGGGAGAGGGCAGACTGAACAATTGCAGAGCCTCTCCGGAGTCCTTTTGTCCACTGATCTGCTGCCCATTTTACTGTCCTGTTTGAGCGCTTGAGTTGAAAACCAGGGAATTCTGGCTTGAATTCCATCTGTAAGCCTGACCATCTCCATGCTTACTTGCTTGCAGTGCTGGGGTGGCCTGGGGTGAGCTGGCATCAGTCACTATGGACACTCCGGAGGGTGCCTGAGGCCTGCTAGTCCCATGAGCCTCTGCATGGATGTGCTGCAGACATTGTTGATTTGAGTCTATTTCTGATTTTTTACTAATTTTTGCTTTTTCCCCTCTTCTTTTATCCCATCCTTCCCCTTGCCCCTCCCATTCCCATATCCTTTTTTTCTCTCCTCCATAGACCACATAGCCCACATCATAGAGCTGCTAGGCAGTATCCCAAGGCACTTTGCTCTATCTGGAAAATATTCTCGGGAATTCTTCAATCGCAGAGGTAGTACCTCTTCTTTTTGAAAAGCGCCACGATGCAGACAGAAACGGAATAGCAGCTGCTGATTGTAGTGTTATGGTGACAAAGACATTTCTTCTAAATTCCAAATGCAACCCAACAGAATTCCTGTGCTGATTTAAAAGTCAATGGGAAGACCATGTTTGGCCTGTGCTGCGGTTGCCCTGTGTACTGGCCCAGTTGGGTGCCCTCCAGCTCTGGGTCCTGAATCCAGCTGCATGGGGAAAGCCTATGCTTTTGATCATTCAGGTCGCGCTCTGTTTCTGTCTGCGCGGGCGGTGGTAGTGTCTGCATGCAGTGTACTGATTAAACTGTCGTGTGTTTCTGTTTTGCTGGCAATGTTTCCCAATGCAGATCACATAGCATTGATCATTGAACTGCTGGGGAAAGTCCCTCGAAAATACGCTATGTTGGGGAAATATTCCAAGGAGTTTTTCACCAGAAAAGGTAACGGTATTTATGCAACACTAATTTCCAGCATAATCTTCTCCCAAGAGGAGAAATTGTGCATTCATGTTTGGGCAATGGAGAAAGACCTGGACTTTTACAGCTGGGGAATTCTGCTGAAGAAAGTTCTCAAGAAATAATCCTGAACCATCTGATTCTGTGGAATAAGGATTTTGTAAGAAAACAACCTTCCTAAAATCCTTTCTCTCCTCCACTTCTTACCTCTCCTACCACAGGCACCAAAACTCTGTATTCAGATATTTGTAAAAAGGATTTTAATGATTTTTAGGAAACAACCAGACTTATCTTTCCATTTCCTTTTTTCATGGACACTCTTTACTACAACAGAGGCAGCCTAGAGTCTGGACTCAGTGAATGTCTATGTGTGCTTTGTTGATCTGAGTTGTTTACAGAGGGGTCCAGAAATCCCATGTATATAAAATCTCATTTTCCTCAAGTGTTATGGCATGCTACATTATAGATGGTTTGTTTTAATGTTATAGTTCTTGCTGACCTTCCCTTAGTGTGACTCTGAAACAGTTCTTTTTTGCCCTTTGTAGTCTGCAGTTACTGATTAGTTTTATAAACCCCCTCTGCCCTGGGAATTTTGTTTCATTTTGGTACTGGGGATTGAACTCAGGGCTTGATGCATTCCAGACAAGCCTCTGCTATTGAGCTAGATCCCCAGCCCAGGAATTTTTTTTTTAAACCCCTCCCAAGTGCTGTATCATTTTGTGATGGATGTAATCAGTGCTCTTATGTCTTGTTTTTGTGTCTTCAGTTTGTTTTTGGTTGTAATATTCTTTAATAAAGATTTTTTGGGGGAGGGGGTTGAGAGTACTGGGAATTGAACCCAGGGGCACTTAACCCCTAAGCCACATCCTGAGCCCTGTTTGATATTTTATTTAGAGATAGGGTCTCATTGAGTTGCTTAGTACCTTTTCGTGGCTTTGAACTCGTGATCCTCCTGCCTCAGCCCTCTGAGCCACTAGGATTACAGGTTTGCACCACCATGCCTGGCTTCTAGCCCTTTTTATATTTTATTTAGAGGCAGGGTCTCACTGAGTTGCTTAGGGCCTCACTGAATTACTGAGACTGTCTTTGAAGCTTTAAACTCACAATTCTCTTGCCTAAGCCTTTCGAGCCACTGGGATATCAGGCGTATGCCACCTTGCTTGGCTTAATAAAAGAACTTTTAAAGTTGATTGAGTAGAACGTGGAGGTTCTAGAAATTTCTGAAATTCTCAGATACTTACCCTTTCTTTTTTAGCCAAATTTGAAGAACCAGCTTGACTTTTTATTTTTCTATGAAGAAAATTCTTACTGAGTAAAGTTCCCCTCCCTGATGCAGATAAAGTAGCTTTGCTATTAAAACTGTTCAGTGACAGATTGTGAGACTGGGGCATGTCATGGACTCTTTTGATCTTAGGTTTCCTCATCTTTCAATGGTGGATTGTTTCATGTTACAGTGTTGTTGCAAGAAGGTGTAAAAGGATGCCTGTGTGACACATGGCACAGCCAGTAGTTGTTATTGATTAGCAATAGTACTTAGAAAGTGAATGCAGTTTTCCTAGGAAAACTTTCTGAAAATATTTCAAAATGATTGAACCTAGGAAAAGCTCTGGGTTACCGTGGCCTGGGATTCATTGTGACTTGGGGAACTATGTTTATTTTAATGAAGGCAGATTCCTCCTTCCACAATTCAGAATGTTTCCAAGGCTGGTGGGATTTGGCCTGCTCCCGGACAGTGTGGCTGACTAGATTTCTCAATGGTCTCTCTCTCTGGTCAGATGGGAGCTGCATGAGAGAGTGGCTTACAACACATCATCCTGGTCTGCTGCAGTATTAGAGAGTGTTACTCACCTGATGAGTCTTCGGAGAAGAAGGAGGAGACATGAGAGGCACTAGACATAGCACCTGTTCCTCCCAACAGGCGGATGCGTGGGTTTTAGCACCAGGTCTTAGAAGCCACCTTGACCACCACAGGCATCTGGCACTGGTGTGGATTGATGGTGAAGGCATGCAGGGATTATTCTTTTGCAAGCAACAGGGATGGACTTGTTTGTTGTCAGGGGACAGTGTAGGAACCACATACTGTGTATAGGAGGGAAAGAAGGACAATAGAAAGGGACTCGAATGAAGTCTCATGAATTAAAGGGTCTCTCCTTGCAGCTGATGGTCATGGAACTGCTCATCAGGTGGCTGCTCTTAGGCTTTCATACTGTTAAATTGTGCCCTGGCCTGGATCTATGAGTTCCAAGGGTCAGACCTGCTGAATGCCAGCACAGAACCAGCAGCAACAATCACACCATTTGGCAGGAGCCCTCTTCAGAGTGATACCTGGTAAATGGAGATCGGGTGGGTTGTAGGTTTCAAAGAGATCTGCCTGTCTGTGGCCCTTCATGTATGGAAGGCAGCTTTCACATTGGACTTTCCATTAGCACCCTTGTTCCTGTGCCACCTTGTGAATGTGTAGTTATAGGTTACCATCATTGTCACATATGCTTTTGGACTTGTATGCTTTGGTTCTTTTTGAGCAGTTTGTGTCAAGGTTACCTGCAGAGTTAAAATGGATTTGTCATCCTTTGATGACAGACCAAAAACATTTGGACTTGCTGTTGACTGGTAACCAGAGTGAGTTTTCCTACCTTTGGATGTAAGGGAGAATTTCTCTGTAGGCCAGAAATCCCTGAAATGACTGGATTTGGGACTTATGTTCTTTCCTGATAATTGTTTGTTTGTAATGGCTGTGTAATGAGAAGGAATTAAGATTTTTGAAGTCACAGGAATAATATTATGATAAATGAGGAGTTATCATGCATAGATTTCACCACATCCCTAAAGATTAAGGAAATGGTTTATTGAAAGACATGTTTTGGCAAGTAGTGTGTGAATATATATTTTGGAAATAATGGGACCTGAATATATATCCATTTAAAATGTTTTCTAAAAAATACTATTGTGTTAGAACTGATAAAAGACAAAAGCAAAATTTAAAGACTCCAAAGAAGTAATAGTACTCTTCCTTAGCCAGGAAATTAAAAATTGAACTGGATTTTTGAACAGGAAACATAATTAATGCTATCTTCCTATTATGGTACTGCTGATTCCTTTAGGTGTAAACATTGGTCACCAAAGATGGTTAAGAAATGAGGGTGTTGAGGTGTGGCCCATTAGAAATCAGCAGCTCTGTAGATTTTGTTCCTGTTCTGTCCCCAAGAAGTAGGTGGTCCCTAGAAGTGTCTCAGCCCCTAAGTGACAGTTTTGGAAAGTCAGAGCAGGTAAGTGCAGCCCTCTCTGGGCAATATTCTTCTGACCCATTAATAGATACTATTTTAGTAAACATTAGGGTGTTGAGAATGGAACAGTTTACTTTAAAAAATAACTGATCATGCATGGTGGTATAATCTCAGCAATTTAGGAGGCCGAGGCAGGAGGATTACAAGTTTTAGACAAGCCTCAGCAATTTATCGAGGCCCTAAGCAACTTAGATCCTGTCTCAGAATAAAAAACAAAAAGGTACAGGATGTGGCTTTGTGGTTAAGCATCCCTAGATTCAATCCCTGGTACCCTTCCCTCCAAAAAAATTTGAAAAAAGAGAGAAGTGCAGAGTGGCAAGAAAGTATGTTCTATTTAATATTTGAGCTAAAATTTGTTGGAATGTTTTCCTTTTATTTGTTTAATTTATTTTGGTTCTGGAAATTGAAACCCCAGCCTTGGGCATGCTAGGCCAATGCCACTGAGCTATATCCCCAGCACCAGTTTGTTTTAGTTTATTTCCAGAATTACCTAAAAAGTAACAGATTCTCTTATTATTAGCTGTGAGGATCAGAACTCCGTATGGGTGTTATCCACACAGGCTAGACAGACATTATCAATTGCTGTAAAAGATTTTCACATCATCTCACTTTTATAGCTTCCATAGATAGATGCCAAGGGTGTGCATTAGAGCAATTCATGATAGTGTGGATATCCTGTGAGGACTTTGTTGCCTTTGGAAACCCTGCAAAAGACAGACATGACCTCTCTTGAGACCTTTTGGGCTCTAGAAGGCTCATTTTAGGATTCTTTGTTTTCAGTGTGAGCTTAACTATAGAAATAGCTAAGAAAAATTTTCCTTACACTAGTTATTGTCTTAAAGTTTTCGTTTCACGTACAAACTCCTTTTCACTACAATTTCATCTTAAAAACATTATTCTAAGTTTAGAAAAGTATTTTTTCCTTGGCTGTAAAAAGACCTTAGCAAAAAATTAAAAAGAAGAAAAAGAATGCCGGGCGCGGTGGTGCATGCCTGCAATCCCAGCGGCTTGCGAGGCTTAGACAGGAGGATTGCAAGTTCAAAGCCATCCTCAGCAACTGCGAGGCACTAAGCAACTCAGTGAGACCCTGTCTCTAAATAAAATACAAAACAGGGCTAGGGATGTGGCTCAGTGGTTGAGTGCCCCGGAGTTCAATCCCTGGTACAAAAAAAAAAAAGAAAGAAAACGAAAAAAGAAAGAAAGAGAAAAGAAAAGACATTAGAAGATAAGCTCTCTGAGAACTAAGATGCTCTGGTGTACAGCTGGATCTCTAGCCAAATTTAATGCCTACAACAGAGTAGATTCAGTAAATATTTGTTGATTAAATGTAAGCACCTTAACCTGTATGCATTCTTTGTTTTGGATAGAAACCTATGTGAGCTAGAAATAGAGTGAGCATATGTTCCACTTTGCCTGGGCTAGTGCTAGCGTAAAGCCTGCTGTCCTGGCATAACTACTTACCCTTGCTCATACCAGGACCTGTGCGGAGAATGCATGATAAAGGCCCCCTTGATTGGAATTGTGATGAAAGACAGGGATGCCATGTCTACAATTCTGTGCCCTGGAGGCAGAGTGCTGATAGAGAACATATAGCAAAGACATTTTATGAAATAATAAACCATAGTCCATACCACTGCTCAGTTTTTAAATTAATACTAAAAACATTTCAAAAATTTTAGCATTTATTATGCAAAAAGCAGTGAAATTGTTCAAATAATGATGAGTATCTTTTATCCAAAGTGCTTGAAACCAAAAGTGCTTCAGATTTGGATTTTTCTTAGATTTTGGAATATTTCCACAAATACTTGAAGAGATAGCTTGGGAATCTGATCCAGATGAACACAGGAAGTTCATTTGTTTCATATTATGTCTCAAACACATGACCTAAAGTTAGCTTTTTTTTTAACCTTTTTTTTTTAAGTTATTCATGGACCTTTACTTTATTTATCTATCTATATGCGGTGCTGAGAATCAAACGCAGTGCCTCACACATGGTAGGCATGTGCTCTACTACTGAGCCACAACCCCAGCCCTTGAAGGTAGTTTTAATGCAGTAATTTTAGCATACACGTGTTTTGACCACAATTTATCATATGTGGGCAGGTGTAGAATTTTCCACTTATGGTAGAAAATAAGTTTCAGATTTTTGGATTAAGGATGCTCAACCTATAATTCATCCCATTTAGTCACTCTAGTCTCTCCACCCTCAGCCTTCAGATTTGCCTGCTCTGCATATGTCATAGAATTAGAACCACATACTATGTGGTCTTTTGTATCTTTTCCACTTAGCATAATATCTTTAGAGGCTTAGCCATGTGGTAGCATGAACTCCATAGGGATGTAGCACCTTTTGTTTATCCACCCACCACTGGATAGACATTTGTTTTGTTTCTCCATTTTGGCTATTGTGAATAATGCTGATATTATTAATTTTCAAGTTTTTGTTTGGACATATGTTTTCATTTCCCTTGAATGCACATGTGTGATGGTTGAAGTACAAAGGTTTTTTTAAAATTTTTTTATTTGTTCTTTTTATATATACATGACAGTAGAGTATATTTTGACATACATACATGGAGTATAACTTATTCTAATTAGGTTCCCATTCTTGTGGTTGAATATGATGTGGAGTTACACAGGTCATGTATTCATATATGAACATAGTAAAGTTATGTCTGATTGATCCTACTGTCTTTCCTGTCTCCCATCCCTTCTCTTCATTCCCCTTTGTCTACTCCAGTGAATGAAGTAAAGAGGTTTTCATTTTGATGATTAGTTTATATACTTTTGCTTTATCTTTTTGCTTGTGCTGTAGATAGCTTACTTAAGAAATCATTACCTACTTGAAGGCCATGAAGATTTACTTTTCTTTTCTAAAAATGTTTTAGTTTTATAGTTAGGTGTCTGATCCATTTTTAGTTAATTTTTTCTATGTAACATGAGGATTTATTTTGAACACAACTATTTGTGTTTTGTATACCTATGAAGGAATTTGTTCAGATTTCTTAAATTTTGTTTCTTGCTTCGTATCACTATATATTGGTAAATTTCCTTTCTATGTATAGAATACTGGAATTTAGCATAATCATTTTATAATTACCAATATTTGCTGAAATATAGTGTCATGGATTTACCTTTTTACTCCTCCCATGTGGTATGAAGCTTCATGCATCTGTTTAATTTTGGAATATTATAATTTTATGGACAAAGTAACATTTTCCTTGATAGATCATTTAACATTCAAGAGAAATGTAAGTAATCTGGAACTGGCAAATACAGTTGCTGTCTCAAAGCCCCTACGTTAGAGAAGGAACCCTGCTACTTACTGTGTTTTCTTTGGCTCTGTTAAGACATTTCTCAGCAAATTCAGAAGCCCGAGGGGCTCTAAATTATAGCACCTGATGGCAGTCGGTGCCACCTGGCTTATGGATCTCATATGTGCATGTGTGTATGGAAGGGTGGGTACTGAGCTGATAACTTATAGTCACAGGAAAGGTTATGATGCTGAGTATTTTTTTCCAGCACTAGGGATTGAATCCCCAGGTATGTTTTACCACTGAGCAACATACCCCTGCCTTAAAAATTTTTTTGGTCCCAGGGATTGAACCCCAGGGTACTTGATCACTGAGCCACATCCCAAGCCCTTTTTATTTTGAGACAGGTTCTTGCTAAGTTGCTGGGGCTGGCCTCAAACTTGTGATCCTTCTGCCTCAGCCTCCTGAATTTCTGGGATTACAGGTTTGTTCCTCTGTGCCCAGCTGATGCTCAGTATTTTAAGAAGCAAAGGCTGAGTGCATAATATAGTGACAAAGTGCTTGCCTACCATACGTGTGTTTAATCATAAGTGTACCTATATTTAATCCTTGGTACCATAAAAAAGGAGGAGGAAAAAAAAAAACTAGAAACCTGGATTTAAAAAGTAAAAGTCATCACAATTAAGCATCTAATTATCTCCAGATTTGTTTCAGTGACATCTTTGTATATATTCTTAAGAAAAAAAAAATAAGGTAGAAATTCTTTTTCTAAATTTTTATTATACTTTTACTAATTTATTTTTATGTGGTGCTGAGGATAGAATCCAGTGCCTCACATTTGCTAGGCAAGCGCTCCACCCCTGAGCAAAAACTCCAGTCCAAGGTAAAAATTCTTTAATTTGCTAGGGAGCTGATTGGACAGTGGGGAGAAAATAGGAACCTCATCCATGACTGATACGATAGCATTTCTTCGTATTCTATCAAACATAATATTTGTACATATACTCATAAGGCATCTATATTATCCATGTTTGTTAATTTTAGAAACAGTCCTGTGTCAGTCCTGTGTTCTCTTAGGTTAGTACTCCTGTATGTTCAGTGCCTGTAGGAGTTTAGGATTTTTTTTTTTTTTTTTTGAGTATTGCATACTTTGCTGTTTTAAGTCATGTTTTTGTATACAGTTTATTATATGAGATTACCTAGCCAAAAGTATGTTAGCTATTTTAGGCTGCTCTTAGCGTATTTATTTTTTTAGTGGGGGGGACAGGAGATTGAAGCAAGGGGTGCTTTGCTGATCTACCTCCCCCACACTTTTGTTTTTTATTTTGAAAAGTGTCTCACTAAGTTGCTGAGACTGGCCTCAAATTTGTAATCCTTCTGCCTTAGCTACTCAAGTTGCTGGGATTACAGATGTGCACCACCATGCTTAGCTGCTTTGAAAATATACATCAGTTTTTAGTGTGGCTAGTTATGTGATTAAATACTTTTTCATAGCCTGTGTTCCCAGCACTGATATTGTGTACTGTGCAGTTGTTAAGGAATCTGTAGAGATACAACTTATCTTTTCATGGAAGATTGTATAGTCAATCCTTTGTATCCATGGATTCCATATCATATTTCAACCAACCACACATCAGAAATATATTTTAGAATAGCTGTGTCTCTACTCAACACATATAGACCTTTGTTCTTGTTATTATCCACTAAACAATATAACAACTGCAATAGAACATTTACATTGTATTAGGTGTATTCTAGAGATGATTTACAGTATACTGGAGAATGTGTAATATATATTGGTTAATGCAAATACTTTTTCTTCTCAGTGGTATTTGTGTCTGGGAGGTGTTCTGCAACCAATCCCTGTGGATACACAGAGATGATTATGCTTAGTTTGATATCCATTGAAGGATTTTAGTTTAGAAACTGGCACCCTCAAAAATAGATCTTTTCCTATTCTGAGCAGAATGTTTCTCAGCATTTGTATTCACCTACAAACTTTTGGAGTATGTGTTCCAAGACAGGATAACAATGTCAAGAAAGTTCTCTCCCCTTCCAGAGAACTTGTTTTTGCATATCATGTGTGAGCTGTTTTAGTTTTCTTTAGTATTTTCTGATGGGATCAATAGTCACTCTAAGATAGTCACATTACTGAAAATAGGAAGATTCAGGGAAACAACCTGACAACTAAGAAAACTGGCATTTTGGTGCATTTGCTTTCCATGTTCCTGGGTATTTAAAAATCAGTCTTGTGAATATCTGCAGAACATAGTTTTGAGCATGTTCTGATACTACCTACATTGTCCCATATGATTTCCCCCTGTGTTATTTTTCAAGTGGATGTACCTTGGTGTTTTTTAAACCACCATTCTCCCATTATTGAGCATTTGTGACTTTACAATTTTGTGAAGCATATTTGGGGGCAAAAGGTATGCTAGGGTTTTATCTCCTTAAGTTGGATTCCTAGAACTGGATTTTCTGGGTTAGAGGGATAAAAACCTTTAGTGATTCCTCAGACTTTTTTCTTAGAGACTGTTTCTTTCACAAGCAACCCCTTCCACTACTGAAATTACAGGTCTTCCTCATTAAACATAGACCTGACCTCCAGTTTAGAAGCAATGCTTAACTCAATCCCAGGGCTCACGTTGGAACCAAAATATTTTTTGGCACCTCACCCTCTTCAATAAGAAACCCTCTTGAAAGTTTCCTTAAACCAAATTCTGTGTCTAACATGATCACAAATCAGTAGACAAACTAGTCCAAAAGAGAGTGCAGCCAAGAGGAAGAGCCACTGGGAGGTAGGATTTAGGTGATTTCTGCTTTTGTTTTTTGTAATTTTTTTTAATGTTCTTTTATTTTTGTTATGCTTTTAAAGGGGGGAGGGTGTTTCTAAATTGACTTGGATAAGTGGATAGAACAAAGCAGCCCAGGCCTCCTGAGAAGACTTTCATTAGTGTAGTAGTGACTCTCTGTGGATACATGAGAAGAATTTACCTTGTAGGTTAGACTACAGCAGGTGAAAGGAAAGAGAAGACTCAGCCCTTGCCTGAGGTGCTGGGTGCTTGAATCCCTCTGTCTGCCCCACTGAGACCTGGCTGTGTGGCTGCAGGCCCTGTGGCTGGCTCTGAGGCGTGGGCACGGCATGGTGCGGTACTTCCTCTGTCTGCAGGAGCTGCTCAGGGGCCCACTCTGAGGGGCACCCAGGAGGCCTCTATATGGGCAGGGGTGGGGTGTCCTGTGAAAATTTTGAACAAAGAAAATGAGTTATTCATAATGCAATTTACCCTGACCTTTTGGCAGTTTGATTTTAAAATAACTTTTTTTTTTCTATTACGAAAAAGACCATTTACTAGCTTGTTAGTCATCTGTTAGATCAGTCAGAGTCACTTGCAACCCAGCTTTTTTGAGTAGCACTTTTTCTATTACTGCTAGCACATTTTGACCATTATAGGTTAAAGTTTATGAAGAGATGTCCTTGGACTCAGATTTTATAACAAATGAACTGTTTGGTTTAGTCTCTAAAGCTGTGTTGCCCATTCCAATAGCCACTAGCTGTGCGTGGCTGGTCAAATTTAGACGAATTAAAATGTTATTTCTTCATTGCACTAGTCACATTTCATATGTCTATTAGCCACATGTGGCCAGGGGCTTTAAAATTGGATAGCACAGATAAAAAGTACATCTTTACCATCACAAAAAGTTCTCTTTGTGCTACTCTACAAGAAAAGACTCCTTTTTCTTTGCATGATAACGTGAAGAGATAATTGTGCAAGGACTTCAAATGGTGTACATCTACAGCTTTTTCTAGGCAAGCTTGCAAATTGCCAAAGATCCCAACTTGGAGGAAAGTGGCTTTGTCAGCCTTTGGAAATGAAAACATTCTGAGCATTATCAGTGTACCTATTTAACCTAGAACTGAGGTGAATGAACTATTAATTAATCCTTATTTACATCCACCAGACTTATTTGGAATATGACATGGTCACAGTGATGATTGCTTAGGGTGGGAAACCTAGCGTTCCTTGTTGTTGCCATAAAGTGTGGAGCAGGTAGGTTGTCTGCTTCAATGAAAAGAACCCGGATGAACCAACTATGGGAAATGCAAATTTGGAGCTTTCTTGATATTGGTGTGGTTTTTCTCCTTCTTCCTCCCTGCAGGAGAACTGCGGCACATCACCAAGCTGAAGCCCTGGAGCCTCTTTGATGTACTTGTAGAAAAGTATGGCTGGCCCCATGAAGATGCTGCACAGTTTACAGATTTCCTGATCCCGATGTTAGAAATGGTTCCTGAAAAACGAGCCTCAGCTGGCGAATGCCTTCGACATCCTTGGTTGAATTCTTAGCAAATTCTACAAATATAGCATTCTGAGCTAGCAAATGTTTTCCAGTACATTGGACCTAAACGGTGACTCTCATTCTTTAACAGGATTACAAGTGAGCTGGCTTCATCCTCAGACCTTTATTTTGCTTTGAGGTACTGTTGTTTGACATTTTGCTTTTTGTGCACTGTGATCCTAGGAAAGGGTAGTCTTTGTCTTCAGCTAAGTAGTTTACTGACCATTTTCTTCTGGAAACAATAACATGTCTCTAAGCATTGTTTCTCGTGTTGTGTGACATTCAAATGTCATTTTTTTGAACGAAAAATACTTTCCCCTTTGTGTTTTGGCAGGTTTTGTAACTATTTATGAAGAAATATTTTAGCTGAGTACTATATAATTTACAATCTTAAGAAATTATCAAGTTGGAACCAAGAAATAGCAAGGAAATGTACAATTTTATCTTCTGGCAAAGGGACATCATTCCTGTATTATAGTGTATGTAAATGCACCCTTGTAAATGTTACTTTCCATTAAGTATGGGATGGGGACTCAATTTTTCAGAAAAGCTACCAAGTCCTTAGTTCTTTGTAGCCCAAGTTGCATGTAGCAGACTCACTGCTTCAAGGAGTTGTGCAAATTTTTCATTCCATAACAGTCCATTTACATTAGATTTTTAAATAAAATGGCTCTGGGTAACAAGATGTCATTCCCTATATGGCACTTTAAAAGAAGAAAAGACATGCTTCTCATTCTAAAATATACCTTATAATTGGGCAGTTCCATTTGTATTTTTGCATATTTTTTAAAGTACTTTCAAAGAAAAAAAGCGATTTCTCTTTGAAAATGTGATAGCCTGGTACCACGTTGTGTTGCCTCTTCCAAACACTGTAAGTTAAATACATGAAATTAGACAAGAGAAACATGTTCAGTGTGTGGAATGAAAAAATATATATATTTTTTGGAAAAGCATGATCGTGTTTGTCTAAACACAAGGTATGGTATATACAGTTTGCAGTGCGGTGGGAAGAATACTTTTCACAGCTCAAAGGTAACAATGATCACGTTCATTCCATAGGCAGCTTTATGTGCGGCTACAACAGCTTATACTAGCTTTTTCTTTGTCTTTCCATGAATGAGAAAATGATTTTCCCTTTGCAGGTTGCACACAGTTTTTGTTTATGCATTTCCTTAAAATTAATTGTAGAATTCAGGACACAAAATCCATTAGTAGGCAATACAATTTTAGAATGTTAATATATAGAGGTATATTTAGCCTCTTTTAGATGTCAGTGAAATGAATGTCTTTTATTTTAAATTTTACATTCATTAAGGTGCCTCTTTTTTCTTGACTTTGTCCATTAACATTTATTCATATGCCTTTGCAATAACTAGATTGTGAAAAGCTAACAAGTGTTGTAACAATAATCCATTGTTTGAGGTGCTTGCAGTTGTCTTAAAAATTAAAGTGTTTGGTTTTTTTCCAGACATTGCCTTGGTCATTGCCCTATATTTGAAGTGACAGGATCAACAAACATTTGCTTTCAGTGTCTTCCAAACTAAAAAGAATACCAACATTCCTGCTGCAGCATATGTAGTTGTAGAACATGCATTAAAGCTTACTATAAGGAAATCATTTATTTTTTGAGGGCAGAAAGTATTTAGGAAAGATGATAAGAGTATAGATTCATTACCTTCAACTTGTCATCTTTTTTATCCATGTTTCATCAAAACCATACTAACTGCATTTTAAACTTCTCAAATTTTCCTTAACAGCATTCATTCTGAGGGAACAAGAGACACAATCCTCTTAGGAACTGGCATTATATCTTAGGTTGCTGTGAGGTAGAATGAACCATTCATTGACGAGATCTTCATGCTAAGTTTTTCTAGTGAGGCTATAGGTTTCCATGTAGATTCTATGACCAGTGATGCTATTATGCACGAATTGCACTGGAAACATTTTTATAGGAGCCATAGAGTACATGTGTGTCCTCTGGGTAAGAATTTTCAAGAAGGTTAGAGTATACTTGAATGAAATTTGTCTAATGCCATTTTAGTTCATGTTAGGAAGGAAACTAATTTTAAGGTGGTATCCTTATGATAAAATAGCCTAAATACTAACTTGTTTTCTATGTAGAAACAGTTGTTCTAGAAGGAATTACATTTGTATTAGGAACTATATGGTTTTAACAGATTCTTGGTGGCTTGTTGATAAAGAATGCATACAAGGCAAAGGAGAACCACTAGTTGTGCTAAATATTGTAGCCTGCTTAGTGAACTTCATTGAATATCCTATCTTTTTTTTCCTGTGGTCCATGTGAAGTCTTCATGGAAAGTTGCAAGCAGTGGATCACATAGGTGATTATAGCCAGTTCAGAACCTGGCTGTCTGCACATTGGCCAACAGTACTGCTCAAGGGCCAAGAACAAATGGATATTAAGAACTTTAAAGGGGCATATACTTTTAGGTGAAAACTGATGTACTACTTGCTTCTTCCTGTACTTGGACCATACATAACTTATTAATGGGATAAAGTATGGGAACTTTCCATGGGCATAGAGAAACTTTATTTCTGTAGATTATTTCCTAAAATTTCATATTTTTTCTCTTTTTTAAAATGAAAGTTTGGTAGAAGACAATGTTTGAAGAATGTGTGTGTCCATCAAAGAGTCAAAGAATTTATTTTACACAGAAGCTTATGTATATATTAGTTTTGTAGTAGGCCAAAGTAGGAATTAAAAATGTTTTAGGTGGGGGCCTTCTAAAGAGATGGATATTGATATTTCACATGCCAGTTAACTTTGCTGTGTTTGAAACTATCAAGAGGGACAGATGATGTAAACTCATTTCTTCTCAAATGTTTTTTTAGTCATTAACATAAGCAGCATTTTGTTTGAAGATCAATGATGGCAAAGTTGACCTTTGTTCTTAAAGCTTATTAGGATGGAACTCTAGATAAGCTGTATTGATGCACCATCGTCAGCTAATTTTCAAAAGGAAATGGAAATTAAAATCATAAAACATGACTTAAATTACTACCAAATCTCATTCATTTTTAAGTCTATTTACTTTTTTTCTCCTAATGCACAAAATATATATAGTATACAGTGCCCAAATTATGTCAAAGTATTTGGATGCTGAAAAATATGTTGATAAAAACAGTGTCATTGCTATTGTATATACTTAATTAGTGTATACCTAAGAGGTAGGTAGACGGCATATACCTAAGAGGTAGGTAGAAGGCAAAGGCTGGGAATTTTTATTTTCAAAATTGAACCAGCATTTTATATTTAGGCAATAAAAAAGTCACTTGAGAGGCCATTTATTTTTCTTAAATAATGCCATTTCCCTTTAATTTTGTATACCCAAGCCAAATTTAAAGACACCTGTTTCACTTATCAATATTTCAGTCATGTTCTAAAATGTGCAAATTAGATATTGCTGTTTTTTAGGCAGACCAATTTTTTAAAAAAATAATTTGTAAATTGCAGTCTGTAACTCTATCGTGTGTAATGTGGTAGTGGTCTGGATTTATTGTGATGTCACATACTTAAGTAGATTTACACAGCATGGACTATTTAATTTCCTGTGATTCTTGCTGCTGCAAAAATGGCAAGTAGAAACCATGATGGGAACAACCTCTACTCCCTCTAGCTCTCCTCCTGAGGTAGTAGTCACTAAAGAAAATTTAAGTTTCTTTACAAATTATATTTGAAAACTGTAACTTTCATAAAAACAGTCAAGCAGACCCCCATCTTAGAAGTTGTACAGGACAATTTGGTAAAACTGACATAATTGTGATTTATTAACATGAATTAAAATGCCCAACCAGTGCTTCAATGTGACAGTATATTTAAAATAAAAAAGAAATGAAAGGTCATATACTGTACTACTTTCACAAAGATCACACAGTTTTGCAAAAGACTTGTCATATGTACAATGCTATATATCAAATGAAAAAAGCTGTAAGCAATTATATACGCAAAAGAAATGCAGTATTTACAGTTTGTCAGGAGACATTAGAAATCATCTATACATTAAATTACATTTTGCTTGCAAATAACTGATAAAACAAAATGAGCCATGTCCACACCAAACTATAAAAATCTGTATTGCATTTTATACCTAAGTTGCACTCACAGAACTGCTGACAAAAAAAAAAAAAAATCTTCATAGTGCCATTACTTAGCTGTGTACTTAATGCATATGTAGAAAATAATATAGAAAACATTCACTAAATGAATTTAACTGCAACAATAAAATTTAAAGATCATGTAGCATCAAATCTATTGCCAGAAAACAGCTGGAATGTTCACTTATAAAATAAAGATACCTAATACTGGCTTAGCACATTTTTTTTTTTTTTTTAAGGAATTTTAAAAAGCAAAAATGGGAAAAATACAATGAAAGAGCACTGGTTTTTGTTTTTGTTTTTTTTTTTTTATACAAAGTTTCATGTACAAGCTTTAAAAAGTACCTCAATAGGTACATATGAAATATACAGTTTATCTTACAGAACATTTTAAAAAATGTTTTTGGAGTCCATTTTAATGCCACCCTGAACCATGGTAATTGTTCTGAAACGTTGGTGGCACCTGTGCTCTGTGAATTGGAATCTGTCCAGGCACTGGCGATGCCTGCTGAGGTCCTTGCACCCCATGTGGCAGGGCCACAGAGCCAGGATGAGGACAGAACCCTGAAGCAGTAGGTGTTGGAATACTGTTTGGTCCTTGGGGCTGGAGATGAGGACCTGCAACAGGTAATGGACAATGTGGCCCTGTTCCAGAAGGCTGGTGTTGGGGTCCCGGTCCCAAAGTGGTATGATGTGTAGCTTGTGAGGGATACGGTGGTACAGCTGGATGAGCACTTGAAGGAAAAAGTGGAGGTCCTTGATGAGGTGGGTGGTGTAAAGCTTGGCCTGATGTCGTATGATGCCCAGAAGCCAAAACACTGGACGGAGGAGGGGGAGGAGGAGGCGGGGGTGCTGAATTTACAACATGCTGGTGTTGTGCTTGTAGACCTTGGAGTCCTGTGGAAGGATGGGGTGGTGGATGGTGATGAGGGGCAGGACCAGGGGGTGGAGGGGGTGGTGGTAAATGGTGTCCAGCAGTTTGAGAATGCATATGTGACCCAGGGGTGACAGCATGAACTGCCCCTACTACATGTGCTACAGAGTGTTGCTGATGGGAATTCGGCTGTTGTACAAGGTGTGGTCCTGGAGCAGGTGGTGGAGGAGGAGGGGGTGGGACGACAGCAGCAGAAGTTTGATGGTGAATGGTGGGGTTCTGAGAGGACAAAAAATGCCCGGGAGTAACATGGTGTCCTGGAACTGATTGCTGGCTTGTGGTGCCAGGAAGTGCTTGATTTGGTCCTGATGTAAACACAGTTTGTTGGGCAAGACTACCTTTGAGCTGATTATAATTCTGAAAGTTTGCAGGGGGCTGCTGGTTTTGATAATAAGACGAAGAAGGAGGCGGAGGGGGTGGGGGTGGTGGTGCCGTGCTGTTCACACTTTGTTGGTTAAACTGACTGTATGTTGCTGAAGATTGTCCTGAGGGTGTCTGTGTAAATAATGCTCCAGAAGTTGCCTGCTGAGTATTGGCTTGAAGGTTCTGTGCTGCTGGATAAAAATTTCTCTGAGGCTCTCGCTGAGGGGTTCCAACTTGAGGTGACTGTGAATGATGAGGCCTGTAGGGAGATCCTAACTGCTGTGCAGGAGGCTTTGGTGAGAGATAACCATGCTGTACAGGTGTGTGAGGCGTAGATGGCTTAGGAGGGTTTTCTATGTGGGGTGATGGAGGACAGTGCAACTTCGTTGGTGCAGAAGGCAGCTTTTGTGAAAGTTGCTCAGATGAACTGCGAACATGTGGCTGAGGAGGATGGTTCTTTGAAAGTGCTTGGGTGTTATTTGATAGCTGTTTTTGTTGGAGCTCTGTTTTTAGGTGAACACTGTTCTCAGCTTCTGATACAATAACTGTTGTCTCCCAATGGGGATCTGGTTTTGTGAGTATTTTCCCATGTGGTTGAGCAGGAATTACAGGTCCCGGTGAACCAGGCTATGAAGAGAAAACAAATAAACTTGATATATTATATAAACTTAAGAAACATTTTATGAACCTTGAGTTTTATTCTTGTTGGTTTAATATGTTAAATTTTAAAAGGGGGAAGGAAATGTAGGGTTGAGAAGTCAACAAATGAGGCTTGAGATGTTGCAAGGCCAGTTTCTGTGAGTAGTTTCAACAAATTCCGGTGAGTGTACAGTGAATTTTACTGAAGACAAGTTGAGGAAATTAGTCTGCATTTTTCTGTAAGGAGAAAGACCCATTTTGGAGTCTTACTTTAACCAACACTCTTCAGGATTAAGTTCCATAACTGAATACTCTATCCAGGGCATAAATTGGTTTGGGTAAATAAACTTGCTTTCTTGGACCATTTTGATTTTTAATACCTTTTCATTTTCCTTGTAAACTGTTCACACGTAAATAATCCAAAAGATCTTTTTGTTGTTAAAATACGAAAACCAATCTTAAGATTCCATATCTTCTTTCCCAGTGATTTACCTGACACATCAGATTATCATTCCTCTACATGAATTTTCACCTGACCTTTTGTTTTTAGAGAATTGACTAGGTATGTATTTCATGAAGTTATGAGTTTCCTAGATACCACTAGAACAGAGGTGAACTTTTTTAAAAAAACGTAAGTTTTAAAAGTTTGCCTAGAAAACTTGAGTGTTTGATCCAAATTGTCTGTCAGTCTCAGTGACAGACCAAATAAAATATTAAACACAACTGAGTACGTTCAGAAGGAAGAATCCAGAAATCATAAACTGATACTGCTGTAGAAAAAAAAATTGCCTGCATATTACCATCAACTTTTCTGAATGGCCATGTTCAAAGTCTTTATTATTACCTTGCTCATTTTTGAAGGGCTTTTACAAGTGTTTTGAGAAGTATCTGGGGATGGACATTCATTTGTAGGTGTGGGTTCTGGATTTTCAGAGTCAGGGTCTGTAAAACAGAAGAAACTATGGTAAATGTAACATTACATGATAAATACTGCCTTTTATTGACACCACAAAACGATGTACCTTCTATTACTCAAAGCAACTTTTTTTCTGATTCAAAAAGGTGTTTAAAACAATATAGCCATGATAGGTCATCTGCTTACTGACCTTCCATGAGTTCACTGAAAGAAGGGGCTAGGCCTTTAGCTTGCAACTGGGAAATGTGATTTGAATGAGATGAAGGTGAAGACTGAACATGACTCGGTGAACATGAGACACAAGGTGATTCTCCCCCTAGAGATGAAGCAGAGCAGTAACCAAAGAGAATATTAGAGCTTACAAAGAACAAGGGTGCAGGGTGATCAGCTGTCTCCACTTTTTGGTGAAAGAACAAGCTTACTTACCACTGTCTTTATCTTTTCGGTGATCACTAAGAAGTAAAGCTCTCTGGTAACTCCTTTCTCTCACTTGTTCCACTGAAGTGGAGGCAGTCCTTTAAAATAAAATTAGTTCATCCTTAATTCAAAGAAGCTACTGCCAGCTAGATTATTCTTTGTCCCTTGAAGGTCCACATGTCCTCTCAGTTCAAGGATTTTGCTCTATTGGGAAAATACTTTGGTGTTAAAGCTTTGAAAATAGCTAATCTTCTCTTATTTTGCTAATTGCTCCCAAAACTGAGACTTATTTGAATAACTAAGACTTAATTCTTTTTGCCTCCACCAATTTGTTGGTGAAAAGAAGAAGGGGGAAACTTTAATGTAGGAATATCCAGAAAGTCACTTTAGGTTACCAAAGGTACCAAAATATGCTTCAACTTAAAAACACACACACACACACACACAAACCGCCTTACACACTTTCAGGATTTGGAAAGGAACAAGAAGCAGAGTAACTGTGTCCTCTTGGCCACTTTGCCAAGACCTCACCTTAAAACAGCTGGTGCTAACACTCCTACCAAAGAAAACTCTAAACCTGCTTTTCTTTCAAGGTAATGGTAGGGGTTTTAAAGAAATGTCATGATGTTGACTGTGACAAAAATTCTTTCAAGAGGAAAATTTGAATGAAAAATGTGAAAAATGTGGATAAATAAAGGAATGATTACAATACACCTTTAACAACTCGGGCAAATAAACAAACAGCTAGTTTAAAACACTATCAGCAAAGATGTTTCAAGTCACCATCCACTTAGCCTTGGGAGAACCACAGCAGGACTCTTGCCAGAGTAGCATATTTCAAAACAGGCTTACCACTGAACTTCAGGTTCATTCTTCTCACTGACAGCTTCTTTAGCAGGACAGTTATTGCTGGTTTCCTCAGAAGTAGCATTATAAACTGCAGCTGGTGTTGGTAAAGGCAGGCTAGCTGTGTTTTCTGCCTGTTCTCCGGTTTCATTACTTTGGACACACCCATCACTATTGTTGCTCAGGTTTCCACTTGCATGAAGTGATATACTAACCAGAGGAAAGTTTTCTGTCTTAGAGCCACTTTTCCTAGCTTCACGTTGTCTCTTACGGTATTCTAATAGAGAAACCTTAAGCAAGAAAGAAAAGGCAGATCTTTTATTCTTGTCTTTCATATCAGAATCAATTCATTCTTTTTTCTAAAGAAAATTCTTTTATTTATATTAAGAAAATTACATAAAATAATTTGATTCTCAAGAAATAATTAACTATCAAATGCCCACTATGTATTAGGCATTGTACTTAGATGATTCATATACATTATCTCATTTAATCCTCACAACAATCCTATGAAATAGGTATATTATCATCCCCATTTTACAGATGAGGAAATTGAGTAACTCACTCACTCAAGGTCACACAGCTGGTGAGTGTTGGAGCCGGGATTCGAACCTAGGTCTTACTTGAAAGCCCGTGCTCTTTCCACTATACTACATTGCTTCCCACAAAGTTGCCAACTGGACTCTGTTATAAAAATTAAAAGCACACATCACTAAAATTCTTTGACTTGTAAAGCAATAATCCTATTAAAATAAGTGCTGTATGTAGTTTCTCCCATTCCTCTGAAATAAGGCATTCTAAATTGTCTCAACATGTCTGCCAATGAAATAATGGTGGTAAATCATGGAACTTAGGTATCACAGTATAATATTATTAGTATCACACTTTACAAAATACTTATGTCCATGGTGTAAATAGTATTGGTATCATGGGATGCTGAAAGGAACCATATATTCAATTATAAGGATGCTTGGTTAATATAAGGTTAAAAAGAATAAAATTATTCATCTCTTTTGAATGAGGGGGGTTACTTCTAAGTTACTCATATATTGACGTTTCTCTCAAACCCATACAAGGACAATTCATAGCACTAGAATTTTTCACTTTTCTGTAAACATTTTCTGATCAAGTGAATATTTACAAAGTGTTTTAAAATGTACAGATAATCTGGGGAAAAATGTACACATAACTCAAATAACTGAATTAGGAATGCCTTACATAATACATCTATCAATTACCCTCAATATTAATACTAAGAAACACTATGAAAGGACTATAAATCATTAAATTTGTAACCTTTTTCTTTTGTGGTGGATTCTGGGGTGTGCAACTCCCGTCGATCAAATTGTCATTAACGGTCCTTCCAAAACCAGAGACAAGCCCATCTTCGGAAGTACAAAACAGAGCTGTTTCCATAAACATGCCTCTAGTATCATCCTGCATCAGGCACTTTGACTCACTTATTCGGAAGCCTCCTCCAACCTCCAATTGGTGTGAGGGTGTCAAGTCCCTCAGGTTGGAGTTCACTGAGAAGTTAACTCCTGTTCTGTCAGGACTCTTTACCCAGGAAGAATATATTGTGCCCCGTCCAGAGTGAGTCGAATCCGGTTGGCTGTTAGGTTCAGTCCTGTCATGTGCAGGTGTTTCCATTGTTTTATGTAAAGCGCTTGACTCAACTGCATCCAGTCCCAGTTGAAGGTCTGACACAAGTTCCTTTTCTCCAGGGCACTGCCTGTTGACTTCAGTCCTACTCCTAGGGCTGGTATAACCAATGGTCTTTATTTCTTGCAGACCCAACTCAGTTAAACTGGAATTTCTAAAAGGCCCCAAAGTTAAGATGGTTGAAGCTCTCTCATATCCCTGTTTACAGAATTTAAAAAAAAAAAAAAAAGAAAGTCATATAATGATATTGAGACTGTTTACTTCAAGATCTACCAGTAATTTAGGCAAAACAATGATATTACCCAAACAATCAGCAACTTTTTTTTTTTTTTTTTAATAACAGCTCACCTCTTGGCTGTAAGTGCGTCTCTTTATTTCTGGAGAACTTTCTGGGGAAGAAATATTCTATATAAAAGGAATAATGGGAATTGAAAATTAAAATACATGAACTAAATATATGATGTTTTTATAAATGAAAACTTAAAATTAGAAACATTTTGGTTTTAGACTTTATTATTTTATTTCCATTCCTCAAGATATTTGCTTTCAGGTCAATTTGATACATTTAGTCTACTGTATATATTAAGAGGAAAGTTAAACATTGAATAAAAATGTTTAAATTCATATGAATATATGTTCCCAAATTTTATTTTATATTCTCAGCACACTAACTGTTAGAGGGAGTGTGGGGCAAGTTCATAATGAAACTCAAAAACCAAGAGTTGAAAATTTTTTTTCATTGAAATTTCTCACCTCAAAGTGCATGGTATTTCCTGGTGTACCAGGAGTTACTGGAGTAACTGGTGAATATATAGGTTTATAACCATTTCTACAAGTTTCATCATCTGATTTTATCCGTGGAGGAGTGGCAAATGATGGGTCCATAGGAGTAATATCCGTATGAGTTGGTGTAGCATATGGTGAAGGAGTAGGTGTGGAGGTTTCTGAGTAAACAGAATTTAGCAACTGATAAAGTCTTCGTTTTTTTAGTGGTGTAGTTAAATCTGTTGGTGAGATAATAATCTGTTAGAATTACTATAAGTCTGTAATATATAATGTATTACATTCTGGGAAAGATAAAATCTCATCAATAATTAGTATGATGACTTTCACCACAATACTAAACATTAAAAAAAAAAATATGAAATATTCCCCACACCCAAATAAGTGAATTTCACTATTAGCACGCATTATCCTGCTGAATGCTTATAGGACTAGAAGTTTCAAAGAAATCATGTAAGTACTGATAGGTTTTTCTAAGAGTCCTTTTGAATCAGCCACGAAACCATTAGAAATTCAACCGTAAACCCAAACATACATCATATTACATAGCAAGGTTTTTGTATCTATCTTCCTCTAAAAGGCTAGGAGAATAGAAATGAGAAAGTTTAGCAGAATGTGTTTCTCTGCTAAAGTACACAACAGTAAAGAGACCATGCCTGTTAGAAAGGTGTATTTCCTGACACATTTCTCATGTTAAAACAATGCTAAAAAGAAATTCTACCTGGAAGGGAACAGCTATCATTTAATAGTAGTGGACTTTTATTTTCACCATTGACTGTAGGACTTCCGGATCTTTCTTGAAAGGGTGAATTAAATCTGTGTAAAATTGCTGAATTTTCTTCTTCTAGAGCTTGTTTCAACCATCGCTGAATAAAATGGAGAGTAAAATGGAGAGATGGAGAAATAAATGAATAGGATTCATACCTGTTCATATAGCCTATAAATGCAGAGCCAATTCCAAAATCATTTCACTACCAGGAATGGTAGCAAGGAATGAGAATAACATTTGGCTCATTCTAGATTTTTATATTGAAAGAAAAGTTTACCTTTTTGCATGAGCCAGAAATGTTTTCAGTAGGTTCTTTCCTTCTCCTTTTTTCTGAAAGGAATGGTGAAGTAAATCTAATATAATGCTTAGGAGTAGAGTATACATGGGGACTATAAGTGAGGCCTGGTAAAGAATTGAGCTGTGTAGCTAACACTTCTGGATCTGTAGTTATACGCAGAGGCCTTTCTGAAAGGCTGTCTGAAGGCTTTCCTGTCTTCTCATTCTTCTCACTTAACCATTCATTGACCAAGTGCTAGAGAAAAGGAAAATTGGGGTCACTATATATTTAATTGCACAGATTCTCCCATAGAATATTCTAAGGCAAAGTAGAAACTGATATATACATGCAATGACCAAAAATCAGTATATCATTCTACATTTCATTTTATTCTTGAAATGTTTTACACAATTTTTTTGTGTGGTGCTGGAGATTGAACGCAGGGCACCTATCTGTATGTTCTACCACTGAGCTACCTGTAACACTGTTTTTTAATACTGTAAAATTTAGGAGACATCAGTACCACCAACACTAAGTTTAGGTTTGTTGCTGCCTTTATTATATGCTTAAAATGTTAAGTAGCACTTTTCTACCCAAGGCACTCCTCACAGTCTCCTAGAGATGAGGTCAGTTTATGTACTCAAAAACAAAACTCTTAGTAGTACCAAGAGATTAACTGGGGTTGAATCCAGGGGCACTTAGTGCTGAGCTACATCTTCAGCCCTTTTTATTTTGAGACAGGGTCTAAGTTGCCAGGCTGGCCTCCAAACTTTGAATCCTCCTGCCTCAGTCTCCTGAGTAGCTGGGATTATATGTGTGTGTTACTACCCCTGGCTTACCTAGTCCTTTTCTTAATTCTTGGTAATTTCTTTTTTTGCTTTCTGGGTATTCATGTTTATCTGGTTATCAAATAAAATCCTTTGAATTTCATATTACAAATGTAGATTATAGAAAAGGCATGTATGTGCATATATACATTTACACATACAATTATATAAACATACAGAAATATGCACATTTTAAAAAAAAAATCTGTCATTGGGATATACCTACAGTATCAGCAACTCAGAAGGCTAAGACCAGAGGACCACAAGTTCAAGGCCAACCGCAGCAGTTTAGCATGGCCCTAAGCAACTTAGTGGGAACATGTCTTAAAAAGGGCTGGGGATACCAGGTGCGCCTATAATCCCAAAGGCTGGGGATGTAGCTTAGTGCCCCTGAGTTCAATCCTGGGTACCCCCTGCCCCCGAAAAAAGGGCTGGGGATGTGGCTCAGTGGTAATGTGCCCCTGGGTTCGATCCCTAGTACATAGCTCCTATCTTTTAGAAGTATCCCTCTTTTTTTTAGTGTGTATATAGCTCCCTTTGTAGGACAAACAACAGAACATAGTGCTAAAACATGAAGCCTAGAACCAGACTGCTAGGAAATGATCCTGTCTTTGCCACTTATACTGTGACTATGAGCAAGTTATGTAACTTTTCCACATTTCAAGATGTGTCTATAAAAAAAAGGGTCATAACAGAACTTAGCTCTACAAAAGTTTGTGACGACTAAATGAGTTTTTAAGAAACATATATATAAAGCTCTCAGAAAGTGCTATGTGGCAAAGAATTATGTATTAAGTTGAAGAAGGTGTTTATGGGGAGTCATAATTTGGCACTGTTTGACAGATTTTTGAAGAGAATCATACAGGATTTAGAAGCTTACATTTCACACCAGAGAGATACAGTAACTTCTGCTCTTAGACCAGAACAATTTAGTCATTTACTAATTAAAAGGCAGGGTTTGTCATTTATAGTCTAGAAGGTAGTTTCACATGTTTTAAATCCCGAGTTGGTTTTTTGTTTTTCCTATTCTCATTACAAATAAGTTGAAATTATTTTTTGTTCTTCCAAGGTGGGCAAAAGTAACACTATTAAAGACAAGATTGGCTTACTGCCTTAGGTAGGTGTGCAATAAGGAAAGCACTGACTCTGAATCAGAAACACCTGTACTTTGATCTCAAACCTTTGACTCTCTGGCAATTAAATTAACATCTGTTATTGAAGTATAATCCCTGGTTCACAATAGAATAAACTTTTCTTCATTTAGCAGCCTGCCTGCAAACTCTAAATAAGTTTCAAAATATTTGGTGAAAGGAGGATGTATTTATGATCTATTCCCTCCCCAAAGAGCCTAAAAAATGACCACTTTGGTACCAGTGTTTTGTCCTTTAATCTCAGTGGGATAAAACAGCAGCTTCATTAAAGCTGTTCTGTTACATTTTTAGCTGAAAAGCCCAGGTTGGTTTAATTTAGTGATTAGTTTCCAAATAATTACTTTGTTAACTCTGACAGTGCATTTCCAAAGATTTTTATTAATAATTTGATATAAAACTACTTTCTTACTAAATTCTTACTACATTCACATTCTTACTACATTCTATTGAAATCAACAATTTCATCACATTTATTTCTTGTAATCTAAGCAATGGAATTTATAAAAAATACCATAAAAGATAGGGACTGGGGATGTAGTTCAGTGGTAGACTGCTTGCTTACCAAATAGCCCTGGATTCAGTCCCCAGCACCAGGTAGGGCTATACTGTAACACATCTAAAACTACTTAGAGAGAGATAAATTTTGTACATAGGGCAACATAAAAGTCTTGATATAGTTTATCATCTTTACAATAATGCAAACATAGTATTTGATTTTACACTTCATTTTTCATTCTTACTCAAAAAGATCTGCATAAAATGCTGCCTCTTGTGCAGTTCATTATGAGATAGTTATAGACTGGTTTCTAAACACCAATATAACCATTTAATAGCATAAGACACTTGGAAAACAGTTCTTAAATTCATTAAGAGTCATACCTTCTTTGTTTTGGGGTATTTTGTAGGACATTTATTAAGTGCTGGGACTTCAGTTTCAGTAATTATTTCTGCTACTGCAGTTTCAGTTTCTGGTTCTATGGCAAGTACAGTATTTTCGATATCATTTTGTTGTGATGTAACTTCTATATCAGGAGAAGATGGCTGGATATCTGAACACATGCTGACAGTTCTGTGTCTGCGACGCTGCTGTCCAATGTGAGTCCTACTTCGAGAAAAACTTTTTCTCTGTTTTGTTCTATTCACTTTGGCAGGGGTTGGCTTGTTAGCAGTTTCTTCCTTTACTTGTTCCTAATTCAAAATACAATACAATGGAATTTTATGTTTATAGATACTTCTACTTCAGAAGCTAACTTGACAAAATTTATGAATTCACATAATAAATTCACATAATTAAAAATGTTATTACTCAAAAACGAAGTAGTATAGTGTTAAATTCCAAGTCTTAAGTTTCCCATCGGATCTAAAAACTGCACAATTAAAAATTTATTACAGATTTAACTCAATTGTGTATGTAAATTTGTTGGTTTGTATACCCAGGGGTACTCTGCTACTAAGCCACACTCCCTGTCCTTTTTATTTTGAGACAGGGTCTCACTAAATTGCTAAGGCTGACCTTAAACTTGAGCTCCTCCTGCCTCAGCCTCCCAAGTCACTGGGATTATGCCTGTGCCACCATGCCCAAATGGAAATTTTATTTGAAATAATTTAAATGGGAACATAAAACTAAACCTGAATAATACCTGAATAACTTCAGCATCACTGACAAGCTGTGCATCTTTACATTCAGTTTTAACTTCAGTTTTGGCTGTGCTGATCCGTTCCAAAGCTTGTTCTCGTCTTTTCTCTCTCTTTTCAAGTCTGGCAAAAGCTTGCAAAATTGCTTCCATTTTCCTTTCTTCTCTAGTCTACAAGATTTCAATTTTATTAATCATTGCTCTGAAGTAAATATTCTAAAGTCCAGATCAGATGTACAGGCAAATTATAAAATTTTTTTACTATGATACTGTTAGCAAACCAAGTCTGTTGTTATTAGATATGGGGGGAAAACAATTTATATTCATTCATTCAAAAATCTAAAAATCCCAAACATCTCAGTAAGCCTTATTACTACAAATATATTTCATGAAAAGAACACTTGATTGAGTGCTAATGATAAGGATAAAACAAACAAAACAAAAAGCCTCAAAAATGACCATGCTTTACACTAACTTGAAAAAAAATTTTAAATACAGAAGCCAACCTTTAAAAAAATTCAAAATTCCTAATGTAATGGTATGTGAAAAAGCAAAATTCCTATGCATTTAAGAAATCAGTCAATATATTTTTGCTATGTTTTAGCAGGATGTTGTGGGGGTACATTTAGTAAACATCTCCATGATTCTAAGCAAGTTAGTTAACCTTTCTGAGGCTATAAAATGTGGATAATAATACTTACACTTCACTGATTATTTAGTTCAAACTGAAAATGTGAGGTTTTTAAACAGTAATTAGAAATTGATAGGCGTTCCATAAATATTTTTATTTCTACTTTAGCCCTCTTGCCCTCCATTTTAACTCTTGTAAGGCATTCCTCTACCTTCTGCTCTTCCTTTCTTAAACTGACACTTCAAGACAGGGACTGAGGGAACAGCAAGAGTTCCTTTGAGCATCAGTTCTCTTTGGATAGAGAACATTAAAACCAAGACCCAGAGCCTTGACCAGAGGGCCTGGCAAATGCTTCAGCTCTCAACCAGAACCAGGAAGCACGTCCATCAACTGTCCAGTTCTCCAAATGAAAGAACCAGGTCCTGAGGCTCAGATCCATTTGTCTTTCCTCCTTCATTGTCATCGATGTGGGGAAGAAAGAAAGAAAGATCAGAAACTCAAGATCTGGCTGCCAAAGTCTTGTCAATATTGGCGCTTCAGTAATCAGCAGAGATTCAAGCATTAAGACACCTACACTCTGAAAATTACTGCTTTTTCTGTGTTTTTTCTTTTTTGTTACACTTAGTAAGAAAACGAAAGTAGAAACGAAAGTAGAATGTGTCAAACAAACCATCTGAGGATACTTTTACAGTGAATAGCCATACTGCATATGTGACACAAAATATTTTGTCCTCAACTTTTTTTTTTTTCCTACAGGCAAGGAAATGGCCCAAAGAGGTAAGATTATTTGTTTATGGATAAATTTCTGCAACTCTCCATCTCATTAGCTCTTCTGGTCCAGGGTAGTAATCAAACACTTAAAAAACGATACAGGCAAAAGATGATTAATTTATTAGGTAATGGGGAATTCAACCCAGGGGTGCTTAACCACTGAGCCACATCCCCAGCCCTTTTTATTTTTTGAGTTAGGATCTCACTAAGTTGCTTAGAGCCTTGCTAAATTACTGGCCTTGAACTTGCAATCATCCTACCTCAGCCTCCCAAGGGATTACAGGCCACCACCATGCTCAGCTCAAAAGATGACATTATGTGCTCATTGGAACTGCAAGTTTTAAAGCCAAATTCTTGCTTTAAAACATGAATTAATTTCATGTTTCTGGTCCTTTAACTTAACTTACCTAACCTGTTTTTATATGGCTTTCTATAAAAATGCTGACTGTATATCAGGGCTTTTCGAAAACTCTAAATAGCTTCCACTTGTTGAACTGGAGGTTAATTACTATGGTTTCCCCTCTCAAAAATGTTTTAATGTGTGCAAAAAGTATATTTTCCTAGAAAAAGAAGCTTGTCTTAGCAAATATTATATTTGTCAAAGAAAAAAATTATCAAAAGGGAGGCACCAAAGAAGATACTTTTTTTTCTTTTTTGTTGTACTGAGGATTGAACCCAGCTCTGCCACTGAGCTTCCCCAGCCCTTTTTTAATTTTTGAGATAGGATCTTGCTAAGTTGCCCAGTCAGGCTTTAAAGTTGTGGTCTTGCTTTACCCTTCTCAGTAAGTGAATAGATGAATAACATGTATCATCATACCTGGCATAATATTTTCTATATTCTGATTCTGGATCTTCTAAGATAGTTATGAATTTACACTATGGTTCTTTGACTTAGTTCAACATTCCCCTATAAGAGTGAGGCTATGTAAAGAAAATTGACCCAAACTTGTTCAAATAAATATGCAATTTCCATTTATACAGGTACAACTATCTGATCATTAAAGCAAAATCCCTGAGAGATGGTTTAATCTTTTAGAGCTGGGACAGGATCTTTAAAAATGTAGTATTGTACTACAGAAGAAACCCAAATCCCTCTAGATTAAGTGACCCTGTCAAAGGTGGGACCTTTCCTAGCTTCTAATTTAACCATTTTTTCCAATTAACAACCACTAACATCCTATGTAATGTAAAACAAAATACAGCATAAGTTTTCCTGCATTACAAAAATTGCTGTGTGTGTAGAAATAAAGCTGAAAACACTAAACATTTCTTAATAACATTAACCTAGCTTTATCTTAAAATATACAAACATTGGGAGTGTAAGTGTGACTGGTTTTCTACATTGATAAAATTATTAGTACATGGATCTACTTTTAAATTCCTTAAGGTTCATATGTCATTCATCATTGCATCTAATATATTCTTTGACATAAAACTGGGTATACTTAAAAATAAATAACTGGAAGTTTGGAAGTTTGGTGACAAACTTCCAGTTTGTCACCCATTTCAAAATCTGATTGAAAAATAACTTATAAATAAAGCTGAGGTAGTTATAGATAATTATAGATACTAATACTAATCAACTGCCCATAGCTCCTAAAACCTGTGATAGATACAGTTCAGATTATATTAATCACACAGGGTTACTAATGTGATGCTATATTCTGTAACCATAATTCATTTCAAGCCATGGGAACTGATAGATCCTGAAATAGAATTAGATAGGGTTACTTTCGAAAAAAGAGGTGAGGGGTTACTTTCAGGAAACTGCTAACTTTTGACATATTGTTAATGCCAAGTGTTAGGTGTTACTGCTTGAAGTACATGGAATCTCCCATGTGTTTCATCTGATCATTATTCATAACAGTAAATATGAGTATTATAATTTCTTATAAACAGAACAAAAAAGTCTGCTTCATAATATCCCTATTAGTTGAGGTGTGGGTATTGGGAAATTTTTATTTCAATTATATACATTTTAAAGTATAAGCACATTGTAGTAAAAATGGAATGTAATTAATTTTTGTAACAGACATAATTTTTTTTAGACATTGATGAACCATTATTCATTTATTTGTGTATGGTGCTGAGAATTGAACCTAGTGCCTCACACATGCCAGCCAAGTGCTCCACCACTGAGCCACAACCCCAGCCCATGACGTATAATTCTTAGATTAATCTGAGTTTCCTGCTCAGTAGATAGGGAATGCCTAAAGTCCACATGACTCAAGACTATATAATAAAAAACAAGAATTAAAATGTACAGTATAGCAACTAAAAAAATTAACTTTACTGAATAAAGTATTATAATTAATTTTAAACACTTGTGAATGCTATTAAGTAGCCTTAGAGGGTAATTTGCTGGTAGTTGGGTCTAAGAACTAAGGAAAAATAAAAAAGGAAGAAAGCCACCTAAGAACTCCTAATTGTTTTCTGAACTGCTACTAGGAGGAAGTGGCTTTTCTTTAAAATAAAAAATTAAAACAGATGCTGGGCACCGAAAATAGTTCTCTGGGTTGGTGGCATCCAGAATGTAGAGTATGAGACTTGACCCTAGAGAAACTGCCTGGTGTTTCACAGTGGCTAGAAAGCAGTCTTCCCATACCTCTGGTTTTGCTTTACTTAGTTTTTAGTATCCTTGGACCAAAGTGAAATGGAAAATTTCAAAATAAACAAGTTTTAAGTTAAAAGAAAAATGAAAGAAAAAAAAAAAAGCTTTTCAAAGAAATGGAAAGACAGAGCCCACCTACCAAATTAACCTACTATGTGGTATTAAAATGAGACTCCTTACTCAGAAAAAAAAACTTCCTACTTCCTACTTTTAAACAGCAACTGAGAGACTATGGCTTGTGTGGTATCTCCATTTGTTCTATCATGTGACAATTTACACTTGGTGCTGTTTCCTCTTTTGACAGTGATGATTAGTTGCACCCCATCCTTCATGAAAGCTTCACCAGAGCAGTAACCTTGTCATTTTTTGCTTAGCTAGTACCTTAAATGGCACTTGGTGTATATAGCAGACAATTCACATTTTTATTAAACCACTAAGAAATGGGCATGTATATTCTATAAAATGTGTCACTTATGTGAAAACATAACTGGAAGCATTCAAAGGATTTTGAGAATCAAATTTATTATAAAGCACCTAAGGCAAAAAACCCTCATTTTGTTTGTACAGAATACCTATAAAACAAATTGGTCCTCTCTTACTATTCAGTACCATGATATTTATTACTCATCTTGAGAAATACAATTCCTAATCGCTATGATGAGAGAAACTTAGAAAATTATTAATCAACATCACTTTATGCATGCTCTAAGAAGAAAACAGTGATTTAGGTGATACCCACCACAGACCTGTCAAGAGATGACTTTTCTTGCAACAAATTACCTTCCTCTCACTATGTTTTACAAAGGCATTAGTAGTAAGAGCATAGATTCTGAATAACAGTATTTTCCCAGAGTGTGTGTGTGTCTGAATAATAAAAATCTGTGGGATGTCAGGTATCACCCACAAAAAATTCCAAGAGTATACAAAGAGAGTTTTGGAAAATACTACATATACTGGGAATCTTAAAGGTTAGAGATAAGGTTTACTAAACCCAACTAGCTAAAAGCACTCTTTAACAAATTAGACTTTTATGGAATACTTTCTCCAGTGAAGGACAAGAGCTGAGAAAATTGTGGGGAATCCCGGACACATCTTACAGAGCATCACCTAGGCTATAAGCTTCATGTAATTCACATTCATGAACCCATCTCTCTGTAAATGGCTGTCATGAACTATATTTTAAAAAGCTAGGTACTTTTCCCTGTCTAGGAGTCAGGGCTATGACAATGAATAAAAGTACAAATTCTTTCCCTTGGGGTACACATGTTCTAGTGAAATAAAACAATTAAATCTAGATGATCCTAGCTATATGATTATCCTTTAATAGTCTTACACTGTTTCTCAAATTTCTGTCCTTTTAATGTGAAGACCACCCTCAATCAACTTCCATGAACTCCAGTTTAGGCAATCTCATTATAATAATCAAGTACTACACCAAGACTGTACTCCAAAATATATTAAGAAGGTGCTTACAGAAAATTATTTCAGAAATATGTTTTATTGATATAATTAAAAATGAGGAAAAGCATCTTTGTTTAAATTCTTCAAAAGGTTTGCCACTTTAAAAATGACTGCTTGTTGAATTAAAGGCATGTTTTCCTTCCCCTTTTACCTGCTCTCTCCATCTAATTATGGCCCCCTAATCCTACCTTAACATGTACCAAAAAGAGAGCCTACTCTGTAGTACTTCAGCTTTGGAATCAAGTGAGTATTCTACTGTATTTTCCAGGGCCACAGCTTAAATGGGCTCAAAATTTCCCAAGCCATTTCAAACTCCCCATCAAAGAAGTCTGTCAAGGGCTGGTGATCCGGTTCAGTGGCAGAGCAAGCCTAGAATGTACGACCTCCTCCTAATATCTCTTGCCAGATAAGAGGAAATGGACACTAACCATCCATTCAGTTCCATACAATTTAGGCACGAGTTTGCTTTGTTCAAAGGGGAAACACACAATATAATGGATGAAAAAAGAAAAATGTTAATAAAAGAACATTACAAAACATCAAAGGAGATGTGAGGGGAAATAGAACTGAGAATGAAAAGGGTCATGTATCCTAATCACATAATGAAACCTTCATTGAACATTTTGTACCGTTTATAGCCAACCCTATCTCCCTATAGCCCACTCCGAAAATACAGCCTATGTTGATCCCCCAAACAGAATTATCATATAACTCTCCAGTTCCAACTACTAGGTGTAATCTAACCTTATAAATGGCAAAGACTAGAAAAAATAAAGGTTGAATCATACCAAAATTTTCAAAACTAAATGCACCCTGTAAGGAAAAACCATATTAATTGCTTGAGAACCTTAGAATGTGTGGTTCTGTGTTATTTGATTAAATCCAAAAATTTATAATTCAAACGTTAAATTTGAATTATACAGTAAGAAATAAGAGTGAATGACTTTGAGGACTGAAGATCCAAAGAAAAAAATTTAAGTTTTGTTTTATGTCCTTTCAGTTATAAACATACTTTTCAAGTTTTCCATCTTCACAGTCATCTTAAAGGCAGATGAATATGCTAACTCAAATTAATATAAAAACTTTGAAGAATTATTCTATATTAATACAGCATGCTAATAAGCTAAATCAGAACCAAAAGGTAATCATGATTAAGCATATATTTTTTCTCATTGAAGTTTAACATCAAAAGAATATTCAATTTTTTTCTGGGATCTGGAAATGTTCTAAGTTCTACTATTATTCTCAGCACTGAGGGATAAGTTAACTTTTTAAAAATAGCTCCATAGTCAAATCTTTCAGAGAATGTTATCTGAATAAAAATACTGTATGAACATAGAACAAAAATTCAGATATTTTTCAAAATTATTAAGGCATTTGTAAAAAATGCTCTTCCTATGAAACACATGCCCTTTTAAGAAAATCATTGATACTCTAAATTGGTCTCCTAAAAGTTCCTACATGACTTATAGAAATACAAGCAATTGGGGAATGGACAAAACAATACTAAAGATCAATAGTCAAGAAAGGGCTTTAGAGAATTTGTGGCTCAGCAGTAGAACACTCGCCTAGCACATGCCAGGCGCTGAGTTCGATCCTCAATGCTACATAAAAATAAAGGTATTGTGTCCAACTACAACTAAAAAATATTTTTATTTTTAAAAGATTCAAAATAACCTTAGATATTTCCAGGAACTCCTCCTTTATAACCAGACTCCAAATTTTCACCTGTATTTTTCTTCTATCTCTAATACTACCCGGTCTCAACGGACAAGTGATTCTAAAATTCCAAGGCTAGAAAACAGTTCTGTGTTGCTTTTACAATAGAAAGCACAGAATTAACACAGCATAGAAAGATGGCCACTGTGGTGACAGAATGGATGTGCAGTAAGCAAGTCTACAAAGACCCCACCCCAACATGTAACACCTGAGATTACGTGGAGAACAGTATTGAAAACCCCTAGAACATTAAATGAGACAAGTAAATGGAATGGGGAAGATCATTAGTTGGTGTGTATAGTTAATTTCAAATCTTAAAAAGTATACAATGATAAAGTTAACTATTTACCACTAAAATTTTAGGATATTTCTTGTCCTAGTTTTTATGCTGACAAAATAACTGCAAATAAATAGTACAAAGGATATAAATCCTAAACTGATTTTAATGAAGACCTTATTTATGTTATTTTATAACAGTATAAAACAGAAACAGCTACCAAACCAGTGGTAGGTTTTTGTTTTAGCTCTGCATAAGCCATTTATTTGGTACTATTAAAAAGCTTAAAGATCTATTGTTAAACATCAAATCATTAAGATAAAGGATACATTAATGAAAGAAATTTTGGACGGTAATTGCAATATTAAAATTTATTAATAGTTCTCAGACTCAAAAATATTAATGATTTCTAAAACATACAATTTCTAAAAGCCCATACATTTTAAAATGTCTAAGGAGCACCAGTAAAAATACAAAGAATTAGTGAAATTTACTTAAATGGTAATGACAAAGCCAAATAAAAATACTCAATGGCACATCATGTGCCCCAAATTTGCTAACTTCAAAGAAAAGTGTGAGAGCCCCATGGAAAGGCAACAACAGAAAGAGTAGCTGTCACTAAGCCAATACCATAACATTAAGCAACTAATGGCTTCCCAACTTACCATCTTTCTTTTCCTTTCTGCAATCTGCTCCTCTGATTCCATTTCTACTTCATTGCTAATAGGAGTTTTTTCTTCTATATCATCAATAAAATCTGGTTCCTGAAAGATGGAAATGACTTCTTATATAAAGAAACTGTTACTCCATCTATAAACTCTTGACATCAAACTGTTTAAAAGTCTTTTAACCACAACTAAACATAAAAATTACAAGCCATCTTAAAACTGCTTTCTTGAATGCCATCAAATAATTTTGCTTTCTAAAGTTCTATTCATAAACTCAATAGCATGGACTTTTGTTTATATTCTTCCCCAAACAAAATTTTCACAAAACCTGCAAATATGAAGCACTAGGTAAATTTTCGATTTAAAACTTAAGGGAAATTATTAGAATATAGGGCCCCTTAATGAGCAAAACATTTCTTAACCTAATCTCTATTTTGAACACATATTTCCTGATGGGGAAGAAGTATAAGCCCAAATTCTCATAAAGCACTAGCTGGATTCACTAATTTTCTAGACTGGGAAAAATCTTGTCTTCAATTCTGCAGAGATTTGTTGGCTATTTCTTTTTTTAGTACCAGGGATTGAACCCAGGGGTGCTTAATCACTAAGCCACATCCCCAGTCCTTTTTTTGTTTTTATGTTTTAAGACAAGTTGCTCAGCCTGCCCTTGGTTCCTCCTGCCTCATCCTCCTGAACAGCTGGGATCACATGCCCAGCTCTTAATAATTTTTAACAAATGTTGCATATATAGTAACAGAACTTGTATTTACACTTCACTAAACATCAAAATGGACTTAAAAATTGTTAAGAAACTTTACATTTAAAAAGGGCAAAAATATGACAAATTAACTTCATTAAGAATCAGTAGAGTTTGATACCTGATTATTTGATACTGATAATCTCAGGGGAGAAAGCTTTCTCTGTTTTGTTTCTGGACTCTTTATTTTGTTGACTGTACCATCACAATCCAAAGTAATATTCTGATTTTGTGTATCTTTTTCTTTTGAAATATCTTTGTCTTTTTTTCCTTTTTTCCTTCTGGTCTCATAACCACTGTTGATATTTTCCGTGGATTCAGAACTACGTTTCAGAACAGGGCACTCTAGATTGTCTTTGAGGCAGGCACAATCCACCTTGTACTTACTGAAACGATATCAAAATAAATATTTATTCAAGATATTAAACAAAATTGGGCAATTTCTTATTCATTTTAAGATGCAACTTCCACAAAATTATATATAATCATTGACTTTAATCTTAAACTTTTCAACTAATTTGTATTTCTGACTACTATCACAAAAGAAATATTATTTTCTCATAACAAATGTTGAATTTGGACTACCAACTGGGTCTTATAATATATAAAATGAAAAAAAATGAATTAAAACTCTTGAGTCTTTTAAAGTAAAATGATACTGTTAATTATACAAATTAACATTAAAGTAAAACCCATAATTTCTTCAGTAATCCCAGAGTGTTATAAAATACTGACTTGAAATTTGACCTAAATAAAAAACATGCCAGGTATAAAAACACTAAAACTTAACTAGTTTGTATACTCTAAAGAATTATTTCAATAACCAGGTTTCTTTAATGATAGCAACAGCTTTTATTTACTTATTTACATATGTATGTATATTTTTTTCTATGGTACTGGGGATTGAATCCAGGGGTACTCTGTCACTACTAAGCTATATCCTCAGCCTGGATTTTTGTTTTGGTTTTTTAATTTTGAGACAGTCTTGCTAAATTGCTGCGGCTGATCTTGAACTTGAGATCCTCATGCCTCAAATTCCTAAATTATGGGGATTATAACATGCCCAATCAGATATGTTAATCAAGCAGTTACTTTGTGCCAGAAACTGTTTTAAATGGTTTGTTTACATGTGTTAGCTCATTAAATCTTCAAACATTCCTGTTAGGAGAGAATTATTATTATTCTCATACTTGAGATAATGGTGCACAGAGAGCTGAACACACTGGTCTAAGATCATAAATAACCGGGCTAGGATTTGAAAACAGATTATGGAAAATTTATATTCTTAATCTCAATGAGATGTACAATCTCCCAAATTGATATGGAAAGAGTCTTTATGTTAAATTTTCGACCTTCTAGGGGCAGAAAGGACTTAAAAAAGAAAAGCTGAAATTATTATGATACATCTGTTTCCAATAATTATTAGAGATGAATACTGACGGAAAAGGAATTTCACATTGAGAGAAAACATAATGGACATTGTTTAAAAATCTGCATTTAAAAAGCACATAACACAGTTTTTTAAAAATACAGAAAAATGAACTGAGATGCTTATAACCCAAAAGGCTACAGAATATATAAAGTATGAACACAGAAAAAGACTGCACAGCAGAGAAAGGGTCAGATGATATGATTAGGCAATTAGCAAGAGGAAGTCCAAATGGTAACACATAAGAAGATAGTTGGGAGCTGGGTGGAGCTCAGTAGAAGAGTACGTGCTTAGTATGCACAAGACAAGAGTTAAATCCCCAGCACCAACAAAACAGAAAAGGGAAAGGAAAAAAAAAAGAATGAAAGAAAAAGATATTTGGTCACAAATAATCAAAGAAAATGGTAAATAAAAATGTAAAGATTAAAAATTTTTACTAATCCATGTGAAATGGTATCTTTAAATTTTGGACAGTAATTGCAATATTAAAATTTATTAATAGTTCTCAGACTCAAAAATATTAATGAGTTATAAAACATACAATTTCTAAATCCTTACTAAAGGATTAGAAAGGAACTAAACTGCTTAGGAAAGAATTAAAAAAAAAAAAAAGTTTCTTTGGAAAGCAATTCACTAATTCACTTTTGGTTAAAAACTGAGTCTACACATTCTGAAACATTCTGTGCATTCTCCCTACCACAGAGAGAACATGTACAAATGCATACATGTTCAAAAAGCCACAGAAACATATTGTGATAAATAAAAAGATCCATCAGTAATGGAAGAGAGAAAAGCCATAAGCAGTGAAAAATAAATGAACTAGAGCCTACATACAACAGTGTAGTTTTATCTCATGTAATGAAAGAGAAAAGATAGAATGCAGAAGAAAGTAGTAGGTTACAATGAACATAAAATTTAAAGATAACACAAAATTCTAAATACTACTGATGACATAAAAACCACAAAATGTTAAAGAAATGTAAAGAAGGGTGATACAATCTGCTAAATCTAAGAGGCTTCAATGGATAGTGTTCTATTAGTCTGTGAAGTACATGGATTTGTATTCATATTTGTATATTAAAATTTTTAAATTTAAAGTTTTTAACTCAAAGCACGTTTCTTTCTTAGTGTTTCAGAACATGTTTCTTAGAGGTTCTTCTACAAACCCTTTCAATTTGCACCACAAAGAAAATTTGATGCAATTTTTTTTTTGTCTTGAGAGGCAAATTAGAAATTATTCATCCGCTTAGCCAAATAAATTGTAAAACTAAAATCGTAACCCCTAAAATACAAGAAAGTGAAGAAAAAAATTCTAACCTAATAAAGTCAATAGCATATTGCTGAAATTAGCATTAGTAATTATACAGTGTAAATGTTTAAACAACAATAATGAAAGCTAATACCAAAATGCTTATTTTCAAGTACTTTTTAACTGCCTCATGATAAATAAGTTATAAAAGCAATAATAATACCTAAATTATTACATGAACATTAAAGAACTACTTTGAAGCAACAGATGATTTATTTACCAACTTGAACTTACCAATTCCCATAATCAAAATCAAAGGCGATAGTAATTTCAGTACCCTTTGGAATACTTTGTATAGAATAAATGTAAAGATGTATAGTTCCATCTTCAATTTCATGCCTCACCTGTTAAAAGAATAATTTAACACATCTGTAAACCATTTTCTATCTTTAAAAGCACCTTCTCCTGCAAGTTGCAAAGCTATTAAGTACATTATAATCACAACTTGGAAAAGTACCATTAATTATTAAGACTTATTGATCATTGGTTACCAACTGGGAAGATTTTTCAAAAGTACATCAATGCCTTCAACCAATCTGCCCACCCCACAGACTACCATGTGGCATCCAAAACAAAAAATAAAACTATAACTGTATTTTCTAATGCATATTTTTTTTCTTTTAGCATGTCTGAAATTGGTAGTCTTACAAGTGATAGCATTTTAGTTTTGAGGAATTGCAATAATGGTACAGCTAACACTGTGTGACACACACTGTTCTAGATATTTTGCACAATACTTTTATTTCTTGATAATACATTTTGATAGATAAATATAAGGCATGGATAAAGTTGCAAAACTAATAAGCCACAGAGAAGGCGAAACTGGCTCCAAAACTTATAATATTCCAGCTAAAAATGTAATTATAAAATTAAAAATGTGTATTTTGGCATATAGAAAACAAAAGTATTTTATATTCCACCCTAAAATAGAGCATTAAAAATTTTATAGTAACATACAATCTATTTTAGCTTTATCATCTAACGTGATAAAATCATAGCACATTTAGCCATTAAATAGACTTTCTAGGATTTAAAAAGTCCAATATTCCCTCTTATAAGAAACATCACAATTTCTTCAATGTATAATTTGTTATCACCTAAATTTTTACAACAGGAAGACGCTGAGCAAAATACATCAAGAATTGAAGTATTCTAAACTATTAGACTTTTTTACTTAATGTTCAAATTCCACACAACACTTCCCAAAAGATTTCAGTAAGCTTACTTCTGCATTGGGTGTACAAGAACGCCTGATGAATCGAGCCTCATTCCCAAAAGTTCTTGCGTCAACACACATTTCTAGCCCATGAAATTTTGAGTAGAATAAAACAAAAGGGTATGGTCTACAGAGAAAGAAAATTTATAAGGTATTAACATTTTTGTATATAACAATCTGAAGTTGCTATTCAAAGAATGGATTTTTTAAAAAACTTATGAAATTTCAAAAAAAGACAATAAGTATTATATGTTTATTTTGGTATTAAGGATAGAATCCAGGGATGCTCCATACTGAGTGACATCCCCAGCCCTTTTTGAGACAGGGTCTAGCTAAATTACTTAAGGCCTTGCTAAATTGCCGAGATTGACCTTGATCTTGTGATCCTCCTGCCTCAGCCTTACAAGTCTCTGGGATTACAGGTGTGTGCCAAGGTACCCAGCTTAGTGAAAATTTTAAATAATTAGTCTTGACTACAGAACCTTCCTCCCCTTGTTACTTTATACTAATGAGATTTTCAACTGTCCCTATAATCTTACCTAAGTTAAAAGGCAATTAATTTGAGGTAGAAATTATTTACAAAGATAGAGTGACCACTGCCTTTACAGAAAGATTCTAATTCCATGCTTTTGTGGGGTTGGCACTGGTGACTGAACCCAGGGCCTTGAACACTCTACTACTGAGCCCCATCCTTACCTCCTAATTCCATGCTTTTAAAGTCCATATTTCTTGGTATATTTAAAACTATTCGAATTTCAGATAAAATCTGATGTAATAGGGAAAGATTCTTAGGCATCTTTTAAAAAACTCAAGTTCCAAACAAAAATGAAGATTGTAAGACATGTATTGGCAATGTTATCCCCCTAAAGATAGGAACATAATTCTAAACTTCAAGGAAACGATGACTATTAAAAGACATTAATTCCACAAGAACCCCAAATGACATAAGAGGCCGCCAAAACCATTCCAATGCCACCAAAGCTAAAGTGGTGGCAATAATATAGGAATCAAATCTAACACTGTCTTAAATAAAAGAGGAAGAAGATTTGCCTGTGGTCACCATGGTATTTTCAGGTGCTAGTAATTATGTTACAAGGAATTAGCACAGGTCTACCATAGAAAGGATTCCTGGTACTATCAGGTAATCAGAATTCTTAACTAATATCCTATAGATCCAAACTATTTTGGTCTTATCTTTTTAAAAAAATATTTGTAGTTGTATATGAACACAATACCCTTTTTATTCATTTATTTTTATGTGGTGCTGAGGATAGAATCCAGCCCCTCTCATGCTAGGCAAGCATTCGACCACAGAGCTACAATCCCAGCCCCTTGATTTTTCTTTCAAGTGAACAATTTTAAAATTTTCAACAAGGCAAAGATTGGTAAGAAACTGAGAAACATCTTTGTGTTTTTCTTTGGTGGATGTTATCACAGTTCAAAAGTTATATTAGTCACACTAGTCAACCACACTACACTTTAATACTGAAATGATCATGTCAGGAAAAAAAATACATATAATCAGAGCATCTAAATATCCATAAATAGAATATTTAACTACAAAAAAAGGAACATGTGAGGAAAAAATAAAGATACCTTTTAAAGAAATATCCATTTGCTTCAAACTGTTCTCTCAACATAAACTTCCCTCTGTATTCAATGATAAGTGCATCAGGAGGCAAATCTTTGGCAGATTTCAGAATTTTTTTATTCTTTTGTATATGGCTCTAAAATCAGAGTATATGTTGACATGAATTACACTTGGTTGCTTTCAGTCTAACTGAAGATATATAGCATAAAAAGGGTTTTTAAAATTTTTTTGACAATATATTTACCTCTACAGGAGGTTTGAAGAGTAAATTGTTGGTGTTCAATTCTGATTTATTTATGTCTTTTTTATCATTTCCACTGCCTAATCTAAGAGCTATTCTTTGTGCCTCCCTCTGGACACCCTCACTATATTGGTTATTGTTTGCCTCTTCATATCGATCCATCCATGCTTTGATTTTTGTCTCCCATCCAAAATTTGAACCATCAGATGAAGGATCAATTTCTGGAGCTGAACCCTAAAATCACAGCAAAGTAAGTATTACTGTTTGAACTTAAGTAGTTACATACACAAACATAAACAGAATTAATGGCAACATACATTAAAAATTAATATAGACTGGAAAACGTTTAGCTTTCTAAATTGATCCAAGCAAAAAGACCAGAAATTATCCTGCCACATTTGAACTTTATATATCTTGAACTTTATAAAGTTTACTACAGAATTATTTATTTGAATTGTAATGACTTTCAAACACGATCTTCAAGTTAAAATATATTTTCTAATATTCACAAATAATTTGAAAAATTTGTGCATTCCTAATTCACCTCTTTATGTACTAAAGGAAAGTATTTCAGTAAAATAAAAAATGTTCCTTCCTCATGAAGCCTAGCACTGAGGTAATAAGATTTGCCAGTAACTAATCAAAAAACTTTTCAGATCTCTTTATTCTGTCAGAGAAAATTCCTAAAGTTCAAGTTAATAGAATAAAATATAAATCTTCAACTTTATCATATAAAGAATATTTTATGAAATGTGGGACTTGCATATGCTGAATGACACCATGTTGTAATATTCTTGAGATAAAAATGATAGTTTCATGATGTGTTTTCTAGAAACATGACATAACGAATAATTATTATGCTTTATACCATGGGACAAAAAATATACTATAACACAATTCCCACATCCTATTTAATGTTCAACTATTTAAGAAACTTGTTATCCTGGGGCTGGGGTTGTGGCTCAGCGGTAGAGCACTCGCCTCGCATGCATGGGACCCTGTGTTCAATCCTCAGCACCACATAAAAATAAATAAGTGAAATAAAGGTATTGTGACCAACTACAACTAAAAAATGAATATTTTTTTAAAAAAGAAACTTGTTATCTTTACTACCTAACCCAGAAAGCTTTAATAACACTATATAGCTACCTCTGTGACCCAACAAAAATCTAGATTTTAGAAGCCAAAAGAAGAGAGTTGCTCTCAGCAAGGAGACTGTGTTCTAATTAATTTAAGGTACATGTGACTAGTTTGTATTTACATAGTGAGACTCCTGCTTTTATGGTACAGCTGACTTGACTACCTTAAGAATCAAACTATGCAAAAGTAAAATCTCAATTTCCCAAATGTGATTCTGTATTCATGTGTATAGAAAACGAATATAAAGTACTATGGGAGACATAAAATGCAGTGATAAATAAAATTCCAATTACTCCAATTTTACTATTAGAAATTATAAATATACAATTGGAGGGGGTACTGAGGATCAAAACCACTAAGCTGCATCCCCAATTCTTTCTTTCTTCTTATTTTGAAACAGGGTCTTACTAAGCTACCACAGTTGGCCTCCAATTTGCAATTCTCCTGCCTCAGCTTCCAGAGTTGCTGAAATTATAGGCTTGTACCACCCTACCCTGCCACCACCCCCTTTGATTAATGTTTCCATAGTATTAATAAACAACAACAGTGATTTATTAATTCAATTAGAATTCTAAGTCCCACTTCTTGTAAGATAAGTGATGAAATGGTGTACAATGAAGAGAGCAAAAAGACAAGCAGCCACTTAAATAAACTCCTTAAATGTAATGTATTTACCTTAACTCTTGATGACTTTCTAGATCCTTCACGAAAGGCCTAAAATAAGCATGGAATTCTGGGTTAGTTGTTTTAAAAGCTGGATATAATTAAGAATCAACTGGTTCACTGAAGTATTATAGTTAAGGGAAAAAAATTGATAACCAGTAAAACTTGGAGAATTTGAAGTAAATAAATGTACTAGAATGTTATTCTATCACAAAATATAATGCAGAGTATTTAGAATATAAAAGTATGTATATATGATGATCAGATAAAACTTTCCAAATATTCTATGTTCTCAATATTATAACCATAACTCTTGCATAGTATGGTAACCACAGACTCAATTATTTAATGTACATTTCAAAAAGCTTGAAGAAGAGGTTTTGAAAGTTTTCACCACAAAGAAATGACAAATGTTGATTTAAACTTTACACATGTATACTTATGTCAAACATTACATGGTATACCATGAATATGTACAACTTTTATGTTTTTGTGTGGAAACTAAAAACTCAAAAAAAATATGCTGGGTGCAGTAGCACATACTTGTAATTTCTAATTAAAAATAAATATTAAAGGGGTTGGGGTTGTGGCTCAACAGTAGAGCACACGCCTCTTATGTGTGGGACCCTGGGTTCGATCCTCAGCACCACATAAAAATAAATAAACAAAGATATTGTGCCCATGTATAACTAAAAAAATTTTTTTTAAATAAATAAATAAATATTACAGGGCTGGGGCTGTGGCTCAGTGGCAGAGTGCTTTCCTAGCATGTGTGAGGCACTTGGTTTGATTCTCAGCACTGCGCATCAATAAATAAAATAAAGGTCCAATGGCAACTATAAATAAATAAATATTACAATTGTAAAGAATTTTGTGAAAAAATTGGTAAGATATTAGAAATGCTGTAATAATTTGGTTAAAATGATGAGATGTTTGGGAGAGAAATGTTATAATTATAATTCTCTCAGTCAACTAGCTAGCAAGAAATATTTGAACCCTTAATGCGGCTTAAATAGTAAGTTCTGTGGTAAACAGAAGTGCATTTATTCAATAAATATTTACTGAGGCCACACTAATTCAAGATCTTGAGTTACTTAAGACTTAATTACTATCTTGTTAATTCTTCATCCCAAAGTGTAAAGTCTATCTAGAGAGACTAACAAAAATAAACCTAGAGATAGCTAGATAGATCTGAACATAAATTTAAGTGTTAAATCTGTATGTAGGCAATATACTAGAAAAGAGCAACCTTGAAAAAGTTAGGTGGACTTTGAGAATGCATATATCCAGACAGATGAACAAATGAAAGAAATACAATCCTGGGAGTACAAAAAAACTAAGAATGCATGAAATGGGAAGAAATTGCCAAGTTCAAGGAAAAATTAATATACTATCACTCTTACCTATTGAAAAGTAGTGTGACAAAGGATTGGCTAAAATAATATCAAAGCAGGTCATGGAAGGCTTATTGAAAAAGTCAGACTTTACAATTCTGACTTAAATACTATATTTGCTCTTTACTATTAATGAAAATCCTTATTTCTGAGCATAGAAAGGATACAAAAGTGATATTTATAGGGAATCTGATATCCAAGTGCATAATGGATTGAAGGGGTAAAGATAAAATATTTTTAAAAATAAAAAGATAAAAAATAAAAAAAGATAATTATTGTACTACCATGAGATAATGATAGCTTAGACTGGGTTTGTAGACGTGAAAAGAGGAAAAAATACACCAAAGAGACATTTTAAAGGAAAAATAAATACAGCTTTTGAAGATAAATCTGTATATCAAGACTAAAGGTGACTTAAAAGATTTTAGAGCTTGTGTATTCACTGTGCTGATACCAAAAAAAAAAAAAAAAAAATGTAAACAAGGAGTAAGGAAGAGTCAAATTTGGTGTACAGAGGAAACAGTGAAAGAAAACGGTATAGGTTGAGTATCCCTTACTCAAAGTACTTAAGACCAGAAGATTTTCAGACTGGAATTTTGAAGAACATTTGCATTTATGTAATCTGAAAGTTAGGCATCCCTAACCTGAAAATCTAAAACCTGAAATTTTTAAGTACCAATTCAGATTTTGTAGCATTTCAAATTTCTAGATTTGGGATACTCAATCTGTAAGAGAAATAAAAGCAGTGAATTGCTAAAATACCAAAAATATCTTACTAGGATTTTGTGAATATAAAATAAATCTGTCCAGAATATTTTTTGCTAAATCTATACTTACTTTGAACAATTTGCCTTCAGAGTATGCTGAATGAAAAGCAAAATTATATCCTTTGCTATATACTTTATATTACATACTGCCCCCAAACTATAATTAAATCTTAGCAGAATAATAAACTAGTTATCTTTAGTGGCCAGTTCCTGGATTCCTTTTTTTTTTAACACCCTGATTCCTGGTGTTACTAACTTAAATGCCAGAGAAAAATCTCTTCCCTTTTAAATATACCACAATGTTTTAAAAGTAAATGAGACATAATCAAGACTCAGAGTTTAGTTATTTCAAAAACCCAAGACATTCCAGCCAGAGAAAATACAGCATCTATGCTGTATTAAACCAAAGATGTAGAACAGAAACATAAGAAATTTCCAAGTTAACTTATTTGAAAGTAGTAGACAAAAAGGTGTGTTAACATCTTAAGGTCTAGTGAATTGCTAAATGTTTAAAGATTGAAGTGGAATAGAAATTTTGCAAAGTGTTTGAAATTGTCACTCTAATGAGTCGTGACAAAGTACTAACCCTAAAATACTAATTGCTAATAGGACTCTAAACTACAAAAACACTTAACAATCTCTCTTTGTATAAATTACAATCTAAGAGATGAGGAACATCATAATGAAATAAGGGAAAATGTGGTTAAGTTCAAGAAAATGTGGTTAAGTGCCATGACAGAATGCAAAGAAAGATTATATTTGACAGTAGAAGAGCAAATTTCATGGAAATAATAGTACTTGAGATGGACCTTACTATATATAGTAGAAGTCTAAAAGATCAAGATGGAGAGAAGAATATTCCAAATGGTGAAACATGTTCAGCAAGTGTGGGTAGAATGTGGCAACAATGAATTGTCCAGACTGGATAAAATATAAGTAAAAGAATAACAGAAAATGAGGGAGATATGTACATGAAAACTGCTAAGATAATCAAGCTGATTTTAAACAGGGAGAGGAAATTTGAAAATGAAAAATGTATTTAAAAGTACATGCTGCCTATTAAATAAGTATATCATAAAATATTACTTAAGGAAAGAAAAACCTTTATTTTGAAGTCCTGATTTCATAAAATTTCACTCTGTAACAAGATAGTCATTAGGAAAAATATTTTTTACAGTGTATGACAAAAACCTTTACTAGCAATTACAGTCACATATTGCTTAATGACAGGGATACATTCTGAGAAACGCATCACTGAGCTATTTTGTCCTTATTGCAAACACCACATAGTATACTTGCACAAACCTACAAGGCAGAGCAGAGCAGAGCCTACTTATTGATCATAGACTGCAATGTGTACAGCATGTTACTGTAGGCAACTGCAATATAATGAAATGTTTTTGTATTTAAACATAGAAAACATACAATGAAAATACTAGATGATAGAAGTTTTCCCTTTATAATCTTTTGGGATCATAATCATATATGTGATCTGTCACTAACAAAATTTCATTAACAAATTTAACGAAAACTTAGCTAATAGATACTCTTTTGCCTTCAGATCTTAGAATATTAAGTGGAAAAAAAACCTAAGTGGTAAGAAATTCAAACAGGAAGCCTTATTAAAATAATCAGATAGTATTCAAATAGAGAAGAGTAGGTATGAACAACCATCACATGCTTCCTTACCAGTTACAAGTTATTACAAATTTAAGACTGTCATTTGTTTTCTAAAATAGCAATCTTTTGTATTTTACGCTCAGACTTTATCAGAGTGACAATTTCAAGCAGTTTGCAAAATTTCTATTCCACTTCAATCTTCAAAACACACTAAAAATGTTTGTTTAGATTTTGCTATATCTGTTTAGCTATAATTCATTACTCTCCCTTTACTATAAAACTCATTCCCCTATGTACTATTTTATCTACTCATTTTAAAAAGAAGCAAACGTACTTTTTTACATTTTGAAATGTTTTGTTCTTTCTCCCCACTTTTTTTCCTTCTTTTATCATTGACCTTGGAAACTCTTGAAGCAGTTAAAGTAATTGAAGTTGGAGTATGTTGAAATGCAGTGTATAATTCCACAGGAACTTCATCACCACTCTCAGTTGCACTGGTATCACCATCTTCAAATGCAAAATGAAATTATTGGACATTTAATATTTCTATTTCAAAGAGTAAAACAGCATTCCACATGACACAGTATTATCTCTGTTTTTCTAAAGAATAAACATACTTTTTAATTTCTTTATTCACCTCACTCATAAGAAGATGGTACATTTAAATACAAACTACAAATGTAATTTCTTACACATTAAACTACAAAGGATCCAAAAGTCTGACAACAAAACTCTGGTTGTGTAAATGAGGAAAGAGGCATTACCATACATTAGCAGTGGCAATTCAAAATTCCCTATGGAGATGAATTTAGCCACACCTTGAAAAACTAAATACACTTATCCTTTGATCAGGACTTCTATTTCTAGGGATCTAGCCAAAAAAAGGGGGGGGTTTAAAAACAAAAATAATGAAAAAGAACCAAAATGTCCATCAAGGAGGAACTGCTAAATAAACTGTGATTATTCAAAACCAGTTATACTGGTTTTAACCCAAACATATTTTAAACCAAAATGAAAGCATGGCAAATCTTATATAGAATTTAGGAAATTGTCTTTAAAAATGAAGGAGGGGCTGGGGATATAGCTTAGTTGGTAGAATGCTTGTCTCGCATGCACAAAGCCCTGGGTTCAATTCCCCACAACACACACACACACACACACACACACACACACACACACACACACGCGTGCGCAAAGAGATTCTATTTCACATGATAAACTAATGGATCGCCATATCTCTGAAGAACAAATATGTTTCCTTAAATCAATATACAAAATCTATAAGCCATAAAAGAGAATATTTAAAATCTATACCTGAGGTTGTAAATAATATATACAACAAAAATTCATCAATAGGGTATTTATATCTAACTAAAACCATACAAGTCATTTATTTTCTCTATCACACTAAACTTAAATTTTTTACGCACCTGACATATTTTCCCTTTTCCGGCGTTGTAGTAGCACCGCCCTCTCTTTATCCAAATTCCTACATTAAAATTTTAACATAATTATTGATCAGATTTTAATAAACCTACATATGAAGCAGAATTTTTTTAATGTTTTTAGTAAAAGATGAACAATACAAAATACATGCAACTTCTCTTGCCTTTCAGTTTAGATATGATCTAATATTAAAGCAGTAGAGGCCAATTAACTATTTCATTCTATTTAGAAAATACTATTTTACCTAGGAAAGGAGCACAATTTATTTCAAATTCAATATTCAGTGCAATTTAAAAAAAAACTGAAAAAACACCCATAATGTTAACAATGTAATTAAAATCACAAATTAAACTTCTTAAGTTTATGATACTGAATTAGTTATCTACTGCACATTACCATATGCCTTAAATTATCTGCACTCTTGAAATAACAAACACTAAATGTTTTACAAAACATGTCATAAACTTTCAACAGCTTCTGTCCTTGACCTATATCATCCATGGGAATTAGTATTTTTCCCCCAACATTTTCATTGTATATACTTATTAGTGTAGAGACCAAATAATACAAGATTATTTTAAATGAAAGAATAAGGGCTATGGACTGAAATGTCCATAACTCAGTAACAGACTTGCCTTAATGTCTACCAGGACACATAATTATTATCTAGCATTACATATAACAATTCTACTTATCATAGAATGATAAGCAGATCTCTTTCAACTGCTTATCAGTTGCCCTCTTATTAGTCAGTTTTTAACCTACTCTTACTGAATTCATCAACAGACACTTATTCCATCAAAAGCTAGTAACTATCATAAAATAAAACAAAAACATAGAAAAGTCTCACTCACAATGAGAGAAATACAGCTATACTGAGATTACAATTGCTCAACTGTGAAAAAATCCAAGTCTGTCAAATACTCTATTGTAGACTTGAGAAAACAGGCATTACTGAGGGAATTCAAAACTGCATAGCTCTCACCAGAGGGGAATTTGGCAACAGCTGGCAAAATTTTATATACATTTACTCTTTTAAAAGTACAATCCCACTCTGATTTGCAATAACAAAAGCCTGAAAATAAATGTCTTCCCAGAAGGAGCTGGTTGAATAAATCATAGTACTTAAGTCTGTCCAGAAGCTAGGTAGTAGTATAGAAAAATACACTATATGAAGTGATCTTTTAGCACATTTTTTTGGTACTGGGGATTGAACCCAGAGGTGCTTAACCACTGAGCAACATCCCTAGCCCTTCAGCATATTATTTTTTTTAAGAGGAAAAAAAAAAAAAAAGAAATGTAAGGACTTTGTGTAATATGCTTCTGTTTATGTAAGGGGGAAAAATGCAAATATATAGGTACATATCTACATGTAAGAAAACAAGTAATGGAGGAAAAAATCAATTTTTAAAAATAGTTACTTCTGGTGTAGAAGGAGCAAGGATAGAAGTTAGACTTACTGGAATATATCTTGTTTTATATATTTGACTTTAGAATGATAGAAGCACATCTTACATAATTATAAAGTATATGATTATAAGAGTAAATAAAAATTTAAAAACAAGTTTAAAAAAATAACTGGATTACTCATACATTTCAAGTAAGAACGTAAAATTAGATAGCCATTATGAAAAACAGTGTGACAAGTTCTTATAAAACTAAACATGTAAACTATTATGTATGTGTAAACAAACAACTGTGTACACACATACACACACACCCACATACATCCCACACACTAAAAAGGAATGAAACAGTAACACATGTAACAAATTGGATAGCTCTTCAGGGAATTCGGCTGAATGAAAAAGCCAATTCTAAAAGGTCACAAATTATATTATTTCATTTTTTGAACGTTCTTAAAATGACAAAAATTATAAAAATGGAGATTATATATTATTATAGATTAGTGGGTGCCAAAAGTCAGAGTTGGGAGGGGTGGAGTAGAAATGGTTATAAAGCAGCATAAGGGAAACTTGCAGTGATGGAAATGCTCTGTACTTGACTCCATGACTGTATCAATGTCAAAATACTAATTATAATTTTCAATGAACAGTTTCACAAGATATTACCAATAGGGAAACTATGTAAGTATACACAAGATTTCTGCATTATTTTCCAACTATATGTGATATCACCAATAACTAAAAACTAAACAGAAAAATAGAACTAATAATCTAAACTTAAGTATGCATAAATTGGGTTGTAATGACACACTGAAATTCTTTCAAAGGATTTTAAATACAATAAATGGACCCTACCCTCTTTAAGAACTATGCCCTATGAGGAAAAAAGTTTTATGTAATCTCACTAATGGTGCTAGTGTTGGTATTACTTTTGAGATTCTTGTATTCTTTTGTAGGACATTAAACAATTAAGTAATCATGTGATATTCTAATTATTCCTGTGTTGTTGAAAACTATGATAAAAGGACATATGTATAAACAATATAAAACATTAAATAAAAAATTGTATTCCTAAATTTAAACTGTAATTTCAACTATAAACTCTTGTATTTTATCTTCAAAGTAAAAATAACAGGTAAAACATAATTGTTGATAATTACTGAAGCAAGGTGGGGGAAATGAGCTCATTATACTACTTAAGTTTTATACAGGTCTAAACATCCATAAAACAAGAAAGAAATGGGGTTAAGAAGAAAACCATATACTACAAACAGGAGTCATAACAGACCTATTAAATTCTGTATGTAATCAAGGAAGTGGTATTTCAGTGAAAAAAAGAAACCAACACGATAAAGTAAAATCCATATAAAGTAAACTATACATCATATGGTAAATGACAAGATTCTTCCTCATTTTAGAGATGTGGGGATATAAAAATAATAATAAACAGAAAAAATGAAAATGTTCTCAAAAATCAGTAAAATACAATTATTAATTCTTTAATGTAGAATTCATAAATAAATTTCTGTTATTTTGCTCAGTGAAATTACTGGTAATCTTACCATGTATGTGCAACTTACCTAGGCTGACAACGTTCACATAGATAGGTATCAGGAATATGCTGTCTATCAATCCCCATGCAATCAATATGTTGCCAAACACTTAAAAAAAGGAAAACATATAAAATGTTAAAACCATCCTTAAATTAAGATTTTATATTCTATTTAAATCACCACTTAAGCAGTGCCTACTTTGAGTTTAGCATTCTAAAAGGTGCTAGGAGGAATTCACAGAAGTGTATCCTCACAGAAAATTTTGAGATGCAAAAACAAGAGGGCAAAATAGGATATAAAAAATAAATTTCTAAAGCAAATACAATTTTAAAATGCTAAAGGTAAAGATTATGTATGTTATCAGAAATTACAATGTGGAGATGTCCACACTAATTGAAGTTCATGGGGAAAGCACTATAGAGGATAATGGGTGTGAAAATACTCTCAATTTGGCAAATAGGAAGAAAAGGTGTCATTGTTGTATTTATCAATAAACAGATACAAGGAGAAGGTGGCCAGATGGTAGCCAATATAAATGAAGAGAATTATTCATTTTGTGAAATCAGAGGAGGGGTTAAAAGTGAATTAATGAAGTACAGTCAGATTATATAGGACTTGGAATACTGGGATGTATGCAAATTTCTTCTGTCAACACTTAACAATTTCAGTGGCATATAGTACTAGTACAAAGTAGCTAAGAAAATGGAAGTAAAAAGACAAACTAGAGGCTTTCCCAACATTTCAGATTTAAGCTTAAAAAGGACAGAATTAGAATAATGGCAAAGAAAAAGAAATCAAAGAACCCAAGAGGCATTCATTGGGGAGAGAAATTAAACCTAATTATTTTCAATGAAATGTATGGACCAGCCTGCAGCAAACTTCTCAATTTGTTATTATTATTTTATTGCCAAATTTTCAATTATCTGAAATAATGTATATGTTTGTTTGCAAAAATAGTCTTAGCTATTCTTTACATAATAATTAGCCACTTCTAATATAAAAGTAATAAACTAACTGCTTATTTTGTTGTTCTTAACTAAGAATGTTAAGACAAGAACTAGTAGATTTTGGAGGTATGTAATAGAATATATGTTTATAAAAGAAGTGAAAAAGAAACTCAGGGCAAGACAGGTATAGTGCTGTACACCTGTAATCCCAGCAACTAGGAGGCTAAGGCAAGAAGATTACAAATTCCAGGCTAGCCTCAGCAGTTTAGCAAAAACTTCAGCAACTTAATGAGACCCTGTCTCAAAAAATAAAAAGGGCTGGGAATGTAGCTTCATAGCAAAGCACCGTTGGGTTCAATCCCCTGTACCCAAAGAAAGAAAAAGGAAAACAAGAGCAGTCAAATGATAATGAAGGTTAGAAAAATAGATTACATTAAATTTGAGGGTTAAATAATGATGCTATCCAGACAACAGAAGAAACAAAGATAGAAAATGAATAAATGAACAGAGTTCTAGATGTCAGGGTTGAAAGCAATGATAACGGGTAGCAGGAATATTGAAAAAATATAAAAAGGCAACATAAAAAAGAATAAAGGGAAAAGATTTAAAAAGATTAAGCCTTGGGATGGGGTTGTAGCTCAATGGTAGAGAGCTCTTGCCCAGCATGTGTGAGGCACTGTGTTTGACCCTTAGCACCATATGAAAATAAAACAAAGATATTGTGTCTATCTACAACTAAAAAAAAAAAAAAAAAAATTAAATAAAAAAGATTTGGGGTATAATCTGTAGGACATCAAAAAAGAAAAAAAAGAGTGAGAGAGAGATATTAAGCTGTATGGTACATTACAGATTGAGCAATAAAGAAAAAAGAGAGAGAAGAAAAATAGAGAGCTGTCACTGAGAAGCAAATACCTTGAATAATCCAAACACTGTAAAGTGGTCCTTCAAGAACATATAGATGAGGCTGGGGTTGTGGCTCAATGGTAGAGCACTTGCCTAGCAAGTACATGTGAGGCACTGAGTTCAATCCCCAGCACCACATAAAAAGCTAAAGGTATTGTGTCCATCTACAACTAAAATTATTTTAAGAAAAGAATGTGTAGATGGATATAAAAAAAATTCTAAGAAAATTTCACCACTCTCTAATAGATATAACTGCATATCATACATAGATCACTGTAACTGGATCAAAAGAAAAACACTGCTGAGATTATACATTAATATAAAAACAATGCCACATGGTGGTACGTAATTTATCACAGTGGGTCAGTTAAAGAGAAAACTTGTATGACTGGCTACAATAAGAATTGACAATAATATAAGAAAAACAATATGTCATTTTTTATATTTTCAATTTACCTCCTGAATAAATTTACTGATGTCAGTGCTCATGGTAATGATGTGTACAATATACAATGGGAATTTATTTTTAAATCTGAATAGGTACCACATTTTTATTACTAAAAAGTATTCATATTACAACCTTTCAGAAATGCAATACCAATTTCACATTCTACATATTAATTTACCATTTGGGGGCAAAAATAAATTGAGCTTTTTAAAATATTACCTTTAACTGCAAGTTTATATTAATAATATGCAACTCCGAATCACTTAACTTACTGGGTGGGAACATTTTATAAATAATGCAAACTAATTTGTATTAGGGTCTAGGATGCATCTTTATATGGGTATTACATTCAAATATGGATATAAGCCATGCTACTTCAAATCAAGTAAGCCATAAGGAGCAAACTCAGGAAATCCTATAAAGCTTCCAAAGTTTCTTGCCTTCTATTGCCTAAATTCTCTCTACTCCCCACCCTATGTAGGGGATGGACTCAATAACTTTTAAGGCTGAAATCCTACAGTTCCCTCTCCATCCTCCCAAAGTCCCTCCCACAAAAATAAATAAATAAATAACCCAAGTGAAACAAAACCCCACTTTCTGTCCCAATCACACCTTCTCTAGGGGAGGAGGCCTTTCTTGGTGGTTGAATCAGGGTTGGGGGAGGGGAGACTGTGGTTCTGGTACAAGAAGACTCCAGAGTGCTGCAAGGTTCAAGTCAAAAGGAGGTGAGAGAGTCAGGTCAAATAAACATCAATCAAAATGTTTAATTCCCCCAAAATGGAAAATCACAGTTGACTACACAGCACAAATAATTGCAAAGGAAACTCAAAGGACATAATTTCCCTCTTTGTCTTATCTACTCCTCTAAGTATTTGTATTGCTACTGAACTAAGTGAAAAGAGATGATCCTATATAAATATAATTCAGAACTGATAATCTATTACTCAGTTTACAATAGGGATTTCTCATAGATTGGGAGACAGCTTTTGTTGACATGAGCTTTTTCTAAGAACAAAATGAACTGCATCAATAATAGTAGAAGTCCAACTTTAAAAAATGTAATCATAAATTCCTTCAAAAGTGGCTCTAGTCATCTCTTCCAAATTGACAAAGGTTAGGAGCATTCAAAAAATAATAATGTTGTGAAATATTTTACCTGCATTTGTCACAACAGATCATGTATCCATCATCATGTGTAAAACCACATATGCACCTGGTTACATCAGTACCATAACTTCCATCTTCAGATGTGCTGATTGTAGTAGCACTGGAAGTTTCATCAAAATTAGGAGTGGTAAATATGCCTACTTCATTTTTGCTAATAAGAACCGATGGAGGAGGGGAAGCTGGAGGTGTTGGAGGAGGACGAGCACCATAATTATGGTCCTGGATAATGGAACACAAAAATAAAATGATATTATTTAATTTCAACAATATGCCCTAAGAAATTTAAACAAAATTTAACCCTTAATTTTATAACTCAAAAGAGATGTGAAACTGGCTCAACTCCTCCTGAATACCATTAAAAAAAAATAACTTGATTAAGCAATATATTAAAACAGTGGTAAGTGAATATAGCTATCTACAAGGTTGGGGAGATCATCTTCACATCAATGTCACCCTGACCCCCAAATCAAAAGATATCATAATAGTCCTCTGGTCACACAGCTTTACCTTCAAGATGAAAGCAGGTGCAGGACATGAGAATAAAGGTGAAAAAAATAAAAAATTTCCAAGAATACAGAAACTAAGAATAATAGAAACAACAACAGAAGATATACTATCTGTAATTATATAAAGTAGGTTTTTAAAAATTTGGTAATCTTTACTTTGGTCCAAGTAATAAAATTTCTCACAATTGTACCTTCATAATACCACAAATGCATCCAGTTCTGAAACTGGATCTAATCTCTGGCTCTTATTAGGTATGCAATACTGAATAAATTAACTTAGAGAAGGTTTCACTTTCTCAGATAAAAAATAGGGATGCCAACCAGATATCAAGAGGTTCTTTTTGAGGATTAAATGAGACACTGTATGTACAAATGCTTAGCATAAAGCCTGGCACATAACAAGTGCTCAACAAATGAAAACTACATATATTAACATGTAAATTACTATATAATTTAGAAGTAACAGCAAATAACACAATATAACCTTACTCATGGGAAAGAAATGTAACATAAAGTACTAATAGCATAATTGCAAAATAATAATATTAAAATCTTTAGGAAGATTTCTCTTATAAAACTACATAGTATATATCTATATTCTTTAGATGATATGAAACAAATGTGCATTTAAAATATTCCATTTTAAGGGGCTGAGGATGTGGCCCAAGGGGTAGCGCACTCGCCTGGCATGCGTGCGGCCCGGGTTCGATCCTCAGCACCACATACAAACAAAGATGTTGTGTCCGCCAAAAACTAAAAAATAATATTAAAATTCTCTCTCTCTCTCTAAAAAAAAAATACTTTAAAAAAATAAATAAAAAATAAAGACATTGTGTCCACCTAAAACTAAAAAAATAAATATTAAAAAAAAAATAAATAAAATAAAATATTCCATTTTAAGCATAAGACCACACCATTTTCTTTCAACCTCTAAATTTTAGAAATTTCCTTCCAGAGAAATGTTTGACACTTACCGCATAGGGCAAACCAATGTAACTGTGTGAATGATGTGAGCTGCTGGTATATAACTGGTGGGGATAACTGTTGGATTTCTCAACTACCACAGGGCTAGCTTCTACGGATTCTGGTCTGGGGAAAAAAAAAAAAGTTTCATTAATGAGAATCCCATTCTTTTTCTTTTTTTTCCCCCTTCTTTGAATTAATTTTAAATGATAAATAATATTAAACATTGGCAATACAAATAAAATGTCTATAAAGTAAGTAGATATCTTGTGGATAAGATACATCATATGTATATTCCGTGTCATAACAAAACTTTTATTTAAGTAAAATAAATTTCCTACTTCAAGTTCAAATATGCTTTTCCTATCATTAAAAAAGTTTACTACAGTCAGGCATAATGGCACATGCCTCTAATCACAGCTACTCAGGAGGATTACAAATTCAAAGCCAGCCTCAGCAACTTAGTGAAACCCTATCTCAAAATTTTGGCCAGGCAGGCCTGGTTTCTCACATCCGTAATCTCAGCGATTTAGGAAGCTGAGGCAGGAGGATTGAAGTTCAAGGCCAGCCTCAGCTACTTAATGAGGCCAAAGGAAGATAGAAAGATAGTAATTTCTATAAAAAGAGCTGGGGATGTGAGTTAGTGGTAAAGACTCCTGAGTTACATTACATCCCTAGTACCAAAAAAGAAATAAATTTTTAAAAATTGGAAAAATAAAGGTGGGTGGGCATAGGGCTGGCTCAGTGGTAAGCACACTTGAGTTTAACCCCCAGCATTCTCCCCACCAAAAAAATTACCAAAAACCAAATATTATTATTACTATATCCACTGGCAGTTAGGTGTAGTGGTACACATCTATATCCCAGCTATTCAGGCATCTGAAGCAAACAGATCTCAAGTTCAAGGCCAGCTTGGGCAACTTACTGACTTGTCTCAAAATAAAAAATAAAAAGGGCTGGGGATATAGCTGAGTGGTAAAGTGACCCTGGGTAGCAAAACACATACACATAGAGTGACAGTGGGAACAACTAAGCATATGGGTGGAGAGAAGTGGTGGGAATAATTTAAGCATTACTAAGCACATGTTAAATCTATACAGACCTTGACCTGAATGTGAAGTAAGTGTTTCAATATGCTAAAAACTATGTATATTTTCAGTGTGCTGAGACATAACTGAGCACATCAGGAATATTAGGAAGTTAGGAAACCTCACAATGAACCGGGATTTATAGAAGAAAAAACATGAGAAGCAGCCTGCATCAGATGATCTGTAGTTTTAGCCTGGTAACAGTTTAGTGATAGTGACTTATCAACTAATGATAAAACAGGGAATAACAACTCCCAACTGTTGTTTACTTGTAAGGTCCCTGCCTTAGTATTTTACATACATCCCTTTCCTGTCTTCATTACTCATGCAAAATCTCCTAAGCCCTTCTTTGGCTAATTTCTGCTGACGAATGTGGGAGTTAATCTATGTCTTAAATTAATCTCTCCTCATATATACAAACTGTTTATGTGCCCATATTTTATACTACTATATCTACTATAAACTGTTTCTGTGTCCATATTTTATAATACTTTGTCTACTACTTGACATGATTTTTTTCATGACAATCCTTAAACTACTACTATTCACAACTGTTCCTTAGAATTCAGTACTATTTGCACTATTTATAGTAACTTAATGGTCACAAGATTAACAGCATAAAAAAGAATTTGTATAATCGACTGTTTAAGATACTGTTCCTGTTTTTAAAAGTTTCAATTTTGATCTAAGTAAATGCTGTTGTGATACCCAATGTGCCACAAAGAGGCACAAACTGAGGTTATTCAATGGTACAGAAGATTACAAAAAGAAGAGTCTCCAATATTTTCTGAATACTTTTTTAGACTAATTCTACTCTAATATCTATACTGTTAAATCTCTTAGTTTCAAAATGAATACCTGCTAATCAATATGTGTGTGTGTGTGTGTGTGTGTGTGTTGGGATTGAACCCAGGGAGGCTTTACTGCACACCTACATTCCCAGTCCTTTAAATTTTTGAGACCGAGTCTCAGTTAAATGGCTTAAGGCCTCATTTTGCTAAGCCTGGTCTGGAACTTGACATCCTACTGCCTCAGCCTCCCCAGTTGCTAGGATTCCTGTTATGGGACACCACAATTAATACTATGAAATTTAAATACATAAGTACATAAGAAAAGACTACCTGATCCCCAAACATTTCCACATTGATACTGCCATGTATCCCCCTCTAAATATTTCTATCCATAAATACCTACATAATTTTTGTTTTTGAAAACTAGGACTATATGAACAAATTGCTTTAAATGACAATATGCATCTACCTACCTTATTCTTGGTAATAATTGCTTATTTCGTGATATGAATGAACTACAACTTAACAACTATCCTAACAAATTATTTCCATTTCTTACAGTTAAAACTATCACTGTACTTGTACACCTCCTTCATATATCTTTTCTGCATATATAGTATTTAAACAACATAAATCCCTGGAGGCACAATGCTGAACAAAAAAGGGTAAATGCACATAAAACTGATACACATTGCCAAGCTGCCTTGGATTACTTCAATTGTGTCCTTTAAAAACTATACAGAAGTTGGGCATGGTGGTGCTTGCCTACAGCTATGCAGAAGGTTCAGGCAAGAGGATCCCAAGTTAAAAGCCAGCCTGGCAATTTATTGAGATCTTATGTCAAAATAAAATAAAAAGGGCTGGGAAGTTGGGCACGGTGGTGTACACCTGTAATCCTAGCAACTCAGGAGGCTGAAGAAGAAGGCTCAAAAGTTCAAACCCAGGGTTATGGCTCAGTGGTAGAGCACTTGCCTAGCATGTGTGAGACACTGGGTTCGATTCTCAGCATAAATAAATAAATGAAGACTCATCCACAACTAAAAATATATATTTAAAAAAAAATAAAGCCTCAGCAACTTGAGACCCTAAAATAAATAAATAAATAAATAAGGGCTGGGGATACAGCTCATTGATGGAGAGCTTGCCTAGCATGTATGGAGGTCCTAGGTTCGACTCCTAGCAAAAAAATTACAGAGAAATAAGTGGAATTTAGCAATGATGCTCACCATGTATATAAGGTAACCTTTTAGACCACAGTCTCTCTCACACACACACACACACCCACACACACACCTGTGGAGGTGGGGGCGGGGGAGCAGTGGTTTGCCAGGAATTGAACCTAGGTGCACTTACTGAGCCACATCCTCAGTCCATTTTTTGTTTGTTTTTGTTTTAATTTTTTGAGAGAGGATCTCACTAAGTTGCTGAGACTGGCTTTGAACTCAAATTCTCCTGCATCAGCCTCCCCAGTAGCAAGAATTATAGGCATGCACCATTCACACCTGGTTAGACCACAGATATTATAAAGAAAGACATATTCTCATAGAGTTTCTGACCTTGAGAGTAGAATCAGGAGCGGCAAAAATAAAGAGGTATACAAAAATTATCATACAATGCAAAAGCAGGGTAAAATACCACAAAATAGATATGGGTAAATATTTAACAAAACTCCTTACTCTTCTATATGAGTTTTTGATCGTAATTTAACTTTCTATTTCTGTTCCCCATAAAACCTGATTCATTATTTTACAATACACCTGTTAGGCATTTGATTGGTAAATTGTTTCTGGACTAAAAGAACTATTCCTACTTAATATGAGGATGTTATGAATTTGAACTTCTCTTTCTTGTACCTGACCTGTCACCTGAGAAACCAAAGAAAAGGGTCCTGGATGGCTGACAATACTCCTACGTGAACTGCTGCATGCTTCTACACTGAAGAAAAACACTGATGCTAAACTCTGACAAGCTGGCATTCCTCTCCAATATATCATGCAGACAGGCATCAAGTAAATCTCAATGTTTGGTTTAAACCTAAAAAAACTTCACTTCATTTGCAAAAGATCAAATTTCTAGGGTATAAACTCTAAGGAGTTCAAGAGAAGAATAAGCCTACTTGAACAATAAGAAGAATAAAGAACATCATAAAGTTTCACTGAGATGAGAACATTTCTGAAAGATACACAGGGTTTTGACCAGATATATGTTCTATTGAAAAAAATCCTATAAAAACTGTGGTAACAATGGAGAAAGGCAATACCCCATGCACACGCAAGGAGATAGGAAAACATGGAAGGTAAACTCTTCAAGGAGTATGGAGAGGTCAGTTAGACTTCAGAGTAGTGTTTATTCATTTAGCAGTTTCTCAAAATTAGGTAATACACAAACTTCCTATAATAGAGGGGAGCTGGGATGTGGCTCAGTGGCAGAACATTTGCCTGGCATGCATGAGGCCCTTGGTTTGAAACCCAGCATCGCAGGGGAAAAATGGGGAAGGGGTTTCTTTGGAGACTCAGATTTTTTAAAAATTACTATGCTATTAGATGATCTGTGTATTATCCACATAGAACACAAGTTTAAACACATGCACTAAAATATCACAGCAGTATTAGGTATAAAGTGGTTTTCATTGAGAATGATTACAAATTTTCCAAACTTGAAATTAAAAAAACACATTTTTAAAACCTCAAAGAGTTCACCAAGCCGCTAGGAGACAGTATTCATAAAACCCAGTTTGATACGGCATGGATTAAATGAACATTGAAGGTCTAATGTTCACAAGGAACTGCCACAGATACAAAGATAAGACACTCTGCCTTCAAAAAATTTTTTTGTGGGGGCAGAGTGAATGGGGATTGAATTCAGGGCCACTAGACCACTGAGCATCACATCCCCAACCCTATTTTGTACTTTATTTAGAGACAAGGTTTCACTGAGTTGTTAATTGCCTTTCTGTTGCTGAAACTAGCTTTGAACTCACGATCCTCCTGCCTCTGCCTCCCAAACTGCTGGGATTATAGTCGAGCACCACAACACCCAGGTAGAGGGGATCAACCTAACAAAGGAGGTGAAAGATTTATACAATGAAAACTGCAGAACCCTAAAGAGAGAGATAGAAGAAGATCTTAGAAGATGGAAAAATGTACCCTGTTCATGGATAGGCAGAACCAACATCATCAAAATGGCAATATTAACCAAAGTTCTCTACAGGTTCAACGCAATGCCAATCAAAATCCCAACGGCATTTCTTGTAGAAATAGATAAAGCTATCATGAAATTCATATGGAAAAACAAAAGACCCAGAATAGCAAAAGCAATTCTAAGCAGGAAGTGTGAATCAGGCGGTATAGCGATACCAGATTTCAAACTATACTACAGAGCAATAGTAACAAAAACAGCATGGTACTGGTACCAAAACAGGCGGGTGGACCAATGGTACAGAATAGAGGACACAGAGATCAATCCACAAAATTACAACTTTCTTATATTTGATAAAGGCGCTAAAAGCATGCAATGGAGAAAGGATAGCATCTTCAACAAATGGTGCTGGGAAAACTGGAAATCCATATGCAACAAAATGAAGCTGAACCCCTTTCTCTCGTCATGCACAAAAGTTAATTCAAAATGGATCAAGGAGCTAGATATCAAATCAGAGACTCTGCCCCTGATAGAAGAAAAAGTTGGCTCCAATCTACATATTGTGGGGTCGGGCTCCAAATTCCTTAATAGGATGCCCATAGCCCAAGAGTTAAATACAAGAATAAACAAATGGGACTTACTCAAACTAAAAAGTTTTTTCTCAGCAAGAGAAACAATAAGAGAAGTAAATAGGGAACCTACATCCTGGGAACAAATTTTTACTCCTCACACTTCAGATAGAGCCCTAATATCCAGAATATACAAAGAACTCAAAAAATTAAACAATAAGATAACAAACAACCCTATCAACAAATGGGCCAAGGACCTGAACAGACACTTCTCAGAGGAGGACATACAATCAATCAATAAGTATATGAAAAAATGCTCACCATCTCTAGCAGTCAGAGAAATGCAAATTAAAACCACCCTAAGATACCATCTCACTCCAGTAAGATTGGCAGCCATTATGAAATCAAGTAATAATAAGTGCTGGCGAGGATGTGGGGAAAAGGGTACACTTGTACATTGCTGGTGGGATTGCAAATTGGTGCGGCCAATATGGAAAGCAGTATGGAGATTCCTAGGAAAGCTGGGAATGGAACCACCATTTGACCCAGCTATCGTCCTTCTTGGTCTATTCCCTGAGGACCTTAAAAGAGCATACTATAGGGAAACTGTCACATCAATGATCATAGCAGCACAATTCACAATAGCTAGACTTTGGAATCAACCTAGATGCCCTTCAATAGATGAATGGATTAAAAAACTGTGGCATCTATACACAATGGAGTATTACGCAGCACTAAAAAACGACAAAATCATGGATTTTGCAGGCAAATGGATGGCATTAGAGCAGATAATGCTAAGTGAAGCTAGCCAATCCTTAAAAAACAAATGCCAAATGTCTTCTTTGATATAAAGAGAGCAACTAAGATCAGAACAGGGAAGAAGAGCATGAGGAAAAGAATAACATTAAACAGAGACGAGTGGGGTGGGAGAGAGAAGGGAAACTGTTTGGAAATGGAAGGAGAACCTCATTGTTACACAAAATTACATATAAGAGTTTGTGAGGGGAAAGGTGAAAAAAAACAAGGGAGAGAATTAAACAACAGCAGATGGGGTAGAGAGGGAAGATGAGAGGGAAGGGGAGGGGGGATAGTAGGGGATAGGAAAGGTAGCAGAATACAACAGTCATTAATATGGTATTATGTAAAATTGTGGATGTGTAACCGATGTGATTCTACAATTTGTATTTGGGGTAAAAAATGGGAGTTCATAACCCACTTGAATCAAATGTATGGAAGATGATATGTCATGAGCTTTGTAATGTTTTGAACAACCAATAAAAAAAAAATTATGACTTAATCATGGACCTTTATTTATTTATTTGTTTATATGTGGTGCTGAGAAACCCAATGCCTCATACATGCTAGACAAGCACTCTACCACTGAGCCACAACCTGAACCCCTAGGAATTTTTAATAATATATTTTTCATCCATTCAATAAACATTTGAGCACATAGTAAGTACCAAGCAGTAGGATACTATATCAAATGCTGGAAATCTTCTTCTCAAGAAATTGATTTATAGTAGAAATACACCAATGATTTCAGTGGTATCATCAAATGTATACACAGGGACCTTCATGAGAGTAATTACATATAATTAAGTGTGAAAGAATGAGGACTAGTGGTAGAGTGCCTGCCTACCATATGCAAGGCCCTGGGTTTGATCCCCAGCACTGATTGGGGGGGGGGTGTAGTTTTAAAGAATGACGAAACTCAAGAAACAGAGAAGTAAAAATAATGGAGCAAGTATTCCAGACAGAAGGCACACATGCAATTAGAGACAGCAGGAGGATTCATTTAAGCATGTTTACTTTAAGCATGATTATCTCTTCAGTAGCACAATTACCTATAGTACAAGTTATAACTTTTTTACAGTTCTACTTAAAACTTAATGAATCAAAAGTTTTAAAGATCAGGGTCAGAAATCTCCTTTTTTGGGGGGGCGGGGGATGAGGTTACCAGGAATTGACCACTTAGCCACATAGATAGCCCTATTTTGTATTTTATTTAGAGACAGGGTCTCACCGAGTTGCTTAGCACCTTGCTTTTGCTGAGGCTGGCTTTGAACTCTCAATCCTTCTGCCTCAGCCTCCTGAGCTGCTAGGATTACAGTTGAACACCACTGCGCCTAGCAGAAATTTCCATTTTAATAAGTACTTTAAGTTTTATGTTCATTGAAGTTTAGGAAACACAAAACCTACAAGATAAAATTCAGAGCAGATAAAGTTGAAAGTGTGCTGGAGGAGCTATAGATAAGAGCCAATAGGTCAAAGACTCTTCTATTTAACTACATAAATATCTTATATTTAATTATATAAATATTTTCCAGATAACTGTATCTGGAAAAGTACTTCACCACTGAAAGACATTGTGATTTAAAAATTTCCTAGTAAAAGCACCATCACTTTAAAAACAAAAATCAGTTAATAAAACTTTTTTTTTTTTAGAGTGAGAGAGAGAGAGAGAGAGGGAGAGAGAGAGAGAGAGAAAATTTTGTTAATATTTATTTTTTAGTTATTGGCAGACACAACATCTTTGTTTATATGTGGTGCTGAGGATCAAACCCGGGCCGCACGCATGCCAGGCGAGTGCGCTACCGCTTGAGCCACATCCCCAGCCCTATAAAACTTTTTTTTAATAGAGGTGCTGAGGATTAAACTCAGTGCCTCAGGCATGCTACATTCCCAGCCCCCATCCTTTTTTAAAAAAAAAATCCCCAATTTTATATTGAAACAGAGCCTCGATAAATTGCCTAGGCTAGCCTTGAATTTCTGCTCCTCCTGTCTCAGTTTTCCAAGTAATCCCAAGTAATTATAGGTGTGTGACACCATACCCAAGGTTAAAAACTATACAGGAGAATCTGATATCCTTCCTCCTTCTATCTTCTAATGTATCCTATCATGGTCAGAACACAGTCACTCAGATAAGTATGCAGTCAATTTCAATCTCCCTCTAGTGACTATTTTAATTCTGCTAGTTTCTTAACTCTGTTAAATATTTTCCAGCTTCCCAATATAGGTACTGAGGAGAACTGCTACTTTTAGCAAGCTGTAGCATCCAGTATGTTGAAATCACCAGGTTATAAAATATTTCTAGCTTTAATTTTTCTCTCTTTTTTTTTTGGGGGGGGGGTACTGGGGATTGAACCCAGGTATGCTTAACCACGGAGCCACATCTCCAACACTTTATTATTTGAGATAGGGTTTTAGAGCTTGATAAATTGCTGAGGCTGCCTTTGAACTTGCAATTCTCCTGCATCCGCTCCCAACTCATGGGATTATAGGCATGTGTAAATACACCCACTAGTTCTTTCTCAACAAGTAAAACAGAATTAGGCAGAACATGAATATCCAACAATCATTCTTTCTTGGGATATATCTCAGTGGTGAAACATTTGCCTAGCATGAGCGAAACCCTGGATTCAAACTTCACTACTGAAAACAAACAACAAAAAAAAAGTAATGAACTTTAGGGTTAATCATGAGACCTTCAAGCAATATGATTCATGACTCAATTAACATTGATAGTCATGAAGCTTTTATTTTAGTAAACAGATAAAAGAAGCAATGAAATAAGATTATTTTGGAGAAGTATTTCATATACTACTTCCTATAACAATGAAAAAGAAAGACCTCACAGGAGGTAATACGGAAGTTTCATTAAAACTGTGAAAAGAACAAAAGAGGAATGATCCAGGCAAAGGGAATAGCAACTACAAAGGACCTGAGGTAGAAGCAAATTTATAATGATCAAAAGAACAAGGAAAAACAAAATCAACATGGTAGTAAACTAGCCCAAGAGAAAAACTGGGAAGAAAAAGTAAGAATTTATGGGCAGCTAAAATTTCAAATGAAATAGTCACGGGAAGGCTTTTAAATGTTAGAATTATATCATCTGATTTATACTTCAGAAGAATCAAAGGAGCTTCAACTTAGAGAATTAATTACAGAAACACAAAGACTACATACCCCAGTGTCTAGTCAAGAAATGAATGACAAATAGCCAGACTCAGTGCCACATGCCTGTAGTCTCAGCTACACAGAAGGCTGAAGCAGGAGGATTGTTTGAGCCAAGGAGTTTAGGGGCAACATAGTGAGAGGTCAGGGAAGAACAGAGACAAAAGCTCATATTTTGACAAATGGAGAAACAGAAGTGTAAGGATTCAAAATGTACTTTGGAGGGGGACACAGGACTGACCAATGAATTAGATGTGGAAAATGAGGGGAAAAGACCAATCAAGAGTGACACCTGAGAGAGGGTAGAGAGCGAGCCATTTTAAAAATTAGGTTAAGCCTAAATAACAACAAAAAAGAGACTTGGAGGCAGAAGATCATCAGGAATTCCAGATGAAGCTGTCAATTTTAACGGTGAAAAGAGTATGAGAGCCAAGCATGGGGATGACATGCCTTGTAATCCCAGTGGTTAGGGAGGCTGAGGCAGAAGGATCTTGAGTTCAAAGCCAGCAATAGCGAGGCATTAAGCAACTCAGTGAGATTATTTCTCTAAATAAAATACAAAATAGGGCTGGGGACATAGCTCAGTGATTCCCTAGTACCCCCCCCCCCGGCGAAAAAAAAGTATGACAGGAAATAAAAATACCAGCATAAAGATGTCAATTAAAGCAAGGCAATAACTTAACAAATAAGTTTTAAAAACAGGGAGAGGGTTGAAATTTTCACTCAAAACATTTAGAAACTGCTGGGCGCGGTGGTGTATGCCTGTAATCCCAGAGGCTCAAGAAGTTGAGACAGGAGAATATGAGTTCAAAGCCAGCCTCAGCAATTATGAGGTACTAAGCAACTCAGCAATTATGAGGTACTAAGCAACTCAGTGAGATTCTCTAAATAAAATACAAAATAGTGCTGGGAATGTAGCTCAGTGGTCAAGTACCCCTGAGTTCAATCCCGAGTACTAAAAAAAAAAATAAAATTTAGAGACTTCCATTTTGACTGCCTTGTCAGTGCTCAGAAGGTTTATGGTTTTGGATTGGGATGCTCAATTAGAACAGTCTATGCAAATATTCCAAATGTGCTGCCCACCAAAAATAAAATGAAATCTGAAACATTTATGGGCTCAAGTATTTTTGATAAGGGACACTAAACTAATACTTAAGGCAGTGAAGTCAGAGAAAAATGGTATTACTTATTAGAAACCTTATGAAGATTCACTTTCTTTGAATAAGAAGTTGGCAAGCAGCTGGAGTTGTAGCTCAGTGGTAGGGTGCTTGCCTAGTAGGTATGAGGCATTGGAATGGATCCTCAGTACCACATAAAAATAAATAAAGGTATTATGTCCATCTACAACTAAAAATACTTAAAAAAAAAAAAAAAAGTCGGCAAATCTAAGATTCCTGAACCCAATCCAGTCTGTTGCTTGATTCTGTAAATAAAGTTTTTACTGGAACATAGCCATGTTCATTCCTTTACACCCATTGTCTACTCTCCAGATCTGAGTAATTATGATGGAAACTCTGTCACTGCAAGTCTTAAATATTTACTTTCTGGTCCTTTACCAAAAATTTTTGCTGTCTCCTACTCTAAACTTATAGTAGTTAAAACTTAATTAAGTTTAAAGTAGTTAAAGTAGTTAAAACTTAATTTTTTAAATAATTTAGGAAGTAAAGAATTTCCTAGAACAAACTTATACTTTTTTAAAAAGTATTTTTTAAGAAAAAAAAAATCACACACCAAATTAAGTTTAAAAATAAGAATGCATGGAGAGCTGGGGCTGTGGCTCAGTGGTAGAGCACTTGACTAGCATGTGTGAGGCCCTGGGTTCAATCCTCAGCACCACATAAAAAATAAATTAATAAAGTAAGGTATTGTGTCCATCTAAAACTAAAAGCAATTTTAAAAAATCACTCCTGATGATACCTTGATTTGGACTGAAGTCTTTAGAAATAAGAAAAAATACATGTGTTATTAAAATTTAAAAAAAGAAGAAGAATGCATGGAGAAGCTGGGCACAATGGCACATGCCTATAATTCCAGCAACCTGGGAGGCTGAGGTGGGAGGATCACAAGTTTAAAGCCAACCTCAGCAATTTAGCAAGTCTCTAAGCAGCCTAGTGAGATCTGGTTTCAAAGAAATCTAAAAGGGGCTGAGGATACAGCTTATGGAAAAGAACCCCAGGTTCAATCCCCAGTACAAAGAAAAGAAAGAATGCAGAGAGGAAGGAAATCAACTAGCTATAAAATTCAGTATTAAATGTCATGTTGAGCCGGGTATGGTGATACACACCTGTAATCATAGCAATTTGGACTAACACAGGAAGATAGTAAGTTCAAGATCAGCTTGGATGATTTAGCAAGACCCTGTCTCAATATAAAAAATACAAAGGGGCTAAGGGAGATAGCTCAGTGGTAAAGTGCCCCTCAGGTCAATCCCTAGTGGAGGAAGTCATATGCTGACCTAGGTTAAATTTTAAAAATTCTACTGTTAATTAATCAAGTTTAAGTATCACAATGAGGGTTTAAAAAAAAAAAACACTATTTAATACTATATTTAGCTAAATATCATGGAACTTTTTGGCATTAAAAAAGAGACTTTTATACAAATGCCTACTATAGCTTCCAAAACAGTGTTTACATTTCATTTTCCTCTTCATGAGAGAACAGTGATTTTCAAAGTACCTATGGTGAGAAAAGGGGGAAAAGTGCTCTAAGTCCCTCACTTCCACATCCATCACTCTGATAAGTACAGACAGTAAATTAACCCACAATTGACATTTAGCACTGGTACAGTGAAAAAATGCATAATATTGATCTAAAATAGACACGGGACATTACATTGTTCTGATACTTTATAATCCATGACTTCAGGGGAATTACTTAACCTTTCTTACCATTTATTTTCACATCTGTACAATGAAATAATATTTGAATCATGCTACAAAATAAAATGCAACAAATGTAGAACAACTTACCTTGCACAGAGGTGTTCAACAAATTTTAATTCTTTCTTCCCTTACTATTAAGTTGAACAATATAAAATTACTATGGATATTAGACCAATTTTGATTTATAAAAATGGCATTCATGGCTGGGCGGTGTGGCACATGTCTGTAATCCCAGTGACTCAGAAGGCTGAAGCAGGAGAATCTCAAGTTCAAGGCCAGCCTCAGCAACTTAGCGAGACCCTGTCTCAAAATAAAATAAAAAAGGGCTGGGGGTGTAGCTCAGTGGTAGAGCACCCTTGGTTTCAATCCACAATATCACCAAAAAGGGGAGTGTAATAATTCATACAATTCAACTTAATACTGCAAGAATCAACAGTGTAGAAAAGAGTTATCATAGAAAGGCCTGCTTCCAAGGCTGGTCCTTTGCTGCTATTTGGGAACTTCTCTGGTAAACAGTTCCTTACACTGGAGGGGAGTGAGCGAGACAAAAAAAAAAAAACAAAAAACTTTCCTTAAATGATAAGGGTGTGGTATTACTGTGTCTAAAATGTTTGTACAAACTATATGATTTATGCTGAATACCTGCTTTCCTTCTGGGAGTGGAAATTTGGTACATGCTAGGCTGATGGAGACTATATGCCAATCTCCAGTGGACATTTCACATGTGTTATCAAAATTCACTGCTATGGAATTAAGTGCATCCAATGTAAATCAACAGGGAAAGGTCTGCTTTTCTGCATTTCATCTCATATGCTTTTCTTCCTTTGATGACTTGTAGTCTTTTGCTGTAATAAATCTTAGCTATGAGTAAAACATATGCTGAGTTTTGTAAGTCTCTGTAGCAAATTACTGAACATTGGTCTTAGAAACACCTAATAAATCAACTTTTTAAATGTAAGTATTTTCTAAGACAATTTTGTTTAACTGCATTATTTATGACCTTGATGTCTCACAATACATTATATAAAATTTTGAACATTTTACATACAATTATAATGATACCCTCAAGACTTAAATTCTAAAAATCTTTCTTCTACAGTGAATGTCCCAAACTGCCACTACATTTCTTTCTTCTGAATAGACACAAACTTTCAGGAATGCAATCTAGCAACATGTATCAGTAGACTTAAGATCATCTTGTACTCCATTTGACCTAGGAATTCAAGATCACATTTACTCTAAGGAAATCATTCAAGATATACATTAAAATTTTTATCCTGAATTGTTATTTTACTCTAACTTATATATTCTATAAAGGATTCATCAAGTTTTGATGTATACTATATTGGACTATGAGGAACTCATTCAAACAAGAGTCTGAACATTAGTATGAAAAACCTATTCAAGCCCAGCACAGTGGTGCATGCCCATAATCCCAGTGACTCAGGAGGCTGAAGCAGGAGTATTGCAAATTCAAGGCTAACTTCAGCAACTTAGCAAGACCTGTCTCTCAAAATTTTAAAAAATTGAGGTGGACTGCAGGGTGTAGCTCAGAGGTAAAATGAAAAAACAAAAAACACTCAAGACAACAACAAAAAAATCCAACACATTCTAATTTACTATTAAAGGCAAATTATACTATAATATAGTCAATATGAAACCACTCTGATTACCCTGTACTGTGTACTTGAATATACAGAGAAGGAAAAAAAATTCTACTGGGTATATACCAAAATATCATTAGTGATTATCATCTCTGTATAGCTAGATTAAGATGTTTACTTCCTTTAGGCAATGTTTTCAGAAATATGCACAATAACTACATTCTATTCATATTTTGAAAAGGTTAAGGGCTGGGAATGTAATTCAGTGGTAAGTGCAGGTGCCTAGTAAGCATGAAGTCCTGGGTTCAATACCCAGTTTCATAAATAAATACTTTTTGTAAGCTTTTTTTTTTTAAATGGTTGTTCAAAACATTACAAAGCTTTTCTGTAAGCTTTTGAAAAACATATCAATCATTGACACAAGACAGTTAAGGAAAAACTCAGTTGTTGCATTTGTATTGGGTACAACACAACTATAAAAGACTTCTAGCCCTCAGGTCCTTTAAAGCAGAAAAGGATAATATTCTTCCCATAGAAGGTACATTAGGAATATAGAGATAAATTAAGTAAAGTTCCTGCTGTAAAGAAGCTCATAGTCTAGTGGGGAATAAGAGAAAGTTAAACTTTACTGTGTGAAAGAGAGAAAAGAAATCCAATTTTGAAAAGAAAAATAGGAGGGAATAGAAATCAAGCTAAATCAATTGGCATGAACGAAGAGGGAGACCTGTAAAAAGGTTTATCAGAGTAATGATATGCATTTTGAAATACCTTGAGTATAAAATGAACCTATGCATGCCAACATACACTTAAAAGAAGTGAGAGGCTGAAAAGGGTAATTACAATATATACAAAAAATCTTTATAAAGATTAGGAAGAATTTGAATTTACATTTAAAGGCAATAGAGAAATCAGTGATGGAAAAGAAAGAAAACTAAATGACTTATTTGCTTTTAGAAAGATCATGATTTGTACATGTTGTTACCATTGGGTGAAAAATAATACAAGAGGGCTTTTTTGAAGAGGGCAAAAAGGGAAAGAAGACACTAATAATGAGTATACTAATGATTTTACCGAGTTTGAACTATTTGAGGTGTTTAACTTACGAGGTCTAGTAATACAGAGGGCTTGATGGGCAGAGCTCAAGAGACAGATGAGATTAAGAGTGATACAGACACTGTGAGCATGTGAAAACAGTGAAAGTTACAGAAGTGAATGAAATCTCCAGAATAGTTTACAAAGAAAATTAAGTACACAAATACTTACGAAACAAGAAAAGAACAATTTTAAAAAGTCATAAAAAGAGAACAAATGAAAAAGTTTGGCATTTCCTCAAAATGTTAAATATGGAATTACCTTATGACCCAGTAATCCCACTCCTATGTAAATGGAATATCTCTGACTTACGATGGTTCAACTTATGATATTCAACATTTTGACAGTGGGGAAAGCAAAATATATATCCAGTAGAAACTATACTTGGAACTCTGAATTTTGATATTTTTCCAGGCTACCCTGACTGGGCAACAGCAGCAAGCCCACAGTATTCAGTCAGTCTTGTAATCACATGGGTACATATTCTACAGTGTGTTGTGGGCTAAGCTATCATAAAGATTAGATGTATCAAATGCATTTTTGACTTGAAATACTTTCAAATTGAAATTTTTCAACTTAATATGGGCTGACTGGAATTTAACCCAATTGCAAGTCATAAAACATCTGTATGCTCCCAAGGAAGTGAAACAGGAAGTTAAGGAGATAATTGCACACGAATGTTAATGTTAAAAAACAGTATTATTCACAACAGTCAAAAGATGGGAACAACCCAAACATCCACCAACAAATAAATGAATAAACAAAATAAAGTACATTTATACAAAATAGTTATTGTATAATTTATATTTATACAATAGAGCCATAAAAAAGGTATCAAAAGGGCTGGGGCTCAGTGGTAGAGCTCTTGCCTGGCATGTGTGAGGCCCTGGGATTGATCCTCAGCACTGTATATAAACAAATAAATAGATAAATAAATAAATAAAAGGTCCACTGACAAATTTTTTTTTAAAAAAGGAATCAAAATCTGATACATGATTTACATTCTAAGTGAAATAAGCTCAGCACACAAGAATAAGTATTTTCTTTTGTTTTAATTGTAGTTGGACACAATACCTTTATTTTATTTTTATGTGGTGCTGAAGATTGAACCCAGTGCCCTGCATGCTCTAGGACAGCACTCTACCACTGAGCCACATCCCCAGCCCCAAGAATAAATATTTTATGGTTCTATTTATAAGAGATACCCAGAATAGGCAAAGAGAAAAACGAAATCAGAAGAGGCTACAAAGTGCTGAAGGTAGAGGGAAGGAGGTACTATTATTTAATGAACAAAAAGGTTCTTTTTAGGGGGATTCAAGTAAAAACAACTGGGAGGCTATACAACATTGTGAATGTAATTTAATGCCACAGAACTGACACTTAAAAATGAATAACAAGGGCTGGGGATATAGCTCAATTGGTAGAGTGCTTGCCTAGCATGCACAAGACCCTGGGTTCAATCCCCAGCACTACTGGGGGGAAAAAAAACAAGGTAAATATTATACATACATATATATATATATATATATATATATATATCTTCCACAATCAAAGAAAAAAAAGAATATCTTCACTAATACCAAAGGTATAGAAAGTTTTTATTTTAATTTTTTTTTTAGTTGTCAAAGATCCTTTATTTTACTTACTTATATGTGGTGCTGAGAATCGAAACCAGGGCTTCACTCATGCTAAGCAACCACTCTATCACTGAGCTACACCCCCAGCCCTAGAAAGTTAATAGTATCAAATCTTGCTGGAAGACTAGGCAATACAGGGCTGCAGGTGTAATAGTAGTAAAGCATGTGCTTATCATGTGCAAGGCCCTGCGCCAAACACACACACACACAAAAAAAAAAAAAAAACAAAAAACAAACCAACAACAACAACAAAAAAGAAACAAGCAATACAATGCCTAAAAAAAATACATATTATGTGACAACACAATTGTATGCAAGAGGTCAGAGAATAAAGGAAGAGCCAGCCAGTACAGTGGCGCACACCTATGATCCCAGTAACTAGGGAGGGAAGCTGAGGCAGGAGTACCACAAATTCAAGACCAGCTTCAGCAACTTATTGAGATCCTGTCTGAAAATAAAAAGGGCTGGGGATGCAGTTCAGTGGTAACAGAACCCATGGGTTTAATCCCTAGTACCATCCCCAAAAGAGGACGATGCAAGGATTATTCAAGTTATCTGAAAACAATTACAGAAATGAGAGGCACAGATAAAACAGAGAGGGTCAAGATTTAATCCAAACTAGCCAGACAGGACCTACTCCTGACCCTTTAAGGTGGTGTTTGTGGCCTGGTAAAATGCTGTTGCTAAGCCTTAAATAATTACAACAGGTACTAGTAGTTTGCATCTGGCCCTAAGGGAGTTTCAGGGTGTGGTTTCCTTTCTCTCTGAAATATTAGAGACTGACAGTAGCATTGTCCTGGATGAAAACTTGTGGTGGAGGCCACCATTCCCAAACAATGCCACCTTGAAGCTATTCATGGAGGAAGTGGAATAGGAATTGCTCAGGGTAACAGGGTCTCTTCTGATCCAAAGTAACATTCAGGTACTATCCTAGGAGGCATGTTAAAGATCATGCTGTCCAACTTTTGGTTCTACAGATCAGGAGATGACTAAGAGCCACACATTTGAGATTCAAGCCCTATTCCTACCACAAAAGTCACTGTGCTTCCTTGTGACATGCCACATAACCACTCTGGTTTCAGTTTTCACATTTGTAAAATGAATTCTTAATTCTAAATAACAAGATATTTTAATAGAAAAGTGAACGAGCAAGCCCAGATCTCTTAAAGAGATCTAGCACTTTTCCCTATCAAACTGTACTGCCCAACTATTCCTGTGAAATTTTCTACAGTGATATTTATGCCTGTGGACTAGTGACTTAATTAAGTAGCCTGTATAACAAAATGATACTAAGCCTCAGAATTACAGAGTTCAAATTCTGATAATTTTGAATTTATACCACCTTAATTTTCATTACTTCACTAAAATTACAAACACGGAGAACACATTTGGTCATCAAAAGTAAAATTTTTAATGTAATATTCTTGAAAACGAGCTATTTTGAAATGTTATAGTTCTAAATTAACATCAAAAACTTTGAAGAACTACTACCTTTCTGTTTGCAGTAATCTATGTGATGTCTCCACATTTTCCCAAACCACTTTACAAATCTAAATTCTTTGTTTATAATAAAATGTCCTCATTCTTTTAAAGATATCACAAATTATCAACCAAGCCACATTATATATTCTTAGCATAGACATTTAAAAAAATTAGGTGAATTGAAAATCTAAGAGGAAAAAAAAAGCCAATCATTAAACTGAGAAGCAATTAGAAAAAACAAAAAAAGCCAACAGTTTAGGAAATTAACTGAATAAGCTCTAAATCCCCAGACAATGAATTTTTATGATTTTCTTCTACTTCAACAAAAATTTAATTTCCTCCTTATAGGCCTTTAAAATATAGGTAAATTCTGATGAAAAGTTCAAATCAGTGTTTTAGGTAAACCCTCTAATTCTCCCCCTTAATATTAAAACTTTCAATCACACACACTGGGTATCACTAATGGATAGAGTGTACTAATTGTCCTATATGCTGTATAGAAGGTCTCCATGAGTTCTCAATAGCTTCTACCAATCTGTAACCAAAATCTGTCCATTTCTTTCATCCCTCTGACATTCTACTATTTAAAAATAGACATTAAAATTATAAGAAATTCTAAAATGGGAAGCAGGTTTGATATGAAAATTGGTCTCAGTTTATCACATGTGGCATTTTACTTTAACTCTTCTATTAAGAAAAACTGGCTTTCCCGTCTTACGTGGTAGCACGGATCTGGAGCCATGCAACCCTGGGTTCAAACTTAAGCCTCCATTTTATTAATTTTGTGGTCATGGGTAGGTCTGTTAATCTCCTTGAGTGTTGAGTGGTATTGCTTCCTAAAATGGGAATAAAGCCTGCCTGACTTTTGCTGGGATAATTAGGAGATCCTATATTAAAAAAAAAAAAAAAAAAAAAAAAGTTGCCCAAAGTTGGAGAGCTTCTTAACACCACATTATAGTCAGTCGTATGGATTCAACTGAAAAACCTATAAGAAAAATCTGCTTTTGATTAATATAAAACACATGAAAAACTCAGCATCATTCTAATAACAGTTGTCCCCAGCTCCTGTCAGTACTGAGGATGAACCCACTAGGGCTCCACCCTGAGCTACATTCCCAGGCCTTTTTATTTTTTTGAGACAGACTAAGTTGCCCAGACTGGCCTCAAACTTACAATCCTCCTGCTTCAACCTCCCAAGGATTCCAGTATTCTATGTTAGAATAGAATTTTAAAACAGGGCTTTTAAATATTAAAGCCACATTTAAATGAAAGCACTTCCAAATAAAGATCTAAGCAAATTAATATCCACTTTTAGTTTCTTGATGGTGATTAAAGGTAAAGAAATAATAAGCAAAAAGCTAAGCACTACGGCTAAGGATTCAGTTCAGTGGTAAAGCACTTGCCTACCATGCACAAGACGGGAGTCAGTCTCTAACACACACAAAAAAAACACTAGTGAAAACAGACAAATAAAAAGATACTGAGAACATTTCAATATACATAATATATTTTATCATCTTTGAGTTCTAAAAGTACTCAAACACCAACAAATTAATGAATTCTGACAGTAGGTTGCTCTAGTGACAATGACATGACAATATCATATACTATAGCAAAATATGAGGTAAAAAAATGTGTTGATTCTCAGAAATGTGGAGTAAAAAATGTCATATCAATACTTCAATTATATAATGATTTCTAATGGTACTAAGGAAACTTGGTAACAATAATTCAAGCTTCCAATGCCAAGAAGGATTGGATTTTTTTCCCATTTATGTTTCTTTCTAGTTTCCAGCTCTGGAAGAGTTTCCTTTATGTGTGTGAGGTCCGGAGTAGGTGGGGGAGGGGTGTAACTAATTTAGAATTGAAATGCTAGAGCAGAAGAGGTAAAAAGTAAAAGAAGAAGTTCTATTGTGATTAAAAACACATAATTCTAATAAACAGCTGAATTCTGGCTCAACTTTCCTATTCATCAAGTGATAATGGGTTCTAAGCTCTTTACTTTCACAATTCCTTACTCTTAGAGCAAAAACCTGGGGATTACATTTGTTGTATGCAGTCATATATTCCTGCTAGAACTGAAGCTACTATATATGTCAAATCAAAGTAGTTCTTTGAAATAATATTACCAAAAGTGCTACAATAGAAAAAAACTAAATTCAACACATCATTAAATTCTGCTTCTGCTGCTTATTTGCCATGATCTCAGTTTCTTCAATCTATAAAATGAAAATGACAACAGCTAATTTATATCCTTATTCTTCTTGTTCAGAAAGAGCCTGTTATGTCTCACTTTCACAAGTTTCATAACAAACCTGTTCTTTTCTCCTCTGACATCCTTCTACCTTGTTATTTAGTCTCAGAGTAGTTTTATTCAATACAGTAGTCACTATACACATAGTCTAATGATTACTTGAAATGTGACTAGTTGGAACAGATAGGTGTGGAAGTGTAACACATAAACAGGATTTCAAGGACTAAGTGTGAAAAAAGGACATAAAATATCTCCATATTTTATCCTGATAATATGCTAAGATAATGCTTTAGGTATATTCACTTAAGTAAAATACATAACAACATTGATCTCATCTCTTTAAAAACATTTAATATGGCAACTAGAAAATTTTAATTACATATGTGACTCATATTACATTTGTAAACTCTCTGGTTTTAAGAGTTTTGACTTTCCAACTGATTATAATTTCCTTAGGAATAGGGATAAAATTTTAAACTTTACTTTTTTAACCCTTAATCTCTAGCAAAACACTTTTTACATAGTAGGTGCTTATAAATGATGATCCAAACTGTGCTTCCTCTTGATTTGTTAGTTTTCAAAATTATGCCATACCAAGAAGTCTATTTCTAATATTAGTTACATTTATGAACATGGAACTAATCAAAGGACTCCACAGATATAGTTTCCTGGCTTAAAAAAAATTGTTAACCAGGTTTTTTCAAAATTATATTAATACCTTGCTTATTTTCCCTTTAATATTATTTTTCCATGTTCTTTTATTGTATCAATAATTATACCAGTCAGTTATCATGTTAACCTGTATGCTGTGATTGGTATTTTTCAAATCTAGGAACAAATGACTATGCTAAGATTCAAGAGTGGCTAGAAGGCAATTTCTTAGGGTTTTATACAAGAGTCTCCACTATAAGTAGCTTGTTTCAATTCCATTTTTATTCACTAGATGTACGTATTGGGTTTTGATTTTATGCATAAAGTTATTTTTAAATAAAGCACTTTTAGTTAAATTGGACTGTGGAAAGTTTACAATTGCTTTACGAAAAAATATAAGCCATGAAACAAAATTTTATTCTTCTTACAGAGCAGATATCCCTAATTCGCGGTCTATCAATTCTTAGTAACCAGTTTTTCCAAAAGTACTTTAAAATTATCCTTTTTAGTTCAAGGGTTTAGGAAGGTCCAACTCTAAGTCAAGGCAATGGTTAAATATAAATAGTAAATATAAGGTCTCTATCCTCAAGGAAAGACAAAATGAAATCAAAATTGAAATTGCCAAAACTTACTGATGAGTGGAAAACAATTATGTAATAAAGAAATGGAGCTGGTGGGAATGAGTTTTATTTTAGAGATACAATTATCCCAAAATAAATGTTATTAGGAACTAAAACACTAGCATTTAGCAGACCCTTTCTTCATAGATCTTGAAGTAAACTTTCAATTTTCTACCCATAAAATACTAGTCTACTAGGGTAGACCAGATGAGCATAAGTGATCTAATAAGTTTTCTTTCATAGCCTTAGAAGTGAGTATAAATTTTGATCCAATACATTAACTTATTCAATATAAAAACATTGAGTACCTTCCAAATTTTAAATTAGTTTATTAGTGATACACTGTATTTAATTAGTACAATCTTTTTAAAAAATATGCAATAAAAACTATATGCCCATAATACAATAAAATATAATCCTTTTTAAAAAAACTTTATTTTGAAATAATTATATATTCATAAAGAGGTTACAAAGGGAACATACAAGGGAATTCCATGTATCCTTTCCCCAATCTCTTGCTTTCAGTGTTTTTTGCTTGTTTTTGTAGATAAGGTCTCACTATGTAGTCCTGGGTCACCTCAAATTCCTAGGTTCAAGTAATCCTCCTGCCTCGGCCTCCCAAGTACTGAGTACCTGGGACTACAAGCATGTGCCACCACACCCAACAAGCTCTTCCATCTTATATAACTTTAGTATCTTTTCATGATATGTTGGAAGTAAAAATAAAGCCACATGCTAGTTATATACAATTTTCTCATGAAAACATTTCCAAAGTTTATATTTTCATGGAAAAGGGGGAAATATGACTTAAGGGTCTTTCTGAGCTTACAGGTCTTAGGAGAATTTAAAAATACAAAAATTCTGATGGCTGGTCCCATAACAAAATTTGGCACTTTGCCTTCTGAATTATGTCTGAGGGACATACACCTTTGCGAGAAACAAAAAAAAAAAAACTTTTCCTGAATCAGAAGTATTTAAAGATTTGACTCCATAAAATAAGTCACAGTTATCCTATAATTATATATGTATTCTATGAATACATTTAACAAAGCAAACAGCCAGCTATTTATTTACCCCCTCTACTACTCTCTTCCAGCAAGTTATTAATTCCTTTGTAACTATATAATTAACACAAGGCTTTGTAAATTGCCTCTGTAAATTGCCTTTTAGACACATACCAGTCACATGAACAAAGCAAAGATCTCTCTCTCACACATTGTATACTAGACTAATTATACATAAATATATTCATATAAATAAATAAATAAGGAATGTAGAGGTTAATATTTCTAGAGAGCAAATAATATTTTATTATTACCCAAATGCCTATAACTCATTAGATTTGAATATGTATCTATCGGATACTTTATGTTTTATTGTTTTGTGTTTTTTTTTAAAGTCCAGGGACTGGGCAATATTAATTCAGTGGTAAAGTACTGCTTGCCTAGAATGCACATGGCCTTGTGTTTAATCCTAAAACTGCAAATTAAAACACAACAAAAAAAGAAACCAAGACTAAAATTTAATACTTTCAACCTGGTGCCTCTCAATTCTTGCTTCTGGGTTTCCTTCCTTCATAGTATCCATATTTTGGCAGAATGAGTGACAGTTAATTTTCGTAATTGTGCCTTGTTTGGGAATGTTTTTATTTACCAAAACCAAAACCAAAAGCAACTTATATGTAGTGCAGACAGAGAATCTATTTCATTTATTTTCATTGGAATTAAATTGTGTAATTTATAATGGTTTTTAAAACCATATAATAATCATATAGTTAAATGTACTGTGTAGCATAAGAGTACTAGAGAGCATCTATGTGTCTTTCCCAATGACAGAACTAGGAGTAGTAAAAACAAAATGCTTCTAGACCACTAGAAATGCCAGCAAAAGGAGGAACAGTAAGTCTATTTTCTTGCGTTCCATGTGACAATTTCTGGAGTCCTAAAATAAAGAAAATTTTTCCTTTTTTTAAAATTTAAATTACAGTTTATCCAATATCCTGCAGTCAGTCCCATTAAGTAAGATACATCTATATACTCAACTAGATAATAAACATTTGATCTTTCCATCCCTCAACTCAATACTCACTTGAATTTAACAACTTTCATAGCAATAACTTAGTATTTAAGGAGCAAGTCATTCAAAACCAAAAAAGACAAGTCTATGCATACAAGTACTTATTTCCAAATAGTCTAGAGGCAAGGTAAGAATCTTTCATTGAATCCTTCAGAAATGGCGCCCATAAAAACAAAAGTTGTCAAAACAATAATCTAGCAGGAAACACTCCTTTTATTCTATTTAAAAATGACTTAAGTTTATTTTTCAACTCAACTTTCTTTTAAAAAAAATGAAAATCCTAAACTTAAATGGATTGCATAATATATCGATGTATAGGATTAAAATATAAAACTTATAGCTGGGGTTATAGCTCAGAGGTAGAATGCTTGGCTACTGTGTGAGGCCATGGGTTTATATCCCCAATATCTCAAGGTGAAAAAAAGATTAAAATTTAAAACCAAATTACTTTCCAATATATAAATAAAAAATCTTAACATTAAAACAACCTATTATCTTCTTTTTGGGGAAAAGTGGAAGTACTTAAGATTGAGTCCAAGGACACTTTACCAGTGAGCTATATTCCCAGCCCTTTTAAAATTTTTTATTTGGTTACAGGGTCTCATTAAGTTGCCCAGGCTGGCCTTGAACTTGTGATCCTCCTGCTTCAGCCTACTGAGTAGCTGGGATTACAGGCATGTGCCACCACACCCATCTATCTTGAAGCTTGATGCTAACAATCAGTAAATGGAAAAGACAAAAAATAATTTTTAAAAAAACACAGCATTTTGGCTCAAAAGTTATTAGCAGAAGTAATCTTAGCTAAAGAAATTTTGGCCCTTAAGCTTCTGATATTTCAGCTAAAAATACAAAAAGACAAAAAATATAAATACAGATTAAGCACTGGTTGGTTGTACTAAAATGATAGTATAAAATATTTTCCCCTTCTCAATCCAAAAATACCTTGACTTAAATACTTACTCTGAGCCTGCAGCCATTTCCAAGTATGACGTTTCTGCTGTATCAACCCCCAATGGGATCACTATGCTCATGACGTTCGCCTCTGGTAAATTCGATTACTATGGAGTCCTATGCATTGGTATCCAAAACACTGGGGCATGCCAGCCACAGTGCTCATTGCAAACATCTAAGTGCATCCACAAACCCTGTTTAAAAGAAATGGGAACAAAACAGTTAAGAACTATCTTAACTAGCTACCATCACACTGTATAATAATAGTAAATAACAGGTAAAGAAAGCATTCTTTATTAAGATCTCAAATGGCAATATGCTCAGTGAGGTATCTATTTCATTTATTTTTCTGGAATTAAGTTGTGTAATCATGATCAAAATAAAAGCTTCTGGGGGTATATTTCAGTGGCAGGGCCCATGTTTAACATGTGCAAGGTTCCCAAAACAACAACAAAAGAAAACAAGTTTCTAAATCATAATCTTCCTTAGGGAATGAATTTAGGATGCTACAAGAAGGATTACTGCCAGGTGCATGCAGTGATGCAGGCCTGTAATCCCAGCAACTTTGGAGGGCTGAAGCAAGAGGATAGAAAAATCAAGGCCAGCTTCAGCAACTCAGTGAGACTCTCTCTCAAAAAGAGTTGGGGATTTAGCTAAGTGGTAGAGCACCCCTGGGTTCAATTCCTAGTACCAAAACAAAACAAGAAAAAAAAAAAAAAAAAAAAGATTACCTAAGACATATTCTAAGGGATATTGTTCAGTCAACAGCCAACAAATGTTATTCATTTTAAAAGATAAAATTGGAACTTATTAGTATTCAAAAACAAGTCTTCTTGGTTCAGTGAGTAATCTAACAATATATTAACAACTTATCTAAGCACCATACTAAGCCCTTTGGCATGAATGGTCTATTGAAGCCTCACAGTCCTGAGGTAGGTATATCCATTTTACAACCTAGGAACACATTAAAAAAAAAAAAAGGCTAAATAACTGAACCAAGGTTGCTCAGCTTGAGATGATACCAGAATTTGAATCAATGCTATTATACTATTTATACATGTATACAAAGAAAACTATTTAAAATAAAAATCAATTTATTTTCCATAATATATAAATCTATGAATATCAAGAAAGAACTCTAGGGTTCTCTAGAGTCATTAACAGCACAGAGTTACTAACTCCAATTAATACAAGTTAGTAGAGAAAACTAATAAACTTGGTGTCTTTTAAACAAACTTATGACAGTAACTAAAAGACATTCAGTTTCAACATCAAGTTTCCTAATCTAAATTCACTCTATAACACTTGCTAAATATGTTGTTTTTAAAATATCTACTCAAAGGCTTTTCAATAATGACATAATACAACTTGGGAACAAAATCAACAATTCCATAAACTAGAAAACAACAGTCAATATACTCCCTATCTGTTAATGCTATACCTGAAGTAAATAAGAACAGTACTTCTTCAAATAGCAGTCCTTGCATTTATATTTAATTTTTACAATTAAACTTGACAATACCTGTAAAGGTCAATTTCTATTTCACAAATGGTATAAATTATAAGTTCAGACCTTCTGAGGAAAAAAATTAACAAAATGGGAAAATGAGATGTTAAAAATGGTTTGAATTCTATAAGAAAACCAGTTTTTACTTTTAAACAATGTGTAACTAGAAGAACACTACTAGATTATAAATTATTATAGTATAAAAATATAAATAAGCTAGACACGGTAGCACATGTATGTAGTAATTCCAGTTATTCTGGAGGCTGAGGCAGGAGGATGGCTTATGCCCAGGAGTTAAGACCAGCTTGGGAAACAGCAAAACCCCACCTCAGAACAAAACAAAAATCTCCACACACACATAAAACAATTTTAACAAAAAAAACAATACTTAGTAATTACCCCCTAAAAATTAAAAACAGTAACTTTGGAGCCTGACTCTATCATTTACTAGATGTGTGTGATGCTAGACAGGTTATTTAACCCAAGAGTTGGACACAGTGGCCCATTCCAGTAATCCCAGCTACTCCATAGGCTGACACAGGAGGATCCCAAGTTCAAAGTCAGCCTGGACACATTAGAGAAATCCTTTTCAAAATACAATAAATAGAGATAGGAGGGTAGCTCAGCAGCACTTACTTAGCATTTGCAAGACCCTGGGTTCAATCCCCAGCACGTTTTTAACAAAAAAACCACAACTATGTACTATACCAGGTTCCATATTTACAAAATGGGGATTTACCCTTATAGGATTTCTATGAAAAAATGAAATTAATGTAAAGCAGAAAGAATGTTTCACATATATTTAAGCAATCGATATATAGTACAGTTTGCACACCTCCAATGTGAAATTCAAAATACTGTGAAATCCATTCATTCATTCATTCAGATTTCAAACTTTTGGACTGGGGATGCTCAACTTGTAAAGTTAATGCAAATATCCCCAAATCACACTTCCAGTCCTAAGCATTTCAGACAAGGGATACTCAACCTGTAGTCACCTAACAAGAATTCTTATTTCATAACAAAACAACGTGTAACTAGAAAAACTCTGTAGTTCTCATTTAAAGAGAATCTTCTAATAGCTTTTGAAAGTAAAATAATTAAGGTTCTTTACTTGCCTTTTTTTTTTTTTTTTTGGAGGGGTGGTGCTGGGGATTGAACCCAGGGCCCTGTGCATGCAAGGCAAGCACTCTACCAACTGAGCTATATCCCCAGCCCTACTTGCCATATTTTTATCTTCACTCCACAAATTAAAAGTCTCTTCCCAAAATAACTGAAGCAAAGTGAACAAAAGGAAATGTCTTACCTTCTTTTCTGTCGCCATAACCATAGTAGAATTACTTCATAAATCCCATATTTATTAACTATCACAAGGCTATAAAATTATAAAATTTCTATGTGACAAATGCAAACAATGTATAAAACTACAAGTTTGTTCTATCCAGACGTTATATTATTCTGTATTTCCTTAAGATGCTAAAGACTTGAACCTAATAACAGGTACCAACTGCAATTAAAAAAAATCTTGTTAATAGCATCTGGTTGGTAGAGGTTTTCTTCAACTTGTTCATCTTTATATAAGACTTATGAGAAGTCTTGTATTTTTAGGTATATGTAAATTCAGTTGTGCATTTGTTTACCAGAGGTAGGAACTAGAAAGTAAAAAGCATGTTCTTATGTATTTTTAAGTAAATCAATAATATTTTTAATCTAAAATGATTTACTAGGGTACCTATATAATGGTGTTTTCATTCTTAGATATACAATCCTCAATAAACACTATTTTGAGCTGTTTTTAGATAGCAGTGAAGAACTTGCTACAACTTGGACAGTGGCTTTTATCTGTGTTATTTTTGCCTCTCCCCCTAATCTTTATTGTGCCTGGAACACAACATTACAAAGGATTGGAAAATGAATTATAGCTTCTAGGACAAATCACACCTCTGGCCTAACTAAATGAACTGCCAATCTATATATCAAATGCTATAAAAACAACTAGATGACATCCCCAGAACTTCATCTCTCTATAAACACAAATGCTCATCCTCGGGATAAAGACACATCATCACATCTGAAACAGAACGTTACACTCTGAGTTTGACCCAATAGAAAAGGATACCAGTAACTACTCACAACTGATCAGAAGAGGTCCTATCTACTGAGACCATAAAATGGCAAATATTTCATTATTTCCAATAATATCAAAAGCACTATTGCCAAAAAAAACCTTGTATTGCTTAAAAATCTAGCTGATAATAAAATCCTATAGAGGTTCATGCTTGTAATTCCAACTACTTGGGAGGTTGAGGTAGGAGGTTTGCAACCTTGAGGCTAGCGTGGGCCAGATGGAGAGAGACCCTGTCTCAAAATAAAAATTTAAAAGGGCAGGAAATATAGCTTACAGATAGGGCACTTGCTAACATCAGGAGGCCCTGGGTTCAATTAACAATACTGGGCCCCCACACACAAAAAATTGAGTCTTAAAAAAATTTTTTTAATGGTAAAGTCAATGTAGTAAGCAGGAAAAAAGTGAGCTCATAACACAGGCATAAGGAGGGAAAATTAAAATAATCCAAACAATTATCACAAACTTTGATATATGTGAAGAATAAAAAAAACTGTTCATCCAACTGTCAAATAAGATATATACAAAATATACTAAGAATAAATGGCAGCCATTAATAAAATAATATAAAAGGAAATACCATGAGATGTCTGGGAAATCTGAGGTCCAAGAAAGAATAAATGTCTTCACAAAACCTGCTATCCAGAATAGACCTAGAAACCAAGTGAACATAGGAGCATTGAGCTATTTTTAAATGGCACAGAATTCTAGGTACTTCTGATTAACATGGTATCTAAAACCAAAGGGACTCACACAAAAATAGCAGCAAATTCCTAAAGTGATATGTTTAATCTTCAACTCTTTACACAAATGAACATAAACACAACAGAGGCAACAATTAAGTTAAATACCAAATCAAACTGAAGATACTGGAAAAATACAATATTAAAAAGACTGGGCTGGGGATGTGGCTCAAGCGGTAGCGCGCTCGCCTGGCATGCGTGCGGCCCGGGTTCGATCCTCAGCACCACATACAAACAAAGATGTTGTGTCCGCCTAAAGCTAGAAAATAAGAAAAATAGTAAAATTCTTTCTCTCCTCTCTCTCTCTGTCTCTTTAAAAAAAAAGACTTAACAAGCCAATGATAAAAATGATAAAAACAAAAGGTAAAAAAAGCAATTAAAGATGGAAAAAGCAACTGCAGACAGAAAACAGTCTATCTGAAAAGCTAAAGACTGAAGCTGCTTTTAAGACCATGCTAAAAAAGAAAACTGAAAAGATCACCCGAAGGACAAAAAGAATGAAAATGGGAGGAAAATTTTTTTTCCTAAAATTACAATAAAATGCCTAATCTAACAATCTCTTTGAGGAAAGGGTCATCCATTATCTTTCTTTTCTTTATAAGACCTCACACCGTGTTCAATAAATATTGACTATTTAATATTTATTGGATGTATGCCACTAAGAGATAGGTGAATTTTTGGCCTAATTACTAATGGAAATTAATAAACTAGAAAAGAAATGGTGAGGGACCATGTATCTAAGATTTCCTATAATCAGAAATTAAATTTGGTCATCAATTTAATATTTTATTATTTATAGTAGCTAATACATAATAAAAAATGCTCAATCAAGATCCACTCCCAGCCCCCCGCCCCCCCCCCAAAAAACCGGATCCATTCCAAGTTAATACCTATGAAACCTTAGGCAAGTCATTTTAGTGCTCTTTGTTTCAAGTAAATATGGAGGTTGGCTGTGTCGATGATCTTATAGTTTATATCTTATAATCACAAATCTATTAGATTATTTCTGATAATTAAAACAACAGAATACATGTAAGATTTTGAAAAGCTATAAATTACATACCTGATAAGACAATGAGTATGTATTTCTCTAGCTGGGCTTATCTTAGTACCTGATAGTACTCTGCAAGTTCTTATCTGATATTCAAACCTCCCCAACTAGTGGTTATAATAATGAACAAATACCAAGTATTTATAATGCTTAATCCTCACAACAAGCCTAAGGTACAGGTATAATTATTATCTTCATTTTACAGATGAGGCAGAGAGAATAAAATTATCTAACGTTAATAGTCAATAAATAGTCAAATTAGGATTTGAACTCAAGTGGTCTGCTTTTAGCCTATAGTTTGCCTGAAATTAACATTTGTCACATGACTGCTAAAAATTTTTTTTAAACCCTATCATTTAAACTTAGAGGGGAAAAACTGACAGCTGTTTCTCCCTAAAAGAAAAATTAATTCTAGAAATATCTCACTCCAGAATACTGGTCTGCATTTACTCTGGTACATTAAACAAAATGGAACAAAATTCATCTTATTCTTCTACCAAACCTGATCTAGTCAGTAAACTTACATTCATTCCACATAATGCATTAGAATAACAGAAAAGTGGAAAAGTACAGGCTCCAAGTCTAAAATCAGTATGAAATGTTTCAGGAAAAGTGCAAAGCATGTAATCAAAGGATAAAGATAAAATTGCCCATTATTTTCAGAAATAAGCAAATGTCTCACTAAAAAGCTGAAAGTAACTCTTAAGAATTAAGGGACCTGAAAGTCGAGGAAGAGCACACTCGGGTGGCTGAGGCAAGAGGATCTGGAGTTCAAAGGCAGCCTCAGCAACTTAGTGAGATGCTAAGCAATTCAATAAGACCCTGTCTCTTGAAGATCCCAAGTTCAAGGCCAGCCTCAGCAGTTTAGAGTGGCCCTAAGCAACTGAGTAAGACCCTGTCTCAAAATAAAAAGAGCAAGGGATGTAGCTCAGTGGTAAAGTACCTCTGGGTTAAATCCCCAGTACACATAAACAAATACAAATACACACACACACACACACACACACACACACGCACAAAACAGTTTTCAGAGACAGGATTTCACCAATTCAACTTACACTATACTCCTGAGGCAAATAACATTCTATCTTTCTATTGAGAAATATCAGTCTTTAGTCATGGTTTTTGTTGGTGATTTACTTGAAAAACTAAAACACATGCACATAATTCAATGTTCAAATGCACATTTTCTGAATAAGAGTTTTAGAGTTTCACTGTATCCCATTTAGTACCATTACTATTAAACTCAATATCAGAGTAGCAATGCTTTCGCTTTTACGTCATGCCATTTAATAATGGTTATGTACTCTCCTTAAGGCTTAGTTTCCTCACCTGTAGAGAACAACCATAGAATATGTTTCTGAATTGTTTAAGGATTTGTATGGGGCACTCAGTAGTTATAATTAGGTAACATTTCCTGGAATTAAATACTTAAAGCTCTTTATAAATGAGTACTGGAGCGGGCATGGTGGTGCGCGGCTGTAATTCCAGCAGCCTCGGATGCTTAGACAGGAGGATCACAAGTTCAAAGCCAGCCTTGACAATTGTGAGGTTCTAAGTAACTCATTGAGACCCTGTCCCTAAATAAAATACAAAATAGGGCTGGGGATGTGGCTCAGTGGTTGAGTGTCCCCAATATCTCCCAAACAAACGAACAAAAAAATGAGTGCTAGAGAACAATTTCTGGCTATTATAAAAATTTAATAAGCTCCTATGAGATTCTCATCTATTCCAGAACCCATTCTTTTCAGGAAAGAAGAAAGGATGTTTCTGTATTGTACTACAAATTGAGAGACTATGTTACAAGTAATTTCATTTAAAAAACCAACAGCCACACCACTTTATTATACACTCCAAACATAGAGTTCCAATTATTTTCTTAAAGTGAAATTCTTTATTTTTAATTTTTTTGTAGCTATAGACAGACAGAATGCCTTCATTTTATTTGTTTATTTTTATGTGGCACTAAGGATCGAACCCAGTGCATCACACATGCTAGGCAAACACTCTGACATTGGGCCACAAGCCCTAGCCCCTTAAACTAAAATTCTTTACACAGAGAAATAGCAAAATAAATAGGCTATCTGGACCCCCAAAGTCCTTTTTATAGAATTTTTGCCAAAACAAGATTGGCTCTGATTAAGATTAGTATCTTAAAGAAAGAACCAATGGCAACACTCAGATTACTCAATGAGTAAAACCATCCCTATAAAGCCAAAGCAGAGACAAATCAGCCAGGTCTTTGGGGAACTCCATATAGCTTACCTAGCAATCCAATTTATTATATCATTAGCCCATTAGAGATGTGAATCAAAGTAAGCTAGAGAATCGAGAACAACTCTTTAAACTTTAAAAAGTTTAAAATATGTGTTTTAAAATAATACATGAACACATAGAGTGAACTCTAATGTAAATTATGGACTTTGATAATGATGTGCTGGTTCATGAAATGTAACAAATGTACCATACTGATGAAAGATGTTGATATATAGAGAGGCTGTGCCTGAGTTGGGGTATACACACATGAGAATTGTCCTTTCTGTTCAATTTTGCTGTGAACCTAAGACTGCTCTAAAAAATAAAGTCTATTGATTTTTTTTTTAAAAAAATGCATGGGGCTGGGGATGTGGCTCAAGCGGTAGCGCGCTCGCCTGCCATGCGTGCGGCCGGGGTTCGATCCTCAGCACCACAAACAAACAGTTGTGTCCGTCGAAAACTAAAAAATAAATATTAAAATTCTCTCTCTCTCTCTCCCTCTCTCTCTCTTTAAAAAAAAAATTTAAAAAATTAAAAAAAATGCATGTATGAATAAGACATAACAAAATATTTTGATGGGGGTGGGTGTGGTGGATACTGAGGATCAAACCCAGAGGCACTGTAACACTGAAATACATCCCACAGTTTTTTTTATTATGAGACAGAGTCTCACTAAGATGCGTAGGACCTCACAAAATTGCTGAGGCTGCCCTTGCACTTGTGATCCTCCTGCCTCCACCTCCTGAGTTGCTGGGGTTACAGGCATGTGCCACTACACCCAGTCTAAACAGGCTTTTGGGAAGTTTTTCTCAACACCAATTTTGTAACCAGCTCAACTATTGTGTATTTCTCCATTCCAAACCCCCTCAACTTAGAATAAATTAATTTAAATTTTATCCAGTTTTTAAATTCCCCACTCTATTATTTTAAAATAATATTTGTTATTCCCAAAGTGTTGGAGATCCCTGAACTATAAAGTAAAAAGTAGTCAAATGTGACCTTCTATGCAAATTGCAACTCGAAGATATTGTTAGTATCTGATTAGGTTTGGGTTTCCAGGTATAAATCTGCATGATTTCTATTTCTTACACACACAAAAAAAAAGTGTGTGAGTGGTACACACCTTAATTCCAGAAACTGGGGAGGCTGAAGCAGGAGGATCACAAATTTGAGCCAGCCTGGGCAACTTATGAAACCCTGTCATGTTTTTTTTCCCTCAGAATTAAGCTTAACCTTGGTTTATATTCTTCATAACTTTTAGGATGAAATGACTCACAAGTCATTTCATCCTAAAAAGTTATCTATGCCTGCTTTCTACTCACCATGTGTCCTGTAACTTTAGAATGCACTGTTCAATACACAAATACAGAAAAGAATTTTTACTTAAGAATAATCACCTCCCACCTATCACAGTAAAAGAAGCAAAAAGAATAAGTACCTTCCCAAATTTCTTAAAATCTCATTCTTATGTACAAAAGTATTAAGTGAGTACTGCAAAGCACAACACCATACAGCTCAATGAGTTATAAAATTTCTTCCATTTATAGAAAAGTAATTATTATCTACATAAGTCAATTTCCCCTCAGGGCTGGGGATCAATAATCAGGGCCTCACACATCCTGGACAAATGCCCTATTGCCGGGTTATACCCCAAGGCCTACATGAACACTTTTTTTTTTTTTTTTTTTTGGTGGTAGTACTGGGAATTGAACTCAGGGGCTGAGCATGTGCTCTACCTCTGAGCTATATCACCAGCCCCACATGAGTAATTTTTAAAACATGTTCCCTACAGTCCTATGGGACTTAGGGATTTGTGACAGTAGGAAAGCAGAAAAGCTAACAAAGGAAATATGAGGAACAACATTAAAATTCTGTAAATTTAAAAAGTTTAAAGTTGTATGTTCTATGTGTTAGCTAACAAATGTGAAAATAACATTAAATGGGACACTCTTAGCAAAGACTATTGATACATGCAACAATTTGGATTAATTTTAAAGGAATCATGCTTTTTAAAAAGACAATCCCCAAAGTTACATACTGTAAAATTCTATTTACATAATATTTGTAAAATGATAAATTACAGAAATGAAAAACAGATTCATAGGGAGAAAAGTGAATACAACTATATAAAGGGCAATACCAAGGATTTTTGCAGTGATGGAACTGTTCTATATCAATTGTGGTGATGGACACAGGTAATCATTCATAGAACAAAATGTAAACAAGGAAGTACAAGTAAAACTGGGAAAAATCTGAATAAAATGGATGGATTTGTATCAATGTCAATTTTTTGCTGTGACATTGTACTACAATTTTGCAAGATGTTACCATTCAGGGAAGCTGGTAAAGGACACACTGACTCTTTCTATTATTTCATAATATTGCACATGAATCTACAATTACCTCAAAATTAAACTAAAAAAATATGACTTTGCAATTGTGGCTTTTAAGCTTTTTTAAACATTGGTAACAACTTTCCTAAAAATGAAATCTCACACAAAAATCTAAGCATCTATTTTGATTTTAAGATGAATAATGCTTTACTCTCCTATACTTTTCCCAAAGATGGATAGTATCAATGTGAATATGGTGTTAAGGCTACTGCCAGATATAATAGAAAAAGCTACAAGTGATAGTAATATCTGCCAATAAGTACAGTAGGCATTTGTACCTCATATTTTTTATGTTCATGGTTAAAAAAAATGGTGGGAGAAATGTACAGGCCTGCATGTACTCAACTACCAGTTAAGCCACAGGAAAAGCCTAGGGCTTTCTGGAAAGCATTTTGAAAATCATTGGCTAAAAGAAATTACTTACTGACTCAAAATGTGACATAAAAAACTTGTTTTACTGGTATACTTTACTTGTCCTTGAAAAGAAATATTCTTTCAAAAAGTAATGTCTAAGCCATTTTTATAATTAGAAACCAAATTAATAGGCGGGGGTATAACTCAATGGTAAAGTATGTGTTTAGCATGCATGAGGACCTGGGTTTGATCCCAGTACCACTAAATAAGTAAATAAATAAAATTTAAAGACAAAAAGTTCTGCAAACATATTTATCTTTTATTCACTTTACCTGTATAGATTATGAAATCTGTTTATTGTAACTCTACTAGCCTTTAAATAAGACCACCAGAGAAGGGCAAAAAATTTTATTCTCTCATTCCTTAATCTCAAGTGGAATAATGTCTTCACTTTTCAGGGCTAACTAAGTATGGCACCTATCTGTATTCTAATCTATTTTTTTCATACTAGAGAACTTGAATCAAAAAAAATGCACATTAAATCTAATTAATTGGATTTCGATGAATCTTTCTGATTCTACTGTCTTTAATAACAGAACTGCACAAGAATAATTTTCTAAGTGGTTTTTCTCCATGTTCTAACATGATGTTTGAATTAATAGCTCCCAAATACAGATCCACAAACTACTAATTTTCATATAGTAGGTAAAAGTAGAAAATGACAGATTCCTAGACTTCACAATAGAGATTCTGATTTATTAAGTATGGGACATGGCCTGCATAAGGCTGTGCAAACAACTGACTTCAGTGCTCCATTTTGTAACTAATGCTTACAACATTAGACTATGTATCATACTACTAGTTTCTTATCTTTGCCCTTAGCAAAAAAGTATAGTTCACAGTAATTAACAATCAAATTAAGTTCCTAATGCTGACATTTTATCAAGTTACCCTGTTCTATACCAACAACATTCCAATATAAAAATCCTTCAACTATGCAATTTTTTGGTACTGTTCTCACATCCCTAATTCTGAAAATTTTCTAAAGTCATTCTCTTTATACTTTTTTTCCTTTCCCATTCAATAAAACCTTATCAAACTGTCAGACATTTAAGTACCATGCTTCCTTTAAGCCGTCCCAATTTTTCAACTTTATTATCTGTGCCACAACACTAGTCTGGGATACCTAGGAGATCACCCAAAACACAATTTCGACTCTTGTTTCAAAACACTGTTCCAACTTCAAAACCTGTTCCACACCGTCTTTTCCCTTCTTAGCTTCCCAAGAAGTAATACAAGATTGTATTACTTTTTTAAAGAATCCACTGGTTTATATTTTGACATATATTATTTTGAAGTGGCGATTAGAAGTACAGTTTCCACAATAAGACCATTAACCTCAAAGCAAGAACAGAGATATTTATATGTTAGCTCTTAGTCTAGAATTCAGCAGCTAAGATACCCACCCAAGATTAAATTTCCCTGACACATTTAATTTTCCTGCTCCTTTTAGATGAACTTTTTTTTAACTTTGTCTTAATTTTTATATCCATTAATATCACCACTTGTATTGCGCATGTAATGAAGTGCTTAAAAAGATAACCTAAGTCATTTGGGGCAAAATTTAGATAGGTTCAGAAGTAACAATAACAATTTCTTAGTTTATAAAATATAATACAGAACTGAGCTGGCCCCTCCTTGCCTAAACCTCAAGCAAAACAGAGCTGGTTTAAAATAAAGCAAGATGAGTTAGGGAGCAAGGAAGAAAGAGCCTTTTAAAAAAAAAGAGCTGTAAAATGACAGCTAAAGTGAACACAGCAGAAGAGAGGAATAAACTTAAGAGAAACCCAGACACCTACTGCCACACATTCCTCCTTAACTGAAAGCCATGCCTTCAGACACCTTGTAGTGGACCATCTGATGAACATGAACTTAAAAAAAAAAAAAAAAAAAAAAAAAAAAAAGGCAAAATCTGCCACTAAATGTTACCAATATAGTTATCTCCTAAAGCTCAGCCCACCCCATTATTAGTCATGCATCGATCCAACAATTCATTTGTTTTTCTGTTCCCAGCCATTTATAGAGTATATATCTACTCATTATCTACCATCATTTCAAAAATCAAACCTTCAAACAGTAACTTTTTCACATACCTTCTTTCACTGCATTTTTTAATTAGTATCGCATTCTTTCAATTCTATTTAAAACTTTTTTTTCTTCAGTCGCCTATTGTATTCACTCAATCTTTTGTGCCTCCCCAATGTTTAAAATTCATTCTTTTGCCGGGAGTGGGGAAGAGGGTAGCAGGGATTGAACTTAGTCCTATTTTGTATTTTATTTAGAGACAGGGTATCAATGAATTACTTCGCGCCTCACCATTGCTGAGGCTATATTTGAACTCATGATCCTCCTGTCTCAGCCTCCTGAACCACTGGGATTATAGGCATGTGCCACCACGCCCTGCTAAAATTCATTCTTGAACTAGGAGTGTAGTTCAGTGGCAGAACACTTACCTAGCATACTCAAGGTCCTGGGTTCAATCTCCAGCACCACAAATAAAATTTATTCTTCCTCAGTCTCCATGGCCTCCACCACCATCTTCATCATTTGAGTAACTTTCAACAACCAACAATTCTTTCAGCTTGCTACTATCAAGGTCTAAGTATCTTGTCTCTAATAATGTGAGAAATCCTTAATGTTGTACAACTATCGCCCCCCTCCCACCAGATTATAGAAATTATTTTATCATTTCAAAATAAAATAAAATCAATCACATTCATTCAATGTATTCACTGAACACATACTATGTTATGAATACTGCTCTAAGTACTTGGGAATCAACAATGAACAAAATTAAGTTGTTATTAAGGAACTTGCAATGAGTTTGGGTAATTCAGTATAACTAATTCTACCTCAAAGTAGTTCTCTCAAGTAACTACCTCTTTTTTTTAAACATCTCATTGTTAGAGCAATGCTTTTTTTTTTTATATTTAGTTGTAGATGGACAATATACCTTTATTTTATTTATTTATTTATTTTTATGTGGTGCTGAGGATTGAACCCAGAGCCTCACATGTGCTAGGCAAGCACTCTACCACTGAGCTACAGCCCTAGCCCATCAAGTAACTATCTTCATTTTGATAAATCATGTATTAAAATCAAAGTTTTTGATTAATTTTGATTTATTCTCATTATCTGGTCAAGAATTAGTATATTATGCTCAGATTAATAGAAAGCTATGAAGATTTTTAAATGATTAATTTGAATTCATCATTAGTCACTTTAGCTATGTAATCCTCAGAAATATGTCTTGACAAGCCTCTCATGAAACATGGGCAAAATATCTACCTTGAAAAGTTGCTGTGCAGAACAAATAAGATATATAATACCTGTAGATATTTATGTTAATTGTCTTGCCTCTTAGTAGAAAATATGAAGATATTAATCAATCCAATGATACTCAAATGCCAAAAGAACAGCAACTCTATTACTATCAGAAAAGCTACCATGACATTCAAAATGTATTTAAAACCTTAAGACTAAAGGGGCTAGAGATATATGGCTTAGTGGTAGCACACTAGCATGTTTGAGGTCCTGGGTTTAATCCCTAGCAACATAAAAGAAAAAAATCTTGCTGGGTGGGGTGGCACACACCTATAATCTCAGTGCTTAGAGAGGCTGAGGCCCTCAGGAACTTAGAGACCCTGTTTCAAATTTTTTAAAAAAGAGTCTGGGATTGGGAATGCAGCTCAATGGTAAAGCATCCCTGGGTTCAATTCTCAGTACCAAATTAAAAAAAAAAAAAAGGAAAAAAAATCTGAGACTACAGTTTAATTTCTAAGTATTTAGCAACCTATAAAATCAGCAAAGGACAAATTAATTTTTAAGAAACCTACATGTAAATACTTATGTTTTAATAGTTGACTTTTATTGCATTTCTGTTAGTCCTTTAATTCCAAGACTTGTGGCATTCAAAGATCAACTTCTTCCTCTTCTATGTTACTAGAAAAACAAAAACCTAGAAATGTAAAGACTAGCATATCACAACTAGAAAGCTGAAGCTTGAGGAAAAATGTCTATGGACCTCACTCTCAAAAATGAATTAAGAGCCAGGCACAGAGCTGGGATTGTGGCTCAGCAATAGAGCACGCGCCTACGGGTGGGACCTGGGTTCTATCCTCAGCACCACATAAAAATAAAAGCATTATGTTGTGTCCATCTACGCCTAAAAAATAAATATTAAAAAAAAAAAAGGGCCAGACACAGTGGTGCACACCTGTAATCTCAGTGACTCAGGAGGCTGAGGCAGGACAGCCAGCTCAAAGTCAGCCTCAGCAAAAGTGAGGCCCTAAGCAATTCAGTGAGACCCTGTCTCTAAATAAAATATAAAATAGGGCTGGGGGTGTGGCTCAGTGATTGAGTGCCCCAGATTTCAATCCCCTGTACCAAAAAAATAAAAATAAAAAAATTGTTCATATTTTAAATTAAAAATTTACAGGCATGTGCCACTGTACTGGCCATGAACATCAATTTTTGGTGTCAAGTCCAAACATTTTCTTTGTGTATGGTTTCCTGACTGGAATTTTGGGTTCTCATCTTTTCATAAAACATAGACAGTCAATAATGTACTGTCAGTAGTTTTTGGTTTTAATTTATTTAAAGATAAGAAGAAATCACTTAGACTCTTGTCCAGTAATCTACATATGAACTTCCTTCTAGATTTTTATTATTTTTTTCCCTTTTAGTAATTTTAGTAAATTAACTTGACAAGTTTTTCTTCAGCAATTAACTTGCCTTTATCAAATTTCCAAAGCATTTGTTTTCATTTAAACAAAAATTCTCCTTACGTCCATATATTTATCATTTATTTATGTAACATATGTAATATTTAATAAAATAACACAATGCTGGGATGGGAGTGTAGCTCAGTGGTAGAGCCCTTGCCTAGCATACATGAAGCACTGGGTTTGATACCCAGCACCAAATACACACGCACACACACACACACAAAATAAAGTAACACAATCCAAGTACACTGAAATTAGCCAATCTGGAAATAAACTCAAGTGGCAGAAGCAACACAGAGTAGTTTATATTCATTCAACATGCATGGAAATTAATATTTTTGAAAGAAGGAATATGAATCCTGCAAGTTGATTAAATGAACACTAAGGAAACTCCTATAGTATCTATATAAAGCACTTAATGAAGCCAGGCACAGAAGTACACACCTATAGTTCCAGCACTTGGGAGACTGAGGCAGGAGGGTGGCCTGAGCCCAAGAGTTCAAGGCCAGCCTGGACAACATAGCAAACCCCATGTCAAAAAAATAAAAAATAAACACTTTAAGAAAAATAAACTATAGATAGTGACCACCCTCAGCATGAGAGACCTTTGAAATGAGAATCAAAGGCTTTTTTTCCCAAAAACTAACTTGAAACAGTTAGAGCCTACAGAGGATTTTACCCATATTACCTTACTGAACTCCCAAAAAATGACCCTATGATCGACTCTTAATATCATCTGCTTTTCGCAGATCCAGAAAATACAGCACTAAAAGGTAAATAATTTGCCCAGTCAAATTATCGGTTGTACTGTTCACAACAGTACAATCTGATTAGAGCGCAATCAAACCAAAGTGGTATGACTCTACAGTCTCTACTCTTAAGTTCTATGCAATATTGCCTCTAAAGAAGTGTTGTTGTAGGTTATTTAATGATTATATATATAGTGATTATATATATATAAATAATTATATACATAAATATTATATTTTCACAATCTTAAAAATTGGAGGATATATATAAGCATGTAACATTATGTCATTTCCCAAAGAGAAACTTTCTGTAGCACTCCCACAAGAACACATACTTTTATCCTGACATTCAAGATTCACTACAACTTGATCCCAGTTTATTTTTATTTTTGGTACCAGGGATAGAACTCAGGGGCACTTAACCACTGAGCCACATCCCCAACCCTTTTTTTGTATTTTACTTAGAGACAGAGTCTCACTGAGTTGCTTAGCACCTTGCTAAGTTGCTGAGGCTGACTTTGAACTCATGATCCTCCTGCCTCAGCCTCCTGAACCACTAGGATTACAGGCATGTGCCATCGATCCCAATTCATAATGATATAATTTTGATCCCAGATCTTTACCCAAATAAAACATGTTCTGGAAATCAATAAATCATCTTAAATTGGGATGTGAACACAGAGTTGGTCACATGACACTGCACAAAGACTAGCATTTCCTCTTTCAGTGACTCCAAAAATAGGGCCTGCCTACTGAAGAGGAAGGTGTCCAACACAATTTCTTGGAAAAGTACAAAGTACCAAGCATCAGAACCTAAATTTTAATCCCCAATCAATCACAATCTATACTGTATTATTTTAGGAAAATTATTTAACCTCTCTGGGGCTTATTCTTCTTGTAAAAATAAAAGCAAAGAGCTAGGATAATTGTTTGTTTTAATCAGCTGGAAAGTACTAAAATGCAGATGGCAGATGTATATGTCTAAAGACACGATTATGCAGCTCTGGAATGGGGCCCAGGAGTGTTCACTTTTAGAAGCACTCCACGTAATTGATAGGAGATATCACTGAGAAATACTTAATGGAAAGACCTCACACATATAACTAGTTTCTGCATTTCAGTCAATAGGATGTTACTTTACATGTTCAAGATGAAAGCTCTGGCCTAAAAGAAAACCCTCTAATTCATCATAAGACTTGCTTCTACACCTTTGACCATATGCTTTATATCAATACTGGGATAACATTTGGTAGTACTGCAAACTATACTTTCATTCATTTCTTCAGACATATTTGGGTATAGTAGATTCAAATACATTTTTAAAAGCATCTACAAAATGCAAATTATCCCCTGTATAATTTCCTTACTCACTGTTGTGAAATATTATCTTAATTTTCTTGAAAGAATTTAATCTAATTTAATTTTAGAGAATATAATCTATACTCTTAAGTATTTACAATTCTTTAAATTTTTCCTTCTCCCACTATTTCAAAAGAAATTAATAATTTTCTTTTAATAAATTACCCAATGACTGAATCAATATAATATTCAAATTATCCCTCAAATTCACCACTAACATTTTGCTACCACCAAAAGAAAATATGCCAAATTGATGAGTATCATTATAACATAATGAAAATCTAAGTGCTTTCCTGTTTCTTTTCCTTTGTCATCCTTCTACTCCAAACTTATTTCCATGAGCAGTACTTCATAAAATACAATGTTCAAAAAAGGATGTGCTGTTTTGTCCTACAAAGACAGATGTTTTGTGCTCTGCTGTATTAAATGTACCATCTCACCAAATTCCTTTTTTTGGGGGGTGGGAGGGTACTGGGGATTGAATTTGGACACTCAGCCACTGAGCCACATTCCCAGCCCTATTTTGTATGTTATTTAGAGACAGGGTCTCACTGAGTTGCTTACTGCCTCCCTGTTGCTGAGGCTGGCTTTGAACTCACTATCCTCTTGCCTCAGCCTCCAGAATCACTGGGATTACAGGCATGTGCCACCGTGCCTGGCACCAAACTCCTTTTAAAAAGTACTTTAAAACTTTAAACTTTTAAAATGTGATTTCAGAAAATTTTTCTTTACTTCACAAAAAAAACTTGTTTGAATGACTTTTTAATAGAAAATAGATGTTTTCAGCCCTGCATTTAAAAAAATTAAACTGTTAGGCCAGGCATGGTGACACACATCTGCAATCCCAGTGACTTGGGAGGCTGAGGCAGGAGAATTCCAAGTTTCAGACCATCCTCAGCAACTTAGTGAGACTGTCTCAAAATAAAAAAAGGCTGAGGATATAGCTCAGTGGTTAAACTCTCCTGGGTTAATTCCACAGTAAAAAAAAAAAAAAAAATTACACTGATAGCACTAAAGCAAATCATAAACCTAAGCAATACAACCTAAGACACATTTAACAATAATTCTGAATATTAAATGAGGAACTGGAATCAGATAATTCTTTAATAAATTCTAAATATTTAATTTCTGTGTTCTGGATTTCAAATTAGACAAGCATCCAGGAAATTAAATCTCATTTATTTGGAAAACTGTGCAGGAATATTATCTTTATACTATCTAAATTATCTACACTTTGCTTCCCTAAAATGTATGTTGTGATTACATAAACAACCCATCTGCACTACAAAAATACTGGAAAAGCATGAAAATGAAACTCCCATAATCCCCATTACAGAAAAACAAATCACTATTAAAAACTTTGATCTATCTGCAATCAACATAGTAAAAATTTACTCAGGCAAGAATCAATAAATATTAAATCTAGAAGAGAGAAATCTGATAAGAGCAGGACATTATATAATCTCTGATGACGAACAGGATATTTATACACTCTCGATTGCTATAGATTAACTGATAATAGCAAAATGAAAAGCAGTAAGTATACATAGAGAAACAATTCAACATCCTAAACAAGTAATCAAAATGAAAAACATACTGGTAAAGGACAAACAAATATCACGTCTCTCCAGATGACTTCCAGTCAAAAACATGCAAAAGCTGAATCATGAAGAAACCTTGGACAAATCTAAATCAAGGGGCATTGTATAATTATTAGTCTGTTAATGTCATGAAAAAAAAAAAAACTGAGTAACTGCTCCAGATAAAGGAGATTTAAGAAAGATACAAAAGAACTAAATGCAATCTGTGATTTGGCTATTTGGGTGGAGGGGGTGCTAGTAAAGAACATAATTGGAATAATCAATGAAACTCTGAAGCATAGACTATTTAAAAGTATTACGTCAATGCTAAATTTCCAAATTTAATAACTACTCTGGTTACATAGGAAAACATGCTTGTCTTTAGAAAATGAATACATACATACATATTAAAGGCTATAAAGGGACAGGATACACGCAATCAAATGGTTCAGGAAAGTCATGTATATATATGTAGAAAATAATAAAGCAAATATGGTAAAATGATACAAATTGTGTGATCTGGGTATAAAAAATGTGAAGATGATACAAAGAAACCCACTATTTTTCCCAGTATCACCAAAAAAAAAAAAAAAAAAAAAGGCACACTCTCTATTTTGCAAAAATTATAAGTTGACTTGGGAGGCCGAGGAAGGAGGATCACAAATTCAAAGCCAGCCTCGAAAACTTAGACCTTTGTCTCAAAATAAAAAGGGATAGGGATGTTGCTCAGTGGCAGAATACTTGCCCAGCACGTGTGAGACCCTGGGTTCAATCCTCAGCACAGGCTGGGGGTGGAGGATAGTGGGATACAAGACAAGTTTGGGTGTCATTACCATAGTTCTTTAACAAAATTCATTTAATTTCTTTTTAGAAGAGTATCTGAAGTTCTATGTACAAGTTACATAAACATTTTGTAACTTCAAAATTATTTCAAAAATAAAAGTTAAATGCCTTTTTAAAAACATTCCTCAACGTTTGATTTTAAGCTAAAAAATGAAGTCTTCAGTTTGATATAGCAATTATTTAGCTTGAGAGGCCCTCTTCGAAAGATTATAAACCAAAGAAAATTGCTTTTAGGTAAATGATAGGTATCTTTCTGTTGTTCATCCAAGGAAACGCCCCTCCACATACCATAAATACCTTCCCCACAAGCATCTCCTTAACCAGTAATAGCTAATTAGAGGGATCAAGATGGAGAATAGTTCTCTGACACCTTGTTAATTTCTGAGGCCTATTTGTACTTTCTTCAAATAAATTATGTGAGATTTCCCTAAAGCCTATGACAAATTATTTACTTAAGCTAGCTAGAGTTGATGTCTGTTCCTTGCATCAATACAAACCCTAAAATAGCAGACTTTTTAGAGGTGAAAATAAACTATGAGCTCCCTTAAGGCAGAAACAGTCTCATCACTCTCCATATCCTTAGTGCCAGGAAAACAGTAGCCACCCAAAATTCATTTTTTTTTGTCTAGCTTTTAAAAATATTGTTTCAGTAAAGACTTAACAATTTAAGGCTGTATCAGTTCAACTAATGAAGCAGTCTCACTTGAAGAGAAGCAGCACAAAAGCAGATAATTTCAAATACAGCAATATAATTTTCTAGATGAGCTTTATAATATAGTAGACTAACATCAGATTCCTATCAATTTATGGCTACCAGGGCACAGTCCTAACAATTCATATTGGTCACAGTCTCTTCTGATCTACCATTTCATGAAAGAAGACATAAGTTTCCAAATTCCTGAATCTTGTCTTTAAGTGATATATGAAGCAAAAAGATAAAAAGAACTCCAAGATGTGTTTCTGTAAACTCAGATTTTTTTACATTTATTAATGTGTGAAATAAGAAAATATCAAAAATATCAGGAGAGTGTTTTTCTCGTATACATTCTCCTTATGTATAAGTTACATAAACTTTTTGTAACTTCAAAATTATTTCAAAATAAAAAGTTAAATGCCTTTTTAAAACATTCCTCAACATGGATGTGTGTTTGATTTTCTTAAGCTAAAAAATGGAGTCCTCAGTTTGAAACAGCAATTATTTATCTTTGGAGGCCCTCTTCTAAAGATTAGAAACCAAAGAAAATTGCTTTTAGGTAAATGATAGGTATCTTTCCATTGTTCTCTGTGAACATTTAAAAAAACCAAAGCTAATTTTCCATAATGTCTAAGTAGTAACCATTTTTCACCACAATCCTCCTTTTATTCTCCCCTGAAAACCACTGACACGAGGTTTGACCTTGTTCTTAGCCCAAACATAGGAAAACATTTAATCTTTCAACTTAATAATTTAATGATGCACAGCTAGGTGTAGTGGCGCATGCCTGTAATCCCACCAATTTGGGAGGCTGAAGCAGGGGGATCTCAAGTTCAAAGATAGCTTCAGCAACTTAACAAGGACCTAAACAATTTAGTGAGATCCTGTCTCAAATTTTTTTAAGAAAGGGCTGGGGGTATAGCTCAGTTGTAAAGCACCCTGAATTAAATTCCCAGTACCTAAAATAAAATAAAATAATGGATAAGCAGTTGATTACCTACTCATTAAATTGCAGGAGGTTATTATTTATTCATTAAAAGACATAATGTCTGTTTCGATGACTTTTGTGGGGAGGGGGGTACAGAGGACTGAACCTGAGGTCTCTGCATGCTAGGCAAGCACTCTTATTTCTGAGCTACATTTCCCAGCCCTTGATGTCACCTTAATGCAACACATGAAAATACAATTCTTTGTCAACTAATGCATTGCAAACGTCCAACATCTCAAAGAACTTAGTTTTGACAAAATCTAAATGACATTTGCAATAAGCTTTAAAATTCACTTAATAATATAAAAATGATTTCTTAAACTAAAACTAAGATTTGATTAATGAACTGTTCAAGAGGGGAAAAAATAATTGATTTCATAAAATGATAATATATTTCAAGTGAAATATAACAACTGTTTTCTGGACTTTAAGTAAAAAGCATCCTACTTAGTAAAGATGAAACACTTTTCATATCCTTAAAGACAAAAATAAGATCTAATTAACTTAAGAGTGGGTTACCATCACTTGATTTTTATTGGGGCACTTTGCACAGATATTCACCATAACAAGTTTCGTTGCTAATCCTTAACTCTTTATAAAATACTCATTGTTTAGTAGCAATAGTTCTATTTTTAGTTAAATTCTATCTACTTCAAATTTAGTAGAAAGCAATTTTCAACCACAAATACCGCTCTTCTGTACTTAGTAAAATTTTAGCTAATAAAAAAGTATTCAGTTTAATATTAAGAAAAATAAAAAGCTCCTCCTAGCATTGCTATATTATAAAGCAGTCAATAAGTTTGAGCCACTCCAATTTTAAACTCGGTCTAAAAGCTAGAAATACTCATACATCAATATTTTAAGTAGATCCCTCTTATTATTTGGCCAGTAACCCAAACAGAAATTTTATCATAAAGCAAAAAGAATATTATACTCAGAAGAAAAAAGTCTCAGAGAACAAAATATTCAGCAATTTATCCTAACACATAACAAGGTACAGACCCTGATCATTCAGAATATTTGAGATGGAAATATATTTATTTAAACAAAAGCTTTAAATTCACAAATAATTGAGCACCTATCATCTGATAAGAATAAATCCTTTAGCAAGAAAATCTATTAAATTTTTTTCAAGTAACAAATGTAACATCTTCTAAGAAAATTACATACTAATATTCCCAAAGCAAGTTTTTTTTTTATGAGGGTTGAACCCAGGGGTGCTCAACTACTGAGTCACATCCCCAGCTCTTTTAATTTTTTTTATTTTGAGACAGGGCCTTACTAAATTGCCGAGGCTGGCCCCAAACTTGTGATCCTCCTACCTCAGCCTCCTAAATTGCTGAAATTACAAGTGTGTACCACCATGCTCTGCTCCTCTAAGCGGTTTTGATGGCTTTTCAATGTTCTGTTAGTTTTATACATTTTCAGCCCTTTTTTTAGTTTTTTATTTTGAGACGGGGTAAAGTTGCCAAGGCTGGCCTCAAACTTGTGATCTCCAGCCTCACCCTCCCAATTTGCTAAAATTCTCAGTGTGCACCATACAACCACTCTGTTTTATACATTTAAATTAACTATGGCAGTATATACACATGTATGTCTCAGTAGTAACGTGCAGAAAGGCAGAGCTGTTAGGATTTACATAACATACCTATAAAAATAAACCTACAGGTTTAGTTTAATGCATGAGCCAGGAGTGTTGGTGCAGGCTGAGGCAGGATCACAAGTTCAAGGCCAGCCTCAGCAACTTAGCAAGGTCTTGTCTAAAAAAAGGGAGCATGGGGGCAGGAAAGATGGCAGAATGAGATGGACATCATTACCCTAGGTACATGTATGACTGCACATATGGTGCGATGCTATACATGTACAGCCAGAGAAATGAAAAGTTGTGCTACCACTTGGTACAATGAATCAAAATGCATTCTGCTGTCATATATGCCTAATTTAAAAAAGTAAATTGATTTTTAAAAATTAAAAATAAAAAGGTCTGGAGATGTGGCTCAGTGGTTGGAACACCCCTGGGCATAATCTTCAATAACCACTTACTATAACCGTTTCAGTAACTTAAAAATCCAATTTAATAACAGTTATAATTTTCCTGAAACTACTAAAATGTGTATTGACGGGGGGAATTTCTCCTAATATTTTAAGCAGGTTTTCTCTCTACTTCCTTATTTTTAGATCCAAAAGTTCTAGAGTTTAATGTGGTATATATTTAGAAGATTCTCTGACTAGAAGCTATGAGAAGTCAGAAAAGCCAAAATTGTAGGAGAGTTATCAGAGTCCTATAGGGTTGAAATGTGGACCTGTAATGGTTCTAAACTTAAGGATCAAAGAGATCCTTTACACTGAAAACAAAAGCCAAGTATGATCAAAATGTAGTCTCTAAAAATAAAATTAACTCTCCAATTACATTATGGTTTTCTACAAATCCACTTAAACAGATAAGCAAATAATCCCTCAAACTCAGCTATCCTTAGCTATCCTAAGAACAAAACCGATTATCCCCCTAGGAAACAAATGTTTCAAAACTTTCTGGGAACAAAAATTATACATAACCTTTTAATAAATTTACCTCGACAATCTTTATTATGTACAGTCAGTTGATTAAAATATTACTTATAAAGTATTTTAAATAAGGCACAATACTTTTTTTTAAAGTCTATTTTATAGTAGCAAAACAAAACTCAAAGCAACGAAGCACGCAAGTATGAAGCTAGTAGATTTCAGGAGGCAGAAGCTTTTATCATCTCTATCTATCATATTTTTAAAGCCAAGTGATTCAAGCTTCTTTGTATATCAAAGACCTGACCAAGGTCACTATGAAGAAAACCCTGGGCATAGGCAGTGCTACCTCCTCTGGCTACATAAATGAAATGTATAAGAATACATTGATTCTTACATTGGATAGTAAGTTTCAAGTACCAATCTTCTTCTGAATCATAGTTCTTAACTACAAAGTCCATAAAATAATTGTATAGCATTTAATATAGTAGTGAAGGATCTTACATACTCAAACAAGAGCATAATACAAATGAGTATTGATCCCAAATCACTATGAAAACTCTCCCATTACTGACCTACATTTCATTACATAATAAAATATTTCAAAGATTCAAAGTAAGGTTGTGTGCTCAACCTTCAAGGATGAAACTCGCTGGTATGCAGAAAATCCCTAAGCCAGTTATTTCAATAATTATTCTGTAGAATAAAACCTCATTATCAACCTTGTTCTCATATTCACCATGAAGTAAATTCTACTCTAAAATATTAAAAATGGATCAGAAAATCATAAAAAGGGTGTATATACCCAGTCTTTTTAAGTACTATCATACTGAAATGCACTCACTCATCTTTTAGTTGCTCCACAATCTGAATGGTCATTAAAAGCCATTAATGGCCCACTGATAACCTCCCGCTATGGAAATGATTCCAATTACTCACACTTTTAAAAATACAGATAAATGACACCTGACAGCATTTAATTTTCAGTCTCAGTCCATAAGATTCTGCATATGACAAAAAATGGATTCTAGACCCTATTATGGTAATACTTTTACTTAAGGTTTTTTAGAGTGGACAATCTCTTAATGGGTAAATGGTAATGTTTGGGGGGTGAAGGACCAAGAACCAAACCAAAGCCTTACTGTTTTTACTTACATAATGATGATAAGTATGCTACAAGACAAATTTAAAAGCAAGCAAAATATGGAGCTTCACTTCATCAAATATACAATTAACTTTGAAAATTCTTAAGGAAAGCTTCAAATACATGGGAAAAAAACAGATGCAAAATATAACAGCATCTGAACACCTAGTGAAGTAACAGGTTTAGGCTTGTTTGTACAGCTCCCTAAAATTCACTCTGAAACAGAATACAAAACCCAAAATGCACAAAATTTGTCAAGAGTTGAATGGAAATGTTTTACTATAGATTAAAATGTCCAATCATATGAAACAGATTGCACTTACACACTTAGCAGAATATTTTAATATACTCTGACATATTGAATAAAAGATGGTTAAATTAAACCCAACATAAACTATTACTGGTACCTAAATAATATTTTTAATATTTAACTGCAACCATCCTGACCAGTGAAATTTCCAAGACTACATGAGTGTTTTTATTATTTTAGAAGTGGTATCAATTTATTTGCCTCTCAGGAAAAAACCAATAAAATTAATCTACTAAAACACAAGGATTGTAATTTGCTGTAAAATCAACATCTTTTTGTAAATGACTTGGGGTGGGGGGGAAATCCCAGTCTTTTCATGTAAACATAATAAGCTTGTAATATGCTGCAGACAAACGCACTGCATGGGGTGTGGAGGACCCGAGCTGATTAGATTACCACAACATCAGCCTGGGGCCGCCATTTTTAGAATCTGTAAAGGACAAAAGAGGGAAATTACAGTTTTTACTCCCCATCTCGAAAATTAAAGGGAAAAAAGGACTATTTTCCAACTAGGTATTGATGTTTCCTGTCTACAGCTGAATGCACCTCACCTAATTCTCTCCAAGGTCTTCAGAACTCCAAACACCTTAGTTATTCACATCTCTAAAAGATGGAATAAAATAGCACGGGGTTTACTCTAGAGCTAAGATTTCTCTTTGACCTTAAATTGTATCATTCTCAAGAGACAGCTCTGCTAGGACGTATGTACACGGAACTAAGGCTAGTGGAAGAGAGCACTCCGGATTGTTTTTTCTCTCCCTCCTCCCCCGTTTAGCACAGGGAACCGTTTGTTTTTGAGTCTGCTGCCACAGTGTTTGTGCCAATCCCTTGGTCAAAGTAAGCTTTTCTGAAATAAGCCGTATTGTGGATTCTAAGGCTCCGGCACAGTAAAGGACGGCAGTAATGCAAGAGGGGTGGGGGGAGGAGACTGAGAAGGCTGGGTACTGGGGTGACCACCTCAGGGGCGGGTTTATCCTCTCCCAGAGAGGATGAGGAGCTGTCTCGTTTTCCCACAAAGAGGGATGCCCAGGGCGTTCTTTTAACCCCCTTCATATTTACGAGAGCACTATGCCCGAGACTGCCAATCAAGAGATGGAAAAGAAGAGAATGGGGCCTGCACAGCTTTTCAACACCTGAACAAGACGCAGCTGAGAAAAGCGAGAGCCGGTAGCTCCTGGGACCTCCTGGACACAAACCCTACCAACAGTCACAAGCGTCCTCTCACCCAAGCGGCCTTAACCCGCTGCCAGGGAGGAGTGCGCCCCCTCCCTAACTCCCACTCTCAAGGGGGTTTAACTGCCAGTTTCCCCTTCCACTACCCTAAAACCCGCCATAATGCTCCATTTCTAGGGACAAGCAAGAGAAAGGATACATTCGATTAAAACGAGCAAAGTCTTGCCCCAGCAAAGACACCTGAGAGTCAATGTCGACTGCTCCCTCCCGAAGGATAAAGATGAGAAGCCCCCACAGCCTCGAAACACAGTGCCCCCACCCTGCAAACCCCACTAACTCCCACGGAGACGACAGGCACTGACCTGTGATGTTCACACACCAGACACCCGAACCCCGTTATTTGCTCGACCCCCAAGGAGTCTCTCCACACCTTCGCAGTCAGACGAACCCCCGACAGCAGCCACTGCGGACACAGGACCCGGCTCCACACACCCCCTCCCCAAACAGCAGCGCGCAGCCTCTTCGCCAGGAGCCAAGGAGTAGGGGAGGGGGCACCCAGGCAGTCAACAAGAACGCAGAGGCGGCGGCGAGGTTGTTCGGTGTGTCTATGCCCCCTCTGTTGCCGCTCCCGAACTCAGGCACCGTCTCCGACTCGGCCCCCTGCGCCCGCTCAGTGTCACTGCTTCTCGCTCTGGGAAAATGGCGGCGACGGCGGCGGCGGCCGCGGCGGCGGCGGCGGCGGCGGCGGCGGCGGCAAGTGCACGGGGCCCGCCCGCCCCGCTCCGCAGGGGCAGGGGGGAGGGGACGAAGCTGTCTGCCGCCATTTTGCTTATGGGCTGCCGCCCGCCGTTGCCCCTCCACAGAGGCGCGAAGGTAACTGAAGACAGTAAGATGGATAGAGTCTCGGTCTTTTTCACAACAGAGGCATTCAACAGTTCACCAAAGGTTTGGGGGAAGTTTCGGTATTTGACGGAATCGGTTCTTTACCCGTTTTCCCTGAGTAGCCCTCATGTCTGGTTATAAGTGAGCTTGGGCATGTCACTGTGGGGAAGGATGATGACCGTAGGGCCTGGATAGACCCCTGTCTCCACTGCCCTCCTAGAGCGATGCACTTTCTTCCACCCGCAAAACAACCTCGGCCTCAGTCTCCCCCTCCCCCGCCCCAGTCTGGCCACCAGCGCTGGGCGAACCCGGCTAGGGGTGTCACTCGACGCCCACTAGGGGCCGAGGAACTTCCAGTGCGCAGGCTCCGGGCACCGGATAAAAGCGGAGCTGGCGGGTCCAGCGCCGTCTCGATGGAGGAGCGAAACTGAAGAGTTCGGGGGGAGAAGCAACAGAAAACATGCAGTCACTGCCAGCGCCGCCTCCCTGCCACCGTGTATCGGGGTAAAAGCTGCCGTTGCCATCGGTGCAGTTGCCGTCGCTGCCTCCTATACTTCTCTTGGCCCTGGGAAAGGATTTCCCTGCCGCGGGACAATATGCGGGGAGGGGAGCGGTGATTCCTTTAAGTGGCGGTGATTAAACGAGGAAGGGGCAGAGAGACTGCTATATCTAAGACAAAAAGGGGAGGCCAAATAATAAAACAAGGATTCCCCACTAAAGTGACACGGCAATTCCGGCTCTCCTTTTGGGGGGGGTCTCTCCCCGAAATGGCGGTTTCCGTCTTCTTGCCCCACAGCGACCCGGAGCTCTCGGTAAGCTGAGTGGGGAGAGGCAGAGGCGGACTCAGCAGCCAATCGGTGCCCGATGTGTTCTGTCGGGCGCGTTGTGATTGGGTAGCGATGACCTCATGCTGCAGCAGCGGGTGGGGCCAAGGCCGCCGGGGGAGGCTGTTGCAAAGGCAGAGAGGGAGAAGTGACGATGGTGATCGTTGCTGCCGCGGCCGATATGGAACCCAAGCAGTGGCGAAGGGAATCGCAAGGCTCCTCCCTGACCATTTTCTCCTGTCCCTGCGCGAGGTGAGGGCCCTGGCTCGGCCTCTGCGAGACTTTGGGGCGATGGCGCGGACGTGGAGACACGATTGCTCCTGTGACTTTTTAACTGCGTCAGGGCAAGATGGCGCTGGGTCTCCTTGGGGCGCGGGGGGAGAGGCACGTCCACCGCCGCCGCAGCGCATGTGACCGGCCGCATTCCTGTGGGGTTTGGCGCAGACCCAGGCTGGGGCGGGGGAGGGGACAGGGCTTGGGCGGAGGAGACTTTGGTGCGGTCGGCGTTGGCGGCCTGAAGAGGAAGAGATGACTCTTTCAAAGCTTCCCCTCCCCCACATAGCAGAGCAGCTGCGCCTCGCGGGAAAGCCCCGGGAGGGACACTCCTTTCGGGTGTGACTGCTGTTGGTGGAGGAGGTTTGGCGCCCTAATTTCTTATCAGCCTTTCTCCTTGCAAATAGTACTTACGTAAGGTGGCAAGTCCCTCCTCTGGAAATGGGAATCTATTATGAGTCTCTGAGGGCCACTTGGGTGGTAGCCAGAGGCGAGGCCATCTCCTGGGTTCGGAGAGTGGGGACACAATGACTGTTTATGGGAAAACGTGAAGTTTCTCAGATCTGAATAGAAAAATAGAGTAATACCAAAATTTAGAAGCAGGTGTAAAACAGCTAAAGACTGTCATCTGAATTGTAGGGCACTTTTCAAATTCTCCTTCCATTTGTACCTTCTGTTCTTCCTTTCACTACCCTTCCTTGTCTGTAAATCCTGTAAGACTGTGTAATCGTATTGGTGGGATTTGCCTTTCTGTTTAAATATAGGCAGAATAAAAGCTGCCAGTGTCTGTATGAATTTATAAGGTGGTTTTCAATACTTTTAGTATGTTGCCTTTCGCCTTTATTCCTGCGTTTAAAAATAAAAGATGGACTTGTAAGCACTTCTGATAAATAATATGCAATAAGGTCCCTGAATCATAAATATTAAAGCCTATCTCTTTAAATCAATTTTGTAGTCGTATGAACTAAGTTTTTGAAACCTTGAATAGGTGAAGATGTCCAGAAGCTCAAGACTTTTTAAAAAAAGACTATGCATTTATATATTTTTGTTATTCCCACTTGACCATTCTAGTTAATAGTAGTCAAAAACAAGAGAAGATTTAAAGGCGTTCTCTTCCTTTGGATGGTGTTGAGCGGGGAATTGTTCAACAAAGATACTTGGAACTAAAATCTTGACGTCTTATTGACAATATGTGTATTAGATGTTAGGAGGAAGTGCTTCCTGGACATAAAAGGATGACTTTAACAGGGGTCAAGATTGTAACGTTTCTTTAGTTGTAGGTTTTCTGTAGTTCGTAAACAAGATTGTGTTTTTAATTAATTTGCTTATTATTAAATTCTTATTAGTTTATGGGGATTTCTTTTTCAGTTATTAAGCAACCTAATGTGTGTGGACTGAAAAGCCAGTACTTAAAATGTAAATAGTTACTTAGTACAAAGATTTTAAAGTTCAAAGCTTTTTTTTTTTTCTTTTGCCTACTCAGGCTGTTAAAACAGGCATTTTGTATGAGAACCCTTGAATAAGTATTACTTTGTCTTGTGTAAATTCCTGGCTCCCTTTCTTTCCTCATAGGAACTTTTCTTACTTAGAAAATCTGATACTAAATATGAAGCTAGTAGATTACATAAAATAATTTTCAGATTGTTCTCAGCTTCATTCTGCCTGAAAAAGAAAAAGAAGTCATTTTCTAAGCTAATAGAAACAAGTCTTTTGTACTTTTGATCAATGTGCTCCTCATGTTTCCTAACTGCCAAATCCATTAAGCTCTTGATTTTTCTTGATTATTCTGTGATTTTTAAATGCTAGTTGGGATTACTTTCCTTTAACTGCTTTCTTGAATAACGTTCTCCCTAAACAAAATCCTTTGTGCCTATTAACTTAGCAGTGTTCACCTCCATCTTAGTTCTAGCTTCAAATGCAAATCTTAAGGTTTAAAGGGGGCCACAGGCTTTCTGAGCGCATCAAATACTAGCTTGGCACTTGATTCTAAGAACTGTCTTCACTTATCTCTTCAAAAACATTATTTTTATTCAAATCATTGTCTCTTATACAATTGCTGTAATCTTACTGGTTTCGTGCATCACATTTTCTGATGTTCTAAAATGGCATTCCATCTCAAGAGGTTTGTACTTTAATATACTTTGTGCCTTTGCCCTCCAGTCTTGAGTACTTCTTCCCACTTCTGGGTAAAACAGCTTTAGCCTTTTTTCCTTATATTTCAAAAATATTCCAAATACATCTCTTCTCCCAAATACTTTAAGCTGTTCTTAACATTGATGATCCACCAACCCAGCAATTGACATTTGGTTGGCATTTGGGTATGCATGTTTCTTTAGAGATATTAAGATTAAACATTTTGCTTATAGACTGTATAGTCTTAAGCTAAAATAATTGGTTTTCAAACATTTTCAGAAGAGCTCTTTACAGCACTATTGTTTGAATGAGGAAAAGATTACCCAAGGGAGAGTGAGGCAGAGAGCAGCTGATAGGCCATCGATAGTTCTGCAGAAAGGAAGAAGAAATAAAACTGCTAAGTATTTTTGGATATTCTTGTTTTTTAAATCTGGAGGATGGTTTTCCTTACAAACTTCAACAATATTAAACACTAGCAATTAAGTGGGTTTATGAAACCATGATGTATTTGAGGTTTATCAGGGTATGTGGCACTGTTTTCTCTGACATTAGAGGACCTAATTTGCTGTTACCTCAAGTTTAGTTTGTGTCACTGTATGAATCTCTAGAGGCTACATATTTTGTATATCAGGAGATTGGCATTCCAATAAAGGATTTATTAACATTGTATATTATATAAAGCCCTGAGATGACTCTGTGAGTAAAGTTTAAACATTGATTACTATTGTCTGCTCTTAGACTTTTTTGGTATATTTTTGAATAGTCACTTGTACTACTTTACCATTTTACGTAACTACTGAAACTTATGTTCAACATAAGAAAACATTCTGATTCAACATGTTACTGGGTTTTGTTTTATATAATACAAATTTTCATCTGTGGCCCTCTACTACCCCAGGCATTTTAGTGACCTGTAAACATAGAAAAATGAAAAGTTCATATCTGAAAATGGTTTGAACTGAAATAAGTAGATATACATTAAAAATTGTGATTTAAACATAACACAGCCCAACTGGTTTGACTTTTTGGTACAGGGATCGCTTAACCACTAAACCACATCCCCAGTCCTTTTTTTATGTTTATTCAGAAACAGAGTCTACCTAAGTTGCTTAGGACCTTGCCAAGTTGCTGGGGCTGGCTTTGAACTCTATACCCTCCTGCCTCAGCCTCCCAGACTGCTGGGATTACAGGTGTGCCTGGCTTTGAACCATTTAACTTGAAAAATGGATTCAGTGTTGTTATGTTAACACTAATCCTCAAGTCCATATTTGTAAATCAGGCTCTAAAACATTCAAGGGTTGTGGATACCTTGAATCGGCTTGATAATTTTTCTTAAAGAGGTAATAAATTTATTTCTAGCTAGGCAGAGGTATTTCCAGCTACTTGGGCTGAAGCAGAAGGATCACAAGTTAGAAGACAAATATGGATGTGGACAACTTAAACTCCATCTCAAATAAAATAAAATAAAAAGGCTGGGGATGTAGCTCAGTGATAGAGCACTTGCTTAGCAATTGCAAGACCCTGAATTCAACCCCAAGTACCATATTGAGAATAAATTTAAAAGACAAAATTTATTCCTAAGTATCTAAAAAAATTTGAAAAGTTTTTTGCTCTCTGCCAGCTAGTGTGATCCATAATCCCCTCTGTTGTTTAATTCAAATTTGAAACATCTTTTATTATGGAATTTCATCTGGAAATGAAAAAAAACTAAGTGTATTTTGTCTGCCCGTGTGTTGCAAAAACTTAGATTCCAGAGCTCTTTGGGGTGGTTTTGAGGTGAACTGAACTATGCCTTTCCATATAGCATGTATTAACCATAGATATAGTAAAAAGGTGTTCTTCTTTAATATTCACTGTAAACTTTTAATATACAGTGAAAAAAACAAGTTGTAAAATCTATTGGGGGTCCTTTGCTTGGAGAAGTGAATGAATTTGTTAAATCAAAATTTTGTAAATGTTACCTGTTCCTTATTTAGAACTTGGGATTGTGGTGTTGTTTTGTTTTCTAGGAAAAATATGGCATTTTTTTCCTTCAATGCTTATGTTTGTCATAAGCATTGAGGTATGCAGAGTTTATCTCTGTTTGTATTTCTTATTTTAAAAATAGAGTTTGGAGGGTTGTTTTTTTTTCCTCTCCTTTAGTGTAAGTACAATAAAAAATTGTTTGAAGCATAGGATGCACCTTTAACAAACAACTCTCTTTTCTATATAACAGTTTTGTATAATAAACTAAATTGGTTATCAATTACAATAAATGATATTTCATATAACTTCAGCCTTACTTGTGTTAAATGACCTGGAAACTTATCCCTGGAGATAATATCCCTTAAAAGAGACTCTCTCACCCCCATATTAAGAATTGGACCCAGCTATGCTCCACCACTGAGCTGCATTTCTATCCTTTTTGAGACGTGTCTTAATTTGCTCAGGCTTGCCTCATACTTGTGATCTTCCTGCCTTAGTTTCCCCAGTTGCTGGAACTAAGGCGCCCCTCCTGAAGTATTGATTGATATTGTGTTGGTTTCCTTTGTCCAGTGCTTTGTTCCTGGGACAAATTAGAACTTTGGATCTAATCAGTTTTCAACCGTATTTAAGACACATAACCTAATTCTTAGCCTTTACATTTTTAGTTAGGTCAATAAGGTGATTACTTGGTTATTAGAACTTTCAAGCCTATCTAAATGTTTTATTGATATTTTTTCTCATTCTTTATTCTACCTGTTTAAATTTAGCTCAGTTTTCATGCCACTTCCATTTCCTTGTATGTAACAAAGTCTTAATTTTAAGCCAGACAGGAAATCCTTAATTACTGGTTTGACTCCTCCTACCATCAACACCAGATGTTAGGAGTACCCAGAACCATTTCATGCTATTGTATATATTTTATCCCATTTAAGTGATTATCTTACCTAAGGTGGCAGACCAGTCATTTCAATACCTGTCTCCCTCATTTCACCAAAGTTAATTATTTTTGTCCTAGAGAATATTGTCTGAACAAAGACCTAATTTTTTCTTTTTTGGGTGTGTGTATTGGTTTCTGGGAATTCACACCAGGTCTTATGTGTGCTGGCCAAGTTCTAAACAAAGTGCTAAACCCTTGGCCAAAGACTTAATTTGGAGATGTAGGGTGGAACAGGGAAGAACATGTTTTAAAACTTATATACCTTTAACTTGGGAAGTGCTGATTCTTAGAGCCCTAGTGGTAGTAGAATAAAGGAAGTATGTAACACATTATTTAAAAAAAAAAAAAAATCCATACTTGTTGCCTAGGTATGTAGAGAAAACAAACTGGCTTTTAAGGAAAGTACTTGAGATTTGATAAGAAGTCTGCAGAGATGAAAGTCAAAAGTAAATAGATGTGGGGCTGGGGTTGTGGCTTGTGGCACAGCACTTGCCCAGCATGTGTGAGACACTGGGTTCAATTTCTCAGCACCACGTGTAAATAAATGAATAAAATAAAGGTCCATCAACAACTAAAAATATTTTTTTAAATGAATAGATGTGATCTAAATAGTAGACAAATCTATCAAGAAAGCCAACATCTTGGGTCTACATTTTAGTTCAAGGAAAGGAAACTCATTTTATTTAGGTTTTGTTTGTTTTGGTACTGGGGATTGAACCCAGAGGTGCTTTACTACTAAGCCACATCCCCAGCCCTTTTTATTTTTTTATTTCAGACAGGGTCTCTAAGTTGCTGAGGCTGTCCCCAAACTTGCAATCCTGTCTAAGCCTTCTTAGTAGCTGAAATTACAAGCAGGCACCATGGCACCCAGCCCATTTAGTTTTTTAAATAGCTAAATTATATCCTGGTACATTCATCCTTACCAAAGTCTGATTCACTGTAGTAAAGATAAAAGTAAATTTTGTTTATAACTATCCCTGGCAGTACCTTTTGCTGTTAGTTTGTTGTATAATGCTTCAAAAATGATAGACAGCTATTTGTCTGCCCTAGTTTCCTTAAAAAATTAAAACAGTATATCTAATCAATTCTGTAAGTAGTGAAAACTACAGTTTAACTCTCAAGACAAAGTGTGTTTCTACTACTACTACTACCACTGATGACTTCATTCCTAAGGGACAAAGTAACATGATTGGTGAATATATAGGGCATAGTTTTAGTTTGTCAAACTCTGAATTGCGGAAAATTCTGATTTATTGAACAGTTGAATTCTTGTATGCAGGGTCAGAAATTAGCAACTAATCTTCTAGTAGAAATTGATGAACTTCTCCCTTTTGCATTTAAAATGAGTGGATTCCTTCTATAGCCTATTTGTACCTCTCCATCACACATAATTACCTATTTTGCTCATCCCCCTGGCCCCTGTTGTATTTCTGACTCTAGGCTAGGGTGTAGCTCCATAGTTGAGTGCTTGCCTAGCATACAGAAGGCCCTGGTTCAATCCCTAGTACCACACAGAAAAAAAGAGAAAATCTGTTTCCCAAGATATTCTTATTTCTATACTTAACCTTAGCATAGTCCTAATTCTTGAAAAATTTAACACATCATTCCTAAGAAAAATGTACTTTGAATTAGAAAGAAACATCAATTCTTTTTTAGTTATAGGCGGACACAATATTTTTACATGGTGCTGAGGATTGAACCCAGTGCCCCACGCATGCTAGGTGAGTGCTTCACCTCTGAGCCACAATCCCACCAGCCCATCAGTTTTTTTTTCTATAACTGAAACATGAAAAGACAGCAGGAATTTTATTCTCAGGTTTGTATGGTGGCAATAGTGTGGAAATCTAGGCATCTCTCTCATATCCTAAAAACAATTTGTATAACCATACTAAGCGCAATACACATTTTGTGGCAACCTTTTTTCACATGCTCCCATTTGTGCCCAGTTAGAATGGCATTTCTCTGGGATCAAACCCAGGACCTTGCAAATGCTAGGATTGTGCTCTACCACTTAGCTACACATCCATCCCCCCAATGTTGAATTTTAGCCTGAAATGCTGTCATTGGCTTTTTCTTCTGATTCTTCTTTTAATATACAGAAACTTGTACTGTGTCAGTATGTGGTTTACCCTGGGCAAATTTCCATATTATATATTCTGATTACTTTACCTCTGTTGCCCTTGAGGAATTTCAAAAATAACTGATTTAACTCTTGGGTTACTTTTTTTTTTTTTTTTGGTACTGGAAATTGAGCCAAGGGGCACCTGGAGCTACATCAGCTCAGTCCCCAGCTTTTGAGACACAGAGTCTTGCTAAATTGATGGGGCTTCATAGAGTAAGCACCTAATTTTTAGTACCCATTCTTTCCTACTCCCCCCACCTGTTTTGTACCCCTACATTCTACAGACTTCCTCAAAATTGTGTGGTTTCTGCATGTTAACCGTGTATACTCATTTGCAAAGACAGTGTATCAAAGTGCTCCTAATTTGTTGTCCTTAACTCTGCAGGCAAGAATGAGCTTTGTTTCTAACACAAATCAGACTGGTACTGTAGGAATCCCTCAGCCACTGTAAAGTTGACTGAAGGTTAATAAAGACAAATTGAGGGGGAAATCCAGGTTTTCTTAGACCTTCCTCATATTAGGTTACAAAGTGAACCGACCTTAAGTTGTACTTTGGTAGTATACATTGGTTTTTGGTTTTGTTTTTGTTTCTAAGTTATCCGTGGGCCTTTATTTATTTATTTATTTATTATTTTTTATTGGTTGTTCAAAACATTACAAAGCTCATGACATATCATCTTTCATACATTTGATTCAAGTGGGTTATGAACTCCCGTTTTTACCCCAAATACAAGTTGCAGAATCACATCGGTTGCACATCCACATTTTTACATAATGCCATATTAGTGACTGTTGTATTCTGCTACCTTTTCTATCCCCTACTATCCCCCCTCCTCTTCCCTCTCATCTTCCCTCTCTACCCCATCTGCTGTTATTCAATTCTCTCCCTTGTTTTTTTTTTCCCCTTTCCCCTCACAAACTCTTATATGTAATTTTGTGTAACAATGAGGGTCTCCTTCCATTTCCATACAGTTTCCCTTCTCTCTCCCTTTCTTTATTGATTTATTTATATGTAGTGCTGAGAATCAAACCCAGTGCCTTACACATGCTAGGCAAGCATTCTATCACTGAGCCACAACCCCAGTCCAGTAGTATACTTGTTAATGCATAGCTTTTCATCCAAATAGCCTGATAAAATTTAAAACAAAGTAGAAAGCATATTGAAGATCTAAGAGTAAGGTTTTATGCAGTGGAAATTGTGATCGCAGAGACCTTAATAACTGTGATATACAGATATTTCTGCGTATCTCTATATTTTAGACAACCAAATGCAGAATTGAAATGGTTGTTATATGCTAAATAGGAAAATTATGTTCCAAGGATAAGGATTAAACTCACTAGTTTAATCAGAGGCCTAGGTCAAAATGGGAGACATGCATTTTTTTAAGATGAGTCTTAAGATGAATGATTAAGTTGATTCTCTAGATGCTCAGTAAAATAAGTCATTTGTAGAAAAGAAGCAGCTACTTGGTTTTTGCATAATCTGAAGATGTGTCTTTTGGGGGCTGGGGTTATAGTTCAGCAGTAGAGCACTTGCTTCACACTTACGAGGTACTGGGTTCGATCATCAGCACCACATAAAAAATAAATAAAAAAGATATTGTGTCCATCTTTAAAAAAAAAAAAAGTCTTTTCTCTGTCAGCCCATGTCATAACATGTTCCTAAATAAATAAATCAATAGGACTTAGTTGTGCCTTCCATTTGTAAAATAATGAAATAAGTCAGGTGTTCATGGAATAAATTTGACATTATTAATAAATTGAAAGTTTCTCCTTGCCATGCATTTTTAATGAAATAACTATAAATGATTGTTAAAGACTGCAGAAAGCATGGTGATGATAACCAAGTATCCAACCAGCACTTACTAAATTACTTTGATCATACATGTATGAACAAGGATGATTGTTGACCCTTTTTCCTATTAAGGACTAGAAAAGGAATATGCCAATTACAGCAAGCACAGCCTGTGTTTTTTATAACCTGGAAATGAAAACTATTTGAAGGACTCATAAAAGGAAGAGGGAAAGAAAGAATATTAACTGGAGACTTTGGGCTGCAAAGCCTAAGATTTCCTTTGTGACCCTAAACAGGAAAAGGTTGTGAATTTAGGACAGGTGCAATTGAAAGAACTATTCTGAAAAGACATGTAAATAAATCATGCTCAAATAGCAACTAGTAAGCCATAGAAGAGGAAAGCCAGCTTAGCCAGGAGTAAGAATATAACTGTTCAGAGCTAGTTAATGAATGGGCACCTGGTAGGTAGAATAATATGCTTAAAAGAGTAAATATTCTTAAAATAATATTCTTAAACTTAGGTCTAGGGTGTAGCTCCTTGGTAGAGTGGTTGCTTGAGTAAAAACTGTGGTAGATTTAAAGTTGATACAGGGCCTTACCCCCCCCCCATATCTTTGTGATATATAGGGAAAAAATGTAATTAAAATACAGCATCACAGCAACCAGAATATAGAAACATATCAGCTTCGATTTAGTACATCTCTAGTAGGAATCTTTAATTTTTTTTGTTCTTCTAAGTTATACATTTATGCAAGCTAAAAATTTGTTAATAATTAGTAATAATAAAATAATACAAAGTGTATTATTTAGTTATATTTATGTAAACTCTTACCTAGTATTTTTAGGTGGTTGGTGAAGTGGTAACATTCTCTGAAGTATCCCATTGTCAATGTCATTTGAAAAACATAAGTTAATGAGTTAAGTAAATTATGAAACAAGGCCTATGTTGTATTCACTATTTGCCTTCTTATTGGGAAAAGTTAACCTTCAAAGATGGTACTAAAAATTTAAAGTTTTAGTGCAGTATAGTCATTACTATGGATACTTTTTTGTTACTTTAAGGTTTTCTTGTAAGATGATGGACTCTTCAGTGAGGTATGACCATTTTATAAAAAAATTGTCAAAGCTGTATTGGATTTTAAAGTTGGTCATGTGTATGTATACATGCTAGCCCTTATTTAACTCCTATGCCAAAATTTTAAATGCAAGCTGGGTGTGTTGGTACACACTTAAAATTCCAGCAATTTGGGAGGCTAAGGCAGGATTGCAAATTCCTGGCCAGCCTGGGCAGCAACTTAGCTTGGCCCTGTCCTGTAAGATAAAATAAAAAGGGCTAGGGATGGAGCTCTGAGGTAGAGTGCTACTGGGTTCAATCCCCAGTACCACAAAACTAAAGTAAATAAAAAATACAGGCTGTGTATTTGTAACTACATTATCCAAAATGAGAATTTACTTCATTAGTATAAGTATCATTTTTACTTATTTCACAGGAGAGACTGAGGGAAGCCATAAGTTTAAATTATGGAAATACCTCATTTTCCTACAAGTCTCTTAGCAGTTGTCTCCCAAGCTGCCTGCTTGTCTATGGGAGGAGAGTGGTTATTTAAAAAAAAAAAAAAAAAAAAAGGAAGGGGGGAGGGGAGGGAAAACTACAGTGAAGGGAAGGAAGGAAGAAAGGAAAGAAAAAACATTTTTTTTTTGCAGTGCCAGGGATATATAGGGCTTCCTATGTGCTAAGCAAGCACTCTACCACTGAGCCACATCCCAAGCTTCTAACATCTACTTTCTCAATTTTTTAGCATATAGTATAGTGTCCTTTCTCTTCAGCTACCCAGTCTTTCCTAAAAATTTCCTTCAAGTCTGATGCAGAACAATTTAGCAGTTGAGCACAGTGTAAAAATTTAGCAAGGGGGGGGGGGGTTTGCTAACAGGAAAGACGGTAGAATAAATCAGACATAAGTTTCCTGTGTTCATATATGAATACATGACCAGTGTAACTCCACATCATTCACAAGAATGGGACATTATACACCATGTATGTATAATATGTCAAAATACACTCTCTACTATCAAATATATCTAAAAAGAACAAATAAAAATGCACACTCCAAGGATGAAAAAATTAGCAAGTTTACTCTTATAGATGCTTAGGAAGTAGCAACTCTGATCAGGTTCTTGTTTACCCATGTAGCATTGATTTGCAAGGTCTCACTGGGTACAGAACTGAAGTGGAATATCAGCCTCAAATCTTTAGGGAGTATCTCACTAGGTTTAGTCAACTAATTCTAATAGATATTTAGCAAGCTGTAACTGCAATACAGGGTCGGATCTTACATCTTGATTCCAGCCCTGCCTGAACCTGCTAACTTTAGTGCTTGCCCTCAACCTAAAGCCCTCTAGTCAACTTATCAAGGTAATAAATATTGTAAATTTTAATTGTCAATAGGCGGAGAACTTAAAGTGGTTTGATAAATTCGAAATACATTATTTTAGAGCCTCCGTGTCCCTAACAACAAAGCATTTGTGAAGTAGATAAGAATTCCAAAGCAAATTGTACTTTTGCATAAATTGTTCATTCTGAACGTTATCATGCCACCATAGATCTCTTCCTAATTCTGCAAAAACGTTAAGTTACAGAATAACCTGGAACCAGCCAAAGAAATGGTTCCAAGCAAGCCTGATGTGGTTACTTTAAAAAAAAAAAGAAAAAAAATGACTTGGCTTTTTTGTGATGATCCTAGGGATTGAACCCTAGGCCTCATGCATGCTAGGCAAATGCTCTAACATAGAGCTATATCCCAAGCTCTTTTTTTTTTTTTTAATTCTTTTTTGTCAAAGTCAGGCTAAATTGCCCAGAATGGCCTCAAAACTTGTGATCCCCTCCCTCGGCCTCTGGAATAGTTAGGATTACAGGTATGTGCCACCACACCCAGCTGCCAGTGGTTCTGGGTCAGCCTACATCAGAATTACTGATTAAAGTGCATGTTGACAAACCTTACCAAAATAAGATGAAATCAGGCTCATTTTGGAAAAGGTAACTAAATGTTTCACTTTTGAAATTGAAACTACAGTGAAGAGGTTGTCTCCATTTCTAATAAGAGGAGAAATGATACTGTAAAATTAGGCTTCTCATTTATAGAACATTTTATGAAACAGGTCAGTATTTTAACATACCCTTTAGGAATGCAGATAATATAGTGTATAACATACATGGTAAAAGATAAGAAAAGAAAAAAAAATTTGCTAGCCATGATTGATTTTTAGAGAGCTATTTATTTTTACTGCAGTCCAGCCAGGAGAGAGGGAAAAAAAGAACAGCACTATTTTGAGCTGCTGCATACAGAATTACATCATAACTGAGATTTGATAGTCCCTCTCTTCTCTATTCCTCTTGAACAGGAAAACTACATAAAGGTAACTTGATATTTTTAAAAATAGAAAATATTAAATACCATCTCCAAAAATTAGTTGGCAATCACAAAAATTATATCTTAAAAAGGAGGGTACTTCTGCATAGTGAGGTCCAGTGTAAACTGACACTGCTTTAAAAAAAAGGTTTAGGACTGAGGATGTAGCTCTGTGGTAAAGCACTTGCCTAGCATGAAGAAGGCCCTGGATTTGGTCCCATCCCTGCAAAAAAAAAAAAAAAAAAAAAGTACATGTTGCGGGGCTGGGCTAGGGTTTATTTTAATAGTGGAGATTGTGCTTAGCCTGAATAAGACCCTGGGTTTGATCCTTAATATCAACCCGTCCCCAAAAAAATGAAAGAAAGAAAAAAAAGTTTAAATAAATTTCATTAATATCTTGTGAACCTGGCCATAACTGGAAAATAATTTTAATTAAAAATAAAAGAAATGGAAATGGAGAGGCCCGGCGGGGTGGTGCGCGCCTATAATCCCAGCGCTCCAGGAGGCTGTGGCAGGAGGAACTCAAGTTCAAAGCCAGCCTCAGCAACTGCAAGGCACTAAACTCAGTGAGACCCTGTCTCTAAATAAAATACAAAATAGGGCTGCGATTGTGGCTCAGTGGTCAAGTGCCCCTGAATTCAATCCCCAGAACCTATCCCCACCCGCCATGGAAATGGGGGAATTCAGAATCAGATCAGATTCTTTGTACCTAAGAAATACATCCTCATGACATAGCCAAAATATGGATTAAAATAGTGATCAAAGTCTTTCTTTTCTCATGTTTTCATAAAACCAAATTATTTGACTTGACAAACCAAACATCTGACTACCAGCAGGAGAGTATATGTTCATCCTGACCAAGACAATAATGTTGGTTCCAGATTTCCAAAAATGAACTCAAGTGACCAGAGATGCTTCCCACTTTTCCCAAATTCGCTTGGATTCTATCTGCGGGCTTCTGTTAGGGATCCCTTGCAAGGTGTTAAGAAAATGAAGAGAAGGCTGACAGTTAATGAGGTTTGAAAGTTATTTCTGCACCCTCTTCGTATCGAGCGTTTGTTAGTATAATTCCAGCTTCTAGTGTTATTTTAGTTTACAGCTAGAATGACTCCTCCCCTCAACTGATCTTGGAGAAATTAGCCTAAAGTGAGGGATTTTTCTTTTGTAAGATACACTAAGGGGAAGAACTTCAGCCCTCTTGAAACAAGTCTGATGTGAGTTTCATAATCCCAGTTTTGACCTTTTGTGGAAAGTTTTTACTGCATGTGGTGTAACTCCAGTATCCTAACTATGGACACTCCCAGGAGCCCCAGCAGGGCCTGCTAACCACTTTACCCGAGTGAGGGGAAGCCTTCAGTTGGTTCCCATCTCTAGGTGGGATGGTATTTTGCCCCGTGAACCCAATTAAGCAGTCCAAACCTTCACTCCCTTGCGGAAGGGCGAGTTGTGGGTGGCTGTGCCGCTGAGGCAAACAAATGGCTTGGCAGCAGGCCCAAGCGAGTGGGAGCAACTGTTGCTCCCACAGACAGGGCGTAGCCCAGGCGGCCGCACCGGAAGCTGGGTCCCAGGAGAACGCCGTTTGAACCGCCGAGGCGCAATTCGGGGCTCCAGCATATGGAATATCCTAGGGTTTAGCCCGCGGGCGGCCAGAAGTAAACTGTAATCCGATCCTATCCTTGGGGTCGGAGGAAAGGAAAGCTGGTCTGGCCTGGCAGCTTTGTGGCAGGAGCTCCCCTACCGCCGGCGTTTTCTCTGAGGAATGCCAGAAACGCACTTCCGCCGCGCAGGGCTTCCTCCTGGCCGTGCTTGCATCAGGCCAGCTTCCGCTTACAGACCCAGGGCTTTATTTAGCCTTCGCGTTCCTAATTCCCTTTCTTCGTTTAACCCTTTATGCACCTAGTACTCGCCCGCCCCGCCAAAAAAAAAAAAAATAGGCAATACAGTATCATTTCGAACATTCCCTGATTTTGAAGCAGTTGATTCACTCTCTTTAATACCCTGCCACAGCCACCATCTTCCGGACCTAGTGGTGGCCAGTCTGTGCCCATTGTCCATTGCTGAAGGGAGGTAATCATTTACCAGGGCGAGGTGGCCAACGCCTGTAATCCTAGCAGCTCAGGAGGCTGACGCAGGGGGATCACAAGTTTGAGGCCTGCCTCAATAATCTAGCAAGACCCTAAGCAATTTAGACCATTTCAATTAAAAGGGGGGGAGGGCTGAGCCTATAATTCAATGGCAAGGCACCCTTGGTTTCAATCCCCAGTACACTTCCCCGCCTCCCGCCCCGCAGGCAAAAGAAAAAAGTTTTATGCTGCTTGGCTAAGAGAGGTAGAAGCAATAAGCTCTCCTATAGGACTGACCGAAATACTTGAAATCCAGCTCCTCGCCACTCCTTAACAGCTGTGTACAAATTGGAGAAAGTTACTTTTCTGAGTTTCATTGTTCATTTGTTAGATTTGTTGGATGGATTAAATGAGAATGTATGCAGAGCCTTAGAACACTATATGCCAGTATCTGACCAAATAAAAAGCTTAGATAAAATAAAGGGTCTGGGGGTGTAGCTTAGTGGTAAAGCATAAGTTAACTTGCCGGATGCCCTGGGTTCAATCCCTAGCACCACAAAGAAAGAAAAGGAAAAACTGGCGATATGTTCAAGTTTTTCTCGAATGTATTAGGTATGAAAAGTGCTTTTGATTCACTGTGTCCATGGAAGAGGGCATGGGTGTGGTCTAATACTGGTAATTCAGGAGCAGGTGTTTTTTTCCACAGCTCTTTAGCATGTTTGGCAGCTCCCAGTTCCTAAGGAAATTTCCCTTTTTATTCAACTTATCCCTTTTTGCAGGGCTTTGTTTCTGAATGAATATCATCTGGGGGTGATGGAGAAGCCATAGTTTGGTAACATTCTCATGGGGTTTTTTGTTTCGTTTTATTTTGTTTTTTCCACAAGGAAAACAGATGAAGAGGTCTGTCCTCTTCCACCTGCATTTTAGGCTTTTGCCTGATAGCAAGCCATAATGTTTCCCAACTCTTACTATGCTGCAACCACCCTCTCCCCTTTTAATTTTTTGTTCATTGCTTCCTGAACAGCGAACTGGGTTTAGCTAGGTACAGATCAGGGGATATATTTCTCTCTCTCTCTCTCTCTCTCTCTCTCTCTCTCTCTCTAAAGAGCAAGCTGGGCATGGTGGCTCAGGCCTGTAATGCGGGCCACTCAGAAGCATGTGGCAGGAAGATCATTAGAGGCCTGCCTCAGAAATTTAGTGAGGCCCTAAGCAACTTAGTGAGACTCTGTTTTAAAATACATGAAAGGACCGGGGGTATAACTCAAAGGTAAGTATCTTGGGGTTCAATCCCTAGTCCCCCCCAAAATAAGAGAAATCTTAGTTTTTATTAAGTTCCTTTCATGACAGTAGCTGTCTGTGCTTGTGATAATTTATAGAGCAGTGATAAAGAGTTAAACATACAAGAGATTATTATTTCCCATGAGAAAGAAAAAACTATAAATTTGTGACTCCATGATCCACTGAGTCTTGAAATATTAAGGGATAGTTAGAACTTTTTCCTTCCCATTGTTTATTTTGTTTTCAGTTGCTTTCTACAAAACCCTGCAGGGCTCCAAATCCTTGTTCCTTCAGACAATATTCTCAGTGACCCATAACTGAGTCTAAATGAGACTATCAGTAACCACAATTTACACTAGGAGTTAAAATTATTGGATTCCCACACCAGCTACCTTTTTCTTTAACTCATCTTTTTGAGGTTGAATGGAAAAGTTTATATGAAGTTTAGAAATAATATCTAAATATAATCTGTGATGATAAAGGTTAGAGCATTTAGGTTTGAGGCTGCAGTGATTGAGAAAGGCATATGGAGTTACACATTTCTTGTAATATAAAAATTCTTAAGTTATATATCCCAATAAAAATGTAAAAGAATAATGAAATGATGGCTGGGAGTGTGGCTCAGTGGTAGAGCACTTGCCTGGCATTTGAGAGGCCATGGGTTCACTCCCTAGCCCTGAACAAGGAAAAAAAAAATTAATGATGTAGAAAGATGGACAAATAATATATACAAGATAATCCCGTTTTGCAAAAAAAAAAAAGTTATTGTGTGTACATGAAAATAATTTCCTCTGGCAGGCATTGTGCTACACACCAGCAGTTCAGGAGGATCACAAGCTCAAGGCCAGCCTCAGCAACTTAGCAAGACCCTGAGCAACTTAGTGAGACCCTTTCTCAAAGTGGGCTGGAAATGTAGCTCAATGGTAAAACAGCCCTGGGTTAAATCCTCAATGCCAAAAAATATAAATAAATAATAATTTCCTCTGGATATTGAGAGCTATTGGAATAATGAATATTTTGTCATTGTTTTTCTATTTAGATGGGGACGGGGGTCTGGCTTTGTTTTCCCAGGCTGGCCTCTACTCACAATCCTCAACTTCTGTCTCCCAGCAACTGGCATTACAAACATGCCACCACACCCTAATGATAAATAAGAATTTTATTACTTTTTACTTTTAATACATTCTGGAGTAATAATGTATTACTTTGAAATAATGGAAACAATAAAAGTTACTTTGTAAATCTTTGTTAGAAGAAATGGGTATTCTGTTAACTTCTCAATTTTTGTAGAGGAAAATAATGTAATTTTGTTAAATGAATAAATAGAAATCTTTAAAAACTGGCGTTACCTCTAAAAGATGTTATGTTGTCTTTGGAGTTTGAGGACGAGGTACTGTTTCTTTCATTTTATTCTCTTGCATTTTTTTTCTTTCAAAAAAAATGCATGTTTTACTTTGCTAAAATAAAAGATGAAACAAAATGTGTCTCAGTGTAGTATTTTAAAATTTATTTTCATCCTGGTTACCCTACCCTTTCCCTTTGCCACTCAGCAGGCAGATCAAAGAAAACACCTAGTGAAAGACAATTTGAATAACAGTCATATCAAGTAGAGACATATTGTGAATTGCTCAATATAAAGCATGATGTTTTGTTTTTCTTTCCTTTCCTTTTTTTTTTTTTTTTTTTTAATTGAGGAGTGGGTATATAGCTTCTCTGTTCATATAAACTACATTATACTCTTTACTCTTATGAGGGCCTTTTTAATCAAAACAGTTGTCACAGTTTGTATATTCAGCGCCCTCTAGTGCATTATTTTTGAATTACAAAAGCATAATTTATCCTTGCTAAACTGGTAGGAAAAAAATGTAAACTTCAGTCCATCTTTCCACTGTGATTTATTTTCCTAAGAGACCTATCTACACCTACATGCCTTTTCTTAGCCAAGAGATGCAGTAGGCTGCAATTTTTCTCATCTGTAAAGTAAGCATGATACAATCGTAAGTACCAGAGTTCCTCTGAAGACTAAATGAGTAAATACATGAAATGAGGTTGCCTGGCACATAGTAGGGGCTCAATAAATGCAAACTTTTTTGGGGGGGGGGTGTAGTGCTGATAATGGAAACCAAGGTCTTGGTTATGCTAGGCAAATGCTCTAATCCCAAGACCCTGATTGTTTTTCCAAATATAAATTCAGTCAATTCTGTGCATGATTGAAGCCAAATAAACTCATCTTGGTTCAGGTGTCCTAATTATAATCTAGTTGGGAAGTGTAAGGAACATTAAAGAGTAATCCGAAAGTAAAGAATAAAAGCCTAGAGATAGGGGCTGGGGTTATGGTTCAATGATAAAGCGCTCGCCTAGCATGTGTGAGGCACTGGGTTCGGTCCTCAGCACCACATAAACAAAATAAAGGTATTGTGTGTATCTACAACTAACAATTTATTTTTTAATTATTTTTTTTTTAGGTGTAGATGGACACAACACAATGCCTTTATTTTTTGTGGTGCTGAGGATCGAACCTGGGTCCTGCCTGTGCTAGGCAAGCGCTCTACTGCTGAGCCACAATCCCAGCCCAAAAAAAGAAATCTTTAGAATTACCTCTAGATTTTTTTTTTTTTTTTTTAATCTAGTCCCATCTTACTGAGTCACTTCATGCCAATTCTGAAGTCAGGGATCATGTTAAATTTCTGGTATTCTTCCTGGTGCATATAATTGTGCACCCTCAACAGTATTTCTTGTTTTAATATTCAAAATCTAACTTTAGTCCAGAGGATTTTGCAATAGAGTAACTTCTGAACAGGATCTGTGTTATCAATGTGCAAGAATAAAAGAAGTGTAAACCAAATTAATTTTCTCATAAACAGCTACCAGTTAATCTTTTATTGAACTTTTATTAAGGTCTAGACACTACCAAGAAATTTGCATACGTGACTTCTTACTTCTTACTTTCACAAACATTCAATAAAGGAAAGGGACTATCCCTGTTTTTCCAAGGAGAAAGCTGTGCTGACACTGATAATAATTGATAGAGTCATACTTAAATCTGAACCTACATCTTGAGTCTACAAACATAACACTCCATCAGAAAATTTCCAAAGGAAGAACTTTTTAAGTTAAGCAGTTCTCAGAGGTGTATTCAAGGAGAATCTTGGCACTCCTTTCAAGCACCACACCAACAGTTTTAAGCCTGCTTTTTCAAGAAAGCCCTCCTATCCATCCTTGCCATAATGATAATTATCACACTTATTTGGTATCTCACAGTTTTCAAAGGTGGCATCTTATGTTTTCTAGAAACCCTTTGCATTTGTCATTAACTGAACCTCCAAGCTGGGAGCAAGTTCTTTTCTGGCAGAAGACTACAGCTGCTATTATTTACCCTCCAGGGGATAAAAAGCAAATCCCAAGCCTTAGAGCTGGGAACATGGAGCTCTGGCTGTGCAAGCATATAAAGACATTTAGACAAAGGGGGAGGGGAGGCTCACATTCTGGCCATCGTGGTTGTATAGGGCCATAAGCTTTCCTGCTGGAAGCTGTACCACAGACCCAAAAGCTCCATCTGGGTTGGCAAAACTACATTCACCAGTCCTTGAATCAGCTGTTCCTATCTATGTACTCATTGCCTGTTCCAGATGTCATCTCCTTTCATTGCTTTTCCTCCAACTTTCCTTCCTGACCCCCATCCTCAACCCTAATCAGTTCTCCTCTTTAAAAGCTTCCTCCTGGTTTACACCTTAACCTCTTTGAAGGATTGCAGAACCAAAGCTTGTGTGGGCTGAAGGTTATAAATCAAAGGCATAGACAGGCAGTGTGGGGGAGGAGACTCCCAAAGAGTGGAGAGGCAGCAACTTTAAAACAAATGGACTTATTTCATCCCATTAGGATTTTGATTTTTAAGGTCTACTGTTGTGGAAGAGCATGTCACCATAAGCTAGGGTTTCTGGAACTTTGGGAAAAAGCAAAGCAGAAGTAGAGAGTTGCCCATATGTCTTCTGTAACAGTTTCAGCAAAACTGGCCTAAAGAAGCCTCAGTTTCTTCTTCAGCAGAATAGGTATCACATTTCAAAAGTGGCTTTAAAGCATAGTGGCATCAACCATCGATAGTTTATCCATAATTAGAAATTTCACCAAAGGACAGAAGAGGTCAGATTTTGAAACAGCTGACTGAATGTCATTTAAGAAAAGTTGAAGTCTCCAGTTTTCCATTAACTGTGTTAATGGGGGAGATCCCAAAACAGAATTACACTGGGACTTTAATTTTCATTTGCATTTGGCATTATGAGGCATTTGAGTAATTAACATTTTAATATGGGCGGTGCCCATGGTTCTGGAAATTTACAACTGTTTACAGCCAATAACAAAGCTACTCATTGAAGATGTTAACAAGCCTGGAGTGCTGTCAAATGATTTTTCCAGCCTCCGGACCAACTCTGCTTATTGAGGCCTGGAAACAAAATGGGTTTTGGCTTTAGATAGAGGGAGGTTTAAATCCTGATATTGCTTTGCAAATTTTTAGATTTCTCACTTGAAAAATAAAAAAAAAAGTAAAATAAATTCTTATTTTGTTGTATTTATTTTTTTAAATTATTTGGTGGGGTCTTTTTTTTGTTTTGTGTGTGTGTGTGTGTGTGTGTGTGTGTGTGTAGTACTAGGGATTAAACCCCAGAGGTGCTCTGCTACTGAGCTAAGTCCCCAGTCCTTTTCATTTTTTGTTTAGAGACAAGGTCTCACTAGTATCGGCCCAGGCTGGCCTCCAACTTGTGACCCTCCTGTTTCGGCCTCTGGAGTCACTGGTATTACAGGTGTGAAAAATAGGGAAAATGAAATAATATCAAGTACCTTGACCATGGAATCAGAGAATGACCTCAGAAGTTGTGAGGGTATGCCCAAAGCCATGAAATATACGTAGAATTCAATCACCTAGTTCAACTTTCCCCCCACCCCAGGGATTGAACCTGGGGTGCTTAGCCACTGAGCCATCTCCTCAGCCCATTTTATATTTTGAGACAGGATCTCAGTCACTGAAGCTGGCTTTGAACTTGTGATCCTCAGTCTCCCAAGCCATATTATTTCAACTTCTAAGTAACTTGGATTGAGAGCTTCTGTGAGTGGACCGGAGTTGCTAATTACTTGGGTTGGGAAAGCTGTAGATCATAAAGGGGGTCCCAGAAGATCCAGGAAGATCACACCAGAATCACCTGCTAAAATCTCTGGCCGATGAGCAACCTCAACTCACATGGTAAACATACTTTGTGTTCCAAAGACCCATTCAAAAAAATCAAAAATAAGTTGCTACTCAGTAGAGGACATGGCTACATGAATGGACACTGAAGTTTCTTAATAGATCCACTCCAACACCTTGATTACAACCTGATAAGAGGGAGGCCCTGAATTACAGGCACCAAGCAAACTATACCCCAGATTCCTGACTCAGAAACTGTGAGGTAAGTGTTTTAAGCTGGTTTACAAGAAGTTGCTGCTGTACGGTTTAGCCTTAGTTATTTTAACCTACCTTATGTGGTAATATATGAACAATTCTCGATTCTTTTATATTTATACCATATGGCAGATGTGGCCTTGAGTTTTCTTCATTGCCTGAGAGACCAGATGACAAGAAGACTCATTTGGGTAGTCTTCCTACATGAAACCATTTACACCACATGCACAAATTCTGAATTGTGGCTGTAGGAGAAGGGGTAATTAGAATCAGGCAGAAAGAACTGAACACTGCCTGAGCATCCATGATCTGAAAACACAAGCTGAAGTTCTACAGTTTCCTTACCATCCCTGTGATATCACTTGTCCTGAATTAAAGAGTCATTCTTGATCACTGAGTAGATTTGCGTTTTAAGACCATAAACAGAAAGTTTGGTTAACTAATCGTACATTCTTTCCAAAGAGCATGTTTGTTTTCAAGTCAGGGAAGTCTGAGCAATATTCTGCTAAATGTTTAGCTCTGGTATTACTTAGGATACGGATTCAACCATTGTAACAAAACAGATGCCAACACAGGGGCCCAGTTCCTTCTCATGTGCTACCATCCTTAACACATGATTTCCATGTCACATGCTCCCACTCTCAACTCTGCGCCCCAGCAGAAAGAGGGAAGGTAAAGACACACTCCTCTTTAAGAATAACAGTCTGGATGTTGCATACATTGCTTATCTTTCTATGGCCTAGCTAGCTGGCTGGGAAACCCATAGTAATGTGTTGGGCTAATTTTCTATCTCTAGAAGGGACCAGGTGTAACAGTGTCCACCTGTAGTTCCAGCTGCTTAGGAGGTTGAAGCAGAAAGATCACTTGAGCCCAGGAGTTTAGAAGTTCAGGAAGTTGCTGCTTTATGGTTTATCCTTTCATTTTAATTTGTGCTATGTGCTAATGCATGAACAATTATAATTATCAATACTTCATTTGAATTCATACTATGGCTTGGCACAGTGGCACATGCCCATAATCCCAGTAATTTAGGATGCTGAGGCAGGGCCTCAATAATTTAGCAAGGCCCTAAGCAACTTAGCAAGACCCATCTCAAAATGAAAAGGGCTGGGGTTGTAGCTCAGTGGTAAAGTGCTCCTGAGTTTCAATTCCCATTATCAAAATGGGTACCATGTGGCACATGTGGCCTCAAGTTCTCTACATTGTCTGAGAGATCAGATGGGCAATATAGCAATGCCCCATCATGAAAAGAAAAGTGCATATTGAAGAATAACAGTTTCTACCATGGTTCCCTTCCCATGGTTTTGATTCCACACATACCTAATTAATAATTCAAAGTACTGAGCTAGAAGCCTCCTGAGTTTATTATGTAAAGAAAATGTTAGCCAGGCCTAGTGATACATACCTATAATCCCAGCTACTCAGGAGGCAGGAGGATTGCAAGTTTGAAGCTAACCTGCCCAACTTAATGAAAACCTGTCTCAAAATTTTAAAAAGGTTAGAGTTGCTTAGCATGTGGAAGGTCCTGGATTCAATCCCCAATACTGCAAAAAAGAAAAGAAGGAAGAAAAGAAAATGATAAAAACTAGAGACATTTTTATACTATTCATTATTTTTGGTTAGCAGAAAATATGAATCACTAAGAATTTAAGAATTACCATCATGAGACTCCATCACCCACTGATAATGATTTATGATTCTGATGCCTTTTCTAATAAAAATGTATACATCCATAACACAGAATTTCCTGCTGGTGATTCACATTAAATGATAAATGGCCTATAGTATTGCGTGTTGGATAGGGTGGGGAAAGGACTTTAACCTGTCATAACAATTAAAAGAATATAGAAATTGAGAGATTTTGGGCTGGGATCGTGGCTCAGCGGTAGAGCGCTCACCTAGCATGGGAGGGACCCAGGTTCAATCCTTAGCACCACATAAAAATAAAGGCATTGTGTTATGTCCATCTACACCTAAAAAATAAATGTTAAAAAAAAGAAAGAAAGAAATTGAGAGATTTGTTTGGATTTTAGTTCCACATTCTAAATGACTATAATGTGACCCTGAACAAATAACTAAAATTCTTTTAAAATTTTTTTAATTTTAATTTAACATTTACAGTACTGGGGATTGAACCCAGGGGAGCTTTACCACTTGGATACATCCCCAGCCCTTTTTATTTTGAGAAAGGGAGGGTCTCACTAAGTTGGTGAGGCTGGCCTCAAATTTGTGGTCCTCCTGCCTCAGCCTCTGGCATGCACCATGGCAACAGGCCACTTAACGTTTCCATTTCCCATCTGTAAAATGGAAATTACTGTATTTGTCATAGGGGGCTAGACTACTGCAGTGTGTCACCATGCCCAGCTAAAATATTACTTATATTTGGTGTTTCCAATCCCCATCCCCACTTTTAGATAATTATGAAAATCAATTATTCCTTCCTCTATCCCTTCAGGTATTCTTGGGCACCCACCATGTGGCCAGAATTGAGAAGGAAGGGCACACCAAAATGTTCTGAGAAATGTCAGCTGCAATACATTCATGAAGGGCTACTAGCAAGGGGTGGGTGCCAGCTGATTGCTGTGCACACCTGTAATGCCAGCGACTCTGGAGGCCGAGGCAAGAGGATCAAATGTTTGAGGCTATCCCTGGCAACTTAGACCCTGTCTCAAAAAAATAAAAAGGACTGGGAATGTAGCTCAGAGGTAAAATAACCTTGGTTCAAGCCTCAGTACTGAAAAAGAAATGGAAAAATAAAGAAGAGGCTGCTAACTGCCCATAGCATTCTTTTGGCGGGGGGCGGGGCAGAGGCAGTGGATACTGGGGAATGAACCTAGGGCCTCCTGCAGGTGCTCTACCTCTGAGAGCTCAAGATCTCTCTTTGTACCTCTTCCCCAGGGCCAAGAGGAGTCAAAGCAGTCTGCTGGGGGATGCTGCCATTTTACCCTGCACTGGCTCCTCAGCCCTATCAGCCCAAACTCTACTAATGTACCAATCAGCATTTCCTAGTTTTATCTAATCTCTTCTATTTGCTCCACCCTCTGAGAAGGAAATAGGAAAACAGAAGTTGGTAAAATCTTGTGTCAGAAAGCAGGGTTCCATTTCTAGATCCAAGAAAAACTTCCTGTTTTGTTAAGACTTTTCTTAGGAGCGGAAACTAGCTCTCTCAAATGAAAACCACAATTAATAATTCGCTAATGTGTACTGTGTATTTAGCAAGCCTAAAATACAAGAGGGGATTGGTGAAGAGAAACCATCAGCTGAACGCCCCCAACTGAGCAGAGTTCCTCCTCACTTTCCCACCACCACTGCCTGAAGGAACAGGGACAACTAGGGGAGTAGAAAAGCATTTGGGACAACCTGTCAAAGTAACCCAGCAAAGCCTCAGCGGTCACTCAAGGACTGTGTTACTCAGATTGCTCATCCTTTTTCCAGATGGAATTAAATTTTTACAAAACAAAACAGAAAAGCTGCTGTGTTGGCCTACAAATTAACCCCAGGATTGGTTCCAACATATGAAGTTTATGTCTTGCTTTCCTTATGTAACCAATACAGCTGGTGGTGGAGTAGGAAGTAGAGACAAGAGGATTCTATTCAAGAGCCCTGGATGACAGACATTTGGAGCTGTATTACTAGAGCTTAAGACCTCCACCATCCTGGCAATAGAAGAAGAAAATACATGGAGAATTCACACCTGCACTTCCGTGCTTCAGCCTGGAAGTGACAGTTTCTCAGTGGTTATAAAAACAAACAGGGGGCTGGATAGATGGGAAAGCATATAAATATTTGGTAAGTAATAAATACCTCTTCCCTAGCATCCTTTGGGGGTTGGGGAAAGTGCATACTGGGGACTGAACCCAGGAGCTTTCTACCACTGGGCTATAGCTCCAGCCCTTTTTGAGACAGGGTCTCACTAGGTTACCTAGCCTGTCCCCAAATTTGTGATCCTCCTGCTTCAGCCTCTGGAGTTGCTGGAGTTTCAGGTGTGCACCACTATGCCTGACTTCCTAGCAGCCTTTTAATGCTTCAAGCATGCTACAACATGTGTAGCAGCTCAGAATCCTAAAAGGATCACTTGTCTCATCTAAGGTTCTTTCTTATTTATTGAGCATCTTAACGTCTCTGGTCAAAAATAGCCTGCCCCATTTAAGGGTGGATTCTATATAAGGACTTCACTCTCAAAAGTTTCTCTCTCTCTCTCTCTCTCTTTTTTTTTTTTTTTTTTTTTTTTTTACCTAATTAGCTAGTCCACAGGAACTAGCAGTTCAGCATGATCTCACAGAATGTTGTTGGGAGACTGACACAGCTTGGTATCCCTGGAAGCATGGATCCCTGGAAGTCACTGGAATCAAAGCTAGTTTTTTTTTTTTTTTTTTTTTTTTTTTTTTTAAATCATGGAATTGTAAGCCATCCACATGTAATTCAACTTAAATGACAACGTAAAACTGAAGAATTGTTCTCTGAAGGATAGTTGACCAAAATTGTTTCAAATACATTATGATTCAAGCCTCCTCTTGCAAGAGTTGACTCATGTTTGACTCTAGGCCAGTGTCTTCATGCCCAGGGAGGATTCTCTGTACTCATAATAATTAGTAATTAGTTATATATACAGTCACACACCTATGATGAAGTTCTCATGAACAAACTTGTGTGCCCTTACCAGGAAGCAAAAAGATTCACTTTCTGTATGATAGCTCATCCAGTTTTTAAATTTATCTGCCTTCCCCTCTTGCTCCTTGCTTTGGGAACATTTTGTCATTCATCAAAAAGGCAGGAGAGAGCAAGGGAAATACAGATGAGTAGGAAGCTCACTGACTTCACAGGGCGGTTCTCAGTCACTTTGTTTTACTTGGCCTGCTTCAGAGCTATTTGGGGACACATGAGGTTCTCCAACCATGAGGCCCTTTCCAGACCTCCTTTCCCCTTAGAATGACACATTATCCTCCCTTCAAATGTGGCAATTGTAAATTCCTGCCTGAGGAGCAGCAATTGCTTTGAATTACACACTATTTGAATAACCCAGTATGGAATTAACAAGGCCTCATTGTTCTTCAATACTTTATTGAAATCTGTTGTAGTAATTTCTGACATTATATTCCCCTGCCTTGCATTTGACTATGCAAAGGAACAGTTTTTTTTCTCCACATTGTAATTGGTTATTTTTAATTTTATATGTAATAAAACTTCTTTTTACCATTTTATCAACACTGAACAGGAAGAAATAATAGTATCGGGGTTTTTCATTTAATTTTTTTCTTTCCATTTCCCTCTCTTTGGCATCTCTGATATGATCCCTCACCTTAAAAGTTTCTCAAATTTGGAGTGTCCAAAATAGTACTTCATGACTGCCATATACACACAGTATATCCACACAATTTAGGATTCTCCCCCCTTACAATTTGAGTATATGCTCTTTCTTAAATAGACCTCAGGAGCACCAAATCAATCAATAATCATCCCTGGCTCGTGACACACTCATCATTGGTCTAGAATGCTATCTTAAATGTGTTTTTATGACAACTCAAGACAATCTAGATTTACTCTTCAAATTAAAAACAATTATTTGGGTGAAGTGACACATAGCTAGTTACAGTGACTCCTGAGGCTGAGGCAGGAAAATCATTTGAGCTCCAAAATTGAGGAAGCCTGGGCAACAGTAAAATGCTATTTTTTGTTTGTTTTGTTTTCTTTCTCCTAGTACTATGGATTGAACCCAGAGGCCCTCTGCCACTGAGCTACATTCCCAAGACCTTTTTAATTCTCTTTTGAATTTTGAGACAGGGTCTCAAAAATTTGCTAAGACTGGCCTCAAACTTGCAATCTGGCCAAGCATGGTGGCACACACCTGTAATCTCAGCAGCTGGGGACAGGAAGATCGAAAATTCAAAGCCAGATGCAGTAATGGCGAGGCACTAATCAACTCAGTGAGACCCTGTCCCTAAATAAAGTACAAAATAGGACTGGGGATGTGGCTCAGTAGTTGAGTGCCCCTAAATTCAATCCTCGGTACCTGCCCCCCCCCCAAAAAAAAAACACTGGCAATCCTCCTGCCCCACCCTCCCAAATCACTGGGATCATAGGCATACCACCATGTTCAACTAAGACCCCATTTCTTTAAATTAAAATTTTTTCAAAAAGTTTCTCACTTGTAAATTTTTTAATCATTTGCAGATAAAACTTAACAACCAATAGTAAATCTACCAATATTTACTTCCTAACTAAAATTGTTTGTAACAGAATCAAAATTGAATCTGTCTATAATGACAAAGTCTAAAAGTAAGATCAATAAAAATGTTGAAATCAAGATGTAACAAGGTTTTAAGTAATCACATTTTGATTAGACTTTTATAAAGGTTAGAACAGACCCTTATAAAGGTTTCTGATTGAGAGAATGTGAATCAGTGTATTAGGGCCATCATGGAATCTTATAGCCCAGTGAAGTCTAATAAAGGTCATGAAGATAAAAACCAACTTGCAGCCAAAATAACTACTGAGAAAATTTCATACCCCATGAATAGGTAATGAAGTAAAATCTATACACCACTGAATAAAAATATAAATTCTGCTTAATAATATAAAATTTTAGGCCTACATTGCTTTTACTCCCCCAGAAAATGTTTTTCAAATCTGAAAAGGAATAATCTTAACTCATTTGTCCTCAACAACTTCTCAGATCTTGTGCCTAGGCTGAAATTTTTGTGTCAGGAGAATTGGGAGATATTTTTGATATAGTTATACTATCAGAAGTATAATGATATTTTTCTTATTTACTGAACCCAGAGGTGCTTTACTATTGAGAGACAACCTCAGCCCTTTTTTGTTTTTTACTTTGAAATAAGGTCTTACTAAGTTGCCTAGTCTAGCTTCCAACTTATGATCTTCCTGCCTCTGCCTTCCATGTAGCTGGGATTATAGGGATGTTCTCCTGTGCCTGCCTAATAATTTTTTTAAAAAAAAATCTTTGAGATGGTGGAAGATAGCTGTGCCAGGAAGGGTGGAATAAAGGTTATATCTTAAGCCCTAGCATGTTAGAGGAAGAACTGGAGAGGCACCAGCTGTTGAGAGGAGAGTAATAGGGTCAAGATAGAAAACTATCAAGGAAAATTCAGTTTTTGATATGATAGCCAGAAAAATTGAACAACTACTAGAAGCAGAAAGGAATCTACTTGAACATGGATCCACATACGTTGGACTTAATGCTGCTCTCTATGGCCTAATAGCAAACAGTCCTTTCCAGCGCATCTTACCATAACACAAGCCGGAATAGCTGCTGGCTTACCAATAGCAGTTCTCCCATTGACAATGAATGCATCTTTCAAAGGTTTTGTAAGTTTACCTTTGAATATAGGTGATTTGAATTGTGAAAACTGTACCATGACACAGGGTGGACTTGTTGGTTTTGTTTTAGGAGGTCTGTACCCTATGTTCTTGGCTATGACTATAAATGATGGCCTAGAAGCCAGGTATCAATCAGCCCTGGTACCAGACAAAGGAAACACCTTAATTTACTGGATTAAAATTTCTAAGCCTATCTTCAGAAAGATATTATTTCCCATTTTACTTCAGACTATGTTGGCAGCATAGTCTAGGGTCTAGACCATATAAAGTACTTATAAAGGCCCTTCAGTTACCTCACTAGAAATTCACTCATTTCGAGCAAATGTGTATACAAAAATAAAATTGTAAAGATAACCTGTCTCTTAATGTTAAAAATAAACATAAACTTGTAATTTATCTTAAGAGGTATGATTCTGGGGCTGTGGCTGTGGCTCAGTGGCATAGCACTTGCCTAGCATGTGTGAGGCACTGAGTTCAATCCTCAGCACCACGTATAAATAAATAAAAAATAAAGGTACATCATCAATTAAAAAATATTAAAAAAAAAAAAAGAGAGGTATAATTCTGGGACCTACAACAAAAGGCTACACACAGAGCAACAAAGACTGGACTCCAGATGCCCACTTAATACATTAAGCATTGAATTTGGACTGTAACATGAGAAAAAAATACAGAAGTTTTCAATGAAGACTTTACAAAGTCAAACAGGAAAATTAAAACAAAAATTGATATAGCAAAAAAAAAAAAAAATCTTTAGATGGTGACCATGAATGCTTTTTTTTTTTTTTCCTTAAAAAAGTTTACTTTATTGACATGAATGGCAAATTTATAAAAAGGTAACATGTCTTGATCTTTTCAAAATTATAACAACATCATTAAAATGAAAATTTTGTGTGTATTTTGCTCATACTGTACAGAAAAAGGAAAGCAAATATTCACGGGGTTCTCTGGGTTTCAAGATTTAAAAATATCACAATGCTTTGACTGAATAACATGATTACAAATGGGTATATATAAAAACTGCAGATGTGTATGCTTCACAACATCTCCCTTCTCTCTCATTCTCACTTTCTTCAAAAATCTCATTTATTAACAATTTGTTTACACTTTAAAAAATGCTTTCATAAATCTTACAGGTAGTTAGCTTAAAATGATTGCTTGGATCTTTAACTAAAACTAACAGTGGATAAAAAAGCAATATAAGTGCATTCAATACTGATCAATGTCTGAAATACCAAAAAAGAAAAAAACAATAACCCAAATCCTCTTAAATATATAAATATTTAAATATGAAAACCTCCATCAATAGTTGAAACAAAGTGTATTTAATGGTTTTAAGGGAAAAGGGAAGTGGGCACTTTATGCCAGAAGATTTAAAAAAGACTTTTCTAGCAAACCCTGCTATGGAAAAGCCTCATATTTTGAAAATTTAAACCTAATTTGAATGAAGAACTATTTAAAAAAAAATCACACCCACAAGTTTAAAAAAAAAAAAAAGGGAAAAAAAAAAAAAGCCACCCGGTAATTAGTGAAGGTGCAATATGTCAGTGAGGCAAATTCATTTCAAAGAAACAGGGGCTTCTTAGGCCTTAAAACTCCCTTGGTTTCCATTAAAATGGTTTCACAGTTGTTGTGCGTAACACAGGACTGGGTAATGAAGCTTGGGCCCCCTATCACCTGCTATTAATTAACTCTAACATAAGTGAGTATGAAACCTGGAAAGTGAATTGTCAACATCTGATTGATGAGGTACAGATTATCTGAATAAAATTTATGACCTGGCACGAGGAATCAGTAATCCCAACACAAGTTACTGCTTTGTAATGAATTCTGTATGGTTTGCATGTCCTTCAATAACTGAAGATTTTTCCTGCTTTTTTCTCCAGGTCTCTGTTTGGCAAAATCCTTCTTACTTGTGGTCCCTGTGATTCCAGAAGAACGGCTGCTGACATTTCCTTCTTCATCGAGAGTCTTTTTGTTAGCTCTTAATTCTTTCTTTTGCTTCTCTATCTTCTGTTTGTCTAGCTGGGCTTGGTATTTTCTGACTTTAGTTATTTGGTTGGCTTTTGCTTCCATCCTTCCCACTAATGCCTCAAGTTCACACTCTAAATTATCTTTTAATTCCATGGTTGGTGACTCCTGGATAAGTTTTGCAAGCTGCTGATGATCAAAGCTCATTTGCCCAAATTCATCCTGCAAAGTCTGTAAGACTTCTGACAACTCTTCATTAATGGTGCTGGAGGAGGAAGGTGTTACAGACTTCTTACTTTTACTACTTCGTGAAGATACAGATACTTGTTTTGCCAAAGGAACACTGTTGACTATTCGGTCATTACACAAGGCTTTACTATGTTGTTTCATCAGATGCAAGACATGCTGAACATTGGCTACTACAGCATGGCTAGGACTGGTGGACTTTCCGGCCACAAATGGCATATCACCCAAGCATAATCGATAATGTGGTTGCGCACCAAAATAGTTTCTAGGACCTTTCTTTTCTGGTGGTTTTGACTTCTTTTTTTTAATTTTTCTTGCACTGGGAACATATGAAGCTGCATTATCTTCAAAGATAAGTTTATTTGTTTCCAGACCAGTCTGCAACTCAGCTGCCTTAGCTTGCATACGTTTCCTTTCCTGTTCTTCTTCATGGAGTTTTGCTTCCAATTCTTGCATTTTTTTTTCTGCAAGGGCCTGCATTGTGGTAAGTTTGTTATACTCCTGTTCAAGAAGATCCAGTTTTTCAAGTTGGGTTTGAACATGTGTTTGATCATGTTGTCGTTCTCTTTCTAGGGAAACCTGTTTTTCTAAGACGGATGTCCTTTCCATTTCTGCATGCTTTATCATATTTCGCATGTATTCCAATTGTTTTTCCAAAAGATTACATTTATTTTCTGCAGCTAATAACTGGGATGTCAGTTCTTGATTGTGTTTTGATTCTTCATTCTTTGAATTCTCCCTTTCTTGAATCTGTTCATCCAGTACTTTTTTATACTCAATGGTTTCTCTTGACAAGGTTTTCACACTTTCTTCTGCCTGAATCCTTTCAAGTTCCAAGCGACGAATCTTATCTTGAAGATTCTTCAGAGCAGAAAAGATGGCTCTACTATTGCTTTCTGGATAGGCAAGGGTAGGCTTATTTGGAGAGCGTCGTAGATCACTATTAAGGAAAGGCTTATCAGATGGATATGATACATAAGGAGATGAAGAATGGCGAACCACACCCCTATTAGACCTTGATGGTTCAGCTGAGATGTTCGAGAACTGAGAATCAGAAACTGCAGAGACCGATGCCGTCGCCATTTTTCTGTCTGCCCAGCGCGGGCCTCCGCAGCTCCGGAGCGGTCTAGATTCTCTACTACTTCAAGAGTCGAGAGCCGCCCCCCAGGGGCGACCCTAAGCCGAACCCCTGATGGGAGCCATGAATGCTTAAAAAAAAAAAAAAAAAAAAAAAGTCTGTAATCTGTACTGAAAGGATTTTATCCTATACAGTTGCATGCCAGCTTCTCCCATTTCCAAACCAGAGGCTTTCTTTGAAGAATTTCTATTAGAAAAAAATAAAAAGAAGTGGTCATGGCTGCTGTCAATAATTTCATTAGTGAGGAGATAGATCGAAACAAGTTCCTTAAAGGAATTAGCTCTAAATTGAGGTGGCACACAAATGAAGCTAGATGAGTCTTTTATAGACCCTTGATTCAAAGGTGACATAAACAAAAACCCAATAAGATTTAAAAATAACAACAAAAATAAATAAAAACCCAAATCCAAAATCATGTAGTAATGTATAGGGAAGCAATACATATTTTAAATTATACCCCCAAAATCTGTTAAATTAAATCAAAATCTTGGGAACAGGTAGAAGAATCACTACAAAATTTAGGAAAACTGCCATACCTCCCAGGTGTTGATTGATTTATTTTTTTTCATATGAGTGGTGCATGTCTCCAAACCAATGAGTGAGAAAAACATGATGGGAAATTTGAAACATAAACTTTCAGACCACTGCTGATGACAATTTTTAACAAATATTCAGAGCTGTATCTAAATTAAAAGAAGCAAGGAGGTAAAAGTCCCAATTTGAGCCCAAAGTATTTCATATTTCGTAAACTATTTGGGGAAATTCCACAAAATCTGCAGGCCAAGTAATTTTATTTACTCTAACTCTCCAACCTTTCTATTTCACTTTGCTTCTGCCATTGTTATAAAACTGAGACGACAGCTGGAATAAACCTAGGAGCTCTCTTTTCCAAGAACAAACTACATATGCATCCTAGGCAGATACGAAAAGTTTTTTTCTTCCAAGTACAGGCTCTTGTCACTGTTGAGAAATGCTCTCCATGTACCTGTCTGCCTCAGATTGCCTTGTACTGACCAACCTCACCAGATTATCATGTTGTTAGGAGATGTGCTTTGGCACAAGACAGCGCACGCTCTGAGTCACCAGTGGCCGCGTCTGCTTATTTAAGACTTAGGAGGCTCAGCCCCAACAAGCTGGTGATTATCTACTGGGCACAGCAAAGCTCTGAGAATCTGAGGTCTCCCTCGTCACAGCTTTTACTCCTTTTCCTTCCATTCCACCTTCCATCCTTCAATGACCTAGTTAATCAGATGGCCTTTGTGCCTAAGTTTTCCCAATGAGGACTGGAGCCTTGCCCCTGACCTGGGGTTCAATTACACGGTCTTGCTCTTCACCAACTCCATACATTTCTCTCTGTTCTTCCACAGACCCAGTGCCTGGGGGTCTGATGAGAGTCAGTCAGTTGCTAAAGAGCCACTTCAGGACTTTAGTCCAGCATCTGGACTCCCACAGTCATCATTCCTGCTGCTTAATTTGCTCCCTGAAAATATTGATCCTAAACCAGATCCTATCTGGCCTTATCTACTCAACCCACTTGGTTATCTTTCCCAGAGCCAGTCTAGCCTGCTGGGTTAGTCTCCTTGCTCTGACTCACCCACCTGATTCTGTACCCTGTCTTCCCATCAGCAGATGCTGCTAGAATGTTGATGATAGCAGTAATTAATGTTAAATTAAGAGCCTAGTCTGGTTCAGTGAGGTGGCACATGCCCAATCCCAGGGACTCAGGAGGCTGTGGCAGGAGGATTGTAAATTTGAAGCCAGCCTCTCAGCACCTTAGCAAGATCCTGTCCCAAAATAAAAAATAAAAAGGGATGGAGATATAGCTCAGTAGTAAGTAGCCCAGGGTTCAATCCCGAGGACTGTTGAGAAACAAAAGATAAAAAATGACTTACTGTTCTGGGGGCCTGATGGACTTAAATTCATTTAATTATGACTACAATGGTGGAGAAACTGAGGCTGGGAGATATCAAGGATTTGTTCAATGTTACCCAAAGAGTAAGTAGCACAGCTATAATTTGAACCTGGATTTTTCTGATACCAAGTAAATACTGATAACCACTAGGCCAAGCCTTCTCAGTATTCATTTTGTCTCCACATTTCCCCCCAATATGGTATGTTTGTTAAAGAACTAGGAATATGGATGCCTGAGATAACTGACCTTGACCCTCAGGGACTGTACAGAATCTCAGTTATGCTGCCTCTCAGCAGGCCTTGGTTTTAGGTTCAGGCTTTGGACACAAACAATTAGAAAATGGATTCATGCTTCTATACTCCAGCTGACTTCACTCTCAGGTATGTGCAGATTTCCCTGGGATCTAGGAAGCCTCAAACCACAAGGTTCTGGCTCAAGCTTTCTGTTTTACTGATGAGAATTAAAGCTCAGAGAAGATAAGAGACTTGTCCCATATCACACAGCTAGTTAATGGAAGGCCAGGACCCAGCCTCCTGAGTCTAATCTTTGATGTGGACCAATAAAGGAGTCCTAACTGCAAGGATAATAAATGTTTCCTATGAGGAACAAATTACTGCTACCACCCATCTTTGCCAGGAACCAGGGCCTTCTGAATGCATTTACCAGTTTAGAATCCAAAAAGGCGTTTGTAAATGTATTCACATAATTGTGATCTAATTTACTCCACAAGACAAAATCAATTTCATGATAAGAAGCCGGGCACAATAGCACACACCTATAATCCCGGAAGTTTGGGAGGCTGAGGCAGGAGAATCGCAGGTTCAAAGCCAGCCTCAGCAACTTGGTGAGGTCCTGAGCAACTTAGGAAGACTCTTTCTCAAAATAAAATATAAAAAAGGGCTGGGGTGTGGCTCAGCACCTGATACAAAAAAAGAAAGAAAAAAAAAAAGAAGAAGAAGAGGAGCAATTTAATCAAGTATTTACTACACACCAGAGACTGCTCTATGTATTAAATTTATTCAGTACACATAAACCCTAGGAAGTAGTGCTTTAAAATTCCCATTTTACAGATAAGGAAACTGAGCTCAAGAGATGTTAAGTAACTTGCCCTAGATTATGTAGCTGGGAAGAAGCAGACCAGGATCTTGATGAGAGAGTCTACCTCAAAGGTCCACATCCCTAACTCTTGTAACAGACTGACTTTCCTGGGGAAGAGGGAATGGAAGGGGTTTTGTTGCTGTTTGGTTGGTTGGGTTGTTATTTTTGTTTTGCTTTCTTTTGTTTTTTGTTCTGGTACGGGAGATTGAACCCAGGGTCTTTACCATGAGCTACTGTCCTGTTCTTTCTTTTTCTATTTTAAGACAGGGTCCCACTATATTGCTGAGGCTGGCCTTAAACATGTAATCCTCCTGCCTCAGCCTCCCAAGACACTGGGATTACAAGTTCGTGAAGCCGAGTACAGCAGGAATGAAAGTTTTTGAAAATGCTCAGAAAGAACTGAAACTTTTTGTCTCAGATGAAGAGGAAACGACCAGTTATCTCAGGCATCCATATTCCTAGTTCCAAAGCTTACCTACCCATGGAGAGGGGGAACCATGTAGGACCCTGGTGGACTTTCCAGAGTTATCATTTTACTCTAGCAAACTGTTACCCTGCCCCATGTGGTTTCTAGGCCACTCTCAGAGTGCTTTATAATTACTTCAGTTCCTAAATTTAAAGCTTAAGCAGATAAGGTGCATAGAAACATGGAAAAGGAACAAAATAAAACTAACAATAAAACAAACTTTGGCAATTTTTAAATCTTATTGCACAACTCCTTGCTTGGGAAGAAATGCTCAAAAATCAACAAAAGAAGGGAAAAAATACAGGATGTTAAGAAGCATTTTTATTATTGTTTTTAGAAGTTTACTGCAAGACTCAGACTATTCCTGCCAAAAATAACATATCTCTTCCCTACAACCTACACAATTTTGGGTTTGCTGGGAATTTGGTGGCATTTTTCAGGGTGAAACCAAAAATTCCCACCAAGCTCATTTTAAAAAAGAATGTCCCAGACATGAACAGATCTGCCCAAACAAAAGGAGCTATTGGTTCTGGAGTTCATTGACCATGAGCGATGTGTCCCACAAGATTTTGGCTTGGAGACTGACATTTAACATGGGGTCTCTTCAGTGCACCCAGTTACTGTTTATCCATCTGAAGGTTTCTGTCCTGTGGGCAGGGAAGCAAAATAAAATGACACCAGATTGTTATGTGGGAAGAGCTTGGGACTGACAACCAAACAAAGCTGAGCTTCAATCCTGAATTTACCAATTCCTAGTGGTGTGAGCACCCCAACCTTCCATTACCTCACTGCAAAATGAGAACTACAATGCTACTCTGCAGGACGGTCATGGAGATTAAATGAAGTATTATCATATGTATATTACTCAGTCCAGTGTCTGAAAGTAGTAGCTTAAACTCCTCCACTTGGGAGAGACTGGATGTATGCAGATGTCTGACAGTTAAGAACAGAGAGAGGCCTAAGGAACTTACTGAGATCCTGTCTAAAAATTAAAAAAATATAAAGGGCTGGGGGGGGGTGGCTCAGTGGTTAAGCACTCCTGGATTCAATCTGCAGAAATTAATTAACTAATTAATTAATTAAAAACAGGGGGGAAGACACAAGACTGAGGAGCAGGCGTTTTGGACAGAAGGTTAAAATTTGAAAACCATTAGTCTTGGTTTTTAGTGTGCTGGAGGAGAGTATTGATTAGGTAAAAGATTTAGGTAAAAATATCAAAAGTAAAAGCAAAGCTCACTACCTAGGTTAGAAAAATATCCTCTGGGCTGAGGGCTAAGGGAAGAAAGAGTGGAAGTGATGAGGCAAAGAGGTGGTGGGGATAGGAGAAAAGAGCTAGATTTGAGTGCCAGCCTATATCTGAGTAAACTCCAGAAACTCCAGACACCCTGTGCCAAGGGGCAATGCTAGTTGCCTCCTGGCAGGAGTCTGGTAAAGACTTACACTTGACAGCAGCCGGGACTTTATTGTCTGATGAGCAGAAGAAACTGTGGATTCTGAGTTTCCCTATTCCATATGAACAATCCTTCCTTGCAACATCAGCCCTTGAGATAGAAGGTGGGGTCCGTAGTGCAGTGGGGAGGAGAGGGAGAATAAGTCCTCCCATTGATCCTGGATGGAACTGATCAGACCACCACAGGATTACTCCTGAGCCAGCACAAGGATAACAATTATGATTGTCACTTGTGTTGGAAATGGACTGGCACTCAGCATCCCTTTCTACCTCTTCCTAGGGTACCCATCTGTGCTGCAGAGGTTGGAGAGTTTAAAACTACATTTCCCAGACTCTCTTGCAGTTTCAGATGTGCAGCTCACCTGACTGCATGAATTTCAGGAGGTAGAAGTAAGGCAGAGGTCACTGGCCATCTTTTCTTGGCTTGCTTAGTCAAGTTTTATGTCAGTGGCAAAAGTGGTGGCCCCAGATCAACTTGCACTTTTCTGTAGTATAGCAAATGTAGTGTGTTTATGAGCTCAATAGTTTCAGTCGTAGCCTGATCCCCCACCTTCTATTCTTTGGCAGCAGAGGTAGTCACTCCAGAAGATCCAAGTTTACATGCCTGTTCTTTCTGTACTTCAACTATTTTGTAGGCATTGGCTTTCCTATATTAATTCCTTTGTGCTTCAAAATCTAGTCTAGGTCCGAGGGCTGTAGCTCAGTGGGAAAGCACTTGCCTAGCATGTTGTAAGGCCCTGGATTCAATCCTTACCTTCAAAACAAACTAAAAAAAAAAAAAACTTAGTTTGTTCTGTCTTCTTACATTAAGGATGTAGTACTTCAGAAGAAAAAGTTTGCCTTGAAATGTAACTGGAACATTAGGACAGTTGCACAGAAATGCTTACAATTTCAGAAAATCACGCAATGTGCCAAAGGAACAATGTGGACAGAACATGTGTCAGAGACTTGAGGGTGATTGCGTTCACCACCCTGGTTTTGGTTGGGCCCTGGGGCAGGGTGGGACTGGAAGGAAATGTCGACAAAAACCCAGCAGTGTGTTTTCTGAATAACTTTCCTGTTTCAGCTGACCCTGGCCTTTGCCTTGCTCCCTGCTTCCTCATTTGCACTCCCATATCATAAAACCCTGTTCACAGAGAGCTCCCATCCTTTCCTCCTAAGAAGTGAGAAAGCCCCCTTCGCCTCTCTTTTACCAGAGAGCTGGTGGGCCCTACCAGCCCAAGCACATGTCCAAACTGAAACTCTTATTTCAGAATATGCATGTCTATACTTTTCAAAGTATTTCATAGTTTGTAGTAAAAATGACCATGTGAGTATTATTTTTTATTTCATAAAGTGAGCCCTGTTGACTGCCAAGCATCATCCTGTGTGTCTGAGGAGTCTCAAGAATTATGTTCGCTAAGCTTGGCAGTACATGCCTAAAATTCCAGGGACTTGGGAGGCTGAGTCAGGAGGATCACAAGTTCAAGGCTAGCCTCAGCAACTTAGCAGGACCCTGTCTCAAAATAAAAAAATATAAAACGGCCAGAGATGTAGCTCAGTGGTAAAGTGCCAAAAAAATAAGGTAAAATGAAATAGAATAATTATGATTTTACTTGTTAGGGGAGATACAAGAACCAGCTTCCGTTGCTTAAGAAGCTAGATATGGAGATGTCTGTTGGTGCCCTGCCTAGAGAGTGTTTGATTAGCTATCCACAACAGCCAGACATTTGATATGACCCCTGCCTAGAAAGCCAACCTGGGTCTGACCCTTCTTGGAAAAAGCATTATCTACATCAAGCCTCAGACATGGCAGGACTTGGTCTATTCTTTTAGGAAACTCATGTTTCTCCAAGCCATCCCAGTCATGGGCCTAACTGAGAAATATGGGTGTTTCTGTCCCCTTTTCTAACACTACTCTCTTATCAGCTATGGGTCCTGAATCACTGCACTGAGACCTCAGCTCCTGTCTCTGGATAACTTCTCTTCTGGTCTCCTTTTCCTGAGGTCAGAGCTCCCAGGCACAGTCCTGAGGAAGGTGAAATATAGCCTGCATTAGGGTTCTTCAGAGAAACAGGACCAATAGGAAGTGTGTTTATATAAAGAGATATTTGAGGAATTGGCTCACACTATTGTAGAGATTTGACAAGTCCAAAATCTGACGTGGGTAGGAGAGGAGGCTGGAGACCCTGGAAGGAGTTATAGTTCAAGCCCAGAGGCAGTCTGCCAGGAAGAGCCGATGTTGCAGATGAAGTCCTAAAGTGATCTGCTGCCGAAGTCACTCTTGTGGGGTAGGAGTGGGATGTCAGCCTTTCATTCTGTTCAGGTCTTAAATCAACCAAAGGAGGCCAGAACAACTGACCAAATGTCTGGGCACTGTGACCCAGCTGGGTTAACACAAAATTTACCATCACAGGCCCTTGTTACTGTGTCAGGGGAGAATTGTCTCATGTTCTGGTGTACTTGGCCTCACCCCTTCTCCCATGTAGTCACTTCATCACAGGTCCCTCTCCAGTGTCCCCTCCCCTGACTTTAAGGGCCTGGTGTGCTTTGAGAATCAAGGGTGGGGAAATGCCAAGTAGAAGGAGGTTGCTGAACTGGACACTAATTAGGGAAATGCTGGGCTCAAAACTGGCTCTCTTCACAAATTCCCAGCTGGTATCCATCTCCTGGCCAAGCCAGAGAACACTCTTTTCCCTCAGGGTTGCTTCCACAGCAATATTCCACCCCACAGTTCTGGGGAAGATATTTTCCTAGCCTTCACCAACATCTTAAGAGCCCTGGAGCTTAAGTTTAGCCAACCACCCTCTCTCCAGCTGGTCGGCCCTACCAGCTCAAGCACATGTCCAGAGCTTCCTGAGTCCACGTGTGTGGATGAATTGAGCCATAGTGACATTAGTCATGTTTACTGTTGATTGAAAACAAGGGCAAGCTGTAACCAAGGCCTCAGTGTGGCTTTTGACTTAACAGTTGCTCACAAACTATAACAAGACTGTAAAAAGGACCAAAATAGAAACTGTGGATATGGGAAGAGTAGATAGGAGACCAGACTCTTCCCATTCAGTAGCACAAAGGAGGCTTTATTACTGGAGCAAAGCCATGTATGTGTCCTCCTCAATGTCGTTTGGTATTTCTTCTTCTTTTTCTTCTTTTTTAATAATACATTTTTTTAAGAGAGAGAGAGAGAGAGAATTTTAATGTTTATTTTTCAGTTTTCGGTGGACATAACATCTTTGTTTGTATGTGGTGCTGAGGATCGAACCAGGGCCGCACACATGCCAGGCAAGCGCGCTACCGTTTGAGCCACATCCCCAGCCCTAATAATACATTTTTATTGAGATACAGTTCACATTCCATCCAAATCATTCACTTAAAATGTAAAATTCAATGGGAGTAGCATGGTCACAGAGTTGTGCAACCATCATCACCAACAATTTTAGGACACTTTCATTACCCTCCAAGGAAACCCTATACCCAAAGTCATCACTCTCATTTCCCTCTAAGCTCCCCAGGCCCTAGGCAACCACAGATTTACCCATTCCAGACATTGCATATGAATGGAATCACATAATATACGGTTCTGACAGATTTTTATAATGGTAAAATTAGATTTTGCCGCGACAGCAAGAAAATCAAATGAAACACTTCCCCGGGATATTTGGTCACATTGTCATCTTCATGGAAAAGGCAGAAAAGCTTCTACGCAGTAACAAATGGAGAAAAATCTGGATTTACAGCAACACTCACAGGTAGAAATCGTGGATGCCATGTAAATTTGACTCACTATCAAAGAAAGTCCTAAGAGGATTTTTGTGACCAAAGCATTTGCAATCACATAAAGAGACCATTAAGGGGCTGGAGTTGTAACTCAGCGGTAGAGCACTTGCCTTGTGAATGTGAGGCGCTGTGTTTGATTCCCAGCACCACATATAAATAAACAAATAAAATAAAGTTCCATCAACAACTAAAAAAATATTTACAGAGAGAGAGAGAGAGACCATTAAACGGTTCAGTTTGGCAATCCAGGTGGCAAATTTCCTGAAGCCAACTGTATTTTTTTTTTTTTAACTAGAGATTGAACCCAGGGGTGCTTAACAACCAAGGCACATCTCTAGCCCTTTTTATTTTTTATTTTGAGACAGGGTCTTGCTAAGTTTCTTAGGTCCTTGCTAAGTTGCTGAGACTGTGAACTCCAAGAAGGGAGTATGCTTTGGAGGTCACTATGCTGCCCAGGCTGATCTGGAACTGTGGGCTCAAGCAATCCTCTTGCATCACTCTCCTGAGTAGCTGGGACTACCTGTGTGGGCCACCACCCCTGACTATCTATATTAGGTATAGTCTTTTAAAATTGCAGTGCTGAAGGTTGAACCCAGGCCCTCACATATGTTGGGCAACACTCTACCACTGAGCTGTAACCCCAGTCCTGTAGATTTTGAAACACACAAAATTAGAACAGTAAAGTACCTCCCTTGCACACATCATCCTACTTAAAAAATAATCAACCCATGACCAACTTGTTACATCTATATCCCTCCATTCTCTATCCACTCCTGTTCATCATTACAAAAACACATGAATAATTTAGACAAGAAACCCATACATTAAATATTTTCAGCCACATTCTTCAGCAATTATCTTTTTAAGATAAAGACTATAGCTGGGTGTGGTGGCACATACCTTTACTCCCAGCTACTTGGGATGCTGAGGTAAGAGGATAGCAAGTTCAAGGACAGCCTCTGCAAGTAGCTCTTGAATCTCAAAAATTTTATGAAGGGTGTTAAGATTTTTGAATTCTTTATATATCCTAGAGATTAGTGCTCTATCTGAAGTGTGTGTGGTGAAAATTCACTCCCATTCTGTAGGCTCTCTACTCACTGATTGTTTCTTTTACTGAGAAGAAGCTTTTTAGTTTGAATCCATCTGATTATTGATCCTTGATTTTATTTCTTGCACTATAGGAGTCTTGTTAAGGAAGTTGGTGCCTAATTCAACATGATGAAGATTTGGGCAAGGAACTGAACAAAACTTCCCAGAAGATGATATACAGTCAGTCAACAAATGTATGAAAAAATGCTCAACATCTCTAGAAATTAGAGAAATGCAAATCAAAACTACTCTTAAGATTTCATCTCACTCCAGTCAGAATGGCAACTAAGTGTTGGTGAGGATGTGGGGGAAAAGGCACACTCATACATTGCTAGTGGAACTACAAATTGGTGCAACCAATCTGGAAAGCAGTATGGAGATTCCTTGGAAAACTTGGAATGTAACTAACATTTAACCCAGCTATCCCTCTCCTCAGCCTACACCCAAAGGACTTAAAAACAACATACTACAGGGACACAGCCACATCAGTGTTTATAGCAACACAATTCATAATAGCTAAACTGTGGAACCAACCTAGATGCCCTTCATTAGATGAATGGATAGAGAAACTTTGGTATATATACATAATAGAATATTACTCAGCATTAAAAGAGAATAAAATCATGGCATTTACAGGTAAATGGATGGAAATGGAGAATATTTTGCTCAGTGAAATAAGCCAATCCCAAAAAACCAAATGCTAAATATTTTTTCTGATATGTGGATGCTGATCCATAATGGGTATGGTGGGGGGAACACAGGAGGATGGAGGAACTTTAGATAAGGAAGGGAAGGGAGGGGACATGGGGGTAAGAATGACAGTGGAATGAGATGAACATCATTACCCTAAGTATATGTATGAAGACATGAATGGTGTGACTCTACTTTGTGTACAACCAGAGATATGAAAAATTGTGCTCTATATATGTGCTTTGAACTGACATGCATTCTGCTGTCATGTATGACAAATTAGAATAAATAAATTTTAAAAAATAAAAAACAGCAATAAAACAAAAAAAAATTTAAAGGGCTGGTAATGTAGCTCAATGGTAGGGCACTTGCCTAGCACATTCCAGGGCCTGAACTCAATCCCCAGCATGTGTGCACACCCATGCACACAAGTAAGGACTCTTTTTAAACAAATAAAACCACAATAACATCCAACCTAGAAAGATTAGTCACAATTTTAATACCAATAAATGTCCAGTCAGTGTTTAGATTTTCCCATCATAAACTTTTTGTTTTCATTTTTCTGAATCAGAATCCAAATAAAGCCTATGTATCATATTGACATTTGGTTATGTCTCTCAAGTCTATTTAACCTAAAAAGTTCCATTCTTTTTTCTTCTGGCAACTTTCACTATTGTTATAGTTAATGAAAAGGTTCAATCCTTTGTCCTGCAGAGATTTCCACATTCTGGAAATTGTTCTGATTTTTTTTTTCTGATTTTTATGTAGTATCAAGTTCCCCTAACATGTTCCCTAATCCTTCAAACTGGTAGTTAGAATTACATATAGAAGCAGATCTTTTTTTTTTGGTGGGGGGTAGGGACAAAAATACTTCTGTCCTGGTTACCGTTCTTGCATAACTATTTATCCAAAAACTCAGCAGCTTAAGCAACTCTTATTTTGCTCTAAAAGTTATGGGTCAGGAATTTGAGAAGGGAGTCAGAGATGGTTGATCTCTGCTTTATGGTGTCTAAGGCCATAGCTGGAGCTAAAACTCAAACTATACACATTAATATCAATATTATAACTATAACAAAATATAATTTCAGATTTCTTCAGAGAGTTTTGGGATGAATGGTGCTTCCTCCCCCAAATTGATTATGCTAAAGTATCTCAGAATGTGATTGTATTTGAAGATAGGGTCTTTCTTTCTTTCAATTTAAAGATAGAATCTTTACAGAGTAAAGTTAAATGAGATCATTAGGATGGGTCTATTCTAGTAGGACTGATGTCTCTGTGGGAAGAGGAGATAAACAGACAAGCGCAGAGGAAAGACCATATGAAGACACAGGGAGAAGATGGCCCTGTACGTGCCAGGGAGAGAGGCCTCAAAAGAAACCAACCCTGCCAACACCTTGATTTTGGATTTCCAGCTTCCAGAACTGTGAGGAAATAAATGTCTGGTTAAGCCTCCAAGTCTGTGGTTCTTTTTTTTAGGGCAGTCCTAGCAAACAAATCCAGTGTTCCTTTTCATCTTTAGGATGTGCTACAGAGGCTTATCGAGTCAGTTTATTGAAATTTACTTTGAAATAATTCCTCTGTATATAATTAAATGACTAATTCACAGTGAGATTCATTTGCTTTCAACTTTTCAGAACTTTTTGCCCCTGCTATTATTAAATTTTGTTTTATAATTATGTAAAGCATATATTTTATTCCAAAGTCAAATATAGGAAATAAGGCAGATTCAGAGAGTCAAGTCTTAACTTCTATTTCTCTCCCCTCACCCTATTCCTCCATTCCTCCATTTTCTTAGATATAACCATTTTTCCGGGTGCGGTGGTCCACTCTTGTAATCCCAGCAGCTCAGGAGGCTGAGGCAGGAGGATAGCAAGTTCAAAGCCAACCTCAGCAATGTGGCAAGGCCCTAAGCAACTCAGTGAGACCCTGTCTCAAAATAAAACATAAAAAGGGCTGGAATTGTAGCTGGTTAAGCACCCCTAGGTTCAATTTCTGGTATCCAACAACAACAACAAAGAAAAGATTCTTCCTCATCCTTGATGATTCCTCCTATATGGAAGAAGCTCCTCAGGCATATGATTTCTGATCTCTCTGTACTCTCTGACTCATTCCTCCCTAGGAGAGACAGTGGTGGTGAAGAGGGTGGGAGAAGATAGGAGAAGATGGTGATTTGGGGGTAGTAATGGGAATACAGAGCTTAGTCTCCCCATCCCATGGCCAGCAGCCTCCTCCTGAGCAAGTCTGGACTCTGTTCTCCCATTGTCTGCTATTCACAAAGATAATTTCCAATTGCAAAGCTTACCTGAGCCAGTGTGAGTATCCTACTCTTAGGGCTTACTTACCCACAAATATAAATACCCACAGAGTCCAATGCAGAGTTTTATCAATGAAAAAGTTGATATTTTGGCCCCAAATTTATTTTTATTTCTTCTTGCCCATTCCTAATTTTTCAGAACTTGGGAGGGAAAGGATATAGACTTTTGAATCTCAAAACTATTAACTCATTTGGTCCTACCAAGAATTCCATCAGAAAAATACTCTTATTTTCTTCCCAGAAGAGGAGGCTAAGCAGTCCTCATTTGACCTTTCTGTTAAAGAACTGCAAATATTTGCTCACAGCATCAGATGAAATTAAAACACATAAGAGTGTTTGCAAACTGTTAAAGCTATACATAGAGAAGACCAGAAGGGTGGTGATTCCGGCTTTGACGCCCACTGCAGTAGGACTCTGATCCTTTCCGGATTTCCAGTTCCTGCATCAGTAAAGCAAGGGGTTGAACTGGCTGACCTTTGTAGATCTTTCCTGCTCTAATGTTCTGACAGCAAATCAATGATGACTAGCCATTGACTGTTTCCTCCGGGCTTCCTGTGCCTCACTTAGGGTTTCGGATGCTGACTTCTTCTCTGAGTGAGCTCTGCTCAGTCCCTGGGGACACAAACCCCTTAGAAACTCCCCGGTTAAATGGGCTCTGCTTGGCCTTCTGAAGTTTGGTTGCGTGGTTGCTTTTTGTTACACAACATAACACAATCCCACACTTCCGTTTCTGAGTACTGATATATACTGATCCACCCAAGACTATTGTCATAGGGGCTCTCCCAGGCCCAGAGGCTCGGTGGGTTATCATAAGGGCCAGATGAGAGGAAAGGAAACCCGCCAGTCAGTTGTAGGGAGTTGTGGGGACTGAAGCTAAAACTCTCCCCTCTATCAGGTCAGCCTTGGGGATAAGAAATCTCAGATTCAGGCTCAGTACTAAGAGACTGATTCAAAACCATGAGTTCATGGTTATTTGGGAACAGACATCGCTGCTGCTTGCTGATTCAGTTGGAAAAACCTGTCCTTTGAAAATTACTGGCAACAGGAAGTCTAATTTAATTACCAGGTTATGGGGTTGACAAAGACCTAGGAGCAGGCCTTTGGCAAGTTTCAGCTGATTCTGAAACTGAGTGGTTTCACACCGGAACACAGCAAAATAGACAAGAACAGGAAGTGGAAAAAACATTTTGACCTAGTGGAAACTACCTTTTGTTAACCTGCATTCCTCCAATACAGCAGTCAAATTAGCCCAGAAACCTACCCTTCTAGGGAGTCTCCCCAGATGGTGTGTGCCCCAAAGGGACTTTGTCGATGAATTTTATGCTCCAGTTACTCAGAAGAGAGTTCTAAAGGCACTGGTAGGGGAACTTGAGGTTGTTTCCCTGTCTTCACAACAAAATAGCTCACTCTCTCTTGCATGGCCTGAAAGAAAGAAACTGCATGGGGGGTGGGGAAACAAGTCCAGACCCAGGGCAAAGTTCTGAACCAGTGCAAGAAAAATCTTCAAATGCAATTGCTGGAATAGCTTCTCCATATGGAGGGACAGAGAGGTGAGTTGGCTCTGGCCAAGGAGGGTCAGAGAGATAAGTACATGTTTTAAAAGTGCAAAAGGGGGTGTGTGTGGCAGAGTGTACCAGAGGGGAAAGACAAGCAGCCAGGATAAGAACTCCTCTGGACTTCTAACCCTTTGCCCTCACAGAACCTGCCCCACCAGCACCTGCAGACACTTCCTCACTTAGGTGGGGGAGGGCTGCTATGCCCCTTGGTGGCTTTGTTCCCAGAATGGAAAATGTGGGTGTTGACAACCATATCAAAGGCCTTTTAGAAACCTTTACACCTCTGATCATCAGACCACAGAGTCCAAGGGCTGTTTAAGGCCGGTGGAAACTTAGGAACAAAATACTTGCCCACCCCCCAACCCCCCGCCCACCTACACACACCATTTGTCTGGCTTTCTGAAGGAAAGCTATGTTATGCTTGAGACCAATCATCAATCTAAAAGTCTTCTTCAAGAGGTTCTCACACCTTAATGTTGATGCTGATGGCCCCACCAGTTAGAGATGGGAACTGAGATTACTGTACTCTGCTCTTTGGATACTAAGAGTAGAATAAGGTACAGGGTATTCAGTACTCAGTACTCAGTACTCAGAGCACAAGGTTTAAGACTCAGTAACCATGATAAATAATATTTTAATTCAATCATTTTTAAATGTAAAAAATCATGCAAAGTAATCTATGAGGAACCCAATATCAAAACTTTTTAAAGATTGCATTAAGCTATTATTTATCTTTCCTAAGTTTTGTTCCCCGATTAGATTCTACATTCAGGATAAATACCTCATGGACTCATCCCCTATTGGTATGTTATGAAATGGTGTCAATCATAAATACTCAGAAATGACATGGAAAAGCCCACAATGATTCACCAGAAGGTAAGGGGCCTCCAAAAGGGAAGTGTGGTCCAGATGACCTAGGGCTTGTTTCTTAGCTAGATGCTGAAGGAAAACCACCTCCAGGAACCTCAGTACAGCCTTCATAAAACCTTCTGCAGGGGCTGGGCAGATATTAGGAGGAGTGGTTGCCCATATGTCAGGACTGAAAGAAAGGGCTCCTTTTCCCTTTGGGTCCCTTCCATGTACGCCATCGGTAGATTAATCAATCCTTTGGCTCTAGTAGTTGTGTTGGTTTTAAAGAATCTTCCATTAAAAGATTTAACTACTATTGGTAGAAATCTTAGCAGAGACACACTTTTTCATTAATTCCACAAACACTGACAGACCATCACACATCAGGACTGAGGAACAGTAGGACCTACCCTGCCCAATTTGGTGGGGGTAACAGATGGAAATGTCAGCTTAGTATACTAAAGGCAGGATGGCAGAAGAGCTCCTCGTTCATTTCAGACCTCCTTCAAACTATGACTATAACTGAGGAAGAGCAGGATCAAAGCAGGATCCTGCCTGGGGTTACTTGAAAGAGAAGCAGGAAGAGATGGAGAGAGCTCTGAGAAGACTCTTCCCTCATTTCTCAGATCAGCCTGGCACCATAGGTCTAGAGGAGGCAGCCGCAATTGGATTGGATTCACAGAGGTCTTGTTGTACAACTCCAGGGGACGCCATTTTCACAGAATGCAATGCACCACTCAGAGGCATTGGACAGGATCAGGAAAGTTCTATCTTGGTGAAGACAATCTCTGGGGGTAAAAGGGGCCAGAGGGGAGCGTGGAGGTGTTTGTCTTTGAGGGTATGCAGCTGAGCACTTGGGGGTCTGTGGATGGGACCCTGTCCCTTGCAGGGTGGGAAGGGAAGGCATGACATTAATAGAGTTGATTGAGTTTTGTGACCCCAGCCTAGACTGTTCAATGACAGAAGCACTGTGACCCAAAGAAGCAGCCTTCCTGGGAGAGATGAGCCATCCCGCTCAGTCTGTCTTTGATGTGTTTACTAGGGGAGTTGGCCTGAGAGCTAATCATTAATTTAGCTCCTGGGAAATGAAAAAGAGAAGGAAGGACAAGAATGTTTCTAGATCCTGATAGTTCTCCTTTTAAACAAATAAACATTTATGTAGCACTTCTATAAAATCATCCTATTTCCTTTTTCATTACAAATCTTTCTTTTTTTTTTTTTTTTGTACTGGGGATTAAACTCAGAGGCATTCAACCACTGAGCCACATCCCCAGCCCTTTTTATATTTTATTTAGAGACAAGTTCTCCCTGAGTTGCTTAGTGCCTCCCTAAGTTGCTGAGGCTGGCTTTGAACTCGAGATCCTCCCACCTCAGCCTCCCAAGTCGCTGGATTACAGGCATGCACCACCGTGCCCAGCTTTCATTACAACTCTTGTATGAGAGTTTCCTGCTTTTCAGCTGGGGAAACTGAGTCCCAGCAGGTGATATAACTTCCAGATACGCACTCAGAAAATGGAAAAGCTAGGATGGCACATCACATCTGTGCCCCTTTTCTGTGCTCCTAAGGTTCTGAGCACAGAATCAACTGTGCCTACACCTCCTGCCAGACCCCCAGATTCATCCTTTCTTCCTCTTCCTCATGGTTCCTAACATACCAGAAGGAGAGCGCTTCTACCAGTGTGAGTCAGTTTTCCGTCTAGAATAAAATACCTGAGATAAATCAACTTATAAAGAAGAAAGTCATTTCCTGGCTCACAGTCTTAGAGGTTTTAGTCCACAGTTGCTTGAGTCTGTTTTGGGGCCAGTGGTGGCACAGTACATCATGGCAAGGAGTGGGTGGTAGAGCCAAACTGTTCACCTCATGGTGGCAGGGAAGCAGAGAGAGAAAGAGGGAGGGGCCCTCTCATATCCCCTTCAAGGCTCCACTCCCAGTGACCCAACTTCCTTCTACTAGGCACTCCCTCTCCCACTAGCACCACAACCAAACCTCTGGCAACCAAGTTGTCAACCAAGCCTGTAACACCTGGACTTTGGGAGATCACTCGATATCCAAACCCCCACACCACCCAAAAATAGATCTCAAATATCTTCCTTTTACTCTTTTTTTGGGGGGTGGGGGGTTACCAGGTATTGAACTCAGGGACACTTGACCACTGAGCCACATTCCCAGCACTATTTTGTATTATATTTAGAAACAGGATCTCAGTGAGTTGCTTAGCTCCTTGCTTTTGCTGAGGTTGGCTTTGAACTTGAGACCCTCCTGTCTCAGCCTGCCAAACCACTAGGATTATAGGCATGTACCACTGCGCCCGGTACATCTCTTCCTTTTTCTCTGTCTACAGCCATCATTCTATCCTCATCACTCACTTCCTTGCAGATTTCTCTGTTATCACTTTTGCATCCTCTTGGATTTCTTCTCTTCTTTTTTACCTTGGGCAAGTTTCTTAACTTCTTAGGGCCTGAGCGTATAATAGTCAGGAGAAGAGCATCATTCCTCAGGTTGTATCAAGGGTTAGCATGCTGTGCCTAGAGTAGGGCCTCCCTAAACTGATCTAGAATAAACCACTGTGGCATAATAATAATTCTGAGCCAAAGACCTTTGAGTTCCTGAAATCCTTTAACTGCCTAGAAGTAGAGCCTCACAAAATAATTCAATTGTCATAAATCCCTCCCCTTAATCTTCTCTGCTAGACAAAGAAGGAAGTTGGCACCACATCCAAACAGATATTGTCACAGAACTATCAGATCTCTTATCTATTCTCCTGAGGGCCCATTTATCTTTCCAACAAGTAATTTTTTCCCATAAGTACCCCCCTCCCCATCTTCTAAGAAGTAATTTATTTTCCCAGAAATGCTCCCTACCCCTCCTTGCTTCATTAGGATAGTGTATAAGCCCTGAATTCTAACTGCATCTTTTTTTTGCAATCCTGGGGATTGAACCCAGGGCTTCTTACATACTTACATACTATGCAAGGGCTTTGCCACTGAGCTACACTGCCAACACTAACTGCCTCCTTGTGTGTTTTGTGCATGCACGGGTGTGTATGGTGCTAGGGATTAAACCTAGGGGCACTCCACCAAAGAGTTACATTCCCAGTTTCTTTCTTTCTTTCTTTCTTTCTTTCTTTCTTTCTTTCTTTCTTTCTTTTTTTTTTGAGACAGGATCTCACTGAGTTGTTGAGGTTGGCCTAGAACTTGTGTTCCTCCTGCCTCAGCCTTCCTGGTGGCTGGGATTAAAGCTGTGTTCCTTCAGCATGCCAGGCCTTAACTGCCTCCTTGAATTATTTTCTTTGTGAACTCCCATAAATAAGTCATTAAATATGGGGTGGTTTTTTCCTTCCTCTTTCTAATCTGCCTATTGTTAGTTTAATTTGTACTTTGTCCCAAAAATACACAAAAGGCAAAACTTTCCTCACCTCAACAGTCTGAGAAACAAATTTGAGATACATATCATTTAAAATTTTCTAGGGAGGATGTGGCTCAGTGGTAGAGTATTTGCCTGGCATGGGAGAAGTCCTAGATTCAATCGCCAGTACTGCAAAAAATACATAATTTTTTTAGGGCTGGGGTGTAGCTCAGTGATAGAGCACTTGCCTAGCATGGGTGAGGCCCTGGGTTCAATTCCAACACGACAAAAAATAAAGGAAGAAAATATAAATTTATAGCAGCCATATTTAAAAACACAAAGAGAGAAAGAAGTGAAGTTAATTTTCATACTATAATCTATTTAACACAATGTAAATATTCAGTTAATATGCAATCAATATTTGAAAACTATTAATAAAGGGCTGGTATGGGCAAGGCCGTGGATTTAATCCCTTTCTCCCCTTGCCACTAAAATTAATGAGATACTTTAGAGTTCTTTTTTTCATACTAAGTTTTCAAAATATGGTCTGTATTTTACACTTGCATATCAGCACATATCTCAGTTTGTACTAGCCACATTTCAAATGTTCAAAAACCATTTTGGTCAGTGGTGACTGTACTGAGCAGCACAGGTTTAAAGCAAAGGTCTGACTCCCCATCCTATAGTGTGGGGGTTGTGGTTAGACCCTGGCCCTTCAGCCCCAGGCTGGTGGTTCCTCTTGAGCTCATTACTAATTTACACTCCTGCTTTTGCTCCTGTTGCCCTGTTTGCCTACGACCTTCACTATAAGAGGCCTAACACTGAATGAAGCCTTGGCTTCAAGTTCCTGCTAGCAGACTGCCTTAACATAAAACACGTCAAGCATTAGTTTTCCTGTCTCTACTGGAGACCGTTTACACTTATCCAGCCTATCAAATCAATCCTCCTAATATAATTTTCATATGTGTTGGGGTCCTGGGGTGGGTAGACACATGGGTAAATAGGATTCAGGAAATGCTCCTTTGAGTCCAGAAGAGGATGTTCATTGAGGAGATGTTAGGTCCCAGGAGCTTCAGTGGAAAGTGATATTTAGGGAAGAGTTTCCAGGGTAGAGCTCCACAACTTTGCAAGCTTGATGTCATCCTTCCATTTAATTAATTTTATTTATTTGTTTTTATTGTACAAGCTGCTGAGACTCATCAGGAACTTGTGATCCTCCATGCTCAGCCTCCAGCGTTGCTGGGATTGCAGGAATGCACCCTCCAACAGGCTACCCTCCATTAAAGAGTTTACTTGGAAGCACTTGGAACCTGGAAGGAGGGTATAAACTTCAGCAGGGTTCCCTGACCTATCCCTTCTTCACCTCCCCCCTGCCCAAATGCAGAAACAAAATTCCCTCTTCAAAGCGTTATGTTGGGTGGTCAAAGACAGGCCCACGACTCTAAGGGGTGACCAGTCATTTCCATTCAGCTATTAACTTTGTTAGTGGACAGATGTGAATGGTGGAAACATGAAGTTAAGAGAATAATTCTATAAAATGGGCACACTGTGCTGACCCTCACATGCTTTCTTTTCCAAGAAGCAGTTTACCCGCAGCTCTGACTGGCCTAAGTAGACAGGATATGTCACATTCCTTAGCAAACTATCTGTTAACTGTAGGAGAAATGCAGGTCTGAGATAATGTCCATGGAAGGAACCCATGAGACTTTTGTGATCAGATCCTGAAACTCTGGGAGATAAGGATAGTTCCTTCTAACCATTTCTAACCATAAAATCTGTAAGAACCAGTCAGTATGAGCCAAGGTAAGCTAGATTTGCCATGAGAGTGAAGACTCGAAAGTCTGATGTCATTTGTTGTCAGTCAGAAGTCAAGTGGTGGACTTGGGCAGGAAACTTCTCTGTGAGTAGGGGGCTGGGGTGATGGCTGAGCGGTCGAGCACTTGTCCAGCAGTAGGAGAGATGCTGGGTTCGATCCTCAGCACCATATAAAAATAAATAAAATAAAGGTATTGAGTCCAATCACAACTAAAAAAGTATTAAAAAAAAAAACCAAAACTGAGTATAGGAGAGGCACATTGTCCCTTTCCTTTCTGAGGACACCCACTCTCTCCCTTATAGTATCCCCTTTCCCTTTTCTATCCCTTCAATAAACTCATTACCATTACTCTAAGCAACACGTTTGAAATCTTTCTGACTTGGTCCCAAGAATCAGGGTATGAAGGAGGAGGTCTCTAACAACCAGAGCTATTTGCAGCCTGGGGGCTGCTGTTACTCTTCTTCTCAGGACATCCCCAGGGCATTCTCACGCCCTCCCAAGGCCTTGGCCTCAGCCTTGAAACAGGCCTCACTTTGGAGGCCTGCATGTTTCTCAGGATTTCAGCTGTTGTGGTTTGCTGGGGCTGCCTGAAGCAAGTATCACAAGTTGGGATGGTGGTGTGGCCCCCGTTACTGAGGAGGCTGAGGCAAGAGGATCATTTGAGTCCAGGAGTTCAGGGCCTGCCTGAGCAATATAGCTAGATTCTGTCTCTTTACTCAAAAATAAAAGGAGGGGTGAGGAGCTGAGGAAGTGCCTCAGTGGTAGAGGGCTTGCCTAGCAGGCATGAAGGGGGCTCTGGGTTCAATCCCTCATGTTGCCAAAAACACAAAACAAACAAAAAAACACCAACCAAAGAGTTGGCAGGATTGATCCCATATGAGAGCCCTGATAATCTGTTCCTAACCTCTTTTTTAGTCAGCTATTTTGCTTCTATGGCGTGAATAGAACAACTGCAGAGGAGGAAAAGTTTGAGGGCTCATGGTTTCAGAGGTCTTAGTCCATAGAAGGCCAGCTCCATTCCTCAGGGCTTGAGGTGAGGCAGAACATCATGGCAGAGGAGTGTGGCGGAGGAAAGCAGCTGACATGGTGGTCAGAAAGCAGAGAGAGAGAGAGGCTTCACTTGCCAGATACAAATATATACTCCAAAGCCACACCCCCAATGCCCACCTCCTCCAGCTACACCCCATCTGCCTCAGTTACCACTCTATTAATCCCACCAGGTGATTTTTAATTCATAGATTGGGTTAAGGCTCTCACAACCCAATCATTTCCCTGCTGAGCTCTCTTGCATTGCCTCACATATGAGTTTTTCGGGGACCCTCACTTCCAAACCATAACACCTCTCTTCTAGCTTCCGGTGGCTTCCTGCACTCCTCTGCTTGTAGATGGCACCTAATGTGTGTGTTTTTATGTATACCTAGTTGTAAGTCCAAATGTCCCCTTTTTATATAGATGCCAGTCAAATTGGATTTAGGATACACCATAATGACCTCATTTATACTCAATTACTTTGGTATAGACCCTGTTTCCAAATAAGATCACATTTTGAGGTAATAGGGGTTAGGATTTCAACATAAGAATTTTCAAGGGAACACAATTTGACCCATCACAACAACCTAAACTCCTATAGCACTTGTAGGCTTCTGTTCTCAGGCCTGGGAAACCAGGAGGTGTGTAAGCCTCTGAGCTTCCAGGGACCTGTCTTCAAGTATGTATCAGATTGAGCTGCCAGAGTAATTATCAGGTAATTACGCAGCCGAGCTCTCATGAACTCAGAATTTCCTGGGGCTGCAGGCAGGACAATGACCAAGAAAACAGCCTCTGCCCTTCAGGAACTGTAATCCTGTAGGAGAGATAAGACATTAACCTTTATTAAAGATAATAATGTATAGGGCACTGAAAGGTGCAAAGAATAAAGTTAAAGAAGATAAAGTGCTTTCTTGTTGGGAGATCAGCGACATATTGAAGGAAATTTGCTTTGAACAGTCTTTCTGGTTCTAAAGGTAAAAGTTAGAAAGGCTGGGCACCTCAGGGGTGAAATTCCAGGGAAAGCAGTGGGGGAAGGCTGGATCTCTTGGCGTGTTTGGGATGTGGACAGAAGCAGCTTAAGGTGAGAAAGGGGAGAGCGGGACAATGCCTAATTGTGGCAGGATTTTCTAAAGAAATTGGGCTTTATTCTATAGGCAAATGGAATTCCTTGGGACTTTTCTAGCAGGAAGGTAACATTTATGCCCCATCTCTTAGGTCATAAATGGAGTAGGTGTTGGTAAGAATGGGCTAGGCGGAGTTAAGGAGGGTGGGGAAGTGAAACCAAATAGGAGGCACGGTTGTTCAACTGTGAGGGGAAAAGGCCTGAGTTAGGGACGTTGCTATGGAAATGCAGGGGGAGGGTTGGGAGTGGGAAAGCTTTGGGGAAGAAAGAGCTCGAAGAGCTTCACAACAGAGTAGTTGTTTAGGAGTGAGAGAAAAAGAAGACAAAGGAGGCTGCAGATTTTTAAGTCTGGGTGATTTGCCGAGGATGGGTACCCTTAAGAAAAGGGAACAGGGAAAGCCAGGATGTGGTTCACTCACTCCCTGCAGGGGAGCAGAGACCGGACCCTCCCCTACCTCCTGCCTCCCTTTAATTGCCAAGAGCAGGAGTGGTCTCATCGCTTCCTCTCCCACTTCCCCTGGGGTCCTTTTTTCCTCTATCTGAATCATTTAAGGCACACTTTTGTCTCAAGAGTGTTCTTGATATCACACCAAGGAAATGAGAAAAAGGGAAGGACCTTAAAGTAATATCATTATTGTGAAAACTGGGGAAAATGAGGCAGTGGGAAAGGGAGCCAAAATTCACATTTGGGGCCGGGAGTGTAGCTCAGCAGTAGAGTGTTTACCTACCATTCTCCAGGCCCTGGCTTCCCTGGCTTCCATCCCCAGCACCACTCCCCACCCCCCACCCCCCACCCCCCAAAATGTTGTATCCAACAACTTAACCTCAGTCTCGAGCTGGCTCAGCATTCTCAGAACTCCCCTGATCACTGGCATGTAGTGTCAAATGGTGTAAACCGATACTTGTATTCAGTCAATAGGTCCTAGCTTTTTTTTTTTTTTTTGCCTCTAGAATGCTGGAGATACAACTTTTGTCTCCTTATGAACGCTTTTCATCTCCCACTGGCAAAGGCTTTTTGGTAAACTATAAGATAATGGAAAAAAGCTCTAGCCGGAGCCACTTGTTTGGCTTCAGCTATGATCTGTTACTTCCCAGGACTAAGAGGGGAAGCCCAACTAAGAGATGATGTTGTGGCTCCCTAACCAATGTTTACAGACAGAGCTCACACAAGAAGACAATTGGAAATTCCTGAGGTTGAGCGGAAGGGAATATGATATACAGAAATGTAGAGTAACCAGATTGGAGTTCTCAATCTGGCGGGTGGGTGAATGGATAGGTATAATAGAATTGAGGACTATTAAATAGGCTGGGATATTATCTCCACTGGCCTCTGTTTGCTATTCATAAACAATTTAAATTTCCTCACAAGCTATGTAAATGCATAGCAATAGGGAACTGGCTTGAACCATTTTTTTTTTTTTTTTTTTTATGCATGTGGTGAAATACACAGTAGCCATTAAGAAGGGTGTGGATGGAATGGCTTTATTGACATGGAGAGATGTTTATGGTCTATAGTGGAGAATATGTATAATTTCCTCCCCACCTCTGGTACTGGGGATTGAACCCAGTAATGCTTTACCACTAAGACACAGCCCTAGCCCTTTTTTAAAATTTGAGACAGGTTCTCACTAAGTTGCCCAGGCTGGTCTCAAACTTGCCAGGTAAGAATATGGATAGTCTTCACTTGTTTTCTGGTGTGAAACTAGTATGTATATTGCTAGGCACAGTGGCACACACCTGTGATTCCAGCCATATGGGAGACTGAAGCCAGTTTGCACCATTTAGCAAGACCTTGTCACAAAATACAAAGGGTTGGGGGTGTAGGTCAGTGTTAGAGCATCCCTGGGTTCAATCCCCAGTACTGGGGTGGGGGTATGTATGTGAAATGTTGAAAGTGATTAGGCCCTAGTTACAGGTGAGTTTTACTTATAAAATTTAAAAAGAATAAAATTATTTAATAATAACATATGTCCTCGCAAATGTTTCTTTGGTGTTTAATTGGAGAGTGGAATTAGAGGAAGCTGTACTCTTGGCTGCCCTCGCCTGCTTTGTCCTCCTCGGCTTTCCCCTCCTTATTGCTTTCCATCTCAAAGCTCCTGTCAGCGGGGTTGCCCTTCTGAGCCCTGCAGGGAAGGGGGGTGGTGGTGGCGGAGATGTGATAAGCATGGCTGCCTTCATTAGGAGAGGGGCCTAGGGGGTTTTAGGCAGGTTGAGTGACTGGCTCTGAAATCCCCAGTTAATCAGGTCCTGTAGGAGGTAGAAACTGGCCTTCCTTTCTCTCGCCTTCTGTTTTTCAGCTGCCAGCTGCTTCTCTCATGAATAGGTTTTCTTCTGGTTTCAGTCCCATGACTTTGCTTTCCAAGTGCTATTGTGCCCAGGCCAGCTGGTTAGCAGGACTGGTTTTTAGGGTTATAGAGTCCTCAGGTCACACAGGGGTTAAGTGCCATGGGAAAGGCAAAGGCAAAGTTTGAAGGTCAGCAGGAAATCAGGGGCCAGGGCAAGGGTGAAATGATAGTGCCTCCCTGCATGCACTCTGAGTGGGTGTCCAGTCAGTGGACAGCATTGGTAGGAAGGGACTGGGCTGTCAGGTTTCTGCAGCAACACTTTCAGAGGCTGGGGAGGAGTCAGGAGAGTGTCCAGGTGTTCCTCGGAAAGCTGTGCAGACTTTGGCCACTGTTTTGAAAGGTTAAAGTGGGTCATACTCATGTGCTCAGTCCGGCTGTGCCTCATGACTGCAGAAGAGGCCTCTTGAGTTCCCATAGTTTTCACCATTTAGTTTCATCTAGTTGCAGGACTGCTTGTCATTTGTGAGTTTTTACAACTTAGCACTACTCTCCGAGTCTTCATCTTACCTAGAGAAAAGGGGGTCACCAAGCACACCCAGATGGCCCAGGACCCTGGGCCGCAGCCTCTGAACTCTTCACTGTATGGCTTTCTCCTCTCCTGGAGATAAAGAGATTCTGACCTAGCAATTCCAGAGGGTGAGGTAGAAAATAGCAGCAGTGATTAAAAACTTTTCTCCTTCCCAGTACTTGATCTTGGGCAAATGACTTTCTCTAAATCTCATTTCTTCCTAGGTAAAAGGAAATATTTGTAGTTTATGTTGTAGAGCTGCAGTGAGATAATGTGTCATAAAGACACATTATAATACTGTGTCATAAAGACACAGCCGTTCTGGGAACACACTAAGCAGGGAAGAATGTGAAAAGCATGCAACAACCAGTAAGGGCAGAGTGGAGGTCAAGACTGTGCTGCAGCAGGTTCTGGAGGATTCTTGGGTTCCAAGGCATTAACCAGTTAGCTGCTAGACTTGTGGGAGTTACCAGAGAGGGGCTAGGTGATGAGGAGGGGTGCTATTTTTCAACAAATCTGAAGTTATTTGAATATTTTAATAACTGAATATGGCTGCATACCACCTGAACCTTAATTTTACTTCTAAGTATTAGAAAATAATCATTGTCAGTTAGTATAAAGATGAACTTCAGGCCTGGGGTTGTGGCTCAGTGGTAGAGCATTTGCCTGGCATGTGTGAGGCACTGGTTTTGATTCTCAGCACCACAGAAAAATGAATAAAATAAAGGTCTATTGACAACTAAATTAAAAAAAAAAGATTAACTTCAAGCTTTTATGGTTAGATTTCCTTTTCTCTCTCTCTCTCTCTCTCTCTCTCTCTCTCTCTCACACACACACACACACACCTTATTAACGTTTTTTAAAAATAGTTTTTTTTTAGTTGTGGATGGACACAATGCCTTTATTTTATTTATTTATTTTTATGCAGTGCTGAGGATTGAACCCAGGGCCTCACCTGTGCCAGGCAAGTGCTCTGCCATTGAACCCCAGCCCCAGCACTCCCTTATTAACTTTTAATAAAGAAAAAAACAGAAAAGTAATTAAGAAGGGTAAAGGATCAACATGTGTCCAGACTTGAATTCCAGATGTTCAGACATGCAGTGTAGGATGCACCCAGGGGTGTGGTCCTATTGGTGTGCCACAACCTGCTCCAGCAACTGTGTCAGATGAGCCGGATCTCTGTGTTCCAGGTTGGCTGGGCCTTGCAGGCATGTTCTACCCAGTGTGGACTCTGCAGTTACCAGACTGCAGTTTCTGGGGGACACAGCTGGGTGAGAGTATGGGGAAAGACCCCTGGGCTTTTTTGTGGCAAATCAAAAGGGTTCTGAATTAATTCACTAGCTATGGTCTGAAGGTTTGTGTTACTCACTTGCCTCTGAACACTAACCTCCCCCCCAACCCCGCCAAGTCATAGGCTGGAACCTAATATCCAATATGACAGTATTTAATTATGCTTTTTTATTGTGCATTATAATTATACATAATAGTGGGGTTCATTGTGACATATTCATACATGCACATAATATAATTTGCTCCATTTCATTCCTTGTACTTGCTTTCCCCCTCCTCTCCTCCCTTTCCCTGACCTGCTTCCTCTACTGGTCTCCCTTCTATTTAATTTAATTTTTAATTGTTACATTAAAATTATACATAAAATGGGGATTCATTGTGACCCATTCACACATGCACACAGCATAGTTTGGTTAATTTCATTCCTAAGTATCTCTCCTTTCCCTCCTCTCCTCCCTCCCCATTCATTCCCTTCCCCACTGTTCTTTCTATTTTTTGGTACCTGAGATTGAATCCAGGTATGCTTAACCATAAAGTTTTTTTTTTGCTAAGTTGCTTAGGCTGGCCTTGTGTTCCTCCTGCCTTAGCCTCCCAGGTCACTGGAATTACAGGCATGTGCTACCACCTCCAGCTAGCTACATTATAAAGATCCTTTCTCTAAGCTGGGTGTAGTGGCACATGCCTGCAGTGCCAACTATTTGGGAGGCAGGGATAGAGGATCACTTGAACCCATGGTACAAGGCTAGTATGGGCAGCATATGGAGATCCCATCCAAAAGCAAAACAAAACAACCCTATTTCTACACATGGTTACATTCTGAGGTTCTCAGAGTACTACAACGTATGAATTTTGGGGAGCCACAGTTCATCCCATAACAAGTTAATTTCTCTCAGCCTGGTGTACTTGGGGTAGTTTTTGGGCTTTTCTCTGGTACACATAAAGTACATATTCCTCTAGAGTTTTTTCTAGTGTCTTCTTTTTCTAAGTACTTATTATGAAAATATTCAAACATACAATAGAATATATACCTGTCTGTGCAACTACCCTCACCTTAATTTTATATTCATTAATATTTGTCAAGTATCATTCATTTGTACATGTAAATATAATTTTGGAACCATTTCAGAATTATCCCTACATACTTCAGGATACAGCTCCAAAATTAATTAATAAATAAAAGGACATTCTTTTAAACATCTAAAAGACCACTATTACAGCCAATAATATTTCCCTAGTTCATCTAATAATTACCCATATATGAATTTCTTATACTATCACAAAATGTCTTATAATGTTTTTTCTTCAGACCAAGAGCCAATCAAGATTCATGTATTACAACTGGCTATGTATTCACAATGTCTCTAGTATCTTTTAATCTTAAACACCTTTCCCCTTTTATTTTCATGAAATTATATCCCCTCCCCCCCATCTCAGATGGAGCTTTTACTGTGTTGCCCAGGCTGGCCTTGAACTAAAGATTCTCCTACTTCAACTTCCAGAGTAGCTGGTATCACAGATGTGCACCAGGATGCCCAGCTCCACTTGTTAGTTCTTAAGGTGATTCTGGCTCCCAGAGTACCTTTGCTACTTCCACATGTGCCTGCCACATCTAGTGTTCATCAAACACTGAACCAGGAATGGTGAGAAATCCAAAGAAGCAGTTATGCCTTCTAACCTATAAGGATGGGGATGTTCAGATCTCTTCTTTATTTTCTTGAGGTCTGGACACTTCTTAAACACACCCCTCTAAGGGGGCTATTCATCTAAGTGGATAAATAGCCAGAAACACCTTGAGGTCTGATTTTTTTTTTTTAATAGTGGGGATTGAACCCACGGGTGTTCTACCACTGAGCTACATCCCTAGCCCTTTTTATTCTTTATTTTGAGACATGGTCTTGCTAAGTTGCTGGCTTTGGACCTGTGATCTCTTGCCTTAGTCTCCAGAGTCACTGGAATTATAGGCGTCATCGTGCCTAGTCTTCCCCCCATGGGATCAAACATGATGGGCACACAATAGGCAAGCACTTGACCAATGAGCTACACCCCCAGCCCGAATTTTTATTAAGTATTTATGTGTTAGGAACTAGGTATATTATCTTATTTAATCCTCACAATAATTTTGCAATATAAGCATAAGTGTCCACGTTTTTTAGGGCAGAAATCAGAGGTTAAGAGATATTAAGAAATTGCCCACATTTTCAGAGTTAATAAATGGTGAAGCTAGGGTTGAATTTATGTCTGGCTCCTAAACTGTGTCTTAATATTATGCTTTATTACCTATGTGCTTTGTTCTTTGCTTAGCAGAAAATTAGAGAGGAGAAAAACATTGCTGCTAAACTCAGAATGAGGGGAAAGAAAACTATTGTGCTTTTGACATCTCCTAGTACACATGGACCAGACTGTTTGGAGATGGTACTTGGGTTAGGCTAATTGCATGGTGTGTGTGTGTGTGTGTGTGTGTGTGTGTGTGTGTGTGTTTCCTTGGCCCCTAGGCTGGAAGTGACTTCTTAGCATCTCAGTGGCACCTGACTTTATGTGGTGCAGCAGCAACACCAGCTGGCTACAGAGCCTTCCTCCAGAAGGTCCCACCCACAGCTCGATCCTACTCAACTGGCAGAACAAATGAATCTGCATTCCCAGACCACGTGGCTCTAAAGGACTCAAAGCTTATTCAATGAAATAGACATAGGCTTATGTGCAGAGCAGTTTCCGCACCAATACCTATCTGTGCTAATGGGATGGGGATGAAGTGGGGGTCCTGGCTATAATCCCCAGAGTATTTGTACTGGAGGTGCTTTATCTGGCTCTGGGAATTGTGAGGTCAACAACTGATAACTTAGCAGGGTAGAGTAGAACTTGCCTGTAATTTCAGCTACTTGAAGGCTGAGGCAGGAGGATCACAATTTTGAGGCCAGCTGGACAACTTAGAGATTCTGCCTCGAAACAAAAAATAAAAAGGGGTGTGGATGTAACTCAGTGGTAGAGTACCCCTCAATTCAATCCTCAATACCAAAAGACAAAGATACAAGCACAAACCTTGATAGATAATTATTATATAACTCAGGAGACAGTTATTTGGTAGGATGAGACAGAAGGTCGTAAGTCTGAGGCCAGCCTAGGCAAAAGTGGTAACTTGGAGCTTGGGGCATATAGCTCAGTGGTAGAGTGCTGCCTAGCACGCCCTAGGCTGGGTTTGATTTCCAGGAAATTTCTGCACTTCTATGCATGGTTATATTTGTGTGTATATGTACATCTTTCCAGGGAGAGGGACCCTAACTGTTATCAGATTTTCAAAGAGGAGAGTGACTTTTAAAGGTTAAGAATTGTTACTTTGGGATTTATTCTGTTAACTTCATATTAACTTTAACTAAGTTTCATTAGTTTACCTTTCCTAGGAGATTTCTGTTCAAGTGACTTGAGATTTGGTTAAATTGTGGGAAAATGTTAAGTAGAGTGAAAAATGTGTTACTAATTAGCCAGTGAAGTTTAATACTGCAGTTAAGAGCTTAGCACCTGGAGCAAGACTGCTGGGGTTCAAGGCCCAGCTTTGCTGGTCAGTAGCTACATGATCTTGGGCAAGTTCTTTAAGCTCTCTGAACTTTGGTTTCCTCCTCTGTAGAATGGGTATGATGAGTAGAGCACTACTTTACAATGCTGTAAGGATGAAATGAGCTAATAAACATACAGCTTTGCCAGGTGTAGTAGGGCTCACCTGTAACCCCAGCTACCCAGGAGGCTGAGGCAGGAGGATCCCAAGCAGGAAACCAGCATGGGCAATATAGCAAGACCCTGTCTCAAAATAAAAAGTCAAATTAAAGAAGAGCTGGGGATATAGCTCAGAGGTAGAGTTCTCACAGGTACAATCACCAGTACTACCAAAAAACCGTAAAGTTTTCAGCGGAACATTGCCCACGGAACACTGGTCTGTAGCTCCTACTGCTCAGGCCGTTGAGCACGTAGGGTCAACCACTGAAAAGTCTCAGACTATTCTTTTATAGACACTTAAGCAAAATGGAAATAAGTCTGATGGAAAATAAACACCATTTTCTAAAAAAAAAAGTCTTTAGCAATACATAAGGTGAGTCATTATTATTTGTTCTATCATTTCTTAAGAGGGAGGAATTTTTATTGGCAACAGTATCTTTGAGGCAGGAAGATGGCAAGACTGTCCTTCTAATTCCCCAGGATATCAGAATAGGCTGGGTCTACCCATCTCAACCATTCGTTGTCCTCCCAGACCATTGATGTTTTTGGAGGAGGGTGGATGAAACCTAGATCCTAGGCATTCTTAGGTGGCTGAGCCAGACGGCTAGCCTCCTCCTTTTTTTTTTTGAGATAGGGGTTTTGGCTGTTTCCCAAGCTGGTCTTGAGTTTCTGAGGTCAAGTGAATTGTCGCCTCAGCCTCTAAAGAGCTGGGTGTGTGCTACCATGCCTGATTGGCTTGGTTTTAAGTATGATTCAAGAACTTCTTTTTCAATATCTCCCAGCACATTCTATACGCCAGTCCAGTTTTTCTATTACTTCTCAATAACCTATAACTTCCACATAAACAAATACCTACACAAATCATATATATTAGAAGTGGAGGACTGGGGTTGTAGCTCAGTGGTAGAGTACTTATCTTGCATGTGTGAGGCACTGGGGTTGATCCTCAGCACTACATAACAATAAATTAAAAAAAAAAAGCATTGTGTCCATCTACAATAAAAATAAAAGAAAAAGAAATGGAGTGCTCTTCCTATATTAGGTACTATATATGTGTATATAAAACCATTTGGTTCTTATAACAACTCTTTGAGGCATGCCTTATCAAATTATACCTTATTAGACCAATTTTACAAGTATGGAAATTGAGGCACAGATAGGTTAGTGATTATGTCTAATCAACAAAGCTAGGCAGATTTGAGATTCAGATCCACAATCCACAATTATTCAGCTTTTTTTTTTTTTTTTTTTTGGTACCAGGGATTGGAAGTAGGGTGTGTAACCACTGAACAATATACCCACCCCTTTTTATTTTATTTTTAAAAATTTGAGGCAGGGTCTCACTAAGCTGCTTAGGGCCTTGCTAAATTGATGAGGCTGGCTTTGAACTTGTGATCCTCCTGCCTCAGCCTCCCAAGTTTCTGGGATTACAGGCATGTACTATTGTGACCTGTTTTGCTATTGAGTCATTTCCTTCTTTGCAACTTCACTTTTAGTATTGTAATATTTAGGTTTTTACATTATTTTACCTTAAGGTCCATAAACTCTTTGAATACAGAGATGATTCCTTGGGCTAGTTTTCATACTTTATGGTATCTAGAACAATATCTCGGGGACATGGGGTATCCAATAAATAGTCTTTGGATTATTGACTGACTATATGTGTATAGTAGGAATATGTTCAGCATGTTTGTTTAATATATGTATATATATATTTTTGGTAGTGGGGATTGAACCCAGTGATGCTTTTTCACTAAGCTATATTCCCAGTTCTTTTGATTTTTTAAAATTTGAGACAGGATCTCACTAAGTTTGCTGCGACTGGCCTTGAACTTGCCATCCCCTGCTCCCAGCCTCCAGAGTTGCTGGGATTATAGGCGAATGGTACCACATCCAGCTATGTTTGTATAATAATTGAACTGCTTGATTTTACAATAAAGTGCTATGGAAGTGCTATGAACTATCATACCTGTATAACAAAATTTAAACCTATAATATTCTACTATTAATGTTATAATCTTTCTAATGTGTTTGCTTATAGAAAGAATAAAAGTACAGCTGGAGGGGCCAGGATTGTGGCTCAGTGGTAGAGTACTTGCCTTGCAGTGTGAGGCACTGGGTTCCATCCCCGGCACCACATAAAAATAAAAACAAATAAAATAAAAGTGTTGTGTTCATCTACAACTTAAAAAAATATTTAAAAAAAGATTTTAAAAAATTTGAATTCTGATTAAAAAAAAAAGACTTGATATATTCAGGAAGAACTGAATGCAAACCAGGTATTAGATCCTTTTAAGAAGTTATTTTTAATTTTGTTGGTTGTGGTGATGATTTGTAGTCATATATTTTTTCTAAAAAAAGAAATCTTTGTCTAAAAGAGATATTTACTAAAATATTTGAATGAAATAAATATATGATATTTGATATTTTTTAAATAGCAAAATGAACAAAAAGGAAGAAGAAGAATGGAACAGAATGGCAGAGCACTGTTAGTTATATCCAAGCTGGTTGATAGCTACATGGAGAATCATTACCTTAATTCGCTCTAAATTGGTACATATTGAAATTTTCCATAACAGTTTTTTATTTCATGTTGGCATCCATCCCAAAAGCACAATGTCAGGCAGAATCAACAGTCCATAAGCTGAATTAGGTCTCTGCAATGACTATTTGCCATTGTACAAAGAGAAGTTTAGGTGGAGATAATCTAAACTCATCCTCTAGAAGTTAATTGCAAGTTTTTTTTTGTATTTTGGAAAACCCTTCTCTTTGTTCTCTTTGTGTGTGTGGTGGGGGGTGTCTCTTTCTCTTAAAACTGTAATGTCAAAATAAATTCTAATCAACTCTTTTAAAAAAAAAGTATAGCTGGAGTAAGAGTGGAGTAAGTTAGTACCTGAAATATAAGTATTTGGCACATTGTCTGATGTGTAATAAGAAATGAATAAATCAGGGGCCAAATCTTTTCTTTGATAAGAGGATGTTAATCCATATGGTGGGGAGCATGGAATAGGTAGAGGAACTTTGGATGGGGCACAGTGGAGGGGGGATGGGGTAAAGGGGCAGGAAAGATGGTGGAATGAGATGGACATCATTATCTTAGTTACATATATGATAGTCAAATGGTGTGACTCCACTTTGTGCACAACCAGAGAAATGAAAAATTCTGCTCCATTTTTTTGTACAATGAATTGAAGAGCTTTCTACTGTCACGTATAACTGATTAGAATAAATAAATAAATAGAAATGAGTAAATGTTGACTACATTATTATAATCATTACAGTGCAGGTTATGCAATTATTATTTTTATCAACAGAGCAAGTATGGAATTCTTAACCCCAGCTTTAAAATATTGAGAAGGAAGAAGAGAAATATTATCTGTTCTAACTTCTTTCCTTTAAACCTCACAACCTTGACAATGTTATCATTCCCACTTTTACTTCTGAAGAAGGCATGCCTCAGAGAAGCCATGCAATCTATCCAGGGAGTGGTAGATTTAAACCAGATTTAAACACAGTGCTTGTCTTCAAACCCTAGTTCTTCCACTCTTTCTACCACACTGGTAATTATTATTATTTTGGGAGCAACAAAACAAAACAAAACCCAATCCAATGATGAGCTACTTTGAGGGCTAGGAAACTGGGCGTGGCTTAGCTTAGTGGGTGGACGTGACAGTGTCTCTCCAGGTTGCAGTTAGGCCCTGCACTGCAGCTGGTCATCTCAAGGCTTCCCTGGGCTGGATAATCCACTTTTAAGCTCACTTATGGGTGTTGGAGGCCTTCCTTCCTTGCTGACTGTTGGCTAGAGGTCTCAGTTCCTTGCTGTGTAGGGTTTTCCACATGCTTCCTCAGTGTTTTCCCAGTATAGTGGCTGGCTTCCCTTGTGAGCCATGAGAGGGAGAGGGAACCCATGAGAAAAGCCACAGTATTTTAAAACAAATATTGGAAGTGACATATCATCATTTATGCCATTTGCTGTTGGTTCTGTAAATCAGCCCTCATGGAATGTGGGAGGAGTCACACAGAATGTGAATACCAGGAGCTGGGGAACATTGGAGGCCTCCTTGGAGGTTGGCTGCACCAAAATGTCAGACAGATTTTAGGGTCAACTCTACAATCTCCAAATGGTTGCAACTCCCTGCACCAAGTGCACCTGCCATTTTGTGGGGACTTGGGTTTATTCTTTTTAGTCTGGGTTGTATGTACTTGGTCCTGTCCAGGCTAATATGATAGTTTTAGGTAGTTTGCTCCTGAAGCTTTCAACCTACATAAAGGAGGAGCAGAGCAGCCAATGCTCCTATAATAAGAAATTATATAAGGCTAATAATATCTATCTCATAGGGTTTAAAAAAATTTTTTTTAATGGTTATGGGGTGAGAGTTAACTGAGATAAAGCAGAATTTGGCAAATTGTTCCACACCAAAATGGCTGAGCCAACATGTATGTGTACACAATATCCTTTTTCTTCTCCTTCTCCTCCTCCTCCTCCTTCTTCTTCTTCTTCTTCTTCTTTTTTTTTTTTTTTTGTGAGGGGTTGGTGTGGGATATCAGGGATTGAACCCAGGGGTGCTTAACCACTGAACCACATCCCCAACCCTTTTATTTTTTGTTTAGAGACAGGGTCTTGCTAAGTTGCTTAGGGCCTTGCTAAATTGTGAAGCTGGCTTTGAACTTGTAATCTTCCTGCCTCAGGCTTCTGAGTTGCTGGGATTACAGATAGGTGCCACCATGCCTGGTAACATGACTTCTCATTGTGTCACTAGACACGGGATCTATGTTCCCTCTTCTTGGAAGACATTTAGGCAGATCTTTGAGCTTTACTAAGCAATAGAATATTGCATGATATTCAGGGAGGGTCCATGATAGGCAATGTTTTTCACTTTGGTTGGGATGTCTGCCTTTTTATCCTAACCACCATCTTGTGAGGAAGCCCAGACCACATAGAGAAGCCACATGTGGGTGTTCCAACTAGCTAGCCCTTAGTTAAACAGCCAGTGTCAGCTGTCAGGCAAGTGAATAAACAGGCTTCAGATGATTTCAGATTCCATCCTTTAAGTTTTCCAGCTGAGGTCCCAGACATCCTGGAGCAGAGGTAAACTGTCCTCACTGTGCCCTCTTTGAATTCCTGGCCCACAGAAAATGTGACTGATAATATATGATAATTATCATTTTAAGTCAGGGAGCTTTGGGGTGACTTGCTATGTAGCAATAAGTATTATATACAATATTTCCCCCAGTAAAGTATCTGAATATAGATGATCAATAAATTCTGGGTTATACATTTTTAAAAATGAATGCTTGGTTTTAAGTTTTTTTTTAAAAGCTGGGCTAATAATTTTTTCCAAGGTGACTATTTTCTGGTAGGTTTTGGGGGAAAGTACTTTTTCCCTGGCTTTTTCTTTTTTTCTTTTTCTTTTAACACATAAGATTACTTACTGTGGGTATTGAGCATGTAACAACAGGCTTTTGGTTCTCCATCTGCTGAGTTGTCTCATGGATTTTCAATCCATTGCTGGAGGTTAGAGCCACAGCTGTTTCTGGATCTGGCTTATTTTTGGTCCACTGGTTCATTTAAGCTGTTTCTTAGCATTAATCAATAGGCATTGAGAGTGTCCACATTCATTCCTTGCTCTGCACACAAATGTAAATTAGAGTCATCTGTACTTTTCTGATATTTTCCTTCTTTTCAAAGCACAACCTTGATTTACCAGACCAAGACCGCCATAGGGGGAATTAAAGGCTCAGGTTGGAATCAAAGCACAATAGTTGAACAAGTCCTGACAGTTTTCCAGGATTCTAGGGCGTTGTCTCTTTCTGCTCCCTCTAACTGTCAGAAGGTAATTCATAATGCATGTGTGTGTGTGTGTGTGTGTGTGTGTGTGTGTGCCCTTGTGTGCTCCCACGTGAGTGTTTGGGGGCAAGAAGCTCAGAAGGCTGAGGAACTTCTCTAAGTTCCTTGTCCATCTTGGGTACTATCCCTGTCCCCTGGAGAAGCCCCTGTGCTACCCAGCCAGTACATGCATGTTACGAGAGTGAGGGAGAGTGAGGAGGAATGTGTGTCCAGTGTATAATTCAGTGGCAGTAAGTACATTACATTATCACTTAACCATCAGCCCTGTCCATTTCCAGAACTCTTCCCCTGTGCCAAATGGAAACTCCATACACATTAAGTACTAACTCTCCATTTCCCCCTTTCATTACCCCTGGTAATGAATGTGTTTATGAATCTATTTTAGATGCCTCAGATTAGTATAATCATACAATAGTTGTTCTTTTGTATTGGGCTTATTTAGCCCAAGACAATATTTACAAGGCTCATCCATGTTGTAACATGTATCAGAATTTTGTCCCTTATTTTATTTTATTTTTTGATACTGGGGGTTCAATCCAGGGGCATTCTACTACTGAGCTACATGCCAGCCCTTTAATATATATATATATGTGTGTGTGTGTGTGTGTGTGTGTGTGTATTAGTTGTAGCTGGATATAATATCTTTATTTTATTTTTTTATGTGGTGCTGAAGATTGAACCCAATGCTTCACAGCATGTGAGGCAAGAGCTCAACCACTGAGCTACAACCCCAGCCCCACATCTCAGCCCTTTTTATTTTGAGACAGGGTCTTGCTAAGTTGCTGAGGCTAGCCTTGAACTTGTGATCCCTCTGCTTCAGCCACTGGAGTAGCTCGAATTACAGGTGTGCCCCACCTTGCCCGACTCCTTTTTAAGACTTCATAGTATTCCATTGTATATATTTCACTTTGTTTTTTCATTCTCCTGTCAATGAATATTTGGATTGTTTCCACCTTTTAGCTATCATAAATAATACTACTATGAATATTGGTGTGTGAATATTTATTTGAGTTGTTTTCTGTTCTTTCGGGTTTATATCTAGAAATGGAATTTCTGGGTCATAGGGTAATTTCAGTGTCCAGAGACCTGACCTTTATTCTCATTGTGTTCAAGGATTTATTTGCCAGTGGAATGGAACACAGAGCTTCCCTGATATCCCAGGGTCCCAAAGGTTATGCAAATTAGGTTTAGTGTGAACTATCTATATAATGGTAGCTTGTGTTTCTACTTAACATTTACTTTGTGGTAGTCTCTGTGGTAAGAGTGTTTCTTTTAAATTATTCTGTGAGATAGGTTTGTTATCAATCTGGTTTTACAGATTAGCAAACTGAGGCATTGGGGGTGTCACATAACTAACTTAAGGGCAAACAGACTGCATGTTCTGAGCTTGACTTTAAACCCACAGAACAACATGCTAGTTTCCATATATCTACACAATTCTCCCTTTCCAAATCATTAAATTCATCAGCCAGGATTGGATTTTTTTTAATGTAGAATAAATAAGCTATTCGTGTGGGATAGTAAAGGCCAAAGATTTAAGTAAAGGACCTACCTAATGTAAAAAGCAATGGTCTCCGTGGTTTAGGAAGATCTCTGTTGGGAACCCCCTTCCATATTTATATTAAAAGTCTTTTTTCTTAGTCTATAAAGTATATGAGGGACCTAGTCCTTTCTCTATATTTGCAAATATAAGCTATTTAAAATGTGATATTACATTGCTCTTATAGGTAACACAGTGGACCTTAAATATAAATGTAGTGTTGAAATTTTCAATGAAATTTATCACTAGATGGCAGTACAAATCAATTTTTTAAAATATTCAATTGTTTTTGAAATTTATAGTAAGTAAACTCTAGGAAAGAAACTTCGTCATTGTGTGTGTGTGTGTGTGTATGTGTGTGTGTGTGTGTGTGTGTGTGTGTTTGTACTAGGGGATTGAACTCAGTGATGCTTTACCACTGACTTATATCCTCAACCGCCCTTTTTTCTTTTCAATACTGGGGTTTGAATCCTTTGTCTTATTTATTTTGACATAAAATCTCACTAAGCTGAAGCTGGCCTTCATTATTTTTTGATACAATAAAGGCAACTATATTTAATTCAGAATGGCTTTTAATGACCTAGAAGAATATTTTCAAAAAATCAACAAGGCAACAGAACTGTAAATCATAAAGGCTTTTGTAAGGAAAGCTGCTTCTAAGATTTCAGGAATTCCTGCTTTGGAGGAAGATGAAGTTTTAAGTAAACATATTGACTTGGGAAATTTTGCATCAGCAACATAACATCCTCATTCTAAAACCAGCTTGGGGCCAGGGTTGTGACTCAGTGGTAGAGCGCTTATCTAGCATGCATGAGGCATAAAAATAAAAACATAAAAATAAAAACAAAATAAATGTATTGTGTCCATCTACAATTAATATATATATATGTGTGTGTGTGTGTGTGTGTGTCACACACACACACACACACACACACAGAGCTTAAGAGTCAGTCTTTACTTTAAAATTACAATATGGGGGCTGGGGATGTGGCGCAAGCGGTAGCGCACTCGCCTGGCATGCGTGCAGCCCGGGTTTGATCCTCAGCACCACATACAAAACAAAGATGTTGTGTCTGCCGAAAACTAAAAAATAAATATTAAAATATTAAAAAAATAAAATAATATTACAATATGGCTGCCAGTTTAGTCCTCAGGGGAAGTTTCTTTCAGTTAACACCTGAGAAAAATCTAGTGCTTAAGTAATTTGTGAAGTTAGGATTGACTTACAGGTTATTTTGACATCTGAATCCCTGGACCCATTCACTTATGGTTGAGATAATGAAATAGATCCCACCCATTAGAAGGGAACTCCCAGCTTTTTCTTTGAGAGGTTGGTTAGCAGGCAGTGAGAAGTGAGGTAAATTCATTTACTTATCTCAAGGTTTGATTTTCATAGGATGAACTGTAGTGATCTACCTGGAATCCTGACTAGCTGAAATAATATTTTATTTCAGAGGTGGTCATATGCTTATACCTGGATGCTAAATGATTTCAAAATGGGAAACTTAAAAACTGTTTATTTTTGCTCTGGTTGTCATATATAAATTATTAGTCTCTTGTAGAAGGATTTCAGGGGACCATTACAATTAACAAAAAAAGTGGAAACCAGCCAATCCTGCCAAGAAGCTGAAGTGTGAGGACATTACTCCTGAAAGCAAAACATGGGCCAGCTCCTTTTCATATTGAATGCCAAGAGCCAAAAATATATCTGAATGCCATTGTCAAAGCAAAGAGTGAGAATGTTTGAGGTCAAGATCATTCCCTGTGACCTCTGGGCTCACGGGGACTCTCTGAGCCTGGGAGCCCTATTTGTAAAAAGGGCATAAAAGTCTCTCACAGGGTTTTTGGTGGAGGAGGGGCAAGGAAGATAATGGACATAAAAAGTACTTGTAGGCTATATGGTGCTACCCAAATATTGACTACTACCGTTTTTATCCTGTGGGCCCACCCAACACCCTTGGCTCTCATCACTCTAGTAAATGTCTAAATGTCTGCCCAACTCTACCAACTGCCTTCTAACAATGTGGACTGGAAACACAATTGTCATCCTTGTTCTCTCTAGGATCCCCCCATATCCAATCAGTCTTCACCTTTTTTTTTTTTTTCCTTTTTTGGTACAGTGGATTGAACCCAGACACTTAACCACTGAGCCACATCTCCAACCTTTTATTTTTGTATTTTATTTAGAGACAGTTGCTTAGGTCCTCCCTAAGTTGCTGAGGCTGTCTTTGAACTCATGATCCTCCTGTGTCAGTCTCCTGAGCTCCTAGGATTACAGGAATGTGCCACCATGCCCAGCTTCAATCTCTACCTTTTAGTCTCCATTTCCATTACTGGAAGAGTCTCCTATTTCTTTCTAATTTAGCCTTAGTTGACTCCATCCTGCTTACCATAAAAGAAATAATCTTCTTAAAATCACACTTGGATTATACCTGGTTCAAAAACATTCAATGTTTCCCAATGCCTGCAGAATAAAATCTAAATTTCCAAGTAGCTGGAATTAAGAACTACTAACTGAAACTGGGAAACCCTTCTTTGAGTTTTCTAAAGTTTTTTCTTCCTGTTTTATCACTGGTTTCAGTCATTTTAGAAGAAGCTTGTTTTATTTAAAAATATTTTCCATTGCATCAGAACTTAGACACAGCTGGTTAGAAACACACACACACACACACACACACACACACACACACACACAAAATGTGTGTGTGGTCTTTTTTTTTATTGCCCAAGGATTCTAGATCAGAGTGCAAGAAAACCAGTTCAGGAATATTGAATGTTCCAATTTTTTTAAGTACTTGCAAGTTGAGGCACTGTAATCATCAAACATAAAACCAGCTGCTGTGCCTGATGGGGTTTTCCTCCAAACACAATCTTCTCCCTTGACTCTCTTTCCCATTTTAGTGGAGGTGCACCTTCTTCCAAAATTGCAACTTTCCCAACTAACTGGTGGACTTGTGACTTGTGATTTTAGACTAAAAGGGTCCCCAGGCTCAGTGGCACAGGCTAGTGATCCCAGTTACTTGGGAGGCTAAAACAGGAGGCTGGCAAGTTCAAGGATGGCCTGGGTAACTAAGTGAGACCCTGTCTCCAAATTAGGGGGGAAAAAAAAGGTTGTGAATATAGCTCAGATAGAGTGTCCCTGGGGTCACTCCCCAGTACAGGGGGGCAAAAATCCTCAGAGCAACTAGAAAATCCAGCAGACATGATCTCTCAGATTTGAACTGCATTGATTGACTTACAAAAGTTGTCTCGACCTCCTCAACCTCAACTCTCCTTCCCAATCACTGCTTGTATTTCTATTTCTGTAAGACTGCTCTTGCCACCAGTAACCTCCACCGATTTTCTTTTTTTTAATATATTTTTTTTAGTTTTGAGTAGACACAATAACTTTATTTTGCATCTATGTGGTGCTGAGGATAGAACCCAGTACCTCATGCATGGTAGGCAAGTGTTCTACCACTGAGCCACAATCCCAGCCCTCTCCACAGATTTTCAAATCCAGTGGTCACTTCTCTGTTTTTTTTTATTTTTGAGAGAGAGAGAGAGAGAATTTTTAAATATTTATTGTTTAGTTTTCGGCAGACACAACATCTTTATTTTTTATTTGTATGTGGTGCTGAGGATCGAACCCAGTGCCCCGCACGCATGACAGGCGAGCGCCCTACCGCTTGAGCCCCAGCCCCAGCCCTCCTCTGTTTTTGTCTTGACTTTTCAGCAGCATTTGACAATCATTGCACTTGAATTTTTTTCCCCACTCTGGTATTTCATGATATCCCAGTTTCCAGTCCTTCTTGATCTGCTGTCCTGTGTTTCACCTTGAAAAAGTGTTCTGGACTTGGTCTGGGGTCCTAGTCTTTATTTTCATACTCTCCCTAAATAATTACATTTAGTTTTAAATCTTTTTAAAAAAGCCACCTATTTGCTGTGACTACTGAATGTGTGTTTCTAGGCTCGACTTTTTCCTAGAACACAACACTTTTTTATTTTTGTCCATGTTGGGGATCAACCCCTGGGTCTTGTGCATGCTAGTAAGTGATCTACACTGAGCAACACCCCCAGCCCTTTACAGCTTTTTCTTTTTTTCTTTTTAATTGGAGACAGGGTCTTGGTGAGTTGCCAGGTTGGCCTCAAACCTTCATCCTCTTGCCTCAGCTTGATGAATAACTGGGAACACAAGTGGGTGCCATCATGCCCAGCAGAATATGACATTTCTACATCAAACTGCCTACCTGACATGGAGTAATTTCTAATTACTAATGAGCATCTCAAACTTATCATGTCAGCCCATCCAATGTCACAAAAGAAATTTTGGATTTTCATCTCTCAGATCAGCTCCTCCTTTCTCAGTCAATGTACCACCATCAAAAAAGAAAAGAAAAAAAAATTAGGAGCTCTGTCTCATCTACCACATTCAATCCACCATCAATTTTATATTCCAAGAACACACATACCTGTAGCACATATTGTTTTGTGCTACCCAGGGCCCGCTTGAGGACCTGAGTGGCTGGGAGTCCTCTGACCTTGCTGGAAATTGCCTTGAGCTGAAAAGAGCCTCACTCAAGGTCATACCCCCTTCCTGGGGGCAAGCAGCCCACATACAGTGACTGGGAAATGCTAACGTGTACAGGATGTGCCGCTAACCACAAAGCAGGACAACTCTGAAAGGCTACTCAGCTTCTGTGGCTGCCTGTGGGATCAGCCAAGGCCTGAGGCCCTCCCTGAGATTCCCTTTCTGTCTCTCTTATTTCCTCCGGTTCCCTATCCCAGGTGTTGGTCCTGAGAGCCCTGCATAATAAACATTCTGCACCAGTGTTAATTTCCTATTTTCCTATCATTGTGACAAAATACCTGAGATAATCAACTTAAAGAAGGAAAGAAGGCTTGTGGTTTCAGAGGTTTTATTCCATGGTTACTTAGCACGATGGCACTGCTCACCTAATGGAGGCTGGAAAAAGGAGGGAAAGAGGGAAGCAGAGGGGTCCCAGATTCTCCTTTAAGGACATGCCCTCAATGATGTAACTTTTGTTCTTTAGGTTCCTAAAGGATTAATATTTTGGTGATATTGGAGATTGAATTCAGGGCCTCACACATGCCAGACAAGTGTTCTACCACTGAGTGACATTCCCAGCACTTTCTTTCCTTATTTATTTTAAATTTTTTTTATGTTTTGTTTTTAGGTGGACACAATATTTTTATTTTACATTTATGTGGTGCTGAGGATTGAACCCAGTGCCTCACACGTTCTAGGCAACTACACTACCACTGAGTCATAACCCCAGCCCCTCCTCTTTATTTTTTAAATCTTTCAGTACTGGGAATTGAGTCAGGGGTGCTTTACCACTGAGCTCCATCCCTAGCCCTTTTTATTTTATTTTTTTTATTTTGAGACAGGGTTTCACTAAATTACCCACGTTGGCCTTGAACTTGTGTCAGCTTCCTGAGTTGCTGAGATTACAGGTGTGCACCATTGTGCCCAGCTCCTTCTTAAGATCTTCCAATGACTTCTCCTCACACTTAAATAATTATAATGCAAACTATCCTGGACTATGAAGCCCAGAGATCCTTCCTGGCTCAGGACACATTGCTGTCTACCTGGCACCTTGCCTCGAGCATACTGAGTTCAGTCCTGCCTTTAAAACAGTGGCTCTCTGTCTCGCATACCTTCCCCCCACTATTTTTTTCCCCACATGACTGACTCCTTCTTATCATTGGGGTTTCGCTTTAAATGTTACCTTCTCATAGAGGCCGATCCCTGTCCAGCCTCCCCATTTCTTTATAACATTATACTTCTCTCCAGGGACCTACTTTTAGCTGACATTAGCCTGTTTGTTGTCGGAATTCCCTACTACCATAAAAAATGACGAGAGCGAGGACTGAGTCTGTGCACCACTATCCTCTCATGGTTTAAAGCAGCTCTTGGCACATAGTTGGGATCAGTACATATTTGTTGAATGATTAGAACTTAGTGTTGGCTTTTTACTTCCTTTATATAGAACCCAGTTCTTCAGTGCTTCATAGTTCTACCACTTCCTATTATCTCAGTCCAGCTTGCTTTGTTAATTTACTTATCTACATGGCCTCTGTGTGCATTTGCATTTTCAATCCCTATTCATAAATAACTCTGCAATTATCTTCAGCATTTTGAGAGAAGAGGCTTTTTTTTTTTTTCTTCCTTCCACGTCATACATAGGTGGGGAAGGGATTAGGAATTAACATTCATCGAATATCTCCAACCTGTCAAGCACAAAACTATAATCTATTTCCACAAAACTATAATCTATTTTCGCACAACAATGCTGTGTAGCAGGGTATTGTTATTTATAACCATTTTACAGATGAAGATGTTGAGGTTTAGTATTACAATAAACAGAGCATCTGGGATTGAAAATCATCTGGACAACCTATACTCAGTATGAATTATTGCACAAGAGTTACTCATGTCTGAGAAACAAGTGGCTATTTTCAATCTGTGGCATGGAGATTGAGCAGTTGGATATCTCAGGTCAAGTTTTGCTTGAGCAGTCCAGCTATTTTCTTAGTTTTCAATTTCATTCCACTGAGTGTATAAAGAATTGGCTGGAGGTATGTCTATATTTGGCTAGAAGAGGCTTTGAAATGTTGGGCATGCCCTTTACATGAGGGTTCTGCATAGCTAATACATTAAATGTTTGTTGTTGGCAAATATTATGGAATGTAGCAGCAAGGAGATTTTCTGAAGATAGTTATGTGAATCAAGCCATTAGTTCACACTGGGCAAAGACGGAAACCAAATGTACCAAAACGTGTACCACATCACCAGGCATTCCTTTAAGTAACAAAATCTTATTTTTATTTTTATTTTTTACAGAAATTCAGATATTCCAACAAATTTCTTTACATTTCCTGGACCTTAAAAAAATTACACACAACTTTTGGACGTAATACAACAGAACAGAATGAGAAAGGGAGTCACTTTTCTTTTAAAAAGATAAAAACATACTTCTTATACTTAATTAACATTTAGTGATTTACATGTGTATTATCTATGTACAATGGTACATCATCAATGACCCATCTTCATAGCACTGTGAGATGTTAAATTACACTTAGGTTTTATGGCAAAGATTTTTTTAAAAAACATTTGTATGTGGATAGGAAGTACTTTTTCATTTTTGTTAACACCACTATTGGTCCTAACTCCTGATGGGATAGATTAGAGAAGGTGAATACCTTCTGCTTTTATTGTAGATAAAGTAGAGAGATACTTCCCTTTAAATAAAAGATGAATTTTTGAAAAGTTGTGTGTAATTAAATTTAGTAAGTAAGGTGTTCTGAATGCAACAGGACAGCTAATACTTAACGCAACAAATAACCCCCAGAATGACTAACACTTTAGTTACAGACACTAGTATTCCCTTAAGTTGGTTCTTTAGGAAAGCCACATCTCTGTGAATTGGGTTTCACCTACTTCAGTGTACCTATAATATACTTTTAGCCATTTGAGAGATGATCCTGTTTATGGTGAAAAGATGACCAGTACCAGAGACATCTGGCTAAAATATGAATGTGGTCCTAGAGAGAGGGTAAGGAGGTCAATCCTGATCCACGTCAGTTCTGGTGTTCTAGCAATATATGCTGACTGGATCTTAGTTCTGAGCCCATGAGTGAAGGCATTCTATACATCTGTGTTTTCTGCTTAGGTATAGAACATTAGTTGGCTTCCGCTGGGTAACCCTGCATGTGCTTGTGCTCTTTCTCAGGTAATTGGCTATTCCATTATTAAATATTTCTCTGTTGTTGAATAGTGGCAGGGTATGTCATGAGGGCTGTACGTTATGGTGGGGGGAACCTGGGATCAAAAGATTGTTGAAGACAACTGGTTAGCTATAACTACTTCCAAATCCCAGCCAACTAAAGAAAATTTGAGGATTTTTGAAGTCAACATTAATAAAAAGGTAACTTATTCCTACCAAGTTTCTTTGACCTGTGTAAGTATATAGTCATTTATTTCTAAGGCTATTAAATTATTATTTATTTTGTTAGTACCACTTACTATCATTTAGAAATAGGTTTAATGAAATAATTAAAAGAAACAAAAATGAATACCTGTCAGTAAATGAAATAAAGGATATGGATTTCTGATGACATGAATGGCAAAGAAATAGAAAAAAAATAAGATATTTTAGATATCTATTTATAAAGTATATTAAATTCCTATGCATATACTAGGGAGAATTAGAAAAAAGTGTTTATTTGATAGCAGCCTATATATTACACGTGAGCATCTAAGGTGAAAATGAGCTTTCTATGTTTTTTCAGAGTTCCTTGATGCCATTTCCTGACAGTTTGGGAAACCTATGTTGCTTGGGAAACTATGATGTAAAGATGTACTTCCTGTAATATACAGCTCGACAGAGTAATAGTATATGTCAGAAACACTTTCTCAGTAATAACTTGTACAGACACATTAAACTGAACACAGACTTGGTAAAAAGTTTGAAGCATTAAATCTCTTAGTAACTGAGTGGTTGTAACTAATTACACAGTGAAATAAAGGAAAAGTAGGGATGGAAAAACCAAAGGTCAGAGGCATTTCCTAAGATGCTTCCTCAATAAATGACACTTGATCAGCCTCGTGGCTATTGAGATAGGAATAATCTAGAACTAACTGCCCTTTTTTTTTTTTTATGGTATTGAAAGATTAAAGCTTTTTGTTTTCAGTTTGATTAAAAAAGGACAGTTTACAAACCTCAGTACATATGTATTTTACATGTTAATTCTAGCACATTTATATTCCTCCTCCTTAAAATATTTCCTGAATATGATTTTTTATGAATGTTATCTGATCTTATTCAATGACAGTTTTCCAATGAGCTGGTGTTTAATCCATGATCACATCTCTCTCCAGAAAATCACTTCCATCTCTGCAGATCTAGATCCATATTCATCACTGGACTCTGATCTCTCCCAAGAGTCTTCCTTCTTGATGTTGATGTACAAAAGCTGTTATTCGATTTGTTTAGCTGTTATTTGATTTGTTTTGTGCTCATTCTAGAGAATATTGGCTTAGCAGAACTGCAGAAAGGGGAGGGAAAAGAGAGAAAGGATTAGAAGGAGAGAAAAGAAAATGTTCCATTCTCTGTCAGCAAGATTTTTTTGCACAACATTCGTCATGAGAAAACACTAACAAATGGTTCAATGCACTTTAGATCTGTTACCAAAGAAGCCTTAAGTTTGAGAATTCTGTTCCATTAAATACACCGCACATCTGGGCATGATGGTGCATGCCTATAATCCCAGAGGCTTGGGAAGCTGAGGAAGGAGGAGAGAGTTCAAAGCCAGCCTCAGCAAAAGCGAGGCGCTAAGCACCTCAATGAGACCCTGTCTCTAAAATACAAAATAGGGCTGTGAATGTGGCTCAGTGGTTGAGTGTCCCTGAGTTCAATCTCCAGTACCTCCAAAACAAAACAAAACAAAACAAAACCCCACTGCACAGTCTTTCCAACAAGGAATCTTCCCTAAACCCCACATATTACCTGTATTGGGTCAAAAGTCTGGCTGCTTTGAATGAGCAAAGAATGTAGAATGATCTGAAGCATAAGATCCTCCTAATATGGAAGGTGTCTCATACATAACTTTATGTCCAAGTTATGTATGTGTGTATTTATTTTTGGTAACTGGGACTGAACCCAAGAGTATTTTACCACTGAGCTACAGCCCCAGTTCTTTTTATTGTATTTTGAAACCAAATTGCCTCCTGAGGTTGGCCTCGAACTTTGTTTTTCTTTTTTCAACCTCTATTTATTTATTTATTTTTATGTGATGCTGAGGATTTAACCCAGTGCCCCACATGTGCTAGGTGAGCGCTCTACCGCTGAGCTACAACCCCAGTCCCTGGCCTTGGACTTTTGAACCTCCCAAGTCACTGGAATTACAGGTGTGTGTCACCGTGTCCGGCCCAAATTTTATTTTATACTCAACATTTATAATAGCTACAAAAGAAATGATCATCAGGAGATCACAGTAATCATGACCTGGGCACGGTGGTGCAATCCTGTAATCCCAGAATCTTAGGGAACTGAGGCAGGAGTATCACAAGTTCCAGACCAGCATTAGCAGCTTAGTGAGATCTTGTCCAAAAATTAAAAAAAGGGACTGGGAAGGTGGCTCAGTGGTAAAGTACCCCTGGGTTCAATTCTTAGCACCGAAGGAAAAAGAGAAAGAAGTACCCCTGGGTTCAATTCTTAGCACCAAAGGAAAAAGAGAAAGAAGAAAAGAAAAAGAAAATCACCCACAAGTCCAATCACCTAGACATATCAACTGTTTTCTTCCCATGTTTGTTTCGATTCCATATGTAAACGCAAACCTATTTTATCTAGTTGGAATCATAGTATAGATGACATTTCTTATGTGCGTGGTGCTGGGGATTGAATATAGGGCCTCACACATACTAGGGAAGCACTCTACAACTGAGCTACACCCCAATCCCTATAGATTACACTTTAAACATTTTAATATTATATTAAATATAATATTAATATATTCCACTGTCTACATCATCAGCCTCAATTTCTAATGGCTGTATAATAATCCATCCTATTATCATTTCTTTCCATTCCATGCTCAATATTCCGTTCTCAACTCTTTCACCCTTGTCAGATAGATGTAGGTTTTGATTGCTTCATTATTATAAATAATGAATATCTTTATTCTTTCTTTAAAAAAATTTTTAGTTTATAGGTGGACACAATGTCTTTATTTTACTTTATGTGGTGCTGAGGATTGAACCCAGTGCCTCATGCATTCTAGGTGAGCGCTCTATCTCTGAGCCACAACCCCAGCCTAATCTATTCTTTTTCTTTTTTGCTTTTAATATCTTTATTTTTTTTGTTTTAGAATTTTTTATTAGTTTTAATTAGCTACACATGACAGTACAATGATCTTGACAAATACACTAATCTATTCTTTTAATTTTTTTCTTTAAAACAAATTCTCAGGGGATGGTTGCTTTTCTTTTCTTTTTTTTCCCTCAACAGATTAGGGACTATGTCTGGGTCCAAATGTCTAGATCATACCTATTCTTGGATAATTTTTTTTAAAAATTTATTTATATGTGACAGCAGAATGCATTAAAATTCTTATTACATATATAAAGCACAGTTTTTTCATATCTCTGGTTGTATACATAGTATCTTGGATGATTTTTGTAGACTTTGGTGGTACTGATCTGGGCTTATGGCTATCTTATATATTTTGAGGATGGGTAAATGCACCTAGCTGGCCATGGTGTGGCAGATTTGGGCTGACAAGAAATAGGCTGTCTGGTTTGTATCATATAACACTTTGAAATACAAGATAAAATTATGTTTTCTGAATGTGTGCTAGAGAAACCCCTGAAAGATTGTGTTGTTTTCAATATTCCCCCCACCCCCCGTTTTCCATCACACTTTAAAATATCTTATACACATTATGATCTTAATGAATTTGTCTCAGCAGGAGGACTCACAGTCACTTTAATGTACCCTGACTACACAGGGGATAATTGAGATATGATCATGTCATAATGATGATTGGTCTATAATGATTCTCTGAAATTGAGTCATGCTGGCAGAGGCCCTGTGGATGGGAATGCTTCCTTCAGACAATATTAAAAGCAACATAAGCAATTCATGGATTTTTACACAGTGCTATGGACAGTTCTCAACCTTGAGTGGTCTGTTCTGCTCTCAGGAGATGCTCCTGCCGGATGGAATCCAAAGTCAGATTTGTGGGTCCATGACTCCTCCATTCTGAGTATTTTTCTTTTTCTTTTTTTTTTTTTTCACTCTGAGTATTTTTCCACAGAAAACCTATACAGCTGAATGTCTGGATTTTCCAGTAAGCTCATGAAAGTACTAGCTAAGGATGGGGAAGAGGGAAGAATAGGAGGGGGTCATAAACACATGAACGAGAATATGAAATGGATATTGAACGTTGCTAGGAGATGGTGCTTATGGAAGTGCTCAGGGCTATGTATGTGTGTGATGAAGGGGAGAAGCCGGTGAGAGGGTAGTCTCCATTTTCTTGAGGTTCATACACTCCAGATTTCATGATAGAAAACCCTGCTTTGATGTGAATAATTGGTTGGCAACCATGAAACAGAGACTCCTGTTTCTCTTTCCTCAGCTCTCAGCTGCCTGGGTTTGCTTTATGACATCACACAGTGAAGGAAAAGTACGAGGCTGCCAGGGAAAAAAATATTTGTGTCTAATGCTGCACCCCAGACAGGGTGAGACCAGTCTCAGTGGGCTGGGGTGGGAGCAGCAGATGTTGGAAGGGCTTCACTGCCCAAGAGCATTGATGTCCATACCTGGGAGGAAAAGGGATTTTTCCTGACGAGTAGCTGCCTCCTTGGAAAGATGCTGAGCCTTTTATAGGAATGGAACATCTGTGTCCAATTTCATAAGAATTCTTTCCCCAACTCCCATAATCTGGGCCCACAACCCAATACCTGACAAGGGCAGGTCATTTATCAATAGCCCTTCTTGGATCTCCTGTGCCCTCCACTTGACCAAATTTCTCACTGGATCCCTCACTATAATGTCAACATTGATCAGTCAACCCTTTTCTTCCTAAAGCTCTCCTCTTCTCTGATAATTCTTAACACTGGGACCATACTCCCCAGTATCAATGGTGGATAGGGAGCTGAGGAGCAAATAGGAAAATGAGAGCATGAAGCCAGAGAGCAGGGACTAGGAGGAAGCAGGGGAGGTGCCAAGGGCTTAAAGTTCAAGGAGGTTACTCATAGGGGCATGCAGGTATGGTTGAGTGCTTCCTTACATTTTGCAGAGTAGGCACCTGGCTTACCTCACCCTGGCACTGGCCCTGCCCCTGCCCCTGAGAGCAGGCTGCTCATTGCGAGGTGTGCTGGGAATGTTTGCTTGAATTGAGTTACTTAGATACTGCTACCACTGGGTATTTTTTCTTCCTAAGTGCAGACACCACCATGCAACAAGAACCCCAGGGCATGTGAGAGTTCTGCAGTCTGCTAGGCTAAAAATAATCAGGATATTAGTTCCAGTGGTGCTCAGAACACAAACACTCCCCATATAATATCAGGAAGATACTTTACTGGGAGAGCAAAATTAGAATGCCATTACCATTATGGATGACATGCGCAGTAGAAAGTTTTCCATCGGAAGGCTTGGCAAGGGCTAGCTCTTCCAACAGATTTGTGGAGTGGGTGGAAGGAAACAAAAGGCAGGATTTTCCTCTCCAGATGTGGCCATCCCTCCTTTCGTCTTAAGGCCGTGAGACATTAGGGCAGTTTGCAGAACGGGGTGGAAATCTCAGGGTAGCTGCCCTGTAACCACTGCCTTGTAAAGTAGTCTGCTCCTTTCAGAACTTTTGCTAACATTTTCCATGCACCACGGACATTGCTTATCAGGGGAGGCAATTTAAAAGATGTCACATTCTCTCAGGTTCGTACAGAGCAGGGCTGAATAAATAAGTCATTCAGTGCTGCTTTGGATCTTTGTTCAGTCGAGTTTGACCTTGTAACATGTCATGGGCTCTCGGTTGCCCATGTTCCACTTCCAAGGGGCTCTTTGCAAATCCTTTTCGAAGCTGTCATTTGAATCACTGCTCGTGAAAGCAGCATTTATAATGGTCGCATTGTCCAGACTATCTAAGTGCTACTTTGTTGAATTTTCTATGTGTTTACTGATGTTGAAAGGTCTCCTGTGGTTGGTTTCTGCTGAATATTCCTATCTGACCTATCCAATTAGGGTCTGGAGCCCCCACGGAGAGGATAGCTGAGGGACCAGGCACTATTGAATGAGGAAAATGGCTTGATAGGAGCGGTCAGGCTTTTGGTAGAATGGCCAGGGAATCTTTGTTGTGAAAATAAGTAGGGGAGGAGTTCTGGGCCATTTGTTTCTCATTGGCTACACTAACTTCCCCATTTTCCTTGCTCGGCCTTCTCCAGCACCCACCCACAACAGGGGCCCTTGATATCCTTCATTTCTGGGAGGTGGAACATAGTCCCCTGGAAAGAATCTTGCTGTCTAGGTCCTCAGGTGCTGCAGACATGATGTACCCCACCATGATGTGACAGATTAAAGATGGCTGAAGATTCTTTGTCATTCTTTTTTATTTACTTATTATTATTACTATTTTTTTTTGTACTGGGGATTGAATGCAGGGGTGTTTAACCCCTGAGCTATATATCCCCAGATCTCCTTTAAAAATTTTTTAAATTTTGAGACAGGGTCTAAGTTGCTGAGGTTGGCCTCAAACTTGCATTCCTCCTGCCTCAGCCTTCCAAGTTGCTGGGATTACAGGCAGGCACCACTGCAACCAGCATGAATGGGCTCTTTGTCGTTCTTATTGACAGATAAAATTATGTTCCCTTCCCCTTGAATCTGGGCTTTAAAAGTCCCAGCAGTTTGTGTGTGTGTGTGTGTGTGTGTGTTTAAAAACCTCGAAACATAAAGCTTATCATCTTACCCATTTTTTTCTTTTTAAAATTTATATTAGTTATTGACAGACCTCTATTTATTTAATTGCTTATATGCGGTGCTGAGAATAGAACCCAGTGCCTCACACATGCTGGGCAAGTGCTCCACCATTGAGCCACAACCCCAGCCCCCATCTTGTCCATTTTTGAGTGTAGTACTACTATCCAATGGCATTCAGTATATTCACTATGCAATGGATTTCCTTACAAAACTGAAAACTTTGCCCATTGAACAACTCTACATTCCCCTTTCTTCTAGCCCCTCATGGTCACTATTTTACCTTCCAAATCCCTATGAATTTAGCCATTTTAGGTACCTCATATTACTGCAATAACACAGTATTTATGTTTTTCTGATTGGTTCATTCATGCAGCCTAATGTCCTCAAGGCTTATTCATGTTGTAGTATATTATAGAATTTCCTTATTTTTAAAGGCTAAATAATATTCCATTGTATGTCTATAATGGATTTTGTTTATCCATTCATCTGTTGATGGAACTTCGGGTGACTTCTATCCCTTGGCTATTGTGGATGGTGCTGCTGCCCTGAACATAGGTTTGCAAATATAATAGACCCTGTTTTCCGTTCTTTGGGATATGTACTCAGAAGTGGGATCATCACATCCCATGGTAGTTTTCTTGAGGAATCTCCACACCCTTTCCTATGGTGGGTGCATAATTTCACAAACCCACCAACTGTGTACAGTGGTTCTTGGTTTCTTCTAGTTTCACTAATACTTGTCATTTTATGTGTTTTAAGAAATAGTACCACTGTATCTGTTAGGGCATGAAGTGATATCTCATGATGGTCTTGACTTGCATTTCTCTGATGTTTAGTGATGTGGAGCATCTTTTGAGTATTGTGATACCTGACTGCCCTTCTGGAGTGACCACATGGAGAGGCCCTGGTGCTCTGGGGAGCAGGAGACAGACCCAGGTGAGTGAAGCTTTCCAGCTGTCCCCGTCAAGGAGCCTTCACGTCAGCGAAACCATCTCGACCCTGCAGTACCACCCAGCCACCAACCAAATGACACCAGACGACTCTAGTTGATGCTACATGGAGTAGAAGAATCGCCCAGCGGAACCCTTTCCAAATTGCTGACCCAAACAATTGTGAAATAAAATAAAAATGGTTATTGTTTTAAACTGCTAAGTTTTGGGGTACTTTGTTATACAGTTACAGACACTTGGAGTAGTGGACAAATGCCCTCTTCTTTGACAGTGGTTTAGGTTTGTTGTATTAAGTAGATTGTAATGCCAGGTGTGGTTGGCACACTTCTCATAGGTCAGAAAGTGAGCTACTGCTCTTAACTCATTTTCCTTCCTGACATACAACTTCTAGAAGAGCAATAGCTCAACCTGCGACCTCCACTTCTTGGTCTATCTACAGTCTCTCCTTGGGCCATCATTTGTCCCACAAGCAGACTAACTGCTCACCACATCCTGTTGGTATGCATTAAGGTATAATAGGGACTCTGATTTCAGATTGATCCACATTAGCTTTATAGATGGTTAGAGGTTCTGAATTTGTTGTAGTTATTTGTCTTTCTGTAATTGATCAGTGGATTGGTGAAGACCTGGGTCCATTGTCATTGCTGGTCTTTACTTGCATGCCACGCCCACAGTCCCTCACTGCAATGAAGTCAGGAGGTAGCTGGAGAGGAAGCCATACTCTAATTACCAGCCCTTCTATATTTTCTAACACCTCTTACCTTAACCAAAGGGCCACACAGTATTTTTATTGAGACAGGGTCTCAATTTTATTTGAGACAGGGTCTCACTAAGTTTCCCAGACTGGGCTTAATCTTTCTATCCTTAGCCAAGCATCTGGGATCCAGGTGGGTGCCACCATGCCTGGCTTTTATCACTTAGTGAGAGAGAGAGAGAGAGAGAGAGAGAGAGAGAGAGAGAGAGAGAGAATTTTAATATTTATTTTTTAGTTATCGGCGGACACAACATCTTTGTATGTGGTGCTAAGGATCAAACCTGGGCTGCATGCATGCCAGGTGAGCGTGCTACCACTTGAGCCACATCCCCAGCCCTGTCACTTAGTTTTAAAAGTTCCCACCTGAGACAGCTGGGGGACACTTTCTTTCCTCCTTTCTTCCCAAGGGGGTTCTTCTCCTTCTCTTTGTGTTTTCTACCTTTCTCACTGGGTCTCTTTTTTTCTTTCTCTGTCTCCTTCTAATGACTTTCTGATCTGATGGACTGATTTCAACACTGGAAGGATGGAGGATAAGTGGATAAGTGCTAAAGCTGTTCTGACCACTTAGGTAGAACTTCTTTGCTGGGAAGGAGCAAAAAATAGCCTGAGCACCAGGCCTCCACTATTTCATGCTCTTCCTGTAGGCAATGGAGTTTGACAACACACACGCTTCTCAGAAGTCATTTAGGAGAAGGAATATTGAATAATTCATGAATATCTCTTCTTCTTCTTCCCCCTCTATTCCCCATGAAGGAATACTGTGGAACCTATGAAAAGCAAGAATACGTAGTAGGCCTCACCCATGCACTGTGAATAGGGTGTGGCTGCTGGTTTATGAATCCTAATAATTTCCACTGACATTCTTTACTTAAAGTCATTCCATTTTTTTCTATTGGCCAAAAGGTGTTCACTGCTGAAGTTCAAGAGACAGGTGGAATGCAGGGTAGAGTGTAGTATCCTCAGTGCAGGTCACAAGAACTAATAGACCAGGGGATCTGAAAGTGCCTTTCCTATCTCAGCAACTTCTGTGACCTCTCCTGAATTTTTCATTCCATAAAATAGATCATGCTCTGACACTTCACCACGTGGTCATAACAATCCATTAAAAACAGAAATAAAAGGAAAACTAAATGGGGTATTACTACACGTGGAATTGTACATCATGAAATCCAAATATGAACTGGCTTCTCATATCAAAAATTCATCTGTCTGTTGCCACTGAATATTCAGCCTCACACATTTTCCTCTTGAAATGTAAAAGAATCAAAGTAACGCCATTTTGTTCTGACCTGACTCCATTTTATGCTTGCTTAAAATGTTTTCTTTACAGCCTCCTGTCAGCTGTATCTATGTTGACACTACAGTAGGTTCTTCCTGAGTCCCTGACGATGGCCCTGATGTATAACAAAAATGACTGTAAAATGTATACTCAAAATTCTCTCGTGTAATCAAAATGTATAATCTCAACAAGGTCTTTTCTGACCTATACTCTTGTGGTTTTTGCTTTTATAAACTCTGTATTTCCAAAATTCAGGTGCTGAGAGTTCTTTGAGGCACTAGCCCACTCCCATCACTTGCTCGACTTGCTCATTAAAGGATCTTTTTCCCTCCCAATTTGGCTCAATATGCATTGTGGTGTGTAATTCTCCACTAACTCCATTAACGCTCTCAGCTCCTCTCCTTTCTATGTGGGAGACCACCAACAATGAATTAGTTGGTTGTTCTGTATTCTGTCCCTCTCTCTCTTCCTGCCTGAGCTACTCTCTCTCAACAAGGTCTGTCTATCAGCTTTCTTCCCCTTTCCAACACCATCTTTTTTTTTAATATATATTTTTTAGTTGTAGATGAACACAAATTATTTTATTTGTTTATTTTTATGTGGTGATGAGGATCAAATCCAGTTCCTCACATGCTAGGCAATCGCTGTACCACTGAACCACAACCCTAGCCCCCAACACCATCTTGAGAGTCAATCAGTCTCCTTGATAATATCTTACACAGTTAATAGTTATGTGTGGATATTTGGAGCCGTTCTCCCTTAAAACCCTAACTTTACCATTTATTGGCTGGGTAACTGCAGAGAATTTTTTTTTTAATCTGTATGTCAATTTCCCTATTCAAAAGATAGGGAAGCCCTTTCTGAAGATTGATCAAAATTGATACTTATATTTGTGACTTTGTGTGCAAACCTGGCACATAGAAAGAGTGCAGTAAATACTGGCAGTATTTTTTTTTTAAATGCATACTGGTTTAAGCATCACTAACTCATTCGAGAAATGCTATACATATATGTTATCCAGCAAATCATGTATTTAATTTTTCCTGTGACAGGATGGCCCAATGGTTCAGATATGGAACAGTGGAACCAGACTGTCTGGTTGTGGCCAGCTTGATTGCTCACCAGCTCTGTGTCCTTTGGCTCATACCTGGCCCAGTTTCTTCAATGCAGCTGTGTCTCACCTCCTGCATAGTGCTGCTGTGAGCATTATGTACATTACGGCACATAGCAAGTCCATGATATATTAACTATGCCTGTCATTTGTGTGATTATTATCATTTGGAGTGGAATTTTTACCTTGATGTTGCAAAGACAAATAAAAATTTAAAACAAGAGGCTTAATTCTTCCTGTTGAAAGTAAAGGAAGAGAGGGTTGGGGTTGTGGCTCAGAGGTAGAGTGCTCGCCTACCATGCATGAGGCACTGGGTTTGGTCCTCAGCACCACATAAAAATAAAAAAGATTTTGCATTCACCTATAACTAAAAAATATTTAAAAAAAAAGAAAATAAGGGAAGAGAGTTACATTCCTTTTCTTAGAGTGTTTACTTTAGAAAACTTGCAAGTTATTTCTCTGATTTCTTAGAAATAAGTATAAATCTTCAATGGAGTTTTACTCAGCCATAAAGAAGAATGAAATTATGCCATTTTTCAGGAAAATGGATAAAGGTAGTAACGTTTTGAGAACATTGTGTTAAGCAAAATAAACCAGGATTCCCATGTTTTCTCTCATATATGGAAGCTAGAGAGGAAAAAGGAAAAGAAAGGTGATGGTAGGGATCTCATGGAAATTAAAGAGAGATTAGTAGAGTGGAGAAAGGGATCAGGGGAGTGTGGAGGGGAGGAAAAGGAGAAATGGAATTGGTCAAATTATACTGTCATATCATGTACATGTACGAATATGTCATAATGAATCCCACCATTATATATAGTTGTAATGCACCAATAAAACAGAGGAAAAAAACACTTTAACAGGAAAAAAAAAAGAAAAGAAGAAGAAAGAAAAAGAAATATGTGAATCATTTAAGAAACTAAGACTGTTACCAGCTTTTTTTTCCCTTAAATATTTCTTTTTAAGTTTTAGGTGGACACAATATCTTTATTTTACATTTATGTGGTGCTGAGGATTGAACCCAGCACCTTGCGCATGCTAGGTGAACACTCTAACACTGAGCCACAACTCCAGCTCCCTCTTGCCAGCTTTTTGATCCAGGACTGTCTATCTTTCCTTTTGTGCAGTGCTGGGGATTAAACCCAGGGCATCACACTTGGTAGGCAAGCCCTCTCCCACTGAGCTACATCCCCAGCCCCAGGAATGTCTTTCTGAAGGAACCTGGAGCCATCTCTTTCAACTGTAAACATCAAGGGTGCAAGTATTCCTGTTTCCCAGTGGAAAACCTTCCTAGTTACCCAGTGGCATCTTTTTGATACTCCTGGGATTAAAGCTAGGGGTGCTTTACCACTGAGCCATATCCCCAGCCCTTTCTATTTTCTATTTTGAGACAGGGTCTCCCTAAATTGCTTAGGGCCTTCCCCAAAATGCTGAGGCTGACCTTGAACTTGTGATCCTCCTGCAGTAGCCTCCCCAGTCACTAGGATTACAGACAGGCATGTATCACTATGCCCAGCTATTTTTTTTTTTTTTTTTTTTAATTTTGAGACAAAGTCTCTCTAAGTTGCTTAAGGTCTCTCTAAGTTACCAAAGCTGGCCTCAAACTTTTGGTCCTGCTGCCTCAGGCTCCCAAGTCACTGGGATTATAGGTGTGCACCATCACACCTGAACTGGTTGAATTTTTATTCAAAAATCAAATTATTTTCTTTGTCTACTATCTTTATGGATAGTTTTTTTTTCTGGTTTGAGAGATTTTAATTATATTACCTGGAGAGTGTAGATAGACATTTCTGTATTTGAGCATTTAGTTGCTTTATTTAATAGTTATCCTCCTTAAGCATAGAATTTATAATAGGAAAAGGACTACCTTTTGAAAATTTCTCAGAGAGAACTAGAATCAGCTCTATTAATAAGCAGATTACTAATAATTGCTTGTAAAAACCCATTTGATGTTTCCCTTTCTCCTTTCTAACTACTCCACAAGCCTCAGCAAGACATAACTCTTTAAAACAGAATCTCATTCTCTCCTCCAGGAAGCTGTGTGGCTTTTGTTCCTTAGTACACAGACCTATGGTTTTGAATGAGTCTTTAGTAGGAAGGGAGCTCTGGATCCGAAGGCTTTACATGTCTTTATTATCACACATTCAATAGTCCTTGTCCTAATCACTGGAATGGAAGTCTGTTGTGATAAAATATGACATTCAAATATGATGCATACTTTTTCTCCAGACTAAAGAAAAGTGGACCACAGATTGCAGAAGGCAGTTTATAATCAAGATCTAGTGAGGCCTGCCCTCCCACCAGAGAAGTAACTAAGAATTAGAGCATTTAGTAGCTGTGTAAACCCATCACGAACATTGGAGAGCCACAGATTTGAGAAGTGGAAAGACAGAGATAGCCTGAATTGCAGAATTTTAGGATTTTCTAAAATGCATAAGTACAGATATTTTAGAAGAGCCTCGTTATTAGTCAGTACTTCTGGTTGCTTTGCACAGTAGCCCATGAGGCCACCTATGGCTTTTTTTTTTTTTTTTTTTGGTGGTGCTAGGGATTAAACCCAGGATCTCGTGCATGTGAGGCAAGCACTCTACCAACTGAGCTATATCCCCAGCCCTCCTGTGGCCTTCTTCTCTTTCTCTGCCAGCCCCTCAGACTGTTCTCTGGCCTCTGATTATAAATAGGCTGGGTGCAACTCTGGGCCTTTGCTCCTCCTGTGGGAAATGCCCTTCCTCTAGTTTTCCAATGGACGCGAAGCCTGCTCAAAGTTTCACATCCCATCCTGATTTGCTTCCTGGGGAGATATTTCCTGAACTTTTCCCTTCCCTGTTTTTGGTTTCCATTTTGCCCTTTCACCTCTTATCAGACTGAATTTTGTCTCCCCCAATTCACATGTTGGATCCTGACTCCAATGTGACTGTATGTGGAAGTAGGGCCTTGAAGGAAGCAAATAAAGTTAAGTGAGGTCTTAAGCTGGGACCTTGATTCTATAGGACTGGTGTCTGTACAGGAAAAGGAAGAGACTCCTGGGGTGTGTGTGCACAGAGAAAAGGCCATGTGAGGACATAGCAAGAGGACCACCACCTGTAAGCCAAGGAAAGGCCTCAGTAGAATCCAACCCTGCCATTCCTCCATCTTGGACTTCCAGCCTCCAGAACTGTGAGAAAATAAATTTCTGCTGTTTAAGTCACTCACTCTGTGGCATTTTGTTATGGTGGTCCTAGCTTACTAAAACAAGCATTGACTATACTTACCTGATTTTTGCAAGTAAATATCCTGAGACACAGAGAGATGAAACAATTTGCCCAAAGTCACCCAGTTAGTTAGCTGAAGAGCTGGGGTTAGAATCTAGTTCTTCTGACCTAGATTGGTGTTTGGTCCCTACTGGTTTTCAGGTTGTGTCTCCTTGTCCCCCCTAAAAACTTTTTCAAGTGAATCTTTTGGGAATCCCAGTTCTGAATGCAAAACAGACTTGGGTGCATTGGCTCCAACTAGGGGCTCAGATCTCCACCCTTCCAGGCCTTTCCCTCTGCCCCTCATCTGTGTTTCACCACCATAGTGAAACATTGAGGGAATCTAGTTTGAAAACTACTCTTTATCCCTCTGCTTCCTCAACACAGTATCACAAATACAGCATCACAAATCTTGCCAATTTGCCAGTTTTCTCACACTGACTTAAAGCATTAGAAACCTGTGGTGAGGTAGGAAGGCTAACTGCCACAGTTGAGGATAAGATCAGCTGGCCTGGGGGAGAGATGATTAGGATTTCAGAGAAGGAAAGGTCAACACCATGGAGTTGGCTCTATCCTGGGGTGATAATAAAGAAAGACTTCAACATTTACAGCGAATCTTCCAGAATCCAGGTGTTTCCCAACCCTGGCCTGGGATGTATTTTGTATGTTAGAACTATCCAAATATGCAAATAGCTTCATCCTGAGGTGCATGAAAGTTTTCAGTAGGGTATCTTGGTGATAACCGGAAGCAAATACTATGGCTTTAGGAAACCCTGCTTCAGATATTGGACTTCATAAATGTTGTATGGCCAAGGACAATGTTTTTTATAATTGTTTTTCTCTTCTTCTTTGTTTTTTCATATAAGGGATTGAACAAACCCACTTTACCACTAAGCTACAATCTTACTTTTTTATTTTTTATTTTGAGACAGGGTCTCGCTAAGTTGCCTAGGACCTCACTAAGGTTGCTGAGGCTGGCTTTGAACTTGGAATCCTCCTGTCTTACCTTTCCAAATTGCTGGGCTTACAGGCTTGAGCCTCCATGCCTGGCTTCTAATTGTTTTTCTAATTGTGCCTTCTTGGATCTCAATTACCTGGGTATTTGGGAATGTGCAGATTCAGGGTCCCTATGGAACCTGAATCAATATTTTTTTTTCATTTTTGTTTTGGTACTGGGGATTGAACTCAGGGCACTTAACCACAAGCCATATCTATCGCCCTTTTTAAAAAAGGGCTATTTTACTAGAGACAGGGTCTTGCTGAGTTGCTAAGTGCCTCACCAATTTGCTGAGACTGGCTTTGAACTCACGATTCTCCTGCCTCAGCCTCCCAAGCTGCTGAATCTTGATAGCACCTGAACTTTAGAAGCAGAGAAAAGTTTTAATCCTGGGTGGGCTATTTTCTAGCTATGGCTAATATATTTTACTTGCCCTGGCTTTGTTTGTCTCATCGGTAAAGTGAACATAACACGTTTTACAAGGTGATATTGAGGAATGACACTCACCCTCCATGGGAAGAGATAGGAAATAAAACAGAGTAGAAATGAGAGAAAAAAAAAAAAGTTTCTAAGACCTTCCTATGAAATTTTTTCTTATTTTAACAAAGAGTAAAACAAAATTTCCATATAATTTCTTAGTGATTATTTGTAAAGATGCACTTGAGGATTTTACAAGTGCCAATGACAATGTCCCAGTGCTGAATCTACAACTGTGTTTGGTTTTAAACCCCCCATGAGGATCATTTTCTATTTGGTGGATGTTATCATACCTTGAGTTAAATCATGTCCCTGGTAAGGACATCTTCTCACAAAATTTAGAAATCAGCTGTGTTTGTGTTCACTGAGAGATCTTTGGGACTTTAAGGATCCTCTAAGAGGACAAGAACTACCCCTTTACTGAGCCCTAATTGGCAGCCAGGTACTGTGCTAAGTACTTAATGTACATTTTGCTATTCAATCTCTATAAATACCTCTAAGTGGCAAGTGATATAATTATTTCTATTTTATTTATTTGTGGTGCTGGAAATTGAACCCAGGGCTTTGCATACATGGTAGGCAAGTGCTCTGCCACTGAGCTGTAATCATAGTCCATTAATTCCATTTCACCAATGAGAAAATGAATTCAATGATCATGACTCTGAGTAATAACCACATCATGGTAAGGATAAAAAGAGGCAGAGGCAGACAAGATTTAGCTCTGCCAGTTTCTTGAGCATTCTACTTTTGAGTCCTCCCCTAGACAATTCTGAGTCCTGAGATGGACTTGTCTACATTCTTCCTCTGCTCTGGACAGAGAGAGACTGGGGTCTTAATTAATATTGGGTTGTGAACTTGAAGTCCAAAGAATAGCATTTAATAAATATTTATAAAAATGCTCTGAATACACTATGATAACAATATGAAAAAGTTGTATGCATGAGATTGTTTATCACAGGAAAAAAAGTTATAAGTAACTTTAATGTCCTAATAAGAGACTGGTTAAATAAGTTGTGGTACTTTTATATTGCCATTTAAAATGAGTGCATAGATCTGTATTAAAGAGCGACATCTATGACATTAACAAAAAAAGCAGAATAAGAAATAGTGTGTATAATCTGATTCTATTTTTAAAAATCAAGTAATGGGGCTGGGGATGTGGCTCAAGCGTTAGCGCGCTCGCCTGGCATGCGTGCGGCCAGGGTTCGATCCTCAGCACCACATACAGACAAAGATGTTGTGTCCGCCAAATACCGAAAAATAAATATTAAAATTCTCTCTCTCTCCCTCTTTCTCACTCTCTCTCACTCTTTCAAAAAAAAAAATCAGCTTTGAATGGTAGATTTAGGAGGTTTCTCACTTTTTGAAGGACCTTCAGATATTCAGAAAAAAATATGAATTTTCTTCTTTTTCTTTTGTAGTAAGCTGGCAAATGTTACTTTTATAACTAGGGAGAAATGTGCTATTATTTTGAAAATTAAATGCCTTGGAAAGAAACTAAAGTGAAACATTTTACCATTTTCAGTGTCTTCATGGATTTGTACTTGCTTCCCTAAATGAGTGATTAGGAGATGGTCTGAACACTCTGAGCCTAACAAAGGGACAACCAAACCATGTCTTCCTTCCTTCCTCCCTCCCTCCCTTCTTCCTATTTTTATATTTTTTATTTTCATATTAGGTCCTAAGTTGCAGAGGCTGTCCTCATACTTGCAATCTTCCTGCTTCAGCCTCCTGAGTCACTGAGATTACAAGCATGCACCATTGCACCCAGCAAACACTCTTTTTTTTTTTAAAAAAATTAATTATTAGTACATATTGATTATACAAATTAATTGGTTTTACTGGGACATTTTCATATGCATACAATGTCCTTTTCACAATGCATTTTTGTTGAATGAATGAATGGATACTGAAAAGAACATCTTCCATCAATATGCAGAGTATTATAAAATAACTCTTTCATAAGGACTGGAAGAAGTCATAACTTAGAAAAGTCATAACTTAGAAAAGAGTAACTTCTAATTTATTTTTTCTCAAGACTCCTGGAAGCAGGATTAACTTGTGTTCAGTGATTCTGTGAGTGTAATGAGATCCCAGGATCAAGGCAGAGCAGGTCCAGAGTTAAGTTACTGTAAGAGTTGTCCCCTGCAGACATTTCCCATCAACCTGTCTACACCATATCTCTTTTCTTCATTATTCTTGCCTTTGGTGGCTGTCACAGATAGGGCTGAATAATGCTCCTGGCAGCACATACCATTTCTCTTTTTGTCCATTGCTTGTTCACTGTAATAGGACATTCTTCTTACACAGACAGGGAACAGATTTCTGGTTCTCAGGAAGGCTTCCAACTTTAGCCAATCCTTGATTTTATTTGTGATTCAAGGGAATGACTCTGGGCCAGTGCACGTGAATATTAACTAAGGATGGCACATACCTGTAACCCTGGCTACTCAGGAGGCTGGGGCAGAAAGTTCGAGGCTAGCTTGAGAAATTTGATGGGACTCTGTCTCAAAATAAAAAATAAAAAGGGGCTGGGGATGTGGCTCGGTGATAGAGTACCCCTGGATTCAATCCCCAGTGCCATTACTAAAAACAAAAACAAAAAACAAAAAACATAAGCATCATTCAAATTAGACCTGAATTTAAACTGGATGACTCTTATATGAGAGGATAGCTGAGGGCACATAGGTGAGGCACCCAGCTCTGCAGAGTGGCTCAGCAGCTTTCTCTTTATCCTACGATAGATGTGTCAGTAGCCATGGTAGAAATACTACTATGGAAGAATAACAAACCCAACCTTCAGTAACCACCTACTTTGTAGCCGGCCTGGGGCGAGGGACATGGGGGCACAGTTGGTGGACTTCTGGTGCCTTGGTCCTGTCCTCCTTAGCCTGAGCAGGAGAGAACAAGCAGCACTCACTGGACTTCCTCCCTTGACAGCACCTTCCCAGGAGCTGCATTCAGTCTCTCTATTTCAGGTAAAACGAATGCACAAAGGACAAGGGTGGTTCTCACTGTGCACCTAGACCTGGCCTCAGCGCAGCCCCCAGCAGCCCGGCTGTCAGCTGAAGGCGGTTTCAGAAGAGCCTTCCTCCCATGATCTCGGGCCGGGAATCATTTCCTCCATGTTAGCAGTTTATCTCAGCTCTGGGCACTGAGGGTTTCCCAAGGCAATTGTTCAGAATCCACAGAGGGGCAGGACTCACTATTCTAAAGGGATACACACACAGCCACTTGGTCTCTGAGTTTCAGCTCCACATGTAAACAGAGCCACATGACTATTGCTCAAGGCAGTAACTGGGCATTTCCTTCCCTGAGCTGTACAGTGATGTATAATGTGGGGGATGGAGATGGACCAAGGATTAGGACACCAGGGCTGATGTCTGATGAATACTTAGAGTCCACTCTAGTCTCTAGCCTGCTCTGCAGGGGTGGGACAGGGGAAGACTTCTCTCAGATGTTGCTTCACTCCAAGACTAAACGAGCAGAGAATAGGAAAGAACACTTCTAGGAAATGCAATTAGGATAACTTGCTAATAACTATTTGAACATAATTTTTGAAATGGTGTAATTTATCAGGGAGAGTGTACCAGCTTGACTTTAATTTTTTTTTTTTTAAACCAGGGATTGAACCCCAGGGAACTTAAACTACTGAGCCACACTCCCAGCTCTTTATTATTTTTTAAATTGGAGACAGGATCTTGCTCAGTTGCTGAGTCTGGCTTTTAACTTGCTATATTCCGACCTGCCTCAGCCTTCAGAGTTGCTGAAGTGCACCACTGAGCCCAGGACCAGCTTAAATTTTTAAATTTCTACTTTGTGAATTACAATTACTCTGTAATTTGTATGTATAGTTTTAAAAACCCAAACTGTACAAGTGCTCTTGTGATAGTCACCCCATTTCATTCCTTCTCATACCCAGTTCTACTCCTTTAGATGATCTTTTTCAACAGTTTCTAGTTTTATTACAGTAGTTATTTCGTTAGTCTACATAATATCTTAATATTCCCCTATTTAATCATTAATTAATTTTAGATAAATCTGTTGAGTCTCCTCTAGAAAAGTAAGGATTTGTCTATTCCTCCTTGCCATTTTTCTCTTTTCATTTTATGATGTCAATGACATGCATACCTGTACCTCTCTGGTTTCCTCTATGAATTCAGTCAGATCAGACTCAACTTGTCTCTATCTGAGGTGAAGCCATCACATGACTGTTCCTTCATTTTCCACCTTTACTATTACAATCTGACATAAGCTTGACTTTTTAAAAGTCAAGATGGAGCGGGGAGGGGTTGGGTATGTAGCTCCATGGTAGAGTGCTTGCTTTGCATGCATGAAGCCTTGGTTTCAATACCCAGTACCACAAATGCAAAAAAAAAAAAAAAAAAAAAAAGAGTCAATACAGGACCTGGCATGGTGGTGCATACCTGTAATGCCAATGACTCAGCAGACTGAGGCAGGAGAGTGACTTCAAGGCAGGCCAGCCTCAGCAACTAAATGAGACCATGTCTCAAAAAATTAAAAGGCTGGAGATGTGGGCTGGGGTTGTGGCTCAGTGGTAGAGCGCTTGCCTCGCATGCATGAGGCACTGGGTTCTATCCACAGTACCACGTAAAAAAACTAAATAAACAAAATAAAGGAATTGTGTCCATCTACTTAAAAAAATAAAGAAACAAACAAACAAATAAAAAGGCTGGAGATGCATCCCAGTGGTAGAGTGCCCTTGGGTTCAATGCTCAGTATAGGAGGAAAAAAAAAGAAGTTAATATGGGTGCTTACAGCAGATTAATCAATGAAAATAAGATAGAAGGAAACCTCCCAACCTCCCTCTTCCTTTTCCTAGAAGACTTAGACACATCTCAAATATCCAGTGGCTCTCTCTGAGTGCTTTCCAAACATTACAAAGGATAGTTTAAGTTCTCTGCCATCTACACCCTACACATGATTGTTCATGCAATTCATATACGTAGCAATGACTCCATTGTTTTATAATGTATCTGCTTTCAAGATATCTTCCTTACTGACACTGGGCATACTTCCATGACAAGCACTGGGCTCTTCATCTCTGTATCTCCATGACTTAGTAGAATGCCTTGCACAGAGTGGGCCCTGTTTGCTGTGGAATATGTATACTTCTCTGTTTTTTTTTTGGTGGAGGGGTACTGGGGATTAAACTCAGGGGCACACAACCAGTGAGCCACATCCCTAGCCCTATTTTGTATTTTATTTATAGACAGGGTCTCACTGATTGCTTAGGGACTCACTAAATTGCCGAGTCTAGCTTTGAACTTGTTATCCTCCTGCCTCTGAGCTGCTGGGATTACAGATGTGCACCACTGCACCTGGCTGTATGTATACTTATCTATTATACATTTTTACTACTATTCGAGGGGGAGAGCTGTCTTAAAGATATGCCTGAACATGAAAACAACTAAATCAATGCTATGTCTCTAGTGTCATGGTCCCCCAAGTGAACAAGTATGTATGTGTACATATTTCCAAGGTGTTTGGTCTCAGAAAGAGTGGACAGAGTAGTTCTATGAAGAAGGGCCCTCCCACAGCAGATAGCTGTCCTTCTGATGGCCGCCACAGAGGAAGTGTCAGCTCCCAGGGTTGGTTTCTCCAGTCAGGGATACTGGATCTGCTTTTCTTTATAAGTTGTTGGACTCTCAAGCTGTTAAGAGTGTTATAAACAAAATGCAAAACAACTTGAAATCATCAATAGGTCCAGTCCACTCTGCCTGAACCAAGATGACCTGCTTCTGACATTTCAGTTCTCATAGAAATCTTTCCACAGTTGTCCCATTAAGTTTTGTTTATACACAAGACGACTTTATGGGAGAACACCCATGTTGAGGGAATGTTTTTTTGGAAAAGGCAATGTTCACAGCAGAGGCTGTTGGCTCTTTGTCATTTTCCCTCTGGGCTTTAGCATTTCAGTGCCCACTGGGCCAATGTCTGACTGTCAGTCTCTTTGTTCATCTACTTGCAAGGCCACCAGACTTCTCTCTGTTTACCCATGGGGCAGACTGCAAGTGCTGGGAAGTCAATGTTCCCTACCCCCAGCAGTCCTCAGGCAACGACTGATGAGAATTAATGTATAATATCATTTCCCTTGCTGACTTCCCCAGTGGGATTAAGTGCTCAAGTAATGACTTGCTTGATAACAGCAAAGGCTTTAATGTGTCCCCCAAAGTTTATATGTTGGAAACTTAATTCCTAAATTCAGATGTTAATGGTATCTGGAGGCTTTGGGACTAGCTAGAATTAGATAACCATGAGGGTGGGTCCCCCTTGATAGCATTGGTGACTTGGTAAGACAGTGAAGAGAGACCCAAGCTAGCATGCTAGCTCTGTCTCACCATATGGAGCCCTCCATAATGTTATGGTAAGAGCCAGAAGGTTCTTGCCAGATGCCAGTGCCATGTTCTTGGACTTTCCAGTGAGTTACATAAACCTATACTCTTTATAAATCACACAGTCTCAAAGTATTTTGTTATAGCAACAGAAAACAGACCAAGGGAATAACACACCCTTTGTTGACAGCCCTTCCATTCCCAGCTTATTCTCTTACTCCCTCTCTTTGTTTTCTGGGTTCTCTTCCTAAACAAACTACTTACACTTGAGCCCTTGTTTTGAAGGTGGTGACAGGGAAACTCACACTCAGATAATGTTCTTACAAAACGAGTTATATAAGTCATCTGCCCTTCACTGCAATTATTTCCTATAAGGGAGCCATTTTGCCTCTTGCTGTGTGCCATGGAGGTAATGCTGATGACTACTAGTAAAACTCAATGCTTATACTTGTGGGTAACATTTATGAGGAACTGACTGCCAACATGACAAACTTAGAATTAAAAAGGAAAACACTATGGACTTCTTTAAGACGCAGGAAGAAAGTCACAAAGCAGATTCTCCCACATCCACAGCTAAAAGTAGAGAGTAAGTGAGTTGCTTTGTAAAGCTACATCAGTCTTTCCCTTCTTTGACCTCAGAGACCCACGGAGGACTGAAAGAGTTTTAATGTGATTTCTGGTATGTGCTTAACTTTCAGAGAGAGCAGCTTAGCCCTTGGGAGACTCCATTAATATAATTTTTGCAATGGAAAAGCTTCCTATTGCCTAATCTCATTAGCTGTGTTTTATGTTAGGTAAATGGGTAAAAGCCAAGTTTGTGATTTGGTAATTGTGAATGCATAATTTTTGAGCACTTAGCATGTGGAATAAAGAAGAGTTTTTCTATGTGTGCAAAAAGGAGGTCCAGAACTCCAGAAATGACCATTTATTGGAACAAAACAGGGACATGGCTTTTCTTGGAGGAGCCCATTAAAAACAAACAAACAAACAAACAAACAAAACAAAAAAACACAAGGGGGTAAAAGAAAGGAATCAATAACTTCATTCCTTCTTCTAGCTCCCCTAATAAGTAAGCCTTAGATGCAAACTTTACAGTAAGGAACCATCCTTACTTACACTGATGCTTTTTCTTAGATTTGTTCCATTTGTTCAACAATTTGAGCAAGTCTCAAGACGATGGGTTGGCATGGAGATTCAGTGGTGGACAAAAGAGAATAGGTAGCAGCATTCATAAAGCTCATATTCAAATGGGCAGAAAGAGACTTTACAAATGTATCTTGTAGTTTTAAGTACTATGAAGAAAAACAAATTGGAGAGAGGAGGACAGCTGCTATTTAGGAGTAGGTGGTCAGGGAAGGTTCTCCTGAATGAAGTGAGGAAGCAGGAGATCTAGGGGCTGTCCACCTCTCAGGTGGAAGCAGCAGCAAAGGCCAGGGCAGGAGGAAGGCAGGAAAGCCAGGGTGGCTGGAGATCAGATAGGAGCCACTGTGGATGGTGCAATTTCTGTAGGACTCTTGGGCCATGGGAGGGTATTTTGTACTTACTCATAATGCCAAGGGTGGGACACAGGGGAGGGAGGGGACAAGAATTATGATAAAGAATTATGATTACAGTGTGGTAATCAGAGGTAAGGGGTAAGAGGTGAGGCAGAGAGGACAGTTAGGAGGCAATGAAGTGGTGTGGGTGAGAGGTGATGCTGGCTTGGATCAGAACAGTCCTGGTGGAGACAGTGTGTGTGGGGGGTCAGATTCAAGATGCATTTCTTTAATGTGGAGGTAATTGATTACAGTGTTCAAGATGCAATTTTTTTTTTTTTTAAAGTTTTATTTATTTATTTATTTATTTATTTTTACTATTTGGCGGACACAACATCTTGTCTGTATGTGGTGCTGAGGATCGAACCCGGGCCGCACGCATGCCAGGCGAGCGTGCTACCGCTTGAGCCACATCCCCAGCCCTCAAGATGCAATTTTAAGGCATAGCCAGTAGGATTTGGTGATAGGTTAAGGAACTCATTCATGTGTTTGTATGTTGTGTGCAGGGGAGGGGTGTGTGTTGGGGGTGGGGTGGGGGAGACTTATGATGATCCCCAAGTTTTTGGTTCATTTGGGTGAGTGGGGTGTGATTTACTGAAATGGAAAACATTGGAGGAGAAACATTTTTTGGGGGAAAAGTGAGATGTTCAAGCATGTATATAGAATAGGCTATTAGACAAAGATCTGGAACTGAAGGGAGACCTGGAACTAGAAATAGATATTTGAGGGTCATCAGTTGTAGAGATAGTATTTAAAACCACAAGATTGGAAGAATTCATGGAGAGGCTGTAGAATGAGAAGGAATCCACCTTCGGAGGGAGGAGAAATGGTCTGGGAGCGACAAGAAAGAGCAAAGGGATACTCTCCCTCCTCCATTCACTGGGCAGCTTCATATTAAAAATAACCCAAATAACAAATAAAGTCAAAGTCTCAGTTGTGATCTTTTCTGGGGGAGAATGAAAATGACCGCAGCCTGGACCTTTGTTCACCAGTCTGTGCTACATTTATACAAGCGATTACCACTGACGAGGAGCTGGGGACATTTGAGAGGGTTTTCCTTCCTCATCCTTCTCCCCGTTGCTGTCTTGTAACCTTTGCTCGATATCCCATTCTTCCTCATTTGTTTTCCATTCCATGCTGTCTTCTCCTGTTCACTACTCAGAATTCTTGGGGGGAAATATCAGGTGGTTTTGGAGGAGGAGGAATGGCCTGCTAAGCTGAGGATCCCTTGCTTTTCACATGCATATAAAGGCTTCCCCCTGAATCTTGAAGCACAGATTAGGTAGTTTTTCTTTAAATATCCATCCTACACATTTCACTAATTGGAAATTCATTAAGGCTTGCAAAATGTCAGCATGCAAATTTTCCTGAAAGGGGAGTTTATTTGTTCACACTTCAGTGTGAATCACTTTAATCAGATAATCAGCTAATTTCCCTCCTAAACATCTGGTTGAGATCAGTCTCCACTATATTCTATTTTTAAAAAAATTCTTACTAAGAATATATCAGATTTTCAAACTGTATCAGATTTGCTTAGAAAATGCATTAAGATGCTGATTCCTAAGTCTTGTCCCCAGAAACTCCAACTTGGTAGTTTCAGGAGATTCTAATGTAGGCAAATTGTGAGCTGTGCTGGAAAGCACTGAGGCTGAGAGGAGTGGACAGCCCTGTGGGGGTCACAGGGCATCCTTGAGGACATGCCTGGCAAGCTGCCAAAATGAAGACTTTTGAACTAACAGAGATGGTCTCAGGGTGTCCCCAGTGGAAGGAGAAAGAAAGCGGGAAGAGAGCCCAGAATAGAAGTGAATGGAAGCTAATGCCTTCTCTGTGGTGTTGTCAGCACCTGACCCACCACAACTCCAGGCTTACGGGCTGTACTAAGGAACAGAGCACTTGTCACACACCAGATGTGGTATTAGGTTTAAAAAAATATTGCAGGCACTAGCCCATTTAATGCTAACCACCTCCCTCCAAGGGAGGTCCTATTCTTGTCTGCATACTAAAGAGATCAGTCCTCTACTCAACCCAGTGTGGCAACAAAGTCAAGATTATGAAGCTGGGAGGGAAGGCTGTGTCTGGTCACCCAGGAGATGAGGGGTGGATTTCAATGACTCCAGCAGGCTCAGCTTCCCTCTGAGATGGACTGTTTTGGTGCCCCCAGGTGGCCACTCACAGGATATGCAGGGAAGTCATGGAGAGAACAATGAACTGAGTGAGTCACAGCTCAAATTTCCCCAGGAGGGAAATATGAAAGATTCTTAGAATACCACGTTTTCCACCTGATCAAACAGGTAGATTTCATTCCCAGTATCTGAGCAATTGAGAAAACTCCGGTGACAGTGTGTCCCTCAGCTTCCTTTTCGGTGACATATCATACAGTAATTTCGGAACCAATCACAGAGGCACACACCTCTTCCCTCCAAACTGTTGGAGAATCTGGAGAATCCGCTACATTTTCATTAATCGGTAGGGAAAAGCTCCAGGGCTTCTGAACTCTAGTACTAGGCCTGCTTCTATTTTTAACAGCCAGTCGGCCAATGCCCTAGTGGTCTAAAAACAGGATTACTAATAATACAATTCATCATCCACTCAGCTGCAGGGGAAGGCTTAATTTAAGCTTCATCCAGAAACAAATTATTTCATGTGACTATTGATATCAATTTTTAAAGAGTCCTCCTATACGAGCTCTTTGATGTATACCTTGGAAATGAAAGTACATTAGTTAGAATGTTGTGAAAAGAGATCTGGCCCAAACTGCCCAGTTACCATCTTGGATGAGTTTGGAAAATGCATGGGGAGTGCCTTTGCCTGACTTCAGACTTCCTTGGTCCCTCTTATCTTATCTTTAGTACTTGTAACACTAAAGTATGTCTTTATCTGTAGTACTTAGTACTAGATCATAGTGGTGATTAGTACATATTTGAAATAAAGATTGAACTAGTATGTGACGGCATGGAATCCTGCCTCTTTTTGTGGGTGTTATTTTGTCATGTAATTTAAAGAATTATAAAGGGCTGTTGAAGTCTGAAAAGTCTTCTCTCTGCTTGTAGCAACTAATATTTTCCTCACCATTAAACATGTCTTAAGACTTGGAAGTTCTTGGTTAAGATGGAGCTGTACTGTCTGGGATTATCTGGGGGGAATGTAACAAGACGCTCTCAGTCAGCCAACATTTTGCTGTGAATTAATTCACCCAGATGGATCTGCCAGATGGATCATCTTTTACCAAAGCCATCAAACCGCTGAGCTTGAGTGTGTGGGGTTGGGATGACGGATGAACCAGGACGAAGAGGGACGTGTGGTGACCCTGACATCTTCTTGACACCCAACTCACTGGACAGGAGAAGAAACCACCTTCATATGAAAGGCTTCCTTAAGGCACACAGCACTATCAGCAGAAAGACTTTCTTGAAAATCTCTCCCATCTCTTTTTATGTAAGTCAACTATTAATTAAAGCAAATAAATTAAATTGCAATTATATGCAATTGTGAATTGTATTATTAAGAGGAAATGCTCTTCAGACAGTTAATGGGCATCAATTGTGATTTGTCCAAACTTAATTTAATATCCAGATGAGGTTAATATTTTGAGCATTCTAATAACAAGGAGGATTAAGGGAGTAAGATCAGAGCAGCTGGCAGGGTTTTTGTTTTCGTTTTTGTTTTTGGTTGTGGTGCTAGCAGGAGAGGGGGTGCCTACTAGAAGGAAGTTGGGTTTTCTTTTTTTTTTTTTTTTGGTACCAGGTATTAAACCCACTGAGCTTAACCACTGAGCCACAAACCCAGCCTTTTAAATATTTTATTTAGAGACAGGGCCTTGCTGAGTTGCTTAGTGCCTCCCTAAGTTGCCGAGGCTGGCTTTGAACTCAAGATCCTCCTGCCTCAATCTTCCAAGTCGCTGGATTACAGGCATGCACCACCATGCCAGCTTTCATTACAACTCTTTTATGAGAGTTTCCTGCTTTTCAGCTGGGGAAACTGAGTCCCAGGAGGTGACATAATTTCCAGATATGCACTCAGGAAATGGAAAAGCTAGGATGGCACATCACATCTGTGCCCCTTTTCTGTGCTGCTAAGGTTCCAAGCACAGAATACATTGTGCCTATGCCTCCTGTCAGACCCCCAGATTCATCCTTTCTTCCTCTTTCTCACGGCTCCTCACACACCAGAAGGAGAGTGCTTCTACCAGTGTGAGTCAGTTTTCTGTTGCTGGAATAAAATACCTGAGATAAATCAACTTATAAAGAAGAAAGTAATTTCCTGGCTCATAGTCTTAGAGGTTTTAGTCCACAGTTGCTTGAGTCTGTTTTGGGGCCAGTGGTGGCACAGTACATCATGGCAAGGAGTGGGTGGTAGAGCCAAACTGTTCACCTCATGGTGGCAGGGAATCAGAGAGAGAGAAAGAGAGAGAGAGAGAGAGAGAGAGAGAGAGAGAGAGAGAGAGAGAGCGAGCCTCTCATATCCCCTTCAAGGCTCCACTCCCAGTGACCCAACTTCCTTCTCCTAGGCACCCCCTCTCCTGCTAGCACCACAACCAAACCTGTAACACCTGGACTTTTGGAGGACACTCAAGATACAAACCCCCATACCACCTAAAAATAGATCTCAAATCTCTTCCTTCTCTCTCTCTCTCTCTCTCTCTCTTTTTTTTTTTTTGGTTGAGCTCAGGGACACTCGACCACTAACAGTTACATGGTGCTAACTTTGTGCCAGGCAGTGTTCCAGGTACTTGAACATACATATCACGCAGATTCCAAGAGGTAGGTGCCATAACTGTCCCTACTTTACAGGCGAAGAAGTGAAGGCATGGAGAAGTTATGTAGCCTACCTAAGGTCATATAGCCAGCAGGTGGTGAGCCTGGGATTTAATCAAAGGCAGTTTGGCAGTTCCAAAGTCTGTGATCCTGGCACTACACACACAACCTTTCTCGAATGAATGGAAACATATCCCAAACGTAGCAATGAGACTTTTGCTTGTTTATAGAGAATTCTGTTGGTATAAGGCGGGGGCTATTATGAATGAGGAAACCATTCTTGGGCACTTCCATGACCTGTGGTGGCCTGGTTAGCTACTTTTCTCTCTTCATTCCAGGAATAATTTAAAGTTTCAAGATTGGTTTTCTTGTCTATCTCTCCTTGGCATGTGGTAGGTACTTCATGTTAGGAGATTAGTTAGCTAAATTGAATCCTTCATCTTCTTTGACTAGGCAAAAAATCATCCATAAGGGAAAAAGGGAAACTGAGAAATGATTTTGAAGATGCAAAGGATAAAGAATGAGAAGGGTACAGAATGATAAAGGATGGGAGGAAAAATGGAGATGGGATTGTGGGAACAAGAAGAGTAGGGCTAAAACTGAGAGTAAAACTAAGTTTAAAAAATGAACTAGATTTTCTTTTCATGGGAAAATACATCTGCATCAGGATCAGACCTTCCCACCAAAATCTGAGAGAGAACTTCTCCAGGGCTGCTTGCTTTAGCCTACAGAGAATGACTAATCCCAATTTTATGGAGTTCAGTGCCTGATTCTTCCAGGGGTGAAAATGGAGTGAGAAACATGAAGAAAAGAAGGGAAAATAGGCTGACTGAGTTCAAATGTCAGCTCAGCCAGTGGCTCTCTGGGTGAGCCTGATCCAGTGACTCTATGCCTTTGAGCTCGTGATGAGGGCGACTCATCTTGCTTGTAGGGTTATGTGCAAACTCAAGATGATACCCCGTGGGGAATGCCTGGCACAGGGTAGGTATTGAGTAAACGGCAGTTGCCTTTTGGCTGCATCCTGGCATCCTGGTTACAGACTGTTCCGAAGCAGCTCCTAAGTAAGCAGACGAGACCCCCGAAACACATCACTTGTATATTGGTTAGTCACTTGTGCTTTGGTTAATGTCTTAGTAAATGACACTGGAAGAAGCAGAGAACACAAGAGTTTTAACTGTGCTGCCATTTTCAATTGGTAGGTGACCACACTGGTCAGCAGATGTTCTTTAAAAATGGACAATAAGGGGCTGGGGTTGTGGCTCAGTGGCAGAGCACTTGCCTGGAACATCTGAGGCATTGGGTTTGATCCTCAGCACCATGTGAAAATAAATAAACAAAATAAAGATATTGTGTCCATGTATAACTAAAAAAAAAAATTAAAAGAAAATAGACAATAGGCTGGGAATGTGGCTCAAGCGGTAGCGCGCTCGCCTGGCATGCGTGTGGCCCGGGTTTGATCCTCAGCACCACATGCAAACAAAGATGTTGTGTCCGCCGAAAACTAAAAAATAAATATTGAAAATTCTCTCTCTCTCTCTCTCCCTCTCTCTCTCTCTTAAAAAAAAAAGAAAAAAGAAAGTGGACAATAGGTACCAAAACATATGTAGTGTTCTACAGCATAATTCACAATAACCTATTGTATATTTTATGAAGAATTAGAAGAGAGGAACTCAAAAGTTCTAGAAACAAAGTTAATAATAAGGAGAAGGAAATATTAATTGCCTTGATTTGATCAGTATGTATTGTATATATGTGTTGAAATATCACATTGTACCTCATAAAAGTGTTTAATTATTATATGTTAATAAAAATTTTGAAAAAATTTAAGGAGGTGAAAACATTAACCTCCTTGATTCTATCATCATAAACTTGGATATATAAATTAAATTATCCATACTATACTCTTTAAATTTATAAAATTAAAATAATTAATAAAAAACCAACCAACAAACACAAATGGAAACAGATGAGTCAATTTTGTTTGTCCAGAATGAAATTCAAGATACACTTAAGTCTAAAATGTCTCCTTCAAAAGATCAACCTCCACTCATTACTTTAGCACAGTTCATTTTATAGGATTTTGAGATGAAGAGTGATAAGTCAAATGGAGATCAAGGAAAACAATAAAAAAATATGCTCTGGAATCAATACCACAAAGCCCCTGCTATTCTTAATTTGTGTGTGTGTGTGTGTGTGTGTGTGTGTGTGTGTGTGGAGTGTGTTTGGAGGTTCAGCTCTATCACTAATTAGAAAATGTCCACTCTGCTAAATATGAAGGGCCGTAACCATCACTCCAGCTCTGTGTGACTGGACCCCGCTGTCCATATCCGAGGTAATGTAAGGTTGTTTACAGATGCAGCTTCACAGTTACACAGCCTCTTCCTACATATGCTGTGCTGGACTGTGTCGAACCACAGGACTGGGAAGTCCAGATGGGCTCTTCTCCTATTTCTGACACGAGAAGTTGGGGAGTATAGAGAACCATAGCTTTACCTCTTTGATTCTCCTAGAAAAGGAATGCTAATTATCTGCTCTATTTTTCTGGTTATCCTCCCACCCCAACCCCGGTTACTAGGGATTGAACTCTGGGGAGATTTACCGCTGAGCTACATCCCAGCCTTTATTTTCTTTTCCTTCACCTATTATTATTAATATTATTTTAAAAATTTGAGACAGGGTCTTTCTAAGTTGCCAGGGTCCTTACTAACTTGCAGAGGCTGGCCTTGAACCTGGGATCCTCCTGCCTCATCTGGGATTACAGAATTGCACCAGAGCACCAGGCCTTCTCTGGTTGTTATAAGGGCCAGGGAGTGGCGGGGAGGGATGGATAAAGCTGAAAAGCTGGTCCCAGGGTCCAGCAGGTCCAGATCTGTGTTTAGCACTGAGCTTTGCAGTGGTGAGGGGAAGTTGGATCCATATCCAGACAGGTCCTGCTTGGGGCCCAGCAGGCCCAGTAGCAGCCTCATTCACAGCCTGTCCCAGATCTACACTTCTCAAATCAGAAACCATCAGCAAGACTTCCTTTGCCTTAAGGGGCCTGGTGCTTGAGGTCAGAGAACTTGGAGTTGAAACGGGACTTCATCAATGTGTCCCTGGGCCACTACTTATCATCTCAGAACCTCATTTTCTTATCTGAAAAATACAAAGGAGATAACACCACCTACCCAGAAGGTGAGTAGTGAAGATTAGAGGTACTGTTTTGAAATGCCTGGAGGTAGCAAAGCTCCAGAGATCAGTTCCTTTGCAGTCTAGACTGAAGTGCCTTTGTATCCCATTTCCCTTCATTATAATTCAGAGGATCTGGGAATCTAACTAGCCCTGGTTTGTAACTCCCGGCAAAAGGCCTGATTTTCCTCGCTGACAGGCGACTGCATTGCCATGGCATTTTGGGGAAATTGTGTTTGAGGTACAGGCTCAACGGAGGGGACAGGTGGGGAGTGTTTTCTGACTCTGAATCAGTTTGTTTCCTTTAATTCTTCTCTACCTGAAAATGTATCTCTGGAAATGTGGGAGAGAGGCACAGGGGTGTCACTTGCTAGAAGGAGCTCTAACCTGGGTCCCTAGGGGTGAGCAGAGCAGTGGAGATGCTTTACTGCAGGCAGGTAACATAGTCCTGCAGCATGCGGCTTGCCTTGGCCAGGTCCAAAGGATGGAGACAATGCTCCATCAGTCATGTGGGACATGAGCACTCACTCCAGGCCTCAAAGGAGACAGTAACTTCCAGTGTCCATGCCAACCAAAAGCTAGCATGAATGCTGTTCAGGAATAATCCTGTAAGGGAAGGAGTCCTCCTCTTCCCTTGGTTCTTTTTTTTTTTTTTTTTCAAAAAATTTTAAAAATTTATTCTTTTTGGTTATATATGACAGTAGAAGGTATTTTGACATTTTATACACACATGGAGTATAACTTCCCATTCTTGTGGTTGAACACAATGTGGAGTTACATTGGTTGTGTATTCATAAATGAACACAGGAAAGTTATGTCCAATTCATTTGACCGTCTTTCCTATTTCCATCTCCCCTCGCTTTCCTTAATTCCCCTTTGTCTAATCCAAAGTACTTCTATTCTCCCCTGCCTCCCATTATGTGTTAGCATCCACATATCAGAGAGAACATTCAGCATTTGTTTTTTTGGGATTGCCTTATTTCACTTAGCATGATAGTCTCCGGTTCTATCCATTTACTGGCTAATGCCATAATTTCATTCTTCTCTATGGTTTAGTAATATTCCTTTGTGTATATACACACCACATTTTCTTTATCCATTCATCTGTTTGAAGGGCACCTAGGTTGGCACCATAGCTTGTTCCCTGGGTTCTTGACGGTCCTCCTTTGCCCCTTAGCTTCTCCCAGAATCACCTTCACTGAGATGTATGTACTTGCACATTAGCCCTGATTTCCAGAATTCGCCGCAGAACAACATTTCTTTTTCTTAGTTATAAAACAGTTGTTAAGGACACTGTCCATTGTGTCACTCGATGTTCTATGTAAAGAGGAAGGCTTCACCGTAAGATGTTTATTTTAGGAACATTTCTCTCATTTTTCCTTGATAAAATAGTACATTGCTTCTTTTCTGATAATGAGAATTGTGTAACTTACTAATGCCAAGAGGCTCAGAATCAAATTGGATGCTGCAGCGCTAGAGTAACTTTTATGATTAGTATATTTGAAGTGTGTTCCATTCCTTGGTTTTGATTTTTCTGTTTCTTTTATTAACCATACATTTATCTTTTGTTGTCTTTAAGTGATATGTATGTAATCACTGAAGCACATATAACTATACATACACATCCTTGTTATCCCTGGGATCAGTCCTTTTTTGGAAGTGTAGTTTTCTACCTGCTGAAGGTATGTGGATGGTGATGATGTTTAAGATCCATTAGTTTCCTCAAAAGTTTCACCTTCAAAATAAGGTTTTCCATCTTCCGTATCTCTGGAACATCTCATAAATCTGATGAATATGGGTTATGGTTTGAATCCTCTGTGGTCATTATAAAGTCATTTTATCTCTTAAGCCTCAGTATAATAATATACTTGCCCTATTTACCTAATAAAGGGCTATGGGATCAAATAAGGTAACAAATGCCCTTTGAATCAAGACCTTTTGAAAAGATATGAGTGGCAAAATAATTTCCAAATTATATAGATCAGCACTGCTTGATGAGGGAGATGCTGATGAGGAAGAAAACTAAAATTTATTATACACTTTGCTTGGTGTTTCTGATGACATCTCTGGATCCATTCTCTACCTTTTTCCACCTGGCTCTTTGTCTGAGAGGCTGGCATCTTTAGACTGTGTCAGTTGGACTCCTTTGCCCTTGGTTTTCAGTCAATAGGAAAACCACCAAGAGAATAGAGCATGGAAGGGAAAAGAGGCATGGGTATTTTCTCTCCTCAGGACCACAGACAAATGGTTGCATCTTTTGATGGAAAGTACTGGCTCCTGTCAGATGATCTCTCTTGAAGTCAGAGTTAGAAAGAGAGTTTCAGCTTTCCTTCTTTCCAGTTTTGGTAACCACTCCCTTTAGGTAATGGCTCCCTGTTGCTGCTAACCTGGGACGTCTCATCATCCCTCAAGGGTCTCCTTTGTAGACAGCTGCTTCACTAAGCTCTTCTGGATTACCCTCTCTGAAGATGTCATCTGTTTCCTGCTGTGGACTGACATATACAGGTACAGTGCTCACAAAACCTCCTTGAGGTAGATACGATTGCTCAGGTTATACATAACAAATGTATATGAGAAATGTATCTGATTAATTTCCCCCAAGGTTGTATAAACTGTAAGCCAAAGAGCTAAATATCAGCTCTAGGTATGTCTTGTGCTCTTCTGATCTGTCTTCTTTGCTCTTAGTTGGTGAAATGTTTTGGGTCCTATATCTGGTTACCCCTTTCTTTCTTGCTGAAACACAATCTAATACGACTAATATAAATTTAAAATATATAGTTTATATTATATTGAAATAAAGATTTTATCAACAATGAGATGTAGGACTCTCCTACTGTGCCCTGTTATCTTCCTTATGTTGTACTTTTTAAAAAAATCAATAACAATAACAACAAAACTATAAATAGAACCTAATTACATATGACAGTGGCAAGTATAAGATTGTCAGAGTAAAGTCAGAGATGGCATCACCTCTGGTAGTTGTGTTGATAAAAACATTGTCCAGAAAATGAAAAATGAAAATGAAGATTACATTTTCTAGATAGGGCAGAGGGGTGGGAGGGGAAAGGAGGGGGCAGGGGGTTAGCAGGATGGGGAAATGTGACAGACATCATTATTCAAAGTACACGAATGAAGACATGAATTGGTGTCAACATACTTTATTATACAACCAGAGATATGAAAAGTTGTGCTGTATATGTGTAATAAGAATTATAATGCATTCCGCTGTCATTTATTTTTAAAAAATCAATTAAAAAATTTAAAAAAGATTACATTTTCTGTCTACTTCAGTCTGTGTTCTTAACATTGTTTATGCGCCTCTGTCAAAACTGGAGACAGAAGGAGATATAAATGTATTTAAATATTTGATTGAATTTTTCCAGGTCTTAGCAAGAACAGAGGGGTGCCAGAAGACTGAGGCATTCACTGGCAGAGCTTGGAATTTCTTCTACAAATAATTTACATTCTAGGCATCAAGCATGCATCTTACTGCTGGTAGTTGTGGCTAGAATGAGCTCTTATTGCTAACTTCAAAGTGTGTGATCAAAAAACCCTGATGCTTTTTGCCAACAGGTTGCAAGAAGAGGGTGGTGAAGTGGAAGGCATGGGGTAGACCCTTCAGTTCCATCCCCAGGGCTGCCTTTAGGGAACCATCCTCTGGAACCTATAGGTCTTTTTAACTCTTTGCAATACTCTTTTATTAGTAGTAAAATTTTTGATTAGCTTCAGATAAAAGAGGACTTAGCAAATCATTGGTTAGTACTCAATTATAACACATAGATAACTGTGAGTAACCACATCTCACGGTCTATTCATTATTCAGCACTAGACTTTAAAAATTAGCCTTCCCTGCATTAGGTAAAAGTCTTATGTGTACTGAAGTCCCCAAGTTTGAGTATCTTATTGGCCTTAGATTTCCTCTTGGGTGAATTTTTAAAATTTTTTATACATTTATTTTTTTTTAGTTGTAGATAAACACAATACCTTTATTTATTTTATTTGGTGCTGAGGATTGAACCTAGTGCCTCACACATGTGAGGCAAGCACTCCACCACTGAGCCACAACTCCAGCTCCTCTTTGGTGAATTTTCTATTCATTTTTATATTAATTTAAAAAAATTTATGAAAGTTATTTATATAAAGTCTGGGTACAATCCTTAGCTGATTAAATATCTTGAAAATATCTTCTCCAAGACTCTGGACTCTCTTTTAAGTCAGTTATGATATCTTTGGCTATGTAGAAATTTAAACTTTTAATGTGGTTAAATTTATCATGATTTCCTTTATGGTCTTCTGTTTTGTTGAGGGAAAAATATATACATATAAATACACGCAGACCAAATATATTTACATTATGGATATAACAATATCCATATTTCTGTATTTCTTCTAGGTTTACAGTTTTGCTCTTTATATACATATGCATATTTCATTTTCAGATATTTGAATATGAAAGATGCATTTGTATATAAATTTATGAAGTAGGTATATAATTTAACCTTCCTTATTTCATTTGGATAATAATTATTCATCAGGAATAATTAAGAAGGCAGGGGGGTGGGAAAGATGGACATTATTATCCTACTACATGTATGATTGCATGAACCGTATGACTGTGTGTCACGTACAACCAGAGATATGAGAAGTTGTGCTCCACTTGTGTACAATGAGTAGAAATGTATCCTGCTGTCATGTATAACTAATTAGAACAAATAAAAAAAAGAATAAGTAAGAAGTTCACTTTTTTTTAAACACAAATTTCTTATGCTATTTATGTCATATACCACGTCACTAAATATGTATGATTTGGGATTGTGGTCTATTGGTCTATTCAAGTGCAAAAAAATGTTTTGGTTACTCTTGGTTCTGCATTCCTATTTATCAATCGTTTTTGTCAAGTTCTGAGAAAACCCTACAGAGATTTTGATTAGAATAGATTTTTCTCAACAGACTCATAATTTAGAGAGAATTGACATATTTAAGATTTGGAAGCTTTTCACACATGAACATTTACTTAGATCTTTAATGCCCTTCAGTTCAGGTTAGTAATTTTTCTAACAAACTCAGAGCATATTTAGCTACTTTGTAGTTTTTGTTGCTACTATGAATAGAATATTTAAAAAGTTCATTGTTAAAAAAATCCAATTAAAAAATGGGCAAATAATCTGAACAGATACTTCTCAAAGGAAGAAATACAAATGCCAGTAACTATATCAAAGATGCTCTGTATCACTAACTATTAGGGAAATACAAATCAAAACTAGAATGAGATTCCATCTCACCCTAGTGAGAATTAATATTATTAAAAGACAAAAAAAATTTAAAAATGTGGGGAAAGATGTGATGCAAAAGGAATCTTATGCATTGTTGGTGGGAATGTACCTTAGGACAGTCACTATGGAAAACAGTATGGTGGTTTCTCAAAAACTAAAAATAGAACTATCTATGATCTAGCTATACAACTCATGGGTATACATCCAAAGGAAATGAAATCAATATTCAAAAGAGATATCTGATGCGCATGTTTATTATGACACTATTCACAATAGCTAGGATATGAAATCAGCCTAGGTGTCTGTCAACAGATGAATTGATAAAGAAATTATGGTACACATACATTGCATGAAACAACAGAGTGTTTTCACCTAAAGAAGAATGAATTCTGCCATTCACTGCAAAATGGATGGAAATGGAGAAAATCATGTTAAAGAAATAAGCCAGACAAAGAAAGACAAGTACCGTACTTTATCTCAAATGTGGAAACCAAAGGAAGAAAAAAAAGTGGTTGCCTATTAAAGTGCCCCTTGGCACTAGTACGCTCGTACCCCAGTACCAAAAGAAAAAACTTCCTGTCTGCCAATGTTGTTTAGTGGGTTCCTTATAAGAGGTCAAGGAAATTTTTCATTTCAAGTATGCTTAATTTAAAAATTCTTCTTAAATCTCTGAATGCTTTTTGTCTGTGGGTATAAGAATGAACATGGGTTTTTCATTTTTAAAGTCTTATATGGTGCATTCAGATTGGGGCATATACACATATAAGCAAGGATCTCAGTGATAGAAGAAGAGATTCAAAGAGAGGAAGCTGGAATTTCCTTCTCCATCTCCATTGACCATGGAAACCTTCCTCAGTTATCGGCCACCTCCCCAAATAATACTTTCCACCTTCTGCTGCACAGATTTGAACAGTTTCTTTTTGGTCTGTGTTCGAGCCTGCTACTGGTGCTGTATAACATAGAGCCACAAAGAGCCTGTCTAATCTTTCTCTTTCTGATTGTATTGTTGGGTATTTACTTTTTTTGTGGTGCTGGGGATTGAACCCAGAGTCTTATGTATGTCAGTTAATGCTTTACCACTGAGCTACATCTCCTGTCCTTTTAATTTAATTTTGAGTTAGGATCTCATTAAGTTGTTCAGGTTGCCCTTGAACTTGTGATCCTCCTGCCTCAGCCTTCCAAGTAGCTGGGATTACAGGTGTTCACCACCATACTTACAGGTGTTGCCCATCATGATCAGTTACTCATATTGATCTTTGATAAATCTCATCCTGTTAGATTCAACCTGCCAAAATATTTTCGATCCATATTCTGATATCCAATTATACAATATCGACACAATTTTGTCCTTCACAAATTTGGTAAGCCCATATCTCCACTGGAGTCATTGTTGAGAATGTCAAAAAGAGCAGGGTTGAGGATAAAGCCCTGAGGTTGGCCAATTTGAGGTGCTGGTAGGACAGCTTCATCTTTCTAGGATGAAGAAATATAGATTTGGGGATGGAGCTTGAATACTAGTTGAAGATTTAGCTTTGGAGTCATTGAGATTTGGAAGTCAATAAAGGCAACAATAGAAATGGATATAATATGGGGAAGAGAGATAACAGGAGACAAAGTTCAGAAATAGAAGGGAGAAAAGAGTTAGAGAAAGCAGAGAAGAGGGATTCGGAAGATGTAGGATGAGAATGAGAAGAGTTCAGCGGCATAGTAACCAAGAAAGGAGATGGTTCTAAGGAAAAGAGTCAAGGAAGGTTGCAAAGAAGTCTGAGAAAAAAACTTTTGTGTGTGTAGTTCTTGTGGAAGGATTAGAAAAAGAGTAAATCCCAATTCAACGCTGAGGCTTTATTTCTAAACCAAGTGGTGAGTAAACAGGTCACATCACTATTTATATTTAAAAATATTTATTTTTAAAGCAATTTGAGTTGCACAGAAAAATTGAGTAGAAGGTACAGAGTACCCATAAATCCTTTGTTGCTCCACCCCAGCTTTTTCCAGCATCTCTTACCAGTGATACATTTCTCACAAATGATGAACCTACATTGTCACATTTATTATCACCCTACGTCCATGTTTATATTAGAGTTCACTTTTTTAAAAAACATTTTTTTAGTTGCAGATGGACACAATACCTTTATTTTATTTGTTTATTTATTTTTTAATGTGGTGTGAAGGATCGAACCCAGTGCCTTACACATGCTAGGCAAGCGCTCTACCACTGAGCCATAACCCCAGCCCCTAGAGTTCACCTTTAGAAATGCAGATTTTATAGGTTTGAATACATTTATAATGACTTATTTCCACTATTGTACTATACTAAGTAGCTTCACAGTACTAAAAATCTTCTGTGTTCTGCCTACATCCCTCTATTAACTATTTTGAATGCAGGAAATACAATATTTTTTTTCCAAAAAGAATATATAGATAGTTTGGAAATAATGATTTTTTAAGAAGAAAAACTGGTAGTGAGAATGTAGGAAAAGAAAGAAAAGCTTAAGGTGTGGAAGGTGCATTTCTAGGGCGAGCGAACATGCCAATGAAGAGAAATCTCTTTGGTGTGGGGAAAAGCAAGCAATTGAGGAACTCCAATCTCTGGAGGGTCTAGATTAAAAACTCAGGAGGAAAAGTGGGCCCTGTAATAGAAACAGGATAGAGATAGAGATGAAGGGGAAAAAGGTGAAACTAAAAAGATTGGAGATGAGAGAAGGAATTTGGAGAAGTTGCGAGTGAATGAGTTTTATACTGACAGAGCTGCTGGTGGGGTTCACAGAGGGTCAAAGTGTGTTGCAGGTTTGGGCGAAGAGAAGTTTGGAGCCATTTCTGGAAGGGACATGGGGGAGGGGAGGCAAGAAGGAGGGAGTGAAAGAAATGCCAAGTGACAGGGGGTGTACACGGAGGTTAGACTGTGAAGGGGTAGCAGATGTGTCACTGTGTTTAGAGTCTATCTGCAGAAATGCTCCACTGCACAGGAAAGTGGAAAGCCCACAGGGTGTTGGCGGTGGCGCTGGACTGAGGGCTTTCAAGATGGCAGGACACACCTTGAGGTGCTGACACAGTCCAAGCAGGGCAGGGCAGGGCAGGGCAGGGCAGGACACTGTCTCTATTAGGGGAATCTCTGCTCTTGGGGACCAAAGAGTGAGGATTGGGGAGGCCTGAAAATTTTAGTTTGCTGCCAATCTGAGCCTGTTGCAGGTCCCACAGCCAGGAACTGAGCCCCTTCAGCTGTATCGCCCCTAGGAAGTCCCTATCACTCCTGGAACACCTTTAATGTTCAAGGGATTGGGGAAAATTCTTACTTATTGATTGGTTTGGAGTCAAAGAAGTCTTCATTGCTGGCTTTCATCATGGGGAAACTCAAAGGGTCTTCAGAATATTTTTACACAGCTTTCATATGGACAGTGAGATATTCTGGTATGGATTTAGCCTTCGTGGTAGGAAGTGGCCTGGGGCACAGCTGGAATTTGCCAGCTTTATTTTAACTTGACTTTGCTGCAGAAGCAGCTGTGTAGTGATGCTTACAAACAACACACTCCATTTCTCTCCTGTGGAATTTTTCACTAGGAAACACCCTGCTGCCTTTGTGCAGTGTTTCCCTCTTTATTTATTAAGGATTATATTGAGGGTGGTGCCAGTTTTGGGAGCTCAGTAAATTTTACCAAAATTTTAAATTTTAAAATTTAAATTTTACCAGCATCCAGAAAAGAGGAAAAAGACTCATTGGAAGGAGTTTAAAAATTATAATCCTCCAGATGTTGTGACAAAGGGGATTCAGTTCCAAATTCACTTCCCCCAGGAGAGGTTTTGCTTGAATAAAAACAGTGAAACTGACATCACAACAATGCAGAACATTGAAAATTATCTTGGCAGTTTTTTAAAAAAATTGTTTTTAAAGGAGGGTAAACAGGCAGCTAACTAGCCTCAAAATTGGTAAGGAAGTTAGGAGGTCTGAGTTCAACTTCTGGACTACATGACCAAAGATCTTACTAACCGGGAGCTTTTTGAGGTATCATTTGCTCATCTTGTATCCCCAGAGCCTGGCACAAGGCCTGGCGTGTGGACTTAATATCAAATGGATTGCCATTGGAATAGAATTAGGAGGTTCCATGATACTACAAAATACTCAAATTTGATAGCGTCACCTTCTGATGCTGCCTTATTAGGAAAAGGAAAACTTCTGGGATAAGTTGGAATAGTGGTGAACAAGAGCCTGCACTGTGGAAGCTGACTTCCAGGAGGGAGGCCCTGCTCCATGTCTGACTAGTCAAATAACCTCACTGAGCTATGGCATCTTCATCTGTAAAATGGGGACAATGTACCTGCACCCACTTTATAGGTTATTAGCATCTGTCAAAACCATAACAACACAAGGGAATTGGGAGTCTCCTAACTGCCATTATTACCTTACTTCCTAATCCTTTCCAAGATTGACTTTGTATCACTTCAAAGCAGTGTGAGGTTTTCCAATGTATACCAAGCACCTAGGGCCTCAATGTTCATAGAGAAGCTCTGAAGACTAATTCACAGAACTTATCACAGTGCCCTGGTCATACTGTATCCTCATTCCATGCTAACTGGAAAGAGAAATGTGAAAGACATTTGCTATCAACTTCTGGGAATTATAAGACATTACAAATTAGCCTTACTAAGGAAGTGATTTAAAGATTCTTACTTGTGCAATAAAATTTTTGGATCCTTAGATTAAGCAAATATAATAATTCACTGAAATTAATGAAAGTGCCAGGAGGTTTGTGGTTTTCGATTTGTGTTCCGTAAATGCCTCCTATTTATCTCAAAAATTCCTCAAGAGTCAGGATCAGAAGATCTGGGAAGGGATGTCAACATTTAAACCAATGTCCTAGATTATTCTGATCCCAAGAGCCTCCAGTCCTCTTTTGAGAAAGGTTAGAAGTTGCCTAAAAATGTGATGGGCATTCATCTAAATGTAAGAATCTTTTTGTCCTTTTACTTTTATTTCCTTTTTTTTTCCTCCCATGGGTGAAAGAATAAGAGGATAGAAATTACCTTTATCTATACATAGGGCTGGGAGATTATGGGCCCAGGCAAGTTCTGGTGTTGTACAAGCATGGCACACTCAAAGGATTTGCCACAAAGATCTGAAGTTATTTGGACACCCATCTGACTGAAAACCATCCATAAGGGCTGTTCTTGTGGATTGTTAAGCTAGGAGCCTATCTGGTTCTCATCTGACATTTCAGGGGGACTGTATTTTCTCCTTCAGGATTAAAGGAAGAAATATTCTGCAACGCCATCATAAATAATTCAAAATCCAAGAAAGCTTAACATGAACTGTAAGAATGTGACCTGAAGTCACACTCTAAGTACAAGAAGAATGCATCTAAGTCAGTGTAAAAGTATATTACTAAGAAATAAGTGGTAGGCCCACCAGTCTGCAGGAGGCTGTTTCTGTGCATTTTTATAAAGGCTTTTTCTAAGGATTTAAGCTTCCCCAGAGTCTGGACTCTGTGCATTTAACCTCCAGTTGAGGTCATCAGTCTGTTCCATCATGACAGTGCTGCATGATACCACTCTCTTCTCCCCACTAATCTGTCGTAAATGTTGTCTTGAAAGGGTCTTAAGATTCAATTATTAATCAGAACCAATTTAACAGGCTGTTGATGCCTGGAATAAAATTTTTTCAATTTGCAAAGCTGGGATAAGCTGATCAAGGAGAATGGTACAATTTCACAGGAAATACATTAAGCCTCCCACGCCTGCCTAAAGAGCTTACTGAGGTTCATGAGAGTGCTGAGAAAGGTGTGTTTGGGTGGATACATTATGAGTCCATGGAGAGTAATTATGAGAAATTTATAAACCATAGCACACCTCACTTTATTATTTTTTTATTATTATTTCATTTTTTGCAGTATTGGGAATTGAACCTAGTGCCTCACACATGTTACGTAAGTACTCTACCACTGGGCTAGATTCCCTGCCCTTTCAATTTTATTTTAATAGGAGGTCTCAGTAAGTTGCCAAGGCTGGCTTCGAACTCTCAATCCTCCTTCTGAGTGGCTGGGATGACAGGTGTGTACCACTGTGCCTGGTGCCCACTTTATTATAAATTAAATTTTCTTGACTGGAAGGAAGAACCAAATTGCTTTCTCTTTTCAAAATCGAATTTAGAATGTAGCCCTACACATTTTACTTAGATGAATGATGCTATGGAAATGGTATTTTCTGCACTTAATTCTGTTTTATTCCCTTGTTCCATATTCAAGTTACGAGACACCATAAGCTTATTAATTCTCTTTAAAATATGCCAGTCTTCAGACAGGAGGGTGTCTGCATTTCCAGCGTATCACAAATGACCTAAATCATTGGCGATATGCTGGAAATACAATCTATGCTGAGGGTAAGAATGTGTGTTGTTGAAAAGGTCTTCCATAGTTGATGAATTGATTCCCCTCGTCTCCCCCGTGGATCTCTCACTGCCCTGGGCACAAGTGAAGTGACCCTAAAAATGTGATGGGTGCTATAGAAAACCAGAGTAGGCCATCCCAAAAGTATCTCTTCAGCAGAAGGCAGGGTACCAGCTGATTATTTTGAGACACTGCAGACACTGGAGAAGCTCTGAAGAGTAGAAGTTACCCTTTTGTAAGGGAAATTTACATCTATAAAATAAATCTCCACTCATAGTATGTCTCCCTCCTCTCTGTAACAGGAAGAAATGGCTTTAAAGCACTAGAGACTTCTCAGTGGAGACAATACTGACATAACTCTGCATAGCAAACTTACCCTGATTTACTATATTTTTCTTTCCCATGACTCCCCCACCCCACGCCACCACCCCATCACCTTTCTTTGTTTCATCTTAAAATGGTATTTAAGACTGAACTCACATCTACCTCTCTGAGATTTGCTCATATCTCTGGGTATCTCTCACATATACATAAGATATATGCATTAATAAATCCCATTTATTTATTTTTTACTTATCTATCTCTCTGTTTTTAAGGAGTCTATCCCAGCTAAGAGGGGTAAAGGAAAAATTATTTTTCTTCCCCTACAGTGATCCCGGATGCAAGCACCTCTCAGTTTTTAAAATTTTATGTTTCCTTCTTTTTGTCTTCTGTAGGTAAGACTGAAATTATCTACAGCTATAGACTTGGAAATGTTTTCCCTCTCTAAGTTAGAATTTTATCTCTAACACTGCATAAGGACAAATGTGATCATCTCCCAGTCAAGGGCAACTGGGGTGCAGGCAGGACCAGCTACACCATTTGCAGACTCAGTGCTAAATGAAAACTTCAAAAAGCAGAAAAACATGCCACTAAATGTACTGACATAGAAAACTTTTCCCATTTTATTGTCCTATGGCTTTTCTCTCAAAAAATTTTAAAGTTCACTATTTAATGTCATTCTAAGTAAATAAAAGATCTAAATTATCAGCACTAGTGTTACTGTTCCTTTTTACATTGCACAATGCCAGCTCTAAAAAATACAAAATGCCAGGGCATTTAACTGGTTTGTGCAATCACAGACGTTGCACAACCTGTACTTTGTCCCTAGAGGGTGCCTTGAGCTGGCCAGAAAAGACAAACCCAGCCTCAGGAGGGCTGGAAGAAGGAAGAGAGATTCCCCAGGCATTGAGTAAGGGTGAGCAAGCTGGCATGGAGTACTTCCTCTGGCACAGGACCCTCAGGACCCTCAGGAGCTATTCACTCTGGTCTGATGACTTCTCAGATCTCCCCTCCCACCAGCTGATGGACCAACACGTTAGCTCCTGACTTGGGGCAGGCCCTGGAAAATCTCCCTTTCTCACTGGTGGTGTCCCTAGTCCATGGCATACAGGTACCCCCAAGGGCATTGAAACCTCCATACTAGGTAACGGACCAGGTGAGCCCCTCACTGTGTCGTGGCCTCCTGTCCACTATCCACCAGACACATTGCAACTGCCACACTTTGCCCTGAGATGCTGTAGGATGGGGTGCCCAACTGTGATCCTCCCCTCCTATGTCCAGACCCCTACTTGTGCGGAGAGGATGGCAGTGGTTACTGGGTTTACAAGGGAAGGAGGCCAGGTAGGACTGAGAGATCCAGGGCAGGGGAGTGGGCTATGAACCCATCCTAGGGAGGTGGGGATGTGGGGAGGGGAGTGGGAAGAGGGAGAGGGAAGAAGGCCACATGTATCCTCTTGAGGTGTCTTGGACCCCAATCCTCCAATACCCCATTGTCCCCTCTGACTTCACTTATAAAACACAAATGCAGATACACTTGTCAGTAATTCCAAGACTGAGACTGCAGAGCATTAAATCACAATTGTGGGCTCCCCCCACCCCGCTTGGTGCTCTGTGGACTACACGGGTGATATGACCCTGGGTGCAAGAGCAAAGGACAAGCAAGGAGATAAAAGGGAGAACTTTCAACAGTGCAGCCAGCTCTGCCCAGTTTTGACTCCTGAACAGGCTCTTTGGGAACCAGGGACAACTGTGTGAACAGCAGGCCTGCTCGTTGGACAAGAGCTTTCTCTTCTATCCCTTTGCTCTACTTTCTCCATGACAATTTTTTTAAAATTTACTTTTTAGTTGTAGTTGGACACAACACCTTTATTTCACTTGTTTATTTTTGTATGTGGTGCTGAGGATTGAACCCAGGGTCTCGCATGTGCAAGGTGAGTGCTCTACCTTTGAGCCACAACCCCAGCCCTCCATGGTGATTTTTTCTTCCTCCTCCACCCTTTCTTGCTGACCGATTTGAAACACAGTGCCTGACCTCCTGGGCTGGGGGCAGCAGGGGACAGCTGTGTGCTGCTGTGGGCTTCTGTGGGCAGCAGGCTGCTCCTGTGCGTTTTCTGGACACAGAGTAAGTTTAAAATTTGACATTTTACATTCCATATTCTATGTTTGTGGCTTTGTTTGGGGGTTTCTTTTGCTGCTTTTCTCCTTTCTAGTTCCCCTTCTCTCTCCCTTTGTCTGAGGGGAGATCTGTCTCGTAATTATGTTTTACAGCTAATTAGGTAATTAGGTGACTTTCCCTGCTGGCAGGATGCATGAACTTCCACGGTGAGTGCAGGCCAGGATCAAGGAGCTCCTGGTGTGTGGAGAAGGATCACCTGCTTTTCAGTGTGGTGAGGACCCGACAGGAAGAAAGAAGAGAAAGGGAGGGGAAAAGTCACAGAGGCATGGAACAGGTGGAAAAGGGAGCGTGGGGAAATGGACCAGGGGAAGAAGAAGTAAGGCAGGAGGGAGGGAAAGAAGAAAAGGAGAAGAAGGAAGAGGAGGGGAAGAAGGAAGGGAGAGGAAAGTAGGAAGGACAGACAGAAGGAAGGAAGCTAGAATTTTTTTTGTTGTTGTTCTACTTATATAATTTGAAAAGAATGGAAAAAGCCTACTGAAGCTACTGCCCAGACAGACAAAATCCTTGCAGTGCCGATCTGGGGCAGAGTGTGAGCTTCCAGGTGGCAGGTGACAAGGAAAGTCAGTGCCAAGTTTCTGATATCAGATTCTTTCTTTTTTTTTTTTAGGTACTGGGAATTGAACTCAGGGGCACTCCACCACTGAGCCACATTCTCAGCACTATTTTGTATTTTATTTAGAGACAGGGTCTCACTGAGTTGCTTAGTGCCTCAATTTTGCTCAGGCTGGCTTTGAACTCGTGACCCTCCTGCCTCAAGCTCCTGAGCCACTGGGATTATAGGCGTGCTGGAATTATAGACTGCTCCTATCAGATTCTTGAAACTGGGATTCTGCATCTCAGTCCTCTTGGAATACCTCCCAACAAATTAGTGCTCGGAGAAAGTGCAGGTGCCCTGGGCAGGGAAGGGGGTTCAGTGGTGGAGTGCATGGGGGGAAGAACAACAATGGCAGATCTCTTCTGGAGTTCTCAGAGCCCCAGGGTTGCATTGAGGAGGGTTGGAACTTTACATTCACAAGAATTCTCACAAATATGAACTTAAAAATTTCCAGGTTGACTAATGTACTGGCTGTAAAAGCCAAGTGTGCTTATAACTTCAAATTTTGAAAACCACTTTTTTTCCCCCCTATCAGTATTACCATCAACTGTTCTCTTGGGTCCTGCAGGTAAACTACCACTTTGTCTCTAATCGTCTGAGGAGGGTGAAGACAGGCAACTTGCTATCTAAAGATGACTTACTGCTTCTTGGGGAAGCTCAGCTCACTAGTCCAGAGATCCAGACCCACAGAGAGTCTCATCACCATGCTCAGAAAACTCCCAGACTCAGGTTTCCTGATCTTTCCATTTTCTCAGTAACGCATATCTTTTTCAGAGAAATATTGCATTTTGGGATTATGATGCCGACTTCACTGAGATTTTCCTTATAGGGACAGCAAAACCTAATTTGTCAAAAGAACAATACGATCCCACCCAAAGATCTAGAGAACCTGACATATTATTGACTGAGATCTCTTTAAAGACTGTTGAGGTATGAGAACAATATTTATCTCTAACTCCCTCCTTCAGGATTTGTTGGAATGGAGGCCCCTTATCAGAATTACATGGAATGATGGTAAGAAAGCAGATTTTTTCACCCCAGTGCAAAATTACTGAATCTCTGTGGGTCTGGGGTCAGAAACTAAATTTTAAATAAGTCAAGATTATGATCTTATGTTTACTGACTTTTAGGAATCAATGTTTGGAGCAGTGGTTCTCAAAATACAGGAGGCTTCAAAATCACCCAGGGGGCTTATAAAGCATAGAGCCTGGGCCTCACTCTCAAGAGTGCCTAATTCCTAAGTCTGGAGCCCAATACTTTGCATTTCTAACAAGCTCTTGGCTAGGCTGCTGCTGGTTTGGGGGCCACTTTTTGAGAACCACTGGTTTAGAACAATTAAATCAATTTATTTTCATGTCAGTTAAACATAACCCACTTAGTGTTTCGGGGAAGCCCCCAGGAACAGACTACTGGAGGTAGTAGTGGTGGTGGGTTTGTTTTCTGTATGTTTGGGAGGGGAAGGACAGGGGAAGCAGTGCAGCCCCCTTTTACCCCCAGGAGCCTGGCTGGCTTCCAGGCCTCCAGGGAGCCCATGGGATGGGTGTGAGTCTCTGTTGATGACCAGAATCTGTTGCTGGCTCTTCCAATCCTTGGGCACTCAGTCTGGCTTCAAGTCTCCTCTAGGGAAAATACATGATGGATTGTCCAAATCTAGAGCTTCCAGAAGATGCCAGTACTAAGCTGGAATAAACCACAGATACAAAAGGCAGAATCCTCATCACCATGGCTAAGCAGGAAGAAATCATCTCTGAAATGACAGCTGGGCATATTCGTATGGCAACAGATCACCAAGCCAATGGCGATATTTCAGGGGTCTCAGGCCTCAGTGTTTGCATTCTTTGATCTAGGAAGAATTTCAGGCTGAGGGCTCCACAGACCATGGAGGTCTGGCTATGGTTTAGAGGATGGTTCCCACAGGACTGCTTCCTTTCGTCCTTAGACACCTGCAGTTTCCAAGTTGGTCACTAGAGGTCTCAGCAGGCCAACAGTTATCTTAGGCCTTAAGGGACAGGGCCCACCAGGAAGCCTGAAAAAACCATCCACCACTCCCAGCTGGTTGATTTGATCAGGGAGCTCTCTGACACAGGGAGAAGTAAGGTGAGGTGCTCTTGCCTCCACCTGCCTGCTCAGCATCCTCAGTGGGCCAACTGATTGGTCTTGCATGGTGGCCCATGGATGCCATTTTCTTCCTCAAACAGTGGTACGGCTGTCATGGGAGAAGGATTAGTAACACCAAAACAATGACAGTTGCCAACAAGGGGTCCACAGTCCCTTTCCATAACTTCCAATAGCTGATCCCTCCAGATGCCATGGTGGGTTGGCATTTCTCAATTTTAAGTCAAGTGTCATGCCCTTGCACAGTATTTTCCTGTTAGATTTGCCACTTCTAAGCCCCTTTTATGACAAAATTCCGGAACTGAAATTCTATCCTGGTAATACTCTCAGAGATAATGGCTCTTTGCAGTGCTAAATTTTGTCCAGCAGAACCTGAAAAGAACACACGAAATTATCCACCTCTGTGATGTTCCTCATCCTGTCACATCCTGTCCTGCTTCTCCCACTCAACTTTGAATCAGTGTCAGATCCAACATCCTGCTGCATACTAGGTGTGTGTGTGTGTGTGTGTGTGTGGTATTTTGGAAAAAGTTGCATTTTAAGCCAGAGGATATATGGAAAACTCATATGGGCCAAAATATTAAATCCAGTGATGATTCTTTGCCCTATAAAGAAGATATATTACAAAGATGTCATGCATGTCATGGGGGAAAAAGCTCTGCTAAAATGACATTGTATATTTGGTTAATATTGATGTTTCCATAATTTTATGTAAAAAAGGGGGTTGATCTCAAAATGTTGCTGAAAGCTTGCATGTGTGGGTTTCTATTCTTGCCTTATTGGTTTTCAAGTTAGTCTCTTAACTGCTTTGGAGACTTCCCTGGCCTTGTTAATTTGGTTAGCAATACACTGAAAAAGAGAAAATGTACCCTTATTCACCTACTGAATCACCTTAAGTTTCAGAACTCTAATGAGTGGGCTCTTGGGGAGGAGAGAAGCAGATCCCATCCAGATACCACCAAACTGCAAAAAACCACATATTTGAGATGACAAAACCTGGAGTTTGCCACCTCTACTGAGTTTGATGGGCTCATGTAAAGGGGACAGGCTACTTGCTTCTCATTTGCATCTTCTCCTTCCTGCCTTTGCTCTTCTTCAGTTAGTAACACAGACTCACAGTGTTCTCCTTCTGTAGGCTGTCTCTGTTTGCACAGACTGACTATAACTTTTTCCATAATCTTACAGAAGAAAATGAATACTGGTGGGAGGAAAATGCAAGAAAAACAGCTCAAGGTTAACAAGCAAATGTGGCAGGATGTACCTTTTGAAGTTGACTGTTCTGAAACTCATTTTACAAATGAGAAAACCATAGTCCAGAGAGGCACATTGACTTTCTCCAGCTCACCCTGGCAGACCCAGTGAATGGGACCTGGGATCCTTTCTTGGGATGTAGACTCCTTCCCTTTTTTTCATTTATAAAAAGCTCTCCTGATGGTATGTGAAGGGTTCTATTTCAGAGGGAAAGAAGCTGGGATACAACTCCAGTAAATTGCTTTGATACAAAGAAGAGGATTGAGTTTTAATCCAGACAAGTTACTTTCTCTCTTGAGATCTTAGCTTTCTTCCATAAATTATGGGATTTGGAGTGAAGGATCCAAGCATAAGGAGTTTGGGGCTCCAGAATTCCACGCATCTCCGAACAACCGTTTGGGGTCTTAATACAACAGGGCTTGGACAGGGCTCAGTCACATCTCATGAGAGTCCCTTCAATTTTAAATTTTTGTCATCTCTGACAGCTAACTTGGAACATTTCCTCCTAATTCCCATTCAACACACATTCAAAACCTCAGTGAGAGTGAGAACACAAGTCAGTTCCAACCCTCAAATCACAGCCAGGTGGAAGAAGGCTGTAGTGAGACAGGATGGCATTTTAAAATGATCCAGGTATGCCCTAGGCACAAATATCTTTTCCCGAACTTGTTTGTTCCGTAGATCTAGTTTATCACATATTAAATTCGCTCATAGTGGAAATAGTTTGTGTAGAATCCAGGAATACCAAAAAGAAATTGTGTGTGTGTGTGTGTGTGTGTGTGTGTGTCTATGTGTATTCAGTGAAAGGTCAAAATAGTCCATACCTGGCTTAAGGCCCAATATTATCCTTTCTTCTTCATAATACTGTTTTTCTCCCATATATGTTTGTATTTCCATCACATACATATGTACAGAGAGAAAATAATAAATGAGAAGATTTCCACTTCTCTTCATGGCTCATTTTAACCCTGTCCCTTGGCACAATGGTGTTTATATTCATAGCATCCAATTCTATGGAGAATGACAGAGCAGTAATCCATTTAGGACCGCAGCGGCAGAGAACACTGGCTAGGCGGTGGAGCCCACCCTGGCCCCCGAGGAGAAGCCCACACGCGTGGTCCCCCACGTTGGAGTGTGTGCTGCGGTGAGAGCAGGGGCGCGTGCCTGGAATGCTAAGAGCTGACAATCTGAGGGTGCATTGTCAGAGAACAATCACCAACGCATCCCCCAGGACTCCCCAACTCCTTCCCCGCGGAGCTGTCAGGCTTACAGCTGCACGTGCTCTGGCACGTACCCCATGTGTTGGGGATTGTGTGTGTGAGAGAAGCACAAATAGAAAACCAGGAGCAAAGACATAGGATCTACAGCTTAAAAGTGAAGGTTCATGCGGCCCAAGCGCCAACTGCGGAAAGCGGGAGTCGGAGGAGAAGAGCAGAGAAGACATGCGGGAACGCAAGGCGGAAGCGCACAAAACACAGCTGAACCCACAAGGAGCCATGCTCACACTTACATGGTGTGGTCTCACACTACCTTAGTTTGCCTTAAGCATTTCCATCATCTGAGAGTGTCGGAGGGAAAAACAGAAGGGTTAAAGATAAATGAGAGCTCACACTTTATTTTCAAAGATTAAAAATAACAATGTCATTTTCTAGCCATCCCATTCAGCATGTGATTGATTCACGGTGACAAAGAGCTCCTTTTCGGAGCCAGACTGGCTGCGTTCAGACCTGGGTTCTGCCACCTGCTAGCTGCAGGACCCTGGGCCAATGTCTTATCTTTGTGTGCCTCTGTTTCCTTACCTGTAAAATAGGTCTAATAGTAGCACTTACCTCATAAGGTTGCGGTGAGGATGGTATAAATTAATACATGCAAATATATGGAACAATCCTACTCAATACTCAGCATTATCCAGCAGTAGAGTTATATCCTTGTTATTTTTTTGAAATCTGTTTTCCTCAAGCAATACCCTTCAGACTAGAAGGAATAAAGATGTATAGAAACCCAAGAACTCAGAGAGACTTTTAACTATTCAGTAAGAAAAATGATTCAGAAGGAAATGACAAAGTAAGAAATGCATGGGTTGTGCATGCGCTCCATATGTCACTATAATTCTTTGAAGGCATCACTTCAAATTCTGGATTATCCCAAACCAATTCAGGGTAGCTTTTGAAGAAAGATAAGTAAAAATCAATTGTACACACACAGATCAATTAGAACTCTAAAGCCTGGTTCACATTGTGCAGTTCAAGGTCACGCACACATCCTCAGGTATTGTCCTCTGGATGGATGTCATCTCGCATCTTCTCAGTTGCTCCCATCTGGTGTCTCTCAGAATTGCTGAAAGGTGCTGGTGCAAGGGCAGGAGTGGGTGTGGGTACCCACTGGTCTGTCAAGCTACATAGGAAGACAGCTTTCTTTCCTCCACTTTTCCCCAGAACCACTTAATTAGTTTTGACCTTATTTGGCAGCATATTATGGCCCAACAATAAAGAATTGTACTTAGGAGGCTAAGGCAGGAGGATCACAAGTTTGAGGCTGGCCTCATCAACTTAAGTGAGATCCTGTTCAAAAATTAAAAAAAATAAAAAGGGATGTAGCTCAGGGGTAGAGCACTCCTGGGTTCAACCTCTAGTACTGCAAAAGAAAGGAAGGAAGGGAGTGAGTGAGGACATTTGGTGGGGGTGTGACATCTTAGCCTAAAAGAAACCTGCAAGTGAAATTCCCCCTGGATGACCTGGATGTAAGTGTGCCTTTGATGAACACACTCTGTGCAGTATCAGTGCCTAGTTCCTCACTTTCCCTCAACACAACTGCTGCTCTCTCTACCTCCTTGTGGTGCATTTGCATATGCAGAACAACCTCATTTAAAAACATGTGGTCTTAATTAAAAACATGTGATATTGCATGAATCTCAAAGTAATTAGCTGTCTTCTTCTTTGGCTCCATGGACACCCAATTCCTTCCTCCCCAATAATTCTAATCTGATTTTATAGCTTCTCATTTTCTGCTTCCCATTTGGTCCTCTTCTTGCTGATCTCTTTTTGTTGTTACCTAGGTTGCTTCTTACATAATCACTGGCCTGAGGAAGTTTTCAGGGTAGAGGATCTAGGCCTGTCCTCCAGGTTTCTTGTCAAAGGCATGAACAACCACGTTGGCTCTTTTCAGGACATGACCAAATTTGCATCAAGCACCTTGATTATTTTAAGTTAGGTACCAGAAGTATCATTTCGAATGAAAAGTGAAAGGCAACATTGGAAGTTTTCAGCTAGTAGACTATAGAAGGGAAAAATTGTGAAGAACATGTCAGAGTTTGGTTAGTAACTCAAACTCCCTTTGGAGCACGGGCTGCCTCTGCAGGGAGTCCCTCTGCAGGGAGTGCATGTTCGATCCCTGGCTCCCTGAAATAGACATGGCAATGAAAGTGCATTCTTCCACAAAGCAGAGTACGTGTGAGTGTAAGCACATCCCGGCGACCCTGTCATACTCTGAGAAGACCTCTGCTTTGAGCAGGGTTTTAACCAGGATCATTTTCTTACATGTGAACTCCTGAGTTGAGTTCCCCAGCTGAAAAGCTGCCAGTTGGGCTGCAGGTTCAAGTCTGGGTTTGGGTTTTGCTCTCTCATGCAGCCTCTCACTATATAAAATGCAGTGTGCCCCACACTACGGGAAGGCATTAGGGCTGCCAGTGATCACAGTTTCATTTGGCAGGAAAGCTGGCTTTTAAAGACACAGTCTTAGATCTTTCATTCACAGGTACTGTTTCAAGGACATAGATCACATCTCTCAGGCTCTGGAACACAGAGAAACACCTTGATCTGCTCAACACTTTTTTTGAAGGGATGCTATTTATGTCATTAGAATGTTGTTCAGGCAAAAGTGCAAATGGGAGAAAGAGACAGAGGATACTGAGGAAAGCAAAGGGATTTCAACCAGGAAAAGTAGGTCTAATGAATTGATGTTTGCAGAAATGGTGACATTTAAACAAAATTATTAAGCAATTAGCCAAATTATAGCTAGGATGGGAAATACAAGATGATTTCAAAGGGAATCATTTCAAATAAGTCATTATCTTGGTTTGGAGTTATTATCTTGCATTATCATCTTGCATTTGGTTCCACATCAAATGAAGAAGGTCATTATTTTGACAAGAGATAGAGGCAGCTATGCTTTTTTCATTGCTGGGACAGGCAGTGCCACATCTCCTGGAGATTCAATGAGCTCATCAGCCTGTAGGACCACATATGGACGGCTAGAACCCTGGGTGCAGTGAAGATGGCTGTGGCGCCATTATCCTGCACAGGATGACTTTGAGTTAAGAGTTCAATGACAGTCACTTCCAAGTCCTGCTCTGGGTGCTAATCCTCTCTCTAGCCAGGTCAGGGATATCCCTAGGTTTCAATGGGTAGCCCATGGAGGAAAGGGCTGAAAGAATAGGTTCTGCCATCACAGGTGCTTGGATGCCTTGAGAGTATTTTGGTGTCCTATTTTCAACTCATTAAATTGACTGACTTTTTAAGGAGTGAAGTGAGTGTGTGGTGTGTGTGTGTGCGCGCACGTATGTGTTTGTGTAGTTTGATCAGAGCAGACTAATGGTTATTGTTAGTTGGAAACAGCTAAGGAAATAATTCCAATTCTTTGTAAGAGTGCACTCCAGGAGAGATGGAATGTTCATAGTGAGGGAAGGGAGGAGGAGAGAAAGGGAGGATGAGGTTGGGAAGGGCAGGACAGGGAGTGGCTCCCTTCAGATATGCAGAATGATGGACGAAGCCTTGCCTGCAGTCTTTAACTGTCCTCTTGCTTTCTCAGAGATGGTGAAACTCTTTTTCATGTGATCTAATGATATCATGGGGGTGGAGGGATGAGGATCTCATGAACAAAGTGTAATTCTTTTGAGATGGTATAAAATACCCTCCTCACTTCCTTCTTGAATTAGAGGGAACATGAAACTTTTTTTTAAATTTATTTTTATTCTTTTTATTTTTTCATCTTTCATACATTTGATTCAAGTGAGTTATGCTTTTCCATTTTTACCCCAAATACAAATTGGAACATGAAACTTGAGTTAATTGTTGCAAAAATTATGTTGAAGCTCCTTCCAGTTCTATATTATAGCTAGTAAAAAGAGGCAGCTGAGAGAAGAGAGGTAGAGAGAGGGCCAACAGGCAGTGAGTTTCACGGAAGAGGCAAAGAAGAGATAAAATGAAAGATCTACACACAGAAAGACACATGTGGGAAAGGAGACTAATGATAGTTTAGGGACAGCAATATGAAGTACCCCAACACACACACACACACACACACACACACACACACAGCATGCAACACATATTAGACTTCAATGAATCAGTATCATTGTTTGGTCTCATTCCATTTTCCACTCTTTCTTTTAAAATTCTCTATTGCACATTTAGAAGAATGGGCACAAACAAGGATGCATTGTCTTCATTCATGTCCCTAGAATGGAGACAGAGAGTTGAATAGAAGATAGACTTTATGCAGAATGTGGACCACAGGCCACCGAGGAAGCTTCTGTCTCAGCTATGTAGTCAGATCTCAAGACAAACCTCTTCTAGTGCACTCCTGATACCTGAGAGTGGTCCTCAGACCACAGGTATCATATTCCAATCAAGGCTGGGGCAATGAGAGGATTTCTTAGGGAAATGGAATAGGATTACTTTTACCAAAGTTAGATGAGTGTGGTGGTTCTATGTACATATACAAACAACATATTTCTTCTTTGCTGTGAGCCCACAGACAGGCTTTCTACTATCACTTCTTGAATTAGAGAACTTTATTCTGAGGACTCACTAAATGTAAGAATCACTCTTTCTGTAGTGGCTCAATCAACAGATTGAAGTTTCATTCATTAAGGAACATTATTTATAATATTTAAAACATCAAAAAAGAGATGGTTGTTACATTTTTATTGATTTACTCAAACTTGAGTGAACAGCTGTCTCATTTATTTGAAATTTTAGAAAAACCACCAAACATCCCTCTGAATAAGTATTTCTTTTATATCTGGGTGGTTTGCACTAAGGCCTGGAAGTTTGAGTTCTGTAGTTTAATTTCCCACTTCCTAGGTGGTAGTGGATAATAGGTGGGATGCTGAGTGTTGACAGATTTTTCCTTCAAAAAATTCATACAGTGCTCAGTGGTGGAGGGTAGCAATGAAAAGAACAGACAGGAAATAAAGTCCCAGTGAAAATGATTTTCAGTTAGAAGTCTTCAGGGAAGAAATACAAGATGGTACTCTGATTCACTGTTAGAATCAGAGAGACCTAGAGTTGGATGACATGACCTTGGTAACTAATTGTCCAGTCAACTTGCCTCATTTTATAGACTAGGATACAAAAACTCTATAGAGAGGACAAGTGACATAGTCTGTCACTATCACTGTGTTTTGAGATGGTGTAAAATACTCTCCTCGCTTCATTCTTAAATTAGTCAGAGAGAACATGAAACTTGAGTTAATCGTTGCTTCTCATATTCTAGAGAAGAACAACATTTTTTAAAGCAGTGATATGCATTAGGCAACCCAGGTTAAATATCTCTTATCATGAATGCTTAGGACCAGAAGGGTTTTGGATTTCAGACTTTTGTTTGGATATTACATATGTTTGCATTAATTTTATAAATGAGCTATCTTTGAGGATGGGATCCAAGTCTAAACATGAAATACATTTATGTTTCATATAACCCGGAGATAATTTTATACAGTATTTTTAGTTTGTTAGTATTGGTTGTAACTCCACATGAGGTCAGGTGTGGAATTTTCAATGTGTGGGAACATGTTAGCACTTAAAAAGTGTCAGATTTTGGAACACTTTGGGTTTTAGGTCTGCAAATTAAGGGATGCTCAACCTGTATGATATGAATAATATGCTCAACCTGCCCTTTCAGTTTAGAGAGCTTTAATCTCTTCCTAAGTGGGCTGAGGGCAAAGTTAGGGGACCACTTTGACTCCTCTGCTAGAATAAAAGTCAAATGGCACTGTGTGGCCTACCTCCATCTAGGTTGCTAATCTTCCAATTTGAGTAAACTATGGAGACCTTTAGAGTACTCAAAGACTTTTTTTTTTTGACTTATGTTTGAGAAGCTTTTCTTCAGAAAGTTAAAATTTTATTCTTTGAATATGACTTTCAAATTGAGAATTCTCATTGGAAAAAAAAAGACAAAATTTTATTTTTATAATTGGGTAAAGTGAAAACACAAAATATTCTTATGAAACCTTCAAATTCCCCAAGAGTATGTCCTCGAAATCAAATTTGAGAAACATTGTCCTAGCTCAGAATTCAACCCTGCACTCTTCTCTGGGTCCATTAATCAATTTATTCCTTAGTTTATGTCCCTATCTACCCTAGCCCCTTTACTTGCTACCTCTTTTGTATGGAATGGATTTTTTTTTTTAAATACATGTTTTTGCAAAGAAGCCTGTTTCCTGCACTTCTGTTACCCCATGCCCCTCCATCCTGGAATCCTGGGTCCCTTTGTGCTTTCCAGTATATTTCCTTTACATGAAAATCTGGCATAATCCTGCTTTGGTGAAATGGTATTTTTAATGAAAATGTTAGTTTCATAAAATGAAAAAGATTCAGTTTTCTTTCCCCGTCGTATAGGCAGAGTCAGCCACCCTCTGGATTTCGGGAATGTTCTGTCAGCTGAAATGCACTTTAAACAGCTCACTTGGCCTTGTAGGTTAGTTAAGTTCCCTGTTTTACCATCTCACCAATTTAACACTGCCATCGTCCTCCCTCTGGGGTGACAGGAGGCTAAAAAACACATTTAGATTTTCCTCTGAGGGGGAATTTCTCTGTCCTTGTCAGTCTTGCTCTGTTGTGTGTCTCACAGGCAACGGGGAGGAATTTGCTGAGGAGCTCCCCTTGGGAGTGTCTCTTCCCTGCCTACCTGCTTTCATGTCCTCCTGGGTCAGAGTCTTCTTTTGCTTTAAGAATTCATTCCCTGGTGGCAATGTAAGTGTGCTAGAATTCCTTTTGGGCTTTTACAGAATTGTGGTTGTTTTTGTTTTTGGACCTCATGGAAAGTGATTTTTTAAAAATGGGATGGATCCTAGCGCTATATTATTTTGATTAAAGAACATGAAGGAATGGTTCTGTGTACCTGCACTTCCTGATATGGCAGGCAGTAGCCACGTGTGACTATTAAAATTTATTTAAAATTTAAATTAATTAAAATGAAATACAACTCAGACTCACTAGAAATATCATTTTCTTAAGATCTACTTGTGTCTAGACCCCCCAACAGCAGACAGAGCAAATAAAGAACCTTTTCCTCACTGTTCTGCAGGACAGTGCTGTCCTGTAATACTTATTGGACTTTAATAAAATTTGAATGCAGACTATATACTGTTTCCTGCAAGTTGGAGTCCGAAAAGATACAAAGAAACACTAACTATGTCTTTGAGGTTCAGACATAACCCATCTGGAAAACACAGAGGACAATTATTTTATAAACAGTGAAGTTGGAATTCTGGGTGTCTTTATGTTCAAGCTGGTCACATGGAGCCTCACCACTTAATTTAGATTCTAAGAGATCAGGCTTTGGATAAATAAAAATAATTGATTTATACTAAAGCAGTGACTCCTCTTAAGGGAGATGTGTATTGTGGAGACATCTGAGAACTCGTGCCAACTGTAGATCCTCCCCTACCCAGATAGGACTGGAGTCCATTAGGAAAACAGGTATTGCTTGGGGAACATCTGTAGCTTGTAAACAGCTCCTCTGGTGATTCCCATGTGTCTTCCCCACTCCCATCCTTCAGTTGAGAACTATAAAGATGACTAATTGCAGAATGACAAGGACTATTTATGTAGGTTAAATACTTAAGTCCTAAAATAGGTTAAGCTCCGATTATTGAGGCTGGAGATAGAAGCTATTCTGTATCACATCTAAGCAGAGTGGATAAGATTTTTGGTTAGCAAAGGTGTATTACTTCCCCAAAGCAACGTGGGTAAATGTTGATGGCAAGTTAGCATTAAATGTTCATTCATTCAAGAACCACTTATTTAGTATTAAATGATGCCTGTTAAATACTGTGATACCCATTACAGAGTATGGTAGTTAAATTCCTGTAAGGGCTTCCTAGTCAGCCTGAATTTAAATTTGGTACTTTCTATCTGTGTGTCCTTAGCAAAATGACTTACTATCTCCAAGATTTGATTTCCTGCATTAAATTGGGGATAATGTTAGTACTTACTTCATGGGATTATGAGTATTGAATGATAAAAGGTACATAGTAAAATTCAGTAAAATTTAGTGACTGTAGCATTCTTGAAGGGTATATAGGGACTGGGGATGTAGCTCAGTGATAGAGTGTTTGCCTAGCATGAGCAAGGCTCTGGGTTCAATCCCCAGCACTGGGGAACATATAGTTTAGTGAGGAAGAGAAATCCCCTTAAGCTGTACAACTCCTCATTGCAGAGAGGGCTGGTTCAATTGATAATGAAACGGTACTACAGAAATCAAAAGCATAGGTATGATCCCTGTGTGGTCCAATCAGCTCTGGGGTAGATCAGATGTCTCTGCCTTTAGCTCTGCTATCCATGAATGTGGGCCATGAGGAAATCAGGGTATTTGGATAATCAAATATGACAGCTGATAAAGATCCAAGAAAAAGTCATCCAAGTTCTTTCCTTTAGAGACGAGCAGAACAAGCTGCAGAGCTGAGGTGCTTTGCCAAACTTTAAACACAACCTGTTGGTGGCAGAGCTGGGGCCAGAGCCTGGGGTTTCTGATTACCATCTTAGTGCCCATGGTGTACATGCTTAATGTTTCTTAATTGAACAGAAATCTTCATCCCTATGAAATATTAGGAAAGATGCTGATTATCACTGGGCTATGGAACTATCTCTAAACACATTTTCAGAACCCAAATACCAGACTGGGTGCAATTTTTGTTTGTTGTTAAAGGTAAATTGACATCCCAGAAGACATGGCTCCTGACAGGGACTCTATGCTGACTAACCAACTATCAGAGCCAGAATTCAGTTTGTTGTACATTCCAAAGATTAGCCTGTCTCATTATGCTCATCAGGGTAAATCCACTAACTCATTTTGTAATAGCAGGATGAACTAGGAACACAGTGAACTCATGAAAGACTGAGTTCCTGACTGGACACTCCCTTCCTGTTCACCAGTCTTGATACTGTTGTGCTTGGTCTCTAATTCTCTGGGTAGATGATCAACTCTTGCTTCCATCACTGCTTTTACCCTGTCAGCTCTTAAAAGCATGAATAGGGGCTGGGATTGTGGCTCAGAGGTAGAGTGCTCACCTAGCAGGTGTCAGACACTGGGTTTGATCCTCAGTACTACATAAAAATGAAATGAAGGTATTGTGTCCACCTACAAGTAAATTATATATATATAATTTTTTTTAAAAAGCATGAATAGGGGCTGGGGTTGTGGCTCTGAGGTAGAGTGCTTGCCTCACACATGTGAAACACTGGGTTCAATCCTCAGCACCACATAAAAATAAAATAAAGGTATTGTGTTCATCTACAACTAAAAAAAAAAAATAAAAAAAAAAGCACGGATAGTGGAAGAACTGTAGGTTTCACATTAGCATGTGAGTGCTTCTTGGATTTTTGATCACTTCTTTGTGTGTGGCTGTGTGGGACTGCCTGCTTCTAAGGACAGTAAATACCTCAGCATATGGGGCTTGCCTGCTTAGCGCCAGCACAGACAGGGGCAAGACAGCCGGGGAGTGCCTCTATAAACTTAGATCAGATGATCACTCCCTGTCCACAGACTTCTAATGGCTCCCAGCACCGGTAAAATCCAGACTCCTTTCCCAGGGGACACAGCCTATAGCATCTGGCCCTTGTCTGTCTCCAGCTGTACTTCCTACCGCTCTCCCTCCCCCTCACTTCCAGCCCCACTCAAACTCGCCTTCTTCCTGGTCCTCATCCCCGTCTAGGATCTTTGTACTTGCTCTTCCCTGTGCTTGGAATTCCCCCTCTCTGTTGCCAGGCCAGTTTCTCCACATTTCAGCTGAATTTCAGGTCCTCAGAGGCTTTCCCTGAACATAACCTTGGGCAGTTAACTTGTCTAGTATATTACCTGGTTTAAATTCTCTGCAGAGCATGGTTCACTCTCCGATGTTTTATTTTATTGAAATTTATTTCTTAATGGTGTGACTATACTTTGTGTACAACCAGAGATATGAAAGATTGTGTTCTCTATGTGTAATATGAATTGTAATGCATTCTGCTGTCAGAAGTAACAAATTAGAATAAAAAATTAAAAAAAATTATTTCTTGTCTGCCTCTCCTTCTTAGAAAGCAAGTTTCAGAAAAAGAATTTCATCTACTTGGTTCACTAATTTATTCCTATTTCTTAAAATTGGCTTAAAACATTGTAGGTGCTCAATAAGTATTGACTTAAATGAATGAGTGAGTGACTGCCAGGGCAGGATCATAGCTCATCAATGTTTACCTTTGCTGGCTGTTCACTGATTTCCTAGGCTCTGAATGTTGCTGTCCTAGAGCAAAGTGTGGGGCACTATGGAGAACAAACCTAATAGTCACTTTTTAAAAATTAAATATTTATTTTTTAGTTGCAGTTGGATACAATACCTTTATTTTATTTATTTTTATGTGGTGCTGAGAATTGAACCCAGGTTGTTGAACGGGCTAGTGAGCGCTCTATGGCTGAGCCACAACCTCAGCCCCTAATAGTCACTTTTACTAGCAGAACACACAAGAAATATTAATTAAACAATACTTAATGAGTATTGTTTAATTACTCTGTGACTGATCATAAAGTCTTTTTGAGGATTAATTCACTGAATTTCAACAAGCTAACGGGCACTAGTCTCATTCTCATTAGTGAGGATCAGTAAACCGAGGTCTAAGTGTTTAAATGTCTCACCCAAGGCCCACACAGCTGATGAGCTGAAAGGTCAGGATTTGAACCCAGAGCTTCTGACTCCAGAGTCCTCACTGTTACCCACAATAGGAAATCCTCATGGAACCTAAGATAGTAAAGAGAATGCAAAGTAGGAAGAATGGTAAAATAAAAATGCAGAAGTATGTGAAACTATAATTATTCAGGCTACAAGAATCTCCCTTTTGGGGCTGGGGATGTGGCTCAAGCGGTAGTGTGCTTGCGTGCGGCCCGGGTTCGGTCCTCAGCACCACAGACAAAAAAGGTGTTGTGTCTGCTGAAAACTAGAAAATAAATATTAAAAAAAAGAATCTCCCATTTAATCAAAATAAAAGGTGTCTATCTCTATCTCTCTGAGGCTAAAATGACCCTGAATGACTTGATAACATTAATGGGATGAACAAACTTCTCAAAATTATGAATTCTAGCACAGGAATTCTGTGGGTATGTTCCATCCAAACCATCATGATGACGTCAGAGCTGTCCTTTCTCCCTGTAAGGCCTGAGCTGACCACACTGAATGGCTTGTTCATGTGACTTGATTGACAGGTCCATGGAATGGTGGAAGCCTGTCACTGACTTTTGCTCCTAAGTCTTCCTTCTGCCCACCTCCCATTTGTGCAAGTATTTGTCTCCACTTGACAGTAGCAACTGCCACGCCTTATCTGTTGGCTGGACTTGCTATCTTGATCTCTTCTGCTCAGCTAGACTTCAGTGACATCTAATAGGCCCAAACAGATGATTTTATCAAGTAAATGGTGCTAGAGAAAATTGTCAGGAGGCAAAAGCACTGGTGATATCCAGTGAGTAGCCAGCAGACACAGAAGAGAAAAATGTGGTGGTGATTTAGAAGGAGCTTGAGCCTGGTCTCTGATGGAATCCAGAAAAAGGAAAAGCCCTTTTGATTGAGTTATTCTAACTATCTGGTTTGACCTTTTCATCAGGTTGAAAAACTGAACAGAAAGATCCTAAGACAAGACGGTGAGCCATGGCAGGGAAAGAGCTTTGTGAGGTGGATGAGAGAGTACTCTAAATGAGAAATAACAGAATAAAAGAATTGCTTTAGGACTCAGTTGGCTAGGTTAAATAGGTTTTACAGGAGTGTTACACTGTGACACATTGGGACAGAATGAACGTTGGTTATGAAGCAAACTCTCTCCTCTGATGTATGCACTCACGATCTGTAAATTAAAGTCACTGAGTATGTATCTGTGAGCAAAATTTGGTCTTTCATCACCTGCTTTCTTTATGTTCAATGGAGGGTGTAATGCTATGGGTATTAATACAGTCTGATAGAGAATGATGGACAATACCACCAACATCATATTTTCCACAATAAAGAGCCAATGACAGTTATCTAGCCCATCTAAATCCCCCAGTATTCCAAATATTAATGTCTATCTTCTGCATCAAGCCCTTATACCAGTGCAGAAAATGACAAAGAGCAATGTTGATTTCGGTGAGTTTTATTCCATTTCAAAGTTTTCTCACTGTTCCAGCTTGGCTTTCACTAACACACATTGAAATGGCAAAAGACAGGGAAACAGGAGCAAGGGGGCCAGAAAAATTTACACGATGCTTATATCATTAGTCTCCATAAAACGGAAAGGTTAATCAGGGAGGGGGAGTGCAGAGTGACTACTGTATGCCAGGTATCTTCCTGACATTCTAGAAGGCAGGTATCATTAATCCTCCTTTGACAGATGAAAATATGAGTCCAAAGGGTTTCAGCAATTAACCAAGGTCACCTGACTCATAAGTAACCATGCAGGTTTGATGGGAATTCAAATTCAGACCTACCCATTCCAGAGTCTAACTAGAATCCCACTTGTGTCACCCATTATTCCCTTTTTATTTTATTTTATGTTTTTTCATTATTCCTTTTTTAAAAAAGGTTTTATTTGTTCTTTTTAGTTATACATGACAATAGAATGTATTTTAGCATATTATACATATATGAATTATAATTTCCCATCCTGTGGTGGTACACAATGTGGGGTTACACTGGTGGCGTGTTCATATATGAATATAGGGAAGTTATGTTCAATTCATTCTACTGTCTTTCCTATTCCCAGCCCTTTCCCTTCCCTTCATTCCTTTGTCTAATCCAAAGTACCTCTGTTCTTCCCACTCCCATCCTCTATTGTGTTAGCATCCACATATCAGAGAGAACATTTGGCCTTTGGTTTTTTGGGATTGGCTTGTTTCACTTAGCATGATAGTCTCCAGTTCCATCCATTTACTGGATAATGCCATAATTTCATTCTTCTTTATGGCCGAGTAATATTCTATTATATATACATACCACATTTTCTTTATCCATTCATCTGTTGAAGGGCATTTAGGTTGGTTCCACAGCTTATCTATTGTATCACACAGTATTCTGAAGCATCTTTTTCTGATGTATTTAAGGTATTCTATGAGACATTAATCTTCACAATCCATTTGTGAAGAAGGAAAATCTTCCCTGAGTCTGCTGCAAGGAGGCTTTCAGAGAATTTGGAAATTTATTGGGTGCCCAGTGATTTGGTATAATGAAGGTAGGTGTGGGGACTGTAAGTAAGGAAGGGGTTATCAGGGGTGTAAGGAGTGGGGGCTGCAGAACACTCATGGACATGTATTACCTATTTTCTCTCCTGACACAGGATGTGGCTATACACAAGTTGGCTTATAGTAGGTTCTAAATGTTGTTCATTGCTTGGTCTATTAAAGTCTTTTGTTTTTCCTTCAATAAAACAAGCTCTTTGTCTTCTATTCTGTATCATTGGTTTACAAGTCTATTTTGGTGCCAATACCATGCCATTTTTTGCTAATCTAGCTCTGTAGTATAGTTTAAGGTCTGGTATTGCGATGCCTCCTGCTTCACTTTTCTTGCTAAGGATTGCTTTAGTTATTCTGGGTCTCTTGTTTTTCCAAATAAATTTCATGATTGCCTTTTCTATTTCTATGAAGAATGTCTTTGGGATTTTAATAGGAATTGTATTAAATCTGTATAACACTTTTGGTAGTATGGCCATTTTGATAATATTCATTCTGCCTATCCAGGAGCATGGGAGATCTTTACATCATCTGTGGTTTTCTTCAGTTTCTTTCTTTAGTGTTCTGTAGTTTTCATTGTAGAGGACTTTCATCTCATTGTTAGATTGATTCCCAGGTATTTTTTTTTTTGAGGCTATTGTGAATGGAGTAGTTTTCCTAATTTCTCTTTCAGTAGATTCATCACGGATGTATAGCAATGCATTTGATTTATGGGTGTTGATTCTATATCCTGCTACTTTGCTGAATTCATTTACTAGTTCTAGAAGTTTTCTGGTGGAATTTTTTGGATCCCCTAGATATAGAATCATGTCATAAGCAAATAGTGATATTTTGAGTTCTTTTTTACCTATTTGTATCCCTTTAATTTCTTTCTTTTGTCTAATTGCTCTGGTTAGAGTTTCAAGGATGATGTTTATTAGAAGTAGTGAAAGAGAACACCCTTGTCTTGTTCCAGTTTTTCGTGGGAATGCTTTCAATTTTTCCCCATTTAGAATGATGCTGGCCTTAGGTTTAGCACATATAGCTTTTGCAATGTTGAGGTATGTTCCTACTATCCCTCGTTTTTCTAGTGTTTTGAACATGAAGATGTGCTGTATTTTGTCAAATGCTTTTTCTGCATCTATTGAAATGATCATATGATTCTTGTTTTTAAGTCTATTAATATGATGAATTAAGTTTACTGATTTCTGTATGTTGAATCAACCTCGTATCCCTGGGATAAATGTTGAGAGCCACAGCCGAAGGGGCCCCAGCAAACTTTCAGACTGCCAGCTGATGAGCTGAAGGGGCCCCAGCAAACTTTCAGACTGCCAGCTGATGATTGGCTCACAGCGGCCCCAGCAACATCTAGCTGATTGGCTCCTCTGCGGTGATGCTCATTGGGCTGTTTCCCTGCCCTTTCAGACCATGGAGCTGCTCATTGGGGGACTTTTTTGGCTCCACCCATGCGACCCAGCCAATCGGCCTCAAGAGCAGGAGGATAGTGGGAGGAAGAGGCTGGGTTGGTGTGTGTGGCTTGTGGGAAGCCGGTGGTGGCAGTTGGGCTCTGAGGGTTTTTTCCTGAGGAGCTGTTTTCTTTGGCTTGTGTGGTTCTAAAAATAAAGTTAGTTTCTTTTGACAAGTGGCTCCTGAATTGTGCCCAGCCAGACTGCAGCAATAAATCCCACTTGATCATGGTGAACTATCATTTTAATATGTTTTTGTATGCAATTTTCCAGAATTTTATTGAGAATTTTTGCATCTATGTTCATTATGGATATTGGTCTGAAGTTTTCTTTCCTTGGTATGTCTTTGTCTGGTTTTGGTATCAGGGTGATATTAGTCTCATGGAATGAGTTTGGAAGGATTCCCTCCTTTTCTATTTCATGGAATACTTTGAGGAATATTGGTGTTAATTCTTCTTTGAAAGTCTCTCCTGTCATGTATAACTAATTAAAACAAATAAAAAAATTTTAAAAAAGAAAACAAGCTCAGTTTTTCTTAAGGAAAAAAATACTTTCAGGCACAGGGAAGTTTTGAGATCCTAACTGCTTTCTTTCCAAAGCTCTTTATACAAAAATTGGAACTGCCTGAATTGAATTTTCCAGCAATCAGGGGGATGAAGAATTGCAAAGGCTGCATTTTCATCAAAAGCATCTCTGGTTAACTTCAGTATCACATTATGCATGGATAATATATATTTTTTATTAAAAATAAAAGTATAGCTTGATGACATACTACTTTGATTAAGACAGCTTGGATAAGAATATATTTTAATTTTATATTACAGAAGAAAAGATTTCAAAAACATTTTCATTCTTTGTAGTCCTTTTCCACGATAGAATTGCCATGTCATTTATTGGTCAGTCAAGTCAATTTTGAGAGCGAAAGTGGGTGCTATTAATAATATATATATATATATTTTTGCTACTAGGTATTGAACCCATGGGTATTCTATAACTGGATTATATCTCTATCCCTTTTTAATTTTTTATTTTGATGCAGGATCTTGCTAAACTGCTAAGACTAGTCTTGAACTTGTAATCTTCCTGCCTCACCCTCCCCAGTTGCTATTAATGATCACAGCAAGTCAATAGATGTAAACTGGGACTGTCCCATGTGAACTAGGATGAAGACCCTACCTATCCAAAGGAAAACTACTTTTCCTTTTCTTTATTCCACAAGAAGCCCTGTAATCTATGACTTAAAAAGCACTGGGACCTCTAACACTCTCCCCTGCAGAAATGGCTCCTTCTACTTTTTCTCTACTCTATTTTTCTATTTCCCCATTTCTGCCTGGATGGTGGGCAAGCCAGGCTGTGGACCATTGGTAAGAATGGCACCCCTTGAGAGGTTCTTTTTTTAAAAATATTTTTTAGTTGTAAATGGATCTTTTATTTTATTTATTTATTTATAGGCAGTGCTGAGGATTGAACCCAGGGCTTCATACATGCCAGGCAAGTGTTCTACCACTGAGCTAAAATTCTAGTCCCCTTTGAGAGGGTCTTTTTAAAATTTGTTTTTCCATTTTTAAAAATTTGTTCTACTTAGTCATACATGACATCAGAATGCATTTCAATTCATTGTACACAAATAGAGGACAATATTTCAATTCTCTGGTTGTACATGATGTAGAGTCACACCATTTGTGCAATCATATAATCATATAAGTCTGTCTCATTCCACTATCTTTCCTGACCCTATTCCCCCTCCCCTCCCCATTCTCCCCCTTTTCCTAATTCTCCATTCCCCACTCCCCTGCTCTTATGGATCAGCATCTACTAATCAGAGAAAACATTTGGCCTTTGGATTTTGGGGATTGGCTTACTTTACTAAAGCGTGATATGCTCCAACTCCATCCATTTACCTGCAAATGCCATAATTTTGTTCTGTTTTAATGCTGAGTAATATTCCATTGTGTATATACACCACAGTTTCTTTATCCATCCTTGAGAGGTTCTTGATAGTGATGTGCTATCTGCCTTGAGAGTAAGGTCTGGGTCCAGTCCTGGGACTAGGATTGAGCCAAACCGCAGTGTGAACCTTGTATGTGTGGGCTTCGGGAGTCTGAACATTGTAAGTGTGGGCGTGTTTTGGGAACTCCTTCTTTCCTCTTACCTTTCCACTTATGCCATTTGTCTAGCTGACTTCTTCAGCTGCTCTGGACTGGGGAGGGAGAGTCTTCACCCAATACCTCTCTGATTAGAGAAGAGAAATGCCAGCTGTCTATTGAGGAACCCCGGTTGCCTCCCTTCTAGGAAGGGCTGTCAGGACAGTGTTTCCTGGGTACAAGTCCTGTACCCTTGAAAAGTGTTTCCTGCTCCTTTGCTGGAAGACTTTTGGACATCTTCATCTCTTGATTTCAGATAAGGGTGGAGGGCAGGGCTAGATTGGAGTTTCTGAGTTCTCTGCTTGCTGGGGCAGGGCACTCCCCTTCCCGTCCTGTGAGCCTGTCCCATTGGCTCTCCACCTGCTAATTCAGTGAGCAGATGATATTCTCCTGCTGGTCTGGGAGAGTTTGAGGGTGGTAGGGACAGAGGCTCAGGAGACCTGCCTCTCTTTCCTGAGGGCACCGGAGTCCAAGAAGATCAACTAGGTCTTATAGACTGTAGAGGGAGCCGTGGGCCTGTCTTGGAGCCTTCGCTGTAAGAGTTCCCCGGGGCTGACTTTATGAATCAGCTATGACTAGAGTCAACTGCAAGGACAGAGCCTGAAACTAGGGAACTGATGGTTCTTCTCTGTTTCTTCTGGTTCCCCATATCTGGACCATTATGAACATTTTGGGAACCACAGCTGAAGAAGAATCTAGCCCAGAGAAGAACGTTCAGGACTTGTGACAATAGAGGACCTGTGGCCAATCTGTGGGAGCTGAGATGGTTTGATTAGCACAGGACAGCTGCTTTCAAATCTGCAAAGGACTGTTGACCTCCTTTGTGAGGTCTCCAAAAGTAGAGGCCTCTCATCTTTGCATGAGATGGGCCAGATATTTCCCAAACAGCTTTAAGAATAAATTAAATCACAACAGTTATTCATCAAGTATCTTCTATTTTCTAGGTGTTTACATTATTGAAGAGACTGCTAATTAATTACCCCATATTCATCCTCCCCTTTTGTCTTAATCTTCTGTAATGTTGCGGGTAGCAACACATCCAGCTAGAATCCTAACTTTTTAGCTTTCCTTGAGGATAGGTGTCCAATGGGTTATAAATAAGTGTTGTTGGGTGGGGCATCTAGAAAAATACTTTAAAGGGTGCTCGCTCAACTAGAAGAAGACTTCTTTTGGTCTTTCCCTCTTTGTCTTTCTTTCTGTTTGAAATGCAAATGTGATAGTTGGATCTGCTGCAACTATTTTATGATTATAAAATGATCTTGAAAGGGGGAGCCACACATTAAAGATAATATAGCAAAATAAAGAAGAAAACTCAGACATTCTGATGTTGTTGATCTTCCTTGCTAGCCCTGAACTGTCACCATTAGATCTTATCCTATATGACTGAAAATCAAGGTTTTGTTTTTTTGGATTTTTTTTTTTTGGTTATACACAGCTGACTCAATTACGAAATATACACATTGTTTCATTTAATATGATAATTCAGAATGGTAGGTCTTATTATACTCACTTCACAGATCAAGAAATGGGGCCTCCAATAGGTTAAATAACTTGTCCAAGGTCAAAGAACTAGAAAGTAATAAAGCTAAGCTTTGATCCCAGATCAGTCTAACCCTAAGTCCATGATCTTTCACAATGCTTTTTTTTTGTTTTGTTTTTTCAAGAGTAGATAATGTCTGTGGCACATCCTGTCCGAATCTATCGTAGACTATGTTTGCTGTCCAAACACGCTTCAGTCCATCTGCTCATATTGCCTTGCTGGGCCATCTTGAAGTGGAGTGGTCATTTGCATCCTCTGACCTCAGCACCAGTTCCTTCTGTGGTTACTTCTTTCTCTCCCTCTCTTCAACTCCCTTTCTCTCTTTCTCTCTGTGTGACTCATTTATTCACTTTTATATGCCTACTTCAGATGGATAATCTAGATGCCACCTGAGTCACATGAGCCTGAATATTTCAAAAGAGGCAAGTCACAGGCTAGGGCCCGGTGCTTTCCGCACTCCTAGATCTTGTGTGAATAGTTTATTGATGCATGCTCTTTCTCTGTCTCCCTGTTTTTTTTTTTTTTTTTTCCTTCAGCTTAGTGGCCACATCAGCAAATGTGGAGGTTGATTTACAGTTTGTACTTGTGCACTCTTTGAAATGGAGTGAAAAATTAAAAGGCTTATGTCAAGCCCATTCCCTTGCAGACACAGTCAAGATCAAATTAATTTTAAAGCACTTATGGGCTCTGTAATGTTTCTGAGTTCTACTTTACAAATCTATACTGATCTTTATGGCATAATATCTATTTCAAGCTAAAGCTATCACAAACTTGGAAACACTTTTTTTTTTAAATATAAAACACTCTGGGATTAAATGTTATGGGATGAAAAATGAAGCTCAGAATGGAGAGATGCTAAACTGCTTGACACATTAAATGCAATCATCTGGAGGCAATTCATCAAAAGACTCAGTCACAGAATGTTGCAGGTGGAAAGGCCTTAAGAAAGCACCTGGTCTAGGTCTCTCATCATAGAGATGGAGAAACTGAGGCCTATGGCAGTTAAGTGGCAATTATGGATCACACAACTGACAGGACAGGACTGGGCCTAGATCCTGGGCCTTCCAAACTCTCAATCAGAAAAAAAAGGAACTTATAAAATTAAACATTCTATAATTAAACATTAAAATGTTTTGGGATGAACTCATTTTTTCTTTATCTGAAATTATTTATCAGTCTTGGGAGTCACTGATTACAATCTCCATACTGTGCTGTATGTAGGGCCTTCCCATGTCCTGTAGAGTATATTATCGTGCACCACTATTTCTGTGTATCACTTATTGCTATGGACTGACATTATACTGCAAGACATGTCTATGATCACTGCCTCATGTAGACTACATGGTTCTGGAGGCCTGGAACTCCATGTAACTTTGGTTTTTGCATTTTCTACAGAGTGTAGCCCAAGCCCATCACATGGTAGATGCTCAACAAACACTTGTTGGTAGAATGAACATTAAAAATGAAGCAATCTATGGGTGTAAACCCATTTTTTTTTCTGATGACTGCCTTTAAATTTTGCTTCTGACCCTTCAACCCTTGCTCTTTCTCTTTGTGTTAACCTTTTGCTGAAGATAATAGTTATTTTGAACCACTGATCCGCCTAGGGTTCCTCTAAGCTGATATGGCTGATATCAGTGCATGGGCACCTTTGTGTGAATTAGAAAAAGAAATTCCTTCCTTTGAGCCATAGTGGTTTTCAAATAGAGGTTTTAGCTCTCAGGAACGCTAGGCAGTTACCAGATACATTTGAATTGTTATAACTGAGCCTTGCTACTGACTTTTAGTGGGTAGAAGATCTGGGATGTTGGAAAACATCTTACAGTGCATAGGAAAGCCCCCTCTCCTGAAAGAATTAGATGCTCCAAAATGTCCTTAGTTTTGAGGTTGAGAAACCCTGCTACAGATGGAAAACCTTCAGATTTAGGCTAGAATGAAATTTCAGGGGCTCTGTTAATACCTGAACATGTTAATACCGTTAGAAAGTTAGCATTTCCTGCATCAAATATCCTCTTGGACCAAGAATAAATACTTCTAGATATCTGTAGTTAGGGAATCATGACTCACTAGAGTTGTCAATAGCTTTGTTTTCCACCTTTGAGAAAGACCCTTCAGACAAAATCACTCTGAAACACAGCGTGAGATCTGGGCTATTGAAATGAAGTTCAATCACTTAGTCTCACAGGAAATTGGCTTTTTTAAAGAGATAAAGCTCACTACACACTCTTTAGAATGTGAATCATTGAAGGACCCTAACCTTTACCCCTTTCTCTTCCTCTTTCTTTCCCCCCCCTCCTCGTCCTTCTCCTCCTCCTTCTTTTTTACAATTTAGTTATTCTTTTTAGATATACATGACAGTGGAGTGTATTTTGACATATTATGCATACTTGGAGTATAACTGTTTCTAATTAGGATCCTATTCTTGTGGTTGTACATGATGAGAAGTTTCACTGATTGTATATTCATATGTGAACACAGAAAAGTTATGTACCATTCGTTCCATGGTCTTTCCTATTCCCATTCCCTCCCTTCCCTTCATTCCCCTTTGTCTAATCCCCTGAACTTCTATTCTTCCCCTCCCCCCACTTACTGTGTGTTAGCATCCACATATCAGAGAGAACATTTGGCATTTAAAAAAATATATATATTTGTAATTGTAGATGGACATGATAACTTTAATTAATTAATTAATTAATTTAATGTGGTGCTGAGGATTGAACCCAGTGCCTCACAAGTGTTAGGCAAGTGCTCTACCGCTGAGCCACAACCCCAGCTCTGGCCTTTGTTTTTTGTACCCCTTTCTCCTTTCGGGTGAGCTGTCACCAAACTCCAGGTTGCAGCTTCACAAATAACTGTTAGTTATTTAGTGTTGATGCTTCTTAATATATGCAGACTGTAGATGTCTATCAACAAATGAATGGAAAAAGAAAATGTGGGGTATACATACACAATGGAGTTTCATTCAGTCATAAAGAAAAATGAAATGATATCATTTTCAGGAAAATGAGTGGAACTTGAGACCATTATGTTAAACAAAATAAGCCAAACTCAAAAGGTCAAGGGTTGTATGTTTTGTCTCATACGTAGAGGCTAGAGAGGAAAAAGAAAAAGAGAAGTGAGGTGTGGGGTGTGGATCTCATAAAAATCAAAGAGAAATCAGTAGAGGAAAGGGACCAGGGGTGCGAGGAGGGGAGGGAAGGGGAAGTGCTGGGGAGGGATATTGGCCAAATTATATTGTTATATTGTGAGCATGTACAAATATGTAATAACGAATCATTGTGTACACCTATAATGCAACAATAAAATGTGAAAAGAGAAGAAAAGAAATAAAGAAATATATATGTAGGCTGTTATCATCTCTGCCCTACAATTGGGGCAGCCAAGTACTCTCTAAAACTCTTGGTAAACTTACCAAGTTTTGATTGCAGTACTTAATCTGTGTTTGCAAAATGCTTCACCTATATTCCTATTTGTTCAGTTCATAGTATATAAATGAGTTTCACTTGGAACTGGGTGATTTTATTCATTTTTATTTTTTTTTAACCTCTAGAAACTCTGGTTCTGCTTCTTTGGGCCTTTAAAGATGGCAAAACCCCTTAGAAAGCAATATCTTGAGATGGTTAACTGTTGTTAAGTCAAATTTCCCCAATTCAGCATCCTAGCTTATATCACACGGGGTGCCTTTAAAAGGGTCCAATGTTTGTATTCCAGAACCTTCAGGCCCAGACAGTTCTATCTTCTGGGACTCAGAGATTTTGATTCTCTCTGAGGAGTAGGGACAGGTAAATGTACTTGAGGGATAAATTAGGATTTCACTTCAGAATCAAGAGAATATTCCACACCTCAGCCTTCACTTCAGAGTGAATCTGCATTAAATTGTCTCCTACCCACAGCTGTAAGTGCTTCTGAATTGGAACTCTTCAAGGCTCTGCCTATTCTCCCCAGCAGAGGCGAAAGTTTTCAGTGGGGGTTTCTGTGCTGTTCCAGTGATCCACAGAGCCCCTACCCAGCCTCACTTTACCCATGTCCTCACCACTTAGAGACTCACAGATTGGATTTTCTCCAGTCACATTTATGACAAAATTGAATACCACATGTCAGTATTTTTTTTTTTTAAAGGTAGAAAACACGCAATAAAGATTCATCTCATAGTGGAGATGCTTTGAAAAGTTTCATTTTGTAAGTTAGCAGAACAGAGACAACAGAGAGAGGTAGGCACCTGAGAGGCATTTGAAGTTCCCAGGGGAAGGAAACATGTAGTGCAAGTTTAATGGGGAACCCTTGAGGGTGTTTTTCTAGGCTCCTGTCTGGGACCAGATCCTGGAGAAGCTGAAAATCAATGGAAGTTAGCTGTGTTTGCTTTCCTTGTCTTATTACAAAGGAGAGCATTCCCCTTCTCTGGAGAGTGTGCGGCCATGATCTTGTAATCTGGAGTGTCTGCCTGGGGGAGGAGTTAAGGTGTCTCCCCTAGGTCTGTGCTTACCAAGGCAGTGAGGGTCAGACTTGCCGAGAGTGAGAGGAGCAGCTTGACCCGAGGGAGAAACGACTCTACATAGTACAGGGAGGACACTTGCTTGTAGGTTCACATGGGGTGGGCCTTTGGGCTCCGCTCAGAAACTGAACAAAGCCAGGCATGAAGTGAGCTGCTTGAGATCCCTGGATACACGGATACTCATCTGCATCCTGATTTTGCCAAGGCCTTCAGCCTGGCCTGCAACCCCTGCCAACACGATCTCTGTTCTGGTTTGACAAGGTGTGGTCAGCATATGAAACTGCATCCTGGGCATGCAGCTCACATCTCTTTGAGTATCTTCCTTTTCCTAATCAAAACCTGGAGGAGTATTTCAGCTGCTCAGAGGCTGAGCAGAACCACTGACACTTTAATCTGGAGCCATGGTCCATTATTAGCACTCCGCTCACCCTTTCATTCATTTGCTTTTCTTGCAGAAGAAGCTGCCCTTACGATTTTTTTTTTTTTTCACTGAGAATGATAAATGGGCTTGGCTTTTTCGGCTCTCAGTTTTTGCATGGTCTGTGAATGCACTTTCATTTTCCAATTTTCAGATATAGCATGTCCAGATGTGTATGAGTGAGAAGGTGCAAACGTCCTGATGAGCTCAATTTTCCTGGAGAGAATTGTACAATAATGTAAGTGTGGAGTCTAAATTGTGCAACATACAGGAAATAGAGCGGATACTGAGCCTTCTCTATCATTAAAAATGTCACAATCAGCTCATTTTGTACATTGCTTGCATCCTAGCTCCCCTTCTATCAGGGACCTGGTGACAATAGAAACTATTATGGCAGTCACAGCTTCTCAATAACCATGTGTGTGTCTCTATAATTTTAAAAACTGTTTGTTCCTTGAGGAACTGTCTGTATGCTTTCAAAACTATGGCTGAGGTGATGGATTTGTAAACATGGCATGGAATCCCTATTAAAGTATGCAAATATCAGCGAGTGCCAATATAAGTCACTGGAACTCTGAATGGTTGTGGTTACTTTCCAGTGAAGGGCTTCCCTGTGAAGAGTATTTAAAGTGATTAGTCTGGCTGCTGTGATTTGGGGTATTAGTGATGATGAACATATATTTTAGAATAATATGACTGCCTTTTTTTTATAGGTGAGAAGGAAAGGCACAGACTTCCCTTCTGCAAAGACTTTAGTGCTGGGATATGGAGAAATCATTCAGAAGCCAGAGTGTGCAATTGCATAGGAGGATCCCATGCAAGGCTGAGTGTACATGGTTGAGAGAGCAGTGTTTTCTTTTCCAGATCTAAATAGATAGTATATTCTTTTGGAGATGGATGAAGGGCAACAGAACATGTTTGCATGAAACTGGACTGTGGTGAGCTTGGGTGATTCCTAGTGATGATATGTTAATTATGATGGTTGTAAATAGGGACCATCTGTTTTAGAATTATTATTAGAAATGCAAGCACATTCCGTATCATTCATGTGATTTACTATTTTCTTAGCAGGATCAAGATGAAAGATTTTCAGTTGCCTTTATGGGATCAAATTAAGCCGATATTAAATCCATTTAGTAACGCTAGGAATAGTTTGGGGCTTTGCCTAATGCTTGAAGTCATGCAAAATAAACATTATGATTGTTGACAGGGGGGCTGTGTTATATTTTCTCTCCAAGTTCTATATAACTATAAATTGTACAGGCAGTTTTTTTTTTTCTGTGCAGCAGATGTGTGATGAGAGAAAAGAATTTTAGGTGGTGATGGCATTACTAGAGATTGAAAAAGAGCAGGAAGCCTAAAAATGAGCAGTTAAAGATGAAACTCAAAAAACTTGAGTTTGCATAGGAGCTCCTTTCTTTTTTAGCATTCGTGTGTGTGTGTGTGTGTGTGTGTGTGTGTGTGTGTGTCTGTGTGTGCACACATGAAATGGTGGGGGTAGAGGGAGGATGTACTAAAATAAACAAGCCAACACATTCTCTCAAACTTAACACACACACACACACACACACACGCACACACACAAGAACCACATTATAGGAAAAGTAAAACATCTTTGCATCTCTATTTTTCTGGCTTTTCTCCACTTTTCCCTCCCTGAGTACTTTGAACATCTGAAATTTAGGTTATTGATTATTTTACTTATAAGCTTGAGTCCATAATGATATGCTCACTCCAGGCTCAAGTAGCATTTCAGTGGAGTAATGCATAAATGGAAACTGTGATAACTGGCATGAAAAGATAAGATAATTAAAGACACAAAGATCTTGGGGTACCCAGGTTAGCTAAGGAATTAGGTAAGGAATTCCATGACAAGTTAGATTTTAGGGACAACATCCTTCCCACATCAGTAGTGACAGTTGTGATAGGTTCCTAGAGAACTGGAGAAAAATCTCTTCTTGAAATTGGTACAAAATAAAATAGAACAGGAAAACGAGCCACTATGTTTTCCAGAGGACTTCAGCACATTCCTAAGAGCTGTGAAAGGAATCATGTGGCCTCTTTTGGGTCAGTGAAACTTTCTGTTTCTCCTCATTTCCCTTGTTTCTGTATGTTAGCACTGTTCAAGAACTTTCTGCGATGCTGGAAATGTTTTATATCTTTTAAAATTTAAAAAAATGTAATTGACCTGTAATAATTCTATGCTGTTAGTAAACTCTAGCCACAGGTGTCTATGGAGAACCTGAAATGGGGTGAATGTGACTCCATTGGAAATTAATTGTACTTAATTTTGATAAATTTAAAATCAAGTAACCAATTCCAGGGCTAAGTGCATTGGTGTTGGAATATAAAGACTTTATAATGAGTTGACAGTGGGAAGATTTCAAGGGACAGTGGATACCAGGGAGGGACTGTGTGGAAGGTGTAGTGATGTGGCCAAGGAGGTTCACATGGGATTGCAATGAGCAAAATGGTTCTGTCTGAGGTAGGAGGCTTCTGTGACTGTACCTAGTGAATAGGAAAGGCTCTTGAATTCCTTGGGATGTGAGGGCCTTAGGGCTGTATAAGAAGGCACAGACGTTATTTTCATCCTCAGGGATCATCCAGTCTAATGAGGGAGATGAACAAGACAGTGAAGAGTGGATAACTCGCCTGAACATAAGCACATACATACTGTAGAAGACTGGGAAAAGCATGGATTCCAGAAATTGTATTAGCAGGCAAGGCTGTCAAGAAGGATGGTGTTCAATAAGCCCTGCTTATTTCTGATTTGAGGTAGGGCAGGGTCAAGGCAGCATTCAGAGAAGGTGAATCAGGTGAGGAGAAAAGGGGAGGCCCTGTGCTCTGTTCAAAAATTACGGACCAAGATTGAAAAACAACAACAAAAACAACAAACAAATCTAGAGTTTTTGCTGAACTCATAAATATTAAGTGCCTTGAACTGTGTAGACACTGTTCACACAAAGTCCTCAACCAGCCCCAGATAAGCCAGGATAAACAGCAATCTAGTAAAGGGCTTGGAGAGACAGAGATGGAGATTTCCAACTTCAGAGCAGGGAGAGATTCTTGTGGATTGGGGTGGACAGGGTGCGATGGGGCTTGGGCTGGGCCTTGAAGGATTTGTCTGAGTGGAAAATGGAGGAGGGAGAAGAGAAAAGAGAATTCCAGAATGATTGGAGGAGCCAGCGGTTGGGTGATCATGGTCAAAAATGTGTGCCTGACTGAGGATGACAAGAAGGCAGGCGACACTCCTTGACTGTTTAAGAATTGTGTGTGTGTGTGTGTGTGTGTGTGTGTGTGTGTGTGTGTGTGTATGTGTGTCTGTGAAGGCAATAGGCTTGGAAAATGTATTTTCTTGACCAATAAACGGTGTTAAACAATAAGATGGTGGGCCAGCAGGGAGGAGACACCCGCAGCAAGGCGAAGTGTTTCCACACCTGGGCAAAGGCTCTTTGAGCATGAGTTGTCACATTGTCTTGAAAATGAAACTGCTCAGCTCTGATAGCTGCTGTGCCTTTGAAAGCAGGCTCTGAGGTTCATTTTATAAGTGAGTTGCCACCCAGACTGTGCAGAAATTTCAGATGGGACTTAAGAGGTTAAATCCAACATCTTCTTTCTGTAATCACACATAGTAATTGAAAGAAGGATTCTGAAACCATGGTTACCATACAGCACTAAAATTAAGACCAAAGGTCATGATTTCAAATCCAAGGAAACAGAATGGGTTTGAACTAGAGCTCACATTTATGCTTTGTGTAGATTATCTGCTTATCTTTGGCAAATGCATCCTTTCGTGGAGAAATCTCAGGAGACAGCATGGTGGTTCATGCAGTGCTGAAGCTTAGGGCAGAGCCCCCAAATCCTGGGTAGCAGGACAGATCCTGCTAGGTTGAAAAGAAACTAGGTTTGTAATAAGTGAGAGATTTTTAGATTTGATTCTCACCTAGGTTGGTGATTCTTATTGCTTCTGATGGGCTCTGTTTAGAATCTACTCTGCAAATGTAGTTGTATTTTTTTTCCCCAAGAGGCTTAAAAATAAAGATTTCCATTTGAATTCATCCCATTTATTGATTCTTGATTTTATTTCTTGTGCTATAGCACAAGAAATACTTTTTCTCTTGGTTTAATTCCTAGGTTCTTGATCCACTTTGAGTTTTTTCTATGATGAGAGATAGAGGCTTAATTTCATTTTGCTGCATCTAGATTTCCAGTTTTCCCAGCACCATTTGTTGAAGAGGCTATCTTTTCTCCAATATATGTTTTTGGTACCTTTGTCTAGTATTTATGTGAGATAACTGTATTTATGTGGGTTTTTCTCTGTGTCCTCTATTCTGTACCATTGGTCTATGAGTCTATTTTGGTACCAATACCAAAACAAAATGTTTTTTGTTTCTATTGCTCTGTAGTATAGTTTAAGATCTGGTACAGTGATGTCACCTGCTTCACTCTTCTTTCTTTGGCTCTTCTGGGTCTCTCATTTTTCCAGATGAATTTCATGATTGCTTTTTCTATTTCTATGAGGAATGTCATTGGTATTTTGATTGGAATTGCATTAAATCTGTATAGTGCTTTTGGTAGTATGGTCATTTTGACAATATTAATTCTGCCTATCCAAGAACAAGGGAAATATTTACATCTTCTAAAGTGGAAGGACCTAGGAATTGAACCAGAGACTCTGCGTCTAATAGAAGGAAAAGTAGGCCCAAATCTTCATCATGTTGGATTAGGCCTCAACTTCCTTAACAAGACTCCTATAGCACAAGAAATAGAATCAAGAATCAATAAATGGGATGGATTCAAACTGAAAATCTTCTCGGCAAAAGAAACAATCAGTGAGGCGAATAAAGAGCCTAGAGAATGGGAACAAATCTTCACCACACACACATCAGATAGAGCACCAATCTCTAGGATATATAAAGAACTCAAAAAACTTAACACCAAAAACCCAAACAACCCAATCAGTAAATGGGTCAAGGAACTGAACAGACACTTCTCAGAAGAGGATATAAATCAAACAACAAATATATGAAAAAAATGTTCAACATCTCTAGCAATTAGAGAAATGCAAATCAAAACTACTCTAAGATTTCATCTCACTCCAGTCAGAATGACAGCTATCAAGAATACAAATAACAATAACTGTTGGCAAGGATGTGAGGAAAAAGGCACACTCATACATTGCTGGTGGGACTGCAAATTGGTGCAGCCAATCTGGAAAGCAGTATGGAGATTCCTTGGAAAACTTGGAATGGCACCACCTTTTGACCCAGCTATCCCACTCCTTGGTCTAAACCCAAAGGAGTTAAAAACAGCATACTACAGTGATGTGACCACATCAATGTTTATAGCAGCACAATTCACAATAGCTAAACTGTGGAACCAATCTAGATGCCATCAAGTAGATGAATGAATAAAGAAAATGTGGTACATATCCACAATGGGATATTACTCATCATTAAAAGAGAATAAAATCATGGCATTTGCAGGTAAATGGATGGAGTTGGAGAATATTATGCTCAGTGAAGTAAGCCAATCCCCAAATTCAAAGGCCAAATGTTTTCTCTGATATGTGAATGCCGATCCATAATGGGGATGGGGTGGGGAGCATGGGAGGAATGGAGGAACTTTAGATAGGGCAAAGGGGAGGGAGGGGAAGGGAGGGGATATTACTATTAGTACATGTATGAAGACATGAATGGTGTGGCACTACTTTGTGAACGATGAGAGACATGAAAAATTGTGCTCTATTTGTGTAATATGAATTGAAATGCATTCTGCTGTCATGTATAACAAATTAGAGTAAATAAACAAATTAAAAAAAAGATTTCCTATAATATCCAGTTCTTTAAGTTGCTCTTTTGGGCAGAGATCTCCATTTTGTACTCATAATGAGGGCCAAGACTTATTAAGTGTCCTAAAATAGGTGATAGGAAGTAGGCAGGGGGCTAGTTCTCCTTGCACATGGTGGTGTGGCCCTGAAAGGAATGTTGTGTTAGTTACAGGAAGAAGGGGTTGGTATTTCCCTTCTGAAAGAGCAAAGCAGGTCCATGCAAGCCTTTTTTTTTTTTTTTTTTGTGGAATGATAGAGGAGGAGGTACATTGAAAATTCCCACCATTGAGCCTCTTTCCTGGATTCTGAGGCAGTGCCAGCTTTTCTATGCTCCCCTGATAGCCAGTCCTGCAGCTTGCCATAGAGTGACCTCTCCTTGTGTAAGAAACCAGATCCAGGAGAGAAGGCAGGACTTGAAACTATGGTGGGTGAGCCGGGTGGGGTTCAGGAGTGAGCTGAGCTGAATTAAAAGGAAGAACCCTCTGAAAGGAAGTGACATTGGAAAGGCTTTCAGAGAATATCTGAACATAAAGAGGAAAGGTAGAATGGGAAGAATTCTTTGTCTCCTTCAGATAAATCATTGTAATTAGGACTTTAAAATGTGCGGATTTAGTTTCTTCCATATCATTCTTCATGAGTTCTCCTTAGCTTTTTAAAATTTGTGTGTGTGTGTGTGTGTGTGTGTGTGTGTGTGTGTGTAGAGCATGCATGCTGAAAAGTGCAGAAAACACAAATGCACAATCTAACAACTAGTTATAAAGTAAACACCTGTGTAACCAGATCAGAAATCAGGACATTGCCAGCATCCTAGAAACCCTGTGTCTCTCCCAGTCACAGGCCCTCTCTTCTCCCACTGTCTTTCATGATAATCACTCCATTTCCTTATGGGATTCCTAGCTATATGTGCATCCCAACTATATGCTAAGGCCAATTTTGATCTTAGAATCATGCTGTATGTATTCTTTTACGTTTTCCTTCTTTCTCTTGACATTGTGCATTATAAGGTTCATCCACGTTGATGTGAACAGCTGTGATTCTTCTATTTCCATTGCTGTATCTATGTCTTTACATGAATAGGCCATAGTTTTTTCACCTATCCTACAAGGTATGGCCTTTAGGGTTGTTTCTCTTTCCTTTTAAGATCATTGCTTTCTCAGCAGCTGCTGGCTGGCTGTCAGCAGTGGTCATGCCAACAAATTAATGAATTGCAGTTCAGATGGAGACTTTCTAGACTGTCACAGAGGTCAGTCAACAAGAAAGTGTTATCAACCACTCTCCAAGTAAGACAGCATATACCTCAAGAAACAGAAGGGCTCACGGTGGCTGAGACATGAAGAGCCGCCTGAGCGGCTTTGCTGGCCACTCTCGAAGTTCCACTTGGTGAAGTTCTATTGAGAAACATTTCTTTGCATTATTTCATTCAGGCTAACAAATTCCTGATCAGTAATTCAAACCTTTCCTGTTGGCGGGACATGTGAATTCTACACACTCACTGTACAAATCCTTCATTGTTGTATTTGTTCTCTGAAATAGCTTTCTCTCCTGGTGATATAATCAGCTAGGAGGTGACAGCAATAAATGTCTCCATGTTATTTCAGGTTTAGCTTTCAAAATGAGAATGAACTAAAAGTGGAAAGAACTTTAATATATGCATTCATTTATGCTAGCATTGACAAAGACTGATGCTGAGCATCAGTGTGGCATCTGTCACAATAATAATGATAATTGCTGATGATCATAACACCACAGCAACAGCGTGCTGTCATCTGGGTATAAAATGATGCCACTAATCCAGTCAGTAGACTCTCTTTTGAACTGTTTTCTGTTCAGGATTGGGGATACACATGTGCTTCTCCATCCTTTCTCTAGTAGGCAAGCTGCCTTGGACCCGATTTATCCTGACTCTAACTTTGAGATGAAGATAGTTCTCTGGGGTACAACGAGGGGTATTCCTGGGCCACCAGGTATGAGACATGCTGTAAGGAAAGGATAACTGTAAGGAAATGGCTGCTGTCCATTTCAGCAAACTATAGTGAAAACAGTCACAAAATGTGACTTAATTAAACATCATAAAGCAATTGGAAAGGACAATTTCCTTAGATGTTTTCCTGGTGGAAATCACCTCAGTCAATAAACTCTCTTCAAGCTCAGACCCATATGTCCACCACCTACTTGTTATTTTCACTTGAATATATTATTAGTCCCTCTAGTTTCAATATACCTCCCCACTAGAATGACCATATGTCTGGTTTGCCAGGTACAGGCACAGTTTATGTTTTCCCCATAATACCAACAGTACCTCCTTTTATTTCTGAATGTGTGCCAGTTTTAAGGGGGTGAGGTGGAACAAGAGAGAGAGTCACCCTCCACTCCTTAAGGAACTTATGCCCTTCCTCCCTCAACTTCCTTCCACATCCCAAACTTACTACTCCACTGATGTTCTCTTTCTTGTTTCATGGCATCAGTGTCTTTCCAGTGGCTCAAGGTAGAGCAGAAGAATGTCCCTCTCTCAGCAAGTCTTGAGGATTCGACCTCATATACCTCTCTCCAGCCAGGTTCTTCTCTCCATTTCCTTACTGCTATCCTTCTCCATCCACCATCCTCTCTTGCCTGTTATGCAGCCTCTCACTGGTCATTTTACCTCTAGTCTTGCTTCTCTGGAGCTTGATTTCCACCTTTCTGAGCCACAGTCTGATCATGCTGTCCCTGCCGAAATCCCTGCAGCAGCCTCTTATTGCCCCTGAATGGAGCCTTCGCCCACAGGGCCTGTCATGGCTAGCCTCTGGCTACTCCCTCATTTATGTTATGCTTTCCCTTCCAGGCATTCAGGACCTCAGGAAGCACTGTGCCCACTCTCTCTCTGAGTCACTGCACATAAAATTCCCCTCATGTGACCCACTCCTCCCTTCAACTGGCTTGCTCCTTCCAACTTCAGCTTAATTGCTGTTTCCTCCAAAAGCTTCCTATGACCCTTCTAGATGAGATTCAGGTTCCTGCCAGCGACAGCCTGCACCTTCTCTATTGGAGGGCTGACCACAATTCATTCTAATTCTCGTTGCTTTCTACTGGGCTGTATGTTGAGTGGGGAGGATCTATGTCCATTGTTCATCACTGTACCCCCAGCACCTGGCTCAGGGCACAGCACATTGTTAGTGCTCAGAAAAGAATCATCACCTAGATAGCTTACACCCATCCAGGGTGCCTAGCCACAGGATAATGAGCTTCCTCTTGCTGTTTGGGTTGGATGCTTCTCTTGCCTTCCATAATCAATTCTCTAAGCTACTCATTTGGGATTATGTCATAAAATCTCATATGTTACATCAGATTATTTATAGTCAATACTATTTGTTAATAATCCAGTGTTAAAGGCATTATTCTGAGAGTGCTATTAATATATTTTAAGAGTGAAAATGAATCATGAATTAGAAAATTCAGTTGTCTGTGGATCAGGGGTTTCAGGATTTTTCTGAATGGAAAATCATTTCTGTATCCAGGCTCAGCCCTTCAAAGGCAAAATCACAAAGGACCCTCTAATACCCACGGCATATGAACTAATCTGCTGTTCCAAGTAGGAGTTGGAATGACCTTTTCACATTTTGTTCACTCTTCTCAGCACATTTACTAGGAAAAGAATCTCAAGGCATATGCACCTCTTCTGCCTGTCTCAGGGACCTGACATTGAGGAAAGGGGTATTAAATGATTTGTAAGCTTCTGGACATCTCAAGGTTGAATGGCTTGTACTTTGTAATTGCTCTTCAACTCTTGCCAAGATGACCCAAGATCCATGAGGTTTGTATGAGAAGGCAGCAAATGATTAAATGGTGATTAATGAAAAAGTGCTTTGTAGGGATTAACCTAACATCGAGAGATATTCTTAATGATAATAATCTTTGTTTTATTATTTACCTGTTTTTGAGACTCACTGATATTATGGGACCTAATAAACATTGCCTTGCATGGTGTATGGTTACTGCAAGTTGGTAGAATTAGTCATACATAGAATAAAAGGAATGAAAATTAATCTCTTAAAATCTAGGCCTCTGCTACTCAGAGCTTTGGCCTCAAGTTTCTATCTTTATCTTTTCTCATTCAGTTTTAGAGAATTTCTACCATGAAGTTGGAAGACTAGGGGCTTTGGAGTCATTCAGGTCACAAAATACTTATTGAGAACTTACTATGCACCAAGTCCCATCTGGGTGCTGAACTAGAAGCAGCCAGTCACAGGAATATATCCTAACTTTCTCTGTTCCTCTCTAGCTGGATGACCTTGGGCAATTCAATTTCTCCAGTCACCCATGAGATGCATAGTGATTTTTGAAATGGTAATAATAATAATAGCACTTCTTCCATAATGGGAGTGGGAGTTGGTGGGATCAACTGGAGAAATGAATACAAAGTAAGAGTCTGACAGTGTTTTGACACATCTAGCAGGTGCTTGATAAATGGTACCTTTAAAAATAGCCCAGGAACTCTGGTTCCTGCAGGTGGGGGGTCATAGTTGGCTGTTGTGTGCCTTCTCATCTTTACAGAGGAAGACTGTGGTTGAGTGTGAGGAAAGTCACTGAGAACCTGAACGCATGGCCTTATATGAACATGTCCAACACCTTTTCCTCTTTGTCTTGGTTGGAGTACTGTTATGGCTAACAAGACAGAGTGTGTGACTGCTTCACTGTAAATAAATTATTCTGCTGAATACACAAAGGGGCCAGCAACTGTGATTTTCTCTCGAGGGTGTCCATTTGTGATTAAATCCCAGTTGTCCACCATCATGTTCTAGACAAACATTCCAAAGATTCAATAATGAGTCTGCATCAGACTTTCAGTGAGTGGGTGGGTGGAGGAAGTGCAAAGACAGAAAAGACATCTAGCTTGCTGAGACTGTTTACATCTTTTGTATTTCATAGAGGGAAGCCAGGCCCAGTTAATTCATTCTCTTCTCCCTTTTGATTCTTTTGCTGCTCTCCCTCCCCTTTTTCCTGCTACTTCATAACCATCAGCATCGTTTTCATCATCATTAGAAGCAGCAGGAGCACCATTAAATTTTTGAATCCTGGGGCACTCCACCACTGAACTATACCCACAGGCCTTTTAAATTTATTTTTAGACAGGGTCTCACTAAATAGCCCAGGCTGGCCTTGAACTTGCCATTCTCTTGCCTCAGCCTCCAGAGTCTCCGGGATTATAGGTGTGCAGCCCTGCACCCTGGCAGCACCATGAACTCTCACTGAGAACATGTTATGGGCCAGGTATTGGGCTAAATAAAACCTTTACATGAGTTTAAAAAGCCGGTGTGCCTCTTGTCATTCAAGCAGTTTGGAAGAGAATTTTGAACTGGAAATAATACTTTGAGCACTGGGGTCTGTATTAGTTTTTAAGGGCTGCCATAACAGAGAACTATACACCAGGCTTAAATAACAGAAATTTATTGTCTCTGAGTAAAGAGAGGCTGGAAGTCCAGGAAAATGTTGGTAGGGCCAAAGTCTTCTGAGGACTGTGAGGAAGAGTCAGTTCTGGGCCTCCCCATGCAGTTTTAGGCAATGGTGACAATCTTTGTCTTCTAGAAGCATCATCCTTATCTCTCCCTTCAGCTTCACCTGGTGCTCTTCCCGTGTATGTTTGTCCCTTGCTTTTTGGAACTGCAGTCATATTGGATTAGAGACAACCCTAATGGCCTCATTTTAGTTTGATCACCTTTGTAAAGGCCTTGTTTGGAAACAAGGTCACATTCAAAGGAACTGGGAGTTAGGACCCCAACATGTCTTTTTCATGCAAGGCACAATTTGATCCACAATGGGGTCATAGGAGCAAATGAGATTATTAGGAGAAGGAGAGAATTGGACATGAGAAAAGGACAAGATGATTTCCAAAAGTGGTATTTAATACCTGAGACATATTATGAGTAAAATGAGACCTGGTTCTGGCAGTTAGAGGAGTAGGAACAAGTGCTTGATCTCAAGCGTGGTCCACAGCAACACGTTGCTGGGTGCCCTTTCATGATTCCCTGGTCCAGCCCTAGAGGAACCTTGTGAATATTTTGTTCATAACTGGATGAAGGCAAATAGTTTTTCCTGCATTAACAAATAATGAATCTTCATTCTAGAAGTGCAACAGAACTTAATCAATTTGATTATTTCTTTTTTTCTTGTTGAAAACATTCAGATGATACTCAGATTTAAGAATACACTGGACATTCATCCTAAAAAGTTATTAGGGCTCTTTAGTAGACACTCAATAGAAAATGTTCAGAGTCACTAAGAGAGCACATGTCATTACTATAAAGAGAAATAAGGAGAACTTGACTCTGTTTTCCAGAATCTCAACCTGTATTTTATATAACAAACACAACTTGGGGATTAATGTAGTTCTTTTATTGCTTTAGGAATCCGTAGAGATCAAGAACACTTTGAGGATTCTTGGGATAAACTGGTAAAAGATTTTCCCCTAACAGAATGAGTTTTACCTGGAATTAATTATTCAAAAGATGTAATGCATCTCTAAACAGTCTATGAATAACTTAGCCCTGAACTGATTGAAACTTAAGTGTGAGCGAAATCATTATGCTTTGTTGCATATAGGTATCCAAAATGATCTAAATGTCAATTAGAAAAAAGTCAGTGAGCTTCCTTACAATCTTGTTCTCTATCTCAAAGCTTGCAGGAGCAACAGCCACGTGACAGGCAGAGCTGTCTCTTCACCAAGGACTGCTGTAATTCCTGCTCTGTCAGTCTTATGCATCTTAACACAGCCTACAGCAGGCTTTAATTACCCATAAATGTACCACCTGTCTCCTTTTTAGTGCTTAATCACGAAACACATCATGGTTTACTGTGCAATGTGATTGAAATACTACACCAAGTTGCAGAATCACAGAATCCGCAGAGGAAGACAGCCAAGGTTTCAGATACAGCGATGGGGCTAAGGTGATCTGGTAAAGCCTATTCCCCGAGGATTCTGTTGGAGGAATCCGTTCTGAAAACTGTGGATTGGGCCAGAGGGCATGTGGGTGTAAGAAGAAGGGGTTTGGGGTTTGGATAGAAAACCCCAAAGAAATGAGAATATATAACTCTCATGTAGGGTTATTTGCCAAGAACTGGAGACCTTGGAGACCGACTGAGGGAAAGGCTCTGTGCTTCCGTGGCTGGAAGCCTCCTTCAGGGCAACTGCAGCCTGGGCTCTGTGTGTCTGCAGCTGTGCATTCCTGGATGTAGTGAAACCAGCAGGGAAGAGGAGGGAACTGGAGACAGGAAGAAGGCTGGTGTGGGAACATGTAGGTTCACTCTGGTCATTCGTGGTGACTTTCAGATAGGAGACGACTTCAAGAATAACAGATGACAACGATCTACCTCAACACAGACAACTGTAACCTGACATTAGGAAGTGCTACATTTTCATCGGAGTCATTTCTCTGTCGAGGAGCAATTTACCCTTCAGCTCTGCACCCTCATATTATGTGACCTGGCACGATGTATGTGAATTTAAGGGATGCCAGAAGGGGCCCAGATATCATCAATGAAACAATGAGACCAAAGCCCTTTCCTTTGGGTTAAGACCTGAGGAATCTGTGCTAATCAGCCCAGACAGATGCTGTCTCTGAATGATAAACCTAGGTCAGCACATACAGGAGTGAGGGGAACACGTGGGAAGCGGGAGTTCTAGGCTTATAAGTCTACTCAGGACCCTGAGGAGAACCTTCTGGTCATTTGGTATTTGCACTAGGTGCTAGATGTCGGGGGTGGAAGGAGGAGAGCAGACTTGGGAGGGATTCTGAATGGGATGTAGGAAGGGAAAAGGAAGTGCTTTAGTTATTTATTACTGCATAGATTTATGAGGTTTACCATGAACCTAATACCTTATAACAGCACACATTTGTTATCAGTTTCTGGTCACAGTTTTCTTGGGTTTATTGTCTCAGGACGTCTTCCACAAAACTGCCATCAGTTATTGGCCAGGGCTGATTTCTCATCTGAAAACTCAACTGTCAAAAGAAAAGAAAAAATCCCTTTCCAAGCTCATGTGCTTGTTAGCAAAATTCATTACTTTGAGGGCTAGTGGACAGAAGGCCTCAGTTCCTAGCCAGATGCCAGTCTCAGTTTCTCACCATACAAGCCTCTCCAACAAGACAGTTGTTTTCATCAAACTTGCAAGTCAAGAAGTCTATGGTCTGTTAGCAGTAAAACTCACAATCTTATGTAACCTCATCGTGGAAGTTACATCCTATTATTTTTGCCATATTCTATTGCCTAGAATAGCAAGTCATAAGTCTCATCCATATTCCAAGGGGAGGACATTACAAAAGGGCAGAAAAACCAGGAGATGGGGATCACTGGGGAACACTTATCACAGGGAACTGAGAGGCATAGCAGATACCTATTGTTTTTGTCTGGTTGGAATCTGTTCATCCTTTCTGGCAATTAGACCTAGACTCTCCTTAGAGGGGTAGCCCCCTCCACCATTCCTAAAGTGTTTCTGGCAGTCCCAGCTCCAAAAGCAGAAATGTGACTCAATCAGCCAATCAGCATACCACATGCCTGAGTTTATGTTGATCAGCTTAGAGATGAACATATAACCCAACAGAAACCATCAAAAAATAATGAAAATTTTTAGGAGTCTTATGAGGTTATGATCTATTTTTCAGATTGACAGAATAAACAAACAACCAGAGAGAACCTAGGGCCTTGGAGCTGCTGCCTCTATCTGCTAGGATGTGAAGTCCAAGTCTGAGGTAACAGGAGGAGAAACAAGAACAGATACTGAATCCTTATGTTGTTACTGAACAAATCCTGAATCCATCTGTGTTTTAAGTGAATTTTCACAAAGTTCTCAACACAGTTTAGGTTCAAGTTTCCTGCGATATGCAACAAAACAAAAAGGGTCCTAATTTAACAAAGAAAAAACTAATATTTGCTTGACATATTTTAGGATCACGAACATCCCATATCTCTTCTCATATGGGATCCTCCAAAAATTTGCATCCTCCAAAATTTAACTTAGTGTTGACTTAAATTATTTTACCTAGAGGGATAGACAACATATTTAACTCACAAAGAGTCTTTCTAAAATGAGGTATGTAAGATCTGGGATACACTATCAAGCCTTACTTCAGTGGGGACATTGCTTCTGTAATTGTCAGTTTCGTTTCATCTCTGACTTTATTTTTAGTAGCCTAGAGAAACACAGGGCCCCAAGATACCAAAACTTTAGTCATTCTCATAACCCACAGAGAAGTTGATAGCTTCTTTTAGAGCACATTTCTGACTAATACACTTAAAACAAGTTATATAATGCCTTCACTGATGTCCATTGTGTCCTTGATAGATCCTAAATGCCTTGTGTACTTTCACTGTAGAAATGAAGGGGCATATATTAACATTTCAACTTGTTTCAACTTTCACCAATATTTTGTTGACGTGGTTTGTGTTCTGTTAGTTTGAAGTCTGAATCTGTGAATAGGCCATGTGATGTGTGGCAGAACACACCAACTGGTTTGAGTATTAAACCTATTAGCAAGAAACACACGTGGACTTCAGTAAGTCACAGATCTTCTGTTAATGCTCAGGATATTGTTATTCTTATGACATAATTGGTATCTAAAATCTAATGTTTGAGTATAGTTTACTTATTTTTATTTATTTATTTTTTAAATTTATTTTTTAGTTGTAGTTGGATACAATACCTTTATTTTATTTATTTATTTTTATGCGGTGCTAAGGATCACACCAGGGCCTCACGCGTGACAGATGAGCACTCTGTTGCTGAGCTACAACTCTAGCCCCTAGTTTACTTATTTTTAAAGATGAGGGGAGATAATGGTTATACTCTAATCCTTAAAGATATTTCAATACTATTTTAAATATTAATGTTCATTTTATGTAATAAACATGTATTGAGAACCTATGCTGAGTGCTCTACAAAATGCTAAATAATTTTTTTAATGATGCTGCAAATATTATTGAATAGTAAGTTTCTGTGGCTTAACCTGACAGTAGTTTATGAATAGAATGCTGAAGGACACTTCATGGCTATTGTATGTAACTGAACAGTTTGTGTACTGCATAAAGGCATCTACCCCAGAAGAGTAGGCCAACCCTTTGTCCCGATCTGGGAGTGGCAATGGTCTAGATGTTCTCCTGCTAAGCTGAACAGGCTAAAGGAGTGAGCAGGACAGAAACATGTGGCTATAAATAGGAATACAAACATGAACTTTGTCCTTTAGGGGTTTAATTCTAGTGTGGGAATATATATGTAGACCGAAGAACAAGATAAAATGTAATAAGAGCTAATACTGACATTAGGACATATGGCCATGGACTGGAACTATGAGTTGAGTAATTTTAGTAAATCTACAAAATTTTCCTTTCTAATTTGTGAATATAATATTTGAAGCTGGTACTTGTGACTTTCTGGTCGCAAATAGGTTTATATGTAATATATAGGGAATAAAGGATTTGGTGATGAATATGACTTGGAAAATGGAGTTATAAAAGATGTCAAAGAAGAGGTATATTTGATCTTGAGTAGAAATAGTAAGTGCAAAATTTAGTGGAGTAGTTTCAGTAATCCAAGACTTGGTCCATGATAAAAATGATAAACTGTTGCTATGGATTGAATTTGGAATGTGTGAGAGATGGCAGAGGAGAAGAAGGCTACAGTTGGACTAGATTAGGAAGAGACTTGGAGGACAAATTTTGGACTTTGAACGTTACCTTTTATTCACAGAGAGTCAGCCCAGACTTTAAAGCCAGGAAAAAACATATTTTATTTATTTTTTGTTGGTAAATCAGTTCAGTTTTATTGCTCTCTTAGAAAAACATATTTTAGAAAGATCCAGAAATGTGGATGAAATTGGTTTAGAATGGAGCTGAAGGATGGAACACCACTCAGGGTTATAATGACCAGGACCCTCAATTTCAGTATTAGCACCGGGGATGAAAAGACTGGAATGTAGATGTGAAACAGTTCAGAGATATAGTCTAAAGACTGGCCTATTGTTAAATGAGGGTTGTCTTAATCCACAGGGCATGCTATAACAAAGTACCTTAGACCAGGTAATTCATAAACAACAGAAATTAAGTTCTCATAGTTCTGGAGGCTGACAAATCCAAGATCAAGGTACTGGCAGGTTCAGAGCCATTCCTCAGAAATGGCACATTCTCTGTATCCTCACATGTTGGAAGGGGAGAATAGTTCCTTTCAATGTCTTTTATAAGTGTGCTCATTCCATTCATAAAGGCAGAGCCTCATGGCTTAATCACCTCCCATAGGCTCTACTTCTTAATACTGTTACATTAGAGATTAGGTTCCAACATGCACATTTTGGGGGAACACCAACATTCAGACCCTAGCAGGGGTAGAGAAAGGGAAGAGAGGTAAACAATGATTTTTTTTGTATAGTATTGTCAAAGACATCTGACTGCAACTCAAACTGTAAGCAACAACAGTTTTTTGTTGACTGTTCTTAATCATTTTGGATAGCTTTCAACCCAATGATAACAGAGAAGAAGCATAATCTACAGAAAAACCGTAGCACCAACTAGAGAAACTGAATTCAAATCTTCTGAGTTAAATAGTTCATCTCAGGTTAACTCAGCTGCTTCTGGTTACATTCATGCTTTTATGATCTTTCCTATTTACCTCAACCTCCCCTGGTGTGAGTGTAGAGGAAACTTATCTGTCCTCACAGTAATGGGGAGAGGTATTTCAGGGTCTTGGCTGGTCCCCACTGTGGAAGCTCCAACTGGCTGGGCTGATCTTGGCCTGGATGCTTTGTAATATGTCCTTGCAGTGTGCCCAGTCATGTCTCGTCCTTGAGGTTATTCTCTGCTTACATTCATCAATCAGCCACATTCTTCCAGCTCAAAGTCTTCACATCCTGCCTCCTCTTTGTCCAAGGCTCTTCTGGACAGTGGGTATTCTGAGGACCTCTCTGGTCCCCTCTTGGATCAGCAGAATGTTCTGAAACTGTTTTATGCCTCTGAAGCCCTTGCAAAACTGGAAATATATTAGGCCCACCTGTCTAGTCACCCCTCTCATCTATTTCAAATCTGTGGCTCAAGTGCCAGGTGGATGAGGGTTTCTCTGTGAGGCTGCTCATCTCAGAAAGGAAGCCAGGCCAAGGACCTTGCTTTTAGGGCTTCCAGAACTTATCTGGATATTCTGTTGCAGTCTGCCTTCAGTTCCCTCCTTGGTTTTGGCTCCAGAGTTGTATAGACACTCCAGTATCTCAACTCCTGCCACTTCCTCCAGTTCAACACTGTCTCTCCAGTTAGCAAGGAAAGATTATATCACAAAGGATTACTCAGGGTGTTTGGGTCTTTGGTGAATGATGGTAGGAGAAGGCAAAGGTTTGGGTAGGAAAATAAAGGGGCAATTAGTTCAGACTGAGGCATCTAAAATATAATAGTCCTCCTGCATGTGTGAGGGATACATTCCAAGTTCCCCAGTGGATGCTTAAAACTGAATCCTGGATAATACTGAACCCTGTAATTTATTCCCTTTTCCCTCTTGACTAAGCACTTATCACACATCGTGGTCGTAACTTTTGTAGTTTGAAGTGTGATGGAAAAACTAGCATGAACTTCTTCTTTCCTCTTCCCAATTTCAGAGAAGACTTGTTCATACCGTAAGTACAATAAGTACAAAAACTACAATTTTTTTTCCTTGCTAAGTCAAGAATTTTCACTTTTTCATTGAAAGAAAGCCTATGACAGCTTACTTTTGGAAGGTCCAAATTGCCAGCATCACTACTCTTGCACTTTGGGGCCATTATTAAGAATATAAGGGTTTCTTGAACACAAGCACTGTGATACCATGGCAGTTAACCTGAAAACCAAGAAGAGTATTAAGTGACTAATGGTGGGTATAGAAAATAATGAGGATATGATGGGTAAGGGATTATCCAGGTCCTGGACAGAGCAGAGAAAGGCAGAATGTACTCAGGTACAAATTTAGAATTTATGAATTGTTTATTTCTGGAGTTTTCATTAATATTTTTGGACCTGGTTGACCACGGGTAACTGAAACCCCACCAAGTAATACTGTAGGTCAGGGGAATTACTGTATTCCTGTTTGGCAGTTGGAAATAGAGTTTAGAGATCAAGATTGGCTATGGCCAGAGTTGCTTGTTTCTTGGAGATGCTTAAAACAATGGAATGAATGAGTGTAATGAGGGCCCATGGGACAAGGAGAGAGAAGAGAGGCTAGAAGAAGAGGAGCTGGAAGAAGCCTGGTTTGGAGTGGCTAGAGAGATAGAAGGAGAACCACCTCTCAGGAATGCAACCTGAGTCTCAGTCATATGCAGACCCCACAGAGCTCAAGGTTTCGTGGAAAACTCACTTGAACAGAAATCCTTAAACTTTATATTGCCTTTCAAACAAGAGAGAACTATATTAGGCAATCCGAGACATAATTTCAGTTGTTGATGGAGTAGATTTTCAAAGGGAAAGCAATATCGCCCTTAGGTTTAAGGAAATCTTTGGTTTGGGGACAGCAAATCCTTCCATGATCTGCCCTTGTAACTATTTTAAGTTTCAGCTCACATAACAGCATCAAAGGACAGAGCCCAGCCCTAGCATCTTAGACTTGCAGAAAGGGAAGGTCATTTGGAAGAGCAAAACAGGAGTCTCCAGTGCCCGATCACTTTGGTCAGAAGGAATAAGACTGCCAACACAGTTGCTGAGAAGGAGGATGGAAAACAACTCGCAGAGATCACACTGGGTGAATGCCTGAGCAGAGACTGCAGGATGAAGTTGTGAGAAGGCAAACTTATGAAGGACACTGGTCAAGGTAAAAGAAAAGGAAAATGAGGTGCTCCAGGGTGCAGTGTGTGGGAGGCAGCAGCAAGATGGGACTCATAAGGAGAGGTGCCCACCACAGGCCTATACAGCAGGCCCTTTTGTCAGCAGGGTCTCTGCTTCCAGCTCCTCAGGGGAGCTCGGGTGAGCATGGAACAATCTTCCCTTCCCTAACTGTCGTGAGGTAGAAGGAGGTCAGGGTGGGGGACCTTTGGGATATTTTATCTCTGTGCTGACTGCCAGGAGAGGATTATGCAGAGCATAATAATGCACACATAAATTATGTGGAATTTCTTGGTACAACTGAGATTGTGTTGATCAGACCCAGGAGGCTCATTTGTCAAAAGAAAGGGAATCTCTTCCTGATGTGAGGCAGATGGGGGTGCTCAGAGATAAATGTGCTGTCCCTTTCCCATTAGCAAGTATCTGAGACTCTACTCCTGTCCAGATGTCACTGGCCTAAGCATTCACCTGCCAGGACCGGAACCCAAAGGCCAGGTTTCCTGACTCCTCCTCAGTGCCTTTTCATAAGCCAGCACCCAACTTAGTAACAATTTATGTGCCATTGTATTTTCATCTCTGAAACGAGGATAGTTTTAAAATAGCACCCAAGTAGGGAATTATGATTGCATTGGAGAACAGGGCAAAAAAAAATCTGAAAATTGAGCATCCTGTCACCAAGCAATCGTAACATGTTTTGAAGATTATGACCTAATCAAAATTATCCAGGTATTCTGGTTTGGAAGCACTCAATAACCAGATTGGATGTTTTTGAATGCACTAGTAAAAATTATCTGTAGGAGAAAAACTCACTGAATTTTTAACATTACTTGGGAGAGGGGGACCACCAGAATCAAGGACCAAAGCCTTATGATCCTTTCAATATATGCAGAAAAGCATTCCATAAGATTCAACATTCTTTCATGATAAAAACTCCCAACAAATTAGGTATAGAAAGAATATACCTGAAAATACTACAGTCTATATATGAAAAGCCCACAGCTGATATCATGCTGAATGGGGAAATGCTGAAAGTACTTCCTTTAAGATATCTACTTTTACCACTCTCATTTAATATAGTACTGGAAGTCTTAGCAAAAGCAATTAGGAAATAGAAAGGAAGAAAGGACTTCCAAATTGGAAAGAATGAAGTTATATTGCCCATGGTTGCAGATGATATGATTCTATACATAGAACAATTTAAATATTCCATCAAAATTGTTAGAATTTATAAATAAATTCAGTAAAGTTGCAGATTACAAAACTAATGTATAAAAGCCAACATTTTATGCACCAGTAATTAACTTGCCCAAAACTAAAAAAATCAATTAAGAAAGCAATCCCATTTACAATAGCTACAAATAATAAAATATTTAGGAATAAAGTTAACCAAGAAAGTGAAAGCTCTGTACAATGCAAATTATAAGACACTGCTGGGGATATAGCACAGTGGTAGAATGCTTGCCTAGCACGTACAAGGTAATGGGTTCAATCCCCAGTCCTGAAAAAAAAAAAAAAAAAAAAAACAAAAGAAAAAGAAAATTATAAAACACTGATGGAAGCACACACATAAAAATGGAATGTTATCCCATGTTCATGGATTGAATATTGTTAAAATGACCATATTACACACAGTGATTTATAGATTCAGGGCAATTACCATCAAAATATTAATGACCTTCTTTACTAAAAAAAGCAATTCTAAAATTCATATTGACCACAAAAGACCCAGAATAGTCAAAGCACTCCTGAGCAAGAAACAAAAACCAAAAACAAACAAAATCCCTCAAACAACAAAAGCAACAACAACAAAACAATACTGGAGGTATCATAATATTTGACTTCAAAACATACTACAGTTGGGCACAGTGGTGCTTGCTTGCCTAGTGCTTGACTTGGGAGATTGAGGAAATAGGATTACAAGTTTGAGGTCAATCTCAGCAATTTAGCAAGGATCTAAGAGAGACACTGTCTCAAAATAAAAAATAAGAAGGGCTGGGATGTAGCTCCGTGGTAAAGTGCCCCTAGGTTCCATCCAGTACCAACAAGCAAACAAACAGACACCCTGCCACCCCAAATAATACAAAGCTTCAGTAACTAAAACAGCACAGTACTAGCATAAAAACAGGCACAGGCAAATAGAACAGAATAGAGAACCCAGAAACTTCATGTTTGTACGGCCAACTGATTTTTTGACAAAAGTACCAAGAACACAGAGTGAAGACAATTTTTCTCAGTAAATGGTGCAGGCAAAACTGAATATACATATAATGAAACTAGATCCCTCCCTTTCACCATACACAAATGTAAATGCAAAACAGGTCAAAAACCCAAATGTTAAACCTTAAACTATAAAATCATTATAAGGAAACATAAGGGAAGCACTTCAAAACATTGGTGAAGGAATGATTTTTTGGATAGGACTTCAAAGACACAGACAACAAAAATAAAAATAGACAAATAGGATTACATCAAACCAAGGAGCTTCTGAACAGCAAAAGAAGTAACAGAATTAAGAGACAACTTAAAGAATGGGGGAAAAAAACCCGATTAATCAGTCAAGAGTTTGAATCTAGACTATAAAAGGAACTAAAAAAGCTGATATCACTACCCCTACTACCATCAGACCAATCCAATTTAAAAATGGGCTAAAAGAACTAAATAGATACTAAAAGAACTAAGCAGATAAGACATACAAATGGACAACAAGTACATGAAAAAATGTTCAATTTCACTATTCAGCTGAGAAATGCAAATCAAAACAACATGAGCTATCATCTCACCTCAGTTGAAATGGCTATCATCAAAAAGATAACAAATGACAAGTATGTTGAGGATATGGAGAGAGGGACCTTTTATATATTGTTAGTAGGAATGTAAATTAGTGTAGTTGTTGTGGAAAACAGTGTGGAGATCCCTCAAAAAAACTAAAAGAGGATCCAGCAATTCCAGGACTGGGTATACCCAAAGGAGATAAAATCCTTATACCAGAAGATGCTTGCATTCCCATTTTTGTTGTAGCACTATTCACAATAACAAAAATATGGAATCAATCCACAAGCTCTTCAGGAGGTGAATGGATGAAGAAAATGTGGTACATTTACACAATGGAATACGGTTCAGCAAACAAAAGAATGAAATCCTGTCATTTGCATCAATATTAATGGAACTGGAGGTCATTATATAAATGAAATAAGCCAGACACATAAAGACAAATACAACACCTTCTCACTTATTTTGCAAACTAAACAATCTGTGTGTGTGTGTGTGTGTGTGTGTGTGTGTTTACTGGAATTGAACCCAGGGCCACACACATGCTAGACAAATGGTCTACCACTGAGCTCACCCTGAGTTCATAAGTCAATCTTATCAAACAGAATAGAAGAGTGGTCACTAGAGGCTAGGAAGGGCAGAGGGGAAGGGGACTGGGAAGTTCAATGGGATACCAAAATACAGAGTGGAGAAATTATTTCTGGTTCTTCTTGGGAAACTATCAGTTAAAACAATCTACAGTATATTTTAAAATGACTAGAAGAGTACAAAATTCTCAGCACATAAAAATGATTAGTGGCTGAAGAGATAAAAATGCTTATCACTCTGATTTGATTATTGCACATTGTATACATGTGTACACATTGAATTGCCATAATGTATTCCATAGAGATATACAAATATATCTCAACATTTTTTTTGTCTTCTACTTTTGGGTTATTTTTTCTGTGGGTGCTTTTTTGTTCTTAAAAAATTTTTAGATGAATTGAAATTTTTTGGGGGGTACCAGAAATTGAACTCAGAGGCCCTCAGCTACTGAGTCACTGCCCCAGCCCTATTTTGTATTTTATTTAGAGACAGAGTCTCACTGAGTTGTTTAGTGCCTCATTTTTGCTGAGGCTGGCTTTGAACTTTTGATCCTCCTGCCTCAGCCTCCTGAGTTGCTGGGATTATAGGCATGTGCTACTGCATCTGGCTCAAATATTCTTGATCTAGGTAAATCCCTCCCCCCCCAATTTCTTGAGTAATTTGTTTAATTAAAACATTTAATAGAAAGTAGATTTCATTTCTTTTCTTTTTTGGGGGGTGGGGTACTAAGGATTGAACTCAGGGGCACTCAACTGCTGAGCCACATCATTTTATTTTATTTAGAGACAGGGTCTCACTGAGTTACTTAGCACCTTGCTTTTGCTGAGGCTGGCTTTGAACTCACAGTCCTCCTGCCTCAGCCTTCTAAGCTGCTGGGATTACAAGTGTGTGCCACCAAGCCCGGCCTTTTTATTTCTTATATACCAGGAGTGTGTCCTTATATCCATTAAATTATTAAAAAGGGACAATTTTAAGAATAATATTTTTCATTTGTTTCTCTTGAGGAAAAGAACTGTAGATGGTTCTGTCCATCAGTGGGAATGCTCAGAAAAACTGGTCTTAGTATATGCTTGCTCGGGGGTGACACCTTATACCTAACCAGGTCACAAAGCATTTGCCACTGGTATCCACCTCACATAACTTCTTACCCAGGTCAAGATGCCAAGTGCTGACATCAGCTTCTGCCATGGATGTTATAGTTGGACTAAGGATTGACTAAGGTATGTTGGAGTAAAACAAACAAACAAACAAACAAACAAACAAACAAAAACTCAAGTAGATGTTTAATAGCAAAAGTTTATTTTTTGCTCATCTCTTCCATGGGTTGGCTCAGGGATCTGCTCTATGATTTCTAGTTCAGGATTCATACTAAAGGCACTGTTAACATCTTGAACATTAACTTTTTTCCAAAGCAGAACTAAAGATAGCTATTTGGAGGTCTCACATTGGCCAATGAAGTTTCTGGCCTGGTAGTAGCATGTATCCTTTCTTCTTACTACTCATTGGCTGCAACAAGTCCCACTTACTCGTTAGGAACCAGGAAGTATATCATGTGCCAGGAAGGTGGGCCAGAAACACTTGCTGAATAGCACCAATGATTGACAGTTGACCATACACTACACAGCTCCTCTTTCTTCTTCCCAGGAGATTTTTTAAAAAATTTAACTATTTATGTATTTCTCCCTCATGTTGCCCATCTATTTAGGAAAAACTGACCCTATTTTCTATTCCAGGAATGGATTTTGATGCATTTAAGAAAATAAAAGTAATCTTGGCCTGGTTGGGATTGGTTTATAAAGGGATATGAAGTTCAATTCAGACTAATGACACGCTATGAGAGATTTGCAAGGTTTTGGGGAAAGTTTCTATTCATTATTTTAGGACATCATCTAAAATTCATGAGTAACTCCCATGTATTCTGTGGATGCAAGTAAGAAAGCATGTCAATCTAATTTCCTATGGGGCAGACATTATCTGATCAAAGGAAAACCAGTTACAGGATGGAGCTGACACCATGATAGTAGAGCAGCAGAAGAAAGAGACCTAGGTCCTTGATGAAATGATTGCCAACTGGACCAGTCAAACCTGAAACTGCCCACCTTTGGACTTCCAGTTCTCCTGAGCAAAAAATGCCCTTACTGTTTCAGTCACTTTGAACTGGTTACCTGTTACTTGCAGCCCAAAGCATCCACACTGATATGCTCTTTTAACTAGATTTCCTGTCATGTCCTTCCTGCTTGATTTGTAGCTTCTACCTCTGCTTGGTCTCATTTTTCATACCTTATTGATGACCCTTTCTTCCTGTCACAGTTCAATGTGGATTTACTGCAAAGGGCCAGCCTCATATGAATTCTCCTTTACTTACTTACTTACTGATTTCATGAACTTCAAATATGGTCTGATAATCATTTACTCTCTGACATGTTCTTCCTGGTCTGCTTTGAGTGGCAACCCCTATCCCAATGCCAAAAAGGGAGAGGGATTCTTTAGGATATTTTTGCTTCTTGAAAACATGCCTTTTGTCTCACGGAGTTGTACCTTGCATACGCACTGGTTGAAATGAAAGCAGCCCACATGGTCAAATGCTATAATGCTATAAAAAAGGTCAGTGGAGCAGACCCCTCAACTATGTTGGCTGTACATACTGTCACTGGGCTATGTGTGTTCTGATTTAATGAGGTTCTTGCTTGAGTCCTAACTTAGAGCTGTGCTACTGAGGTCTCAGCAAGCTGATTGAAAGCTGCCATTGAAACATCCCATCACATCCCATGCATGAGCTGAAGGGTGACAGGTAAGTCAATTTCTATGGCACTTGTCATAGCAAAAGGCGGAAGTCCTGGCACTAATGTGGCCAGGGGTGTGCTTTTTTAGATCCAGATTTTAATGGGTTTATCTTAGATGAATTCTAATAGGTATGAAGTTAACACATTTTTTCCTATGTCTCCCAGTCCTGCTCATTTACCATCATAAATATAAGAAGCTCTGCCAAGTTAACTTACCTCAAGTTGTTTGGGGGGAAGTCAGGGACAAGGCAGAATTGTGAGTAATCTAGGAAAAAGAAATATGCTAGGAGCTATGTGGGGGTAGAAGGAGTGATGTTATTGATGTGACTGAATGTGTGGAGTTTGAACTGACCTTTTCTGAATTATTAATACTTTCTAAATCATACCATGGAAGACCTGGACCTTTTAGATTTACTGTCCTTGTATCCAACAGGGATGACTCCAGAGAGATTTCTGGCAGCTTCTATGAAAATATTTTGAGATAGACAGTTGCTTTGGGGAATAAAAAGACAGCATGCATCTGCTTTTTTTCTTTCTTTCTCCTTTTCCTTTTCTTTGCAGTTTATCAAGGCATGCAAAGCTTTCACTAACACAATCAAGGCTTACAAACTGTTAGAAGAATTGCTGTATTAATGAACATCATTTGAGGAAAAGAGGAAGACACAAAGAGGTGAAGGATGGGGAGCGAGAACAGAGGGCTGTTATCTTCCTGGTTTGGCTTCCTCTCAGCCAGAAGGCTGACTTTCCGGCAATGGGAAGGAGGATGGGTCAAATTATGGTAATTAGGATCTTCTGTGGCAGCTCATGATTTGCATTTCCTTCATTTCATTGTATCCCTTCATGTTTGCTGGAAGACTAAATAATACACTTCTATGTTTGTACCAAAGGATTATTCTTGGGGTTCAGAAGAGGTACTGCCTAGCTTTCACCAGAATCGTTTTCAGTGAAATGAAGGCAGGTGGTTGAGTAGAATCAGGTGACTTGTTTTTAGGGAACTTTAGAGACTTCAGAAAAAGATCATATGATTCTTAAGAATTTCCTATGGAGCTATTATCCAGGTGCTAACTACCTAGTTTGTGCAGAGGATTACCAAAATCATTTATTTTCCCTTCTGTATCCTGTTAAACTTATTTTACCTTCCAAGAGACTCAGATTGTAGGGAAAACACACAGGGAGATAGGTATAGCTTGTTTTCTTTTTCAAATGAAGTTCATGATAATTTCTTCTACCACTCCTGCAAATACCCTGCAGCCGAGGCTCTGTTTTTTTCTTATTTATTGTGAGATGTGACTGGCAACTTCTCATTGATGATAGAGATGCTGATTTTCCTTAGCTGCCAATCTGTCACTATGCAGGTCACCTTTAAGTTCACTTTATATTAAACAAGAAAGGAAAAGAACTGCCTGAAATACTAAACTATAGGATTGGTTGAAAGTTCTTACAGCCTCTTTTAAGAGAAACATAATTCCCAGCAGCTATTTTTGAGAAGAAACTATTAGAGAAACATTGGCTCTTGAATTTAACACAATCGCACACATCACTAGCTGTGTGATGAACATCTGCTTTTAAAGTGGAGCCCACACTGACAGCCACCTTAATTCTACTTCTTTGCTATCAACATGAACCCTGCAGTTCCAATTATTCAATATCATTCCCTGTGTGGCAAATTTATACTGCCTTCAGTTCATTACCTTTTCTTGAAGGCCTCTGGCAATGTTGCCCCTGTTCTGATTATTATTCAAGTCACTAATAGCAGGAATATCAATGCTATTCATCATGTGCCCAGGAAGATGGCACTGAGAAGTTTCTGGACTGAGGTCATCTGGTCTACCTTCTCATTTGGTAAAAGAAATTAACACTCAAGTGAATATCCCTAAATCTGTTGGCTATTTAGAGCAGAATTGGCAGGAGAATGCAATGGCTTTATAATATATATGTTTTGTTGAAGTGCAGTATGCATTACATTTCTGTAGTGTACATGGAAAAGTTTGCAAATCATATATGTAAGCTCAATTAATTCACAAAATGGGAACGCCTGGCTTGCAGCATCTAGCTCAAGAAACAGAGTTAGTAGCTTTGTGCTTCCTTCTCCTCTGCACCAAACACCTCTAAGGGTGACCTGATGTTGATTTCTAATACCTTACACTAATTTTGCCTGGGTTTGGACTTTTATATTAAGGAGTCCAAAAGTCAAATGAATAAGTGGTCTTTCCACCACTACAGTTTCTTTAGGCTTCACACTTCCCCAACGGAAATAATAGAAAAATGTTAAGTTTAAAAAAATGAGACTGGGGAGGAGAACCAAATTCAATCTTAAAGTCAGATTTCTATCATTTTCAAGTTGGCAGTTTTATAGTCTTCCACAGTTAGAGACAAGGCCACTTCACTAGAGTTAAAAAAAAAAATCAGAACTAAACCAAACCCACCTCCTATCTGGTCAGCTGTGAGTGGGGGGTCTGCCTAGTTGCTGCTTCATCAGTCTGATGGCAGTTATAATTCTATAAATGTGAGATCAAATCATTCTTTAGAAAAATGTATTGCCTTTTCGTGCCTGCTATTGATTTTCACTCTGACATAGTACTATTCTTGACAATATTGCTTTTTCATCATTGACATCTTAGTAGATCCAGAGACAGAAATATCACTGGATTGCTTTCAAAATTTCTCCACAATGAAAAGCCAGTATTCTACATCTCATTCCTGAAGATGCAAAGCTAGTCCTTCTGCTTGTTTGCTTTCATTTTGATTTAATTATCTAATTTTCTATTATAAATATTTCTCACCTCTCTTCTGTCCCTCCCTTTCTCCAGTAGATAATATAAATCTACATGCTTTATTTACCAGGCAGTTGTGCAGTGGTTCTGCCCGTGTCTTATAAATGCTGCAAATAGCAGAGTTGGAGGCAAACCAATGGTCAGTTCACAGGATATCTGTCAGATTCACATCTTTTGGTTACATGTCTGTCTGCCAGTAAGATACTTCCCAAAGCAATTTTTTCACTTATGTATTTAAATTATTTATTGGTTTATTTAACAATATTTTTGTTTCAAAAGATGGAGTCAAGTGAAACATCATAGGATGTTAATTTCAACAACAGAGTTTCCAAGGCTTTTTCCTCTACATAATGTCCTCTGTGTTCCCATACATGCTGAACTCCCATTGATGGAGTCAAGGTTATGCACAATTACCTGCATCCTAAGAATAACTGCACCTTCTTTGTACTCAAGAAAGCATATCTCTCTTGCAAAAGAGAGGGCATAGCATTATATGGACAACCTTGAGTTCCTCCTAATATTGAAAAACAAAGGAAATACTTTACCAATTTGAGTAGTATGAACCATTATTTCAACTATTTGCTATATATGTCATAGCTGATAATCAGAAGACTAGTGTGGCCCACAGGGAAACAGAGATGATCTATTCAAATAGTAGAAGTTTCATTTAACTTTTTTGAATGTGAGCTGAGCTGCTTTAAGATTTTTCTTTCAGGTTTTCCTAGTGCTGTTTAATTATATTATACTGAAGCAGTTTTTTTTTTAAATGTGCTAAAAGTTACATGGTTTCAGGATTGATTTTACAAGCTGTTCAAACTGTTATGGCATATCTGAGGATCATCTCATTGTTCTGGTCTATAAATTACTGAATATGGGGAACAGAATAAATCTTCCATGTCTAGTAAGTGAAGGGGTAAAGTTACAGTAGTAAAAACAAGGTACAGGAACAAAGTGCCTGAAGACTCTCCAGGGGACATTTTACATGGCCATGTACTTTCTTCCCCAGAGGCAGCAGGATTTGAGCTTTGAGGAGATTTAAGAGCCAATAGTGAAAAAGCTATTTAGTCATGGCCGGTCCCATGTCAAAGTGAACTAAGATAAGTAGCTGTGATGGAGGTAATTAATTCATCTGTAATAGGGTTTGAACTCACAGAGAATTGTAGCAGTTTTTGGATTCCAGTGGAGAGAGACATGTTGTAGAGTGTCTAGTTCAGAAAGTGGCTAGAAAGGCATATTTACTTAGAATGTTATTTTTTATAGGCGATCAGCATTCTAGTTAGTGAGGAGACCAGAGGTATTTCTTTCTTTCTATTTTCCTTCTCAGGACAACTTCCTGAATGTCTTTCTATCCAGGGATGGTCACAGGCATCAAGCCTCTGCTTTGAGGGTGAGGGAAAGAAAAGAATTGGGAAAGACATCAGGAGTGAGACTGATGGGGAAAGTCCGCCTTCTGGACTTGGAACAGGAATGTGATGTTTTCTTCCCATACTTGGTAATGAAATTTTAATATTTTGCACTTCTTAAAATCTTGTCTCTCTCCATCTTTCATGGTAATATTGGGAGCAGGAAAGCTCTCAGGTTTGTGGGAGCAAGGTACTTCAGGAAGGAACAACCTGACATCATCTTGCAGCCACGACTAAGAACTGTCAGTTGTATGCGGTCATCCTGGTTTGATAGGCCACGTGAATCCAGACACAGTCCACCTTGGAATCTAAGACTACAAAGAGCCAACACTGTTGGGGAATATTATTTGCAATTAGAAACTATATCCCTTAGGGCTTCCGAAAATTGGAATCTATCTTCTCAGATCAGTGGAAAGGGCAGTAACCCAAAAAATGCCAGCAATAACCCATAGTTCCAGTTACTCTTTCAGAGATTCAGAGAATAGGCTGGTAAAAAGACCCTTGGTCTGAAGACATCACATGGTTAGAGGCTAAAAATATCATGAAGACTGCAATGCTAAAAGAGAATCAGCTTCTGGTAGGGGACAAAGAATCTTACCCCGAGAATGTAAGGCTGCCAGGAACCCTTTCTCTATACTTAACTCCCTGATTAATTAAACTCTTTTTAATTATGCCAGAATTAGCTGTCAATAGAAATGTTACCCACAGGCTTGGTTCCCAGCCATTTGAATTTTATTTTGTACTTTTTTGTTTGTTTTGTGAGCAATCAGAAAGTTTCTCCAAAGCCAAGGAAGTCTGAGTCAATGACAACCCCCAACCTCTGTCCCCCATCCCCAGACCAGAGCAAACAATGGTGACCGCTTGGTTATTGGAGGAAAATCAACATAGAAAAACAGTTCCAATTACACCAATAAGAAGAATGAAGGAAAAGGGATCAGGTTACAGAAATAATAGAATATTAACCATAAAAAATAGTAAAGTCTAAAATTTGTGGAAGATCTCCCACAAAGTTCAAGAGTACCCATACTTTTTACTTATGGTAACAACGAGGAAAAAGACCAAACGACTTAATAATGTAAGTATACATTTGAATAGTATTTATAGCTACAAATTGCTTTTGCTTGTTCTAGCTTGTTTGATGTCCCTACTCGAAACTGGGAAATAGAAAGCTATATGATACATGTGTGTTTCTTTTTGTTTACCAGGAGAATGGAGCTCGAAAAGCTTATGTGACTAGAAAATTGGTCTTTTAGCTACTGGTCAGGTATAAATTTCAGTGCACTAAAATGCCCAAGTCTTTCCTATTTAACATATCATAGGAGGGTTGATTCTTGAAGATGGGTTTGGCACCCTGACATAAATCAAATAATTATTGAGAGTACCATTGCCTGTTTTAGGCCCCACTGGTTTTAAAAAGAAAATTTGATGCTGTTGAAGGTGGTTTGCAATTTGGTTGGGGAGAGTGGTCATGAACCAAGTTAATACAAAATTGGATGATGAAAGAAAAGGAGGAAGAGAGAAAGAGGGAGGGAGGAGAGAGAGAGGGAGGAGAGAGAGAGAGAGAGAGAGAGAGAGAGAGAGAGAGAGAGAGAGAGAACCCAAGGTCAATCACAAGAAAAATCCAAAAAGAGGCATACAGATGGCCAGACAATACTGGGGAAAATTTTTAGACAGGAGGAAGGCCCTGTATGCAGTAGAAGAAGATTCTGTCCATGGGAAAAACAGTGGAATGCATGAATTTTTCTTGGGGAGCAAAAAGGAAACTCTGGAAACATACAACTTGATGTTAATTATCTATAAGGAGAATTTGGAATTAGTGGGAATTGTTTTGTGTGGTTAACAGAAGGAGAGGCTATAAGGCCCCAAATCACCTGAAGCTTCTCAATTTCAACACTTGGAATTGGATTTGGAAGCAACCAGTAGCCAGGCTAGAGGGTGGGGCCCTAGTGAATGAACAAGGCTCAGCTGGTTTACATCATACAGCAATGTGCCATTGCTGGCTTTCTTTTGTCTTGTAAGGTAGTTTTGCATATTTACTTAGCAGAAGCAATCCGAAAATCCAGAAACCCAGAGACAGATTTATTTGGCTAGCAAATTCTATAATTTCCATAATATCAATTTATGCCTTCACTGTTGAGTAGACAGGCAAAAAATTTCTAGAAAACATTATGGTCCAAAAGCTATTGAGTATTGAGAAGAGTCTTGTAAAATGAACCACCTACCCCTCCATTGAGATGGGAAGTCCAACATAATTAATGATGGTGCCTTGGCATTTCTTGCAATTCCAAGAGTCTGTTGGAGTTATGAGTCCTTACAACTCACTTATTCTCTGATTTCTATCCCCACGTCTGGGTTAGGTTCTCTTCATGTACTTACCAAGAACACCAGGAGAGAGAGGGGGGGTGGGAGAGAGAGAGAGGGTGGGAGAGAGAAGGTAAGCTATTAGTAAGCATGTGATAGGAGCTAAGAATTCCACTTTTTACCTGGTTCTTCTTAGTTCTGCTATGCTTTCCAGAATATGAGTATCTTGCTGTAATATATGTTCTGGAGTTTAAAGGTATTTGTTTAATTAATTAATTAATAGAAAACATAGTCCATAAATGCTAGAAGAATGTTCACTCAAGAAGCAGCAATTACTTCCAACATCAGTAGGAAGAAAAGTGTTGGACTTAGACAATGGTGGTGCTTTCTTTTTCTTTTTTTTTTTTTAAATTAATTTTTATTGTAGGTTGTTCAAAACATTACAATGGTGGTGCTTTCTTAAAGAGACTTTCACATGTCATTCCAGCCATCTGCAAATATTTGCCTTGCCTACTAATTTGAGACTCCTGCATACACACAGTCTTGTTGAAGAGTGAGAGAGGGAATGCTTGAAAATACAGAGAAAGACTGAGCAAGTAGCCAGTTGGACTGCCACACCTTTCTTCCTGACACTCATGAAAGTGTATCCTTGCTTCCCAAAGGCCACAGGCTGCAGTGGTGGCTGCAGCAGCATCCAGACTTCAGCAATTCACACAAGGAAAGTGGGGAGAAGACAGCTTTATCCTCATTAAAAAAGGCACTCTTGGTACTGACTGGCCTGAGTTAGTGAGAGAACATTAGACTTTGAACTCCAGACACCTTTTGTCTTCTCACACATACAATTTAAGTATGATGTAGGCCGCTGCATACTTTCTCAAGAGTGAGAAAACAAAAGTAACAGAAAATACCATTTGACCACTCCTCAGTGTATACCCAAAGGACTTAAAATTAGCATACTATAGTGATACAGCCACATTAATGTATATAGCAGCTTAGTTCACAATAGCTTAGCTAATGGAACCAACCTCGGTACCTTTTAACAGATGAATGGATAAAGAAAATGTGGTATGGAGTATTACTCAACCATAAAGAAGAATGAAATTATGGCATTTGCCAGTAAGTTGATGGAACTGGAGGCTATCATACTAAGTAAAATAAGCCAATCTCTGATTTGTAGAGATTAACGCACAATAAGGATTGGGGTTAGAGAGGAATAGAAGTTCATTGGATTAGACAAAGGGGAATGAAGGGAAAGGAAGGGGAATGGAATAGGAAAGACAACAGATTGAATAAGACATAACCTTCCTATGTTCACATATGAATACACCATTGGTGAAACCCACACCATGTACAACCACAAGAATGGGGTACTAATTAGAATAAGTTATACTCCATGTATGTGTAATATGTCAAAATATATTCTACTGTCATGTTTATCCAAAAAGAACAAAAAAGTAACAAAAAAGTTCGTGGTTCTATTGGATGAAGCACCCCCACTGGAAGATATTGAGAAGATCAATATCTGAATATGAAATGGTGTGTAAAGACAATGAGGTAAGTTAACAGAGGCATCAGTCTGAGAGATTGTAGCTGGCAGGAGTTGGCATGGTACATCACTGATGGAGAACAGTCTATAATAGTTCACTCAGGTCCCTTCATACACATGTGCTGTGCTCTCTAGTATTTACACTGTAGGTGATTCTGTTCTGCTTATTAAACTATAAATTAGTGGATCTATATTATATATCAGAGATATTAAAAACAAAACCCAGAAATCTGCTTAGAATACTTTTCAGGAAGGAATTACATCCCCCTTGCCCCCATTGCATGTGTGAGCAGAAAGAAATGGTTTCTGCTCTTCCTATGGCACTATACACAATTTGTAGAAGCAAAACTAAGGAGAGGTTGTATTCACAGGCTTAAAAAAGTAATTTAATAATTCTTAAAAAAGTAAGAATTCGAGGAGGATAAATGCTATAGATTGAATATTTATTCCCCCCAAATTTATTGGTTGAAATTCTAATACCCAAGGGGATGATACTAGGAGGTGGAGACTTTGGGGGTGATGAGGTCAGGAGGAAAGAACCCTCATGGTTAGGATTAATGTTCTTATAAACTCCTTAGGGTTCTCTCACCCCTTGGGCTATGGAAGGATATCATGGAAAACTGGAAAGTGGGTCTTCAGCAGATACTTACTTTGTTGGCACCTCCATCTTCCCAGCTTCCAGAATGGTGAGAAATAAATTTCTGTGTTTTATAAGCCACTCAGTCTGGTGTTCTGTTATATCATCCTGAACTAAGACAATCACCATCCCAAGTCTGTTGTTTTTGTACTTTCTATGGTCTTAGAACACCTGACTGCATTGGGAATGAGCTAACATTAATTTCCTGCCTCACAGCTGCTGTGTTTCCACAAGTCACCCAAATTATACTGAAAGCAATCGCAAGACTTTCCTATACTTGATGTGCAGAGAGCATTAGCTGACTAGCATAGGGCTTCAGTGAGGATGCTGTTTTTCTGAGAGTTTTCCAATGCAACTGTGAGAACAGTTCATTTTAGAAGTAGAATAGCTGCTGCAATGCCCAGGGATGAAAACATTTTAAAACAACAAAACAGCACAAAACATCAAAATAAGTGGCTTGCAATAGCAAAGACACGCCATAATAATTTCAGATTGCAAATAAGACTAGTTATATACTAGTAAGAGAATTTATTAGAACTGTCTTGTTGGTTCTAAACAATGCTGAGCTTTCAGTAAATATATCACTTTGTTTCTTTAAAAGTCATTTTCTCAGTAATGCAAATCCATTCCTATGGCTTAGGTAATTAAACTTAATTGTGTCATTTGAAAAATTTAGCAGAATTAGATTGCACTAACTATATTTAACTGCTATTAGTTATATATATTTTTTCAAGTATTATATGAAACACACACACACACACACACACACACACACAAAGAAACATGGTTCAGTCTTAAAACCATGACACTTTTATTGTGTTTAAGATGGCACCTATTATTTCCATCTCCAGTGGCACTGGAGATGCTAATGAGGCCTATTAGCGAGGAGAAATGCCTAAGTAGAAGACTGAGAAGGCTGATTCTATGTAATAGCAATATTTAATACCATTCATAAGCCATTACATTATGCTAGGTACTGAGTTAATCATGTCACATATCATCTCATCCAAAGTTTGACAACTCTATGAGGTAGGTATTATTCTTCATTAGACAGATGTAGAAGCTGAGAAAATAGCCAACCCACCTACAGGTGCTTGAGAAGCTCTGGATCCTGGCCATTATGCTACTTTGATCCAATTGACTATTATAACTACTGCCAGTTAAAACCTTCACTTTCCATGTTTCATCTTTTTTTGTGGATAGCTAAATTTTGAGTGAATATTTCAGTCTGTAACCAGTTGGTTATAGCTAAGCTGGTTGGAACACTTGCTGAGGAGGGAAATCTTCAAGATGAAATTGTTTCTGTCTTAGCTGTATGGCCCCTTGTAAGTGTTTACTCAGTACTCATGAGAAATGGGTTGTTTTGGGGAAGAGAGGGTTGGGGGTGGTGGACAGTCTGTTCACACAGAGGGTGTGCCATGGACCCAGCGTACAGGGAGTTACAGAAGGGCCTAGCGGAAGAGGGGAAATGTGTCTTTAAGGTGGGGGATTTGAGGGCAGAGAGGAAGGCCTGGAAGAACAAGTTGGGTTCAGAATATAGGGGCTTTGTAGGCCCTAACACATGTGGAATTACCTCTGTAAGAGACAGGAGCCTGGGGTGTTGCTAGTAGAGTAATGTAGCTACAAAATGAGATTTATCCTTTAGAAAGAAACACCTAGAAAAAGAGGATGAACTTCTTTTTTTCATATTTTTTTATTGGTGAAGTATAGTTGTACACAATAGGATTTGTTACATATTCATATATGCATATAACAATATAATTTAGCCAATATCATTCCCCAGCATTTCCCCTTTCTTCCTCCCCTCTACTGATCTCCCTTCAGAGGATGAACTCCTTGGAGGAGCAAAGAGCAACAGGGAGAAAGTGACTGCAATTGTCCAAATGAGGAATGATGAGTCCTAGAGGAAGGAAGAAAGCAGTCAGATTCCCCAGACATTTCTAAGTTAAATAGGGTTTGGAGAACTGGTCAAAACAGGTTGGGAGAATGATGAGGATAGTATTAACTAAGACCAAGACCAGGAACTTTTTAATTTCCCCCAGGATAAGTTAAGTCAATTAAGTTTTGGACCTGTTGAATTTCAGGGGTTATGAGATAACTGGTTGGAGGTATTCAGAAAGTAGTTGGAAATATGGTTGCAACTACTGGAGCTTGAATTGGGTAGGGGATAGAGATCTAGGTACTCATTTACTTAGCAGATATGCAGACTCTATTTTAGATTTGTGGTTGAACAGTCATAACAGTCATTTGCATGTAAATGGTTGGCAAAGCTGGAGAAATGGCTGAAATCCTTGGGGATGTGAGAGCATGAAGAAAGGATGGGCTGGCACAGGGGTGCACGCCTGTAATCCCAGCGGCTCTGGAGGTGAAGCAGGAGGATCTCGAGTTCAAAGCCAGTCTTAGCAAAAGCGAGGCACTAAGCAACTCAGTGAGACCCCGTCTCTAAATAAAATACAAAACAGGGCTGCGGGTGTGGCTCAGTAGCTGAATGCCTCTGAGTTCAATGTCTGGTACTAAAACAAACAAACAAACAAACAAACAACAACAACAAAAAAGAGGAACCCAAGGGAACCTCAACAATCCAATGGTAGGTGGGAGGGTTAAAAGCGGGGAGCCAAGGGGGTTGAGACAAGAGTATCAAGGAAGGCAGGAGCACGTGGTATTAGAGGGAGCAAAGGGGATGAATTGGTCAACTTTTTTTTTCAATTAAAAATTTTCTTTGAATCATAATCAAATAAATCATATTTTCCCAGATTCACCATCTTACTCAATTTTAAAAAGTGAATAATTGAAGCTGGGTGTGATGGTGCATGTCTGTAATTCCCAGCAACTTGGAGGATCACAGGATTGCAAGTTTGAGGCCAGCCTCAGTGACTGATGGAGACCCTAAGCAACTTAGTGAGACTCTGTCTCAGAATAAAAAAATTAAGGGCTGGGATATGGCTCAGTAGTAAAGTGCCCTAAGTTCAATTTCCAGTATGAAAAACAAAACAAAACAAAAAACAGTTCAGTAGTGTTAAGTATATTTACATTGGATTTTCAGAACTTTTTCAATCTAGTGAAACCAAAACTCTGTATCCATTAAACAACAGCTCCTCCTCCTCCTCCTCCTCCATGGCAACCATCATTCTACTCTCTGCTTCTGTGAGTTTGATAGCTTTAGATACCTCATGTAAGTGATGCAGCATCTGTCTTATTGTGACTGGCTTATTTCACTCAGCAAATAACCTTAAGTTTCATCCATGATGAACCATATGACCCTATTTCTTTTTTAAAAGGCTGAATAACATTCTGTTGTATGTATATACCACATTTTATTTATCCATTCATATGTTGATGGACATTTGGGCTACTTTTAGGTAAAAGTAGCTAAGTTAGCTATTGTGAATAATGCTGTGGGCAACATTGTATGCAAATATTTCTTCAAGATACTACTTTGAATTCTTCTGGATTTACACTCAGGATTGCTGAATCAAATGGCAATTCTATTTTTTAATTGTTTATGGAACTACCATACTGTTTTCTATAGTCCATTTGGTTTCTGTTGTCACTAATTCTGCCTGGGAAGAATAGAAAGGAGAACTATTAGCTATGTGCAGATTAGCGTATATGCAGTGTCTTATTTAATTCTCAAAACAATATTCTGGAGGGGTATTATTACCCTATTTTAGAGTCAAGGTCCAGAAATGTTAAGTAGGCCACAAAGATAGGTAAAATCTGGGACTTGTATATAGTTTTCTCCTGATTTTGAGATGTAGCCATTTTTACATTTTATTCCTAAACAAGGAGTCATTCCCCTCACTGCCACCCCTGAGTTCCACAGCAATTCATGAGATGTTTTCCATAATTTGGAGAGTATTTTGTGAATAATAAAGTTATATTTAAAAAGCATTGAGGGTCAGTAATTATATTGCCACTCTTGATAACTCTAGTTCCAAATACTTAAATAGTCATGTCTTTCTAAGCAGAAAATAGAAGCAATTCATTCCTATGTACCACTAACCCAACTTTGGGTTAGCACTATACTGAGCCTCTCATCTTCAGCTTGGTTTCTGCATTGTACCCAGTTGCTGTTATTGTGCAGATTAATGAATAGTTTGCAAACTAGCATCACTTCTGTGAAAGCTGATGGGCATGTTAATTATACCTTATTCAGATTTCACAGTTGCATGACCCAGATTCTTCTTTTCTGCCAAATTTCTAAAGATTCAGTGGCATTTTAGAAACTCCAGTAAACATAGTTAGTGTATTAAAATGCAAGCAATGGAGGAACTGGTCATGCAGAAACGGGAATATGAATAGCTTGGTTTATCTCACTTCAGAGCTAGGGTCAGGTGGTTCATTTTCAGGGCTTTAACTAGATTCAATAGTGCATATCTTTTCCCTCTTTAGTAGTTAGGTATCTTGTACATACACAGTGTCTCCTTTCTCTTATGCAAAGGTTAATAAAATAAAATAAATAGTAACACCCTCCCTAAAATAAAAGGTCCCTGAAGTCTAAACCCAGCTGCTAATTACAATTATCCTCAGTGAATGAAATCTCTGTGGTGTTTGTATTGTACCTTTGTAAAAGTTTGGTATGTGCACTTTCAACATTTTAACTAACTACTACTATGGTGTTCATGATACAGAGAGTGGGGACACATCAGTAAACAAGATAGAGTCCTATTTATGGGAGCTCAGAAAGATAACACTGGGGTTCAATAAGAAGGCAATTCTACTACTCTATGATAAGGGCTAAGATCAGGTTAAGGATGGAGGACTGTGGACATGCAGGAGAAATCTCTATCCCCTGTTGGATGAAGAGTTAGGTTGGAGAAAGCTACCCAGAAGAAGAGTTAGCTAGCCAGTGATTCTTAGACCTTAGAGTGCACTAGAATCAGAGTAGGTGCACTATCTTATGAATTCTCTATACAGCATTTTGAAGAGATATCATTATCATGTTTATAGTCATGGTCCAGAAATGTTAAGTAAGGGGAATGTTAAAATGGTGATTTCTAGAACCCACCTATAAAGTTTCTGACTCAGTAAGTCTAGAATCAGGCCGAGAATTTACATTTCTAACAAGTTCCTAGGCGATGTTGATGCTGCCTGGCTGGGGACCACACAAGTGTTTTGAGAATAACTTGTCCATGCCAAGATCTGAAGGATGGTGATAGTGATAAAGAATGTGATGATCATTATTATCCAAAGTACAGATATGAAGACATGAATTGGTGTGAATATACTTTGTATACAACCAGAGATATGAAAACTTGTACTCTATATGTGTAATAAGAATTGCAATGAATTCTGCTGTCATATATAAATAAACAAAGGGATAGTGTGTGTGTGTGTGTGTGTGTGTAGGAGGCAGAGAGAGAGAGAGAGAGAGAGGGGGAGAGAGAGAGACAGAGAGAGAGAGAAGGAGAGAGAGAGAGAGAGAGAGAGAGAGAGAGAAGGAGAGAGAGAGAGAGAGAGAGAGAGAGAGAGAGAGAGAACACTCTTGTCCATGTGCACTGGGGCCTGGAGTGCTGGGTAGAATAATATTCCAAAGCGTACAAAACATACATAGGCTTGGAGAAGAAGAAAGCGCATGGTGTGTGTGGAAATATCAATACTGCAGAGTACTGAGAATAAAGATGTTGCAGGAGGTGAAGGTGGAGGTCTCAGCAGTGACAAATCGCAAAGGGTCTCATTGATTGTGCTGTGACATTTGGGCTTCCCCCTAAGGGCAATGGGAAGCTGTTGAAGTGCTTCAAGCAGGAGAGTGCTATGATGCAATATGCATTACAGAGAGGCTTCTCTGGCTTCCTTGTGGTCATGGGATGGAAGGGGCAGCATGGCCAGGGAGGGAGGAAGGCAGTGCAGTGGTCCAGGAGAGGGAGGACAGTGATGGTGCAGACTGGTCCTTTCCCTCCCTCCCCTCCCCCCTCCATTCCTTCCTTTCTTTCCAGAAGGTGACTGTGGTGGTTTACAGATGGCTGCAGCCCCCACCTGCCCTGCCATTGACGATCTCTCTTCTCCCCTTGAATCTGGAAAGGCTCATCACTAGTTGGCCAGCAGAATAATGCAGGGGTAAAGCAGCACCAGATTCCAGGCTCTGGCAGCCTCCTCTTTCTATCTCTTGGATGACTTGTTCTTGGCTCCTTGAAATGCTTTTTGAGAAGACTGGCCATGTTGTTGGAGAGACCACATGGAGAAGTTACACAGGAGTAGATTCCCAACTTTTTGGTCACGCCTGCCAAAGTGCCAGGCATGTGATGAACCATCTTAGACCCTCCAGCCTAGCCCAGCCACTAGCTGAATTTATGTAGGAGCCTAGTGATGCCACATGGAACAGAAGAATTGCCCCCCAGAACCCTGCCTAAATTCCTGGCCCTTGATATTTTGAGCATTATAAGCTAATATTACTTTAAGTTGCTAAGTTTGAGGGTAGTTTGTTCTATGATAATAAGTATCTGGAAGGAATTTCAATAACTGAATCAAAATAAACATTAATATTTAAGTGGCAGACAGAGGAAGCAAGGCCTTCAAAGCAGAGTAAGTGGTAAGGAAGGAGGAAAACAAGGAGAATATGGTGTCATGGAAGCCAAAAGAAGAGAGTACTTCCAAGTAGGGAGAGGTAGTTATCAATGTCGAATTCTTCAGGAAAGAAGAAAAGATAAAGACTGAACAGTGTCTTTTGAATTCAATGGTACAGCTCTCACTGGAGATACTGGCAAAAGTCTGGTAATTTCAGAGAGAGATTTCAGTAAGGAAGTGGAGGCAGAATGTGAAAATCATCTCATCAAGAAGCTTCATGACAGGTACAGTGGTGCATGCCTATAGTCCCAGGTACTTGGGAGGCTGAGGCAGCAGAATCCCAAGTTGGAGGCCAGCCTGGGCAACATATAAGATCCTGTCCCAAAATAAAATACTGATGTAGCTCAGTGGTAGTGCATCTCTGAGTTCAATACCTAGTACTGCAAAAAAAATTTTCTTTTGTTTTTAGGCAAGCATATTTCATTGCTGATGGGGAAAGTACAAATTGCAGGAAAGGGTCAGAAGAGGTACAAATATTATAAGATTTAATATTATAAGATTCTGCAGAAGTCAGAGGGCACATATGTTAGTGGGCAAGCAGAGGGATTTGGCTGATGCAGAAGGAGGGATTCCTCTTCCCTTGTGATAGGAGAGAGAGGGAAAATGATGATGTAGAAGAGATAAATGTGCAGATGTGTAGCGGCTGGAAGGAGAGGAGATACTTTATCTGATGTTGCCTATTTCTCTTGTGAAGCAGGAAAAAAAAGGCTGTGTGCTGAGACTGCTGGGAGAGACATTCAGTTAGGACTTTTAGAAGAATGGAGAAAACTTGAAATATCCAGGGGATAGCTGGGGGCCAAGCAGAGGAACAGGATTTCATCATTGGAAATAGTACTGATGTTTTACCCCTTTAGAATTCCTTAACATCCAGATGTAGAAATGCAGAAGGCAGAAAGTCGGATGAATCTGACTTCACCAAGGCAATTGGTGAAGAATTTAAGGATGTCCAGCAAGGAAATGGTTGTGGTGAGGGTGCACTGATCAGAAAGCAAGTAATGACAGGGAAAGAGAGTCTAGTTTGAACGATCGAGGTCTTGATCAGGTTGAAGGACTGAGAATGGATATCTAGTTTTGGTGTTTTGGAGGTTCTAGGGAATAGCAGAGTCCAAGGGCTAGAGGAGGTGTCTGGAGTGGAGAGGGATGCATTGACACAAGGAAATGAAAGAACTGAGAGTTTATATTCATGTGGATGGCTGCTGACGTGAATAAAAGAGATGCATGGGAAGATGGCAGAGTTTGAAGATAGAGGAAGACTAGGGACCAGCTGCCAGTATATTCAGGAAGCCAGCAGGGCTGGGAGACTGACACAAATCTCCAAGAAGGTATATTTTTTTCTTGTTTGTTTTTAAAGTGCCAGGATATGACCTGGAAGAAGCATTGGAGGACAAAAGCATACTCTCATCACTGCCTTACAAAGCTGTAGCAGAATGAGTCACTTTCTTTGCACAGGGGTACAAAAGGGAATTCTCCAGGGCAGGGCTGGATTTTAGTTGAGACAGGGAAGTACCGGGAACATTCAGGGAGGAGAGAAGGCCATGGGGATATTTGCCATAGAAGGTGTTTGACAGGGACTTGCCAATGATGCAAGTGGGTCCCCTGCCTGAGTTGTTGCTCTGGTTCTCTTCCTTCTAGGGATTCTCGGTTCCCATGAAGGAAAATGAGCTTTCACATCAGCACTTACTCAAGAGTGGGTATGGCCACCAGTGTGTGGCATGGGGCCCCGTCCTTATGAATGAGGGAGCTCTGACCATGATGGAGCCTCATCTGTATGTATTTGCACTAGAGGGGGGTCAACTGGTAAGCTAGGGGCCGGTTTTCAGGAAGCCTGTGGAAGGAGAGATAGTAAGTTGTTGACTATCTTGTCATGTACTTATAAAATTCAAAATTCTTCCCTTCACTTATGGCACAATTATGAGCTATGCCATAGAATAAAGGTTTACTTTTTTAAAAATTAAGCTGTTTGGAAGAGTTCCAGTTAACGGTTTTAGGCATGAGGTGTTGCAGGGATGGCTTCCTAGAGATCAGCCCCAGTGGTGACAAGAAGGCTGTAGGGTTTGCGTTCTACATCATGAAGCCACCCTGTAATGATAATATATGTGTTAATCGCTACAGAAGGCTCATGTTCAGGGAACAAAAGTGGGAGGGAAGAGATCCGAGAGTACATGGTGGCATTTGAACCTAGTCTCGAAGAGTAATAATAGCCAGGCATTATGGCAAGAATTCTACATAATATAATTTTGTTTAATTGAACCCTTCTAGTGTTTCTCTGATATTAACTCTGTTATCATCATTCCCATTTTAGAAAAGTGTATGCCGAAACACAGAAGTTCAGCACATTCCAAATATGACTGGGGGTGTAAGTATTTGAGCATGGATTTAAACCATGGCAGCCTGTTTCAGAGCTAGACCACCCACTCCTCGGCCTAGGAGTTCTAGGGATGGAGAAGTGGCAAGTGATGGTGGGAGGGGAAAGGGGTCCTTGAGACAGAGGGATATACATGTGGTCAAGGTAGAGGAGGACGTGGGGGATGAAGTAGATGTTAGTGGGCTCACGAAATTTCTGTATGCACATAATTTCTGGAAAACCAGCAATTATGTGCACACAGAATGAAGGGTTTTAATCCCTCTTGGGAATCAGGTAATTATTCCTTCCATGAGAGCAGGTGTTGCACAGGCTGTTTCTAGGTAAATGTGTGAAATGGTCAAGTCTGTGGTTAGTGGGTTCCTGCTTTTCCTCTCCCTATGCCAGGTACACACCTCAAAATCCACACCACTCACTCATTCCAAGAGTCAGTGGTTCTGGATGAGTCAGACAAGGACTGATCAAAGCACTCAAGACTGAGGTGGATATAGTCATTTCTGCATGAAGTTGTGGGAGAATGAGCCAGTTCATAGTAGAGATGGGCTTTCATTGACTTAAGGAGGTTGGGGACCATTGAGAGCCCATGACAATGACAAATCTAAATCTCAACTGAACCTTCTTGTTCCAAAACCATATAAAGGATACCATGAGGAATATTTGGGACTGAGGTTCTCTCTGGTTGTAGAACCTACAGGTCCACCCGGATAGAGCCAACTTCTCTCATCTTTCTCCTTCCTTCAAAGCAGGGCTCTAGTTCCAGGACTGTCATGGGAAGAGCTTACGTTTGCACTCTTTTGGGGAGGAGAACAGATTAAAGACATCCCAGATATCTCTTCTAAATATCAAATCCTGCACATTGCAATAAGCAGCTGGTGAAATAGAGGCCAAAATGATGTACTTAAATTATAAGGGATCCCTATTCTTCCTTTGCTGTTCACTTGGAGGAATTTCTCAAAAGGACATATTTTTGCTGTGCTTCCATTTCAGCTCTGTCTTTGGGTCAGGACAAGAGAGAGGGTGAAATGGTCTCCCTTGTTTTTGTCAGAGTAATTAAATAAGAAGTGATTTTCTCTGAAGTGCTGGCAATCAGGAAGGGTTTTCTGGGAAGGATGCCTTGGAGGTTTTGGACCAGGACGAGGGAATATTAGTTGCAAAGGGAAAAGAGAAACTGCAGACACAGCAACCAAAAGCTATTCTCGGGAAAAGCTGCATGGCTGTTTATTCCCATCAGACTCCAGGCAGGCAGCACTCCCCCCTGCTGGGTACCCCAGCAGCATCAGAGTCAGGGCTAATAGGGCACCAGAGGGGCCCCTGCCAAATGTCTTCAGAGATTATTAAAGTGCCATTCCCTGCTAACCTCTTAAACCCTGTTTCTAGGAGCCTTGGGAAATTAAAAACCAGTGTTCAAACCTGAGGGCTCATCTTTAAACCTATCAAAGAATGTGCAGGTACCCATTAAAACCTGTACAGAGGATACCATCCTCTGAGAAATTGTCGGAGGGCTAAGAAAATAGCAGAAAACGAAGACAGTGGAGGTGACTTCTTTCTCTAAGGCCACACGATGGTTCATGAGATGATATTCTAGCTCCCTGAATTTCTCTCCTATGACCCAGACTTCCCGAGACTCCCAGAAGTCACAATACCCCCAAACAGAAGACTGTGCGCTCCAGATGACACTGAATGAAGCATAATGTTTCTTTTGAGTGAGCAAGTCTCAGGAGAGGGTTCACTAAATTGAGCACGATTTTCACTGTTGAATCAAAGGTGATGGGTTTTCAGCCATAAGTAGGTATATTTGTTCTTCTCTTTGTAAAAGCCTGTCAATGTTTGTTTTTTTTTTTTTTTTTACAATATGGACATGGTTACCCATCAGTATAGCAGTCTGGCCATCTAATCTGGATCTTCATAGTCCTATGTGTGTAAGGTAGGAGTTCAAATACAGGAGAAAAATGGCACAAAATAAACTATCTAAGTAATTATTTTGGTTATTAAAATGGCATATTTTTGTTTGTTGAAGACCAAAGTTTCTAAGTGTGGCCCAGTGACCAGCAGGTTCACGTCAGCTAGGAATTTGTTAGAAGTGCACATTCTTGGGCCCCACCCAGACCTGCAGAATTAGAAACATTGGGAGGGCACTCAGTTGGGGTGGGGGCTTCCCAGCTCCAGTGATTCTGATGCACAGGGATGTGTGGGAACCACCGGTTTAGACAGACCTGAGAGAAGAAGGAGCAGTCAAGTGGCCTTGCACCTAATTAGGGTTTTAGTGTGTTACAGATATAGGGTACCTTCTACAGAGATCAAGAGCATGGCATCTGGATTTTTGGTGTGATTTTTAAAAAAGGTTCTATTTGGCAATATAATCATGCAATGGGCTGGAGCATAATATTTCCAAATACACTTTTCTATCAGTATGAGCATATAATTTCAGTTATAGCCTAGATAACTGTGGACTCTCCATTATTTGCTTCCTAGTCCTTTATATCTAGATTAAAACCTGCTGGATGTATACCCCTCTTTTAAAGACTTTATTTTTATTTGGGCTTTTTTTTTTTTTTTTTTTTTTTTAGAAATACATGATAGTAGAGTGTATTTTGACATGTTATACATACATGGAGTATAACTTATAATTAGCATCTCATTCTTGTGGTTGTACATGATGTGGAGTTATACTGGTTGTGTGTTCATATATGAACATAGGAAAGTGAGGTCTGATTCATTCTACTGTCTTTCCGGTTCCCATCCCCGCTCCCTTCCCTTTATACCCCTCTTTTGCTTTGGTCTGGTACCAACCACTTTACATGTTATACCCAAACTAGAAAATATGGACATAAGACTATTTTTGGAGTTAGATTCTTCTTTTCTAAACAATGCATTTCAAGATTCTAATATAAATCAGATGCATTTGCGAGTACACATGGAAAATCATGATTAAAGAAGAATGTGAGAATGCATTTTTAAATGTTCTGATAGACTAAGGAAAAAAAAGATGTAAAAGTTCAGAGAATCTAGAATAAGGAAATTTGAAGGATAAACCTTTTAACTGGAAGAAAGATTGTTAGTTGTTGCCTATATTCAGAAGATTTACATTTTTAAATTTAGTGACTAATGTAATAGAAGGTTTCAGTTAAATTATTACAGTGGTTGCTTGCTTCAGGGCAAGAAAAAAAATCTTTGAGGTTTTAAATCACATTCTTCAGTCTGGCATGAGAGGGTATTTTAAGTTCCTGAAACCTTTTTCTATATTCTGTATAACTTTCTTCTACCTGTCCTTTAATTCTCATATACCTAGAAGGAAAAAAAATTGGGGGGGGGTGTTACAAAATAAAGTTAATATTTAGGCACAAATGGTGACATTAAGGGAGTGCTGAGGCTTCTTTGGAAATATTATTTGGCTAACAGCCTACAGAAAAATAATAATTAAATTGCCTAGAATATACAATATCATGGTTATCCTATTTTTGAGCATTGCTGTGATTCAGACTCTGGTATGTGCATTGGCAATGGGGCAGGACCCTTGAAATCAAACCTGCCCAGAAAAGCCAGTGACTGTGTAACCATATCACCAGTGCTGGAGGCTCAGCATGCCTCGCATCAAAGGGGAGGCCAAGTGGAAATTTTACGGAATGGATCTGCTCTAATGTATAAAGATGCTAAGGCTCATATATTTTGCTTCCTGAATGAAGCCTTTAATCCAGCCTGCTCCTTATACTGCAAACAGAAATCCTCAGAGCAAAGCTTCATAAAAGGAACACGATCAGAAAGAACCAAATATATAAAAGTACTTGAATAAAATGGACCATATCTTGATGCCCAGAATATAAGTAATCAAAGTACTCTTTTTCTAAAAAGCTCACATTCTGGAAAAACACTGGGACACAGTGATAAGCATTTCTTTAGAGGCTTTACTGGGGTTTAACTATTGGACAAGTTGAGTGGCTTTATTTGACCTCCCATTGCAAAGACTTTTTCTGTCAGCATTACCTGAGTGAAAGCCCAGAGGTATAGAGCAAAGTAGTTAGAATTGGCAGCATCTAACTTGCCGTTAGGGTTAGATGACATGTGTAAAATGCTTAAAACTGTGCTGGTCACATAGCAAGCACTCAAATTTAGCTATCATTACCAGTAAAATTTTCACTTTCATTACTGAGGGCCCTGTAAGTAAAAAAAGAGAAGCAGGAGTATCATTTTCTATTCTGCTTTTCTTCTTCCTTTCTTTCTGCCACCTCTCTCTTCCCATTCGATTTCTTTGCCACAGGCCATAGGACCTGAAGCACTGGAATGAACACGGAGCATGTTCCGTGTTCTGTGCTGGATGGAACAGTTTCCCCAGGCCAGGAGGCCTGCATTCTCTCTCTGGCTTTCCCATTAATTATCTGTGTGACTGCAGGGAAATTGTCCTATGTTCTAGTGTTCTAGGGCCATTGGAACAAAGTGCCACAAACCTCAGTGGCTTAAGCAAATAACAGGAACTAATGATCACAAAGTTTTGGAGTTTAGAAGTCTGACCAGAGGTATCTAGGACTGGACTGGTTCCTTCTGAAGGCTGCCTAGGAGAATCTGTTCTGCGCCGATCCCTTAGCCTCTGGTAGTTTGCTGGCAATCTTTGGAGTTCCTCAGCTTGTAGAAGTATCACTCTGATCTCTGCCTTCAGGTTTACATAGTATTTTCCCTGTGTGGATACCTCTGTCCATATTTTCCATTTTTATGAAGACTGGATTAAAAGCCCACCCAATTTCAATGCAATCTCATCTTAAATTAATTTCATATTCAGCAGCCCTATTTCAGATAAGATCAGGCTCTGAGGTACTAGGGATTTGGACTTCAACATTTGAGTTTTGCAGGGAGATACAATTGAACTCTCAATACCAGGGGACAGAATCTTTTGGATTCTGAGATGTTTCGCTTTTGGATGTTGCGATGCTCTGCAATTTCCCAAGGGGAGGGGGCATAAAGCATTCATGGTGTTTTTTAAATGCATCTAACTGAAGAACACATATGCTCAACTTTGGAGGTCTCATAATAAAATTATATTCTTTTGGGGAATGCTGATGGGACCAATTCTTCCCCATGATGAATATGGACAATGAGGGCCCACTGTAACCTGGCACGGGAAGTCCTTCTTCCATCTCAGGGCAGAAGCTGTCATTGGTTAGTGACAAGATGGTGGGTGAAGTCAAGCCAGTAGGCTCTCACTGGTGTGTCAGTTCCTGGGTGGGTGATAAGACCTGTAGGGGGTTTCTCTGGCTCAGAGGCAGCTGTGTGGATGACAGGGAGGCTGGGCCATTGCATTTATATGCAAACAGCTATGATTCCATACAAACTACAAGGGAAAGCCCACAAGGGAGAAAATGACTTACTCATACAATTTTAATAAACAGGCTAAAAGAAAAACCTGCCTCAGCTTCTCTTTGTTTTGCTGTCAGCAAGCACATCTCTTGTAGCAAGCTGACATTCTTGTCGACAGCACTGTTAACAGCCCTCTGAAAGAGGTAATTACCTAATAAAGTTAATGTTAGCCCAATTGCACAGAACTTGGATTAAAAACATATCCAGTTGCAAGATTGAAGCCTGAGTCATGTGTGTGACCCACTGAATGTGTGGTTTGTCTGCCTGAAGAATGGGAAACATCATGGGAAGGACGCTGCCATTTATATTCTAGAGATGAGCCCACTCTCAGATGGAGGATCCCCAAGGATGCTTTCTTCTCTTCCTGAGGCAGCAGTGGAATGAGATTTCTGCTTTTCTTCTTTATCTCTGTGTGATGTTTCCATTCACTTTGTAGGGCAGCTGCACAGTCTGGGACAGTCTGCCCTTTCCTGATGGAAAGTGAGCTGATGACGCGTTGGAATGAGAAAGCGCTTTGCAGTATAGGACCCAGTGTCCTTGCAGGGGTTGGAGTGAGGAGCTCATTGTCTGAGCAGACCCCGAGGGCTCTGTGGCTAGAAGACAGCTCATACACAGCCCATTAGGTTTGAGCAGAAAAAATGCAGGATCCCCGGACAAGAGAACTGGGTTCTGATAGTCACTGCATCATTAACTAATTGAATGACTTTGGGCAAGTCAGTTCCCTTTTTGATGCCTCACTTTTTTCACATTTTCAAATGTAGGTAACAAAATTTGCTCCATCCCCCTGAGTACAGATAATCAGAATAATAATAGGTAGAGGAAGTGCTGTAAAAATTATATTCCCATACCTAAATGAAGCCAGGATTGGCCAATAGGGATATTAAAAAAAAAAAAACTGAGACAAAACAAAAACTAATAAATATGGAAAATAAAACTAAGGGTAAGTTCTGGGCTCCTGGGGAAAGAATTCACAATCATGCAGGATGAGTGCTATGAGTGGTATGAATAGTATTAATTAGTAACTACAAAATAGGGCCCAGATATCATAATTAATGGGCTGAAAAACTAAAGTTTTTTTTTAAAAAAGCTCTGTTTTAAAAACATCTAGTGAAATATTCAAAATGTAACTTACATTAAAATTTAAGAGTATAATAAAGCTACTAGAATAAAAAATATAAAATGTGTAACTTATAACTATAAAACAAGTATATTATTTCTAAAACCCATAGAATTAAAGAATATGACGTATTCTCAATTGAGGCAAATAATACATCAAATGGCAGCATTATCTAGTGAAAAGAGCATGGTGCCCTGAGCAGATGATGGTTGCCTTTGCCATTCGCAAAGCACGAGAAGATTGCTTCTGCACCTTTGTTCTCTTGCCTATAAAATTGAGGTGATAATCCCTATCTAACTCATATCCGAAAAAGTGAAAGAGCCGCACACTTGTGAGGCACTGTTATTTCAGTTTTTTTGATCATATCTCCGTTCTTATTTTTAAGTCCATTTAACAAACACTGATTGAGGTAGAGCATGGTAAGTTGGGTAAAGAAGTTACCCACACTGTGTGGCTACTGAAGCAAGAAGAGAAAGAGGGGCCTTCTGATAGGAAGGTCTGGGAAAGGTTCAGTACACAGGGAATGAGCCAGCTGCCCCTGAAAAATCTGCACAACTAAAATACTGAAAACAATACTGCATAAAAATATTTTTTAATTCCATAAATATTTGTTGAGCTCTAACCTTGTGCCGAGCACTGTTTTAGAACTGTTGGTGAATTAAGAACAAAATTCCCTGAACTTAAGATGCATATGTGCTAGTGGTGGTGGTGGGGGATGAAAGTAAGGTGGGGCAGAAGACATAGGTTGCAGGGGCAGGGGAGAGATCACTGAGGAGGAGATAGAAGTGCTAACACAGACATACACAGGGAGCTCATAAGCAGCTATGGAAAATAGGCATCATCTCTGGTTTCATTTCAGATTTCTTGAAATTAGCTGGAATCTGTATTGAAGATGTTGCTGAGACTTCCTTCTGGCTCAGGTGGAAAGCTGCTAGGATTGATGAATGTTGTCTGCAGTGGATGTGGGAGAGCAAAATTGGAGGGTGTGCTAGGTATTTGCCATTCCTATGGAGGTCCCATGTGACTGGATTATATCTGTGCCATTATGGTCTATTCTCTTCTAGTTTTCTGAGAATGTTTGGAAGCTCAGTCAGCAAGTATTTATTAAGTCTAGCATTTATGTGTACATAAAGTATTATTTGGGTATTCTAAGTGCCAGTGTTATTGACCTATTTATTCAATCTTTTATTTTCTCTATATTAACTACAAGTAAGCAAGTAACTGAACTATGTTTTAAGAGCCCGTTTCTTTCTGATTTGTGGCTCTACTTCTTTGCTTCCCTGGATGGCAAACTTAAAGTCAGTACCAGCCTCTGAGATTTTTCAGTTGCTTGTCTGCTGTTCTTATTTTCTTTCTGGAGTCATCTAATACCCCCACCCCCAGCATTCTAGAAAGACAGTTATTAACCCTTTTCCTTTAAGTCTCCTGAGGGACTATGCAGCTTTCCTCGTGAACTCATTTTCTTTGCCTCATGTCTTCTACTGTAAAGTTCTAGATTATCTCATATAAGGCTGACTCCAGATTTTTGCCTGAGCCTTAAAGACAGACGGCGGGCGGGCAGGGAGGTTGAGAGAAGCCATTTTATTTATCTCTTGATATAGCAAATGAATACGTTTAGAAAAGTCCTTCTTTGTTAAGATAGTTTTGTTTTCAAGCCATTGTCTTGGTGCAAAATTACTTTTGTACATCAAAAATAAAATATATTTTTTTCTATCAGATCAAACCACATGAAATTGCCACTTATTGAGGTCAGTAAAGGTTGACTGTTGGTGATTTCCTATGGTTCAATGTAATATTTGGATACCTTCTTTATCATTCCTAATCTTGAAGATTTGGGATTTAGGCTGCTTAAGGAGACTATCTTGTTAGAAAGGCAAAAGAGAAATGAACATTCTTGTGTCCTAATGAGTCCTTCTATCTTCAAAGCTTGACCTTTCTGGTCCCTCCTTAATGACAATAAAGATAGCTGCTTATGGACTTCTCTTTCCAAACTTGAAGAGCACTCTTGGATACTCTTCAACTTGGCTTTTATAGGTAACATAAAACCAGAAAGTGACTTGTCCCATATTGTATTCACTTTTTGGGTAGAAAAATGAGCATTTAATGAGAACCTCCTGGGATGTTTGAAAAGATATCCACATCTCTATTTCTTTCCCAAATGACTGAGGCAATCTGGTTTCCAGATTAACTCTTGAATAGCAGTTGCATTTAATAGTTGATGGAAACTTTTCCGAAGAGGAGGTTAGGGTTAGAGAAGTTTTGTCCCGGGCACTCCATTTTATTTCACTCCTGGACTTCAATTGCTGTGGGTGCATGTGGGTATTGAAGCACCAGAATGTTCTGATTAACATTTATATGAAGGACAGCAGTCTGAACTAAAGAATGCAACAGACTGGAGTATTTGGAGAGAGGACTATTTCAGATTGATAGAAGTTGGCCAACCAACTTATCTTCTAAAAAGAGGGTGCTGGGAGTGGTGTTCTGTTCCTGGAAATGAAAAAAATGAAACTCAAACTAATCTCCTTGTGTCAGGGACTTTGCCCACTGGGCTTATTTCTCATTGTCTGAAAACTGTCAGTCATAAAAATAATGCAACCAGCTGGCTAATTAACAAAGATTCTGCTGCCAGGAAGGGAGCATATATAGATGACTCAGGGACACTAAAGGTCACTAGGAATTCCCTGTATTGTCATCTCATACTGCTTAGTTCCACGGAACTTCTAGCTGTGTGAATGAAGAAGGCGCAAGTCCAACTGCCCTGATTCCCCTAATGAAATGAGAGATGCTGAGACTGATTTCCACTCTCCAGAGACTCGAGTGTGAAGTTCACAGAAGGTCAATGAGATGTTGCTCTCTGGTGTCAGCTTTTCTCACAGAGCCAAGAAAAGTGTTCCCAGCAACTTCTAAGAGTGTCTCAGCCCACTAACCAGATCTCTGCACTTAATGACAATATAGAAAATGAAGATCAAAAGTGGAAATCTGAGATATTTCTGGTGAGAAGAAGGAAGGAAGAGGCAATAAGTTTTTCCTTTTTTATTTCATCAGAGGATCATAGGGTGTTTTGATGTTCACTTCAGGTTTCCATGAGTAGTTTCCTTGGAAGCTGATGGGGGAGAAGTTGGTAGCTTCTTTTTCTTTACTGAAAGAGTCATTATCTTAGAGATGTAGGAATTAGAAAATGGAATGCTACCTAGTGAGGATGAGAGGACAGAAAACAACCTGGGAGCATTTTCCTATAGGCACAGCCAAAATCACCAGGCTGATTTCATTCACTTGTTCTACTGTTTCTTTAAAGGTCCAGTTACATGATGGTAATGTACGTAAGAATCATTTGAGGGGAGGGAGAAAGGAAAAGGAATCAAGTGTGATGGTGTGATTGTTAGGTGAGGGAGTTGGGGGCCATCAAACATCTCAGTTTTATTTTGAAGTCAACCCCTGGATTTGGCAGGATACTTTTGTCATTCTCTTCAATTTCTATGTCTTTTTCAACAACAACACTCCACACTTCAAGAGGAAGTTGCAGGGTTGGTGTAATTAGTGCTTGTATTTCAAGAGGCTCAAAGGAAAGTATTTAGAAATACAAGCTCGTATAGCAAAGTAAGCTGAGAACATTTTATAAAACAAGAAAAAAAAATGTACATGGGGTACCTAAAACTCATTTTGGAGAAGCTGAAACGCACACTTTATCCAGAGACTACATAAATACCATCCAAAGAGAATCAGATCAGCGTCCCCAGATCTTATAATGTCAGAGAGTGGGTGATTCTGTTAATCCTGTGTCTCTGGGTATTATCTGAATTTTCAGACCTTCTCTCTAGGTCCTTTCCAAGATGGAAGCAATCTGCCAGAAGTAGCTCTGGGTTTTCAGATCCTCCTGCATCCACACTTTGTCTTTCAGAGTTCGCTCCCTGACTGCAGGGCCAAATGACCTGCCTCAGCTCCATCTCACTTCCAGCTGCTCCAGTTCTGACAGTTTCTATTTGACCTCTGCTAGTCTCCTCACTGAGGGCCCTAACTAGAAGACTGCAGAATCTGTACATGATGGTTACCTTGACAAATATCATCTTCATCTCACCCCATTTGATCAAAACTTTAACCTGTATTGTCAGTTTGTGATGATAGCTTCACACAAAATTTGGAGATACTCATTTTAGCTTTATTTTAAAAGCTAAGTTTCTTAAGATAAAGACAGTGCCTCTTGTGATTATAAACTCTGCTAAATGAAAATAATAATGGAAATAAAATGAATAATCTTGGTGTGCAAACCAGGGCTAATCAGATGCTAACCAGTGATATTGACTAAAACCACTTGAAGTGGGTTTTCTTTCCTAAAATTTCATTTTATGCATTTGAGTATGATTTCTGAAGACCTCTGGTATCGTTTCCAAACCCTCATTTTGAACTTTGCCATAGTCTGGTAGAGTCATGGAAGAGTAAAACTGAGGAACAAAGGAAATTAGAAGGGAAAATGGGAGTGAGAGGTATAGGAGAAAATGCAAGCAAAAAGCAGTGTTTGGTCTCCTTTGCATCCATTGTCAAGATTTTGCTCAGAATTTTGAGGGGGTCAGAATTGGAAAATCATCCTAAATCTCAGGTAATAATGCCAAGAGTTAATAAATGGTATGACACCAAATTAAAAAGCTTCTGCACAGCAAAGAAAACAAATGGGAATATGAAGAGAGGACCTACAGAATAGGAGAAAATCTTTGTTAGCTTCTCTTTTGACAGAGGATTAATATCTAGAATTTGTAAAAAAGTCAAAAAACTTTACACAAAAATCCCAATTAATAAATGGACAAATGAATGAAACAGACACTTCTCAAAATAAGAAATATAGATGGCTAGTAAATATATGAGAAAATTTTTGACATCATTAGCAATTAGGGAAATGAAAATTAAAACTATGGAGATTTTATCTCATACCAGTCAGAATGGCAGTCATCAAGAATACAAACAATAATAATAATAAATGGAGAGGATGTGGAGTAAAAGGAACACTTTTACAATGTTGGTAGGATTGTAAATTAGTACAACCACTATGGAAATCAGTATTGAGGTTCCTCAAAAGGCTAGGCATGGTAAAGTCATCAAAGTACAGTTATAAATACATACCCATGTTTATAGTAGCACCATTCACAATGGCTAAACTATGGAACCAGTTTAGGTTATCTATCAGTGGATGAATGGATAAAGGAAATGTGGCGTATACTCACAATGGAGTTTTATTCAGCCATAAAGAAAAATGAAAATTTGTCATTTGTAGGAAAATGGATATAACTTGAGACTAATGTTTTTTTCCTCTGAGGCAGGTACTAATATTTATTTATTTATTATTTTGATTTGTTATATATGACAACAGAATGCATTACAATTCATATTACACATGTAGAGCCCAATTTTTCATACCTCTGGTTGTACACAAATTAGAGTCACATCCTTCTTGTCATCTTACATGTACTTAAGATAATGATGACCATCGCATTCCACCATCTTTCCTAGCCCTATGCCCCTCCCTTCCCTTTACCCCTTTGCCCTACCTAGAGTTCGTTTAATCCTCCCATCCCCCTCCCTCCAGCATATTATGGATCAGCATCCTTAAATCAGAGAAATCATTTGGCATTTGTTTTTTTGGGGATTGGCTAATTTCACTTTGCATTATCTTTTCCAGCTTAATCCATTTACCAGCAAATGCTATGATTTTATCCTCTTTTAATGCCGAATAATATTCCATTTTGTGTGTGTGTGTGTGTGTGTGTGTGTGTATGTGTGTATCCCACCTTTTCTTTATCCATTCATCTACTGAAGTGAATTGTGAATTGTGCTGCTAGAAACATTGATGTGGCTGTATTCCTGTAGTATTCTGTTTTTTGATGTGGCTGTATTCCTGTAGTATACTGTTTTTAAGTCCTTTGGGTATAGGCCGAGGAGTGGGATAGCTGGGTCAAACGGTGGTGCCATTCCAAGTTTTCCAAGGAGTCTCCATACTGCTTTCCAGATTGGGCGCACAAATTTGCAGTCCCACAAGCAATGTATGAGTGTGCCTATATCTTCACATCTTCACCAACATTTATTGTTGTTTGTATTCTTGATAGCTGCCATCCTGACTGGAGTGAGATGAAATCTTAGAGTAGTTTTGATTTACATTTCTCTAATTGCTAGAGGTGTTGAACATTTTTTCATATACTTGTTGATTGATTGTATATCCTTTTCTGAGAAGTGTCTATTCAGTTCCTTGGCCAATTTATTGACTGGGTTTTTTGTTTATGGTATTAAGGTTTTTGAGTGCTTTACATATCCTAGAGATTAGTGCTCTATCTGATGTGCTTGTGGTAAAGATTTGTTCCCATTCTGTAGGCTCTCTATTCACTTCACTGATTGTTTCTTTTGCTGAGAAGAAACTTTTTAGTTTGAATCCATCACATTTATTGATTCTTGGTTTTAATTCTTGTGCTATAGGAGTCTGATTAAAGAAGTTGTGGCCTAAACTGATAGGATGGAGATTTGGGCCTACTTTTTCTTCCATTAGGTACAAGATCTCTGGTTTAATTCCTAGGTACTTGATCCACTTTGAGTTGAGTTTTGTGCATGGTTCTCACATGCCTCTCTCATAGGGGCTTAATTTCATTTTGTTGCATTTAGATTTCCAATTTTCCTAGCACCATTTGTTGAAGAGGTCATCTTTTCTCCAATGTACATTTTTGGTACCTTTATCAACTGGTGAGTTAGTCTCTGTGTCCTCTATTTTATACCATTGATCTACAAGTCTATTTTGATGCCAATACTATGCTGTTTTTGTTATTATTGCTGTGTATACAGTTTAAGGTCTGGTATAGTGATGCTGCCTGCTTCACTCTTCTTACTAAGGGTTGCTTTAGCTATTCTGGGTCTCTTATTTTTTCAGATAAATTTCATGACTGCTTTTTCTATTTCTATGAGGAATGTCATTGGTATTTTGATTGGAATTGCATTAAATCTGTATAGTGATTTTGGTGGTGTGGTGACAATATTAATTCTGCCTATTCAAGAATAAGGTAGATCTTTCCGTATTCTAAGGTCTTCTTTAATTTCTTTCTTTCGTGATCTGAGGTTTTCATTGTAGAGGACTTTCACCTCTTTCGTTAAGTTGATTCCCAAGTATTTTATTTTTTTCTTTGAGGCTATTATAAATGGGGTAGTTTTCCTAGTTTCTCTTTCAGAGGATTTGTCAGATACACAGGAATGCCTTTGATTTATGCGTGTTGATTTTGTATCCTGCTACTTTGCTGAATTAACTTACTAGTTCTAGAAGTTTTCTGGTGGAACTTTTTGGGTCTTCTATGTATAGAATCATATTATCAGCAAATAATTTGAGTTCTTCTTTACCTATCAGTATCCCTTTAATTTCTTTCATCTGTCTAATTGCTCTGGCTAGAGTTTCAAGAACTATGTTAAATAGAAGTGGTAAAAGAGGGCATCCCTGTCTCGTTCCAGTTTTTAGATGAAATTCTTTCAATTTTTCTTCATTTAGAATGATGTTGGTCTGGGGCTTAGCATAGAGAGCTTTTACGATGTTGAGATATGTTCCTGTTATCCCTAGTTTTTCAAGTGTTTTGAACATGATGGGATGCTGTATTTTGTCGAATGCTTTTTCTGCATCTATTAAGATGATCACATGATTCTTATGTTTAAGTCTATTGATGTGATAAATTACATTTATTAATTTGCATATGTTGAACCAACCTTCCATCTCTGGAATGAACCCCACTTGATTATGGTGTACTATCTTTTTGATATGTTTTTTTTTTAATTTTAATATTTATTTATTGGCGGACACAACATCTTTGTTTGTATGTGGTGCTGAGGATCGAACCTGGGCCGCACGCAGGCCAGGCGAGCGCGCTACCGCTTGAGCCACATCCCCAGCCCTTTTTTGATATGTTTTTGTATTTGATTTGCCAGAATTTTATTGCATCTATGTTCATTAGATATATTGGTCTGAAGTTTTCTTTTTTTGATGTGTCTTTGCCTGGTTTGGGAATCAGGGTGGCCTCATAGAATGAGTTTGGAAGTGCTCCCTCTTTTCTATTTCCTGGAGTAAATTGAAGAGTATTGGTATTAGTACTTCTTTAAAGGTCTTGTAGAACTTGGCTGTGTATCCATCCAGTCCTGGGCTTTTCTTGGTTGGTAGGCTTCTGATGGTATCTTCTATTTCATCACTTGAAATTGATCTGTTAAAATTGTGTATATCATCCTGATTCAATTTGGGAAAATCATATGACTATAGAAATTTGTCTATGCCTTCAATATTTTCTATTTTACTGGAGTACAAGTTTTCAAAATAATTTCTAATTATCTTCTGTATTTCTGTAGTATCTGTTGTGATAGTTTCTTTTTCATAATGTATGTTAGTAATTTGAGTTTTCTCTCTCCTCTTCATTAGCATGGCTAAGAGTGTCAATTTTATTTATTTTTTTCAAAGAACCAACTTTTTGTTTTGTCAATTTTTTCAGTTGTTTCTTTTGTTTCAATTTTATTGATTTCAGCTCTGATTTTAATTATTTCCTGTTTTCTGCTGCTTTTGGTGTAGATTTGTTCTTTTTCTAGGGCTTTGAGATGTAATGTTAAGTCATTTATTTGTTTGCTTTTTCTTCTTTTAAGGAATGAACTCCATGCAATGAACTTTCCCCTTAGAACTTCTTTTATACTGTCCCACAGATTTCAATATGTTGCATCTGTGTTCTCATTCACCTCTAAAAATTTTTAATCTCCTCCTTGATGTCTTCAGGTGTTGGAGTAGCTTTTATTTCTTATTTTATCATTGATTTCTAATTTCATTCCACTATGATTTGATAGAATGCAGGGTAGTATCTCTACTTTTTTATATTTCTAAGAGTTACTTTAAGGCATAAAATGTGGTCTATTTTAGAGAAGGATCCATGTACTGCTGAGAAGAAAGTGTATTCGCTCTTTGAAGGATAAAATATTCTATATATGTCAGTTAAGTCTAAGTTATTGATTGTGTTATTGAGTTCTATATTTTCTTTGTTCAGCCTTTGTTTGGAAGATCTATCTAGTGATGAAAGAGGTGTGTTAAAATCACCCAAAATTATTGTGTTGTGGTCTATTTGACTCTTGAACTTGAGAAAAGTTTGTTTGATGAATGTAGATGCTCCATTGTTTGGGGCATATATATTTATAATTGTTAAGTCTTGTTGGTGTATGGTTCCCTTGAGCAGTATGTAGTGTCCTTTTTTATCCCTTTTGATTAACTTTAAGTTGAAGTCTACTTTATTTGATATGAGGATGGAAACCCCTGCTTGCTTCTGCAGTCTATGTGAGTGGTATGATTTTTTCCTCAACTTTTTATCTTCAGTCTGTGGATGTCTTTTTCTATGAGATGAGTCTCTTAGAGGCAGCATATCATTGGGTCTTTTTTTAAAAATCCAATCTGCTAGTCTATGTCTTTTGATTGGTGAGTTTAGGCCATTAACATTCAGGGTTATTATTGAGACATGATTTGTATTCCCAGCCATTTTTGTTTATATTTGGTATTTAACTTGGCTTGGTTTCTCCACTGATTATTTTTTCCTTTAGTGTTACACCTCCTTCTGCTGGTTTTCATCATTGTTTTTCATTTCCTCCTCTTGGAATATTTTTGCCGAGGATGTTCTGTAGTGTAGGTTTTTTAGTTGTAAATTCATTTCACTTTTGTTTATCAGGAAAGGTTTTTATTTCATCATCAAACCTAAAGCTTAATTTTGCTGGGTGTAAGATTCTTGGTTGGCATCCATTTTCTTTCACAGCTTGGTATATGTTGTTCCATGATCTCCTGGTTTTAAGGGTCTGGGTTGAAAAATCTGCTGAGATACGGACTGGTCTCCCTCTATACGTGATCTGATTCCTCTCTCTTGTGGCTTTTAAGATTCTATCTTTATTCAGTATGCTAGGCATTTTCATTATAATGTACCTTGGTGTAGATCTGTTTGATTTTGTATATTTGGTGTCCTGTAAGCCTCTAGTATTTAGTTTTCCAATTCGTTCTTCATGCTTGGGAAATTTTCTGATATTATCTCATTGAAGAGATTGTGCATGACTTCCTCTATCCCAATAACTCTTAGATATGGTCTTTTAATGCTGTCCCATAATCTTGAATGTTCTGTTCATGGTTTCTTACTGTCTTCACTGTGTGGTCAACTTTTTTTTTTTTTTCCAGATTGTATACTTTGTCTTCATTATCTGACATTCTTTCTTCCAAGTGATCTGGTCTGTTGGTTATGCTTTCTATTGAGTTTTTTATTTGGTTTATTGTTTCTTTCATTTCAAGGATTTCTGACTTTTTTTTTTAAATTCACTCAGTATCTCTTCCTTGAAGTAATCTTTTGCTACTTGTGTTTGCTCTCTTATCTCTTTGTTGGAGTGATCAATTTTTTTTTTTGCTTGTATTTGCTCACTTAGGTCATTCTTTAATTCACAGATCATTTTAATTATGAACCTTCTGGACTCCTTTTCTGACATTTCATCAATTTTGCTGTCCATGGGTTCTGTTATTATAGTGTCCTGGTTTGTTTGGGGGTACTTTTCTCCCTTGTATTTTCATGCTGTCTATGTGTCTTCCTTTCTTGCAGAGTGAATCTGAGATATTACAGTTTCTACCCTATATTCTTGTAGTATCCATGCAGATTGTCTGTACCTCACTTTGATATTGGGCTTGCAGACCTTGATGGTGTCCCTCAATGTATGGTACTGCAACTAAAGGTCATGGTGGCAATAGCCAAGGTAACTCGAGATAATAGTGGAGGTGCCCCAAGATGGATGCAGTGTCTTACAGAGATGGGGGTGAAAGTGTGGGCCTTACATAGTCTTTGGGATGCCTTCTCAGAGATGCACCTGCTTCTAGGCTCTGTCTGTTGTCAAAAAGGTAGGGGCTACTGTGAGGGAAAGGCTATGGCCATGTCTGCTGTGTCCTAAGATGGAAGTGAGTTGGGCTTGGGCTCAGGTTGGGTGGGGGAGTGGAGAACTCAGACCTCCCTGGGCCTGGGTCCTGCGTATGTTGGTGTGGGCAGATCTGGGCCAGGCCTGGGTCTCTGTGGTAATCTGCTGGCCTGAGGAGATGGTCCTGTACCAGAGCCTGAGCTCTGGCGGGTGTTTGCCAGTGGCAGGGTGGACCGGAGCCTACTGTGAGCCTGGGTCCCCACACAGGTTGGTATGGGTGGATCTGGGTCAGACATGGGCTACCGTGGTGGTCTACTGGTCTGAAGAGGGAGTCCCTCTGCCAGAGCCTTGGCAGAGGTGGGATGGACCCAAGCCTACTGTTCAAGACTATTATGTTAAGGGAAAAAAGTCAAACTCAGAAGTTTAAGGGTCATATGTTTTCTCTCATATGTGGAAACTAGAGAGGAAAAAGGACCTTGGCAGATCTCATGAAGATCAAAGGGAGATCAATAGAGGAAAGGGGCCAAGGAGTGGGAAGTAGGGATAGAGAGGGTTGGGGAGTACTGGGGCGTGATATTGGACAAATTGTATTGTTATATTGTATGCATGTATGGATATGTAACAAAGAATCCCACCATTATGTACAACTGTAATGCACCCGCAAAATGTGGGAGGAATAAAAGAATTGTTGTCACATATAACTAAAAAGAAAAATTAAAAAAAAAGAATTGAAAACAGTGTTTTCTGGGCTGGGGATGTGGCTCAAGTGGTAGCGCGCTCGCCTGGCATGCGTGCGGCCCGACCCGGGTTTGATCCTCAGCACCACATACAAAGAAAGATGCTGTGTTAGCCAAAAAAACCAAAAAATAAATATTAAAAAAATTCTCTCTCTCTCTCTGTCTCTCTTAAAAAAAAAAAAAAAAAGAAAGAAAACAGTGTTTTCTGCATTAAAGATAATGCAGAAAACAGTGGAATCCTAGGTGTTCTTTCCTTATAGATGGGGACGAGGGCAAAATGGAATCACAACGAGAGAACAAATGATAGCTTTTCAGGTGAAACTTAATCCATTTAGCATTTTAAGTTTAAAGTTAAGATTATATAAAATGCAGAAGGCGGAGAAAGTCAGCATAGGTCAGAAATAATCCTCTAGTGACTGCACCTTATAAGAGGGTCTAAGAGTCTTGTCAGAGAGGGAGCTCCTCACATCAGCCTCTGCCAAGGCCTTGGTCCTGTGGCATTCAGACTGTCAAGTCAGTACACTTTAGCTTTTGATTATACCACTCCCACTCTGCAAATTGTCTCCCGTATCTCCTAAGTTTCTTTTATCCTTTCAAAAGTCAAGATAGCAACGAAACTCAAGTTTTACCATCCACAGAAATTATTTGAGAGTCATTCCAGAGAATCATTATGGATTTTGTGTCAACAACAAAGAATTTTGTTATACAATGATGATATAGCAGAAAAGGTATTGAAACAAGCCACAGAGTGGGTGTAGTGACTTGTAAGAGCTGACTACAAAATAGGGAAGAACAAGCTGGCATTTCAAAACAACACCCTAGTAATGATCAGGGTGCAGTGGTTGATGGGTTTGATGATGACCATGAAGGGGCTTCCAGAACTTGTTCAGGAGACGGGCAGGACAACTGCACAAGATTGGAAGCCTGGACTTCCTTCATTGTGCCACAGAGTAATCATACATCTGTGTTGCACATAAACGATGGGGAGTGGAAATACCTGCTGAAAATCCTCCTGGGTCAGAATTAGAATAAGAGAGCCTTCCATCATGGAGCTCTGCCCTGCTGCCACAAGGTCATCAGTTTGTGAGCAGTAAGAGGCATTTGATCTTTTGCACAGTTGGTATTGTGCTTTGTACATGGTAACAGTTCAATAGCTGTTAGTTAAAGATGATGCAGAAAATGCCTTTGCAATTTCTCTAGGGAAATGGCTTTCTTTGCAAAAGTTAGGTTGAAGGGGAAAGCATAACTACTTCTAAAACGTGGTAACAAGAGGCAAGGATGAGTCCTTCATGTGAATGCTATCCCTATCCAACCAAAGTAATTCCAAAGAATACTAAAATTGGGAGATCATCTTGGTATCTGTAGATTAACAAGATTCTATTGCATAGTCTTTGGCCAAATACTGAGCCCAACAGAGTTGTGCAGTCTACATTGGCCTTTAAATACTAAAGGAAGTAATGTAGTTCCTATTTCAGATGTGTTTTATCAGCTTCTTAGTAACCTGCGAGTCATCCTTGTCTCTAGGGAGGTGCTCCTATCAGAATTTAAGTGTCCAACAGAATTTTTGCCAACAACTTCATCAAAACCAGCACAAAACCAAACCAAAATGTCACCTGCTGTTTGCTTCTCTTAGAAACATTATAAGAATTGATAATCATTATAAGAAATGATATCCTATCATTTTTATATTGTGTGCTATCCTGAGATTTAACTCCATTTACATTTTGGCTTCCCCAACTCTCACCCCAACAAGAATTCCTCTAAGACCTAGAAGTTGGAGATTTGGACCTTGGCATGAGCTCTAATGGAATATATGACCTCAACAAGTCATCTAACTTCTGTGAACATCAAATTTCTTATCTGTAAATAGATATAGAAATAATAATGAGACTGTTGGAAAGATCAAATGAGACAGAGAATACAAAAACACATTATAAATTGTAAAGTGTTCGAAAGATACAAAATTATAAATACTAAAGAGGCATGATGATATAATGAAATGAGTATTGAATTTGAGGTCAGAAGACAGGGGTATAAATCCTGAATTGTCTGCTTAAATAGTTGTCTGGTTTAAGAAAAGTCATGTAAACTGTATAAAACCTAGTTTCCTTAATTATAAACGTGGATTATTAAACTACTAAAAACTTCACAGGTTTTTATAATTTAAGTGATTTATAATTTTTATAACTTTATAATTAAAATAATAGCCAATTGACCCAGAGTTGACACCTAGCTCAAACTATGCCAATCAGATTCTTTCCTTTTGGGAATTTTGAATTGGGACTAAAGGACTGTATGTCTATCATCTCTGGGCAAGTGTATGTCAGAGAGAAGAGGATTCAAAATTCATTGTATAAAGGACCAATTGGTGGAAAAAGCAGGTGTTCCTTCTCAGAAGGAAGAATGAAATAGGTTAAAGGTACACACACACACACACACACACACACACAAACACGCACAGAATAAGAAATGCACTAATTGATTTATTTATTATTCCACTTTTAGGTGATATTCCCATGGATCCTTATTGAAAATTCCTTTTGAATTAATCAGGGTTCAGTTGCAGAATCCACTGCAGCTAGGTTAAGCAGAAAGGTATTTAATGCAGGAATGAGGTACTTACCAAGTCCTTGCTAGGGAGAGGAGAAGGCTTGAGGTCAAACTTTTGGGTAACTACCCTAACAACTAAACAGCTCCACGGAAATGGCCCAAAGAGGGAGTTACTGCCCTTTCCAGGAAGCTGGAGAGCCAAGAAGCTGCTCCATTAGCTTTAGAATCACACTGCTTTTGAGAAACTCCACACTAAAGGGCTGATTTCCTGTGACCACTGGGCCTTCTGCTACTACTACCCTCACCTTGCCATATCCTCATCAACTACTGGGTATGGCCTCCACCTCCTGCAGTGCAAGGAGTCTGAGTATTGTGGTTTCTTGGGTTGCAGCCTGCAGCAGGCAGTAAGCTGAGTATGAAGTCCAGTAAGGTAATCTGCATATTCCTGCCATATCTAACTTACTTGCTTTATTCTTAAACCAAATATGGGCAATTTTTGTTCATTGCAACTGGAGTACACCCTAACACACCCATGATAGTCTCTGGGTATACTGTGATGGAGCCATTATGTTACTTAGAATGAAATGTCCAACTTAGAGACCAACACAAAGAAATAAGCACAAGTTATGAATAAGGTTGGGATGTTATGATGTTGCAATGTCTCTTCTGCCCTCTTTAACTTTTTTTTTGGTGCCAATTATATGTTGATAAGGTATGGGCATAAGGTATGGGAAATTCCTATACAACATGAACTAGCTATAGAATAGCTAACACAGAGACTGGGTTATTTTTGTCATAATCACAATTCTGGATTGTAGCTTTTTAAAAAAATTATTTATTTATTCGAATTTGTTATTCATGACAGCAGAATGCATTTCAATTCATAATACACCTATAGAGAACAATTTTTCGTGTCTCTGGTTGTACACAAAGTAGAGTCACATCATTTGTGTCTTCATACACGTTCTTAGGTAACGATGTTCATCTCATTCCACCATCTTTCCTATCCCCTCTCTTCCCTCCTTCCACTTTGCCCTATCTAAAGTTCCTCCATTCCTCCCATACCCGCCCCCCATTATGGATCAGCATCCACATATCAAAGAAAACATTTGGCCTTTGGTTTTCTAGGCTTGGCTTACTTCACTTAGCATAATATTCTCCAACTCCATCCATTTACCTGCAAGTGCCATGATTTTATTCTCTTTTAATGCTGAGTAATATTCCATTTTGTGTGTGTGTGTCTCTCTCTGTGTGTGTGTGTGTATAGTTTCTTTATCCATTCATCTACTAAAGGGCATCTCACAGTTTCTTTATCCATTCAGCTACTAAAGGGCATCTAGGTTAGTTCCACAATTTAGTTATTGTCAATTGTGTTGCTATAAACATTGAAGTGGCTACGTCATTATAGTATGCTGTTTTTAAGTTCTTTGGGTATAAACCCAGGAGTGGGATAGCTGGGTCAAATGGTGGTTCCATTCCAAGTTTTCCAAGAAATCTTCATACTGCTTTCCAGATTGGTTGCACAAATTTGCAATCCCACCAGCAATGTATGAGTGTACCTTTTCCCTCACATCCTTGCCAACACATATTGTCGTCTGTATTCTTAATAGCTACTATTCTGACTGCAGTGAGATAAAATCTTAGAGTAGTTTTGATTTGCATTTCTCTAATGACTAGAGCTATTGAACATTTTTTCATATATTTGTTGATTGTATATTTTCTTCTGAGAAGTGTCTGCTCATTTCCTTGGCCCATTTATTGATTGGGTGATTTGTTTTTTTGGTGTTAAGGTTTTTGAGTTCTTTATATATCCTAGGGATCAGTGCAGAGCAATTAGATGAAAAAAATTGAAGGGATACAGAGAGGAAAAGAAGAACTCAAATTATCATTATTTGCCAATGACATGATTCTATACCTAGAGGATTCAAAAAATCCCACCAGAAAACTTCTAGAACTAATAAATAAATTCAGCAAAGTAGCAGGATATAAAATTAACACTCATAAATCAAAGGCATTTCTGTACTTCAGTGACAAATCCTCTGAAAGAGAAATTAGGAAAACTACCCCATTTATAATAGCCTCAAAAAATAAAATATATGGGAATCAACTTAACAAAAGAGGCGAAAGACCTTTAAAATGAAAACTACAGAACACTAAAGAAAGAAGTTAAAGAAGATCTTAGAAGATGGAAAGATCTCCCTTGTCCTTGGATAGGCAGAATTAATATTGTCAAAATGGCCACACTATCAAAAGCAGCAGATTTAATGCAATTCCAATCAAAATACCAATGACATTCCTCATAGAAATAGAAAAAGCAATCATGAAATTCATCTGGAAAAATAAGAGACCCAGAAGAGCCAAAGCAATCCTTAGCAAGAAGAGTGCAGCAGGTGGCATCACTATACCATACCTTAAACTATACTACAGAGCAATAGTAACAAAAACAGCATGGTTTTGGCACCAAAATAGACTTGTAGAACAATGGTACAGAATAGAGGACACAGAGACAAACTCATAAATACAGTTATCTCATACTTGACAAAGGTGCCAAAAACATATATTGGAGAAAAAAATAGCCTCTTTAACAAATGGTACTGGAAAACTTGAAATCTATATGCAGCAAAATGAAATTAAGCCCCTGTCTCTCACCATGCACAAAACTCAACTCAAAGTAAATCAAGGACCTAGGAATTAGTCTAGAGACCCTGTGCCTAATAGAAAAAACAAACAAACAAACAAAAAAAATCCATAGGTCCAAATCTTCATCAAGTTGGATTAGGCCCCGACTTCCTTAACAAATCTCCTATAGTGCAAGAAATAAAATCAAGAATCAATAAATGAGATGAATTCAAACTGAAAAGCTTCTCTCAGCAAAAGAAACAGTGAGTTGATGAGAGAGCCTACAGATGGGAGCAAATTTTTACCACACACACATCAGATAGAATACTAACCTCTTGGATTTTAGCTTTAGTAAACAGCTGGTCTTCACCATGTCACACAATGCCAGGCACCCTTCCCTTCCTGCCCACTTTCATCTTCAGTTCAGACCTTTTGTGCCATTGAAGGTTCACCCCCTTGCTTGGTTCTGGCGTAGATTGCAGGAGCCCTGGGCTAAGGTCTAGGTAACTCCATCCAAGTGCTCTTAGACCTTCCTGAGGTTATGAAGAGAGTATACAATATGGACCATGTGTTTTGATACTTATGAGTGAGGGACCTTAGGCTAAATATAAAATCTTTCTAAACCTCAGATATTTCTTTAAAATGGAATAATAATGACTGACATATAAATTTGTGAGAATTAGGTGAGATAATGAATACAAACAACAGTCCCTGGCAGGACAGATCATACATATTGAATGTGAGCATCTTTAGGGATGAGTTTCCATATCTCTGGGCTCAACCATGTTTCTGAAGCCTCACTTTTGGTAAGTAAATTGTTATCTGATTGCCCTTGGTTTGAATGTGTGTCTCAGTACTCCACCATTGTCTTGTTCTCACCAGGATCCGAATCTCCTTTCCCTCTCTTCTCCTTCTATCCTTGGTCTTCTCTTTGGCGTTCAGTTCTATGGTTAGGTAACCATGACGCAGAGGCAGAGTTCCCAGCTGCCTGCTGGCACAGCAATATAATTTTTGAGATTCCCTATTGCATCCACCACCTTTTCAGTGATCACAATGTCCTAATTTCTACTGCTTTCCAAGGCCACCACCTGATATTTGTCACATTATTCTCCAGATGCCGAGTTCTGCTGCTTTACCCTTGTCACTTGTGTTTGGATCCTAACTTTTCCTTCCTGTTATCTGCAGCCCCCATCTTCTCCCACTGTAGTGACTGTATCAAGTCTCAGGCCCTGAATCCTAACCCTCTCATACCAGGTAGTGTTTTCAGATAAGAAACAAAATCCGCTAGGTCCTTGCTACTTAAAGTATGATGTGCTGGCACCCCTGGGAGTTTATTAGACATGAAGATTCTACTGAATCAGAATCTGCATTTTAATAAGATTCCAAGGTGATTAACAGGCACATGAAATTTTGAGAAACACTTCACAGCAAGCAAGGAGATTTGGCAAGGTCAGAAAGTAGTTTGGTGGTGTTTGGCAAAATTTCTTGACCTTTCTCTTGTGATGTTATAGAGACAAATGGCTGCTTTCTAATATGGATCGCTGGTACTTCCATCCGGAGGCTTGCAACACAGGTATTCTGTGTCTTTTCATCTGGGGGATGGGTTTTGTGCTCTAAGGATTAAATCCACGTTTGTGTCAAGATGAAATTGAATGAAAATTCTGACAGGTTAGGTATTTGAGGAAATATACTCTATGACTGTTCTACCTGGTGGCATTTTTTAAAATCAAATGATAGTCATTGCACATTCATCACAGTTTAGAAAGATCCTGCCTCACATCAAATGAAGGGATTCTGTATTTATGAATTGCACAACAGAGGAAAAGCTCCTGAAGTTCATTTTTTAAAAATCTATAGTGTTTCCCTTTTCCTACTACAGCCTTCCCAAACCCTCCTTCCTCCAGTTCCTCTGGAACTAGCACCTGAGTACAGAGACTAGCATGGTGGTGATGGGGAATGTCATGGAGAGAAGCTTTGAGAAATGACAGAAATTTTGGGGAACACGACTGAGTTTGTGACCCTTCCTCCTAATATTTAAAAATAATTTTTTTTGTAGTTGTAAATGGATAGAATGCCTTTGTTTATTTTTATGTGGTCCTGAGGATCGAACCCAGTGCCTCCCACATGCTAGGCAAGCGCTCTACCACTGAGCTACAGCCCAAACCCCTAATATTTTTACTCAAATCATATCTTTGTAATATAAGGGTACTGTGATTCTTATTTTGTTTTATTTATTTAAATACACTCAAACCATGCTCTTCTGTTCTTAAAAAGCTATGGGTGCTGTAAGAATGAATTATTGTGAAAATCTTAATCCCCCTTCATACAAATCAATCAATCAACATGCACACAAAGAAACAGGTTTAGAGCATCTGTTATGAAAGGCAGACCCAGAGCTGAGTGAGGCTGAAAGGCCAAGGTGGCCTCTGCAGCCTACCTGCCCACACCACTGCACTTTCATTCATCTTGCCATTAAATGACTGAGGAAAAACCCGAAAGGCACAGGCTGCCTCTCTTCCCAGCTTCAAACACACAGATGTTCCTCATATTTCTGATGGAGCATCTAATGAAGATGACTTCTATTCTGTGTGCGGATATCAGTTTGACCTGATGCCATCCCAGGAGCACACCTGGGACTGCTGTCGTCTCCTGAAAGTGATGGGCTCCCTGATATGCACAAGGTAATCTGCTGTTTTTCTTCAGATATGACAGGGCTTGGGAGCTGGGGTAGAAAAAAGGGCTTAAAGGCATTAAAAATAAATAAGAGGAATGGAAAGAGTTCTCCCTTGCAAAAATGAAAAGGGATAGAGGTCAATGACTAGGAAGATTGAAAGTGCCCCCAAGCCACTTAATTAATCAAGAGGTGGCAGAATTTACAGTTAGGTAGAAAGGTAGGTCATTTCTTGCTTCTTGGACAGTAGTGGTGGTTAAAATACAAAAAGTTAAAATTCAGAGTGAGGCAGGATCTTTCTAAACTGTGATGAATGTGCAATGACTATCATTTGATTGTAAAAAATATCACCATGTGACCACACCCTAAAAAAATGCAATGTGCAAATTTCAAAAGTAAACAGTGCACTCTGGAAAAGACTATCCTTGTTTATGATATAAGACGTCCACCTGTATCATTTCTTTTTCTCTGCAGAAATTGAGAGAAGGGGTGAATGCTTCCCTATTGCAACCAAGTACTTGTATTCTATAGTTAATTTAATATAATGGGCGGACCTATCTAAGGACTAGTATGCAGCAGCCAACTTTAGCTGACTAAGGGAACAACAATGGACAAATTCACAGATCAAAGTATGGTTTCTGGAAGAATAGGTAATTATCATTATTAGCTAAAGATACACAGTTTCCTATGAAAGGCATCAATCAAATCCAGTCTAAACAGCAAAAATTCTCAAAGTGTGGTCCCTGGACTAATAGCATCAGCTTCTCCTGGGAATTTATTAGAAATGCAAATTTTCTGCTCCCTCTCCCCTGACTTGCTAAATCAGAAACTGGGACCAGTGCTTCATTAATAATTTAATAATAATCTCTTCCAGTAATTAGGATGTCTACCAGTTTTGAGGACCACTGCTACACAGAGTTGTCTGAGGAGGGAACATTATACAATGGAAAGCACCTAGCCTCTGGAGGCAGGCCCAAATTCCTTCCCAGCTTTGCCATCATTAGCTGTGTGATTCTGGTAAGTGCATGGCTTCCCTGAACTTTAATTTTCCCCCTGCCTAGTGAAGGGTCATCTCCTGTCCTTGTAGATCTGTTGTGGGTCATGTGAGAAGATGATGTAAGTTCTTTTTTTTTTTTTTTTTACACACCAGGACACATTGGTGCTTTCCCTCTTCCCTGGAGCTGGATTCCTGCTGAAAAACATCTAGGAGATAAGAGTCACCAATATTTGTAGAAAATTAAGAGTACTTTCAGATACGCATGGACATTACTCCATGAAAATCAGATGTCTTATATTAGGTGGGCTGACTGTAGCTCCTTCCTGGGCTGTCCTTTCCTGGAGTCACTGGCCACATCTGAACTGAGATGAACCCAAGTATAAAGTACACATTGGATTTTTAAGACAATATAAACATGGCCATTACAATTTGAAATGAAATTTTGGATATAGTGGGTTAAATATATTACTGAAATTAATTTCACCTTCGTGTAACTTTAAAAAAATGTTACAGGAAATGTTAAAGCACATGTGTGGCTCACAGACGTTCCTGATGGACAGCCCTGGTCTAAGCATCCTTGGGGTCACTGCATTTTTCTAAAAGCCTACTGATAAAGATTTCTAGCTTCTTGGCTACAATTTTTATACTCTCGGTGGAGTTCCTCATTATCATCTTTGTAGTTGCAAAGGATTCCACAATCTTTTCATCAGTTCTTCACCACACAGTCTGAGGCAGGTCACTGCTGAATTATGAGGCTCATTAAAGTGATTGTCATCATTCAAAGGCCAGTGGATGCCTCCATATACATACACACCTTCAAAAGCAGGGAATTTAGATCACAAGGGGGATAAAAATATCTCTGAAAAGGAACTACAAAGCAGAGGCTGTGTAGGGAGCAAATGCAAACATGGCAGTAACCTTGAGTACCTAGGGCTTGCTAATAGTGTCCACTCCTAAGTAAAGTTCACCAAGTGACGAACTTCCAATACATCTTGCATCACTTTCTCTCCCTCCCAGTGGTGTTTTCTTACAGGAAGAATCTAGAGACTTGTATAACCCCTCAGATATTTAGAAAAGTCAGTTTTTAGGAGATGAGAGTTCTTTAAGCACCACCACCCCATTCTATCTTTTCTTGCTTAACAAAAGACAAGTGTAAGGCTATTCCCTCAGATATCTATTTGTCCTAGACTTGACTTAAAAATGGGCTCTTGGAATCATCTGTCAACCAAATGTATTACTGAGAGAAACATTTATGGAATTACCTGAGATGAGATGTGTCAGATGACAATTTCTTATTTGCACTTCTTTTAAATTATTCAAGACAACACAAACCTGCTCTGATCTTTAAAAAGATTTTAGCACTATGGGAACTTGCACTCTGTGTTTTAAATACTTAGTCTTATTTTAAAAAGAAAAACAACTCTTAGGGGAGAGTCAGAGAGCATTCTAATAACAGAAAGAAGCCCCTCAGCATGAGGGTGTGGGACTGATCACATGCTCGAGTCTCATAGCTTGCTTGGGTGATGCTGCCCTGTGAAAAAGCAACCAGCTACATGAGCTGGGGGCCAGATGGTAAAGACAGATGACTCCAAGCCTGAAAAAGTGCATGAGAAATATCTTACCACTCTTTTATTTCAGTTTTTTTTTGGGGGTGCAGAAAGATCCCAGTTACTTAAGTTCAAATAAATATAGGGCACCTGCTTGATGCCAGGCACTAGGCCAAGCACAATGGGTACAGGACTGAAAGAGACACAGCCCAATTCCAGCTTGGACTAAAATAGAAATAAATGTCAGTCCTCTCTACACGGCCATGATTATGACTTTATTGATTTTCACGTATAGGGCTCACTGCTTTCTTCTTTCCTATTTGCAGGGCACCATTCTAAATACCAGGCCCTGGGAACAACAATGCCACATTTTGGGAGTATAAAAGGCATATTTAAATTACATTTTAGCTGCAGAGATATGTTACACACAGTAGAGAACAAAAAGTCATTAGAATCTGGACTTGGTATTCGAACCAAGGACGACATACATAAAATATAAACACAAAATTGTCAATTACTAGTGAGATGAGTGAGACCTGCTTAAATAATCTGAACATATTTCAGACTATTTAGGAAGGCTGTCCCCTACCCTGAGACAAAAGATTCTTTTTTTTTTTTTCTGAAAGAGACTTTTGAATACTCATTCAATTCACTGCAAGTTTTATATTTTATATATGCCAGACTGTAGCTGTTGATATTGGTGTGAACATCAACATCAGGCCATGAGAATAAGGCTATCAAAGGTTCAGAGTAAGGAATGAGTTAGTTAAAGGTTAGGCACAAACTTCATGAATACTTGTAACCTCACCTTAGCCCTGAGTTCATTTCTCCACATGTGTTTTGGAGTACAGTTTTTTTTTTTTTTTTTGGTTCTTGTTGTTTATTTTCTTTCTATCTTCTAAAATAGCACTGTTCATCTAGTTGTCTACTTCTTTAAGGAGCGATCTCCATCCCCACCCAACCCTCAGCCACACAGCAAGACTTATCTGTCTTTAGTTACCAACTGTCTTATCAAGGCTAATACTACACTAATCACAGGGGCTGCTGTCATAATCTTTCTCTCTCTTTTGTATTTTGTTATGTTTGATTCTCAAAGAATTTTCCTATTTCCCACCTGGGCTGTCTCCCCTTTCTCTCGTTACTTCTAAGAAGGAGGCAGCTCCCTGAATGGTCCCAGTTCTACACCCTTCCCTGTGCCTAAGTCCTCTGCTATGTCATTTTGTGGGCCCTTGCCCCCCTGAGGGAGGAGTGCAGGGACATATGACTTACTTCGACCAGTGGGATGTCTGTAGATGCGACACAACCGAGACTTCACCAGTCTGTGTGCTATTGTGCTTGATTATCCTGTGTTGTCTCCAGGAGGGCACTCTAACCCATGAGTTCCAGGAAGAAGATGAGACACACATGGGCAGAACCACCCCCAGAGAAGTCTAGCCCAGATGCTTCAACCCCCAGGTGAAGACTCGTGAGGAACAACAAGTGGTTGTCTTCATAAGCCACTAGTGTCAGGATGGTTCATACCCAGCAGTAGCCAGCTGACACTGTCTTCCCCAAATCACCACAGATTCCAGGTTCTCCCCTCCTCGACTTCTTAGATTTCTTTCTCATCTAACTTCATTCGGCCCTAGCACCTGGTGGCAAAAAGTGAGACCTTCTGTAGCTCTAGGGAATTGAAAATAAGGAGAGGAAGTCAGGGCAAAGGAGGACCATGCTGATGCCAACTAGGCGATCACCGATGTCACTGTGCTCATCCTGCTCCTGAATCCATCCTCTCCTGTCCTTTCTCCCCCCAGCCCTTACTTCTTACCCTTAATTCTTTATGTTCCAACTATCTCTCTGCACAGTAAGGCTGGGGTTCTATTATAACTATTGCTAATATTTATTGAATGCTAAGCACGGAGCTAAGTGTTTTACTTGGTAAAACATTATCTTTTCACCCTTACTCTGAAGCCTATTTGTCCTAGACTTGGTAATATGATCTACATCTTGCACATGAAGAAGCTTGAGACATCAAGCAATTTGCCCAAGATCTGCTGCTAGGAAGTGCCCAAGCCAAGGTTCTAATCCAGGAAATCTGATGTCGAAGCCTGTGCTTTCTAATCCAGGCCACACTGCCCCTTCTTGTTAATTCCTCTTCATTCTATTTTCCACTGTCATTCTTCTCCCCTTCCACAGGCAGGGGAAGAAAAAAATCTATTTTTATTGGAATATATTTTTGTAAAATGTGGACAGTTTGATATAAGTTACTTTCAATTTATCTGAATTATATTTTATTTCCTATTTTATTCTGTTTATTTTTTCACTAAGTGTTTTTAAGAACTGTGTTACTATGTGTTCATCTAATGTGTTGCCCCTTCACTGTTACATCGTTCCCACTCACCCCAAATTTCCTGTGCCCTCTTCAGTATTGAACAACCTGTACACTCCAACTTCTGACCACAAGTAACGCCTGCGTGAAAATCCTCAGACATGGTTCCTTATGGCCCTGGTGAGAAATTGCTGAACACAAGGAGCAGAATCACTGGGCCATAGGGAATGTTTTATCCACTGGACTAAATTGCTTTCCACCATGGTTTACGCTATTCTAGCAGGACTCGAAGGCACAGCTCTACCTATTGTCCTGTCTCAATTCTGCCAGCCCAATAAGTGCAAATTGATGACTCGTTTTAATTTGCATTTCTCTAATTAGGAATGATTTGGGATGTTTCTCCATTTGCTGGTTTCTGTTTTCGAGTTTCCTCTTTTATAAATTACCCCTTTATAACCTGCTCATTTAAAAAAATATTTATCTATTCTAATTTGTTATATATGATGGCAGAATGCAATTCATTTTATATTACATATATAGAGTACAATTTTTCAAGTCACTGGTTGTACACAAAGTATTTTCACACCACTCGTGTCTTTATACAGATACTTAGGGTAATGATGTCTAACTCATTCCATCATCTTTTCCACCCCTATGCCCCTCCCTTTCTTTCCCTCCACTTTGCCCTAACCCTCTGTACTTTCTGCTCAAACTTGCTGTACACCTAAAACGAATCTAAGAAATAAATCTTATTAATTAAAAAAAGATTCCAGAATTGTTCCTTAGGCCTACTGAAGCCAGAATAGACCTACTGAAGCCAGAATTTGCATTTTAAAGTAGGTAGTCTAGGTAAATGTTATGCTTATAAAAGTTTGATAACTACTACTTGAAATCTATGATAATAATAATGATAATAATAATAATAGTTTGCTATAGTTGTTACCAGTGCATATAAATTGCTGGTGAGGGGAGGAATCACTTTATATTGTATCCCAAGTGATAGCCAGAGAGATATAGGTTTCGAATGGGGAAGAGCCCCCCAGGATTTATTTTAACTTCTAATAAAAAGTTTATTACTTATATTTGTTTTATGTGGCTTTTATTTGCTATGTTTATGGTGAGGAAAATAAAGATGTGTTCTAACCAAAATCACAGACACCTACTAGCCTAGTAGGCACTAAATTTTTATCACCCTGTGGATGAACTAAAGTGATCGTATTCTTCAACCTACACGGGATTCTTGTCTTTATTGCTTCTTCTGCCTGGACAGAATCTCTTCCATCTATTACTTAAGAAGAACACCTCTCATGATATTTTTAAGGCTTGAATTTGTTTCACATCTGTCTAGCAATACAGTGAAGAAATTCTCAGCCATGTCAAAAATGGGTAACTCCTGGCTAAGGAGCCACATCTCCATCAGGGGAACAAGCCCTTCTTGGTGACTGTCATTGAACTTGTAGAAATAGGTGTATAGTTTGAGCTCTGTGGATGGAAAATTCTATAGAGGAATAAATATTGTAAAGAAATACCTTTTAATCCTTCCCCTTAAGATATAGGCATACATGAGAAGATTATAACAAAACAAAACCCCCAACCAATGAAAAAACACACCCTCGTCAGTCTTAATTTAAAAAAGATCCACAAAGCTACTAGAAGAAAGTAAAAAGCATCTTTAAGCATGTGGAGAAAGGCATCTCCAGTTCTTAATGAGGACTCCATTATGATTGAGTGTAGCTGGGAACAAAGAGAAACAGCAGGTCAAGGTAGTTAGAGGCATGGGCTCTGCCCCGCATGAATCAAGCACTGTCCAAGTGTTTGCAAAATACAGTCAAAATTCAAAAAATAACATCAGTAACTATGTGTCAGTCATTGTGACAGACAGTTTACATGCATTAGTCTCATTTTGTTTTCACAATATCTCCATGAGGCAGGTTCTGCTAATGTCCTTACAGATGAGGATAGTTAGGTCTGTTCAAGTTCACAGAGCTACTGGTGGCACAAATCAGTTTCCCAGGGCTGGCAGAGAGCTCTGTTTTTCCAAAAGACAGCAATGGAACTATATCAGAGATGAATATCTTGCCTATTATTAAAGGAAACTTAACTAGATGTCAAAGATCACCCATTGATCTCTAATTAAAATAATTCATACTGGTGAGCTGTTCTGTCTTTCCTCTCTCTATGCCTCAGCATCTTCCTCTCTAAAGGGAGGGAGTGGGATGAACTCACTGGTCCTCAACCCAGGCTGCACATTAGACTCTCCTGGGGAGTTTTCGTATCTTCATCTACTTGTATGCCAGCTGAATTAGAATCTGTGGGTCCCAGCACTGGTATATTTTTTAAAGCTCAGGTGATTGTAAAGAACCCCAAGGGCTTCCTGCCCCTAAACGTCCTCACTTTGTCATCAGATTTCGACATTCCTTTAACTTGATCCATAATAGAGATGAGAGGAGAGGGCTGGATTTACCACACCACATCTGAAGGGCTATTAAACCTACCATGGAGACTCCCTGCTAGGCTGACCAAAAGAATTACAGCTTTTCATGCTTTTAGAACATTCTCCTGAAAAAGGGGAAAAAAGACAGCTTCATTTGCTACCATGTGTCACTCTACATAGCTTCTTTGAGTCCCACTAACTAAGCTCAGGAAAGAATGTCAACCTAGTCTCTCCTATCTGGGTAGTCAGAGAACACTGGTTTGTTTTGTACACTGGAACCCAAAGGTCAGCTGTTGGTGAGAACCATCAGGCCAGCAGATAGAGTGCGTTTATGTAACTTCTTCTGGGCCTGCCACTTTCTCAAGGACAAGGGACAGTTGTTTTAGGCTTTCTTTGGACAAGCTTCCCCCTTAGGAGGCTCTGGGCCATGGCCCTCCTTTCAGCAAGTACCCATCTGGGCTTCTTCCCAGTGACCTGCCTGTCTAGTGGCTCTGTCAGGACATACATTGGGACAGCTGACACATACATCACAGCTTTTTTTTTTGACCAGGCCCCTGGCTGAATTCTACTCTCCAGATCTCCTGACAATGTTGTCACTCTCACCTTTGTGGGCTTTGACAGCACATCAGCTTACAGACGGCATCACATGGTAGTTACCAGAATTCTCATTTCACCTCCTGATTATCCCAGGCACATCACCGACGGTGACATGGTCAAGTTAGGGACAGGATAGCTACTCAGGCCAAACTGATTTTTTCTCCCCACCAAATGTGAGGCCCTGGCTGCGTGTGCAGTGAAGCAGGAAGAAAGTCGGTAAAATGCACGAGTAGAGCGTCTGCCAGGTATCAGCTGCCAACTGTCTGCAAAGTCCTGGTCAAGAGTGATCGTGTTGGTAGTTACAAGTGATTTTTATCCAGTGAAGTTTCTGGAGTTTACATTTTGAGTAGACTGCTCTGAAATGAATGCTTTAAATGATAAGAGACCATTCCTCATCTTCCCTATCATTCTTACTTGTCTCTACTTGTCCCTGTTTCATGACACATCTATCACATTTTTCATTTCTTCATAGCTGTGTCCTCCTTTGTTTTATTTAATACTAATAGACTCCCTGATATTTTTCCATAAGCTGACTTTTTAAAGCCTCCCAGCAGATGAAAGCTTATGTGTCCAATTGTCCTTGAGAAGCAGTCTCTGCTTATTATAGCATCATCTTTCACTGGTGCTGGAGTAAGTCAGCTGTCAGGGACGGGCGTTCACTCATTTTCTACAGAGATGGCACCAACAAGGTGCCCTTGTGGAGCCATGGATGTCACAGCAAGATTGGAGCTCAGAAAAACAACCCAGTACCTATAACACTAAAGATACTTAGGGTAAGCCCTGTCCGGCTCAATTTTGAAGCCAGTCTCTATCACTAGATGTGTATAACCCACAAGAAATATTTGGCAAGTTCAACTGAATGCTGTGATTCTGCACAGTGCTCAATGCACAGGAGATGCACAGTGCATTTTTTGGAACAGTTGAAATGAGGTTTTCAGAAGTGAGGTGACCTCCCCAAAGTGGCAGAGTTACAGTTTATTGTTCTGATATACCACTCCTAGATTCCTTTAATATATGGATCTTTTAAAATGTGTGCCGTGTGCAGGCAAATTTGTTTCCTCTGCAATCAGTGAAGTAAGAGACAAACTGCTTTATGTATAGAAGAAATATTAAGTGAAGATAGTAACTATTTACACAATGTTTTTCATTAAACTTATTTAATAAAAACAATAATAAGAGATGGTAAAATTTATTAAAGGACTTACTGTGATCTAGGAACTCTAGATCCTGCTCTGAAGATTACAGATAAACAAGACATAGAGGCCCTTAGCAACTTCGTGAGACCCTGTCTCAAAATGAAAAATAACAAAAGGGCTGGAGTCAGACATTATTACCTTATGTATGTGTATGATTGCACGGCTGGTGTGATTCTGCATTGTATACAGCCAGAGGAATGAGAAGTTGTGTTCCATTTGTGTTCAAGATGTCAAAATGCATTCTGCCAGCATGTATAACTAATTAGAATAACAACAACAACAAAGGGTGGGGGAGGTGGGTGCTGGAGATGTGGTTCAGCAGTTGAGTGCTGGGTTCAATCCCTGGTTCAGAAAAAAAAAAAAAGCCTAAGACTGAAAAGTGAAATTTTCAGATTTTTTTTGAGAGTCATATTTTGTGAAGTATTACTAGACCCAACACATATTTATAGAAATAGCCTCAACATTTATTTATCTCAGTATTCTTTTGTTTGACACGGTGTCCTTAGCCACCTTCCAGATGAGAAGAATAACTATGTTTTTCCCTTGCAGGGAGAAGTGACAGGTTATACTTCCATTGTGTTCTTTGACCTCACAATGGAATCAATGAACATGTAAGCAAGAATGGATAAATACCTCTTCTGCCAAAAGAGTTTTCTATATCTTAAAAATAAAATTTAAGTAAGGAATCCGAGGCCCCAAGAGATCTGATGAGCATTAAACTCAAGAGGACTAACATTTCACTTCATATCTGTTCTTCTCTTCACAGGACACCTGGGGAAAAACCAGACTCCAGGATGGGTAACAGAAGCTAGCATGAAAAATCAACTAGTTCAAACACAAGAAAATAAACTTCCACATACTTCTGGGATATTTATGGGGCAGAAAAAATTTTAAGAGGTATATTTGTGGTCTAGAATGATTTTGTAATTCTGAAAGATTAGAAGTAATTTTGTCTTGACATAAACGCAACTCCTTTAATGAAAGAGTTTGTATTACATGTTAAAAATCAAAACAGAAAATAGAGAAAGAAAAGCGACCACATACCAAAGTTATGCAGAACTTTATCTTAGAAAAAAGAATTGGCTACAGATTTGTAATGTAAAAATAAATATAATTTATGAACCTCGGTTATGTCTCATGAGGGTCAGTAATATTCACTGTTTTCACCTCTCACGACCATACTGCCAAATGGAAGCTGGTAAGTTTCAACCTAATTGAAAGATTTCATTTAAAAGTTATAATGGGAAGCTGATTGTTCATTCAGTGGTATGGTTACCTCCTGTATATCCTGTTCATTTCTCTCTGTCCCTCTCTTTCTCTTGACTCCCTTTTCTTTTTTTTTTTTTTCTAGCTGGTTTGATATTTACCTAGAGATCCTTGACTCTGCAGTCTTTATCTCAGGGACTAAAAAGATCATTGAAATGTCAAATTATTTTGCCTATGGAAGTAGAGTGGATAATGATGGAGCATATAACAGCCACCCAGCCATCCAAAGCCAGCTCTCCACTTACAGTCATATTCCTCAATTGCTTCTCACTGGAAGCCAACTAGTTAGGGAAGCCTGGAAGAAAAATATCCCTGCTTTGGGGGAACAGTTGGAATCCACCTCCCAAATTCATATGTCTTCCAAGTTACCTATAAGTGTGGATAAGTGTGGAGGTAATTGGGGGAGATAATCTCCAGTGGCACACCTGCGAGTGGCTCCTGTGAAATTCTCTTCTTCTCATGACCAGTGGTGGTGCTCTCCCTGGCTCCTTGCATGGGGTGGGGGTCAGGTGGGGATTAGACAGTACTGACAACAGAATGCCCCCAAAGCCATGGAAACCACTTGGTGAATGTGTAGCTGTAATTGTAACCATAACGAACACAAAAAGGATTTCTAAAAAAGTCAACAGCTTAAAATAGAAGGAGTAGCAATGGGTGGACATTATAAAGAGGCACATATAATTTAACCAAAACAAACACTTTCTAAGATTAAGATCTGCACAACAGAAAAGACACATTTCTTCATTCAATAATTCATTCACTCAACACACAATTATTGAGTGCCTACATATGGCAGACGTCATTAAAGTAGTGGGGATATGGTAGTGAGCAAAAGAGACAAAAAATTTCTGCTCCTGTCTTCCCTGGGGAGACAGACAACTAATAAGAAAAATAGGTGAAATATGTAGTACATTTCTCAAAGAGAAGGTAAAACCCAAGAGAGGGAGTGAGTGAGCCATGTGGTTTTGGGGGAGACTATTTCAGGCAGCAGAAAGAACAAATGCAAAGACCCTGAAATGGGACTGTCCCTCAGGTGTTTGGGGAACAATAAGAAAAACAGATTATCTAGAGTAGAAGGAGTGATGGGGCAAATAACTGATGGAAGGTCCAAGTAGCAAAGATGGAGGCATGTTTGCCTGGGTTTGTTAACTATGGTAGGTGACTTTGACTTTTCCTCTGAGTGAGATCATCTGAAGCCATTGGAGTGTCTTGAGCTGAGGGATGACATGATCTGACTTACCTTTTAGCAGGATCACACTGCTGCAGAGACTAGACTGAAAGGGTTCAAGGGCAGAGCTAGTAGAACCAAGCAGGAGTCTCTTGCAATAATAACAGGGACAGTGACTGATGGCCTGGACCAGGATAACAACAATAATGGAAGAAATGAGAAGATTATGGGCATGTTTTGATGGTAGAACTAACAAGATTTCCTTTTAAATTGTTAAATGTAAGTTATGAGTGGAAGAGAAAAGACTGAGGTTTTGGCCTGAAAATTGGAGGGATCTTGTTGACATTAACTGGGACAAGGAAGAGTGTAGGAGGAGGAGGCTTTGTGGGAAGCATCAGGAGTTCAGTTTTGGAAGTGTTAAGTTTGAGATGTTGATCACATGCTCAAGTAAGAAGCGGATCTATGAAATCAGACTTACTGCAGAGGAGGGAGGGGTTAAACCTGGGAGTTGTCATGATATAGATATTATTTAAAGTGATGGTGCCAAATGAGATAACCAGGAAGTTGAGTATAGCTAGAAATGATACTCCAGTTAAAAAGAGTGGAAAGATGGGGGAAAAATCAGCAAAAGAGACTGAATGAGCAGGAAGAGCTCCAGAGAGGCAGAAGGAAAATTAGGTAAGGTCAGCTACAGGAAGCCAGCTGAAGAAAGAGTTTCAAGATGGGACCAGCAGAGTCCACTAGGAAAAGGCTGCTGATGGATCAATATAAATATAAAAACTGAAACTTGACCATGAAATTTAGCAATTAGGAAGTTGGAGTGAACTTGACAGGACAATGTCTGTGAAATGCTAGTTGTAAAATCATGAATGGAGTGAGTTCATGAAAGAGTGAGGGAGAGGAATTAGAAGCAGCAAGGATATAAAACAATGCTATGAGGATCTCTAAGGTCTGCTCCAACTCTCAATTTGAGCCCTTCAGAAAAAGTACCAGGATGTATGCAGTTTTTTTTTTGGAGGCACATTGCAAGATGCTTTGAAGACCATAGCACTTTGTTCAACACAAATCCCACTGGGAAGCAGACAATTCACTATGGCTTGATTAAAGTTTTAATTCAAAGCACTTGAAGATGCTTTCTTCTGGGCTTCCTGATCTTACTTCACTGGATATTTTTATAAAATTTTATAGCTAAGTAAGCGCGTGGGTTTTAGAGGCTATTCTCAAGTGTATCAAAGTTTTGCTTAAATAACGTCTAAAGGCTACCAAATGAAAGCAAGACTAAACTCTGTGCTTATAGGGTTGACTGGTCAGGTTGAACCAATGACAGCAACATCTCTTAAGAATTGATTAAAAGTATTGTGCAAAAGAAAGAACTTATAATTTTGAGTAAAATGATTGGTGTTTGAATGGCAGTCCATTCCTTCCTAGCTTTGAAAACTCAAGACAAAATATTGAAGTTATCTGCACCTTAGTTTCTGATGTGTAGAACTAGGATGATGATAAATGTCTCACAGTGTTATTTCTTTTTTTTTTTTAAATTTATATATTTATTTTTTAGTTTTCGGCGGATACAACATCTTTGTTTGTATGTGGTGCTGAGGATTGAACCCGGGCCGCACGCATGCCAGGCGAGCACGCTACCACTTGAGCCACATCCCTAGCCCTCACAGTGTTATTTCTAAGACCAAATAAAATTTTAAATGGGGAAGGTGCTTAGAAATAAATAAAAGTCTGGGTAGATATTGGGGATTATAAATTACTTCTATCCACATGCTTTTAGTGAACTCTCCGAATCCATAGAGGAGGTGGGACTGAGTATAGGTGTTCCCATATTTAAACCCGAGGCTCTGAGATGTTCAGGGGGTGATCCAAGGCCTGCTGGAATTCAGATCAGCAACTAGTATTCTGTCTCTGTCCACACAGATACCACATGGCTTTAGAACCTAGTTAGGTAAGGACGTTCCTCTTTCATGGGTCCAAATTTCTAAATCTAATTCATTCCACTCTGGGTGGTATGAGGGCTCGGTCCGCATCAGTGTGTATCAGCAGGTGGTGTACAGTAAGGAGGAAACAGCAGTACACTAAAATCTCTTCTCCTTGACCTTTATATTTCCCTCCTCTCCATCACCCTTACATGCTATTGAGCCCCTAGAAGTATTTAATGTGTTCACTGCTCTGAGTGCAAGAGTTCTTAGCACCCTCAGATCCTCTGTTAAAAGGACACCTCTGAAGGTGTACCCTGAATTGGAATATTTTTGAGTTGGAAGGAACCTCAGATGCCATTTGGACAAACCCTGCATTTTATAGACCAGAAAACTTAATTCTTGAACTTTTAAGATGTTGGTGTCAGCTAGTATCAGGAACAGTACTAGCACTGGGCAGCTTGAATTCAAGTGCATGCTCTTTCTACTATATAACACTGCCACTCACAATGTGGCCATGGCATGGTGTGATCGCTAAAATCAAAATTTCAAAATATTTCTCAATTAGTTAAGCAAAATGAATTTATTCTAACTCCACCTATTATAGCATTAAAAATGTTTAAGCCACTTAATAAATAAATGGTAGCTTGGGTCACCTCTTGATGGATAATCATGTTTTCTCATTTGCAGTTTAAGTGCTAGAAGACAAAGTGACTTTAAAACTGCTCACCCAATTATCTGATAAGCAATTCCAAAGACTATACACACAAATGTAGAAACAGACCTCTTTATAAATGATGTCTGACAAGGAAAGAGATATTTGTGGCATAGGAGCTCTGGAAAATGTAATTATTTATCCTTTCACAATTAATGAAAGAAATTGAAATTGAAGCTTTCATTTCAAATCCTTTTTATCTGGATGAAACTTTAATTTTACATAATTAAATTGACTTCACAGTTCAGTGTGTTAAAATATGCAATTAAACAGGATATCAAGGTTAAATGCCTACTGTTGTTGGCTCATTTAGAAATCATGCTGCTGAACTCCTAAACAAGAAGGAACACCTGCCCATCCACTATTGTCCCCAGAGCCAGGGGCACACAGTCTGAAGGATTGGCTTCCCAGTTCATAGCAGAAGGCTGAGTTTTCTTGCATGTGCCAAATCCTGTATAAATTCAACTGGATTCCATACAGTGGGGTATTTTTTTTTTTTTTGCATGAAAAAAATCCTGGCACTTTGATGGAACTCCATAGATGATTAACCTTATCTTTAGATAGATTTTCTCTAAGATAACACTTGCATCTTCAATGTTACTTTCAGTTTACTGAAAACATGTTAAATGTCCCTCCTTTGAATTTTCCCATTTCATACTTTTTGATAGATTCAGCTAAGACTTTTTAAAAATGACCTTTGCACTCTTGGGAAAGGAGAGGCTTAAGAAGCATTGGAGAGGTGTAGAGGGGCTGCTGAAATGAGATTGTGGTGAGTTCACGGGAAAAATATCTTGAGGTGGAGCCTTTTATTTGTGTACCTCCTCCTTGTTTTCTCTTTGAATAGCATCTCTTTGTGATGATTGATTTATGGCTCAGGAGCATTTTAAATTCCCTTTCATTTTGGCTCTGTGAGTGAAGCATAGTTCAACAATTAGAACTGAGTTCCCTTCCCTTCCCTGATACACGCTAGAATTCATGAAACAATCATTTTAGTTTATCCACAGAGGTAGTTGTTGAGAAGCACTCATGGATCTAAGCAATATCTTTGCTATAAAAATACATGGAAAATGTGACTCTATATAGTGGCTTTTCCAGATAAATGGGGAGGCATGTTGTTGGATTAATTATAAAAACTAAAAAAAGAATATATGCCCATAATAGGTGATTTACTCCTTAGGCAGAACTTCTTCAATCTGGGGGTGTATGGTACAATTGCAAGATTATTCCCTCTATGATACTCCTTCTACTTATAGAAGTAGGTTGATATGGTGATTGGTAGAGCACAGAACTGGAAGACGATGTTGGAAGATAATGCAGTGTGTATGGTGATATAACTGATAGAGGAATGTATGAAGGATTTATTCTCTGGAGCCAAGGTCTGAGATATGGCATTGCTGCTTCTATGACATCAGAGGGCACCACGGGCTAACAAATTCTTCTAAAACTCTGAGCTAGAACTGGATTTGCCTTTGACTCATTGCATCACTCTGGAACCAACATGAGGCCTTGGCTACCAAGGGATATCTTAGTAGCTTTATCAGAAAAAACTAATAGTCAGAAAAATGTTTTTAATAATGAAAAATTTATGTTAATACATTCATACAAACTGCAAATCTATCCATTTATGTATAATAAATTTCATAATAAGAAGTTATTCTAATATTTTAATTTAACCCAATCTGTCTTTCCTTAGGATACTGATGACACTTAGTTTTGGTTATTGCATCTGCTTAAAAGCTATCAAACTATTAAACTGCTACTAATAAACTACTATTTAGCAAAACTATGTTCCCACACACAACATAAAAAAAACCCCACTGATTGGATCATTGATTGGTCTTTTGTCAAACAAGCTGACTTTGGAAGTTTCAACATTGAACAAATGTTTAAATTATAAACAATAAAGGCTGCTTTGTAAAGCAACTGTAGACCTTGTACCATTTCTTAGAAACAGGCAGGTTTGATTAGATTTTGTGTGAGGCGTAGAAATCTTGGACTGATTTTATACAGACCGTATAGCATGAGGGCCTGACATGCCTTCATAAGAGAGCTATTTGCATCTTCCATCTTTCATAATGTAAGAGTCTTACATTAAAGACTGTGGATTGAGAAATGAAAAGGCAGTGTCATTGAAATGTTTCATCAGCGTGGCCTGATGCTCTCTGTTGCTTTATTGGTTCTATTTGATCTGATGTGGATGAACTGCTACTGATTTTAGACCTTCAGAACACACTGGAAGAAAATGCAAAATGGAGGAGATGGAGAAAATAGAAAAATCATATAGTGATAATCCCTAAACCTTACATCAGTCTCTTTTTTTTTCCCATCCAAACATTTACCCACATGTTCCCTCCTAATGATAGTTTCCTTAATGAAGATTCAGAAGGGATCAGACATCAATATTTAACTGAATCAACCAGGAGAACAGACCCATTTTGAAAACTGTGGAGTATGTATTCTATAATCCTGGCTGCTCCTTTCTGAAGCATGAATTGGAATTCTTAATGACCAAGTAAAAATGTTCCTGCTTTTGTTATTTCCCCCTTTTTTTCCTGAATTTTCTTGTATTTGTGGCCAAGGATATCTAGGTCATTAAAGGTTCTCAATATAACTTTGAACTTAGGGAACAAATGCACTCTAGTCCATTACTGGACGGCAATGGAAACCAAGTATTTGCAGAACATGGTGGTTTTTTATTTAATCCATTGTTTCAGGAAATGTGATTTGTTCTAAGTTGAGATCTCCTTGCCATTAAATCTGAAGTGAACTAGACGGGAGAACTGTATACATTCAACAAGCCACAAAGACAACAAGAAAACCACATTAGTGAGTGCGTGTGAATGTGCTAAATGCATAACATAAATTAAAGTGTAATGATTATCTTCATATTGTCTTTTTTTTAATATACAAAGGGCAACTCTGAGAGGGAGGCAGTTTTGTTTATAGGATGACTCCCCCGTGAAGAAGTTGCTTTTGAGTTTGGAGTATTTTTGATAGGACTAAGTAAACTCACACACGTTCTGTCTGTATCCCAGGGAGCTAAGGTTTGTGGATGCTGCTTTTCTCCTGAACTGCTCCATTTTACCTCTTCATGCTTTACAAGCATAAAACAGTGATGGTCTGAATATGAAGCCTGCCACACAATCATTACATGTGACATTTATGTAGAAATTAATATTGGCGTACATTGGTGACCTGTTAAAGCGATTTTTGAAATTAGCAACTTCTTGAAAAATAAACAAAATTTCACAATTCAAGGATGGATTTAGTTTCCAGTTAGGAAAAATGCTAGTAGAAGGAGCCACTCAGCTGAAGGTGCTGATATAAGTTCAAAGTTTTAAAGTTTAGAGATAACATAAAGAAAACAGGCACATGGACTTAAGCTGTAACAAAACCTTGACATAAAAATTCTGTTCTAAAAACTGGAAAATCAAGAGTCATCTTGAATAATGACTTGCTACCTCTTATTCACCCACTGTAACATATTTATGCATTTACTCACCAGTCCTACTTTCTGTGCTAGTTTCTTTGTGTTTCAATGGGCAATTCCTTTTGAAAAGATATCTGAGGATGTTTGATTATCTAGATAACAAGTTTAAAATCCAGCTAACTTAACTACTGTAAACTCTAACTGCAACTATTTGAGACCAGTGTCACTGCTTGTCTCTGAGATGATGAGTTTGAATTCAAATAAAGTGATTGTGATGACTTTAGAGATTTCCCAGACATTCATTGCACCCTGGAAAATAACTGAACACACGGAAACACTTCCCATTCAACTAAATGGACTCCCCCGCAATGTTTCATCTTAGCCATTAACTGATGGCAAACCTGAACTCAGAGAACAAGAAACTGGAAAAATGCATTTAAATAATAACAGACTTAGGCAGCCACAGAGAGATGCCTCAGAAAGTTAAGTGCTTGTGCAAATTTCTATAGTTAAGTCTGAGGGAAAGTCTGGTAATCAGACAGTATTAACAGAACAGCAAACTAGAACCAGAGGGAAGCACTAGTAACTTCATGGGAAAGAATGAGAATACCATTTTTTTGTGCATACAGTGAGAGCTCCCTAATGCGATCTTACCTTTGTTTTCTGCCTTCAGTTCCTCTGCCATCAAGCTGTCTTGTCGGTTACCAAGCACAAATGCTAGAAACGAGAGGATCAGCGCATCCAAAATTCCAATAATAGCCAGGATGTATGCCCAGCGGACTGAACAAGCCCCAAGAGTGTACTTGTCTGTTTTGTCTCCACACATCCGCTTTACTTCATCTGAATCCCAGCCATCAGGGAAAATCATACAGCCGAGCACAAGGCAGGCAGCTTGAAGAGAGAGAGAAAGGGGAAGAAACAAAACAACGAAAAGTTAGCATTTTATTTTAGCAAATATTTCCATTGTTGGTCAAACCATTATTTAAAATCTATCTTGAGGTAGACAGCAACAAACCTCATCACTGTTCCACTCTGAGCCCTTGGGCACGTGTCTGTATGTGTGTGTGTGTGTGTGTGTATGTGTGTCTTCCTGGTAAACTTGAAAGCAGCCCAGCCTCTGCAGCAGAGAGGATTCTGGGAATGTACTTTAGGGTAAGCCCATGCATTCTGAGAGGCTAAGGTAGATTGATATATGAGAAAATATTAAGAAATTGGATTTTCGGGTACATTTTTGGGGAGGCTTCTATTGCAAATAGACCATTAGGAATTCTAACACTGCAGAATGGCAATTCAAGGCTGGCCTTGAAGAGCTATGACAGTAGCCAGATAAGGGATTAGGATAACATGGAAAGTACCAGGGTGTGTATTGACTTTGAATCACTGTGAAAAGTACATTGACATTGTGATCCACCCCTACTCCTACAGAAAAGTTTCTTGAAACTATTCTGAACTTGTGCAATACACGCTGATACTTTCTATTCTACTTGCCATTCTAGTTAATTTTTTTTTTTTTAAGAGCCGAAAAACACTGTAACTTGGTGTGGCACCACAGAGCTTTTACGGAAATTAAGAAACTCAAAAGAATATTTACATTCTATTTCCCAAACATCACTGCTGGAAACATGATTTTTTTTAATAGAAATATGTTACTTTGAAAATTAAAGAAGATTAGTAGTTATTGTTGCTTCTTTTTATATTTAATTGAATTATTTAGGGGCATATGACTGTATATTTAGATTAGAGTTTTCTGAAGAGGATGTTTCTTCATTCATTCACTCATCCATTCATTAGCATCTCCTATGGAGTACTAGGCACTGTTCTTGGAGCTAGAGATACAGTGATCAAGAAAAGAGACGTGGTTTATCTTTTCATAGAGCTCATGTGATATCAGAAAAACAAACAAATGAAAGACTAAGCATGCAAATAAAATAATTGCAAGTTGTGATAAGTGCTGAGTAGGAAAGACACTAAGAGCTCAGATAGAAATAAAGGTCAGGTAAGGCCTCTCAAGGGGACGACTTACTGTGCTTGAAAGGCTATAAGGAAATCAGCTACTGCATTGGGCAAAGGATCACGTTGGGGTTACAAGGCAGGTGGGGTCTATACATCATGGCTGGTTATTGTTTCCAAGGTATGTAATTTAAATGCTACACCATGTTGGAGCTCTGTGACTATAAGGGACAAACAATTTCTGAAGCTAGCAAGAGGGGTTGCCATATTACTGTTGCCTTACTGCAACTTTAATGAAGAAAACAAACATGGACCCTCCTTTCCTTTATAAAAACAGGTACATGGATCTACAGGGCAGAGCTGGAGGAAACAGAGACAAGAAGCGTGGAAAGTAGAAAGACTGCCTGGGGAAACTTTGCTTCAGTGTTCCACGCTATCTTACAGTGGGTAGTCCAAACCTCTGAGTCACACTCTCTTCTTTGCCACACATCCCAAGTGTCACCAATCTTCCCATCTCTACCTGTGCAGCATCTGTGCATAGACAGGTACTAATGACACTTTCCTACTTCAACCTTCCTTCCCGCTCCTAGCAGACCCTAACTGCTCCCTGCTTGGAGTTCACCATCTGCTAATCCAGATTCCAAGGGACTGATTAGACTGTTAGACTCAAAACGTTTTGCTGCTGTCCCTTGGGCATTGAAAAATATCCAGGTATTTTAGGAGCTCAAAAGCTCCACAACCCAGCCCCAACTTACTTTTCCAGCCTCCCCTTTAGACTCTCTACTTCACTGGGGTTGAACCACACATAACCCCAAGTTTTTGGATTTCTCCATTTTCTCTTCTGCCTGGGGTGTTTACTAGGAATGTCCCTAAAATTTCACTCTTAAATATTTTTTAATACTCAAGCCAAACACACCATTCTCTGCAAAGCAAACCCTCTCAAATTCTTCTTGATCTATAAAACTGTTCTTCCCTGAGAGCTAGATCTTACCTAGAGTATTTGTTGCTTTTCATATATTTGTAGTTTTTAAATTTATAATGAACAGTCTTTAAGCTTTCTGCGGAAAGACTCTTTGGTCAGTTACCATATCATAGCATCTAAAACAGTTTCCTGCACAAAGTAGGCAGTAAAATGGGAAAATGAATAAATAAGTAAATGAGTTGCAATACTTAGACAATACACTCTAAAATATAGTTCATGGAAGTTAATACTATAGTTACCCAAGGTCACAAATCTGATTAAAGATGGATTCATATTTAGGTAACATTTGACAGAAACAACTTGGTAATGACTAGACAACAGATTACAAATACTTGAGAGTATTTAAATAAAGTGAAATTGGTGATTTGAAAATATTTTTAAAAATTTCAGCACTGAGAACCCAACATGCTCTCCAAGGCATTGCCTAATGAAAATGACCTGTGTATTTTGAAAGCATGTGATTTCCACAAGCAAGATTCACTTTATTTGGGGCAGTGCAGAAGATCTTTGAATCTAAACTATAATTTGGAGAAACACTTCTAAAGTAGTTTCAGTATTTTAAATGATTTTTTTTTACATAGTAAATACTTTTTGTTTTTGATGATACTGGGCATCAAACAGAGGGTTTCTTGTATGCTAGTAAGTGTACTACCACTGAGCCACATCCTCAGTCCTTTTTATTTTTTGAGATAGGGTCTCACTAAGTTGCTGAGGCTAGGCTGGAGTTTGTGATCCTCTTGCCTCAGCTATTGCTGGGATTACAGGTGTGTAATCCACACCCAGCTAGTAAATACATTTTATCTGCAAGACAATACTTTCTTATATATATATAAAAATGGGGATTACCTGAAGAATAATGTAGGTCACAGTAGAGCTAAAATTAATAGAAATCACGAAATTACCCAAGCTCAGAAAGGTTATTGGGCCTAATAGGACAACTTCACCACAGCAGGGTGTTTGTAGAATGGTGACATTAACGAAGACACCTTTGCTCAAGGTCTTTCTGTCTTGAGGGTAGACTATCTTTAAGATTTCCATTCCTGGGAACTCAGAGTTATAAATTGAGATGAAAAGAGCTGAGGTATTATTAACACTCAGAAACTAAAACCACAGGAAAATATGAATGACAATCCATGGTTCCCTATTTTCAAAGTATATGGCTTATTCAATAAAATTTTAAGTGAAGAATATGGGAAGATAAATAAAAAGATTTCTAACTATATCTTATGCAAAGGATATTTTGCTGAAAGTTGTAAATACAGGGATTGAACCCAGGGGCACTCAACTACTAAGCCATATACCCAGCTGGTTTTTGATATTTTATTTAGAGACAGGGTCTTGCTGAGTTGCTTAGGGTCTCACTAAATTGCTGAGGCTGGCTTTGAACTTGCGATCCTCCTGCCTCAGCCTCCCAAGCCACTGGGATTACAGATATATACCACCTTGCCTGGCTAAACACAGAATTTTTGAAACACAATATTTTTTTTTCACAATCTAAGGAAACTGGATGTTTAAAGATATCTTAAAACTTCACTAACAATGCCAGGATTTTGGGTTCCTGCAGATAAATATTTAGGTCCATTTAGCAAGGGTAGCCCAAGTCTCCTTTAGGCTACCGGACACTGTAAAATGTCCAGGTTGTCCATCTGCTTTTTGTCAACTTTTCCTTATCATGAGGGATTTGAGCTCTAATTTATCTGATTAGAAAATCTACATAGTTATCTCATAGGATCAAAACATCATCGCAAATGCATTAAAAACTTTAAAAACGTATGGCTCTGGCATGAGTTTTCTCTTTTTGATGATGTTCATCAAACATACATTTTCTTCTCCTGATCCTTCTACTGGAATGTTTTGTTTTGTCTTTGAAAGCAAGTCTCCCAAACTTTAGTATGTTTGATTTAAGCCATTAAAATAGTACAGACTCTGTTGCTTTCTTCAGAATGGCATGACTATTATCTTCTGCATTAATGCTTGAGTGCTATAATAATTCTGTTTTCTGGCATTCTATTAACCAGCACCTTTTTAACCTGCATGATTTGCATAGCCGCTAGAATCTAACAGCTGCCCCCCATCCTGAGAAGTACCTGCAAGAGTCCTAGGCTGTCTCAGTCAATGAAAGATTAAATAATATTCCTCTTGGCTTCATAATTATTTCAGTTCTTTACAAATTGATCAGCTCTCAGAGGTAGCACCAACACTGAACAGTAGAGTAATATGTTTTAGTCAGCCTTTTCACTGCTGTGACTAAAGGATCCGGCCAGAACAATTTTAGGGGAGAAAAGTTTACTTGAGCGCTCAAGGTTTCAGAGCTCTTAGTCCATAGAAGGCCTGCTCCATTCTGGGATCAAGGTGAGGCAGAACATCATGGCGGAAGAGTGTGGCAAAGCAGATCACATGATGATCAGAGAGCAGAGACTCTACTCTCCAGATACCAAATATATACCCCCAAAGGCATGCCCCCAGTGCTCCACCTCCTCCAGCCATACCCTACCAGCCTTCAGTTACCACTCAGTTAATCCTTATCAGGGGATCAATTCACTGATTGGATTAAAGCTCTCAAAACCCAATCATTTCTCCTCTGAACCTCCTTGCATTGTCTCGCATGTGAGCTTTTAGGGGACGCCTCACATCCAAACCATAACAGTATACAAGGTACCAGAACATTTGATTAATTCACACAAGCTTTTTCCTGACCACAGGGGATAATGGAAAATTAGTTCCAATTGAGCTATTATCCCCAAATGGGTTTCTTATTAGAATGCCACCCAGGAAATGACTATCTTCCTTGCAGTTATATATTCCTCCATCTTGGCAGCAGGTTTCCTGAACGTATATCAGAGAACACTCTTGAATGCTGAGGAGAAATCAACGCTCACAAGCTGGAGGTGAAGAGGGAATGATGAACAGATGGGCTTCCTGTATGCTGCCATGATCTCTTCTAATCTAGAATACATAACAAAGGTGTCCTTGTGAGGGCATCACTGTTGATTTTCATTTCAAGCTTGTGCCAAATGGTTAAGAAGTGTTCCCTTTCTAAAAGGAAGCCCTGTGCAGAGCCTGCCCATCCCACAATGGGCTCTTCTGAAAGAGTACACAAATGGCTAATGGTTCCCCAGAGCCACTAATTGCCCTGGCATTTTTCTTGCTAAAGAGCTGAATGTAATCTCTGTGGAAAAATCCACAAACCTTGGTAATTGGGTCTTTCTCCAAAAGAAAATGAAGTAAGATGAAAAAAGCAACAGGGGGGTCTATGACTTGAGTTACTCGGGCCAGCTAATATTGCTGGTCCAACTATCCCAATCAGGGCTTTTAGTGTCGTGAACCTGAGAACTGCTTATTTTTTTTTTTTTTTGAACAGGAAGAGAAAGTCTAAATTCGTTCTTTATAAAGTCTATGCACTGTTGCACAAAAAGCATGATAAATTGCCTCATGTTGCCGAAGCACTCAAGGGGAACTTGGTGAAAAAAGGAACCTGCATTCACTTGACTCTATCAATTATTCAAGCATACAGTAGTTGAAGAAATTGATGCCAGCCAACGCTGCCAGGCTATGGAGGGGGAACTTTCACACAAGGATTGTTACTCTAAACACCTGGTAAAAGAGATAGACAACTCGTCCTCCCAGCTTCTTCATCAGCTCATGGCTGACAAAATGGAGCAATACGTGTTTTCTGGAAAAAGGTACAATATTTTTGCCTTAGTTTACTTCTAGAAAAATGGAGTCCCTAGATAACCCGGAACATGACATTCTATCCTTTAGTGTGTGGTGGAGAAAACAAATTGTGTCTTGAAAAATTTTGGTTTTAAAACCAATATAATTTTATGGGCATTTAACTTGGGGTCATATCATGAAATATATAACATCCCTTAGATTCATGGGGGGGGTGTTAAGAGAAAATATAAATAAACACTGAACTCTCCAAAGAGTTAGAAAGTTGTGTTTGGTGATGAGAAAGTCTCTGTATTTTGCCAAGCTACTCATTTGCCTGAAGAAGCACATAGTGCTGAGTTAGCTGTGAAAACCTGGATCATGGTGGTAAGCAGATGATTAAAAGTCCATCCAGACATGCCTGGATGAGCTACATAGTAAGTGAAGAAATATATTTTATGGAATATGATACCAAACAAGTGGGAAAATGCTTACTTGCATAATATCACTTGCTAATCTGCCCAAGTTTGAGGGTTAATAGCCAAATATAATGAAAATCAGAATTTAGGATGTAAAAAGTTAAATGTAGCTCTGGTCTCTAAGCACTGCTAGATAACCTTTGATATAGACTAGGGTCCAAATTCCTTGAAATACTGACACTCTGGGGTCAGGCTCTGCCTTTTATAATGACTTAGTTTTGGGAAGACTCACTCTAGGAGACCAGTACTCCCTTTCTAGGGCAGCTCCCCCACTGACCCTAGGCCCCTCACTAGGCCCCATCTCTTAAAAAGTTCTACTCTGACATCACCACACTGGGGGCCAAGCCTCCAACACGTGAATACATAGCACTGACCAAGACTAGGAAGGTAAGCATGCCTAATTCTGAGACACAGGTGAGGAAGTTCTTTTGGCCAAAGGATTTTATAATCTAGCCTTTCTTATAATAAAGGAACTAGTCTGATTTCCAACTGCTAGCTCCTCACTATCTCTCAGCTGGCTCATACCTCAGGAAGAGGGATAGAGGATTGCCATTCTTTGTTTCTTTGCCAACATTGATTTTATTTATTACTAGTATTTTTACATATGAATAAAGGAAGATGCAGAAATTTTAAATAGCTTACTCAATACAAAACCCCCTTGTTGTAGAACCAGGATTTGAACTTGACTATGCTATAATCCTCCACATGTACACAATAACAGTGCATGTGAAGTCACTTTAGACTATTGATTTTGCTACTCGGAACAGATAGAATCTTGGCAGGCTTAACATCGCTTTGGATATTTATAATTAGAAATTTATATGAGTGTGACAACTACTAAAATGAAAGTGACACTTAAAAGCTATTAGTTTTTAATGTATAAATACTTCTTTTGTTTGCACTAGTATTTCACCTATTCAGAATTTCATCTTATATGTAATGCTGAGAACATTAAATTCATTATAAATTCTAAACATATGAACTGGGAATTAAAGAGTTTTTGTTATATAAATGTATAAATAGAGTATATTTGGTTTTGTACACATTTTATAAGAAAACACATTTTTTTTTTTTTTTGGCTTGACTTTTTGGCTTGATATTTTGGCTTGATATTTTAAGTTGGCTATGCATAAGCCAAATATTTTTTTCCACCTATCATAGGCATGTTTTTATTTTACTTCTAAAAAATTGGTTCTTCTTACTTATACGTGTCAGTAGAATCCATTTTGATAAAATTATACAAGCATGGAACATATATTATTTTAATTAGGCCCTCACTCTTGTAGGGGGGCATGATGGTGGGGTTTACTTAGGTATTTTCATATGTGTAAGAGGTATATATTCCTGTTAAGATTGTACATGCTTGTCTGTCTATGTGTGCATGTGTGTACTTTATTAGCATATATATATAATATGTGTGTATATATATATGCTTACTTGAATGTGTGTGTGTGTATATATATATTTATACACACACACTTACTTGAATGTAGAATAATTTCTGCTTTGGATAAAAATAGACACAAATCAATAAGGTTGTTGTTTTAATGAAGCTATTTCTTTAAACTATTCTTTTAACTAGTTTCTTTGGATGATAGTTAACATAGTTTTAATGAAAATTTCAATATTACAAATCTGAACATATTGGCAGGTCACAAACATGTCTGAAATTTGTAGGAGAGGTCTTGGCTTATTTCCATGTGCTTAAATATGTACTGCATCCCAGACATAATATTTTTAAAAAATAAATATCATTATGTATATTTAAGACATACAACATGATACTTTAAGATACATGCATATGGTAAAGTTGTTGCTACAGTGGAATAAATGAACAGATCCATCATCTCACATCTATAGTTATTTTTCCTCTTTGTGGCAAGAATAGCAGGGGCAGAAATCACTCATTTAGCAAAAATCCCCCAAATGGTATTATTAACTATAATCCTAGTGACTCTTGATCCTTGCTAAGGATCCAACCCAGTGCCTCACATGTGCTTGTTTATCCTACATATTTGCTATTTTGTATACTTTCACCTGCATATTCCCATTTTTCTCCTTCCTTCCACCCCAATTCAGGTAAATACTGTTTTATTCTCTAGATTCCACATAAAAGTGAGATCATGCAATATTTTTCTTTCTGTGTCTGGATTATTTCACTTAGCATAATATCCTTCGGCTCCATCTGTGTTGTACTCAATGGCAGGATTCCTTTCTTTTTAAGAAGCTGAGTAATATTTCACTGTTCAACACACTACGGTTTCTTCATCCATTCATCCACTGATGGACACCTAGGTTGTTTCTCCATCTTGGTTACTGTGATTAATGCTGCAATTAACATGGGAATTCAGGGGTCTTTACAAGGTGATGATTTCATTTATTTTGAGTGTATACCCAGAAAACGGATTACTGTGCCACAAGGAAATTCTGTTTTTAATTTCTTTAGGAACCTCCATTGTGTTTTCCATATGGCTACACCAAGCTACATTCCCACTAATACTGTACAAGGGTTCTTTTTTTTTCCCACACTCTCACCAACACTTGTTATCTCTGGCGTTTCTGATAATCGCTATCCTCAAAGGTGTAAGGCAGGATGTCATGATGGTTTTGATTTTCATTTCCCTGATGATTAATGATGTTGAGCACCTTTTCATGTATCTGTTGGCCATTTTTATGTCATCTTTGAAAAAATGTCTATTTAAATCTTTTGCCTATTTTTAAATTGGGTTACCTGTTTTCTGGCTATTGAGTTGCATGAGTTCTTCATAAATCATAGATATCAACTCCGTATTTGATGTTTTTTGCAAATATTTTTTCCCACTCTGTGGATTTGCCTTTTCATTTTGTTGATTGTTTCCATTACTGTACAGAAGCTTTTGATGTAATTCTATTTTTAAACTTGCTTTGGTTATATAAGCTTTTGGTATGACATCCAAGAAATCATTGCCAAAGCCAATGTCAGGCTTTTCCTTCTAAGAGTTTTATGGTTTCAGATCTTACATTTAGGTCTTTTATCTATTTTGAGTTGTTTTTTGTTTATAGTGCGAGATAAAGATTCAATTGTGCTTTTGCATGTGGAAATCCAGTTTTCCTAGCATCATTTATTAAAGAGACTAGCCTTTCCCCTTTGTGTTCTTTTGGTGCTCCTGGTGAAAATTAATTGACCATCTATGTTTAGATTTATTTCTGGGCTCTCTATTCTGCTCTACAGGCTTATGAGGACACAGGATGTCAAGAGAAGAAAAGACCATTTTCCTCCAAGGCCATGCATACAGGACCCTGTGTGGTGCACCTGTCACCATTCTCCTAGCAATATCTGCTTCAGCCAGGATAATACCAAAGCAAAGGAGTTCTTCATGAGCCTCTAGACCACCCCCGTGTGCCATAACCATAACTTTATTTGTAAACCAGGGAGCCCAGATCCAGACTACTGAGTGGATACCCCCAATTTACCTTATGTTATTCATATTTAGTAGTAAATTTGTATTCACTTGATGTTCCATACACATATCATGAGAAATAATTGTACTTATAAAAATAATTCATGAGCTAACTGTTTTTTCCTGCATGGGAGGTACAAAAAAGGTGGAATACTCACTCTCTGCCTTGACTAACCACAGGACTTAAGGAAAATCACTGTAGGCTAAAGTTAGGTAAGGTCAGAAATCTGGTACCAATCTGGCTACCAGCATTTCAGTTTTTAGTATGGGTGCTGACCACAGAAGAAATATAATTTCTTCTCAGTGAGGACAAGCTCTCTCAAGCCCCAAAGAATTCCTGAAAAAGCACACCCATTTCTAGTCACTTTCCTAAAATAGGATGTGATCCTTAATACAGCATTTCCCACCTTAATTCTATTTTGTTGTGGTCAGAACATTTAATATTAGATCTACACCCTAAACAAAATTAAAAAAAATTCAGTTGTAAATGGACCCAATACCTTTTCATTTATTTATTTGTTTTTATGCAGTGCTAAGGATCCAACCCAGTGCCTCACATGTGCTAGGCAAGCGCTATACTACTGAGTTACAACCCAGCCCTAAACAATTTTTTAATGGTTAACTAAGCACAATATTGTTCTGTGGATCTCTGAATTTCTCCTCTTGTATAACTGGAATTTTATGCCCATTGGTTAGTAAATTCCTCATTTCCCCTCCCCGCTCAGCCCCTGGCAGTTATCACTGCACTCTAATCTTATGAGTTTGACTAGTTTAAACGTCTCAGGTAAGTGGGATTATGCAGTATTTGTTACTGTATGACTGGATTATTTCATTTAGTGTAATGTCCTCAAACTTCACGCATATGATAAATTGCAGAATTTTCTTTTTTTAAGGATAGATAATATTCCATGGTATGTATATATTACATTTTCTTTATCCACTCATCAGTCCATGGGCATTTAGGTTGTTTTTATATCTTGGTTATTGTAAACAGTGCTGTGCTGAACATAGGAGTGCTATTGTCTCTTTAGGATCTTCATTTCAATTCTTTCGGATAAATCCAAGGGGTGGGATTGCTAGATCTATGGAAATTCTTGCTTTAATATTTTGAGAAACATCCATACTATTTTCCACAGTGCATGCACCATTTTGCAATCCTCACTAACACCTTCCCCCCCCCTTTTTTTTTGAGTACTGGGGATTGAACTCAGGGGTATTCAACCACTGAGTCACATCCCCAGCCCTTTTGTATTCTTATTTGGAGACAGGGTCTCATTGAGTTGCTTAGTACCTTGCTTTTGCTGAGGCTGGCTTTGAACTTGTGACTCTTGCCTCAGCATCCTGAGCTGCTGGGATCACAGGCGTGTGCCACCATACCCTGCTCCCTCTCTTTTTTGACAGTAGCTATTCTAATGTATATGAAGTAGCATCTTATTGTAGTTTGGATTTGCATTTTCATGATGATTAGTGATATTAAGAATATTTTCATATACCTATTGGTTACTTGTATGTCTTCCTTTGAGAAATGTGTATTTAATGTTTTTAGCCCATTTTAAAATCAGTTTGTTTTTTTTTTTTTAAAGAGAGAGAGAGAGAGAGAGAGACAGAATTTTAATAATAAAATAATTATTTATTTATTTTTTAGTTTTGGTGGATACAGCATCTTTGTTTGTATGTGGTGCTGAGGATCGAACCCGGGCTGCATGCATGCCAGGCAAGGGTGCTACCGCTTCAGCCACATCCCCAGCCCATTGTTTTTGTTTTTGTTATCAAGTAGTAGGAGATCCTTACATTTTGGGGAAATTAACCTAGTATTAGATAATTAATTTGGGGAAATTAACCTAGTATTAGATAATCAATTAATATGATACACTACTACTTGGGCTAGGACTTCCAGTACACTGGTGAATTTTAGCAAACATTTAAAGAAGAATTAATGTCTAATCCTTCTCAAACTTATTTTAAAAATCAAAGAAGAGGGAATACTTCCAAACTCATTTTGTAAGAACAGTGTTACCTTGATGTTAAAGCCAAAGAAAAACACCATAAAAAATAGAAATTCGAAGCCAATATCCCTGATGAATATAGATGCAAAAATCCTCAACAAAATTCTGACAAACTAAATTCAAAAGCATATTAAAGGGACCATATACATTGCCACATAGGATTTATCTGTGATGCAAGGATGATTCAACACACACACAAAAAATCAATTAATGTGGGCTGGGGCTATATAGCTCAGTGGCAAAAGCACTTGTCTAGCATGTGTGAGGCACTGGGTTCAATCCTTAGCACAATGTAAAAATAAATAAAGGCATTCTGTCCATCTTTATAAGTACAAAAGTTTTAAAAAATTAAAAAATCAATTAACGTAATACACTACAACAACAAATTATGTTTAAAATTACATGATCTTCTCAATATATGAAGAAAATGTGTTTGACAAAATTAAACACCCTTTAATGATAAAAAATATATATATGTATGTGTGTGTGTGTGTGTATATATATATATATATATATATATATATATATATATATATATATATGAATATAGATGCAAAAATTCTCAACAATTGAGAAATAGAGCGAGATTGCCCCAACATGATAAAGGTCACAGGTGAAAAGTTCATAGCGGACATCACATTCAATGCAGTAAAGTTGAAAGCTTTACTTCCAAGATCAGGAACAAGGTGAGGATACCCATTATTGCTTTAAATTCCTCATATACTTAAAAGTAATATTTTAAAAATGCTTTCAAAACTTCAAATGGCAAAAACTGTTTATGAAAAACACAGAGCAAAATAAATGTTGCATACTATAGACATTGGAAGTGGAACTAAGCTTAAGGAAAACAAGTCCTTGCTTAAGATGCACTCATAAAGGAAAGACTACCCAAGAGTACCCCAGACTCACACACATTCACACATTTTAACAGGCACCTAAGTTTCCACACAATTTAGTCTCTCTCTTTGTCTCCTCCTGTGTGTGTATGCCCCCATTCTGCTCCTCATACAGTTTTAAGAACAGTTGTAGAAGCAATGGAGTTGCAGTTGCAATTTTTTTTTTTTTTTTTGCAGAGGAGGGTTGTAGTATCACTCAGGACAGCCATGATCTAGCCTAGGCACCAAATTTTATTTATTTTTTTATTTAGTTAACCTTATTGAAAGTGCAGAATAGCGACTTTGGTTCAGGATTACAAAATCTCGAAGCTGAAAGTTCTTATGTTTGTTCCTTCCCTCTTTAGTGTCATTTCCTCTCTCCAATCTCCTCACCTCTTAGATGTTTCATATCAAGGTTATAAGGACCCCCATGTGACTTAGTTATTGCATACAAAACAACTACTAAAGGAAAAGATTGCCAAGGAAAATTATCTGATTTTTTAAAAAAATTGCTGCTCCCTTTTCTCATCAGACATGTCTTACATTTTTTTAAGGCTTCCACACTTTTTGCTGCTCCTTAAAAAAAATTATCCACACTTTAAAAATTTGAGATAGACTATGGCCGATCTATGGTAAGGTCTTCCAGTAATGTGTGTTTGTTGAGAATGCTGGTGTATTAGAACGAGGCACTGTCCCCAGAGAAACTGTATTGGAAGAGGCAATAGGTTTCAAAAAAGGTTTGGACAAAAATCACGTCAAGAGAGGGTAAAAGGAGTCAGCATGCTAAACGTTCTGTCAAAAGATTTTCACACATCTTTCAACTTCAAATTCTAACAGCAGTAGCCCAAAGTTTATAGATAAAGCCTCGGCCAGTATGACAATCAAAGAACAATGCCTCAGTCGGTACAATGTGTTCCTTTGACTAAAACGAAATTTCATCCAGTCTTAACAAGCCAGTGAAATGTCCAGAAGGTGATTTTGCTTTGAAAATGGGACCCAGAGTTGTCTCAGCCTGATAGGACTGACAGAGGCTTTGGAAACTAAGCAGGGAGCTCGAATTTGTTTTCTGTGTGTGGTGGGCTTTCCTTCTCTTGGGGCTCTATGTTTTCATCCTTTTAACTATGGACCCAGGTTCCTTCTTGGCATTTATAAGTCTATTGTGATTCATTCACCACTTTACAACAGAGACTGGGGTATGCTGATGGAAAGATAGACTGGGATGATCTAAAGCATTTTAAATTCCAAGATGCTGCTCATTTGAATTACTGATAAATTCAGAGGATCTTAATTCTTGTTGGAGAGCAATGTTTAATTCTTGTTGGAGAGCTTAGAGTTTCTAAATGGAAATCGAGGGCATCTAGAGCAGCCATGATCTGGGCTTTGGTCTGGATTACTTAACTTGGCCACAGCTATGGGGAATAAAAAGAACATGAAATACATTGTTCATCCTCCAACCTGCCTACTCCCCCTCTCTGACGAGTTGGTTTTTACATACAAAAGAACTATCATTTGTGAAAACTGTGGTTTTGTTGATTTTAAAAAGTCAAACACAATCTAGGTTAAAATTTTCCTCAATTGTTCACAACAACTGTGGAAGCAACCTAGATGACCTTTAATAGATAATGGATAAAGAAACTGTGGTATATATACACAATGAAATATTACTCAGCATTAAAAGAGAATAAAATTTTGGCATTTGCAGGTAAACGGATGGAGTTGGAGAATGTCATGCTAAGTAAAATAAGCCAATCCCAAAAAACCAAAGGCCAAATGTTTTCTCTGATAAGTGGATGCTGATCCATAATGGGGCAGAGTGGGAGGGGAATGGGAAAAATGGAGGAACTTTGATTGGGCAAAGGGGAGGGAGGGGTGGAGAAGGGGCATGGTGGCAGGAAAGACGGTGGAATGAAATGGATATCATTACCCCAGGTACATGTATGACTACACATATGGTGTGACGCTGTATCATGTACAACCAGAGAAATGAAAAGTTGTGCTGCAATTATGTACAATGAATCAAAATGCATTCTGCTGTCATACATACCTAATTAAAATCAATAAATTAATTAAAAAATTCCCAGAATGGAGGTTTCAGATACAGATATGATGAATAAGGAAAATGGAAATACACATGCAAATGTAAAGATACATTGATGATGTAAAAGAATGGCTCATTAGTGATGCTATTTTTTTAAAAAAATTTTTTAGATGTTGATGAACCTTTATTTTATTCATTTATTTATATGTGATGCTGAGACTCGAACCCAGTGTCTCACATGTGCTAGGCAAGCGCTCTACCACTGAGCCACCACCCCAGCCCTGATGCTATTTTTTTAAAAAATTAAACTAAAGAATAAACAAACAAAAGAAATCTTTCCTCAATTGTAATGTGTATTCATTTTTTATTACTGCTGAAAAAAATCACCACAAATTTAGTGGCTTTAAACAAACATGTAATATCTTATTGTTCTGTAGATTGGAAGTATAACATGGGTCTCAGGCAGCTAAAAATCAAGGTGCTGGTAGGACTACTTTCTGGAAGCTCAAGGGAACAATCTATTTTCTTGTCTTTCCTGAGTTTTAGAGGCTGCCTGTATTCCTTACATGGCTCCTTTCCATCTTCAAAGCTAGAGATGGTGGTATTATGGGCTGAATGTTTTTATCTCTCCAAAATCCATACATTGAAATCTAACCCCAGTGTTTTAGTATTTGGGGGTGCAAAATTTGGCAGGCAATTAGATCCGAGGGTAAAGCCCTTATGAATGGGATTAATGCCTTTATAAAAAGAAGCCAGAAAGTAAGTTTCTGTTCTCTGTCATACAATGAGAAAACAGCCATCCTCAAACCAGGAAGTGGACCCTCAACAGACACTGGATCTTCTGACAAGGTGATTTCAGACTTTCCAGCCTCCAGAAAAATGAGAAAGAAATTTATGTAGGTTAAGTACCCAGCCTAAGGTACTGTTATAGAAGCCCAGTTGGACTAAGATAATGAGTAGAGTTCTCTTCACATATCCTCTCTATTCTCTCTTCTGCCTCTGTGCCTTTCAGGTATTTCTGCTGGGTCTTCTCAGCTTGCAACATAGTTCTATCCTAATTTCCTGATTAGCTGCATGGTTTATTATTGGGACCAACATTTGATCTTAATTTGGAGCCTGCTTGTTATGCGTCTTGATATTTTGCCCCTGATTGTATTATGGGAGCCTTAACCCAATCGGTGAATTAATCCTCTGATAGGGATTAATTGAGTGACTAAGGGTTGGTAGGGTGTGGCTAGTAGTGTCTCTGCTTTCTGATCATCATGTGAGATGCTTCTTTCTACCACACTCTTCCACCATGATGTTCTGCCTCACCTCAAGCCCCAAGGAATGGAAGTGGCTGTCTTGAGCCCAGAAATAAACTTTTTCCATCTCTAAAATTGTTCTGGTGAGTCTTTTAGTCACAGCAGTGGAAAAGCTAATACAGCGTCATTCTGGCTGTGTAAATTGCTTTTGCTAAACTCTTGAAGAAAAGTTTGAGTCATGTTTCAAGAGAATGGGTCACTTTGATGGAAAGTAAGTGATATTAGGAAAGGCAGTGGCTGGGGCCTTCTTTTTGAAGACTTAATCCACTACTTGGCCACCCCTCTCCCTTGGTATTGCTTTCAGCTGGAATCCAGATTAATTTTGGAATCCTTTGGGCTACTGACTATTCCCATGAGTGACTCTGTGTAAGTTCACTCTTGCTGGACCCAGCATTTTCCCTTTTGGCATCCATCTGAGTTGCAGCTCACAGCTCCAGTCCTATAGAGAATATCACCAAAGACTATTTGGATCCAGTCTCTCTTGAAATATGGGTGACCACAGCATGAATCCTCCGATGTTTATAGAGCACTGGTGCTAAATCCATTTTCTGACCCTTGCCATTTGATCAGTTTGGAAGTTTGAACAAGGGTATATATGGGTTCTCTGTCCTTATCTCTAGGTACTAATGCACTCAACCCGTGGTCCAACTTTTACACTTCTAAACATACCATAATGAAGACAAGCAATGTATTGGGAGGTCCAGATGCACATGCTTTACATTAGCTATGGGTCTAGTATGCAGGATGAACTCATTATCTCGTTGTTTCCCACTATTTTCATGTTATCCATGCTCATGCCTAGACAATAACGACATTGTCATTTTTATATAAAGTTAGACTCATCATTTAGGTGTCCTAGAGTTTGGAAACCCTAGTGAGATTAGTAGTTTGAACAAATGTTGAAGAAAATTAAAAATATTCTGATGAAAATTAGTAAAACTAGTAGTACCTCCATTTTCCTAAAATATATTAATAATGCAAAACTAATAGCAAACATTTATTGAGAATTTACCATGTGCCAGGCACTCTTCTAAATGTCTTATATGAATCAACTGGTTTAAACCTCATTGCAACCCTATAAGATGGGTATTATTATTATTATTACCCTATTTTATAGAAAATGAAATAAGAATAAGTACCCTACTTGTTAGTAGGTAAGTTGCTATGGATAGTCGCTGCTCTCCCTTCTGTTAACCATTATATAATTATAGGATATAACTTTTACTGTTTTTATTACCTTAGAAACAATGAGACTGATGTAGGTAATCTGAGACAAAGGACTGCTTTGTGATTTTATTAATCATGGTCAATAATTAAGATCAAAACAGGCTGGAAAAAAATGCAAAGACTAGACTCACCAACAAATATTTGTATTACAGGACATGGCTAGAAGCCTATTACTGAGAAATAGTCTTGTGAATACTGGAGTTCCCGCAAACTTTAAGAAATGGGCCAACTTATCTTAAAGTATTGGCATTCTGAGTTGTCAAAATGACACCTCTAGAAATAACTGGCAGCAAAATCCCAGTAAACTGAAATGCAGAAACTTCATCGATTTCTGTTGTTGTTGTTGAACTTTAGAGTTATATATTCCCAGTAAAGGGAATTCTTGTCAGCGACTGATGAGAGTCTTAAGAGGTGCATTTTTTTGAATGGCCAGATATAAAATGATTTTACATATCCTTGGCAAATAGCCTCTTCAGGCAGGCAACTATTATTTATGCCCAGGTCCTGGGGTGGTAGTGATTAAGACAAATCTAATTCCTTCTCTCAAGGGTCTTATAGTCTGAAAAGGTACCCAGAATAACTGCTGCAATGAATAACAACATGGGGAAAACAGGGAGAAAAAGGCAATTGTGTGCAAGTGAACATATAATCTTAAATGTCCAATCTATGCTGCAGAACCCAACATTTTACTCCAAGGGAATATTTAACCTTTTCAGCCCCAGAACATTATTCTTTCAACCAGACCCAAGAACTGGAAGAGATCTGGGGCTGACAGTTGGATAATGGAAGTAAATAAATAGTATGTATGTTTAATTATAGTACATACATAATAAAATATAAGTGTGACTCTAACTGTTAAGAATAGGAAGGTAACTGGTATCAACAAAAACATGGAGTAGAACTTAAAACTGCTGTGAAGAACAAAAGGTATTTCTTTTTAAAGCTAAAAATTCACTGGAGCTTGGTTTATAGTCTCAAACTGAAGAGGTCTGGGGATGTCTGTTTTATCTTAATAGGATTCAAACTCAAGCCCTCTACATCATCAATAGTGTTTAATTCATCTCTTCTATTGGACGTACAGGAAATATCAGGATTGAATGTTTCCAGTCACAGTGAAAGATATGTTTACTTTATAGAGACCTCTGTATAATAGGAAGAATGATTTATCATTCCCATATTTTGAATGAGGATACATATATTTTTCCAATGCCAGATCCTAGAATGCTGCCTAGAACCCTGAAGTGAGATATAGATTGCAAAAAGCATCACTGAGCTTGGGCCTTTCTATATGGTGGTGGGTGTCTGTTTTTTTTTTTTTTTTTTTTTTTTTTTTTAAATCAGTTCTCAAGGATTGACCTTTAGAGCAAGGGGGAAAAGCTTCTAGGCAATCAGACTCCTGCTCTCTCCTCACCTTCGCTGCTTCTGACATATTCTAAGTCTTTGGCCTTTGTTATCATCTCTGGATTTCTCTCTTAGCATTTCGTAATGAAGCTCTGCTTTGTGGATTAGAGTACTCTTTCTTCTCAGCCTTGACTAGACCTGTCTGGGTTTGTAATATCATGGTGAACACTGGGATCTGACCTTCTTTATGCCTACTTCTTCCTCCAGTGGGTAGGGAATCATATTGATTCTTCACATTCTGCAGGAAATATTCTTACTCCTTTAGATATACAATCAGTGCAGAACTGAACATGGCTTTTGAAACCCAGAATGGAGCTAAAATATAGGGGGGAAACTGCTAGAGAAAATGGAAAAGCTTCTCACGTGTCAGAGGGAGAAAAGAAACATCCACTCTCCTTGTGGTGAGGTCAGGGGTGTCTCAGCAGGGTTTCTATCAGAAATGGTTGAACTCTTTAATATAACCAAGACTCCTTGAGGTTTCAGTTGAAATATGGCCATTGTAGACTGGTCATTTCAGGATACAAGGTGCTGCAATATTACCAATTATTCTCATCTGGTTTATAGCCAGTGCATTCTGATGGTTCCTGAAAGATTTCAATTTTTCAGGTTAAACTTGACCAGGGGTTTCTAAACCCAATTTTGGATGTGGATATTTATTGCATTCATCCTCATCCGATGGTCCTAAATTTGACAAAATATATATTTCAGTGTACTGACTGAAACTTAAGCTTCTGGACTCTCCCTTGCGTGAACACTATATGCTCTGGGAAATGATGAGTCCTGGAGTGAAGTAAGCCTAATGGAGTGTGAACCTAGGTCTCCATTTATTTGATATCAGGCACATTCATATATTGGGTTTGACTTGAGGTGGTGCTTTAGATGTGGTTGAGTGATAATGTAACTGCTCTTTTGGATGTTGGTTGGCAGGATACACTACTCTAGCTGGGCACCAGATCTTGTTGACATCATCTCCCCACTCCAACCTGGAGTGTCAAAATTGTAGCTACTTCTGTTTACAACTAGAAAAGTTGCCCCAAATGAGAAATATGGCTGGGCTGCTTCATCTGCAATGATACTAACATTAGTGCTGACCACTAAAATGCAATCACAGAGACAAATCTCACCTACACAGCTGATCAGTGAAGACATTTTCCCCATTGATGGCTGATAAAAAGGAGGACACCATGGGGTATATTGTAAAATATGCTCCCCCAACCTGAAAACTGTCTTCTAGGGAATAGTTCCTACCTCTAACTTTTACCAACCTAATCCAGTAAATTTTGATATTTGAGGGAAGAAGAATAGGACAAGCATCTTCAAAAAATGTGATTCTGGGATGTGATCTTTTTTCCCCATATTTTTAATTGGTACATTATAGGTTTACATGATGGTGGGATTTGTTGTTACACATTCCTACATGAACACAATGTAACGATATAATTTGGCCAATATCATTTTCCAGTAATTCCTCTTTCCCTTCACTCTTCCCTCCCGGTTTCTTTTTCTTTACTGATATCCCCTCAGTTTTCATAAGATTCCTCCAACTTTCTTTTCCTTTTTCCTTGCTAGCTTCCGCACGTGAGAGAAAACTTATGACTCTTGACCCTCTGAGTTTGTCTTATTTCCCTTAACATAATATTCACAAGTTCCTTGGGATAAAATCTTTTCTGAACTTAAATTTTGGCTTTGTGGCAACTGGGATATATTATGGTTTGGATATGAGATATCCCCCAAGAAGCTCACATTAGGGAATGCAGGAAAGTTTAGAGATAAAATTGTTAGTTTCTGAGAGCTGTAGCCTAATCAGTGGATGGATTAATAATCAGAATGGGTTACTGGTGCTCTATGTAGGAAGGTGGGGTGTGGCTGTAGGAAGTAGGGAGTTGGGAGTGTCCCCTTGAGGATTATATTTTGTCCTTGGCTTGTGGTATGCTCTTTCTCTGTTTCCTGGCTGCCATGAGCCTTGCAGCTTTCCTCTGCCATACCCATCTTCCATGATATTCTGTCTCACATCAGACTCAGGGAAATGGAGTTGGATGACCATGAACTGAGACCTTTGAAACCATGAACCCAAAATAGAGTTTCCCTCCTCTAAATTGCTTTTGTCAGGTATTTTGATTACAATGACAAAAAGCTGACAATACAGCATGAAATCTACATCATGGATGATTACTGTCTTGCATAGGAGACCTCGAGAGCCAGGACGTTGAGAATACTCCTCCTCTGGCCAGACTTGTCCAGCTCTGACAACCTGTGGAGGTGCTGGTGATGGTCTTGCCCTGTGTTCTCCTGAGATGCTGACTACCTGGCCCGAGCTAGTCATCACAGAGTCAGAGTCCTTGTCAGAGGCCTGTTTGTGAGGGACTTGTCTATCTGGTTCACCTGTCATTGGTACTGCTGGCCGGCAGCAGGTGATGCCCTGAAGTTTTTGAGGTGATGGTAATTTCCATGCCTGTCATCGCTTTGGTCTGAAGACGTTGTGTGGCCACCATAACCACAGAACAGCACCAGACTGTGGGACCCTGACATGATCAATTGCTTTTCCATAAAAATCTTGGATTAGAAGAGGGAGGCCTCAGTACTCATTCCTCTAGTTTCCTCCTCTGGAAACACAATGAAAAAATGATGCTCTTGGCAGAGCCAGAAGGGCATGTGCAACCTGGGAGTAAGGTCTTTTCTCTCTGTGGTTTAGGGAAGAGTGGACAGGACTAAGGATGAAGACTCCAAATTTCCTGTTCCTTGAGGGGGCCAGACAGGCAGAGGTATATTTGCAAGTGGTGTATATGCTCATGGGAGTGGCTGACAGACTTCACTGGCCTGGAGGAGAGATACTTTGGCAGGCTAACCTGTTTCCAGTAAATTCTGCAGTCAGAGAAGAGTGCAACTTGTTCCCAGACAGGTCCCCCCTTCTGTATTGGCATAGGCATTGCCAGCTCAGTCACTCACAAATTGATATAAACAGAAAGTATCAGGATAATACCATGGCCTGGGGGACCAAAGTCTTATCTCAACTGGGACCGAAGGTAACAGAACTCTGAGGAAGCAAAGAAATGACAACTCCTTTAGAGAATTATAGGAATCAAGAACCCAAGCTGTACTGGGCCTGGAGGCTCTTGATGCAGTAGAACTGAGAAATAAAAAGGGGAGAAAACTCTAACAAAGCATCGCGTTTTCTCAAGACGATGCAGTTAGAATGCACAAAACATCTAGAGCAAAGCATCATCTTTAATTAAAAAAATCTTTAAGATGGCTGCCGCAGAGAACTGAAATAATAGTTTGTAAGACATGATAGAACAAATGCAAAAAGGAATAAAATCCCAAGGATATGAGTGGAAGAGACAAGAAGTTTGGAGGTTAGAGACTTAGAATGTAAACATAAGAGCTCTGGGAAGAGAAAAAGAAACAAGTGGAGAAATGATTTTTTTTTAAAAGAAAATTTCTCTAGAGACAGACTTAAATTTTTGTATTCATAATAGTTACCAAGACCCAGATGGTATTAATGAAAAAAAATTGTATGCCTAGTAATATCTTGATTAAAATGTGTAAATTCCTTTGATGAAGAAAGGTGTCCTCTAAATTCCCACATAGAAAATGACAACAACCACCACCACCATAAAACAAATTAAAGGAGAAGAAATGTGATCAACCTCAGTCCATTCATTTGTGATGTTCGAAAGGAGAAGAGACAACATTATCAATAGATTGTAGAGAGGGGATTTTAAGAAGCCTGGCTAAAGAGTCATTGCATAGGTCATTTGTGTTAAAATATGTCCTAAATAGCTGATGTTGGCAATTAAAGCAAATGAAAATATATGTATTCATTTTCTTCATCACTCACAACCAAAACTATAATTAGGAATGTTTGTCAGTCCAAAAAGAGATGCAACTGAAAAAGCATTTATTAAATTGCAATAGAATGTCATGTTGCAATAAAGGGGGAAGAAAAGGAAAGTCCTTATGTCCCGATATGGGCAGGGTGTTGAGTTCCACAGTTATGTGAGAAAGCCAGAGGTGGAGTAGTGTAGTGTGCTTCCTCTTGCGCAGAATGGACAGGCATGAGACTGTCTATTGGATGTGCATGAAGCATGATGAGGAGGGTCATTTACCTGCGAGCACCTGGAGGAGTGAAGCATGGGACCTGGTCAAAGAGCAGTGGAGGTTGTAAGGAGATTTCCCATAGTGTGTCTATTTTCATTTTTATATTTTACTTTTCAAACACTATGAATATTCAAAATATTAAACTATAAAAGACATTTATTTAATTAAAAAAAGAATTCTGGCTAAAATACCTACTTACCAGCACAAGGAAGATACTTTTGGATATGTAAAGATCATTCTTGTATTATTTATGAAGGAAACACTAAAATGTACTCTCTTCTTATAAAAATGGAATGAGTACAGAAAAACAATGGTATAATTAATTTGTCATGAATACTAAATCTTTTAACATTTATGGTCAGGAGGATGTGAATAAGTTATATGCAAATACTTTGTCATTTTATGTAATGGAGTTCAGCATCTGTGGATTTTGGTACCCATGGGGGTGCTAGAACCAATCCCCATGGATACTAAGGCCCAAATATATTCTTTCATATACTTATGCCATCAAAAGGCTCTTGATTCTGAATGTTAGGACACGATGGTCTATCTTCATGTGGTTGGTACCATTAGTTGGACATTATTGCTTCTAACATATTTCTTCCTGATCATATTGCTGCCCTGAGCTGTACTTTACATTCTATCCAAATGAAGTCCTTATCTTCACCAAACCTGCCTTTGCTTATGCATTTCCCTTGGCCTGAAACGACCTTACCCAATCACATTAAACAGTTTATTTCTGACTTGAAACTAAACACTGATACCTGTGAAGAAAATATAAAACTCCAAATATTCATGAAATAACTTATCAACAATATGCTAGTAAAGTCAATTCAAATAGTATTTAAAATTAGCTACTTCAGCTAAAAAAACATTGAAGTGTCCTGAAATCCTGTAGCATATTATTGAAAAAACTGGCAGAGGTTTTACAAAATTTGACAACCCCCAAAATGTATATGATATTACCAATAAGTTATAAAGTTAAAAAATTTTTCTCAATTAAAAGTAATACAAATAAATTTCAATCAACTATGCTAGAGGAAAAAAAGAATGATTTTTCTATTCTCATGGAAATCATAATGTAAAGTCATTATAAAATCTACAACTAATCAGAGTAGAAACCCAAAAAATTTAGAAAAAAATGTTAAAATTATTTTTAAATACTATTTTATTTTGTGAACTCTGTGGTATGTGTCAGCTTTGTTATATCTATAATTTGTTTTATTTTATATAAATATTTACTTTCATAAAAAATAAAATTTATGGTTAAATCTGAATGGGTCCTTGTGACAAGGAATAACTAATATTTATAGGGTTTTGAAAAACCTTTTAAAAACAAATATAATAGTATGGAACTGAAATTTTTAAGAAGTCTAGAAAAACCCACAAATTCTTAGAAGTAGAAAACTTGCCAGTAAATGATTATAACAGACTTTATGGAAAAAATAATTTTAAAATCCTTACTTTTAGTGTTTGGTGATTTCCATTCCTATCACGGTCAATTTCAAGCTACCAAGATGTTATGACTGAACACAGAGTTGGGAAAAGATGAATTAATATAAACCAGTTGCACCTCACTGCTGTAGAGAGGGAAAATGTAGATAAGAGTTATAACAGCCTAAAAATGTCCCATAGGTAGAATGGTGGATGAGTAGATAAATACAATATTTTGATGGGAGGACACTGTTAGTGTTTATACATTGTTAGAGAAACAGAGGATCATCTGTAAAGGCAAAAAAATAAACTTTGAAAAAAGTGAAAGCAATTAATTAGAATTTGCAATTAACAAGGCAATAATGCAATAAAAAGAGAGCTGACCATGCCACAAAAGAAAAGGGAAGTAGCAGCTATACTCCCACCTGTGCCAGACCAGGAGCCAGATCCTGCCTTGCCCCCGCAGAGCCTGATGCCGGCCGGCTCCCCATCAACCAATGCGGTGCTCCCTTGGCTGCCTCCATCTTGGGACACTGCTACTACAGTCATAGTCCTCTCCACGTGGTAACCTGCACCTGGGGACACTGAACAGGGTCTGGAGGTAGCTGCCCACTGAATGCTACAGCGCTGCATCTCTGAAAGCACCACACAATGCCACCACACCACCCACCCTTGCGGCCCCATCTCCAAAAGTGACTGCCTCCATCGATACCTTCGTCACCATCTTGAGTTACCTCCACTGCTGACATCACCATCTTTAGTTGGGACAACTTACATCTTGTGACGCTGGCTGGGGCCTATAAGCAATATCAAGGTACCCCCATAATCCCCCCCCCACTGCCCCACTCCCAGCCACTAACCCGGCAGAGTGCCTGCAGTTATGTTGCCTGCCTGTAGCTCTAAAAGCCTGGTCTTGATCTGCCAGATACAGAACAGCTTTTGCACCAGGTGCACAGGCCCCAGAGTTCAGCCCACAGGAATGGGAAGTAGAATGGGAGGGGTGCTAGAGAGATACAGAGATACAGAGACTAAATTAGAGACCAGGAATTGTGGGGTCTACAGGCAATCAAAGGGGCGAAGGCCAGGTGCTCATATCTCATGAGTGGGCCCCAAAAGAGATCCTTGGGATACAGTCTTCCAATGGGGGCAGGAAGTGCTATACCCCTCCTCCAGGAGCTCCATCTCCAAGACTAACCTTCCCAGGCTAATAACCTTCACCACTGGGTGGGTGGAGGCACCAGCAAACAACAACTTTGCCTACTGGATGAGAAGGTCCAACAGAAACAATCATTGAATTTTCCTTCAAGATTTTTTTCTTTTTTTTTCCCTCTTTCTTCTTCTCTCTTTTCCTACCCTCACATCCCCAACATTTGTGAAACCAAGTACTTTCCCTGCAATCAGCTACTAAGGATTGGGATGTCTGAATAGTATATACTACAGTTTTGTCACATATTCTTTTATCTTTTTTGTTACATTTTTTCTTTTCTGATTTTTTTTTTGTTTTTATGGTTTTTTTGTACTCTCTTTATTCTCTTCCCACTTTTCTCTTACTGGAGAACCTCTTTCTCTCTTTTCTCCTGCTACTAACCGACTTCTTCTGATCACTCATACACACTTCTCAAGATCTACTACCTCTGAAGCCTCACCTCCTACCTCCTTAACATCTCATCCCCCCCCATTCCCTTTGTCCACCACTAGAAACTGTAGACCCTTTCACAAACCTATTGTTTATATTGTAGATAATAATTGAGCACATCATTTCTGTCTATTGCAACAGAACTGTAAATATCTTAATAGGACCTATTTGGTTTAAGGCTGCATACTGTTTGCATTGATTCCTCTTAATATTGATCTCCCCCTTAAAGGAGAAGTATTGGAAACCTGCAGGGACACTATGAGTCTCTAGGGTAGAAACTGTAAAACTTTAAGTCCACACTGCTAAAAGGGAAAATGCAGGAACAACATGGAAAAACAAGGAAGAAAAGTACCCCAAAGAAGCCAAGATAATACAATACTACAATTCATGACCAGTACAGTAGAAGAAATTTCAGAGAAGGAGTTCAGGATGCACATGATTAAAATGTTCTGCAAACTAAAGGGTGATATAAGAAAGAAAATACAGGAAACAAAAGATCACTTCGATAATGAGATAGAGGTTCTGAAAAAAAAAGGGAGGGGGAGCATGGTTGGAACAGATAAACTCTAGATAGGGCAGAGGGGTGGGACGAGAAGGGAGGGGGCAGGGGGTTAGCAATGATGGTGGAATGTGATGGACATCATTATCCAAAGAACATGTATGAAGACATGAATTGGTGTGAACATACTTTATATACAAACAGAGATATAAAAAATTATGCTCTATATGTGTAATAAGAATTATAATGCAAAAAGAAATAAGGCAGTAATAATATTATAAATATAGTGATTAACATTTATTAAGGTTATGTGTTAATTACTGTGCCAAATGCTTTTTCAGCATTTCCTGATTTAAATGTTGTCAGAGTCTACAAAGGATATTATTCTTTTCCTCTGTTCAAATAAAATGAAAAAGGAACAACAACAACAACAACAAAACCAAAAACAAACAAAAAACAAAACACAAACAAACAAACAAAAAAACAAATGGAAATCCTTGAAATGAAGGAAACAATAAACCAAATTAAAAATTCAATAGCCAGCATCACCAACAGACTAGATTGCCTGGAAGACAGAACCTCAGACAATGAAGATATATAAGCTTGAAAGTAAAGTTGACCAATCATTAAAGATGATAAGAAACCATAAATAGAATATCTAAGAATTATGGGAGAACTTAGACCAAATTTAAGAATTATTAGGATACAGGAAGGCATAGATATACAAAGCAAAGGAATGAACAATCTTTCAATGAAATAATTACAGAAAATTTCCCAAACCTGAAGAATGAATTGGACAATCAAATACAAGAGGCTTACAGGACACCAAATGTACAAAATCACAACAGACCTATACCAAGGCACATTATAATGAAAATGTTTAGCATTCAGAATAAGGAGAGAATTTTAAAGGCCACAGAGAAAGAAATCAGATTACATATGGGGGAGACCAATTAGGATCTAAGTGGATTTTTCAACCAGACCCTCAAAGTCAGGAGATTGTGGAACAACATATACCAAGCTCTGAAAGAAAATGGATGCCAAAAAGAATCTTATATCCAGCAAAATTAAGCTTTAGATTTGATGATGAAATAAACACCTTCCATGATAAGCAAAAGTTAAATGAATTTACAACTAGAAAGCCTGCACTACAAAACATCCTTAGCAAAATGTTCCATGGGGAGGAAATGAAAAATAACAATGAGAATCAACAAGAAGAGAAAACACACTAAAGGAAAAGCCAATTAAGGGAGAAACCAAGTCAAGTTAAAAACCAAAAATAAGGGGTTGGGTTGTGGCTCAGTGGTACAGCGCTCACCTAGCGCATGCAAGGCCCTGGGTTCAATCCTCAGCACCACGTAAAAGTAAACAAATAAAATAAAGGTATTAAAAAATAAATCAAAATGACCAAGAATACAAATCATGTATATTGATAATAACCTTGAATGTTAATGGCTTAAACTCATCAATCGAAGATTGGATTAAACAAAAAGACCCAACAATATGCTGCTTTCAAGAGACTCATCTCATGGGAAAAGACATCCACAGACTGAAGGTGAAATGTTGGGAAAAAACATACCATTCACATGGACCACATAAATAAGTAGAGGTTTCCATTCTCATATCAGATAAAGTAGACTTCAAGCCAAAGTTAGTCAGAAGGGATAAAGAAGGATATTAAATACTGCTTAAGGGAACCATACACCAGCAAGACATAACAATTATAAATATATATGCCCCAAACAATGGAACATTTAGTACATCAAAGAAACTCTTCTCAATTTCAAGAACCAGATAGACTGCAACACAATAATACTGGGTGACTTTAATATACCTCTTTAACCACTGGATAGATCTTCCAAACAAAAACTGAACAAAGAAACTGTAGAATTAATAATACAATGAATAATTTAGACTTAACTGACGTATACAGAATATTTCATCCATCAACAAGTACACTTCTCAGCAGCACATGGATTCTTCTTTAAAATAGACCATATATTATGCCACAAAGCAACTCTTAACAAATACAAAAAAAGAAGAGATACTACCCTGCATTCTATCAGATCACATTGGATCAAAATTAGAAATCAATGATCAAATAAAAATAGAAGCTACTCCTACACCTGGAGATTAAATAACATGCTATTGAATGAACGATGGATAGCAGAAGACATCAGAGTAGAGATTAAAAAATTCATAGAGGTAAAGGAGAAAACTGATATAGCATATCAAAATCTCTGGGACACTGTGAAGGCAGTGTTAAGAGGAAAGTTCATTGCATGGAATTCATTCCTTAAAAGAATAAGAAGTCAACAAATAACCGACCTAACATTACACCTCAAAGTCCTAGAAAAAGAAGAACAAATCAACACCAAAAGTAGTAGAAGACAGGAAACAATTAAAATCAGAGCTTAATTCAATGATATTGAAATAAAAGAAACAATTAGAAAAGTTGACAAAACAGAAAGTTGGTTCTTTGAAAAAATAAACAAAATAGATAAACCTTTGGCCATGCTAATGAAGAAAAGGAGAGAAAAAACTCAAATTACTAAAATTCATGATAAAAAGGAAATATCACAATGGACACTATTGAAATACAGAAGATAACTAGAAACAACTTTGAAAATTTATAGTCTAATAAAATAGAAAATCTGGAAGACATTGACAAATTTCTGGAGTCTTATGATCTACCCAAACTGAATCAGGAGGATATACACAAATTAAACAGAACAAATTCAAGCAATGAAACAGAAGATGCCATCAAAAGCCTACCAACAGAGAAAAGTCCAGGACCAGATGGATTCACAGCTGAATTCTACAAGACCTTCAAAGAAGAGCTAATACCAATACTCTTCAAATTATTCCATGAAATTGAAAATGAGGGAACCCTTCCGAATTCATTCTATGAGGACAATATCACCCTGATACCAAAATCAGACAAAGACACATCAAGGAAAGAAAACTTCAGAACAATATCTCTAAAGAACATAGATGCAAAAATTCTTAATAAAATTCTGACAAAGGGCTGGGGTTGTGGCTCACAATAGAGTGCTTGCCTAGCACGTGCGAGGCCCTGGGTTCAATCCTCAGCACCACATAAAAATAAATATTAAAATAAAGGTATTGTGTACAACAAAAAGGTTGATATTTAATTTTTTTGGCAAATTAAATACAAAAAGCATATTAAAAATATATAAGTGGGGTTCATCCCAGGGATGCAAGGTTGGTTCAACATAGACTTAAAGAATCACATGATCATCTCAATAGATGCAGAAAAAGCATTTAACAATATACAGCACCCTTCATGTTCAAAACACTAGAAAAACTAGAGATAACAGGAACATATCTCAACATTGAAAAAGCTCTCTATGCTAAGCCCAAAGCCAACAACATTCTAAATGGAGAAAAACTGAAAGCATTCCCTCTAAAAACTGGAACAAGACAGGGATGCCCTCTTTCACCACTTCTATTCATCATAGTCCTGGAAACTCTAGCCAGCACAGTTAGACAAATGAAAGAAATTAAAGGGATATGAATACAAAAAGAAGAACTCAAAATATCACTATTTGCTGATAACATGATTGTATACTTAGAGTATCCAAAAACTTCCACCAGAAAACTTATAGAGCTAATAAATGAATTCAACAAAGTAACAGGTTATAAAATCAACACACATAAATCAAATGCATTTCTGTACAACAGTGAATAATCTTCCAAAAGGGAAATTAGGAAATCTACCCCATTTACAATAGCCAAAAACAAAACAAAACTTGAGAATCAACCCTAATAAAAGAGTTGAAAAACCTCTACAATGAAAACTACAGAACAATAAAGAAAAAAAATTGAACAAGACCTTAGAAGATGGAAAGATCTCCCTTGTACTTGGATAGGCAGAATTAATATTGTCAAAATGGCCATATTATGAAAAGCATTATACAAATTTAATGCAATCCCAATCAAAATACCAATGTCATTCCTCATATAAATAGAAAAAGCAATCATGAAATTCATCTAGAAAAATAAGAGGCCCAGAAGAGCCAAAGCAATCCTTAGCAAGAAGAGTGAAGCAGGAGGCATCACATTACCAGATCTTGAACTATACTACAGAGCTATAGTAACAAAACGTATGGTATTGGCATCAAAATAGACATGTAGACCAATGGTACAGAATAGAGGACACAGAGACAAACCCACATAATTACAGTTATCTCATACTAGACAAAGGTGCCAAAAACAACATTGGAGAAAAGATAGCCTCTTCAACAAATGGTACTTGGAAAACTGGAAATACATATGCAGCAAAATGAAATTGAACCTCTATCTCTCACCATGCACAAAACTCAAAGTGGATTAAGAATTTAGGAATTAGGCCAGAGACTTTGCACCCCAATAGAAAAGAAAGCAGGCACAAATCTTCATCATGTTGGATTAGAACCTCACTTCCTTAACAAGACCCCTAAAGCAAGAAGTAAAATCAAGAATCAATAAATGGGGGCTGGGGTTGTGGCTAAGCGGTAGAGCACTCGTCTCCCACTTGCGAGACCCTGGGTTTGATCCTCAGCACACATAAAAATAAATGAATACAATAAAGGTTAAAAAAAGGCCATTGCTTTAAAAAAAAAAGAATCAATAAATGGGATGGATTCAAACTTAAAAGCTTCTTCTCAAACAATGAAGTGAAGAGAGAGTCTACAGAATGGGAGCAAATTTCTACCACACATACATCAGATAGAGCACTAATCTCCAGGATATATAAAGAACTCAAAAAGCTTAACACCAAACCCCCCAAATAATTCAATCTAAAAATGGGCTAAGAAAATGAGCAGACACTTCACAGAAGAAGATATACAATTCATCAACAAATATATGAAAAAATGTTCAACATCTCTAGCAATTAGAGAAATGCAAATAGGAACTATTCTAAGATTTCATCTGAGCAACAATAAGTGCTGGTGTGGGTGTGGGGAAAAGGGTACACTGATTCATTGCTGGTGGGATTGCAATGGTACAACCACTTTAAAAAGGAGTATGGAGATACTTTAGGAAACCTGGAATGGAACCACCATTTGATCCAACTATTCCATTCCAAGGGATATACTCAAAGGACTTGAAAGCAGCACACTACATGGATGCAGCTACTTCAGTGTTTATAGCAGTTCAATTCACAATAGCTAAACTGTGGAAAATGCCTAGATGCCCTTCAATAGATAAAGAAACTGTGATATATATACAGAATGGAATATTACTCAGCCTTTAAGAATGAAATCATGGCATCTAGAGGTAAATGGACAGAGTTTGAGAATATCATGCTAAGCAAAGTAAGCCAATCCCCAAACACCAAAGGCCAAATGGTTTCTCTGATAAGTGGATGTTAATCTGTAAGGGCTGGGGGATGGGAAGGGGTGGGGGAGGGAAGAATGGGGGAACTTTGGATTGAGAAGAGGGGAGGGAGGGATTGGGAGCAGAGGAGGGAGATGGTGGAATGAGACGGACATTATTACCGTTATGCATGAGTATCAGTGCACGAATGGTGTGACTCTACATCATGTCCAACCGGAAAAATGAAAAGTGGTGCTCCATTTGTGTAAAAAATAAATTAAAAAAATAGGAAGAGTTAATTTATAAAACATTTCATATGTAAAATCACAAGTGTATGTGTAGAATTGTTGAATTTAAAAAATAGAAAAGAGAAGTAAAAAGAAAAAAAATAAAGTATGTTAAAAGCAAATCTAAAATAAATGGAAGACATAACAATCCACCTTATGTTAAATGAGGAAGTGACAAAGTAAGATGGAAAATGAGGGCACAGCAAAGATAAACCTACTAATGCAAACAAAGGAAGCAAGAGTGGCAGAATTCAGAGTCAAAAGCATCAATGGGATGAAGCAGTGTAGGTACTGACAAAAGATGATATCCAGGAAAGAAATAGACAACAAACTTTTATGCAAGAGACAATGCACAAACATGGTAGATGAACACATAATGTAAGAGTGGCTAAAAATTTGTGGAGAAACTGCTAAAATCATAGAAGGAAATTTTAATAAACTTTTGCGTGATAAATAGTCTAAAAATAAACATGCCAAGGATTTGAATAGCATAATCAACAAGGTCAAATTAATTTACACTTATAGAGTTGGTATCCTACAAACCGAATAGATGATCTGAGTCCATAGAACACTCACAAACATCAATTTGTTGATAAATAGTCTAAATAAATTCATCACAGTTGGGATTTAAAAAGCTATATTTTGATTTGAAAAGATTAGAAACCAACAATAAAAAGATGACCAAAAACTGGCTTGGAAATTAAATAGATACTTGGAGTTAAAATGAAATAGAAGAAAAGGAAATGTTTTATTTCAATGTTCTTCTGAGACTAATTAAATTGACAATACCAGAAAAAAAGATAGACTCTCACAATAAATAGGACAGTAGATGAGAGAGGAGGGTTGCTAATGGCAGCTGAGACCTTCCAGAATTTTCTGAAAGCATGGAAGCAGATGTAGTAGTGATGAGTGATAGAACCATGAAGAAGAGACCACAGCTTTGAATAAATGAGATGGAGATCCAGGGATGAGGAGAGACCCTATCTGAGGGCATCAGTAGAAAATAGGGCTTAATGAAAGAGTCTATGTAGAGAATTGGCCCTATTCCCTTATTGCGTACACAATCCCAATGGGTCAGGTAAGATCATCAGAGAACTTCCACTTAGGAAACTGAACAAAACATTTGGGAAGGACAAAGGTGACCAGTGGGGACACTGACCTTGAAGAGAAAAGGGTCTTCCTGTCCTGGCATTTTTGTTTCTTAGTCTGAACACAAACATATTTCTACATATGGATATTCAGTATCCCCAGCAACATTTGTTAAAAGTATTTTTTTCCCCAATGTGTCTCTGCCTGCTCATCCAAAAGTGAAGGCCATCAGTTGATAATGATATTCCGATTGGCAGGGTTCACCATGAACTTATTTTTGACTGATTCTGAATTGTGAATGGAAAAATTAAGAATTAGTAGATTTTTGAGGGAGGCTTAAGACATGAGCAAGAATAAGAAAAATAAGCAGAAAAACATGACACTGAAATAGTTAGAAATAATGCAAGGAATAGAAGAAAATCGAAAAACAAATCATAATCCTACCTGTCCCATTACGAAACTCAGAAATTCCCTATTAATATCCACCAAAGAGCCAAAGATGTCATAGTAAGAGAGCAAAAAGGAATTTCTAGAAATACAGAATTTCCCAACGCTGAAAGATATGAATATTTGGGAATCATAAAATTCAGGAGATGCTGAACAAGATGAGTAGAAATGGCAACACATAATATGTCATTATAAAAATTATAGAACCCTAATGGTAAGACGGTAATGTCAACACCGACAGGCTTATCAGTAACGCTCCATGCTTGGTACCCATGCAGCCATTCCTTAAAAGTTCTAAGGAAAAGCTATTTTCATTAAAAAATTTTATGCCCAGACAAATTATTCATCAAGTGGGAGGCAGAGTAAAGACACAGGCATACAAGACTCTTAGGACATAGTGTAGAGAAATGGTACTGTAGGTAAAGAAAGAGGAAAGCATGAGATCTGAGACTGAAGATCCTAACTGGAGAGATGAAGGGGGGTCCCTGCTTACAGAATGAGCAACAGGCCTGGAGACACTGGCACAGGCTGGATGGGAGGATGAAAGGCTCTAGGGGGAAAGAAAGGAACTGGACAGAATAGATAACTGATGGATATTTAGAAAAATGAAGGACATAACAACATTAAATAATCTAAGACCAACAGGCCATTACAACTAGAAGAATCAAAACTGCAAACTAAAAATACAGCACAAATTCAAACAACTGATGGAATAAGAGAAAAGTGAATCCATTAACCCCAATGCTAATAATACTCTTCTCCGAGTCACCCATACAGAAGGAAATATAATTAAATATACTATGTGACCCAACACAAAATCACACTTACAAGTCCTAGTAATGTAAAGGCAGTTCGGACATTTTCAACTTTTAGATTCAACCAAAAAAAAAAAAATAGTACAGATGACTTGATTTTGCTTGCAGGACACATTTTATAGGAAGTCACATACTCCCTGCCTTCTAGGGAGAGAGTGGAGGCCTTTCATGATGGTGGAATTAGGAGAGGGAGAGATCCATGGCAATGAGTGAAGGAGAGTGAAGACCCTGACCAGGACCCTCGGATTGGCTCCACCAGTCTGGCTCTTGGCCTTGGTGGTTGGGTGAGTGGACAGAATGTGAAAACTCAGGCTGAGAGGGAAGCCAAAAGCACAGAGACCAATGCTCTGCTTGCCAGTCACTGCCGCAGCCTGGCTGGGCACAAAATAACCAGGGTCACGAGCCACTTGTAGGTTCAAACAGGAACTACTTTATTGCCAGAACCCAACGGGAACTCTCTAGAACTCCACGGAAACTCCGCCAGAACTCAAAAGTAGCGGGCACCCGAGGCAGCAGGAACCGCCCCACTGCCTGACAGCAGAGGTCTACATACACAACTGAACACACAGCTCGTCCCAACCCTGCATCATCCAGTTACAGCAATCAGTCATCATCCCAATAATTATACACAGCTTAACTTAATCACCATCATCCCAATGGCTCGCTGGCGTCACCTCCCAACCACTCCTTCTGGCAAAATGCCAGGCGCCATCCCAACTTGGCTGTGGCTCTCAACAAGTCACCTTTAAGGTAATACTGGGAAGGGGCAGGAGAAAACGAAATAGTGGTATGACATGCTGATTAAAGAGAGGGCTTGAGGCAGCTAGTAACTGTTTCCTTACATCCTATAGATCCCGCTTGGTTCTCACACATGAAGGATTGTGGAAGATCCTAAAGATACTGATTGGTGAGCTTCCCAGAGGGTTCCCTGCAGCAAGGTCTGAAATGACCTTATAACCAAGGACTGAAGGGTAGACTCCTAAACTAGGGAAGGAATAGAGAATGCAGTGCAGCTGACCCCAGGGGATCTGCCAGGCCTGATGGTGGCCGTGGGGGCTTACTCATCAGAGGCACATGGCAAGCTCCCTGGAAGCAATCCCAGAAAGAATGAATTAAGAGGTTGTAATGCTGGAGATGTTGTGGACCAAGGTCGCTGAGGTCAAGACGCCCCAACCAAAGCTAGACTGAGGGTCTGGCACCGGTGCTATGAGGACACCCAAGTGCGCTCCTGCAAGGGGCTGCTGGGGAGAAGAATCAGCAGGAGAAGTCTGAAAAGAGGGAAAAACTTCTCTTACAGAGTTGTTTCTGAGGTAAAAATGGACATACTAAAATTTAGCTTTTAAACCATCTTAAGTATTCAGTTCTGTAGCAAGAAGTACATTCACGTTATTGTATAGTCATTACTACCATTTATTCCAAATCCTTCTTCTCATCTTTCCCAACGAAATTCTATACCTATTAAACACTAACGTCTATTTACCTTCCTCCCCGGCCCTTGACAACCACCATTTTACTTTCTGTTTCTATGAATCTGACCACTCTAGGAACCTAATATTACAGGTATTATTTAGTAAGTGCCCTTTTGTGACTAGCTAATCTCACTTAGCATAAAACTTCAAGGTTATGGTTCATACCAAAGCATGTTTCCTTCCTTTTTGAGGCTGAATAATATTCCACTGTGTGTGTGTGTGTGTGTGTGTGTGTGTGTGTGTATGTGTATCACATTTTCTTACTCATCCATAAGTGGATATTTAGGTTGCTTCTACCTTTTGGGTATTATGGATGCTGCTGTAAACATGGGTGTTTAAGTCCCTGCTTTCACTTCTTTTGGCTATGTAGCTGGAAGTTAGATTGCCTAATCATATGGTAATTCTATTTACTTTCATGGGGAATCTCCATCCTTTTTCAGAGTGGATGCACCATTTTACAATTCTACCAGTAATGCACAGAGTTATAATTTCTGTATATCATTGCCAGCACTTGTTATTTTTCTGTTTTGATAACAGCCATCCTACTGAATAAGAAGTGGTATCTTATTATAGTTTTGATTTGTACTTTCCTAATGAGTAGTGATGTTGAGTACCTTTTTATGTGCTTATTGGGCAAGTGCATGCTTTGGACAAATATCTATTCAAATTCTTTCCCATTTAAAAAAAAGCAGGTTTTTTGAATCGTAAGAATTATTACACATTCTGGACATGAATCCCTTATCAGATATAGTAGTAAGCATTAAGTTTCCTGAATGTCTTTTCATGGCTTCATAGCTCATTTCTTTTTAGTGTTGAATAAAATTCCATTGTCTGGATGTACTAGAGTATATTTATACGTGAACCTATTAGGGAACATCTTAGATGCTTCTAAATTTTGGTAATTATGAGTAAAACCACTGTAAACAGCCACATGCAGGTTTTTGTACAGACATAAGTTTTCAAATCCCTTATTATATACATGGTTTGCAAATATACCCTCCCATCCCATGGTTTGCTTTTTCAGACTGTTCATAGTGTCTTTGATGCACAAAAGTTTTTAATTTTGATGTTGTCCAACTTACCTAGTTTGTTTTGTGCTGCCTGTGCTTTTGGTCCTTATAGGCCTTAAACTTTGGATTGACTAGACAGACCCAAAGACGTTTAGGACAAATCCTCTACAGCTTAATAAAGAGAAAGAGACATGATGAACTTTAACTGGTAAGTTGATGACTTGTTTTTGTTTTTTGCTAAGTGGGAATAGGAGGTCTAATGTAAGATGAGATTAGTTATAAAAAATAAAAGCTATCATTTTGTTGTTTTTGCATGGTTGAATTTTAATGTACATGTTTTGGCCTTTACTCAAAAGGATGTCGAAAGATTCAAAAGGAAAATGTAAAAGAAACAAAACAAAACAGAAAAGCTTTTCTGGGACGTTGCTTCCCACTAAGGACTTGCCCGGAACGAGGCCTGACCAGTGAGCACATGCCCCGGCCTTTTAGATAGAGAGACGAAGGCCCTGTGATGTTGGGTGAGGATTTGGGACTTATTTAGGTTAGTTGAAATCCATAATACAATCATAGTAAAGAAGGGAATTTAAATTGAAATTCCTAAAAGACCAGAGTTTCAGAAGGAATCAACGCACTATTGAATCAGTTGCTTTCCCACCAGATCCCTCGGAGGCTAGTTCATTAACTGAGCGTTTTCTAAGAAGCTGATATTCCTTGAGACCATGTTAAAGCAAACTGGCAAACTGGCTTTCCCCTCCTTGTATTTAGGAGTGTAAATATTACATCAGTACTAGGGTAAAACTCAATTATAAAGACAAGTTAGATGGAAAGCTCAAAATAAAAACTTTGCCCTATGGTTTTGTCATGCTTCTGAAATCAAATATGGAACAGCTGTTCCAATCTCCAAAGCATTGTACTTTTTATTTTTGAAAAGTCAAATGAATTATTATACTTACATTCTTTGACCCAATATATAGTAAATATGATTTCTGTTCTATTGGTGCTTCTAAGAAGCCTATAAAATTCCGTTGGCAGGAAATGTCACTCTATATTTTACTTATTTTTAAATCATGTACTATTAACACACTCAGACAGCATATTGCTCAGTCCTTGTTTATGAGAGCTTGTGACACATAAATTTTGTGATGCTCCTTACGTATCTGTCAATTTAAAATAGATTGTAGGCTCTTGCAAAGATTCTTAAAGCACTCACATTGTTTAATAAGCCTTTGCTCAGAAGTTGCCTCTTATAATTTGCTAATTTTTGTTTTTATTTTTAGAGAGGGGCTATAGACTGAATGTTTGTGCTCCCCAAATTCAAATGTTGGAATCCCTAATGTGATAGTATTAGGAGCTGAGACTTTTGGTAGGCTCTGTACTCACGGTTGGGATTAGTGCCCTTGCAAAAAAGACCCCAGAGACTCCCTCACCTCTTTTAACATAGAAGGACACCCTTAAAAGACAGCCGTGGGCCCTCACCAGCCACCAAATCTGCTGATGCTTTGATCCTGAACTTTCCAGCCTTAAGAACTGTAATAAATAAATTATTATTGTTTATAAATAATAATAAATAGTAGCCCAGGCAAAGATATATAATAGTTTGCATTTATTTATTTTTTAAATAAAGCAGTTCAAATATGAACTTCCAAAAGAAATTCCTGGTTTAGAACTGTGTAGGGACACTTATTTGCCAGGTGCTAAAAATATCCTCAGAACTCTAGATTCCTTTCATTCTTCTAGTATGATCTTGAAAAATATTTTTAAGTTTTTGCTGGAAGTGGTCTTGTTTAGTGATGGTCAGGTAGGATCTTATTTCTGTCTTTATATCTGACACTGTTTCTCCCCATCTCCTTAGCTAAGTTCACCTGTATTTCCTATAATCTTTATAAGGTGAACTGTGATTAAAATAAACATGTGTGCTCACGCGCGCACACACACACATCTCTAGTGATATTTTATCTTTATCTGCTTCATCCTCTTAAACTTTCCCCCATCTGTTTATTTAAATCTACATTTGCCAAGCCCACATATTAGATGCTGGTTCTTTGCAGTTCACTTATTCTTATTTAATTCTCAAAACAAGCTTGCAAGTAGTGAGTAATCCTGGCTTACAATGAGAGACCTGAAGCTCAGAATTCCAATTGTCTGGCAAAGGGCGTATACATTTAGAAATGGGGGGTGGGTGCCAGGATATACATCCAAGTCTACTTTCTTTATCTACTAAGGCCTATTGCTTTTGGATATGGTGTTTGGTACAGTTTCCAGACCTTCTACTAAGGCTCATTGTCCTTGTTTATCTAAGCTAGGTGCATGCTATATTTAGTAAATTTATTGCTATTGCTTGTAGGTCCCTTGGGTATGTGGTAATTTTCCTCTGGATACTTTCCATTCCTCCTTGTCACCTTATTTCATCTGCATGGACCTCACCCAGCAGCAATAATGTGTAAATCTTCCTGGTCTGAAACACTCAGATACAAAGCCCTTGGTTTTCTTAGTCTTACCAGCTTCATGGTCTTGTTTACAAATTAGAATGCTTGTTCCTGCTCATCAGCATCTCTCACCTGTTCTTACTAGAATATTGAGATTCCAAAAAACTAGGAGACCCAGCAAATCAGGTTATGCCCTCTTGATAAGTGTCTCATCTCTCTTCCTGCTTTTTTATTGCTTTGCATCTTATTATAGCACTCTTAGTTCTGGTTCTAGTTTTGGCTTATTTGCAGCAATTTATATTGAGTTAACATAGTTCATTTACTTATATGAGTAAAAACCTGTCTTTTTTTTTTTTTTGGAAAGTGGTGGTATTGGTAACATCCTACAACTCTGAATTTTTCACTCTGTTTTGACATCATGTCCACAACCCTTTGTATAGAATTCTATTACTATTCCTTCCAGTTCCAGAAAAAAGAAAATAAAAAACTGTGTGTGTGGGGGTGATGTTTTAAGTGAATTAAGTGTGTTAATTATATGTAATTGCCATAGTCCCTTTAATAATTGGTCTTTTTTGAATATTTTCAGGTTAATACAACTAGGTTCCCAAGGCCTCCTCTGAAAAAACCCAGCATTTCTCAACCTTTGTTCATTATTTCTCTCCAAGAGCATTTTTAGATATTTTTCCTAATTGTCCCCCTAAAATTTTTCGTATTCAGTTTACTGTGCTTTTCTTGGTGAAGGTCAAAAACCACTGTGAATTGATGCTGCACCCACTGACAACATTTGTATAGACCACCAATGTGAATTCTTTGACACTCTGGTTAGATTTTGAAAAACTCTGGGCTCTTGATCCTTATACTTTCTACACAGGAAAGGAGAGGTAAACACTCATTATTTTTCTTTGCATTCCAAGATCCTATGAGGATACCTAAATACATCCTATGAACTTCCAAAAGAAATTCCTGGTTTAGAACTGTGTAGGGACACTTATTTGCCAGGTGCTAAAAATATCCTCAGATATTATGTAGAAAATATAAGCTAATTTCCTAGTTTCATGTGTGGTTATTAGGAATCTAAGATATTAATTCAGGTGTGCAAGAGACCTGATTTTCTGCATTTTCTATAATGGAACATTATTTCTAACTCTTATTCTGCTGGATGGTAGAAATTTAATATCAGGCAGTTAATGGTTCTCATTGCCCTTTCCTCCAGAGATCTGCTTAAACTCCAGGCAGGACTGTAGAGCTTCTGGTCCTTTGAATTTCCTATCAATCTCATGTCTGTGGAGATGTCCTGGCTTCCAGCTACTGGTTCACTGTCATATTCTCCTTGCATCCAACCTATGATAATGTGAAATATATATTTGGTTTTCTGCAACATACTGGTTTATAGAACCTAAAATCTTTGGACTCGCCTGTTTTTTTTTTTTTTTTTTTTTTTTTGTTGTTGTTGTTTATTGTACTGGGGATTGAACCTAGGGGCACTATACCACTGAGCTACATCCACAGGTCTTTTCATTTTATTTATTTTAAGACAGTGTCTCAGTTGCTGAGACTGACCGTGAAGCTGTAATCCTGCCTTAGGCTCCTAAATTGCTGGATTGTAGGTGTGTGCCATCATGCCTGGCCTGGTGTCTTTTGTATGCTGGTGAGGTAAATGGTGGCTGGGGGCCTCTAGATAGCTGTAGATTGGGGGTCAGTCACTAGAAAGACTAAGGCATGATTAGAGGGTTGGAACTTTCATCCCCACCTCCCAACCTCAGTGAGGGGAGAAGGTTGAAGGTTAAGTTTGATCATCAATGGCCAATGATTTCACCAGTCATGTCTATATAATGAAGCCTCTGTAAAAATAGAAAAGAATTCAGTTAAATTTTGAGGACTCAAAATTTTGAGGACTCACAAAAAAGATAGCTGGGTACATGAATGTAAATGGAGGGTAGTATGCCAGAGAGGGCACAATGCTCTACACCCCTTCCTCTGACCCTACCCTATGCATCTCTGCCATCTGTTTGTATCCTTTGCCATATCCTTTATAATGAATTGATAAGTGTAAACTGACATTATGTTTGAAAGAAATGATATCAAATACCCTTTGCTCAGTAATTCAATTTTGGGGGAATCAATACTAAGAAATCAACAACTGTGGACAAAGACTTATAAAGAAGGTTCATCATGACATGATTTAAAAAGCAAACAAAATTAGAAACTGTATATTTTTTCAGTTGGGGATGGTTAAATTTTGAGGATTCACAAAGAAGAATAATAGACATTCATCTAATTATCTTCAAATTACAGAATGTGGGAAAGTGATCAGATAAGTAAAAAAGTCAAGTTAACAAGATTCACCAGTATAATTTCACTTTTGCTTGAAAAAAGACTAGTGAGAAATATACCAATGTTAACAGCAGTAGTTCATATTTTCTAACTTGTCTATAATAAGCATGTATTACTTTCATAGTCAGATACAAATAAGCATCATACAAAGAAAATAATTCCATCTGAATCAAATATAGACTTGAATCCAAACTGTTGCATATTAAAACTAATGTCAAAACACATGGCACAATCGAATCCTAACAATGGCTCAGCCATTGAAAGGATAAAAATAAACTTGAAATTACACAGTAGAGCAGGGGAAGGGGCCACATTTTTCTCTGAAGTTGTTATTCCAGTTGGCACAGTCCCATTCCCGAGCCTTCCAAGGCTAGACCCTGGAGCTGGTTGTGTAGCACCAGAACACTCTGTTCTTCCCCAGAGGACTAGAGGGGGTGGGAGGAGGCATAAAAAGCAAGGCTTTGCTAATCCTCCTCAGGTACTATGTCGGGCACCAGAGAAGGCAGTTGAGGCTTAGAGCTGTGCTTCTCAAAATTCAATGTGTCTGTGAGTCTCCTGGGCTTCTTAAAATGCAGGTTCTGAATCAGTGAGTCTGGGGTGGGTCTCGGTTCTGCATTTCTAACAAGTTCCCAGGGGAAGCCTGTGCTGCAGATTCACAGATGACATTTTGAGTAGTAAGGGCTTACAGAGGGAAGGTCTCTTGTCCAAAGGCACACAGCTTATAAAAATACATGGGTGTGGAAGTTGCTAGTTGTTTTTTTTTTTGTTTGTTTGTTTGTTTTTTTTTACTGTTGTTAAATAAAACAAAATGACTTAGAAAGAGGTAAATGAGAGACATTAGCTCTCCCAGGATGCCTACATGAAGCATTTTCTACAACTAGTTAAGTGGCTAATAACAATGCTTGGCAATTATGTAGCTCATTATACATTCAAGACTTTTTTGTTCTATTAATTTGCTAATCTACAAATTTCTCTGGAAGAGAGGTTACTATTATCATTTGTGCATTACGGTACTGATAATTTTACACAGTACCTCCATATCTTTTACAATATGCTGGTGGAAGAATCTGGATTTAACTTGAAGTGTCTGAGTATCATGCACAAGTCACACAGACATGTGTCAGAATCCAAACCAGGACCCTGTGTCTCAGATCTGGCCCATACACACTGCTTGCTGAATAAATACATGTCTTTTGTTAGCTATGTGGTTTAGGCAGTTATCTAACCTCTCTAAGCCTTAATATCCTTATTTATTCACCCTCTGTGGTGTCCTCTTTTACTTTCCTTTATATTGTTCCTGGTTTTGTGTCAAGTTCACTATGCTCATCTCATTGTTTTTCTTCTTTCCATGACTGGAGGCAATATTCTGCCTTGGACGAGACGTTAGGTTAGAGAAGCCAATTAATCATCCTAGTGGACATGGTGAGCAGGCATCATACAAGTCTGAGGATTTGAACCTCCTTGAACTACACGAGATCACTCAGTGAAAGACTGCAGACAGGGAAAGCAGAGCAGCCAGGAGTTAGTCCATGCAGAATGCTTTTATTTGTTAGAGCAAAGAAGCAGAGCACCCCCTATTACACTTTTCTGACTCTTTCCTTCAGAGTTGAGAGACGTGAATTTTCTTGAGCTCTTCTCTCACTAAGAATCTAGTAAAATCTTGGAATACAGAGGATAGCATGCATTTTTTGACTTTTAATTTCATAAAGGTACATTATTATTAGTGGGAGAAAAAAGAGTCAGACACCTAATTACAATTATGGTCTAAAGAATTCCAAGAAACATGAAAAAAAGTATGTCTTCAATGTGATACTTGCCTTGAATCTTGGAATGTAAGTTCTATTCAAGTCCTAATTATGACTTGGCCCTTTTCAGTTTGATTGCAGTATAATAAACACTGACCCATCAAGATAGTTTAAAGCCATTTCATGTGCTTTGTGCATTTTGGTTTCAAGTACGTACATGTGCTTTGATACAATCCTTAAGAAATGGAGTCTAATTCTTTACCTACAATATGTTCTAGACTAGTGATTCCCTGTTAATAACAGCATAGAGCAGAAGTATAGTGGGTTTTCTTTGTTTATTTTTGCAGTACTGGAGATAAACCCAAGGCTTTGCACATGCTAGGCAAGTGCTCTACTACTAAGTTACATCTCTAGCCTTTAAAAAAAAATTATTTTGAGACAGGTCTTGCTATGTTGTCCAGGCTGGCCTCAAACTTTCCCTCCTCCATCCTCAGCCTCCCAATATTATAGGTGTGTGCCACCAGTCTGGCATTATGTGTGTTTTATAACAAGATTTTATAACAAGAGAAAGCACTAAGGCTTCAAGTTCTTTTTTGGTTTACAAACTCTGGGGCAAGCCAACTGCCACGAAGTGAGCCAAGAAGCCCTGTGGAGAGGCCCATGGATGAAGATCTGTTTCTGTCAACAGCTAGTAGGAATAGTCTTCTTGCCAACAGCTACATTTGAAGTGGATTCTCCACTTGGGGACTGAAGGTGAGTCTTACATGATAGTGGCTCTGGCTGATGGCCTGACACAACCTCATGAGAGACCCTGAGACCCACGAGAGGCCCACTAAACAGCCCCAACATTCCTTACCTTCAGAAACTATGTGGCCAATGACTTAAGCAATGAAGTTTTGGATTCATCAGTCACACAGCAATAGGTCACTAATACAATGGACAATTAAGAGTTACAATAATTTGAAGTACACTTCTTTAAAAAAATGCTTTGTTCATCTCTTAGAAAACACTGAGATTTTAATTTAATTTTCTAGGTGCCTTCTCAGACTACAGTGAACAAAAGGAAAAAATAATTTCATTTATTTTTAAAAAGCAAGAAACAAATAAAACCTATGGCTACACTAATGTTAGTATTCCAATGCAGAGTTAATTGCAATGTAATGAAAGCCTAATTGAAAATTTTATTATGGCCATATAATTATATCTAAATGCTTCTGCCATAATTTCATTATTTTAAAAACATTATTCTCCCATTAGAGTATAATAGTTACATTACCTTAAGTGCTATAAAATTTAATAATCTTGGTTAAGAAAAATTAAGAATTGTGCCTTTTTCTTCTAGTAAAGAAAAGATAGCAGGTTCTTTTTGAAGCTTTTAAACATGTTAAATTTGACCTGGAGAAAATAGCTCTTAAAGCATCAGTCACAAAACAGGATACCAGGAAAGAAGGGGCATTTTTCTTTCCTTCTATTTAAGGGGTTATGCTAGGGTAGTTCTTCACATGTAACTAATGATCAGCACATGCAGACAGAAAAGAACTATTTAAAAAGCAACTTTTGATAAGAGTGCTGGTCATCTACACAGTGCATCAGAACCTTGCTCTCTCATATTCCAATAACAGAATTCTCTTCTTACCAGGACTTGGAAGAATTCTTTAACTATAAAATTTATAAAAATAATCAAATATATATATCAAGAAAAATGCACACCACAAAATCAAAACTCTATATAGTTCATTTCATTGTTAATCTTTACTGGAGTTTGGAAATAAACTTTCAGCTTCTGCTAAGGATCCTAAATCCAGTGGGGTTTGTAGTCTCAGATCTTGTTTAATCCAGAGTTCTAATATTAAACAATATCTGTTGATGCTTTCCTCTAGTCCCCAGGCCAATCCTACCACAGTATGGCAATGTCCAATATAGCTGCCATTTTCTTCATGTAGTTCTAAGAATTTAACTCAATGAAAATTAAAAGACTTTTTCTATGAAGCAAGAACAATATTCATTACAGTTTTTTTATGTAACGGGCATGGGAGTCCACATTAATCTTCAGAAATAAAGGAAGTTTTTGTGCTTGCTTATAAAAATTCAATTTCTCGGTTGAACTAACTAGATTTCAAGTGCTCAATAGCCACATGCAGGTAGTGTCAATGGCACCAGACAATACAGATAGAACATTTCCATTATTTCATAGCTTTCTAGTGGGAATGGCTACCCTAAAATATTGCTTCTATGTTGCCTTTATAAAAAATTCCTGGTCTCTTCTGTAATTGCTCCATGTGCCAATGTAGTTAGTAAATATATGGCCAAAAATTTGAAACAGTTAAATATAATAAAATTAAAACCATCAACCTCCTACTACCCAGAGATGAGTATAACATTTGGTTTATTTTCTTCCAATTTATATTCTAGGCAGATGTAAACAAAAATAGGTCATATACTTTCACTATACTGAGAACATTTTTCTGTCATTACTTATATAACATTGTTTTAATTGCTGCATATTATTCTTTCACACAGGCAAGGTACAGTTATAGTCATTCAGTTATCATTTTGTTGTTCCAAAATTGTCACCATTACCATCCACCATGGCTGTTTATGAACATCTTTGTAGGTAAAACTTGTCCTTATATATGATTGTTTTCTTTGGATATGCTGCAAGAATCAGAATTTCTAATCAAATCAGAATTTGACTGTTAAGTCAAAGAACATGCCAGACTTCAGGTTTTGCATGAAAATCCACATATTTACCCAGAAAATGATGCCAATTTTCATAATCACTAGGGCTGTTTTAGAAAGGCCATTTCTACATTTTGTAGCCAACTCTAGAATTTTTCTCTTTTTTGTCATTTTGAGATGAATTTATTTATTAATGAGGCTAAAGATTTCCAAGTCTTTATCAGTGATATTTTTAGGATGGTTTGCTTCATCCAAAATGGTTTTCAGGTTACTTAAAAAATGCTTTTATTAGTGCATTATAGTTATACATAATACTGGGTTTCATTTTTTTTTTTTTTTTTTATATTTTTTTTTTATTGTTGGTTGTTCAAAACATTACATAGTTCTTGATATATCATATTTCACACTTTGATTCAAGTGGGTTATGAACTCGCATTTTTACTCCGTTTACAAATTGCAGAATCACATCAGTTACACTTCCATTGATTTATATATTGCCATACTAGGGTCTGTTGTATTCTGCTGCCTTTCCTATCCGTTACTACCCCCCTCCCCTCCCCTCCCCTCCCCTCTTCTCTCTCTACCCACTCTACTGCAGTTCATATCTCCCCCTTGTATTATTTTTCCCTTTCCCCTCATTACCTCTTGTATGTAATTTTGTATAACCCTGAGGGTCTCCTTCCATTTCCATGCAATTTCCCTTCTCCCTCCCTTTCCCTCCCACCTCTCGTCCCTGTTTAATGTTAATCTTCTTCTCATGCTCTTCGTCCCTACTCTGTTCTTAGTTACTCTCCTTATATCAAAGAAGACATTTGGCATTTGTTTTTTAGGGATTGGCTGGCTTCACTCAGCATAATCTGCTCTAATGCCATCCATTTCCCTCCAAATTCTATGATTTTGTCATTTCTTAATGCAGAGTAATATTCCATTGTGTATAAATGCCACATTTTTTTTATCCATTCGTCTATTGAAGGGCATCTAGGTTGGTTCCACAGTCTTGCTATTGTGAACTGTGCTGCTATGAACATCGATGTAGCAGTGTCCCTGTAGCATGCTCTATTTAGGTCTTTAGGGAATAGACCGAGAAGGGGAATAGTTGGGTCAAATGGTGGTTCCATTCCCAACTTTCCAAGAAATCTCCATACTGCTTTCCAGATTGGCTGCACCAATTTGCAGTCCCACCAACAATGAACATGTGTACCCTTTTCCCCACATCCTCGCCAGCACTTGTTGTTGTTTGACTTCCTAATGGCTGCCAATCTTACTGGAGTGAGATGGTATCTTAGGGTGGTTTTGATTTGCATTTCTCTGACTGCTAGGGATGGTGAGCATTTTTTCATGTACTTGTTGATTGATTGTATGTCCTCCTCTGAGAAGTGTCTGTTCATGTCTTTGGCCCATTTGTTGATTGGGTTATTTGTTATCTTGTTGTCTAATTTTTTGAGTTCTTTGTATACTCTGGATATTAGGGCTCTATCTGAAGTGTGAGGAGTAAAGATTTGTTCCCAGGATGTAGGCTCCCTATTTACCTCTCTTGTTGTTTCTTTTGCTGAGAAAAAACTTTTTAGTTTGAGTAAGTCCCATTTGTTGATTCTAGTTATTAACTGTTGTGCTATGGGTGTCCTATTGAGGAATTTGGAGCCCGACCCCACAGTATGTAGATCGTAGCCGACTTTTTCTTCTATCAGACGCCGTGTCTCTGATTTGATATCAAGCTCCTTGATCCATTTTGAGTTAACTTTAGTGCATGGCGAGAGAAAGGGATTCAGTTTCATTTTGTTGCATATGGATTTCCAGTTTTCCCAGCACCATTTGTTGAAGATGCTATCCTTCCTCCATTGCATGCTTTTAGCCCCTTTATCAAATATAAGATAGTTGTAGTTTTGTGGGTTGGTTTCTGTGTCCTCTATTCTGTACCATTGGTCCACCCGCCTGTTTTGGTACCAGTACCATGCTGTTTTTGTTACTATTGCTCTGTAGTATAGTTTGAAGTCTGGTATCGCTATACCGCCTGATTCACCCTTCCTGCTTAGCATTGTTTTTGCTATTCTGGGTCTTTTATTTTTCCATATGAATTTCATGATTACTTTCTCTATTTCTATAAGAAATGCCATTGGGATTTTGATTGGTATTGCATTAAACCTATAGAGAACTTTTGGTAATATTGTCATTTTGATGATGTTAGTTCTGCCTATCCATGAACAGGGTATATTTTTCCATCTTCTAAGATCCTCTTCTATTTCTCTCTTTAGGGTTCTGTAGTTTTCATTGTATAAGTCTTTCACCTCTTTTGTTAGGTTGATTCCTAAGTATTTTATTTTTTGGGGGGATATTGTGAATGGAGTGGTTGTCCTCATTTCCATTTCAGAGGATTTGTCGCTGATATACAGGAATGCCTTTGATTTATGTGTGTTGATTTTATATCCTGCCACTTTACTGAATTCATTTATTAGCTCTAATAGTTTCTTTGTAGACCCTTTTGGGTCTGCTAGGTATAGAATCATGTCATCTGCAAATAGTGATAATTTAAGTTCTTCTTTTCCTATTTTTATGCCTTTAATTTCTTTCGTCTGTCTAATTGCTCTGGCCAGTGATTCGATAACTATGTTGAACAGAAGTGGTGAGAGAGGGCATCCCTGTCTTGTTCCAGATTTTAGAGGGAATGCCTTCAATTTTTCTCCATTCAGAATGATGCTAGCCTGAGGTTTAGCATAGATTGCTTTTACAATGTTGAGGTAAGTTCCTGTTATCCCTAGTTTTTCTAGCGTTTTGAACATAAAGGGATGCTGTACTTTGTCGAATGCTTTTTCTGCATCTATCGAGATGATCATATGGTTCTTATTTTTAAGTCTATTGATGTGGTGAATAACATTAATTGATTTCCGTATATTGAACCAGCCTTGCATCCCAGGGATGAATCCTACTTGATCATGGTGCACAATTTTTTTGATATGTTTTTGAATCCGATTTGCCAAAATTTTATTGAGGATTTTTGCATCTAGGTTCATTAGAGATATTGGTCTGTAGTTTTCTTTCTTTGAAGTGTCTTTGTCTGGTTTAGGAATCAGGGTGATGTTGGCCTCGTAGAAAGAATTTGGAAGTTCTCCCTCTTTTTCTATTTCCTGAAATAGCTTGAAAAGTATTGGTGTTAGTTCCTCTTTAAAGGTTTTGTAAAACTCTGCTGTATACCCATCCGGTCCTGGGCTTTTCTTAGTTGGTAGTCTTTTGATGGTTTCTTCTATTTCCTCAATTGATATTGGTCTGTTTATGTTGTCTATATCCTCCTGCCTTAATCTGGGCAGATCATATGACTTAAGAAATTTATCGATGCCTTCACTATCTTCTATTTTATTGGAGTATAAGGATTCAAAATAGTTTCTGATTATCTTCTGTATTTCTGAAGTGTCTGTTGTGATATTGCCTTTTTCATCCCGTATGCTAGTAATTTGATTTCTCTCTCTTCTTCTCTTCGTTAGCATGGCTAAGGGTCTGTTGATTTTATTTATTTTTTCAAAGAACCAACTTTTAGTTTTGTCAATCTTTTCAATTGTTTCTTTTGTTTCAATTTCATTAATTTCAGCTCTGATTTTAATAATTTCTTGCCTTCTACTTCTTTTGCTGTTGTTTTGCTCTTCTTTTTCTAGGATTTTGAGATGGAGTATGAGATCATTTATTTGTTGGTTTTTTCTTTTTTTAAGGAATGAACTCCAAGCAATGAATTTTCCTCTTAGAACTGCTTTTAATGTGTCCCATAGATTCCGATATGTTGTGTCTGTGCTTTCATTTATCTCTAAGAATTTTTTAATTTCCTCCTTGATGTCTTCTATAACCCATTGATCATTTAGTAACCAATTGTTCATTCTCCAAGTGATGCATGTTTTTTCCTTCCTTCTTTTATCGTTGATTTTCAGTTTCATTCCATTATGATCAGATAAGATGCATGGTATTATCTCCACTCCTTTATATTGTCTAAGAGTTGCCCTGTGACATAATATATGATCTATTTTTGAGAAGGATCCATGTGCTGCTGAGAAAAAAGTGTAACTGCTTGATGTTGGGTGGTATATTCTATATATATCAATTAAGTCTAGGTTATTAATTGTGTTATTGAGTTCTATAGTTTCCTTATTCAACTTTTGTTTGGAAGATCTGTCTAGTGGTGAGAGAGGTGTGTTGAAGTCTCCCATGATTATTGTATGTTGGTCTATTAGACTCTTAAACTTAAGAAGAGTTTGTTTGATGAACATAGCTGCACCATTGTTTGGGGCATATATATTTATGATAGTTATGTCTTGTTGGTGTATGGTTCCCTTGAGCAGTATGTAGTGTCCCTCTTTATCCCTTTTGATTAACTTTGGCTTGAAATCTATTTTATTTGATATGAGTATGGACACTCCTGCTTGTTTCCTAAGTCCATATGAGTGATATGATTTTTCCCAACCTTTCACCTTCAGTCTATGTATGTCTTTTCCTATCAAATGCGTCTCCTGAAGGCAGCATATTGTTGGGTCTTGTTTAGTGATCCATTCTACTAGTCTGTGTCTCTTGATTGGTGAGTTTAAGCCATTAACATTTAGGGTTATTATTGAGATATGGGTTGTTCTTCCAGCCATAATTGTTTATTTATGTTACTAAACATGGTTTGTTTTCCTTTTTTGATTATTTTCCCCCCCTTTACTGTCCTACCTCCCACTGTTGGTATTCATTGTTATTTTCCATTTCCTCTTCCTGTAATGTTTTGCCGAGGATGTTTTGAAGACATGGTTTTCTAGCTGCAAATTCTTTTAACTTTTGTTTATCGTGGAAGGTTTTAATTTCATCTTCCATCCTGAAGCTTAATTTCGCTGGATACATGATTCTTGGTTGGAACCCATTTTCTTTCAGTTTTTGAAATATGTGATTCCAGGATCTTCTAGCTTTCAGAGTCTGTGTTGAAAGATCAGCTGTTATCCTGATTGGTTTACCCCTAAATGTAATCTGCTTCCTTTCTCTTGTAGCTTTTAAAATTCTCTCCTTATTCTGTATGTTGGGCATCTTCATTATAATGTGTCTAGGTGTGGATCTCTTATGATTTTGCACATTCGGCGTCCTGTATGCTTCTAGGATTTGGGATTCTGTCTCATTCTTCAAGTCTGGGAAGTTTTCTCGTATTATTTCATTGAATAGGTGGTTCATTCCTTTGGTTTGGACCTCTATACCTTCCTGTATCCCAATGACTCTTAAGTTTGGTCTCTTTATATTATCCCATATTTCTTGGATGTTCTGCTCATGGTTTTTTAACAGTTTTGCTGAGCTATCTATGTTCTTTTCAAGTTGAAATACTTTGTCTTCATTGTCTGATGTTCTATCTTCTAAGTGTTCTACTCTGCTGGTAGTATTCTCAATTGAGTTTTTAAGTTGGTTTATTGCTTCCTGCATTTCTAGGATTTCTGTTTGTTTGTTTTTTATTACCTCTATCTCCCTGTATAGTTGATCTTTTGCTTCTTGGATTTGTTTATGTAATACATTGTCGAAGTGGTCGAAATGATCTTTCATTGTCTGATTTTGCTGTCTAATGTCTTCCTTGAGACTCCAGATCATTTGCAGCATGTATATCCTGAATTCTTTATCTGACATTCCATCTGCTGCAGCTATAACCTCTTCTAAAGTTGAGTTGACCTGCATTGCTTGTGGTCCTTTCTTTCCTTGTCTTTTCATATTGCTCGTGTTTCTTTCTGCTTAGTGAAACTATTGTGTTTTTGAAATTTTTCCCCCTATATATTTATATTGCTCTTGTATAGTTGAAAAGTCTCCCTTGCAGGGGCGGGCGGCAGCTCTGCTCCTCCTCCAATTGGGGTGATCTGTCTACCACGCTGGTGGGCCGCTGGGACTGTTCTGCCGGTCGGTCGCAGGTCTGCCTACCTTGGAGGCGCGGGCAGCGGCTCTGCTCTGCCCTTCCTCCTATTGGTGTGACGTGTCTACCACGTCACCACGTCCGTGAACCCCTGGGCCTGTTCCACCAGTTAGTCGCGGATCTGACTACCTTGCAGGCGTGGGCGGCGGCTCTGCTCTGCCCCTTCTCCAATTGGGTTGTCGTGACTACCACCCCGGCAGGTCGCTGTGCCTGTTCTGGGCACGGGCTGCGGCTCTGCTCTGCCCCCACTCCAAATGGAGTGATGTGACTGCCACGCTGGCGGGCCGCTGGGCCTGATCCAGGCTCGGGGAACGGCTCTGCTCTGCCCCTCCCCCAAGTGGTGTGACGTGTCTACCACGCCGGCAGGCCGCTGGGGCTGTTCTGCCAGACTGTCACAGGCCTGCCTACCTTGCGGACGCGGGTGGAGGATCTGCTTTCCCCCTACTCCAATTGGGGATTCTTGACAACCACACCGGCGGGTCGCTGGGCCTATTCCGGGCTCTGGCAGCGGCTCTGTTCGGCCCCTGCTCGAGCCGGAGCGATGCGACACCACGCCGGCGGGTCTCTGGACCTGCTCCGGGCGCAGGCGGCGGCTCTGTTCGGCCCCCGCTCTAGCCGGAGCGACGCGACACCACGCCGGCGGGTCGCTGGGCCTGTTCCGGGCTCTGGCGGCGGCTCTGTTCGGCCCCTGCTCTAGCCGGAGCGACGCGACACCACGCCGGCGGGTCGCTGTGCCTGTTCCGGGCTCTGGCGGCGGCTCTGTTCGGCCCCTGCTCTAGCCGGAGCGACGCGACACCACGCCGGCGGGTCGCTGTGCCTGTTCCGGGCTCTGGCGGCGGCTCTGTTCGGCCCCTGCTCTAGCCGGAGCGACGCGACACCACGCCGGCGGGTCGCTGTGCCTGTTCCGGGCTCTGGCGGCGGCTCTGTTCGGCCCCTGCTCTAGCCGGAGCGACGCGACACCACGCCGGCGGGTCGCTGTGCCTGTTCCGGGCTCTGGCGGCGGCTCTGTTCGGCCCCTGCTCTAGCCGGAGTGACGCGACACCACGCCGGCGGGTCGCTGTGCCTGTTCCGGACTCTGGCGGCGGCTCTGTTCGGCCCCTGCTCTAGCCGGAGCGACGCGACACCACGCCGGCGGGTCGCTGTGCTTGTTCCGGGCTCTGGCGGCGGCTCTGTTCGGCCCCTACTCTAGCCGGGGCGACGCGACACCACGCCGGCAGGTCGCTAGGCCTGTTCCGGGCTCTGGCGGCGGCTCTGCTCCGCCCCTCTGGCCTTCACAGTATTCAGCAGGACCCGGACCGAGAGACAGTTTCCGCGGGTTCTTTATCCCTGGGCCAGAGCAGTTCCGGGAGCCAGAATTCGGCCTCTCCGGACTTGGTGCATGCTCCGACAGGAGCAGGCTCCAAGAAGCAGTTTCCGCGGGTTCTATAGCCCTGGGCCAGAGCAGCTCCGGTAGCCGGAGCTCCGCCGCTCCGGGCTCGGTGCGTGTTCTGATAGGAGCAGGCTCCAAGAAGCAGTTTCCGCGTGTTATTTAGCACTAAGTCTGAGCAATTTGTCTGCGAGACGCAGACAATTGTCAGCCTGAAATTACCTGTTCTATAGCTGAAAGAGCTGCAATCAGTCAAAAACAAGGATGGTGACGTCAGCTCTCCAAGATGGTGGCCGCTGGCTTCCTCCGTGGTCTGACCGGTGTGGAGAACCGAACTGGACCGTTTCCTTCCCCGTCTCCAACCCAGAATTCAGCTCCGAGCTCAGCAAATGCCTAGCTGGCAGGAGCCCGCAGAATCAGCATCGCTGTATCTCTGCGCCACCAGCCCGTCGTTTCCCAGTGCGCTCCGCAGACTCCAGCCGCAGGGCGATCTGCCGAACAATAAGCGCTCCGTACGGACAAATCGCTCGCTTTTGAGCCCCTGAAGCTGATCCTCGTGCGATGAAAATCCTTCCACTAGGTTTTGGAGCACCCCAATTTTGCTGGAAATTCCTAACCAGATAGCTTTTAGCCGTTCTAACTCATCATTTTCCCTCACAGTGACGCAGTACTCGGAGTTACTGCACTCCCTTCGCGGCCATCTTCCTGGGTTTCATTTTGACATAATCATACATGCATGGAATTTAATTTGCTCCATTTCAGTCTCCGATACTTCTTCTTTCCTTCTCCTTGCCTCTCCTGCTATTCTCCTTCCTTCACTCTACTGGTCTTTTTTTTCCTATTTATTTATTTATTTTTAAATTGATGCTTTATAGATACACATAAAAGCGGAATTCATTGTGGCATATTCATGTATATACACAGTGTAATTTTGTCAAATTCATTCCACATTTCCTCCCTTTTCCCATACCTCCTCTACCCTCCCTCAATCTTCTTCCTCCACTCCACTAATCTTTCCTCTATTTTTGTGATGTCTGGTGATTTTGAAAACAAACAAACAAAACAAAACATATATGTGTGAAAAAATATCACTTTCCAGAAAACAATATGTCCATCATAGAGGAAGGTTACTAGTGAGATTTTCATTACATCTTTGCTTTTACATTTGATTAAACACTTTAAAAGCATGTGTTTTTAAGTACCAACTATTCTGGTACTCCCTGCTTTGAAAATACTAAGTATGCTCTGCCTCAAAGCATTTGCTATTCCTTCTAGAAAACTCTTCTCTTTGCTATGTACCTGGCAAGTATCATTTCTTCCTTCTGCTCAAATGTCATTTCTTAGATAAGTACACAACCTCCTAACCCTGGGCTTCCTGCTTTGCTTTATTTTCCTCCAAACTATCACCATCTGACACATTATATATATATATTTATTTATAAAATTTTCTTGTTGCCTGTCTTTTCATATCCAAATATCTTCCCCACGAAGGGAGGGATGGGTCTGTTCTTGACTGAAGTATCCCATGACCTCGAGCATTTCCTTGTAGCACAGTCGGAGTTTGCCTAATGAATACTTCTGTATGTCTTCTGGGAATTGTTCAGATCTTCCTTATATTTTTCTTTTGAGTTTATAGTGTTTCTCTTATTGATAAATAGGAGTGATTTATATTTTGAATTAATTGATTCTATGTTGGAACTCTTTGTTGGCTAATTCTTTGCTTGGAAGTTTTAGTTTAGATTTTAAATGTCCACCAAAGATACAAGTATTAAAAAGCCTTGGTTCCCAAGTTGGCACTATCAAGAGGAGGCAGAATTTTGAGGGGTCGATCCTAGTAGGGGGTCTTTGGTCTTGAGGGCATGCCCCCAAGGGACCTGAGGTACCCTGGCCTCTTCCTTGCTCTCTTTCACTTTTTGCTTTTTGGCTCCTGATGTGAGTAGATCATTTGCTCCTGCCGTGATACACTGCCTTGCCATAAGCTCAAAGCAATGAGGCCAGCCAGTTATGGACTAGAACTTCCAAAACTGTGAGCCAAAGTAAAACGTTTTTCTTTGTAAGTTTCTCATCTCATTTTTTAAATATATTGATGGAAAGAAAATTAGCACATAAATATTTTCTCCTAATTTTGATTTTCATTCAAATTTTATTTTTCATGTTCTCTGAAGTATGAAATATTAAAATTTTATGTGGCTAAGTGGGTCAGCCATACTCCCCATAATTTATTCCATGGGTTTTATGCCTTACAAAATCCTTTTCCCATTTCAAATTTAATTAATTGAATAATTACATATAAATTTGGGGGGGGTGTTTTTAAATTTTTGAACTTTTTAATCTATTTGGGATCTCTTTTGCTATATGGTGTGATTGGAAGTAAGAGTGTGGTATGTGAGAATTGACCACAGTAGGATGGAGAAGTCAGATCTTCTAGAACATATGATTGGTTCTGAAATTACATTCACATGTATCCTGAGCTTTTCCTAATCATGAACAAGGCAAAAGCTGTCCTTAGTCTCTGCTCTCAGGGTTCTTCTGCCTCTAAAGAGATCCTGGAAAAGCCTGAGTATGGCCCAAAAGGCCCTGCTAGAAAACCAAGGGTGTCCAGTGGTCTTTTCTCACCAGGGATCTTGCAGTCCTGAAGAGGGCCTCTTCAGAAGTCCAGTTTCTTCTTAAATTGGTTGAATAGTATTGTTTGATGAATTACACAGACGAGCAAGAAGAAGCACATAGATACAGTTCTAACACAGATTGGCAAAAGGCGCTGTGCTTTTGTTTCATTTCCTGGTCCAACTGAAGCTCTAACTTGAAAATAAAAATATTTGTCTTTATTATTATCATTCAGCTCTGAGCTCTTGCTACTAATTATGCCAGCACTGGCTTCAACCCAGAAGACCAATAGCTTTTTGTGGGAAATGTCTTCTAGACTCATGTGGCACTCAGTCTGAGGCAGGTAATTAGTAGATTCCCTTTTGGACTAGTGTTCCATTGTTCCACATGAACATGCCTGTTTCCCTAAAGACAAGCAGAAGTTTACCCATGCTTCTGTGATCTAATGCATGCTGCTTTGGGAAAACATCAGAAAGTATCACATCTGGCTCAATATGAGCTTGGATTTCATGTACGGGATGTGGCAAAGGTGCAAATATGGGTAGTAATTACTAGCCAGAAGGTTTCCTGTGTGTTACCTTTGATTACAAAGATCTCTGGTCATACACTAGCCATTCTGATCACAAGATTACATAAAATCAATACCCCTTCAAAAAGTGTTAGGTGAGAATATATGGTATAGATAAAAGCAAATTATTTTATATTTAACATTCTATCTTGTGAACTTAAGCCAAATAAAACCATGCTAATTTTGGGTTCCCAAGAACTTTATACAATGTGTGAAGTCACTTGGACTTGTGTAAAAAATTTTGTGAGAGTTTAAAAAAATTAAATTCTAATTTACTTTGCACTTCCAGGCATTCCCAGCTCTTTAAAATATATAGCCTACATGGAGGGCAGGCTATGAACTTTCAGAGTGTCTCTGGGATGTCGTAATGGGATTTATACATAAATGGAAATGAATTACTAAGTGAGCTGTAGCTGCAAAGAACAAACATCAAAGGTTAAGTGAAGGGTGGGGTGGCATTATTTCATTCAGATTAGAAGTAAAGAACAGTCTTGGGAGAGACATGTTGAGAAATGACCATATTTTTTCTCTTATTGATTGGGTAGAGAAAAATGCAGGAATCCTGGGTGCCTGGTTGCTCTCAAGAGCAGGGCAGCAATATGCATCCATTCCCAGGATCAAGATGATGGAAGAGGGAGAAAGATGTAGGTGAAAGAAAATTGCAGGAGCCAGAGCGTTCAGGATGAACTGGCAAGGTGTCCACAAATGCCAAGGCTAAATTAAGTTGTGATTTAAAAATAAAGGTTCAGGACCAAGGTGCCTAACTATACTTGGGAAGAGAAGGAGAAGAAACAAACTTTTGAGTTCCCATCATGTGCTAGGCATAGTCATGATTTTATGATGCTAATTCCCTTACCAACTATAGAAGAGGCAGGAGAGGAGCCTGGCTGGCTTTGAAATTATTCATTTCTAGAAGGTAACCTTAAAAATATCATTTATTTCTCTGAATCTTGGTTTCATATCACTCACTCTTTCGTCACTTATTCATTCATTTAAGCATTTATGAAACACATTCCCTGTGCTAGGAGTGGGGAATACAAAAATGGAGTAGGATATGAACTCTGGCCCTAAGAACTCTCCAGTCTAGTCACAGACTACCTGGTGGATTGATTATAAAACAAGATGGCTAGTGTAACTAACACAAGAGGGACTGTGTGAGACCAGATAATTTATCCTGAGATGATATTAAATATATTTGACATCTCAGACAGCATGGTACTAGTGAGTCAGAGAGATGCAGCCATAAAAAGCCAAACTGTCCACCTACCCATTTGGCACTTCCTTTGCTACTTGCATGGCTGAATGTCAGTTCTGCATAAGTCCTATGATGGGAAATTCACATAAGCAACTATTGTACCTTGTCCCCAATAACAACAGTTGGACATTAAAAAAGGGAAAAGAAAAGATATTTTAAAAAGGTTCCCACTTTCTTGCACTAACAGTTCTTTGGTATTCCTATAATAATCTATACAAGTAATAGAAGGAAAAAATAATTCTTTCAAATGAAATAGGACATTGACACTTGTAGAGAAAAAGAAATTCAAATACCAATTTTCCAACTAAATTATAAAATGAGTATAATAATATCTTTCTGGGTTGTTAGAAATAAATTAAATAGTGAATGGAGAGAAGCTACTTCAGAGCTTAGCTCCTAGAAGGTTCTCAATAAATAGGGAATATTAATGTCTTTCTTAGATGAGAAATAAGAGGTTAAATAATTTGTTCAAGTTTTCACAACTAGTTAGTGTTGGAATCAGATTTTAAAATCACTAATGATCATATAGTAGAACAACACATAATCTCATATAGTGGAACAATACATAATAGATAATATATTTCTTTAAGTACTACTATAAATTGTAAATTGTGAATATAATGACATGTTAACCTTAGTTACTATTTACCCTTGGCTGTTTTGACAAGTTCAGTGTTGTTCCCTAAATTGATAACAAATATTAGTTATGCCAACAGTTGACCCAATTATGGAGGCTTTACAGGAGGACCACCTGACCTGACCACCAGTTCATCACCCAGATGACATTGATCCTGCTGGGGCAGCTAATCTAAAGTACAGGCATAAACACCCAGGAGAATGGAAGCTGCCGCTGGGATGTGAGCCTTGAAAAGTCAAATCTATAAAGTGACAGCAATGGCCCATAGCATGTGATGCTTAATGCAGTCAGGGAGCGTGAAAGTGATTTGTGATGACAAGAACGTGGGCATAGCCACCATAAAACACCTTTATGCACTCATTTGTAACAGGTGCCATGCAGGCCAATTAAGAAAATTTTCCCCTGTGCAAATGGATAATTATTAGAAGGGATCTATGATTGGGAATTTTCGCCTTTGAGCAAGTTTCATCAGAAATTATTTAAAAGCTTTTAATAAGATTTGTTAAGGTAAAGCAAGGAACACTTGCAATGAATTTGGAGTCTGCAGTTTTACGCCTGCGGGAGTCTGAGTCAGAGACAGAAGAGATGAGCAGCAGGAAAAATCACCACCTCACAATGTCTGAGTAAGGTAGTCTTTGCTGCTGGTTAAAGGAATATGAAGACACCTGTCAACCCAGGCACTGGAAAAAGTAAGAAACAGCAGATAATTTTTTTCTCCTCTACAAGTCCATTAGAGATAGGTCATTATTTTCTCATGCATCTGAAATAACTCATCTTTGAGTAGAAATAAAACACATGCAAATTTCACTGAAAGATCACATTTTCTTTCAAGCAAGTTATGAACAAGGGAGACATGTGAATTAGGGTGTCTGTAATCATAGCTGTTGCTGCCTTGTCTTGATGTAATGCTTTATAGCCATGCAAAGCAGGATTTACTCACAGTAACTCAAAGTTACAGTGGAAACTACAGTTTACAAATCCAAGACTTTTTTTTAACAGTAAAAAGACAAAAAATAAAAATAAAATAAAATAAAAAACTTAACATGGGTGTATTTTTAGTTGAATGGATTATTATTAGACTCTGATGTTAAACATCTCTGAATCACATCTCCTTTCAAAGAAAGCACTTCAATTAAGGAAGTCATTTGATGTATGATCTTCATGGATGGAGCCAACTGCTGAATGTTCTGGTAAAAACGACACAGGAAAGCCAGCAAGAAATTACAGATACACAATCCACTACTTTCCATTAGATGCTACATTTCTAGATAACAACAGTGTTTCAATAAAATCATGACCTACTATTTCCAACATGAAATAATAGTAGTTTTACATGTCTTGGCCAAGAACTTCAAAACCAGTAGAATAGTAATTAAGTGCTAAAATTTATGCCTTTGAATATGGTTTAGCTGTTAATAAATCTGAAATTCAATGTGCATTCCTTTTATAGGATCAGCAGGATTATTGCTAGGTATGAGATATGCCTATGGCTAAGATGGCCAAATATCTTTCAAGGACTTATGTTTCTCTTCTCTGATGCAGAGTTGTTGCTGGGAGGTGGCTTTCCAGCCAGGGACTATGTATCCTGGACACCAGTGCATCTGGGTGAAGCCATGAGGCCAATGTACACCAATGGAAGCCAAATGAGGCACTTTCAGGGCAAGGTGGTTCAGAAGAAAGCATATGTCCTCTATCCTCTCTTCTCATGTCAGGCAGAAGATTCAGAGACATAAGAACAGGGATCGGCAAACGATAGCCCGTGGGACAAATCTAGATTACTACTGTTGTTCTAAATAAAATTTTATTGGAACACAACCATGCTTAGTCATTGCCTATGGCTGTTTCTGGGCTAAAAGTGTAAGAATTGGGGCTGGGGATGTGGCTCAAGTGGTAGCAAGCTCGCCTGGCATGCGAGGGGCACTGGGTTCTATCCTCAACATCACATAAAAATAAAATAAAGACGTTGTGTCCACCGAAAACTAAAAAAAAAAAAAAAATTAAAAAATTCCCTCTCTCGCTCTCTCTCTTAAAAAAATATAAGAATTGAGAAGTTGCAATAAACCATATGGCCTGCAAAGCCTAAAATATTTACTCTCTGGACCTTTAAAGAAACAGATAGCAACCCCGCCTAAGGAATAGTGGGACAGAGTAGAGGAGCCAAGTGTAGGGACCTATAGGAGTCTAGAGTCCTTGAATTCTCATGACGCAGAAAGGTGCCTGACCAGGAACCCAGATTTTGGACCTAAAAAGGGGGAAAGAAATTCCTACTGTATTTGAGGCATCTTAAAGTTTTTTATTTTAAAAATTTGTATTGTTTTTAGTATGTGTTCAAAAAGAATTGGAGGGTCAAAGTTTTTTTAGTGGCAGAAAGAAAGAATGCTTTAATAAAATTACTGTTGGTACAAAACTAGTTACTGCCTCCAGAACAATAAAAATGTGACCTTTGGTTTACATTTTCTATGGGACAGAAATTATTGCCATCTCTATTGGATAAAATCCATTGCAATGTTATATTAGACAAGAATCATTTTTGTCACAATCGGTTTTCTAGATGCCATTATCTGTCTGCTAATCAACAGTAAATAGCAGGTCAAACAAAGAGTATAAAGAGAAGGAGATAATTCCCTGAGGATATTTGCCAGCTATTACATTGCCAAACATTGAAAACACATGCAATAAAGTCTTTTATCTAATTCAAAGTTCTGATAATCTCATGGATAAGGTGAACAAAAATGATGTAAGTGACCAAATATTGAGCACCCAACTCCAAAGACCTTGTTTACATAGACCTGACTCTAGAATCATGGGGATTCTGTAATACTAAATGTAATTTGTCTTCATAATATACTATAGAGTCCCAAATCTTGAAGTTTTCAGGTTTTCCTTTTTCCATGAGATATGCAGGTAAAAGAAAAGATTTTGAATATATACCATAAAGAGATGATAATGGTTTGAGGAGACAGGTATGTTTAAACCTATTTAAACATTATACCTTGTATACATGTGAAGTATCAACATGGCATCCCATTAATATATACAATTTCTATCTATCAGTTAAAAATTAATTTACATAAAAATAAATACACGCATTATGTTGTTTCTTAAACTTACTTTCCCACATGGTAATCTGGAAAATTCTGGCATGAACTTTAACTCTATTTGGCTTGCCAATGACAGTAAGGCTGCTAGCAGGACATATTCTTCTTCATAGCTCTGCATGTTGCATATGAAGTCTTCAACCAGCTGGTACAGCTCATTTGTCATTAGTGGCCTGGATCAATGCCTAATGGAGGGTGAGTGAAGCATGGTTCCTTCTGGAGGAGGCATTCCACTCAGAACTGGGTGGTCTTCACCTGCATCCCTCAAGAGCAAAGCTCAGTTCTTCCTGGGTGGCATTGCTAACACTGCTTGCTCAAGACATTGAGGAAGAAGGAGAAGTCCACACCGATTCTCTTTAATATGTTGGCTATTTGTTATTTCTGATGTTTGCATTTTCTTTGTGTATGAGTGGGTCTTTCATATAGCACATGGTGAAACTGATTACTTTAAAACAATTCATAAAGCATTTCAGATTCCAATTCACATGCACTCTAACCAAGTTCACAAAGAAACTCATGAGGATGAAGGAGAAAACTTTTAAGCTCTTGAGTTCATGGTCAAGGTTATTATTTTATTTTATACCCTGAAATTAACATTGGCAGAATAAGCATTCATATTAACACTATTTTTAAAAAAGTGCAAATGATGGTTAAATTTGAGATGAGAGACTGCTTGAGGAGTTCGGTCTTAAGTAAACCACGGAAAAGAGGAAAGCATTTTTAAACATAGACAGTCAAGGCATTTGAGACAACTTGTGAGAATACCATCAGTTCCATATGTCTTGAGTGTTTCTGGAAAATGACACATTTTAATTCAAAAATTTAAAAATTAGTGATCTAATAGAAACCATACAAAGATTTTCACCTTTCATAAATTAATTTGAGCCAACATTTGGGAAGATTCTGTTTCCCAAATTTGGGAGGTGTGTAAAAAACGCCAAGGAGCAAACATAGGTCTGTCATCAACAACGACCCCAAACATTCCTTTTCATTTTCTGCAAATTGGTTCAATGTTCAATCATTGGTATGTTTGCTGTTTGTATCATACACCCAACAAACATTCTATCAAGCCTGGACATTGCTCTGGGTGCCGAGTAGAGTCCACCACATCTCGTGAGGCACATAGCTCAGAGAGAGTTGGCTTGAAAGCCAAGATATCTGAATTTGACTCTAGGCACTTCCATTTATTAGCTGTGTAACCCCAGAAAAGTTATCAAGGGTCAGTGTGCTCAGTATCCTCACTGTGAAAAGTGGAAATTAATGAGAGAACCTGCATCACTGAATCTTCTGGAGGAGTAATTGAGAGAATTTTTGAAAAATTCCTGAACAGTGAAGGCATGCCATAAGTCCTAATGTACTTCTTTCACAACTATTATCTGCAAGATGATTGATTGGCCAGAACTGAACCATACAGAACAACCAAAAGTTGCTTCCAGAGTTATGTGCCTTTATGTTATGAAGGAAAAACATTTGGAATTATCAATTATTATTCCTTGTCTTCATCTCAAAATAACAGAAATATCTTTTCCTCTCATTTCAACCAAGGAACTAGGACAAGAGTCAGGACATAGGTAGTTTTACTTCTTGATTTAATTGCTTGTGATTCAGAGCAGCAGTACATGTAAGGACAGTCTATCTATCCGCGTAAGGACAGAGCCTCCCTCAAGTGCTGGTATAATGAGTCAGGACTATTTGTTGGCAATATGGCCGTGGATGTTGTAACTATTTGGGGAAATGACTCCAGGAAAGAGGACGCATGGATGGAATGTGTAGGGCAGGTGCATTCTTACCCCTCAGCCAGTGAATGACACCCCGGAGACTGTGTTTCTCTGTGTACTTTACATTCACATCTCTAGCTGCCATCACCACCTCACTGGAAGCTGACATCCTCCTCCCTTGGCATCATCTTTACGCTCACTGTACCATGGGTCTAGGAACCTCATGGACCATCACCACATTGTATCCCTAAGCCTTTCTGATATTAGTGCTCAAGCACTCCGGGTACTGAGACATCCATCCCATTAAGAAAGTTAGCTGTGCCTCGAATAGAAATGTGATATATACACAATCACATTGCCAACAAGCAGTAGCAGTTTTAGGATTTAAGCCATCTGAGTTTATATTCTTTGGTGTACTAGGAAGATGTGTGACACCCACTTTTAGGGAAAGTGATCTAAACGTGATAAAAAGAGAGCCAGGCACAATGATATACAATGGAGTCTGTAACTGTGGGAAAATCATTTGCCTTCTGTGCTTCATGCAAAATGAGATGAATATGGATGCCTAAAGGGCTACGTTGTGAGGCCGAATGTGGAAGTTTTTGAAAAAAGAAAAAAAAAAGCTATGCAAATGTGGCTATAAATATAACCTGAAAGGCAAAGAGGAAAGTCTTCAAGGATGATTTAATTGACACTGACTAGAGAGTAACCTATTTCCTTATGCTTCACCTACAACAGAAGTTCACACTGGGTTGTTTATATAGCAACTTTCTAACCCACTCTGACACACAAATCATGTACCTTCTGCTAAATTTGCATCCAGTAGATGGAAACAGACAACTTGGCATAGTACAAACAGGCAGCATGGCATGACTAATATTCTCCCCCACACTGACAGAGGGAAATAAATCCATTATTTGTTTAAGCCAAGATTGATTGGGAAGAGATCTTAGCCTGGAATTAGAGATGGGCAAAACCTAGGCTGGTTGTGCTGACGAAGCAGATGGTGACCTGATCACTTGCTGTATATCAGTTTCAATTAAACAAAAAGGATAGGAAACTAGAAGGCTAGAATGGAATCATTGAAGCATCTTGTAATGATCAGGAAGAAAGTGACAATGAGGTCCTACTTTAAGGGTAGGTGCCAGCAGACACATTAGGGCACAGCTTCTAAACCTTTCTTTCTAACATTCGTGTTAATTGGTTCAGAAAGGGAGGGTTTGTGGCCAAGCCAGACCAAAGCAAGACAGCTTTCTATGCTATCAGTCCAGCTTTCTCCCTGATGACACCACCTCATGTTTTGAGAAGCAGCCAATATGAAGGGCTTCCACCATTCATTTCAGTTGCATATTTAGAGCATTGCACTAGGGTACCTAGGTTAATGGTTTCAATTTTTGTGTTGAAAAGTAGGCTCTTCGGTCTGTTTTGGCACCTCAAATCATTGTCCCAATCCTACTACTGTGTGTGTAGGTCACCATAGCGTATAGAAAAAGCATGTGGCTACACAGTGTATCACAGTCCTACTGTAAGGCATCTAAAACTTCATGCCTTGCTGGGGCAGCCTGGAATTTTCTGATGTGAGGGAAAGAACACCAAATGACTGAAAAGATGATGGTCGTCCAGATCCTGGCTCTACAACCTCTGAGAACGTATGTATGAGGTACATCCTAAGTTCAAGGGCCTTCTGGGGAGACACAGGGTATGTGAGATAAAGCCTGCCACACAAGAGCCAATAGTCTGTATGGGCACAAACATGGGTAGAACATGCCCTCTCTTTTATGTGGCATATGCCAAGTATCAGAGCAATCTAAGGTGGTTTGAGTGAGAAGAGGACGGTGTGCTCTGCCTATCCTGAGCTGGCCCTGAGGATGTGTATGGGGTTCCATCAGGCAGAAAGGAAAAGGGGGTTCCAGACACAGAAGGGCCATATGCAAAGGCAAAGAACTATGGGAAAGCATGGCGTGCTCAGGAAACTCAATGGTGTAGGAAGTGGGACTTCGCTGAATCTCAGTAAATCTGTACCTCACATACTTGACTTGATCCAATAAGGTATATATTTAGTGATCACTCTTTCACCTCTTCCAGATTTTTTGAAAGTAGGTTCTATAATGGTACAAAACAGAAGATAGAGAGACAAACCCACATAAATACAGTTATCTCATACTAGACAAAGGTGCTAAACACATACATTGGAGAAAAAAATAGCCTCTTCAACAAATGGTGCTGGAAAAACTGGAAATCCACATGTAGCAAAATGAAATTAAACTTCTATCTCTCACCTTGCATAAACTCAGCTCAAAGTAGATTGAGGACTTAGGCACTGGAACAGAGACCCTGCACCTAACAGAAGAAAAAGTAGGTACGAATCGTCACAATGATGGCTTAGGAACTGACTTCCTTAACAAGACTCCTAAAGCATAAGAAGTAAAGTCAAGAATCAATAAATGGGATGGAATCAAACTAAAAAGCTTCTTCACAACAAAGGAAACAATCAAGAATGTGAAGAGAGAGCCTACAGAATGGGAGAAATACTATCACAAACACATCAGATACAGCACTAATCTCCAGAATATATGAAGAACTCAAAACACTTAACACCAAATCAAAACAAAACCAAAAACCCCTAAAACACCCAATCAATAAATGGGCTAAGGAACTGAACAGATACTTCACAAAAGAAGAACACAATCGATCAACTATAAAAAATGTCCATATCAAAAATCTCTAGTCATTAGAGAAATGAAAGTCAAAACTACGCTGAGATTCCATCTCACTCTAGTCAGAATGACAATTATCAAAATACAAGTAACAATAAATGTAGGTGAGGATGTGGGGGAAAAGGTTTACTCATACATTGCTGGTGGGAATGCAAGTTGGTGCAACCACTCTGGAAAGCAGTTTAGAGATTCCTCAGAAAACTTGGAATGGAACCATTATTTGACCCAGCTATCCCATTCCTCAGTTTATATCCAAAGTGCTTAAAATCAACATACTGCAATGACACAGCCACATCAATATTTATAGCAGCCCAATTCACAATAGCTAAGCTATGGAACCAACCTAGATGCCCTTCAATATATGAATGGATAAAGAAATTATAGTATATATATATATATATATATATATATATATATATATATATATATATACATATACATACATACATACATACACACACACACAATGGAATATTACTCAGCCTTAAAGAAGAAGAAAATTATGGCATTTGCTGGTAAATGGATGGAGCTGGAGAATATCATGTAAAGCAAAATAAGCCAATCCAAAAGAACAACAGGCCAAATGTTTTCTCTGATATGTGGATGCTAATTCACAATAAGTTGGGTGGGGCTAGGGAAGAATAGAGATACTTAAGATCAGTCAGAGGGGAGTGAAGGGAGAGAAGGTTGTCTGGGGGTAGGAATGATAGTAGAATGAACCAGACATTATCACCCTATATGCATATATGATTACATGACCAGGTAACTCTACATCATTCACAAACAGAAGAATGAGAAGTTATACTCCATTTATGTATGATGTATCAAAATGCATTCTGCTGACATGTATGACTAATTAGAACAACAACAAAAAAAGAAAGTAGGGTCTGGGGATCACCTGTGTCAAAATTATCTGGGGTACTTATCAAAACTCCAGATTCATGGACTTTAACTTAGACACCTTGAATTTGAATCTGGGAGAGATTCAAGGAGATGAATTTTAAATGGGTACTCCAGGTGTTGAAGATGAAGGACCAATGAGGCCATTCATCGTGATTCTGGGCAATTCAGAGATGCACTAAACTGATTTAAAGATTTACTGTGTGAGTCTTGAGAGGACTTGTAAAGGACTGGGTCAGCAGGTTTTCAAAGTTGTGCTAGAGTAAAAAAAATACTGAAAGAGGTATGTGTATAATATTGGGAAAAGATATTTCCCCTGAGTCCTTCTTGGTCTATCTAAAAATGCACTTTATATTTAAAAGAAGACAAAACTCTCTCTATATACATGTACATATATTTAATGGTGCATAAAATATAATATGAATATTATTTGACCAAGTCAGCATTAAATACCAAGGAGTTCTAACTGCAAGGCAGTAAGAAATTTGAAAGCTCTCCATGATTTTACTGAAATCATCTATTATTTTCTTCCAATGAGCACTTTATGATTTAATATTATGGCATCATTTTTTTTTCTGCTGAAGTCTTAGCATTTAAAATAATTGTACTAGTATCTCTGCAAAAATACTTGATTAAGTGGGCCCACATATCACCATAATTGCTTTCTACTTGCAAGTTAGTAGCCAAATAAAATGGAATATTATTCAATTGTTGAAACTGAGGATTTACTATTGTAAGAACATTCAAGTTGAACATGATTATGGAAGTTTTCAACACAGTAGGAAGAGAGAGTTTAAAGCTATGACCTCTGAGCTGAGCCAGGAAAGGAGATTTGTAGCAAGTTGGAGAGGAAGCTTCAGAGTAGGAAAGAGAGGGACAGGGTGGACAGGAATTAAATGGGGGAGGGATATATATATATATATATATATATATATATATATATATATATATAATATCTCCCAGTTTTGCCCTCAATGACTGTCACTTCAACCTGAATACCATATATATATATAATATATGTATACATACATATATTCCATATATCCCTCCCCCATTTAACTGCATTGGAAAGACTTATATGTAATAATTTTTCAATATGTACATTTACAAATAATGTACTTTATCTTATCTATATTATATCTAAATAAAAATATTTGAAGAGCCTCCCCAAAACATGGTTGCAGATGGTCTTATAATCACAGGATATTTTTGGTCAACTCAGGGAGTCCAAGAGAGGCCTGGGGAGGTGAGAGGAGAATGCTATGGGGAGGGCGATCCCAGTAACCTTGTGGTCACTGTGGTCACTATAGATTCCTTGGATTCCTTGCAGCAGGGCCTTTGCAGGCTGATTAATATCCACAGGGCCACCCTTTTATTTTTTATTTTTATTTTTATTTATTTATTTTTTTTCACAGGGCCACCCTTTTAGATCCTTTTCAGAAAGCACCGAGGGAAAGGATGCTCATGTGTGTCGCTCATCCCCCCATTCCCTCAGAGTCATATATCAGTCTCCGTTGGGAGGTCTGGTCAGCAGGTTTCAGGTACATTGAGGGAAACTGAGAAGCTGGGGCTGAGAGTAGTGAGTTGGCAGTGTCACACCTCTAAAAGCAGTCCCCCAACACCAAAGAATTTATTTCCCAGCAAGAGCCATTCCAGTTCCTGTTTCCCTACTCTCTGGCCCACACCAGGACTCATGAGGCTAATGGATTCACTTGGGTTAAGCTCATTTAAACTCACTGTTGCATACAACAGTACTTAGAAATCATGCAAGAATAAACTGCCTCTGTGGAGCAAGGTTTTCATCTGCACTCCCTCATTCTCATCTTACCTATTTTCCCTGGAATCATATAAAGCACATTTAGCCCATTCAGGGATATTGGATGAAACCAAATAAAAAATTAGCTGCCGTCATCTTGTTTGTTTTATTGAGGCAGAGAAGCTCAAATTATTTTTTGAATGACCAGATTGATTATATATAGTTTTAAATCAAATGTCAAAATTCTGAAATCTGCGACAAGAGAAATAAAACCTCTCCAGTAAAGAAAACCCCTAAGTCTTTTTCTCTTCTTTTGTTGCTGGAGTAATTTTATTGGAAAAACAAAATGCGGTGCTTTTCTGGAGACAAAAGCACAATCACTAGTACCAACCTTTATCAATGCCACACAAAAGCAGAGGTATTTTGTTTAACACCAGAAACCTACAAATGAAAAACTGAAAGTCATTGGTAACCAAGGAAACTAACAGTGAATGGTTGAGTGTAGCTGGAATTCGTTCAAAGGGAGATAAGAAGAGGCAGGAGAAAGATAATGCAACATAGGTTAAAATCCCACTGCAGGAAAAGCTGCACCGTGGCGAAATATTCTGTATGTGTCACCACTATCAGCAGTGTCCTAATTTTGTAACAAAATTCCCTGCTACAAACAACTCAACCCAAGGAATATGTATCTTAACTTCAGTCCCCAGAGGACTTAGTTATGTTTTATAATAAGGGCAATTTGATATGTCATTTTGTTTGTGACCCTTTATGCACACCCAGTTTTGCCCTCAATGACTGTCACTTTAACCTGAATACCAAATGCTACTTTCTGCCAAAATATTTATATGCTTCTCTGATGACCAAATCATCATTCCTGGAACAGAACATCGTCAGTCGCAGCTAGTCATGATGCAAACCCAGATACCTGTCTACCCAATTACTGTTCTTCATTTTTAATCACCAGCCCAAAGCATTCACAAATGCCTGCTGAATGCTGAGTGAAAAGACAGAGGAAGCAGTATGTGGAACCCTAGGGCAAGAAACAGAGAACCTCAGAGATAGAACAAACATAGAGTAAAAAATTCAAAGACATCCAATGGGGAAAAAGAGCAAGAGAAAACAGGAACAGTACTTAGCTACACAGTACTGTACATAAGGGTGGACAGATGGAGTGAGCAGAACAAGGGTTGACATCACTTAGGGAAGTCTTCCCGAACTAGCTCAAGGAGGAAGCGAAGAAGGCACGAGGAGAAGGAGCCATAAGAAGTTCCTGAGCTAGTAATATGTCACAGTGTGAATGCTCAGAAGCGGGACTGAACAATATGTACTTGGATAAGGGAATGAGTGTGCAAGTGTGCACAGAGATAGGTGTGTATGTGTGTGTGAGAGAGAGAGAGAGAGAAAGGTTTGCTTAGTCTTCACATGTCATATAACCTTCACTATTGGAAAGCGGGTATGGAAGTATGTGATTAGGAATTTGGAGATGGTAGGATTAGAACTTGAAAGAGACTAAAAAATCACACTGTTCAGCCTGTCATTTTCAGGCACATGAATATTCAAACCATTGGGTGTATATAGCACCTCATTTATTTTTATAGTTTCTGAAATGAGACTCAATGACCTTACAAATATTATCATTACAACCATTTACTGAGTGCTTCCTGCATGCCAGATGCCTCACTCAGAAGGCTATGCACAGTATGTCTAATCTTCCTACTGTTCTTACAAGGTAGGTACAATTATCCTTATCTAACAGATGAGAAATCAGTGGTACAGAGAAGTTAGGTAACTTGCCCAAGGTCACACAGGGAGGAATCTGGACTGCAGATCCAAGTCTGATTGCCAAGTTGGAACATTTACAGCATAACATCCTGTTTCAGAGGGTACTGGATCCAGGAAATTGCTTACTTCTGACAGTCCATCTACATCCATTTGATCCTAGAACATGTCTGAATATTCAACACAAACAAAACTTTCAGACATCATCATCATCTGAAGGGAACTGATTCCTCTGGTCAGTCCTTAGAGTTTCTGCCAGGGATACAGGGCAGAAAAGCAGTCTGGTGCTGTGGACAGATATCACGTCTGCTTTCCTGCCTCTGTTCTTAGATGAATGTTGCTGACTAAGAAACCCATTAATTATATTGCGTGTGGAGTTGCAATCCGAGGGGACCTACTTGTGGTTTTTCTTTGGATGAGAGTCAGGATTCCTTGGCATGAAATGAATGGGCAAACCTTAGGTGCCACCCGAAGATATTTTTAATGTGAGCATTGTCATGCAGGAAGTTGCTCCCAATTAAGCTTAAGTAGTGGGCAAAAAAAATGCTGTCTCCAGGGAAGCAACATCACCTGGCTCTGAATGGAGGCTGCTGGCACGCGGCTTGACAGAATGAGTCGGGCATGTGGATTTGGGGGTATGCCAAACAACAAATTAGTCCTGCATCTAGTAGATGAGGCTGTAATTTCTTTTCCTGGCTGGGAGGAGGGGTGAACTTTTGCGGGTGAACACTCTGAGAAATCCCCATAGGCAGGTGGAATATCACAGCCTTCCGGGCAAATCTGAAGGATGGAAAGGGTGAGCCCCACATGGATGTGGACTAAACCAGTTTAGAACAGAGATTCACCAACGGTGGGTGTTAAATACAGCTTGTGGTCTGTTTTGGTATGGCCCATGAGGAAGAATGACTTTTATATTTTCAAAGGGTTAGAAAAAGAAGACAAACATATGACAAGAGACTAAATATGAGCTACAAAGCCTAAAACACTTGCTATCTGGCCTTTTACAGAGAAACCTGGCTGACCCTGATTTTGGACATTGCCTTTCTGGGGTCCCTCATGGTTCTACTCTGGATATCTGATCACCTGTGCATTTGTGTTTTTAACCCGACCTCAATTTTGGATTCAATCTTTCTTTTCTCCTGGATCTTGGCTTAAAAATACATTTGCATTTCCATCACCCTGACCACTGTGACAGAGACTCTCTCCTTGACCAAATTCAAGCTCCTCTGAGCCCTCTTCTCCACCAGGCCTGACCCTGGGCCCTTCAGGACCACAGACTCTCAGCACAAATGACTTCATTCACCGCTCTCTGCGATAACTTTGGAACTCTACCGTGGTTTCTAATAGCGTAGGCAGGGTCCCTGGAATGACCCAGCCCCCTAAGTTCATGTATGGGAAAGCTGCAGGCTCCAAAAGAAGTTATGACTTGGTCCAGTCGACACCTGAAGACAGGAGCCCCGTTCCCCTGGCTCTGTGGGAGGTAGGAACCTAACTCTGGGAAGCCCCTGCTCATCCCTGACACCGGCTTCCTCATTCTCCTTTTAAAATGCTCAGTCATCTCTGTACAGATTGAAACTGAGCTCACTCTTTGCTGGACTGCCTATATACTTAGTGAAATCTGTCATTAGGGCCTTACCCAGTGTGGCTTCGTTTCTCACTGACACAACTCTTGCAGCTTTGGTCCCTCGTTCAACACCTCCAAGTGCTTTCCTCCACCCACTCTTCACTTTCCAGCAATCAGTGCTATCTCCAGAAAGTGTGATCTCCCTGCAGCAGAGGTGTGGGAGGCATTTGAAAACTCCCCCCAAGTGTCCAGGACAGTGCCGTCAGCTGGTTTGACTCCTATCTCTCTGAGGAATTTGCTCTCTTTCCTCCAATCCATCCTCAGCCTTGGTGCTGTCTGCTTGGTTCTGCTTTCCCATGCCCCCTTCTCCACCCTCTCCACACCCTCACTGATGGCTTCGACCAACACCACCTACTGCCTCAGGTTACCAACTCAATGTTTCAAGTGGCTCTGGACTTCTCATCCTCTCAGATTCAGATGTGCCAAAACAAACACCCTCTTGTCCCACAGTCTACTCCTCTTGTCTCTCCCTTCTTCATTGAAAGCATCTCCATTAACCTAGTGGCCAAGCTTGGACACTCAGACACCTGTCTCTCCCTCCTCAGATGATTTGTGCACTTCATCACAAAACCTCTGGATCCTCTGGGGGACATAAGTAAGGTAACTAACGTTTATGGATCATCTGTTGTGTAATCAGGAAAACATGCAAACCACCCCACATAGGTGATATCATTTAAATCCTCACAATAATTTGTGTGTTTGGAATTATGAACATTTTGTAAATCAGTAAATTGAGGCTCAGAAAGGCTACTAATTTTCCCATAGTCTCACCACTAATGAGATGCAGAGACTGAGTCCAGAGCACATGCTCCCATGTGCTTCAAGGGCAAGATCAAAGCAGTGGCATATGCTGGAGGCATAGAAGAAATCAGAAACGTATCACTGTAACACTTACTCAGAGACAGATGCGAAAATACCAGGCTCAAGTCATTTTTGCTTCTTTTGTATGCTTCTATGAAATAATCATGATGTTGGATCCCTTGTATCCAAGTCAGTGCTACCTGCATGAGAACCAAAGGGAGGTACACTGCCTCCCTTGTCTACATACTCCAAGGCTGAGGGCATATGCTAGGGTGAGCATTTGATCCAGTGCCAGGCATAGAGGCACCACGGAGCAGGTGCCAAGGCCCCGGGGCACCGGGCTGCACACAGTCGTGTTTCCCCAGAGATAGTTAATCCTTTGAACATCTTGGGTTCACACAGCTCACAATGCCTTCCAGCCAGTTATCCTAGGCTTTCAAATCTTCATTTCAGAATACTGGCAATAAGCAGTACAGACAATCTAGCCTTTGTTCAAATTTCTACCAGTTTTAGAGCTTGAGGAGGTTTGGATTTTTTAGGTCATGGAAGAGAAACTGTACTGCTAGGGAAAGTGCTTCTCGGTGTGGTCCATTAAACTGTAGCCTGGTTCCTACTTATTCAAAGATCTGATAAACTTCCCTGGGTGGCTTGGCTCAAATTCACTTGCTGCACACCCCCTGCAGTGCTATGTAGTCTGACTGATTCTTGTGGTGGCTGCTCCTTCACCCCATGGCTGCGCTCAGAGGTGACCCTGCTGACACATGAAGATGGTTAGTTAGACTCTTAAAAGTCCTTTGAGATGAAGACACATTCATGCTGAAGCAAGTCACTGTTGAGCCTGATTTTCTTTTTTTTAACCAAACTCTCTGACAACATGAATCATTCATTTGATAAGTTCCACTGTGATGCTCCACAGGAATTTTGAATCATGTTAAGTGGTTGTCCACTTTGCTTTCTACAGTGCTGTCCCCTTGTCCTGCCATTAACTTCTTTTCTACCTCCCTCCGTGCCTAGCACAACATCCCTTCTTACACACTGTAGACTGTCTACCCACCACACTGCGTCTTTGATCAAAGCAAAGGGTAGCCAGCAGCTCGTAGAGGAAAGACGCTCAATTTCCTGAAGCCGAAAAGCTTTCTGGAGGTTACAGACTCTAAGGCTGAGGTATAATGAAAACAATGCCTTCAGGAAGGAATTTACTAATCTGAATGGGCTGATTTAATTTTGCTCATGTGCAGCTACGCATTGTTATTGTGAGCTTTGTATGAAACGTTTCCCTCATATTCCCTACTCACTAAGAAGGGGAAGCAGCAGGGAGAAAAGATTTCTACCATCGCCCCTATTACATGGAAGTTGTCTACCAAAGTGCCTCTCCCTGCCCCACACTGTGGGTTCTCTATCATCTTCTAAGGCTCTTGGGGATGTGCACATCCCTCCCCTGAGCCCTGCTCAGTCTGTCCCTGGGGAAAGGGAAACATCCTCATTTATAGTGGCCTAATAGTAGCCTCTTATTATATGCCACTTCTACAGCTCACCTCACCAGAGCGTGGGGCATCCAGTTGGTTGATGTCTTTCCACTGTGTAAGTCACTATGGATCTCACTGCTGGGATGGGATTTAAAACAGGCCTCTTGAGACACTTGTGCCGTTAGAAACTAAATGTTGTGTATGTTTGTAACAACTCTGCTAATGTTTCCAAAGTCTTAAATCATCTCTACTCACAAATTAATGGCATTTGGGACCCCATGATTAATCTTTAAAAAATAATTTAAAAAATTTTTTAGTTGTAGATGGTCACAATACCTTTACGTTATTTATTTATGTGATGCTGAGGATTGAACTCAGTGCCCCATACATGCAAGGCAAGTGCTCTACCACTGAGCCACCACCCTAGCCCCACCATAAGCTTTTTTTTTTTTTATTGATTTCATTTTTTAAAATACACAGCAGTGGAATGCATTACAATTCTTATTACACATATAGAGCACAATTTTTCATATCTTTGTATGTAAAGTATGTTCACGCCAATTCATGTCTTTATACATGTACCTTTTTTTTTTCTTTCCCCACCATAAGCTTTAATGAGTTACCATCTTCATGGTTTTCAGAGACTGGCTGAAATACTAATGGCTTTTGTGCCAATTGTTTACAAAAAATAATGCTTTGCTGTTGTGTTTATTGTGGTCCTAGAATGAGCTGCCCCGTGTATGCCTGGTCCAGTCACCTGATGCCTGCCACCATGGACCTCTGGACTGCCCTGATGCTGAATATCCTTAATTGTTCATGCCCCACCTGACAGAGAACAAGGACATGGAGTCACTTCCCCCAACTTCACCCTCTCTCAGCAGGAAGCAGCTTAGAGATGTCATTGCCCATTTTCCCATAGAAATGAAATGTAAAAATTGACAGCGGGGAAATATCACATTGGTCCACTTGGTGCTTTGAAGGGAGCCCTTGCTGCTCTGCCAATAAAACCCCCAAACCAAAGACCAAACCAAACCAAAACAACAGAAAATGGGTTCTTTGATAAGGTTTCCTGTTGTCTGTATCTTAGAGTAGTGCTTCTCAAACTTCAATGGGCTTATTAAAGTTAGTGAAAGATTCTTGGTCAACGGATCATAGAAGAGATTTGAGATTCTGCATATATGACAAGGACCTAGGTGCTGGCCATGTGCACTGCTGCCCCCATTTCTTTGGATGCATGGTCCTGGATTCAATGGTTCTGTGACAGCATTATTTAGTGGACCACTCCAAGAAAGCCCATGTTCCAGTTTGGGACACAGAGTTACTTTCCCTGCTCCTGCTGCTCCCCTTAACCTATCTAAATTTATATGACAGTGTAGTGGCCTTATAACAGGAGGCTGTATCCAGTTTGTCAAAAATCCAAATGCAATAAATGCTATAGTTTGGTCCCTTCCACATTTTTGGACTCATCTTCTGCCCTCCTTCCTCATCTCATTCACCTTCCCAGAACTCATATTTGCTGAAAGGTCACTATGGGCCAGGTTCTATCACTTGATCCCTAAAAATTTCCTATGCTCTTTCATTCCTCAGGGCTTCCTCAAACACCACCCCTTCACCAGGAGTCCCCTCTGCTCTCCCTTCTGCTGTTGAGTGGTAAGAGGCCACTTCCTCTACTGGGAAGTGTTCCTGCACCTTTCCAGGTGGATTGGTTAAACCCTTCTCTTTCCTGGACAGATGTTTTATTTTGTTCATTTTTCCTGTCTCTTTCCATTACATGTACTGTGCAGGCTATGAGTTCTTTAGGGACCTTGAAAGTGTCTTGCCACTTATTACTAGTGTCCATCCCAGGACCTTTCTAGGATCTTAGAATTAATGCAATAAAGTGAATTCTGCTTGCAAATGTATTTACTCTTCAGAGCAGTCAAACCGTCACTCAACTCCTTGGCTGTGAGGTTAGGAAAGCAGTATACAAATCATACTGTCCATCAACCCACTATACTGGAAGACAGAGTGAGGGAAAATGGGAAGAAGAACGAACTTGAAAAGACTCAGGCCAGGCAGGATGTGTCTACAGAGCTTCCATGGTTTATGTTGGACAATCAGCAAGAGTCGCTGAACACAGCAGAATTAAATATCCCTGTGTGTTACTCTGAGAGGCAGAATCTGGTGAAGAGCATGGTGTCCTGGATCAGATGACCTGCCCTTAATGTGAGCAATCAATGTTCCTTTTAGAGCCCTGTTTTCCTGATAGGACCAGAACTCACTGCACAGTTATAGGATGTGAATGGGTTTATCCATTACCAGCACTTATCTCAGTGCCTGGCACAAAACAAGCACCATCTGCATACATCATACTTACCATGTTACATCTTATCACATTTATCTGAGGGACACTAAAAATATAAGCTTGGTCCCCAGCTGGGTGACCCTGGGCAAGTTACCAAATCTTACCTAATCTTTACAAAGTTCCAAATATTCAAGTGGAAATAATGCTATAATGGTCTTGATTCTGTGATCAACACCGATGGAAAGCCATTTCATTGGTTTAATGACAGACTTTTTTTGTAGGAGTCTGGAGAAAGAAAACATTAATGTACATATAATCAGAGAGTTTCATCCTAGAATTGAGGAAATGTGACTGGTTGGAGGGCTTGGAGAGAATCTCTGGGAACTCCTGAGCACAGTGCTTGGCGGGAAGCTCCCAGTACACACATCTATTATTGTCAATATTATGAATAGAGGCAGACCATGAATTGCAACAGCACTCACTTCAGGACTTGTGCTCTTGTCTATAGCTTCCTACACAGGAGAGGTTCTTCAGGAATAATTTTCTCTATGCTTTGATTATGAGATGGAAATGGCCCAACCCCATCAGTAAAGAAGCTCAGAACATGTATCTAAATATCTTACAGAAATTAATCTCCAATCAGTTCACTAGAAGCCTTCTTCAGAAGACAGATATCACTGCTGATATGAGTCAATCTATTTTAATTGGCAGGCATATGAGGCCAATTATCCACTTATTTCAATGCCATCCATTGTACCCAGGGAGTACAGCAGACTGGTGGTTGGCTGACCAAGCTTCTTCCTGACTCCCCTCCTCCTGCCACTTTTCCAAGGGATGGTCAGTGGGGGTCTGCTATAGGCTTTCTAGGGAACTTTTGCTTTCCTGATAAAATGCTGTCTATTCCTCTCCTTCCTTTTTCCTAAAGGAACATACAAAAGATGGTAGGAACTTCAGCAATCATTGAACAACGTAAGGAAAAGAAGAGAACCTAGGAGATTTCTGCACTAGGTTTTTAGAGTTGTTGAATAAAATTCTAGGGATTTTATATGAGAAAAATAGAATTCCATTTATTTTAGTCACTCTAATTGAATATGTGCTACTTGGAGCTGAATGCATTCTTTTTTTTTTTTTTTAAAGAGAGAGGTGAGAGAGAGAGACAGAATTTTTAATATTTATTTTTTAATTTTTGGCGGACACAACATCTTTGTTTGTATGTAGTGCTGAGGATCGAACCTGGGCCGCACGCATGCCAGGTGAGCGCGCTACCGCTTGAGCCACATCCCCAGCCCTGCATTCTTAATTAATAGTATATAGCACAAAAATGAATATTTGTTGTGATGAAACACTGTAAATGGTGCTAAGAACCAATGCAACAACAGGAAGTCAGACAGATTACTAACAACTCTTTCTAGATATTTCTAGATGTAGAACTAAAATCAATAATTCCAGTCCCATTCTTTACATCTCCTTGGAGACTGGATGAATATTTTCCTCAGGAAGGAATCATTAGCTCAAGCCAAATTCAGCTACCGGAGATCCAGAGGCACCCTGAGTTGGAATATGTGGGCCTGCATTAGTTCAGATTATTTCACGTGGGGTACTGAATGCCATGAACCAACCTTCCTTCCTTCCTTCCTTCCTTCCTTCCTTCCTTCCTTCCTTCCTTCCTTCCTTCCTCCCTCCCTCCCTCCCTCCCTCCCTTCCTTTTCCTTTTTGGTACATTAAACACAGCGGCTTAACCACTGAGCCACATCCTCAGTTCTTTTTAGGTTTTATTTTGAGACAGAGTCTCACTAAATTGCTTAGGGCTTCACTAGGTTGGTGAAGCTGGCTTTGAACTTGTGATCCTTTTGCCTCAGCCTCCCAACTTGCTGGGATTACAGGCTTGTGCCACTGCGCCTGGCTAATGCCATGAACCTTTCTGAACAAAAGGTTTCTAGAATTGGTCAATTTATTGAAAAACGGAGGTCAAAAATCCATATGCATCAGCTAGGATGGTGCTTTTATTAGGTTAAATGAAAATGAGTAAGTAATTAAGAATACCTGTGAAATTTTAATACTGTACAGGGGTAACAAAGGTATTTCTGACACCTTTCATCAGACAGAGGACAGGAGCCATGATTCTGAGATAAAGAATATTTATAATGGTCAGAGTACTCTGGAGACAAAATTGAGATACTCACGTTGATGGCTCCCTGAGAGCCCAATGGTGGAGGATGGGCCAGGCACTGTGCTTATCCATCTTTGTATTCCAGCACCTACACACAGAATCTGGTATTTAACAGAGGTTTGATAAGTGATGAATAAATGAAACCATTTCTATTAATAGTAAGTTGGTAATTCAAGTTTCATTGCTGTACTCTAAGTACACTACATTTGTGGAAAACCAACTTAGTGACTAATGATTTAGGTTATATAAACATTCAATAGCATAGTCCCCTATAATTATGTTTGTATTTGATTAGGACAACTATAATTTGTGCCTTCCCATTTAATTTGTTTTAGTATAACTCAGTTTATAAGTTAACTTGGATAGTCTTCCCAGTTAAAACAATTTTCTTATTGAGTTTAGAATCTATTTTCCCTCTGAAAATCAGGTAATGCAACCAGAAAAGTTTCAGATCTCTCTTCCCTCCACTTGCCAATTCTTATATTCTATTTTACAGAAATAAAACTCTGAGTCACACAGGCATGGTGGCACATGTCTGTAATTCCAGTGTCTCAGGAGGCTGAGGCAGGAGAATTGAAAGTTCAAAGCCAGTCTCAGCCAGTCTTAGTGAGGCTCTAAGCAACTTAGTGAGACCCTGTCTCAAAGACTAAAAAAGGGCTGGGATCTGGCTCAGTGGTTAAGTGCCACTGGATTCAATTCCTAGTACCAAAAAGAAGAAAAAAAGGCCTCATTATTCATACTTATAGTGCTATTTTTCTTTACTTACAATGATGTTAATGAAAAAAAAAACGTTAATATGGTGCACTATAGAAAAGAAAACTTGGAGTCCTTGGTGAGCAGCTGGTGATCCAAGTGGAAGTGAAGGAATTGTTTAAAATATATGTTTGTAACCTGATTTACTGACCCGCTTACAATATAACTGGCATTTGGGTTGTTCCTGTACACAATTTACTTAATCTTTATGTAACCAGGGAAATGAGGATCAGAGAGGGTGAGGATCTTATCCTTGGTTACTCAGTAAAAGGTGGTGCCTAGAGTCAAACCCAAGTGTGTCTGAGAGTAAAGCTTCATGCATCCCACTAGGCCCACTGCCTGGAGAGGTATGGGGAGGTCTCTCCATGAAGATTAAAACCCTGATTCCAAAGAGCATCACTATAGGTATTCTACCTTAAGAAAACCCACCCCATGGAGCAGGGATATGAGAGTTCCTCATTTCCAGTTTTAGCTTTTTTTTTTTGCTGCTGTGACTAAAAGACCTGATCAGAACAATTGTAGAGGAGGAAAAGTTTATTTAGGGGTTCATGGTTTCAGAGGTCTCAGTCCATAGACAGCTGGCTCCAATCCTCCGGGGCTCCAGGTAAGATAGAAGGAGGGAAGCAGCTCATATGATGATCATAAAGCATTTAGACTCCACTTGTGAGATACAAAATATACAACCCAATAGCACACCCCAGGGACCCACCTCTCCTAGCCACACCTTACCCAACTCCAGTCACCACCCAGTTAATCCAATCAGGGGATTGATTCACTGATTGGTTAAGACTCTCACAACCCAATCATTTCTTCTCTAAATCTTCTTGCATTGTCTCACACATGAGCTTCTGGGGGACACCTAATATCGAAACCATAACACTTCTCACCAGGATATAGGCATGTATCTGAAGGAAAATTTTGCTGTATTTCTAAGTGGTATCTTTCACAGAATTATTTTGCATTCTATTTTTATCAGGAAAACAATTATTGTGAGGCCTTCTTAAGGGACACAGTATTCATCAAGGAATTTTTTAAAAGTTCTTTTCAATTATGTACCTTATGATAAGGCCAGATGTCACTCACTCTAATTTCTTAATTTGAAATATAATCAAGCAAAAAATGAATTTATTTGAAAAGATTCTAAAGAGGACTGGGGCTGAGAAGGGCTTACGTTGTCCAAAGGTGTCAAAGCCATACAACTAAATTAAAAAAAAAAAAAAGTAAAATAACTTCAGCTTTATTTTAAAAAATTGGACAAATTTTGTGTTTTAGGTCAAAATATGGTTATTTTGTTCTTTTTAATTTTTTTTAACATTTATTTTTTAGTTGTAGTTGGATACAATATCTTTAATTAATTTATTTATTTGTATTTGGTGCTGAGGATCGAACCTAGGGCCTTGCCCGTGCTAGCGAGCACTCTACTGCTGAGCCACAACCCCAGCCCTGGTTATTTTGTTCTTTACAAACAAAAGATGCATTGAAAGTTTTGACTAGGTTATGATATATTTGTATGGCCCAGAAATAAAAAAAGTCTGAAAAAGTTAATATGAATGTCTCCTCCACCACTCTCCTCCACTCTCCATTGATTTTCCTCCCATTAATTAGGTATAGCAATTTTGGATCAGCCTTTCAGAGATGTTTTTAGAGCAAAACTAAGTAAATACAAATGCATGCACACACATATATTCTGTAACTCACTTTAAAAAATAAATATTAACATACAATAAACTCTCTTTTGCACTTCACTTTTTTTGTATAGTTGCACTTTAATCTACTATATATGTGCACCATAATTTAACTGCCCCTCATTTGATGAAAATAAAGTTTCTAATGTTTTTACTGTAGTGACTAACCTTGTACACACATTTTGTACATGTTCAGGTATATCTGTAGGAAAAATCCTAGAACACCAATTGCTCAGCCAAAGCATGTGTGCATTTACAATCTGATAGATAACACCATATAATTCATTGGAATTGAGCCAAGTTATTCTGCACAAGCTATGTATGGAAATATGTTTCTTCATGGCTCTACCAACACAATGAGTTATCAAGTTTTTGAAGTTTTGCTAATCTGAGAGATAAAAATGTTATCTCAGTAAAATTTGAATTTATACTTTTCTTACTATGAGTTAAAATGAATATTTTTCACATGTTTGAGCCATTTGCAATCCCTTTTTTGTGACCTGTTTTTCATATATAGTACTTTGCTTGTTTTTCTCCTACTTCATGTTTTTATTACTGATTTCCAGGAGCTCTTTATATAATTGATAAGTTCACTACTTTTTGATAAGAGTTTCACAGTCAGCATTCCCATCTTTGATTTCTCTTAAATATCTTTGTTGTCTCTATGATAATTCAAGCAGCTCCAGTGAGCTGGGGTTGATTTTTGATTCTGCAATCAAAAGTGAATTAATATAGGCAATTAATGCTTCCTTGGAAGTGCTTTATATTAATTCTATAATATGGGAGAAAGAAACTGAAAAAAATTTACAAATTTAGAAATGTTCTAGGATACTTAGCAATAACAATATTGAACACTTATTGTAATGTGTACTGAGTTGAAGCACTGAACATACACTTTCATTCAATCTCTACAAGAAGTTAGTTTTATTTTATAGCACAGGTAGATTAAATAAATTGCCTGCTCATCCTGCTTATTGCTTTAAGAAATTCAAGATTCAGACCCAGAGTTTGAGGTATGGCCTGGGAGCTACACTGTCTCTGACACTGACTTTACCTCACAAGAAGGAAAGGTTAGGCAACTAACTGCTGAGGCTGGCCCAGGCTTTCCCAGATGGGGGCTGCCAGGCCTGGCTGGGCAGGTCTCAGTGCTGCCTCTGCTCTGATGGAAGTGTTGAGGGCAGAGGAGTGGGCCTGGCTACAACTAACATGTGGTTCCAGAGGATGGAGGAGGTAAGAGACATTCTATTTTTCCTTTTGTGTAGATGAGAAGTCCAGATTAGGAATGTGCCCTGAACCTGGATACGAAGTACCAAGTTTCATGGGAGATCCACCTATTAGAAATTGGTTTAAGTCCTGAGAGATGGAGCCATATGAAAGAAAAAAAAATGATTTCAGACTTAATTTTGTAGCATGGGTATAACTGTTAAAAATTATAAAGAAAGTTTTTGGGGATCTATTCTCCATTCAAATAAGTATCTGATTCAATTTTTCAGATGTACACACAAGATTTAGCATAAAATAAAATAGAATTAATATCTAAAACATATGTAAATTCTTTTGAAAAATAAGGATTTTTGGAAGAGGATATTTTGCTGCATCTTTGGGATATCTCAGCCATAGAGCTCTCTGACACATCACCTCTACTGAGTACCTGTAGTTGAGGGATGTTTCTGTGCCATTATTCTTGTTTCAGATGCTAATTACATGCACTAAGGTCTGCATTATATACACACTATCCACCTTTGGCTGAGTTTTGTTCATAATCACTTTTGTTCTTCTACTTTCCCTTTTGAAAACAACAAAAAGTAGGGGAACAGTGAACTAATCAAGAGACTGATTGCCGGGCAAAATTAATCCTTATAAATCAAAATAAAGCAGTGTAGAAAAACAAGAATTGGACCAATGAATCAGGATGGAGAGCTGTTCCTGTTGCCAGCTTGTCAGGAAGACCTGGGCTCAGCTGATGAGGAGCACCTGGGCTGCTCTGCAGCTGTAGAGTGAACAAAGCTAGGTCTCCCAGGGAAAGCAATGTGGAGAATCTAGATAATCATGCATATAAGTCAATTAAAAAAAAACTGTGTGGCTGCCTCTTTGGTATGGTGGAAATATAGCATTCAAGCAGAGACAAGGTTTGAGAACTTTAGATGGCATGTGGGATGGGGTTTTGGAGAAGAAGCCCATGTTAGTGATCCTCAACACTATTTTTCAAAACCACATGGGAGCTTTTTAAGAAAATGCCAATAACAGGAGTTTCTATTTTTCACTCGATTGCTTTGGCATGAAGCTTGGGCTTCCTGTAGTTTAAAAGCTCCTCCAGGTGATGCTTATGTTCGGCTGGTGCCAGGAAACCACTGGGATAGATGATAGACACACTAGTGGCAGGAAGTGGGTGAAGAAGTGTCCCAAGAGGAAACAGCAGGCACTGACAGGGTCTGCCCCAGGCCTCCCTCATAGCTCTTAGCAGGACTCCAAAAGCTATTACTCCTGATGTATATCACATACTGCTAGATACTGGGTCTTTCTACCAAGAAAATTCAGTCTTGGTCATCACAAAGTGCTCAGCTTGGCACATGAAAAAGTTACTAACCTAGTGTATTAGGACAAATTCTAGACATTGCTTTCCCAAGTGTGGGCATGAATGCTGTCAATTAATCCTTGCTTTTTTCTGTGTCAGCTTTCTTATATTAACCATCCCATACTACTTAAGTGACTGTTACTGGCAATGTGCGAAACTGGACTGTCTTTGACAACTGTTGAGTTGAAAAAAGCTAGCAAAGAACTTTCACAGTGGTTTGCACTTGGGTTAGTCTGGGTGAGAGGATGTGGAAAGAACATAAGCTTTTGCACCCATAGCCACAGGACTGATCTTTGTACAGATCCAGTTCTCAGAGTCTGTTAGAAAGACTCAGGAACTGCAATTGTAATTTATGACTGCACCAGTGAAATATTTGTCTGGTGGTGAAGGAGAAACTTGATAATTAGTATTTTGACTAATGTGTGAATCAATGACAAGCTATTTTGACTACTGTCAATTCAGAAATGGGAAATGTTTTATCAGTGGCTACAGGTAACACTCAGCAAAGAACTAGTAGATGACATCCACTAATGATGCTTGGATTTGAACTACGTTAGCTTATCAGATCACCAACAGATTTCTCAGGATTTCTTATGGATAAGATTATGATTCAATAGTTACACAAGAAAACTCTGCAACATTTACCAGAAAGGAGAAGGGATTCCTCTGTGAACTCATTGTGCAGTGGTATTTTTAGAACTTAACTCCATTTTTAGAACTTGTACACTAAAGACAGAGCCCCTTGCTGGATTTTGCTCAGGTGGCCTGAATCTAAATTTAATTGGAAACAGCAGTTTTCAGCTGTGGTTGTCCACTGGTATCATCTGAAGAGCTTTCAAAAGGCCCAGGCTGCATCCCAGACTGAATAATTCGACACCTCTGGGGGTGGAGTCCAGGTATCAATAACTTGTCACATTCTCCAGGTGATGCAACGTGCAGCCAGGGTGTTATGCTTTGGATCTTAGGTGTCCCCCAAAAGTTCATGTGTGAGAAATGTGAGAGGATTTAGAGGGGAAAGGATTGGGTTGTGAGAGCCTTAACCAAATCAGTGAATTAATCACCTGATGGGATTAATTGAGTGGTAATTAAGGCAGGTAGGATGTGGCTGGAGGATGTAAAGCATTGGGGTCATAGCTTTGGGATATATATTTTGTATCTGGCAAGTGGAGCTCTCTCTCTCTCTCTCTTCCTCTCTCTGCTGCCTGATCGTCATGTGAATTGCTTCCTTCTGCCACACTCTTCCACCATGATGTACTGCCTCACCTTGAGCCCTGAGAAACAGAGCCCTGAGAAACAGTGGATTGAGACTTTGAAACTGTGAGCCCCCTGAATAAACTTTTCCTCCTCTATAGTTGTTCTCATTGGGTCCTTTCATCATAGCGGCGAAGAAACTGGCTAAAACACAGTTAAGCTATACTGCTGCAGCCCTCTGTGGAGCACTCAATATCTTTACTGCTCTAGTTTTACTCAAGAGGTTATAAGATCAATGTAGAAATTTCAAGGAACTCTTTAAGAAAATCTATATGAAAAAAATCATAATGCAGTTGTCTATGTATAATGATACTACTATATTAACAGTAGAATAGTCAAAAGCAGCAACAAATAATAGCTAGCATTATAGATTATTTTATTCATGATAAAATAAGAAGTAGGTATTATTATTATTATCCTCTGTTTAATAAATGAAAAAACTGAATTGGAGGCTACAGGAATCTATGGTAAGGCTCAAAGAAGTCTCTCTACCATATTCCTTTTAAAATTCGTACATCAGAGAAGGGCAGAAAAAGACAAGACCAGAAAGGCTGCCCTTCTGCAGAGATTCAAAAGAACAAGTTAGATTTACCAACAGAAGAGATTTAGAGAGATTTGGTGGGTCAGTGTCTTCTTTTCTCAGAAAATTTTAATCCAAAGTTTAGACTTTAGATTTTTGCAGGCATTCACACCTCCTCTGTAGAATCGAAAAAAAAATTGAAGCTATTTGAAAAATTTTAAACAAAAGAACTACTAAGTAAATAAACAAAATGCTCCTTTACTAAAAATCACTGAAGTTAGACTTACAATGAGGTAAACTTCATAAAACTTGAGGAAAATAAGAAAAGTCTCTAAATTACAAGATTAAAAACCAACAACTAAACAAAAGCTCCAGAAGCAGGTGTGGGGTTATAGTTCCATAATCTTTTAGTATTCAGAATGCCAGCTGGTAAAGGGGAGTCCTTGAGGGACTAAGACTTCTAGCAGATGTCTTATCATCAGATCTGTAGCAGATGGAGGCAGGGTGCTCTCCAATCCTCTCTTACCATGCCTTGTGTGGGAGTGGAAGCCCAGGTTATGTGAAGGAACGGGAGGGAAGGGTTCTTAGTGTACTTTATTTCTACATTGAAGGAAAAAATCCTCTACCTTTTATTAAGGAGAAGAAAGAAGAGAGAAATTGCAAGTGAGAAGCATCATTTTGTACGCATGAGATATAATGGGCTCTGGAAGTTGAAGGGGGTAGTAGAACAAAAATTTTTGATTGGAAACATTCTTACTTATATTTATTCTCTGTCATATTTGTTTCAGAACAGCTAGAATACTGTAAGGAAGGAATAGAAAATAGACCAGTTTGTGAAACTTGGAAGTTATGGGCCAGAAAATTTCAGTGCAAAGCATTTCAAATATTGCTCTCAAGAACTCTTGAAGAAGGACATTACATACTGCTCAAGGAGGACACTACATACTGCTCAAGGGAACCATACAACAACAAGACTTGACCATCATTAATATATATGCCCCAAACAATGGTGCAGCTACGTTCATCAAACAAACTCTTCTCAAGTTCAAGAGTCAAATAGACCACAACACAATAATCATGGGAGATTTTAACACACCTCTCTCACCACTGGACAGATCTTCCAAACAAAAGTTGAATAAAGAAACCATAGAGCTCAATAATACAATTAATAATTTAGACTTAATTGATATATACAGAATATACCACCCATCATCAAGCGGATACACTTTCTTCTCAGCAGCAAATGGATCCTTCTCAAAAATAGACCATATATTATGTCACAGGGCAAATCTTAGCAATTACAAAGGAGTTGAGATACTATCATGCATTTTATCTGATCATAATGGAATAAAATTGGAAATCAATAATAAAATGAGAAAGGAAAAATCCTACATCACCTGGAGATTAAACAATATGCTACTGAATGAACAAAGGGTTACAGAAGACATCAAAGAGGAAATTAAAAAATTCTTAGAGGCAAATGAAAACTCAGACACAACATATCGAAATCTCTGGGACACTATGAAAGCAGTACTAAGAGGAAAATTCATTCCATGGAGTTCATTTCTTAAAAGAAGGAAAAGCCAACAAATAAATGACCTCACACTACACAAAGAACAAATCAGCAGCAAATACAGTAGAAGGCAAGAAGTAATTAAAATTAGAGCTGAAATCAATGAAATCGAAACAAAAGAAACAATTGAAAAGATTGACAAAACTAAAAGTTGGTTCTTTGAAAAAATAAATAAGATTGATAGACCACTAGCCACGCTAACAAAGAGAAGAAGAGAGAGAACCCAAATTACTAGCTTACGGGATGAAAAAGGCAACATCACAACAGACAATTCAGAAATACGGAAGATAATTAGAAATTATTTTGAAACCCTATACTCTAATAAAATAGAAGATAGTGAAGGCATCGATAAATTCCTTAAGACATATGAACTACCCAGATTGAGTCAGGAAGATATAAACAACCTAAACAGACCAATATCAAGTGAGGAAATAGAAGAAGCCATCAAAAGACAACCAACCAAGAAAAGCCCAGGACCGGATGGATATACAGCAGAGTTTTACAAGAACTTTAAAGAAGAACTAATACCAATACTCCACAATCTATTTCAGGAGATAGAAAAAGAGGGAGAACTTCCAAATTCATTCTATGAGGCCAATATCACCCTGATTCCCAAACCAGATAAAGACACCTCAAAGAAAGAAAACTACAGACCAATATCCCTAATGAATTTAGATGCAAAAATCCTCAATAAAATTCTGGCAAATAGGATACAAAAACATATCAAAAAGATCGTGCACCATGATCAAGTAGGATTCATCCCTGGGATGCAAGGATGGTTCAATATACGGAAATCAATAAATGTTATTCACCACATCAATAGACTTAAAGATAAGAACCATATGATCATCTCGATAGATGCAGAAAAAGCATTCGACAAAGTACAGCATCCCTTTATGTTCAAAACACTAGAAAAACTAGGGATAACAGGAACTTACCTCAACATTGTAAAAGCTATATATGCTAAGCCTCAGGCTAGCATCATTCTAAATGGAGAAAAACTGAAGGCATTTCCTCTAAAATCTGGAACAAGACAGGAATGCCCTCTCTCACCACTTCTATTCAATATAGTTCTCGAAATACTGGCCAGAGCAATTAGACAGACAAAAGAAATTAAAGGCATTAAGATAGGAAAAGAAGAACTTAAATTATCACTATTTGCAGATGATATGATCCTATACCTAGAAGACACAAAAGGGTCTACAAAGAAACTACTATAGCTAATAAATGAATTCAGCAAAGTGGCAGGATATAAAATCAACATGCATAAATCAAAGGCATTCCTGTATATCATCGACAAATCTTCTGAACTGGAAATGAGGAAAACCACCCCATTCACAATATCCTCAAAAAAAATAAAATAAAATACTTGGGAATCAACCTAACAAAAGAGGTGAAAGATATATACAATGAAAACTACAGAACCCTAAAGAGAGAAATAGAAGAAGATCTTAGAAGATGGAAAAATATACCCTGTTCATGGATAGGCAGAACTAACATCATCAAAATGGCAATATTACCAAAAGTTCTCTATAGGTTCAATGCAATGCCAATCAAAATTCCAACGGCATTTCTTGTAGAAATAGATAAAGCAATCATGAAATTCATATGGAAAAATAAAAGACCCAGAATAGCAAAAGCAATTCTAAGCAGGAAGTGTGAATCAGGAGGTATAGCGATACCAGATTTCAAACTGTACTACAGAGCAATAGTAACAAAAACAGTATGGTACTGGTACCAAAACAGGTGGGTGGACCAATGGTATAGAATAGAGGACACAGAAACCAATCCACAAAATTACAACTATCTTATATTCAATAAAGGGGCTAAAAGCATGCAATGGAGGAAGGATAGCATCTTCAACAAATGGTGCTGGGAAAACTGGAAATTCATATGCAACAAAATGAAATTGAATACCTTTCTCTCACCATGCACAAAAGTTAACTCAAAATGGATCAAGGAGCTTGATATCAATCAGAGACTCTGCATCTGATAGAAGAAAAAGTTAGCTCTGATCTACATATTGTGGGGTCGGGCTCCAAATTCCTTAATAGGACACCCATAGCACAAGATTTAAAAACAAGAATCAACAAATGGGACTTACTCAAACTAAAAAGTTTTTTCTCAGCAAGAGAAACAATAAGAGAGGTAAATAGGGAGCCTACATCCTGGGAACAAATCTTTACTCCTCACACTTCAGATAGAGCCCTGATATCCAGAGTATACAAAGAACTCAAAAAATTAAACAATAAGAAAACAAATAACCCAATCAACAAATGGGCCAAGGACCTGAACAGACACTTCTCAGAGGAGAATATACAATCAATCAACAAGTACATGAAAAAATGCTCACCATCTCTAGCATTCAGAGAAATGCAAATCAAAACCACCCTAAGATACCATCTCACTCCAGTAAGATTGGCAGCCATTATGAAGTCTAACAACAACAAGTGCTAGCGAGGATGTGTGGAAAAGGGTACACTTGTACATTGCTGGTGGGACTGCAAATTGGTGCGGCCAATATGGAAAATAGTATGGAGATTCCTGGGATAGCTGGGAATGGAACCACCATTTGACCCAGCTATTGCCCTTCTCGGACTATTCTCTGAAGTCCTTAAAAGAGCGTACTATAGGGATACTGCTACATCGATGTTCATAGCAGCACAATTCACAATAGCTAGACTGTGGAACCAACTTAGATGCCCTTCAACAGATGAATGAATTAAAAAAATGTGGCATTTATACACAATGGAGTATTACTCAGCACTAAAAAATGACAAAATCATGGAATTTGCAGGGAAATGGATGGCATTAGAGCAGATTATGCTAAGTGAAGCTAGCCAATCCCTAAAAAACAAATGCCAAATGTCTTCTTTGATATAAGGAGAGCAACTAAAAACAGAGCAAGGAGGAAGAGCATGAGAAGAAGATTAACATTAAACAGGGATGAGAGGTGGGAGTGAAAGGGAGAGAGAAGGGAAATTGCATGGAAATGGAAGGTGACCCTCATTGTTATACAAAATTACATAAAAGAGAATGTGAGGGGAAAGGGAAAAAAATCAAGGGAGAGAAATGAATTACAGGAGATGGGGTAGAGATAGAAGATGGGAGGGGAGGGGAGGGGGGATAGTAGAGGATAGGAAAGATAGCAGAATACAACAGTCACTAGTATGGCAATATGTAAAAACGTGGATGTATAACCGATGTGATTCTGCAATCTGTGTACGGGGTAAAAATGGGAGTTCATAACCCACTTGAATCAAATGTATGAAATATGATACGTCAAGAGCTTTGTAATGTTTTGAACAACCAATAAAGTCTATTTAAATTTCAAAACGAAACAAAACAAAACAAAATAAAAATAAAAAAATAAAACTCCCTAAAAAAAAAAAGAACTCTTGAAGAGTCTTAGCCAAAAGAATTATTATTTTTAGCATCTATTTTCTTTATGTCTGGGTATAAAATTTGGGTTGATTTTTGTCACTTATGTATTACTTCAAAAACACTGGCTAATGTAATGAGGGGTGGAGAACAGACACCCAACAAATTCACAAGGATGTCTTTTATTTTTTTTTTGTTTGCAAAATATAAAAGAAAGTTCTGATAAAACCTAATCTTCCGAGGATGGGAATGTGTAGACTGTTAAAAATTTTAACATGGAACTTTACAATCTCTGCCATTTATTTCTCCTTTTATTCCAGGCTTTCCCCACTCAATTGAAGAAGGAATTGGCCACTGAAACCACAGGCCAGAGGACATAAGCAAAGAATGATTAGCTACCAGGGAAACCCTCTTATTTTTCACTTAAAGGAACTTGCCCAAAGAGAAGCATCTGCTCAGATATTACCCTTTCTCCAGGAGAAATAATTTCTTCTTCTTGTTTACCTCAAATGATAATGGAACAAGTGAAAATCTCTCAAATTTACTGAGAAATAATTTTTCCATAAGCAATTGATTGTATCCTTTTTACTAATCAATTCAGCTCATTCAATACACTCATTCAATATACACATACTTATGCCCTGCAATACTTCCAACCTAGCCTGCGCCATTCGCCACTCATGCCCCCTCACCTATGGGACATGTTCACTTTAGAAAGAAAACTTGTCTTTAATATGAGTCAACCTAAGGAAGCATCATATATCAGAACAAATTTTTAAAGGATTAAAGCACCATCATGTCAGGGGCAAATATACTTCCAAAATTATGTAATATGGCCCCAAACCAAATATAAATATTTTTCATTCAGTGTTTCAGATTATCTTTGTAAATATCTCCTTTATCAGAGCAAATCAAGAGTTAACTGTCAAATGCCTAAGATGATTGCTTAAATTATTCTTATTTAGGGGATAAGGACATACTTTTCTCTGGAACTAATGTAAAAATTCTAAAAAACACAATTCTTAAGAACTTTGATTCCATAGAAAGCCCAATGTCATTTATGAATGTCAGGTTTCCATCTGTGCTGGAGAGAAAGAATGCTCTGTACAACAGGTACTGGGACTGGGTATTCTGAAGGAGCATCATTTAGCCATCAGTCTGATCATAATATAAAATATTTCCCCCAACACCTTAAAACTGCAAACATGATCATAATTAAGTAGTTCTGTTGTATGGAAAATTCAAGTATATTTCCAAATGTACAGTTTAAAGTAATCATTTCACATCAATGGTTTTACATAAGTTAATTTAAGTGATTCAACCCACACAAATATGGCATACACATAAGTAAATATTAATCACTGATGTATGTGGCTTTGGTATAGGTGGCTTTTGGAAATAATCAGCATTTCATTGCTTTTGAAACATTCCTATATCTGCCCCCACTAAAAAAAAAAAAACTTTCCTGAAAATAAAATAAGGATTCTATCCATGTATTTTTTTAAAAAAATCAAGTGTCACTTAAAAGCATTACATAGACAAATAGTTAAGAGAGCAAATAGTCCTAAAAGTCTTACAATAAAAAAAATAATAGTCTCTTCTTGTTTCCTGCCTCATCTTTCTCCATCCCCCATAAATAGTAACCCCTTCTAACTCTTTGAATTGCTCTTTCTGGTATTAGTTTCCATATTTCTATGTAACATACACAACTGCTTCTTCTGGATGTATCTGATTTAGACAATGATTATTTAAAAAGACTTGAAACTGTCTTTATAGTAGGCAAGTATGTTTTCCCTCCGCCCAATATAATTATGCTTTAACTTATGGTTAAGTCCATACATATTCAGTGTTTTCATTATAATGACTATGTAAAGATTGTTCACTGCTGAAGTAGAAAGTTAATAGAATTCCATTTCCTGTCTTGAATTACATTTCATTGTTCCTAGAGTTAATTGCCTTTTTTATTTACTCAATTTTTGTGAATATCTGATTAAGTCTTTCTAACAATCTCCAATACTTTAGAGAATGTTCTCAGTATGATTTCTGCATGGTCAAATCTGTCATTTAATTTATTGGTCTGTTTTGCCCCTGGAGATAGCCATCCTAGAGTCTTCTAGTTTTTCTGTTATAACTTGGGCAGGCTATTCTTGGCCAGGGGCTGAGCTATCCTTTGGAACTCTCTGGAAGTTTTTCTCATCCCACTTCTGGGTTTGGTCCCCATTTGTCTTCCTCTTTTTTGGTTCACTCCCTTTGGTTTTGTAGAACACATTCTTCAGTAACTTCTTGAGAAATTGTACACACAGGTACATTTGTTGACTATATATGTCTGAAAATGTCTTTTTAAAAAAAAATCTTCATGTTTGCATAATAGTCTAGGTTAAAGGTCATTTTCTTTTAGTATATGGAAGACAGAGTCCTTCAAGAGTTGTCTTCCCACCATATGACCCACCTATACCATTCCTCAGTATTTATCCTAAAGAATAATAGTCAGCATATTATACTGATAGATGCATACCTATGTTTATAGTAGGACAATTCAAATAGCCAAATTATAGAACCACCCTAGGTGACGGTCTACAAATGGATTAAGAAAGTGTGGTATACTTACACAATGGAGTTTTATTCAGCTATAAAGAAAGAAATTATGTCATTTTCAGGAAAACAGATGGAACTCCAGAGCATTATGTTAAGCAAAATAACCAGAAAGTCAAGGATCATATGCTTTCTATGTGGAAGCTAGAGGAAAAAAAATGGCAGGTGGGGGGATCTCATGAAAATAGATGGGAGACCAGTGGAATAGGAAAGGGGACCACAGGGAGGAAAGAGGGGAGGGAAAGAGGAGATATCAGGGAACAAAACTGACCAAATTATACCTTTATATTGTGTGCATGCATGAGTATGTAATAATGAATCCTACTGTTATAAATCAATAAAATTTTTTAAAGAAGGGGCTGAGGTTGTGGCTCAGTGGTAGAGTATTTGCCTGGCATGTGTGAGGCCCTAGGTTCAATTCTCAGCACCACATACAAATAAATAAATTAAATAAAGGCCCATGAATGACTAAAAACATTTAAAAAATTTTAAAGAAGATTTATCTGCTAGTTTCCAGTGTTTCTGTTGATAAGTCCAATATTATTTTTATTCCTTTTTATGTACATTTTGCCCATCTGTTTTTTACAGAAGCTCTGAGATTCCTCTCTTTCTAGCATTAATATTTCATAGTGATATGCTCGGGAGTAGACCTTTTATATTCCTTGTGCTGATGACTTGGAAGCCTTCTCAAAATGGAAATTGATGTCATCCAGTTCTAGGAATTCTCTTTTATTTCTTTAAAAATTTCTTCCTTGCTGTCTTTAAATTTCTTTTTTTTTCTATTACACCTATTAGTTGGATGTTAGGCATTCTGAATTATATGTGGCTTTGGTATAGGTGGCTTTTGGAAATAATCAGCATTTCATTGCTGACTGCTTTTCTTACATTTCCCCCCTATACTATCTATTTCCTTTTTATTCTACATTCCAGGAGATCCTCCTATTAAAAAAATATTTGGCTATAGCAGTTTAAATGTTTGAGTGCTCTTACTTATTCTTTAATTGGTATACACACACACCCCCACACACTATCTTATTTCACATTTCTTCTCTTTGCTTTCTGAGCATTTTAATTATAGCCTCTTTGATATTTGATTTTCTTCCATGTACTATTTCTGTTTCCCCTTGGCTATGTTTTTTTTCTGTTTGTGTTAGTTTCTGTATTTCACATTGGAGTCTTATCATATGATCCTTTTTTATTCATTTATATTTATTAGGTCCCAAAAGATGATTGGAACTTCTTTGGGTCTAGGTAGGACTGTCATACTAAAGGACATCACTGTAGGGCAATTGGATGGTCAGTTGGAGCTCTAATGGGAATACCCAAATTTTAGTATCTGTAGTTCTTTGGTGTGGCTCATTTTTTTTTTTTTTCCTCAACGAAGAACCCTACAGGGAGATATGAGTCTGAATACTAGCCTACTAGAGCTGGAGGAGGGAGGAAAACTGAAAGAGTCTCACTGTTTATTCTGTAGATTTTGACTTATCCCCCATTTTAACTCTAACACTCTTTTAACTCTGGTGCCTAGTGTCCTTGAGCCCCCAAATCCATATATTTCAGTCGAAACACTTGATGTGACTGCATTTGGAGATAGGGCCTTTGAGGAAGTAATTCAAGTTTGATCATGAGGTCCTAAGAATGGAGTCCTAATCCAACATACTGGTACCTCTAGAAGAAAAGGAAAGTCACCAGAAGTCTATTTCTGCCATGTGAGGATACAGTAAGAAGGGGCTGCCTACAAGCCAGGAAGAAAGCCCTCACCAGGAACAAAAGCCATGATGCCCACCCCTGAGTTTAGACTTCTAGCCTCCAGAACTGTGAGAAAACAAATTTCTGTTGTTTAAATCACCCAGCCTATGCTATGTGTTATGATAGGCTGAACTAGCTAATGTAAATAGTAACCTTATATTTTATGAATAAATGTTCATGAGTTATTGGATTTTACATACTTATAAGATGAAGAAGACTTTAGTGAGAAATAGATATGATTTTAAAAGTTCAGGATAATAGTGGCTTATAACCACTACACCATTAAAATTACTGAAATATGTAGAGGAATAGAGAGGGGTAACTGACACTGCCAAAATAGTCTTCATATCCAAGACCAGATGCTGGGTGTCATAAGCAGGATGGACCCACAAGGTTGGGGCTAGAGAAATAGGATAGAGAATAGGTAGGAAGAAAAAGTAGATACTCCACTAATGTATTTATGTAACATAACAACAAGTTGCACATACCCAAGAATAACTCCTCACTGTCATAAAATAATGAACAAGTAGAATTCCATACACTATCAAGGGATATTGGAAGGGATCTGGAAAAGATGACAAATCTTTAGGTGGTTCCTAACCTCACAGGAATGAAGTTATTCCTGGGTTCATTATGGCTATTAACATTCAGCTAAACTGATGGGGATCAAAGTACACTTAGCCATTGACTATAGAAAACCTCCAAGTAGACTTGTTGAATTTTAAGTTATGGTTACATGTAGTTTATCAGCAATTTTTCTAGCCACTTGAGTAGAAACAGTCAAACAAAATATCTGTCATCAGGTAGGTGCTCAATTACTGGTTGTGGCCAGGGTGAATGTTCTCTTCCTAGAAAGTTATATTTACTGAATATAATCTAGGAACTCAGAATGGAAGATAAATCACTAAATTATGCTTTCAAATGTTTAACTGGCACTCGGGATTGACTGATGTTTTCCAGAGGGTATCTGACATTGAGAAATTGAATAACATAGTGACAACAAAAATAGAAGCCTTAGCTAGGATTGGGAAGGTTTCAGAAGTCTCTCATAGCACGAGAAATTACTTCTAGACTTCCTTATCACCATTGCCATTATCATCATCATTCTTTTTTACTTATTAGAAAAAATATTTATTCTGTGGTCCTCAAAGTATTATTGAGGTTAACCAATTACTCCCATAGTATTCATAGTTTTCATATCTGTACCCTTCTCATTTAGCATTGAATTGGGTGCTCTGAACTATATATAGCTGTGACTCAATTTAAAAGGGTTATCTGTATGGAAAAGTAGAGGGAGCAAATTACGTTTCTTAGGAAACATTTATAATAGTCATTGTTCACCTTTTAAAATGTAATCAGGTTATTTCGTAAGAGTTACGTATTAGAAGTTGCTTCACATTATAGGACTAAAATAGTCTTTAGGCTAAAAATTCACATAATAGTTTAAAATGAACCATCAAATCTATTCCTTTTATTATAATAAAATGTCTATACCCTGAAGGGCATATTCAAATATTGGAATTAGTAATGGTCCTATGCAATTTAATTATGTGCTAGAATTTAATTATTTGGATCTCTGGAACAGGGATGATTGCAAGTATTGTTGCTGCCTAAATACAAATGCTGATTTTGAAGGTCTCTTCATTATTTTCTTCCTAAAAGGGATGTGGCTTGCCAGGCACAAATAATATAGAAGACAGGTTAAATATGAGGCTTGAGCCTTGTCTCTTTGCAGTAATATTGAGATAAGCAGGACTACCTTGGCCGGTTCATAGAATCTCATAGAGGACCAGAGAAAGAAGAAAACTTAAGGTAATTTGTCCCACCTCTATTCAAGAGAGGTGACTTACCACCTCCCAAAGAAGTCCTTGATGTTTCCAGCCCTGATGAAGTTGAAAACCTCCTTCTTAGTTTTGATTTCAGTTTTCTTTCCCATAACTTATTCCTGATGATTCCTTATTTTCCTTCTAGGGTGATAAGGAGTATGTTAAAATTATCTGCCAATATGAAATGCAGAAGTTGTAACTATGTCTTGCCTATCCCTTCTTTTGCTTAGGCGAATACTGACAGGTTCTTTCAATGTTCTCAGCCTTTTCATCATGCTGTTTTGGAAGTGCTACAGTTCTGCATTGTCTTTCATTACAAGAAGGAGCCTAGAATTGAATGCAAGATTTAGGACACAGCAAAAGTTCTGCAGATAAAAACTAGGCCAACATCTCTTATTATGAGTCCCACAAGAAGATCTCATTTGCTTTTTTAAGAGCCACACCAAATTGTGAGCTCATAGTTGACTCAGACAAAATTCACTGCCACCATCTCCAACTCAATCTTTTTCATAAACACTGACAAATACATTCTTCTACCGTCCTTTGTATGTAGAGATGATCAATAGTCTTAAAGAATGTAATCATGTTAGTTTAGACTACCAATTCTCAATCATGAGTCACACTCCTTCCAAAGGCCAATCAGGATTTCTGGAGGGGGTGAAGTTGGGTGGGTGGGTGGAACAAAGCTGAGTAGTTTAAAAAACATCATATTCAATATGGTTTTATACTTGAAAATGAAAGAGGACATTGGTAAACTTAGGAAAAGAGAGGGCAAGCTATGAATTTATTTCCTCAGCAGCAAATTTATACTTCATTGCCCATTCTGCAAAAATTTATCTGGGCTCTTTAAATACTTTCCCTTTGTCAGCTAGTATGATAGTAAGCTTTGTCAAGGGTATTGCAGAGACATTGCAGAAGATGATATGCTTCCTTGTTAACAGCTTTTCTTGGCACTGGGGGAAGATTTCCAGCAAACCTGGAGGGCAGATTTCTAGCAAGTTCCACCAGTATTGTACCACATGCTTTTTAATAAATCATGGCTTCTTCCTCTTCAACAAGGTCTGGATCTCAGTCCTGGGAGGTGAAGCCTCTTCCTTGGATATGTGAAGCTCTATAGGAGAGGCTATTCCTTATTTCTGATATTCTTACATTCTTCAGAACTTTTAAATTTTTTACTAGTCTCTTTTTGTTCCAATTACCTTATAATACATGTAATAATATATGTATGTTATATAGGCATATATTATACATATAATATATATGTACATATGTGTGTATGTGTGTGTATATATATATATATATATATATATATATATATATATATATATATATATTTTTTTTTTTTTTTTTTTGGTGATGGATATTGAACCCAGGGATTTGCATATTCTAGGTAAGTTCTCTACCACTAGCTATACCCCCAGCCCTAATAATAATCCTTTATATCAAACTTTCCCTGTACAAGTGATTGTGGTTTTTCATATCTACTTGGACCTTGAAATAATATATACAGGCCATGAGAAAGAGCTGGTATAGATTGTAAAAAGCAGGCAAGTAAATATCTCCATGATAATAGAAAAACAAAACAATGGAGATATTTTCTGCCTTGGACCATCTGGTGCTATTACTAGTCTATTCCTGTGCCTGATATTCTAGGACTACCATCAACATGGGCTCCATGTTGCTATACCATCTCAATTATTGTATTTTTTCCTGCCAGCATTTTTATTCTAATCAAATCTGCATGCTACACTCCATAAAGTGACCTATATCCTCACATATACTATTCATTCATTTTTTTGTGTACATTTTTCTCTCTTAATTGACTGCTTGTTTTCTCTTCTGAACAAATTCTATCTCCTTATAAACCAAGGCTCTCCACTCAATTTCTCTAAAAAAAAAAAAAAAAAATCTCTCCAGATGGAACCTTATCATACGCAATTTTCTCACTCGCCCTGTATGTTTGGCCGGCACTTCTACGCCCTAAATGGACACATGTGTGATGGTTAATTTTGGTTGTCACCTTGACTAGGTTGCGGGATACCTAGATAATTGGTAAAGTCATATTCTGGGTATGTCTGTGAGAGTGTTTCCAGGGAAGACTGGTGTGTGGGTCACTGAGCAGGGCAGACCTGCCCTGAATGTGGGTGGCACCATCTAAAAGTCTAGGGGCATAGATGGGACAAAAAGTCAGAAGGAGAAAAGCTAGCTCCTGCTCCTGCTCTCCCTCCCGGAGTGTGTGTGCTTCTCTGCTGCTGTTGTCATGGACGTGACACGCCACATTCTTCACCCTCTGAGTGCAGACTTGAACCAGTGACTCTCCAGGGGGCGTGTAGGTCTTTAGACTGAAAGGGGTTGCATCATTGGCCTCTTTCTTCTTCTGAGGCTTTTAGCTCCTTGGTCTGAGCATCTACCAGTTTTCTTGGCTCTCCAGCCTGCAAACAGCCATGTGAACCAACCTAATAAATTCCCTCTTATAATTATATATTCTATTGGTTCTATTTCTTTGGAGAATCCTGACCAATACGATATGCAATATAACCAATTCATATACACTTTTACACATGTTTTATACATCTATTGAGACTGCCAGGAATTTACAAACTTTACGAAAGCAGGGACTTTGTCTTTTATTTCTCCTATAGTTCTTCCTTGAAGGAGCTGGTGCTATGGTCAGTCACTGGAGATTTCTTGCTGAATTGGAGCTAAATAAATGACTAAAGGTGGAACCTTTATTTCTTTGTCAGTTCTTTCACAAATGATGTGCTGACAATTGCTGCAGGAGAAGGAAAATGTACAAAGAAGTATCCATCCCTTGAGGCATATGTGACATTAAAACACATTCATGGTCCATTTGATGAATTTCCTACTTAAGTGTAATATACTGGTTAGAAGGGAAACTTATTCAATGTGGAATCGACATGTGTCAAGCTGAGGAGTCAACTAAAGGTTGATGGTATAGGGGCCATTTTTAAGGGCAAATATGGCTGGGAAATACACTGGCCAAAGTTAACTGTAAGCAGATTTTTAAATAGTTTTTTTAAAAACACCTTTTATGCATCAGTCGGCAAGTCTGAGTCATGAGCAGTGAGCTGGAACACAGCCACTCCATCAGCACTAAAGCCAGAATTGGTGTAGCATTAGCTCTGCAGGGTTGGAAATGTATAAATGACAGATAGCAGAAGGTCTGCTAACCAGCTTGCATGTGGGGGTGGAAAGGGTAGGCAAGAGAAATGTGGTGAAGACTTCTTAAAGAAGGTGCTGCTATCTATAAATACTGCAAGCTGATCAACACTGGATTGTAGCCCTCAGAAATGAAGTAAATAATTTTGAACCATAGGGCCACAAAATCTGGAGATTAAAGAAACGGAATTATGAACAGTGAACCAGCCAGAAGGTAGCTGTCTATAGATGCAATGAACAAAGAGCCACTCATTCCTCACCAGGCTTTCCACAATGCCAAAACATGTGAACATCAGTGATAACAGCAGTAGCTTTCTATAAACACAAAGGGCAATGAGGGAGAGGGGTCAGTATGTCAGAAGAAATAAGGAAGAACACTGAAACTGAAAGGAAGAGGAGGACTCTTCCGTCACCATCTCATAACACATATAAGATATTTTTGGTTACTTAAGTGGCTGTATTACACTTATACAAAAGGAATAAAACCAAACAAAAGGCAAGATGGTATTTTTAAAGCGACAGTTTTCAGACACTTAGGTAAAGAATGCTTCAGATTATCTTCAGTTAATGTTTGATATGACCAAGGCTAAGAATAATCATTGAGCTCTTGGATTTGAGAAGCCTAGTTCATATCTAATATCAGAAAACATTCCTGCTTAAGGTATGGCTTCCAAAAATTATGACCTAAATGTTCAAATGTAACATTACTAATCAATGAGAATAGAATTAGAGTCAGTGCTTGGTTTCTTTAAAAAGAAAATTAACCTTTAGTTAAAATTATATAGAAAAATCCTATGAAAATGGTACTGGAAAAGCCTAAGGTTAGCTCTAGGGAATCTCAAATCAATCCTCCCACTCCCCCATATAGGATTGTTGCTTACTTGCATTGCTCAGAAAATACTGCTACAGGTTGCAAATAATCTAGCAATTCTACACATACAATGAGTTCCTTGACAAATTTACCTGATGGGACTAAAGGGGAAGATTTATTAACCGAATTTAGAATTCCAACAACACAGGCTCAAGGTAATATTATTTATGTCATCACTGGTATCTCCCCAAGAGATATTTGATAAATACTGCAGGATCCTTGTTATATCATCATACTAAAATCATTGAACATTTGATTTTTGTCACTTGTCAGATTCTACAACTTGATTTGCCAGTATCCAAGGATTATATATGCCACAACACTGCTGTGTTTTTATTCCTGGTACTTTATCTTAGCTGAAAAAGACAGTGATTTAGGGAAGGCTTAGTCTAGGGTAGTATCTGCAGCAATATAATACTGTTCTACTTAAGGCTCACTTGGTAATGTTCTGAATACAATATTGTGCCCTCTGAGATTCCATATTCACACACACACTTTCTCAACACTGATGTGGAGCAGGAATGGGTCATGTGTATCTGACTTTAAGTGAACCTGAGAAAAGCTATCCATGTCATACTTCTGAACCTTATATTTCCCTTCTGCCTGCTTTCCAAGCCCTTCCATTGAAGGCACTTGAGAGTTACCCATGGGCACAGCTTCCATGATCTCAGAGGAATGTTAGGTACCCTACCTTACTTGGGGCTTCCAGATGAGAAGGGCCATACATTTACCACCTTTAATGAATTGTAGGTAACTTGTTTGGATAATTCAGTTATAGTTATTTCATCATTTCCTGTAGTGTTAGCACTTCAATGGCAGAATGAGACTGTTAGATTTTAATAGCTCTCTATTTTTTTGCTACAGCATCCCACAATATGAACAAAGTGCTTTCTTTGGATTCTACCTTAGAGGAAGTATAGCCTGGCAATTGGATCACAGAAAAACTTTAGAAGGTATGAGTTATAACCTCACATTCTTAGCACAGAGCAGCCCTGCAGGTGTACAAAGAACTATCCCAGGTGCTGAACTCTTCCTAGTTATTTGGATGATTGTTGAGGATGGTAAATTCATGAGAATATGGCAAAATTAGGAAGACTATTGAACTGGATGAACATCTTAGTAGGACACCTAGTTTTCATTTCTAACTAAGAATTATTTTTAGTGGTTGCGAACAGAGAGATATGCATTGAACTAGCAATCAATTAGAAATTGTATTATTTTCCCTGAGGTAAGACTCATTACCATAACTGATAAAACCTCTGAGAGTTAAGGTAATAGTTAAAAATAAACATCAGTTCATTTAAAAGAACAACAGATGATTTCAGTAGGCAAGATATGGAATCAATGTAAGTGTCCATCAATGGGTGAATTAATAAATAAAATGTGGTATACACAGGCAGGAACACTACTTAACCTAAAATAAAAAGGAATTCTGTCATTTAGAGTGCAACATGGACTTGGAAGACATCAAGTAAAATGATATAAACCAGAAACAGAAGAACAAATACTCCATGATCTTACTTACATGTGCTATCTAAAAAGATGAAGTCTTAGAAGCAAAGAGTAGAAAGGTGGTTACTAGGGGCTAAGAGATTTTCTCAAAGGATACAAAACCTAATAGACTTAGGTTGAAACAATACATTCAAGAGATCTGTTTTAAACATGGTTACTGTAGTTACTAATCATGTGTTTCACACTTTAAATTCCTAAGAGAGTAGATTTGAAGTGTTTTAACCCTTAGAAAACGATAAATAAGATAATGGATATATTAATTAGCTTCATTTAGCCATCCCATAATGTATACATATATTAAAACACTGTGCTATACATAATATATTCATTTTTTATTTGTTAGAATAAAAGAATAAAAAGAATGTGTCTTGATTTCAAGACACATACCAACAGAATGTGGGAGTACAATAGGCCCTTGTCTAAATTGATTCAAGTAAGGAAATTTCCACACAAATTTCGTGGGTGAGCCTAATCACCACAACTCTGCATGATATTACAACATCTTCTACTTCTCCCTGAAGATGTTCCATCTATAACAACCCACACCCCATATCTTGATTACCAAAGCAGATGGAATGGTTCTCCATCAATTGAGTAATCTGGCTTCTGGATGTCCCCAACCAAGGCATCCAAGTACCTCACCATATCTGAAATTCTTTTATGTTTCCATGAAGTCCAGATGTCAAAAATCCCAAATTATATAGATTTGTGTACTGGATTGGGGACTCCAGCTTATTATGAAGAGTGGGGACCACAAAAGTGAAGAATGAGGAAAGGTAAGTATTCTAAAGGGCTTAAGGGAGAGAAAAATAGTAAAATGAAAGACATGCCAATGAGAGCAATACAGCTTATTTGTAGACTTCTCTTTGAGAAACGAAAAATATAGAAAGCAAGCTTGAAACCTTCTTTCTCTGATTTACACTTGTAACTGTGAACAGCTGGACTCTAGAGGCAGGAAGTCTGATGCTCAGAGCCCTGCCACCGAGTATCTTTGGGGTTGACAATGAGTCACACACATCACCCTATCTGGTATGGAATCTTGTAAGAAAGAAGGCACTTATGCCCAAAATGTTAAGCCCTGGAGCTAATACTTATTTTCAATAAAATGAAAAAATTACATGGGCTCAGTAGATGTTTTCTCCACAATATTACTGTCTTATTTATATGAAAGAAATGACTGCAGTATATTGTGCTGTTTATTCCTTTTGAACATATGCCAAGTGTGACAGTGGAGCCTATTAAAGCCTGTTGGGCAAATTGGCCCTGTCAGGGCCACAAGAGGGAAGATGACAGCCGTCTGGAAGGGGTGGTGTTTTGGAACTTTGAAGAAGTTTCACCATGTTAGTACCATGTGAACACTGCCATCTTTGTGTGGGTAACTCGATTGTATTTGGTTGATGAGGTCATATTCAGTAAATGAAAAGCCCCAGGGAAAAACTGAAAAATTGGTACAGATTTATCCTTAAAGTTTCAACTTGACCCGATAGTGACTGCAAAGTTTTTGTCGTTTGGAGGTGGAAAATAGCCAGTGAGAAAAGGGGGCTGGCATTGGCTTCACAAGTGACTGGTGATGTTAGTCTCAACAGAGAGACGAGTGATACAAAGAATAATGTGGTTTTATCAGGGCTAAAATATAAAGGTAAAAAACTAAAGGAAAGTTTGAAAGACACTTTGAAGATAGAAATGCCAACTTTCAACTCCTTCCTCTGTTCTGTGCCATGCTTATTATTCCTGCTGGGTCTGTGCCCACAAATGGGAGGATTTTTAAAAAATTCTAATTTGTTATATGTGACAGCAGAATGCATTATGATTCATATTACACACGTACAGCACAATGTTTCATATCTCTGGTTGTACACAAAGTAGAGTCACACCATTTGTGTTTTCGTACATGTACTTAGGGTAATGATGTCCGTCTCAGTCCGCCGTCTTTTCTACCCGAATGGGAGGAGTTTTGTCTCCAGTACTGTGGAACTGAGACATGTAGTATTTTACATGGAAAAAAAAAAAAAAGCAAAACTGTTTGTTGCTTAAGCTGGCTGTTTTCTGTGATAGGCCCCTCAAAATGCCAAATGTAATTACAGTCATTGTTTTCAAGTGAATGTCATAATTAATTCAGAATGAAGGGACATCTTCTTTTTACACGTTCTGCTCCATGAAGGAGGACAAAGTATTCAGTGTAATTAATGTCTTTTCATTAAATGCATGACACTTAAAACTATACAGGTGGAGACTTAATGAATGGATAATGTTAGTGAAGAGTTCAGGTGTTTTTTTTTAATAAAGAGAAGGATGAATGGGTGGGTGTATAGATAGATGAAGGGAAGGAGGAAGACTAATTTTCTTTGAGGGATCATTTAGGAGTTAAATAGGCTTTGCAAAGATGTTTTAATAAATAAAAGTGGAAAGGACCCTCTACAGATAACCTATAAGGTCACATTCTTTAAGAAGGTGAAAAGACAATATTTATTATCCATAAACTAGCTCAGTGATTAATAACCACATGACCAGAAAGTTCACCTTAAAACCTAAACTTAGATTTACTCTCCTTTTGCTCTTTGATGAATTCTCTGAAAGTAAATATATCTTATACACAATAAGCCAAAAACACATCCCAAGTTTTCTACTAGGGAAAGAAAGAAGAAAAGGTCATTCTTCATAAATCTCACCCTGATACTTTCCATAGTACCTTGTTCTTTCTAAAATTGAAAGCATACCACTAAATGATCCCTCAAAGAGAATTAGTCTTCCTCCTTCCCTATTCATATACCCACCCATCCATCCTTCTCTTAATTCAAAATAATTATTCAAAATAATGATCTCTTTTTTCCTAATACACAAATTGTAAGGGAGCAAAGCATCTATGGCTGCAGAGATGGTGGTGAGGAGGCCCACTTACTGGCTTCCTCCTTTTTCCCCAACTTTAATCCTCACTGGAGGTGTAGCTGAAGCACCTCCAAACACCCTTGAGTCTTTGTGGAGCTTAGGAAGAAAAGGAATTCTAAGGAGAGGAAATGACTTGTCCCTGAGTGACAAATTATTAGAACAGCTAAAATTGTATAAGAATTTCCTAATTCTCAACAGGTCCTCTTATATTAAAGCACAAAGGAATTAGAGAAAACTTCTGATTCTCAATACTTGTAAATCATATCCCTTATTTGAATTTACAACATATAAAGAATTCTGACAACTCAATAAAAATACAAATGAAACATTTTAAAAGGGGGAAGGAAATTAATTAGGTATTTATCCAAAGAAGATAGATAAATGATCAATAAATGCATGAAAAGATGATCACCTTTATTACACAATAGGGAAAGGCAAAACAAAACCACAAGGAGAGAACCTTTCATCCCCTCCAGGAAGGTTATAATAATAATAATAAAACATGTTGGTGGAGATGTGAAGAAACTGGAATCTTCATTCATTCACTGCCTATGGAAATGTGAAATGGTACAGTTGCTGTGGAAAATGGTCTGGCTGTTCTTCAAAAGTTTAAACAGAAGAGTTACCAGAAATGTGATTACTCAACAATTGTAATCCTAGATATATACCTAAGAGAAAACAGATATCCACACAAAAATTTGTTCACAGTAGCATTATTCCTAATATCTCCAAAGAGGAAACAACCTAAATGTCCATCAGCTGATGAGTGGATAAACAAAATGTGCTACATCTGTATGATGGGATCTTCTTTTGCAATAAAAATGAACAAAATATTGATAATGCTATAATGTGGATGATCCTTGAAAATATACTATATCCATCACTTTAAACACTTATCATTTCTTTGTATAAGAACATTCAAAATCTTCTCTTCTAATGGTTTTTAAATATACAATAAATTATTGTTAACTTTAGTTATTCTGCTGTGGTTAGAAATAGAACTCATTCTTCCTAACTTTAATTTTGGCCTTATTAACCAATGTCTCCAAATCCCCCCCGCCCCCCCGCCCCCCCCCATGTGTTGGTGAAGATGTGAAGAAACTGGAATCTTCATTCATTCACTGCATTTTCCATAGCAACTGCACCACTTTACATTTCCATAGGCAGTAAATGAATGAAGATTCCAGTTTCTTCACATCTTCACCAATGCCTGGGGGAAGGGTACTTCTCAACCACTTACCTTTTACTTCTGTAAGATCAACTTTTTTAGCTTCCACATTTGAGTGAGATCATGCAGTACTGTGACTGGCTTTATTTCACTTAATGTAATCTCTTCCAGATTCATCCATTTTGGTGCAAATAATAGGACTTCATTCTTTTTTATAGTAAATGATATTCCATTGTGGGTATATATCCATACATCCATCAATGAACTCTTAGGTTGATTATCTTAGCTGTTGTGAATAGTACTTCAATGAACACCAGAGTGCAGACAAACAAACAAACAACAATAAAACAGAAGAAAGAAAATATCATGCTAAGTAAAAGAAGATAGACACAAAAGTCTACATATTTTATTATTCAATTAACATAAAATGTTCAGAATAGAGAAATCTATAGAGACATAAAGTGGATCAGTGGTTTCCTAGGCTTGTGGGGTGGGGAGGATGAAGGGGAAAGGTAGAATGACTGCTAATAGATATGAGGATTTTTTTCAGGTGGGGCAGGTGATAAAAATGTTCCAAATGAAAACCAATGTGGTGGTGACTGAACAACCTATGAATATATTAAAGACCATTGAACCACATACTTCAAAAGGGTGCATCTTGTGGTATGTGAATTACAGCTCAATAAAGCTGTTATTTAAGAAACAGAAAAGGTGGGGTGGGGAATATCATTACAACCACATCTGGCAAACAAATCTACTATATGTACTCAAAGAGATTGGGATGAATCTGACATAATTTTCCCATGTACATATATGAAAACGTCACAGTGAATTCCATTATCATGTACATCCATAAGAATGGGATCCTAACTAGATTAGATATATTCCATGCTTGTATAATTATATCAAAATGAATTCTGCTGTCATGTGTAACTAAAAAGAACCAATCAAAAATCTTAAAAAAATTCATGGTTTGAGTATGCTAAGTAGAAATTCAAGGACTTAGTTACAAACACATCTGCTCTGTCTTTGGAGAGGGAAAAGAGTATCTTTTGGTGGTTGGAAGAGGTTTGTTTCTGTGTCAGTGTGAGTTACTAAAAGGTGAGAAGACAGGGCATGAGAGGTCTATTTTTCACTTCTTTGAGGACTTTAAGATCAAAGTTGCTACAAAGTTAGGATTGTGTGACATCTATTTATCAGTGAAGGAGTCATTTTTTGCTGCCCCTCTTCCTTTTAACAACAATGTGATAAAAGGACTGAAGTTGTAGTGTGCAACCTGCCAACTCCTTTAGTAGTTCCAGTACAACTAAAAAGCCAACTACCACCCCCTTGTGAGACAGATAACAATTCCCTAGTATGTTATTATCTCCACAGATGGCAATAAGATTATGTGATCTGCCAGCTCCCTGGAGGGAGAGGTGTCAATGTCAGCAGCTCTGTTTGGAAGCTCTGGTGGAAGTTCTGAACTCTCCACCTGCCCAGCAAACTCTTCAGTGATCTTTGTCAGTTATTCCAGTACCAGCTGCTTCTTTCATTGTAAGTCCAGTCAAGTGGGCAGCAATTCAGTTTGCAAATGTGTTAACTCTGGGATATCACATATTAGCATTGTGCATTTAGGAAAGGGCATGCTGGCAACACCATGGGCATGCTTGCTTCTAGAGTGGCAAACTCATTGAAACTTCTCTCATAGAATGTTTAGTTTTCCACTAATCCATAAAGGACAGCAACCCTCAAGAGCCACATTATTAATTATCAGGACAAGATATCATTCAGCTTTTGGACCGGCAACAGAGATTTCAAAGGATGATGGGTAGGACTGGAGACTGAAAATTGGGACATCTGAGAATGGGTGCACAGAGTTGGGAGATAAAGAAACTCAAGTCCTTGTTTTTCCCCATAAGTTGCCAGAGAATAAGGAGACAGGTAGGAAAAAAATGCCTCAAAGAAGCCAACTTCTGTGAGTAGAACAGAAGTGGGTGGTTTTCCTAAAGCTGGTAGAGATTTATGTTGTGTAGGTGTAAAAAATGGGCTGCCTTTACAAGGATGGAAACAAGACAGGTTCGTGGCATCACAGGCCAGCCTTAGTCATGGTCTCATGACATCTGTGTCTGCAGTACTACAGGCTATCAATACAGCGGCCAAAAAAGAATCTGGGTACTTCCTTTAGCCTTCTGTTTGAATGTGAATTCCCTGAACTGGGCCCCTACACTAGGAATTATCACCATTTCAAGATTCTCAAAAATGAATTAGAGAGTTCTGGGCCATTATGCACCTAATCGTGGAAATCACTGGAGGGAAAAAGTGCTCAGTAAAAAATTTGAAACAATTTCTACTTGGCTATAGGTGCTGTTGTAACAAAGGACCAAGTTGGAGGCTAGACAAGGCCATGAAGCAGGTCAAAACTGATAAGAAGTACTTGCAAGAATGAAATGAACGTTGATTTATGGAAGTACTTAAAGAAACACAGACTTGAAGGGAGAAAGAGGAGACTGTCATGCACTGATAAATGGTCAGAATAGAAGCAAAAGCACAATTTGACAATGAAGCAAGAGGTAAGGTAGAAGCAAAAAATGTGTAACACAATATGTATAGACAAAAGGGTTTATTCATCATTGTGCCATCTAAAACTCTTAAAAACCTTTATAAATCTATAGCAAACAATTTCGAATGACAAGTCTACAGTACTATTAGACCTCCAAGTGCCCCCTGAATTGTCCAATATCAAATTATACGTATCAAGACTTGCCTGTTTCTCTGATATCCCAAGAAGGGGGCCAAAGCTTAGCAGAAGGTCCCCTAAGTGCGGTATCTCCCTCTTATCACATGGGCATTGCCATGTTGTATAACTTTTTTCTAAGTACCCAAGTACACCATAAACTGAACGCCAAGTATATATAAACATTATTCCCCATCATCTAGGACATTGCCCGAGTTAGCTAATAAATAATTTCTGATTAAAGGAATAAATTAAAGAGCATTAAATGATGAATATATTAAACTTATTTGAATTATTTATAAATTGATACCTTAGTGCACTGATTTAATACATATGTAGTATTCTACAAAACAGAATAAATGTGGTACTATTCTATTGACCAGACTATTGTTCACTACCATCATTCTGGACAATAAGAACTTTAACTGAATTTCATAAAAGAAATATGATGAGCACTGGAAAAGATCATTGCAAGCCAATATGCAACATCAAAGTACCAGTGACATTATATTAGAAGGAATATGTGAAAAATAACAAATATAGGGATGGGATTTAAAAATCAAAGAAATTAATAAGAAGATAATTTTTACACTGTGGCCTAAAAATAGTATCATAAGTAAATGTAATTAACTGCAAATAAATAAGACTGGGACTGTAAGTTGTGATTATGGAACTATATATAAATAGGTGAAACAGCATATTTTCTCACTACAGTCATTCACATCTAAAAAAAAAAAAATCCATTTGCACCATCTTAAAAAACCTTGCCAGCTCCCCACTCTTCAGAGTATAGGCAGCATGCTGTCTCATTTCTCATGGAGCCCAAAGGGAAGGTGCTAAGCCTGAGCAATGTTCCTGATATAATTACAACTAATGGTTTTATTTGATCACTGAGTAAAAACTTATTAGGTGGAGAACAAATTGAGAAGCTACCAATAGATCTGTTCTTTTCAGCTGTCCTGCATTCGAGCGTTTGACTCTATCCATGCAGAGGGTATTACACATCATTTTCAATTTGCTAAAATATGTGGCAGCATATGTGAATCCTAGTTCCTGTTGTGCCATTAAGGAACTGTGGGGGGTCTTCACTAAGTCACGCCACCTTTCTGGATCTTATACTTTCCTCATTTGAATGAAACAATTTGAATCTAATGGATCCTACATTACCTTTCCTTTTCAGAATTCTAGCACAGGGCTTCTCGCTCTGAAAATAAGAACTGGTTGTTTTTTAAAGGACCAACATATTTTTTAGATTATTTAGGTCTATAACAGCCCAAGTAAATTTTCTTTTATCAAGAAATGGAAAGAAACATAAAACTGACATTATCAAACAATGAGTAATGTGTTGTAAGACATAAAGCTTTAAAAATGAGCTAACTGGAGGCAGCAAAACATGGTGTTTAGGAACTGGACTCCAGAGCCAGACCACCTGGTCTTGAATCCTGGTTCTGGCACTTACCAGGCATGAAACTTTGGGCAAGCCTTCCTATGTCCCAAGCTACTCATCTATTAAAGGAGAACAACAAAATTGGTACGTTCCCTATAGGGTAGTGATGAGCATTGCATTAGTCACCATGTGAGGTGCAGGTAATGCCCATGTAAGGTGGTGGTCAAACAACTGTGCATTAAGCTTTGACAAAATGATTTGTTATAGAATCTCTCTATTCTGCATTTTCCCATGGTTATAAAATATATTCTTTACCAAAGTATAGCAATGGGTATTGTATATTGAGTTAGAGTGAAAAAAGTCATTTCTTTTGTGTTGTATTGACACACAAAATCAGAGCTGGTCACTAATTTTTGGTCCTGAGGACAAAGCAGACATCTGGAAGACTGCAGAATGGGAATAGTGGGTGGTGATGATATCGTAAGGAGCCATACTCAACTAAGTGTCACCGCCTCGCCAGTAAGTTCTTGTGCAGTGTGACAATTAGACTCCTTATTGTTTAAACTTATGATTTAAGTTATTTTGAATTTGTTTTCTACTACTTGACAACCACAATCACTATAATTGATATAGCATGTATAGATTAAAATTTTCCTCTACATATACTGACATTGGCACAGATTTTGTCTTTAACAAATTAAAGAATACTATTGTCATGAATATGTTAAAGAAAACCTTAAAAATCGAAAATCCTGCTATTAAAGTAACAGAGTAGTGAGCTTTAAAGCTACAGGTAGTTAGTACATTGGATAAAAGGGAGGCCATTCATATAACTTTTTGTTGAAAATTGCATGTCTCTGTGATCAGGCATCTGGACAGATCTGAACATGAAGGCTATTGATTAGGTTTTCCTATTTGTATCCAGATTTTTTTTAGTTATCATGTAGGTCTAAATTATATGTAGGAAAGACAAAAGAAAAGTAAGATGCCATTATTAGAACTCTTCTAACTCTGGACAAATTTAATATAGAAAGGGCAGTGTTGCCTTTACTGTATAAACACAGGCTGGTCCTAGAAGACATGAAGACTACGTTGTGTTTAAGAGCATTATTCCACATCATATACAAAAAGCCTTGCATGATTCTTGGTGGCTAGAAGAAGCTTACATATGGTTGATAAGGTCTATTTCACTGGACTTCACATTCAATTCACAATCATTTCTATTTTACTTTAAAGGTGGCTGAATCACTGAATTTAGGGAAATTGTCTTTATTGAAGTGCTTGTGTTCCAGGTTCTACAAATATTTTAATTCTTAGAACTATTTTTCTTATTCAAGGGTAGACTTGAGTGATGACTTAAAATGTTCATAGAAATCAATAACTATTTCTGAAAAACAATGATCAACAGAGTGATTGTTAACACTTTTACTTGGTATGGGAAAGTATTTTTTGAAAGGAAAAAATGACATTAGTACAAATATCTCCAAATAACTTTTTAATGAGATATATTTCATTCATTTCTCCTAAATTGTCTCTGTAAATTTGGAAGGGTGTGCAAAGGTTTTTCACTTTTGTTAGAACTAATATATCAGTTTGAGTTAGCTCATGTATATGAAAAGATGTTTTCTACATATTGTGCACAGACTTTTGGTATATTGTGTTTCCTTGACCTATCAAGGGGAAAAACCATGTAAAAGACATGTTACTTAACAGGATAGTGTAAGTTTATAGTATAAATACTTATTCATTGATGGATGAAATCCTCTTCATTTTCCCAATAGCCTCATGAATCTTTAACTCTCTAATTCCAAAGAAAGAGGGAAGGAATTCTTAAGAAATTGAGTTCTTTCAAAACTGTCTCCTCATTCCACAGATACTTAAGGAGTGCCTTACCTTGTGCCAGGTACTCTGTGTATACTCTGTACTAAGGACACAGTGAACAAAATAAAGATGTTCTCACTGCCCCCATGGATAGATGTCCAACAAATCAGTTACAATGCTCAATACAGATATCTCTGATACTCTAACCAAACCTCTTGTTGGGATTGTAAGTTCATAAACTTTTATAAATCCAAACAAATAATTACAGTTGGAATATAGCCAGATGCTCCCCCTCAACCTGACTAAACTTGAGATGGGTTTCTTCCAGACCTCCCTTTTATTACATCATTTACTTTAGGAAACTTTCTCCACTGCTTTGAAATATGAACCTCCCAGCATCTTGCTAGTTTTACAACACAGCAATGTCTTTCTCAAGAACCTGGGGGCCATCCCTTTGAAATCATCAAGAAAGATAGGGATCCTATGCCAGTTAGCAAACATAGATGGCCTTATCACATTGGCCAGCCTCCCCAAGGATGTCCTCCTGTATTTTTCTACTAGCTCAATCCACTGATTAAAAACTCTCCTGCCTTTTGTTTCAATGGCGTTGAGTTCAGTCTCCTTGCTTTATCACAATAGACCTGAATAAAGTCTTCCACATCCATTTAACTTCTCTGGTGCAGTTTTTTCCTTGACAATCTTCATCTACTTAGTAGGGCCATGGTAGAGATACTTCACAGAGAAAGTGAGGATTAAACAAGGCCTGAAAGATGAAGTTATTTAGACAAACTCTGATTGGGAATAAGTGGGGAGTATTGTGTTAGGGATAGAATGAGGTTGCAAAACAAGAAGGAATAAACCAGATAATTCTTTTTCATCATTCAACATTCATTTAGCTTTCCTAGTGATTCCGAGAAGGTAATTTCAAAAGAATTATCATTTTCTAGCCCTTGGGTCTCTTTTCTTGTGGTAGCTATGAAGAGTTATTGAGGGCTGTTTGCACAGGACAGGAATTCTAGGATTCAAGGCAATGAATTTCTGGGTCTTCTTAAAATTCGTAAATAGCTCAAGTTGCTTTTGAACCAGATGTGCCCTAAGCTGATCTGTAGTTTCCATCTGGGCATTGAGCTTTAAAAAAGTTCTAAGGCTCTGATATCATTTAAAACTGATTCCTTTAAAGCAGCCAGGATGTTATCTTTGAAGGTGCCACCAAAGGAGCAGGCAATGCTTTGGCAGTAAATGCCTTTGCTGATCACTTTTGCTTCCCAAGAAAAAGTAAGAACATCCTTTTGAAGATGCTAAAAACATACCCAATACACAAAAGTTAATCTATCTAGCCCTACTTGCATTCAAGAGGAACTTTCATTCCAAGTGCTGTGATTGTTAAATAGAATTCTTTGCATATCTATTTCCAAACGAATTACTCCAATTCTAACTTTCAGTCACAAATGTGAGAGCTGAGTATAGGATGGAAAAAACCCTGATATGAAAAGTTCTAGAATAAGCAAACTATGATTAATGCCACAGGTTAATTCATAGCTTTTGGATTCTCAAAAATAGTCCATGTAGGAAGAGAAAAAGAATCATTTGGCAAAATAGGTAGCAAAATAAAATGTCAATGTCCCTCTAGGCTAAGCAGTGTCATTTTCCTTCACAGCCATCCACTTCCTTATATTGGACCACAATTATACAACTGATCATTTGAGACATGTGAGGGTTTTAAATATCAGAACAGATGCCCACCGTGCTTTCCTTGAGAGCTCTTTGTAAGCTTTTTAATTCAGAAGAAGCCAAACAAATCATGTGGACATTCAAATACTTCTAAAACCACTAGCAGCTATCACAAAGGAGGTGGTAGCCTCTAAAAATTCATGTGGCATCTATTTATTCTCTCATTGGGTGTTCCTAAGTCCATTCACTTCTCTTTGAGGGGTCCACTATTTCGGTTTTGTTTTCCACCTACCCATTATGTACATGAGGAATCAGGATAATAACTGACTCATTTTATTTCATTCAATTCGCACTCCAATCTAGAAGGTGGCTATAAAAAGGACTAGTTTACAGATATGGAAACTGAGATTCAGAGAATTTGAAAAACGTGTTCAAAGTTCTAGAGTTGGTATGTGGAGGAGCTGGGATTAAAGACCAGAGAGTATGGTTTGACTCCCTACCCTCCATATTCCTAAACTCTTGTCTTGAATTTCCAAGCACACTTAAGTATTAAGTCCTTGAGTGTTCTCATACTATGTAATTCTGAAAGAAGAAAAATGAAACTTAGTAATAGAAACTTAGTAATAGAAGAGTAGTTGTGATAATCATCCAATAATGAATAATGACATTTTATCAAGCACTCATTTAATAGGCAAATGCTGGGTCTGAATGGGTTGCACAGAAGTATATGTCCACAGAGCCTACATGTCAGCCTTGTGTGTGAGGAAGCTTGGAGTGGTGTCATTTATTATACAAAGCGAAGCATTTCTATGTTCTTTCTTTCAAATTAACTAAATTGGAATTTAATTCATACAATTGTAATTACTCTTATTCTGTTATTATCCCTACATGGAAACCCATCTAAATTTTTTTCTGTTATCATTTTCTGCCTTTTAATTAGCTGTCTTATTTTTTGATGCTATGTTTCTTTTTTTCCTCCTCTATAATTAATTACAACAGTGGGAATGAGAAGATTGAACAAAAAGGATTTATTTCTCTTTTGCCATTTCTCTTTTCTTCATTTGCTGCATCAACTGTCCTTACTGCCAACTGTTCTGAGTTGAACTCAACACTGGGGACTAGTCTCCCTTGTTTGCCCTTTGATTCTGACACTTTCAAGTGTTCTAACAAACAAATCTTGCCTCTAATTAGCTAAGGCAAAATTGTGCAGCACATGAGGTGTTTCCTGCCTGGATTCTTCCCTATGCAGCCTGGGCCACATGGTATGGCTGTTCCCTTCCAGAAATATCATAGAGCAGGCTGGAAATTCATCTGTGTAATTGATCAATACTGTGTGACTTTGGATATGACTTCCACAAGTCTCATTTTTATTATATGGAAACTGGGGATAATAATATTGTATGCTTCAAATGGTTGCTCTGATGATTAAAGTTAGTGTTATCTCCATGCCTGCCTAACTCCCTATGACCATTTTATAAATTTTATTGGCTCTCACCACCACTACCACTCAGCATTTATCATCATCATCCTCGGGGTTTACTCTGACTCCATTGTCAGTGTAGTTCTGCCATTCCTGATCCAGACATCTCAGAGATGCTTCATTTTCTTACCCTACCTATGTCACCATGTTTTAAAATTACCAGCATCTGATGGCTTCAAAGGACTCAGTTGATTCATGCTACTGTGCAAATAAAAAGTAGGTTGCTCCAGACAACCCGACAAGCTGAATATTTCAACTGAGCTTGTCTTCAAGGAAGCCACTCTACTTTTTCCCATCTACGCTTTGACAGTTTTATGTCAACTTTACTGGTCATAGGAAGCCCAGATATTTGGGTAAAATATTTGAGTAAAAGCCCAAATATTTGGGTATATTTCTGGGTGTGTCTTGAAAGTATCGATGGATGAGATTACTCAGTCTGAATTAGTGGATTGAGTAAAGCATATTGCTTTCCTCAATGAACATAGACTTCATCTAATTCATCCAAGGCCTGAAGGAATAAGAGACTAAGGAAAATTTCTTTCCTTTGTCTGACTGTCCTTGAGCACAGACATCAGACTTCTCCTGCCTTCAGACTTGGGCTTGGACTGGAATTGATCACTGGCTCTCCTTTGGAAACAGACTGGAACAACACCATTGGTTCTCTTGGGGCTCTGGCTTGCCAACTACACATCTTGGATTTCTCAGCCTCCACAACTGTGCAAAGCCAGTCCCTTATAGTAAATTAATCTCTCGCCCTCCCCCACCCCCAATTTCTCTGAAGAACCCATACTCATATAAACCCCACAGGAGTGAGTTGTGATTAGAATTCTAGTTAATGGGGAAGGTATTATTGAATAAAATAGGTCTCTAAGGTGCTTTAAATCACATCACCTAACTAAAGGGTTGATTTTGTCAATTAAAGAAAAACTGACTAATTAAATCAAAGATGCCTAGATACTTAGTGAGTCTCTTAGAAAATTCAGGCTACAGAGGTGATTTTCCAAATTTACAGCACAGAATCCATTTTCTTTCAACTTTTCATTTATTGTATTGAATCATCATTTACAGAAAAATAGTTAAACAACCAACCAGGATGTTTAACTAACATGACCATTGAATGTAATTTGGCTTTTAGTAGTAACTGTGAATAAGGCAAAATATCTATGTTTATTTAATCATTTTATCTTATTCTAGTTAGGATCCCAGTCTTGTGGTTGTACATGATGTGGAGACTTACTGTTGCTAAATTCACATATGTACATAGGAAGTTATGTCAGATTCATTCTGCTGTCTATTTAATCTTAGTGGTGGGAAAAAGATGTCATGTTATTTTTGGTACTTTTTTCTAGTTTGCATAATTTTGTAATTAAAAATTAAATAAGAAATAATTATGCTTCCCCTTATAAGACTCCAATGTCTCCACTGGAATTGTCTGAGATTGCAATATTGTGTCTTCCCCAAAATAGTTGCTTCCTTTTATCCCCTCAGAATTGCATTATTTAATTACTGTACTTTTTAACCAAAATATTTTTAAACTAATTAGACACTGTTTTGTTTTAACTATTTTTTTCCAGATGTCGTCCTTGCTTACCAGCCAAATTTAGGAAGCGATGGCAAACAAGCTTGGCAGGAGCTGTATGTGTGGCTGTTTTATGGGCACCGTGTGATACTCACATTGCCATTTTAAATGTGCTTTACTGTGCTCCTGGGTTTTACATTCTCAGAACCATTTTCATTCCTGGGGAAGCCTGTCTTTTCCTCCTCATTGCTGCAGAGGCTTCATAGTGTCCAGTGTTTTAAACCAGAGAGAATGCTCCCCATGACCATTATTTGCTTGAAAACAAATATTTACATATATCTCAAAATCAAGCTGAGATACAGAAAAAAAATGTTCTCCCATTCCAGGAAGTGGGTTGTAAGTTACATTTTTATTATAGATGGGCAAACAGAGGTATAGTTGTTTAAGATAATAAAAGATGATAAAAATTAAACTAATTATAGCTAACATTTACTGAGTGCTTACCCACAGAGCAAGCATTTTTTCATGTTTTATTATGGCACTTAATCCATTTAACAACCCCATTAGATGTGAGTCATTACTATTCCACATTTACAGATAAGACCTAGGCACAGAGAGGTTATCTAACTTGTCCACACAGGTGGATGAAGTGGGACCAAGACTTTAAGCTCTGTACTCTACTGACTTAATCACCAACATCATTTACTCCTGCTTCTCATCTCAAGGAAACAAAGGTGTGCAGCTAATTGCCAGGTACAGCACCTGGGATCTCAGGCATGGCACCAGTGGATTGTTGCTCTGTGAACCTTATATCCTCACTCTGTGTTGAACTTAGTCAGGGTGATGTTTTATAGAGGGAATATCATACAGGGAGTTTTACAAAGTCTTTGGCAGACGTATATGTGACTCTGATCTGAACACATGGCCCTGCCTGGAGTTAGGGTTTCAGGATTTCTTGATGTGTCCTTAGGCAGACAACTCTTCTGAGACCGTCTGAATGAAACTGCACATTTGTGCAGTGCTTTGTGGTTTTCAAAGCCCCTCATCATATAGGATCTCACTTGACCTTCTTCAAAATCCTTTGAGGCAGGCAGGAATGATATTATCATTATCTCTACTTTTTACATTTTTATAGAAACCTAAGGTTCAAGGAGTAATTTCCAATCTCACAAGAGATGAAGTATTTCAAATAGAGTCAGCCCTGGATCCCTGGCAGGTTTTTCAAAACCACAAAGCTAGTTGTTGTTTGTGGACATGACCAAATGATGAACTTCCAGAAAAATGACAAGAGCAATAATGCCTTTTGATATCTCAGTTCGTTTTTTTGACTTCTAAATCTCACTCACAATTGTCTGGCAAATACAGGTGGATAACATTGACAGGGTGTGGCTGATGCTTTAAGACTTCATCAGCTTCCAAATTCTGCCATCTGAATAGGTCTCCTTAGTCGGTGCTAACCAGTGCTTTCATATTGAATGACAAGTGCCTGTCAAAATCTGCAATAGCTTTTCAATATAGTTGTTTCTTCTTTTAAAAATTGTTATTTTCATTTTTTCTAACTTCACTTAGGACTTGAATTTTCTGGTGTCTTAATGTGAGAGTAAATGTGGTGTTTTTTTTTTTCTCCCTGTAGTTACATCAACAGTAGTAAATTTTGCTTTAGACTGTTTTTAAAGTTATTTGTAAACTAAACTACCCCCAAATGTGATTCAAGGCTCATAAACCATGAATGTTTTTATTAGAAATTATCACTTGCCCATCTTTATGGGTTTATAATTTTATAGTTAGATTTATCAAACCAGAGTATGCCTTGGAATTTTTGTGTGTATGTGAGTATATGTGTGTACATGTGTGGGTGTGATTTGTAAGAACATATTAAAAAATATTTCACTCATTACTCTGTGGCTGGCATTCTTAAGTTATTGTGCTACTATAGAAGTTATAATAACTGAGTGTGATTCTGAAACACTTAACCAAAGACAGCTAACAAAACTATTAAGAAAATTAATCCACATGGCTATCACTGTGACTAGATATCAGAGGAAATGACCATTTTCTTCACCTGCTTTAATATAAGAATACTTTTCATTTCTTTCTATTCTACTAGAAAAAAGATAATTCTTTAAAAAATCAAATTATTGGAAAAAAGAGGCCATTATAGGACTATCCTTATTGAAAGAGTGTGATCCATTATTTTGACTGAGAACTATCAGTCAAAGGCTTAAGACCCTTATTTGATAATGTAGATTTTTTAAAAAGATGTATGTTGGGTTTACACTGCTCAAACCTAGGTTATTTGAGTATTTAGTTACAGATATCTGGTATAATGTGTTGAAAATAACAGAATTGTGTTTATTAAATGTCATTTCAGAAACTTGAAGGCAGAAGGATATGGCTGGCAAATCCCAGTAGAAAAATGATTATTTTCCCTCAATGAAATACATTTAATTCTGAAGGCCCTTGGCGGCCACTTAGAAACAATTCCCAGACCAATTCCCAGAGAATGACAGCCTGATAGCTTCATCTAGCAGTGGAGCAATCCTGAAACCTGCATGGTCTGCATGGTCTAACAGCTTCTACAGTTGAATAATTGAGTGGAAAAATCCATTATTAGAGTAATTTGATCTTCCTGCTATTTGTTTTCCCCAAAAGTTGAAAAAATAATAATATCATAGTGAGAGACACAGTTTATTCTGTTATCCTGGAAGACCTTATTTCAGAGTTTCTGCCAACTTGGGGAGATTTAAATGAGAGAGTCAAATATTTTAAGTCATAGAAGCCTCAAAAGCAAATCATAAGATGGATAAAGAAGCTGCGGTATAGATACACAACAGAATATTGGCATTAAAAGGATTAAAATTATGGAATTTGCAGGTAAATGGATGGAGTTGGAGACTATCATGCTAATAAGCGAAGTAAGCCAATCCCCCAAATCCAAAGGCTAAATATTCTCTGCTGATCTATAATGGAGTGGAGGTTGCATTGGAAAAATGGAGAAACTTTGATTGGGCTAAGGGGAAAGAAGCAGGGGAGTCCTGCCCTGGGAACAGGAAAGATGGTAGATTGAGATGGACATCATCACCCCAAGTACATTTATGATTGCATATATGGTGTGACTCTACAACTGGTATAATCAGAGAAATGAAAAGTTGTTCTCCATTTATGTACAATGAATCAAAATGCGTTCTGCTGTCATGTTTTAACTAATTAGAACAAATTAAAAAAATAAATGCCCAAAAATCAAATCATCAGGACTTAAATGGATTTCAAAAGTAGTAACTATTAGTTTCTGAACATGCATTTAAAAATTTATAATATGTAATCTAATCAATATACTTACATGCTAATGCATACTTGCTGAAGCAATGAATAAACTGACTGATAGTCCAGCTTCTACCAGAGAAGCTTATCTCAGAAATTCAGAATTTTGTCATTATTGCAAAAAAATAGGAAATATCTATAGGCCTAAAAACTGCACGGTTTTATGCAATCATTGCAAAAAAATTAGGAAATATCTATAGGCCTGAAAACTGCACAGTTTTATGCAATCTTGATATCAGCCAGATAGTTTTCATAAGTTATAGTTTTATTTAGAATTTGACTTTGTGAAAAACAGGATCTAAAACTCTCTTCCAGTAGATTAAAGAATTTTCTTTCTGCTCCATCATAGACCATGAGTAGCAGAGCTGACTATAATGACTTTTGTCAAAGGGGTTATATCCTCAGGGTAGTTATCATAGTATTTTACTATGAGAACGGAATGTTAATTTAAAAAATCTCCCAAGGGCCATATGGCTCCTTTCCCCTATCAATGATCTTTGGAATAGTGTTTGAAGTTTATTTCTTTTTACTTTTATAGAAACACAAACTTGGTTCCCATTCCCTGTAAGTTCCAGACAGAGGCTATTTCAGTGATTGGTTTGTATGTAACACTTCTACTGACATAATACTGAAGCACCATTGATTCTGTGTCCTTGAGGTTTAATTATGGGGAACTTTACCATGCAGTCTCTTTCTGTAATCAATACTGAATAGAAACCTAGTTGCCAGTCACATTATATGCAAAAGTTACTAGGACACAGAGCATACACACACCAAGTTAGGAATATTTAACCAAGCTGCTTTCTGGAATCTTCTAGTTCCCATCCTCTCTACAAATTGCCTTATCTCCTGCTTATGTTTTATGTTCTACTTTAAGAGGATGGAGAAAGAAAAGGATCTGGGTCCCTAACAAAGAATAAAAAAATAAAAAATAAATTAGTAATGAAGTGTTTATTTCGAAAAAACTGACATTTGAAAGTCAACCTGTGTGCGTGTGTGTGTGTGTGTGAAATAGAGGGGAAGACAGAGAGTGTCAGAGGCTGTCTCAGAGTAGGACCCACCATTGCTGAAGGTGTAGTGAGTATATCTGAGGATTTGAAGAGCTTAGGATCAAAGCCTAGGTAGAACTGGCTTATGCTTCCAGGTCATATGGATCAGAACCAGCTCCGGGCTTTGGCATAAGATGGATTGGTGAGGACCAGACCTGGCTGGTTCTTTGAGCATTGAACCAAGCACCTAAGGTGGGAGTTGAGCAAGTTGAGTTCATGTGGATACCTCTGTGGAGCAAGGAAGAACAGGACCAGAGACAGCTGTGGCCAAAAAGATGTCCAAGACCTGATTCCAACTCTCTGCATGGCTTGCTGTTCTTGCCTTCTAGGTCTTGGCCCCAACGCACTCTTCAGGGAGAGCTTCTCTGACTACCCTGTCTGGCAGCCACCTTCCCCTATGTCTGTCTCATCTTAAGTGAGCATTTATCACTACCTAGTTTGTATGCTTCATAAATGTAGAGACCTCACAAATTCCATTCACTGTTATGTTTCTAGTACCTAGAACATACTTGGCTCATGTAGGTACTCAACAAATTTTGTTTAAAGAATAAAGGAGAGATAAAGTTGCATCCCCCCCAAAAGAGTTAAATGATTCATTTCAGTCAATAATGGGAAAGGAGAAGGGAAAAGAGTGTTAATTTAAATGATCTTTTCTCTTCAGAACGCTTTTCTCATTCCCATTGCTTTCTCTCTCAGAAGACTCTGATACACCTTCTAAAGGAACAAACCCTCTCTGAAGCATCTTGGAGGTGTGAGGAGAGATGCTGCCAATGAGTGTGTGCTATGTTTATAAATGAATTGGAGGGAATAAAAAGGCTGAAAACCTCCAACTTAATGGAATAACATTAGAAAGGAATTTAAGAACTGACTCCACTGGTATTAAATAGACACCATGGCCAATTAACTGATTTACTCTTCCATCAAATAGGGATAATGGTACCTCACTCACAGACTGTTAAGAGATTAAATGAATCATTATGCATGAATATACTCAGCCCAGTGGCTGGTCCAAAGTAGCTGCTTATTACACCTTATGAAGATGTGACTATTCAAGACCATGGGTAGCTATACTACCTCTGTGAACTTCTGTCTCCTTATCTGTAAAAAGTGGTCATTCCAACTGTAAGAGGGGGACACTGTGAAGAGCAAATGAGAAAACACAGTACATCCTCCTATGGACTATATGGTGCTAGTCAAGCATGTGGATTTCTATTCCTGGTTTTGCCATGAGCTAAGGGACTAAGTCAGTCTGTGGTACCTCTATATTTTTGCCAGTTAAAAGAGGATTTATCTACATTATTTACTTCTTCACTCTGAGGAAAGAATGAGATAATAGTTCAGAAAATGTTTTTCTTAAAAATGAAAAGCATTATAAAACACGAGACTTCTTGTCATCAGCATCACCAACTTCAAAATGAGGACTCTGGTGACAGCTCAGTTGAGCAGTGAAGATCCTAGGAGAACCTGCATGATAATAATCCTCCAGTCACAGAGATTAGCTTAGTGATATGGAAAGTCTATAGAATTAATGCCAGCTCCTTTTGCTCCTGAAGGTTTGCTTCTCTGCAGAGCAGAGCTCGGGTATCTCAATAAATATTTACAGAATGGAAAAGATGAAAGATTAACTCTTCAAAAAGTAGCCAGCTCAGAAAGTATCCAATAGTGAAGCAAAGTCATAACGATAAAGTCTACTTAGAAAGTCTACTGCAGTGAGTTCATATACCATCTCGGTCCCATACATGCCAATGTGACAGTGGAGTTTCCCAGGTTACACATCCAAAGCTTAAACAGGGGAAAAAAAGTGTGTTGAGGAAGACTGGGTAGTTAATATACACAGCTATCAGGTCCAGGGCAATTATTCTTCTAAGGCTCTGATATAGGATAGAGTGTCTACAAGGCAGGTGTACAAACTGCAGTGTTAGGGAAACCCTCTGTGGTGTCTAGGGCTTTTGTAAAGTTTTACACTAGTGCAGTTCAGTATGGTCTGCCTTTCAGGTTCTTAGTTATCAAGAAGACTCACATTAGCCATTGCTGATGTTCACCTGGTATAGGCACTCTGATTGACTGGATGAGAAGACAAGGGAGACAAGGTCCTTGGATCCTTTGTGCCACTGAGGCCAGGAAGAGAAGCCTGATTGAGGTCACTCAGTGATATTTCCTTAACACTTGTTATATATCTGTATCATAGACCTTCCCCATTGCATTGAAGTATGAAATATCTGATGTCGGCCCCTTCAGATGGTGATTCATGACCAGTGCTATTCAGTCTCTGGCATGTCAAAGCAGCTCAGCAAATGCTGGCTGAATAAAGTTGGAAGGAATGGACAAGTGTGTGAATTTTTTCCACTGTCAAAGTGTAATACTACTCTATTTATAAAGAGAAGACAAAAGGTTCCCTGACTAATTGAGGACCATTTAACATTACTATTATTTCACATTACTTTTACCTCAATTAAAGCTAGTCTAAGAACCTCAACTACACTTAAAAGAAAAATTGTTCCTAAAATGGGACTTGAAAGGCAAATTAAATTACAATTACAATGAAAATGAAAAGAAACTATAAAACATATTATCAATGATGATAATAGATATTTGACAAGTTTATGTTTATAAATCACAGAAAGTAGTAATAATAATTACTAGTTTTCAGGTCACTAATCCTCAACTTGTGATCATTCAGATGAGAGCCAGAGTAAAGTTTTCTTTTCTCTTACTGTAAAATAACAAGTTGACATAGTTAGGAGAATGTTTATCTATTTAAGAAAAGCCCAACTTTCATTTCTTTGTAAGGATTCACATATATGAAATGGGGGTAATTACAATGTTAGTTGAAGCCAATTTCCTATATAAGGAAACTTTAATGTTGATGGAAACAGAATAATTAGTCAGAATTCTAGTGAGAATTTTGGCAATAATAGTTCAAGTTCCTTAAAAATACATTCTATTTTAGAGTTTAATTATTAAGATTATATTTTCCTTATTATGCTAAATGAAGTAAACCAATCCCTAAAAACTAAAGGCCAAATGTTTTCTCTGATTAGTGGATGCTGATCTATGATGGGGGGGGGCATGAGAAGAATGGAGGAACTTTGGATTGGGTAAAGGGAAAGGTGGGGAGGGGTTATGAAAGTAGGAAAGATGGTAGAATGAGATGGACATCATTACCCTAGATGCACATATAATTGCACGAATGGTGCGTCTCTACATCACATACAACCAGAGAATTGAAATGTTGCGCTCCACTTGTGTACGATAAATTGAAATGCATTCTGCTGTCATGTACAATTAAGTAGAACAAATAAAAAATAATAAAAATTATATTTTGTTTGAATGAAGGAGAATAAGTAATCATGTTTCCCTAGACCCTATATCTCAACATAGACAAGCTCCACTTGTCTATTTGGTGCGGTACAGCTGAGTATTCTAATAAGAACAACAAGCATTTAGTTTTTCCTGGTCTCACTACATTATCAGAAGCCTATAAACTACTTTAATCAAGGGGAATCAATTTAAAGACACATCTGCTAGTCTTAACTAACACACTTAACAATTCAGTTGTATCAAAGCCTGAAATGTAAACAGTGAACACAGAAACTTTATTTTGTAGTTAACTCTAAAGGTAGCTTTAAATTCAATATTAACAAAAAAGAATGAGTGACACAAAGTAGAATACAAAAGGCAAAAAGAAAGAACATATTCCAAAAAGAACTTTGTATGGAAAGAAATGCTTTAACAAGCTACATATACAATCTAATAGAATAACGTTACCCCATTCAGTAAATTATTATTGTTGTTATATCTTATACATCCATTTATGGTGCTAAAGTATATGACTCAGAAATGGACACAACATAAATTCATCTGGAGGAGAGGCTATTACAGCTGTTACAGTGGGAAAGAACAGAAGTGAGAGTGTTTGTGAGTTCCTGTAGCTCAAAAACACTTAATCACCACCCAGACACATGTCAGATGTTGGAATTGATGTTTGAGATAAAATAAATGAACAAGACAGAGTCAGTAATTCCCTCGATGAGCTCATGGTCACTTGGCAGAATGGGCAAGTAAACAGATAATGATGTAGAACTCATTAGTCACTGCCACAAGAGTGCAAAGGCCTAGCCACATATCATCTGGCAAAGAACATGGAATGCTAGTAGGAAGAAAGCTGGCCATGCCTAGAAGTGTAAATCTTAAGTTGTAATTTTAGGCATTTCAATATAACTTTCACTCTACACCAGTAGATCTTATGACTACCAAGGCAGGTATGAAGTATATGGAAGAGTCTTCTGTAGCTACATTTTGTTATTCATGTTATTTAATATGTTTTAAAGCAAACAGATTAATGTGACATGAAAAGAGTGGTTTTAATTTCCTAGCCACATAGATAAGACCCAATAAGATGCAGGAATGCAATTAATATCTATTTCATTTGGATGCAGAGAGCTATATGGGGGCTCATTTATATTTGTAACCATCCATACATCATAGTAAGATATTTAAATCTCAACTGGAGGAACATACTTCATGAAGATGTTGCTGTTTCTGGAAGAACTTGTGTGATCTGTCTCAATGAAGTACTTCTACTTATCCAATGTGTCTTGGGCTTGCCTTAGAATTGCAGTTCATGGTGACACTCTTCATTGGTACCTCTTCACTAAACACACCTATACGGGCCATGAAAAGGTCTGAGGCAGGGAACTGCAGCCCATGCGACAAACATTAAAGGAATGTTGTAAAGTATAGACCCTGCCACCATGGCTGGATGGAGAATTCTTGCCTGCAGCCACGGGGAAACTAGGAGAGACTTGCTCTGGACCATCTGTGGAGCTATCAGATAAATAGTCCTTTTCATGGTTTGAAGTTATCTTCACATGGGTTTGAAAGGGTTTGAGGTAGATTCCACAAGAGGAAGGGGTGCTTGGAATGCATATTTTATTCAAAAGCTATTAGAAAATGTCAACTTTTGACCCAAAAGTTCATATTACCTGGCACTCAAGGATTTTGTTTACATGTCTGAGAGTTTGTATGACATGCCTCAGAAGACTCTGGCACTTATCACAATATTACACATATACTATGTTACTAAGCACAATAAAGTCTGTTTTTACCTTTTACATTTCATTATTACTGTTTGTATTCTAACAGGTTCCTGTACTGGAAACTATAAAAATAGACAAATGATCCTGATCAATACAAAGTTTACAGCCTGGTGGGGAAGACAGACTTTACTCTTTCAAATTAGAGTAATAATTAGGAAATGTTACTTGGGCTAAATGTTTTAAGGGGAGGTGCAGAGGGTTAGGAGAGCACCTGTCAGGGAACTGACTCTGGTTTGAGGGGATCCAGGGATGTCTGCCTTCGTGTTTAGGTATAGACCTGAAGAATGATGAGGTGGGGTGTGGTGATGAGAGTGTGAAGCACAGAAAACAGCACATGGAACAGAGCCTGCCACACACTAGGCTCTCAGTAAACATTTGTTCAGTTAATGATGCAACTGCACATGCTGCTTGGCCCTCTGCTAAAGTCAACAAGGTTGCCATGCAGCCTTCAAGATTACCATTACAATGATTTTGTTGCTGGAAGCTCTGCTGTGAGCTCTATGGTATCTTCAAAGAGATGGTTCCACTTATTATAAGGAGCAGCATGGAAGCCTTTTAGAATTGCTTCACACTGCTAAGAATCAATGTCTAAGGGACCGCACACAAGCACAATTCAACCTCAGGAAGATGGCATAAGATTTATGAAGGTGTTCTCCAGAAACTGAGAGCTTACAAGGAGAATTTAATCATATCTAATGCAGAAAACAGGTCCCCAGGAGCCAAAGGCTGTGGTCAATATTCCATATTGAATGTAACTCCAAATGCAAGCTCCCTGTCTCCATGCAGATATCACATCTTTCTTTCTAGCTTAATTTATGAAAAATAATTATGAAATATTTGTCAGGAAGTTATGGGGCTTCTGTACTAGTTTCCTATATTACATATAATAAGTCTTGAAATAGAAGAGCATGATAAAATAACATTTATTGGGGTTAATGACTCTCTTACCTCCATACTCTACAAATTTTATCTTTCCTGAATAGTAAGTGAGGCAATAGTTTGTTAAGAAAGTCTGTGCTCTGAGGTATGCTTGAAAGGGCAGTTTTTCAAACCATAAAAATGATGGTCAACACGTTAACCGAAGAGTTCATGTTGGCATTTGAAGGTTTTGATTCCTTGAGTGACAGATTAATATATAGAACCTTTTACCAATTTATACAGCAAACTTGTGAAAAGCAAAGTCACCTTCTTAAACTTTTTAAACTGACATATGATGTGATGACTCACTAGCAGACCACCAGGGGTCCTTTTACCAACCCTCTCACTTCCCCATCCTAGCAACTCTCAAAAACGGAACTGATGCTGTTGCTAAGCCTGACCCTCAAAACGACACACAATTGTGATGAGTGGCTCCAGCGAGATATCCGGGGATGACTCTGGGGAACACTTTGAGGGCAGGGACCATGAATTATTTACTTAAAAAATTTTTTTTAATAGATGTAGATGGACAGCATGCCTTTATTTAATTTATTATTTTTTTAACATGGTGCTGAGGATCGAACCCAGTGCCTCACATGCTAGGCAAGTGCTCTGCCACTGAGCTATAGCCCCAACCCCCATGATTTATTTTTTATCTCTCTGTCTCCAGGGCCCAGGATAGCACATGGCACATGGGCACCCACTGAATAAAGGAAGACATCTGTTGGGCAGGGATGTGGAGAAGCAATAGGAGCTCCAAGGGAAAGGTGGCCCAATCAGCAGGAAAAGTAGCTGTCCCTAGTATTGGTATAACTGCCACCCATGTCACCCAGATGACTTTCTGGATAATGATTGCTAAATGTTTAATTTATGGTAAAAGTAAAGTATGTTTAAAGACTTTAACTTTCTAGTACTCCTGCTATCAGGCCTGTTTTTATTTATCCTCTGATCAATACCTGTAGGAATTCCAAATGCTCACTGGATAAGGTGCCTGTATTCCTTGATAGTAAGAGAGCTCCCATAACCCAGACCCCAGCTCTCCAACTTGTCATTCTTCCAGTGGCTCAACTCTTCACCTACACTTAGCCCCTTGCAGTGTCCATATTAAGCCAATTCATATGCCCTAGGATGCTTTTGTACCTGTCTCCTCTGCCTTTTTCCCTTTGCCCACCAGTTGAACATTCACTTATGTAAGACTCTGAAATGTCTACAATCTCATCTTTCTTTGTACATTCTTCTTTCATAGCACCCATAACACATCAATGCATTTGTTGGTTTACCAAAATACCTTTTTATTTTTTTTTCCTGGTAGTACTACATATTGAACCCAGGGCCTCATATGTGGTAGGCAAGTGCTCTACCACTGAGCTACATCTTCAGTCCTTTTTTTTTGTTGTTGTTGAGACAGGAGATTGCTAACTTGCCCAGACTAGCCTCAAACTTTCAATCTTCCTGCCTCAGCCTCTGGGATTATAGGCAAACACTACCATGCCCAGTAAATATCTCTGCTTTCCAGAAAGGGCCTCTCTGACAGCAGGATTCACAGCTTTACATCCATTTCTGTATCCTGAACTTCTATCACAGTACCTGTAATACTGTAAACATGCAATAAAAACAGGCTGAATTAATGAATGAATAACTTGATGAACATTCACCTCTTGATTATATTCAGTATCACAACATGGGCAATTTCTATCTCTGTTTTTTTCACATGCACACATGCTAAACTTTTAATTTTATGTCTCTAAAATAGAGAATAATGACTCACAATTTTCAACTGATTCCTTTGAAAGGAGGGCCTTTTCAACACTTCACATGTTCTCAGAAATGCCTATTTTTCCCCTACAGTTCTCAAGTAGTTGACTTGCTGGAGGCCTATAGATTACATTAATGTGCTTGGATTAAAAGGAGTTTTATAAAAAAATTGCCTGGCATATCACACAGGAGACACACATCTGTTTATTGAGCCAATTGGTTTTTAAAAAGTTACTACACCATGGTTGTGGCTGCTTTCTATAAAAATGCAGTGAGTAGGCAATGCTGCTTCTGAAATATGAAAGTTGTTTTCATCCACTGGGAATCTTAAAAGAATATATATTAAAAAAAACCATGTCTTTATAACTTTAAGGGAAACTGAATAAAGTGAGAGATAATAGAAAAAAAAATGTATTTTACTTTAAGTAACTTCAACTTTTTATTTTATAATGTTTTGTAGAATTATTTTTTGAGCAAGAGAAGTAATTTATAGATTATATTATTTCTTCTTTCAAAAATACTTGGGGAAAAAATTAAAGGTGTGCATACAGATAACATCAGAGAGGAGAAACTTGTGGGTGGAAGCAGTAGGCGAATCATAATGGGTGCTTTCAGCTCCCAAAAAACTGAGAAGCAACAGTAAGAAGAAATGTGCTACCCTCTCTAATTTGCTTTCCCAACCACCCTTATCTCCTCTTCTCTTTTTCTACTACAATTGTTCAATCCTAAATTTTCCTGAGCCTCAAATTCCAATACACTTTCTATCATTTCCTCCTTCTGAATGAACATAAATGAATTTTATTTTCATGGTTCACTTTTCTCCATGCATATTCTGATATCTTAATTCAGATTTTCATTCTATTTGCTTTTCACATTAATTCTCGACTGACTGACCCTCTTCATCTTTAATTATTACCATGAAAGCTCTGAATATCATTAAACTCTTCTCACCAGCCACACCAACTTTAAGGTGATTTGATTAACTCTGCAAAATACTGGTAGATGCCGATTAACACTGTGAAGAAATCAGTGCATTGTCAGTATTTTGTAGTAACTTGATCTAAAAGATATATGAAACCCTTGGGGATGAGATTTTTTTTTTTTTATTTTAAAGAGCCTGGTTGTTTCTCTGTAAGATTTTTAAGTAATTTTGTTAAATTTCAAAAGTACATCTAAATTGTTTTCCCTAGAATTACACACAGAGAATTCCTCTGCATTTCCTTGCAGTATTGACTTAATAAGAGGAGCAGGTATATTTCCAAGACTGAGCCTTCTTCATTTGGAAAAACACAATGACTTAGATGTAGGAAGTTATCAACTGATAAATTGTAGAACAATAGAGACTGCCCAAACTCTCAGCATGCAAAGCTTCTGTTCTTTTCATCACTTATTAGGAACAAAGCCATGTGGGGGAGGGAGAGGGAGGGGGAGAGAAGAAAAGAGGAGGGGAGAGGAGAGGGAGTTGGTTCAGTGCCTTATTCCACATCATTGTTAGTTGCATCATATTCAAATAAAGTGGATGTCAATAAAAATGATGGGGGTGATGATGGGCTATTCTGAGTATCCCTGTGCAGATCTTTACAAAAATAACACTTGCCTTTGGTAGACAAGGTTTTCATTTGGAGGATCAAATTGATGAGGATGTGGGGGAAAAAGTACACTCATACATTGCTGGTGGGACTGCAAATTGGTACAACCAATATGCAGTATGGAGAGTCCTCAGAAAACTTGGAATGGAACCACTATTTGACCCAGTTGAAGGACACCTAGGTTTATATCCAAAGGACTTAAAATTAGCATCCTACAGTGACACAGCCATATCAATGTTTATAGTGGCTCCATTCACAACAGCTAAACTATGGAACAAACCTAGGTGTCCTTCAACAGATGAATGGATAAAGACACTGTGGTATATATACACAATGGAATATTACTCAGCCTTAAAGAAGAATTATGGCATTTTCTGGTAAATGGATAGAACTGGAGAATATTATGCTAAGCAAAATAAGCTAATCCCAAAGAATCAAAGGTTGAATGTTTTCTCTGATATGCAGATGCTAATTCACAATAAGGGGGATGGAGGAGGAATAGAGATATTTTGGAATAGATAGAAGGGGGTGAAGGGAGGGGAGGGGGCATGGGGTAAGAATGACAATAGAATGAATATATATGATTACATGACCTGTGTAACTCTACATCATGTACAATCTTATGAACGAGAAGTTATACTCCTTTTATGTATGCTGTGTCAAAATGCATTCTACTGTTATATAATAACTAATTAGAACAAATAGAAAAATAATTGGTTAAAAAGAGATTTTAATGTATAGCTTTCTTTTAGCATGGCTTACTTCCAAGGTAAGTGGACCCTGTGGGAGTCACCAGATACCACAAAAATTTGTGAGAGGCCAAGCAGAGGGAATAGAGGGCATATAATAGAAGGAGAAAAGGAAGACTAGGTGTTGGAAAGAAGGAAAGAGGCAGAAGACAAGTGAAAGAGAAAAATACTAATTATATCAGCGAACCTGAGGCTCAGGTGCACAGAGGGACCACAGTGTAGTAGAAGAGCTACCCGTCATGTATGTGTGTGAGGATTTCATGTAAACATAAAACAATCATATATAAAGCAAAATATCCAACAGATGCCACACGTCTTAAATGTACTCAAAATTTCTTATTTGATGGACATTCTTGATACAACTAAGTTACTTAGTCAAATGACTGACTGTATCTACTGATGTGACCATCTATCAACTCTCTTTTCAGGGCCACACCTAGACTACAGAGTGAGAAAGGTAAAGTGTAGAGTGGTCCCTATTGATTGGGGTGGGTGGTTACTATAGCAGCAGCCATTATCCCTAGGTGGTCAGGCTCCTCCAGTGCTGAGGAATAGGTACCAGAGAAGCTGAAGCAGGTCAGGAGTAAAACAGAAGATCAGAATATTACATGAGTGAATATAACATGATATACTAAAATATAAAATCAAACATTTTCATGCTTGAAGATATTTTCTGATGCCTTATTTGATCCTCAGGATACTCTTGCCTGGTTACTTCATGGCCTGGAGCCTATAGGTGAAGGCAGGAGCTATGACTGAGGAGTGGAATATAGGTGTGGCAGCCAAGTGCAGAATCTGCTCTGCTGAATAGGAAATTCCAAACAGTGTTCAAAGCCTCATGAGGAGGGATGGAGATTGACAAGGATCATAAATGAATCAGGCCTGTCATAGGGCAGCTAGGCAGGGAGCTCACTAGGAGCTACCTGTGCCTGCAGGAAGCCTTTTCAGAACAAGTCTATAACACTGTGAATCCTAAAACATAAATCACAGTGACTCCTTCTGAAACTTCTTTCCTGGGAAAGCTAACTGCCTATAACTTTTTCCTGACACATGAAACAAAACCAACCAATATAAGTAACTTAGAAAAATGCCTTAAATGATTGTCCTCTGTTGCATTTCTTTATTCACCATGCCATTCTCCCTGACACTCTATATATGCCACAATAAAAGTTGATTAACCTGAAGAGTTTATTTCTGGAATTTCTCTTTGCTCGTCCATAAATAGAGAGATTCAAATATATTTTTACCATTTCCATGTGGTTGAGGGGGAAAGGAGGGTGTGTATTATTGTGTAAATGCTTTAAGCATTTATTTAAGATATCAGAATGCATTAGCAGCCTTGGGCAGAATGGGCACAGTAATGGTTTTCTAGAAATACAAGGTGGTAATGAAAGTGACCATTTATAGAAACCACAACTCAACATGAACCACATTATGGAGAATAAACTCCATCTTCTATTTCACCGTTAGCATTTACATATAGAAGGCATAGTTTGTGAAACCGGAGGAGAATTTCTGGTAGAACAGTAAATATCAGAGGAATCCTAGGGTAAACTATTTACAGGTTTAAAAACCCTTATAGGAAATAAGTATTCGTTCTGTTCAGGGGAACACACACACATATATGCACAGGTGCACACACATCACATACATATATACATATATAAATACTATATATGCATTTATATATAAAATATATTTAATCTACTTACACTTACATTTACATATTTCTAAACTGAATCCTCCCAAGTGTGGAATATTATCTGTTTAGAAGCAGAAACTCTAATTGACTAGATCTAAAGAATTACCCCAACCTAAATAAAATCTTGAGCAATTTTTTTGGGGCGTGGGTAACTGGGGATTGAACTCAGGGGCACCCCACCATTAAGCCACATCCCCAGCCCTATTTTTTTTTTAATTTTTTGAGACAGGGTCTCACTGAGTTGTTTTGTGCCTCACTCTTGCTGAGGCTGATTTTAAACTTGAGATCCTCCTGCCTCAGCCTACGGAGCAGCTGGGATTATAGGTAAGAAAGCACACAGATTTAAATAGGATGGAAACCTATTTAACTGATGACCCAGGAAGAACTTTGCCTGTGTTCTACCTACTATCCCAAAATACCTCCCTGGAATTATGGTGTGATTACTGATATAATGTGTATCTTTTGGCGGCACTTACATTATTTTCACCTTAGGCTCTGTCATGTCAGCTATCAATTCTATTTTCTACCTTCACAAAATATGTTGAAATCTCTCATCAATGGAACTAGGTCTCTTTATTTTTTGAGGGGACAGGTGAGTGATTTGTAGTAGTTTGGCTATAAGGGGTCTCCCCAAAGCTCCTTTTAACACAGGAGTGTTCAGAGGTGGAATGATTGAATTGTGAAAGCTATAACCTAAACAGTCCATCTTAGTTTGAAAGGACTAACTAGGTAATGGTAACTCTAGGCAGGTGGGGTGGCTGGAGGAGGTGGGTCACTGGGGGTGTGCCTTGGAAGGGTGCATCTCCCCAGGGCCCATACCCTCACCTCTCTCTGTTTCCCAACCATTATGAGGTGAGTAGCCTTCCTCCACTGCTGCCCCTCTGCCCTGATGTTCTGCCTCACATTGGGCCCAAAGCGATGAAGTTGACCAACCATGGACTGAGCCCCAAATAAATGCTTCCTCCTCTAAGTTGTTCTTGATAAGTATTTTGGTCAGTGAAAAAAAGCAGACTAACACAGAGTCATACTATTTTATTTCTTCATTATAACTTTATTGGGGTTTCAGGAGGGAATTCCATATCTAACTGGCATTCTAAGTAAGTTTTTATAGGAAACCCAGAGTTAATTTTTATTTCCATTGTAGTGGGAACCTAAGTTTTTTGTTTTGTTTTGTTTTTTACTTTTAGTTATTTTGTACCTGTTTTTACAAAGTATTATTATATTTATCCTAATGTATTTAATGAAATTTAAGAGTATAAGATTATAAAACAACATTATCTTCTAAACTACTAAGGAAGAAAAAAATCTACTACCAATTAACTTATGATAAATCTGTTGGTTTTAAGAAGCATATTGATTTCAAAGAGATAAAAACTAGAAAAATATGTATTCTTAGAATTGTTGAAATATAATATCTGTCTTATAGGATTTGCTCTTCAAATCCTACTTGGAGACAGGTGGAACATTTATAATAAACACGTGAATGAACCTTTACAGTGATTACAGATGTAGCAAATGATTAATCTCTAAGGAATTTAAATGATAAGCTTATAGAAGAAATGCTTGTTGCAAACTTTCATTTGCTATCTTTTAAAGATGGCAAGTTAAATCATCAATTAAATTTAAGGTATGTCCTGATATTATTTAATGAGATGTGGAATTAGTAGTAGAAATTTTTATTATAAACCTCTCAGCTAATCACCATTCTGTGTGTACCTTTACATGACCAGGATACCAGCGTGAAGTCACCTGATCTTTTTGTCAACAGTACTTCCACCAAATTAGAAGGCTCACATTGTGGAGGCTCACAGTGGACCGTGGGGATGAGGAGGGCACCTTTCACACAGGGTCTTTTGATCTGCTTCATGGGAAGGTCAGAGAGTCCTTCCTGAACTTTCCTGTTTCTCAAATTCAACTTAAAACATTTGATGTGTCAAGATGCCATATTTTGGGGATATGTGTTCTGAATCCCATCGAATGTTTTTTAACTAATAATAAGAATTGGGTTTAAAGTCAAACAACATCATGTGATTGGTGGCATTACATAACCACACATCTGACCTCTGAATCTCCCTAATGGGACTTTCCATCAGTTTGCAGATAAGTAAAGCTGTTGTTTCTCTGATATGACAGCCTGTTTTCCATTCCTTTAAACACTTCATATGGACACATTCATGTGGAAAATACCTAAATTGCCTATTACTAACCACAATATATTAAGAGCAGAAAGTAGATTTTCACTGATAAAGCAATATAGTTTAAAAATGTGAAAATAAATTTCTCTGACACAGCCAAAGGCGAGTAAAACCCCTTAATTTAAATTTCTGATAATTTACCATCCAACAGGAGTTTAATGTCACACTGGAAAGTACTAGTTTATAAGGCAGGAGGGTCTAGATAGTTTAATTTGCAGTTATTGAACACAGAGAGAGAATCCTTAGAAAAGGTTAAAATATTTGAGAGCATGGGTAGAAAACAAATCACATGTGGTCTTATAATGAAATGCAATGGCCAAAATTTAAGACTCTATAAACAAAATGGTTAAAGTACACAGAAATGATTATTTTCCTCACATACAACAGGATGACTCTAAGTAGAAGATGGAGATTTCAATGTCAATAGGAGGTTAAAAACAAAAACCAAACAACTTGGTGTGAATTCAAAGCACTGTAGCAGCAGGCGATGAATTCAAGGAGGCTGAATTATGAGACAAGATTCAGGGAATTTGGATGTGTAGGCAGGCCCATGTCACTTGCCACAGAGGAGACAGGCAGGGAGAGGATGCAATCTGGGATGCGAGAGTGGCAGTACTACTGTTGCTTCATATTTGTGTGTAGAGAAACTGAGGCATGTGAAGATTACAGGACTGACCTGGGAATGTCAATCAATGGTGTGCTGAAAATAAAATTATTTTCAGATTCTCTAAGTGGTCTATAAGTTGAAGCAATCCAAGAAAATCTAGTTCATATAAGCAGTTCTCTCACTAAATTGCAAGGGCATCTTGGAATCTTGAACTTGTTTTTGTTGCTGTATCTGGACTGCAGGCAATGCTAAATTGTGCCTGGAGAGTTATGAGTCAAGTGCTGATCTTGCTCCTGAACTGTGCAAACCCCAACCAAGCATGAATGAGCTTTCTGAAACAGAATGCTGAGGGTGACACTCTTACCTCTTTCCCTTGCCACCTAGTCTGATTCACGTGAAATCCTCTGATAGCTGGCACCACACAGAGGTGCAGGGCTGGGGCACATTCTCTTTCTGGCTCAGTTTTGTATCCCTTGCCTCCAGCACACAGTTGGGCACATGCTACGTGCTCATAAGTGTTTGCAGGATGATAAAACCACAGTCTTTCCAAAGAGTATATCTGAAGGAGTTTACCTACTTAACTGAAGGAAATACAGTCTGAATGTATGTGTTCCAAAAGTGCAACTCCCTCCCAAGGACTTTGATGGAATCCCATTCTTTTATTTCCAGAAGTTTATAATGGTGAGCAGTCCTGGACAGAGCCAAGATAGCCAAGAAAACATTGTAACTCTGACTTAAAGAAACCTTCTCTGCAGGAATCTGTCCTTGATCCTGACAAGTGGTAAACTACAGACTCAACAGGACTGGCGGTTCTAGATTCTTGAAATATTCTTGGAAAGATAAATGTTTAAACCAAATGGCCTTACTCATTCCTTCTATGCTGGAACCTGATCCACTAAGTTAAAAGGGTCTCTTCCCTTTGTCTCTGACACCCTAGATCTTGAATGGTGAAAAATAAGGCCATTTCACAGAGGAGGAAAGTCCTGTGTTGCTGCTCCAAGTCAGCAGCCAACTGCAGACGCACACCAGAGTCTTCACTATTAGAGCTAATAGATACTTTGTTTGATAACAAATATTCTTCTTTAGCAGCAGTGAAAATACAGTGGGAATTAGAACAACAACAACAAACTTAAACTCTTATTTTCCCATCACTGAAAATTCATAATCACAGAACAAATCTATAACTCAAAGCAGGGGACTCATGAGAAGCTTGGAAAAGTTGGGGGCTGAATTCAGAGACAAACAAGGGATTCAAATATCAGACTCCACTGCTGGCTCTTCACAGATACAGGCACACACAAACCAGTGACCACTCAGAGCAGGGCTTTGAAAACATCAATATGAACATACATCTAACTTGCTCACTGCCAGTTTGAACCAAATTATCCTCTCTTGGGATAACATTCCTTTCAGAGAAAAGGGCAGAGAGACTGTCTCTTTCCTTCTTTACCTCTGCACCTCATCCCCTCCAGACAAAGCCTCTCTGCTCTCGCACCTGCTGGGACAACCTGAGGAGTGCTTCCCATCAGGCCTTTCTGCAGTCTTTGGTCAGCTCTGCGCCTTTCCCCTCAATTGGAATCTCAAACTCACCTCACAGGAGGCGCTGGACACAATCTCATGCAACTTACTGCTTCTGGCCTCCCTATCTCCCCGCAAATGTACTTATATCCAACCCATTTTCATATACATCCTCCAATTTCAGAGAATTCAATGGGTCAAGTCCAGTACTCCACCTGTGCCCTTGGCCATTCCTTCTCCACTAAACTATATTTTATCTGCCATTACCAACTGCCTGTATCTTAAATCATTACTACTTCTGTGACTCTTTCCTCTCCATTGGCTCTGTTCAGCTCAGCTATGATTCATCTTTTCTCTTTTCATCCAAACCCTCAAATGCACCCTTACCTCTCTCTTCCGCCCATTTCTGCAGATTCTGTGGATTGCAATCTGGCTTTTACCAGCTTCCCCTTCCCCATTCTACAAAAATACTTCTGCATTGGCTTGAAAAGTCTAATGGACATCCTTCCATCCTGAAAATACTTAACACCCCTGTTGAACTTCAAACTGCTAATGATGCTTTTCTTCCTGAAACTCTTTATTTTCTTGGCTTTCTTACTCCCATGGCCTCCTGGTTCTCCTGCCCTACTCTAAACATTCTTTTTTCCCTCCCCCTCCCTCCCTTCCTCCTTCTCTCCCTCTCCCCTTCCTTCCTTCCTTCCTTCCTTCCTTTTCTTTATCTCTATCTCCCCTCTCTCTTTCCTGGATCTTTTCCTTTTGCCTGTTCTTAAAATGTGTATTTCCCCAGAGTTTCATTCTCATGTTACTCTTCATTTTGTAAAATCCTCACTGGGGACCTCATCGTCAAATGTTTTCAACTAGTACTAGTTCACTAGGACTTGTGTATTTCTAATTGTGTGTTTCACTTCCACATTTGAACATCCCCCTTTAAAGTCCGACCCACACAGTCAAAACCAAACTCATTACCTTTCCTCTAAATCTGCTTTCTCTCCTTTAAAGTCTGCTTCAATCAGAGATGTCACCATCTACCTAGTCCTCACACTCGAAGCCTAGTCCTAATTCAACTCCTGCCTCTGTCTCACATACTTGAAGGCCTGTTAATCACAAAGTCTCATTTATTTTGATTTTATGTGGTGCTCAAATTTCTTTTCACCTTGTTCTAGTTCAGACCTCTGAAAAATCCTTTTAATTATTTACACTTTTAGATTATAGCCATAGCTTCTTTACATCTCCTTTTTTTTTTTTTTTTTTTGTACCAAGGATTGAATTCAGGGGCACTTAACCACTGATATAGATACATCCCTAACCCTTTTTTTATGTTTTATTTTGAGATAGGGCCTCACTAAGTTGCTGAGGCTGGCTTTGAACTTGCCATTTTCCTGCCTCAGCCTCCTGAGTCCCTGGGGTTACAGGCATGTGCTACCATGCCTGACTCACATCTCCTTACCTTTAGCTTTCCATGTCTCCATTCTTTTGGTAGAGCAAATTTTCAAGCCCATATGTCTATTGTTACTTCCATGCTTAAAACTCTTCAGTGCCTGCTTATCATTCACTTCTTCCTAACACTTTATGTCCCAAACGCAGAGCTATTTGAAATTCCTTATATACCCAATGCTGATTCTTACACCCAGGCCTTTATTAATGCTGCTCCTTCTACCTGGATACCATTCTCCAAAATTACTGTTTCATATCTACTTATTATTTAAGACGGGGAGTGACTTTGTCCAGGAAGCTTTCACTGACATTCCCCCCTTGCTCTCACCTGCTTCTCTCCACATGTCCATATCCAAGAATTATATCTTTCCTTGAACACCTTGGCTTTAATTACCTATTTAAAATGGCTAGCTTTCCCATCTGTTTATTCCCTCCACCCCCCATATCCTCATATCTTTATTTCCTTAGAATTACAGTACCTGGTTCTGTAAAAGTGTATTAAATAAATAGAATGCTGGATGCTTCTCATGAAATATAAGAAAGTTGAGGCTATATGGATTCTCTTGGTTTCAAAGGACTTCATAATGGTGAGAGACATTAGAAGGTAATTGATGAAACAGAGGAATAGCCCAAGACCCAAAGGAAGGTAAGAACAGAACCCCTGAGCACAGACTCTGTGGACAAGGACCCCATGAGAGACTATCAGGAAGACAGTCACATCAGGAAGTGATGGCAGATAAAACTGATGGCTTTTGGAATTTGGGCATTAGTCCCTCTCCTTTTAAACCATAGTCAGGGTGTGTTAATAGCCATATTTTGTTTGTTTTCCCCACAGATCTGGAGGTCAACGTATCAGACCACTGAATGAAGGGCACGGGGGTCGGGGGGGCTCCATGGTCCATGAAAGAGAGGAAATCATGGCAAAAAGGATCACTCTTTCCAATAGGATAGTGGACCAGTAGGTCTGCCCTGGAGGTAAGGCCTGCATTCACCATGTTACTGGGGTAGGAAAATCTATACTTTGTTTGGATAAGAAGGCTAAGAACTAATAGCAATGCTAAGCAGTGGCCTGGAGGGGTATTAAGGATACTCAGGTTCACCTACAGTCACCATCAGTTCCTTCTCTCAAACCAGTCAAATGAACCTACAGTAATATAAACAGTGTTTGCAATCTTAGCTGTAAGATAAATTCCTTAAATACCATTTCCAAAAAGATTGCCTCCCTCAGTCCTTACTACACAGAAATTCTGGAGACACTGCTTTCAAGAACACCAATTGGGGTGGGAGCAAAGCAGGTTTCCTCTTTGCATTTGAAGGGTAAAGAAAGAAGTCCACTGTGAGAACTCTCTGGTAAGGCTATTGGCTTTTCTATTTTTTCGAGCCACGTATGTGACAGCATGTATTAGATGTAAACATAATATACTCTATCTGTATATTATTGCAATTTAAAATTATATGTAAATATAAATTTAAAATAAAAAAATAAAATTATTTTAAAAAAGGATTAGGAATTCTGAAAACTGCTATTTGCTTTGAGTAGTCTTTCATAGATTTAGCTTTTGCCAAAAATCTAACTTCAAAAATGTAAAGGGGCTTTAAGGGGCTCTCTGAATAAAAAGATGCTGGTTCTATTTTCAGTATAATTTTATGTTGAGTGCATTTTGCTCTAATTTTATAAAAATTCATAATCCATTAATGATGTCAAAGGACTTTTATATTCCTTATCCAGTACAGCTTGTTCTTTTCCTTGTTCCTGCTCCTTAATGGAACTTACTGCAGAGGGTGAGTGCTGGTAGACTGACACGAAGTGTTTCTTCTCAGTTAGAGCTGAAGTAGTGGCATTCCGAAGAGACAATCAAACCATCTCTCTTAGTTGGACTTTCTTTAGTGACAATTTTGAGTGGAGAATATAATTAGAAAACTCACTCGTTGGGGCACTTGGAATATTGGGAATCTCCATAATTTCATTTTACTGGCATTTTTTCATAGTCACCCATTTCTTGAGCCACTTGAATTTCTTAGAGACAATGAAGAGATTTGATTTACCAGTAAATATTTTCAAGTGGCTGCACAATAATTTTTCATTCCAAATGTCAATCATTCAACTTTCTGTCTCTTCCAATACATGTTCTTTTGTGGACATATGTCATCTACACTGACACCAAGATTAAAGACTTTTTTAAAAAGATAAAGGAGAAAACTTGGATGGGAAACTCATAAAGAGAAGAGAACATACAGCATGCAGTTGTGCAAAGCAAAGCACTGTGGCCAGAATACATGATGATATCAAGAGGAGACTGTCTGCCCAAATCCTCCATCTTATCAGGAAGAGTCACTACTGAGGTGAGGTTGTTAAAGAAAGGCCAACACAGTTACAGACTTTTCCCAGTCCTTGCTCTGACCCTTGTTGTTGGGAGGAAAGGGCATTTTAGCACTGACATAGTTGAAAATGTAACTGTAAACAAAAGGACAAAAATATTCCAGAGAGTGAACACCTAAATGGGAAAATGGTCTCCTTCCTAGATGGTATTTAATTTATATATCAGTTTCCTAAATCCATTTATAAACTATTTTTTAAAATATATTTCTTAGTTGTAGGTGGAAACAATACCTTTATTTTATGTATATGTGATGCTGAGGATCAAACCCAGTGTCTCACATGTGCTAGGCAAGCGGCCCACCACTGAGCTACGAACCCAGCCCCCCATTCATATACCATTGAAGGGCTATTCAATCATTCCCTGTGGATTTATCTATTTAATGTTTTTTTTTCTTTAAATCACCTCAGTTTTATCCTCCAAATGAATTGCTTTAAAGGAAAATTCTTACTGGGCATTATGTTGTATGCCTATAATCCCAGCTGCTGGGAAAGCTGACGCAGGAGGATCATGAGTTCAAAGCCAGCCTCAGCAACTTAGCTAGGACCTAAGCAACTTAGCAAGACCCTGTCTCAAATTAAAATATAAAAAAGGGCTGAGGATATGGCTCAGTGGTTAAGAATCCCTGGTTCAATCCCAGTACCCAAAACAAAGAAACAAACTTCTACCATGTTTAATGGAAAGTGAATATCAAATTCCATGACTATAAGAAGATTGTTCATGTAAATGTAGTAAAAATTAAACAATTCCAACTAAATCATATGACTTGCTAAAAGTTGTGCTTGAATAGATCTGATCTTTCTGTTTTTTTTGTTTTTTTTTATAGTCATATTTTATTTTATTTTTTTATTTTATTTTTTTTAGCATTTCATATTTTTTTTTTTATTTTTTTTTATTTTTTTATTTTTTTATTTTTTTTTTATTCAAAACATTACAAAGATTTCAGAATCACATCGGTTACACATCCACATGATCTTTCTGTTTATAAGAGAATTGGTTAGAGAGGTTTTTAAGACATAAACATGGGGCTATTTTTAATAACAGAACTGAAAGAAAATTGAAGACGTAGTACCTTTCTCACTAAGGATTTCATGTTAGTCAATGTAGGTCATAAAATGCCTATTCAGTGGTGAAGTTCCAGACTTAGGAAAACACTGATCTACTTTAATCCCTACAGAAGATTAAGCCTTAAAAGCAGAGCACCACTAGGAAACATGTGCAATTAGGAGATAACTAATTAATAGAGGAGAACTCTTTTTTTCTCCTTTTCAAAATCATCAAACAGGTATATAACACTGTAGATCACATTTTTCAGAAAAATAGAAAATGTAATTTTATGAAATTGGGTTATGTCAAATTGGGGGGCATTATTATGAATGTTCCTAATGTTTGAAGACAAGAAAATCTCCCCAAATGGCTTGATTTTAGTACACCCAATTCTATGATTTGGAAGAATATCCTAAAGGCCTGTGTGTTAAAGGCTTGGCCATCAGCTTGTGGAACTACTAGGGGGATGTGCAACCTTTAGGAGATGAGGCCTAGAAGAGGAAGTTAGGCCATTGGGGGCTACCCTTGAAGCAGATATTGGGACCTGGCTCCTTTTGTCTCTCTTTGTTTCCTGGCCATTATGAGGTGAGTGAGTTGAGACCTTCTCTGACATGTGCTCCTGCCATGATGTACTGTGAAGCTACAGGTCCAAAACAACAAGGCTAAGTGAACATAAACCGAAGCCTTTGAAACCATGAACCAAAATAAACCTCTTATGTTGATTATCTCAGCTATTTCATTGCAATGATAGGAAGTTGACTAATATATCCAGTTAAGTTCATTTACCTGTAAAATTCTCCCTCCTCTAAAACAGAATATTATTTTGGACTAAAACATACTTGATAATTTGCCTAACCTAAATTGATACTTACATTTTGCTCCAAAAGCCATATTTTCAAAAAGCTGACCATAGATGAGCTTAAAATTATAATCCATGTTATTTTTAAAAAATTAAGCACTACCACACTTTTTGATCTGGAAAATTTGTTTTTTTCAAAACAAGTGTCACATATTTTGAAGGAAATAGAATTATTCACTTAAAATCTGCACTTTAAGACAGACTAATAGCCAGAAAAATATCAACCAAATTTCTCAGAGTGGTTTATTATGGAGTGAGGAGTAGTATGATTTTAAAAGTTTTTTATTTTCTATTTTGCATGTTGAAAAATGAGAAAAAGTATGTGTGTATGCATATATATAAGTTAAAAAAAGGTTTTTTCGAGTGGGGGCAAAGTTGAGTACATCCAGAAAATCATCAGGATGGTAAATATTCTAAATATCATTCTTCTGTCTTCTGATGGATGTCTGCAAATGTGAGTTAGAGAATGTTTAACCTTGAGAAGACTTAGTTGTCCTCAAATACCTACCCTCAAATGAGCTGAGTCAGTTGTTCCAGTGGACCCTGAATTTGAAAAAATTGAAAATTCTTCCAGGTCGGGGGTGAGGGGAAGAGATGAAATATATATGGCATTTCTTCTGAGGGCAGAATTCATATTACTTGGACATAATGGGGAAGAAGATTTTTGCCTCCATTCAAAGAGTATCTCTCTTATAACCTAAGCCACCCATCAGTGAATTTGGCTTCCTTCAACAGGAATGGAGCTCCTTTTCACTAATGTGCTCATGAAAAGGCTTGGGAACCACTTGCCAGGGACTTCAGGGATGAGATGGCTGCATGGTAGGGAAGGGAAGGATGGAGAAAGGTGAATCTGTAGGGCTCCTTCCTAATGGAAGATTCTCTGAAATGGGCTGAAAAACAGAACTTCATTCCGTACAACATCCTTTGCCACTGACTGAAGATTGAAAAAACACAGGAAAGAGTTTGGGTAATAGAAGAATCATTTATGAGTCTCTTGATTGAATGAAATAAGAAATTAAAATTTTTTCTTGCCCTTTTTTATTATATAATCTGAAGTAGACACTTCAGGGCATCATATAAAAATGAGAAGGATTGAGAAGTCTGAATTACTGACATCATAAACCATTTAGGGTGAAGTTGCTAAAAAGGTTCATAAGAGCTTTTTAACATTGAGGCAAGAGGAATTTAAGCAGAGTGTGAAACATAATCAAATTAACATTTTAATTTGGATGCTACTCTTACTTACATTTTCTGGGTTCTCCAAAAGAGCTCTTTTTACCAGGTGAACACTAAGGGCAGGATGTCTGCCTGATGTGAAAATGTCTGAATCTTTACAAGATAAGAACAACCAATGTTCCAGAATGATTATTAGATGGAAAAGCAGCATCATTTAGGTGTGGTGTGGATTCATGTATATGAATGTATAAGAAGGCAACATGGAGCTTATTAGGAATACAACAATTGGTAGAGAAAACTGCTAGGCATTTGTTCTGAGATAGACAAGGGTAGGTGCTAAAAATACATTTCAGATAGAGCATCTGCCAATTTCTCAGGAAGACTGAAGTTCAAGAAAACTACTCCCTTCTTTATTGGTTTATTATAAAGGAAAATATAAATTATACCATTAAGTCCAAGTTCTGATTGAAACTAGGTCTACCTGTTGGCTAAGTGAACCATGGTGTCACTGAGAACATACCTAGCTGATTTCCTTAAATTCCACTATAGAAAGTTGTTCATAAGTACCAAGATTCAAGTAATCTGGAACGTGGTCTCTGTCTTCAAGAACCTGACTGTTTTGTGAGGAAGATGAGCAAGATGTAAGTGCAAGAAGAAAAGTGGGACATGATATTAGATGCTTAACAGGGCCTTCACATCAGAACCACCTTGGGAGTTATACCTTCAAATGTGCCAAGTCAGTTGTTCCCAATGGACACTGAATTTGAAAAATTTGAAGAATCTTCCAGGTAATTCTCAAGTACATACTTGTTAAGAATCCTGTTAGATTTCCAGGGCCCTCAAGTGACTTCTGGGAAAGGAATCAGAATGAAGCTGCAGGCCCAGGTCAAGGACTTCTCCACATCTATCCGTTTTAATAATATGAGATGTCTCTGGCTTTTACCTGCAAGCCCATCACTTCTCCTTCTTAATATTAAAAAAATCCTTAAAGCTCTTGTATAAATATTTATTTTTCACAACTCGATTTCTAAACATGAATGAAGTGATTTGTCCTGAGAAGTCAGAGTATTTTTATTCCCAGACGTGGACAACAAGGATAGGTGGAAAGTATTGGAGAAGCTGAGATCCGAGTTACAAAATATTAGTATCTATCCTACTAATTCCTACCTGCAAGCTGAAAACACCATTTCCCTCTGGTGAATGGGTGGCTGTAGGCCTTAATAGTGTACTGTGCTTATTGGCTCTGTCATATGTAGTCACAAACTGTCATCCCTCAACAATGGTAGCTCTAGTATGGGATCCCAGAATGTTTGTTGATTGAAACTATAAAGGTTACTAAACAAGAAGAGTTTCAAAAGTCTTCTGTACCTGTACAGGCACAGCCTTTGTATAAAATCCTCTGATTATCATATTTGCTGATTATATTTTCAGCCAAAGTGCAGCATGGGATATACCTGTGATTACACTTGCCCTAGACTTGATCATTTGGATTGACAGGTCATATGGCAAGATTATTTAGAAATCTATAGAGATAATTAGGAAGATAAAGTGTGGAACAAGTTATGCAAATGGAAGGAAACTTGAAAAATAAAAGTAAAGTAACTGTTATCCAGTTAGATGAAGTGCCTGCATATGTTGAATGGCTTTCATTAAAGTGCCAAGCCACAAGTAATCTCTATTTCCAATCAGTATTTTCCTAGGATTTAAACCTTTAGGTAGCTTTCATGTCCTGTGAATTCTTTCCTTTTCTTTCAATACAACTTCCTCTCATATCTACTGAAAAAAAAACCCTGTTTTGGACAAGTTGAACCAGTTTAACTAATAGTACAGTTTGATCCTGCTTCTTAAACAGTGTTCTTTTAGAGAGTACTCAAATAAACAGCAACATTTTATCTTATGCATCAATCTTTTAAATGTATTATTTAAAGCACAGAACCTTCTTAATAGGAGGTAGACTCAAATTTGTGATTTTCTGTAGGGCTGTGATTTCTTTAAAAATAACTATGACCCACAGCACTGAATAAATTGTCTCCACAGGACTTAATGCCTTTCAATACATCTGTCATCTCATCTGTTTGAAAGCTTAAGTGATTTCAAACACTTGTACTTTTCTAAAGTCTACTGGTCAACTATAATTTTAACTCATTAATAGCATTTTTGTTGATGATAAATTAAGCCATTTGCATAATGACTTTGTAGACCAATGCAGACCACAGCAGTTAGTTAATTTTCCAGATCCCCAAGACTCCATCACTGACTTCTTTCACCTTTTATTTCATTACCAGAGTTCAGAGTCATTGCTAATGGGAGCAGTAAGCATGGGGAATTCAATTCACACAGCCAATGTCTGAGCTTCTACTCCAGTTCCATAAAGAAGATTGCACCCTCTATAGTCTTCTCCACATGGGATCCTGGCACACATTCTCCCACACATCACCAAGGCAAGTATCCCGGAGTAGCACTCCTGGGCTTCAGAAGCAGGGAGCCCATAAGTGGTTATTTCAAGATTAACCTTTCCATCCTCAATTCTTTCCTCCTGCCTTCAAAGCTGACTAGATGCATTCTCATTTCCAGTTGCCTGGGTCATAAGGCATGAGTAGCTAAGAGAGCCTGAGAACATGGTTCCCTACATCCAAATTTGCTTGTTTTGCTTCTTTCCTATCATTATTCAAAATACATGTATGAAGATGTGAATTTGGTGTCAACATACCTTATACAAAAACAGAGATATGATAAATTGTGGTATAAAGGTATATTAAGAATTGTAATGAAAAAAATTAGAGAGCTCATGTATAATGGCATAATTTGGCGTGAACATACTTTATATACAGAGTTATAAAAATTGTGCTGTAAATGGATAATTATGATTGTAATGCATTCCACTATTGTCATGTATGTAAGAAATAAAAATTTAAAAAGAAAAAACTTTAATATATTAAAATTTAATATTGTATATTATTCAGATATCTTCATATTATAACTGAAATAACCACTTTTAGATCTTACTCACCAAAGACCCTCAATAAATAGTTGTTGAACTGAATGAAATAAGAATTAAATGTCACCATTTCTGATTGTTGGCTGTTTTACTTATGAGAGTGACACATTTTATTACTCAGGAGAGGATTTTTCTAAAAGTGGTACCAGTACAACAGATAAAACTGTGGTCCTAGCTCAGCCCTCTGCATCCATCAGTAGAAGTAGTGGCAATATAATCTACAACATGAGGTTATGGACACAGGTTTTAAGTCAGACAAATTTAGATTCTATCAGGTATGTGATCTTGGATAGGTTACTTAATCTCCATTCTTCAGTTTTTTCTTTTATTAAATAATTGTAGCCATATTATAGGGTTGTTTAGAAAATCAAATAAGATATTATATATTAAGTATTTAGCATAATGCCTGGCACCTAATAAACACACAGGAAATGGTAGCTATTGCTATTGCTATTGGGTATTCTACTGCAGAATACAACTCTATTTGCCTAACACTCAATTATTAAGTCCTTGACTGAATGTCAATTTTAATAATTTTGTTTATTCAGCTGTCCTAGTCTGTTCAGTCTGCTAAAACAGAACACTACAGACAGGGTCACTTATATAAATAACAGACATTTATTTCTCAGAGTTCTGGAATCTGGGTAGTCTAAGATCAAGGTGCTGGAAGATTTGGTCTTTGGTAAAGACATACTTCCTGATTCATAGATAGGAGGAAACAATAAGAAGATCCCTATGATAGAAGGCCAAAGGAACTCTGTGGGGATCTTTTATAAGGCCACTAATACTATTCATGACAACTTCACCGATAACCCAATCACATTCTGGAGTAGTCAACTTTTAGGTGTCAATTTGACTGGATAGTTTATAAGCACACTGGGTGTGCTTATGAACGTACTTCCAGAGGAGCTAGAGTGTGAATTGATAGACTGAGTGGGGAACATCTGTCCTCAAAGGTAGCCATGTACCATCATCTCAGCCAAAGTCCTGGCTAGAACAAAAAGAAAGGTGAATTTTCTCTCTCCCCCTCCAGAGCTGGAAAACCTTTACTCTCTTTCCCCCAAACATTAGAACTATAGGTTCTCTGGACTTTGGTCTCTGAATCTTGTAGTAGCAATATCCTGGATTCTCAGGTTTTTGGCTTCAGACTGCATCACACCATCTGCTTCCCTAGTTCTGAGAACTTTAGTACCAAATTTCCTGGTTCTCCATCTTGTAGACAGCCTACTGTGGGACTTCTCTGCCTCCACAGTCCCCTAATAAATCCCTCTCATCTATCATCTATCTATCTATCTATCTATCTATCTATCTATCTATCTATCTATCTACATATATACATACATCCTGTTGGTTCTATCTCTATGGAGATCCCTAACAACCATCATATTAGGAGTTAAGATTTTAACATATGAGTTTAGGGGCACACAAACATTCAGTCTCCAACACCAGCTGATAAATTCATTTATATTTATTTGGTTTTGTATATACAATGCTATATTTGAAGGGGATAAAATATATCCCAAGAATCTTCCAATTAGGTTGTTGGCTAGACATCTGGTTGGTTTACTTGCAAGATGGGGAATTCAATAGCAAATAAGCTTTGTAAATCATCCAGAATGCATGAAAAGAAAAAATAAATATTAATAAAAATAATTACATTATTGTTTTAATCTCTTTCCTAGATGAAGGTAAGAATGCCAAATCAACTGAGATGACAGGAGCATGACAAAAACAAACAAAAAATGGACAAAACAAACAAAATCAGCCCTGTCTCCAAGAATTTTGATCTATTCATTAAAATAAATGGGACAAGGATGAGTCACTGTGAGATTGAATAAGCAATATAGAGCAACATGAAAGAGATCAGAAATTTGTTACTTGCAAGGTGTCATTAGTCAGAAAAAGTCACATCATGAGGAATCTTGAATATCATCTGGAAAAAGCTTAGAAGCATCATGAGTGAACACCAAAAGAGAGAGAAATAACAAGAATTAATCCACAATCCACAATAATTCACACCAACACACCAACACCTGAGCCTCTAACCTGTAGTTTAACCAGATAACAGTTGCTGGGACAGGAGGATTCCTCTAGGCCCAGACTAATTAAGTTCTGGTGTTTACTTCTCAACACTGAATTGTCAATAACAGCTGGATGGTGGTATGGTAACTGAGGGGGACTTGCTTACTTGTAGGGTATGAAGTGGTCTCAATATTCTGTGGTTTTAATTTGTAAATTGACTTAAGGCTCCTGCAGGGTATGATGTAAATCAGTAGGGTACAGCAAATGAAAAGTTTAACTAAAAACAGAAGTGAGAACTAGGTGAGTTTAAACTGTTAGCATTTTAGGTTCTTAATCCTAAACTCACTGGCCCTAAAGGCAGTTTCATATCCAACCAAGAGAGTTGGAGTTACACAATTTTCTGAAAGGTGCTCAGAGATTATGGAGGTGGCAAGCGGTCTTGATGTTAGGGGACAAAAGAATGACTTAATTTGATCTAGATAAGATGTTGGATATATTATGCTTTTAATCAGAATAGATAGAACGGTGGCAAAGCAGCAAAGAAGAGTGTATTTTTGTGTCTTACAGCGATTTCTGTGAGCTGTCTTTGCCTTGAGTTTATTAATCTGAAGGCCAAACTCTGGCTTTAATGCAAAGGCTGTGAACGCTAAGACTGTGAAATGTTGTTTCACAATATAGGATATTGAAAAACATCCATAAAACAAGATCTGGATACTTAATGTAGATTCAGTACAAAAACAACATGGTAGAAAGCTGCAGTGTACTGAGCTGGAGGAGTACAAAGGTATCTTCCAACAAAGAAACATCTAAATAATCATAGTCATAATGCAGATTAACATTTAATGAGGCAGCAGTCTAAGCTCTATAAATATTAACCCATCTCATCCAGTCTTCAAAGTAACACTATAAAAAAAGATACCATTCACATCTCCATTTACAGAGGGAAAGCTGAGACATGAAGTTAAGTACCATGGCAGTCACACAGTTGATAAAAGGCAAAGTGAGGATCTGAACCCAGGAGCTTGATCCCTACTTTATATTTCCAGATTATAAAAGTCCCAACTGACCAGGTGTGGTGGCACACACCTGTAATCTCAGCAGTTTGGGAGGCTGAGGTAGGAAGATCACAGGTTTGAAGCCAACCTTAGCAGTTTAGCAAGCCTCTAAGCAACTTAGTGAGACCCTGTCTCAAAATTTAAAATAAATAAAGGTTGGGATGTGGCTCCTGGGTCCAATCCTTGGTACAAAAAAAAGTCCCCAAAAAAGAGGAAAATTAGAGCCAGGCATGGTGGTGCATACCGATAATCCCAGCTGCTTGGGAGGCAGAAGCAGGAAGATTGTAAGTTCAAAGCTAGCCTCAGCAAAAGTGAGGTTCTAGGCAACTTCTTCTGAGACCCTGTCTCTAAATAAAATACAAAAAAAGAAAAAAACAGTATGAAATATGATGGGATGTGGCTCAGTGGTTGAGTGTTCCTGAGTTCAATTCTTAATACCAAAAAAAAAAAAAAAAAGGAAAATTAGAGTAGGGCTTTTTTGTTGTTATTTTTGTTATTTTTAGATATATATGACAGTGACAGTAAGGTGTATTTTGACATATTATACATACATGGGGTGCAACCCATTACAATTCTCATTATATTCTTGTGGTTGAACATAATATGGAGTAACACTGGTTGTGTACTCAGATATGAGTATAGGAAAGTTATGTCTGTCTGACTCATGCTACTGTCTTTCTATTCCATCCCCTCCCTTCCCTTCATTCCCCTTGTCTAATCCAATGAACTTTTTTATACTTCCCCTCCCTACCTTCCCTTGTTATGGGTTAGCATCCACATATCAGGAATTTTCTTCATTGTGTTTATTACAATTGGCAAGTTTACAAATATGCTGCACCTAAAGTATTTCAATTATAAAATCTACTATAAAATCTACAACTTTCACAACGGGCTAATTACAGGTAGCATATGCACTTAGAAATGACCAAAAATTGAATTTGTTTCCTTTAAGTTTTCCAACCTTAACAGGTTCAGACCCCATTCCTTAATTTAAAAGAAACGTGAGTCCCAAAGATGATTATTCTTAGTAGAGGAAAGAGAGGCTTCCCCATTTCTAGGAATCCTAAACCTTCCTCACAGGACCCTCAGTGATGTCTCTGTCAGGTTAGAAGATCTCAAACAGACCAACCACTCACAGGGTGACATTGGTCCTTTTAAAAATCCAATGAGTCCTAGAGGATTCCAAGGAAAAGTGCTACAGTAGTGGGAGGTCTGCCGCCAGACTTGTGAGGAGCTGTCCATGGTTCTGACCTTTGTATGAACCTGGCCCCTGGGGCAGCGTTTATTCTCATGCATCTTGATTACTGGGTTAAAGTCTTGTTCGCTGGGTTGCTGCCTGATGCCTCTTTCATGCTGCTGTGGAGTACCTTAAGCCCTGTGGCACTTATAATCTAGGGTTCTGATCAAGGTAGTTTTACAAATTAGAAAACTGAGGCACAGGGAGATTATATAACTTGCCCAAGGCATAGAGCTAGTAAGTTGTGAAGTGGGGATTCTTACCCACCCATGCCACCTCCCTGAACAGGGACCAGTGAGGTTTAAGGTAGTACTCCACAGAAGCAAGCAGGAGGCACCAAGCAATAAAACTGAGCAGTTCTGGGAGGAGAAGGTGGTTGATAAGCAGAGTGCATCATGAGAGAAGCAAGTGGCCTGCTGGATAAATCACTGAAAAGAATCTCTTCTAGGAGCTCAATATAATTCAAAGGAAACTGCCAGTTCTCATACTTCTCCCCTGAGGGAACTACCTAGCATTTTTTCCTGATTATTCAGTTTTCCTTTATTTCTACTTCTGAGAACCACTTTCAATTTAAATAGGATTGCTGTGATTGGGTTAGTATTTTTGAGTGATGAAGTTGCCAAGGGCTGGGAGACTATGCCTCATTTCCCCATCATCAACAAGGTAACCAGTATTACTATTATTACTATGATAAATAATATAGTGGACTCTGCCTTAAAAGCACTTGGACAGCACAACTGAAGCTTCCCTAAGCGAAACAAATCCACAAGATCAGGTGCAGGTGAGTGGGAGGCAAAAAGAGGAGAGGGTCCATGTTCCTAAGAAGAGCAGGTCCATCTTTGTACACAAATACTGCTGGTGAACCAAGCCACATCTGAGAAAGACCCATAGAGAGCTACTCAAGGTTGGATTTACGACAACTGGAAGCAGGCCAATACTGTGCAAATAGAAAGAAAAATTTCCTAAGAAAGGAGGAAATGAAAATTCATGCTTTCCCTAAACTAAAAGAAATAAAATCTCTTTAAAACTCATTTTGTTTGCAAAATTTCAAAACATCTCTCTTCCTCTGGACTAACTAAATAGTTTTTTTCCAAAATGTTCTCCAACAGGAGTGTGTGTGTGTGTGTGTGTGTGTGTGTGTGTGTGTGTGTGTGTAAGGCCAGGGTCAGGGCCACTAACCTCATTCAAGTCTATTAAGAAATGTTCCGATTAGTGCATCATGTCGTGCAGTCTATTGAAAAGGTCAAGGTCTATAGCTGAGCTAAATATAACCCGGTGAGGGAGAGAGCAAGGAGAGCTCTGGAAAATTTTGAGAGGCTTTCATACCATTTGGAAGATAAGAACATTTTTTGAAGGGATTTCGTTCTTCTTTATGAAGTGTGACTGAAAAAAAGAGGTATCAAGGGCAACTATAACTTCTAATACAAATGGCTTTACAGGGAAATCTAGAATAATTTTTCAGTGTTTAAAAAAATCATAAAATTGATGCTGTGTTTCTTCCTTCTATCTTTTCTGTAAGAAACTTAAATAATTTTCACAGGTTTCAATAGAGCTGGCAATTTTCTGCTGTTTTGTGAGAACAGAGGTCAGCATGACCTTCCTAACACACACATCTGACCAGGGATATTTGCTGTTGAAAACCCCAATGACTCATTGTGGTCTTTGGGAGAAAGTCCAAAACCCCTTTATTGCACAATCAAGTCTCTTCATTTTCTGTCTGATGATTACGTTTCCAGCTCCTCTTCCACCATTTTCCTCACACTTATTCTAGGTCCTTCAAATGACCCATGATATAACTATGTCTTTGGACACAGTGTCCTTTCCTACATTGCCTGTAGACTCTTTCTCAACCTTGAGCTCTTTTCTTCTCTAATCACACCATCACCTGAAAGCCCTCTCCCACCTTTTGTTCCTCTTGATAGGGCAAAAATAATTGCTGTGATGGTTAATTTTAATGTGTCAACTTACTAGGCTATGGTGCTCAGATATTTGGTAAACATGATTCTCAACGTTTCAGTGAGGGTCTTTTTTGGATGAAATTAAGATTTAGCTCAATGGACTTTGAGAAAGGAGATTGTTCTTCATAATGTGGGTAGCCTCATCTAGCCAGCTGAAGGCTTCAACAGAATAAAAACTAGCCTCCTCTGAGCAGGAAAGAATTCTGCTGGCAGGCTGCATTTGGACTCAAATTACAATGCTCTTCCCTGGGGTTCTAGCCTGCCAGTGTATCCTGCAGAGTCTGGACTAGTCAAAAACCACAGGGACCAAAACCTGAAGATAAATCAATCTATTTATGTACATCCTGTTTGTTTTGTTTCTCTGAAATATTAATACAATTGTGCCTTTCCTTTGGCACCTTTTATAGGTCTATAACATAACAGCTGGTATATTTATCCATATTTTTTTGTTAACATCCTCTTTTGTAAGCTCCAGGAAAACAGGATTCATGTCACTTATAAATACTTCCCCCATGCACACCCAGTATAGTGCCAAACTATATAGAAAGTTGAATTACAAATACTTAAGGACCACAGATAGATATAGGAATACAGAAGTCAAGCAAACCCTTTTCATCTTCACAAGATAACTCAAAAGCTTTTAAAATTTTTGTTCTCTAACTTCATCTCTTCCTTCCCATTATCTGCCAATTATAAATATAAAATACTGGGAGCAATGCCCCTTATGGACTCCCACCACCCCAGCACATATTTGGGGAGAGGAAGTGCAGAGTGAATTATATTGCATTGTATATGTAAGTATAAGTAAAAGTGCTCCCTGGAACTGACTGCCTAGGTTTAAATCCTAACTCCATTGCATGTTAGCTGTTCAAGTCAGGGCAGTTAACTTCTCTTGTTTGAATGTTTTCATCTGTGAAATGGGGAACATCACAGTACCCACTTCATAGGACTATAGTAAGTAATAAATAAAATATTTATATAAAGCATATGCCCCAAAAGGTATACTTTGAAAAAAAATACTAGGCTAGTGATTCAGCTAGCCCTATTTTAATCAACTATTTGTGCCAAGCAATAATATTTATCATGTACTTAGCACTGATGAATGTTAAAAACATTTTCAGCTACGTTTTACATGTCAGGAGATTCATTTTCACAAGATCACTCTTATCAAGAATACTCCTCAGGTCTCCTGTACGGATTTTCTACTCGTTCCCCCACACTAAGCTGGATACATTTAATGTTCCTTGTAGCACTTCCTTTCAAGAGCTCTATAATGTAGTTGTTAAAAGTACTCTCTGGAACTGACTTCCTAGGTTTCAATCCTTGCTCCATCACATGTTAGCTGTACAAATCTGGGCAGTTTACTTAAACTTCTCTGAATGTCTTCATCTGTGAAATGGGGAAGGAACATCATAGTATCCACTTCATAGGATTATAGTAAGGAATAAATGAGACATTTATTTATATCTATCTATCTATCTCTATCTAGAGAAGAACAAGGACTAGAAAGTGTGTGCTATTAGTTTCTCTTTATCCAAAATCTTCAGCAGTCCACCTGGATTATTGTACCAAGTAAGGATTTTCACATTACTTTTTTTCTTTTTTTGGTACCAGGGATTGAACCCATGGATGCTTAATCACTGAACAACATCCCCAGCCCATTTAATTTTTTTTTTTTTAAATTTTGAGCCAGGTTCTATGTGGCTTAGCCTAAATTTCTGAGGCTGACCTCAAACTTGCAATCCTTCTGCCTCAATCTCCTGAGCCACTGGGATTATAGCCACTGCACCCAGCCTCACATTACTTTTACAGTCGTATTTTCTATTTCTTTCTCTACCAATGTAACAGGTTCCCTCACTTCCTTATTAATATCTTATTAATTACCATCTCAACCTACAATGGTCCCTTCTCCTCACAAGTCCAAATACTGAATTTTTCAAAGATGAAGCACAACTCTCTCAAATGTTTCTTGACTGAAATTCTGCTCTAAGAATCCCTTAAACACTGCACAATTCCATCAGACATGTAAAATGAAGGTACTGAGTTGTGGTCTCATTGTTTTGTGTAGGCAGCAAGAGAGTCCTTCCCGGCAGCTCCCTCAACTCCTCTCTGGGCTGGGTCACAGTTGGCTCTTAGCCCTGTGTGCTGATTGACCAAGAACTGTGGTTTTTGAGTCTCTCTCATGAAAGGACACATAAAAGCAAATGTGTGCTTTCTTCCCCCTGCTTCTCACCTATGCAGACTTGGCCCAACAATCTCACCTGCCAGGAATTTCTATTGGAGCACTTAAAGAAGGAATTTTTCTCTAGCAAAGAGTTACGGATGGAATACTTAATACAATGCAATATAATTAAGGAATAATTTTCCTTTAATTTTAAAAATCACAACAGTTTGTTTATTTTTATACTTAAAAATGATTTGGGATGTATGTGGATTAACATGCTACTTTTACTTGAACTCTCTGCTGCTTTTCCTTTCTTTTATTTTATTTAACATAGCAATTTATGTGCTCACACATGTAACTGGAGAATAAATGTTTAAAATAAAGCAAGAAGTCAAGTCTGAGGAAAACTGCTTTAATTATCTGAAAGAAAACATTCTATGGTTAAAGAATGTTGGTCTCGGACATTTTGCTTCATATTTAAATAAAATAAGATTTTAAAGTTGTGTTGAGATTTTAATCTTTAAACATTAATTGTATATGTTGTTATGTTTTATACACCTTAAAATCATGTTATATCAATCTTTTCCAGACATGGAATAGCTGAGATTTAATTTGTACTCCCTAATATTTACTGTGAGAACAAATGCAAAGATTATTTTTTTAAAAAATTGAAAGTATAGCTGGTTGTCACATTACTATTTGTTAGACACATTTTATATAAATAAAGGCTGAAGAGGGCTGGCCCAAATATTCCTTCTGGAAATTTCTCTGGCCCATGGAAGTTGGAAGGGTATAAATTTCTATTTTACTCTTGTACTTTTTCTCATGTTCTGTGCTATGAGAAAGGGCCAAAGGAATCAGGTTGATGTGCTTGCTGTCTGGAGGTTTTCTGAACATGCAGATGGTGTGTAGAAATATGGCCCTTTGAACAGCTGGAAAACCCTGTTTACCTTTATCATCATCAGAAATCATGACTGATATACACAGGATTCACATGCATGAAAGCTGCTTTTAGATTAGAGAGACAACCTTGAAGAATCACCCCAGAATCACGTTGCTATTGATTATTCATACTCTACAATTCTCATGCTCTAAAGCTCAGGTTCCAACCCCTAAAACTAACTATTGCAGAGAATATGCATTATATCCCTTGAGTATACTGAAGTACCAAAGGACATCTCTGTACTGAAAGTTGAATAAATAAATTCCACCTGGATGCAAAGAGATTAACTAGTATAGATACTATATATCCAAAGCCACCTTTGTTGAACTCTTGTTAGCATATGTGCCAAAAACCTTACAGTTTCTCATCAAACCCCCTCAGTAATGAGAGAGGTACAGATTATCACTGTAATCCTAAATAAGACAAAACTAAGGCTGAGTAATGACCAAGTCACACAGACACCTGAGAGTAAGCCACGGAGAGGACATCTGAACCCAGGTCTCCAATCCCCAAATAGAATTCTCCTAACTCAGTTGTGCAACCTCTGTAGCTCTGTAGGATCCAAAAATTTATTGCAGGTGATGATCTCTCTATATGATTAGCTACAGTGACTCTTTAATTCAATGTGTGGCTACAAACATTATCATAGTAACAATTTGTACTACAATGAAGGAAATCGTCATTACAGTGAGGACACTTTGGGTAACAGAATAATCCTTCATATCAATTATTGGTTTCATTATCTGACTTTCTCTTGAGTGCTTTTTGTCTCCCCTGCCAAAGTTACTTTTATTATCTAGTGCCTTAATAGGGAATCAGTAATCAGTCCTGTCTATCTATCAAGGGAATTTCAAAGATAAATTAGTTTATGATCTAAAGGTGCTAGATTAAATATTTTGTTAAGGATTCATGTATTTCCATTAGAATATGCAATTAAATACAAACAACAAATGAGGTGTTAAATCAAATTCTATGGTTGGTTCCTTGGGATATTTCTTTCAAAGTCAGGCTGCAAACTGTGTGCATCCATAAAAGATCCATTAAATACATTCCTGTCAGAAAGTTAGTTCAGAGATTTATGTCATTACATCACGTGGCTCAATGGCTCAGAACTAGCTTCTGAAACTAAAATGCTAATATCAGGCCAAAATTTTCTCCTTTTTTTTTTTTTAACTATTCTTTGTAAGTTTTTTAGCTCACTATGGGCTCATAGGCAGCCAATAAGGCAGCCAATGTTAGTGTCTGAAGTTTTTCACACAGGCTAAGAAAGAAAGCAAAAATACTTCTCTGTCTCATGCAGAAGGAAGATTCTTGGTTGATGGGCACTTTTCAGTTTACCATGCCCTGTCTGGGAAGCAGGCTTCGTGGAGACATGAAGCTGATCCATGAAGACTGATGGAACAATTTTCTTGCTTTTCAACTTTTCAAATAGATTTGCTGAAGCAGCAAGCTCCAATTATAGGGGCCTCTGAAGGGTGCTATGAAGGAGCTGCTGGTTGGAAGGATGCAAATTGCTAAATCAAGTCCCTGTCCTCAGCACAGGAGCATCTCAAAGAACTGCCCACAGCAACCTGGGGGGAGGGGGGTGGGTTGCACAGTATACTACAGAGACAACAAGGAAAACTCACCTTGGGGAAAGCCTGCAGGGGATCAGAACCCCCATTCATAATGTGCTTAGAGCTGGCGGCAAAAAAGCAGATGAGCTGACTGCTAACAAGATTTTGACATTCCCTGGAGGACAGTACTAGATGAATCCAAGAATCTGGGAGCGATTCTAGGGGATGGAGTTGGCAGCGATGAACATTAGAGAGCAAGTTCAGAGCAGGCCATGCAGAGGCAATAAACCTGGAAGCTGCCCTGGGCTGATGCCATTTGGGAAGACTCATTTGGTATTCAGTCTTCTCTATTCTGTGGCAAATAAAGCCAGAGCAAGATGAGGATAAAAAGGTAATGATTACGGAGAAGGATTTTTTTCTTTTTTTTTACAGGAATAATGTAAGTAGGAATCATTTTCGTATTACTCACTGCCTCTAATCAACTAAAGAAAGAATTGGACAACTTTCAAAGGTAAAAATGATTGGAGAGCTTATTAAGGGAGCCAAAGACACAAAGCCTTGAATTCAAGATGAGATGAGGCAGTATCCATTTTGGTCTAAATCCCGATGGACAAACTGTCAGGTTTTATTTAATGCACCTAATCTAGAAATCCTAAATTTGGGACTCACATGATGATGCCCTCTACTAAGCGAGATACCTTTCCAAAGAAGCAAAGAGATATTTCTTTGTTTCTGTAGTCTTCTTCTTAACAGCTCCCCTTTTGGAGAGGGGCAGGAAGAGGACTTGTGACTTTAAAGAATTCTACAATTAATTGCAATCTCTCCTTTCTCACAAATCACTTTTCACTTTTTGTACAAAAATGCATCACATTTCTTTAGAACTTATTTTTTTTTCCAGATGCACTGGGAAGGACTGAGTGGAGGGGAACCAATCTATGATGGACTACCCCTGTCTTTGTCAATATTCCCCATCACTGATGCTAGTAAGTGGTGCTCACCCATCACTTCTCAGCTGAAAGTCCTCGTTGTCCTAGAAAGAACTGAGAGAGAAATGACTTCAGGGCTTGAGGTTAATGGGAAAAGAAAATGTTACATTTCTGAGGGAGAGGACAACAGATGTCCCATCAAAATGTATGTGACCCTGAATGCTCCGAATTTTTGTCTTTGTGAAGGCAAATGATAATCGTATGGTCGTTTGCCTAATCACCACTGGTTACACGAAGTGTCAAGTGCGACATGGCTAGCTGATATCCTGAGATGGCCATGGGACCATACAAATTTCACCTCAATACTAATTTAAATTAACTTTAATTCTCTAAAAATAGGGTCTAAATTTCACTGGAATAATTACTGAAAGGGACAGAAACTTCAGTCATTAGTGATGTTATATGACCGTAAACACTTGAATTCTATTACATTGATTTCCATTTTTTTCCAAATGGCACCTAGCTAGTTTTACTAGAAGAATTAAAACCAGGCACTTAGTTTCGTGAGCTGAATGAACTTCAAACTGTTAATACCAGGTAATTTTTAAAGGGCCCTTACACTGGGCAAAGTAAATGAAAAAGGAAGCAACATCAATTGTTTCCTCACTGCGCCCACTCCCATGCACCGGGTGGACCCAACAGCCTTCCTGGGAGGGGCATGTCTGAGGAAGGGATAATTCCCTTAGAAATAGGGTGATTCCTCATGGAGAACCTTGGTCTCCTAGGCAAGATTACGTTTGGGAAAGATGAGAAATAGACTCAGGTATCCCAATATGTTCTGCACAGGACTAATTTCGCAAGTCTCAAAGAGCAGCCCCAGTCTGTGATGGGCTCTCAGGTTTTCCTAGCAGATCCTTACATGCTTATTATTGTCTGAAGATGGGGCCATTCCTCACTGGCCTTTAAGGTTGTTAGCTAAACCATTCTCTGGCTCTTTAAGACCACTCAGAAAAGTGGAGGGCTTCAAACTTCAATAGGTGTATTGCCTTACCTTGCTTAGGGAAACAAAGTCAAAGTGATAGAAGGAATGGGAACCATGACCAGGTCTTGGAACTTAAGACTCAAAATAAGAAAAAAGAAAGAAAGGAAGGAAGGAAGGAAGGAAGGAAGGAAGGAAGGAAGGAAGGAAGAAAAAAAAGACCAAGCTTCCTACTGCTTTAGCAGTCACCTCTGCCTCTCTCCTGGTACTTCTGTTTGCCAGACAGGAAAGCTCTGGATCCTTCTCTGCCCTCATCTTGCTCAGTCTCTCAGTAGCATGACACTGAGACACCCACTTCTTCATGCTTCCAATAGTCTCTTCTCCTGGTTTGCATAGCCCTCACTTTTATGCTTTTCCTTTGTCCCCTTCCCAGGCTCTCCCTCCTCTTTTAATGACCCTATAATTGTTGGTGTTTCCTGGGTTGGGTCTTAGGCTCCTTTCTGTTCCTTGCTAGGCTTTTCCCCTAGGGGATCCAGTTAATTCCTATGGTTTTAAATACTATCCATGTTTTATTTAGATGAGTCAAATTTACAAAAATATCATTCAAATTTATTCATTCAACATTTTCTGAGAATTTGCAGTACAGAAGCATTCTTCTCTATTATCATTTATGACAACTTTAGCATCTTGGTTCTAACACTTATTCACCTAAGGATCCCTTTTAGTAATCATGTTCCATCCTCTAATATTGCCAGTCTCCAAGTTTATAGAGTCCTATAGACTTGTCTCTGCAGTGTATTTCACATTTTCTATTTCTTTCTCCATGGTCAAAACCCTACTCATAATCATCATTCCTGGTGCCTCGAAGAGAAATAGCCTTAAACTTGACTCCCCTGTTGCTGCAGAATACTGAATCCAACTCATTGATCAGACAGAGCAAGAGTGGTATTTACTCAACACATATCATTTGGTGCCTACTATGTGCCTAATGCTGAGAAAATAGATTGGAACCAACTTGCTCTCAAATTGTTGATATTTATTTCCGTGGGAGAGACAAACAAATAAGTGAGCCAATGACACAATGAGAGGGAAAGGCAATGATGCCTGAGTGCCACAGGAGCACACGGGAGGGGGACTAACTCAGTCTGGGCATCAGAGAAGCTCTCCCTCTGGAAGAAGGTCTGATGGAGATGGAGGGGCTAGCCAGAAGGGTGTGTGTGTGTGTGTGTGTGTGTGTGTGAAGACCTACATATGTGAAAACTAGCACACACATAATGAAGTAGGAAAACTACCAGTGCCTCATCTGGATTGCCCTGGACTTAAAGCATAAGCGACAAGTTAGTAGCACTCTTTGGAATGCTCCTTGTAAGCAGTCTTGGGTTCAGCAACTGAGGCAACAGACAATGGTGACTTGGACCTCAGAGGGCGGCAGTGGGGATGGACAGAAGTGGAGTGATCTGTAATTGTTCTTGGAGAGTGACGAAATGGAACAAGGTTAAGTTCAAATCTGGTCTTGGTCCTAATTTAAGGACAATCACAACCTTCCCTAGTCTTAGTTTGCTCGTTTATAAGAGAGAGAGAACAAAAACCAACTGCTGTGATAGGAATTTCTGGAAGTGAGAATGCCTGACAGAGAAAATTGTTACAAATGTTATTTTTAAGTACAATATTGATCTTCACAATTCTCTACCTCAGAGCACACAGAAATTACCTTTTGTTTTGTTATATTAAAACTTCCTGTTGACCAGTATTTATCCACTGTGACATTAATGACATTTGGGGCCAGTCAATTCTCTGGAATGGAGAGTTAATCTTTCATTGTGGGCCTTTACTCACTAGATGCTGGTAGCACTCCCAGCCTCAGTCATGATAACCACATGTCTTCAGTCATTGTCAAATGTCCCTTAACTTGGGGGGAAAAATCAGCCTGGCTTAAGAATTATTTTTCTAGACTTTTCTATCCCTCTGCCAGCCACACTTTCAATACTACCTTTCATCCTCAAAAATATAGGTTTTTATTACTTTTCTCCATAGACTCTAGCCAAGGAAGGTTTTTGTTTTTTGTTTTTTTTTTTACAATCTTACTCTCCTATTACACCACATAATTTCTCTGTATTTTACACAATGCCTAGAACACATCACTAAGTGGCACTGAATATCACTAAATGAATTTTCAAATATATTCATCGACTCTTTAATGTTAAGAAATTAAAGCTCAAATTCCTAGTAAGGCAGTCAACACTGCATAAATGTATCCCCCTTTACCTTCAAGCTGGATCTCATTATATCCTATTATGCCTCCTTAATTTTACTCTGACTTCCAGACTTCTACATTTTTCTGAATCAGGAAACACCTACACCACCACAACTGTGCAAAGATACCCAACACAGAGTTGCCATCATTTCGTTTTGCCAGACAAGAATGTTCCAACAATAATAGCAACTCCACACACCATGATTTTGTTAATCAAAGAGAATTTTAATAAAACATAGAAAAAAACCCCATAATCTCAATATAAAAGAAAGCAATTTAAGTGGAACAAATTTGGCTTTTTTCCCTTTATTTCTGAGAAAGCATCAGTAAAATCTTCATTATGGACCAGCATTTGAGATCTACTGATCTTATTTTCCACTCAACCAGACCTGGCAAGGTCATTTTCTTCCTTGACCTGAACCTCTTGGCCCTGCATACTCACCCTGAACACCCTCTTCCTACTACCTGTCTTCTACTCCTTCAAAGTCAGCATTTAAAAACAAGTTGTGCATCCCAAACCAAAAACAATCCCTTTTCCCACTAAACTTACCTCTTAGTCTATCTATTGGTATCGTTTTGTTTGTTGATGTTGTTTTTTAGGCCACAAGAAGCAGCATCTCCCACCTTTGTAGAAAAGGGCCTTGTAAGTAAATAGTCAGCACCCAATAAAGGTTTGCTGAATTACATGGTTGAATTGACTATGATTTTGGGTTTTCTACTCCCTTGTTTTGAAATATCTACTCTCTCTTAGTTTTCTATTGTTGTCATAGAAAATTACCAGACATGTAGTTGCTTAAAACAATACAAACTGATCATTACGCAGTTCTTTAGGTCAGATGTCTGACGCAGGCCTCACTGGGCTAAAATCAAAGTGTTGGCAGGTCTGTTTTGCTTTTTGGATGCTCTAGGGGAAAATCTGTTTCTTTGCTTTTCCAGCTTGCAGAAGCCATCTGAATTCCTTGGCTTATGGCCCATTCCCTTCATTGTAAAATCCAGTGATGTAGCATTTCTCTGACCATCTTTCCTTAATCATCTCTCTTTGGATATGAACTCAGGAAAGTTCAGTGATTTTAAGAACCCACAATATTAGATTGAGCCCACTTCAATAATTCAGGATAATCATCTCTCCATCTTAAATTCCCCAAGTTAATCATACCTGCAAAGTTACTTTTGCCATGTAAGGCAACATCACAGCTGTGGGGATCAGACTGTGGACATGTTTGAGGACCATTGTGCTGCCTACCATACCCTCTCACTTTCTTCATCAACATCATATACATCTCTCAGCTCCATCAACATCCCTTTATTCACTATCTGAAACTTGCTCAAGATCACAAAAATAGTAAGTGAAAAAGTCAGAATTTGAAGCACGTCTAATACAGGCACAAAACTACCACCAGCAACTTTGTGATAAAGAAAACAGTGGTGAACCAGGTAAATCAAAAGTTCAAGGCTAGTCTCAGCAACTTGGCAAGACCCTGTCTCCAAAACATAAAACAAGGCAGATGGAGGAGGAAGGAGACTGGGGATATAGCTCTGAGGTAGAGGGTTCAGTCTTCAGTATGAGAGAGAGAGAGAGAGAGAGAGAGAGAGAAAAGAAGAAGAAGGAGGAGGAGGAGGAGGAGGAGGAGGAGGAGGAAAGAAGAAAGAAGAGAAAGAAAAGATAGTAGCAAAACTTTTGCCCTGTGCAGTGGATGGCCATCATGTAGAAGGAATAATGAGGCAGTGAAACATTTCACTCTGAGATACTTTTCAGATGGAATTTGAGAAGGCACTGATGCTTTCCCAAACACACAGTGTATGTAGGGTTGGTTGTGTGTTCACAGGCAAACGTTCATGGGTGTATAAGACATCTGAAAGGCAGAATATGCTAAATTGGGCTCTGGTTTTTTTTATAAATCAGCTCTGCGAAGTTGGGCAATGCTCATCCCTAAGTGTCAGGGTATGTTTAGCACCTTGGGACCTTCACAGTTAGGCTTCCCATGATCTAAGTACACATTTCTCACAACTTCCCCTTTAGCAATCACACTTCAGATTTGTAAAGTCAATGTGGATTAGAGAGGACTATTTTTGTTTAAAATTTCAGCACTGATGATACAGTGGTGACTCGTGGCTTGGGTACTTCAAGACTTACTACACTTTCCACACAGGCATGGTTGCAGACCCTTCCACAACAATTGGAAAGTAAGATATTTGTGGCAGAATTCATCACTAGTTACCACTGAACTGAAACCTCAAGTCCGGAGTTCTACTTTTTCTAGCAGGGTTCAGAAGAAACTCTTTGTTGCAGAAGAAATTTTGCTTTGACTTCTTCTCACTATGTTCTAGTCTGTTGAGGTGGTCAGACAATGCCTGAAACTTCCCCTGGCTTCAGAAAACCTTTATCCACCCAAGAAGGACCTTGAAGGAAGGGAATATCAAGGAATCATCTGTCTATAGGCAGAACTGAGTATAAATTCTCCTAGATGAGTCTTTCCCCTCATCCATTTGCACTGGAGGCCACTAGAGAAAATGCTCTCCCTGATGTAAGTTAGCAGATGTACAATTGCAGGTGAAAAGCCTTCATCTACATGACCATCTGAGCTACCAGTGTTTACAAGCATGAAGCAGAGAATATCACAATTTTATTCATGTTAGTCAAAGTTGATAGGTGCATCATAGATTTACATGCACTACTCTTCATCAATCACCAGGCATATAAAACATGGAGAGAAGTTGCGTCATGAGTCAGACTCAGACTTAGGGAGTTCACTCAGCTTTATCACATGTGCTTCAGATTTGGGCAGTGTTCATCAGAATATAAGACATTTGGGGCAGGAACCCACAACAATTGAGTAGGAGAGATAAAATTAACACATGGGCAAACATACCAAAATCAGGGTTGCCGAAACCAAGGAATTTTAGCAAAAGAACATCTTACTTAATATAAATTGTCTAAAGATTCTACCAATAACCTCATTTTCTAAAAGTCTTCTGTGGGAAATAGATGTGTCAGAAGGAGGAGGAAATGTGAAAGAAGCTGAGAGCTTTTAGAAATAATTACTGTTAACTGGAAATGTCACTCTCCCCCACATCCCCAAGTCTCTTTTTAGATTACTGAGCAGCAGTGACCAGATGGAGGCTGTGTGTTGAAATGCCTTTTATGACGAGAGCCAACCATTTGCAGGAGTCAAGCTCCTCTTGAACAGATGGGCTACCGATTTCTTGGGTTAAAGATCATCCAGGCTCATTAGAGAAGCTGCAAAGGTTCAACAGTTAAAATTCCTTTTTATCTTTACATCTTGAGTGACAGAAGCATCTTCTGCTACCTTAAAAAAGGTTAACCTGGGGTGTAGGGAGGTATTGAATAGTCCGATATTGCTATATAAGGACAGTAGGAAAGAACAGAGGAGGAGGAGGAGAAGGATGAAATCAGTGGTCATTTAAGCCTTATGCTATTACCTGTCATCGACATTATTTGGCACTTATTGTTGTGCTCTGCTATAGAGGTACTGGCTTGAAAGCAGTTGTGGGAGAATTTTTGTGTACATAGGAAATATAAGCTTAATTTGTTACTGTTCTGAAATAAAGAGTATAGGCTGTAAAGAGGAAGTAAACAGCAGGAGAATCTTATCATCATTGTAAAAGGATTAAATTAAAGTAGAAAATGTGAGGCTGACACTTTAGGAGAAATGTGGGGAGCCAGAAGTCAAAAGATGTATTTCCTGTTGCCTAAGCAAGATCAAGTCACAGAAAACTGGATCAATAGCTTCCCCTAACAGAACTATAACTTTAATTGATATTGAGAAAGAGTCAATCACTATTCCTATTTTAAAGGAAGATTTGATATACTGGCTTGAGAAAACTATACTTGGGAAAATTTTTTTAATTGGCTTGGATATAAAATAACAGGTATTAAAATAGAGGCAAGATATTCTTGGCATGTGGGCTGAGTTAAACATTAAAAAATATATGAAAGAATCCTCTCACATGCATCTATTTCCCATTTTTAGTACTTTTTTTTGTAGCTTGGGTTGAATCAGAGGCTTTGTGTGTTTCTATTTTATTTTCCTTGTTAAGGGTCTATCTAAATCACAAATTTGTGAAGTGTAACATACATTTCCATGTCTTCTTCAACAGAGAAAATGTCAGGCCATCTTATCATGATGGAGTCAGGCCCCTCATATAATTATGAAAGATTTACTACACTTTCCACACAGTCATGGTTGCAGACCCACATGGAGATGGCAAGGGCCACAGGCAGATGATGTAGCTTCTTTTGGTCCTGTGGCATAGCTGCACTAAATGTGCTAATGGGCACTCACAGCTGTCTCCAAGGGTGGTTGGGGTATGTGCTATTACCACTTGTTGCCCACTTTTCCATGATATAGCTATTCTCTTCTTTCATAGCTCCCATCCTATCCATGCCAAGCTTTTGAATTCCTATGGTTTGTTATCCCTGTTCATTTTCATATTCACCATTCTCTTATCTCCACTTTCCCTGCTTGTCTCTGGGTGTCCATGTTTCTCCCATGTTCTTTGGCTCTCAAATGATAGAGCCTGGTCTTTACATACATCCTCCAGCGGCACAAGGCCTTTTTTTTTTCCTAGTATGCTAAACAACTAATCGCAGTTTTGTGTCTGAAATTTAGGAGTTCTGTGACTTTTAATGTTGCTGGACTCAAGGATTACTCCCTTGCTGATAAAACTCCTTTTTCACATACACCTGGGTTTAGAAGAGAATTGGCTGCTAGTGGGGGCTGTCAGGGGCAGGATATGAAATATCAAGGGATTTATTGAAGTGGGTCCTGGGTTTTTCATTTGATTATAGTAACTGAATGAATATTATTTTCTAGCTTCTACTTGGGCATGCAACAGAATCAAATGAAAGGCACAGCTCTGAATGCCTTGGAAATTGCATTTTGATACATTTCATTGGATTGCAGCCAAATACCACTTCTTGTAATAGAGATCCAGAATGGCATCTTACATGGCTTGATAGAAGTATCATTTGAATTTTTAAATTTCTTTTGGCCATTTCTCATCAAGTTATATGATGCGGGCAAACCTTTTCTGGAGATGTAAAAACAATACAAAGTATTCCATTTCTTCCTAGGTTTTTTCCTTAATGCATATTAAATAAGCTTATTTTCAGTTCAATCAGAAAAATACAAATACCTAAAACACCTGGCAGAGCAGTAAGGCACACCTTAAACATGGATTAACAGAATGAGGTGGGGAGAAGGAGTGAGTACTTACAGTCTCTACATCTTCTGGGTAAGCACACTATTTCCTCTCCTTGCCCAGGTCTATGTCAGGCATGGTAGAGGTAGCAGTAAAGCCAAAGTCATAATTGCCAATTAAAACTGTTACCTTCAAAAGTTTTACAATCTATTATTTGCAGCAGAAAAAAAACACAAATTGAAAACTATAAAAGGAATGAAATAATTTAGGAGAAGTTATCACCTTATGAAAGGATGGATTTCTAAAGTAATAGCGTACAAATTCATACTGCTTAGTTAAGTGATGACTAAGTGAGAATATAAAGGCAATCTATAAATACTTTAAAGGTGTAAATACCAAGTATGGTGAGGAATTATTTTGTCTAGTACTTTACAGAAATAGCACTGAACAGGGAATTAAGGAAAGGAATACTTTGAATTAAAGCATGAACATTTACAAAGGAATTCTTTAAACTACAGCTTCAGGGTCCTTAAGGACCTCAAAAACATCTTTAGCTCTTTGATAACACTTGTGTTATCCTGCAGTTGTCCATTAATGTCAATGAACATCAAGCCCTGTAATAGGCCCAAAGGATATAGAAAGGTAATGATAGCCTCCAGCTGTCTTGAAGCAGGAGATGAGATCGAAATTTGGGTAGAGGAAGGCCATGACAGAACTGGGGGCTGTGCTAGGTAAGCTGAATGTCAGTCATAAGGTGCTCTTTCACACAATGATGCCACATCCCTATCTCAGAGCCACTGAGTTGCCATCTCTGGGTTAAAATAAAAATCTATGTCTTTAAACACTTCATGGATTTTGCTTCCTGATATCAGTAAGCAAACCCATATTTGCCAATGGGTTTTAAGCAAAATAATGATCAGTACTATGTTTTAGAACAACCATCTGGCTGCCCCGTATGGAACAAAATAGGAGACTAGAGACCATTTGGAAGCTGTTTAATAATCTAGGGAAGAGAAAATGAAGGTTCAACTTAAGGTGATATAGCAGGGGTGTAAAGAAGAATGCAGGACAGGTTCAATGTGGCTCAGCTGTTAATTTGATGTGAGAAGGTAAAGGAAATTAAGGAGTCAAGCTGTCTGGAAGTTGGCAGTCTATCTCAATTGTCATCACAGGGAGCAACCTAGAAAGCCCAGGTGGTCAAGAACATTTTATTCCAAATTTTATGAGAACATACAATCAGAGATAGGACAGAGTCAAGTACTGAAAATAAAGTTGAAGTCCAAGAAGTGAAAAGTGAGACCAATGATTGACAAACTGGCAGGATCATAAATGATCTATGCAGTCAAATCTGGATTTTCAGAGACAGTTGGATTAAGGCAATAACAAAACGCAGAGTGTAAATCTGGAACAGATATAACAACTACTTAGAATAGGTATCCTCCTTCTTAAATTTAAATGGTGAAAATTAAGAAGGAGGAATGGGAATTACACCTATGTGGCTGATAAAAGGAACCAAAAGGAGGGGTAAAGGTTAGTGGCATAGAAATTAAGGCTTTCTTCTTTGGCGATGTTAAGTTTGAGTTGTTATGGAACATTCAAATGGAGGTGTTCAACATGTTTTTGGATATAAAGATAACAAACTTCAGGAGCTGGGAAAGCATGAGTCATGAACACATTGTTGGCGGTTAAAACTCCCAGAGTAGGTGAGATCATCCCATGAGAGGAACAGAGGACACAGAATCAAAGCCTGGAATTGCACATGGATGAGTATTCATATGTGGATAAAGGAAAAAAATCCTCATGAGGAATTTCAAGGAGGAAAGATCAGGAAGGCAGGAGAACTATGTAAGAGAGCTTCTGTGGGATCTAGGATAGAAGAGAGTTTCAAAAAGAATGGCCCCTCATGTCTTAATGAAGACAGAAGTCAAAATAACATTTGTTAGTTCTGTGATTTCTGTTAATAAATATGGGTCTATACAAAAGCAATATAATGCAGAAGGTTGGCTAATGTTAAGGAATAAAAGATGACTACAAAAATCCTATAATCATATATGTAAGGTACGATTTGGGAATAGAAGTATGACGGTTATAGAGTCCTTGAACGATTTCTGGGAAACTGATCTTCTCTTCACTCTCCTTAACAAAAGTAAACTTCATACAGTTCTTTTTTTTTATTTTGGGCACAGTGACAAATTAATAAATTGCTCAGTGCATAAGATGTGCTGGTCCTTTGGTCTAGTGTTATTTTTCCCCAGTGAAAAAATGAACCAAGCAGCCATCTGGCTTTCAGAATGTATGTATATGTCTATGCAAGGATATTTGTTGAAATAGTGATTTATGATTTTTAACCTATATTATCTATTTTCTCTTCCCCTTCAGAGAAAGGAAAGAGAGATTATTTAAAGAAACTGCCCTTCTTGGCTTTTGTTTACAGTAGAAAATCCCATAGAACAATGGCATATAATAAGATAAAAGTACTTATGAGGAAAACATGGAGAGGAAAAGGATTTCCACAAGATAAAAATAGATTCCCCAGGGTAGAGGAAGAAAGAGAAGTCTATGTACATTTTTTTTTATGATGGGAATAAAGAGAAAAGGAAAATATTTGCAAGGTTAAAAACAGATTATCTAAGCAGGGCAGAAGAGAGAGAGGTGGTTCTTGAGCATTAGAATCTGTGAATTAGTTCCTGGAAGCCACCTAGAGTAGCAGAACCTAGGAGGAATGAAGGCCCAGGACCTCCAGCCTTGACATAGTTTCTAGTGTGTCCAGTGGTTTTTAATCCAAAGCCAACAATCTGTGCATGATGACATGGGATGGGATGATATAGGAAGAGATACCTGAGGGCCAGGGGAGCCCCTGCTGACTCCCACAACCTTGAAAAACCCCATGGGAAGAGCACTAGTGGGTGTGGAGGTTACACTCACCAAAATGTCATTCAGTTCAAAGCCAGAATGAAATTGTTGGTAGAAAAATAAATAAATATGTTTTCTGCATGCTTAAGTTTGTGGTCTCCTATTTGCATCCACTACATAAATGTTTTCCAACATGGATTCCTTTGTCATATACCTAGATCTAACCCTTAGGGAAATCCTTATAAAGGACCTGGTTGCAGACAACAGGTGGGCCAGGCTGTCTTTGTGGGGGTCTCAGGTTTCAGGAGAAGTTAAATAATGGCCTTTTAAGGTATCTCTGACCACAACTGTCCCATTTCACAGCCAATGACATAAGTATGTAAATAGCAAATCAGTATCCTGAGTGTGTTAATTAGCATGAGTTTAATCCTCCCAGTAGGAAAATAATCGGTTCAGGCCCAGTGACACTTGTCAACTGGTATTTTTTTTTTTTTTCCAGTGGTGACAGAAGTTGAGGTTGTTATCTTGTGACAGCAGCTATGCCTTCACTGGAGTCCTACTCCTCCCTGAAGTTCTTAGCTGACCAAGTGAGCTAATCTGTCTGGACACCTCTGGGGAGAGGAAAGAGTTGTGGAGGACAAAAAAGAACACTCATTACTGATAGAAATAAAATCAAATGAAAAGAGATACAATAATTATTATAAATACGTACATCAGTGGCATTTAGCACAAATGTTAAGTGGGCATCCTTTGGTGATAACTTAGACTTTGTAACTCAGACCTACTCCAATTCCTCCTCCAACTTTCAGAACTTTATTTATTTTTTAAATACAGGCAATATTTTTTGTTTCAGACACAAGATAATTGTAAAGCACTTTCCACAAGAACAACCAAAGGCCATTATATGCTCCTGCCATTGAGAGAAAGTATAAATGTAAATCGATATCCTGTGTCATAAATTACTGTTTATTACCAGACAAGTAAATGAATGCTTCTGAAAGTGAACTTGCTTGCATGGTGAAGGATTAAAAGAATGTTTATTGTTGCAATCTAAACCTTTAAAATAAACCCCTTGGAGGTGGAAAGACAGATTTTAGTGCTTCTATTACTACTAAACAATCCGCTGTTAAATCAGTCCTGTTTCTTAAAGCAGCTAGTGATTTATTGCTTAAAATATGTTGCAGTTGTCATCTGTGAATTCAGAGTCACACGACTGTTAAATTTAACGAACTATGGTTAAGAAATGAATGAATAGTTATGAGCTTCACAAATCAAATTCTCAAATCTATGCTTTGCTTTTCTTGAATTCTAAATGTGTTGACAACAGGCCCAGCTCCACCCCTCATTGGCTTGTCACGCTCAATTTTACAAGGACAAGCAAACAACCAGCCGTACTCGCCGTCTACCAATTGCAGCTGTGGCTGTGCTGGTCCCTGTACTGGAAATAGAACTGCTGGGAGGCAAGCACTCTTAGGCCATATGCTTGTTGTTCATGGCCATAAAGAGCCACCCAGCCTCCAGTGCAAAGTGACTCCAGCTGTATTCAAGTCACTGGAGAGTTGAACCCACATCTCATCTTCTGGAGCTATATAGGAATTACCTTGCTTTTCTTTCGGTGGGCTGTACAAGGACATAGATCTAGAATTAAGACCCCAAGTTTAAATCTCTGAGTTTCAATCATATTGATGATTACTCAATTATATCATCTTTTATTTCCAAAATATCTCAGAGTCCCCTTCAGACATTACACTACTGTTAGCACCCCCACCAGAAGCTGTGCCAAGGACTGTTTAGGATAGGAGATAAAAACACAACATAGGCACATTCTTGGGTGAAAGCAGTTCAAGTGATCCTCTTTGGTTGTCTAATTTTATCTGGGCCTTGGTACCTGCATCTCCATGTCCTCTACCATGGCCACACTCCCTTCAGAACCTGACTCAGTTTACCTGAGTCTCATTCTCAAGATTTTCTCTGGTTAGTTCATCCAAGCCCAACCTGTTTGTCTCTGCACTTGAATCCACTTCTTCACTCTCTGTGCTGATTCAACCTTTTCTGTCATAGTTTGACAGCCAGACTAACGGAGGAGTGGAAGGCAAGGGTCAAGCCTAGAGAGGGACATGAACAAGTCAGATCATAAGTGGGCAGTACTCATGAGCAAAAAGCAGACCCACTCCTGGACTGGTTATATAAGCTAAAGAATTTCCTATTCTGCTCAGGCTGGTTTGAATTGGGTTTCCTACGTCTTCCATGGGGTCGGGGTGGGCAACCTTCTGGCTGTAGCTATGCATCTTGGATGTCAAGTGTTTGGACTTAATTCTCTAGAAAGTAAAAAGATGTGGTTTGGAGACATAGGATCTACATAATTATGCCTATTTTAATTACAACTAAAGCTTATACTGACTTTTGATAGGCCTAAAAGAGGTCTTCTGTTTTCAGGGAATAGTATATAATTCTACATGGTTGGAACATTCTTTAACAATTCTGTTACACATAGTATTAATGCTTAGTTGTATCTTACTCTGGGTTGTTTAATCAATGAATCTCAAGTGCTTCTCTTTCTCACTCAACTGGCTATTCCCTTGATGATACTAGGGTCCACCATTCTGTATGCACCACACAACCCTGACATACAGGAGGTATTTTAACTGTGAATCTGCCTGAGCATGAGAATGAGAAAGGGAAGGAAAAATCCTTTGACTAGAGTCTGTAACTACTTCTTATCAAATCTAATGTCAATCTCTTTATTACAATATTGCTTATACTCCAAGAAGCTAAATGACTCTATTTACATAACTCCAGAATGCTCTAGCTCATGTATATCTCTTCCAGTCATGACAACTCACCCAATTACTTTGAAATATGTTGATAAAACCCCTGGTGACTGCTGTACCCCAAAGAAAAACAGAAGCCCCTTCAAAACAATCAAAACAAGAGAACTTCAGATGCAAAACAACCTACTTCTGTTTCCTTTGTGAGAAATGGATCACAGAGCTTAAGAAGCTATTAATTGAATTATCCTCCTTCTATATGAATCCTGTGCTCTCATGAGAGTTTAATTAATTTGAAACCGCCATTTTTAAGAAATGGGGAAGACTAGAGATCAATGTTCCTAATGAAAGCCATGCATAAACTTTGATTTGTGATTTACATTTAAATAAATGCAGACACACTCCTTGAATATTAAAAGTTCAGTATCTGCCCTGGTTAAAATCTTTTGACCCCTATCCTCTATCAGGTGGAGAGGTGGTAGTACATGAATATTCCTGAAAGAAGAGAAGCAATTCTCCATCTGTATTCAGACCCATCACTGAAGGCAAAGTGGACTGCATGGCCTCCCTGAGGCCAGGACCTTCAATGGGGTGATTTTGGGTCTGTTGCCTGACTTTCCCCACTACCCACTCCCTTCTGCTCCTCTCATGTCCAGCTTCCTTCTCAACAGTCTGCCTTCACCTTTCTCAAAGATAATGCTAATATTCTTTCTATTTAAAACAGTAAAAACTGACCAACTGACCAATTCAAGGACTTCTCCTCTGTCCTGACTCTTCCTATTCTGGTGGATTAACATTAGTCCCTACCTTCTTCATATTGAAACTTTAGAACTGATCTCATCACAGTCACCTACCAAATCTGCCAGTGGCTTCTCACCACATTTAAAATATAGCTCCAACCACTGCCCATGGACTGTAAGGTCCAATATTATCTGATCCATGCCCACCTCTATAGTGTTATCATCAGCACCTACTGCTGCAGCCACAGTGGTATGGCTCTGCCTTTGTGCTTGTCTCCCACACTCCCTCTATGTGGCTGATATTTCCCCTTTTAGTGCAGAATATATCCTTGGAATGTCTTTCTCTGATCTTTCATCCACAGAGCGCCTCCTTTTTACTCCTTTTACCCAGCTTCATTATCCTCATTGCACTGTGGCTATTTGACATTTCACTGTGTAGGTATATGTTTATTTATCATCTCCCTCCCCACTAGAGTGAAGGCCCCATGAGGGCAGGGACTTGAATCCTCCTCACTACTGGAATGGTGCCTTTCATTTCATAGGTACCTAATACCATTGTTGGGTACCTGTGAGTGGCTCTCCATCTTCAATGATAATAATTCCATGTTATTAATACTGAGACCACAGTACTAAACTCATTTCTGAGACATTAAAATCACTTTCTCTGCTGTTACTGTATCAAAAAGAGTCCTAATTGCAATTTCAACAAGAGTCTGTCTGAATAACATTTCTCAAGTAGGTCAATATAATTGTTCATCATTGTTTTGAGGAAACGCCTAAGCAATGTCATAGAGGGGTGTGTTTCTCCAATTGAGATTGTTGTGGACTTTTAAAAATTCATTTTCAAGTTGACACTGTCTATTATTCACCCATGGTAGACAAGGCATAAGGAACTTAAGTAGCTAATGAATTTATCATTTGTAACTAGACAGCTAAGGATTGCTGTGATATTTTCCTACAAAATGCTTTATCTTTTCTCTCTCTCTCCACACACACATGCACACACACACACACACACGTGTGTGTGTGTGTGTAATAGCAGTGATGCTTATGGAAGTACAATCCTAAATGAAGTTCTTAAATGGGCTTATTTTTTGTTTGGCTAGTGTCTCTTTGTTTTGGAATATCATATTATCCCCATTCCATATGCTTTTCCTAACTAAAAAATTAGAATTTCTGGTAGTAGTACCTAGGAAGCAGAGTTTTCAAAAGCACTAGAGGTACTTCGTCGTCTTTTTTTTTTTGAATTTCTTTTTATCTTTTTAAAAAATTTATTTTAAATGTTGATGAACTTTTATACAGTACTGAGAATCGAACCCAGTGCTCACACATGCTAGGCAAGTGCTCTACCACTGAGCCACAACCCCAGCCCTAGAGGTACTTATGCACAGTGAGGTCTGAGAAACTCTGATGGAAGGGTTGGGGATATGGCTCAAGTGGGACCAATCCAAGTCTTTTTTTTCCTAGATTGATATATGGGAAAATAGGCTTTCTTCTACTGAGGTTGCCAAGTAGAATAGTGTGAATCTGGATTTTCCAGCAACACTGTTCTCCTGTAAGTGGAGAGATCTTGCCTGTCTACATGATAAAGCCAAGGAGAGACAGAAAGAGTCACTGGAAGATAAAGACCTGAAAGTAACTCCACTGCACTAGTCCTTGAGGCCTGATTCTTTAAGTTCTTAGTTCAATGTTATGAATTACCTCAGTAACCTTCTTTGCTACTGAGCCAACACATTATCCTTTTGCTTAAGTAAACTGATTTGCGTTTCTGTCTCTTGCAACCCAAAGGAGATTCACTACCTACTAAATAATATAAATAAAAAATACCTTTGAAAATAAAATAATTCCTATGAAAATAATAAGTTCAGGAGGCTGCTTGAATTCTTTATCATACACATATTGATGCTCTCTTGGCCTTTATACTTCTAATGATTAATGTTATTCTGATTCCTTATAACTGGAAGAATCACATATAGAAACTGTAAGATGAGCAGTTTAAGAAGGGGAGGTATTGCTTTTCATGGGACAATTTGAATTTGGTGGTTTTTGGAGCTAAAATAGTGAGAACCATATTGAGATTTAAGATGTGTGATACACATTGAGGAGCTCATCTCTTAAGTGGGAAACAAACACACCCACTACTGCTTTAAGGGAACTGTTACTCCAGCACAAGCTGAAGGAGCTGTTAAATCAGCACCACCTTCTCAGATTTCCACTATGATGCATATGTCCACAGCACATTCTGCTTCTCTAGCAAGCCAACTTACAACTGGAATGTTAGGTGTATATAATTTATCAGTCATTTGAAGTACTGCAAATGTCAAACTGGGGAAAATAAATGAGAACGCCCCCCCCCCCACACCGCAAAGCAAACTACTGAGACTAGAAAAGAACAAGTAGTTTTGAGATTTAATCAAGGCTGAATTAACACTGTAGGGAAGGCATAGAATCTACATATTTTGGAATAAATGTGAAGGATTATGTGTCAAATACAATTCAGCCTTAAAGTATTCCCATTATTACTGATCTTTATTCAAAGCAGCATTGGTCAGGGTTGGTGGCACATATCTGTAATCCCAGTGGCTCAGGAGGCTGAGGCAGGAGGATTGCAAGTTCAAAGTCAGCCTCAGCAACAGTGAGGTGCTAAGCAACTCAATGAGACCATGTCTCTAAATAAAATACAAAATAGGGCTGGGGATAGGGATTAGTGGTTGAGTGCCCCTAAGTTCAATCCCTGGTACCAAAAAACAGTAGTATTACTATTAGGGTTCCAAAGTTAAAACACTTCTTTCTTGTGGATAAGTCTTTATAAGATTCTTGAGCAATAATGTGGGTCAGTCTCTCAGGACTCTTTGAGTCAGTCTAATTCAATTCAATGAGTACTGACAAGCACCAGGTTGGACCTGAGAACATAGGGAGAAATGTACACAAGGTTTGTCCTAGCTGGGTGAAAGATATAGAACCCTAAATGGATAATTTCATTGATTTTAGTATCAGAGGAGCAACTTCTGGTTCACACAGAAGCAGGAAGCAAAGTGGCCCTCCTCTGAGAGGCAGTCTGTAAGTCTCAGCTTCATGATCTCCTTGATGCTGATACTATTTGTCTTTCTTTGTCTTCTTGTGAGCTTGAGTCCTGGTAATGGCGGGGGCAGTGCTTCAGTGCCAATGTTTTGTGTTTGGTAGGTCTTCTTGTCCCCTAGCTTGCCATTAATTTTGCTTCTTCACCTACCATTGTCACTGCCTTGCCTAGCTTCTATCTTCATTCTACCATCTACATGTGTGCTAAATTCTGTGACTAGATTCCACAGAGAGGTACACATATTGCAGGTGCACAGGGCAAAGGAAAAAGGCAATCCTGTTAAATTTGTCAAGATTCTGCTATATTCATTGATATAAATGTTTCCTGGACACTCAATTTGTAGATTAACTGACTGCATTAGAATTTCCTGAAGAAATTTTTTAAATAATTGATTCCGGGAATGAATTGAGAGACATATACTAAGTTTGGAATAAGTACAATGGATCTGAATGCTTTAAGCTCTCTCCAGGAGTATAGTCAGGTTGGAGGATTAACCTTGTAGGGGAGCAAGAAGGGAGCAAGATCCTGGGTTTCCTTGGGCTTTGTTGTTGTTGTTGCAGTTATTCACTGAACAATGATCAGCTGTTTCCATGTTAGAGGATAAAGCAATGTGGCCAGTGAAACATGTGCATGCATCATATATTTTATATAGCTCAGTGGCCATGTGTGTATTAAGCATTCAAGAATTTTTATGGCAGAGATTAAAAAGATGCCCAGACTTCAACTAGGAAAAGAAAGTGGAAGGAAGAGAGGCAACATGTATGTGACCCCTGTTCACCTTTGGTTAATGAGTCATGAGACAAATTGTATTTCACTTCATGTATTTGTCAATGTTAACACATACATTATAAAGTCAACTTTTATTTTAATGAAATCTTCCCCAGTCCTTGATAAGGTCTATTTTATTCTCAAAAGGATTGGAAAACACTCATTTTAGATTCTCCAGCATATTTGTGTTTTAAATGGTCCAGAGACAAACTGGCCACATGAGATCATGAATGAATTAGGAAAAATGTATTTACTTAAAGTATCTATTGTGATGTTTGACATATGATAGGAGTTAAAGAATGATGAAGATCATTATTACTCAGAATGCTTCTATAAACTAGGATTGATTTTAAAAGTAAAATTCATATAGTTGTGAGTGAACAATTAGTAAGTTCATGTATGTATGTATACACACATGTGCATGTTCCTACTGCTTGGCAGGTCCTGTTGAGTTTCAAAGTCTTACCCTTATTTCAAGACTCCAGTGAAATCTTGAACCATGCCACAGATCTTTTTCAGTAGGCCTAGCTTCAGATAAAACCTCTTCACAGAAACTATAGCATAGTACAAATGGTAATAAAAATTATTCTTTATTGTCTTTCATTTCTTTAAGAACAAATTCTGTCTATCCAGCTGGGTTTTCGATTTCATGAGGAACTACATCTTATGTCATATAAAATTCCTTATTCTTGGCACTTAACAGGCACTCACAATTTTTTTTTCTCAGTGAAGGGATATCTTCACATTCAGTGAGGCCTTGACAATTGCAGAAATCCTGCAGTAATAGGCAAGATAAATTATACTTGTGCCGAGGACACAAAATTACAATTACAATTTCAATTCTTTGTTTATAAAAATGATGCTTCTGGGGGCTGGGGTTGTGGCTCAGTGTTAGAGTGCTCGTCTAACATGTGTGAGGCACTAGGTTTGATCCTCAGTACCACATAAAAATAAAATAAAGATATTGTGACTACATAAAACTAAAAAATAAATATTTTTTAAATGATGCTTCTGATCATTCCCCAATATGACATGTACAATATTTCCCCAGAATCACACAGTATCTGTGCACAGCTGGCATAGCTCTCTGCATCATTGACCACCCACCTCAGTCAGGGCCTGCCCAGCAAATCTTGATACTCTCAGTGTAAGTCCTGGGAACCATTCCTCTTCCACCAAATGTCTCTGTTCCTGACTGAAAATTTTCATTCTAACATTATTCTTTAGGTTACATTATTATTTCCAAGAAATTCTTGTACAGCACAAATGCCCTTTGGGAAAAATAAGTGATTAACAGTCACCTGCACCAAAGTAAGCTTTAGAATGTTAGGAGGGTGAATCCTGAGAGTTTTATTGGAAGAAAACACACAAAACAAAACAATCTACTCAGACTACAGTTACAAAGGAAGTATATCAATGTTTAAACTGAAACTCTTACATTACTCTTAAATGTGTCCAGTGGAATTTAAATGCCATATAGATTGGATACCCATCATCATTCATTTAAAAAACTAGCCCCAAGCTCCTCTTAGAATTTTCACACCATTCCCTTCTTCTGTAACATAGTCTTTGCCTTCTGCTTCCCTGTTACTATTCAAACATGATATTTTTATCCTGGAAAACTTTTTACTGATTACCCTGTCATCGATCTCTGTAACAAACAAAAAATACATAAATAGGAATTTTTAAAACAATCCCGACGCCAGAAGGTTGCAAATAAGTTTAGATTTTTTCTGCCAAATCAAGAAAGTATAATTATCAGTAGTAATATATAATTAGCACTAATAATATACAAATAATAAAAACCACATGTGTAGGTTAGAAATTTTTATAAATGATCAAAGTAAAATGTTATTAAAAATGCAGTTCTTATAGAGGAATTTTGGATAGGGCAAAGGGGTATGTGAGGAGTGGAGGGGGTAGGAAAGATGGTGGAATGAGATGGACATCATTACCCTAGGTACATGTATGATTGAGTGAATGGTGTGACTCTACATCATGTACAACCAGAGAAATGAAAAGCTGTGCTCCATGAGTGTACAATGAACCTAAATTCATTCTACTGTCATGTATAACTACTTGGAACAAATTTTTTAAAAAAGAAAAAATGTATATCTTAATGTTTTTTATATTTTTTTTGTTGATCTAGTTCATATAAACCTTGACTAATATTACTTATTACTAGGGTTAAGCAACAATTTAATTCCTATTTTTTACTTTTATAGATGTGTACTGAAAATAGAACTGTGTAACACAAATAGAACCTGTTACAATAATGTCAATGGATTATCTGAAAAACTATTGAGTGATATGACAAAAATCATAGGGTGATTTATTATTTAATATTACATATCAAATATTTATACTTAATTGTATACCAAATATATGTACTATTACATACTAAAATGTATTAACCTAATTATTAATGTAATGTTATTATATATTAATAAAACAATACATTAATATATACATTTAGTAATTTAATATGATTAATTTTTATTTTGTCAAATACATTTAATTAGCCAATTAAATTTAATATTAGTGATTAATTTTAATGATTAGATCTTTTAATTCATTTTGGAAATAGAAATTTGTTGTTCAAAAGCACTTGATACTCACTAATTAAAGTCATTTACTTTATCAGGTTCTAGGGATTGAATCAAAAAGATTTCACCATGACATTTCAAATAATTATTTACATTATACCTGTGTTTTTCATTTAAAAGCATTTATTTAACTGTGTACTCAAATGGTTAGAAAAATAAAAATACTAGTAATTTTAGTATTTGTTTCTAATACAAATTTTTTATAACATGACCTACATTTTTTGTCGGAACTTTGGAGTTGCAGATCTAGCTGATTCAATTTATGGAAGAGGTTTTTGATATAATATAATTAATAAGTAAGGGCCTACTATCAAACAATTGATTTGACAGGCTTACTATTTGTTAGAAACAGTTTGGATTCAGGTTTCAATTCTAATAAATGTGTTAATATATATCTTTGTGACAGCCACCACAATTTGGATTTTTAAACCTGAGAGAGAGGGCATGGACCTCTGCCAAGAGTTTTTTGCAAGGATGAAATAAAGTGCTGCTACCTTCGATATTCGCTTTTATGCTTTGTTTGCTTTGTTCACAAAGAGCTCCTCCTCAAAAGCAACACATTTGTCGACAATCAAAGGGGGCTGTGAAAAATGAAATCATTAAACAAAAATGGCCATCACTCTGGAATATCACAACAAGGACCTGCACACTTGCTTTCTGACACTATGCAGGACCTGCGTCTGAGATAGGGAAGACACATGCCCTGCTTAAGTGCTCTGCTTAAAGGAGTCTTCCCCAACTTTATTATTTCCAATTGTCCCTTTGATTGGTGCTCTGGAGGTTGTCATGGTTAGGGGTCAAGGAAGGGTAGTAAAAAGAGGTGATGAAAAAGTTCATATAAACCTTGCTAAAGGTTTATATAAACCTTTGATAAAGCAGAAGAAGGGTGACTGTCAAAGAGAGGTAAGAAAAAAGAACCTCTTAGCCAACTGAACATGTTGGGCAGGAAACTGACTCACACACACACACACACACACACACACATATACATGAGTTATTGGTGGATGAAATTCAGAACTTTACTTGTATGGGGTGAAAATAAAGAGTGGGGAACTTCCCTCTTATTGTCCTTTCCCCAAAAGAAGAGAGAGCAACTCACCTTCCTGTCCATATTCCCTAAATAAAAGATTTCTACATCTACTACAAGTATATTCAGAATATTCGAATATACTATTTGATAATAGTGTAGTAGTACCTGAATTAGGTACTCAAGGTGATGCCATAGAAGTGACTGAATGATTATACATGGTTTCATATATCACCCTGTTGACTTCAAGGAGTGGAAGGATTACAGGCACTCATCTGAGAATCAGAGTAACTCAAGTAGAGGAGGAAGCTTGTTTGTATCTGTCCATATTGTTCAAGGATGAAGAGTTGCCTTCTTCATCCTTGAGTAATGTTCTTGCCATCTAATATCTTAAATTTTCCTAGCATTATTCACACACAGTTCTCATATAGTCTACAAATGGGCTACTATAAAAGTGTACTTTCATCTCAAGGGCTACATGGGGGTAGAAAAAAATCTTTCTTTTCATATTGCTTTTTATTTATTATCGCAATGAACTTTTCTAATTAGGATGAAACATACTATTTCCAAGCACCATTCTTTTATAATTCCAGTCATTCTGTTAATAAACTGAGATTTATGTCACAGCCCTTGTAAACAATAGTAAAAAAAAAAAATTATACAGCTCAGAGGAGCTGGAGAAAGCTTCACCAGCTTTTTACGTCTGGAACACATCCCATAGGCCTGGGTAATAAGCTTTCTTCTTATTTGCATTTTGTGACCCTAGTTCTTTGAACAAGTGCACTGTTCTGTTATGAATAAAAGTCATGAATCTGATGAGTTCTTTTAGATCTTAGAGTCAATTACTGCTAAAAAGTGACAACAAATGAAATTTGGCACCAGATTTTATTTTTAGTGCAGAATATTAAAAATGAAGCCAGGAGATTGTTGAAGAGTGAAACATCTCAGGGAATTAATCTTTAATGCAGATTAACCTTCTGTGCACTTAGATGGAAAGATGTGTTTTTAAATTTCTATTTTGAAAATGAGAAAGTTAATAGTCAAAAAAGTGAATTTTTATTTTGTTTTTATGTTAATAATTTTTCCCAATTTATCTGTACCTCACAGAGCACCATCTCACAATCTCACTTTATAGAATGCCAGGAGGCCAAGTCTGGAGAGATGTGGCAGTGCAGATAATGTGACTGTTCAAAGTAAAAGAAAGGGAAAAACATGATACAGAATTATTAAAAGGCTAAATTCTCGCTGAGGTTGCCGTCGTTATATATATATATCTGTTCTCTAGTTATCTGTTCTCAAGTTACCATAGGCTTGGGCTCCTTTGAGTAAAGATAATCCTAACAGAAAGGGTAGGGAGTTCAAAGGACATGCGTGCTCGATAAGATCCTAAAAGTACATAGTTTTTGCCTGATTTTAGACATCATTAAGTCTAGATCAGTGGTTCTCAACCTCAACCATAGGCCCTGGAGAATTTGTAAATGACTGATACCTGGATTCAACCTCAAACTAGTTTACATGAGAACATCTGGATGAAGTCCTAGCCTTTTGGTTTCCCAAGTGGTTCTAATTTGCAATCAAGTTCAACAATCTATTTCACATATTTAGAACTTAAATTCTTCTTAGTACATAATATTTTCCCCTTTCTTTATAAAATATACTAAGAGCACTAAGCATTTACCAACGTGCTTCATTGACTATTAAATTTGCACGCTGAAGAAAGCAACTAAGCCACAGAAACAGCACTAAGATATCACATCCACAACTGAGAGCCAGGTAGGCAAAACTCAGAGAAGAATGAAAAGAAAGAAATGATTGTTGACTCATGGAAAAAAAAAAGAATCTATTTCACAGATAGTTACACTAAGTACCAGGAAGACTTAGTACTTGCACACATCACATTAACTAGTTTTCATCAGAGCCCTCCTAAACAACTGCTTTTATGACATCTTTTGTCTCTAGTTATGTCTCTAAATATTCCCCAAATTTCTAAATAGAGACAGGCTAGTTCATTCAGGCAACAAATTATCTATTGAGCACATACTATTTGCCAAGCACTGGGATGGTGGGGGATACAATTGTGAGCAAAAGCAGATGAGATTTCTGCCCTCGGGGCTCACAGTCTAGCAGGAGAGGCAAACACTAATGGAATGATGATGAAACAATCAGAGAAGAGAAGACTACTAGGGACAAGGAGGGGCACCAGGATGAGGAGGGTGAGGGCTGAAGTGTAGATTGACATGACCAATGCCTGGTACATGCACGTATGGAAATATTACAGTGAATCCCATTAATTTGTACAATTAGATATATTCATAATTATGCTAAAGTGACTGTTGAAGTAGTTGGGTGAATATGAAAAATCATAACTGATAAGTACAGGGAAGGAGAAGTTCATGTTAGCATAGAAGGTTGATTTCTGAGGACATGAAGACTGAAGGAGATATGAAGGTTATATAGATTCATTAGGTAAAAGAGGAAGGGAGGATCTGGGAGAGAGAGGAGGAAGGGAAGAGAGCAGGGGTGGAGGGAAATCCTTCTTGATCTGTTTAGGAAGATGGTATTTGTCAAAAAGCTCTGTGGCAGGAAAAAGTTTATAATGTGGAGGAGCTGGAAAAGCCATGAGGCAAGGAAGTCTCAGGGAGTGAACATCCAAAAGTGCTAATTTCATTTATTAGTATAACTTCTATGTTGAAACCATTATGTATTTAACAACCTCATCAATAGAGTCACAGTGAAATGATTTACAAACATCTAGAACTTCCTCACTTTCTATTTGGGGGAAAAAAAAACATGATGCACAAGCACACGTAAGATTCAAACAGGTTGTGGACCTCTATCTGGCCAGAGGTTCTCAACCAGGGCTGCACGTTGTAGTTACTTGGAAATTCAAGAAATGCTGGTGCCCTAAAGAAACCCCAGGCCATTTAATCAGAATCTTTGGGAGTGGTATCCAGGCACTGGTATTTTCTTAAAGCTGCCCTGATATATAGCCAAGATTGAGAACTGCTGTTCTAGGTTGAGGATTTGATCAGTGAGAATACTTAGAAGAAAGAGCTACATTGTGTTTAAAGTTGCCATTCTCCATCTTTAAATTTTGCCTCCATTTGATACATTAGGATTTACCATATAATCTCCTCTGTGTTATAGCTTCTTCATAAACAGAGGAATTGAAATTAAAACTGCAGAATACCAGGGAGAGCTCCTAAATGAAAAGCAAAAACTCCCTGTTCTTGTTTCTCCCCGACACTCTCACTTCTCTTTTTCAATTTTCCCCTTTCTACTGGTTCACTGTGTTCTTTTTTATAAACAAAATATTTTATTTTGAGATCATGGAAGATCATATACAGTTAGAAGAAATGACTCAGAGATCCCTTGTGCCTTGTTTCTCCCAATGGTAATTTTTTTGCAAAACTATAGTACAATTTTACAACCTGGGTATTGACATCAATACACGCAAGATATAAAACATTTCCAATACCACAAGAATACCTCCCATGGTCCTTTAATGACCTTAGCCCCTCCAATCCCCCTCTGCTGACACTTCTATACCCAGAAATCTCTAATCTGTGCTCTAGTTCTATCATTTGTCATTTAAAGGATACTGTATAAATACAATCATACAGAATAGAACCTTCTGGGATTGGCATATGTTTCATTCAGCATAATCTCTGAAATTAAGCTAGGATGCTGCCTATATCAGTAGTTATTCTTGTTAAGTACTGAACAGTATTCCATAATAAGAATGTACCACAGTTGGCTTTAACCACTGAACCACTGAAAGACATCTGGGGCAACTTTGAGCAAATACACACACACACACAAATCAATATAACTGCCTGCTTATCAGATAATATTGGAATGATATGGGAAATCAATACTAAGAAAAACTCAGAAACTATATAAACAGGTGCTTATATAACTATATAAACACAATATACTTTTGAAGGATGAATAAGAAATGGAAGAAAATGGGAGAAATTTTTAAATTCTTAGAATTAAACAAGAATAGTAACGCAACGTACCAGAGTCTGGGACACCATGAAAGTGGCTCTAAGAGGAGAGTTTAACAGATATGAGTGCCTACGTTAAAAAAAAAAAATCAGAAAGATCCCAAACAATGATGCATCTCAAGGCCCTTGAAAACAAGAACAAATGAATTCCAAAACCAGTAGAAGGAAGGAAATAATTAAAATCAGAATTGAAATCAATGAAAAAGAGGGTTAAAAAAAAAGAATATGAAGGCTCAATAAAACAAAGAATTGGTTGTTTGAAAAGGTTTAAAAAATTGATAAATACTAGGAAAACTAAATGAAAGAAAGAGAAAAGACATAAATTAATAAAATTAAACATGAAAAAGGAGTTACCACCACCAACATCATTTAGAAATTCAGAGGATCATTAGGAACTAGTTTGAAAACTTATACTCCAATAAATTGGAAAACCCAGAAGAAATAGATTCACATATGACCTGCCAATATTGAATCAAAGGATATGGAAAACATAAATGAACGAATAACAATCAATGAAACTGAAGCAGTGATAAAAAGTCTTTAGATAAAAAAAAAAAGCCTCAGACCAGACAGATTCTCAGCTGACTTCTTTAAAAAAGAACTAACGTCAATGCTCCTCAAATCACATGAATCGAAAGGGGCAGAACACTTTCAAATTGATTCTATGAAGCCAAAATCACCTCATACCAAAAATCAGATAAAGACATAACAAGGAAAGGTAACTTCAACATCCTTGATTAATGTAGATGCAAAAATTCTTAACAAAATACTGACAAATAACATTCAGTAACATATTAAGAAGATTTTACATCCTAACCAAGTTGGTTTTATTCCAGGGTTACAAGGAATAAAATAATACAAATACAAATACAAATGTAATTCATCACATAAATAAAATTAAGGACAACAATCACATAGTCATCTCAGTAGATGCAGAGAAAGTTTTTGACAAAATGCAGCACCCATTCATGCTAAAAACATTGAAGAAACTAGGAATGGAAGAAACTCAGCTTAACATAATGAAGGCTCTATGTAACAAATCCAAAGCCAACATCCTAGCAAATGGAGAAAAATGAAAAGCATCTCCTTTAAAATCAGGAATAAGACAATGATGTTCACTCTCACCACTCCTATTCAATATAGTACTAAAAGTTCTAGCCAGAGCAATTAGGAAAGAGAAGAAAATAAAAGGGACAAAATTAGGAAAGGAATAAGTTAAATTATCACTTTTTGCAGATGATATGATCCAAAAACAACAAAAACAACACTCCACAGAACACTGCAAGAACTAATAAAAAAATTCAGCAGGATACAAAATAAACATAAAAAAATCAATAGCTTTCCTATGCACCAATAATGAAGTTTTGAGACAGAAATCAAGAAAATTATTCCATTCACAAAAACGTTTAAAAAAAACCTAGGGATAAACAAATCTAATCAAGAAGGTGAACAATCTCTACAATGAAAATTATAGAACACTGAAAAAAAAGGAATTAAAGAAAATACTAGATGGAAAGACCTTCCATGCTCATGGATAGGGAGAATATTAATATTGTTAAAATGGACATATTATCAATAGAAATATATGGATTCAATGAAATCCCCATGAAAATACCAATGACATTATTCACAGAACTAGAAAAATATCCCAAAATTCATACAGAAGAATAACCAAAGCAATTATAAGCAAAACAAAACAAACAAAAAACAATGCTAAAGGTATCACAATACTCAAGATATAGTCATTCAGCCTTGTAAAATGGGCCAAAACATAAGTTGGAGAAAAGACAGTTCTTTAAACAAATGATGCTGGGAAAACTAGATATCCATATGTAGAAACTAGATCCTTACATCCCTAGGAATTAGATAAGAAACTATGCAACTCTGTTAACCCTCCAACCTATTATAGGTATAAGTAACAATTTTCACAACAGGATGCCGCAGTCTGGCTGGGCACAAAATCACGAGCCACCACACAGCTTTGTAGATTCAAACAGCAACTCTTTATTCCCGAACTCACACCAGCCGTCTACAATCACGTTCTGGGGAAATCCACGTTCTCTGCCCCAATACACACCTCCACTGGGCTTCTGTCTCCCAAAAATACTGTCTGAATCCCGCGAGAACTCAAGGGGAACTCAGGCAGCAGGATAAGCCCTATTCCCAGCAGGAATAACCTTAAACCTGGAACCACCCTAAACCCAGATTGTCCTAAACCAGGAACGCCCTAAACCCGGATCCGCCCTGGTCCTTGAGCAAGGTCACCTTACATGCAATGTCACTGCAAAATGTCCTATTTCCATGAGTCCTTCCACTAAGCAACATGGGGTACGCTGGCAAGGAAATTGTCATACCTACTTGGCTAATGGCTCCCAGCAACAGGATTCCTAAAGCTTAGGAAATAATACCAAGAATTAATGGGATGGCATCAAATTAAAAGTTTCTGCCTGTGTACATATATAACTATGCAACCAGCAAGATTCTACATCATGTATGACCAGAAGAATTGGAAATTATACTCTATTATATATGATGTATTAAAGTGTACTCTACTGTCATGTATAAAATAAAAAATTAGAAGTTAAAAAGCTTCTACAGAACAAAGGAAACAGTTAAGAATATGAACAGAAAACCTATAGGTTTTAGAGACAAATCTTTGCTAGGTACTCTTCTGACAGAGGATTAATATCTAAAGAACTCAGAAAACTTACCACCAAAAATTCAAAATCATTAATCAATCAATACATGGGCAAATGAACTAAACAGTTGCTTCTCAAAAGAGGAACTACAAATTGTAAATTAATATATGAAAAAAGTTCAAAATCATTAGCAATTAGGTAAATGCAAATCAAAATTATACTGAAATTTCACCTCACTCTAGTTAGAATGGTGAGATTGTAAATTAGTACAATCACTACAGTAATCAAGTCTGGGGGTTCCTCAAAAGAATAGGAATGGAATCACCATATGAGCCAGCTATAACATTCTTTGGTTTTTACCATAAAGAATTGAAGTCTTACTATAATGATACACACATACACATGTTTAAAGTAGTACAATTTACAATAGCCAAATTTTGGAACCAACCTAGGTATTTGCCAATGGATGGATGAAGAAAATGTGGTATATACACACAATTGAGTTTTATTCAATGATAAAGAATGAAATTAATATCATTTGCAGGAAAATGGATGAAATGAGAACATTGGTAAATGAAATAAGACAAACTGAGAAGGTCAAGGGTAATGTGTTTTCTATTATATGTGGAAGCTAGAGAGAAAAAAGGTAAAAGGTTGTGTGGGTGCTCCATAAATATGTACAAATCTTGTGTGTTAACTTAAAAATAAAAACAATAAATGTTTGCTACAGAAAAAATACATCTGTTTTTTTTTCTAATGGCCTATTAGTATGGAACTGGTATGAATACTTGTGCAGAGTGTTTTTTGGGGAGTGAACTCAAGTCTTCATTTCTCTGGGATAACTGTCCAGGAATGCAAGTGCTGGATCTTATGGTAGTTGCATATTTATTGTTTTTTTTTAATTGTCAAACTTTCCCAGTGTGCCTATACCTCTTTACATTCCTACCAGCAATGTATAAGTGATCTGGTTTTCCACATTCTTGCAAGAATTTGATGATATCAGTGATTTTTGCTTTTGGTCATTCTGAAGGTTGTGGAGTAATTTTTCCTTGTAGTTTTAATTTGCAAATCAATAATGGCTTATGCTATTGAACATTATCTGTGTCCATCTGCCAGTTGTATGTCTCCTTCACTGAAATATCTTTTCATGTCTTTTGTCCATTTTCTAATTGGATTCTTTATATTTTTACTGTTGAGTCTTTTCTTTATATATTCTATATTTTAGTCCTTTGTCAAATATGTGGTTTGCAAATAGATTCTTCTTTTCATAACTTGCATTTTCATTCTCTCAATGATTTTCACAGAGTAAGAACTTTATATTTTGATACAATCAAATTTGTCACTTTTTCTTTTCATGGATTGTGTTTTTGATATCAAGTCTAAGAACTCTTTGCCTACCCATATATCACAAGGGTTTTATACCATGATTTTTCCCAAAGGTTTTTATAGTTGTATATTTAAGAATATAATCCAGTTTCAGTTCTTTTTTGTAATTATGTATAACTTTTGTGAGACTTAGGTCAAGATTCACCCTTATGCCTGGATGGATGTGCAATTGCTCAAGCACTGTTTGTTGCTGAAAAAGCTATCCATTAAAATGTTTTTGCAATTTGATCTATTTTTGGGGTTCTTAATTTTGTTCTATTGATTTATGTGTTTATCCTCCTTGCAGAATTAAAATTTAAAATCAAAATGAGGCTTGAGGTAGAATAGATGAAGTTTACCCATTTTATTCTTTTCTCAAAATTATTGCAGTTATTCCAATATCTTTGCCTTTCAGTATAAATTTTAGAATAATTACTTTATATCTACAAAAAATCTTGCTGATATTTTAATAGGAATTGTGCTAATTCTGTAATCAATTTAAGGAAAATCGACATCTTTACTATGAAGAGACTTCCAACTCACGAAGATGGTATGTCTTTCATTTACCTAGTTCTGAGATCCCTTTCATCAGCACTGTATGGTTTTTCAGCAAACAGGTCCTGAGAATGTGTTAGTTTTACACCAAAGTAACTCTTTCTATTTCATATTCCTTAGTGAATATAAGTAGTATTATAACTTTGATGTCCTCATGTTTATTGCTAGTTTATAGAAATACAACTAATTTTAAACTATTTATATTGTTTCTTAAATTGTTCATTAGTTCTAGGAGTATTTTTGAAGAATCTTTAAATTTTCCACATAGATTTAATGTCATCTGAAATTAGGAAAAGTTTTAGTTTTATTCCCCAAGTTTCCTTCCTTTATTATTCCCATTCTGTATAGAGAACTTGAACAGCCATTCTTCTAGGACAAATTCTTAGTTTCCCTTATCTGAGAATGTCTTGATTTTCCTTTCAATTCTTGAAAGATATTTTTGCATAATACAGAATTCTGGGTTGACAGTTCTTTTATTTCAAAACTTGAAAAATGTGTTTCAGTTCATTCTTCTTTCCACAAGTTCTTTCTTTCTTTTTTTAAGATTTGGAGAATTAAAAATTAAAATCAAATTTATGCTTTCTGAAGTTTGATTTTAAATTTTATTTCTGCAAATATAGTATATACTTTTTATTAGATCTTTATGGTTATACATTGGGTCTTTCATGGGTTTTTTGTGAGAATACCACTGTCATTCAAAAGAACTTTTTTTTCTATAGGTAAGGTATGATTTTTCTCTGTCTGCTTTCAACAGTCTCCTTTTCTTTTAGTTTCAGAAGTAAAATTATCAGGCATCTTTTGTGTATGTATATCTTTAATTTTATCCTGATCAGCTTCTTGAATAAGTAGTTTTATGTCTCAAGAAATTTTCAGTCAATGCTCTTTGAGTACTTTTTTAGTCCAATGACTGATCTTTTTCCTATGTTCCTTCCCAGATTACATGAATGTTAGATTTTCTTTAAAGAAATCTATATATCCATAGTCTCTGAAGTTTCATTTTCTTTTCTCTTTTCTCAGTTTCTCAGATTAGGTAATTTCCATTGTTCTACATTTTATTTCATTGATTTTCCCCTTGAGCCCTCCATTTTGTTATTGTTCCCATCCTCTGAACTTTTAATTTCAGCTATTGTGCTTTTCAGTTCTAAAATTTCCATCTGTTTTGTCTTTAAATTACTTTTCTGTTTGCTGAGACTTTCTACTTCTTTTCCGAGGCTTTTTAGTTTTTCATTCATTTCAAGTACATTTATTATTACTCACTGACCTATTTTATCAAAATACTTCAAAATCCTTGTCAGAAAATTCCAACATCCCTATAATCTTGGTGTTGGCATTGACTGATCATCTTTTTACTCTTTGGTTTGAATTTTTCCTGGTTCTCTGTACAACAGTGATTCATTATTAAAACTTGGACATTTTCATATCATGCTATGTTTTGAGACACTGGGTCTTATTTAATCCTTCTATTTCAGCAGGTTTTTTCTGACACCACTCTACATTGCCTCATTACAGGTAAAATTCCATGTTCCCTACTTTTTTCAGCTTCAAATCTGGGGGAAATCCCAGGGAATTTACTTCCATTTTGTTCTCTGAGGACTGCATTTCTCATTCTGTTGCCCTTTTCTCTTCATCTACTCCAGCTTCCCAGTAGAACTTGGCTCAGTGTTATGGACGTACACCAAATTTCCCTTCTGAAAAAGAATTTTATTAATATATCTTCTTAGTAAACATCCACATTTTTGTGGCTTCCAATGGAATACTTTGTGAATTATTCAACTATTTCTATTTTTTGGCATTTTTTTTTCTCTAAATGTCCTAGGTTTATATTTCCATTCCTCTTCTGCTGAGACTGCTCTCAAAGACTATCAGTTCTTCCAAATCCTTTTTGTTAAATTAAATACAAATATCTGCTGTATTTGGAATTGTTTGAATAATCCTGTTAAAGCTCTATTTTCCTTGGTTTCTAAGACCAAATGTTTGAATCATAATTATTCACTAACCATCTATATGATCTTGAACAAATCACAGAAGCTCTGAAAGCCTAATCTTTTTCATAACAAAATTGGGATTTTAATTCCAACCAATACCTATTTTTTATATATATATAAAATAGGCTGTAAGTCTACAACAGTCTGTATAATATAATCTTGAGGACTTGACCACAGTCTAGTGGCAGAGACAAATAAGTGGATAGACTTTGGGACAAGTGGTAGGGAACATGATATGCACAGCAATGTCACAGGAACACTTAGGAGCCTTGGGGCTCAGGCAAAGCTTCCCAAAGAAAGTGTATCTAAGCTGTATCCTGAAAGGAATGGGAGTTCAGTGATGGAATAGTATATGGGATACCCCATACTCTGAGGTGTTGCAAGAAAAAAATCTTTATAAAGTCAGTTTTCCATGTCATTCTAGTGAGTTGATTGCATTCACTTTCAAAGAGATGCCTGAGTATTACATGTAATCAATTCCATTTAAGGCTTGGAGGAAGAAATGTCCTTTAGGTGTATAACTTCTGGTGTATAACTACAATATTTGAAAATGGAGAACAGTAATTTTTTTTCAAGACTTTTCATTAATTTACTTGATAGAGATTAGCTTTTATATTACAACGACAGGCTTTGGTAATTTTAACAGTGACTAATTTCATTAATTGCATTTATTCATATTTAAACACTCGATTGGGTTTATAATTCTACTATATTCATTAGTTCATCAACTTGTGCTTATCTTTTTTGGATATAATATATTTTTATATATATATGATAATTAACTGATTGTGATATTTCCAAAGACTTTGAGTTTTTTTCTCTTGCAAACCAAACAACTCAGTCATCCATGCTCAGACAATTTCCCCCATGCAACCTAGCACTATTGATGCTGCTATTATACCTCTTCATCTGGAACTCTCTAATAGACAGCTCACCATTCTCCATCTTTACCACCTTCAACTTTTACCCTCTGCTTTCTCATTACCTTTAGGCATACACCAGAGAATACAAGCTTGAACTTTGTAATTACCATCATTTACTTATAAGCTGCTCTTCAGCATCAGCGACATGAAAGCTTTTCATTTCCATATATCATTTGAATGAGATGGCTTTAAAAATAAACATAGCCCAGGTAAAATGTTTTTCCCTGTTCATGACCAAATATAATTGTGGAGTTAGAAGACAAAAATTCTACTGGTTATATGATTTATGCCTGATAGAACAGAAAAATAACATACATTTCCTTTAATGTTTGCTTTCTAAATATTGTTTGGGGAACAGTGTTACTCTGAAATAATTGTAAATATTGAATAGCTCTGCTTTGATGCACTTCTGTGTGTGTGTGTGTGTATGTGTGTGTACATACACACATATATGTACATATCCACGTGTGGAGATATATATATGTGTATATATATGTATATATATACACATTTATGTATGCATATATATATTCTGTATATACAGTTTATAAATGTGTGCATATAGTCACACACACACACACACACACACACACACAAACATACTTGTATTTAAGTAACAGTGTGACTTCAGAGTCCTTGAAGGCTAGAAAAAGTTAATCAGCCTAATTTCTCCATTGCTGATGATTAACTAACAAAAAGCCTCCACAGAAAGTATATGTAGAATAAAGTATGCTGAACTTGAGTTTCTTTGTATGCTATTGCCACACAATAAAAACAAAGGGATATTGACCCAAGTAATTCATCATAAATTCTGGCAATTGTTTTCATGCCATATATACCGTGTCTCACCAATAAGGTGCTTATTACCCTATTATAATGTGAGCAGATAATTGAGTCAAATATAGTTGAGTCAAGTCACCTCTTATACCAATGTATGTTGGAATCGACCCCGAGGCCACTATATTTGTATTCAACATTCATGACCCAGAATCAGGAATGTACTTGTCAGATCTGTAGAGAATTCTCAACCAGGAGGGGTTAGTATTGCTTGTAACATCACTGAATGAATTCAAAATGACCTTGATATTTTTGAGAAATTTTCCTATCAAAAATGCAATTTAATGCTCTAAGGATAAGCATATAAATGAGAACACATTTAGGACAAAAATCTAACAGCAGATATTTAAGTTGAAAATAAAACATAAAAAGAAAATGCAGCCATAAAATAGAAAACCTTGAAAAATATTAACTGTATAAATAAAAGGTGAATACACAATTGATGGTAACTTAAAAAAAGAAAACATATCATGCTTTTCAATGGCTAAAGGTTAAATACAACTCCTTCCATTTTAGTCTGTCTTGCTCACATTTTTCTGTTACTGTCTTTAGATTGGCCACTGCATTTTAAATTCCACATGAAGAAAGTAGAGACTGTTCAGAGATGAACAACAAATAAAGATGAAAGGAATAGAAAATAGGCTCATGAAGAAAGATGAAAGGAATGGGGTCTATTTGGCTCAGAGAGGAAAAAAATGAGTAAGAGATGATTTGATTATTATCTTCAAATACAGAACGGATCAGGTGAGTGTGTTGAGTAGTTATTTTTCACTATCAACCAAATAAAAACAAAAATAAGAAATACAAAAGAAGAGCATAATGGGGCTAGGCTATAGCTCAGTGGCAAAGCGCTTACCTAGCATGTGTGAAGCACTGGGTTCGATCCTCAGCACCACATAAAAATTAAGAAATAAAATAAAGGCATTCTGTCCATCTACAACTACAATTTTTTTTTTAAAAAAAGAGGAGCATAATGAAAATAAATGAGCATACATGAATGCTAAAGAAATGTTGGGTGGACTTAAGCAAATAACTATGGAAATTATCAAAATATGAAATAGAACACTCAAAAACATTTTGGAAATCATTGTCTTGAGCAAAAGAAATGCTTCTTTGTTTCTTATAAAAAAAAAAAACAAAAACCATTATGGAAAACGTTAAAAACATAGGTGAACTAAGAAAAAATATTAAAAGTATTTATAATCAATTCATATATCAGGGAATTATACTTATTATCTTTTCTATACACACACTCTCATGTATGTACATACATGTATGTGTTTTAATTAAATGGTATCATGTGCATTTTATTTTTTAACTGAATCTTTTTGCTTCAAATTATACATGAACATTTTGTCATAGTTTCATACTACTGTCTTATAAAGCTTAATTTACTTAACCAGTTCCCTATAAGGAAACATTTAAATTTTTTCTAGTTTTTCTTTTTACAAACATTCAATGAGGAGTTGTATAATTAAATATTTGCAAACATATTTCATTATATCTTCAATATAAGTTTTTATAAACCAATTGCTGGATCAAGGGTTCATAAAATTTTAAGGCTGTTAGTAAATATTTTTTACTTATCTTCTAGAAAATTGAAATGATTATATTATCATTGATAAAGCAAAAGAGTGCCCTTTGCTAAGGACTCAGAAATTACTAAGTATTATCATTTTAAAAGATAATGCCCTGAAAACTAGACCTTCCAGAACCATGCTATAACTCAGTTAGTATGGAATAAAGATACTGGAAAAAATAAATGTTATTAAAAACCCTCTGCATTGTAAGGGTTGGAAAAGCACTGTAGGCAACTTACAGTACTAAATGCATTTTATCTTCTTTGCAAGGAGCATGTGTAAATACATGTGCGATGTAGGTAGGTGGAAAGCAGCATCCCAGATCCACCCTGGACAAGTGTAATTGTCTGCAGTTTTAATACGTTTTGAGAATTGTAACCTAGAGCAGTCATAATTCATGTGGTCATATTCCAGATGGCTTAGCCAACATGTGGACATTATTTCTGTGCTCACCATTTTCCTGCTGTTCTTTTTTCTTAAGAAGAGAGTAAAAGCAGTCCCCTATCCCCACAATTTGGTTGTAAGCCTGATAAGCTTAGGAACTGAAGCACTGAACAGTGCCTTCATTACTCTGGAAGAGAGGAATTTATTTCCAACTCCTAAACCACAGGACAAAGAAAAAACATTTTTAATCACTTCTGGTGTTAGCAACTAAATTGCATTTTGCACCATTATATAATATGGAAAGTAATACGACATATAGTTAAAAAAACTAGATGTGTAGTTTTTGTTGACATAAATAACTCTGAACTAATTTTCAACATCCACAAAATCTCAATAATGGCATGTGAATGTTTGATGATTAATGTCTATTTTCTTATAGATATCTTCAATAATTTGTTTTCCATTCCTCTCTCCAAATGCATTTACAATAAGTGGACTACAATTTGATTATTTTGAAGTTTCTTTCAGTTAATTTGATTCCCAGCATAGTACAATTGATCAAATTCATTGTTCAGAAATCCATTTATTAAAGCCAGAAAAGAAAACAGACAACAACCATCATATCAACTATGCTACAGTTAATTCAATAGTAGAATCTAAAGGTATCTGCAGAAATATATTTGGTTTTTTTTTAAGTTTTTCCCTTTCTCCCTATTTAAAATTGGAACTTACCGGTTCTATAATTCTCTTTCATTTTTCTTAACATATCTGAGCCTCAGGCTGGATCAGGTCTTGTGACCCCAAACTTCTGAATCCAGGGTATTTTATGGTGGATTTCAGAGAAGAGCAGGGCCTGGGAAATATAACCCCCAACCTCCAGAAGAGGTGTGAGCAGCCTGTCAGTACAATGCACTACTGTGTGTGGGGAATACAGGTATATCCAGTTTTTCAGTTCACAACTGTAAAAACACACATGAAGAATGTGTTTGGATGGATTTCAGGTTTTATTAACAGCCTATTTACTCTTAACTTCAAAACTACAAAAGATTTTCCTTCAGTTTAAATCATATTAGCAATTGTACAGAGTACTAACTGCTCCCAAGTGACTGCACCAGTTCAGTTTTGAAAGTTTTGAAGGCTTCATCTTACTTAATAGCTTTTAAATTAGTAGAACAAATGTTGAAAGGAAATCAGCAGCAAAGTGGTATATGGTATGAGAATATTATTTTGTAAAGAGTTTGTTAAAATATACCTGTGATTAACCTAGGAATAATATTTGAATTTCAAAAGGACACACCAAACCATTCAGCTAGTTCCTTCCCTTATTTTTTCCTTCCTTCAATCAATAAACATTGATTGAGCATTTTTGCCAAGCACTGTGATAAACCCTGGGGATATAGTCATGATAAAGACGAGGAAGCAAGAAGTAAATTCAATGTTGCAATATAAAGTGATAAATGTACATACTTTTATAAATATATGCACATTAAACTAGACGGCTAAACTATCTGGGAGTTCAAGGGGATGAGGCAGGGTGAAAGAGCATCTCTGAGGCACTTAACTCTTAAAGGATGACAAGGCATTTAAAGGGTCCAATTGGGATGTTTCTGGAAGAAGACACTGCAAGACATGAAGAAAGTGCATGTAGTCACATCTGAACAGAAGAGAGGGTTTGCTCCAAGAGCAAGAACTTACCTATTAAAGAGTTTTAGGCTGATGAATGATCTGATTTGTGTGGGGAGGGAAGTCATGGGCATGGAAATATTAAGGCAGGGAACCAAGGGTGCTGTTAGGTACAATGGTCCATGTGAGAGAGATGAAACCCTGAAGTATCCCAGAGTAAGAGGAAGAATGAGGAGGCAGGTGAATTTAAGAGACAGCACAAAGCACACAAAACACAGGGATCACATACTTGTAAAAACAAAAATTCCTCAGTACTAAAATTATGGTTCTCTCTCTCTCTCCTCCTCCTCTGTTTCATTACTTATCTTATTTTCATAATGGTGAAATGTAAGCACTTTCAACTTTGTGAAGCAAAATTTAGTAAGCAATACTTGGTAAAATGACAAATTAAGTTCTAATAAATGCTTTCAATTTTGTTTTCAAAGTATTGACTTCCAGTTAATTAGAAAGTATCATAAGACTATTGATGAAATCAGCAGGTTGTTCAAATAGGTTCTCAGAAGCCATCTAATCCCCTCAACCATCTCTGAGAAGGAATGTCCTCAAATGAACTATGTCACTGTCAAAGCAAAAGGCTTGTGATACCTGTGAACCTTTGAGGCTTCAATATCTACCCACAGCCCCATTTCTTCTTGGACTGAATCAGTCCTGGAAACAGCCATCCAGTCAGTATGATGTAAAGTCAATGTAAACACAAATCCACCATCATTTTTTTTAAAGAATATGAGAAGTTTATATATATATAATTTTTTAGTTGTAGTTGAACACAATACCTTTATTTATTTATTTTTATGTGGTACTGAGGATCAAACCCAGTGCCTTGAACATGTTAGGCTAGCACTTCACTGCTGAGCCACAATCCCAGCCCAAACCCATCATTTTTATGATCCAATCTTTTCTTAAAGAATAGTACATTTACTGCATTTGGGAAAAATAAAAAATCTAAAACATCTTCTTAATCTGTTGGTTCATTTTGTTATTTTTTTAAAAATTTAGCAGTATTTTTCTTTTTCTACTGATAAGAAAACACTACTCAATAATGGAATCTTTTAAAGCAATTTACCAAGTTCTAAATAGTTTTTGGGTTAAATGTGATTATAACTGCATGCACTTTATTAACTTGCTTCAAAATATGGATTAGATCATTACTTTAATGATTTAAATCTCCCAATAAAAAGAAATTAACGTAACAGATTGAGCTAATTCATCTTATTAGTAGCCACCAGGCCTCTTTGGGGAAGGAAAACACTCTGTAATTAATGAGACAATACTGGTGCACCAGAAACACAAAAAGTCCCTCATTCTCTTGAATTCCTTTCTCCAAAGGCCTGGGGGTTACTGAACCAGATCAGTGGTAGAACTTTACAGGATGGTCTGGTTTCCACAAGGATGATGCCAGGGGACTGACCTTAACAGGTAAGAGCTGAGATATGCTTCACTGTAGCAACTGTTTCTTCCTTTAAGAGTAAATACTATGTCAGGTGCCATGGTGCATGCCTGTAAACCCAGCTGAGGAAGGTGGATCGCAAGTTCAACCAGTCTCAGCAACTTAGCAAGCGTGCAGCAACTTAGTGAGACCCTATCTCAAAATAAAAAATACAAAAGGGATTGGGAATGTAGCTCAGTGGTAAAGCACCCCTTGGTTAGATTCCCAGTACCTCCCCCCCAAAAGAAAGAAAGAAAGAATAAACAAATACTAACAAAAATGTAAGTAATACAGTTTTGAGATAGTATTAAATTCTTTTCATTTTCAAAGCCCATTGACATCATTCATTTCATCTTATAGCAAGAACTCTGGCAAAATAAACAAGGAAAGTGCAATCCATTTTGCAAATAAGGAAACAGGTGAACAAAGGTTACCTGGTTTTCCTAACATTAGTCATCAAGCTGATGGCAAAGTGAAGACTAGATTCAAAGTCTCCCAACTGTTATCCCTATATGCTTCTTTTTGTCATAACATAGTTAAGATGACACCATTTCCCTAAGGAATAAAATTAAGGCAATGTACTATGCCATGACTTTTGGAGCAAAACCAGTGACTTTCAATCATGCTGCACTTTTGTTAATTTGAGCCTAAGGGAGTAGCTATACCTGGAAATGTTCATGCCCAAAACTTAGACTCTTGGTCCACATGCAGGAAAATTCTTTGAACATTTTTGGAGTTCTTTACAAATGAGAAATAGTTGAATACATCTTTCTATTTTTAAATTTATTTAAAGGTACCAGTTTTAGCTTAGAATTCATTGTGGACCCATTTGAGTCCTAAGAGTCAGCATTTCTAATTGTTTTTATTGCCAAGGGAAAAGAAAGTTTTATTAAAAACTGTTTCCAGGGGAAGAAAGGGATGCATAAGTGAATGCAACAAATTAGGGTTGAAATACATTTGGGATTAAAAGCTATGTGCTCAGTTATCTTCTTCTAGTACAAAGATAAGATGTCTATAATGAGGCACATAAATGAGTGACAAGGGAAGCCTCAGTGCCTTGTGCTTTGCTAGAACTCATGGGGATTTCTTCTGGTTGTAGTAGCAGTGGTTGATTTTGCTGTCATAGTAATAATCATAACCACAATCATTAGAAACTGCATTTTTTAGCACTATGAGTTCCCTAAATATATTTACAGTGATTATCATACTTAACCTCACTATAGTCCTGTGAAGAGGACAGTACTGTTTTGTCTTCATGCAAGAGATTAGTAAACTGAGGTTCAAAGATAGGTCTGCCTGCAGGAAGACACTCGACAAAAATCTCTTGGGCCCTGGGGAACTATTCCTGCCCCATGGCCATGACCATCCCACTTCCCTAAATCCCAGGCCTTTGAACCTGGCCTCTCACATGTCCCATGTATCAGTGTATGACAGGTTAGAACTCTGACTCTGTGATCACAGTGGGCCATGTATGGTCCAGCCTCTTCCCCAACTCTAGGTATCTGCTGCTTTTTTTTCAAAAGCATTGGAAATGGATATCAGTGCCAAAAGATTTCTGACCAGGCTCCAGGCTGCAGCCCCTCTAGCTTGGAAGGGGTGTGGGGTGTGTTAATATTTAAATTTATGTTTGTGCTCTCCTTTCCTTTTTTCTTTCCTTTTTTTTTTTTTCTTTTGGTGTGTGCAGGGATTCTGTAGGATGGTAACCATGGTAACAGTAGAACAAGAGAAATGAGATTTCACCCCAAAAATGCATATCATAGACTGTTTACTAAAAGTGGCAGATTTGCCAGCTCTCAAAAATGAAGACAAAAGCATCTGATGTGCTTCCTGTTGGCTTTATTGTTTTCTAATTTTAATACATACATCCTCATATCACATATGTGTGTGTGCTTTTTTAATTAATAATTTTATTTTGGGGGATTAAAACCTAAGAAACTTCTTTATCAGGTAAGTTAGGGATGCTTTTCTCTTCACATTATTTTTATGTATGTGTGTGTACTCATTCTTATTTACATTAATAATGTTCAAATGGATATTTCACTTTGGGACTTGAAACCTAAAAATCTTCATCACGTAAATTAGTAATGTTTTGTTCTGACACATAAGTAAACCTTGCAAATGCAAAGAACATGCCTTGGGAAGAATGCTTTTGTTTTTTGCTTTGTCAATCATACTTCATGACAATAATTGTAATCAGATAATTTACTCTTCCATTGTAGCATCCCTAGCATCTCAGTTACTCTGCAAATCACCTATAATAATCAGGGTCTCTAACTGCAAAAGAAAGCCTAGGAATGATTTCTCCAGGTGCTAAGGAGATGGGGGCTGTTCAGGGCAGGAATGATAAATTGAGCAAGAGAGACTGTGTTCTTCACTTGGACCTTTAATTTTATATCATAAAGAGGTAGAAATGACATTTCAAAAATAATTTGGGGGCTCTGGAGAGTTTATAAGAGTTGAGATTAAATTTCCCCCTCTTCCTTTCACTAATACTTTTCATTCACATCCTATATATACTACTCTATGCTAGGCATAGAATGAACAGTGCTCCTAGCACCTAGTAATTCTGATGAGATATATATTCAGGGTTTTATCCATTACATTTAAGCTAAAGCAATCCAGGATATGATTAAATACAGAGTCAGGAACCAGCAAGACTGTGTTTAAAAATCTTGGTTCCTCTGTTTGCTTGCTGTGTGATCTTAGGCAAGTGGCTTATCTTCTCCAATAAAGTAATATATAAGTGAGGATTAAATGAGATGATGTGCACAGAGTGTCCAGAATGTATTGATAGCAAAACTAAGTGAGTTAATGCTCTAATAAAGATGATGGTGGGAAGTAGAAGGGGAAAGTGCTGAACCATCTCTGAAGATGAGCCAGATGTTGGAACCACAGGAACATCTTAAGAGAAATGGAAGTATAGAGGAAAGAGGGAAACATTAGGAGCTAGAATGGGAGCTGCCAGAACTGCCCCAACCATGTCTTTTTCTATTTCCCCAAGACACAGGAGCCCTGAGGCTCTTCTCTGCACCCAAAGTGGAGTGAGAGCAAAGTAGGGAGATGAAACTTTCTACCAAGCCTGTGGGAAAGAGTTCAGGCTTCACTTGAAAGGATGGATGAATAAATGAATAAGTAAGAAAGCATAATCTTCTGGGGGACGGTGGAACAATTTACACACACTACAGTGTTAAAGGAGTTGGGGGGGTGAGGAGTATTTTTCTGGCATGGAAGAAGCAGGGAAAATTTTATTAAAAATAATGAAGGAGGGAAATAAATGTGAAAATGAGAAGAGTTCTAAGCAGAAGGGACTTTATAAACAAAGATAAAATGTAATGAACGAAAGGGTATGCATGGGAAATATGTAGCAGACAAGGTTTAGAGGCATGTGGAGTATAAACAATGGAAGAGAAAAAGATAATGGATATGTGCTGAATAAGTGAATGAATGGAAAAATAGGTTGGTCCCAGATGGTTCAGGGTATGGAGTGCTGAACTAATAGATTTGGATTTGGGACTAAAGGAAGCACATATTGAAAGCATTTTGTAAAATAGTATGTTAACTGTTACTTCCATTGTCAATATTATATCATGGTGTAGTGAGAAGCCCTTAAAGTTGTTGAGAAGAAACATAAGATAAACCTCACTTTGCTCTGTAGCAGTGCTACCAAATAGAAATACATTTAAAGCCATGCACGTAATTTTAAATTCTCTGGCCCCTACCAAAATGAAGATAATTTTTACACATGTACTATTATTTCAACATGTAATCAATATAAAATTATCAATGAGATATGTCAAATTATTTTTAGTATTGAGTATATAATGTCTGGTGTGCATTTTATATTTACTGAACATCTCAGTTGGAACTAGCACATTTCAAGTACTCAGTAGCCACATGTGATCAGTATTTCCTTATTGGATAGCATGGATCTATAGACTGCTGTAGAAAAGTAAGAGACCAGTGATGATTTTCACAGCTCAGGAGAGAAGTAACGAGGGCCTGACTTTGGATACTGCTGGTGAGAGCAAAGAACAACAACAAAAGAAAGAGAGAGAGAGAGAGAGAGAGAGAGAGAGAGAGAGAGAGAGTTAGTTGTAAAAATTATTGCACAACTAAACTGAAGAGCATCTGTAATTTAATTGACATTGGCTGAGGGGAAAGATCAATGATGATTCTACTGACTCCAAGACTAGGAAGATGAGGCCATCAAGAGGATTAAAACAAAGCAGGGGAGGGTGACTTGGATGGGGAATGAGTTGGTGGGTTCAATTTTGAAGGCGTCTGGAGGACCTCTAGGTGAAAATGTCCAGCAGGCTCAAGAGATGCAAGAACTCTAAAGAAGATGGGCATGGAAAATTAGATCAGGAGGTCATCACCCAGAGAAAATGCTGATGCTAGGTGACACTGATGCTAGGTGACACTCTAGGGAGGGAGCATTGAAGGGAAAGAGAAAGGAGCTAAGAATCAAAATGTGTACCTACACTTGAAGGTAGGGTGGAGGAAGAGGAGGAGATGGAACAGGAGCAATGTAAGAAGAAGGGGGAGAACCATAAAAGACCGACATCCAAGGTAGAGCACATTTCAAGAAAATAAGGGGTCAGATTCTGTAGTCTAAAGGAAGCACATATTGAAAGCATTTTGTAAAATAGTATGTAGTATGAAGAGAAGGAGGAGGAGGGGAGGGATTTTAAATAAGTATTAGTCAATTTAAGATTCTAAATAAGTATTAGTCAATTTAAACAGTACTAATGTCCTGTTTCACAGTGGGAACATTGGCTAAATAACAGGGTTGAAGAATGTGGTTAATGAAGTTAAATAGTGCATAAATATTACTGCTTTCAGAAATTTGAAGATTAAATAAATAAGAAATAAAGAACTGCATGAACGATAAAGTGAAAAGTTTTAGGATAGAGAGACTTGTCTCTTGTCTCTGTTTACATATTCAGGAGACTGGTGGAAAAGGAGGGATGTAATAAGAAGTGGTAATGGATGACTGAAGGGTCCCAAAGAGGCAGGAACAAAGGGGATCAAAGAGGCCATGGAAAGGAACAAGGTAGGCATCTACATCTTCCTCTAAGAAAGAAAGGGGAGGAGAGAGGGTAGGTTAAAATATAGATATTTTAAATTGGAAAAGAAGAAATTTGAAGATTCTTATAAGTCAAATATCTTTGAAATTAGTGGACATAGAAATTATAAATGAATGTGAAAGCAGAATAAATTTTCATAGAACTTCCAATAAAATCTTGAACCATATTATTGAATATTTATTATTATGTAATATTTATTAAGCTCTCTTCCACTAAATGTGTAAGGTTCCAAATAGAAAACACAGCCTGAAAAACAGATTAGGATATGCCCATCAAAGCCTGAAGGAAGATAGGGTCATTTCCCAGTAGTACCTCATAAGATACCAGTACCCCTACGAATGGTTGGATGTTGAACCCAAGCCAAGACATGCTCTGAATGGATCTATTTTAGAGACACCTAACTTGAAACTCAACCATTTTCCCTACAAGAACTCAGTAAGCAATTTAAGGAGATTACATCTCCTCTTTACCCTGATGGCCTAATGTTTTAAGAGTACTAATGTCCTGTTTCTATTATAGGATTTTTTATATTGTTTCCTGTTGACTTCTGATAAATAGGAAAAGGTGGACAATCTTTAATGGAATCTCAAATGGCAAAAAATTTCACAGTAAAATCCAACTCATGATAGTAGTGTTATTCAAACAATTCTATAGTTCTTACTATTGTTGAGAATTTATCCTAGAACAGAAAAACCTTCAGTAATTTAAAAAGAATTAACCCCTAGTAATTCACATAGTAAAGCACATAGTAAATGAAAGAAACAGTCAAACCCAAATTAACTTTTCAACATAAACATTCCAAGACTGGTATAGAAATGAATATGCATGCACGTACATACACATTTCTTTGGAACATAAGCCTAATTTTTGCATGATTTTTGGATGAAATATTTGTGTTAGTAATGTGATGGGAGCAGACCACTGTGGCACATGCCTGCAATCCCAGCAGCTCAGGAGGCAGAGGCAGGAGGACTGTGAGTTCAGCAATTTAGAAAGACCCTAAGTAACTTAGTGAGACCCTGTCTCAAAATAAAATATAAAAAGGGCTGGGAATACGGCTTAGGGGTTAAGCATCCCTGGTTCAATCTCTGGTACAAAAAAAAAAAAAAAAGTGATGGGAATGAAATTGGGGGTTGTAAATGAAGCAGTTTGAAAAACAATTCTAATTGGAAAATCTTGTGTTCTGTGTTGGTCATTTTAATTGGGGTAGGAAAACTTTTTGTTTTGATTCATTAATATAAACAAAGCCTATAATATAAATCACTCTGAAATGTAAAAGGATTATCATTCTATCCTTTTTAATGTTTGTTTTATGCTGCTGTCTTCCCACCCCATTGCTTTGCATTTACAGTGTGAAGCAGGAGGGAAGGAGGACCCTGCCTTGCAGGCCAATCAGCCCTCACCTGCTGGGATCTGATTTACTCCCCAGCAGGTATCCAGTACTGCTTTGAATTTCCCTGCCCACTCTAAGGCAGTATGGGCTGTTATTTTATGTTTAGGTCCCACCCCCATCTATAATTTGCTTTCTACATGGAAAAATTCTTGCTGTTTCACCAAAGTTGACAGAGTCATTTTATTATTTATAATATTAAACAAAGACCTAGAAAGGAATAGGAATGAAGAACTTCAGATGGAAACTGTCAGCATCTACAAGGGAGAGGTATGTATCTACACACACATTAAAATTTCCTGAAGCTTGCCCCAAAGTGCCCATTTTTCATTCCATCTCCCTGGTTGGTCTATATTCTGTGGGTCAGTACTTCTGGAAATCCTGTTTATCTGATTGCTGATGCCAAATGCTGTGGAGTCAGGAAAGAAATGAACAAGAACAAGTGGTCCAATTGGAATCCTAAGTCATTTCCCAGAGCCATGATTGGAGTGATACACATGGCTCCTGTTCTCTGATCTGATCTTCTAGACCTGAGTGCCCCTAGAGTAAATCCAGTGCCCCTGAGATCTAGAATGGAATGCTTACAGAAACTTCCACTAAGGCCTTCCCAGACCTTAGTAATTTTAAGTCTTTAGATTCTTTTGTGGTTCAGAGTTTTTTTTTTTTTTTTTTTTAATTTTATGTGTTTGATTGACTAATCTGAAGGGGGAATTCCAGGAACTGGTACTAAGTAGTTGATTTTCAGATATTTTCCTGCAGATAGAGAAGAATTACTGTCCCATGAATTTGCTATATCTTCTGGTTTCTCTGGAGAGAAGTCATTATTCACTGGTAGATCTCTTATGAATCAGAAGTGTTTTTTTTTTTAAAGTACATTATAGTTATATGTAACAGTAGGGGTTCATTTTGACATATTCATAAATGCATAGAACATAGTTTTCTCCATTTCAATCCCCAGTGCCTCCCCTTTCCCTCCTTCTCTCCCTCCCTCTGATTGAACTAGGAAGAGATTTTATTCTACTGAGGATTACTTGAGCTGCTTCTATGTAAAAGTCACTTAATAATATAAGAACAAAAGGAAAATATTCAAAAGGATAAGGGATGTTGGTCACTCATTTAGAGGCCATTTTATCTTATTCAGTAAAACAATTAGTAAAGGAAGTCTTTAACCTCCTTGGTTTATTCCTAGGTCAACTTTTGTTTGCTGGAGTTGTTTTTGTTGCCATTGTGGATGGCATGGCTTTCATGGTTTCTTCCTCAGAAATATTGCTATGGGTGTATAGAGATGCTACTGATTTTTGTATACTGATTTTGTATTCTGCAACTTTACTGAATTCATTGATCTGTTCTAAGTCTTTTGGTGGAGTCTTTATATATTGAATCATATCATTCACAAACAGGAATAATTTGACTTCCTGTTTGCATTTGTTAAAGTTCTCTCTTTTGCCTAATTGCTCTAAGACTTCCAGTACTATTCTGAATGAGAGTGGCAAGAATGGACAACCTTATCTTGTTCCACATCTTACAGGAAAAGCTTTTAGTTTTTCCACATTCACTGTGATGTTTACTGTGCATCTGTTACATATAGCCTTTATTATATTGAGGTATGCTCCTTCTATACTGAATTTGTTTAGAGTTTTTATCATGAAGGATGTTGAATATTGTCAAATGTTTTTGTACATCTATTGAGATAATCATGATTTTTCCCCTTCATTTTGTTGGTGTGATGTTTTACATTTATTGACTTGCCTATGTTGAACTATCCCTGCATTTCTGGAGTAAATCTTATTTGATCATATGAATGACCTTTTTGATGTGCTGTTGGATTTGATTTACTAATACTTTGCTGAGAATTTTTGCATCTATGTACATTAGAGAAAGTGATCTATAAGATTTAGTTATTGCTATGTGATTATCTGTTTTCAGTATCAGGGTAATGCTACCTTTGGATTAGACAAGAATTTTCATTATTTAATGAAAAAATATTGGAATGCTAGGAAAGTTAAAAGTGAAAACAACATTAAAATTCCAGGAACTACTTAAAAATTAACCACAAATTACCTAGTAAGGGCATGATGAAGAAACAGGCACAGGGCCCTTGGTGCAAGTCCCTCTTCAGTCCTTTCATTGTCCTGTTGGATGGTTGGCATGTAAAAAAGAAGGCTATCTTGATAAGCATGTATCAGTTAGACCCACAGTGGACCACAGTTAGAGGGTTAGGAATTAAAAAGGCTTAGGGTATTAGCAGTGAGGAGGCTGTAAAACCTACATAGATGTTTGTACCCAGTCAAAGGGTAAGTTAAAGTCAACTGATCTTCCACAAAATGTCCTTGTCTCAAACTATTCCAGTCAACCAGAAGGCGATATCTCCCTGGGTTCAGGGTGGGTGGTAAGGGTTGTGGTCATGTTACTGGTATCATCCATGTATGGTCTTTCATGGGCCAATACTCTGTCCTTACATGTTTCAATACTTAGAGTTGAGTGGTCCAGGGTACACCCTACTCAAACTGTGGTTTGATCTCATTCCTGACAAGGGAGAACTGAAAGAGCTCAAGGTTGATTATTTGGACCTTGTGTTCCCCTTCTGGTAACCAATACATTAACTTATTAACTAAATATTTACTTTGGGGGAAATAAAGAAAAGAAAGAGTATTTGAGCGTTTGATCTGAAATTTAAAGGATGAATCAGACTTCCTTAGGCTATGTGCTGAGTTATACACAACATCTGTAACATGATTTGCAGGGCCCAGTGCAAAATGAAATGGTAGGATCCCTTGTTTAAAAATTGTTACTATTTTGAGATAATGACAGAGTGGTAAACCAGGTGAAAGCCCATTCTGAGCACAGGACATGATTTAACTGCATAGGTCACATGTTGTGTAGCTAGCCTTGGTGACTAACTTTGTTCTCCTTGCCTAAAATCCCAGTTTTCCAAGGACTCATAACCTGCTTTGTTTTTACCACTTTCTATTCATCTTCAGTAACAAAGTCTGGATCCTACTAAATGATGATAGACTTTTCTGTCTGCCTTCAATATTGCCCCATGCTCTGGACTCTGCATATGATATGCCACTGCAGCTGTGACCCTTTGATGCCACAGTAATACCCGACTTATACCTGTAATCTGCTGCTGTATGTTAGTGTGTTCTATGCTGCCCTGTCATCTGGACCCTCTCTCATCAATGGCTGGACTTTCTCTTACCTCTTGACTCAAAGAAGGGGTGAAAAACTGGGTATAATTCTTGTCCTAGACTTTTAAATTCTTAGGCTCTGGAGATCAAGGTAAGAGGAAAGTGAGAGAAACAGGAAGGGAGGGGAGGAGGGCAGGAGGAGTGAGAGATGGAAACTGAGATTGTACAATCATACCCCTAGAAAAGCAATGTCCTTAGATTATCAACTCAAGTGGACTAGATGAAAAGAGGTGTGATTGCCTTTTGGGACTTTTATCTTAAAGATCTTACCACTCTCCAAAAAAAAGTGAATGAATGAAAAGATAATTGCTCCCTAAAGATAGAACAGGAATTTTGATATGCACATGGTTTTATAACTCAGTATTTTCTTTTCTCCTCTTGGAAACCACCCAAAAGTGCACTCAATTTTTGGCAAAACTGAGAGAGAAACTCCAAAATATTTGTAAGCATTTCCAAAAGCAATCAAGTTCACTCAGGAGCTGCATGGAAAAAACTGGAGAGGAGCCAAGCAGAGATCTCCAATGTAAGAAATCAACTGTAGGAGGTCTCAGAAAGTAATGATAAAAATACACTTTCTGAAGTTAAGAGGCCCATGAAATGGGCAAGACCTTGCCTGCAACAGTGGAGGTGGAAATGGAAGCAAGCAAACTAGTTTAATTCAGAGAAGCAGAGAGGAACTAGACAGGGACTATATGACCAATCATAGAGACAAACCATATTTTCAGAAAGTAGTCTGTCTTGGTGGCAGATCAGAAAAAGAGAGCCTCCAATTGGTGAATCCCAGATAACTCGCATATTACCCTTGTCCTTCCTTGCATATAAGAGCCAGGATGTACAGAAAAATGTTGCCAGTGTGCAAAAATTGTAAAAAAAAAATATATAAGAAATAAATGCAAAACAGAAATGCAAGAATTCAGGACATGATGGAAAGAAAATAGAGATAAATAATTCCGGATCAACTTGGAAAGGAAGTAGAAGAAAAAAATAAAACCTAAACAGACATGAAAATGAAACTGAAAAAAACACAAGGCCAAACAGATAATGCAGCAGAAGCAAAAAACAATTAGGAGCACAGTGGATAAAAAACAAAAAGAAGAAATGAAACACATACAATTATTTTTAATATTAGAGAAAATGAGAGAGTTAAGGCAATGCTAAAGTGGAAAATTATAGGCATATTTATAGCTATACATGAGAAAATTTAAAAACAAATGAAGTGAGAAAAAGCAATAAAATAAACTTAAAGAAAGCATGGAGAGAAAAGAATAACTTAATAAGTACTAAAATAGTGAGACTTAAATAAAATCAAGTTTGTTCCTTAAAACAAATAATGAATTACTTACTAACCACAATGGCTGAATGTTTATGTCTATACCACACTCCCTCACCAAGATCTTTTTTTTCATATAGTGAGATCCTAATCCCAAGGTGACAATGTTTAGATAATGGGTCTGTAAAGGGATTAATGTCCTTAAAAATGAAGCCTGAAAGAGTTCCCTTGCCCATTTCATCGTGTAAGGGCACAGATAGCAGTCATCTATGTATCAGAAAGCAGCCCCTCACCTGACCTGGAGTCTCCTGACCTTGGACTTCTCAAATTCCAGAACTGTGAGAAAATTATTCTATCATTTATAAGCTATCCAGTTTATGGTATTTCTATTCTAGAAACCAAAATGGACTAAGACATCAACCCAATAAGGAAAAAATACAAATAAGTAAAAGTTTTAAAAAGAGGTAACCACAGAATGGTAGACACTTAAAAACTCATAAGAGAACAGATTCTTCAACTCCATGTAAATAAAATTTAAAACTCTGATAAACTGAATGTTCTTAGGAATATATAAATTATCAAAGTTGGCTTCAAAAGTGATAGAGAACCTTGTGCCACTCTTGCTGTGTCTGCTCAAACTGTGGTCTAACCCAGAAATATGGCCTCAACATGAGCTGTAATAACTCTGTCAGAGCTTAACAGATGTAGGCTTCATCAGGTTGGACTGTCATCAGCCTTGAAGGGATTATGGAAGCTTCCACCTGACCAAAGAAATAATGCATCTTTTACAATAAACAGACAACCCTTAATTTAAAATGTGTACACTAAAGAAAAAGTGCACACTTCCTAAAGATGAAATAGAGAGTTATTAAGGGGATCTCCTGTACCTCAAAAGATGTTTCCACAGAAAAATTCTACCAAACCTTTAAAGGGAACATATTTACAATGTTGTTTAAAAGTATCTAGTACATCAGGGGGAAAATATAAAAGGGAACACTTCAAAATTCTTTTTATGTAGTAAGCATAATTCTAATACCAAGTGATGATACATAACTCACAAGAAAATCCCAAAATTACAGAAAATTCCAATATAGCTAATGGTAAAAATCCTAAATAACAACACTAGTAGATGGAATCCAACAGCACATTAAAAAATAATGGCCAAAACGCACTCCAATATTTAGAATTAAATATAACTTACCATGTTGATAGTATGTGAGCATTGCTATTTTAGTTTTTTTCTCTATTTTAGATTTTTCAAAAAGAATAATTCCTATGCATGAGAAAATATATCTTTTGTGCTGCAAAAATCAATAGCCTGCCTAGGAACTGAAAGGACGGAAAATAAGATGAAGGAGACAGTTTTTTCACTGTGTATTTTGAAATATTTGTGATGTTTAAATCACATCCACAAATTACCAATCAAATGTTTTACAAAAGAAAGCACCATCTCCTCAGAGCTTTCTTCTACCCTCCACTCCAGTGGCACTGGTAGAGAACCCCTCCCTACTCTGGGTGAGACACCCATAGGTCCCTTTCCTCATCTGACTTGAGAGAAATGAGAGACTTCAAATCCAAAAGATGCCAGAGGAAGCCAAGAGAACAACAGGAACACACACCCATGCATCTTAGAGCTTTTAACCTTCTCTCTTCTCTGTCCCTCATTTACCATGCTCAGAACTTTGGCCCAGGAATGTCCATGCTCTGAGAGGTGGGCTGAAGGAGAGAAAGGAGATGGAGGGTACGTCTATGTGAAGGTGGGGTAAGGCAGGGAGTGCACTTTGAGAGCCCCCAAGGGTTGGGTATGTCCTTAGTACCCATCTGCTCGATCTTGCTTCCCTTGATCATTCAAAGCTAATGGTAAAAAATCTGAAGGTTAAAGAAGTGGGACCAGTTACAGCACTAATAGACAAGTTTTCTTCATGGAGAAAGAACATGAAAAGCTTTAAAAAGAGAGCCTCAAATCATTAAAGGGAAGGAATCGAAAAGGAATTAAAAATTCTCTTCCCCAGGCCTATCATAATTGGTTTGAGAAATCTCAAAGATACTGTACAAAAACATATTCAAAGATGCCACATAAGTCAACTCTGCTCATTTACTTGAATCAATCTTATGTAAAATGACTACATGTCTAAAATACAAGTTTAAGAATTATTCTAAATTATCTGGAAGAAATACAAACATTTCAAAATGTGTCAAGAGTATTTCGCCTACATGTTTACTTTTACACCTCCTTTACATGAATTTACCTTTTTTTTCCCCCTTGAGACAAATGGTAAAAATAAATAAGAAGTTCTAAGTCTGTGAATGATCAATTTAAAAACCTTGATCTTTGGTTAAGAAAGGGAATAAAATTACAACTGAACATAAAACCAATAAAATTGTGAATTTGAATAGCAGTCATAGTGATTTATACCTTTTCTGTTTAATCTCAGGGCTCCCCAAATAGTTCATCTGCAATTATTTAAGCACCATTACTTCCATCTCATTTTTTTTTTTTTTTTAGGATCAAAAGTGCATCTTAGGGAACAGAATCAACACTACAAAACAAATCAGGAGTGAGAACAAATAACTGGCTCTTGTTCTTTGATCAGTTGGTGCTGTGGTTCCCAAATTTTGTGTGTGTTTAAATCACACTGAGCATATTTTCATGGAATTTGATAACTTTCATCTATTTTGGAGTCCATGCCTCAATTCTTCAATTGCTTTAATCTCTCTGCAAAACCAAGGTTGTGAGTGTTCATATGGTCCCACAGGTGTCCACATCTTGAGGGCACAAAGTTTATCCAACATCCTTCCTGTAATCCCATGTACATTTCCATATGGGTAGATGATAAACACTATGCTACAAACTTAAACCAGATGGAGACTTGGCCTCGTGAAGAATTATGCTGAGCGTTATCTTCCCAGATCTTCTCTCTCTCTCAGACTGGACCACAGCCAGCCTGGGAGCTGCCAGTCAAGAGAGAGAACACCTGCAGTTGGAAAATGCGACATATGGCACACTGGGCAATGTGCCAGCTGCCTTTTGGATTCTAAATCTGTCCAATTTTTTATGAGATGCAAGCAATTGCTGTTTTAGAGTTTGAGGAGGTGGCAGGGAGAAGGAACAACAAGAAAAGCAACCCTCAGAAAGGCAGTATCTTTTTTTAGCTCCATTGGTGACAAATGACTGACTCACTGTCTACTATGCACGGTGAAGTAGGAAGAGATCATAAGAAGTATAAACACCAGAGTCCTAAAAGATAGACCCAACTTTGAAAAGGACCTTTGTAACTCGACCACTGATGGGACCTCTAGTCAGGGTGAAAGTGATGGCTCAAAAGAATCTGCATCTGGGAAAACACATGATTGGCAGCAACTTTCTCAAACACCTTAATAGGAAGGTGCATCTCCCATAATATAGTTTCCAGGTCACCCACGGGTCTTGGGTTGAGTTCCCTAGATGGAGAGCCCAGGCCATGTGATTTTGCAAGTGATTTATTGATAAAGAGACAAGATTGTAAGAAACTGGGGGAGGGGCAGGCAAAAGCTAAGCCAGGATGTAGTTAACTGAAGTCTGATCTCAGCATGGTTGCCTAGGGAGCTCTAGCGTGTGAATAGCAAGCACCACAGAGTTATTTCACCTTGAGGAAAAGGTGCCCCCATATTAGTCATTTGCTAGTCACAGGCCACCCCTAAGGGAAGGAAAGGGTGTCATCACTCAGGCAAGGCAATTCAGCTTCAAAAGGTCATTCCCCAGTGAGAAGTACAGCTGTCAGCCATGAGAAGGCAGCACTCACGGCATAAAAGGGGTAGGAGGGTGCATTATCATAGAGGTGGGCAGGACACCAGTAGCCACTACCACATAGTGGTATTTCCTAGACTAAAAGTCAATCATTTAGCCCTTAAGCCTATATCCTTTCTTTTAATTTATTTTTTATACTACTTTGTTACAGATGAAGTGTTTGGAGTAGAGTGCCTTACAGCTTGTGTTTAAAAATTTCAACTTCTCGTTATGTACGGTGTATTCTTCTTCAAAATATTTTAATGGACACACTGGGTTCCTCACTAGCTCCCAGCACCACATCCTCTTTTCTGATTCCCAATCTCCAACCATATTTCCTTTTCCTAATACTTCTGTACTCCTGAGGCTGCCCATGCCCTATCCCTAGAGCTCCTCAATGATGGCAACTACTGCTTTATAGAAGGAAGCAGAAGAGACAAGGGCCCAGAATTTTTTCCTCAGAAAAGAAGAATCCCCCTAGGACGAGCCTCCTTTCTGCACAAGTGATCTTCACAAAATTACCCACGTTTGGCCTCTGAGTTCTCAACTGCTAATTATACTCTAGGCAGGACTAGCTTTTGGTGTGAGTAGCCTATGGCTGTAATTTAAAGGACTCTGAGAGTAAAATACCCTTTTGACTGCTTAATCTTCAATCGGAACCATCCTTATTCATTCATTCATTGTTTCTCTCAGTAAATATTAGGTCTTGCTACATGTTAGACACAGCACCAAGCACAGTGTTCCTATGCTCCAGGGATTTACAGTTTATTCTAGGGACACATGCACACAGGAGAGCACTGCAAGCAGAGAGAGCATCATTCGTGAAGGTGCAGTGGCAGGAAGTGCCTAGCTGTGGTGGAGACCCGCAGGGTATTCTGTGTGGCTGGAACCCAGGGTGAGGGCAAGTGAGAGAAAAGGCAGGAAAGACAATGAAGAATCTTGAATGCTTTATCCTGAGATTCATGAGAAGACACTGAAGACTATAGTCACCCCTGAAAGTAGAGTGTGACCCGATAAGCTTTGCATCTTAGAGTATTCTAAATACTGTTTATTTCTAAAAGCAATATGGTGGGTGGATTTTAGGGAGTTGGACTGAAGGCAGGGAACTCAATCTGGGTAAGAAATGACACATTCATGAACTAAGGAGGAGTAGGGGGACATGCAATGAAGTACAGAAGGCTTTTTGGTTGTTAAGGAACATCCTTCTTCCTGAAAGTGTAGGATGTATGTGATAGAGCAGTTCAGCATTTAATAGGCACAGACATGTCACTCAGCAAAGCTAAGGGACATAACTGACCAGTGGCAGAAATGAGCCTTGAATGCTGGTCTCCTTGCTTCATCCTGGTGTTCCCATAAATGTTGTAGTCTAAGTGTGTTATTTCATCAATAGTTGAGTCTCACATTTTGCTAAATAAATCAGATAATCTATCACCCACCCTCAGGCACTCCAGTTTAAATGTCAGCTACAAATACCTACTGCTACAAATTCCTGATTTTGCCCATGCGTTATTCAAGATTTCATCACCATAAGCTTATTTGTATACAGAATGCCTGTTTTATGCATGGCCCTGTTCTGGTCATAATTTCCACTCTGGGACACTGTGTGTAAAACAATAGTAGGATATGTTCCATAATTTGCTATTTTTTCAGACACTTAACTTTCTAATGAAGTGATTCAAAGTAGCTCACAATGGAGAGCTGTACGAAGAAGAAACCCTGAACTCTGGCAATTGGGCATAAATAACTAATATTCAAGCTGCACAATCACATATCCTTGAAATATTCTGAGGATAGTCTACTCCAAGTATACAAGTAGAGTGGTTGTTTATTCTCTCTTCTATTCAAAAACACAGTTTCTATCTCATGGAAGGGCATTCTCTGTACAGCTTTTCATCTATAGTTGAGCAGGGCTTTCTGTATCTGGCTACTTATGGTCAGGTGCTGGGTATCAGTACACTTTATGCCTTCAGGAAACAAGGGGGGTTTGTCATTTATTGGGTATCTGCTAAACCAAGTACTGAGCTAGATGATTTGCATATGTGACTTCATTCAATCTTCTCCACAAGTCTGTAAGGCAATGTAATTTATCCTTTTTTACAATTAAGAAGAGTGTTAGATAAGTTAAACAATTCATCAGAGTTTCGAGTTAAATGTGCAACAACATATCTATGAGTGCCTGAAACTTTTTAAGGTCTTTGCTAGTGGCTTTAAAGTATTTATCTGAACTTCTCTAAGAGAGAGGTTTCAGATGAAGCAACAGAATACAGAAAGTACATTTGTAAGTATCAGAGGACAACAAATGCTCCCAGGATGCTCACACCTGCCACAAGGGTGATGTAAAAACAAAGGGATGAACTACTGACCAGAAATGCATCAAGATGAGATGATGCGCCTTGATTGCTCCTAGCCACACATGGCTGCCATTTTCCATGGAGGACTCTATGCCCAATTAAGGGTTTCTGTGTCCAAGTGTCACAAGGGAGACAAGAAGAGAAAGAAAAAAGAAGCAGACACCAAAGTTCCCCTAAGAGCCCCAGAGTCTATGACCGTGTCTCCCACTCATTCAGGAGCTACAGCTTCTAGGAATCCCTGCTGACTGAAGCCTCAGGAACCAGCGGACCACACTGTCCAGGTAATCTAGTGAAAGCGGAAACAAATTCCTCAACCAGTCAGGAGTTTTATTAAGACAATGGAGACTCATAAAAGGGTTTCTATGAAACTATCAATCTAATAAAAGTCATATTTAACTCAGGGAGATATTTATTATATTTTAACTTTTAAAATATTATCTCTTAACTATACACAATTTCAAGGATAGGAACATAAAAGTTTTTTTTTTTTAAGTACAAAGCACTCACATTTAACATTACTATGCTTACTCTTTTAATATTTTCTTCATGAGAAATAGAGACTGTGCTTTGGCTATTTCAGCAAATTCTCCCTGGGGATAGGATTCAGTGTCGATCAGTCCTTATCATAAGCTGTCCATGTGTATGCATGGCTTTTCCCTCCCACCCCCTCATTCTTGTTCATCTTTCCTCAGTTAAGTGCCACTTCCTCAGTGTCGTCCTCCTGGATGTATCAGGTTACTTGGTTAACACTTGCCTGGGATGGTACTCCTATCTTTGAATCACATTACTATGTGCCTCATCTGCTCATTTCTGACCTTATTTGATTGATGGCTCTCTTTCCCTCATAATGGCAGGCTGCTTTAGAGCAGAGAATGCCTTGGCTTTGCTTACCAGTTCATGCACACTGTCACAGTGGCTGGTATGTGACAAACACTTGAGAAGTTTATTTATTGAAGGAGTGAACAGAAGAATGAAGCTGACTATGAGGAATCATGTTCTGTAGCGACTGGCATCACAATGAAATGTTCAACACAGATCAGCAGTTGTCAAACAATTGTGCGACTATCTTCAAGTAGTTGATACTCCTTCAGATGTGTACTCCTACGAAGGATACTCCTAAAGGGGTATGAGTTTCTAGTTTATCTAGTAAGATTTTAGTTAATATTTGCCCTAAATCATTTCTTCCCCCTCCCCCATTTAGCAATAAAAAAAGGAGAGAGACTCTAAGGGGCATTGGTTCCTTGGAACTCTGTCATTTTAGTAGAAGCCATTTATACACTCCTGTTTCCTCCAATGTCTGGATCTTATATACTGAAAGGGTGACAAGAATCGTGAACAATATAACAACTGATATCTGAAATACTGTTTCTTAATATTTTTATATTATTTTGCTATTTTACATATCTTGAGTGGTGTGTGCAAGTTGGAAAACCTTTGATGGAATTTTTGTGTTTGTTTTATTTTTCTCTAATGACTGTCAAAGACGATCCTTTTGGTTTCACTCATTTTAGATAGAAGCAAATAGACATATGTCAATAAGAAATGCATGGGATAAGATCTGATAATTCTTGTCAACAATAAGCAAATGCTACCACTCCAGTTTCTCTAAGCTCAGCAAACACAGACTCAACATATTCTGCATCTGGGCAAGAAGAGATAATTTTTATTTCTGCAATAGGCCAGGTCAGTAACAATATCTTTTAAAGAGTTTTCCTGAAAATTAAAAGGCTAAAACAATGCTAGAAAAAAATCACGGTGTGTTGGATATCGTGTTATTTCATTAGAGAAAGAATAGAAAACAGATTATCCACCATTTTCATACAGTCTGGATAAGCATTTCCTAAAATAGTTTTGAGAAAAAGCTAGTGTGCCTTAATTTGTTACTACTACATTTGGGAATCCAGCTCTAGGCAAAGTTAAATGATTTCCTTCATTGTGGGATTTCTCAGAGTTTATGTGAACGATAAAAGTCACCCAAAATGGATTTATAAGCATGAACATTTCAAAAACATACTTGGCCAAATGGTCTTTTCTGTAAAACATAATTTTTTTGAAAATTATTTTTTATTGTGGTAAAATACTACAAAATTTACCATCATAGCCATTTATTAAGTATATGGCTCACTAGGGTTTAGTATATTCACTTATTGTGCAAAAGGCCTCCAGAATTTTTTGTCTTATAGATCTGAAACTCTATACCCCTTAAATAACAACTCCCCATTGTGCCATCCCCCTGCTTCTGGAAATCATCTTTCTATTTTGTAAGACATGATTTTAATACACCAAAGAAACAGAATATTTGAGCAGTATGCTGAGGAATCCTGGTTCTGTTAAAAGATTAAAACCACCAGGATAGAAGTAAGAGATGGTTTACAAAACCACTGTAAAGGTTTGCTATTTCATAGAATATGTCTAAACCACTTGTTTAAACTCAGTGGTTTTCTCTGAGGATAAGGGGTCACATCTTTGTGAATCTATACTTATACCATTACTTATATCTCTTTCCTGATTTTATCTTGGAATATGATTCCTCCAATTTCTCCAGTAAGAAGAACCTATCTTCTCTCTTTGCAACAGAAATCAAAGTGTCTCAGGAACACCTCCTTCTATATCTTCAATATTTATTTCATTCTGCTTTCTATATCCCCATTCTGGAGCCTCAGGGTCCTTGAGGCCAAAGATAATTTCTTAATCTTTTTATTCACCTTAGGCTCAGCATACTGCTTTTTCATAATAAACATTCAAATATTTGTCCAACTGAATTGAACTGGATTCCTGAACAGACCTTCTTTGAAGTTCTTTAGAAGCAAATCAAAATTTAATTATTCAGGGAGGACTTGGATCTGGGCCTTCCAGCAGGCAGAGGATGAGCTAAACAGGACTGGAATAATTTTTCTTATATCGTAGAAAAATTGGATAGAAGCAGAAGGTCTTCAAGTCCATTCACATAATTCCGCAGAGTGGACCACACATACCTCCTGGTTGGAGACGTTTTCCTGCTCCATGAGATTGGCAAGTCTGAGAGCAGAGTGGGGAGTGTGTGGGTAAATAGTATACACTGAGCACCTGAAAATAAACTTTTTCTAGAGGACAGTGTGAGGATAGGAGTGGGCTAGACTCAAAATGGAAGATACGTATGTCATAAAGCTTTATAAATATTTTTCCCAAGTAGATGATTTACTTTTTATGTTTATTGTTGCTTACAGTGAATAGGAATGTCAAGGACGATTTTTCAGAGCAGTGTCTTCAGATGTTCTTTGTCAAACTCAATTTTTAAAACAAATTTACTGAAAGATTTATTTAATGTTTGCTATATGCAAGTTGCTATTCTAAATGCTTTACATTGTGTCTAACTCCCTCAACCACCTCATGAGATAGAAACTGTTCTAATCTAATTCTTAGAGCCAGGAAAAATGACGAACAGAGTACTTATGAGCTTGTCCAAGGTCACACAGTAAAGAAAGGATTTAAAATCAAATTGCTCTGACTTCAGAGCTTAAGTTCTTCACCACAACTCAGGAATAGATGGGCATAAAGTGAACAGTGAATAAATATGCGTTTTCCTGGCACATAATGGAAGAAAGTCATAAGATAAAAGAGGATTATAAAAGCTTTTATGAAATTAGGTTCCTTGCCTTCCATTTGCTATTCATTCTTATAGCAGATAAAAGTAAATAATTGCAGGATATTTAGGTGTTCCACTGAGAAGTCCTACTGAGGAGAATCTTTGTTTTTTTTTTTTTTAAAGGTCTTTATCATCATTAAGAGAAAAATTCAGAAAAGCAAACCATAAATTGCACAGGAAAACATATTAATGATGGAAAACTTATATTTGAAAGAAGCATTTACTCCCTTCAGATTCTAGGGGTAGTTATTCTCACCACTGATACATAATATGTTGTTAGGATTGCTATTTCATAGAACATGTCTAAACCACTTGTTTAAAAACAATTCTCCATTTCAATGCCTCTAGTTTCAAAAAGAATAAAATCTTAACTTCATTAAAATTAGGGTTATTTGAAAATCGGAAACTCTTTTCTTAGTTTATTATTAAATTAGTACTTGTCATCATTCTCCTAGAGGGTTTAATGAAGTTTTCTGTGATATTACATCAAATTTCGATCAGGTTTAAAATTTCAATCACAGACGGAATTAAAGCAGTTTATAATGAAATTGCATTTCACACAAGACAGTGTCATTTAGCAAAGGACTGAATTCAATGAAAAGAGATTTATAGGACAATAACCACATGTAATGATACTAATGTAACACACCAAATGCACAGAAAAATACTGGGTCAACTGGGTAAATGTGAATATGGACTTGATTTCAGATGAGATAAAATTTTACTTTAAAGGAAAGGAAACTAATGGTTTAGAAAACAGGTTACATAACAATGGGTGCAAAAGGATAGCATTTTTGTTAATTAAAAAATGTAAGTATTTGAAAATACTTATGCATTGATATGCATAAAGGACCCAAAATACTCTTCAGGAGAGTCTGACAGTAGTGATCTCAGAATGGTAGGATGGGATGTTTTGATTTTTGTATGCCTTTATTTTTAGTATTCTACAAAGCACATGTGTTATTTAAAGATTACTAAAAATTGAATCCTCTGAAAACAGTACTTCATTTGATATCCATTTGATAAATAGTGAAGCTGGATTCTCTCTACTTCTCATCTTAAAACTATGTAAAATTCATCAGTGGCAGGAGGGTGTCATATAGAGTTTGCTCAATCATGGTAGGATAGTATATTTTTGCTAACCTTAAGTAATAAAAGTTTTACATTAGGTTAAAATATTCATGATCCAACTTTACTATAAAGTTTATCACAGCATTTATACACATTTGTTAAGATAACTCACTTTCAAGGCATAAATTCAAACAGAAAGTTGTATATATGAAACTTCATTATACATCTTTCTGGTTCTATGAATTAAAATAAAATATATCTGGGGAAAATGAGGCACAGAAATTGTGTTCTATATGTGTAATATGAATCGTAATGCATTCTGCTGTCATACATAACAAATTAGAATAAACAAACAAACAAACAAAAAAAAACGAGGCACAGAATGGTTATGGAACTTGCCTAAGGTCAAAGAATAGAGGATCTTTTATCTGAGTTTTGCCAAGGTTTCCCATAAGAATAACAATAATTATTAACACCCGAACTTGAAGTCATCATCCTGGTTTTGAATCCCAGTATGACCGTATATGAGCTAGGTGAGGTTACTGAAACATTTTATCCTCTCATATAACATGAGAGCAATGATAGCCTTCTAATATTGGTGAGGAGCCTTAAATAAAATAAGGTTGATTCACTATAAACACAGGGTCATAATTCTGAAGGGGGCTGGGAGAAAGAGAAGACAACATTGAGGAAGCCATTGGCTTTGTTTCAACAGGGCCAACAAAATATCACAACTGAGTACTGTCATCACCAGTAACTATTATCACCACCAAAGCATTTAGTAAGAACATTTCATGGGCTGCTTTGAACTGGATTTCAAGTATGGTTCCAACTTCTAAAATCTAAGACATTATGAACACAACACACGGAACTATACTAAAAGCAAATGAGCACATACTATGGAAAGAAGCATGTGTCTTTTTCATGCACTTAAAATATGATGAATGAAAAAAAACAAAGGAATTCCATGTTTATAGAGAGAAAAAATCTTTTTTTTTTCTTACAGGCCAAGGATGTCTTTATATAAAAGCTGAGATTTCTAGGATTCACTGGAAACTTAGGCAGTTTCAACAAGGAAAGAGGGGGAATAGCCACTCAGTGAGCTGGGTTGGGAACTGGTGGGAAGTCAGTGTCCTCGATGTGAGGTATAGGTTGCCCAGAAAAGGTCCCATATGTATTATGAAAAATCAGATTATCGAAATGAGAGTTGTAATAAAATAAAAGAGATGGAAAAGCTAGAGGAACTTCTGCAAAGATAAAACATCAGTGAAAAGACAATTAAAAAAAAAAAAAAAGTGACCTGACATGTGGTTGTGTTGGGGCTGCAGGGTGGTTCAGGAAACGAACTTGGAAGCCAGTGTGCCTGGGTTCAGATGTGTATTTGGTAGTCACTAGCTCTGTTGCTTACAGTTTCCTCATTTGCACAACAGGGAACAAGAGTGTTATTATCAGAGTCAGTGAGTTTATATCTGTAGAGCTATTTGTGCTTGCAGTGTGAGCACTCAAAAGGTTGGTTACATAAGCTGGTACTGATCCTGGGCCAGGCAGGAAGATGGACATGGTCTTGCTTCTCCTAGCCAGTTTAGTTTGAATTGGAGTACTACAATTTTTAAAAAACCATGTTATGACCAATATGTTACATGAATTGGTCCATGTGGAAAACAGGCTCACAAAGAATAGAACAGTTATTAAAAATAAGAGGATGAATATGGATTAATCTCTGCTTGTGAAATAAGTCATTTCTCTACATTCAGAATTATCCTGCCAGAGAGACATGAAATTGAATCATCAATAAAATGCAATTCTGGCTAAAGCCATTTATCTCATCATATCTTCCTTCTCTTCATTTTGAAAATATGAAACCAAATACTAAAAACAGAGAGAAAAGAACCCCCAACAACATCCATTTCCTTCCCTCATATCTCCCAGCTGGTTTATTCTGCCTCTCATGGCTACCTGTACTCTATTTCAGAATGAAGTACTAGACAAGGTGTGGTCTAACCAAACTCCTGAACATAACCTACCTGGGATTATGCATTCTCAGAGTGTAGCATTCAAATGTCAGTGACCACTTTCCTACATTTTCTATTTCTATTATAACATAATTGTGCTACAATTGTGCTCAGAGAGAATGTTAGATTAGGTATAGGCATTACTACATAATTCCTATTTCTTTTAGGACAGTAATTTTATTTCATTAATGCTCTGGAAGTTAAGAAATGTCACCTTTGTCTAGACAACACACACAAAAATGCTACATTAATTCATGTTAATTAAAGTTTCTCTGATAAAGATTTTTCATAGACTTCTAGAAAACTAGAAACAAAACTTAAGATTTGTCTCAGGAAATAGAATTCTGCCACTGCTAATGGTAATTTAGAAGGAGGAATCATCATGAATCCCGAAGATCCCAAAAGCTGAATTTGAGTGGGGTAAGCAGAAAAACTAATGAGAAATGCAAATTTTTAGTTATCTACCTCAGTCACATGACCACCCATTGGATTAGATTTATACCAAGTTTTATGAATTATTAGCCTGGTAAATGATATTAAGAATAGCTTAATAGGCTATTTATTTTAGGAGGAAACTTTCATTAAAAGAAAAAAATAGAAGTAAATAAACAGAATGCAGTTTGAGACTCCTGCAAATTAATATCTACCAGGAAGCAGTCATACAACGGGTCTCCGACCAGTACTTTAAAGCCACACTGTAAAATAAGCTGATCTTATGGGTGATATACACAAAACATGGTAGGGGGTTTAAAAGAGCCCATCCTTTTCTTGTTTATTACACAATACACCACCAATGAACTGAGAATAGAACAAAAGTCTATTTTTTTAAAAAAATATATATATTGCTTCTTTTTACTTAGACATGACAATAGGATTCATTTTGACATGATTATAAAAGCATGGAATATAATTTGTTCTGATTCAGTCCCCAGTACTTCCCCTTCCCTTCCCCTCCCCTCCCCCTCTTCCCTTCCCTGTACTCTACTGGTCATTCTGTTATTTACTTTTTGTTTTAGTTAGTGTATTATGGATGCAATAGTGTATTATGGATGCATTCACTGTGGTGTATTCATGTACGTATGAAAGAAAGTTAGGTCAGATTCATCCCTTGTCTTTCTCCATTCCATGCCTCCTCCCTTCCCTTCATTCCCCTTGTCTACTCCACTGATCTTTCATTCTTTTTCTCTCTGAATCCATTATTTTGAATTAGCTTCTGCATATCAGAGAGAACATTTGACTGCTGCTTTTGGTGGGACAGGCTTATTTCACTTAGCATTAGGCACAGACTGGTTATGGAACTTGCCCAAGGCCTAGAGGAGAAAGAACCTTTTATCTGAGGTTTGCCAGGGTTCCATATATTTACCAGCAAATGCCATAAAGTCATTCTTATTTATAGCTGAGTAATATTCCATTGTGTATATATACAACATTTTCTTTATCCATTCATCTGTTGAAGAACACTTAGTTTGGCTCCATGGCTTGGCTATTGTGAGCTGCTATAAACATTGATGTGGCTCCATCACTGTGATATGCTGATTTTAAGCCCTTTGGATATATACAGAGGAATGTGATAACTGGGTCATATAGTGGTTTCATTCCAGGTTTTCTGAGGAATCTGCATACTGCTTTCCAGAGTGATTGCACTCATTTGCAGTCCCAGTGACAATGTATGACTGTACTCCCCCCCGCACACACATCCTTACCGACATTTATTGTTACTTGTATTCTTGACAATTGCCATTCTGACTGGAGTGAGATAGAATCTCAGTATAGTTTTAATTTGCATTTCTCTAATTGTTAGAGATATTGAACTCAAAAGTCTGCTTTTAGGGCTGAGGGTATAGCTCACAGGTTGAATGCTTGTCAAGCATTCAAAAAGCCTTGGGTTCAATCCCCCTGCTTTTAGCCTTCAGACAATGCTTTTCTGTTTCTAGACAGGACTTGTCAAAATATGCAGCAGCCATTTCAGAAGTATATCAACGAGTTCCTAAGCTATCAGTGCTCACTTTATTTACTCCATTGACAGGAACTGGATCAAATCATCCATATGTCCACAGGGCAAAGTTTTGATGTGAGCATGTTAAATTGGAGCCAACTATGGAATGAATGATACTAGAACTGAGGGAATCAAACTGTCTTCTCTGGGAAGCACCTCAATTGTTAAAGGTAGGAAATGTTTTTGAATGTCCTTCATACTTTGGGAAATCTATCATTCTCCATGGAAACTGCTCCACACTGAAACATGTCTATACAACTCTCATTCTGGGAGCAGATCTTCATGTCCTGGCTTCCACTCACAAGGGCACAAGTGATGCTTGAATTTTCATGGTTTTCTATAACCCCAAATAATTGTTTTTCTCTTTGTTTCTAAAAACTTTAGGATGATCTGTCAATATAAGCCATCTAGACTCCAAAGCTGAAGCTACTAGCTCTTGGAGGCACTAGTTTCCATTCTTACCCCATTCTTGTAAAGAACAGAAAGTTAAAAATGGCATTCTAAGCCCTCTAGCAGCTAGAATTCTGGGTGTTGTGTATATTTTCTGCCAATGAGACAGCCTCATGTAAGTTTTGGCTAAAAAGACGGGTAGTTATGATTTCAGTATCTGGATTCCATATTCCAGTGTCCAGTCACCACCTTCCACAGTGGAAGCCAATTGAGGCAGGGGGAAGGCAGGAAAGTAGCAGCTTCCTGACCTTCATTTTCACTAATTGTGGTTTGACTTAGAAACCAACAGTCCAGATGATATCATTTAATTCTGTATATTAAATCTTCCTGTTTAAAATATCTACAGTGTAATGAACACTGACAGATATATATTTTCTGAGTTACATTTGCATAAAGATAACCCACATTGCCAATGTCATAGGAAGACAAAAACATCCTCATCATTAAAGAAATTCATGGATCATTCCATGAAAGAGAAAACCATTTGGTAAGAGAAAATGGGAAGAAACAGGATGGAGAGGTGGAGAAAAGGAAGAAGTCAAATGACTTGATGTTCAAGTTAACAATTTGCTTGACATAAATCCTCAATTACTGACAATTCATGTTTTCAATCTGTGTCTTCCCAAACATGGTCCTGTTTAAATGTATCTAATTTCTTGATTGGAGGAGGAGAAATCAACCCAAGAAAGATTATTAAGTTGGATATGCATCTATTTGCAGCTTGCCAAATAACAAAATATTGCCTATTTGTCATACAATGCAGTCTAATGCACAGATAACAAAATGAATTAATCCCCCAGAGTCAATTGGCTACTGTTTTCCTGAACAGAGAAATGACTGTATAATGTGTACTTCCCAGAACTTTATAGTGCACAAGCTATATTTATATACCACATCTCATTTCCTCTTCAACACACTGAGAAATTGATGGGCAGGAATTATTACTATTCCTGCTTTAGAGTTGAAGAAACTAACACTCAAAAAGATCCCATGTAATGGAGCTGCAGAAATGTGAGCTAAACTCAATTCTTCTTTCTCCAGCCTAGGTCCTTTCCACTGCCCAATACTGCCTTTTGTCAACTGTCACACTGGCCAAGTGAAATAGGCAGGCAGGGCAATCACTGCTCCCCTCCTATTTTACCTTGAATTTTTAAATGGTTTTATTAGTGCATTATAGTTATACATAATAGTGAGATTTTTTAAAACATATTCATACATTCATGGGATGTAATTTGCTCCATTTCAGTTCTACTACTTCCTCTTTTCCCTCTCTCTCCAAGTTTCTTTTCCTCTATTGGTCTGTCTTCTATTTATTGTTTTGTTGATTCACAAAGGTGAAATTCACTATGGTATATTCAGATAGGTACATAAAATAATTTGATCAATTTCATTTTACATTGAATTTTACTGATACCACCAGAGAACAATGAACTCCTTGCTCTGCCTTAGAACTACCCTTAGGTGCTACTATGGGACTTCATTAGATAAAAGTAAAAGAATAAAAACATTCTTTAAGAAAAAAACATTGGGAAATTTGGGCAATGTGAAGTTAAGAGAAAGCTGACATTAACAAGGGAGTTGACCATTGAAGAATCATTAGGATGAGTTTGTTCCTAGCAGGGATAAGCACTTTGGAAATAGGTGGACAATTGTGGGAGAAAGAATAATTAAAGCGAAGAGTCAGAAAATAAGGTTCCTGGAGGAAAACAATAAAAATCAAAACCAAAGCTCTTATTACAGATGCTGTTTCTGGGCAAATGCCATGTTGTTGGAATATGTGAAGTCCTACAACATGGTTTCATTTGATCATCATCAAAAGGTTTCAACTCCAGCTAAAATCCCTTTTAATCCATAGGCAGAGAGTATAGCTCAGTCAGGCTCCCAGTTCTGTTTATCCATAAAGTCTTGGTCCAACAACAACAAAAATAAATAAATAAAAGCCAGCTTGTTTCAGTTGGGTAGAGCTGGTTAAAATATTGGCATGGTTGAGTCTGAAAAAGGCTAACAACAAAATAGGCAGTAGAATTTAAAAATGCAATTGCCACTTTTCAGCAGTAAAAGAGCAGATTATTCCCAAATTACCCAGATATTTTTAGTAGTAGCATGAATATACACATTTTATGATATCTGACAGTTGATATGATATTTGACATTTCCTGCTTTCCTGAGGAAGGGCTAAAATTGAAGTATTTCCTACAAACACATTTACATGACGAACTTTAACAGTTCATCCTACAGTTTAGATGTATTCCAAGTCTAGCATTTCTTCAAAAACTATAATTGTAGAAGACTAAAATCAGAAACATACCCACTTGGACCACTAATATTGTTTGTTTTTAAATTTATTTTTACACATTCTCAACATCAGTAGTTAAAGACATATAAAATTTCAGATATTTAAATTATATGTAAAAGATTTCACAAATCTGTTGAAGCAATAAAGATGGATTTCTTTTTTAATTAAGGCTAACACTGCCCTGGAAAAAAATCAAATGCAAAAAAGAGTGTACCTTGCTCAAAAGTTAGATTCCATTTTAATTCAGGAACAAAAAGATAAATAAAAAGCCCTCTAGCTACTTATTTCTTTTCTAGTATTCGTTATTAAGACACCCTTCTTCAGCCAGTTTTGCAGGCTTATAGCTTCAGGGATATCTGATACAACTATAAACCAGATGGAATAGAGTTAGACATAAAACCACTTGGGTCCCTATTCCTGCCTTCCATATCCTCCATAGCCAAATATTAAATAAAGTATATTTTGGACTGTCAAGGGTGGCAGTTTGTGCCTTGAATTTTGATCTCCTCAGACACTATTTCTGCCCACCTTCTGCAATTCTTGTTGTATTGGTTTCTCTGAAGAAGACACAAAATGAAGTAAAAAGCCCAAGGCTATAGTTTCATTTGGGATTTAAATCTGTTACAATTCATGGAGTACATTGGCATACTGGGATCAGGACACAGTTTTACAGCTTGGATATGAGGATATGAGCCCCAAAAGCTCCTGTGTTGATGCTGGAATGTTCAGGAGTGAAATTATTTGATTATGAGTGCTCTAATATATTCAGTGTATTAATATACTTGATGGATTATTCATTTTAAAGGACTACTGTACTGGGTAGTAACTGTAGACAGGTGGGGCATGGCTAGAAGAAGTCTCTGGGGGCATCCCTTGAGGATTTTATCTTGTCACTCTGGCTTTTCCTGCTCCCTCTCTGCTTGCTGACTGTCAAGAGGTGAGCAGTTGTTATGGTGTGGATGTGAGGTATCCCTAAAAGTTCATGTGTAGGACAATGCAAGAAGGTTTAGAGGAGAAATGACTGGGTTATAACAGTCTTAATCTAATCAGTGAGTTAATCACTTGATGGGACGAACTGAGCTGTAACTGAAGGCAGTGGGTGTGGCTGGAGGAGGTGGGACATTTGGGGTGTGCCTTTGGAGTACATATTTGTATCTGGCAAGTCAAGTCTCTCTCTGCTCCTGATCATCATGTGAGCTGCTTCCCTCCACTACACTCTTCCACCATGATGTTCTGCTTCACCTCGAGCCCCTAGAGGAATGGAGCTGGCCAGCTATGGACTGAGACCACTGAAACTGTGAGACCTCAAATAAACTTTTCCTCCCCTATGATTATTCTGGAATAATTCCAGTTGTGTCTTTTAGTCACAGCAGCAAAAAATCTGACTAAAACGGCAGTTTTTGTCTACTATGCCCTTGTGCCTTGATATTCTACCTCATCTCAGACTCAGAGTGACAGACTAAGCTGATCATGGACTGAACCTCTGAAATCATGAGCTCAAAATAAACTTTTCCTCCTCTAAGTTGTTGCTAACAGGTACTTTGGTGACAACAATGAAAATCTGACCAACAGACATATGAATAGGTAACTTAATTGTGGAGTCAAATCCATTGCTTTAGGAATGTTTCAGAAACAGGAACCACTCCAGGTATGCCAAAAAGAAGAAAGTTAATAAAGGAACTAGTTACAGGGATGTTGGAAATGCTTAAGAAGCCAAAGAGAACAAAGTCACTTAAAGATCAGTAACTGTTGGAAACTGCCACAGTCCTCAGCCAGAGGAGCAGAGGCACGACTTGGAAGTTATGTGCAATGCTGCAAATTTCCAGCTGTATGTCACAGCCTAGCTGGGTGAGCTGTCACCCAGGATCCTGCTACTGAAAGCTCTGCTCCAAGACTATTCCCCATGTCCATGTCCAAGGCCAATAATGCTGTTATTGTTACTTCATTGTTGAACATCCTCTAGAAACTGGGTGCTTTGCATCTCCTCACAAACAGAAAATATTCCTGGTGCATGGGAACTCTATGCTGTGATAAACAACATTTGAAAAAGAAGGAAAGAAAGAAAAGAAAAACTCAACTAATCATCAGCTAAATAAATAATCCATTGTGACCACTTAAAATATAAAATAATTATCACTGAATAATTGCATGCAGTGATTTATAAAAATAGAGATTGCTCTGACATTTTGAATATTTTTTCTTACAAATAATCTTAATATTTGTAAAATCTTATAAGGAATATAATTTGTCGCTGTCTTGAGCAGCTAATTCTTAACAATTTGAGAGGAATAACTATTCAATATATGGAATTGAAAGTCTAAAGATCTCTTCAATGACTTGGATTTTAGATTTTTTTAAGTGCTTGCCATGTAGACATTATCCACATTTGATAATCAGAAACTTTTCAATTAGTTGTGAAACAACTAATTTGCACATTATAGACACAAGATAAGCATTTTATGACTCAATTAATGTGCCTCATCACCAATAACTCATTAAAAGCAAAACTCTAATTAATGTGCATTTTTAAGTCACAAGATCCACTTTTGGTGAACAGGGATGCCCATAAATCAATGTGATATTGGTGATGAAGTGAAAAGTTGCAATCCACACCTAGCTCACGCATCAAGATTAAATGAATCTATAAAGGAAAAATGCTGAGGAGGCTCTGCAGCAAAATGACAGAGGCATGATGAGGAGACTGGCTCATTGATCACAGCTAATAAGACAAGATCAAAGAAGCAGGTTATAACCTCTCTTCCTTTCCATTTAGTATTCCTATGCTATAGCCTAGATCATGAAGACAAAGAATAGGATTTTCAAGTAATTTCTACTTTATGAAGTAAATTTGTAATATAGGATAATATAGAATAGACTTGGCAATTAGGCAATTATGGCTCTTATATCTTTTAATCAAAACAGGAGCAATATTTATGCAAGATGCAGGAGAACTAAACAAACATTAATTGAGCTCATTCTACATGAGGGACTTGGGCCAGGTACTTTGCATACAGAACCTCACTGAATTGCCCTAATAATAATCTTAAATAGAGTTCCTATTCCATTTTATAGGTGAGGATACAGTCTCATACAAATTAAATTCCTTGTTTACAGGTTACTAATAAATAGAAGAGCTGGGATTAGAACTCTTAGGACCTTTCTCTTCCTTATAGACTTTAATTCTAGGCACTCTTGATAGCAATAATTTGTGGTAGTTGAGGATATAATAACTCAAGTATGGACTGGCAGAATCCCAATTCTAAGTAACCAACAACACTTACAATAATCCCTCATTGCTTATGGGTGAGGACCAATATAGCATATATTGTGGCTCTCTGTTTTATTTACCACAACTTAACCTGATGGGAGATTTCAAGGTACAAGAATACTAACTGTGCAACTGCACTAAGGCTGTAAACAACCTACATGTCTCTCAATAAAGCAATGGCACAATAAAATTCATCCACAGGGTGAGATACAGCACAGCCATTAAAATTGATGTCTGATATAAGAAGTAAATAAGCAGATTCTATTCATGTAAAAATCACACAAATCAATCTAGACATTTATATGCATAGAGATCACCCTAAAGAAAGAAAATGTTAGAAGTGGCTATTTCTGGGTGATAGTTTTGGGGAAGTTTTTACTTTATTCGTACTTGGCTAGTAGGGTTCTATCTGAAGTGTGAGGAGTAAAAATTTGTTCCCATGATGTAGGCTCCCTATTTACCTCTCTTATTGTTTCTCTTGCTGAGAAAAAAACTTTTTAGTTTGAGTAAGTCCCATTTGTTGATTCTTGTTATTAACTCTTGTGCTATGGGTGTCCTATTAAGGAATTTGGAGCCCGACCCCACAATATGTTATTGGAGCCAACTTTTTCTTCTATCAGACGCAGAGTCTCTGATTTGATATCAAGCTCCCTGATCCATTTTGAGTTAACTTTTTGTACATGGTGAGAGAAGGGGATTCAGTTTCATTTTGTTGCATATGGATTTCGAGTTTTCCCAGCACCATTTGTTGAAGATGCTATCCTTCCTCCATTGCATGCTTTTAGCCCCTTTATCAAATATAAGATAGTTGTAACTTTGTGGATTAGTCTCTGTGTCCTCTATTACGTACCATTGGTCCACCCGCCTGTTTTGGTACCAGTACCATGCTGTTTCTGTTACTATTGCTCTGTAATATAATTTGAAATCTGGTATCGCTATGCCGCCTGATTCACACTTCCTGCTTAGAGTTGCTTTTGCTATTCTGGGTCTTTTATTTTTCCATATGAATTTCATGATTGCTTTATCTATTTCTACAAGAAATGCCGTTGGGATTTTGATTGGCATTGCATTAAACCTATAGAGAACTTTTGGTAATATCGCCTATCCATGAACAGGGTATATTTTTCCATCTTCTAAGATCTTCTTCTATTTCTCTCTTTAGGGTTCTGTAGTTTTCATTGTATAAATCTTTCACCTCTTTTGTTAGGTTGATTCCCAAGTATTTTATTTTTTTTGAGGATATTGTGAATGGGGTGTTTTTCCTCATTTCCGTTTCAGAAGTTTTGTCGCTGATATACAGAAATGCCTTTGATTTATGCGTGTTGATTTTATATCCTGCCACTTTGCTGAATTCATTTATTAGTTCTAGTAGTTTCTTTGTAGACCCTTTTGGGTCTTCTAGGTATAGAATCATGTCGTCTGCAAATAGTGATAATTTAAGTTCTTGTTTTCCTATTTTTATGCCTTTAATTTCTTTCATCTCTTTCACCGTACTTGGCTAAATTACTTGAAAGTTTTAAACAATGAATATACCATTTTTGACAAAGCAATAAAAATAGTTTAAAAAGAGACTAAATACTTTTAAACCAATTTTGTCAGGTATGTAATATATATAATAAATACATTATATATTTTTTAACCAAAATGTTGACAGTTGTTATCAATGTGAAGTAGGATTACCATTTTTCTTTCTTCATACTCTTCTGTATTATTGATGTTTTTGTATATGTTACTTTTAGAATCAGAAAAAAATCTATAGCTCTAGAAAACAGAGGGGTAAGGCTCTTATGCCCAGCTTCATGGCATTCCTCCTCCCCCAATATTCCCATGCTTTGTAGATTAGATATGCTGAATCAGTTTGCCCTTGATTGCTTTGCCTTATTGATTCCAATCCCTTTGGTTGTCTTAACCTTGAACATGGCAGCCAAGTTTACTTTCCAACCTTACCAGCTTATCACCATGAAGACATTCGTAAAGCAGTAATTTGTATTAGCAGTGTCCCTTCTTTCCTGTCAACACCTTCTAAGACACCCTTCATGAGGAAATGAATCAGCTATTGCATACCTAGTATTATCAACCATAAAAAAAAATCTAGATCTATAGTCCCACTTCCATTTTCACTTCTCTCCCCCTTGATTTTTAGGAGGGGTTGGAATCTTCTGAAGATCATCACCCTATGGAGGGGTGAGGAGGTGTGGAAGAATATTTCTAGTAGCTATATTCATTCATTTCTACTCTGCTTTGTCTTTTTAGTGAGAGAGAGAGAGAGAGAACTAAAAAATTCACTGCACACTGGGGGAAAGGAGTTCATAAGCAAACCATGAAGGCAAACAGTTCTCTTTTTCTTTTTCTTTCCATTCATAAAGGAAACCTCATTTTTCATAACTACTTTTTAAAAGGCATTACTTATAATTGAGAAGTTAAGTAGGATCTTTTGATGTTAAGATTAGTGCCCTTTATGCCAAGCTCCATAAACAAACGTTTTGTTCTCTTCTTACCTCTTCAAGTCTCCAGATTTCTCTGATGGGTTCAGGAAATCCTTTTTCCCAAGAGTCCTCAGGAAAACTCAGAGGACCACAGATACTTCAGAGGGGGACAGAGAAAAGCATAAAAAATGAATTGTCATATAATATCTTTCATGAAGTGTTTTTTTTCTCCACCCTGGCTGTTTTCCTTAAATATTTCAATTAAAATGAGGAGTGAAAGTGTAAAAACACCCCCAGAAAGTTGTCTGAGCTGAGAGACGCACGTGAAGTGCAAAGGAACTAGCCTCCTTACGTGTCACCAAATAAGGCAATCTAGGCAGACCTCTCTGGCTGCTCATCCAGATGGAAAACTTTATTACCATGTCAGCATTTTTAGGGAGGACAACCTTAGGCACTAGTGCAGAAAAGGAAGAGCTTGAGGCTATCATCACCACAAAAGATGATGGAAAAGTACCACAGAGAAATGCTTATGTTTTCCAACTCAGTTTTCTGCCCTGATCAAATTACATATAGATTAGCAAAATGGACAGCAAGAATTATTTAGGAGATGTCAGTGGATCTGAGGTGAACTTTCTTGCTAAAGTTTAAAAAGATACAATATGAGCCACTATTAATTCATATATAAGGAGCAGTAGAAGTTTTATTCTCTGACCTGTCCTCAAAGAGATAAAATGTAGCAAGAGCCTGATGTAGTTTGTGGGAATGAAGTCCTTATGTGATAGCATTCTAGTTTCCCACTTCTGTGCTCTGCAGAGATTTGCTAAATATACTTAGATCATCACTCCTGTTCTCAATACATATCATGCCGTTGGGGAAGAAACAAGAAACAGCATGACATTTTCCATCAAGGCCCAGTAGCACTGTGACATGGCAGCTATTTTTGTCTTTTAAAGAAAAAGAAAATCATTGCAGAAGGTAGGGACTCCATCTATATCCTAATGCATTGCTTTGTTAGAAATCCTTGGGTGACACATCACTACAAAAACAAATAAGCACAGAGTCTCAGCACTGTCTCCATGGAATTCTATCTTTGAGTGTGGAAGTCAACTTCTTGGCTCTTGTCCCTTAGGGGGCCATACCAAACACTCACACTGGAATATTACCTTGAAGGAAATGAATTCTTTTAGAAGATAAGACATCATCTTAATTTTAATCCAAAAGGCAACTTAGTTTGTGAAACTGACTCTATTAGTACTGAAATGCTGTAACCAGTATATACAAGTTTTCATATAGCCCCAACAGACACTACAGCATATCTTCTTAAATGGATTTTACAATTCTGTCATTAAATTATTCCACACTTAAATGATCAAGTAAAAATAAAGCCAAGACCTAAATATAAAATCATTTCTTCTTTCTATTATTTAAAGACAAGCCATTTTCATTTCTATCAAAGCAATTCAAGTTAATAGTCTGGATACTGTGTCCTGTTATCTTGAATACCGAGAGACTTTATAATAGAAATATCTATAAAAAATCACACTGATTTTTACATTGAAATAGAGCATTGAACAGTTTTCATACAGTACAGTAATGGTTTTCAAAAAGAGGTTCCAAAATACTCATAAAGGGGGATAGGGAATTAGCTGAATGCTGTGGATTGACAGGCTATCAACAAAATAACACACATTTTTCATGAAAATGGCTAAATCACTATTTACTTGATGAACTGCAATGTAATGGCTCTGAAGGAGCCATTTTGCTGTATTGGCTAAATAATGTGTGTTTACCAAAACTGGGTAATTATAGAGTCATCATATAAAGCACTGTCTGTGCCTGCCAAGGAACGAGATGAACCTGCTGCTGGGTGAGACCTTGAAATTTGGCTACAGTTATTTCTAACTCTGGAACTGCAGATAGGAGTGAATAAACAATACACTAAAGAAGAGCAAAAGAAGAAATGGGATTTCCGACTACTTTCCCCTGTTCAATACTCCTTAAGACAAAAATGTCTACCAGCTAAATATGTGTTTCAAATAAATTATTGATATTAATGACAATAGAAGTTATACACATGACTTTGAAGAGGAAACTATAACCTCAAAATATACCAATTTAGTTGAAAATGATAATTTTTCATTAAAATGCATTTGGAAATCTAAAGAAAACCATATTTCAATTTATACAGCAAAAGATGATTCCCTACACAGTAGGGAAGAAAGCTAATAAAACACAAGAGGGGAAAAAGTGAACTTCAAATATTTGGTCATTTTGGACCTATAATAATAGTGACCTATAATAACAGTAGTTCAGCTTAATATATTAATAAAATCTGAAAATCTACTTTCAGATAAATGGATGTTTCCTTGTGTTTAAATTTATTTGTACAAAGATATACAACATGTAATGTAACATTTTTGAAGTTTTTTAATTAACAAAAGTGTTTCAAACAGAATAGGGAATGTTCAAATGCCTAGGATACGAACATAGTGAGGTTTCTCTTGGGGGAATACAGAGATCAAAAAGGCCAGAGGAGCAGCAGCCCACAGTTTCCAGGCTGGTATCAGCCTAGGGTATCGTCACTGGTGTTAAACACTACTGAGAGCTTTAAAAAAAAAAGCCAAGAAAATGCCAGTGGACTTGAAGATTTAAAGACCATTGGTGGCATCCATTGATAACAAAACTGACCAACTTTTTGACTTGTATCACCAACTAGATGAAAAATTTCTTTAAGGTAAGAAACTTGTAACTCTGAATCCTCCATTTAGTTCAATAGTTTGCATTCATAGACTCATTAGAAAAACTATTCTTTTTAAAATTCACAATTTAGTAAATGAATCACAAAACCACTAGGGAAGTACATTTACAACTTTCATTTTACTGTGGATTAAAGTGATTATCATAAGATATTTAAGAAAAAGAGCCCAGCTTCTTCTTAGTGTCTCTGAGAATAGCCAAGTACCCACATTATGCATGCAATCTGAGCTCCTGCTGAATATAGTTTGATATAAAAATCATATAATAAGGTAGAAAACAGAGGAACATAAATGGAAAAAAGGTACTAGAAAGTTGTAATCAGGACCCAACAGCAAAATAACAGCTACAGATTTCAACAATGTTCCTAATGTGACATTATTTTCCCATCTATGTTTCTGAAAATTCTCCTAAAAATATGAGTTAATCATAGCAAGGATGTTATTTTGTAACTGCAGCTGAAACACTACCAGGTGATAAAATCTGAGGAAAAAAAATTCAAAGATGCTAAAGGTGCTATGACCTAGATGTGATATGAATAAAACTATCTACAAAATGGCTCTGATGAAGAATCTTCCTACCCAGAGGATTTGTAGATACAGAATGAACACACACAGCTCTGCATAATCCAGTGGCCACATCTTCAGTGACTGTGTTTTCATCTTTGTTATTTCACATGCCCCCTTCCTCCCTGATACCATTGCCTCCCATGAGATCAAAGGGCAGAAGACACACAAAACTTACTTTCCTTAAGTCAATTTGTACTGAAAATTATTTCTTAAGTCCCAAGATTTATTGTTGTTCTTGTTCATTTTGGGGACAATTCCAAGGCCTCTTGAGAAAAGATTCACAGAAACTAACCTATGAGGCAATTTGTCAAATAAATATCCTGCTTAGCACAAAAATAGTTTATTAGTTCCCCTCTGAGAAGGCACTAATAAACCTTCCTGGTGATAAGAACAATGTCTTGTACACTTGACTTTCATTAGCAACTTCTGCAGAGATTAAATATCCTGCTCTATGCATCTGGGTCAAAAGGCTCAGATTAAATCAAGGGGCAGAGAAGTGATTCTGGTTCTCTTTTTGCTTTGCTGCTATCCACATGTAGGAGCGATAGTTAAAGAAGTAGGATCTGAAAAGTTGGTGGTTTTACATTGTGCGAAGCCCCTTTTGTAAAAGACACATGAAAGAGTGAAATCAACTTCCCATGTCTTGTATCCTCACCTTTCTCTGGACACAAGCTTCACTGTTATGAATGAAAGAAATACCTACATAAAAATGAGGTACCTGCCTATAAGTCTATCCATTTTGTGGCTCATTTCCTCATATGTCCTTAAAATAAATTCAATAACCAGACAACAGAGAATTAACCACAGGGACCGATACCATTTCTCAGACCTGTAAGAACATCAATAGATGAGATGATAAAAGTTTATTGAACATTTACTTTGTGCCAGGCCCTTGTTAAGTGGATTGCTTCATTTAATCTTCACAACAGCCTTGTAAAGAAGATACTTGTGCTAACCCTCATTTAACAATTAAGAAAGCAAGGATTAATGGCTTACCCAAAGATCTAGTAAAAGGGAAGCTAGCCAGGTGCAGTGGCACATGCCTGTAATCCCAGGAGGCTGAGACCAGGAGGATCATGAGTTCAAAGCCAGCCTCAGCAAAAGCGAAGTTCTAAGCAACTCAGTGAGACTTTGTCTCTAAATAAAATACAAAATAGGGCTAGGGATGTGGCTCAGTGGCTTCAATCCCTCTCATACACCACCAACACACACACACATACATATACAGAAAAAAAAAGAGGGAAGCTATAGTTGGACCCAGGAACTCTGATTCCATAACTCACACCCTTAACTATTATGTTTACCATATTTCTATACACTGAAGCTAGGGAACTCGATTTTTCAATTCCATGAAACACCAACCTGTGTTTTAATAATGTAAAGCACTTTAGTGTGTTTTACTGTATTTTCATCTTGTTATTGCTAAGAATAAAACATACACAATGTACATGCAGTCATCTTGGCCAGATGACCAATGTGGCACTAAAGATATTGTTTCAGTCAGCTTTTTCACTGCTGTGGCAAAAAATCTAACCAGAACAATTTTAAAGAAGGAAAAGTTTATTTGAGAGCTCACAGTTTCAGAGTTCTTAGTCCATAGAAGGTAGGCTCCATTCCTAAGGGCTCCAGGTGAGGCAGGACATCATGGTGGAAGAGTGTGGTAGAGGGAAACAGCTCACATGGTGATCAGGAAGCAGAGAGAGACTCCACTAGCCAGATGCAAATATATACCCAAAGCCACTCCCCAATTCCCACTTCCTCCAGTCACAACCTACCACTTCAGTTACCACTCAGTTAATCTGCATCAGGGGATTTAATCACTGATTGGTTAAGACTCTCACAACCCAATCATTTCTCCTCTAAACCTTCTTGCATTGTCTCACATATGAGATTTTGGGGGACAGCTCACATCCAAACCATAACAAGTAACAACCCCCCCAAAAAAAACCTAAACAAAAAAATAATTGCTCAGGCTATGCAAAACTTCAGGACAATCATACAGCATGTTCAAGTTAATAAATATTACAAAGTTTACCATGCCTATGATAAATATTCTTTCAAAAAGTTACAAAGCTATCCCAAACGGGGAGTACCTTATGCTAGATCCTGCCAGTACATATTTATGGTTTGATCCAGATGGTACTGTTAAGGAAAACAATAACAACAATGCTAGGTTGACAAAAGGTGTTCTGTGTCCAATGCAGTGAAAGCACACAGCACCTTCAATGGAGCAGTCTAAAATTCCTTGAAATCTAATCCACATACAGAACTCTCTAAAAATAGAGGAGAAGCTTGTAACACATGGACAAGGTAGGTGTCAGATAAACTAACACTCAATTCAAGGAATTTCAGAGCAATCCACAGCCTCACACTTGCTTAACTGACACAAATATTATTTTCCTGACAACACACAAAAAACCCAAAGCTGTTATTTGCTTTTTACAAGGATGTGCACCTGGTCAGAGTCTTCATGCTTGGATTTCTTTAATGAAGGGTGAAGTCGCTCTGTAGGCATGTTACGGCTGCTCTGATGGTTACAAATGGCCCCTGGCTGGTTTCTGTCTCTCTACTCTCTTCCTAAACCATGTCTCAGAAGGGAAATTCACAGAAGGAATTCAGTTTTAGAGTATTTAATTGCATGTAGATAGTTTTCTGACATTCTATAAAATGTCTGAAGATTTTGGAAACTGAAAGTATTAAAGAAAAAAATTATAAAGTTATTAATTAGCAAACAACCCAAATTACATGGTGATGATCAGCTGACTTTTAGAGATGAGTCTACATCTCAGTTTAATAAGTTGTTATGGTTTAGATATTAGGTATCCCCCCAAAGCTCATGTGTGAGACAATGCAAGAAGATTTAGAGTTGAAATGAGTGGGTTATGAGTGTTTTAACCAAACAGTGCATTAACCCCCCGAATAGGGATAAACTGAGTGGTCACTGTAGGCAGGTAGGGTATAGCTGGAATAGGTGGGTCAATAGAGGCATGCCTTTGGGGTTTATATTTTGTCCTGGTGAGGAAGAGTCAGTCTCTCTCTCTCTCTCTCTCTCTCTCTCTCTCTCTCTCTCTCTCTCTCTCTCTCTCTCCTTCCTGATCATGATGCAAACCACCACTCACTTTCCCCCATGATATTCTGCCTCATCTGAGGTCACAAGGAATGGAGTTGGCCCTCTATGGACTGAGACCTCTGAAACTGTAAGCCCCCAAATAAACTTTCCCTCCTCTAATTGTTCTTGTCAGGTCTTTTAGTCACAGCAACAAAAAGCCGACTAAAACATAAGTCTATTAAGATGCTAGATTTTGAAGAATCATCTTATTATCATCACTATACTTTCTATTATAGGCTCTTCTATTACTTCAGTTTTTAAAAGGAATATGCCCATGTTGTTTTTTCTGACCACTGAAGAACATCCTTCTGCTCACTTTCATGAGCAACAGTGCAGGAAGCTTAGGCCAACCATCACTAGAGAATACAGTTAGGGCACCCTTAATCTGAAATGAGAGCAGGGGCTCCAGGCTTCTTACTTCATTCTCATATAACAGTACTCAATAACTGCTCAATAACTTACTTCATTCTCGTATAACTGCTCTGGGATTAAGGGATTTCACAGCTACATGTCCTTCTTGGTTACACAGAAGCACCTGGGGCTTCTATTACTTTTATCTTCAATGCTTCTGATTTTTCTTCTGGTTGATATGGAAGTCTTTTTAATTCTAGACATTCCTGAAGAATGTGCCTAAACTATGAGTGGTGAACATGTGGCAGAGCAAGGAGTCAGGCCAAGAATTTAAAGACTTGATGGCCAATAACAAACATGTTCAGAGTTCATAGAAGAACACAGACTCCAGAGGCCAAACATCCTTGCGCTGGAAATAATAATGGTCATGGACTCATATCTTCTGAAGATTCATCCTCCCAACCAGTAGTATCCATGGTGGATGTTCCTAGTATGTTAGGTGGTATTGGGGATGGGAATACTGTTTAATGTTCTGATGTTCACTTTGAAGGCTTAGGATTCCATCTTGTCTGTCTTCTATCTTCTTTGGTAGCTACACAGGAACACAAAATCTCCCAACTTTCAACTAGCCATGTTGCTCTTTATATCTTTAAGTTATTCTGGATATGCTTTCTGAAAATGAGTCCTAAAATGATTACCAACTGTCAGGCATAAACTATTGGTACTCACTATAACCCAAGTCAATGCGGGATCCAGAATTCAATCACTGATCATGAAATAACTATTGGTCATTACTCCAAAAATACTTCTTGATATTGCAAAAAATTAAGAATCGGGCTTAAAAATCAAAATGTATGGTAGGGTTACAGTGTGGTCCAAAGCTATGAAGCCCTTTCTTTGATATTCTAGAACTAGGAGAGGAAATAGTGATCTCTGGCAGCTCTAGTGACACTTTAAAAAAGTAATTACCCCCCCAAACTCAGCAGTTACCCAAGAAGACACTTTAAAAGGTATACTATGATGCCAGAAAGAGCAAGCTTTAATAAACAGAATTAAATAATCTAACTAAACATTGCCTGGTCAGATTGCACCCAGCCTGTAGAACCATCTGGCTGAAGAAATATTCAGAAAAATCATCAACCTAAAAACCCAGATTCTACACAGTAGGCCACAAATCTAGGTTCTTAGAAATTGCTTCAGAAAAGATGATGGTTACAAAAATTTCAGAAATTTACTCTTTCAGCAATATTTTTCCTAGGTTTTACACATGTTTTTCCTCAGCCTCCAGAAGTTTTCTGTTCTTTTTGATTAAACCTATTATGGGCCATTCTGCCTCAAAGCTTCATGTCACTATTAGCCAGGCATGAAAGCATACATTTGTAGATCTAGCTCCTAGCTACTCAGAAGGCTGAAGCAGGATCACTTGAGCCCCCAGAGTTTTATATATATATATAATTTTCTTAAATAATTGAAATAGATAATATGTTAATATAAAAAAACACATAAAGAACTTCTATGATTCAATAAGAAAAAAGTCCATAAATTTCCAGTTTTAAAATGGGCAAAGGACTTGAATAGATATTTCTCTAAAGAACATACACACAGGGCTGGGGTTGTAGCTCAGTGGCAGTAGTTGGAAAACATACCAATTGTTCAGCACCACATAATCTTCAGCACCACATAAAATAAATAAATAAAAATAAAGATATTGTGTCTATCTAAGGCTAAAATATATTAAAAATAGAACATATACACAATGGAATATTACTCAGCCTTTAATAATAATGAAATTATGGCATTTTCAGGTAAATGTATGGAGCTGGAGAATATTGTGCTAAGTGAAATAAGGCAGATGCCCCCCAAAAACCAAAGGCCAAATGCTTTCTCTGGTAAGTGGATGCTGATCCATGTTGAGGGATGGGGGTAGAAGAACGGAAGAACTCTGGATTGGGCAGGGAAGAGTGGGGGTGGGTTGGAAGGATGGTGGAATGAGATGGATATTATTAGAGATATTATACATATATGCTTACACTACCAGTGTGACTGTACCATGTACAGCCGGTCGAATGAAAAGTTGTGCTCCATTTGTGCACAATGTGTCAAAATGTATTCTACTGTCATGTATAACTAATTAGAACAAATTTAAAAATAAAAAGAAGCAACAACAAAAAAAGAAAAGAACATATACAGATATCCAAGTATGTGAAAAGGTGTTCATCATCACCAATAATCAGGAAAATGTAAATCAAAAGCATGGTGATACATCTCTTCACACTTGTTCAGCTGGTTATTATTTAAACCCACAACAAAATAAAACAAAAGATGAGGGTAAGTGACTATGTACATTTGGTGGGAAGGCAAAATGTAGTAGTAGTTGGTATGGAAAACAGTTTAGTGGGGTTTTTTAATTAAAAATAGAGCTACCATACAATCCAGCAATCCTATGTTTGAATATATGTCCAAAAGAACTGAAATTAGGGTCTTCAAAAGATAGCTATATTTCTATGTTCACTGCACCACTATTTACAGTACCTAAGATATTAAACAATATAAATGTTCATCAGCATTTGAATGAATAAAGAAAATATATACATGTAATATTATTCAGCTTTGAAAAATAAGGAAATTCTTCCATATGTAAGAAGGTATGTGAACACCTCTACTATGAAAACTACAGAACACTAAAGAAAGAAATTGGAGAAGATCTTAGAAAATGGAAACATCTCCCAAGCTCTTGGATAGGCAGAATTAATATTGTCAAAATGACCATACTACCAAAAGTGCTACACAGATTTAACGCAATTCCTATTAAAATTCCAATGACATTCTTCATAGAAATAGAAAAAGAAGTCATGAAATTAATTTGGAAAACTAAGATGCCCAGAATGACCAAAGCAATCCTTAGCAAGAAAAGAGAAGCAGGAAGCATCACAATACCAGACCTTAAATTATACTGCAAAGCTATACTAACAAAAACAGCATGGTATTGGCACCAAAACAGACATGTAGACCAATGGGACAGAATAGAAGACACAGAGAGAAACCCACATAAATATAATTATCTCATACTAGAAAAAGCACCATAAACATACATTAGAGGAAAGAGCCTCTACAGCAGGTGGTACTGGGGAAACTGGAAATCCATATGTAGCAATATGAAAATAAATCCCCCCCTCTCACCATGCACAAAACTCAACTTAATGTGGATCAAGGACCTAGGCATTAGACCAGAGACTATGCACCTACCAGAACAAAAAGTAGGCCCAACTCTCCATCATATCAGCTCAGGAACCAAATTCCTTAATAAAACTTCAAAAGTACAAGAAATGCAATCAAGAATCAAACAATGGGATGAAATCAAACTAAAAAGCTTCTTTATAGCAAAGGAAACAATCAAGAACATGAAAAGAGAGCCGACAGAATGGGAGAAAATCTTTGCCACCTGCACTTCAGATAGAGCATTCATCTCCAGGATATATAAAGAACTCAAAAGACTTAACACCAATAAAACAAATAATCAATCAATAAATGGGCAAAGGAATCAAAGACACTTTACAGAAGAAATAAAAATGGTCAAATAATATATGAAAAAAGGTTCAGCATCTCTAGCAATTAGAGAAATGCAAATGGGTTAAATTGCTAATCTTTTTATACCTTCTTAAGAAAAAATTTAAATCATTGATTTTAAGCCTTTGCTTCTTTCTAATATGTGCATTTGAAGCTACAAATTACAAATTTCTCTGAAGTACTTGCATTACTTGCATTCCCAAATTTTGACATGTTGTATTTTCATTATCTGTTTAAAATCTTTTTTCACTTCTCTTATACACAAATCACACCTCAATAATGAAACTCATGATGAATTACTTGTGTAGCCTCTGGAATATAAAGATAATACCAGAGAATCGATATGCTCAGTGTATCAATTACTTGATGAGAATGATATTTTATGAAAAAGCTGTGCAAACGTAACCATTGGTGAACAACTTTCTTAAATTAGGATTTTTTAAAAGTATTTCTAAGTTAAGTTTACAAAGAGAGTACCACATGTGAAATTCATTCACTGCAGTCAAACTGATTCAGCAAACAAGAGAAGCCAAAAGTGCATGGTGTAACAAAATGTCATTGTGATATTGTGATATAATAAGAAATATATATTTGCTTTCTACCCCCAGTTCCTGGCACAGAACTGCTAAAATGGTTGTAATTCCCTGAGTGACAGGAGTGCTAGGTACATCATTTGCTCTAATACTTAGTCTTTGACCCTTGTTCCTGACACAGAGCTCCTAATCCTTGGGCATTTCCTGCATGACCTTAGTGTTTTTTGTTCTAATGAGGCAACTGTTGGTGAGCTCCTGCACGTGGGCTGGTTGCCAAAAGAATCAATCTATTAAAAACTTGCAATTTTCAGCTCCATCCCCCATCCTCTGGAAAGGGGAAAGGGACTAGCTATTGAGTTTATAACCACCATGCCTATGTGAAAAAGCTTCCATAAAAATCTTTAAACTACGGGGTCTGGAGAGCTTCAGGATTGCTAACCATGTGAAGGTGCTAGGTGGGTGGTGTCTCCAAAGAGGATATGAAGCCCTGAGTCCCTTCCCCCATACTTTTCCCTATCTATCTTTTCCATCTGGCTAGTCCTGAGTTGTATATTTTTATAATAGATGGATAACAGTAAGTAAAGCACTTTTCTGAAATGGGGGAGCAACTGAATTATAGGACACTTTGTCAGTGCCTGCCAGAGAATTGATATGTGGGGGGAAACATATACCTGGTGCTCAAAGTGTTCTATGTTGTGTTAAGAATACAACAGGAGAAAACTGCTTATTGGTTGTTTTCTTACATACAGTCATCAAAGTAGTTAATTTTGTACCAATATTTTTTTTAAAGCAGAACCTGGTAGACTCTTCATAATACTTCAAAATAAGATTGTTGCTAAACATAAAAATTATTTTTAGTACCTTGTGACAAACTATAAAAGTTTGTGAAAGTTTCCTAAAGATGTTGTGAACCAGAAAGTTTTGGCAAAGGACAAGTGTTATAAATTAGCTGAACTTCTCTGTGATAACAAGGGGTTGACAACAGTATGAACATGGCATACATTTTGAAAAAATATAATCATACTTCAAGGTAAAAGTATAATTTTTAGTAATGAGAGCAGAAAGCATTTTGAAGATAAATATATGGAAAACTTTTATTTTTTTCTTCATTAAGTGTGTCACCTCTAAAAAGTCACAACATTTTAAAGCTGTTTGAAAATATTTCAAATAAAGAATTTTAGTAGGAACCACTTGATAAAATATACAAAGGCAACATCATCCAATTAGTTTGCAGAAAAAACTTAATAACATCAGGAGACACAGAAATCTACTAGTTGAATTTCAATAAAAATCCTTTGCATAAGAGGAAAAAGGAAAACAAAGGTGGGGGTGAATCTCCTAAAAATCAAAGGGAGATCAGTAGAGAAAAGGGACAAAGGGGTTGGAGGTGTGGGTGGAGTGTGCTGGGGAGTGACACTGTTCAAATTATGTTATTATACTGTGTGCATGTGTGAATATGTAACAATAAATACCATCAGTATGTATAACAATAATGCACCAATAAAAAGGTTTGGGGGCTGGGGTTGTGGCTCAGTGGTGGAGCGCTCGCCTAGCATGCACAAGGCACTGGGTTCGATCCTCAGCACCACATAAAAATGTAGAATAAAGATATTGTGTCCACCAAAGACTTAAAAAATATTTTTAAAAAAGTTTGGAAAAAATCCTTTGCATAATTAATGCATGGGTAAAAAATTTGAGCCTCATGATTTACTAAATGCAGTCAATGACACTCTTGTTCATGTGGATGTACACATCTTTGGGAGTTATATATTTCATCTATCAGATCCATTAAATGCATGCATCTAAAAATGAAGGAGATCTTCATATTCTATATTACAAAGTAAGAATCCAAAATCTAAAAAAATAAAGAAGCATATTCAATAACATTACTGTCTTTGGTGCCAAAAACAACTGATTGGGTATCCTCTCAAAAAGATTAGAGAGTACAGGTTAAGGGTATGAGCTGGGGTTAAGTCCTGGCTCTACCATGGACAACCCTGGGACAATTATTTAATCTCCATGATTATTAGTTTCTATGAAAAATGAGAATATTATAGATATATGCTTAGTAGGGTTTTTGTGAGCACTGAGATTAAAGTGCATGCAAAGTGCCTAGACACTACAACCCTCTTTTATAACTTTAAAATATTCAAGTAGCCTTGTTTTGAAAAAAGATAAAACCAATTTTAATAGTATATTTTAATTATATATTCAAAATATTACCATCCTTTCAACATGTGGCACTGATCAAGTGCTCAGTAGCTACATGTGGCTATCATATTGGATAGTCCAGGAGTATAATATAATAAATATGTAGAGAAGATATCATTTTAAATATTTTTATTATTACTACAGTGCGACCATAATTCTCATAACAACAGACATCTTCACATTCAATGCAATTTTAAAATATCAGATTAGATATAATAGTTTTACCATTGCCATTTCTCTTTCAGAATCTGGGAAATGGCCTTATTTCTGTTGTTTGAAAATAAACCGAACTAAGCTATTACGTTGAATTATAGACCAGGAGACCAGTCTATAAATAAGTCATCTTATAGTTACCCAAAGCATAAAATAAATGTTTGAGATGATGTACATTTTGGCAGGAATACGAAACAGACTTTCTTGAGGTGAATTTTCAAAATAAAGAAAAAGAAAAAAGATAACAACCCAAGCAAGGGGGGCCCACTGATTGAAGACTTTTATGTTCTAATAAATTCAGAAAATACCCTATCACAAAGAGTGTGTATTTCTTAGGTATGGAGAGGTGATAAAAATAAATATAGATATCTAATCGGAAAATAAATTCTAATGACTTTTAATAAATGAATATTAATATTACTAGAAGAAGGTAGTTAATCCATTTTTCCTTTTTCATTTTTAAAGTTTTCCCCTTAATGTTTTTGTGTTACCAAGAGGGTCATGATTTTCACAAAAAGATACACCCCAGATGTAAGCAAAACACTTAAGTATACTTAATAAGTAATTAATATAGTATTAATTAATCAATAAGTATATAATAAAATTAATCATATTGTTAATGTATTTCTAATACATTAATAGAAAAATGTTGCTATTAATATTTATAATTTTAAAAATAATTTGTTTATAGACTCTATCAGCAATCAAAATTAAATCTTACAAAATATCTTTCTGAACATAAGGCTTTCTGGAATGTGATTTAATAGAGTTAGCTTGAAAATTTATGTCTAAATTTTCCAATAATCACTTTCAAATCTGCTTGCAGAGCAGCTGTAAGATTTAGAAAGATTCATATCCTCAGAAGTTGTTACACAAAGAACTACAAGTTGAATAAAGAAGCCAATGTCACTGTCAGAATAGCAATGCCAATGTAAAATGAACCTGGGACACTGATTGACCTTGCACCTAAGTTTACTTCTTTTTTTAAAAAATATATTTATTTATATATTTTTATGTATGTTTATATATACTTTTATATAATTATTTATAAATATATAAGTACTTATATTTATAACTATAAATATTTATGTATCTAGCATCCACAGCTGATATCTTTAATGCTTTTGAGTTGGAATTTTATAATATAAGGGATAAATTAATACACATGAAAATCAAAACTATAACTCCAATTCACTCAGCATTTAAAGAAAAAATATGCAAGTCAATTAAAAATACCTCATATTATAACACTTACATTTTTTCATCCATTGATTCAATAATACTATTCAGATCACTGTGTGCATCAAGCAGAGTTCAGACATCACAAGAAATGAATTTAGTTAGATGGATAGAAGTGGATCATTAAGGGTCTTGTATACCTTGCTTTTAAATTTCATCCTAGGAGACTATGGCAAGGAATTAAAGTGATTGCCGTGGAAGCAAAGGGTTCAGAAAGATCAGAGCAGTGGTTCTTCAAGTGGAGTCCATGGAGCTCTGGGAGTTTTCAATCACCTTCAGAGCATCTGTGAGGTCAAAAGTATTTTTATAACATCATTTAGACATTGCTTAGCTTTTTCATTTTCATTCTTTTAAACATGTGAAGTTTCCAGAGGCTACAAAATGAGTGATGACATAATTGATCTGATAGCTCTCAGAATATGTGCTTGTGTTGTTTTGCATGTTAGATTTTTAATGTTTTAATTTCTTGCAAGGGGAACATCTACATCTAACCCACAAAAACCAAGTTCTTTGGGCCCTCAAAAATTTTTAAAGAGTGTAAAGGTTGCCTGAGATCAAAATGTTTGAGAACTATAAAATTCAAGGTTTCATTCTAACTGTGCTGAATCACACAGGGAGTGGGGGAGAGGGCAATGGTCTGTTTGGAGGGTCATCCCATCTAAGGTAAATGAAGCTGGTGGCCTGGATTAAGACTAAAAACTAGAAATGGAGAAAAGAGGGTAAGGCTAAGATATGTTGAGGGTGTAGAATTAGCAGAATTTGGTAATTAATTAGGAGAGATGAGAGAAGTAAAGAAGGATGCTCAGATTCCGGCTTTAAAAGTTAGGTTGAGGTCTTGCAGATAGAAGCAATCCAGGAGGAACCATAAGGAGCAGGAGGAGGTTAGATATGGATGCATTTTGCATCTAAGTGGTACTGTCCAAAAGTGAGTTGGCTCTCTGAGTGGTGGCAATTGAGGTCTTTAAAGGAGATGAGATCATCTCCGGAGAATGTGGAGGATGAAAAAAAAAATAAAAGGCAAGACTTTGAAGAGAATAGGGGTAGGCAGAAGAGGAGAATTTTTCCAAAGGATAAGAGAAAGATGGCATTTCATAAATGTATTATGAGAAAGTCAAGGTTAGAGCAGCAGAGGAAGAAAACACAAGTCAACGGTGTTAAACATTGATGAGATGGAGTCCTCTAGGTCTTGGCAAGATGGGGAACCAACACTGGCTTTTGGCTTCCTTTCCCAAATCAACCCTGGAGAAACTACAGAAGCTAGAGTCTGCATAGACAGAAAGTACAGAAACTCCTGGGGAGATCAAAGGCTATCATAAGTTGGTGGGGTAAAGTGCTTCTGGTGTAACACACAGAGACAGCAATGGGAGAACAGGCAAAGGGAGAGCTTTTAAATTCTACTCTATTCTTTATTACAATGCTTTGAAAGATCACAGAAACCAGCAGCTGTAGTCCTTTCCCATGATACCATATTAGGCTGGCAGCCGAAAAACCCAGTGAGGCAGGAGGCTCGAGTATACTGATCAGCTCCTTGGGCATTCCTCCACCTCCCCTCCCTTTCAAGACTCCAGAAACAGCAGATCACAAACTGAGGAGATCAACATGATAGTAAAAGAGAAAACCTTAAAGCTATCTAGAAAGAAAAAAGCTTATGATCCTCAAAGGGAAAAAAATTCAATGAAATGGTATCTCTCCATAGAAAAACTGGATGCCAAGAAATAAGACAGTGGTATTTTAAAATACCAACAGTTGATATTTTGAACCTATTCTCTGATAATCAACAAATAATTATACACATGTAGTGGTGAAATAAGTACACTGTCAGGCTTAAAAGATCTAGAAAGTTTGCCATACAAAGACCTACTTTGGAAACATTTTTAGAGGAAATACTTAAAAAAGATGAAAAATAAATTCAGGAGAGTCCTGCAAAGGATACATGAAATAGTAACCATCAAATAAATGAAAAAAGTGTCATGCCCTCTAAAAAGGAAGGGTCAAACAAGAGAAACAAAAAGTATAGCTCCAAACCAATCTAATTCCAAGTACCAGAAAGTATTAACATGGTGTTGTTGTGTAAGAGGATGAAGGAGTCTTATTGGGGCAACACGCAGGCAATGCTAAATCGAGATTTCTATAACAATGAACAAAATGAGAATGGTACATATATGTCAGGGAGGCCAAGAGGAAGCCTAAGAAGTGTCCCCTGGAGGATGTTGTTCTTGACTGTTGTAAAAATCAATTTAAGAAAGGTAGTGGAGGCTAAAGCAGAAATCAGGGGATTGGGGAATGAATGAAAGATAAGGAAACAGCAAATTCAGAAAACTCTTCTAAAACCTGCAGCTCACAGAAAATAGATAGAAAATAATAGATGAAGTATTGGGGTCATGGAATATCTTTCTAAATAGGGAATAATTGAGTATTTTTACTTATGTTATCATCATGAAATAGATTTGGGGTGGTTTTAAAATGCATACAGAACCCATGAGCAAATTAAGATAAAGAGGAAATGAACATTGGAAAATAAAAGCCATTGGTATACAAAATGCATGTCTTCTAGACTTACAAAGCTGGATAGAGAACAGTGTTGGACTTTCTAGCAGTCAATTCAAAGACAGAGAATTCCACTCAAAAGTAATCACACGTAAATGTGAATTTCAATTAAAACATCACAAAGGATGGTGCAACAGGTTCTAGAAGAGGTGACTTAGTCCTTGCTTTGATCCAAAAATTTTTAGTTTAATATCCCCATTGTCTTCCACAGAGAACAGATGCCTGCTAGATAAAGAATCAATTACTTCAACACGAAAATAGACAAGACAAAGACTAGGATGTTTTCTGCACACCGGAGTTTCAAAAGAATGTCTTAAACTTGATGTTTTTGTATCTTGTTTCTGTTGTCTCTTTTTTCCTTAATGACTGTTGTCCTCACATTCAGTTGGTGTTGAAGCCTTGCCAGGAATAATGGCTAGAACAGTCCAAGGATCCATTGAGCCATTTCTCCTTGATTATGTCTTTTCCATATCTCAAGTAGAAGAGGTTTGTCTTTCAAAAACAGTTCAAACATCAGCAGGCAGGCACACTGCATTTAATAAATCACACGTTCACCTCACTCACTCTTCTTTCTTGGATTGTACTTAAATGTCTATTTGCATTATTCTTGGTTGATTTGTACCAGGCACATCTCAAATTTGTATGCAAATATAATTTCATTTAAGCCTCAAAACAATCCTGCTATGTATTATTATACTGCCTTCATAGATAAAGAAAAATAAAATCAGAGAAACTTGCTTGAATTTCACTGTTGTAACCTAAGGTCTGGTGCCAACAGTCTACAGATTCTATAAGAAATAATTAAGGAATGACATACATAAACCCCTAAATGTGCATCTCTGGATCTTTACCAGGAGTTTAAGTGGTTATTGCTCTATTCTGGTATTTTCTATATTGTGTTGCTTTTGTTGTTTATTTGCTTGTTTGTTTTTTATTAAGTAACATCAGGGATGGTTAACATGTAGGCTCCTGCATGAGGAAGCAAATCTATTTCAGTGTCTAACTTGTTTTTTGCTTCAGAAAGCTAAGAGAACACTCTGGGAACATATTAATAGAGACTGACAACAATTTCTGTAGAAGAGAGTAAAACTTTCTTGGAGAAAATTAAAAATAAAGTATCTGAACACATGACACTTCTGTATTAAAAAAAAAATTCAACCCTGATTTTAAAAAATAGAACTATTGTTATCACAGTTAAGTTTTTGGTTCATTTTGAAATGTTTGGACACCAACACTTTTATCAACAAAAAATATACATCTCCAAGTAAAATGAAAAATACCTATGAACAAAACCAATAGAAGATGTCACTGTAGTTACTACTTTCATTATGTTTCCTCAGATTCTAAAAGGAATGCTAGGTTTTGTTTGTTTTTGTTTGGTACAAGCTTTTGGAATCCAGACTGGTTTTGTTGGTCTGTGTTTTGTGTCAAATTCTTAATCTAACCCTGACACTAGTGTTTAGTTCCCAGAGACTAGTAAGTGCATGCAAGGAAAGCTTCCACAGATATCTTCTTACTTAGGTTGTTTCAAATAATAGACTATTAGCCTGCCAAAGAAAACCATACTGACACCATATTAAATCCAGGCATTTGGATGGGGAATCACATTGTCTTATTCATTTCTAAACAAGGAAAAATGAGAATATAAAAATAATCACAAATTAAAATAGTTTCTAGAGTTTCAAAGTTATTTTATAAATTCCAAGCCACTAATTCTAATAGTTCCACAAAAATAGGACATAACTCACAATCCAGAAGCCATGACTTGGGCTTGAAGTAGACATATTAGTATGATAAGAAGCTCTGTGCATATTTGATTAAGCAAAAATTCTAGATTCAATATTATGCAGAAAATTACCAAAGCTGGCAACACCTAACATGCCAACTCCACATAGTTATTATATATTGGAGGGAGATACGCTAAATTGTCAAACCTGAAAATAAATGCCTCTCCTAAGTCATCAGGAAGATTTAATTGTTCTCATCTCTGGAAAAAAAGGATATTAACTGCAAAACAAATGTACTTGGAAAATAGCATGCATTCTTGGGTATGGTGAAACAATTTAGTTAATGGGTATTTTATGATCATATTTCCGTACATGAATTATTCTGTGGTTTCTTTCTAAGAGGAGGAGAATTTAGCATTATGGATCCATACAGCCATGTTTTATATGTAAATTTTTAACACACTTATAGATAGACATTGCAAAATGTCTGTATTTAGGTGGTTATTAGGCAAAGGTGCCTAATATGACAGTGCTTCTAAGGAATTGAATTACATGTAAAAACTAAGTTAGCAAGGTAAAATGTTACATTTCCTACCTGATGCATTGTGACACAGGCATTATCTGATTTATAGGGATACCATTTTCAATCCATTTTAATTAGGCAAGTTCTATCCTGGTCTTTGCTATGTAATCTCAGCTTTGATATTTTGAAGAAGCAGGGACTGTATATGGTATTTCTAATTTCTGATGTTTATCACTAGCAAAAACTGATGCATGAGGTGTTCTGAATCATGGTTGCTTGAACTGAACTCTTCAAGGATTTTTTTTTATCCATGCTTACAAGAATATTGAGTACTTGAAGACCTATATGATATGAATATGAAATAGGGTCCAGAATACTGATTCCACACCAACCACTGGTATGCTTACAATCAGAGAGAGAGAGAGAGAGAAGAGGAAAGGAGAGAAGAGGAGAGAAGGAAAGAATAAATTCTCTCAACAAACAGTAAAGAAAAAGAACAACTAAGGACAGAGCAGGAAGGAAGAGCATGAGAAAAAGATTAACATTAAACAGGGACGAGAGGTGGGAGGGAAAAGGAAAAGGAGAGAGAAGGGAAATTGCATGGAAATGGAAGGAGACCCTCATTGTTATACAAAATTACATATAAGAGGAAGTGAGGGGAAAGGGGAAAAAACAAGGGGGAAAATGAATTACAGTAAATGAGGTAGAGAAAGAAGATGGGAGGGGATGGGAGGGGATGGGAGGGGATGGGAGGGGAGGGGAGGGGAGGAGGGATAGTAGAGGATAGGAAGGGCAACAGAACACAACAGACACTAGTATGGCAGTATGTAAAAAAGTGGATGTGTAACCAATGTGATTCTGCAATCTGTATACGGGGTAAAAATGGGAGTTCATAACCCACTTGAATCAAATGTATGAAATACGATATGTCAAGAACTATGTAATGTTTTGAACAACTAATAATAAAAAAAAAAAACATGAAAAAAAAAACAGTAAAGAAAAGCCCTAATGCAGACCAAATCCACCAGGGAATAAGCCAGGCTCTGACAATACACATGGCCTAATGGTAGAATGTTCTTTAAGGTATTTGCACTTTTCAAATTCACATAGCAATTCAAACTACATGTTGACAAAATATCTTCAGGCACGCACCCTATCAAAAGTGCTTAATAAATGATCTAATACTAGCACCATCCATTTTAGATAAACAAATAATAATTTAAAGGAATAATCTGCATCTTTTGAGAAGTAAAAGGGAAGTTCTATAATTGTATTACGTGTTAACTTCTTAGGAGACCTTTTTTACTTAGTTTAGCACAGTCTAGATTATCATAAAGTTCAAATTAAATTTAGGAATAATGAAATTTTACTAGTCCAGACAGCCATCTTTACAAGTTCACAGAGGTTTCATTTGAGAACTGGAGTAGTCTCCTTGAAGCTATTAAAGAACATTGTGTGCTTTTTTCCCTTCCTTCCTCCCTTCTGCCAGTTGCTTCCATGTTCCTTAAACATCACTGAATGTTGACAATGGGCCCATCTCTCCTGATTTGATGACCTCCTGACCTAGACAGACAACGACACCTTAAGACACCCCATCTTTGAACCCCTAGAACTTAGTTGATACCTAGAGCACAACAGGTACTCTAGCAAGGTTTATTAGTTGCTCATTAATTTCATTATAATCTTTAAGCATTTTCGGAATGTTTATTCTGTGCCCCATGCTTTGTTGTGTGGGGATGGCAATTAGAGTATGAACAAGTTCCTCCTCTTTCAAGGAACTGCATCTAATAAAAGAGAAATAACCATAGTCAACAAGTAAGGAGCAATGGATATTCAATGCCAAGACATATGTCAAGCAAGCATTTTATAACCCACATTAGAAATGAAAGTGGGAGGTTGATTCAAAGAATAAGTATTCTCTGAGGGAAAGAGAATTCTTCACAAAATGTATATAAGCTAGAGAACTGATGTTTTGGAACACAGTGCATAACACTAGAATCTAAATTTCACCTGTGAGCCAATCTATGAAATATCAAATCTTAACAAGAAAGAAAGTTAAAATTAAAATCCCACTATAAACCAGAATCAAATGCTTTAATAAAATGCTTAAAAGACAGTATAATAAGATTAACAATGAAAATAACTGGTGATTTGCCTTTGAAAGTTCACATACACATTTTAGCCCTTGTTCTCTATATATTTCTACAAAGGAAGGGTAAGTATTATTCACTTAATGTTATTTATTATTGTTGCTCTTTATTTATGATTATTATTTTGATACACTTTGATGCATTTTATGATTTATCTCCTATGTTCTAAAAGTGAAATTAAGAAGTGTTGCTGGCAATGTTGTTATAATGCCCTATAACTTTACAAACTCATTCAGCAGCTGGAAGCAATTGACATGGGGTAGCATTTGACTTGACTAACATTTGAAATACTCTAAATTTCATATTGGCTATATAATCCATTTCTAATCTTTTATTTCCTTTTAGAAAGCAAAGGCAGTGATGTATTATGCTATTTATCAAGTTGTTTATTATTACCAAGCAGCAATCTTCAACAAATCTTTTAGAAATCAACTCTGACACATACTTCTATCTTATCTATAAAATAAATTACTAATATATAACTGATGATTATATCTTTCCTTCTATATTTAATTGGTAATATTTTTTACATATTTAGTACAGGTGCTGAATTCTTTTTTGTTTTGCTTTTACTTATAGGTGATTTTCTTGAAAAAATAATGGCAACATTATTGCATTTCAAAATCAAGAAACATGACAATTTTGATTCATGCTGTTGTCATTTCAATGAAATCTCACTGAATCTTATATGTATGGAATGAAGAAATAAAATAATAGCACCTTCAAGTGGTTAATACCCATACTGCTTCGCTCTGTAAATTCTTCAGGTCAAAAGAAAAAATAAATGATGTTTTGAAGTAAAAAAAAAAAAAGTCAGTGTAGACAATGTCATGCCAACAAATTAATAGGGGAATAGTAATGTTTTACACTATTCAATGGGTGTGAAGCTACAATTTTGCCATTGTGAACAGATAATAAGTAATGTTGATGGAGAATAGTTCAAATGACACAGAAGCTTCCTGAAATTTATCTTTCATGTAGGGTTTATTTTAAGGATACTCAGGCCAATATAAATGAGAACCAGGAAAAGTTAAGAATGTATGTATTTTGTAAGTGAAAGATTAAAAATAAAAAAAATGGAAGAAATACCTCATTTAGTCTTCTTATTAAAAAGCTTCAGAAAAACGTTAATTTCATCAAATCTTCTCCTCCTATAGTTAAGAGCATCCCTCAGACATCCCCTACTATGAAAATAAAAATCCAATTGCATTATCAAAAGCAGAAATTAATATAATTAATCACAGACATGATATTAGAGCTCAAAGGAAAGCTGAATCTTCAAGCAAAGCATTCTCCCTTTTTCATTTCTCATCCCTCCTTTTCCCCTTAGGTGACAATGTAGCAAATTACCACAACTATCCATCTAATCAACATCCTAAGGGTGGTAGTAACATCTAATATTTGTTCATCAAGTATTGAGTAATGTGTACCAAGCAGTACCACATTTAGATCTTACACACACTATATCTTTCAATCTCTCTAACAAGGCATATGAGGAAAATATTCAGTTTTTTTTTTTTTCAGGGGAAAAAAAAAAACAGGCTTAGAAACGTTAACTAAAGTTACAGAGCTACTACATATTGGAATAATCATTCAAGTACATGTCCCTGTGTTTGTGACATATAACCATCCTTTGTCCATAGCAATAACTGAAACACCTCCATGCCCTCCAAAATTCCAATTCCAAACATCCTCTCTCTCCAGACCTAAGTTTGTTTTCTTTCTATTTACTACCCAGGTTTCCAAACTCCTTTCCCCTTACAGAGCCCTGTGATCTAGTGATTGTACCATTTTTCACTGTCCCTCACCTACCTCATGTTCTTGTCCCCCCTTTCTCAGCTACAATTCCACACACCACCACAGGGTTTTGCAACCTCAGCACAATGGTCAATTCTTTGTGGTGGGGGCTGTCCTGTGCATTGCAGGCTTACTTAGCACCATTGCCCCACAGGATAGTGTCTGCCCACCAGGTGTCAGTAGCCCCTCCTCCAACCAGCTGTGACAAACAAAAATGTCTGTAGGCCTGCCTGGTTGATTGACCTTCATAGATAAAGCAATATTTGGATTTATTTGTGTGGGAGCTACAATGCATTTATTCAGTTAGTCTACACTTCTCTTTCTGTGGTCTTACATAACCTTCTCTGTGATGGAAAGCTGGGAGCATTTTGAAATGAATTGAAAGGCTGTCTAGTTGCGGAGCAGACCCCATAAGAGCTCCTCTGTGTCTTGGTGGAAGCGTTTCTTCTTTCTGTACCTTCATACAGAAGCACTTCTGTGAATTACAACAGACAGCCCTCTGATTCCCCAGCAAAAGCACCTCCAGCCAAGTGGGGCCCTGCCACCTCTTGCACAGCAAGTGCCTATCAAGAGACAGCTCAATCAGAAAACCAATTTCTTTATCATAATACTGGTACATCACATCCTTGGCAAAGTAGCCATAGTTTTAAGAAATTTGATATGAAAAGCACTGTCAACCACAGTCCCTTTTTTAAAGGAGTAAAGCATTTATAGGATAATTTCCTGTCTAAAACACTAGTTGAGTGGATTTTTAGTTTTAAGGTTTTTGCCTTTAAAAAAAATCTAGGTTTTGTTTCAGGAGCAAACAGTAGGGTACATTTGAATCCCTCTTTAATAAAACAAGGATAAAGCCCTACTTTGGCTATCCTCTCCACGTGCCAGTCCTCTGCTGGTCTTTGTGACTGTGGTTGGCCCTTTCTAGTCCCAACGTCACTTAGTTTGGGAACTTTTCCTGAATGATCCTGTCACCTCCCATGGCAAGGCCAAATTGGGTGACCTACCTCTGCTTCCAAAGCCCCCCATCTGATGAATTCACTGAATATGATGCCCATCACAGCCCCCAGCATCTTGCTTAGTCGGGCATAATAACCACTCTATTCACCTCCTTTCCCACTCTGGCCTCCATTACACTAGCTTATTCTCCTTTCCTCTCATAATACATATAACTGCCTGAAAGACAATACTCATTGATTTTATTTTGTCTCTCCCCTTACTAGAATGCAAGCTCCATGAGGACAGAGAATCTCAGCACATTTTCTTCACCAATGTGTTCCCAGCACCCAAGACACTGTAGGAGGCTCAATAACTATTTGTTCAATTAGTCAACTAATTTTATTATAAGTGTTGATTTTTCTGAACATGTTAATATATTTATTGATAGTATCTGAGCTCCTTGAGGACAGGTATTCTATTTTATTTATTTCTGAACTTATTATATATCACCATCAACAACATCATTGTCAAGGTAATAGGGAATATAAAACAAATGTGTACTAGTTACCAACCTGAAACCCTTTTGGGTGTAATATATTTAATCTTAATCACTTATGAGATAGGTATTATATTATTATCTCTTTTGTACAGAAGAGGTATCTGAAACTTAAAATAAGAGTAACTTGGTATTTGTCACATACATAGTGCATAGAAGATATGGGATTTAAGCCCAGGCAGTTTAACTCCAGAACTCATGCTTAACCATCTTACAATAAAAGTGAAGTGAAGTCAGTTAGTCTTCATAAGCCTCACACCCTGACCTAATTTATTTGGGGGGGGGTATTAGAGTAAGAGTTGGTGGACTGAGGCAATTATCTTATTACAGGCTGTTATAAAAAAACAAAGTACCATAGACTGGGAGGGTTATAAACAATAGAAATTTACTTGTACTTGTTTTAGGGGATGGAAGTCTGAGATCCAAGTGACCGCATGGTAAGTTTCTGGTGATGGCCCTCTTCTAGGTTGCAGACTACCTTTGTCATCTTAGCTTTGCATAACAGAAAGATAGCTAGAGAGGTTTCTGGATTCTCTTTTATAATGGCATGAATTCCATTTGTGAGGGCTCCACCTTTGAGAGTGAATTACCTCCCAAAGGCCTCACTTCCTAATACCTCCAAAGCGGGGGTTAGGATTTCAACATAGGAATCTGCAGGTTTGCAGGGTCACACAAACATTCAGACCATAAGAGCAATCTTCTCTTTCTGAATGTGAACAATTTCCAAACCCACTTTTTCCTCTTCTAGTCTTAGAAAATTACCTCCTTTTTCTGCAGAGTTTCCCCTACCCCGAGTGCTCTGTGCAATTTCTAGTGCTAACGGCCTTACTCTCTCTCTGACTTCCCTGGTCAAGGCTCTCCAGCACTCATGCAGGACTTTATTTCCTCTCATTCAAGATTGCTGCAAGAAAAATCATCTTCCTAAGGAGATTTGTCAGCGATTCTCCAGTAACATCTGATATTCTTCCACCGTAGCTCACATTCTCAACCTATTTCCTTCCAGTGAGCTCATTTGGGCCTTTCCTTTCTGACCCCTAATTTTCAAATACCATTCACCCTAAATCAGCTGCTAACATGTAGCTATTTGCAACAGATTGAGTTTTATCCTGTCATAAAGCATTTTGTCTGTTCAGAATTCGCCTCCACCATTCTTCTTCTTTACCTTCACCTGATTTTGCCTTATACCTTCTTTTCTCCCCTTAAGCCTGTAGAAGCAGAATTGTCCTTGGCTTAGACTTTATAGAGTGTATATTTAAAATTTTTTGAGCATTTTTCTTTTTTGAAAAAATTGAGCAATGGATCTTTTCAAAATTCAACCCTGTCTCAGGTCTTTCAGGTTCTTTTTTCATTAAGTGTGTACTTTTCTCTTTTGCATAGTTAATCGTACCACCTTGGCTAGTTACCAACTATTTGTTCAATTAGTCAACTAATTTTATTATAAGTGTTGATTTTTCTGAACATGTTAATAGCCTGACTATGCTCTTGAGTTGTTAGACCATCTCTCTGATTCCTTTCAACTCAAATTATCACAAAGTTTGCTCCATATTAATCCTCCCTGTTTTCCCATTTGCTTCATCTTATCAATTGGGTTAAATCCTATCAATTTGGGTTAAATCTACTTTCTCTCCTAAAGGTCAACAGTAACCATATAAAATTTAACTGAAATCATCCTTCTCCTATTTCACTTTTTTTCCACCTTTATGTCAAACTTAATACTTACAGCCACCTCTCTTTCTCTGAGCAATTTTCTAACAGGCCTCGTGACTACCCTCATGTCCACCTATCCTGTTTCTTTGTTAAACACAAGGCAGTGGACAGTTATAGGGGTTCTCTCAGTTTCCCACTCCACCTACAAGGAGAAGGAAGGCTACTGTGGACATGTTATCAAACATCATCCCAGTGGGAAGGGCCTCACTCTTAAAGTGATCCTCTGTTTTTCTCTCTTCTGTGCATCAAAGGCATTAAGAAGGCTAGAAGGTCACATCTAAAGAAGACCCAGAAAATGCCTTCCATCCTGCATTGGTTCTGGTCCCCTGAGGCTTACTTGGCCCAGGTATGTGGGGTGCTCTATGTGGCCAGTACTACCCGCTGGAATTCTCCATGGGGCTGGAGCCAAAGCTCTTCAATAGTGAAGTGCTCCTCTGCCTTGTGTTGCCTCTTCTGTATATTATTTCACACTTGGAGTCAACTTGTCAAGGATAGAATTGGGTATCTGGATGCCTTCATCCACTCCAACACATCTGCAATCCAAGGGAACTCAAGAGAATTCTCACCACTTCTTCTTTGTTTTCTTCCCTCCCCGTTTCTCCCTGCCTCCCCTTCAGGGTGACATTCCTGAGCATCCCTCCATCTCATCCTTTTTCCCCTGAGACATAGCATGAGGCCAAGACTTCAGCTATTAAATCTACTCAGAGGAACCTCAAATCTACAACTTCATCTTCGTCTTCTCCCAAGTTCTAGTTCTGCATTCTCCAGCCCTCTGATTCCACCTCAAAGTCAACATGTTTTAAGTCAAAGTTATGCTTTTCCTCCTTAAATTTACTCTCTTAAAATATCTTTGTGGTTTTAATGACATCATAACCTTCTAGTCACCTATCTCTGAAACATGCATTCACCTTTGATTTCTTGCTTTTATTTCCTTCTTTCCATATTCCACAGCCACTAAGTCCTGTTCACTTATCTTTAAAGTGTTTCTCAAATTCACAACTGCTCTATTTCAATCTCTTGACTAAATTTCAGGCTCTCACTACCTTACCACTGGTAATTAGGGAGATTCCAGTACCTTTTTTTCCCACTAATCCTATACACCACCACCAGATCTTCCTTCCACAGCAACATCTATCACCGTGCTGCTCAGAACACCAAAGCACTCTTGTTCCTCCTAATTTAAGTTCACACTTCCTCACTTGACAAATACCTTCCACAGCTTTTCATCAATATACCTTTTTATTTTCCTAATTTAATATCCAACTTGCATTCTAAACTGTAACCAACATGGATCTGCTAGTTTCAAGATGTGAGACAATTTCCCCACATCTGTTTAAGAACAGATTCAAGCTATAACCTCTACCACTTCTAGCTTTGTGACCCCAGGTAACATATATAACTTCTCCAAGCTAATTTTTCTCATCAATGAAACAGCAACAATAATAGTTCTTGTCTCATAGGATTGTTCTCAGCATTTAATTAGATAATGCAAGTGCACTACAGGGTTAGCATGTGCTTGGCAACAGAAGGATTCACTATCTTTTAACTAGAATACTAATCATGATTACTTCTCATTCTTGGAACATGGTTTATACTTTCCAATCAATATCTTTATCAAGCTATTTCTGCTTCCTGGAATGCTTCCACTCCATCTCTGCTTATTGCAATCGCCCTTCCTTAAAGGCTAAGGTGAAATCCATTCTTTCTGTGGCATTTTCTGGATTCATTAAATGCTGAAGTGACTTCTCCCTTCTCCCAAGTCTTAAAGAAAACAACAACAACAAAAAACCTTTGTATCAGTTTTGGGAAGATTATCACATTATAATCACAGTTTTCTGTAAGTCTTCTCATTTTTTTCACTTGTTGAAACAATGAATGAAGTTTTGATGTCACTTTCCTTAAGTACAACAGAATATACCAATAACATAAAATAAACAGTGGAGGTAACATTTATTGGCTTTTATGAGCATATCAGTGTACATATCAGCACTGCTAAACATTTTACTGCATTTTAGGAAGGCCATAAGAATAAAGCTTCCTTATATATTTTATTAATTAATCTAACTTGGAAAAATATTTTCTTTAGAAAAATGCCTCCCATAAGGATTACTTTCTTGATGTTTTACATACTATTTATTGATCCTTGGTAAAAACAATGGCAGAGACTTAATGCATCTGAAGACTGATATCTAAAAAGTACTTATTTAAATATTTTTGTAAAATAGCAAAGTTCCACAAAAAAGAAAAAAAATAACAGACCAGAAGAAATTAGAAAGTTAAACTACATGTGAAAAAAAAATTTGATCTAAAGATCAAATAATGTAAATGAAATAAACCTTAAGGCATTTTTAAAGAACTATTTAAGCAGTCAAATTACAAAGAATTTTTTTGCAATTTATTTTTTTAAATTTTAATTTGTTATATATGACAGAATGCATTATAATTCATATTACACATAATGAGCACAATTTTTCATATCTCTGGTTGTACACAAAGTAGAGTCACACCATTCGTGTCTTCATACATGTACTTAGAGTAATGATGTCCATCTCATTCCACTGTCTTTCCTACCCCAATCGCCCCCCTCCTTTCCCTTCCCTCCACTTTGCCCTGTCTAGAGTTCATTTAATCCTCCCATTCCCCACTACCACCACATTATGAATCAGCATCCTTAAATCAGAGAAAACATTTGGCATTTGTGTTTTGGGGGGATTGGCTAACTTCATTTAGCATTATATTCTCTCAACTCCACCCATCTACTGCAAAGGCCATAATTTTATTCTCTTTTAATACTGAATAATATTCCATTGGGTATATATACCACATTTTCTCTATCCATTCAACTACTGAAGGGGCATCTAGGTTGGTTCCACAGTTTAGCTATTGTGAATTGTGCTGCTAGAAACATCGATGTGGCTGTGTCCCTGTATTGTGCTGTTTTTAAGTACTTTGGGTATAGACCAAGGAGTGGGATAGCTGGATCAAATGGTGGTTCCATTCCCAGTTTTCTAAGCATTCCATACTGCTTTCCATATTGGCTGCACCAATTTGCAGTCCCACCAGCAGTGTATGAGTGTGCCTTTTCCCCCACATCCTAATACTTATTGTTGTTTGTTTTTTTAATAGCTGCCATTCTGACTGGAGTGAGATGAAATCTTAGAGTACTTTTGATTTGCATTTCTCTAATTGCTAACAATGATGAACATTTTTTCATATATTTGTTGAATGATTATATATCTTCTTCTGAGACATGTCTGTTCAGTTCCTTGGCCCATTTATTGATTGAGTTATTTGTTTGTTTGTTTTTTTGTTGTTGTTTTTTGGGTTTGTTTTCTTTTTTTTTGGTGTTAAAGATTTTTGAGTTCTTTATATATCCTAGATAATAGTGCTCTTTCTGATGGGTGTGTGGTAAGAATTTGTTCCCAATTAGTAGGCTCTCTATTCACCTCACTGATTGTTTTCTTTTGCTGAGAAGAAGCTTTTTAGTTTGAATCCATCCCATTTATTGATTCTTGATTTTAATTATTGTACTATAGGAGTCTTATTAAGGAAGTCAGGGCCTAATCTGACATGATAGAGATTTGGGCCTACTTTTTCTTCTAATAGATGCAGTGTCTCTGGTTTAATTCTTAGGTCCTTGATCCACTTTGAGTTGAGTTTTATGCTTGGTGAGATAGGGGTTTAATTTCATTTTTTTAAAATATGGATTTCCAGTTTTCCCAGAACCATTTGTTGAAGAGGCTATCTTTTCTTTTCTCTAGTGTACATTTTTGGCATCTTTGTAAACAAAAGATAACTGTAATTATGTGGGTTAGTCTCTGTGTTCCTCTGTTCTTTGTCATTGGTCTACCAGTCTATTTTGGTGCCAATACCGTGCTGTTTTTGTTACTATTGCTCTGTAGTATAGTTTAAGGTCTGATATAGTGATGCCACCTGCTTCACTCTTCTTTATAAGGATTGCTTTAGCTATTCTGAGTCTCTTATTTTTCCAGATGAATTTCACGACTACTTTTTATATTTCTATGAGGAGTGTCATTGGGATTTTGATTAGAATTACATTAAATCTGTGTAATGTATGTTTGTAATGTATGTATGTAATCTATATAATGTATGGTCATTTTGACAATATTAATCCTGCCTATCCAAGTACAAGGTAGATCTTTCTATCTTCTAAGGTCTTCTTTAATTCCTTTCTTCAGCTTTCTGTAGTTTTCATTGTAGAGATCTTTCACCTCTTTTGTTAAGTTGATTCCCAAGTATTTGTTTTTAGGCTATTGTAAATGAGGTAGTTTTCCTCATTTCCCTTTCAGAGGATTTGTCACTGATGTACAGAAATGTCTTTGATTTAAAAAATCACTCAATACTGGGATTATGGTGAATCAGGTACAACCTGCATGCTAACTATAAATTCATGAACTAAGAAAATGCTTTGAAAAGTAATCTGTAACTATGAAGTCAGAAACATAAAAGCTATAATATTCTGCTTTAGATATGAAACGTGGATCAGTGAAGCAAAAATTTACAGACACACATATGTCACATGTAAAATAACAGCAATCTAGAAATTATATGTCCAATAAAAACAGAAAACGCTTTTTAGTCATGGCACCAACATAATGGAATATTATGGCTCCCTTAATACTCATAGCTTTAAAGTCTACTTCATTGGACTCCTATGCTCTGAGAGTTCCATGGCTTATTAGCTTTGCTGAAAGGTTTCAGAAACTGACAATGTCAGATCCCCATTTCCCCATCCGTCTATATAGCTAAAGGGCTAGCACAATGCCCTGTGGTTCACTGCTCAGATGTTCTAGACATGCTTTAAAGGGCTGCTGGTGACTCTAGAAAAGAGGACAGGGTAGGTTTCTCTCTGGTGATGGTGAGGATGCCAATGAGTAGGTGATAGGGTAGTGGGTGGTATATTGGTTTCCTAGGGCTGCTGTAACAAAGTACCACAAAATAGGTGACTTAAAACAACATAGATTTGTTGGCTTAAAGTTCTGGAGCCTATAAATCCAAAATAAAGATGTGGCAGGATTATGTTCCCTCTGATACCTACCTGGAAGTATAATTTCTTATCTCTTCTAGTTTCTGGTGTTTACCAACAATCTTTGAAAAGTTTTTGGCTTGCCGGTACCTCTCTCCACTGATTCTAATGTCACATGGTCATCTTTCCCCTGTGTGTCCCTCTCTACTTCTTAAAATGATACAAGTCATGTTGATCAAGAGCTCATCCTACTCCAGTATAAACTTAATGAGTTTCATCTGCTATTATTCCTAAGCGAAGTCATATTCTGAAGTACTGCAGGTTAGGACTTCAACATATCCTTTTTTGGGGGGGTGGAGGCACAACGCAACCCTTAAAAGGTAGTATCTATTGACTTGTGCCAGTGTGTTTCCGTGCATGCCGCAATGCCTACTGCTTGGTCTTGGTGGCAGTGGTGGAATGTCCTCACTCTCCATGCTCTGTGACCTGATAGGACTTTCTCTGGGTTCTATAGACAATCACAGCTCTCCTGAAAGTACTAGAAGCTATTCTTATGTCCTTAAACAATTTTTTCTACTTAAATTTTATACATTGTCTTTGTTTTCAACCAATAATTCTATATAACTATTTCAAAAAATTGAAATATCTACATCACATTAAATGAGAAAGCAGACTAGAAATTGGAATGTGTTTTATGATTGCAGGCCTGTGAAAATATGTACTTAGATAGCCAAGAACTGACAAGTAATATCAGAAAAAAATAATATGTTGGGGTTAGGATGAGGGAATAGCTATGCTTTATTAATTTTTCACAATTGTTTTTCATGTTTTTATGTATTATATTCTTCATTTTCAGAAAATTCCAGAAGAGGTGGGAAGGAAAGAAACAACGACTCAAAGCATATCTCCAATATACTAAAATTCATTATATTCTTAAAAATAATGTGGAAACTAGTATTTGGGAGAAGTAAGACTTTGATATAAGAAAATAATTAAAAATATCAAACATCATTCATACTATGGTTAAGAGTGATAGTATTCAACTTAGCCCTTTAGGCAGAAATATTGTTTTATCTTAACTATTTTATTGTTACACCTAACACAGGCATCACAAACAGAACATACTCCACAAATACCTGATGAGCAGTTAAATTATTAACAATTGTTTCAGTAAGCAGGTGTCCTTGATATAGGCTTAAGAGTTTATCTCCTCATTTTTCTGTATCTATTTCCAATTTCTTGGCTCTGCTCAGATGAACATCAGTTGCTGATTTTAAAAAAAAGTAATGCTCTTAAATCAATTTCTGCACTCATTGTTCTTCAGCATGATTTCAATTATATGCTAATAGGAGTTAATGTTTACTGGTAGTGTAACTATATAGGGTAATTTGTTTTCTTCTCAGGCTGACCCATGAATGAATGCTAACTACCATTAAATCCAAACACATCCCAAGTAATGCCATTATTAAATATTGAAACCACACTCATTTGGAATGGTGCCTCAAATTTTTAGATGGCAACCTAATCTGTATTTGTTAAAGTTCTTTTTAAGTCAGTAAGAGAATTCGACCCTCAAAACCGAAATGTTAAGACTGCTGGTTGGCAGAATGAAATTGAATGCAATGAGCCTGTTTTGGATCACTGCTTAGCTGCTAAGGTCAATAAGACCTTGTTTGTGCCATCTACAGTTATGCATAAATCTAACCATATAAACAGATACTCTAGCCAATTTACATTCTCAACATCAACCCTGCATTTACAAATAGTTTTTGTCCTCTGAAATGGAAAAAAAAAGAACAATCTAATTGATTGCACATAGTGTCTCCCTAACAATTTTCTTAAAAATATCAAGACAGCTGTGTTTCATTTCAGAGTTCCCTGTCCTCAGATCTGGGCACAATCATATGTTGCTCAGAATATAGAGGATCCTAAGAAACTCTAGGAAGAGCCTACAATATTCTCCTTTTGTAGGATGCTTTTAAAAATCTATACAGAAATTGCTCTCCTAGGGATCCTGAAAAACTCATCAACTGAAATTTTCTCTTCTTATTCCCCAAACTGGGTGTTTGTTAAAAAGCAAAAGGGAAATTCTAATTAAGAGCATATTTCTTACATGGATAAAATGTGAAAGTCACTGTGACTGATGGTTAATCATTTTCAGCATAAACTTGATTCTCCATCTACTATTTACACTAAATGCCAATGAATAGGCTTTAAAGGGGGGAAAAACCTTTTATGTGATATAGTTCTCTTTCATTGAAATACAGAGCCACTCTTAGAAGATATGAAGGGACTAAAATGAAATGTTCTGTCCCTACTGTAATATAATACTTATTTAAAGTCTATCTCTTCTAATAAATGAGAGATCCTTATATTTTTAAATCATCTTTCCTGAGGAAAATAAGCTGGCCAGGGGGTCAAATGGAAAGTAGAAACAGATTTCATGGCAAAGAAATAACAAAAAAAGCCCAGGTGATCCCAGCCATAGGAAGCTTTGCCTGGTGTTTGACCCTCATGAGAATAGAGGGGGGCCATAAGTAATGACCCTGGAATATTAAAAAAAATGTGAGAAAGTATTCCTAGGAGTAAACACTAAAGTTTACAATGCAAAACAGACTGTTCACCTTATGGTTGAGGCTGGGGATGGGAGGGAGGAAGGAAGGGGCTGGGGTCCCCAATTCCCTTCAAGGGCCAGCCCAAATGACCGCAAGATCTCCCACTAGGCCCCACCTCCTAAAGGTTCTGCCATCTCCCAATAGTGCCACCAAGCCTTTAACACACAGGACTTTGAGGAACATTCAAGATCTAAATTATAGGAGGATTGTTCTGAGGATTGAATTTTAAAGAGCTGGGTGAGGTGGCACATGCCTGTAATCCCAGCAGCTGGGGAGGCTAAGGCAGGAGGATGGTGAGTTCAAAGTCAGCCTCAGCATCTTAGCAAGGCCTAAGAAACTCAGTGAGACCCTGTCTCAAAACAACAAAAAGGACTGGAGATATGACTCAGTGTTAAGTGCCCCTGGGTTCAATCCCAGTTACCAAAAAAATAAAATAAAGTAAAGAGAGAGAGAGAGAGAGAGAGAGAGAGAGAGAGAGAGAGAGAGAGAACACCTGACAAATGAGTTCTTTATAAATGTGTCAATCAGCTTTTTGTCACTGTGACCAACCTATCTGGTGAGAACAATTTAGAGTTGGACTCAAGTTTATTTAGTTTATTCTGGGCTCATGATCTCAGAGGAGAGATCTCAGTCCGTGACCAAATGACTCCATTAAACTGGGATGGAAGTCAGGCAGAACATCATGGCAGAAGGGTGTGGCAAAGGAAGGCTACTCAGTTTATGCAGCCAGAAAGCAAAGACAGCACTCAGGGAGCCAGATATAAAATCCCTAAGGCATACCCTCAGTGACCATTTCCTCCAGCCATGCCCAGCCTGCTTATAGTTACCACCAACAATTCATTCAAATTTTTAATTCACCAAATGGATTAATCCACCGATTAAGTTACAGCTTTCATAATCTGATCATTTTACCTCTGAACATTCCTGTATTATATAACATGAGCTTTTTGGTTGGGGTACCTTACATCCAAACCAGAATGATAAACCTTAGTCAATAAAATTGTTTATGAAAGATGAGGTTTCAGAGAAGCAGAATTAGAAGGTGAGGACCCACACTTTTTTTGAGAGAGAGAGAGAGAGAATTTTTTTAATATCTATTTTTTAGTTTTCGGTGGACACAACATCTTTATTTTACTTTTATGTGGTGCTGAGGATCGAACCCAGCGCCCTGCGCATACCAGGTGAGCGCATTACCGCTTGAGCCACATCCCCAGCCCACCCACACTTTTTTATAGGAAAGGAATTGACAGGTAGTAATAAGCTAAACTGTCTCTTCCCTTCTGTTTGCCTGACCTATTTCCAAGTAGTACTTGACTTTGAAACGAGACTAACGGCTATCATCCTTCCTCAAAATTTGCAGAGAATATATAAAGCGTATGCTTGCAACTCATTCTCTTTATTAAATGTGTGGAAGGAGGTAGATGAAGAACTTCAAAGAAGGAAGCAAGCAGGTGATCGGTTTATGTCTATATGTAAATATGTCAATGATCTCTGGCAAACAAAGAGTCCTTACATATTGTATGTTTTTATTAGGATACATCTGGTCTGTTTTGGACAGATTATGATGAATAAACTTGGTATTTATAGATTTGTGAGACACAATAGAAAATGTCACATAAGTAATAGAAATTGTAACAGAAGGTTTTTTCCTTTTGAAATCTGTTCAATAATAAATAGTAGATAATCAAATTTATGCTGAAAATGATGAACCACCAGTCACAGTAACTCACATTTTATCCACATAAGAAATATGCTCTTAATTAGAATTTCCCTTTTGCTTTTTAACAAACATGTAGAGTTTCAGAAATAAGAAGAGAAAATTGCAGTTGATGAGTTTTTCAGGATCCCTAGGAGAGCAATTTCTGTGTAGATTTTTAAAGCATCCTACAAGAATCTCTAGTATTAAATAGAGATTCTCTTTCTGTGTACGTAATGTGAATCACACACATCATCTACTACACCTCCTGCGTTAGTCTTGGTCCATAATAGAGCCTGATTCAATAAGAAAAGCCCTGCTGTGCTGCACTGCAGGTCCTGGACCACCCCTTACTTTGCCTGGGCCCTGCAATTACTTATGTCATTATTAGTGAAGTCTGATACTGGACACGGTCTCTGTAATGTGAGCATGATTTCATTAACTGGCACTTCGTGTTATCTAGGCTTATTTTTAGTAATTAATGGATCATTTTAGTTTTCACTTACTCTCTCTCCGTGACAATCTTCACAAGATAACAAGGTGTTCCCACAGGGGAGGCAAGGGAGTGGAGGCATTTGGTAAAGAATGGGGGCTTGGTTGTCTCCCAACTCTTATTGGCTTTGAGCAAGTTCATTATCTGTCTTTACCTTAGCCTCCTGGCCTGGGAATGCAGATGGCCACCCTCCCCAAGAGATTGTTACGAGGACTAAATAAACAGTACAGTATACATAAAGAGTATCACACGTGCTTGAAACTATGGTAAACACTTTCTAAATCATAATTCTTGTTACTATTTTGGGGATCCTACATTGCTGGCATGTTAGGGAAGGGAGAGAGAGTAGAAGGAGAAAGTGCTTGTTTTTTTCACCTGAATTTTATGCCAATGTTCTCTTTGTTCTGTTCGTTTTAAACTTGGCTGCATTATTCAAAAGAAGATTTGCACAGAGAACTTTAGTCACACCTTCTGAAACAGATTTAGAAAAACACTGTGTTTCTCCTTGCTTTGCATGTGTTTTCTGGAGTTAGCAAATTCATTTCTACAGATTGCCAATTTAAATAAATGTTTTTATTTTTAAAGCTGAATTATAGCACAACAATATATTTTTTGGCTTATTTTTAATATTACCCTTGTTGCAAAGCTTCTTTTTATGTGTACTGTGTGTTCTGCTGATATGCTGATAGACTTCAAAATGGTAACAGAACAAACCCACAACCATTAAAGTTGTTGAAAAGAGCAATTTTGTTTTCTGAGGACATCTTCTGGCAGACTTTTCTCCATTGTTCTAAAACTGCTACTTCTCAGCTTCAATTAGATCTATGATGGCTTATTTCAGAAGGAAAGTAGATAGGTTATTGAAGGAAATGTTACCTATATGTTTCACAGAGTTAAGACAAGGGAATTTTCAAACTACACAAAAGCTGTATAAACTATCTTTCCTCTTCTACCATCTTTTGTTAAACATTTATGTCAATAATAAATAGTTACACACTTCAGGTTGTTCTGTAATGTAGAACATATCCAGCCAAAATGATCTGACATTCTGAGAAAGGACTTGGAGATGCTGTAGTCATTGGTACTGAAGCTATCATCTTCTTAATCCTATCACATATAATGTTAAGTAATCAACATCATCATCAATCAAAAAACTACTAGAACCTAGAATGAACTTATAAATCATAAATCAAGATGTTAACACATTAAAAAACAATTGACTCCAGCAAGCATAGGAACAGTTATATTCCACATAATTAAGCCCATACTACCTATTATTTAAATACCCTTACTGAACCTAATCCAGTAGAAAGAGTGTACTTTCATGAGGGCATTGTCAAAATGCTTTTCTCTGTGATGTTTAAATCATAGGAGGACCTATTTCTCATTAAAATAATTTCTGATTGGAACCTAATAATCCAGTTTCCCTAAGTAACTCAGGAAGTGAATTGCATGCCTGAAAATCACTCCACAAAACAACATCATGCCATTTTCAATATGTCAATACTAGACATTTAGCTTTGCCAATCCATCCTTCAAATGTTTTAATTTACATGTTTACTAATATCCTTCTTAACTACTTAGTTGTTGAGTTATTGAGACTGGTTAGTGATTATCTTTGCAGGACCCATTATTAATCCACACCATGTTAAGTGAATTGTTGTGCATATTTTCCTCATTATTGCAAACAATACACTGTCCTTGGCATGACCTTGTTTGAATCTTTAATGAGATATACTATAACTCACAAATGGTTTAGGGGGCAGTTTAATTGTGAAAATTTTTTATTGGTGAGTTATTACTCCTTTTCATCATTAACAGACTTAACATATTTATGTTAATTTCTAATTTGTTTTCACTATCATGATTTTGTGTTATCCAGGCCAGTTCAGAAGATCAAACTTAATAAACTCACAACAGAAAATGTATACCAGGTTCTGCTTGACAAAGCATGTGGCTAGCCATCTCTGACTCAACCTCTTTCAATGTTCCTCTGAGACAGACAGACAGACAGACAGACACACACACACACACACACACACACACACACACACACTGTGACTAAATCATTAAAAAAAAAAAATCCTTCAAGGAGCCAGGCAAGGTGGCCTACTCCTAAAATCTCAGCAGCTTGAGAGGCTGAGGCAGTTCAAAGCCAGCCTCGACAAAGGCAAGGCGCTTAGTGACTCAGTGAGACCCTATCTCTAAATAAAAAATTAAAAAAATATGGCTGGGGATGTGACTCAATGGTCAAGTGCCCTTGACTTTAATCCCCAGTACCTATGGCCCAAAAAACCCTTCAAGTAACTATCATGGAATGTGGAGGACACTCTAGGGCCAGTAGAACTAAATGGAGACTTAAGCTGGAGTCTGTCCCATAATTTGCATCAAAATAACAGACAACTTTGAGAAAACACAGAGATGTTCTCCTTACCATTTAACCCCACCCAGTCAACCTCCCACCTCAGACTATCAACTATCTTGGGACCTTTGCCTCAAAAATCAAGTACAAGAGCCGATTTAAGATCTTTGCACCATCTTTCTGCAGTATTTTTGCTGTGTATTGTCACTGAATATCAGCTCTACCTTCCCTCTCTAGACACCTCCCTCTACATTAATTCTGAAACTCACACCCAGAAAAGCTCAGGAACATACCCAAGAAGTGCTGAGGGTGATGGATGTGGAAAAAGGATGCCAACAATGCATTGCTTTCTGAGAGATGTAAGTCCCACAAAGCCGGCAGGTCAGTAAATTGATATAGCTTCCTTAAAATAAATCAATTCATCTATAACTGGAGCCTGTTCATTTTAAGCTCCCTACTAATTCCATTTCTAGAAGGTTAGAGAACTGTCAGAATATAAGCAAATATAATCAAGGATATTTGCCACATTCTTTGTAAGTGAAGATAGGTTGGACTTATGAAAGAGAAGAATATTTAAATTGGCTTTAACCATTTAAGTACAACGAAATACTATGCATTCATTTCACTTTCAAGGCTTCAAAACAATGGGAAAATGTCTATAATTCACCATGGGATAATATCTGCTAGTGTTTATCCTGGATAGTGAGATTGTGGATGATTTTGAAATTTTCTTAATTTTTAAGTATTTTCTAAGATTTTTTTAAAAAGTCTATTCTGAGACAGGCACAGTGGCCCATGCCTGTAATCCCAGCAGCTCAGGAGGCTGAGACAGGAGGATCTCCAGTTCAAAGCCAGCCTCAGCAATTCAGCAAGGACCTAAGCAACTCAGCAAGACCCTATCTCTAAACAAAATATGAAAATAAAGGGCTGGGGATGTGGCTCAGTGGTTAAGCACCTCTGGGTTCAATCCCTGGTACCAAAAAAAAAAAAAAAAAAAAGGAAGGAAGGAAGAAAGTCTATTCTGTAATAGAAATGAGTCCTTTGAGAATCAGAGCAATACTAAGGGCTTACTCAATATACTTTCATATATTTTCATAGTTGTAACATTTGATAACTCTCACATATACATACAGACAGATAGACACATATGCACACCGGCAAGTTTTAAACTTTCCAATAGATCTTATCAAACCAAGATGTAGGAAGGCAACTTTCCTGATTCTTGGAACAAGGGACAGTAAGTGAGCATTTTTCTCCTCCCTCTTGTTCTTACCCTCTTCCTCCAACCCAGAACAAAAGGCAGACACTGCCAGCCTTTCACAGTACTCTTTGCAATGATCAAGAATATGTTTCAGACGTCTGCCAATATCCAGACAGCAACCATCCATTTGTTCAGGACTGACATATAGAGTATAGCCTGTTTTCATTTTTGAGATAAGACTTCACCTACTAATAATGTCACAAATTTGTACAGATAAATGAATTTGGTCTTACAGCTGTCTTTTTGGTTGAAGGGCTTAGTCTTGTAAAGATGATCTGCTCAATTCACATAAAACCACAGCAGACCACCAGAGTTGTACATATCATCCAATATTGATCAATATTTGGGAGATGCAGATCAAATTTATTCCAATTACCTAAATAAAGATCTGGTGAGCAAATTACTAGCTGGTATATATAAACACTACACACTCACATGTAAAAATCAGACCCAATCTTGGAGAAAAAAAAAAATGGTTCCATGATTGTTCCCAGGTAGTTCAAGAATTAACCCTTGCTAATAGTTGAAACTGAATAACAATGGGAATCTTAACAGAAATGAGAAAAAATGTGTCAAATGACAGCTTTTCTATATATTAGAAATATGTAAAGCCAGAAAAGAACCTTTAAAGATCTAAATTATTGCCATAATCATTGCAAACTCTGCTGGATAATGATATCAAAGTAAGAGTAGGTCCACTTATGCATCTCTGGTCTAGCTGGGTCAAGAAGATAGTTCAATTACATGAATCAGGGAATTTCTGTTTTTCCTAGTCCATTCTGTCAGGATGAAGACTCAGAAGAAGGAGCCAGAGGCAGTCAATATAGTTCTATAGCCCAAAAGAGTGAAATCAGATGAGAGCAAGTATGTTAAAGTTGCAATCATTGGATTTAAACTTATAACACAAGGGTTCAAATCCAGACTATGCCACTTACTATTCAGCTTTTACTTAAAATTTCTAGATAGCTTCCTTGAAAGACACTCTGATAAGTTAAATAATATTATTTCAAACCTAATAGGAAATGAGGCATAAAGGACTTAGTTGTTCTCCATTGATAATCTTCCTACTACTTCCCAGGTTGAGATGTTGACCAGCCCTCAAGCCCCAGATCACATTCCAGTAGCACCAACGAGATTTCCCCATTCTGAAGCTCTTTTGCTTCATAGAACTCACAGAGCATTTTTTAAAATTTTTATTAGAACCATTGTTTTATGTTCTAATCTCCTCTAAAATTTAAAAATACTTAAGAGAAGGGATTATATTTTATAATCCTCAACCAACCACAGAATCTAGCTGAATGACTTTTATATTAGTATCTAGGTGAGAACAACCTAGAATATGGAGGAGGACTTCCTATATCAATAAGCAGGCCAGATGTGGTTACATGTGATGTCCATGAATCCTCATTTTAACCTTATGAGGTAAGTACTGGAATCCCCACATTATAGACAGGGCAAGTGTGGCTCTGCAGTTTCTTAAAGGTGCCCAAGATCAGACAGCTGGTAAGTGATAGGCAGGAATCCAACTTGCATCTTGGATTCCAAAGTCCAAGGATTTTTCTTTTTACAATATCAGAGTTCTTTATTTTTAACTAAATGGTGTTATTAACACAAGAGTAGAACTATCAAGCCAACCTAGGTGTCCTTCAACAGATGAATGTATGAAGAAACTGTGGGGCTAGGGTTGTGGCTATGTGGTAGAGTGCTCACCTAGCACATGAGAGGCTCTCTGGGTTCTATCCTCAGCACCACATAAAAATAAATAAATAAATCAAAGGTATTGTGTCCAACTGCAACTAAAAATAAAATATTTTTAAAAAGATGAATAAAGGTATTGTATCCAACTACAACTAAAAAAATTAATGAATATTTTTAAAAAGAAAAACTGTGGTACATACATATACACACAATGGAATATTACTCACCATAAAGAAAAATGACTTTATTATATTTGCTAATAAATGAATGGATCTGGAGATTATCATACTAAATGAAATAAGTCAATCCCAAAAAACAAAGGTCAAATGTTTTATCTGATATGCAGAATTTGAGGGAATGGAAGTTTAGTGGATTAGACAAATGGGGAATGAAGGAAAGGGAGGGAGAATAGAAAAAGTCCAAGATATTTCTACCTCATGATTAAAGAGGTATAAGTTAACAAACACAAGTTTTCAAAAAAAGGGACTGTACAAGTACCCTGTATAAATTTCATCATAGCCTGGTATATTTCTTATATTTTTTAATCCCACTGGTTTGGGGCCACTGTGTTTGGTCACAAAAAGAGATCAATAAGTGCCTGTTGTCTCAATTGCATTTCCCAATCACCAGAGGCATCTGGCAGGGCTTGGTTGTTGTGTTTTCTTCCTGCACACCTACCCATTTTTTCCAACAAAAAAAGAAAGAATTTTGTTCAATGGAAAGATCACATAGACTTTGGAGCCAGAATACCCGAGTTTGAATTCTGACTACACAACTATGGGCATATTATTCATTTTATCTGCCATTAATTCATATGTCAACAAAATGGGCATACTATTCATTTTATCTGCCATTAATTCATATGTCTTAAAGTGATTTTTGAGGAATGAATGATAGAAAGTGTCTGAATTTCTAACACATAGTAGATAGACAAGACCTAACAGTTATCTTGAACATTTTCTTGACAACTAACACTAGAATGATCTCCCAAAACTGTTCTCTTAATATTTCCAGCTCAGCCAGCATTCCACAGGTAAAATACTTGCTCTTTCTCCTGCCTGCAAAGATGCTTTGTTGGTTTAAGTCTCTGATTTTTAGACTCAGTCTTTCCAGAAAAATAGGAATATACCTGTAGCACAATGTATTTCCATTCATCTGGGTCCCAGCTCACAAAGAATCAGGTGGACAGTGGGTAGGTTATTAATGGAGAGACTTAAATTAGAGCAAGTGACTACAATTTGATAGCATGCTTGTGAAAAGTTATGAGACACTGTCTAGAGGATACAGCAAAAAAGACTATTAGCCAGATACATTCAGAAGTGAGTTATGCTGTGTTTGAATTCTAGCTGTTACTTATGACCTGTTTTATTCAGGGAAATTTGCTAATCTCTTTAAGTTTCCATTTCCTATTTTATAAAACAGGAATAATGGATCCTATATTCAACACTTTTATGAGGATAAAATGGAATTACAGAAACTAAATGCTGCTGGCTTAGGGTCTAACCTACAAAAAAAACCAATCAGTTAAATCCAAATCTTCAATACATCCATGCTTTAACTGCTCTGGTTTGCCCAAAATTCTTAAAACAAAATTTATAATTTAATGGTTTCCAGAAGATAATGACTGGGAGGCAGTATAGTGTAATGGATACAATCATGGACTTTGACTGTGAACCCATCTCTATTCGAATCCTGAATCTACCATTACTACGTGATGTTGTACAATTCACTCTTTCTTTCTTTGCCACAGTTTATAAAATAAGGATAATCATCGACCCTACTTCATAAGAATTTTGACAGGATTAAAAAATAAAATTTATATAAAGCATTTATGAAAATGTCAAACACACAATGATTCCCTAGTAAATGTTACCTATCATATCTCAGGAATATCTGGATTTTATTTATACTTTGCCAGTCATCTGATAAATTAAGCATTACATGTACCACTAAAGTCAGCAATGAAAAAGTCTTATTTCTAGTCAGTTCTACAGTATTAATAAATAAAAGTACATGGAAGAGAATAATAGTTTTATAATATAAAATATTAATTAGAAAATATCTCAAATGTCATTTTTTTTACTTTATCATAGATTCTGCAGACTTAATTTTTTTTTGGCTAGGCTCAAAAATCTAATCATTAGACTGACAAACACCATAATTATTTTTACCTCAAGTAAAACATAATATCTTGGAAATAAAATTAATGCTATCCTGAAAAACTACCTATCTCTATTTATTAGAAACAAACTACACACATATTCACACCCAGAGGTGTATTCCTAAAAATCCAAGTAACTAAAATAGATAATAATAATTTTTTCAATAGATTTTATAGACTTTATTAGTCAACTGCCAAATATCAGCAATAGAGGAGGGTGAAAACACAAATTTGAAAACAACTTATTTTTCACCTCCTGTATATAGTAAGTCTACAAAATTTGTTTGTTCATTTTTTTTTCTTGAACTACATGGATAATGAGCTTTGAAATCAGGGCATGTATAATCCCTACAAAGTAGCACAGGATGAAAGCATAAAAGATTCAATAATATTGAGCTAACTTGGTAGGTTTCTGGTTACCAGGAAGAAAGTTACCACCTACTCACCTAAGATTTTCAGGTAAATAGCAAGGAACTCAGCTGCTCTGCCTCCTGAAAAGTCTCCTACTGGACATAGAGGCAGGAGACCAAGAAGACAGAACTACTACTTTGAATGGGTGTAATTTGTCTTCTACTTTAATGGCTCAATTCTGATTTCTTTTTATTTGGAGGAGGTTCCAGGGACTGAACTCAGGGCACTGGACCACTACACCACATCCTCAGGCCTATTTTTATTTAGAGACAGGGTCTCACTGAGTTGCTTAGCACCTTGCTTTTACTGAGACTGGCTTTGAACTCACAATCCTCCTATCTCAGCCTCCAGAGCTGCTGGGATTACAGACATAAACCACCACGCCCAACTCTGATTTCTTTTATGAGTGGAGAAGTGACCACTATGATTCAATGCTACTTTTGACTAGAGTTAAAAGTCAGTAACTTTGTTTCTCCCGCCAAACTTAACCTCTTAAGATATCCTCTCCAAAATGTAGCATGAATTTCTCAATTTTACTTTAGTCAAATTATTATTGGTCCCTAATGAATTACTTAAGCATTGAAAAAAATCTCTGCTTCAAATATGTTTAAATAAATGTAATTATATTTTGAACATGAAAAAATATTTAGTTTCAAATTTTAAATAATGGCTGTTTTATGATATATTATAAAATATAGGAAAAAACGGAAAAATATTAACTAAGTGATCTCAGAAAGGTAACTGTTTAGAGATATAACTTATTGACTAAGATACAAGATACCATTCTTTTTACAGGGAGGTAGTACTCAATTTTCTCTCTAGGGCAGGAGTCATCAAACTTTTTCTTAGAAAATAAGGAAAAAACAGTGAATATTTTAGACTTGCAGTCCATACCATCTCTGTCCTAACTACTCAAATTATGCTGTTGTAGCACACAGATAGTACATAAACAAATGTGCATGACTGTGTCCCAGTAAAATTTTATTTGTGGTCACTAAAATTAGAATCTTGTATAATTTTCACATAACGCAAAATATTAATCTTGCTTTGATTTTTGAGCCATTTAGAGATATAATATAAAAATCATTCTTAGATAACAAGCCAGACAAAAACAGGAGGCAAGCCTGAGTAGCTGGAGTTTGCCTATCCCCCCCGTCTAGACATAGCCCTGAAATGACACCTCCATTTTAATCACATTAAAATGGTCTTTAATCACATTTTAAGTAGTAAAAGATCTAAGATTACCCAAACCCAAAGCAATGCATTCAAAAGAAGTTGAATAACTGCATCATTATGTGTAATTTCTTCCCCTTCTTTCATTCGTCTATTCATTCATGTTGCAGAACTTTGGGGGAATGTCTATTGTATGCAGTGCCTTGAGAAGTGCTGGGGATATACACTGGAGTAAGGCACACTGTCTTTGCCCAAAGGAGCCAGGGCCTAGCATGGGAAACACAAGAAAATGGGATTTCTTTTTTCTTTTTTTTTAATATATTTTTTTATTGTTGGTTGTTCAAAACATTACATAGATATATCATATTTCGTACTTTGATTCAAGTGGGTTATGAACTCCCATTTTTACCCCATATACAGATTACAGAATCACATCAGTTACACTTCCATTGATTTATATATAGCCATACTAGTGTCTGTTGTATTCTGCTGCCTTTCCTATCCTTTACTATCCCCCCTCCCCTCCCCTCCCCTCCCCTCTTCTCTCTCTACCCCCTCTACTGTAGTTCATATCTCCCCCTTGTATTATTTTTCCCTTTCCCCTCGCTTCCTCTTGTATGTAATTTTGTATAACCCTGAGGGTCTCCTTCCATTTCCATGCAATTTCCCTTCTGCCTCCCTTTCCCTCCCACCTCTCATCCCTGTTTAATGTTAATCTTCTTCTCATGCTCTTCGTCCCTACTCTGTTCTTAGTTACTCTCCTTATATCAAAGAAGACATTTGGCATTTGTTTTTTAGGGATTGGCTGGCTTCACTTAGCATAATCTGCTCTAATGCCATCCATTTCCCTCCAAATTCTATGATTTTGTCATTTTTTAATGCAGAGTAATACTCCATTGTGTATAAATGCCACATTTTTTTTTATCCATTCGTCTATTGAAGGGCATCTAGGTTGGTTCCACAGTCTTGCTATTGTGAATTGTGCTGCTATGAATATCGATGTAGCAGTGTCCCTGTAGCATGCTCTTTTTAGGTCTTTAGGGAATAAACCGAGAAGGGGAATAGCTGGGTCAAATGGTGGTTCCATTCCCAGCTTTCCAAGAAATCTCCATACTGCTTTCCAGATTGGCTGCACCAATTTGCAGTCCCACCAACAATGAACAAGTGTACCCTTTTCCCCACATCCTCGCCAGCACTTGTTGTTGTTTGACTTCCTAATGGCTGCCAATCTTACTGGAGTGAGATGGTATCTTAGGGTGGTTTTGATTTTCATTTCTCTGACTGCTAGAGATGGTGAGCATTTTTTCATGTACTTGTTGATTGATTGTATGTCCTCCTCTGAGAAGTATCTGTTCAGGTCCTTGGCCCATTTGTTGATTGGGTTATTTGTTATCTTGTTGTCTAATTTTTTGAGTTCTTTGTATACTCTGGATATTAGGGCTCTATCTGAAGTGTGAGGAGTAAAGATTTGTTCCCAGGATGTAGGCTCCCTATTTACCTCTCTTATTGTTTCTTTTGCTGAGAAAAAACTTTTTAGTTTGAGTAAGTCCCATTTGTTGATTCTAGTTATTAACTCTTGTGCTATGGGTGTCCTATTGAGGAATTTGGAGCCCGACCCCACAGTATGTAGATCGTAGCCAACTTTTTCTTCTATCAGACGCCGTGTCTCTGATTTGATATCAAGCTCCTCGATCCATTTTGAGTTAACTTTTGTGCATGGCGAGAGAAAGGGATTCAGTTTCATTTTGTTGCATATGGATTTCCAGTTTTCCCAGCACCATTTGTTGAAGATGCTATCCTTCCTCCATTGCATGCTTTTAGCCCCTTTATCAAATATAAGATAGTTGTAGTTTTGTGGATTGGTTTCTGTGTCCTCTATTCTGTACCATTGGTCCACCCGCCTGTTTTGGTACCAGTACCATGCTGTTTTTGTTACTATTGCTCTGTAGTATAGTTTGAAGTCTGGTATCACTATACCGCCTGATTCACACTTCCTGCTTAGCATTGTTTTTGCTATTCTGGGTCTTTTATTTTTCCATATGAATTTCATGATTGCTTTCTCTATTTCTATAAGAAATGCCATTGGGATTTTGATTGGCATTGCATTAAACCTATAGAGAACTTTTGGTAATATTGCCATTTTGATGATGTTAATTCTGCCTATCCATGAACAGGGTATATTTTTCCATCTTCTAAGATCTTCTTCTATTTCTCTCTTTAGGGTTCTTAGTTTTCATTGTATAATTCTTTCATTGCACCATGCCTCGTGCTAGGGGACAAGAATCCTCATGCAGCCTCTATAGGACAGGTCAAATGCCAAACCCTTGCCTGGGTGGCAAAGGCTTCTTGAATGTGGTATCTAAACTGAGTCACAAGCAAACAGGCATTTGTCAAACAAGAGAGGGATCTAAAACAGCATAATAAAATCTATTGGCAAAAGCCACTGGCTAATAAATCAGACACAATTTCCTAATTTAAACTTTCTTATAAATTCATGTTAACTAGGTTGTGGGATCTCTCCCACCTCCCTCGAATTTAGATCTCAGAATTTGGGGAGACTAAGGAAATGACTAGTAAGTAACAACAAAGAGGATATTTTGTGTTTTGTTGGCCTGAAAATCTTCACAGTTAAAATCTACTATATATTTCAGTAGATATATATAGTCTTCCAAAATATCCACTGGTTGGAAGATTTTTTTTTTGTTTTGTTTTGTTTTTTTTTTTTTTTTGAACAGCCTTTTGAATTTATCTTTTTATTTCTGATTATACTCATGTGGCATCATACTAAATAATTCCTTTTTCTTCTCAATGTTTTATACCTTTTAAATATTTGTAGACCGTTATTATGATTCCCTTGAGTTGCTTCTAAGCAAAGCTAGACATTTTTTGTTACTTTAATCTTTCCTCATAACTTAATTCCATTGCTCCCTTAATAATTTATATTATTTTTTTCTCTCCACTGGATTCTTCCTTTAATTTTCTATATCTTTCTCTTAATAACTCCATAGCTGAACCCCCCACTCAAATACCAATAGCAAAATCAGAGACTGAAAAAGTTACTCGCTTGCTGTTTTTAGAATAAATCTAGCTTGACTTGACTAATATTTTTTAAATAGTGTCTTTCCCAAAATGAATTTCCAAAAAATATGTGGAACTGGATATTTTCCCCCTTAAACAAAATCTGAGTTTAGGATTTCTGCTTTTGTTTTTCAAATTTCCAGTCATCCATAAAGGTTATGCTTATTTTTTTTCTTCTCTACTGGTCTCTGTTCTTTTCTATTTGGTAAATACAAATTATTTTCTGGTCTTCTGAACACTGCTGAAATTGGCTTTGCTGTTTTTATTTAATTAAAACATTGGCTTAAATATGATGCTAAATAAATGTTTAAATTTTCACCCAATGGATATGGGACTAATGCTAGATGGTTGGCTACAGCCTTTGAAAAGTGGAGAAAATAATATTTTTTTTTCTCAGGCTTTACTTTCCTCCAAGGATATCATAGTCTTTATAAACTAATTTTGGATAAATATTAGAAATGAATCTCGAATAATCCTGTTCTACTGTGTTGAGAGCTTGTGGCTCAGAATCTTCATTTTTTCCACACTTTCATTACTTGTGTTATTTCTCATTACTATACTGGGAAGGAGAGTCATTGCCACTGACCAAGGGAGTAGTGAAGTGACATGACAGCCATCTCCAGGGCCAGGGCTCATCCCTCAGGCTAGAATTTGTCTTAGGGCTTCCTGTCTACATGATAAATTTTATACACACACACACACACTTCAATAGGAGGCATAGGAGTCAAAGAAAAAGAAAAAAACACAAATAGCTTTAAATTATTTCCAAAATGTAATGAGGCATACACTGATAGTTCACTAAGCCTGGACAGATGGTGGCTGCTTGCATCAAGAAGGAATATTTATACAAATAATTCCAAAGAATGAATAATGGAAAAGCCATAACCATTTCTTATGAAATGTTTGAAAAGGGGAAGGTTGAAAATTTGAGGGGAAAAAATATATTGATAAAATTTTTGAAATACTGTGGCTTGCACACACTGTAGAGTAGGCCAATTAAGATGGTGTTAAGCCAGGCACAGCGGCGCAGGCCTGTAATCCCCAGCAGTTCAGGAGGCAGAGACAAGAGGACCTGGAGTTCAAACTCAGTCTCATCAAAAGTGAGGTTCTAAGCAATTCACTGAGGTCCTGTCTCTAAATAAAATCAAAACAGGGCTGGGCATGTGGCTCAATGTTTGAGTGCCCCTGGATTCAATTCCTGGTACACCTCCCCCCCAAAAAAAAATTATGTTAAGGGGTATTTGAACTTACTACTTTGCCTGAATAGAAAGGGTATTATCTTTGGAGTTGAATTTCTAGATTTTTTTTCATTTGTCATTTATGCAACCTGGTAAAAATCAACTTATGGGTAAGCAAAAAATGGGAATACTAGGCAGGAATTACTAATAAACTAAAGAACCTCAGAAAATGTGACTTTTTTCCTAGTAAAATGCCAATCAAAGGCTCCTCATCCTGGATACCTGAAGAATGTCTCTAGATAGCTGAAAGAACTGACCTATCAGATAGAGTTATTACTGTTCATATTACATGTTAGACAAAGTCTACCAAATACAGATTTAGCTGCAATATAATTCATGCCAAACTGTTTTCTAACAATAGTCACTTAGTAGTTTTGGACATTCTTATGTCCATGATCATAAGAAGAGAATAATTGTCTTCTTCTCTGAACTTGATCCTGGATGAGTGCTAAAAAACACAAATCTGTAAAAATCCATGGCAGGTCAAGTTCTGACTCTTTCATTCAACATGACCCTATGGAGCCACCCAGGGCAACATATTTACCTTAAGAACAAAAGAATACACTGTGTTTCTAGGTAATTTACCCTGATTTTATCCAGTTTCATTAGAGCAATAGTAAATTATAAATCAAAATCTTAAATTACCCAGTGAAATTAAAATTGTACAAAGCACCAAAACTCACTGTAGTCTTAAACAATTGTACAACTAAATGCTTATTCTTGCATCCTCAAGCTACTCCAGGGCTTACTCACCTAGGGACCAAGGATGTCAAGGAAAATAAGAGGGGGTCATGGTAGAAACTTTCAGGATGGAAACCCTTCCATCCTCCAGAAACCCCCCACAGGAAGCAAATACCCCTCCACTATTTCACCACCTTTCAGCAGCACACAGAATCTCTGGAAACCAGTGTTCATACTCCAATCATTTTAAAGCATGTATTAGACCCAATGACAGGCTCTGGGAATATGAAAACCAGTAAGACCTCATTCCTGTCCTCAAAAAGCTATGGCCAGCAAAGGAGAAAAACAGACAAGGTATAGCAAAACAGTGTGATAGGAGTTGTGATTTAGGGACACATAGAGTACCTGGGGCAGAGGGCTGTTAGGGAACGTTTCCTAAAGGAGGTAGCAAAAGAAGTTGGCCAGTGAAGAGAAGAGTAAAAATGAGGAGTGGGTGATGGCAGCTGCTGAGGTAGCTCAGCTCTGCAGGACTTCGCAGTGAAAAAGTCAGGAAGTGGACCTGAGCTCCTTGTTTTTGTCTGAGAGATATTGGCAAGTTACCTTCTCTCTATGTGTCTCACTTTTCTTTCCTGCAAAAATGAAATAATAAACAAAGATGGATGTGAGAACTAAATGGGACAGTACATGTAGAAATGCTTTGTAAACTCTAAAGCATTAAAAAAAAATTTAGTTACTGCCCATACTGGAACAGTTTTTTGTCTGTTCCCTACTTTGTCCTAGTTTTACCATAAAGTGACAAAAAAGATTCCACAAGTCATTGGAAGAAAACGATCCAGAAAGAACAGCAACAGTTACTGACTCTGACTGGATTGACTTTGCTTGTACAACAGCTGTGTTTTCTCACTCTGGAAATGATATTTGAAAACAAATTCATCTTTGAAGTTGTGCCTTTCCTTGTCCTCTTTCTTCACATGGAAGATAATACAGGGTTGCTTCCCTTGGGAAGGAACCCAACACTTAACAAGGGGAAAGAGTTCTGTGAACTTTTCACAAGGTGACAATGATTCATTTACTTGAACAGTTCACCATAGACCCCAGAGTTGGTAAAATACCCAAGGATTTTGTATAGTTATATTTTTTGTGTTAAAAGAAAGTTGAGGAAATGCTGGACAGGCTTACCAGAAAAAAAAAAAGGAAACAGTTCATTTAGTTTCTTATCCTAAAAAATAAGGACTCACTATTTATGTTGAGAAACTGCATGTGGAAGCAATTTTGTTTTTTCTAGCTCCACAAAACTCAAGGAGACTTTGCTTGTGTTGTATGTATAACATGGAATGTCCAGTCTGTGCTCATAGATTGTTTCTGAAGATAAAAAATATTATATGATATGAAATTATAGCCTATAATTTCCACTTTAATTTATAAAATTTTGTTAGAAAATTCCTGACACTAATTATTTTAAATGAATTCTGTCTCAAGTTCTATAAGAATGTTTTAATATACTAGCATATTTTTCCATTTGATTTTATTTTCACTCTTCTCTGATTTCCAGATATTCACTGGAAATTCTCAGGTATATTAATAATGGTTTTTAGCCCAATCAAGCAAAATACTATAGCAAAAACAAAATAAAATCTCTGTACATCTTGCATTTTTCTTTTTCTTTTCTAAACTATCATTGTTGACTTTTTATACTGTATTTCATGGCAAAAAAAATGCAAAAGTGAAAGGTGTGGGTTGGAGAAAAGAGGACACTCTAATTTCCCTATATTAAGCTTTGATGAATCTTCAATATTATAATCCCGTTACTATTCCTGTTGGGGAACCAGAGTTTTAACATTTTAACCCTCATCTCATGAAACGCACACTAACTTTTAGCCAGTTGATCTCTTATCACCTTTTTCTAGTATCTTATCATAATTACTGTTCGGGAGACCTTCATTTCTGGACTTTTATTTCTCTTATATCAGTATTATCATTTTGTGCCATCTCCATGTGACCTTCTTCCTGCCCCAACATGGCAGAGAGTCTTTGACAGCCATTTTATACTATTTGATCCCAACATAAGGTTGGCAACTGATTAGAACTGGGCCAACTCCCTTTCATGGGGATCTAGAATAGGTCCAAGAGAGAGTTATCCCCTCTTTGTGTGGCTAATCCTACAACACAAACCCTCAGGATCAATGGAATGGCCATGTTTTCCACCATGTGGATCCAAGGGCAGGGAAAACCCTGTACAGAGAAAGAATACTGAAAAAGAGGAGTCTTGGTGGACTTCCAATGTATCCTCCCTTCATTTCTACCTGCCATCTTGCTATGGGGGACAGTGAGGAAACACTCGCTATTCCCTTTGGAGCTTAGATTGCTTGCCATTTGCTATTATTTATAACCAAAACATTTTATTAATAAATGCACATTCATATATTTTAAGAGAAATTTTTAAGAGAATGTCATAAAATCTAAAACTAGTTGAATATCACAGACATTAGGAAATTAAGAATAAATGTCATCATGATAATCCATTATATGAAATCTTCTGGTATCCTGGAAAAATCTACTCTGAGAAAGTTTATCTGTATTAGGTAGTGAATGTTTGGGACAGAGCAGAAATTAAGAGGAAAAAATGCAGAAGAAAGTATCTCAGTGGCAGGTAATTTATTTCTTCCACCTGTTGCACAATTACTCCCACCATTTCTACCTACTGCTTCTCCCATCAGTCATCAGGTCCTTCTGATAACTAAGAAGATAAAAACTTTGGAGAGCATCTTTGGGGTAGGAGTGTAGGAGGAAGTCTGAGAGTAGGTGGCAAAGAAACTGGCTGCTAGTTTCAGGAAAAAATTACAGCTTATAATGATACAAGTGACACTAAGTGGCAGTCTGACTGGAGTGAACAGGTAAATCCGTGAATATACTAAGAATGTGGAAAACATGTGGGCAGACAGGATGATCTGGCTACTGCAAGGACAATCAAAGAATTCTGGGCTGGTAAACCACAGATCAGCTTTTTAAACTAGCTCTAGATATAAAAATTTAGGGAAAATTTACATTTAATTAAAACTTTTCCTTGTTTGTTAGTCATGTTAAAATGATTCCTGTTATTGGGTAAGTTATCTAATATCTAATAAAATAATTCAAACGTTTTTGTAAAAGAGATCTTTAGAATCCCCCCCTTCTGTGTCATTCATCAAAGTGAGGCATATAAATGATGAGTAATTGTGGTATTAAAATTGGCTCATTGGGCAAGAACAACTTACAGCAGATGGCAGCACTGGTCCCTAAAAAATGATGATTAGTAATTATAACTAATTAATCTCAATAGCCTCATAATGCTCAGAATGTTCAAAAAGGAAGTATGAAATCCATAATGATGTTAATATAGATACTTAGATTTTTATCCATAATTTCTTTACAAAAATTAATTCTAATGAATGTAGGTGTTTTAATAAGGCTTTTTCACTGCTGCAACTAAAGGATCTGATCAGAACAACTATAAAGGAGGAAAGGTTTATTGAGGGGCTCACAGTTTCAAAGGTCTTAGTTCATAGAAGGCTGGCTCCATTCCTCAGGGCTCGAGGTGAGGTGGAAGACTGTGGAGGAGGGAAGAGGCTCACAAGCTGATCAGGAAGCGGAGCAAGAGAGACTCCACTCTCCAGATACAAAATATATACCCCATAGCCACATCCCCAATGAACCACTTCCTCCAGCCACATTCCACCTGCCTTCAATTGAAGGATTAATTCACTGATTAGGTCAAAGCTATAGAGCAATCATCATTTCTCCTCCAAACCTTCTTGCATTATCTCACACGTGAGCTTTGGGAACACCACATTTAAACCATACCAGTAGGCTAGAAAACTAACATGTCTAAAATTATATAACATGCATGTGGAAGACATCTTTTCCCTTTATGCTAACAGTTACTTACTTCTTTATGATCACTAGAAAAAAGTTTCAAAGAATCAGAAAACTTAAAAGGACATTTTAAAAAAAAAGAAAATTAAGCTGGGCATGGTAGTATATACACACTTGTAATCCCAATTACTGTGGTGCTGAGGCAGCAGGATAGCAAGTTTGAGGCCAGTCTCAGCAATTTATGAAGAACCTGTTTCAAAGTAAAATTTACAAAGAGGTAGGGATGTAGTTAAGGGGTAGAGTGTTTGCCTTGCATGAACAAGGCTCTGGGTATGATCCCCAGTATTGGAAAAAAAGAACAAAAATTAAATTTACCTAAATTATATCACCAAGCTCACTAGTTGATAATATTTTTGAGATTATTTTTCTAGATTTTTTTTCAGGTCTAACAGCTTGAGAAGCATAGACATTACTGTCTGGATATTTTTTTTTCAGGTCTAATAGCCTGGAAGCATAGACATTATTATCTGAGACCTTGTTAGGAAAGTTGAATTAGGAATTACCCCAGAACTACTAAATATAAATATGCACTTTAATAAGATTCTTCCAAGTCATTTCATGTACACTGAAGTATACTAAGTATACTATACTAAGTATCTTTTAGTTTGTCTGACCAAAATGTTGAATCTGAATTTTTAGAACAATTTTATTGAGGTATAATTCAAATACAATACAATTCATATTTAAAGTGTGCAAATTAATAATTGCAATATACTATTTAGTGTAGTCATTAGTTGTAAGGCCATTACTACTATAGTCTACATTACAATATTCTTCTTAGAACATTGTTATCAGCTGGGTGTGGTGGCTCACACCTGTAACCCCAGAGACTTGGGAGGCTGAGGAAGGTGGACCCAGACCAGCTTCAGCAACTTGGCAAGGCCCTAAGCCACTGGTGAGACCCTGTCTCAAAATAAAAAATAAAAAGGGGTAGGGATGTGGCTCAGTGGTAAAGTCCCTCTGGATTCAATCTCCAGTACCAAAAAAAAAAAGGCATCAAACTTCCCCTAAAACCCACACCCATTAGCAGTCATGCCCGATCCCCCTGTCAACCATTCATCTATTTTCTTCTCCAAGTATTTGCCTATTTTGGAAATTTGATATAAATAGAATTATATAATGTGTAACCTTTTGTGACTGGTTTCTTTCACTCTGCTTGTTTTCAACATCCATTCATGTTGTGCATATACCAATACTTCATTCTTTTTTATTGCTGGTAATATATGACATTTAATATTCCTGTCATTTGATCAACATTATTTAATTACTTTTGGGTTATTGTGAATCTTCATGTACAACTTTTTGTGTGGACATAAATTTTCATCTATCTTTGGTATGTACCTCAGAGTGGAATTTTTAGGTCGTACATTAATTCTACATTTTTTTATTTGAGGAAAATATCAGACTATTTTACAAACTGACTGCACCATCTTACATCACCCACAGCAGTGTGTAAGGACTCTAATTTCTCCACATCCTTGACATCACTTGTTATTATCTGCTTTTTTTTAAAATTACAACCATCCTAGTGATATTCTATAAATGAAAATCATTTCATATACAAATAGTTTTACTTCTTCCTTGATTCTTTTTTTTATGAGAGAGAGAGAGAGACAGAGAGAGAGAGAGAGAATTTTTTTAATATTTATTTTTTAGTTATTGGCGGACAAAACATCTTTGTTTGTATGTGGTGCTGAGGATCGAACCTGGGCCACACTCATGCCAGGTGAGCACGCTACGGCTTGAGCCACATCCCCAGCCCCTCTTCCTTGATTCTTATCTTGTTCCTGATACCAAGAGTAAAGGATTCAGTCTTTTTTGTTTTTTCATCAAATTTGGAAAAATTGTGGCTAACATTTCTTCAATTATTCTTGCTGTCCCTTTTTCCCCTCTTCCCTAACTCCTTTCATTCTTAAATAACCATTATGTATATATTGATATGCTTGATGATATTTATAGATAACTAAGATTGATAAAATGTTTTCCTTTCAGTTCTTCATATTAGATAATCTCACTTAAGCTTTCCTCAGTGTTTTTGGCTCTTTCTTTAGTTCTTTAAACATATCTGTTATAGCTAATTTAAAGTATTTGTCTAATAAATCTAACATCTTGGTTTTCTTTTTTTTTTCCTTCAACATTTCTTTTTTTCAGTTGTAGTTGGACACAATACCTTTATTTTATTTTTATGTGGTGCTGAGATCAAACCCAGCACCCTGCATGTGCCAGGAAACACTCTACTGATGAGCCACAACCCAGCCCCTAACATCTTGGCTTTCTTGAGGATAGTTTCCATTTAGTGATATATATTTTTTTCCTGTGTATGGACCATACTTACAGCTTTCTTTTTATGTCTTGTAATTTTTCTATTAAAAAAAACCAGAAAATTTAGGTAATAAAGTGTGGAGACTTGAAATCATACCCTCCCATTCCCACCCATTTTTTGTGGTTGTTGTTGCTCTTTTTTGTTTGTTTTTTGTTGTTGTTATTTGCTTGTTTAATGACATTCTGAAATAAATCTGTAAAATTCTAGGTTATGTGCAGCCATGTTCATTTAGCTTACTTGTCAACTAATGACTGGACAGCAATTGTCATAACTGCCTTGAAACGACAATTTTTGCCAAGGGACTCTGCATGTGTATTGTGGCACATTTGCAATGTTCCAGCAGTTTTCAACTCTGCCTTAGTGCCTTCACTTCCTGCTTGTACAAAGAATCAAGGTCAGTTGGAGGTGAGAAATTAGGTTAATTTCTGGTGTTTCCCGGGCACCATCATAGCCTTGCACATGTACATGACTTCCCAGATCCCCAGGAATATAGAGTAGCTTTTTAGAAACCCTTATGGACATCTTACTCTTCATACCTTCCTAGAAAGATTTTTGACAGGCTCTTTTTTTTGTCCCAGTTGTTATTGCATTCTTAGACAACTGTGATATTAAACAATTGCCAATGATTATTGTCAACAAACTCCCTGGGTACAGTGCTTTCCTACAGAGTGAGCACCAAGTCTGGTCAAATAATGACAATGCTCTGTGAATGGAGATTTTCCAGGGATCTGTGAGACATATCAAAAAAAATGAAAATGCTCTGAAGAGGGGACTTTTTGAAGAGTTCCAAACCTGTTATGTTCACTCCAGTGGCTGATATGCTGCTGTTTTACACAATTCCATGGTTGTGAGTCTACTAGTATTCAAAGGCTACTATGGAACTAGGGAGAGAGAAAAGGGAGAACAAATAAAAAAAAAAAACCTTTGTAAAGCTCACTGTCTCACTGATATTCAGCATTTTTTTCTTGAGTAAATGCTTTTAGGGCTTATCCAAGCCTTTGGTTATTTCCAGAGCTCTGAAAAAGCTTATTTTGACCCTTTTCTTCCAGTACTTTCATTGCTCTTATAGAAGAACAATTTTTGGAGGTTCTTGATTCACCATTATGAAAGTGTTTCCCTCCTTTCAGACTTTTAAAAATAAAATAAGTATTTAAAAAACATACTTCTATACAAATCAAACAAAATGTGGCATATGACTCATTTATCTTCCATATAGAACAACTTACAGTCCATGAAATATTATATTGTAAGTGAATTGGAACTAACAAACATCTATAGATATTTTATCCAGGAATAGCTGAAGTTACTTTCTTCTTAGCAGCTCATAGTACCTCTTCAAAAGAGACCATATCTTAGGTAACGAAGCAAGTCTTAGCAAATAAAAAAAAAAAACAATATTATTCCATGCATCTTCTCAGATTTTAATGGAAAAAAGTTAGAAGTCAACAGTAAGAAAAAATGTAGAAACCACATAAAGACCTGGAAATTGAACAATATTCTTAAAAAAAAAAAAGGAATGAATCATAGAAGAAATGAGAGGAGAAATTTAAAAATTTCTAGAATCAAATAAAAAAAATGATGCAACATATTAAAATCTCAAGAACACTATGAAGGTGGTTCTAAAAGGAAAGTTTATAGCATTAAGTGTCATCATTTAAAAAAAAAAAGATCCTAAATAAATAATCTAATGCTATATCTTGAGGCCCTAGAAAAGCAGGAACAAACTGATTTCAAAACCAGTAGAAGTCAGGAGATAATTGATCAGAGCTGAATTTTAAAAGTAGAGAATAAAAAAAATACAAAGTACAACACAACAAAGAGTTGGTTCTTTTAAAAGATAAACAAAATTGATAACCCCTTAAACAAACTAACCAAAATAAAAGAGAGAGAAGACCTAGATAAAAAGAATTACAGAGAGAAAGAAGATATTACTATAGACACTTCTGAAATCTGGAGGATCATTAGGAACCATTTTGAAAACTTAAATTCTAACATATTGGAAAATCTAAAAAAATAATGAAAAATTTCTAGGCCTACCCAAATTGAAGCAAGATGATATACAAGACTTATCAGACCAATATCAAGCAACAAAACTGAAGCAGTAATAAAAAGCCTTCCAAAAAAGAAAAGTCCAGGATCAAATGGATTCTCAGTTGTGTCCTACCAGACCCTTAGAAAAGAACTAATGCCCTATCTAGAGTTCGTCTATTGCTCACATGCTCCCGCTCCCTATCCCATTATGAATCAGTCTCCTTATATCAAAGAAAACATTCGGCATTTGTTTTTTGGGGATTGGTTAACTTCACTTAGCATTATCTTCTCTAACTCCATCCACTTACCTGCAAAGCCATGATTTTATTCTCTTTTATTGCTGAGTAATATTCCATTTTGTATATATGCCACTTTTTTTATCCATTCATCTATTGAAAGCCATCTTCAATTGGTTCCACAGTTTAGCTATTGTGAATTATGCTGCTATAACTCTAGATAGGACAGAGGGGTTGGAGGGGAAGGGAGGGCACATGGGGTAATTAATGATGGTGGAATGTGATGATCATTACTATCCAAAGTACATGTATGAAGACACGAATTGGTGTGAATATAGTATGTATATAACCAGAGATATGAAAAATTGTGCTCTATATATGTAATAAGAATTGTAATGCATTCTGCTGTTATGTATAAATAAAAAAATACATTAAAAAAGAAAAAAACTAATGTCACTACTCCTGAAATTATTCCATGAAATATAAAGAAGGGAACATGCCCAAATTCATTCTATGAAGCCAGTATCACCCTGATACCAAAATCAGACAAGGACACATCCAGGAAAGAAAACCACAGACCAATATCCATTATGAACACAGATGTAAAAATCCTTAATGAAATATTAACAATCACCTTCAAAAATAATTAAGAAGATTGCACACCATGATCAAGTTGGCTTCATCCCAGGGATGCAAGGTTGGTTCAATATACATGAATTGATCAATGTAGTTTATCAGATAAGTAGAATCAAGGACAAAAATTACATGATGATCTCATTAGATCCAGAAAAAGTCTTTGACAAAATCAAGTACCCATTCATGTTAAAAATATTGAATAAACTAAGTATAAAAGAAACTGATCTTGATATCATAAAGACTGTATAATGACCAACTCAAAGCCAAATCATACTGAATGAAGAAAAACTGAAAGCATTTCCTTAAAATCAGCAATAAGACAAGGATGTTCACCCTCATCACTCCCCTTCAATATAATAATTAAAATTCTAGCCAGAACAATCAGGCAAGAGAAGGAAACTAAAGGGACACAAATAGAAAAAGAAGAAGTCAATTGTCTTCTGTTTTCTGATGATATGATTTTATATTTAGAAGAAAAAAAACTCTACCAGAAGACTTCTAGAACTGATAAAAAAAATTCAACAAAGTTGCAAGATATAAGATCAACACATGAAAATCAATAGCTTTCCTATACTCCAATAATGTATTGGCTAAGAAAGAAATCAAGAAAACTATTCCACATTTACAAAAGTCTCAAAAATTTGGGAATAATTCTAACCAAGGAGGTAAAAGAGGTACCTCCACAATGAAAACCATAGAATGCTAATGATCAAAAAAAGACTTGAGAAGATAAAAACACCTCCATGTTCATGGATAGGCAGCATTAGTATTGTCAAAATAGTCATATTGGGCTGGAGATGTGGCTCAAGTGGTAGCACGCTCGCCTGGCATGCGTGCAGCCCCGGTTAGATCCTCAGTACCACATACGAAGAAAGATGTTGTCTCCACCGAATACTAAAAAATAAATATTAAAAAAATTCTCTCTCTCTTTCTCTTAAAAAATAAAATAATAAAATAAAATAGCCATATTGCCAAAAGCAATCTTCTTATTCAACGTAATCCCCATAAAATACCAATGACATTCTTCACAGAACTAGAAAAAAGTCATAAAATTCATATAAAAGAATAAAAAGCCCAGAATAACCAATGCGATCCTGAGCTAGTGGTAAGAGAAATTCTGGAGGCAGCATAATACCTGATCTCGAATTATACAACAGAGGTCAGTAACAAAAAGAGCATGGTATTGGTATAAAAGCAGACATGAAGACCAATAGAATACTGTAGAAGACACAGAAACAAATACATATAAATGCAGTCATCTGCCAAAAACATATTTTAGAGAAAATATAGCCTTTTAAATAAGTGGTGCTAATAGTAACAAAAACAGCATGGTACTGGTACCAAAACAGGCAGGTGGACCAATGGTACAGAATAGAGGACACAGAAACCAATCCACAAAACTACAACTATCTTATATTTGATAAAGGGGCTAAAAGCATGCAATGGAGGAAGGATAGCATCTTCAACAAATGGTGCTGGGAAAACTGGAAATCCATATGCAACAAAATGAAACTGAATCCCTTTCTCTCGCCATGCACAAAAGTTAACTCAAAATGGATCAAGGAGCTTGATATCAAATCAGAGACACGGCGTCTGATAGAAGAAAAAGTTGGCTACGATCTACATACTGTGGGGTCGGGCTCCAAATTCCTCAATAGGACACCCATAGCACAAGAGTTAATAACTAGAATCAACAAATGGGACTTACTCAAACTAAAAAGTTTTTTCTCAGCAAAAGAAACAATAAGAGAGGTAAATAGGGAGCCTACATCCTGGGAACAAATCTTTACTCCTCACACTTCAGATAGAGCCCTAATATCCAGAGTATACAAAGAACTCAAAAAATTAGACAACAAGATAACAAATAACCCAATCAACAAATGGGCCAAGGACCTGAACAGACACTTCTCAGAGGAGGACATACAATCAATCAACAAGTACATGAAAAAATGCTCACCATCTCTAGCAGTCAGAGAAATGCAAATCAAAACCACCCTAAGATACCATCTCACTCCAGTAAGATTGGCAGCCATTAGGAAGTCAAACAACAACAAGTGCTGGCGAGGATGTGGGGAAAAGGGTACACTTGTTCATTGTTGGTGGGACTGCAAATTGGTGCAGCCAATCTGGAAAGCAGTATGGAGATTTCTTGGAAAGCTGGGAATGGAACCACCATTTGACCCAGCTATTCCCCTTCTCGGTCTATTCCCTAACGACCTAAAAAGAGCATGCTACAGGGACACTGCTACATCGATATTCATAGCAGCACAATTCACAATAGCAAGACTGTGGAACCAACCTAGATGTCCTTCAATAGACGAATGGATAAAATAAATGTGGCATTTATACACAATGGAGTATTACTCTGCATTAAAAAATGACAAAATCATAGAATTTGGAGGGAAATGGATGGCATTAGAGCAGATTATGTTAAGTGAAGCCAGCCAATCCCTAAAAAACAAATGCCAAATGTCTTCTTTGATATAAGGAGAGTAACTAAGAACAGAGTAGGGACGAAGAGAATGAGAAGAAGATTAACATTAAACAGGGATGAGAGGTGGGAGGGAAAGGGAGGCAGAAGGGAAATTGCATGGAAATGGAAGGAGACCCTCAGGGTTATACAAAATTACATACAAGAGGAAGCGAGGGGAAAGGGAAAAATAATACAAGGGGGAGATATGAACTACAGTAGAGGGGGTAGAGAGAGAAGAGGGGAGGAGAGGGGAGGGGAGGGGGGATAGTAAAGGATAGGAAAGGCAGCAGAATACAACAGACACTAGTATGGCTATATATAAATCAATGGAAGTGTAACTGATGTGATTCTGCAATCTGTATACGGGGTAAAAATGGGAGTTCATAACCCACTTAAATCAAAGTGTGAAATATGATATATCAAGAACTATGTAATGTTTTGAACAACCAACAATAAAAATAAATAAATAAATAAATATGTGGTGCTAGGAAAACTAGATATCCATATGTAGAAGAATGGAACTAGGTCCCTATCTCTCTCTCTGCACAAAAGTCACTTCAAAGTAAATCAAAGAAAAACTGGGAATTAGATCAGAAACACTGAAACTGCTAGAAGAAAACACAGGAGCAACACTCCAACTTATTGGTGCAGGCACTGACTTTCTTAATAAAACTCTTAAAGCTCAAGAAATAAAATCAAGAATCAATAAAGTGAGATGGCATCAAATTTATAAGGTTTTTCACTGAAAAGGAAACTATCAAGAATGTTAAGAGAGATCCTACAGAATAGGAGAAAATCTTTACCATCTGCTCTTCCAACAGCAGGTTAATATCCAGACTATATAAAGAACTTTAAAAAAGCCAACACCAGAAAACTAACAACCCAATCAATAAATACTCAAAGGATCTAAATAGACGTTTTTCAAAAGACACACAAATGGCAAACAAATATATGAAAAAATATTCAACATCTTTAGCAGCCAGGAAAATGCAAATCAAAACTACACTGAAATTTCACTTCACTCCAGTTAGAATGGCAATTATCAAGAATACAAATAACAATAATTGCTTGTGAGAATTTGGAGAAAAAGGTACACTTACACATTATTAGTGGAACTGTAAATTAGTACAATCTCCTTGGAAAGCAGTATGGGTACTCCTCAAAAGACCAGGAATTGAACCACCATATGACTCAGTGTGTTAGCTTTTCATTGTTGTACCAATATACCTGACAATAACAACTTAGGGGAGAATAGTTTATTTTGGTTCACATTTTCAGATATTTCATCCATGGTAGGTCTACTCCATTGCTCTGGGCTCAAGATGAAACAGAATATCATGGAGAAAGGTGTGGTGAAGAGAACCTGCTAAGGACACAATGGCCGGGAAGAGGAGAGAAGGGTGTAAGGAAACTGGCTGCAGGGGAGATGAACCCTTCCAGTGCATGTCCCTAGTGACCCACTCCTCTAGCCTAATCCCACCTCACTACTGATACCACCCAGTTCATTCAAACTTGGAGGGATTAGGTTACCGCTCTTACAATCCAATCATTTCACTTCCAAATATTCCTGTATTAACACAGGAGCTTTGCGGGGACATCTCATATGTAGACCATAAAATCCATCTATCCCATTTCTGGGTCTTTACCCCCAAAAATCTAAAGTCAGTTTACTATACAGATACATGCATACATGCATAACAATATTTATAGCAGAATGATTCACAATAGCCAAGTTATGGAACCAGCCTAGATACTGGTCAACAGATAAATGGATAAAGAAAATGTCACACACACACACACACACACACACTCTCTCACACACACACACACACACACACATGCATGCGCGCGCGCGCGCACACACACACACACACACACACACTGGAGTATTACTCAGCCAAAAATAAGAATGAAATTACGTCATTTGCAGGTAAATGAATGAAATTAGAATATATCATGCCAAGTAAACTATGCCAAACCAAAATCGAGGGACAAATGTTTTCTCTCATGTGTAGAAGCTAGGGAGAGAAAGATGGAAAGAAAGGAATACAAAAATAATGGAATCTCATGAAAATAGAAAACCAATAGAGTAGAGGAAGGGAATAGAGAGGGGGAGAGAAGGGGAAGGCATAGGGAATTACTAAGGAATAAAATCTACCAAATTTTGCTATGGCTACATCTATGTGCAAAGGAATAATATGAAAATAATATGAAAAAAAGATGTAAAAACTCCCTTTTGGTATATATTAATAACATATATATGAATATATATACATATACATATATATGATTACTCTATAGCACTAGAATACATCAATAAAAAATAAAAATACATTATAAAGTAAATAAGAAATTACAGTTAGCTTCATGCATCATAACATTAAAGTAAAATTCACTCTATTTCTTGAATAAATGAGTAAATTGTCATATGAGTGAGTAAGCAAATACATGTATAAATGGTGAATATCCAGGCTTTCAGGGAACTCAGGTGTCACCAGAAGAGGCAGGCTGGCTGCCTACCAAGATTCCTTCTAAAGAGGCAATCATTATCTTGGTGATTTTACTCTGGTGCCAAGTCTGGCCTTCAGCTTTGCAGACTCAGCTTAAAATCAGTCTGTCAGCATGAAAGTGGGGCCATATCTCTGGGAAGGTTTCTCATTATCCAGCTCATAGAGATCAGAATGCCAACTTATTAATTTACAATAAGAACTATAAATGCCATAAGGAGCATAATCATTGTATCAGCAGGTCTAGTGCATTTTTTCCCTGTAGTTAATCTTTTGAGACAAATCCTTTTGAGAAGTTCGCAGGGCAAGTACAGAAACAGAACAAGAAGAATTGTTTTAAAATTTAAATATTCAGTGGCATTTTGGTAGGCTCTTAACTTCTACCACATTCCCATTGATTTAGGAGACTGTAAACAATAAGAAGGTAATGTAACTATGTAAGATCTAAGGCTCTTCCTACCTAGAAGAAGAAGGGAAGGTGAAAGATAGGGAAAGAATGGGCACCTTTTCTGTGCTTTTTTTGTGCCACTCTGGGCCTTTCTTTGGAAGGTCAAGCCTTGCTAGAAGCTAACCTGGCATGGCTCCAACTGTGAAGCGGGGAGGCTGATGCTTAGCAAGAAGAGAAAGCAGCTTGACCTGAGGTTGAGAAGGAGGGAGAGGAAGAGGACAGGGTTTTGGAGAGTGGTTCCACAGAAGGCACAAGCCTACAGACTCCCTTTCAGAAAGTAGAACACTTAGTACCTGTCTGCTCATAGGTGCCAGCTTTTCCAATGGACCATTCCAGCTATGAAAGGAAAGGTAAAAGCAGACTAAAGCCTGTGGATGTCTTTTTCTATGAGATGAGTCTCTTGGAGGCAGCATATTGTTGGGTCTTTTTTTTTTTTTTTTTTTTTTGATCCAATCTGCTAGTCTATGTCTTTTGATTGGTGAGTTTAGGACATTAACATTCAGGGTTATTATTAATTATTAAGACATGATTTGTATTCCCAGTCATTTTCGGTATTTAACGTAACTTGGTTTCTCCTCTGATTAGATTTTCCTTAAGTATAATACCTCCCTCTGCTGATATTCATCATTGTTTTTCATTTCCTCTTCTTGGAATAGGATGCTAAGTGAAGTTAGTCAATCCCAAAAAACCAAATGCTGAATATTTTCTCTGATATAAGGAGGCTGATTCATAGTGAGATAGGGAGAGGGAGCACCGGAGGAATAGACGAACTCTAGATAGGGCAGAGGGGTTGGAGGGGAAGGGAGGGGGCATGGGGTTATTAATGATGGTGGAATGTGATGGACATTATTTTCCAAAGTACCTGTATGAAGACATGAATTGGTGTGAATATACTTTGTATACAACCAGAGATATGAAAAATCATGTTCTATATGTGTAATAAGAATTGTTATGCATTCCACTGTCATATATAAATAAAAACAATATTTTTAAAAAAAAAAAAAAAGCAGACTAAAAACCAGAGGTTCGATTTCTCTGAATTAGAGAATCTCACTGCAAAACAAAACTAAGATTTCATTTCCCAACTGCCCTTTAACTTCTGGTGCCAAAGACTTGCCTTCCTTGGGCAAGATTTGGATAGTTCTTGTCAAGGTTCTCCTTGCTGATGCCCCTATTTATATGTGCCTTTTCTGGACAACTTTCTTTTGATACATTCATTCTTTAGTCTTTGGCTTTATCCAAACCCCTTAAATCATCTTTACAGATAGTTATTTGGACTCAGTTTCATAAAGGCATCTCAGTATTGCTACCACCTCTTCCTCTATCACCTTCCTTTGTATTTATTCTACCTGGGTTAAACAGGTTATGTGACATTTGTCTCCACATAACTGCTAAAAAGACTCCTGATCTTTCTCTTTTTTAACTTTTCCTTTAAATAGTCTTCTAACTCCCTTTCACTCTTAAATCTTTTATTCTTTCTGTCTCAATTTATGGTATTAATAACATTTTCTGATATCCTTATTCACTAGCTCTTTCTATTTCTCCCACTCTCAACACTTCTTAGTTGTTGATGTCATTTTATTTCCTCGGTCAACATTATTGAATTAATTATTTTTAACTAATTCTTTTTCCTACTCACTCTGCTTCAGTTATTCAAAATTTCTCATTTCCATTTATTCTACTTATATAAGTTGCAGATAAAAAATATATAAAGTCAGGAAAAAATACTCAGGTGCAGCAAGCTTCCAGGACTCACAAAATATTCACATGAAAGCCGAAAGAAGACCATTGCTAGAGGTCAGACAACTAGACAATGGATAATGTACTTTAGAATAATTCCACAAGGCATACAAGAAGCAAGCTCCACTGACATTCAAGATTCAAAAATAACCCTTAAAGAGGGTTCATAAGACCTTCTCTACTCCCTCTGACAACAGACAAAGGGGGGAAAAACTACACCACTACTTTCTTACTAATTTGTAGCTTTTCCCTCCCTCCTTCTTTTAAAGAAAGGACAATCGATTGCTGCAATCTTAACCTTTGGACTTTAAATACTGTTAAAAACAGTAACAGACTTGCAGCAAGGTCCTTACCAAAAGCAACCTTTTTCTACCTAGAAATCAAATGAATTAAAAATGATGCTCCCCAGGAGAGAAGACCAGCTCCTTTATAGCAACACCTTGCAAGAGAAGTCAGGTGTTAGGTATTCAATCAGTAAATGCTAATGAAATGCTAATATCTTGAGGCAAAAGTTGTAAGGCTGAAGATCTTGAAATGCTAGTTCATCCAAATATCTGGTTATAGGAAATACATTCATAGGGATCAATTAACACAGACCTTATTTGAAACTCAGTTTAATGATGATCAAAATGGCCAGTCTATGTTTAAGCAAAGGAGAAAGCTGTTAATTTGTGAGGGGCACTGACATTCTTGCAGCCCAAGACCCTAGCTGTAGTTTTTACCTATAGTCCCTAAAATCTCCATATCAGAGTAAGGGTATTACACAGGAGCCTTCTTATGAACTGATTATAAAACAAGAATAATTCACCAGTAGGAAAAAATATAGATGTTAAACTACTACTAAGAATTTTCACATGATTCAAAAGTCTCTCATAAAGTCTTATCATTTAGTATCAGTATGAAAATACATTATGACTGGGGTCAGGAACGTGGGCTATAGGATACACAACCTAGACCTGAATCCTGGCTCATCATATACTAGCACCTCACTATGCCTCAGTTTCCTCATCCATTAAAGGAAGCAAATAGGGTACTTAAAAGACTACAGATGCTCTTCAACTTGGGACAGGGTTACATCCAGATAAGCCCATCACAAGTTCTAAATAGACTAACCTATCAAACATAGATTAGCCTAGCCTACTTTAAATGTGCTCAGAACACTCACATTAACTTATGGCTGGGCAAAGTCATCTAACACAAAGTCTATTTTATAATGAAGGGCTGAATGTCTCATATAATTTATTGACTACTGAAAGAGAAAAACACAATGGCTGTATAAACATACTTCTACACTATAATTAATTGAAAAATTGTGAGTTGAACCATGGTAAGTCAAGGACTGTAAATTAGTTAATGTAGAGAAGATGCCTTTGAGACTGATTAGCACATAGTAAGTTTGCAACATGTATTTTGATTATTAGTTTGTAGATGATAAAACTGATTATGAGGAGGTGAAATGACCTGCTGACCATCACAGAGCAAAGTACCAGAGACCTGAACAGTGATCAGACACATTCAGGTCAGAAACCCAGCACCCACAGAGGGACTAAGGAACAAAGCATCCTTCTATCTTCCTTGCAAGTTTTTTATAAATTTAATTCAAATAATGGATGAGGGTATGCATTTCTGAGCTATTATTTGACAGCTTCAAATCAAATTAGTGTTTCTCATCATTCCCACACATTTGTTCAAATGTAAGCTGTAATATTTCACCCCAAATTAAGTTTTCAATGAAAAAGAATTTTTTAAAAGTCAAAACTGACTTACCATTATTAATTTACAAAAAATGTTTTATGTAAAATGCAAATGTATGATCAGAGATTCATCAGGTAAATAACGAAAACAGGATTCACAACCTTAATTTGCCACTTGATTTTACATTCCATGAAAGCAGGGATCATATCTGTTTTACTTCCAACTTCATATTCAGAACAAGAGCAGGGCCTGATACATAGTGAACATTCAAAACTGCTTTTGGGGGAAGAGAAAAAGAAGGCAGCCTGAGTATTGAGACTAGGTCTCATGCCTGACACCCATTTAACTTCAATTGACCCTTTTCTCTCACTATAGTCAGGAAAAGTATGTTTTCTTTCATTACTGTGAGTTTGATGATTAGCAAGAGTGCCTTACGGCAGCTGCCCGCTCTATTCTGTTCATTGTGTAATAGTTCAGGAACTGCACTGAGCAACTAATCAGTGATTAAAAAAACAAAAACAAAAGCAAAACAAACAACAAAAAAAAAAACAGCCTAAGGAAATAATGACCTTTTTTGTTGAGAGAACTGAAAAGCATCTGGTGACTAGGCGATTAGGATCAGATGTTGTTGTCACTTGGCTACAAAACTCTACCTGTGAAAAGGTGCTCACCAGACTACAACTGCCCATCTCCTACGCAAACCAGTCTTAAATCAACCTCTGGGAAATATGGCCCTTTAGGATGAGATTCTGCCATCTTCCAGTCACCTAGCTCAAGGAAATAAAATTCTTTCTCCACCAATGCCTTGCCTTGGGCTAACTGGCTTCCTTCAGGTGGTAGATCTCAAGCCTACGCACGGCAACAGAAGGAATCAGACCAGAACACAGGTGGAGGCGGGAGACAATAAATGTGGCAAAAAAGGATTACTTATATTATAAAGGATTGTGTTCACAATAAAGAAATAATAGTTATGGATCATTACATTTTGAATAACATGACTTGGAAATATAAAAAAGAAAAAATTTTAAGTATATAAGGTGAAAATGCCAGAAGCTCCACATTAAGAGACCTTTTGTGTCACCCTATTTAATATCTGCTCAAATACACATCATCCTTCTGCACTGTCATTAATCTACTTGGTTTGTAAGTTGTGATTAGTACATAGAGGAACAGCACCCTCCTTAATTTATAATCCTAAGTGAAATAGGATTATATATATATAAGTGAAAAAGTCACAGCGAACATCAGGTTTTTATCTTGTCATTGGGTTTTATGCTTTCTATTTTGATATTTCCTTTGCAGTCTATCTTTTGCAACATGAGTTATATTTTATCCTTTGATATTTTAAGAAAATACTTTTATTAGGGTATAATTTATATTCCTTAAAAGCCACCCATTATACATGCTCATCTACCATCTCCATTCAATTTGGAAGGTATAGTTCTACTTCACATTCTACTTATACTTCTCAACTTAAAAAAAAAGGAAAAGAAAAAATAATATTGAGCCTATGACAATAATTATCAGCAGGAGAGTGGAACAGTACTTATTAACTCCCTCTCATGAAGTTAAAAAATTAATGTATTTACTATTTTGCTCCCTGCCCCTCTTCCACTTGCTATTTTTAAAAATAATCCAGGATTTTCTACCAAGTTTATAAAAACTAAACTAGTATTATTTTCTCTCTTAAGAATTACTTATTATGATTACATTCTACTTTGGTAAACAAATTTTCAAGTTAAGGATTAAATCTACTCCACTGATTTCATCATTCACAACAATTCTTTTTATACCATAAATTTCATTTTACTGCTTTATTTTGCTTTCATTACTTTCAGTCTTGAGAATATCTGTAACTAAAGTTTTCAGTACTGGGTATGAATGACTTATTTTCTAAGTCCTTCCAAATCTGAGAAGGTCTAATTCCTTCAGGCATTTATGGTTTAGGATTTTTTTCCATATCAATTGTTTCACCTAAAATTCTGTTCACTCCTTATCTTCATCTTATGGAAATGTTTAAGGATAACTTGACTCATTCTTTATAGGAAATTTTTCCCCCATACTGAATGTTCACCAGAATTTTTCTTTGCCCTTGAAATTCAAAAATATCACATAGGATATATTTAGATTATAGCTATTTTTATTAATGTTTACTAAAACATAGTAAATTCTTGCCATCTGCAGATTCAGGTCTTTAGTGAGCCCTGGAATTTTTTTTCTATTTATATTTATGAATACTGTTTGTCCACCATCCATTCTTGTGTCTTCTACAAAAACACCAGTTACCAGGAGGTGCTGAATTACTGAAATACACACACACACACACATATATAATATATATATTTGTGTATATATACACACATATATATCTCTAGATATTAAGTATTTTAATTAAAATAATATTTAATATCTATTAAGACACAGGCACATGGATTATCTCAATGCACCTTCATAGGATGACTCTAGGAGATAGGTTGTGTTATATCCCCACTTTGCAGCTTAGAAGCTTGAAGCTCATAAAAGATACAATTAAATGTTCAAGGTTGCACAACTATAAGTGGTGAAGTCATAATGGAAACAGTTTAATTTTCGATCCTGCACTCTTAACCACTATGCTTACTAATAAGAACATGATAAATAGCATACTGAAACAGATGAGATTTCATAACATAAACAAATAGGTCAAATCAGGTCTACACATTTCCATGAAACTTTATGACTTCCTCTCAGATAGTATGGGGGCTATGGCTTCGTTAGTTCTTGCCTAGATGAATTAAATGATATACCTACAAAAAAAACTCCATTGGTCAATGCCTATTATACCACCCTGCTCCTGAGATACCCTGGTTCTTTACTGTCACATTGGAACAGTTAAAATAAATAACTTGCCCAAGATGGTTTTAAAAGAAGCACTATATTATTTCAAGACATTGCTTTTCTCAGATGCACCATTATCCTTAAGAAATAGCCTCTCTTGATAAAGGAAAAATTCCATTTTTTGTGTTCAACAATTCACTAGAAACAAAGAGACAGACTTAGAAACTTAACAGGGAAGCTCCCTATATCATCAGTTATTCAGTCTGGTTAAGCTCACCTGCACTGAGCAAGGTCCAGGAAATGTGGACTCTTCCCCCTAATTACCTCTAATTCCTTGGGAAGCTAATTTGTAGATTTGACTCTGTCCAGGGATCTGCCAATCTAGATTTCCAAACCTGCCCTAGAAGTGGGCCTTATTGGACTGACACTGCCAGAAAACAGCCAGGTTTGTATATTCAGGCCATCTGGCACTACTTCTTTCAAAATTCCCATGTCATTTATAAAATGAAAGCACTCTTACCTTATATGATTGGTTCCTGGTTTCAGAATGTAAAAGCAATATTTTGGGTGATATATTAGGAGACTTAAGAATAAAGTGAACCCAAAGAACAAAAGAAAAAAAATGATAAACTGAATTTTTTGAAAGCCTTCATTTAAAAAAAATAAAAAAAGAAAGGAACATTGACTGGGAGAAAATATTCCACATCTACATATATATCAAAGGACAGGTATCAAAGACACATAAAAAACTCTTACAACAAACTCATAAAATATTTTAAAGGACACTTCACTGAAGAAGATATACTAGTGTCAATAAACATATGAAAAGATGTTCAACATTATCACTAGTCATTAATAAAATGTGAATTAAAACAATGAGATACTAGTATAAACCCACTGAATAGCTAACATCAAAAGATAGACAATATCAAGCATGTTAAAAAATGCAGAAAAAGTGGAATATCAGACGTTGCTTGTAGGGATGTTAAAAGGCTACATCTACTTTAGAAAACAGCCTGGCAGTTTCTTCAAAGCTAAACATGTACTTGCCATATGGCCAGAAAATTCTACTTCTACATATTTACCCAAGAAAAGTGAAAACATGTGTCAACTCAAAGATTTGCACAATGCATGCTCACAGCGGCTTTGTTCATAATAACTTAAATCTGGAAATAACAAAAATGTCCATCACAAGACTGAATATGGTACATCCACACAATGGAATACTATTCAGCAAAGAAGATAAATAAACCACTAATAAACACAATAATAAATCTGAAAAGCATGATCTATAAAAGAAGCTTGAGACTATATACTGCATATTCCATTTCTATGAAATTCTAGAAAAGGCAAATTAATCTATGACAGCCTGGCATCAATGGTGAGGGATAACTGCAAAGGGGCAGGAGGGAAGTTTTGGGAGTGCTACAAATATTCTGTATTTTTATTGTGATGGTGTTTATGCAGGTGGTATAGGTCTGTTAAAACTCTCTAACTATATACTTGAAATGGGTGCATCTTCATGAGTCAAATTATATACTCAATAGTGCTGATTTTTTAAAAATAGGCAGAAAGGAAATGTCAATTGGGATAGCTTCAAATTCTAGTGCAGTGCTTCTACTACTTCATTTTCACAAAGTGAAATTTTCACAAGAATTGAGAAACTGCAGGCAAGTGAACTCCAGGTTTCTAGTTTAAAGACAAATAAAAACTTAGGTGTTATTGAGAAGACAAAGGAAAATTTAGGAAGAATTATTCGTTTTTATAATATGCAGCTTTGTCCTTCCCAGGAGCTATGTAATGCTGATAAGTTACCTTGATTTGAGGTTGGGGTGGGGGTGAAAAGTGAAGCAGTTACTCTTTTTCCAACAGCTACAGAAAATGGTGAGAGTCATCTTATGTTAATTAACCCGGTTTTTCACAGATGCAAATAGATTCTTATCTGTTCTAGATGGTCTTAAGTACTCTAGGCAGTGAAGGTTCTGTCATTTACTTAAAAGTGGATTCTAAAGAATAGAGAGATATTATAATGAAGATGTTTTTCCAAGCATTCTATTTGAAATGCTCCTTTCCTTAAACTCTTCCTTTTTCTTTGGCTTCTGTGGGTTTTTGTGACACATCAAAACCCAGTTTCCCTCCTTTCCCTATCTATAAGGAACAGAGGTATTCCTCCGTAATGAACAAACAGGGAAATAAAACATTATAACAGGGAAGTGTGTTTTGCAAGAGGAATTCGGTGTTTTATAGCATCCTGATGATCTCTCTGTCACCTTTCCTAGGAATGGTTTAAACCAAGCACTTGAGAGGATGACAAGTGAATCAGCAAATTCTTTCCTTCTACTTGTGATTAAACAAGGCATGGAACTTTACAGGATGTCAGAATGCATCTAGTCCCCTGCCACCCACGATGGGGCTGGTTTTGACCTTCTTGCAGTCATAACAGAGTTAGTTAGGAACTGGAAACTGTCCAGATCTTTGGGAAAAACATATCCAATTTGTGATGTTACCTTTTTGTCCTTACCAAGCACATTTTTTTTTTCAAAAGGAAACTAAGCTTCATAGTATATCATGCATCAAAATTTTAAAGTCATAACCCAGGAACATCACATACCAACAACAATGCCAACTTGCTTTGCAAGACTGCTAGTTAACTTTCAACAAAGAGCTTTATATTGTCAATTTTAGATGTATAAATATTATTGCTAATGTCATTTATCAATGTATTCTGGCAAGGATGAGGAAAGTGTAGCCAGGACTTCCCTCCCAGCACAGAGCCTACAAACACTTCACCAGCTTTATTGGTTTCTTGGTGTCCACACAAGGGATATATTTTGACAAAAGCTTTCATAGAGCAAAATTCCCTCTCACAATGCAACTTTCCCTAACCTCCTGCCACCATGAAAACCAACACAGCATGAAAAGTAACAGAAATGTTATCAGGAGAATAGAAAGGAGAAAGTCTGCAATGACACCCTTGCCCCTATTGAGAGGAATGACCTGAGAGATCTCATCTAGTATCTCCTTTATTTTGGGCTCTTGGCATTTTATGATGCACTGAAAAGTTGTATGTAAAAATTTCCTTAAATTTTGCCATCACAGTTATTACCTGAATATATATTATTTTTACTTGTTTTTAGTGATTCACCATTAAATGTAAACATAATGAGGACAGGCTCTTGATCTTGATCATATCACCATATACTCCAGTCCCTAGGACAGAACCTGGCATATTAAAATGCCCACAAAGTGCATTAAATTATTAGATGAATGAATTAATTAATAACAATGTGTTATTCTGACATCCTGCCACCAATGATATTGTTCATGTTCTTCCCCACATCCAATATCAGTAGATCATATTAGAATATATTTTAGCAGGTATGAATACCATATCTTAACCAGTAGTTCCCAAACCTAACCTGCATGAGGATAACTTGACATGCTTTAAGGATGTAGATGCCTACCCCCCAATTTATAGATTAAAATTTAGTAGCATAAGGGTAGCACTCAGGAACCTAGATTTTTAGCAAGTATTCTAGATGATGTTGAAGTACTTTAGAAAAACAGTGAAATGGTAAACATGTGAAGGTGAAACAGTTTAATATAGAAATTAAAGGAAGGCAACTATGATGAGCAGATAAGGCAATACATGATGCAAGACAGCTATAATTATGCCTTCCCTAGGAAATAAGGGCAGAGAAACACTAATTCATATGGGGTTGTCTTCAGAAACCCGTTATTTAAGTGGAAGATCATGTAAGGATAGTATCTGAGGTTTTCTTTGCAGTCATTGTTTTTACCAAATTCATTTATTTTTCTAGGGTCAAAATTTACAAATCTAAATGCTGCCAAGATTTCATTCTTCCATAAGCTAAGATTTCAAGCTTCCATAAGGCTGATAAGAAATTTACTATGAGGAAATTTGATCTTTGTGAGTATTGTTCTATTTTGATTACTTTTTATGTAGTCTAATTTTCCCAGATCCATTTTTACAGATTTCAATATTACCAAAGAGATTCAATTTTACAACCAGCTTGCCAAACATACCAAATTTTACCACATGTAGTTGTTATTTTCATTTCTTTGCATTCTTATTTCTACAGATAAAACAAAGAAATAATCTGAATGACAGATGAGTTTAAAACAACCTACTTGCAATTCTTCTAGTTCATTGAACATTCAAAAAATATTTTCTTGCTTACCATGTGCTTAGTACTATGTTAGGTCCCTTAGTACTATGTTAGGTCCCTTAGTACTATGTTAGGTCCCTTCATGCAAAAATTACATGAAGTCCACCTTAAGAGGCTTAGAGTCTGATGGAGGAACCAAAATTATTCAGAAATAAATTGGTCCCTCTGATGCTATCCATAGGGAATTTGTCTCTAAAACTATTCCAAGGTAGGCTTCTCTGTTTTTCTATGCAACCCCCAAGTATTATTTCAACTTTTTATGTGTGTTTCCCAATGATGCCTCCTTCCTAGCATCCATTCATAGATAACAGAATTTTGTTCCAAATCAGTCTGGAAGTTGAAGAAATGGCAGGCTGTAACACATGGCCATCAATAAATAGAAAGTAAAATTAACTTTAAAATAGTTAAAGCATAATATTTTGAATCAAATATGTTCCAAATTCATCCTACTAAAAATGAATTTATTGTGTGACTTCTTGGAACCTTAATATGTTTATATGCTTTATGAATCATTTTCCTTTACTCAGAAGTATGTCAAAAACAGACACCATGCTCTATTTGGATTAATTTGTGATTCAACCATTCACTGGACAATGCATAATAAAATCAAAATAATTTTCTAAGAGTAAACCAACAAAGAATGCAGCAACTGTGTATTGCCCTTTACCATAACATTTATAAATCACCATGCAAAGATATTTATAACTACATCTTATGTAGTTCTTCAGAATTTATATCCTACTGTCAGGTTATTTCACTTGGATCTCAAAAAAATTGTATTATCATTCCTGTTTTACAAATGAGGAATTTGAAACTCTGTGACATGAAGTTACTTGCCCAAGATCAGGCACTGAACACACAGAGCGGGAACATTAACTACTAGACCTCAGTCTCCAAATCCAAAATTTTCTCCAAAGCACATTGCCACTTCAGTGTATCAAAAAAAAAAAAAATTCCTCCAAGTTTGTAGAGCAACAACTGCCTCAATACCAATCACAACAGATTGATCCTAGATATTAGGATGTAAACAGCATTATGGAAGAGAAGTCACAGATGAATCAAGAACTATGCTAATATGTAAAAGCAAGAATTAGATTTATTGCACCTCTTGGTCCAAAATCAACATCATATATTTAGAACCGTAACCTTAAATTTCCATTCCACAAGCTCCCTTACCAGAAAAAGGACAAGAGTCTAAAAGTCAAAGTACACGTGAGAAAGTAGCTTCTTCACCACCATCCAGGCTGCTAGAGCCCAGATTTTTATGCAGTGGGTAGACATGCAAGATAAAAGTCATGTTTAGGTTCTGACCAGTCTGACTGCATTTATGCTGTTTTATTTTTATTGGCACATGAAAACTGTATATATTTATAAGGTACCTATGCTGGTTTAATGGCTGTTTGGAACAGCAACAAGTTTTCACCACAGAGGCACAGGTTCTGAAAGGATTAGGTTATTCTTGAATGAACTATAGCTTTCACTAAAAAGAATACTAATTAATAGGTTGTTAACAATTCATCCACCAAAAAAAGTTTTATCCTCTGTGATATTCTCATTTGCAGTGAGATAATTTTGGTCCAGACTGTTGGACTGGATACATCTGTTGGGGATACATATCTCATGTGTGTGTATTTGCAGAATGGAAGAACACCCCAATGCTCCATGCAAAATTCTGTACTATGCTGTTATAAGTATTCTAAAATGTCACTTTCAAATTCTAAGCATAAGAGTACCACACAGCCTCCTGAATGTAGCATTGTTATTGTGACTCATCTGAAAAGAAGAAAATTTGCCTGATTTTTTAGTTGTGGAAAGTCATGGTAATGTCACTATACCAGAATTTGCAAGTTAAGCAATAAAAGCATCAAGTTCAAGTCCAAAGTGAAATCAGTGAACTATTCTGAAACTCAGAGAACTAGAAAGCAACTAAATAAAGACATAATTAACTAGAAAAACCAGAATCATGTGATTGCATGTGAATTAGCCTCTTACGCTAATAGAGAACCATATACAAAGGATTCCTTTTTAATGCCAACTGCTCTCAGTCCCCCATGGGAAACACTGGGAGAAAAAAAAATATGCCCTTGTCAGCAAACAATTTTAATGTAGGAAATGGAGAGATGAAAATGGGAAACAGTTATAAAAAAACACAAAAACAGATTAACCAGTTCGGTTGATTCTTTTTGAAGACTTGTGCTAAAACTCAGTTTGAGATCTCTCTAAATAGGGTTTAGAATTCTACACTTCTCCCATGAACTCAAGAAATCCAAAAAACAAACAAACAAAAAATCAGAACAACGGAGGATTTTCCTTATTTAATAAGACTACAGGACAGACATCCAAAAGTTAAGAGCAAGAAAAAGTATTATTTGCGAATTATGTTTTATTACAATATATGTTGAATTAGAGAGGCAGAATGTTGTAGAAGTTAAGAAAATGGGCTCTAGAGCCAGGCATACAAGTTCAGATCTCAGCTCTGTTACTCACTAGCTTCAATGTCTTGGAAAAGTTGCATAACTTTGCTGTGCCTCAATTTCCTCATCTTTAAAATGGGGAAGTAGTGGCACCTATCAGTGCTGTTATTAAGTTCTGTCTCTCACTTCATAAACCACTCTTATGTACCCTATTTTTCAATGCTAGAGTTGGGGCTGAAAGCCATATTTCTGCTTTGCCATTCTGCTTCCTGTAGAACTTTGCCAACAGGGGTTGGGAGAAGAAGCCTGAAAGGCTGGGAAAGGAAAAAAGAACTCCTTGATCTTTTGCATCAGTCACCCTAGCCTCTCTTCTTTGTGCCACCAGTGGTAGTTAATGCCAGAAGCAGCAGCTGATTTCAGTTCTCAGCTCTTCCTGAGTTCCCAGAACCAGACTCACTGCCCGCCCGGATACCAGCGCCAGCTGGGCAGTGTCTTCTTTTCAAGGGACTGTTAGCTCCTTCTCCAGCCTTCTGAGTTTTGTAATTTCAATCTCTTCCCTCTGTTCCTCCATCCTTAAAATGTGTTAGCTATCTCCTGTAGTGGTTACCTCCCTGACATTTTGGGTTCTTTTCTGGCCTTTCAGTTCTTCAATACATGATTAGCATGTATATCATCATGGTTAATACTTCTTCATATTGAATTCTCTCTATTAAAATAATCAATGAAGAATGGCATGGTGGCGCATGCCTGTAATCCCAGCAGCTTGGGAGGCTGAGACAGGAGGATTGCGATTTCAAAGCCAGCTTCAGCAATGGTGAAGCACTAAGCAACTCAGTGAGACCCTGTCTCTAAATAAAATATAAAATAGGCTGGGGATGTGGCTCAGTGGTCAAGTGCACCCGAGTTTAATCTCTGGTATACCCCCCAAAAAATAATAATCAATGAAAAGAATAGCTACAATTTGGAGAAATCTTTTGTAAATTATATTTCTGATAAAGAACTTGTATCCAGAATACATAAAGAACACTTATAACTCATATAATTATATTATAATAAGAAAATGCCTAGCATAGACAATTTATCAGATGAGGCACATGATAATTACTAAATTAATGACATGAAAATGTGCTTTATATTATTATTCACTTGATGTTTGCAAATTACAATCACAATAAGATATTTTTACATACTTATTAGCATGACTACAATCAAAAGAACAGATGACATACCAAGTGTGAGCAAGAGTGTAGAGAAACTGAACTCTCATACATTGCTCGTGGGAATGCAAAATGATATATCCACTCTGGAAAACAGTATGGCAGTTTCTTTAAAAGTTAAACATAAAGCCAGGCCTATACATAACCATAATCCCAGCTACTTAGAAGGCTGAGGCAGAAGATTCCAAGTCCAAATCCAGCCTGAGCAAATTATCAAGAAGACCCTGTCTCAAAATAAAATGGTTTGGGGTTACAGAGTATGCCTGGCTTCCATCCCTAGTACCACCAAAAAAGTTTTTTTAAACATAAACTTATCATACAATCCAGTGATTCTAATCCTAAAAAATATAAAATAAATGAAAAAATATGTCAAAGCTTTATTGATAACAACCAAAACTGGAAAAAATTCACATGTACACCAACTGGAATATTCATAAATGCAATGTGGTATATCTATACAATAAAATTCTATTCAGCAATAAAAATAAATGAACATGCATGTAACAACATGCATGATGATCAAAGCATTAAGGTAGTGAAAGACACCAAATGCAAAAGACCACATATAATGTATCGTTACATTTATATGAAATGCCCCAAATATGTGAATTCATAGGGATATAAATCAGGTCAGTAGTTACCTGAATCTTAGAGGTGGAAGAAATAAGGACTGTGAATAGGCTCAAGGAAGTTGTTTTTTTCTTTCTTAAGGGAGTATTTTGTTTTTATGGTGATGGACATAGTCTAAAAATCATGGTCATGATTGCACAACTCTAAATTTATTAAAAGTTATTGTTGGGCTGGGGATGTAGCTCAAGTGGTAATGTGCTCCCCTGGGCGCTGGGTTCAATCCTAAGCACCACATAAAAATAAAAAAATAAAGATGTTGTGTCCACCGAAAACTAAAAAATAAATATTAAAAAATTCTCTCTTTCTCTCTCTCTCTCTCTCTCTCTCTCTCAAAAAAAAAAAAAATAAAAATAAAAGTTATTGTTATCTACCTGCAATGAAAAAATTTGTGGCATATAAATTAAACTTCCAGAAAGTAGCAAGACAAAAAAAAATGATGTGGTTTCTGTGTTCTGTAAGGACCATTTCTAAGACAAGCCTTATAGAGTTGCTCTGAATGTAAAAGAATATATAGCGAGTGTGTAAAACATTCCCTGGCATGTAATAAGTGCTATATGTGTTCTTATTATTACTTTGTCCTACCCAAATTGAATATTATGTTATGTTATACTTGTCACAATAGTTAGCACTTGAAAGGTGGTTGATAACAATCAGTGCTAGTATAGAACAAGCTGGCCATGGCTTTGTAGGAGGCTGATACATCCATAATGAGGTATAAGAGCCATAGTTCTATGCATGGTATAGAAACCATAGAACTGCTGATGTTCTGTGAGAATGTTATGTCAAAACAAAACAAAACAAAACACATACCCACATGCACACCATATCCATGTATACCATGTCCAGAAATCAGACAGACATGCTAGGATTGGCAATGAGGGGCATAAAGGAGAGGAAAACTTACTTAGAGTCAGAAACAAAGAAAGAAATGAGTTAAGAAGTACTTGGTAACATAAAGGAACAGATCACAAGCTAGAGAAGTAGACTTAAATCAACCAATGAACCAGATGGTGGGTGTTCATGACCATTCTGCCTTGACCTAAGTCCTAGATTTTCTTTTTTTCCCTTTTTTAATATTTTTGATTTATATACATTATTTTTTTTATTTATATATAATATATATATTATTGTAATGCAGTGGAATGCATTACAATTCATATTACACATATAGAGCACAAATTTTTCATATCTCTGGTTATATTCACACCAATTCGTGTCTTCATATATGTACTTTGGATAATGATGTCCATCATATTCCACCATCATTAATAACCCCATGTCCCCTCCTTTCCCCTCTCCCCCTCTGCCCTATCTAGAGTTCCTCTATTCCTCCAGTGCTCCCCTTCCCTATCCCACTATGAATCAGGCTCCTTATATCAGAGAAAACATTCAGCATTTGTTTTTTGGGGATTGGCTAACTTCACTTAGTATTATCTTCTCCAACACCAACCATTTACCTGCAGATGCCATGATTTTATTCTCTTTTACTGCTGAGTAATATTCCATTGTGTATATATGCCACATTGTTTTTTAACCATTCATCTACTGAAGGGCATCTAGGTTGGTTCCACAGTTTAGGTATTGTGAATTATGCTGCTATAAACATTGATGTGGCTGTGTCCCTGTAGTAGATTTTCTTACTAAACTAAAATCAGTCTTAAAAGTCCCAGACTGGGGCTGGGGATGTGGCTCAAGCGGTAGCGCGCTTGTTTGGCATGTGTGCAGCGCAGGTTCGATCCTCAGCACCACATACAAACAAAGATGCTGTGTCCGCTGAAAACTAAAAAATAAATATTAAAATTCTCTCTCTCTCTCTCTCTGTCTCTCTCTCTCTCTCTCTCTCTCTCTGTCTCTCTCTCTCTCTCTCTCTGTCTCTCTCTCTCTCTCTCTCTCTCTCTCTCTCTCTATATATATATATATATATATATATATATATATATATATATTTAAAAAAAAAAAGTTCCAGAATGAACCTCCCTTATTTTCTCACTCCTCCTTTCAAAAAATTTGTTAAGAAGGTAGATCTCATGCTCCTGTTCAAACCACAAAAACAACACAACAGAGATTGGACAGAAGGTTTTAACCACAAGGAAAGTGTTATTCAAACCCAAACTGTCCTGCTGGGAAAATAAAGTGCAGGATCCATAGCAAAAACTGCCTGGTGAGGGTTTCTAATTGAGCCCTCCTGAATTCCAGGTACACCTATCAAGTTTAAATCACACACACCACTGCTAATGAGCTGACAGCTTCACTCAATACTATTCTCTATGGATAAACAACTAGCAAGAGCTCTGAATGTCCAATGAGAGCAGAGCTGAGTTTATGCGCAAGAAGTGATAGCCAAAGAATTATAATGACAAATTTCTAAGTGTTTCTGGGCTAAAGGTTTAAAGTTCAAGGGGGAAAGGTAGCCTGGGAAAAATAGCTAACTCTGGGAAATGAACCAGTACAGAGATGAAATTTTCTCCTTGTGTCTTCAGATGAAATAATTTTTGAAAATTTACTGTGAACTACTGCTCCCTTCTAAATTCCCAGCAAATCTTTGGCAATAGCCATTTTTATCCACAAGGCATGAAAACTCAAAATTTTGTCTGGGCAGCCAAAACCAAAACCAAACAAACCAAAACACACATGCATTCCCCCACCTCACAGCACTGTGTGAATAGCTCCAGAGTTTCTGAGTTGGAAAACACATCCATTATGCTGAAACTTTCCAAATTCAGTCTTTTCAGCTGCGGTCATCAACAAGGCAGCAGTCTCTCCATTCCATTTACTTAACATCTGATAATCTGCATCCTAAAGTAGTAAACACTCCATTTTATTTGACTAACAGTAATACCAGCTAATGGATAAAGCTGAATCCTCTTTGTGAGTATACCACATACCAATTTTCTAATGGAACATACTGATTTTCTAATTTTGAAATTGGAGAACAAAAAAGAAGGTTACAAGTTAAACACAGAACATTGGATTCCCAGTCTGGAAATAGAAGGCTGCCCTGGAATTTATGGTCCATAAAGTTTTCAGAACTCAATCCCTAAGTGGGATTGAGTTTCAGATCATCAGTTCTCTCTGATGATCAAATGCATTATTCATATGCATGCAGTGATGGTAGACACTTTATAGAACCTCTCAAAAGTTAGGAATATCTCCCCAGTATTTTAGTCATCAGAACCTTGCTAAATACACCCTAATATAATTCATCTGCAAACTTCCATAGCAAACTAAATCATATCTCAGATAAGACTTAGTGGCAGGATAATGGAGCAAGAGGGCCCCCATGAAGTCTAGACTTCATTATGCTTAGGAAAGATGCTTCAGGACATTCATAAGTAAGCTCTGGAGTATTTGCACAAATATGTAATTAACAACCATCTACACTGGCAAAATAAATGGGGGAAAAACCTACATTCAGCCATGCTGGCTGGCTGATATTTGTTTTTTACTGTCTATCATTCAAAATTCAGCAATCCACACACAAATGGAATACCCCTTCTCTCATACAAATTAGCTGGTTCCTCATTTCTGTTTCATTTTCTCCATATTTTATTTAACCTCTAAGAATGACCTTTTATCAAGAAAGTAGTCAAAGCCATGACCATAAAATTTATTCATGCAGGCAAGCAGGAGGACAGAATTTTGTGTTAGGATAATGGAAGAAGCCCCTTCCTGGAGAAGTAGGAGGCGCAGCTGGCTATTACTTGGGAAATTACCCCTTATTTGTGGAGTTGGACATTGACAGAGGAAGGGGATGCCCTTGATAGAGTGCTCAGCAAAAGAAAATAAGGTCCCCTGCTCTGATTTAGACAAGACTTTGCACGTACTAAACTTGTTTACAGCCTGATCATTTCAGAGTTTTCTTCCTGACTCTCTTTTGCCATCATCCTGGATAATGTTCAGTTTAATTTGCAGGAGTTATTCAACATCCACTGTGTGCCACATGCTAATGGCTGGAATACCAAAACAAAGAGGATGTTGGCCCTGTCCCTAAGGTGCCCACAGTTTAGCACTTTGTTGCCTTCTTCAACTTCCTTAAAAAGCAAAAGTTAATTCCTGCTTCATTTCAATTAATCACAGGTCTCAGCAGTTCTGAGGCTACATCTTTGCTGAGCACATTTTTGCTTTCAGTGTTCCCTGGATGTCCCAAATTTTCTTTTCTTCCAGCTTTCCCATGCCCTTATACCAAGGGAACCTTTTCTGTTCCTTCACAAAAATCACAGAGCACCTCAAACTCTTCTGTTTTCCTCCCAAGCCAAGTTGCCATGGAAGAGGAAGAGCAAAATTACTCTAACAGGGCTTGCTTTTATATTTTGTCTCCCTCATTCCTGATTCTGGTGTGTCAAATTATAAAAATGTGCCATGCCAAATATTCCACTACAATCCCTGTTGTTCAACTTCATATGAGTCCTCACTGGGCTCCAAAAAAAAAAAAGTTTGTATTTCCCTTTGGTAACCAAATCCTTTTATCACGCTCTACAAATGCTGGTTCTAAATCTTTCCTCCATCCCTTGATATGCCCTCCCTGCCCACACATGCTAGGCAGATGACCAGGCTATGCGAAGCTTTTCATCTTCTTGACATTACATCCTCCTTCTCACTACCTTAAAAGTATCTCTAACCCTGTGTCCTCATTTTACTCTATCCTAGAAGGAAAAGCATCCCCACCCTTTAAGATGGTGTCTTCCACATGGTCTCCTCACGCCCTACCTCTGTCTCAACCTTGTTATGTCAGAAACCCTTTCTCCTGCACCTTCAGTGTCTTTCACAAATGACTCCTTCTCTCAAAGTCCAAATATTCTGAAGTCTCTTATAGTCTAAAAAAGAAATTTTCCATCCTGCTATTTGACAACCCTCTCCCTTTTTTTCCTCTCATCACCATTTAAAAAAAATTTTTTTTCAGTTGTAGATAGACACAATGCCTTTATTTTGTTTATTTATTTTTATGTGGTGCTGAGAGTTGAACCCAGAGTCTGACACATGCTAGGCAAGCGCTCTACTGCTGAGCCACAACCCCAGCCCTCATCACCATTTTAATAGCTAAAATTTCCAGTTTCATCTTACTTCAGGTAAAGAAAGCAAAGTTAAATGCCCTCATCATGGTTGCACACTTGGTTCGTGGCAGAGTGGACAAAAACACAAGGATGCAGCAGGTTTTCACCCCAGTATACTACCCTTCCTCCTGACAACCTGTCATTTTCTCCAACACCTAAATCTAATCCTGACTATTCCACACCAATCCTCCACACTTCAAACTTGCTTCCAAGGCAAGAGTAGAATTTTGGTAGAAGAGCTGGGTTCTTTGAACTTGGGAACAGGGCTAAGCAGACATGAAAGTCTATTATCTACTTCCAGCTTTGCGGCTATTTGATCAAAGCCATTTTTCTTCTCAGAGTGCCTTTTTCAAATGTATGTGTATGTGCACGTGCTAATGGTCGATGTTCCTTTTATATTTACTCTGTGTTTTCAGCTCATGGAGAAAATGTAACTACAACCAAAAAAAAAAAAAAAAAAAAAAAAAAGTTGCTGGAGCACATGCTCAAAAGGAGAACTACTTATATACAAGTCCCCCTCCACAACCACTGCAATGTCATCAAACTGTGCCCATAGCCAAAGGTTCCCATTATATGTTCAAGATGAAATCTTAGGGTAATAACTGTATATTTTTTCTTCTCTGTCTCTCATGCCATCTAGGAAATGACTAAATCTTAAGAATAACTTTGGATAGCTGATTATGGGGTGGGAATTTTTACTGTGCACCCTCCATATTATTCCCTTTCTAATATTCAAATATAGGAAGGTGCAGCTGCAGCACTCAGCCACTCTGAATTTTCATGAGGCCACATAAGAAAGTCAACATTTGAATTAAATATATTCCAAGCCATAGTGATCTGCTTAATAGCTTAAACTTGTTAACCTATTAACAAGAAAAGGAGGAAGCTTATAAAAATGAATTAAATCAAGCCTATTTTGGGAGACTCTATTACTATTCACCAGTATTCAGTGTCCTTCCTGCTTTTTCAATGAAATGTGAACAGAAATAGCAATTCATCCCTGGGCAAAGGTTTTGCTAGGCCTTCTTCACTCTGCCATGTCAAGTTACAATGCTCCAGATGATAGGGCTTAAACTAGCGTAAGTGAAGTATTCACACCCAAGGTCATGTGAATTCAAGGTTGGCTTTTACACAACACTAAAAGTAATGCCAAAGGTTCCTTAATTATCTCAACCTGGAGCCAGCACCACCAGACTGTGTCTGTGCCATTAGCCTAGATCTCCAGGTGAGCATCATACTTACACAGAGCCACTCTGTCAATCACATGGCCCCTACATGGAGAGAAGTTATGATTAAACCACTAAGACCTGATGGGTTACTTGTTACTGCAATAGAACCTCCTGACATATACCTATATTCCCAACATTAAAAATTAGTTACAATTTAAAAATGTAGGAACCACTGATAAGAAAGAGGTATTCTTACATAGCACAGCAGTGGCCTTTGCTGTCAGGTGGATCTGGATCTACAGCTGAGGCCCAACACTTACTAGCTAAGTTACTTTATATAATTTACACTCAAATCCTCAGACTCCTGTCTGTACAATGTAACTAAAGATACCTTTCTTGATTGCTTTCAGAATTAAATGCAAGTACTTAGGCAGAGCTCCTGGCACATGAGTGATCTCAAAACCTGTCAGTGGCTATTTTTGTTATATAATGAGTTAACTAACTCCAGCCTCCTTAGCAAGGACCATCTGAGACTTATTCCACGCAGTGCCTCATGGGTTCCCAGCAGATGGAGCCCTAGTTACCCTCAGGTTACCCAGCCCGGGAATATACCCTTTCCTGGTGTTTCCACTTTGCTCTTCTACTCTGCCTACTTTCTCACTTCTGGTTCTGGAGAGCACCCCCTAAATAAACTACCTGCACTCAAGTCCTTGTCTCAGCCTCTATTCTGAGCGACACCTACAACGGAACCCAATAGCATCTCTGGGAATAAGAAAACTTGACAAGACAGAGGGCAAAGCTCAGGGCCATTCCTGCATCACTTATGTTCATACTCCTCAATTCCTGGAGAGCCCAGGTGTTTGTCTGGTTGTGTGGCATAAAGCCAGTCCTTTAAAAGAGAGGGTCCCAAAGTTATTTCTGACCAATGATCATAGTTATTCTTGCAGCATCAAATCTTAAGAAAAAAGAAAATGTCCCTTTTTTAATAGAGACAGATTTACATATCTTGAATCACAATGGTCTCTCCTCTATTCCTCAATTACCTTATTCCTAACCTCTTACTGCTTTGGCCCCATTACAAACATGCACTTAACCATCAAGTCTAAATTATTTTTATATAAACCTGTTATTTTGTGAGAGATCAAAAATGTATTATTAATACTAATGTCTTATTTTTATGTAATGCCCTTCCTGAAGAAACACAGAATGCTGCCTATACATTATCTTGCTAATCCTCAGAGCAGCCTTTGCAGTAACACAGAAGTAAGAGCTGCTAGCACCTACCCCACCTTTCCCCTTCACTCCCACTCTGAGATGGAAGAGTTCAAAAGCAATTTAAAAATTAAAGCTTCTTTACCAAATCGATCATGAGCGATTTTCCAGATGCTTTTTAGAATGTACCTTCACAGTGTACAAGAATTATTCCAGGCCCTTCACACCAACATGGATTAAAGTAAAAACAAAAATCGATAGGAATCTATAAATATAATCAATATACCTTGCTTGAAGGTTCCTGAAACAATGTTATTCTGTTTTCTCACCAGTCTTAAAAGGGGATGACACTACCATGGCTTAGAGCAGTGGTTGGCAAACTTTTTCTGCACAGAATGAGATAGTAAATATTTTAGGCTTTGTGGGCATAAAGTTCTTGAGGCAACCATAGGACTCTGTCCTTGTAACACAAAATCAGTCAAAGACAAATGCATAAATGAATGGGTGTGGCTGAGTCCAATGAAACTTTATTTATGAACACTAAATTTGAATTTTATATAATTTTAATATGCTATGAATTATTCTTATGCATTTTGACCAATAAGTATGTAAAAATCGTTCTTAGCTCAGTTTTTATAGACTCATACAAAAGCAGGTCAAAAAGGTATCTAGCCTGTCAGCTATAGTTTGCTGATCCCTGGTGTAGAGACCACAAAGGGGATTTTTATTCTTCAGAGTAGCAATCTCCCTATTTCCACTCTCCTTTTAAGTCTTCCTCCAAATTCTTGGTGCGTGAGTGCACACACACACACACACACACACACACACACACAAACCGAAACACTTACTTAGAAAAGTGGAACACCAAAAACTAACCCATCACTGTTGAAATCAACACCTCCCTAAGCAAGAGATAATGGCTAGAGAGCCTGGGGTTTTTCATCAATATGTCTGTCTCTCCATGTATATTTCAGGTGCTGGCTGGCTCACCCTAAGGCAAACACAGAAATAGGAAACTCATCTTCAAGTACAGTCAGCTCCTCCCTGGCCTCTTCTTTCACCTGCCCAGACTTCTCCCTCTGGTCCTCTGATTCTCTGAGATGTACCTGGATGTCTTTACCCAATTCATTCATTAAGGACTCATTAAGGTCTTACTCTAGGCCTGTGATCAGGCATAACAAAGCACAGCAAGGCTGACCACAGACATGTGGCAGGTGCACAGCATCACAGTAAGCTGGAATGCAAAGTTCCAAACAGGAGGTTTTCAGAGAACACGGGAGCTCTCCAGGAGAACTACTTTCTATTGACCAGCTCCTCAGGATCACTCACCCAGTCCCTTCAAAACTTTAGGTGTCCTATGGCCCACTTTCTGGTGACTAACCCTGTGGCTAACCATTCTGCAAGTTCTTGTCAGTGTGGTACAGTGCAAATCAGCAGGGTTTGAGGATCAGATTGTCATGGGTTTAAAGCCACCGTGCCACTTACTGTTTGGAAAGTTGCTCTCCCTTCTCAGTGTTGGCTTTATGATATGACACATACTGCATAAAATTGTTGGAAAAAATATAGATCATATATATGGAGTTCCTGGCATATCTTATATGTTCAACATACTATATCATTCTCGTAAATAATTGTTTTTCAATATGTGTCCCTAAAACACAATCCAACCTGAATTGAAGGCTCTAAAGGTGGCCTTTTAATACTCTGCTAGGCCACTGGTAGATGAAGCTGAGCAGAATTCTTCTTTTTTTTTATTGGTTGTTCAAAACATTACAAAGCTCATGACATATCATCTTTCATACATTTGACTCAAGTGGGTTATGAACTCCCATTTTTACCCCAAATACAAATTGCAGAATCACATCAGTTACACACTCACATTTTTACATAATGGCATATTAGTGACTGTTGTATTCTGCTACCTTTCCTATCCCCTACTATCCCCCCTCCTCTCCCCTCCCATCTTCCCTCTGTACCTCATATGCTGTTGTTCAATTCTCTCCCTTGTTCCCCCCCCCCCGCTTTCCCCTCACAACCTCTTATATGTAATTTTGTGTAACATTGAGGGTCTCCTACCATTTCCATATGATTTCCCTTCTCTCTCCCTTTCTCTCCCCACACTCGTCTCTGTTTAATGTTAATCTTTTCCTCATGCTCTTCCTCCCTGTTCTGTTCCTAGTTGCTCTCTTTATATCAAAGAAGACATTTGGCATTTGTTTTTTAAGGATTGGCTAGCTTCGCTTAGCATAATCTGCTCTAATGCCATCCATTTCCCTGCAAATTCCATGATTTTATCATTTTTAGTGCTGTGTAATACTCCATTGTGTATAAATGCCACATTTTTTTTATCCATTCATCTATTGAAGGGCATCTAGGTTGGTTCCACAGTCTTGCTATTGTGAATTGTGCCGCTATGATCATTGATGTGGCAGTATCCCTATAGTACGCTCTTTTAAGATCCTCAGGGAATAGTCCGAGAAGGGCTATAGCTGGGTCAAATGGTGGATCCATTCCCAGCTTTCCCAGGAATCTCCATACTGCTTTCCAAATTGGTCGCACCAATTTGCAGTCCCACCAGCAGTGTACAAGAGTATCCTTTTCCCCACATCCTCGCCAGCACTTGTTGTTGTTTGACTTCCTAATGGCTGCCAATCTTACTGGAGTGAGATGGTATCTTAGGGTGGTTTTGATTTGCATTTCTCTGACTGCTAGAGATGGTGAGCATTTTTTCATGTACTTGTTGATTGATTGTATGTCCTCCTCTGAGAAGTGTCTGTTCGGGTCCTTGGCCCATTTGTTGATTGGGTTATTTGTTATCTTATTGTTTAATTTTTTGAGTTCTTTGTATATTCTGGATATTAGGGCTCTATCTGAAGTGTGAGGGGTAAAAATTTGTTCCCAGGATGTAGGCTCCCTATTTACCTCTCTTATTGTTTCTCTTGCTGAGAAAAAACTTTTTAGTTCAAGTAAATCCCATTTGTTTATTCTTGTTATTAACTCTTGGGCTATGGGTGTCCTATTAAGGAATTTGGAAGAATTCTTCTTCCCATACAAAAATTAAAGCTTCTCATGGGCCCCTATGTAGAACTCAAGGATATGAATAAGCCAAAGGATAACCAAGATGATGAATTGACTGAATCAGCTTTGTGGAAAGGACTACACTAAATTGTATTTAACATTCTACATTTTTATTAACTCATTTGGGATTGGAACATTCATGCCTCCAAAAAAAAAAAAAAACTAACTAATTTTATTAGATCCTGTTTTTTGTAATGGCTGAAATCAGCTAACAAGGACATATATGATGATTAATAATAATTTTTAAGTTTCATTTTTAACTTGGAAATTGACATAGATGAAGCCCAACGAGGACATTCTGAAAGTTCTTTCTGTTGCCTAAAGTTCCACTTATGTCAGTAAACAAAGTTCTGCTTAGTGGCTTCAAATATTTAGCATGGCTTCTAACGGAGACAAAAATATTCCCAAGGATAAATCTCTGTACTGAAGGCATTAAATGTGCAATGTGTTGTTTCCAGTTGGAAAAAGGAAGAATTGGCACAAACAGGACATTCAGAGACTGCCTCTCTCCGTGCAGCTCTGCACATCTGCCCTGTGCAGCCTTTTTCAGGGTTAGGTCCATTACATTCCCTGCCTCCAGGGCACTGTCAGAACCTGTTTTCTTGGTGATCCATAACTCTACCTGGGAATTCATCTGTGTGTGTCAGTAGCAACAAATTTGAAAAAACATTTCTCCAAACTGTCACCATTGCAAAAGGATCATTGTGCTGACATCACCATACGCAGAGCAAGAGCTTGTGCTATCCACAAAGGAAAGGATCCACATATCACAGCTCTCAATAAAGAGCAAGACTGAAAAAGAATTTATTGCGAAGAAAACAGACATGCCAGTAAAATATTCCCAGGAACCCAAGTACAACAGCCAGCTAAATCTTAGTTTCCTTTCTGACAGGCAAGAGATTCATGATCATCCTCCCAACTGGCATGCTTTGAACAAAAGCCTCTTGTATCTGAAGATCTCTATCACCAGCTCTGTAGAAGCCATCCGGTCCTGCCTTACCCTTATTACTTGATATGCTGTCAAGCTGCTTAAGTCAAACTTGCCTGTGGCCTCACATTATAAGCTGGACATTCAGAACAACAGGCTTGAACAATGCCCATCTCAACTATGAAAGGGACTGAGGTGGACACTTGTCAAGAAGCAGCAGAATCCGTTGCTTAAAAAAAAAAGTAAACATGCTAATTTGGCACTTTTAAATTATACCCTACCTACCTGCTTCATTTTGGGACCCACTACAGTCAAACCAAATAAAAATGTGATTCTTTCATTGTGACAAAATAGATATCACATAAAAATTTATATTTTAACCATTTTAAAGTGTGCAATTAGATGGCAATCACTACATTCATAATATTGTACAGTCATAAACACTATCCAGTTCCAGAACTTTTTCATCATCCTTAAATAGAAACCTTATGCTCATTAAATAGTCACTTTGTTTTCTTCCTTCTCCAACCCCTGGAAACCACAAATCTGCTGTGGGTTTGTCTATTCTAGATTTTTTTCATATAAATAGATTCCTACAACTTTTGGCTTTTTGTGTCTTTGATTAATTCTCCTACGTCATTGTTTAGATTTGTTTAGTCCCATTGCATGTATTACCTGCCCTTGCTCTCTCAACACAGGAGCTGTCTATGGGCACGTGAAGGTCTATTTTGTGTGTCAACATAGCTAGGCAATAGCCTCAGTTGTTCAATCAAGCATTAATCCAGGTGGTGTAGGTAATTCATAGATATTATTCAAGTCTATAATCAGTTTAAAGTCTCAAAGCAGAACCAAGGCTCCACTAAAGATGAACAAGAAATTCTGCCTGTGGACAGTAGCTTCTGCTCATGCCTGAGAGTGCCAGTATGCCTACTGACAGCCTGCTCTATGGATTTCAGACTTTTCTAGCCAGTCTCCACAATAGTGTAAGCTGATTCCTTGGACTACATCTCCTAATATATATCTTCTGTTGGTATTGTTTCTCTGGTTGAACACTGATAAAGAAAGGAAAGAGAGGCTTACATATATAATATTTCAATTTTTCTAGACTATTGAAGTTGTCTACTCCAAAATTATTGCTTATAGGGTGTAAAAATGTTCTGTCTTAAACTGATACTTTAAATAGTCATTTTCCCAGATACTCCAAGTAAACTATAAGCTGCCATTAAGAGTAGGAAAATGACTTGGCTGTGTCCTGGATTCGGCCATATTTGCTAACCTGCGGCGGCTGCCAATACCACACAGGACATGCCAAGGAGGCAAGGGCCCTCTCACAGCTCTGAGGCTACTCTGAGTTATCTTCACAATGCTATCAGACCCTGGAGCAAGGATATGGATATGAATTTACTATTTATCCCTTTATGCTTAGTTCAGTACACAAGGAATTGTCTGTATAAAGCCACTGGGGACTTCCCCCTGAAGGAATAGTCTAGCATAATTTTTTTCCTGATCATTTATGCCTGTGGAAAGCCAACTCATCCTTAAAAGTTCAGCTCAAAGACTATTTACTCAGTAGTTCACCCCAAGTTCCCAATTAAGTGTGAAGGCCTCCCATGAACTATAACACTGAGTTTTTTATACTCTCCTGTTTCCAGAGCTATTAAAGCTAAGGGAAAATACTTGCATACTGTAGCTGCCATGGTCAGGATAAACTATTCTTGGACATGACATAAAATGGAGAAATTCAGAAGGTGAAATAAGGATGACTCCAGGACTACATGTCTTACCTTTCCAGAGTCTAGATTATTCCTCTCCATTATGTATTTCTCAAACTGTTCCTCGCCTAATCTAAAGGTCCTCACCTAATCTAAATTTAACGGCAACCCTTTTACCTGGTCATATATTCAGGGGCAGCTTGTAGTGAACACCAAGGAGTGGAGAAAACAAGGAAGAAGGTTCTTTGATCTAGTCTCCTAGTTGCCTGGAGTCTAAATTCTGTTCCTTTCTTATTACTTCCCCTGGGCTGAGCAATCCTGGAAATGTGACTGTAAGTGGTAAGCAACACATTTTTCATGTATTTGTTACAGCATGTTTCCTTCTCTTACAAAAGCTATATCCTAACATCATCATTTTACTGATGCTGTACTTGTTCTTCAATCTTTCACCCTATCTTTGTTATTACTACATACCATACTTCATATCATCATCTCACAATTTGGTACATTTGTCTAATGTACTATTTAGATAATATCAAGATTAAAATTTACTTTCCTATATCTTACACTTTCCAAAATGAGAGTGTAGGCTAACTTTTCCTTTCTAGTAAAATACATACATAATTAATTCTTATGTCAGATTATCAACAGATTCAGATTGTTTTACCAATTTGTCTTAGGTAGATGCTACCAAAGAAAGAGGCTTTGCTACTAATTTCAGGCCCAAGAAATGTCTTACACTTATTTAAAACATACTACAGGTGTTTCTGAGGATGAGTCTGTAGAAGGCTTTTATTGGCATGGGGTGGAGCAGGGTTTACAAAGGAGGGAACTTAATTTTTAAAACAGATAATCTTATCTTTTAAAAGCTTGATTCCCCTTGTTTAGAAATTGCTGCAAATAGGAAGATGACCTATACTGTCATAGATACACTAAACAAAGTGGGCACTTAAAAGCATCAACAGATGAATAACCAGACAATAAGTGTTCATTAACTGAGTCTATATGTGACTGCTGAAAGCTAACAGTTTCAACTTACTCTGGTGGTAGCTAAGGGTCTGGGTTAGAGGAAGCCAGAATTTATCTGAGCACTTCCCCATTCATTGACTACAGCTACAGAACCATGCTGGTTCTCATATCCCATTTTAAGGGAGACACAGATAGTCTGAAATGCATAAAACCCAAGAGCCCAGCATAATAAAAGAAAGAATATGTCACATGACCACAGGAAATGGGAATATTGAGGACAAAGAAGAGAAGACATTAGGGGATAGAGAAACTTAAGAACTCTAGAATCCAAGGCTTTTCGGAATGACTACTCATAAAGACAGATCACTTACTTAATATGTGGCCATGGAAAGCAGTACAATGATGAGTGGGAAATTAGAGACAGATTTTGGCTCAATATAAGAAGAGATTTCAAATAATCAAGAACATTCAAAGTTTTATAAGCAATGTAAAATATTTTTGTCAAACAAAATTTCAGTTGTATAAAGTAACTCTATTTCACAAAAATTTTATACTCTAATGATACAGCATGATTTTGGCATAAGTAGAAATACAGACCAATGAAACAGAATGGAGACTCCAAAAGTAAATGCATGAATCTATAGCCAACTGATCTTCCACAGAGGTGATATGAATAAGCATTGAAAAAAGGACAATCTCTTCAATAAACAATGATAATTAAAATGGATATCCACATGCAGAAGGATGAAACTGCTCTCTCTCACCAGTTATAAAAATTAACTGGAAATGAATTAAAGACTTAAATGTAAGATGTAGATGTAAATGTAAGATGTGAAACTATTAGAAATAAAAACATAGGGTGAATGATTCAGGACATTGAAATGGGCAAGGATTTTGTTTGAACAAGATCCCCAAAGCATAGGAAACAAAAGCAAAAATTGACAAGTGGAATTACATCAAACTAAAAAGTTTCTGCACAGCAAAAGAAACAATAGAGTGAAAAGACAGCCAACAAAATGGGAAAAAAATATTTGCAAGCTATGCATCTGAAAAGGAGTTAATATCGAGAATATATATGAGACTAAAAATAAGGCAAAACCCCAATAACCTGATGAAAAATAAGCAATAGCTATAAATAGACATTTTTCAAAAGAAGACATAAAGATGGCCAGCAGGTATATGAAAAATGTTCAACTAGTGATCTGGAAAATATAAATCAAAACCACAATGAGGGCTGGGGATGTGGCTCAAGAGGTAGCGCGTTCGCCTGGCATGCGTGCGGCCCGGGTTCAATCCTCAGCACCACATACAAACAAAGATGTTGTGTCCGCCGAAAACTAAAAATATTAAATAAAATTAATTATTAAAAAGAAAAAAAAACCACAATGAGATATTACCCTACTCCAGTAAGAATGGCTATCATCAAAAAGATAAAAGATAACAAATGCTGGTGAGTATGTAGAGAAAAGGAAATCTTTGCTCACCATTGGTAGGAATGAAAATTTGTATAATCATTGTAATAAAATCCACTGATTAGAATAATCATGGAAAACCGTATGGTGGGTCCTCAAAAAATTAAAAATAGAATGACCATATGGTCCAACAATTCCACTTATGGGTATATTTCCAAAGTAAATGAAATCAGTATGTCAAAGAGACGTGTGTACTCCCATGTTTATTGAAGCAGGATTCATGGTAGCCAAGAAATGGAAACAACATAATGTTCATCAATTGATGAATAGATAAAGAAAATCGTACACATATAAAAAGAAACACTAGTAAGTAATTAAAGGATGAAATCCCATCACTTGAATCAATATAGATGAAACTGGAGGTCATTATGTTAAGTGAAATAAGCCAGGTACAGAAAGGCAAGTACCACATGATCTTACTCATCTGTGGATTTTAAAAAGTTGACCTTGTTGAGAATATAAAGGTGGTTATCAGAGGCAAGGGAAAATAGAGAAAGGGAGAGATGGGAAAGGTTGATAGATAGGCATTAAGTTATAATTAGGTGGAAGAAATAAGTTCTGGTGTTATATTGCCCAATAGAGTACTGTATATTTGATAATGTACTGTACATTTCAAAAAAAATCTAGAAGAAATGATTTTTAATGCTTTTACCATAAAGAAATGAAAAATGTATGAGGAGATATATATGTTCACCCTCATTTGAACAACTAATATACATACCAAAATATTATACTGTACTCCATGAACATGTATAATTTTATGTATCAAATTTTAAAAAACAATTTAGTGTTGAAATGAGTTTTCATTTCTTACTTAATATGTAAGAGTATTATTAAAATTAATTTATCTTTTTTAAATCTTTTTAAAAAGTAACCACAAGAAATTCTGAATTTGTACACAGGACTTATACTCTATTCAGTTGGAAATACATCAGACTGTATTTTCAAACTGAAATATATCAAATACATCAAAAGTGCTGGTCTAGATAGATGAGCAGGGCCTGTTCATGAATTTAATCCCCTGAACTGGGGATCTGAGTAGCAATGGAAAAGTTCAGTTAACAAACATATAAAGAGGTGAGTTGTAAATCCATTAATAATTTTTGAAAAAATTCAAATTAAAACAAACTTACAGGGCTGGGGATGTGGCTCAAGCGGTAGCGCGCTCGCCTGGCATGCGTGCGGCCCGGGGTTCCATCCTCAGCACCACATACAAACAAAGATGTTGTGTACGCCGAGACTAAAAAATAAATATTAAAAATTTCTCTCTCTCTCTCTCTCTCTCTCTCTCTCTCTCTCTCTCTTAAAAAAAAAGATTTATTTAAAAAATAAAAAACAAACTTACACATTAGATTGGCCAAAATTAGAAAAATGAGAAAATTGGAAGTGGAGATGAAGGGATATAAAAGTACTCATGCGCTGCTGGTGAATGTGTGGACTGGATCAACCAGGCTGGACAGCAGCAAACAGGCCCAACACAGTCCAAGTTAGCATACCTATGCCCTATGAGCTAGAAATTTCCAAACAGTTCCACACAGATTCATCAAAGGATGTGTACAGGATGTTCACTGCGGGGCTGCTGGGTGTGGTGGAGATACAGAGGCAATCTAGGCATCTGTACCAGATGGTGGACAGATGAAATGTGGTAGATGTAACCTTGGAGTACTGTGCAGCTATCAACAACTACAGATCACAGGGACATACAGCCATATCAATGGATCTTCAAAACCCAGTGCTGCATGGAGACATTTAAAAAAATAAGTAGATAACAAAAATTTTTAAAAATCTATAACAGAATACCATTTATTAAAATACAAAATAACCCGAAAGTTTGTTTTTTTTTTTTTACAAGAATCCATATAAACAGAAGGATACACGATGGTTTGGCAGTAGATGAGAAAGCCAATGAAACAGAGATGAGAAAATAAGGATAAAAGGAAACAAGTAGAGAGAAACAGAATCAAGTCTTGCTTTTCCACTTACTGGGTAGGTGGCTCTCATACCAAGTTACACACCATCTCTGAGCTACAGTTACATTATTATCAAATGGCAACACTGAAGGAGTGTTAAGAAAACTAAAGGTGCTATGTATAAAGTAACCAACACTCTGCTGGTACATTCCAGGATTCCTAAAACAGAAATAGCTAATAGCACTTGGGGTTAATGCAGGTTTGCTCATCCTTTGAAGCACATCCTTTCTGCCTTATTAGGCACTGATGCTCAAAGCTTATTTAACTCCAGGTTAATAGGGCATTGATGAAGGTAGTTACAAAGCATTACCCTCTTATACAAATTATTCTCACTGCAAATACTTCTTCCATCCAGAATCTGCTGTCTTTATTTATATACAAATGAAGATCAGTACATCTTTCAGGAACTCAGACCCAAACTAAAGGCTGAGGAAACATAAGTTAAAAAGACTTATGTGATTCAATAACAGAATATTAATAAGTTTGAGAAAATTGTGATCCCTTGCATACATTACCCTCATTCACATTTGGTCTCATCTGACATCACACCATGGCAGCACAGTGCACCTAATTTATTCCTGTTCTGTGCAGCTGCCTATAAGCACAGGGAGTGTTGAAATGTAAATTTGTCCAACATTAGTTACTGATAAATTTCTTACACTTCCCCAGAAGCTAGTCCATAGCATACTGGCTGGTTTTTTTTTTTCTTTTCTTTTTTTTTTTTTTAATAGCCAGTCAGGGACTTAATGTTCCCTCACAAATACATTGCAAACAAAAATCAGTAAATTTCAACCTCTTTGGAGCTTCTGTGAGCCATCCAGACCTGCAGAGGGAAAATAGCCTTTCTGGGTAGCCATCATAGGCTCCCCACTGAAATCAGGCACTTACCCAGTGCAGTTGGAAACTCACTCAATCTCAGCTGCCAACTTCTGAATTTTTCTGGACTGTTTTAAATGGAGTTGAGATGCCCTGACTGTTACTGGAAGAGTGGCCAAAAACTCATGGCTGGATCTACCTGGATCCTACCCATACTCACTGGCCAGAACATTTGACTGGAGATTTGGGGCTAGGGCCACATAATCTGTCCCACCCTGAGGGAAAGTTATGGTGAAACTTCTACCCTGGGAGAAACAGGCTTATTGTGTGATTTCAACAATGTCCAGTACAGTGTTTTAAGAGGTTTTCAGGGGTCAAGAACTCCATTTGCAAGACAAATTATAAGCACTAAAGGAAGGAGCAGGGCTCACCAAAGGAGATGTGGTAAGCTATCTAAGATATAGGGGTGGGGCTGGAAAACAGAGCAGCCTGCAGTAAAGCAGAATACAAGGCAATGAGAAAAGACATGCTTAGGTAAAGCATGTTGAGAATAATAAGAACTAATATGTACAGAGTTCTTATCAAGTACTTGGTTCTATTCTAAGATATTTATATGTAGAAGTACTTTATGTGTAAAATTTTTGGAATATGAATATAAAAGCAATACTTTACATGTATTAAATCATTTTCTCCTTGCAATTAAGAGAAGGGAATAGTCATCTAGTTGCACTATATCTTAACAGAGAGATGTAGAGAGATGCATACTTAACAGGATGTAAAGACAAGAGAGGGACAGTGTGATGGTGATCAGAAAGGGAGGATGCCATAAAAATTTCTGGGTATTGCCATAAGAATCAAATCTTTCCTAATACTTTGCAAATGAGAAGCTGAAATCGTCTTTATAGAATGTCAATGTATTGTGCCCTCTTGAAAATATTAAATTTGCTCAAAGATTTGAGATTCTACATTTAGCCAAACTATTAATAATCAAAAATTAAATTCATAAGAATGACTCGAGAAGCAAAAATTTAGACAGTGCTATGTGGTTTATTTTATATTAATTTTCTTCTAAAAATTTATCAGCTTGGCTTTACATATAGTAACTTCTGAACTGGTAGGTTCACCTCTGTTTATTGGGTGGGGGAGAGAAGAATCATGAAGGACAGAAAGAATTTTCAAACAAATACGATCCTCTAATTTATTCAAGTCAAGGGTGATCACAAAAAGGGTGCTAAGATTTCCTCTGTGTTCCCAAGTTTGCAAACTACGAAATCCAATATATATTATATATATTATATAAATGGGCTCTGATGACTCAAAGGAAGATGCATCAGAATTGGAAAAGAAAGTTGACATTAGACCAAGGGTGATGAAGACTACACAGATGAAGTCTGACAATCAGAAAGAGAGGGGATTTCTTCAGATGTCTGTCATTTATGGGGTGCTAAAAGTTAACTAAACCCATTGATATCTGCTTTAGAGCCTTTGTAATTTGGGTTTCCATTGCCTGGCATGCTCATCTCTTCTCTGTGTCTTTCCCTGGGTCTTTTCTTAAATGGTGTTTTATCAAAGAGATTTTTCATCAGTACCCCCATCATCATCCTTACCCTAACCACTTCTCTTCATGGCACTCATCATCATCTGATAGGTTATGTAGTTAGTTATTTGCCTGTGTCTGTCTGCTCCAGATAAAATATAAACTCTGTGGGGTAAGAAAATCCATCTGTTTGGTTTGCAGCTATACCAACAGCATCCAGAATAGTACCTGTCATTTAATGGATTTATTTGTGGGAAGAAAAAAATGAATCTCCCATTTTAGTGTCTATTCAACTGTCTTGTCCTTTATCCTAAAGGTTAACATCAACTCATAGACTCTCCATACTAGTACCTTTATTATTGTTAGTAGAGAGAATTCAAGGCAGTAGTTCCAAATCTGGACCATGAAGTCACCACACCACCTGGGTTGAACATTGGATTCATTGCTTCTTTGATAACAATATCTAGTGGAACTTTCAGCAAATACAGAGATTTTTCTATTCTACATTGTTTAATACCAGCCATATGGACCATTTGAGGACATGAGTATGGATAGTGTAGCTGAGGAACTGAATTTCTAACATAATTGCATATAAATTTAAGCAGCCACATATGGCTACAGGCTACTCTATTGGATAGCACAGTTCTATCTATACGATCCTAGGCAACATTTCTTCATCTCTCTATGCCTCCATTTCCACATCAGTGAAACTGGAATCATAATTAACACCTGATAGTATTGTTATGGAGGTTAGAGAAGATAACATGCAGAACACTAGAACAGTCTTTGGCATAAGGTGAACTCTCAGAAAATAGTACTATGGTGGGCAAAAGGAGCTAATCTGCAATAACACTAAAGCCTGACTCAGACATGGGAATAATATTAAGCTAATATGTAAAGAAACAGGGAAATACAAGCATTTCAAAAAGTGAGATTACATCAAATATGTGATAAGTTGAATAATAGGATAAATAGAAGGGGAGTTTAGAATGGTATGTTAACAAGGTAAAAATTTCAGTTGACTATAAATGCCACTCTTCGATACAATAGCAGTTACCATAGCATCCAGACATCACAAAGTCATTTCAAAATCAAATACGATAAGCATCTTCTTGAAGAAACTTTGTGAAAGGTATTTGTGTGATACCATGAAAGGCTCCCTTGTATGTCTCTGGTATATCACAGAGAATTCATTCCCCCCGCCCCCCACATTTCTCTAGCCTTCCGTATCTACTTCACACCCAGGAGTCTACGCATTTTCTTACTTTCTAAAAGTTTATTTATGTGTTTCTTTTAAAAAAACTCATAACAAGGAAAAAGGTAAAACAATTATTTTATAAGAAAAAATGATTATGAAGTATCTCTTATGACTTGTCTTTATTATTGCCCTGGGATGCAGCAAACTAATGTTATTATACTTTGAAGGTGTCTTGAGGGTTTTTTTTTTAAATTATTTTCCATTGTCTTTTTGTTAGCTTTCAAATAAAATGTTCTTTCCTTACCTATAGGTTTTTTCTTTCATTGATAACTTTATGTGTCTTTGGTTTTTGTTTGTTTTGTTTTGTTTTATTTTGTTGTCTTTGCAGAGTATTTGAAATTCAAGCCAAATTTGTGAAGAACAGAAGAACAAGAAAGGTGAGGTGGGGAAGAAGGGGAAGGAAGGGAGGGAAAAGGAGAGAGGAGAGGAAGGAGAGGGAGGGAAGGAAGAGAAAAAGGATGAAAAGGAAAGGAAGGGGAAGGAAGAAGTAGAAGAAAAAGATTCTTTGGCTCCAGTTAGACTATCCCTGACCAGTCCTCCTCTTGTAACTATTATATCAATGTCTGTAAATGGAGCAGAGATGGTGGGAACTGCACAAGATCACTGCAGTTTCTGTCACATGCCAGTCCCATCTGTTTAGTGCCTCCAACTGTCCTGCTCTTTTTCCTTTGTCCTCTAGATCTTCTCCCCTTGCTCCCAGATTTTATGGTTGTTACCTTGAAAACTGAGAATGAAAATGATTTCTTTGGGAAAATAATCTGTTTGAAAGCAAGGTTTGTACTCAAATGTGATAGTGTTTCCATAATGCTTTTCTTCTTTCTGTTAAGGCCAAAAGTTACAGACAATAGGACCCACATATCTGATTTAAACAAAATGTTTTTCAGTGCCAAATTTTTTTTCTGGCCAAAGTGAGCTATTTGACATATGTGTCATTCCAAATATTTATACACAAGTAAAGCATAACTGAGTTTGCTTCGTAGCCCATCACTTTGAAAACTGAAATAAAAATAGGACATGTTTTCCTAAATCAAATTGAACTCATATAGAAATGATGAGATCTCTGGCACTGAGTCCACAGAAAAAAGCTCAGAAAAGAGCTGAGAAATTATCTGTATAGCAGTTCTTGGGGTAGAGCTTAGAGCTATGGCATCAGTTCAGTACATAGGAAGATAAGGTAAATTTTCAACACGAACAAGCCTCCTGGGCACTAAATGCTAAGATGGTGAATAAAACAGCCAAGCCAGGCATGGTGATGCACATCTATAATCCCAGCATCTTAGGAGGCTGAAGCAGGAGGATCATGAGTTCGAAACCAACTTCAGCAATTTAGCAAGGCCCTGAGTAACTCAGTGAAATCCTTCTAAATAAAATTAAAAAGGAGGTGGGGTGGGGATTTGGTTCAGTGGTTAAGTGCCCCTGAGTTCAATCCCTGATAAGGAGGGGAAAAAAAAACAACAACAGCCAGGATCCCTATCCTCAGGAGGTATGAAGTCACAAGGAGCTGCAGATGCTAATTCCCATACTCCCTGTCTGAGCCCCAGTGATATTGTCCTACAGATACCTACTCCAGAGAGAATGCCAAAAGGGCACCACCACAGGAAAGCTCTAACCCTTCTTCTATTCTATCTCCAAATCCCCATTTAAGACTAGAATGACCTCACTCATTAACAACATGGAGTAGCAATGAACAGACAGGGCCAAAAGGCACGACTCATTTCCTAGATTAAAAAGAAAAAAAATATTGAGGTAATCTGGAATTTTTACAGAACAGCAACCTACCAGGTCCTACCTGGACTGCCTTTCTAGAGCAGTGATGAAGATTACAGTGATAATGCTGATCCTAAGGTCTAACACTTATGAATGTTTTCCATGTATCAGGAATGAAACAGACACTGTTTTGCAGATGAAGAAACTGATGTACAGATAAAGAACTGGTCCAAGGACATATAATGACCTTGTAAATGAAGCAGTCACCACAGAAATCATATGCTCTGGTCCCAGAGTTTGTGTACTTATCTAGTATGGTATTGATGCCTCCACATTTTTCTTCTTAGTAATGCAAAACAATTTCCAATACTAGGAAGAAAACTAAATATGAAGACATTGCCAACCTTAGTGTTTTAATCTTCAAATCTTTCCTAATGACACATAGGAGGCATACAATAGTGAAGGATAAATAAATGAATAAAAGAATAACAGAACTGAGAACCCAATTAGAGTATTTTTGTGATTTCATTTGTTATATTTTAATAAAGAGATTTTAATTTTTTACAATAGCATGCAAATGTCATTTGAAATAGAGACCTTCACTCCTTTGTTCCTAATGTATAGTTTATCTTTAAAAAGATGGTGCTAATTCACTGTGGGAGTTTCACAGATTTTAAGTAGATAGTTCGAAATTATAATTAGTTTATATACTTTACTCCACACTTCTCTGATCCTCTCCAGCTTTCAGCAATGGCACAAATAGGTAAGTTGGTACTTTGATGTTTGGAAGCCATGTAGCCACAGAACTAAGCAAAGTCAACTGAATGGTGCTCATTGGACTTAAATTTGGGGTAGCATGGCAGGCCAGATGACCTAAAATGCCCAGTCAAATGCAACACCTAAAATTGCTAGATGAAAAAGTTTTTAAAATATAAACTATTTTTTAAAATATGCATGGCTGAGTTGATATCAAAATATGAGAAATACTTGGGGGTAAGAAAAAAAGACAGTAAAAATTCAGAGATGTAATCAAGCATGAAAGCTGACATGAACTTTAGGGGCATCAACTCATTGTTAAGAGTTTGTTCTCATCTTTTTCTTATCACAGGAAATGATAGCAAGTGCCAGAATAAGTGGGAAGATATTTGAGAGCATCCATATGTAACCTCATAAAAACATTCATTTTATTAATTTCATGACATAAGAAAATATATTAAACATTAAATATATTGAATATAAACTAAATATTAAATATACTTAATTTGTATAAATCATACCATTAAATACTTCTAAATATTTTTTACAATATCATAAGCTTTCTTTCAAGAACATTTTTTTCCTTTAACATTTATGTTTGAGATGGCTGAATGTAATTCCTGATCAAAACTTCTAATGATGCCCTCTTCAAAAGTCTTACTATGATAATAAGTAGGGTTTTTTCCCATAAAAGTTTATAGTAGCTAAAAAGTTAATCAGGTTGCTAAAAATTATAAGAAAAAATATGGAAAGAAAATAGAAGGAAAGGTTTTATATATATTGATACAGAACAGAAGAATATTGTAATGGAAAAGAACAATAAAGTTGAATTTATTTAAGAAGGCTAATACAGCTAACAAATCTTTGGAAACATTGAATTGAAAAAATAGAGAAGACAGAACTCATACTTTTAGAGGGTATTGTGAACAACTTTAGGCCAATAAATTTGAAAATAGAGATGTCATGGAAAAATTCTAGAAAAATATCTTTACAAACTGACTCAAGGTGAAATGAAAAACAGAATGATGTTTTACTGTTAAGGGTATATATATATATATGATAGTAACCCTCTATTGAAAGAATAGCTGGCAAAGATTTTCTCCTATTCTGTAGGTTGTCTATTCACTCCATCAACTTCTCTTGCTGTGGAGAAGCTTTTTATTTTGATGCCATCCCATCTATTGATTATTTCTCTTATTTCCTGAGTTATAAGGTGTAATTCAGGAAATCTTTGCCTATGCCTCTGTTGATGTGTTTCCCTTATTGTTTTCCAAATAGTTGCAAAGTTTATGTTCTTATACTTAGATCTTTTATGCATTTTGCATTGTACAGGGTGAGATATAGGGATCTGGTTTCATTCCTCTACATGCGGATATCCAGGGTCCCCACACCAATTATCAAAGAGGTTCTCTTATCTCCAGTATATATTTTTAGTACTTTTTAGCAAGAATCAGATGTCTGTAGCTGTGGAAGTTTGTCTCTGTGTATTCTATTCTATTCCATTGGTCTACATGTCTGTTTTTATGCCAGCACCATGCTGTTTGTCTTATTCTGACTTTGTAGTATAATTTGAAACCAGTTATTGTGAAGCCTCCCGCATTGTTTTTTTGTTTGTTTGTTTGTTTGTTTTTGCTCAGGATTGCTTTGGCTATTTATTCTATATGAATTTTGGGATTGTTTCCTCTATCTGAACAAACACTTCTCAAGGAAAGATGTACAAATGGCCAAGAATTATGTGAAAAATGTTCAACATCTTTATCAATCGGGGAAATGCAAAACAAAATTACACTGAGATTTCATCTAACTCTACTTAGAATGGCAATCATCAAGAATGCAGATAACAATAAATACTTGTGAGGGTGCAAGGGAAAAAGAACTCTTATACACTGTTGGTGGGAAAGTAAGTTGGTACAACCACTGTGGAAATCAGTATGGAGGTTTTTAAAAAGCTAAAAATAGAATTGCCTTATAATCCACCTATGGCATTCCTTGGTATTTATACAAAAGAATTAAAGTTGACATACTTTAGAGATACATGAATGCCCACGTTTATTGCAGCACAATCCACAAGAGCCAAGTTATGGAATCAACCTAGGTATCTCAACAGAATGGATAAGGAAAAATTAATACACACGCACACACACAATGGAGTTTTATATAGCCATAAAGAAAAACGAAATTATGTCATTTGAAGGAAAATGGATGGAACTGGAGATCATAATGTTGAATGAAATGAATCAGAGTCATATAGAAAAATACCATATAATGCTTTTTCTCATATGTGGAAGCTAGAGAGGACAAAAGGGGACACCTAAAAATAGAAGACCATTAGGGCAGAGGAAGGGGATGGGGAATGGAGGAGAGGAAGGTGTAGGAAGTACTCGTGGGTGAAATTGATCAAATTATATTTTTATGTATGTGTGAATATGCCACAATGAAACCCACAATTTTGTATAATTTATATGCACCAAGAAAAAAAGAAAAAAATGAATGATTCAGTTACAATGAAAGAAATATAATCAGTCATTTAAAATCTTTCTACACAGAAACAGAGACTCAGACAGTTTTACAAGATAACTCTATTAAACATTCAAGGAACAGATCATTCCAATCACACACAAATTCTTTCAAAGAACAGGAAAAGAGAGAGACATCTCAACTTTTATGGATCTTACATAACCATGATACCCAAATTCAATAAAGACAGTATGACAAATGGGAAAGAAAAGAAAAGTAAAAGACCAACCTTGCCCTTTAAAAATAATAAAATATTAGCATCTGAGTCTCATAACAGATGGCAAGGTTGGTATTATCTTTTAAGTACATGATAACTTCAGCATTAAAAATGCAGTATTATAATTAATCTCATCAGCATATATTAATTCAGAAAAGTAATTTGATCATCTCACCAGAAGTAGAAAATGCATTCAATAAAATTCAGCATACATTAGGAATTTTAAAACTTCTTGTCAATGGAGGAAATATAAAGGAACTTCTTTAACTTAATAAATAGTATTTATAAACAATAAAAATCTACAGCATATGTCAAACTAAGTGCCAAAATATTAAAAACATTTTCTTTAAAAATGGAAACAGACAAAATTAAATAATGTGTTAGGAATATATACATTAGTGATAAAACTAAAGAAATGTAAAATAACACAAAACTCAAGAAAGTGACTACTTCTGGGTGGGAGGAAGATATAATCAGGACAGGTAGCAAGCACACAAATGGTCACTTTATTATTCTTTAAAACACACATACAAACACATACACATGGGCACATACACACAAATGCAAAATGCATTAATAACATGTTTACAGATAAGCTAAAATGATTTATTTTGCAAGTGTTAAACAAAACCAAAATAATAGCTAAACTATATAATAACTACAATGGAAATTTTAAAAACACATTTCTACACTAAATTTAGGTAATACTTTAACACATTTGGGGAATAACTTCCAAATAAATTGTTCATATAATCATGAGATTAACAGTAGAATTATATGTGAGATTCATTGTATTTCCTGAATAAATCTATCATAATTAAATTTTAGTGTTTAGGGACCACCCCTCACAATCATGATTGGTTTTTTAGAGATCTTTTATTTATTCATTTATTTATTTATTTTTTAAAAAAAGCAATTCTTTAGTAGTAAGTGAAGGAAGGGGGAAGCCCTTGTCAAATAAACTCCTTTGATCACAGAACTTTTCCCCTCTTAGTTCTATGCACAGGGAAAAAAAAAATTCTAAGTGGTCCTCCAGTGATGCTAGTGTTGTACACTGAGCAGTAGTGTCATTAGTTTCAGATCTTGTGAAGGCCTTGTTCAGGCACAAGCCCTGATATTACCTTGTATGATAACATTTTACGGGAGCGTGGGTGGAGGATAAATTATGAAGACTGGACCCTAGTAGGGGATTGGGGCTAATACAGGAAAATTCTGGTGAAAATCAAAGGCTTGATATTGCATAGAAAGAGTGTTTTCATTTGTTTTGCATTGAGGACTGAACTCAGCGGCACTCAGCCACTGAGCCACATCCCCAGCCCTATTTTGTATTTTATTTAGAGATGGGTTCTCACCGAGTTGCTCAGTGCCTTGCTGTTGCTGAGGCTAGCTTTGAACTCAAGATCCTTCTGCCCCAGCCTCCCCAAGCTGCTAGGATTACAGGCCTGCACCACCACACCCAGCAAGGGTGCTTTTTGATGGTTTTCTTCTAAAGAAGTCTCTGCATTTTGGGTTCCAAAAAATATATAGGAACCAAATTAGTTCACGTCCATCTGGGAGGGTGTTATAGAAATGGAATTTGTGTATCCTTTGTGTGGCATCCAGTAGAGAAAGCAGGCACTAGTTCCTTCATTTTAAGAAAATGGAGACTGGAATATGTAGGAAGGAGCTGGTAATTAAATTAGGTGCCCATTTTCAGTTTTTCATTCTAAATATGAAGCATTATTTGCCTATGTCAATTGTTCATGTTCTGAGTTACCTTAAATATTATTCTTAAATTTTAAAAAGTCCCTAAAGTTTCCCAAGAAATGGAATTTCCCATCCTGTTTTGTTTTGGTTTTAGTTCTTAAAACATGGTCAAGGGTACCAAAGAGACCAAACCATAATACATACTGTATACCACCAAGACCAAAAGGCCATTTAGAATCGTGAGGTCCTGACTTCCTCAACTTCTTTTCAAATCTCCAATGACCTGCCCAAGTATTACCAATAGTCAAAATATCCTGATTCAGGAAAACCATGCCAATCGGTCTTCTAAAAAAGAAGACCACTAGAAGTCACAACAGCTTCTTCAAAGTTAAGATACATTTTAGAAAGTGATTTCAAAGACTTTTATATCAAGACAATAGAGTGCAGAAATACCCAGAGAGAGACGGCTTTTTCTTGTAGGGAAAGGAACTTTCCTTTCTACCACGTGCATTCTGATGAATCCTTTTTCTTATTCTTTCTCAGTCTTCATAATTTATCCTCCACCCACCCTCCCCTAAAATGTTATTATACAAAGTAATATCAGTAAGAAAATGACTCTGGACCTGACCCTGTAAAAGGCTAGGTTCTGAGAAGTACCAGATGACAGGACTGGAGCTCCCTCTAGAGCCCATCCTGCCATCAATGGAGGGGTCTTCAGTAAAGTGAAGGAAGGCTGGGTGGATCCTGCCCTTTTCCCCAGTTCAGCTCATTTCACTGGAGAGAACCATTTCCAATAGACAAAGAGGTCAGGAAGAGCAGAGCTATTGACTATGATCTACAGGACTGCTCGGCAGTGCTCATCAAGGCTCTAGAAACAGAGTCTGATCAGGCATGCTTATCCAATGAGTTCTCCTGTCAAAATCAACACTGGACATTCACCACAAAGGGGATCTTGATAACATGTAAAGCAGAGAATGTTTATTTGCTCATCCTTCAATCCAGTGGTTTGGATCACAGTCATAGATACAGTCATTGCAAATTGATACTGTAATATTATAACAACCTGATGACTCTAAACATAAAATGAAAACAGTAATATAAACAATTTTTAACTTATTTTAGAAATGAAAGAAATGCAAAGAATCAACGTGTGAATGAAAAACTGAGCAATGCAATCATAATTTCAGCACATTTCCTTCTGTGCCTAGGGAAAAAAAAGGATTCACAAATAAAATATTGAGAAACCTAGTTTTTAATCTATTCTAACTACATTCAAAATAGCATGGGGAAAAAAAAGGCTACTTCTAAATTGTTACATGATGTTAAAAGAGACCAGAAATATTCATTTTTGTTTTGATAACTGTGAAGAAGAAATAATTTAGATCAACCTTGATAATTTTTCTCTATATTGAGGGGAACTTAAGACTATCTAAGTGCTTGAATCTTGACGCCATCAAAAAACTGGTCCATACAGTTTTCAAAATGTGGCTTGCTTTTTTCAAGCTGGTTCAGATGAAGTTAAAAAACAGTTTAAAAATAATCTTCAAAATACATTCCTGTAACTTTGAGTCACTACTCCACACAAATAAAATGGAAAGGGCAAGAACTATTAACACAAAATTAAAATCTTAATTGAATATGGCAATTTGTTAGTAAGGTACAAAATCCATTATAGGAATCACAATGGCAATTTTGTAACACTGCAGTTTATAAAAGGTATTCACAGCCATTTCCTTCCTTGTCCTCAGAGCAAGGTAGATCAGTTATGATACTCAACTATCTTTCCTTAGGTTGCACATTGTGAGTTCAATTTTTCTGCCTTCTAAAATGTTGTGAATACTAGCCACTCTTTCAACTCCGATCCCTTCAGTGTAGCTGTAACAATAGTGATTACAGCTAATATATTTTGAGTGCTAACTATGTGGTAGCTTCAGTTTTAAGTGTTTTATGTGCATTAATTCAACAATCCTAAGAATACAGAAGATAGATACTTCTATTTAGAGTCTCATTGGATTAAGAAAATCTAACTCTGAACACGAATCTGTCTAGGATTGTTCCCTGTTTTCTTTCTTCTTCAATTTCAAACTACCTTTGATGATTCCCTAATATTTGCTCTCTTCGTAAATGCACAGCAATACTTGGTTAGCAGATGATATAGGGGGCAGTGTCTTTTCTTGCTTTGTTTTGCTTTTTTTGAGATGGGGTCCTACTATGTTGCCCAGGTTGGTCTTGAATTTGTAAACTCAAACAATTCTCTCCCCTCAGCCTCCCTAGTATCTGGGACTAGAGATGTGTGCCACCACTCCTGGCTAAATGATATAGTTTTATTGTCCATGTTTTGCTCATTCTCCCCACCCCTCTCCTTCTCTTCCCGGCTTCTCTCTCTCATAAAATTATATATATTATATAGTCAAATAAAAAGGAAAGTCAGAAATAGTTAGATGACTTTCCCCAAGTCATCCAGCCAATAAATTGCCAAGTCAAGATGTAAATATACTGACCATACTCTCAATTCCCTTTCCCCACCCTGACGCCTTCAGAAGTGCCCAATTTCTATGAAATTATCTTTGTGACTTAGCAATCCTGTTATCCTTCTCCACTTTCACTACAACTTTCAATAAGCAACTCTACTGGAAACATTTCTGCATTTTGCAGGGAAGATATGGATGACCCACAGCCAGTAATCTGGAATTAACACTGTCTTGTACAATTCACAGTCTTAAGATTAATGCCGATGATATCAGAGTTGTAGCCATGGAGATACTATGGGAGAACAACCACCACAGGCTATAATTTAGAGAAATGAAGAGGATGCCATGAGGGATACCTCATCACACCTGAGAAAAGGGAAGTTTAGTAAACAGGTAGATAATCATTTTCTTGTAAGTAGTAGCTCCTTCCCTTTGTGATAACACAGAACAGTGAAATGCATATTAAAGATTTGTAGCAGAAATGTACATTGGGTTGGGAGGCAAAAGAAAGTGGAAGAAATGGCACTGCACTGAGAATTAGATATATGTTAATCTTAGCTTAACCAAAGTGTTATTTTGGCAAGATTCTTAACTTCTCTTTCTGTAGAAAGGGAGTTCCAATTTTGCCTCAGACCACTTATTAGCTCTGTGACCTTGAACAATTTTTAAGCTTCAATTTCTTCATTTGCAAAGTAGGCATAATTCTTACCTTATAGGTGGTTATAAGAGCTAAATAAAATAAAGATTTCCCAAATGTTAGTTTCTGAATAGTTGTTATCTACCATTATTATTTCTTCATCAAGAAAATAGGAGATTGTATTAAATGATTCCAAATGCCTATGAATCTTATTTGGCACTAAGTAAAGTATATTTGTTCAAATGGGGGTTTTGTTTTTAGCTATTGTTTCTCATAGGTGAACCATGTCATTTTTTATAGCACAGAGGATCAATCAAATCACATATAATAATTCTAATTTTCAGTCACAATCTAATTGATACACATTAGCAATAAAAGTAATATATGAGGCAAGAAAAAAAAAAACCAAAGGAAATGTTTCAAATTGCTTAGGTCAAGTATATTTTATCTACCTTCTAATACAAAATTACTTATGAATGGTATAAATCTTTCAAAAATTTCCAAGAAGAGATAATTACTTTTCTTAATTTATACGACATCATCTTTTCTCTGGAAGAATGTTTCAAACATTTTGATTAGGCCAACAATAAGTAATACATTTCACATTACAAGCTAGTATATGCAAACATATGTGCAAGTATATAAAAATAAGTTTATAAAATCCTTATTATCTGCATTGCATTCCTATTTTCTATTCTATTTTAATCCAAATTCTAATGTTAATTATTATCTACTAAGCTGATATCATAACCATTAAAGGGTCACAAACTACAGCTTTTAAAACACTACATTACAATTCCCTTCCCTGTGAAGGTTTTTGTAACATACCAGGTGGTCAGTACTAGCCATGTCCCATCAATTGATTAAAATGTAGATATTCTGTTAACTAATATTTGGCATCACTCAAGTTCACAATATCACTGATTATTAATAATCTAAAATTTAGATGAATTAATTTAGTGTGGCTCTCTAAGTTCTTAAAATGCTCTGGAAATATATTCACCCAAATGTTCATTGTAAATCTCCTTTCCCCAATGAAGGCATTATAGAAATCAATTTAGCCTCTCGGTCTGCAACTACATTTTTTAAAGAGAAACTGTACAACAATTCGTCTTCAAATTTTACAATGACATTTTCTTTCTTAGGTTGGCTTATTTTATTTCTTCTCAATATTTTTATTTACCATACAAGAAGTTTGATCATCTCTGCCTTTGAATAACTTGATCTTAGAGTCTATATTAATTTTTCTGAATGGAGGTCAGAGCCAGTTTTTCTTTCTTGGTAACAGGTTTTCACATACCTATGCACCATAAACACATATTCCCATTCACAACTTTTCCTGTGTCGATATGCTTTAAGACATTGATGATGTCAAATTCAACAGGCTTTTGATATTATCAAATTCCACAGGCTTTTCAACCTTGAATTTCATTGTCTATTTTCTATTCATAATTCATTTATTTTTGATGTCACTATTCTATGTCCTTGTCATTCTTCAAAGCTGGATCTGTTTTCCTGTTTATCAAATACTGAGCTTTCAATCAGTGATGATACATATTTCCCATTTCAATTCTGTAGCATATCACTTTTTAAAATTTGTTTGTTTGTTGGTTCCTGGGGATTGATTCTAGGGGTGATTTACCACTGAGGTATACCCACAGCCCTTTCAATTTTTTATTTTGAGACAGAGTCTTGCTAAGATGCTGAGGTTGGTCTCAAACTTCCCATCCTCCTGCCTCAGCCTCCTGAAATGATAGTGATTACAGGCATGTGCCACTGTGCCCAGCAGCACCTCACTCTTGATCTTCATTGAAACTACCCAAAGACCTTGCAAAACATTCCTTCCTCCCCACCCCCAGTATTTCCAAAATCTGTCTCCACACACTTAAATGAATTGCCCTATGATACCCTGCTTACTAAATCTAATGTTGAGTTCTCTTCAAAATCATCTCTTCCATTGTTTTCTAACAAAACATGGTCTGGCAAAGACCATGGAGAATGCTGATTCGTTATGTTCAGCATGTCTGCTTCCAAATTAAGGCTGCTTTGCAGATCTACAACTATTTACTATTCATTTCCATTACCTTTCATTACTCTTCCACTAGGTCTTTCATTGATAGGTTCTAATCTCAATATTTTGGATAGTCAGAAAACTTAACTTCACTCAGATTATCATTTAAGATCTTTCCTCTTGTTGACCACACAAAAGTAGCCCCTACCATGGTGCAGACCTTGGTTTAGTTAGGCTGAGAAAGATGTCAAAACTCAGATATTGCAATTCCATGCCAGCAAATCTACTTCAGAAAGTTTTGATTTCTTCTTTCACTCTTTCCAATAGTAGTCAAACATGGTTCATATCTATATTAATCAAAAAATATGTCTCTTCCTCTTAGAAGCTACTCATTTTTCTACTTTAACAGAGGAGATGACAAAGATGCTCACTCACAATTACATTTAGGACAATTGAAATTCTGAATAGTACTAGAACCCTTTACCATAGTCATAATTTGAGAGCTTATGTCTTTAATTATGATGTTAATTGTGTCAACATTCAGGGTGCTGAGAGAGGTTGTTTATTTCTTTCTTTGAAATGCTCCAGTGACTTTTCATAATAGCACTATGTTTAAGTAATCAAATAATTTATCTACCATGCTATATGAAGGAGTCTCTTACTGTCATTAATATCTTGTTATTATTAAGAATAAAGGTCAGCTTCTTGGTCTTTCCCTATATTAAATAAAAATGCCAGTTGATTCATTATAAGTAAAATTCCCATTAATTAAATCTGGTGCTGACCCCCAAAGTTCAAATATATTATGAAAATTACATTTTAAAACTAGCTCAGCTGTCATGCTATTAAGCCCCCAAATTAGAATTCTTCTGGAATTCTTTGTTTCACGCCAGGGTAAGCCAAAATTCTCTCTTTCTCTCCCATAGTTTATCTCCTCACACCACACAGGGAAGTGCACTGAGCCACACATTGCAACTCCAACTATATGCTCTGCTGTTTCCCCCCACCCCTCTCCCATTTAAAATTTTGCTCACTTGGAAAGGTTTCTGAGGTAAGTGCAATATATGACCTGGCCATCTGCATTCTTTGCTGGGTCATAGCATCAATCCAGAGAAAAGCAATAATTAACAAATAGGTGTTTTCATGTTAAGCACTTGATATTCCTCACTTTGGGTAGGCTTTTATTATATTTATTATTTATTTACAGACAAGTAAGCATCTTGTTAACATTTTTACAGAGAAAAGAGGCTTCTATTCAGATTTACAACTAGGCAAAACACTCCTAATAATGTATCATATGGGTTATATGGGACCTGTTATTTTTCACAGATCTTCACTTAAAATTTAGCTGTTATCAAAATTTTTGTTTTGACATTCACATTTATATATTTTACAACATTTCCTCAATTGTCAAATTCCTTGTCACACAACATATAAGAAAAAGAAACAGTTTCTAAAATTATTTCAACTCATTTGCTTGCAAGTTTGTCTTGGTAAAGAGAAAGTTATTATTTAAATTAAAATTTAAATCAACATATAAAATTATATACACCATAAGTGGAATGTGTTGTTAGATAATAAAAACTTCCCTCAATAGCAGAATTCATTCTTCCCTCTGTACCTGAGAGAATGTTTACAATGTTCTTGCAAAGTAAAAAGCTTTTTTCAGGACATTCTACAGCACTGAATTCAGGATGAATTAGCAGCTTTCTGAGGTAAGAATTTACTTCGCACACTGCTCAGCACTAGTCAGATGGTAAGGCCTGGGGCTTGTCCTGAACACTGAGTCCTCACTTGAGTAAATCCCAAGCTTGTACCCTCTTCAGAGCACCTCCATCAGCTCTCCTCACATAGCACACTCCATCTGAGCAGTTGGGGCAGGCTCCCTGCTACTCCAAGAGTACATCCGCACTAATGTTCAGTAAAAAAGAAATAAGAAAGTGAAGAAAAGACACACTCTTCTCCGGTTCTGATTGCTCCTGAAGTGCATAAGGAAATCCAACCTGGAACAGGTTCCTGCTCTGCATGAAAGAAAGCCTAATCTCTTGGTTCTTACATAAAACCACCATTTTGAATGCTGTAATATTTTCATGAGAAACTAAGTGATAAGGGAAATTTGTCTAAAGTCTGAGATATGATTATCTTTCAATATTATAATAAAGGTTATTACCTATACATAAGGAAAGCCTCTATTTGGGGAAAAGCTCCTCATAAATTAGGCTCTCATGTCACACCCATTGCCAATAAAGAATAGGGAAGAGTTCTTTCACTGCGGTCATTGCTGATACCACTGTGAAAGATAAGTATCATGATTTTCAAGGTACACAGCACTGTCTTCCCACTATAGTATGTAGGAAATTTTAAGATCACTCCTTCCTACCATTTTTCTTTGCCCCATTAGTCATTCTCTTTTTCATTCATTAACTCAACAAAAGTGTACTGGATATCTAGTGTGTGCCAGACAAACACATACACTATGATGTGCCAGGATACAGCAATAATAACAAGACAACAGCAACCATACCTACATTCACACAGAGCTTGCTTGCTATGAGCCAGGCACTAAGTATACACATTAGCTCACTTAATCCTTGCACTAATCTCCTGAAGTAGGTAAAGTTACAAGCCTATTTTCAGATGAACAACGTACATGCAGAAAGATTAATTCCCAGGTTGCCTAGTCAGTGTTAGATCCAGGCTTCAAACCTGTATCTTTTAACTCCATTGTCTATGCTCTTGACCTCGATGCCATATAAAGAAAAACGAGGACTTAGGGAACTTTCCGGGCACTGGGTAAGAAAGACATTAAACAAACACACAAACAGCCTGTAATTTCAAATGTTGATGAGATCAATAAGAGGAGGGTACTATGTGTGAGGATGGCATAACACTGCAGAGGCTCTTATTGCAGGCTAAGAAATGCAGTGATGATCTTTAGTGACTCTCACTTCACCTAATGACAACATTATAAATTTAAGAAAGTACTAGCTAAAAAAAAAATGGGGGGAAACAAAGACTGGGAGGAATTCACTAAACAATTTGGCCCTTAAGCCTTGCTATAAAGCCTTGCCATCTTGATGGTCCTTTTTTTGATATACTAAGAATGATGAGGAATCTGGAAAATGGAACCCATTCCTATTCTTATCTCTCTGAGAAAATCTATTCTTCATAAATGAGAGTAACTATCTCCTCATCTGCTGCCTTCCACCAGGAAATCCATGGTGTATTCAAAACCTTTAAAGTCTACCTGAATATTATCATATAAAATATATGATGGTATCATACATATGTATATATGTATATATAGAGAGAAGGAGGTGGAGGGATTTCTTTGGTCTAAAATCTTGAATACACAGGCTCCTCAAAACAATTCAAGGTATTGCTTACTGTTAGAAAAACAAGCAAAACATCTCTGTTATTTGGCAATGAATAGACTTGAAACAGACTGAAATATGTTTTAAAGAAAACAGGAGCATAGAAACAAAGGATCAAGTTCCCAGAAGGACAAAATTCTCTCTTTATCTTTATTTAAAAATAACACTCCCCACCATCAAAATAACCCTAGACTTTATTACTTTACTTGACCAATTACAGATCTACTTCTTTCTTACAGTGTCAAATCATGCAGAAAAAAAAACAAAAGTTTTCCTTGAGTTTTCTGATTATCTATCTGATAGACTTGGGATAGTTCTGTATCTCTGATTGTCATGATTTATTTCATGTATTATTTTTATGTCTTCTGTCCTTAAATCAGGCATGGTCTCAAAGGACAGGATTTTACCCAAAGGTAGTGTGACATATTTGCTCTTAGTTCTGTGTTTCCAAGCTTCTCTCTTCTGAGGTTGATAATGATTTAAAGAGGCAAGGGAGAGGGCAATGTGTTCTTAATGGTGGCAATAATTATATTTGTATCACATATCTAGATAGATAACCAACATCACTTCCAGGTCCAATAAATTAAGTAATTTTTCTGTTTCATCATTCAGAGTCATAAAAAAGAATAATTTTTGATGCTATATTGTCATAAGAAGGTCTCTGCAGCATTTAAATGTATCATTTCCTATAGGATTTTATATTTTACTTGACTGTGATTTATGATAATACCACATTAAAATGCTTAGGTAACTAAATATATAAGTTAATTACTTGACTTCTAATGAGGATTCAATAGTCTCTAGTAAGAACATGGTACATTAGGTCTCATCTTTCATATGTAGCAAATTAACTTGAGATTAGCCTAGGTAAACTATAAGCATGAGAAACCTATGTAATATTAAAGAGATATAGTCTAAAGGTTAGAGGTTCAATTTTCAAAGAAACTTCAGGACATTATGTCAAGTTTATTATTAGTGTTATGACATGAAAAATTTTAAAACCTGAAATCATATTAAACATGAAATTCTTCAGAAATGTCACATATACCTCATTTTTTAAAAATCTGTGCATATAATTGACTTTGATTTGCATTTGACCCATTATCATAATCCATTCTTCTTTTATTAATGTACTTCATTAATAAATAACTACAAGTAAACACTAAATAAATTGCAAATAAACATTTTTAAGAAGTATGCTACTTAAAGATATGGACTTCTCAAAAAGTAAGTGAATATCCTGATATCTTCTGTGATACAAAGTCTCTCATGTTTTATATGACATTGGAACTAGAATAGCATATTGATTTCAAGTATCTGAAAACAAGACAATATATTTCATTATCCAGCATAAATGATTTTTATATGCACTATTTCAGGAGAAGGAAAGAAAAAATGATAATGATTACAGTTTGTACTAATTTCATTTCCAAAGACCATCTTCTTTCTTTCCTTTTATTTAAATATATGGGTTTAGAATATTAAGCCTCATAAAAATAAAATACTTAATAATGTATTATTGGGAAATCACCTAAAAATTACTTTCAGAGTAATTTGAAAACAATCTAATTTGAATCACCAGTCTAAATAGGTCATTTAACTTAGAAAAATTAAAATTAGCTGTGCAGGGTCAATTCTTTTCCTAAAACATCTGCATCCTGTTTGTCCTATTCAAAGTCAAACCAGAGCTGTCAAGAACAACCATAATATACAAATTTATTCCAAATCTCAGAGTTAATTTGCTCCAGAAATATCTATAAAAGTTAATATTATATATAGGGGGGAACCAAAATGAGGGAGTTCTTCAAGAAGTTGGGGTAGAGGGACAGAAGGAGAAGGTGAACTCTTGTATTTCAGGAAGGTGATAGCATGTGGGAGGGGGATAGGCCTCAGCTGGTGCTCATTTCTTGTTTTCCACATATATACTTTCACAGTAAATGCAAGTCAAAATCAGTCAAGACACATATAAAACAAAACAAACATTTCCGTGCAAGTTTAGTCTTCCACAAGCTTTTCTTATATCAAACTAAAGATATATGATCATGAAACTTAATGTTATTTACCACCTTTAAGGATTTAATCAACTTATGACATTCTGATAAACTTGGGAATTAAATCCCTACTTCCCAGAAAATCTTCTCAGAAATAAACAACAAAATATTGAACTAAGATCCTTTAAGAATTAGGACAATGAAATAAAACTAAAAACAAATGAGAAACTTTGGCTGCTTGAGGCGTTCAATATTCCTTCACAACCAAATCACTCATAAAAACAAAAGGACCTCAACAATGTCGGAACACTAAGGTGTCAAGGATCCAAGGACCCTTGACTTTAGAAGGAAGGACACACAAGGTAGCTGACAGAGAATGGCATCAGGGGAGCTACAATAGCAGTCAGTTTTGTTTCAGGACTCTTCAAAACCATCAGGAAATTCATTTCTTCTTCTTTCTGGTTTAAAAGTAACTTTGATGCTCAGATGCAAAAAAAAAAAAAAAAAAAAAAAAAAAGTACTTTTATATTCACCAGCTGGCAACAACCTATCTACAAGCAGAGTGATCAGAGATGCTAATGAAACAGGTTTTCTATTTGCCCACTTCCCTAACACCACTTTCTCAAAATGAGATTTTGAGAAATCTTGATTCCCGCAAGACGTCTGTTTAAAGATGAAATGGAAGGACCTTTGCTCTGACAAGGAGGCAAACTGAAGACTTAGCATTGGGGAATTGCTAAGGAACACTCTAAGTTACATTTTTCTTAAAAGGATGAAGCCCAAGACAATTAGGATTTACTCATCTCCAGATGGATGATAAAATATTTATAATTGCCCAGGACAGAAAAACAATTTCACTCCAACTCCCCACAAAAAACACACACACACACACACACACACAATGAAGCACAATAGTCACAGAGAGGGTCAGAGCTTGCTCCTTCCTCTACAAGGTCTCCAGAGCCGCTTTTCACCTCCCTGTGCCAGTTCCTCCGCGCGCCCCACCACCACCATCTAGCCCAACCTCTCTAAGCTGCCACTTCGCCGCACCCCCTCTCCCCCCTGTCCCGTAATCTTTAGTTCTGAGCCGACTCAGCCCAGCCACCACTCTGCCTCCAGCGCGCCCCTCTGGGTGGCGTCCCTCGCACTTGGGAGGTTCTCGAAAGCCTCCGAACTGGTGCTAGTGCCCGGGCTGGGGAACCCCGGGGGTTCCGGCCTTTTAGGGCTCCTTCCCCACACTCCTCAGTCCGAGAGGATTAAGTTGTCTAGTATCCCACGGCGCGCACAGCCCCCACCCCTCCCAGTCCAGCCCCTCCCGGGCTTGAACGCCCAGGGGTCCCTCGCCTCCGCGGAGGTGAGCGTGCACTCACCAGAGGTGAGCTGCATCCAGGCACATATCTTGTACACGGTGGCCGTGTTGCAGAAGAAGAAGAGGGTAAAGCAAACGATGCATGCGATGATGAGCATCATGGAGAGGCCGATGAAGAAGGAGGCGGCTTTGAAGGCGCCCGAGGGCAACGTGGAGAAGTCCGTGAAGCTGCCCCTGCAGGTCAGCTCCCGGGAGAAGCCGTTGCCGATGCAGTAGTGGAAGAGCCCGAAATAGCCGGCTTGCGGGGTGTCCACGCCGTCACCGATCCAGTAGGGCTGGATGAAGCACACCACGTTGACGATGGCAAAGCAGATGGTGAAGATGGCCCACAGCACGCCGATGGCCCGCGAGTTCCGCACATAGTTGGTGTGGTACAGCTTGGCAGCCTCCTGAGCCGGGAGCATCGCGGCGGCGGCGGCGGCAGCGGCGGCGGCTCCGGGCATTCTCCCCCTCCTCCTCCGCCTCCCGGTCCTCCGCCTCCCCCCGCCTCTCTGCGCGCAGGAGACACACTCACGGAGCCGCGCGCGCTGCAACTCCCCTGCCTCCGCCTCAGCCCAACAGCACCAGTTCCAGAGTCTGCATCCTCGCTCCCGGAAGGAGGGCGGGGGAGCTCGGAGCACCCCTCCGGCTCGCCTGGCACAGCCTCCCGGCCCCCCTCCCTCCCTCCCTCCTGGCCCGGGCTCCAGCCCTCCTCACCACTCTCCACCCTTCTTCCCGCCGCTGCCGCTGCAGCTGCAGCAGCTGAAGGCGGCAAATCCCGCACGCCCCCCCCCCCCCCCGCTTGGTTCCCAGTCTCTGGCTGGGCCCACGCTGCCAGTGCCCAGGGCGCAGAGAACCGCGGGGACCCTGGAACGCCCCTTAAGTGGCGGGCGCAAACCAGAGAAGCGGGCCTGGAGTTTGGGGAGCGGGCATAATCTAATGATGGGGACCGGAGCACCCACGGGAATCCCAGAAACACCTCCGGGATCCCCGCTGGTGTTAGGGGCTGGGCTCAAGAGACTGATTCTGGGAACATTTCATCGCCGCACAGCAACGTGCTTAGACCTCTGCTTCTTTTAGCGAGGGGCAACGCGGCAGGTGCAAGCGAGAAATACCAAGGGAAAGGAGACATACTGCCCCCCAGAGACTTCTCTGTTACTACCACAGAACTGCCCACACCACTCCCCCACCCGTGCTAACTCCTCAGTACTTCAGGTAGACAGGTAGAGACAGAAGTTGAGCAGGAGTCCCATAATCAATCACGTAAAAAGACAAACCTCAAGGTGGTTTCCTTATCTTATGCAGCCAAATGAACTATGGCCAATTGATGATATAGATTGTCTTTACCTCAAAACCTTCCCGTATATGGGGCTTGTGTGGGCACGGAAGTGAAAACATCGGGTAGTTTGGCCAGTGTTCCATTGATTACACAAACATTCATTGACAGTTGCCATGTGCCAAGGATACAATAAGGATGGCCAACAGATGATGTTTTAATTGTCTAGGTATCCCCACTTCCCCCACAACCCAAAGCTTCAGTTAACCAGAGTCGTTTTTCAGGGCACTTTCCCCTGAATTATCCATATATGACATTACATCCATGGAGCATTGCTGTTTTATGTCTGTGCCTTGTGCTGTTTCCTTTGCTTATTTCAGGCCCCCTGCCTTTTCCAGGCTTTCAATTGCTCTTTTTAGTCCCTTCACTTCTCTATTTTTTTTTTTTGGAGGGGGGGGGCTATTTTTGTTGTTGTTGTTCCTTCTGACTCTGATATAAAGAAGCATGTAAACCCCGTTTAAGCAGTAAAGCCAGATTCCTCAATAGTAGGAACAGATTTTGGCAATAAACCATTTTGAACCATATGACCACTGAATAAGTAAAAATGTGAGAACTCTGATAGAATTTGATCTCTAATTCTATACTCAGTTGGCTATGTAAATGACTAGTCAATGGAAGAAGAGTCATACCGTAAATGATCAAGTTTCGTCATGCTCTTCATTTGAGAACCTGAAGATTTGAGATTGCATGGGGAGACAGAGGCAGAGGGTGAAACTTGGGATATGGGACACACAAAAGATAATAAAGGGCCTACTACTGCAACTGGGAAAAAATTTGAAACTGTAAGTGTGCAAAACTTATTCAACTTTTCCTGGGCAAGGAATTCAGGTATCACAATTCAAGTCCATCAGACAGAATGACCATGGAACATGAAAGTTTAGACCAATAAGAATTTCTAGGAAGTGTGGTTGTAGATGCTCAGAAAAGCTTTTAAAATATCAGAGGCATTTGGGGGAGGTAAGGAAGACGACCTAAATTTGGCCAGCTCAATATAACACTTGCAGTCTTTAAAAATATAATTTGTGATGCTGCATCATCAATGCATTGGTAACTGTGGCGGGTCAAAACTTCTGTTAGGTTTAATTTTTCTTAACTCCCCTAAGGCTGTTGGAAAATCAGAAAATTTTTAACATAGGTGGGGGAAGAGAAAAGGTTAGGGTAATCAGATTTATGGGTCCATTTGGCAGGCCATATGTCCCAGGGGCAGAGAAGGCTTTAAGGCGAGAACTAGCAGTAATTTCTAATGACTCTCCCAAGCCCTCAAATTCCCTGAACCTCCTTGTATAAAGTAGATCTTCTTTAAAATCAATGCCTTAAAAAATTCTTATTGTTCCTAGGGGAGGTGGTTGAGATGGGATGTTGCTGAGAAGGGAAGGCTGAGAATCAAAATGCTTGGTTTAGACCTCAATGCTTAAATTGCCTTCACAGGACAAAGAAAAGACTGGTGAGTGACTCAGATTCAAAGGTTGTGATTCAAAGAGCTTTTCTATTTAAGTCATTCCCAAGGAGAGTCCTATTCTTATTCCAGGATTGGAATTGCCTCTGGTTTTGTGCTCAGAATCATTATACCAAGGGGCATATTCAAGGTGTCCACTCTTGTGGACTAGGAACATTCTAGTATCCAGTGCTTTGCTTATCTAAAGTGCTCATATGGATTTTGTCCTTGCTCTGCCAATGGCCTTTCTCTCCACATCCACCCTGCCTGCACCACAACAGATTTGCAGGTTGAAGGAGGAACTAGGGGTGAGTTTCCTTCATTATTGAGGAACTAGGGGTGAGTTTCAATGCCTGCAAACTCTTGACTTGCCATCAAGAAGTACAGATTGTCCACACCTTTCAAATTCCTCTGTCACCATCCAAACTTTGTCCTTAGCAACCGTGAGTCCGAGAGGTAAGACCACTTCCACCTTAAATCTAAAACTTTTGCCTTGCACCACCTAGACTTTAGAGTTCAGACAGCTGAGCTTCTGGGTAACTCGTCACATTCATCAAAACTATGAGACCAGGAAAGCTGTTTGGGGGAGGAGGAAATAATAAAACTAGACTGATTCATGCTAAGAAGTTGCTATTGATAGAAAAGTATTTTGAAACTATACCATGATTCATGTGTGCTAAATAACTAATAGAAGTCAGTGTCATCGACAGCATGGAATTAGAAACACTGAACACTCAAATCTCAAGCTTTACTGTTGACAACGATTTTCTCTTGCTGCCACCATGGGTCAGTAATGAGATCTACTCTTTCACAAACTGTGTCTCGCAGATTGTTAGGAAGAATAGTTGGACTATGTAACATGCTTTAAAAAGAAAAGGAAGATGCTGGGTGAGGAAAAGAGCTTAATGTTTAATCCCAAACTAATCTGGGACAGTATGAGAGGGTGCAAAAGCCTTGGAGAGCAAGAGACTTGGGATTCAGACCCAGTACCATTTTTACCTGATCATTTTTACCAAGACCTAAAGGAGATATATAAGATTATGGCAAAACAGACTTTTATTTAATATTGAAAACCTTCTCTGAAATTGCATAGGTATAATTTTGCAATCGATAGATGCTTAGAATTTTCAGATGAGTCATTGCTGTGACCTTGATAACAGAAAGAGGATTTCTAAACTCTGTTACTTAACTGATGTTTAGGGGTATTACCAAGGTCACTATTAGATCTCACTCAAGAATACAAAGATTCTCCATGTCTTTCTTTAATTGAGAAAATTTTCAGTCATTCTGTCTTCAAATATTGACCTTTATTATTCTATCTGCCCTCTTTTTTACCCTGCTCTGCATTTAGGGTTAATTCCTTTTTATATATATCTTTGATTTTTGTAAGTTCTTTCTTTGAATGTGTTCCTAAGAATATTTAACCTATTACAATTTTAGAATTTAATCTGCTAAATGTAATTGTAATATTAATAAACACAGTATTTTATTTGCATGATAAAAAAGAATACAACGATTCTAATAATGAAGATTTTTCACTCACTAAGTGTTTCCCTTTGCTCCCCTTCCCCCTTAGTTTTCTTTCCGGGCTTTTCAGAAATCAGAAATCACCTCTTAGTAAATCAATCACTGAATTAGCAGAGGTAATCAGATGGCTTGAGTGTTTCAACAATCCATGCAAATCAAGATTGAATTGATCAAAAGATTTTGAATTCATTGCCCTTTGGTCTATATCACTTTACAATGACATGTGAAGCTCCAAACAGAGAGGGATATTGGAAATAGGAATGTCAGTCATTCTCCTTCTCTTTTCTCCCCCTTTGAATTGGATTCTCTGTGACTAATCCATTTTATAAGTGTTTTTCATTTTTCCACAACCCAATTAAGAGCAAAAGTTGTTTTCTCATAAGCTGAACACCTCCATAGCTTATACTAAATGAACCATTTCACTTTAATGTTTTTAAGCCCTTGATTTCATTATGATTCTGTCTGAAGATAGGTAATGACTTCTATTAAATAAAATAATATAGAATATCTTGAAACGTGATTTTCCTAAAACAAAGTCTGTCATGGAGCCATATTGCATTACAACTTAAATTTGGGTTAGGATTTTCTATTCTCTATTAATCTAGCATTATTTGGTCTTTCTGATCTTAAAAAAAATCTATAACTTATTCTGAAAATGCTTCATGGAGTTTCCCACTGAAGGTACAACTTGATTGAAAATCGATACCTTTGATTTGGAACATCTACACTTAGACCTTCAATTGGGGCTTCATATAGGCATTATTTGGATTCTCTGCTAAGGGCATCTTTTTCTACAAAACTAGTCTTTCCTACTTAGCAATTTCTTGTGTCTCTCAAATTTCAGGTTCAGCCTTTTTGAGAATATACCCAACTCACATAGCTATGTTTTATGTTTTATAATCCTAACATCCTCTAAATGTAGAAACCCTGTCCAGATGTTTTTGCTTATTGCCATACCAAAATATATTGTTGATAATTCAGTGCTTTTGTTGTGCAAGAACATTTTCATGACTATATCAGTCAGATCTTGCTGCAGAAGCAACTCAAACTATATCATTGGCTTATAACATCAATGATTCACTTTTATCTATACGATATGATGGTTGCTGGTTGGCTATGGTCCTCTACTCTAGGCAGTAGATCTCAATGCAGAGCTTGTCTTCTCATTCTGAGGTCCAAGATGAAGAAGTTCCTATTTGGGTCATAATGTTTAATGGCAGAGAACATATGTGTAAAAGGCTCAGAAAACTTATAAAATTATATAAAACTTTGGTTGAAATATAGTATATAGCATGGTATATCATTTTACATTAGCCAAAGCATGTCATATGAAGAAGCTAAAAGTAAATGTGATGGGGATGTATAATCCTCTTACAGGAAAGAACTGAAGGAAAAATTAAGAAATGACTTTTAAAAATTCATCTTCCTCCTTGATAAAATTATAATATCAACTTACTTTACAAATATTTCCTAAAACTCTATATGCATTTTTTTTTGTTTAAGGCTATGTTTTGAATGACTATTATATACCACTGATTCTTTTATTGAAGAATGTGTTCCTTTTTTAATGTAAAAATTCACAGCATTGGGTGGGGAGGGAAGCCAAATAGAAGTTAAGTTCACAATGCATTTCTTCACTCTAAAATATTCAAACTTGATGTATGATTCTGCCTGTTAAAGTGTAAATTATTTTTTTAAATGGCATTTAATTTCAAAATGGATAAAAAATGTCATATTACAAATTCTTAGCACTAACCTACAGTATATTCCAAACATAAGCATAAATAATCTTAAAGAAAAAAATCTAGTGGACCTACAAAGTTATTATTGTAATGCTACTTAAATGTATGGGCTAAAAATTAAAAACATAAAACTTTATTTAATCAACTTTCAGTCATGGCAGCATGAAGAACTAAATGAATCATCTCCCCTAAAATGAGTTAAAATGAATAAAATTGTCAAAACTGTCATTTTCAGGTTCCAAAGAATAACTAAAAATACACAACAAATTGATTGTTTATTTATGAAGAATTATTGGAGTTTACATAAGAAAAGTAGGACTCTATGGTTTTTTGCCTTCAGTGACTCCCTTTATATCTACCCTAATCTCAATCAGCATATTAGTTTTAGTTGGGCAGCAGTGAAAACCAGAAGCTTCTGTCAGAAAGGGAAAACTTAGATTGGTTCAACCCCAAAACATTCTCAATGAAAGTAACAAGCTCATGGCAAATTGGCATGGAAAATCCAAAGTTTTGCTATCCTGAGTTCTCAGATAAGACAAGTAATAACTAGTCAGAAATGTAATGGGGATGCACTGGAAATGATAAAACCATAAAAATGCAAGATAAGCTTTCCACTTATCTCTGAACAACTGAGAAATGACAATGCATATTCAGGAGACAAAAAGAAGGATTGGGTAGTGCAAAGTAAATCCTGAGGAAGATGAGAAATGCCTGAATCCATTGTCAAAAATGAAAGCCTTACAGGTTTGATGTATTTAGCAAAATCTCTACCTAAGTCATTTTCTGACCTCTAAACTATGCAGACTCAGGGAAAACCATTAGGAAAGCAGGCTATAAATATAAATGTAATAGTAATAACTCAAAAAATAAACTTGAGAAGAGACATTAGCAGCCACATATAATAAGGAAGATAGAATCTATAGATAAAGCATATGAAAATTACTGAAAAATTCTTCAGAAGAGAAAATCAGAATCTACAGTTGCTATCATTTATTATCTAAAATGTTCAGTTTTCAACAAGAATTTATGAGACATGCAAATATGAAACCAAACCAAAAAAAAAATGAAAACAGAAAATTGTCACCCTTACTCAGGAAAAAAAAATGATTCAGTGGATATTGATCCTGCATTGGCCCAGTCATTTATCTTAGCAAACAAAACTTTGAAGCAATATTTAAAATATATTTTCAAAATGAAAGAAAACTATGTTAAAGACTTGAAAGAAAGCATGAAAATTGTTACTCCCACAAATAGAGAATCTCAATAGAGGAAATACAAAATAGAACCAAATGGAAACTCTAGAGTTGAAAAGTACAATAGCTGAAATGAAAAATGAACCAGATGGGCTTAATAGAAAATTCTATATGATAAAATAAAGCACCAGTGAACTTGAAGATAAATAATTGAAAATTTCCAATTAGTAAAACAGTGAAGTAAAAAAAAAAGTCTTATAGACCCATTATACAATACCAACAATCAATGAACACATAATGAGAGTCTCATAAAGTTTAACCCAAGAAATAATGGCTGAAACTTTCCACATTTGATAAAAAATCATTAATCTACAAACACAAGAAGGTCAACGAATCCCATGTAGGATATGCAAAAGAGATTCACACTTAGATATATCATAGTTAAACCCCTACAGTCAAAGATGAGGAGAAAAAAACTTGAAGGCAGGGATAAAAAACAAATCCAATTTATAGAAATACAGAACACCAACATGATTATCAGCTAACTTCTTATTACAAACAGTGTAGCCCAGAAGGCATTGGGATGACATATTCATAGTGCTGAAAGAAAAACTATAAACTAAAAATTCTATATCCAGGAAAATTATCTTTCAAAACTGAATATCAATTAGCCAATTTTAAAAAGGAACAATCTATATTGACAAGGAAGAACCTGGATGGATCTCTAGATGATTATGCTAAGTGAGAAAAAAATCCTGGAAGGTTATATATTGTAGGATATTTTTATAAAACATTGTTTAAATGACAGAATTATAAGAAATGGGAAATGAATTAACAGCTATCAAGAGTTAAGAAGTGGGTGAGGACAGGAGGGTATGATTATAAAAGGATAAAATGTAAGATGTCCTTGTTTTGATGGAAATACTTAGTATCTTGACTGTATCAATGTCAGTATTCTACATATCAATGCTATGATACTATAGTTCTGTAGAGTGTTGATAGTTGGGGGAAACTGGGTAAATAATACACAGAAAGCTGGGTAAAAAATACACAGGAATCTTTCCATAAATAATTACATGCAAATCTATAATTATATCAAGACAGAAAATTTAGTGATAGAATTATATGTAAAAAACAAGCATTGTAACATTAGAAAAGTATGAATGGACTGAACACACCAATTAAAATACAGAGATTGTTAGAGAATCCAGAAACTGGCATTAAAACAATCTAAATATCCATCAAGTGGTAATAGATTTAAAAATGTGTTTAATTTGTACAATGAAATTTCTCTAGTATCAGTAATGAAAAAGTGATACAAAGCATTACGCTAAGTGAAAGAGGCCAGACAATCCATTTATAAGAAATTTCTAAAAAATGAAAAAATGTCTATAGAGACAGTGGGTCAATGTATGCTTGCAGCTGAAAGTTGGAGCACAGATTAAATTCCAGAGGGCACAACAGAACTTTTAGGGGAAATGAAAATGTCCTAAAATTGGTTTGTGATGATGGTTGCACAGTTGTGTATATTTGCTAAGAAATCATTGAGCTGAACTTATAAAGGTTAAATTTTATGTCATATAAGTTATACATCAATGAAACTGTTTACAAAATTAAAGTTAACTAAAGTTTATATGGCTTATAAAACTTATTTGTAAAGTTATCAACCCAAAGAAAGTTAAAAATTAAGTACAAATCAAATTACTAAACTAATAAGATTCAAGTTAAAATTTCCAGAGTATAACTGAGAAAGTTAAAGATAACATCTAATGAAAATCTTTCTATTGCCTATTACTTTTTCATTTATATTAATGGTGCAAGTTAATATCATAAAGACAAGACCAACTAAATAAATCTTTCCTTTCTGTTAATTTGTCGTTAGATGATCTGACACAGAATTTTTTAGAGGCTGCAATGTCTAGACCACAATGTACTCCTTGATAACTTAATTCTCTCACCATTTTTTTTCCTTCAAACTACCAGAAAACTTTGCTTTGCACAGTTGCACCATAATATGCTTTGGCTTTTACTTTTACTTTGGCTTTTAGAAGAATGTAAGCTCCATAGCAACAGAACTTTTTCTTATTTGGTCTATAAGCCCAAAGCATAGAATACTGCTTGACACCTTAAAAAAAAGAGTGAATTTATGTATAAAGACCACATGTGTTATTGCTTCACAATATCACTCTGACCCACTAAATTATGGTATCATAGTCACTGAATGAGAAATTAACAACTTATTCCATAAAAAATGATTTTCAATAGCAAATTATTATCGAAAAAAACAAGAGTTTTTTGTTTGCTTTGTCTTTGAAATTACTAAGAGTTGCATAATAGTAGTTGTGGGAGGAGTGTTATCATTTTGTCATTAGTATGTGTAGTGGAGCTGGAATATGCTTATTACTGACACATTAAACTCTGGTGGATCACTCAGTGTTAATGCAATCATAAATATGGCGCCCTCCTGTGCTCTAAAACTCTTTGTCAGTACTGTTTTCCAGTCTGTTTCCCCACCAGACATGAGTGTATCTGATAATTTAAAATATACTTATATTAATTTTAAATTAGCATTTAATTAAAAATTCAAATTTTAAATTCTCCCAGAGAATTCATAAGTGCTGAGGAATGTATCATGTAGATCTTAATTTAAGAAGCATTGGCCTAAATCCTTATGCATTTCACCTGGTAATGTTTCTCAGTTTTATTAGTAATTATTTTAATCACTATTCTTGTTAAAAGCATGACATAGTGCTTCAACTAATTATTCAACTGGGGAAGGTTATTCTATTTATTAAATTTTTGTTGAAAACACCTGCTTTTAAGTATTTTTCAAACCTAATTTATTTCTACTGAATCTCATGATAGAAAACTGAAATTTCAGCAAGGTACTTCTTTAAATGCTGAAGCTGATTCTTCTATTTAGGGGTGCTGCGCACTGAGGAGGGAGAGAAGGAAATGAAGGCAGCTTACTGGTAACCTTTTGGCCCACCCCAGGCAGAGTTGATGGCAGCCCTTTAGGGAAGAAAGACTAGCTACACTCCTAAATTTCTTCCTCAGAATGTTTGCTCTGAATTTGGGGATCTTGCACACACAGAATTTGGATTAATCAACAATACAGAATAGGTTTACCTTGTTACTGAAAAATTTCCAGGGAACTATGCAAACATTTTATTCTAAAAATCTCACTTTAAAAATATGCTGGTGGCAAACACCTGTAATCTCTGACAGAAGGATCTCAAGTTTGAAGCCCGTCTGGGAAACTTAACAAGACTCTGCCTGAAAAAATTTAAAAGGGCTAGGAATGTAGTTTAGCGATAAAGCACCCCTTCATTCATTGACTTAAATAATTACAAACTAGAACCTAGTCTATGTAGGCTGTATATGTGCTAATTGCTGGAGTCACAGATGTGAATGAGATCAAGTCTCTGCCTGAAGGAGCTCACAGTCAGGTAATTGAGACAGGAATCAAGTGTTGCGATGCAATGTGGTTAAGTTCTTACATCCAATTGAGATGTCCCCTGAGGGTACAGGCTGGGAAGCATATAACTCCTGTGATCCAAAAAGTTCCCTTGATGAGGGACAGATTGGTAAGGGTGAGGATAGAGATAAAAGGAGTGAAGAGATTAGTGCTCTATCTGATGTGCCTATGGTAAAAATTTGCTCCCACTCTGTAGGCTCTCTCTTCTCTCTTCACCTGATTGTTTCTTTTGCTGAGAAGATTTTTCAATTTGAATCTATCCCATTTATTGATCCTTAATTTTATTTCTTGTGTGGAGTCTTGTTAATGAAGTCAGAGCCTAATCCAACATGATGTAGATTTGGGCCTACTTTTTCTTCCAGTAGACACAGAGTCTCTGGTCTAATGCCTATGTCCTTGATACACTTTGAGTTGACACTTGTGCATGGTGAGAGACAGGGGCTTAACTTCATTTTGCTGTATATGGATTTCCAGTTTTCCTAGCACCATTTGTTGAAGAGGCTATCTTTTCTCCAACATATGTTTTTGGCACCTTTGTCTACTATGAGATAACTATATTTATGTGGGTTTGTCTCTGTGCCCTCTATTCTGTATCATTGGTCTACAAGTCCATTTTGGTGTCTATACCATGTCATTTTTGTTACTATTGCTCTGTAGTATAGTTTAAGGTCTGGTATTGTGATGCCACTTGCTTCACTCTTCTTGCTAAGATTGCTTTGGCTATTCTGGGTCTCTCATTTTTCCAGATGAATTTCATGATTGCTCATGCTGTTTCTATGAAGAATGTCATTAGGATTTTGATTGAAATTGCATTAAATCTGTATAGTGCTTGTGGTAGTATGATAATTTTGACAATATTAATTCTGCCTATCCAAGAACAAGGGAGATCTTTCCATCTTCTGAACAGACACTTCTCAGAAGATGATATACATTTTATTAACAAATACATGAAAAAATATCCAATGTCTCTAGCAATTAGAGAAATCTAAATCAAAACTACTCTAAGATTTCATCTCACTCTAGTCAGAATGGTAATTATTAAGAATATAAACAACAATAAGTGTTAGCAAGGATGTGGGGGAAAAGTCACACTCATAATTGCTGGTGGGACTGCAAATTGGTGCAGCCAATATGGAAAGCAGTATGGAGATTCCTTAGAAAACTTGGAATGGAATCACCATTTGACCCAGCTATCCCATTCCTCAATTTATACCCAGTGGACTTAAAAACAGCATACTACAGTCATGCAGCCACATCAATGTTTATAGTAGCACAATTCATAATAGCTAAATTGTGGAACCAACCTCAATGCCCTTCAACAGATGAATGGATAAAGAGACTGTGGTATATATACACAATGGAATATTACTCAGCATTAAAAGAGAATAAATTCATGGCATTTGCAGGTAAATGGACCGAGTTGAAGAATATCATGCTAAGCCAATCCCCAAAAAACCAAAAGCTGAATGTTTTCTCTGATAAGTGGATGCTGATCCATAATGGGGGGGGGGGCATGGGAGGAATGGAAGAACTTTGGATAAGCAAAGGAGAGGGAGGGGAAGGGAGGGAGTATGGAGGTAGGAAAGATGGTAGAATAAGATGGACATCATTACCCTAGGTACATGTGTAAAGACATGAATGGTATGACTACCTTGTGTACAACCAGAGAAATGAAATATTGTGCTCCATTTGTGTACTATGAATCAAAATCATTCTGTCATGTATAACAAATTAGAACTAATTAATTAATTAAAAAAAGAAAGAGCAAAGAGAATGTTTCAAGAAAAGGGAGCAAAACTACCAAAGGCACTAAGAGAGAACTAGAGAACTTGGAATTGAGACAAGGTGTGTGTCTATTCTCATCCATTTGCCCTGTCTATCCATCATCAGACACTCATTAATTATCTGTTAAATGTCAGATGTTTGTCTAAGTTATATGAATTCAAAGCTTAAGATTTAACCTCCTATTACTCTAGAGAAACCAAAATTCAATGTTATCAGGAAAAACTTAAATAATGCAAGACATCTATTTTTCCTTCCTTTCTATTGTATTTTTAAAATATATAATGTTTAATTCATCATTTTAATCATTTTAAAGTCAATAGTTCAGTACATTAATAACAGTCACAATGTTGTGAAACCAATTTCTAGAGCATTTTTGGGGTGGCAAAACTGAAACTCTACACCCATTACATACTCATCTCCCTTTCCCTTCTCCTTGGTCCTTGACAACCATCATTTACTTCCTGTTTCTATGAGTTTGACAGATTCAGATAGCTCACGTGATTGGAGTAGTTCAGTATTGGCCCTCTTGTAACTGACTATTGTGGGAGTTTTCAGCCTCCTATCATGAGTCAGATTAATAAATCCTTTCCTACATAGATTATACTGGTTCTGTTTTTCTGAAAACCCTTACTAATGCTTTCATCCTTCAGTTTAAATCTCAGTTTAATTCAATTTTTCCCTGAAAATTAATCTTTATTGACCTTTTAGACATCCTTATACTCCCTCATGATACTGTGGATCTCTCATTTACCACACTTAATACTAATATAATCATTTATCTATTTATGTGACTATTTGTATCATGCCTCTTTCCCTCCATTTATATCAGTAAGTATATATAGTTTCTCACCAATGAAAACTTGGTATTAATTAAGTGCAAAATATTTGTTGAATGAATAGATGAAGGAACATATATGGCATGGCAGATTGATTTTTCCACTATCTCCTGCTCAGGATGCTTTTCTTAATGGATGACTTCTCTGACCCTCTTTTTGGGAGGTGGGGACTGTATTTCCTCCCCTTGAGTGTAGGTAGGCTTGTGAACACAGTGATGTTATGTGACTATGGGACTGAGCTATAAAAACCAAGAGTTTATGTGTGGTTCTTTGAGATCATGTCTCTTAGAGCTCAGCTACTATGTCATGGGGGATGTCTGAGAGAAGCCCATGAGATGAGAAACTGAGAACCCCATTCCACAGCCCTACTCAATTCTCAGATAATAACAGCACCATCTTGCCTCAATGTCTATGAGCCATCTTTTTTAAAAATAGTTTTTAGTTGTAGATGGATGCAATACCTTTATTTTATTTATTTATTTTTATGTGATGCTGAGGATTGAATCCAGAGCCCCGCACATGCTAGGCAAGCTCTTCATCGCTAAGCTGCAACCCCAGTTCTTCTATGAGCCATCTTAAAAGTAGATGTTGGGAAAACTGGAAATCCATATGCAACAAAATGAAACTGAATCCCTTTCTCTCACCATGCACAAAAGTTAACTCAAAGTGGATCAAGGAACTTGATATCAAATCAGAGACATGGCGTCTGATAGAATAAAAAGTTGGCTATGATCTACATACTGTGGGGTCGGGCTCCAAATTCCTCAATAGGACACCCATAGCACAAGTGTTAATAACTAGAATCAACAAATGGGACTTACTCAAACTAAAAAGTTTTTTCTCAGCAAAAGAAACAATAAGAGAGGTAAATAGGGAGCCTACATCCTGGGAACAAATCTTTACTCCTCACACTTCAGACAGAGCCCTAATATCCAGAATATACAAAGAACTAAAAAAATTAGACAATAAGATAACAAATAACCCAATCAACAAATGGGCCAAGGACCTGAACAGAAATTTCTCAGAGGAGGACATACAATCAATCAACAAGTATATGAAAAAATGCTCACCATCTCTAGCAGTCAGAGAAATGCAAATCAAAACCACCCTAAGATACCATCTCACTCCAGTAAGATTGGCAGCCATTAGGAAGTCAAACAACAACAAGTGCTGGCGAGGATGTGGGGAAAAGGGTACTCTCCTACATTGCTGGTGGAACTGCAAATTGGTGCGGCCAATTTGGAAAGCAGTATGGAGATTTCTTGGAAAGCTCAGAATGGAACCACCATTTGATCCAGCTATTCCCCTACTCGGTCTATTCCCTAAAGACCTAAAAAGAGCACACTATAGGGACACTGCTACATCCATGTTCATAGTAGCACAATTCACAATAGCAAGACTGTGGAACCAACCTAGATGCCCTTCAATAGACGAATGGATTAAAAAAATGTGGCATTTATACACAATGGAGTATTACTCTGCATTAAAAAATGACAAAATCATAGAATTTGGAGGGAAATGGATGGCATTAGAGCAGATTATGCTAAGTGAAGCTAGCCAATCCCTTAAAAACAAATGCCAAATGTCTTCTTTGATATAAGGAGAGTAACTAAGAACAGAGTAGGGACGAAGAGCATGAGAAGAAGATTAACATTAAACAGGGATGAGAGGTGGGAGGGAAAGGGAGAGAGAAGGGAAATTGCATGTAAATGGAAGGAGACCCTCAGGGGTATACAAAATTACATACAAGAGGAAGTGAGGGGAAAGGAGGAAAAATATAAGGGGGAGAAATGAATTACAGTAGAGGGGGTAGAGAGAGAAGAGGGGAGGGAGGGGGGAGGGGGGATAGTAGAGGATAGGAAAGGCAGCAGAATACAACAGACACCAGAATGGCAATATGTAAATCAATGGTTGTGCAACTGATGTGATTCTGCAATCTGTATATGGGGTAAAAATGGGAGTTCATATCCCACTTGAATCAAAGTGTGAAATATGATATATCAAGAACTATGTAATGTTTTGAACAACCTACAATAAAAATTAATTTAAAAAATTTAAAAAAAAAAGCAGATCTTCCAGACCTCAACTGAGTCACTCCAACTAGTACTGTATACAGCAGTAATGCGCTGTCTCAGTTAAGCCCCGTCCCCAAATAAGTTATTATTAGTGTTTTAAGCCATGAAGTTTGGGGGGTGGTTTGTTATATAACAAGAAGGAACTAGAACATATAGCGAAAGAGATTAATCCTTAACTGACAAAATATCCAGATCAGGTTGTCAGGATCACCGTATCACATTGAATATTTGTTCACTCTCAAAGAGCTCTTGAATCAACCATTTCAGTAGTTAGAGGGAATGTAACCTTCAAAACGGTGCATCAAAGAATTGCCAATAAATCTGATTAACATAAAAGATTTATGCGTTTCACCCAGTCTAAATCATAACTATATTCTTTACCTCTGCCCAATTCTTTCTTCTTCAGGCTGTCCTTTCCTATCTTCATTTGTCACTTTTCAGCTACTTAAATCTACTAAATTGTCTCCTTCTGATCTTTGTGATGCAAGGTTTGGGCTCATGATAATTTTGTGATTGGTAAAGAAGCAGCTTAAAGGACTGTTACAAGGATAATCCTGATCAAAGGAATTTTTAGTAACATCTTTTCTGAACAAAAACATCTGTATGGTTTAGGTTCTTGATTTTACTTTCGCATGCTATGCAGCATGTGTCTTGTTGGATACATGTAAATTGAGGAACTTTCTGAATTGACTGAAACATAGCTGCTGATTAAGCTGGTAAAGCTTCTGAGGCAGGGAGTTATACCACTAATCTTTCCCTGGAGTATGGCTTGATAAATCTCATTCCAGTCTCCCTACAAAAGTTAAGTGTCTGCTGATGGGATGCAAACAGAAGCATAGTATGTTGTAGATAAAGAATGCCAAAATCTTGAGTATGGCTGCTTGGGTTTAAATTGTAAGTTTATCATAGTATGTTGTAGATAAAGAATGCCAAAATCTTGAGTATGGCTGCTTGGGTTTAAATTGTAAGTTTATCACTATTTTAATTGTGACATTTTGGCCAAATTACTTATTCTTCCCAAAGTTCAATTTCCTTTTTGAATTTTTATTGGTGCATTATAATTACATATAATAGTGAAATTCACTATTACATATATGTATGCTCACACAAGATAACAATATAATTGAGTTGGTTTTGTTCCACAGCACCTCCCCTTTCCCAAGGGTCAGTTTCTTTAACTGTACAATGTGTATAAAATAGTACCACATCTTGCAGACTATTGGGGAGAGTAAAATAAATAATCTACATGAAGTATTGAGCAGATATGTGGCCACAGAAAATGATCAATAAATATACAGCATCCATCTTGTAATCCACTGCTCCCAATTTCATTCATGGGGGCAAATTTCTGCATGACCTTTATAAAAAAGTACACGTGTAAGACAGTGTCAAAAGAAGTAAGCAAGTTTATAATTTTAAGTCTCTCTCAATATTTTAAGTCTACCATTCCCCTTTCTACTTCTGTCCTATCTTCATGTTCATTGCAGCTTTATTACAAATTCAACAGGCTCAGGTTAACTCAGTTCATTCTAATAACTTGGGGAACCATAATGTCATTTAGAAAATTAGGAAAATATTACACTGAATAATACCATAATATTTTCAACAAATTATCAGAAATTCATGCCTTAGTTCCAGGGAATTGTTTAATAAGGCTTCAGGTAAGTCTACATAAACAAGTATTCAAATGTGATCATAAGAATGATTTCCCAGTGAGGTGAAAGGGATAAAAATGTAGGGTTTCCGTGGGGCTGGGGATGTGGCTCAAGCGGTAGCGTGCTCGCCTGGCACGCGTGCGGCCCGGGTTTGATCCTCAGCACCACATACAAACAAAGATGTTGTATCCGCCGAAAACTAAAAAATAAATATTAAAATTCTCTCCCTCTCTCTTTTTAAAAAAATGTAGTGGAATTTCACTATGTTAGGATGTAGCTGCTATAACTAAGTGTAAAAATATTTTCGGACCACTGAAGATCAAAATCAACTCTGCTGACAAATCAAATACTTGCCAGTCACATAGATTCTGGTCACAGAAGAAGTTCTCTTCAACTCAATTCCCTGATCCAGGCTTTCAACATGATCTCAAATAGTGTTAGAAAAGCATTTTTCTATAGTAAATTTAATATGAACAGATTAATTATTTTTACCCCATGTTGTGAACCTATTAAAACTGTAGTTTTATCACACATATATTTTAACATGGGAATAAATGAGTAATACTTTGATGATGCTGCAGAGTAGTATAATAATAGTTTGAGTACCTCATAATGTTCTGATGGCTTCATGCAAATGATCCTATTTAAACTTCATAGCAGGACCACGAAAGAGAAGATATTAATATTCCCACTTTGTAGATGAGAAAGCCTTGGCTTAGAGAGGTAAAATAATTCTGTTCTTCAAAAGACACTATTGAGAAAGTATAAACTAAAATTCAATGTTTTAGAGAAGATAACTGGAATACCTTTATCTGACAAAAGAATCATATCCAGGAGATTTTTATTTATATAGTTTTACATATTCTTACCAATTGTTTTAGTAAGCTTTTTCATTGCCATAACCAAAAGACAAGAACAATTAGAGGATGAAAAGTTTATTTGGGGCTTATGGTTTCTGAGGACTCAGTCCATAGGAGGCCAGTTCCATAGCTCTGGACCCACAGTGAGGCAGAGCATCATGGCAGAGGAGAGCAACTCAGGACATGGCAAACAGGAAGCACAATCCTGATTGTGATTGCCATGTGGGGCCTGGTGGAGAGAAGCAGAAAGAGAGCTCTGCTCACCAGGGACAAATTATAAGCTCTAAAGGCACAATCCCAGTGACCAACTTCTTCAGCCACACCCTACCTGTCTACAGTTAACCAATATCGGTTAATCCATATTAGCGGATTAATGCATTGATTATGTTAAATCTCTCATAACCCAATCATTTCACCTCTAAACTTTCTTGCACTGTCCCACATGAAATTTGTGGGAATACCTCATTTCTAAATCAAAACCAATCAACAAGAAAAAGACATTACATAAAAGGTTTAGACAGGTATTTCATAAGAGGATAACCAAATGGTCAATAAATATATGAAGATCTTCTCAACCTCATTATTCATCAAAAAAATCAAAATAATAATGATACTACTACACACCTACCAGAAATGCTAAAACTAAAAGGACAGGTATACCAAGTTTTGGTAATAATGTGAAGCACCTGGAAATCTCATATACTGCTAGTGGAGGTGCAGTATGGCAGAACCACTTTGGAGAAGTGGAGATACTGGTTTGCCACTATCTAGGAAAGCTAAATATTTGCATACTCTATGATCTGTAGATTTACACACTAACAAAAATGCATTGAATTCTGCATAAATGTACACAAAAAGGCAGGTATGAGAATGTTTATTGCATTTGTAAAAACCCCAAAGTAGAAACAATCCAACTGTCTATAAACAGAAAATACATTTAAGAAAAACTGTAATATATTCATACAGTGGAGTACTATTTAGCAACAAGAATAAACAAGCCACAACTATGTACAACATAGGAAAACTCTCACAAGCATATTGTTGACAAAAAGAAATCAAATACAGGTATCATAGCTACCATCAAATATAATAATTATTCTTTTAATGAAGTTAAAAATTGGCAAAACTAACTAGTAATGATAAAGAGGAAAGGGATTCGCACTGAAGGACAATGGTAACTGGGAAAGGATCTTCTGTCATATTGATAATATTCTGTCTTTTAATCCAGATAGCAGGTATTTGAGTGTGTTTGCTTATTGAAAATCCAATAAGATGTTCACAAAAGATTTGTACTTCTCTGTATATGTTATACTTCAACTTAGTGGGGAATAGGGAGTAGGGTAAATAGCCTGGCTCAAGACTATGTTTCTAACCCAGCACTCTTAGCCAAGGGGGAAGGTTTTTATTTTAGGATCAACAAAATCTTTCTCTATTGTACTCGTAGAAACTAGGGACCAAAGGTAGCTCCAAGAGACTGGTAATGGCCTTTCTTTGCTTTCTAGAGCAGGCCTTACTATAGTCCTACTCCTACTCAATAGATCTTTCTAGCTTTGCATGCCCTTTTGACATATTCTTGCTCTAGGACTGCCATCTCAGTCCTTTTTGCCAACTCTTACCCAAGTAAGAGTTGAAGTACTTACACCCTTTATTTGTCCCACTTATCAAACTATAGACAGAATAGATATTAGGCTGAGCTTTGTCTCTCAGAACTTGCCATTCCTGATTGTGATTGCCATGTGGGGCCACATGGAAGCATGATAAAGCAGTGAGAGCAACAAAGGCAGGCTGGTAGAGTGGTATTTGAATAGAGCTTCCAATATTAACTGAGCAATAAAAAGAAATAAAACACACTAAATCAAGAACAGAAACAAAAGTAGAATAAAGTACTGAGAACTGATAATTCTGAGAACTCTAAGTTTTCTGTGATTTTCAAAAAATGTTTGAAATATCTATCACCACAGGCCATGGAGAGTATGTTATTTATAATAATAATAACATTGGGAGTGTTTAAGATGTGGTAGGCACTATGACAAATGCTTTTGCAGACAGTATCTCATTCCCTCATACCCACTCTATAAATGGTACTAAAATTATAGTTATTTCCATTTTACAGACAAGAAATTTAAAATTTGGAAATATTAAGTAACTTACCCAAGATTTCCCAGCAAAGGAATGGCCATGCTGGACTCTGAACTTAGGTATATCTGGTCCCAAACTCCACTACTTTAACTAGTACATTAGACTACCCAATTATTGTACAATAGTTAAGAGAATGCTGATTAGTGATCATGGATGAAATGAGGTATATTTTAGGAAAGTGTCATAACTGGTACAATAGAAATGAAACTACACATGATATTATTCAGGTTTCATATGGAAAGACCATCAGTAAAACCAACCATATGCCATATTATTTTATTTTTATGGGATCTGGATGCATTGTACATTCATCAAAGATGTCTCTACCCTCTTAACATTCATCAGCATGTTATTTGTTTAGAAACTCAAGGTTGTTGTATGTGTTAACTGAGACTAATTTATAAACATTATGGGTTTTACACATCATCTGGGACGGTTCTTTACTATTTAGTGCCAAGACTAGGAAAGAGAAAAAAAGGAGACTTGGAGGCTAGAGGCTCATTTTCCTTATTACTGTTGCCATGACAACTCCAGGCTCTTCTCTGTGAGCTGTAACTATCATTCAAAAAAAATAGTAAGTTTTTCATTTTTACTTTCTATCATTGACTTTTTTCAGTGTGTTTGGTTGCTTATTTTTTATGACCCATGGTTCAACAAGCTACATGGCATGAATAATCATCTTAGTTGCTCTGGAGTTATGTTCATTTATACAATTCAGATTTTTTTTGAAGACATAAAAATAATTACTATGCTTTCAATTTAATTTATGATGCATATGGTTGAAGAATCATAATGTTGGTTGGTTCTAAAATATTAGAGCAAAATCAATAGATTGCACACAAATGACCAGGATCGAGCTTTCTTAAGTAGCAAGGTAGTTTGTGGAGGGCAAGTTGCCAATCTGAGTAGCAGAGTAAACAGTTGGGTATGTAGAGTGGTTGAAGGTACTATCACCCACTGTTTTAGTCAGCTTTTTCACTTCAGGGAATTAAAGGATCTGACCGGAACAACTGTAAGGAGGAAAAGTTCATTTGAGGGCTCACAGTTTCAAGGGTCTTAATCTATAGAAGGCCAGCTCCAATCCTCAGGGCTTGAAGTGAGGCAGAACATCATGGCAGAGTGTATGAATATATGCCCAAAGCCATGCCCCAATTCCTCCCTCCAGCCACACCCTACCACTTCACTTACCAATCAGTTAATCCCTATCAGGGGATTAATTCAGTGATTGGGTTAAGACTCTCACAACCCAATCATTTTTCCTCTGACCATCTTGCATTGTCTCACATGTGAGCTTTTTGGGGACACCTCACATTCAAACCACAACATCCACCTTTCCCAAAGATATCGCTCTTGCTTCTTTAAGACTTGGTGCCTGAAATGCCACTACTTGAGCTTTATTAACTTCTGAAAGGTTTGCTTAAAATTGTTTTGGATGTGATATATAAGAAACAAATTTACAACTGCACAACTATAACAATATTTAACAATTACAGTAATTATTAAGTAAACACCTAAGTTACCACCACTCACATGAAGAAATAATACATGGGCAGCACCCTCAAAAAACTTCCATCCACTTCACAGCCCCTTCCCTCTTTCCTTGAGATAACATCATTCCAGATGTTTACAGTAATAATTGCCTTTCTTTTCTGTATGGTTTTTCTAGCTATAATATGAGTTCTTAAACAATATAATTATACTTTGTCTATTTTTTTAAAAAAAACTTTATATAAATTATATCATGCTATAGGAATTATTTTAATTCTTGATTAATTTGGTTCAACATTATATTTGTAAGCTTCATTGATTTTTGTGGCATTTAATTACAGTTAGTTCACTATCACAGATGTTGAGTATTCCACTTTGAACTTGTGATCCTCCCGCCTCAGCCTCCCAAACTGCTGGCATTACAGGGATGTGCCACTGTGCCTGGCTTGTATTCTACTACTGATAGAAATTTTCACTCCAATTTTCTTCATCTTTTGAATTGATCATAATTTCTCTATTTTTGTTGTAAAGAGTTACATTTTGACTGATTTTTAATTCTAACTCAATCACACATTCCTGTGTTTTTGCAAATATTTTCTTATATTGAGATTAGCCTCAATAATAATTATATTATCCTTATTGAATTTTGGAACAAAAGATATACTAAACGCATAATAAGTAGTTGGGAAATAGTCCCTTTTTTATTCTCTGAAAGAATTTGTACCAGCTTAATTTTATCACTGAATTTTTCCAACATTGAATGCTTGGTGGACTTAAGGTAAAGGACTCAATTTCTGCCCTCCTTCCTCTGAGGCTGCTGAGCAAACCTCAGGTTTCCTGTTACCTGGTCCAACATTGGCAAACGCCTCTGGCCAACATTGCTGCTCAGTTCCCTTTCTTACCTCTCTGGGATCAGGCTTTCTCTCAGAATTTGGCCTGGCAGTTCTCCACTGTTTTGTCAATTGTTTAATGCTTAAAGATGCATTTTTAGTATTTCTTAATTGGTTTTTTGTTTGTTTTCAAGTCTGAATTTTTATTTATTTTCAAGTCTTAGAATAGTGAGTCTGAATCAGTGTTTAATTCTATAAAGAGTCTACTATAAAATGCAAATATGCTTGGGAGGGAGAGCTCTTTGAATACTTAAATTGTTCTGTTTGATTTCATTGTGTTCCTGGTATGTTCTAAAACTGAGCTAGGTAGGGTAGCTGAGACAAAGGTAAAGAATAGAAACATTTTGTCCCATTAAAAAAAAAAAAAAAAAAACACAACAACAACAAAAAAAAAAAAACAACAGACCAGGAAAGTGATTCTTACCTCCCATGCCACACCAGCTCTCACTTCCACTGGACAGGTACTATGCTGTCCAGTGAACTTCTTACATCATCTTTTCAGTCATGACTCCAGCATAACTTTAGTCTCTTATGCCACCTGCTGACCCCACCTCTAGCTCCACTTCTGCTCTGGCACCAGAACCACCATCCAGTATTGTTCCCGGCTTTTCTACACTTTTAGTGTCTAGTTCATCACAGTTAATTGGGCTTTAAGAAACATGAAGCCACCCAGTCTTTGAACCTTAGAGATTTCACTTCAAAAGAAATAAGTCCTTGAAGGGATTCAGGTGTCACAGCTTGAAGAATCATCACATGGTGCCATGGATATAGTAGACCACCCCAGAAACAACTCTGTACTTTGAAGGAGGGCACAGGCTGCCTGGATCAGATGGATTTCCTACATTATGAAGGCCACTTTCTCCTGTCGCATTTTCATTTCCCCCCATCACCTCTTCCTTTTGATTGTGTTTTACTCAGAAAGTAAGCAACCTGATCTTTAGCCTTGAGCCCTCTCTAGAGGTTCTTCCCGTGAAACTTGAAGAAAAGTAGGAAATAGAGAAGTAAAGAGGGACATGAAATAATTAAAAGCAACTTTTTGCAGGGAATGTGTTAGACATCCGAGAGAGAGTCAACTCTTTTGGACATGAATCTTGACTACTCTGGGAACAAAGGCAAATGTTCCTTATCACAACCTATTACAGGCAAGTCTGCCTATGGCAAACCTTCTGGGAGTTTCCATCTCCCTGAAATATATGAACTGTCCTTGTCCGTGTTGCTTAATATGTATTGATGTCTTGGCTACTGCCTGAAATAAACTTATAATTAAGAATATCTATATATTTGCATTATCTTGCATTGCTCTTTCTGTTAATCACTAGTATCAAAATATTTTGAAAATCTATATTTAGAATTGAAATGTTCTGGTGAGTGAGAAAGTTTGATTGTCCTCAGATCCAAGTTGTAGCCTGGGTGTTCTTAAACTTGTATAAACTTGGGCAGTCATTTAATTTGGATTTCAGTTTTCTTATTTACTAAATTATGTTATTTTACAGGGGTAATATTAAGAATATTTTGATTCTTTGTGCAATTGGAATAACAAATCTACTTATTAAAGCAAATAAATAAATGGGTGGACAATTGCCATCTGGGCTAGGCATTTGGGTTTGGAGCTATCAGTCTTGTGTGGCATAGTTGTCTTCTCACCTTAAGAAAAAGGGTGCCTTATTCAGTTGTCTTCTTGCACTCCAACCTGTCCACCTGAAATCATTATGCCTCTAGGCCGCAGAGAGTTCAAATCGCCCCAGCAAGGCATGGTTACTCTAGCTGCTGAAGAAGCTCCCAAATGTCTTCTTTTCCAGCACTCAACTTTGCAATGTCATTTCAGATATCTTCTGCATAAACTTAAATACCACATATGAACTTTTTAGTCAGTCACTGTAGCTACTTCCTTCTATTTCAGCCACTAGCCCACTCCAGTATTGGCATGGATATGTGTGCACAGTAGAGCTTTGTGTGATATACATTTCATAACTAACAGGGCAAGATGATCTGAACTTTTATACATCATGAAAATCAGGCCACAAAATCAAGTATGCAAGAAATATCACTCTTCCTCCCACCTCTCTTAATATTTTAAATTTTAATTCTAAGTCCCTATACCACCATACAATCAGGAAATTCCAAAGTTATTTTGAAGCTCTTCCCTAATCCATCCTCCACCCTCATTGTCAAGTGATGCCAAGACCTCAGAAGGTATTACAATGCTTGGTCCTGGGTTTCAGAAGTATAGTTGTATTCTTCAGATATTTTCTGATTCACTGTGTCCTCAAGGTTCAAAATCTCTCTGCTGCTTCTTTGCCATTTATGGTTGATGTCAGGAAACTCAAGGCCTATGATTTACCTAGGCAAGTGTTTCTCAACTGGAACAATTTTGTCCCCCATGGACATATAGCAATATCTTAAGACAATTTTGACTGACATAACTGTAAGTGAGCGGAAGCTACTAGAATCTAGTGGATAGAAGTCAGAAATTCTGCTAAAATTCTACAATAAAAAAAGAAATACTCCCCCCACAACAAAGAATTAGCCATCCAAAATATTAATAGTTCTGAGGTTGAGAAAGTCGGACTTAGTCCAGTGAATATGACTGCCCATAAGAGAATCATCTAGAGAGGTTATGGGAAATAAATATTCCTGGTCCCAAACCAGACCATTTAAATCAGACTCTTTGAAGGTAGACTTCAACATTGGTATGAAAAAAACAATCTCCAGATCATCTAATGTGCAGAAATGGTCAAGTACCACTGCTTTGGACAATCCCTGCAGCTATTTTCTCTTAAGGTTTTTAATAGTCCCCATGTGCTATCAGGAAACAAAGCACAAATTTCTACTGTCTCTGGATATCTCATCTCCTATAAGGGTCTCTGAGAGAACTTCTGTTTCCTTTTAGCTTCTTCCAGTTCATTGTTTCTTCCTTAAACTTCTTCCAATGGGCTTGTGCTTTAGAGATATTAGGTCCTAAAGACACTTTTAGACTCTTTACTTGTCCTTTACTCTCTCTTAAGCAATGAAGCACAGAATCTACTGCTGAGTTAATAGAAGGAAATGGACAGGAAAATGCTTTGGGGAAAGATATGAGCTAACATCTCCAAATATTATTCAGCCATAAACTTCACAAACACTCTACAACTTCTTAAAAATCCACCACTGTCATCCTCCACTGAAGCACCTGAACAAGTTCTAATTGGTCCCTTAAAAGGCTTCCTTTCCAGGTTTAAATTTTTATAGTTTTGTTGAATGTTCATCTGGGTCTGTAATTCCACATTTTATAATTGTTAAGGGACAATTCCAATATGCTATTCTACCATGGCTCACATTCAATGTGGCCAAACCAAATTCAACATCCTTTACATTTCCTTTTCTTCTCCACATCCTCCTCCCAATTCTGAATTACCTGAAAGAGAATAGCATTCTTCCATCACTGAACAGTGAAAAAGTTATAGAATCACCTTTGACAGATATCTCTTTTCCATCCCCTGATTCTAATCATTTTAACAAGGTCCTTTGAATCCACTCTTAGTCCACTATTTCAATGTTGTCATGCTAATCAGACTGGTTGAACAAGAAATGATAAATATATTGGAGGCATTGACAAGATATACAGACTCCAGAAAGTAAGAGTTTAATGATAAAGTACCAAGTTCTGACCCCCTTTCATCAAAAGGGGACAACACTGAAGGAACATCCCAACTTCAACATTCCTATGGGCTGAGGTGAGGCCTCAGATCAGATAGCAGTTTTTCCTTAGTCCAATCCTGCTTTCTTCACTGCCATACAGATGTTATTTCATAGTATACTCCTCAATAAGCCTGCATGCAAATACACCACATGATCTGTTTCATGGGTCTAAGGTAACATCATCAGATAATGAGAGGGTGTCAGAAGGTAATATCAGCTAGGAGAGGTAGTGGGTGACAGATTCTGATGACTCAGAGTCTAAACTGGTATTTTGTGGGAGGAAGGAAAGATGAAGAATGATCTACAAGTGGCAGTGAGAAGCAAGGATTATTTCCAATTCCAGTTGTACGGGAACATGGGAGAGAAAACAGCCTTTGTTTGGGAGTCCTGAGGGGTTTTCTATTGTTTACTGAGGGCAAGAAGGTGGAAAAATGTTCAGAGAAAGTTGAGGAAATTTTTCTGATGGAAGAATATGAGTTTCTGAGAAAAGAAAGGGAAGGAATTAAATAATGCTCAGGAGGTTGTGCAGAACTGTTTGGGGATTAGACTAATGAAGAAAAGAGATGACCTGGCATTATGGGCTTCTACTGGTGACTAAAGCAACCAGGGATAAAAATCATAATAAAATTAGTACTGAAATTGTCAAGGCAGAGCAGGCTGGAGAAGCTATACCCGAAGATCAGGGGACAGGTGAGCTCATTGCCAGGAAGATTCAAAGTGTTGGGGGTCTTATTTCCTTTTGCCAAAGTCAGTGTGAAAACTGGGATAAGTGGTCTTATACTGAGCACCAGAAATCTTAGCTCTGAAGCTCCCTCTTCAATCTTGTGTAGGAAAGAAGAAGCCTTTGCTTAACTTAAAACTTCCAGCACATTTCCAAGAGCAAGTGAATTCTTTCATTCTCTTTCTCACAATGATAGTAGTCAGTGACTATAAAAATAATGTTTTTTTATTATAAAAACGGTCCTTTCCTAATCACTGATACAGGATCAAGTTAAAGATGTTTGATTGTAATAAGAAGCTTTGGAAATTGAAATTGTGGAATCATCTCAGTTCTATTAAACATATACACAAAGAAAAAATGATTATCTGCCAAGTAAAAAGTTTAAAATCATCAAGAAATTAAAATATGTTTATATTTATAAGAAGCTGAGGTGAAGAATAGATATAGGAAAAAATGACTGGAATTTTTAAAATAACTCTGGTGTTTTATTCTGTGATAAAATTGTTTGTTTTGGGTATTTGGAAAAACATTTCTTCTGGCAATTTCAATGAGTGCTGAACAAAGCCTTTCCATTTTGTCCAGAGTATTGATCAAATGTCTACCAAGACCTTCCTTCTTAAGCCTATCTTTGCCCTGAGCAACCAGGTGGAAAAAATAATTGATTTATTCATAAAACAAATACTTGTCTTGTGTCTACTCTATGCACTGGTAATTTGCATGCATGTGGTACTGGGGATTGAACCCATGACTTCACACACATTAGGTGAGTGCTCTATCACAGAGCTACATCCCCAGTCCTCAATTTGATCTCTAGAATAAGGTTGTGGAAAATATAAAGATGGTCCTTCCCCTCACAGAACTGGGGTAAATAGGTGGATATGAGAAATAGCACAATGTAGTATATGGTTGGAACTAATGCAGAAAGGGCAGCAGTTCTCTATGAGCATATAGGGGGGGTCTTTCCTTAAGGAAAGTAGGAATTAAAATGGTGAAATACCTTAGAAAAAGGTTTCAGGCAGAATCAGCAGATCCTGAGAAAACCAAGGTGGAGGAGATTTTCTCAAAACAGAAAACTTGAATTATCAATGCTTGCCAGCTGAGAGAAGCATTAACTTAAGGCAGGTAAATATGTTTAGTCCTTACCTTGAGGGGCCATGAGTAAATGATTGCATGATCACATTTGCATTTTGATGTGATCACTCTGACTACTATGTGACCAAAAAAAAAAAGATTGTGAAGAAGACTTGATGGGCTTGAATCAGGTGATTTTTAAGACTCTTCCTCCCCAGCACAAACATTCCATAATTGATTAAGCAAATCACAGAGAACTTTCATAAATAATCATTAGGTCCTTTGGAATCGCCATATTATAACAATAAGGGCTAACCCTTATGACAGACCTACTTCTGGTGCTATTCTAAGCACTTTGTCAATGCATTTGAAAAGAACACCAACTCTACTACACACAGTCTATTTGAATTGTCATAATTCCCACCTTACAGAGAAGGAAAATGAGACCCATATAATTAGTAAGTGACAAATGTATTTGCACCCAGGAGGTTTCCATTCCGGGTCCAGGATCTAACACTTTGGGGTATAAATAGACTGACTATTCTCATTTCCATTATTTGGAAGTCTCATGTCCTACAGGAAGGAAGCATTTCTTGATAAAATGAGAAGGGATCTTCCTTCATGCCCGGAGGTGACAATTCTGTAATCTGTACCCAAATTTTGGGATAGATTCCAGTGAGAAAGTAGGAAAATACCCAAGTCAATTTCCTTTCAAGTCTGTGCTCATAGATCAACTTGTTTTGTCACAACAGTAAAGGTTTATAGATTGGGTTAAGTAGAGCTTTTGTAAAATCTCTCAACCCCAACCCCTCCATTGGCTTTTAATTGATTAACCAAATACATTATCTTTTAAAATAATAAAATTAAAAAAGGAAAATTGTAAGAGGCAATGTGAGCCTATAACTGTGTTCTTTATAAATAATTGGAGGTTTTTTTCCTTAAGTGTAATTATTCCAGATTTTCAACAGAATTAAAGTGGCTTAAGTAAATGAGTTAAATGCCCAACAGATGGGAAGTCAGGCTTTGATATTTCAAAGTTGGTAGCTGAAAGTGCCGTAGTGATTGTCTAAAATTGCTATTAATAACAGTTTAAGAAAACCGGTAGTTTTTAGGGAGCCTGGTGATTGCAGCGAATAAACTCCCGATTTTGTGATTTTCAGAGAAGAAATGGTCCCTGGAAAATGGAAGCTATTAATATCCTATCCATTCATAAAAACCACCTGTGTTTTAACCTAAGAGCAAAGTTTCTAACATATTCAGTAGTTTAAATTCTTCCATGTGGGTTCAGTATGGGGAAATATCTGCTTGATCTAGACAGGAAATGCCTCTTATTTTATTAATTACTCTGGTAAAACAGTATTTAAAAATCTCAGCATCCATGTGCTCTTCCCTTCTTTGTCACCTGTCTCTCTCCACCACTCTCCATTCTTTCACTATTTTATCTCTCCAAAGGGAACAAAGTGTTAGAGGTTTATACATACAAAAACATACTTACCACACCATATTATATTTAGTTTAGGAAACTTCATATTTCACACTGTGGCTCTCTAAACTCTGTTCCATGTGTTTTGTATAAGTCAAATTATTTTCTTTTTTAAAAAATATTTCTTTTAGTTGTCAATGGACCTTTTTATTTATTTATATGTGGTGCTGAGAATCGAACCCAGTGCCTCACACATGCTAAGCAAGGGCTCTACCACTGAGCCACAACCTCAGACCCTGGTCAAATTATTTTCACTGTTTGATTCTAGGAACTTATTTTAATTGACCTCCCACGTAATGCTTAACAAACTGTTACTTAGTGAGAGAAGTTTTAATAGTTCATCCATATATTTGTTTCAAAATTTTGATTGAGTGTACATTGCTATGTGTCACAAAATGCATTAGGCCTTGAAAATACAGAATTAAGATAGGATTTTAAAAGATATCACCATAAAGAAGTGATAGATATTTGAGGACATATATGTGTTTAACCTCATTTAAAAATTATACAATGGATACATGTATCAAAACTTTGGCAAAAGGGAATGAGACTCCAACATTCTGAATCTTCCTGGCAGTGCCCTCACCTGTCCCCCCATCTTCAGGTATAGCTTTTCTAGCCTGCTCTGCCTTGTAAATCTCAGGACTGATTTTGCTATGATTTCTTTCCCTGCTTGCTTTAGTCACCAGTAGATGCCCCAAAATGACAGGTCATCTCTTCATTAATCTAATTCCTAAGCAGCTCTGCATATCCTCTGAGCATTATTTAATTCCCTCCCTTTTTGTTGGTTTTCAGAAATTCATATTCCACCATCAGAATAAAATTTGCTCTGAACATTTTTCCCCCTTCTTCCAAGAATGGAATCCTAGGGAAGGATGATTCCCAAGAGGTGGGTGGAGAAAGAAGTGGACCCTGGATGAGTAGTCTGAGAGGGAGGCCATTAGAAGGAGTTGTGCCATAGGAAATGGAGAGGGAGACATTCAAGGTGAAGGAACCACTGCTGCAGAACCACTGCTACACCAGGATGAATAGCAGACAGGTGGTCCTTACTGATTTTAGTAGCCATCTCAATAGTGTGGTGCTAAACTGCCAGTGCTCAGTTAACACTTAGAAAAATAAACAGAGGTAATGAGTGCAGACAAATTCTTCCCAAAGTTTAGCTGTGAAGGAAAAGAAAAAGATAGATGCAGGATGCTGAGGGCTCAGGTAAGATTTTGCTTGTGTATGATTATATGGGATATAAGGAAGTTGATCCCATTTCTGGGCTGAGAAGAACTCAGTGGCTAGGGAGAGGTGTTAGACACAGGAGAGGGAGATTACTGATGGAGTAAAATTTGTCAGGTGACAGAAGAAAACTAAATTTGGTAAGAAATGAGAGCTTCTGCCTCATTCTCCAAATTTAGTATCTTCTCTATGTGACCAATAATGATTCTTCCTTTGCTATCTTGAAGGTGACCTCCTTGTTTCCCTTATTCTTTGTGTCCTTGAAAAGAGAATTGGAGATCCCTAAAACCAATTCAAAACTCTGCCTCTAAAGGGGTAGCCTCAGACCACAAAAAAGAGCTCTAATATTCATAATTTCTGGCTCTACCCTAAACATACTGTGTGACCCTTGTTCTTAGTTTTTGTTCCTTCTTATCTCTTTAGCTCCTGGAGATACTGCAAGAATCCAAGAGGTCATTGTGTTTACTTTATATATATATATATATATCTGCCTACCACTCAGCCATTTTGTTCATACAGTGGGTATGTAATAAATGTGTTGATTTGCATCTACTTGATCCTGACGACAAAATCAGGTCAATATAATCCTCTTGAGGAAATTCTCTATTTTTCTTACAGAGGAGGAAAATATCTATGTCAGTATTTAATCTCTGTGATCTATGTGCTAGCAGTGAGGCCATAAAATATCCACACAGCCTTTGTTATGTTTCTTATTAGGTGAGATGGTTTAAACAACATATAAATAGACTGTGATGTAGAGGTAAATGATGTCTTTACCAGAAATCTCTTGCTCCTCATTCAGATCATGGATATGTCCTTTTTCAGCATGCAAGTACAGAATCATTGCTAATTCTACATGTATCTGTAAGTTGTTTACGAGTGGCCATTACCAAAGAGAATAAATTGAATGGTAGCATTGTGATGGCAAGCTGATGAAGAAATTTGACCCAGAGATAAATCCATTAATGTGTTTCTGCTTGTTTCTAATTTTAGAATCCTATTAGACTAAAGCAAAATGAGTCAAAACATCACTCAGTTCAACATAAACTATAGTCAAGAAGTTTTCTTTTAAATTTCTACCTGGAAACCTGGTCTACCCAACACTTAAATCAAAAGCAATCTAGTAGGCATTGATACCTACAGGATGATCAAGCCAGTTTGTGGATGTGAGACAAACTCACATGCAGAAGCAAGGAAACTCAGTTCTTCACCCAGATGATTTTCAGTATAGTGACGTAATTATTTTATTTATTTATTTTTAACTCTTGGTAAGAATGCTTTTATATGGTATAGTCACTATTTTCAAATCACATTTGTACACTTAGAGAAAACCCTGAGTCACCACAATATCCCTTAGTCTTTGATAGCAATGAACATGAAAATCCCAGAGTGAGATGGGAATAATGTTTTCCACTCCATTTGGACTCAGGATTGGATTAAATACCAGTAAAATCTCTACTACACAAGAAACAAGATACACTGTGACTATGTTATTTACCCTGCGTTCTTCTTGTGTCATTTGGTAAACAGTCTGGTGGTCAAGCCCTCCATGAGCCCAGGGTCAGGGAATAAGGAATAAAGGACTACCTTTTTGAAGTTCTAGGAGCATCCCTTGCTTTGTTGTGAATTTTCACTGCTGGAGCATTTGGAGGCTGTGTGCCTACAGGGCTGTCCATCAACAGAGACATAAAGCAGTATTCTTGGCTGCATGTGATCAATAAATATCCCTTGGCCCTTCTGTGAAAATCGGAGATGGTGACCTCAGTGTCACAGAAAATTTCTAATTTGGATAATTACATTCTGCTTCTCTCTGTTGTTCCTGTAGCTTAAATAGAAAATGGAATTCTTCATTTTCATTCGTCAACTGCTGCTTAAGTTGCACTGCTGTGAGGTGTTGCTGTGAGCTGTTAAACATCTGCTGCGTCCTACTTTGGAGGTGGTTGCTTTTTAATTGAATTTTACTTTAATTGACTTCAACACACTATATAGGTAATAAATCTGTTTGCAAAATGCTTTCAAGTCTATTTAGATAAAAAGATTCACATAAATATTAAAACATGATAATTACCTTCTTAAAAGTTATTTTGGGGATACATTTTTCTTAAAAGATATCTTGTGAAATAAAGTCAACAATGGAGAGATTTTCAAAATGTACAACAAAACATACATTAGTTTTTTCCTTATAAACTTAAGAGTTTTCAATTAACAAATCAGTTAATCAATGGGTTCTCTATATCTGCTTAGCAAAGCACTGGGCTCTATCTCTTGTAAACAGATGCTAAACAGAGCTAAGAACAAGTTGCTTCCACTAGAGGTCAGGCCTATTCCACTAACATAAGCTTTGAGAGATAAATGACAGGGAATGGAGAAAGGGTGGGAACATCAGTATGTTCTCCTATCCCAAACCGCTTCAGTCTCCCATAAATACCAAAAGTCTCACTATTAAATTTCTGTTGAAGATCCCTTGAAATGCAAAATTGTGTCTTGAAAGGACTACCAAAAGTGCACTCTAAATTAAGAAATGGATGGAGAAGAATGCACATAATGTATGCCAAGAAATTGGAGTGAAGAAAAGAAAGATTAGTTAGAAAAGAAAATTTTCTAGGAGAGTCATCATTAGTATGTCTGCAGACAGGGAGAAAGAAGAATCTAGAGAGAAGAGTGAGCATACAAAGAAAACTATTGGTAGGATCCTTCAAGTCCACGGAGAGAGCTTGGCCTTTAAAAATAACAATGGTGGAAGTAGAATTGGCTATTTCAACATTTTTAGGTGGAAGGGACAGACTTCGGTAAGATAGGAGGCAAGGCTGTCTGGTGAATTGGGGGTGTTGAGAGTTGGGTACCGGTTAGGTAAGGAGAGTGAAGAACAGCTAAGGGGAATCAACAAAGCAAGAAAACTAAACATTTTTCTATCCTAAACAGTTTAGGATAGATTAATTTATCCCATTAGCTAACAGGGGCTTTGAAAGCACAGATCAAGGCTTTGCAGAGATCTAAGTCACTTTTAAGAACAGAAGATAGTTTAGAACAATTTCCCTGAGAGGTGGGAAAAGTAAAAACAAGTAGTACGTGAGGCCTTAGCCAAAGGTAGTAGGATGGGGATCCCGACAGAACAGCAAAACTGCACTGAGCCCTTAGAAGGGTGGAAAGGTTTACTTTTATTATAAGTGAGGTATTCTTATATTTTCTATACAGCTCTACCCTATTTCATATCATTTTATTTTTTTAAAAAATCCTGAATACAACCTACTAAATTAATTTTACAAACCACAAATCGATTTTGATCCATAAGATTTTGTTTATTTGTCTGTTTTATGGTACTTAAATTGAATGCAGAGGTGCTCTATTACTACATCTAGCTACATCTCCCAGCCTTTTTTATTGGTTTTATTTTGAGACAAGGTCTTGCTATATTGCAATATATATACACACACACATATATATATATATATATATATATATATATATATATATATATATATGAAGTTTGAAGAGGAGATGGTACAGATGTTCTTAGAATGACATAATCTTGAGTTGAATAGGAATTTGGAGGCCATTAAATCGAAACTCATTTGTGAGAAATTTAGTAAACACCATGATCTTGGTAGCATCAAGCATTTGTATGTGTAACCTTGTAATGGTTCTTAGATAAATATGATTTTCTCTTCTGCTTTCCTGAGTACTTAACCTTCATTCCATTGACCAGGGTATTCAAATATAGGCAGAGGGTTTGTCTAAGAGGTTAGGAATATTGTTCAGAGAGGGTGGAATAAGAACATGGTAACACCGTGAGATTTAGCTTCTGACATATAAACTAAGATTAGGCAACAAGACAATGGCTTTGCTAGCCAAGTTATTATCTTGAAAAAAACATTTTGCCATTCTCCACTTTGGCACCTCTGTTACTAGGCTTGAAGGACTCAATTCACAATGTTGTCCATCACATGGATGATTTAGTCCATCTAAATAAGGCCAAACGCTAGGTGGAGAATGTGACACACTCTGCTATTCTCAAGCAGTGCAAGATGAGAAGAGATTATGCCAATCAGTCATCTCCACTGGGTCTTGACCTTGTCAAAGAGAACAGACGATGAATTACACATTACTGAAATAAAACTTTTGTCCATAAAAGTTTTACTTTTATTATAAGTGAGGTATTCTGATATTTTCTATTCAGTTCTACCCTATTCCATATAATTTTATTTAAAAAATCCTGAATACAACCTACTAAATTAATTTTACAAACCCCAAAATGGGTTTTGATCCATAATATTTTGTTTATTTGTTTGTCTGTTTTATGGTACTTAAATTAAATGCAGAGGTGCTCTATCACTTAGCTACAACCTTTTTTTATTGGTTTTACTTTGAGACAAGGTCTTGCTGTATTGCCAAGAATGGCTTTGAGCTTGTGATTTTCCCACCTCAGACTCCCGAGTTGCTGGAATTACAGCTATGCATCACTATACCCTGCTTGATCTATAGTTTAAGGAACATTACTTTAGGGTTCACAGTATATTTATAAATTCTTAGTTTTCAATATGATGAAGTGTTACCATATTCTAATGCTACTAAAAAACATACTGGATGGCAAAGAGTCTGATGAAGAAAAGGAAGATAAAAGTGAACTTAGAAATTAACAAAAAACAATGTCTCTGGATAAAGAGACTCATACCAGGTTTCTATACATCAAACCACAAGTCTATAGGATGAGAAAAGTGAGTATGAAATTGGGAGCTGAAGGAATTTGAAGAACAAAAAGATACAGGAGAGAAGGTGGGAAAGGAGAGTGCTTTGAAGGGACATATCTTGGCATTCACCCCAGTGGACTCCAGAAAATTCCTAATGTGAAATCTTCTATCTAAATCTGACTGGTGAACAATTGCTGGAGAGAAATAGGCAGGAATCATTTCTGAAAGCAGCAGGGATATGCAGAACTCTCTGGTGGTGTGCCAGGTGCTTATTTGAATTGCTGATGGTTAATGATGAACTTCTGATTTGAATTGCTGATGAGTTAAGATCCAATTTTGGTCAAGGTTCAGAAGTATAAGGAAGTCCAATCTTAGGGAAAAAGGGAACTGCTACCTAAAATGTTAAATATTTGTTACTAAGAACCTTATTCATCTCTTTACCTATCCTTACCATATTCTCCTGAAGAATTTCCACTTAGCAGTCCACTCACCAAGAGACAAGTAGAAATTGTGAGGAGAGTGGAAAAAATGGAGATTGACCTTGGGGACAGGTATTCCAAAGAGAAAAATCTCTATGGGCTGAGAGGTATAACTCAGGTATTGGGGGGCCTTTGAAAGCAAGAGAAAATATATCTAATTTAATCAGGAAAAAGGAGAAAGAACAATATTGTATTGACTTGCAAATTTAAATAAGCGAGTATGCAGTTAGGAGAGGGTCCAGAGAAGTCTGGGTACTTGAACCTAAGTAGAACCAATAGGCAATATCTTCAAAGGGCTTGCACTGGAATGAGTCAGGTTTTTTAAATATCTTGGTTCAAGAGTCAAATCCCCAGAAGAGAATCTCTGATGTCCTAGATCAACTCCCACTAGGCTAAGGAATGGCAGGACACTTCCTTAGGCTAAAAGATTACAGAATATTTTGATTATTCTACCCATCAAGCCTGTATCCAGAGAGGGAAAGTGGGATGATTCTCCAGAGCAAAACTGAGACACCACTGACAGAATAATGCCTAGATGCCAGGAAGGGAAATGCATGGTATATGCAGGAGTGGCTACCTTCTGGGTATCATGCTGATAAAGAAGGCAGCCTCGGGAAGCTTTATTGAGTCCAAAGGAATCAGCTGACAGACATTTTCACATGGCTCATGTCTAAGGCAAATGCACCTGACTATCTGCATTTCTTTTCATGACTGAATTTGGAATTCAAATCAGACATTATTTGGATAGAAAAATGATGTTACTGGGCTGTTTTAAAGAGAACATCAAAGAAGCTCTTTGTAAATAAATCATACGGCTGTAAGTGTTACATAAATCTTGAAGGACTGTAACCACTCTTCAATATGCAACTGGGTTAAGTTATAATTAATGGCAAATGTCCAGACATTGCTGAATATATATATATATATATATATACATAATTGTTTCCTTTTCCTTTTAAGAGGTAAAAATGTTGATTTCCATGTCTTCAGGAGTTATGGACCAACTCAGTCCCTTCTTTTGCTCAACTTGCCATGTTGTTCCATTTATACTGTCCCAATGCAAAATTGACTTTTTTTACCCCCAAGAAAATATAGCTCTTTACTGAGAACACCAGAATATTCTAAAATCAGGAGATCACAGATTATTGAAAGATAAAACATGCCTATAATGCCACTTTCTTAAATGAACAAGCCTCACACACACAACTTGAGATCTATCTCTTCAATAAATTTAAATAATGTAACATGCAGGAACCAGCATATAAACCTACACATTTATATTAGTGCCACTGCTACTGCCGCTATTACTGCTACCTCCCCCCTGAGTGCACGAGCCCAACTGGGACTGTAAATGTTCACTTGTGATCAGCTCTTCTTTCCCCACAGGACAAATATATACCCCAGGGAAAACTATGTTTGCAGAACTTGGATCATACAAAATATGTTGCTCCTTGCTCCTTCATGGTCTGCCTTTACTAAAACTTTCCACACATTTGTATCCACTTGTGGTCCCTGATGCTGCTGTTTCTCAACAAGTCACAGCTTTCATGTAAATATAACATAAATTCTTAAGCAAAACAGCAGTATCTGATCTTGATGCTATGTAGGGATGCCAAACATGAAGAAAATTCCCATGAAGTTTAGGATTCAACTATCTCCAATACAGAAAAAGCTAATACCAGAGCAGCAGAAACCACTGACAAAGTCTATCATCTTTCAATCTGTGGATATTAATCCCAGCTGGGGAGGAGGAGGGTGGCTGAGGGGTAACAAAGAACCTGATAAGGTCATCTGCTTTATGAAAGTAGAATTAGATATTTCAGCAAGTTATTCATTCACTTGCATTTGGTCACTAGACAGTCTCCTGACAGAATACCAATTTCACTAAAAACTAGATTTGTATATTTACATAATGGATTTCATACCTTTTCCTCATTTCAATTTCCTTGAAAATATGCCAATGTGAATGAATGAAGATAAATATATCTATGTGTGTTGTGCCTTCCTGCCATTCTAGGGAAAAATATATTTCAAAAGTTATTTGCTTGAAATGTCTGAGCAGAAAATTTTTGTGGGAACCACAGCAATTCCACCATCTACCATTTATTTCATTACCAAGAATGAATCAATCAAACAAAAATAAAATTCCCAGTTATTCCTATCTCATAAGAATGTAATTACTTCAAGTTGCTAGCCTTACTCATGCATTGCATGTAATAACAGTGGAATCTCACTTTATATGGCCTTCTTGTCTTCATCTTTACATCTGAGAGACAGAGAAACAGAAAAGTAATTCTGCTTCCTCCAATATCAATCTTACTCATATACCACCCCTTGAACATGTTGAATGTTGAAGGTTCAAATTTGACTTTTCCAGATGAAATACTACATTTTTTCATGACTTGAATTAACTTTATGGGTAGCCTCTTTTTTATTAGAAAAGAAAGATTACTTTCATACTTCCTGGACTTTTCTTTTCCTGAATAAGATTGGTCATGCATGGAGAATTATCAGTAGTTTTTCATTATACAAAGTGCTACAGTGGAACCCCAATTCTGGGCTGAAAGTATCATCTCTTGATCTCCAACATGGCTATTTATCAAAGACTAATATTTTCCTGTCTCAACAAACTTCTCTAAGAGCCATGATAATCATTTTATCAGAAATTACAATTGATCTCATTCAGGACTTGTTCTTTCATCAACTTTAGTCAATTGCTACTTACCATGTCATTCAATACTCATTACAAACCAAGAGGCTTATAAAGCAAAAATAGCATTTCAAAACAGTTGTTAAGGAATGGGGAGCTCTAAAATTGTGAGAGAGATATTTGTTGTTTGATTCTCTTCTGGTTATTCCAAGGTTGAATAGTTTTGACTATCCTAGAGTTTTGACTATCCTAGAGAACATTTATGATTCCTTATGTTAGATCTCTCTGCAGATTAGGATAACTGTCAACCCATGAATTACATAACCAATCAAATTAATTTCTACATATGGTAGAAGTGGAGAAGAAAGAATGATTTTATTTTTCTCCTCAATTTGCTCTGCAGTTTTCTTAAATAGTTGCCTAAATGGACTGGCAATCTCTACCACCCATTTTGAGCAAGCTTTCCTTTATCTCAGACACACTAATAAAGTAACTAAGGGATATTTGCTTTCAGGGCCGGCATTGTGATAATCTGATTCAGGAGCAAGAAGATAACTCCCCACCAAAAGCAAAAAATTCTTCTACTTGCTGACTACAATCTAAAATTCTTTTCACAGGAATTAAAGTATCTCATTTCACAACTAGAAATCAAGGGCAAACACCTGGAGATTTACACTTCAGTATTTTATCTTTAGAGATTTTATCTAACTGCAAATGCTGCTTATGGATGTTGATTATATAATCATGAATGCAGTAATGAAGATGGGACGCTGTCGATGTTAAAGGGCAAGAGACAGTAAAGAAACCCAAGGGAAATGCAGCCCAGTGATAGGTGGTAGGAGACTGAGAGAGCAGTTAAGAGGGATTTTGTTTTGTTTTTTTATCTTTCTGAATAAGAACCTATTGAGCAATAGAGCAGAAGAGGTCAAAAAGAGGTAAAATTAAAAGGTGGTGGCATTTGTACTAGTGGATTTGCTTGGCTAAGATGTTTTTGGAAAGGTGTGAAAAGCTCAAAGAAAGAATCCACAAGTTTTAATATTGAGGCAATGTTTTAGAACATGGAAAATAATCTTGAGGCTAAGTATTTATACTCCAATCAAAGTGTTTGGAATGTTGTAACAGAGTGTGATACAAACCCATAATATAACTAATCAGAGTTTCCTAAAATATACTGTGTTCATGTCTCTGGGTTTAAAATACCAAAGGCAAATTGCACTCCAAACCTCACTATCCTACTTGGTAGACTCTGATATTCAAAGGACAATAAAAACATAGTTTTAGAAAATATTTTGGGGGACACTTGCATGACATAGTGGTAAGACTTACTCAAGAGGAGGAATCCATATTAGTCAGGTTATGAGTATTTTCTCATCACTGTAATGAGCCATGCTGCAGAATTGGGTTAGCAAAATATCATAGAACAATGAAGTGATTCCTACAAAGGAAATCTCTCTGATCTTTGACCTGGTCTAACCATTAAGACAAGTATACAGGGCTGGGGATGTGGCTCAAGCGGTAACGTGCTCGCCTGGCATGCGCGAGGTGCTGGGTTGGATCCTCAGCACCACATAAAGATGTTGTGTTCACCGAAAACTGAAAAATAAATATTAAAAAAAAATTCTCTCTCTCTCTCTCTTAAAAAAAAAAAGAAAGACAAGTATACAAAGGAGAAAACAAAGAGAAAGGGAAATTGCAAAATAAAATCAAGATAAAGGAAATAGTTTCAGACATATGATAAAACTAAGAATTTGGTGTAAAACATAATGCTCATTAGCTACAAAAATGAGTTCAGTACTAACAGTTTTATTAAAGTAATGCATACAGTTAATTCATCTTTTTTGTTTTTGAATAAGATTTATGGTTTGGTAGAGCATGCAAACAGTGTAGATATATGATGTGTCTTGATTTTTATTTAATATTTGGTGATTTTTCATGATAGCACCATGGCTGGATTGTTGACATGACAACATTGTTGGTGAGTCAAGGGAGCTTGCACAGCCACAATTGGTGCTACGAGTGATATTGTATAGGTCAGTCCACTTCCTGAGTGAGTCTTGAATAAAACACACAAGCACTGCAATAGGACAGCATTTTCTATAATATGAGAGGGGCACTTACTTAACTTTATCCTGTTCAGCAATGTCAGTGACTTGGTAAAGTCCCAGAAAGCAAGATTACCCAAATCTCAGAGATCGAAATTAGGAATGGTGACTTGTGCAGTAGAAAGACATTGTGCAGTATTTTGGATGTTTCCACCATAAATGCCATACATTACACAATTGCAATTCAATACTTCAATATGGGCTACAATACTGGATTAAAATCTATAGTGTAAAATTTAACAGAAATAAGTGATAATCCCTGTATTAGTCATTCAAAATTTTAAAACTGTACCTTGAACATGTGACTTGGAAACAGGTTTTTTATTGTGAGAAAAATTTTCATGTGAGCCAGCCTTAAGCAATGTGAATATGCTCCAAAACACATTTTAAGAACGAGAATGGCAAATACTGAAGTATCCTGTGGTGATTGGAGTGGCCTATAGATCATACTAACTGAAGATCAATAGATGATAGATAACCCACTGCTAAGGATGGAGAAGAGAAAACTAGGAAAGTCCATGATAGAGATTGAAAAATACATATTTGAAGAATTTCCCTGGAGAAATGAGAGACTAGACTTGTTTTATATTTCTACAAATGACAAGAAAGAGAATCAATAAGGGTCAAACTTCAATTCTATCTGAGAAAAATATTTAAATAACCTGGTCCACGATTCATTTTCCCTTTGCATCATGGAAGATCTGAGAAATGCCTACTACAGTACATACTCAGTCATTTAAGACTTGGGAGTGACTTGAGGGAGAAGACAAATTAAAAAGAGATGATTATTTAGAATGGAATCCTGACATTTGGGACACTGAAGAAAACAATCTAAAGGTAACCAAGAAGGAGAAACTCTAGAGTCAAGAGGAAAGTGAAGCCAGAAAGGGAAACCAAGAAAGAATAAAATGGCAAACAGCATTGGACCCTATGGTCAAGTTAAAATAAGAACTGAAAAGCAGTCCATGGACTTGACAAACACAATATCCATTGGTGATCTTAGCGATTTTAGGAACACTGTGGGGATAGAAACAAAATGGTGGAGGGTTGTAGGGAAATAGGAGGTGAAAAATGGAAGCAAAAGTGAAGATTTTTCTTTTCCAAAATACCATCTGAAAATCTCCAGAGGAAGGAAAACAGAGGCAATGTTATGAATAAATGTGTCCCTTTCCAATCCAAATTCATATGTGGAAGTCTAATCTCCAAATATGATAGTATTCAGAGATAGGGTCTTTGGGAGAAAATTAGAATTAGATTAGGTTATGAGGGTGGGGCCCTCATGGTGAGATTAGTGGCTTTATAAGGAAAGAACTGCTGGCTCTGTCTACCCCAGAAGAGCCATGGGTACTAAGTCACAGTTAACAGTAAGAAGTTCTGGTGTGCTGCTACACAACAAGGTGATCATAAACAGTGATTATGAACTATATATCTCAAAAATCTACAAGAAAGTATTTTGGATATTTTCACCATAAAGAAGTGATCACAATGTTTGAGGAGACAGATGTTTAACCTGATTACACAATATCAATATGTGTGTGTGTGTGTGTGTGTGTGTGTATGTATGTATAAACATCACATGGTATCCTGTTAATATGCATGATTTTTATGTTTTGATGTATCATTTTAAATTTAAAAATAAAAAAGAAGAAGGTGGCCATACACAAATCAGGAATAGAGCCCTCATCAGGAATCAGTTATGCTGTAACCCAATCTTAGAATACAAGCTTCCAGATCTGAGAAAGAAAAAAACAAAAAACAAAATCAATTATATTGTTTTAGCCCCTAGTCTAGGGTGTTTTGTTATAGTAGTCCAAGTTAGATATTAATACAGTCAGTTACCCAAGTGAGAATATGAATCAAGGGAAAGTTTTAATTTTAATTATTATTTTATAATGGGCAAGAGTGAACATATTTACAAGCTAAGATGTAGAAGCCAATCAACAAAGAAAGGTTGAGAGATAAAGATATGAGGAATAACAGCAAAACTCCCCAAAAAGCACCAGGAAATGGGACCAACAGCATGACCCAAGAATTGACCTTAAATACAAAAAAAAAAAAAAAAACACAATCTGAGTGTGAATTAAGCAGTTTCCAGAATCACCACTCATGACTTGACATTAAAATGTTTAGTGTTTTGCATGCAGGCAATATTAGAGAGAACAAAACTCCAGGTTAGAGAAATGGATTCTACAAACTACCTAATTGAGAGCAATAATGATTTAGTATGAGCCCTCCAGAAATTATTTTCCTCCAAATATAGGGAGATAATTTACAGGAATAATCAAGAAAATTTTGTTTTTATTGTAGCTATAGGATAAAAAGACACAAAGAAGAAAACAAAACAAAACAAACAAAAAAGAGAATCTTAAATAACTACTTCTAGATGGAGATGGCAAAAACCAGGAACACACATGTCTGTAATAGTCAATGAAAAGAATAGCATATTGATGATGGTGTACAATATTCAGTCAAAAGCATATGATAAAGATTTTCAATGTAAATCTGAGTGTCAGGAATGTTTTTCAATGAAAAGAATAATTTCATTTTGCTGAGGTTATTAAATGTCTGATATTTGTGTGAAATATAAACCTTTATTTGTCGGTTTTGGGTTCTTTTTAAACACATTTAATATCATCTAGGCTCTATTTGTCTCTGTTCATGGCCATTATTAGCACAATTGAACCCTGATTTTTCCTGCTACCAAGTCTCAGAGAATGTCATATACTCCCCAGGTATCATCTGGCAACTCATCAGTACACAGATAGTTTGAACTCAAGTTTCATTGCCTTTCGCTATTTGCACAGGAAGTAATAAATGCAAGAATCAAAGCATGACTTTTTTGTATAGATTGATCTATATATAATATAAGTAGCCCAATTAGAGATAGTCATTCAACTACTTTATTTGCAAATGAAGGAAGTTTTAAAACACTGCCATCTACTGCAACAGCCATGAATTGCACACACATTTTATGAACTGTGAAAGGAAAATAGATATCTTACCCTGTAATACCTTGCTGTATAAATATACTGTTGAAGGTGATTTAAAATAGTAATTAAGTAGTAATTGTTCAGATGCATTGTACCATGAAGGTTAAATTTGTATTAATATTGCTACAACTTTTGGAATAGTCCAACTTGTTCAAAGGCTGGATTGAGGAGTACTTGTGGGTTTTGACATGGGAAACTGGGTAAAAGCCAGTGTGTTTAGTGTACCAATTCTAATACTGGCCAAGAACTTGTTGTGAGTCACTAAGTAATAATCATCTTGAGCATTGAATCTATGCTTGGTTTAAAGGGTCCACTTATAAAGCCTTCAGTAAGACTAAATAGTTTTTTTGTTGTTGTTCAGTTTTCCTACACCTTGAAATTCTCAGTTCAAAGGAGGTCAAATAATTATATCATAATGCATATAGTTAATTCATCCTTTTCTGCAGATTTTTATTTTAATACAGTTGCTTTCAACAGAATAATTTAATTCACTGATTCCTTCTATATCTCACTTGAGTGTATATATTTGGCAAATAAATTTTTATAAGAATATTATCTATAGTATAACATCATGTTATATCACTATAACATCATGAAAAAGTAACCTTGACTGAATTAAATTTAAAGATTATGCTTTCATTGTTAAATCGCCATTTGTCTAGAGGAAAATATGTTCTCTAAATCTCAATCATTTTTATCTGCTTGCCTCTCACTGAAGCATATTATCTATTCTTTGATTTCACAATTATTATCTAGTAATACACACTAAAGTGGCATATCTTATGGCTTCCAATCGTAAGACAAATATAAACAAGCAAGATCAATAGCCTGATGACTCCATGGATCAGAACTTTCAAGTTCTAATGTTTACCCATTATTTTTTCACAAGCTTCTATTTATATCTGTGCCATGAATACCAAGTTTATTCTCTTGGAATTTCTGAACAAAAAACATATTGACTGAGAAAAAAAAGAATTATGAATAAGCATGATAGGCTGGTGCTCTTCTATTCTATTAACCATTAAAACAAGCAATTTTTAAAATGTATAGTAGGGAATCCTGTAGCACTTAAATTCAGTATTTTAAATTGGACTCAAGTTACAAAGTCCTAGTCATTCACTTTTTTGATACCTTATAAAAAGAACATAGTTATCTATAGAAAGAATTATTAATTTATAATGCTGATTCACAGAAGTCTTCTTGTAAAGGCTTTACTTATCTGCTATGATGGTTAATTTTATATTTAAATTTGTGTGGGCCATGGTGCCAAAATTTGTGGCTAAACATTGTTCTGAATGTTGCTCTGAAGATGTGTTTGGACTTACATTAATTTAAATTGGTGGACTTTGAGTAAAACAGATTGGCCTTCATAATGTGAGTGGACCCTATCTAATTAATTGAAGGTCTAAATATAACAAAAGACTGACCTGTCTCAAGAAGAGAGAATCCTGCAACAAACAGCTTTTGGAGTTGAAATGAAGCACTGGCTTTTCCTGGGTCTCTAATCTCCCAGCTCACCCAGTCAATTTTGGACTTTATTCCATCATATATGAGTCAAATATCTTAAAATCATCTCCTTTTTTATATATACACATACATTCTAATGGTTGTTTTCCTGGAGAACTCTGAAATTAAAGATACATAGTGTATTAGCAAGAGTTCTCAGTTTCAAACAATAGAATCTACCTCTGGCTGAATTGTGTTTTCCATCAGCCCACTGAGTAAGACATCTTGTCTACCTGCTAATCCAGAGCTCATTAGAGGGTAAACATTCATAATAAGTTTTAGTCAACCAACCAACCAAACAATATCAACCTAACTTTCCTAAACACTGATCCAGAAACTAGTAAATGTGCTCACATAAATTTAGGTCACTATAAATTATATAATCTCCTCTCATCTCTTTTAGAATCTATTACTATACATATTCTCTCCATCCTTCCTCCCTTCAGTCAACACAAGTTAGCAAAATCTTGCAATTTGTTGGGTGTGTGAGGTTTGATTCTTGACTTTATATTTGCCTGCCTTGGATTTTCTGTGATCTGATTGCAGATAGAAGTCTGGAGACAATGGAAGATGGTGCAAGTATGGCAGAATAAGAATTGCCTTCTCCTGGTAAGTGAGGTAAGATACTCACAGGGTTGCTATCTTACCTCAAGGCAGGAGAGGCCTTTTCATAGAGAGGACCAGGTGATGCTTCTTCTGGAGAGAGGCTCTGGAAGATTGTGAGTTTGGGGTACTAAATCCTTTCATAGGTTCCCATGCCAATTCTTGGGGTCCCAATCTTTCCCCTAACTTCATTATGAGTGAAGTACACCTGTGAATTCAACTGATTTAAGGAAGCTACCAGAGAATCAACTTTTGCGTTTACTTTTGTGTTATCTTACACTGCAATTATATATATATATATATATATATATATATATATATATATATTAGTTGTCAATAGACCTTTATTTTATTCATTTATATGCAGTGCTGAGAATTGAACCCAGTGCCTCACACATGCTAGGCAAGCACTCTACCACTGAGCCACAACCTTAGCCCCCTGCAATTAACTTTTGATAAGAGATATTTATTATCATAAGTATCATGTTTTCTGTTTTCTATGAGCTGAGATTTTAGAAGGTTGAATCTTCTATTCTCTTTCTTAAGTTATCCAGCCCAGTTAGAAGCAACCAACTCATCCCAAAGCCCTTACATTTTTCACAATTTTCATATTTTTTTCCTGTGGTTGTAACCACTTGATCACTCAAAGCCTTACCTTCAATGGACACTGTATTCCAAGTGACTCTAGGTGTTAATTGTATCACCTAATGGAATTAGCTCTTTTGCCCCTGTGTATGTGCCATGTAATGCCATGATCCATCTTTTAGGAGTAGCTGAATTTTAGAAATCACCAGTCCTAGTTAATTCAGATAATCTATTCCAGCTTTTCTCCATTTTTTCTGAGATTTGGTTGCTTATGACCACTTTTGTAATTGATTTTTGTATGAAACATTTTTAGTCGTAAGGAAGAAAAAGTTATTTTGACAGATTAATCACAAACTCTGCTTATATTAGGACACAAAATATATCACGGAGGTGTAGAGAATGCTAGAAAATAAGTTTTGAGGCTAAGCTTCTAGGGGAAATGTCCCAATCCATACTTTAGAACTTCCCATCTATTATCCATCTCTCCTTGGACATTGATTGCATTCTCCTTTGAATGTGTATCTGCTTTCCTAAATAAGTCTGTGTCTCTGAAATTTAAAAAGAAAAAAAGGAAAAAAAGAAAAAAAAATTTGTCCCTGTTAAGGAATCATCTACTATAGCTCTCATCAATCACTGATACCAGGGCCTTAAATTTCTGCAAATGTTGCTACTTTGGTACCAGAGACTAAACCATGCACCTACTGCCTTCCCTCAAAGCTGAACACTGCTTGTGTTAATATAGATTCTCTAGAAGCAGACACAATGGTAGAATTAAACATGCAAGGAATTTATTAGGATAAGTGTGTGTGTGTGTGTGTGTGTGTGTGTGTGTGTGTAAAAGAAAATGGGAGTGTGATGAAATAGCAAGGCGTGCCATCAGATCTCCACCAGGTCTAACTCTGAATAAAGGGGAAAGGGAGGGATAGTGAATGAAGATGTGCTAGATTGATAAGCAGTCTATGGAAGTTCTGAAATCAGTCACTGGAGGACAGGAATAGGCCTGGATATCCCACAGCATTCATTGAGTGGTTGTGGGGGAAGTTGGCCTGAGTGCAAATGCTGCATAGCTTTCAGAGGGCAGCAACTGGAGCCCTGTTGTCAGTTATATTCCTCATAGTTGGAAGTCAAGTGTATACTCTTTTGGGGACCACACTTATATCACCTTGTCAGCATGCTGATGTTCCTCCAAATTGCTCTCTTGCAAATCTGAACCTCATGTGAGTGAGTCCCATTTGCATTCCATATGTCTGTGATGGCTACAAAGGCAGGTGTAGATGAAGCATTGAATTAAAAAGCTTGCAAATCCATTAAATATAGCAAAAAGTTTTTTAAAAATAGGTTGGGTAGATAGAAAACATGACAGATATCCATCACAATTAATGACAATAAAGTAACATTAATGAAAGACCTGACACTGTAAATAGCTGTTCTGTCATCATTTGGTGAATGGTTAAAAAAAGCATAATTCATGAATGCCTTTCAGAAACAGAAAAAAAAGACAGAAGATAGCAATGATTGGGAGAAAGAAGGAAAAAACATGGAGGGCAAAGGTAGAGGGGAGCAGGAGGGAGAGGGAAGAAGCAAGGAGGATAATAGTCATTAAATTGTGAAGGAGGGGAAAAGAACCAGGGGAAAAAGAAATGGAGAAAATTTAAATCCAGGAATCAACCTCCAGCACCCACACTTTCAACCATAATAATCCACCCAAGATTATGTAACTGATAAGTGGTAGTTGAATGTAAATGTGATCTCATTTAACTCCTTGTTTTGAGGGGCTTTATTTCATCAAAATACTCCCTGAAGAATTAAAAAATTCAGAAAGAGCTTTTTTCACAATAAGTTTTTTTTTTTCATTTGATTGGGTGCATAGAAAAACTACAAAATTAAATCTAAATGCACAGAAGTTCATTAATTGACATGAGCACTTTACTCAACACACAAATGGTAATTAAATAGCTCTTTCAATTTCATATTTTCCTTTTGAGACCTAGTTCCTACATGTCTTATATCCCAGAAAGTTGCTTATAGGTTTTTTTCTTATTAACCAGACGTTTTCAACAGTACTAGCCTTTGAATATTCTGTAACAACCTCTAGGTGGCGCCTGAGTTGGTGCTCCCATTTTCTTGTAAATTTGCACAATTCTGATAAGACTATGTGATGTATGATTTAGATAGGAGGCATTTGAGTTAAGTCAAATGCAAAATGGAAGTGAACGGATTAATATTTTCTGGCACAAATTCTCATTTTATTTAGGCCAGCATGATTACACTTTTATAACATGATTTTCAGACTGTAATGACATTACTGTACTAATCCTGAGGAAGTCAATTGGATTTTATATACTAGCTATAACAATGAGTAATATTTTATAGCTGTATGATGGTTGTTATGAATATTAATTGCCACTATCAACTGTTCCTGGACTACCACCATTTATTCTCTATTCTCTTGTCTTTTCAATGAAGCTGTATAGAAAAATCTGCTTGTTATCTATGCAAAGGAATGTTTAAGATATTTTGGATTGCTCTAATTTTTTCTATTTTTAATGAACAACAATAGTAGAAATAGACTATTTTGGAGTTAGAGACTTAATTTTACCCTCTTATTACTTATGCAATTTCAGCTAGCAATTATCCATCCACAAAGCATATTATTTTCTAGCTATTTTAAAGGAAGAAAAAAAAAATAAACTATAGTGGGGCCAGGCACAGTGGTGCATGCTTCTAATCCCAGTGACTCAGGAGTCTGAGGCAAGAATATCACAAGTTCAAGGCTAGCCTCAGCAATTTAGCAAGATCCTCTCTCAGAAAAAAATAATTTAAAAAGATTGAGGATATAGCTCAGGTAGATTGCCAGTGGGTTCAATTCCCAGTAGTGGAGGTGGGGATAAAAGAATTAACACAAAAAAGAAACTAGCCAGAAAAAGCTGGACAATTATACAATAATTGTGTATAAAATTAATACCTAGATATGATCTAATAGATGTAGACCTAGTTGACAATGTTTACTGAGAATTCCATAAAGTATTACTGTATTTAAAAATATACATCCCAGAGATGACTATATCTTTTTGGTTTTTTTCCCCAGAAATTTCATTACAAGAGTAGATATAAAAGATGAGGTAGATGAATGTATTCTTGAATGTAAGACAATAAATTAAGCTCATTTAAAAATATTAATCAAAGTGATAACAAATATACAAGAAACATGAGACACAAAAGAATAGGAGGAAACATTGATTTATGAATCGATGGAGAATATAGGATAGTGGCCTAAACTGTGTTCAATCTGAAAAAAGAGAAGACTGGGAACAGGGGAGGTTATCAAACAAAAGGCCAATGTAGCAGACCTATTTTAAGATGGCTCTAAAATTAACAATAATCAGACAGGGAAACTTCCTGTTTCAGCTCCAACTTGCAAAGAATTGAAAATTAACAACTTTTTCTGGACTCATCAGAGAATTGAGGTCACAGGGCAAACTAATAGCCTGAAATATGGAAAGTGGCAATACAAGAACTTACAACCAAGATCAGTCTGTGAGGGGTAGAATGTGTTGGGCCCATGAACTGGTGCGAATATTTAAACGCCATTTTGATAAATTTCTGGAAACCAAGCATGAATTAGCTTTATTGTGAGAAACTCCTGAAAGTCAGTATTAGAGGAGCACCCATACTTCTGTAAATGCATACATCCAGGAACCCCACAAGGTTAACAAGGTAAAGTGCTAAAAGAAACCTCTTCCTGTCTCAGCAGGGGGTGAGAGCCAAAATAGCCATTTTCTAGGATGCTCAAAACATTCTCCCAAAAAAGCCCTGCTGATCCAAAGGAGTAAATTCTACCAGAGTCTTATCTACCTGAAGGAATAGTAATTAGTCAGCTGCAGTTCCTTCTAGCCTTTCAGTCTCACCTATAAGGAGAACAAAAACAGGGGTAGGGGGAAGTGGGGATGAGGGTGACACTTCTGAATATCACAGTCCAGGGACTCAGACTTACTAAAAGACTGAGATTTGAGATTATAAGATTTATTTGAGATTATAAGATTATAGACTGCTTCCCCACACTTTGCCACCAAACCAACGGGGCTCCAAAGTAACAACAGTGAATTACAACTGAAAAAAATGCAAGATGTGCATTCTATTTAAAATGTAGTTCTTAGAAAAGACAACAGGGGAGGAAAACAACAAAAAAATAAAAATAAAAAAATAAAATAAAATAAAGCAAGAAGAAACTGAAGGCTTTGAAAACAGTTACAGAAAATATAACCCAGAATTAGAGGCTGCTTTTGCTAAAAGTACTGATCTTCAAGTCAACCTGCAGATGCCCAGTAGGTGATTTAAGGCAGAAGAAAGCTTGGCATTTCTGCCTTCATTTTGTCTCTGTCTTCTTTATTATCTTAAATTACCTTAAATTTTGGGTCAGATTCCTGCTCAACTCAGTCTATGGTAGGCATGTTAATCACTTAAGGAGTGTCTATGTAAAAACTAGTCCCTAAAATTACCTATCTTATCCCTCTTCAAGATCAATTCACCAAAATAAGAGTGACCAAGGTATTTTCAAGATTTGCATGGATATCTAACTTGCAGGCCTTACAACCTCCTGTTCCAGACCTCCCAGAGTAGAAATCTCCAGTTACTGCCCTAAACCTGCAGTTACCTTGGATTCCAGGAATAGTGAGACTAACAGAAAGTTCATCACATGATAAGGTAACAGTGAATAATCCCCCTATTAACAAGAACAGAAGCTGTCCCCCTAAGCAGAGTAAACCTTTCATGAGAACCAGATTGTCCCTCAGGTGATAAGACTTCCCCAAGCTACCTCAAAGATCCAGAACTGAGATAATGATCATCCATACCACAGTTTGACTAAGACTGCTCAGTTACACATACCTCTTGCCTGTGCTCCAATTTTTCCTCTCTTTAAACCTAAAGGTCATATCACTATCCCCAAAGATAAAGCTGAGACACTTGATCTCACTTGACTTCCCTATATGGCCATATTGCTGAAAGTTCCTTTCCTGCTTTGTACCATTACTTTTTCCATTTGGTTTTGGGGTTAGTGACTGATTTGTGGGACCCCAGAGTCAGGCCTCTGGCCTAGGGCCTGGTAACAAAAACATTAAAAACAGCTCAACTCCTGGAAAATTAACATAAAATTTCACACTAAAGGCATATGTGTAATTAATATATCATGTTTGGATTTCAACAAAAATTTGCAAAGTATGGTAAAAGGCAAGGGGAAAAAAACACACAATCTAAAAAGATAAAAAAGAAAAGCATCAGAACCAGACTCATATATGGTTCATTTAGAATTATGAGACAGGGAATTTAAAGTAACTATTGTTAATATGTTAAAGGCTCTAATGGAAAAAGTATACAGAGTGCAAATATGGATGGGTAATATATACATAGAGAGATGGAAATGCTAGTAAAGAAAAAAAAGAATCGAGAGCATTGTAACCAATGATTTCATCAAGAGACTTGACATGTGTAAAGAAAGGATCAGTGAGCTTGAAGATATGCCTATCAACACCTCCTAAACTGAAGTACAAGGAGAAAAAAATGAATGGAAAAAAACAGAATGTACAAGAACCAAGGAATTCTAGAAGGAAAAGGAACGTAATAGAGCAACTCTCTAGCTAGATGTTTTTAACAGAATTGTGTTCACCTCCCCTCCATAATTTTGTAACCTGTCCCTTTCACATGGTATTCTAAACTCTAACAGGAATGCTCATTCATTGTTGATAGAAATGCAAAATGGTACAATTTTGGAAGACGGTTTGGCAATTTCTTACAAAGTTAAACATAGTCTTATCATTTGAATCACAGTTGTGTTTCTAGGTATTTAACCAACTAAGTTGAAAAATTATGCCCATAAAAAAATCTGTTCAGGAATGTTTATAGAGGTTTTATTAATAATTGCCAAAATCTGGAAACAATTAAGATATCCTCCAATATGAGATAAATAAACAAACTGTGGTATATCCCAATGAAGTATTTTTCTGTAATAAAAAGAAGTGAGCTATGAAACCATAGAAAAATATGGAAGAACCTCAAATGCATATTGCTAAGTGAAAGAAGTCAGTCTGAAAAGACTGTATACTACATGATACCAAATATATGCCATTCTGAAAAACTGTAAAAGTATAGTGACAAAAAAATGATCAGTGATCATAAGACATTTAGGAGGGATGCATTGGTGAGTCATAAAAGATATTTACAGAAGTGAAATTATTCTATATGATACTGTAATGGTAGATACATGGTATGTTAAGGCTCAGAATTCTGTAACACAGAGTGACTTCTGATGTACAAAAACTTTTAACATAAAACCAAAATCAGGAACTGCACAGAAATACTGTACTCTGGTCAATAAAGTTGTTTCCCATGGAAGTATAGGTTAACAATTCAAATGCTGCCATATTTGTTTACTGCAATTGGATAATTAAGTAAATGGATGGCAAATGGTGAGAGTCAGTTTTGTTACTATTAGAGAGGAAATTTATAGATAAGCAAGGAGAGGAGCTAGAATGATGCCTATAGTAATGAGGAACAGGAACCTTTGAAAAAAATGGTTGGTTCTATGTCTGAAGCAGGAAATACATGATGATACTGGAGGATTTTGCAGTACTTCAGCTCTCGAAAGTCAGGAATAAATTAAAAACCCATATTGATGGAGGTATGTTAAAGGGGGATAGGATCCAATTAAAACAGGTCCCAATGGCCAAAGATGAAGCAAGGTATTATAACCTAAAGTACAAAATAAGTACCCATGTATTACTTATATCTATGATATAATTATTGAATAAATCAATAAGAAACCAATCTCCCATGCAGAAGTTTAAATAACGTATTTAAAGGAAAGGAAGACTAACTTCCCACCTCTTAAGTGTGAGCTGCACTTAGTGACTTTGTTCCAAAGAAAACAGTATGGAAAGTGGGGGAAAGGCATAACTTCACACTAGAGAAAACTTACTTTAACGAGGTGATCAAGGCCAACATCAACAGTCATAAATCATGTTGATAGCATTTACCCTTGATATACTATGATGAAAATGGCAATTGACCTCTGTGCTTTTCTGTCCCCAAACCCATTACCCAAGACTGGTCTTTAGAAAAATATCAGACCAATTCAAATAACAGGGCATGGTACAATATACCATGGTACAATATAACATGGCACAAGATGTTCCTTGTTTTTACAAGGAACATCTGAGAAATAATGACAGCCAAGAGGAGCCTAAGGAAACATGACCACTAAATATAATTTAGAGTTCTGGGTAGGATCCTAGAATAGAAAAGGAACATTAGCTAAATTTAAGGAAACATGAATAAATAATGTATTGGGGTTAAAAATATATCAATATTTGCTCATTAATTATTAAAATGCACAGTAGTAATATAGTCAATAATAGGGGAATTAATCTATAAGGAATATCTAGGAATGCTCTATAAAATCTGCTTAATTTTTCTGTATATCTAAAACTATTCTTTTTTAAGAGAGAGAGAGAATTTTTTGATGTTTATTTTTCAGTTTTCGGTGGACACAACATCTTTATTTTATTTTATGTAGTGCTGAGGATCGAACCCAGCACCCCGCGCATGCCAGGTGAGCGTGTTACCACTTGAGCCACATCCCCAGCCCCATCTAAAACTATTCTGAAAAGCAAAGTCTATTCATAAAAAAAGAAAAAAAATAGATGTGTGTTATTTGCCAGGCACCATACTTGGATTATTTCTAGTTATTTTATCTTATCTTCACAACCAACCTGCAAGAAATACACTACAAGTAAATAAAAGAACAGGAATTTAATATATATTACTTTGGCTAAAAGCCCATAGTCTATTAGATCAGCTTTACTCAAAATATGTCCTATGGAACACTAAACCCATTATTAACTTTGGGGGGGAAAAGATCTTTAAAATTTATTTACATGTTAATATGTTTGAGCAATTTGTCCTAGAGCTCCCCTGGCACTCCTTAGTGATTCCTAATGGACATAAGCAAATATAATCAGCCCTCCATATTTACAGTTTCCACATCCCCAGATTCAATGAACCACAACTTGAAAACTTTGAAAAAAAATATTTTTCATCTGTATAAAGGTGTATAGACTTTCCTCTAGCCTGGGGCCTTGTCATTATTTCCTAAACAATACAGTATAACAACTATTTACATAGCATTTACATTCATTAGGTGTGAAAAAGAATCTAGAGAGGATTTAAAATAAATAAGAGGATGTGCACAGGTTATATGCAAATATTATACCATTTTAAATAGGTGACTTGAGCATCAAGGGTTTCTATGGGGAGGTGTTTTAGAATTAATCTCCTGAGGTCATCAAGGTGGGTAAGTATGTAGGATTATAAGAAACATTTAAAAAAAGAAACCTGCTTAACTTTGTAACGTAGTTTTCACCAAATTTATTTTATAGAGAATCTACTTCAGATACTATCAACTCCACCAGTGATGCTCTACCCAGTTGCCAAATGGTAGATTGGGATGGGGTCTTCAGACAACATGTGTTCATATCCAGCTTAGATGACAATCTGGAGCAGATATTGTTGTTGGTTGCCTCCCAATATCCATTTGCTCATTCATTCTTAGTAGTAAACTCAGTGTTTAGCTTAAAAGTTTTTAGTCAATCAAAGACTATGTTTCTTATCATATGCTCTGACCTTGTGATTAAATTCTGGCCAATGAAATATAAACTGAACTGTTTGGAACTTTTGGAAGTATTTTTGAAAGTGAGAGAGAGTTCTCCTTCCCCCTTCCCTTCCTTCTTCCTGCTGACGAAAGAGTATATACAATAGCTAGAACTCTGACAGCTATCATGAACCATGAAGCAACATACTAAGGATAATAAGCAGCAAAACACAAGAAACCAAGACTCTGAGACAACCAAGAAAGTACCATATCAGCCTTACCATTTCTACTTACAGACTTCTTTTATAAGAGAAGTGAAAGAAATATACTCCCATCATGTTTAAGCCACCATTATGACTTTTAAATTTGATGTTGCTTAATTTGGTTTGGTTGTTATTTGCAGCTAAAAGTGAATCTTAATTGATACACACACTTATTTAAAATGAAACAGTCTAAAAATTAATACATGAACAAAAGAAATTCATTAAAATATTGATTATATGGCATTATTTAGATCCTGGGATGGTTATTCCTTGCTAACAATTGGTGCAGTTTCAAGTAGATCAAGCCTTTGGGAAGTCAGAGATGTCAACCTCTTTTCAGTATTGTAATCATTATTTGCTGTAGCTTCCATCACTTCCCAATCAGATTTAGATATTTCTTTTAACTCTCCTCACATCTTTATTTGTTCTTTTTAGATATGTGACAATAGAGTGTATTTTGACATATTATACATACATGGACTTTAACTTCCTATTTTTGTAGTTGCACATGATGTGGAGTTTCATTGGTCATGTATTCATATATGAACATTGGAAAGTCATGTCTGATTCATTCTACTGTCTTTCCTATTCCCACCCCCACTCCTTTCCCTTCATTCCCCCTTGTCTAATTGAAAGTACTTCTTCTCTTCCCTCCCCTACCCTCATTATGTGTTAGCATCCACATTCAGAGAGAACATTTAGCCTTTGGTTTTGGGGGACTGGATTATTTCACTTAGTATTATAGTCTCAGATTCCACCCATTTGTCAGTAAATACCATAATTTCAGTCTTCTTTATGGCTGAAAAATATTCCATTGTGTATATGTGTGTGTGTGTGTATACATACATACATATATCTGTGTATACATGTATATACACACATAGACATATCATTTTCTTTATCCATTCATCTATTGAAGGGCACCTCAGTTGCCCTTCACCATATCTTATCTATTATGAATCATGCTGCTGTAAACATTGATGTGGCTGCATCACTGCACTATGCTGATTTTAGGTCCCTCGGGTACAGACTGAGAAGTGGGATAATTGGGTCAAATGGTGGTTCCATTCCAAGTTTTCTGAGGAATCTCCTTACTGCTTTCTAGAGTGGTTGCACCAACTTTCATTCCCACCAGCAATGTATGAGTGAATATTTTTCCCCAAATCCTCGCCAACATTTATTGTTATTTGTATTTTTGATAATTGTCATTCTGACTAGAGTGAGATGGAATCTCAGTGTAGTTTCAATTTGTGTTTCTCTAATTGCTAGAGACGTTGAACATTTTTCATATATTTGTTAACCATATATATTTTTCCTCTGTGAAGTGCCTGTTCAGTTCCTTTGCCCATTTTTAATTGGGTTATTTTGTTTTTAGTGTTAAGCGTTTTTTATTGATTTTATTTTTTAATACGATAGTGGAATGCATTAAAATTCTTATTATACATATAGAGCACAATTTTTGGTGTTAAGTTTTTTGAGTTTGGGCTGGGGATGTAGCTCAAGTGGTAGTGCGCTCGCCTGGCACGCGTGCGCCCCGGGTTCGATCCTCAGCACCACATACAAACAAAGATGTTGTGTCTGCCAAAAACTAAAAATAAATATTTAAAAAAATTCTCTCTCTCTCTCTAAAAAAAAAAAAATTTAAAAAAAAGTTTTTTGAGTTCTTTGTATATTCTGGAGATAAATGGTCTATCTGAGATTCAGATAGCAAAGACTTTCTTCCATTCTGTAGGCGCTCCCTCTATGTTCTTGATTGTTTCCTTTCTATGAAGAAGGTGTTTTGTTTGAGGGGCTGGGGTTATGGCTCAGCAGTAGAGTGCTCGCCTAGCATGTGTGAGGCCCTGGGTTCGATCCTCAGCACCACATAAAAATAAATAAATAAAATAAAGGTATAAAAAAGAAGGTGTTTTGTTTGATACCATCCCATTTATTGATTCTTGATTTTACTTCTTACACTTTTGGAGTCTTATTGAGGAAGTCAATAAGTATTGTAATCATTATTTGCCTAAGCCAACATGATGGAGAGTTGGGCCTACTTTTTCTTCTAGTAGGAGCAGTTTCTCTGGTCTAATGTCTATGTCCTTGATCCACTCTGAGTTGAATTTTGTACAAGGTGAGAGATAAAGGAGTCTAATTTCATTTTGTTGCATATGGATTTCCAGTTTTCCCAGCACCATTTTTTGAAGAAGCTATCTTTTCTCCAATATATGTTTATGGTGCCTTTGTCTAGTATGAGATAACTGTATTTATGTGGGTTTAACTCTTGTCTTCTATTCTATTCCATTGATCTTCATATCTGTTTTTGTGCCAATACCATACCATTTTTGTTACTATTGCTCATAGTATAATTTAAGATCTGGTATCGTGATGCTTCCTGCTTCTCTTTTCTTGCTAAGGATTGCTTTTGCTATTCTGGGTCTCTTTATTTTTCCAAATGAATTTCATCTTATCACATCCTGAGGTACTCAATAATATCATGATTGCACTCACTATATGATAACTGTCAGACTACCATCTAGATTTTCACCAACTAAAGTGAAAAGTTTAGACACTCTCTCATCTTATTTCCCAACCACAAGTTGTTGAAGTTCAACCAATACTTATTGGATGAGTAAGTGAATAAATGAACTTGCCCAAGTGTTCCAAGCAAACAAATAACCTTGACCCATTGTGACTGGGTCCATGAGAGGTGTGACTCAGGACCCCATGAAAAATGAGCAATTTCATGTTCACATTGGTCTCAGTGTCCTAAGCACAGATTGCAGAAAGTTGGTTGGAGTTGTAGGGTAGGCAGATATGGAAGTTTCAGGGGCCTAGAGACTTCAGTGGTAGAGCTCTCCAGTCAGTTCAGGTTCTCAGATAGAACATGTTTTGACCTTGCAAAATCCTGGGCATCTTCATGACTGAATTTTAAAAAAAAATACTTCATTTTAATTTATTATTCTATATATGTATAGATTTCTTCACTTTCCAGTATAAAATATTGTAAGTGAGATTGGAAGGTCCTATTTTTCTCATTGTTTATCTGAAAGGAAAGGGAGAATTATAACCCTTTGAATTTGAGTTCCTTTAGGAAGAGCAGGCTCCTTTGCTTTACCATAGACCCCCCACCATAGTCATTTGGCATTTTCCATGCTATGTTACTTCCTAACCCTACGAATATTTGTACCTGGGACCTCTGGAAATAAAAATTTAGTTTCAGAACCCTCAATATTTAAAACTCTGGTGGAAATTTCTAACTGTTAAGCACTCATTTTATGCATACCATCTAAATGAGGAAAGGATGGATTATTTTTAAAATGGTGTTAGGTCTGGGGCAGAGGTTCTTATCATTCTGGAGTCATGGAGTATCCATTGTTCTTAGGATCTAATGAAGGCTTAAGACCCTCTCCCCAGAAAAATGTACCTCTGCTTGCTTACACACAGTTCAGTTTCCAAAGCCTTTTAATGATAGAATCTCAGGCTTGGATTAATTGACTCCTGAGGCAGTCACAAAGACAGGACAGATCATCCTGTACTGAAAAGTGTATGTGTGTGTGTGTGTGTGAGAGAGGGGGGGGGGGAAGGAATTCAAGAGAAAAAATGGAATGGCACTCTCTCTCTTCAGTGTGCATTTTAATTTGATTGTCATTAATTCATATGTGTGATATAGTAGACCTGTTTGAAAATATAAACATTTTAGGAGAATCAAACCATTAACATTTTAGTGTAAGTAAATTCAATCAGATTGCTTTCCTTCTCACATGTAGACAAGTTCAGATGCATTATTGGAGGAAGGAGAGTTTTAATCATTCTAGAGCTGGAGTACTTTGCGAAATGAGATATACCTGGAAAATGATTTAGGTCACTGAGCTCTGGGGGAGGAGGGATTACTAGAGGAGAAAATCAATTGAGAAAGGAAGGAGAGATTTCGAATATAAACTTCACCAATGTCTATGAAAAGGGCAACTCATTTTTTAAAAATTATCTATTATGTGCCAAAAATAGTGGAAATCAGCTTGTTACATTATCACATTATTCCAACAACACTTCTGTTATTTTTTCTCACTTAAAAGATTAAACAATAAAAATATCAACCAACTAGAAGCTAGGCAATAGAGAGTAACTTGCCCAAGTTATCTGACTAGTAACATAGTCATAATTCATTGAACCTGTTTCATTTTTCTCCTAAAACCTTTCCCCTACAATAATTCGTTTGAATTAGACTCTTAACCTCTCCTCATAAGACTTTCTGTGAAGAAATGTAGGTCAAAGTCTTTCCTTATAAATGGCATTCTGAAACATAGTCTTTTTTTTTTTAATGGAGGCTGGCTACATTAATCTTGATCACAGTGTTGCTCCTTGTTCTAGGGTGGGATGGGGTACTGAAAACACACAGAGCTGGCCTGGTGGGCTCCTTTCCTCAATGCCTGCTGTTTGGATGATCTTGCTGCAAATCTGTTGGCATTCTCCAAACAAACATATGCCTGGGTGTTATTTAATTAACCATGGAGCTATGAACATTGTGAAATTCAAGTTTACATATGTTTCCAAACAACATATTTTAAATAAAATTATTTGCAACCAGAAGAGGAAGCTCGTTTATTCAGCATACATTTGACTAGTGTCTGTTCAACATCTCCTCTGTGCCAAGCCTTGCAGTAGGATAGAGGCTGTAGACATGAACCATAGTTACTTCCTGCAGAATGGATAGATCTTCTTAAAACCTCTCAACAAAGTTTGAGGTATATTTATTATAGTGCCCTTGTGGAGTAAAACTTAGAAAACAAAACAAAACAGTGTACAGAGAAAAAATAAAGACATGGAAATAGCCTTTCCATCATATAAAATATAAATCATTCTAGACTTTGCTGCTCATCTGGTGCACTTAAAAATGTTTCTTGGATGAATGCTTGTCATTCAATCAGAAATTTAATGTTTTCTCTATATGGAATGTGTTTTACTAGTTTCAATGGGAAAAATATGCACATGATCTTAAGCAGGCTACAGTCTAATGGATGAGAACAGGCAAGCTAAAATAAACAATAAAACTTTATGTCAGGTATTAGCAAATGTTTTCTGTAAAGGGCTTGACATTGAATTTTAATTTTAGGCTTTCTGGCCCATATGGTCTCTTCTGCAGCTATTCAATACTGCTGTCATAGCATGAAAGCAACCATAAAAACATGTAAACAGATGAGTATGGCTGTGTTCAATTAAAACTTCATTTACCAAAACAGACAGCAGGCTGGATTTGACCTGGAGTAGTTGGCTGGCCCCTGCTCCAGGGAGGAAGCAATTCTGTTGACAGTCAACATGGTGATATATGTAAGCATCCCTTTCTTCCTCATCATAAGACGTCTGTTCTTCCTGAAGTGATGAGGTCATTCTTCCAGATAAAAAAGCTATGCTTGGGTCAATGTCTTTTTGAGCCACTCTATTCCTACACCAGTACTTCCTGAAGACCACACATAAGCCCAACTTTCAAAACCAAAATAGTAAACTAAAATTGCAAATCGTTGATAAGAAAAGAGGGGAGGTCCTTGCAAGTAGAAAATAGAATAAGTCCAGACAGGTTGCAGGGAAAACAGCCTGCTGGCAGAAAGATTATGCACAGGCGCAGATGCAGCGGGAGGTTTCTGGGGGAGGACAGGATGAATCCTTGGAATTGAAATCTTAATTCAATTTGAAAAACAAATTCCTAAAAACAAGGGACAAATACAATGTGGTAAGAGTTGAGGTGGGAAGGAGTTGGAGTCTGGAAGCCCTAAGAGTTCTAGATCAGTAGTGAAGGCATAGGGAGCAGAAAGTCTATATTCCAGTCAAGGTCATGACTTACAATTGAGGGAGATCAAACAGCCCTGGTGCATTACAGATGTGAAAGCTGAAGGAAAGAGAAAGTCTGGAGGTTGATAAACACTGACCAAGCTGCCTAGGCTGCCAGGAGCAGGACAGACCAGACTGGGTGACATAATCCCAGCTTGGGAACTTTTGCTTATAGAACAGAAACTGGCTGAACACCATCATCTTGAGAAAGGCATCTCACATCAGCAGGAGAGAGCTGATGTCACAATTCTAAATTAGGCGATGTTGAGAGCCACAGCCGAGGGGGCCCCAGCAAACTTCCAGCTGCCAGCAAACTTCCAGCTGCCAGCTGATGATTGGCTCACAGCGGCCCCAGCAAACTTCTAGCTGCCAACTGATTGGCTCCTCTGCGGTTATGCTCATTGGGCTGTTTCCCCGCCCTTTCAGACCACGGAGCTGCTCATTGGGGGGCTTTTTTTGCTCCTCCCACGTGACCCAGCCAATCGGCCTCAAGAGCAGGAGGAGTGGGGGAAGTTGAGAGGCTTGTGGGAAGCCGGTGGTGGCAGTTGGGCTCTGAGGGTTTTTCCTGAAGAGCTGTATGGTGCAGTGTGTGTATTCTAAAAATAAAGTTCGTTTCTTTTGACAAGTGGCTCCTGAATTGTGCCCAGCCAGACTGTGGCAAGGCACCCCACATCCTGCAGCAGACAAGTCTAGCTAACCCAATGTTTGTTTATGTGACAGTCCCAGATATGATTTGCCCATCAGTAACACTCAGAGGTTTTGCTTTCCTTATATGGGGGCATACAATTCTGGGCTTTTTTTGGGGGGGGTCTTTAAAAGACCTATTCTATTTTCTCTTTCCCAAACCTCATCTCCTGGAGTCTAGGCAGTCCTGGATATTTACCTGTGTCCACTTGAGTTCAGTCTTTGGTGTTTAAATATTTTTCTTTTCTCTTTAATAAGTTTAAGTCCAGGTTCTATTTGGTCACTTTTTCCCCTCACTTGTTTATGTTAGTTGGGCAACTTCATGCCCTGCTCTTTCTTAACATCTACCCTTATAATATGACCTATTTTCCTTTCCAATTGGTTCAGTTAGGTCCAAAAAGTATTTTCTGATCATTCACAATGTCCCAGATATTGACTTAGGCTTTGGAGATATAATAATGAAGAAGACACTCAGTGAGTTCACTGACAAATGGGATACCTTTTGTCAATATGAGAGATTTATCTCTGATTTATTAGACATCATTTAATGATGAGTATACCATTGTGAGAGTTTCTTTGGAAGCACTGATAATATTTCACATTTGCTTAAGCAAGATTACAAATTCAAAAGTCTCCAGGGTCAAGCAACCTATGTAAATTATTCCGGCAGGTGTAAACCTGATAGGGATTGTCTTTCATTTGAGGGCACTCAAATTTAAAACATAGTTCTATCAAAATAAAACATGTCTTTGGGCTATGTGATTAAGATCATTGTTTTAATGCTTCAGTTTTTATCAAGTGAATTCATTTGCTTTTACTTTATCAGCACAAGAAACTGTAAGGCAGGCTGTCTAGGTATTAGTGTACTTATTTACCAACAAGTAAACAAGTCATAATACCCCTCCTATCCATCTGAGTGAAGTTGTAATTAGTATTCTAGTAAAATAATCTAAGATGTATATTAGTATAGCAGCTGGCCTCTGGGGAAGGCTCCCTATGGGTTTTATTTGACCTTTTAGGGTATCATGTGTGCAATATTGTATGATGCTGAATGTACCTCATTTATCTACAGTCAGAATTCTGAGCCCTGACCTCCTTAATTATACCATACTTTGATATAGGGCATCCAAGACAGCCTCTTAGCATTACTCATCCTTAAGGAACTATTTAGCATACAGAATGTGGCTCAGTGACCAGAACTTGTCCTTGAATGCCCTGGTTGATATAAAATATAACCGTTCCCATCCACTACTCTGTGAAAATAAACCAGGAGATAATAAATTGTGGTGTTCAGTTGTTCCTGGACTCAGTATGAAGCCCAGGTGTGAAGGAAACTGCACTGGATGCTTCCTCCTGTGTTTGGGAAGAGGAAGGGCATATAGGCTGGGACATGTTCAGTCACTTTTTCTGAATGTTGCTTTTGAAGCTCACAGCAGTAGCTGGACTCCAAAAGCAAAGAAACATGTAATATGTGAAAAGCTAAGAAGCTCTGCTGCTTCTACAGGGAAATTGCTAGTCTAGCACATTTTTGTAAGTTCTTCAGAGAAAAGACTTAATTTATCTCTGTAAACTTCCAGATGGTAGCTTGATGTTTTTGCTGCAGTAGGTGTTCAATAAACATGAGTTTGAAATGCATTTCTTTTTCTGTGTATTCTGAGAGAAATACAACCCTTGTATGGAGTAATAGAGAGTTCTGAGGTTTCACTTCCTAATAGCAGTAATGCCAGGGAAAATGTGGATGGTGATGATTGGCTGGAGATAATGACAGGTCCAATGTACCTCCACTCAGAAGAGGGTTCCATGACCAAAAGACTCCATGTGCTGACACCAACAGCTTGACCTCCCTAAGGAACACACTGATCCTACTTTTAGTAACTGATAAACAGTGATGTGAAGGGAATTCTAATTCAGGAATAAGGACATGATTAGGTATTAGGGAAGTACCATGTGTTGCTCCCCAAGGAGCAGAATCTGTCCGTAGCTTGCAGGATGCTTTCTAAAAAGAATTCTTGAGATAAGTACCTTTGGGAGAGGAAGGAAGCATGATCAGAAAGAAGAATAAGTGGGGTTCTGATGCAGGCCTCATGTCAACCTTGGGTGACCCTGAGGGGAACACTAGAACTAGAACTGACCTTCAAAGTTATCCCCAGTTGGGCCAGGATGCCCAGGTTGTTATACTTTTATGTCAATCAATTATCAGGCATGAACTACCTTGGGAAGTAGCATGACGTTCAATGAAGCCCCTCGGGGGAGCTGAGGCAATCCCTGGAATTAATAAAAGCCAAAAGCTGACTGCAAACCACACTCTTAGCAACCGAGGCAATGAGTCCTTCATCAAAGAGGGATCCTGGCAGTGACTCACAATATATGCTCCAGTGAAGGACTTGTTCTACTTGGGTCTACTTCCTCAAATACATTCTGAAAGCATCCCTTCCAGGATTCTAGTGGATTACACCTCATGGGGGAATTTAGCAGACGTCAGTGGAATGAATTATGGCTCTGAGACTCCAGCTGGTCTCAGATCTGCAACTGATACCATCATTTCCCTTCCCTACTATCTGTTCTAGATTCTCCTCAGTTATCACCTCTGGTGGTTTTAGTGTTATATCAGTCAGGGTGAGGTTTCTATGCTTTTTCATCCATTGTAAGAATTAGGCATAGAAGTATTAAGTAATATCCCAGTGGGTCACCCAAATTTCAAACAGAAGCTCTGCCTTTTCTTGATAATCAGGGTCAATTCCCACTGCCAGGATGGTGACTCCCCTTCTTACTTGCCACAAGTTCCCTTAAGTGCCCAAATGGCAGTCATAGTTTATAACTGAAAGGAATTTTTCTTTTATTCCCAGGTTGACATATTCTACCTCTCAAAATCAAAACCTCAAACCTGAGAGATTAGAGTTGCAAGGAAAGAGAGCACTGAGCCCTCACATGGAAAGTGATGGCAGTCATTGGAGTGATGCCAAGATAGCCACTTCTTCTTGTAACCTTTGGTTCTTAAACCCATCTATACTTCCTGTTGGAACACAATACCTGGTTAAGCTCCTTGAATTATTTGTTAAGTATCATCTTCAAGTTTACACGTCAGCCATCCCTTTAACAAGATGTTTCCATGTTCTATCAGGCCATTAACTTCTGAGTGATGCAGTATGATAAGAAGAGTGAATCTCATGGTAAAAGGCCTCCACCCACTCTTCTTCTTCTACAAAGAAAATCCCTCATCTAAAATGATAATATTTGGTCTCCTATGTCTGTGGACCATTCTGTAAGCCTTGGTTAGTGGTTTTGGGTGAGACCTTTCAGGCAGTAAAGGCAAACCTGTCCCAGTCTATAGTCTATTCCTGTCAGAATGATTTTCTGGCTCCTTTAAAGTAGAAGTCCAGTGTATTCAACTTAACACCAAATGACCAGTGGCCCTTTTCAGGAAATGGTAATATATACAGTGCTCAGTGTTGAATTCTATTGATAGTAGGTTGGATATTTGGTAATGGCTATAATTAGAGTGGTCTTGGTAAGTGGGGTCCCATGCTGCTGGGCCCTCCATTTCCTCTATCCCTAAAACAATGATCACCTCACTCATGGACACCTCTGTCTAAAGTGTTTCCTTGCTTGACTTCTAAGATAAAATGATCTGTTGATTTTATTTTTGCCTCTTCACTTCTTCTCAGTAACTTCCCCTGATTCTCTTTTCTCTACTAAATTTTAAGAACTGTTGATATCCCAAAGTTCTATTCTCTATTTTTTTAAAATTTTTAATTGATTTTTTAAAAATGACAGCAGATGCTGGGCGCTCTGGCACACACCTGTAATCCCAGATGCTGGGGAGGCTGAAGCAGGAAGATCACGAGTTCAAAGCCAGCCTCAGCAAAAGCGAGGCACTAAGCAACTCAGTGAGACCCTGTCTCTAAATAAAAAATACAAAATGGGCCTGGGGACATGACTCAGCAGTCGAATGCCCCTGAGTTCAATCATTTGGCATTTGTTTTTTGGGGATTGGCTAACTTCACTTAGCATTATCTTCTTCAACACCATCCATTTACCTGCGAATGCCATGATTTTATTCTCTTTTATTGCTGAATAATATTCCATTGTGTATATATGCCACATTTTTTTATCCATTTATCCACTGAAGGGCATCTAAGTTGGCTCCACAGTTTAGCTATTGTGAATTGTGCTGCTATAGACATTGATGTGGCTGTGTTCCTGTAGTATGCTGTTTTTAAGTCCTTTGGGTATAGACCGAGGAGAAGGATTGCTGGGTCAAATGATGGTTCCATTGCCAGTTTTCCAAGGAGTCTCCATATGCTTTCCATATTGGTTGCATTTCTTTTCTTCTCTAGTCACAAATTCTCCATGAGTGAAATCACCCATTGACAAGCCTCCAAACATCAATTCTATACTTATGAGTCTCTGCTTCAGACCATGATCCTGAACTCCAGGCTCATATTTACATCTTAGAAAAAGAACTGTTGAGGCATTATGGAAGGTGGATTCACTCAAACTTAATTCATTTATTCAATGAATATTCATTGAGTTCCTATTATCCAGCTGTTTCAAGGAGATAATAGAAGCAGATAGACCAGAATATAGGCAAGTGGTGGTTGAAGCTATGAGAATGGATGAGATCATACAGAGTCTATGTGCAAGGGCAAGACAAAGCAAGCAAGAATCAAACCCTAGGATACGTCAACAATCACTAGACAGGAAGAATATGTCCTATTCAGCCTTATAAATTGAAGAAGGTTTAAAATAAGGAGGTCTAAGATAAACTTATTTCCCATTCAGTGAACTTGCCTTCCTTTTCCTTTTCATCTTTTTGTTAAGTATCTTAGTTTTTCAAGTTGAAAACCTGAAAGTCATCAATGCCTCAGCATTTTCATCTTGATCCTCTGCATCCAGTTGGTGGCAAAGTTCTATTATTTCTACCGGTAATGTATCTTTATTTCCAGTATTCCTATTTTTGTTTAGTCTGTGTTAGCTTCCATCCAGAAGTGACATTAGCTCCTTACTGTCTTAAACTACCTCAAAGGACTAAAGGAAATTTGGTATGAGCAGCCTGAGAGAAGAACATTTGATTGAAAGATCCCAAAGCTGTGCCCAAATGGGGTTTGTAACTAATTATTACTGTGAGATTTCCTGCCAAATGAGATCTCTCAATCAGAACAGCAGTGGATCAAAAGGTCATGAGTTAGAAAGAAAGTCAATTAGTGTGACAGGTAAGAGAAGCTGGGCTGGAAACCAGAGACACATGCATGGCACTTATAGGCTAAAATGTTCCTCACTTGTGTTTTGATTACCTATGGGAGTGAGAGCCAGATTTTAAAGTAACTGAGCTAGTTAAAATGTCATGGATCTTGAAGCTTCTAGTCAGTTCTTCTTCAAATCTGATACATGAGAGGTTACCAAGTAGCATTCCTCATGCTGCTCTAAACACATATTTTGTTGTGTTTAAGTCAGTCTCTGGCTTGAAATACTTCAGTAGTCCCCACAGCCTTTAGAAGTTTAGTAGTTCTTAAGCTGAAGACTTTGGTAAAGGGTAGAAATGTGGAGAGAATCTACAAATTATTAAATATCTTCTGGTATGATATATGTGCATGTAATGAGGTCAAGAATCACTAGTCAGTTCATCTGACCTTCATTTATCTTTCTCTTCTCCTCTTTTTGAGTTAACCTCTAATCCTCAATTCCCTTTCTAGCCAAATTAAACTACTTGCTGCTCTCAAACACTCATGTCTTTGCACAGGAGCTTTGCTTTTGGAATGCTCTTACCTTTTTGTGCAATTTTTAATCATCCCTCACAATCCAACTCAAACATCAAATACTCTCTGAAGCTCTCTTTGGACTTTCTCTGGCAGAATTAGACTCTAAGCATTTAGATATATTTCAGTGTCTGAATCTAACATATATGTATTTGTAAATGTCCTTTTGGCTAAATTTGGGGGCTTCCTGATGAGAGAGATTGTATCTCCTTCATCTTAATTTTCTCAGCATCTCTCTGCCATTATCTCAATTAATATTTGAGGAATGAAAGCAGTGCCAACATGTTTGCAGATGAGGGTCCTTGAAATTATATTGAGCTATCAATAGAGATAATTTCCCAGCTTCTGGGTAGGAGGTCAATTCAACAGAAATGGAACATATCAAAGGTATTATATTCTAAGAGCCTTTCAAATAAAAGATTATAATTATGAAGAACACCATTGTCTTCTTCCTACTCCCCTTTTTTATCAGTAATTAACATTTCTATTTGAACCAGAAATGTTAAACTTAATCAACCCACAAGGCCACAACTGTTTAAACTCTAGCTACTTCTTTTTAAAAAACCACAGCCACAACTATTGTTTTATCTTCAGTACTGCTTTAACTTGTTCTCCCTGGACTTACCAGCAGGTACCACAATCCTTGAAATGAGTTGAGTACTGGCTGTGATATCATTAGCTTAAACAGAGATTAAAAAGTGGACATTGTTACACCAAATATAAAATGAGAATGAAAGAAGTTATATATGGGGTCAAATGCTTTTAGTCTAGTCAACTAAAATCTTAATAATTTCATTTCCTCTTTAAATCTGACTTCTAAAATTATTTTTTACATGCAGACTAAGATATAGTGTTAATACTTAAAGATCACATCTATTTGTGGCTGATGAATAAAGCTTTCCATAACAAAAATTTAGCCTAATTTTCACATAGTTCTCATATTTTGCTTAGAGAGACTTTATATTCTGACGATAAAATGCAAAAGAAAAGAATGAAGAGAAAGGAAGGAGGATAAAGAAGGAGTGAGACTATGTTTCCTGACTTTATAGGAAATTTAAGCTTCTTTGGATTTATCTAATATTATGAAAATCATTTTAAGTATCTGATTACATAAAAAGCTAAAGATATGTGTCTTTGTAAAGCTTCTATTATTGGTGTGGCAAGAATAAGAGAGACATTTCTAAATCAGTAAATAAAACAAAAATCCCACACAACAGGACTGTCTATAAACATAATCAGTTATTCTGACCATGTGCCTTTATTAGAACTCAGAAAGTTTATATGGGCACCCATACATCTGGACCAGATGCCTGAAGGCAGCTGCCTGCATCCACTACTTCTATTTATAAAATAAATGATTATTATATCCCTCCAAGTAACACCTTAGCTCACAGGCATTCGCTTTCTACGTGCTTTAATGGATGAAAAGTTCCCTGTTTTTTCAAACTGTGAGGTTGTGAAGATTTTTACTCCACCCTTACAAAAACATTGACTGCTTAGACAGTGAGCTGCCTTGCTTAAGTCATTTCATAATATCTCCACATGAGTGAAAATTTATTCTAACTGTATTATGGGTCTAAAGAAAGAATCTTGCTTCTCCCCGCCAAAAGTATTTTTATTCCCTTAACTTAAGAAAATAAATAGGATTTTATAGAGCTGGGGATGTGGCTCAGTGGCAGAGGATTTGCCTAGCATGTGTGAGGCACTGGGTTTAATTCTCAGGAACGCATATAAATAAATGAACAAAATAAAGTGCCATCAATGTCTTAAAAATATTTTTAAAAAAGTATGGTTGGATTTTCATAAAATTTGGAGATTGTATTGGTATACTTTATATATTTTTTTCAGCTTTTTTAATTGGTTGTTCAAAACATTACAAAGCTCTTGACATATCATATTTCATACATTAGATTCAAGTGGGTTATGAACTCCCACTTTTACCCCAAATATAGATTGCAGAATCACATCAGTTACACATCCATATTATCTACACATTCTTAAAAAACAGAGTGAAACAATGTTCTTTGTTTGGATTAAAGTATATGTTGTGGTAAAGATATAATAAAAAGATAAACACAAATAAAGAGGATAATTTGGAAAAGTAAAAAAAAAAAAATGTGACTAGTGAATACATGGGGCCTTGGTTAGGTTTTTCCTCTCTGCCCACCCCATCCATGTTACTTCAGAATTCAGAACCATTTCTCCTTCCAGATGTTTTTTCCTAGATTTTCTTTTAAAGATCTTGTGCTTTAAAGGAGACAGAACATCCTCTCCTATCATGGATGTTTGCTACTGTCTTTAGCTTCACCATCGTCTGACTATTCTGACTTTATTAACCTTTTCTAAGTGATGGCTGCGTCAGCAGCTCTATTTGAGATGCCTCTAAGTGAGACATATTTTGTGTTACTCTAATTACAGAACTATCTTGACAATGACAGTTACTGCCTATAATTACTCACCCTGGTTTCCTGGGAATCTGGGGCAAAAAAAAAATTCAAGGCTGACAAGTTACCCTAATATTTCAAAAACAGTTATTTCCCTAGGTACAAAAATGTTTTGTATTTTCTTCTCCTATTCTGCTTACTTCATTATCCCCAATGCATCCTACTCTCCCCTCCCCCAAGATCTTCATCAGTCATTTAAGAATAGATCTATATCTTCTTATACCTTCTTCTCCCCTCTATGGCCACAGCCCTGGAGACCCCAGGACACTAAACTAATAGGTATGTGCCCTGGATGTCTGTGTATACAAGGCCACAGCTATGCCATATCTCACTCAGTGCATTTTCCACCAAAGGGAAGGAGTGAGAGAAGCATAATGAAAATTCACCAAGATACCAGTCTCCTAGACAAAAGATTTCAAGCCCACCTGTCTCGTTAAAATTCCTGTGAAAAACAATGAACAGACTAACAAATTATCTTGAAGCATATTAAAGAGGAAAATAGACACAAGTCTGTAAGAGTAATGAGACTTATGTCTGCAGAGTTTTTTTATTAATGACAGAAATATGTATTTTCTTATACAGAATGAAATTTGGGAGCAAGAGAAAATTACTTAAGATCACCAAAGGCTTTGCATTATCACTTGTCTAACATGACTAATTTACATTTGTGCTCTGACATGGGAAATATGACACTTCTGGATACCACAAATCTTTGTAATGACACAAAGCAAATTTAATCATCTAACTTACTTGTACATTTTTTTCTTTAACTATTCACACTATTCCCCTTGAACTCCTATTTTTTCAGGAAAAAAGAGAGAGATTTGTAATGATGGCTGATCATCCTATGAATGCACTAAGAGATTTTAATGAATGTATCAGTATTACTTTTCTATAAGGTTAACTAACTAGGAATAGTGATAGTACATATTTATTAGTCATTATTACCATTTACATTACATCATTTATCTTAGGACAGTCAACAAAAACAGAGTGAGTCCAAATTCTACCTTTGTTACCATGTTAACTGCTAATAATTCAATCAGACTTTTTAGTCTCTGAGGACTCACAGATCACTGAATATTGGGGCAGAAATATCTACTCTAGTTCAGCACTCTCCACCTTGGCTGTTCATCAGAATCATCTAAGATCATCTTACAAATTACAAGTACCTACCTGAGTTATACTCCTATATATTTTGATTCAGAAAATCTAGTATGGAGCTCAAGCACTTGTATTTTTTAAAGCTCCACAGAGGATGCTGATATGAATTACCAATTTGGTCTATTTCTCTTATTTCCATGAGCAGAAAGCTTAAAGCTATAGAGATTTTGAGATTTTCCAAGAGTCATACTTCCAGTGTGACATTGTTAGGCCTAAATACAAATTTCCCCAATTCTCAATCTGTGCTTTTTTATATTGGCCAGGATTCTCTTAGTTGTGAAGGTAAAAAAAAATCCAGTTTAAACTACTTTAAGCCAAAAAATGAAATGCATTGCCTCATGTAATAGAAAGTTCAAGGGTAACACTTGGGACCAGTGATATATCCCTGCCCCTCTCTCTCTCCAAGTCTTTTCAATATGTCCATTGATAGCTTTAATATTCTATCAATTTAGCAACTCCAGGGGAAAGAAAAGCATATGTCTAATACTGGGGCACAAATGCACGCATGCGCGCGCGCACACACACACACACACACACACACACCAGGCAAGACACTGATTGGACTGGCTTGTGTCACACATCTCTTCCTCAGTCAATCACTATGGCTAGGACTTGGAGCTCTTTAATGACAAGGCCTGGGGGTTGGGTTTGGGGCGGGGTAATTGCTATCCAAGAAGCATAAAATAGAGTAGTTCTGTTGATAGAAATATGGCTGAAAAAGGAGCTACATGTAAAAAAGACCACAAATGTCTAGTTCATCTACTTAATCCACTCTGGAATTTAATTCATAGCATTCAAAAGTTTTTAACCCTAATCTATAGTATTAGTATCTTTATGCTATGACTCCCACCTTTTGTGAGACACAAGTTTCACAAAACAATTCTATTGCATAATGCATTCTGATATTTTCCATTCTATCCCATTCTACTTCATTTTGTAAAAAGAAATCACGATCCTGACTCACTAAGGTATTTTCAGGAGCGCAACTGGTTGTAAACAGTGTGAAAACTAGTTTGAGATCCAATTTGACAAATATTCAATGAGTAATTAAATGTCCATAAGCGATTAATTTTCTGTTGGGTATTATGCAGAATTTATATATTTGGAAGGAAATCTCTGATTTCTAAATGTGTAAATAATCAAGAGGAGACTGGATAAGGTAGTGTGGTGTGGAAAAAAGAGGCTAATCAGAGAGAAAAAATAGCACAGAATCTCTCAGGAAGAGGGCCAAGTGGATGAGATATACTGAATCTAGTCAGAGATGATCCTGGATGAGAACCAGGAAAGTAAGATGGATGATATTCCAAAGCCAAGGAATAAAATACAGACCAAGGGTGAACAGAAGGTATTCTCAGGAGGCAGCCAAGAAAAAGTGAGAAAACAGTCAAACTGAAAGTAAAGACAATTATCAAGATGCTGGAAGTAATGTCAGATGAGAGCCAGCAGCATGTGAAAATAGGTCAAGGGCCCCTTCTACAGCTTGTACTGGAAACCTTCCAATGGGCCTCTGGAGAGGTATTGAGGTAGAAGTATGACTATTACATTTGCGTCCTGGATAGAAAATTGGCACCCTTACTTAGATCATATTCTGGTCTATAAAATAAATAAGGCTATAGCAATTACACCACTTCCTCAGCCTCCTTCATGAGGATGTGCACCATGGAACAAATATTACTCCAATATATATGGTTAACAGATGGATTTCCCGGTGGCAACTGGTGATGAAAGACTCTGGCAACTCCTGTGGTGAATTTCTTAAAGCTCACAGTAAAGGTACTGTAAAGGTACTTACATAAGCTCACAGTAAAGTACTATAAAGGTACTTACATAAGAAACATGCTGAATATCTCCAAGATAAGTATGTTTCATACATGCTATGTTTCATACATGGCTTTAAATAATACTTGTTTACTCGTTTCTACCTTCTTTGTTCACTGAAGCATCTGAACTAGCTTGCATTAAAACTTTTCTATAAAATAATGTCTTAACATTATAGGCGCTTCCCCAAACTGTGAAAATAACCCCCCAGATGTCTTATCATTTATTTAGTCTTTTTTTTTTTTTAATGTGGTGCTGGGGATCAAACCCAGTGCCTCATGTATGCTAGGCAAGTGCTCTACCACTGAGCCACTACCACTGAGCCACAACCATACCCCACCCCAGATGTCTTTTCACATTGTGAAATAGCTGCAAGGAGACCCCCCACACGTGTAAGTCCGTTTCCTCTTGATTTTCTTGGATTCTTGTCTGCAACTTTACCTCTTGGAGCATTTCCTCTCTGAGTATTAGCTCTGGTCTTCTCATATAGAGAAATAAACCATTTCTGATTGAAGTGCATCACTATTCCATTTTCTTCACTGCTTTCTTTTTCCAAACTATATATTTCTTCTTCATATACAACCACTATCTAATAAAGTGTGTGGTCTCTTCCCTGAAAAACCCTTTGGTAAGCAGCAGGACCTAGATTTATGTTCCAGGATAAGCTATGAAAGATTACTTTTTTTTTTTTTGTATCAAGGATTGAATCCAGGGGTGCTTAAACTCTGAGCCACATCCCTGGCCCTTTTTATTTTTTATTTTGACACAGGATCTTGATAAGTTGCTTAGGACCTCACTAAATTTCTGAGTCTGGCTTTGAAGTTGCAATCCTCCTGCCTCAGCTTACCAAGCTGCTGGGATTACAGTCATGTGCTACCATGCCTGGCCTTAAAGATTACTTTCTGCTAATAAGCCAAAGCTGTGTGATGACAATTGCAAACTCCCTTTCCTTTCCTACTCCTCACTTAAATCTCAGAAGAGAACCTCAGCTTTCCTTTTAGTTCCCTAAGTTAAAACCCATCCAGCAGAGAGCTATCTCTATCCTGAATTTATTGTTTCCTTGGCCAACAGGTTTAAGACACCATACAGAAAGTCAGAAAGCACTAGACACATTCTACTTCTCCTCATAATTCATTACTTCCTGATTGCTCTTAGGAGAGACCAAGCCTCCAAGTTAATTAACCTCAAGAGTGATTACCTTGCACCTTCTGCTTGGATGTTATATTTCCCTGTCATTGGAAATAGTGACTTACGGAGAGTATCTGGAACAGTTGTTATATACGTGAGCCAGTAAGGTCAAAGTATGGTTCCAGAATCACTTCCCCAAAACCTTATGGTTAAGTCTTTTGGAATTCATAAATATTCTGATTTTATGAAGAAAATATGGCATATAAACCATACATTTAACATCCCCAGCAAGTCTGGGACAATACCTTATTACCAAACACATTGATCTTTCTCTAGCAAAACATAAAACTACTCACAAAATATAAGAAAAATAAAGAATATAAATAGCTTCAAGTCAGATTGGGCTAGATATTGCTTCCAAATTGTCAAAAAGCTTTCAGTTTTCAGAGTTTACTATATTTTTGAGTCATGGACCTTCATTATAGGTAGTGGCTAATAATGAGTTATTGCTGGGTGCCATTAACCGTGCTTGGTTATTGAATTGGGATTAGCCAGTCTCACTTGCTGAGGTTATTGCATTGCTAGCCCTGGAATCAGGGAATTTTCAACCAAAGCCTTCACTCATACTGCCCTGTTCTTTAGTTTGGGAAGTATAAGCACCCAGTCCTGTATGATCTGTCTGTAGCCTAATCATTGTGCTTAGCCTGGCTGAGTTTATGCAAGGTTTCTTTGACTTCAATGCAAAGTGATAATTTTTGGGATAATAATTTCTAATTTTTCTCAGAGTTGTTTCCAATCCCACACTTCTAAGAAGGTAGTCAGGCTCCATATGCTCCTTTTTTCTGTGTAGGAAACTTCTGACATTTGTTTTCCAAAAGTCTGAAATCCTTGAGGGGATTAAATTAGGAAGAAATAAAGAGAAGAGAGTGATTTTGAGAACACAGAGAAGAGAAGGTGGATTTCTCAAAGTCTGGGAAGAATTTGGAGGTCAACAGATATTAGGATTCTAAGACTGGTTCAGGGAAGGTAACAGAACTTCAGAGGGAAGTTGGCTGTATGATCACCTAGCTTTGGCTAAATTCTAAAGTCCAGAGAAATAAAAGAATCCTTCAACATTCCATCAAGGACAATAGAGGTGCCACTAGTAACCAGGGTGGACTAGAAGATAGGCAGTGCTACACATACTATTTTGTAACTTCCTTAGTATATTTCATGGAATGGGTATGGAAGAGGGTGAGGGGTTCCAATAAGACTGAGATTAAACTGTCAACCAAGGTATGAGAATCAGGGCTTAAGTTATATTTAAAATAGATTTTTTAAAATAAAGAGAGATGATGATTTTGTACACGTGTGTAGATTTGTAATTGCCATCATTAATTTTCCAACCTCTATATCTGTTTTTTTAAAAAAGAATTCTTGGCTGCTATTTTAATATAATGCCTTTCCACTTCTGATACTTACAATTTTTTTTTTGGTATTAGGGATTGAACTCAGGGGTACTCAACCAGTGAGCCACATCCCAGCCCTATTTTGTATTTTATTCAGAGACAGGGTCTCAGTGAGTTGCTTAGTGCCTCGCAGTTGCTGAGGCTGGCTTTGAACTCGCAGTTGCCGCTGCCTGGCAATTTGATGTATTTTTTATATTTACATGTTTTCACTTCTTTACATTTCTTTCTTAGCACTCTTTTTTTACTATCCATTTTTTTTCTCCATAAGAAAGAACTCTTCTCATAAGGGTTTGAGATGATCCAATAGGACAAGAGTAGAGGTCATTTGTGTGAAGCTTGAGAGTTACTGAATATAATATGAAACACCAAAACAAACAAACCACGGAAAGAGTTAAATTACATTTGAGGCTGAGGCAGAGGATTACAAGTTCAAAGCCAGCCTAAGCAACTTAGTGAGACCCTGTCTCAAAATAAAAAAATAAAACAGGCTGGGGATGTAGCTCAGTGGTAAAGCATCTCTGTGTTAAATTCCTTGTATGTATGTGTGTATGTATGTATAAATAAATAAATAAGTTTATTTCTATTTGAGAACTTTGACTTATCTCTTTCCTCTCTAGGGTTCTGGCTTGTGCTGGGAATAGGGATTGAGTGTAAGAATGGTACTTACTGTGTCTATGCCCTTTGCTGCTGGTCTGACAACAAATAACAGCATGCAAGTGTAAGTACGTGTGAAACGCCTTCAACAAATCCACAAGTGAAACATGGTCTTCAGTGTCTGATCAGTAGTACCTCTGAAAATTCTCCTAAATTATCTGTTTCTCAAAATACTATATCTCTTTACTTAATCAATTTATTGGAGGTTTATTTTACCATGAATATGTAGATTTTCAGATTTCCCAGGAATTTGGGCATGATGGACCTAGAAAAGTATGTGGAACTTCTGAATTAAAGTCTTTTTTTCCTTGTCCTTCCTTTATGTCTCCTTTCTACCTATTTTTATTTCTTCTAATCTACCTTGCACTCGGATACTTCACAGCAATGAAAACATAAAAGGTGAAAGTCAATAGCTTTTTACACAGCAATAACAGTATAAAATATAATTTAAAAGAAATTGTTGCCAAAGTAGCAATACCAATAAAATAAGTTTCCAGCAATAAATCTTACAAGAAATAAGCAAGGATTTTAAGAAACCATGAGCTCATCTAAAAATAAATACCTGTGTGAAAACATTGAGCTATTTGGCGGATCTGCAGCCACCTGGAAGTAATACTCACAAAACTCTCAAGACCATTTGCAGGAAGGAGCAGCTAGAGGTGTGAAAATAGGGTGCTGAGAAGGTCTAATATAAATCTGGGTTTCAGTCTCACCAGGGAAGCCCCAATCAAGCACTGCTCCTCTTTCATATTACTTCCCCCACACAACTATGGCCCATTAGGGAAGTGGAATGATAGCTAAAAAGTCTACTGCTGGCTTCTTCCTAGGCAGTATTCTGTGATGTCTTGGGAATGCCTTCCTGCCTCCTAACCCCCTTGGTACACAATTACCATTTTCATCCTTTATCTATTTTGTTCTCAAAGACAAGTGATGTCAGACATGGAGTATTGTTTCACTTGTGGAAGATATGAACAAATGAAGAAATACATAGTCCTGGATGATGAGAGTCAACATTCAAAAGATATAAATTTCCTCCTAACTCTACCTATAAATTTAATGTAATGCCAATTTAAAAAAAAGTGCCAGGAACTCAGGAGGCTGTGACAGGAGGATTGCATGTTCCAGACCAGCCTCGGAAACTTAGAAAGATCCTGTCTCAAAAGAAAATTAAAAGAGCTGGGGATGTTGCTCAGGAGTAGAGCACTTGTTCAGTATGCAAGAGGTTTTGGATTCAATATTAACACTGCAAAAAAAAATGGGCTAGGAAGTTCTTGACTATATTTATAACTGTGAAAAGAGAAAGGCTTTTTATTTATAAATCTATACATAAGGATCAGGTCATAAAACAAAGTGCTAATAGAGAACACAACAAAATCTTTAATTTCTTGTAATGAAAAAGACTACCTACAAAATAAGTTATAAACAATATCTTTCTACTATATATAACAGAAAAGGACTAATATTTATAATATAGAAAGAACTCTTTAAAGCAACAACATGGATAAATCTCAAAATAATTATGCTAAATAAAAAACAGACAAAAAGAGCAAAAAGTGACTATATAGTGCATGAATGCATTCATGTGAAATTCTAAAAAACAAAAACTAATCTATAGTGACAGAAAGCAGATGAATGGTAGCCTTGAGTCAGGGTAGGATACAGAAGGGTAGAATGATGAAGAATCATTATGAACTCTTTTGGGGTGAAGGGTGTGTTTATTATGTAGATTGTGGTGATGATTTCCCAAATATTTTCTATGTCAAAATTATCACATCAATAGACTTAATGATAAGAACCACATGATCATCTCGATAGATGCAAAAAAAGCATTGGACAAAGTACAACATCCCTTTATGTTCAAAACACTAGAAAAACTAGGGATAACAGGAACTTACCTCAACATCATAAAAGCTATATTTGCTAAGCCTCAGGCTAGCATCATTCTGAATGGAGAAAAACTGAAGGCATTCCCTCTAAAATCTGGAACAAGACAGGGATGCCCTCTCTCACCACTTCTATTCAATTTAGTTCTTAAAATACTAGCCAGAGCAATTAGACAGACAAAAGAAATTAAGGGCATAAAAATAGGAAAAGAAGAACTTAAATTATCACAATTTGCGGATGATATGATACTTTATCTAACAGACCCAAAAGGGTCTACAAAGAAACTACTAGAGTTAATAAATGAATTCAGCAAAGTGGCAGGATATAAAATTAACACACATAAATCAAAGGCATTCCTGTATATCAGCGACAAATCTTCTGAAATGTAAATGAGGACAATCACCCCATTCATAATATCCTCAAAAAAAATAAAATACTTGGGAATCAACCTAACAAAAGAGGTGAAAGATCTATACAATGAAAACTACAGAACCCTAAAGAGAGAAATAGAAGAAGACCTTAGAAGATGGAAAAATATACCCTGTTCATGGATAGGAAGAACTAACATCATCAAAATGGCGATATTACCCAAAGTTCTCTATAGGTTTAATGCAATGCCAATCAAAATCCCAAGGGCATTTCTTGTAGAAATAGATAAAGCAATTATGAAATTCATATGGAAAAACAAAAGACCCAAAATAGCAAAAGCAATTCTAAGCAGGAAGTGTGAGTCAGGTGGTATAGCGATACCAGATTTCAAACTATACTACAGAGCAATAGTAACAAAAACAGCATGGTACTGGTACCAAAACAGGCAGGTGGACCAATGGTACAGAATAGAGGACACAGAGACCAATCCACAAAATTACAACTTGCTTATATTTGATAAAGGGGCTAAAAGCATGCAATGGAGGAAGGATAGCATCTTCAACAAATGGTGCTGGGAAAACTGGAAATCCATATGCAACAAAATGAAACTGAATCCCTTTCTCTCGCCATGCACAAAAGTTAACTCAAAATGGATCAAAGAGCTTAATATCAAATCAGAGACTCTGCGCCTGATAGAAGAAAAAGTTGGCTCCGATCTACATATTGTTGGGTCGGGCTCCAAATTCCTTAATAGGACACCCATAGCACAAGAGTTAATAACTAGAATCAACAAATGGGACTTACTCAAACTAAAAAGTTTTTTCTCAGCAAGAGAAACAATAAGAGACGTAAATAGGGAGCCTACATCCTGGGAACAAATTTTTACTCCTCACACTTCAGATAGAGCCCTAATATCCAGAGTATACAAAGAACTCAAAAAATTAAACAATAAGAAAACAAATAACCCAATCAACAAATGGGCCAAAGACCTGAACAGACACTTCTAAGAGGAGGACATACAATCAATCAACAAGTACATGAAAAAATGCTCACCATCTCTAGCAGTCAGAGAAATGCAAATCAAAACCACCCTAAGATACCATCTCACTCCAGTAAGATTGGCAGCCATTATGAAGTCAAACAACAACAAGTGCTGGCGAGGATGTGGGGAGAAGTGTACTCTTGTACATTGCTGGTGGGACTGCAAATTGGTGCGGCCAATTTGGAAAGCAGTATGGAGACTCCTGGGAAAGCTGGGAATGGAACCACCATTTGACCCAGCTATTGCCCTTCTCGGACTATTCCCTGAAGAACTTAAAAGAGCGTACTACAGGGATACTGCCACATTGATGTTCATAGCAGCACAATTCACAATAGCTAGACTGTGGAACCAACCCAGATGCCCTTCAATAGATGAATGGATAAAAAAAAAAAAGTGGCATTTATACACAATGGAGTATTATGCAGCACTAAAAAATGACAAAATCATGTAATTTGCAGGGAATGGATGGCATTAGAGCAGATTATGCTAAGTGAAGCTAGCCTATCCCTAAAAAACAAATGCCAAATGTCTTCATTGATATAATGAGAGCAACTAAGAACAGAGCAGGGAGAAAGAGGAGGAGGAAAAGATTAACATTAAACAGAGACATGAGGTGGGAGGGAAAGGGATAGAAAAGGGAAATTGCATGGAAATGGAAGGAGACCCTCATTGTTATACAAAATTACGTATAAGAGGTTGTGAGGGGAATAGGAAAAAAAAAACAAGGAGAGAAATGAATTACAGTAGATAGGGTAGAGAGAGAAGATGGGAGGGGAGGGGAGGGGGTATAGTAGAGGATAGGAAAGGTAGCAGAATACAACAGTCACTAATATGGCATCATGTAAAAATGTGGAGGTGTAATCAATGTTATTCTGCATTCTGTATTTGGGGTAAAAATGGGAGTTCATAATCCACTTGAATCTAATGTGTGAAATATGATATGTCAAGAGCTTTGTAATTTTTTGAACAACCAATAAAAAAATTATCAAGTTGCAAACTTTATGTCAATTGTACCGTAGAAAACTTTAAAAAATCAACTCAAACAATACTACAAAACCTTTAAAATAACAAAGGGTCATGTGCAGCCAATTCACAAAAGAAAGCCCATTACTGATAAAATTATAAGCAGATGTTTTCATTAACAAGGTAATGAAATTTAAAATGATAAATTTTTTAAAATCACTTTTGCTTATCAAGTGGGAAAAATTCAAGATCTATAATATCCAGTGTTGAGGAGGGTGGTGGACATGGACATTCTCATATGTTGCTGTAGGGCTGTGTATTTGAGAGTAATTTGGCTGTACCCATTAAGATTAGAGTTGTATATATCCTTTGATATATTTCTAGAAGTCTGCTCTATTGAAATAATCACACAAATTGGTACACCTATGTATAACAATATCTATTGTAACATTATTTGAAATAATGGTAACAACAATAAAACCACCTGAAACCACCTGGAAAAAAATTCCTCCTGGTGAGAATAAATGGCAGAGGAGAGATTTTCACTGTTTGCTTTACTTCTAAAGATTTACACTTTCTTTTTCCCTTATGAAAGAAGTTCATATAAGATTTTATTTGGGCTGGGGATGTGGCTCAAGCGGTGGCGCGCTCGCCTGGCATGCATGCGGCCCGGGTTCGATCCTCAGCACCACATACAAACAGAGATGTTGTGTCCGCCGAAAACTGAAAAATAAATATTAAAAATATTCTCTCTCTCTCTCTCTCTTCCCCTCTCTCTCTCACTCTCTCTTTAAAAAAAAGATTTTATTTATGCTCACATATACTCAGCAATATATGTGTTTAAAAAACAAACTAAAGTCTAAAATTGATGACTTTATTCTCCTGTGGAAATGGTCTTTGGAACACTTAACTTCTTATCAGTTTCCTGCCACCTTGCTTGCCATCTGAGCCCCATATTTTAGTTTTGCCTTTTTAAAAGCCCCTCAGAATAGACATCACTCCTTCAATTATCATCCTCACTTTTTTCAGACAATGTTTTAGATCTATCTGGGTTGATCACTTTCTTTCCTTACCATGGTTTCTTGGAGTTTGGACCTTCCTTCTGATATTTTTCTTGTTGAAGTACAACTTTTACATGTTCCTTATGTATAGATCTGTTGGTGTCACACTCATCTATTTCTATCCATCAAATTTCAGCAAAATTAATTTTGCTCTTACCCTTAGAATGTCTTCTGGGTACACAATTTGAGATAGACATTTTCTCTCAGCATCTTGTTGCTATTCTTCCTTTCCTGATGTTCACTGTTTAGGGAAGAATTCTACTGGTGGTCAATTTGTGGTTTTCTGATAGGTATCAGACTTTTCTCTGGTTTTTACGATCTTATGTTTTGTTTTGTTTTGTTTTTTTTTTTTTTGGTATTCTGTAGTGTGGTGAGGTGGATAAAAGTTAGTTCTACCATATCATATGACATGGGTACATAATCAGCTGTACTGAAGGACATTGATAAGCCAAGGACTCAATCCAAGAACTTCAGTGTTCCAATGCTTCTTCCACCTCATGGAGAGCTACACCATGTGGGACACACAATTAAGTTCAAGTGAAGAGACATTTCCCTCCTCATGTCTCTTTTTTATTGGGCAAGTAAGGAATTTATCAATGGGGCAACCATAGATTACTTGACATCTAAGAAATGCCAATTTATATGTTAGCTGTTTATAGGAGTTTTCTGGGAAACCCAACTGCCTAGCACTTTAGGCATTGTGAAGCCAGTAAGAAATTACAGGCTTTCCTTTTGGGGGCAGGAGGTAATTCCTGGCCGAAACTAGTTCATTGTATGACAGAGACTCCCAGAGTCTCTTGCAGTTAATTCAATTACTGTACCTTATTTCCAACCTCTAACTACCTTTCTTATCACATATCCAACATAGAAAGATACTAGTTATTTGTCTCCACTACCACACTCGCAGCCCTTTATTTTGGGGGTCAGATATGTCTAAGTTTAACTAACTAGGGTTTGTCATTTCTCTTGAGGGACAAGTTTTTGAGTCCCTATCTTGAGGGAGGAACACAGAATGAGTCAGAAAAGATTCTAGATGTCCAAGGGTGACATCTAGAGGCAGAAAGAATCACAGCTACAGTGCTACCTCCAGTAGGTGAATTTCCAGTAAGTCTTTCCAGCTATCTGTTTAGGTTCTCTTTCCCCTGGTGGGGGGGTCTGGGACTGAGGCTTCTTCCTCAATCTCTGACCCTCCTGCTCACTTTGGACTGTATTCCAATCAGGCTTGACCATCCATTCTAAGAACCATGATCAGGGATGTGTGATAAGCTGTCACAGTTTAGCCAAAAAGACCTAAACAGTCTGTTGTACAGAATTCTCACCACTTTGAGTATCAGCAACTCTCCTGCCCCCTGGGTGCAGGATGCAAGAAGAAAGGACGAGCAAAATCAAGCCCTACCCTTGTCATCCCACCAGGGTGGTGAGCCCTGCTGGCCCTGGTTGTGATGCCACTGGGTGGGGCCCAGGGAGAGGCATCAGTGAAACACTCTAACCTCTGGGACTTACTTGTAGGGCAAAGCCAGTTCTATTCTGAAGGGAATAGAATTTCCCCACCTCCAGGATCTTCTTTCCCATGGTCTTCTCATGGCTTTCTTCCTTTCTCGTTGACCTTCCAAAAGGTTTCTTTTCCATAAAAATAGCTCTGGGTTTTCTCCTACCTACTTTCCCAGCCCAAGTAACTTCTGTGGCTCTGGGGAAAGTTTTTGTCAGGTCTCTCATTTTTTATTTCTCTTCACTACAGCTGAAGGCTGCCTACAAACACCAAAGGAATTTGGCCCAGAGTCAAAACTCATCACTCTCCTTGATAACCCCTCCATTCAATTGAGAGACTTCCCTAACTTGGCAAACTGTCTCCAAATGATGCAGCCTTGGGTTCAGAAAACCTCCTCTGCTCCTGCCTATACGTTTTAAGAATGGGGAGCATGACACCTGTCCTGCTGCCCTCCATTGGTCAGTCCAACAAATTATCCTGCAATTAGAGTCTCTGTCATAAATGTTTTTTATCTGAAAAGAATGTCCATTTGCTTCTTTCCAGAATCCAGAGGCTTAATGTTTTGTGACCACCCACCCCTCTTCCAGCCTTCCAGGTTCAGCTAACTGGAATGATGATGTGTTTGTTTCCATACTCCCCTTCTGTCTTCTCCTTTTATTCACTCTCCTTGTGTGACTTCACTTATTACATGAAGTTAACAACCATCTAAATCTTAATGACTCTTAAATCTGAGTGTTTAGCTCAAATGGCTTTCAAAGCTCCAGAAACATTTAGCCAACTGAGCATCACCATTTGGATGTTTTCCAGGCCTCTCAAATTATGCCTTTATGAAACAGAACTCATTTCCCTCTCCCAGATTTGTTCCTCCGAATATTCTCAATGATGGCCACTGCTCAGCATCCTGACAGTCATTCTTGTCTTCTCCCTCTGTCAGTTCAACTACCTAAACAGCTCTGCAACCTGCATTTTCCTCTTCAAATTTCCTTTTCCTGGTGTTGGGTTATCTAAAAGACATGATCAGGACATTAGCAGAGTGCTGGGTTGCAGGGAACCCTCAGAAACTCCTAACATACTGACCAACACTCTAGGCCATTTGCCATGTAACAATTCTACCTTCAGTTGATAAAAAGATGAACTTGATAAATGGATGCCAGAAGACTGTAATACAAATATGTACTTCTTGTTCCCAAGAAATAATTAATAAACAATGTAAGCAGAAAAAGAAATTAAAATAGAGTCTTTAAAATATTTTTATATTGCTTGGTCAAGGGAATTATTGCATACTTGTTGCTTTGTCATAGACATTCTCACTGTTAATCATCTCAGATATAAAAGATGTAAAAGAGAGGCAATAATTTGTACCACCACCACACCCTTCCCTTCTTGGGAAGTAGTGACCAGATCATTTCCACGGAGTTTAACTGTAAATAGACATCCTTTTATCAGCTACTCATGACAGGAAAGGCATTCCCTATTAGAATTATGAAACTGTTCCAAAAAAGAAAATTTACCAATAAAGAATTGAGAAGAAAGCAGTGTATATATAATACCTGACTATTACTGAATTAAAATATCATGTAAGGTTCTGAGTCTTTCAGGCCAGATAATTAAGTTAAACCCTAACAAGCAGGAGAAAGTATCCCTTGATCTTTGAGCAACAATTTATATAAAACAATAGGAATCAAACAAACAAGAAAAATTTAGAAATACTTTAATATTTGATTTACCGAAAAAAGGCTCATATCCAATATAAGAAAATATAAGAATATAATTGAATTATTTTACAATTATTTTTGTGGCCAATGTAATTTGTATTTGATATATACATGGGGGAGAGTTGAATATATCATAATCTTCGTAATATTTGAGTGTTTGACCCTGCTTCTGCCATTCTCTGTTTGAATTCCTTATAAATTCTAGACCAGTTTACTGAATGAGTTAAAAGATCTGTTTCCAATTCTTCCTGTTTCAATGTTGTCAAAACTACCACCACTGTAATCTTTCTAAAATGCAAATATTCAAGCTTATAATCCCTCAATGACTCCCCATGATCTTCAAGATCATGTCTAACTCTGTCCTAACACACAAGACCTTTAATGCCTGGGAAGTACTTACCTCTCAGTTTTTTCCTCCCTCTTCCCCAGGTGTCTTCCATTTGTTCCCATCTTGTACCCAACACTTGGGCTTCACAAAACACCTACAGCTTTTCCAATGTTTTCATGCTCTTTCTAGTATTGGATCTTTCTAATTTCTTTTCTCATTCACCTAATGCCTACTTGTATTTCGGTATTCACAACTGACATTCTTTCCTCTAGGAAGACTTCTGTAATCGGTACACTTGATTCCATGTCCCGATATGTTTTAGGCAGCTTTTTTGCTGCTGTGACTAAAGGACATGAACAGCACAATCATAGAGGAGGAAGAGTTTATTTGAGGGCTCACGGTCTCAGAGGTCTTAGTTCATAGAAGGCCAGCTCCATTCCTCAGGGCACAAGGTGAGACTGAACATCATGGTGGGAAAGGGTGGTGGAGGGAAACAGCTCACATCCTGGTGATCAGGAAACAGAGAGACTCCACTTGCCAGAAACAAATATATACACCAAAGCCATACCCCAAGTCCTACCTCCTTCAGTCACACCTTACCACTTCAATTACCACTCAGTTAATGTGGATTAAATCACTGATTGGGTAAAGGTTCTCACAACCCAATCATTTCTTCTCTGAACCTTCTTGCAATGTCTCACATGTGAGCTTTTGGGAGCCATCAAATCTAATCCATAACACCATATGAGCATTTTGTGTCACTTCCTGCGTTTCAATTCCCAGCACAACAAAACAGAGACCAGATGACACCTGCACATGCAGTGGGTTTTGGTTTAAGAAAGAAAACAATGAACTTGGGAAACCTGAATCTTTAATATGTGCAGTAAAGATGCCTACTCTTTATTTCTGAGACATTGTTTTTATTATACTGGACAGAATTGCCTGTCCCTTTGCTCCAAAGAGAGACGCTATTTCTATTTTCCCAAAACATAAACATCCTGGCAAACATAGTCCTGAAAGAAGGGCAGCGAGTGCCTCATTTACAAGACATGCAGAAATCTGAAAGACTGCAAGAACAATGTCTTGCAATAATATTTTGAAAGTAGAATCAGGACTTATGGTGGATTTGTGAGGTATTAAACAAAAAAGAAATAAATAAAAGATTTAAAAATTTTGGCAGGTGTCAACTTAATAAGATGGGAGCAGGAAGGCAAGAATTAAAACTTTGGTTTTGGTCAGATTATTTGTTACAATAATAACAATTATATTTATTGTGTATCTGTCATGTGCTATCAACTGTTTCAAGCACATCATATACTATGATTCACTCACCAAATATTAACTGAGCATGTTAGGTGCTGGTTACCATTCCAGGAGGTGGAGATTCAGTATTGAACAAAATGAACACAAATCCCTACCTTTATTGCCGTGCTTGCATTCTAATGAAGAAGGGCCAAGCTGTTGAGGAAGTTCAATGTGGGTGAAGATAATCTCTTCCTGGAGAGACAGAGATATCAACCTTGTGAGACTGGTATTGTTTTTATTTGTGTGTGCGTACACACACAAAAAAAAAAAAATGAGGAAACCAAGGCTAAGAAAATAAACATGTCTAAAGTCACAGTTAACAAGTATCAGAAACAAGATTGTAACCCAGAATTGTTGAAGTCTAGAGGCAGTGCTTTATTATTTAATCTTTTGAATACTTTACTATATATAAGTATATCTATTTTAAAAAGTGTTAAATTAGCCTGTTTCATAAATTTCCTTTAGACATGCCATATTCAAAATCTAAAAAGAAGTTGTGTTAAAATAGGCTGATCTTGTTATTAAGGTGGAAAAGTTAAGTGGATCGCTTTTCCAACTTCATAATGATTTAATCTTACTCTGATATTGAATTTTCTTATCTTCTCACTACATAAATATTTCACTTTTAAATATAATTTTATTACATTCCCTTATTACTTTCTCTTTTGTTGTTTAGTTTTAAAAGTCTATTTCATTGAAATAAATGAATTAAATTTGAGTTGAGATGAACTTCACAGGTCTATCCTATTCAATGCAATATCACACAAGATTTCTAATATATGTTAGTAGTGCTCAGGGAGTATTAAGCACTAAAAACTGTGATCTTGCAATAAAGATCCAACACTTGGAGCTACTTCTAAATCATTTATCCAACAAAGAAAACATTTTAAAAAATGTTTCTTGGGACTATATGCAGTGAAATTCTAAAATAATGTTGTAGGGAATATAAGAAACACTATATTTTAGGCTAAATATAAAAAAGAGAGAAATAATTGTGGAAAAGGAATTATTCATACATTTATTCTGCTATTCATACAGTTAGTACAAACACTAGTTCTTTAAATGTATTAATTACTATTTACTGAAATTTGGCAACTATGCAGCTCAATAAACCTCTAATTATAGATTTTAAGTTTCATGAGGACAATTACAATGTCACTCTTGGTCACATTGCACTTTGGCACTTCTGCATGATAGGTGCTCAATAAATGCTATATTAATAAATGAGGGAAATAATAAACAAATCTGAGTAATTTAACCCAGTTGGTGCCCCAATAAATAAACATATAATGCAGGATTGAGATTTTAAGTGCAACATAAAATGTAAATATTTTTATTAGACTTGAGAGAATTTTGTTAGAAAATTGAGAGAGTTTTTATGGCATTAGGGCTCAGATGGAAGTCTTAGGTTAGGCTTTGTAGAAGATTCAGTCTATGTCAATGATGAAATACTTTTTTCCATATTTTTATTGATGCATTATAATTGTACACATTGATGGAATTTTTGTTACATATCTGTATGCACACATATAATAATATAATTTGGCAGATACCATTATGATGAAAGTCCTTTCAATGGAAGGTTCCAACTGAGTGCAGCAGAATGAGTAAAAGAGAAACAAGAAATATATGAACTTAGATTTTAAAATAGCTAGTTGAGTTCTATTACTATTTAGAGTGTAAAAATCTGCAAAGAACATCATTCCTCCTTTGCCCAACAGGAAAAAAAAATGACTAAGCTAAAAAATCATTATTGTTCTTTAACCTATAAAAGAATGGGGAATCACCTAAAATCCAAGGGTAGGCTGGCTTCTCCAAACAGAGATGTGATATGAGCACAGATTTACTTGTGGCAGAATAAGAAAGGAAAAAAAGATAGGAGCCATACAAGCAAGTTAAAACATTCAGCTCAATTTTTAAATTATTTAGTAGAGGCCAACTGTGGCTAATGTGTTGTGTTGCAGACACAAAGAAAGTTCACATTTACTCACAGTTCATCTCCATGGGTCTCCACTGGGTGTTCACAAGAAAGGTGGAGCACAGAGTAGAAGAAAAACTCCCTCAGAGAGACTCTGAAGGAAATTTTGGAAAATGAATATTAGAAAGTGGTAGAATTTGGGAAATGAACAAAGTCGCACTTGGACTCTTAACCTGCATAAAACTAAAGTCTTAAGACTTTGCAGAAAAGCAACAAAAACTCTCATCACCCATATGCCAATATAAGCATAGGGATATATTTGAGCAATTTTGAAGCTGAAAGTAACCATTGCAACAACTAAATCCTGATTATATCAACTTGATCTCTAACATCAATAATCTAACATAAGAGGCATTTTCACCTAGCATGTGCCAGGACCTGGGTTCAATCCCTAGCACCACAAAAAAGAGGCATTTTCAGTCATAAATACTAATTACCCCAATTTCTATTGTTCTAAACATGATATATAGTATTCAATGAAAACTATGAGATATACAATTTCTATGAAGTAAGAATACACAAGTTACTATTAAAGGCAAAGCTATTAACAAAATTGCTCAGATGACTAGGGAGCTAGAGGCATCAGGCATGGAATTTAAAACAAGTTTATTAATAAGCTAAAGAATCTGTATAAAAGCTAGAAAACAGATGAACAGATTGGGAATTTTAATGGAGGTACAAACTAAAGAAATGAGTGAAACATAAATGCTAGAAAGCGAGGTGTGGTGGTGCATTCCTGTAATCCCACCAACTTGGGTGACTGAGGTAGGAGGATAGCAAGTTCAAAGTTAGTTTGGGCAACTTAGTGAAACCCTATCTCAAAATGATTCAGTGGTAGAGAACCCCTGGGTTTAATCTGTACTACTGCAAAAGTAATGCAAAAGAAATGCTAGAAACATATGTGTGTGTGTGTATAAATATATAAAAACATATGCGTATATATAATTGTAGCAGAGATGGTTCAACAAATTTGACAAAACTGAAGAAAAAAATTGTCCTATAGAAATCTGAATATAGGTCAATAGAAATTGCCCAAACTAAAAAGCAAAGAATAGAGAACATGATGGTGGGATTGAGGGAACCAAAACAGAAGAATACACAAATACCATGAAACAGCATCAAGTATAATTGAAATTCCCTAAGAGAGAGAAAAAGGCAGAAAAACTATTTGTTGAGATAATAGCTATGAAAATTTTAAGTATTTTATAGAACAGTATTTTATAAAATTATAGATCCAAGAAACTCAGAGAACCCTATGCAGTAAAATAGGGCAAATTAAAAAATGCATGCTTCTGTTAGTTGGTTTTTCTTTGCTGTGGCCAAAATATCCAAGAGGAACAACTTAGAGGAGGAAATGTTTCTTTGGGGCTCACGGTTTCGGAGTTTCAGTCTATGGTTGGCCAACTCCACTGCTCTGGGTCCAATGCGAAGCAAAATCATGGTGAAAGAGCTTGGTGGAGGAAAGCTGCTTAGCTTATGGCATCTGGGAAGCAGAGAAAAAGGGAGAGAGGTTATAGGATGGGGCCATGGACAGATCTAGTTCAGGTCTCACCCCCAGAGACTTACTTTCTCTAGCTATGTCCCAACTGCAAAGAGTTATCACCAAGAAGTCCATTCAAATTATTAATCAATGTTATTTATTATAGCTCTCATGATTTAATCATTTCATGTCTGAACATTCCTGCATTGCCTAACACTTAAGCTTTTCAGGGGACATTAAAGATCCAAACCATAACAATACCCTGTGGTAAAACCATAACATGAAGTAAACAAAATTTTCTTACCCTGATGAATGGATAAACTGAGTACAACTGTGCAGTGGGTTTTGACTCACTAACAAAAAGAAATAAACTAGTGAAAGATACAACTACATGAATAAATTTCAAGTGTTTAACGCTGAATGAAGGAAAGTAAATTTAAAAATCCACATATTTATGATTCTATTTGTATAGCATTTTGGAAAAGACAAAACCATAAGGAAAGAGATAATATCAGTGTTAGGTCCTGGAGAAAGAGATTTTTTACAGAGAATCGTAGAGGAATTTGGAGATCAATGCAATTGTTCTACATCATGATTTTGTAATAGTGACATGACTGTATGTTTACTGAAGTGCTGGGAGCCATCAGCCAAGTAGGTATGACAATTTCCTTGCCAGCATACTCCCATGCTGTCTAGTGGAAGGACTCCTGAAAGGTGACCTTGCTCAAGGACCAGGGTGGATCCGTGTTTAGGGTGTTCCCGGTTTAGGATAATAGGAGATTAGGGTGTTCCCTGTTTAGAATAGGGCGTATCCTGCTGCCTGAGTTCCACTTGGGTTCTTAGGGTCAGACAGTATATTTTGGGAGACAGAAGCCCAGGAGGTGTGGATTTCCCCAGAGCGTGTTTGTAGACAGCCGGTGTGAGATCGGGAATAAAGAATTGCTGTTTGAATCTACAAGCTGTGTGGTGGCTCGTGATTTGTGCCCAGCCAGAGACTGCAGCATCTGGTGGCCCGTACGGGGAACGTTTAAAACTTGAAGGTAAGTGAAATTACTCACCCCTGAAGGAGAGCAAAAGAATGGGTGAGCATTTCAAAAAACAATGTGTTCTTCTTTTGATTTATTTTGTTTTTATTACAGGTTGCCTGTTCTTAGAACTTTCTTAGGCAAACTGGGGAAAATGGTTGACTCAAGGTTTGAAGTTGTTCGCCTCCAAGGAAGAGAAATTGTTAGAGAAAGAAGGCAACCCAGTAAGACCAAGAACAATTAGGGCATATGTTGATACAACACAAAGATGTAGCCCATGGCTTTTTAAAGACAAGTTATTAAATATATCAATGGGACCATCATGGTATCCTGTAGAAGGATTTTTCTTCAAGAAATAGATGGCTAATTCTGTTTACTACATTTGTCTAAGATCTTGGTTTCTACAAAGTTCTAATTAATTTACAAAGCTAAAGTGTTAAAATATCATCCACTAAATATAAAATCAAGTACTCTTTACTTATTAAGTTCCATAAGGTAATATATTTAAACATTATGTGTGTTTTCATAAATTGGTAAATGGAAAAAAAAGTTTAATATTGCTTTGGTCTTTGCTAAAACAAGGTTACTAAGAGTTAAGATTCTATCAGGTGTAATCTATATACAAAGAGTATATGAAGTTTCAGTTGGGTTTCAATTACAGTATTATAGTACCATAAAAAACATGAAAGTATTTCATCTTATTAAAGTGGAGTAATTTGTCTAAATTCAGAAATTTTATAAGGGTTATTTCAGAATGTGAATTTATAAAAAGGGTTAACAGTTAAAAAAGAGATACTAAAAGATTAAAGATGTGAAAATGTATTTTAATATAAAAGGTTAAAAGAAAAAGAAATGTTTCTAGATTAGATAATCTCTGTGGTAAAGAAAAAAGTTGTAAAATGTCATTTAAAAAGATTTTGAGGAAACTAGACTTACTTTAAAAGCTTGAGAAAGAAAGAAAGAAAGAAAAAAGGTATTTGTACATGGCAGATTGAGACAAAGCTTCTTAATGGAGTAAAAAAGGCCTTTGGTTGAAGGGCAGCCATTTAAACTAACATTAAAGCGATTTAAACAGAATCTAGCCTCGTTTAAAAGAGTGAAGCTGTAGGTAGTGAAAAAGTACATTTAAAAGTACAGTATAGATGATAATTAAAAGGCTTTAAAAAGTTAAATTGAAGGTGGTTAAGATGCCTTCATGACGGAGGAAAAAAAAAAAAACCCAGGATAATGGGAAGATAATAAAATAAAAGATATTTAGATAAAAAAGATTAAAAATTTGAAATGAAAAACTTTAAAGACAAAAGTATAAAAAGTTAAATAAAAAGATAGAAAAGATGTAGGAAGACAAGAATTTTAAACCCACAAAGTTAAAAAATAAGATTGAAAATGTCAAGTAAAGGTATTTAAGGTATTTCAAATAGAAAATACAAAAAGCTAAGACAACTATTAGATACAGACATGCACTTATTAAAGCAAAAAGAGGGAATTGGAAAAGGGTATATATCCCCCAAAGATAAACTTAAAATAACCCTTTTTACTCTAAACTTTTTAAATTTGGATTCATCAGGACTTAGTGCTGCGGAAAGGCATATGTATCCAAAAAATGTACATAAGCCTAAGGTACTTTGGAAAGATATTCTAACAGGACAATGGAAAGGTCCTGACTCAGTGATTATCTGGAGTCGGGGTTTTGTTTGTGTGTTTCCACAGGGAAGCAACCGATTTGGATTCCAGAAAGACTAACTAAAATGATTTCTACAGATCGAAAAGAAGATGATTTGACTCAAATCCATAACAGCTGATATCCAGAACTCCAGCTTGGCCATTCTTACATCTGTGACAGTGATTAACCAGGATGCTTTTTTCAATATCTATTTTATTATTGCATTTTTCCACATCATAAGGTTCTATTTTTATTTTTTGAGCTCATACAAACCTAGGTTAATGTTTTTCTGATGAGTTTTATTTTTTGACTGGAGTTTTTAAACATTGCAATGGAGATTTCACCTAGGTAAAGCTATAAGGCCTTTATTATTATCTTATGTGTTGTACGTTTGTTTGCACATTTGTGTTTTGTGTTGTATGTCTGTGTGTGCGTATGTCCATATTTCATATATGAGGAGCGCTCATGAGAAAATGGATTCGAATTATTTTTTTTATTCACGTGATTTAAATGGCTTAATTTAAATTAGGTAAACACCTGTTAAGGATTGTTTTTAAAGGTGGTTAACAGATCTGCTTGTTTACTAATTTAAATCAGGTAAACAGCTGTTAAGGATTGTTTTTAAAGGAGGTTAACAGATCTGTTTGTTTACTTTCACCTTTCCTTTTCATTATATTTTATAATTCTTTTCAGGATAATGTCTCTTTAGCATCATTGCCAGAATTCCTATCTTCATCCCAATGAATATAACTCAACAAGTATGCTCAATCAAGGAGTCAACTTACTTTGGGAGGAAACGGACTTTGGGAGGAGACGGACATATTGATAGATTCCTCCACTTTGAACCGCTTGCAGAACTTGCCTGGACTATGTAACTATCGTTTAGTGCAGCAAATTGTGGTAATGCTGGCATATCTTTGCTGATGGTGTCACCAATGATGCAATTTTTCCAAAGGAACTGTCAATTGGCTTGGTGTCGTGGCATTTCTGTATCCTCCTCCCTTCTGCTAGTGATGGTCTAAAATTTGGGGGCCAATGGCTATATGCTGGACCGGTAGTCAGTGACGGGTATGATCCAATTGCAGTGGTATCAACCTAAGACAGGAGGCTGACGCCTAAAGGTCAGTTTTCCGATGACGGGTAAGAACCATATGTTGAATTGGACAACCTACCAGGCACGGTCCTCAAGCCACATTACTTTTTGTTTAATTAATCAGAAGGGGGGAGATGCTGGGAGCCATCAGCCAAGTAGGTATGACAATTTCCTTGCCAGCATACTCCCATGCTGTCTAGTGGAAGGACTCCTGAAAGGTGACCTTGCTCAAGGACCAGGATGGATCCGTGTTTAGGGTGTTCCCGGTTTAGGATAATAGGAGATTAGGGTGTTCCCTGTTTAGAATACAGCGTATCCTGCTGCCTGAGTTCCACTTGGGTTCTTAGGGTCAGACAGTATATTTTGGGAGACAGAAGCCCAGGAGGTGTGGATTTGGGCAGAGAACGTGGATTTCCCCAGAGCGTGTTTGTAGACGGCAGGTGTGAGATCGGGAATAAAGAATTGCTGTTTGAATCTACAAGCTGTGTGGAGGCTTGTGATTTGTGCCCAGCCAGAGACTGCGGCACTGAAGCTCATATAACTGTACACTGGAAAGGGAGAATTTACATTATGCATCAATAAATTTGAATTTAAAAAGAATGGTATATTAGGGTTCTCCAGCAAAAAAGAAACAATAGGATACATAGAAAAATATGAGAGAATTTATTATGTGAATTGGCTCATACAATTACAAAGGCAAAGGAGCTCCATGACTAAAAGGTGGAGAAAGAACAATGCTGTAATTCAGAGTCTGAAGGCCTCAGAACCAGGAAGTCAAAGGTGTAGTAAGTCTTAGTCCAAGGCTAAAGACCTGAGAATCTAGGGGTCACTGGTGTAAGTCTTGGGGTTTGAAACTAGATTTCTGATGTCTGTGGACAGCTCCAGCAGAAAAAAATAATTGCCTTCCCTCTGCTTTTTTGTTCTATCAAAGCCCTCAATAGACTGGATGGAGCCAACCCATGTTGGTGAAGGTCAATTTTCTTTACTCAGTCTATTAATTCAAATGCTAAACTCTTCCAGAAACCCTCTCTCAGACACATCCAGAAATAATGTTTTACCAACTGAGTATTTTTTAACTGAGACAAGTTGACATATAAATTTAACCACTGCAAAAGATGAGAAATTGTCTTTGCTTGTACTCATTAGGAAATTGAGCATAATGTAAGCATGGACATGTTGATATTTTCAGATGAAAAGTTCAAACCAGTGATAGCAAGCATGAGGAAAAATACACGGAAAGTATGATGTAAGCTGAAGTGCCACTGATCCACAATGGTCCATACATATTCATGGATAAGCTTGTCATGAGGCACATCCTCAGATTTCTGCAAGAATATCTCAGAGCAGTCCATAGGAAAACATGCAAGACATATATCCATGTCATTGTGTGGATTTAAGGAGAAGAAATGTGTTTGTCTCCTTAATGTCCTGTTTCCCACTGATTAAATTTGCTACCAGAAGGAATTAATGCCTTAGGAAGTTACCTTCTCTCGCTTCTGGGCTGTCTTCCTCAGTAGCTGCTTAGGATGCAAGAGCCCATGACCTGAAGTGCAGCATTTCATCCAACTGTTCACCTGGCAGGAGGATCAGCATCCTCAGATGGAGAATGCACTGCTCAGCTTAGCTTCATGGTGATTACAAAAGGGGAAGGCCCAGCACTCTCCCACACATTTGTCTGGGGGTTTAGAGGTAGAACTGGGCAGGTTCAAATTGAATCTAAAAGAATAGGTAGACAAGAATATAAGCCTCACAATGACCCATTTATTAATTGAGGAAGGAATTCAATTCACTTGATGAATAAATAACATTAAATTTGGGTGCAGGTGCTATAAGGAAGAGTGATCCTAAGTGAGAAAGCATAGCCATGTACTGGAGTAAGTAAGGCTATTAGAGATAAATCACTGTTTTCTGTTTGCTAAATGAATCTCAATGAAATAGAATTGGATTAATCAGTAATAGATGACACCATCATCATTACTCTATGCATAACCCTTTTTAATTAAATTTGAAGTTTTTCTGAGGTATAATTGGTAAACAATTAACTGTACATATTTGAAGTATAAATTTTGATGTCCTAATTTCATTTTGTTACAGTGGATTTCCCAGCACCATTTGTTGAAGAGGCCAACTTTTCTCCAATGTACGTTTTTGGCGCCTTTGTCTAATATAAGATAACTGAAGTTATGTGGGTTAGACTCTGTGTCCTCTATTCTGTACCATTGGTCTATAGGTCTATTTTTGGTGCTAATACCATGCTGTTTTTGTTACTATTGCTCTGTAATATAGTTTTAGGTCTGAATTGTAATGCCAACAGCTTCACTCTTCTTGCTAAGGATTGCTTTGGCTATTCTGGGTCTCTTGTTTTTACAGATGAATTTCATGATTGCATTTTCTATTCCTATAAGCAATGTTATTGGGATTTTGATTGGGATTGCATTGAATCTGTATGGTGCTTTTGGTAGTATAGTAATTTTGACAATATTAAGTTTGCCTATCCAAGAGCAAGGTAGATCTTTCCATCTTCTAAGGTATTCTTCAATTTCTTTCTTTAGCTTGTTGTAGTTTTCATTATAGAGAGGTCTTTCACCTCTTTCACTAAATTTATTCTCAAGTATTTTATGTTTTTTTTAATTTTTAAATTAATAACAGCAGAATGCATTATAACTAATATAACACGTATAGAGCACAATTTTTCATATCTCTGTTTGTATATAAAGTATATTTACACCAATTTGTGTCTTCATACATGTACTTTGGATAATGATGTCCATCACATTCCACCATCATTGCTAACCCCCTGCCCCTACCCTCACCCTCCCACCCCTCTGCCCTATCCGGAGTTCATCTATTCCTCCCATGCTTCCCCTCCCTACTCCATTATGAATCAATTGCCTTATATCTGAGAAAACCTTCAGCATTTGTTTTTTGGGACTGGCTAACTTCAATTAGCATTATCTTCTCTAATTCCATACATTTACCTGCAAATGCCATGATTTTATTCTTTTTATTGCTGAGTAATATTCTATCATGTACATATGCCACATCCATTAATCTACTGAAGGGTACTAATCTCTAGGGTATATAAAGAACTCAAAAAGCTAAAAACACACACACAAAATAACTTAATCCATAAATTGACAAAGGACCTGAACAGACACTTCTCAGAAGAGGATGTACAATCAATTAGCAAATATATGAAAAAATGTTCATCATTGTTAGTAATTAGCAAAATGCAAATCAAAATTACTCTAAGATTTCATTTCACTCCACTGAGAATGGCAGCTATCATGAAGACAAGCAACAATAAGTTTTGGCAAGGATGTGGGGGGAAAGGTACACTCATATATTATTGCTGTGGGACTGCAAATTGGTGCAGCCAATATGGAAAGCAGTATGGAGATTCCTTGGAAAACTGGGAATGGAACCACCATTTGACCCAGCTATCCCTCTCCTTGGTCTATACCCAAAGGACTTTAAAACAGCATACTACAGGGACACTGTCACATCAATGTTTATAGCAGCACAATTCACAACAGCTAAACTGTGGAACCAAGTATTTTATTTATTTTATTTTTGAGGCTATTGTAAATGCAGTGGTTTTCCTAGTTTCACTTTCAGTGGATTTGTCACTGAGGTATAGAAATGCTTTTGATTTATGGGTGTTGATTTTATATCCAGCTACTTTGCTGAATTCATTTATTAGTTCTAGGAGATTCTGTTGGAATATTTTGGATCTTCTAGGTATAGAATCATATCATCTGCAAACAGTGATAATTTGAGCTCTTCTTTTCCTATCTGTATCCCTTTAATTTCTTTCATCTGTCTGATTACTCTGTCTAGAGTTTCAAGAACTATGTTAAATAGAGTAGTGACAGAAGGCATCCCTGTCTTGTTCCCATTTTTAGAGAGAATGCTTTAATTTTTCTCCTCTCACCATGCACTCAACTCAAAGTGGATCTAGGACCTAGGAATTAAACCAGAGACCTTGCACCAAATGGAAGACAAAGTAGGCCCAAATTTCGATCATGTCAGATTAGGCCCCAACTTTCTTAATAAAACTCCTGTAGCGAAAGAATTAATACCAGCTATCAATAAATGTGAAGGAGTCAAACTAAAAAGCTTCTTCTCAGCAAAAGACACAATCAGTTAGGTGAATAAAGAGCCTACAGATTGGGAGCAAATCTTTACCACAAGCACATCAGATAGATCACTAATCTCTAGGATATATAAAGCACTCAAAAACCTTAACACCAAAAAACCCTCAAATAACCCAATCAACAAATGGGCCAAGGAATTGAACAGACACTTCTCAGAAGAAGATATACAGTAAATCAACAAACATGAAAAAATGTTCAACATCTCTAGCAATTAGAAAAATGCAAATCAAAACTTCTCCTAAGATTTCATCTCACTCCAGTCAGAATGGCAGCTATCAAGAATACAAACAACAATAAGTGTTGGCAAGGATGTGAGGAAAAAGTCACACTCATAATTGCTGGTGGACCGCAAATTGGTGCAGCCAATATGGAAAGCAGTATGGATATTCCATGGAAAATGTGGAATGGAATCACCATTAGACTCAGCTATTCCACTCCTTGGTTTATACCCAAAGGACTTAAAAACAGCATACTACAGTGACACAGCCATATCAATGTTTATAGCAGCACAATTCACAATAGCTAAATTATGGAACCAAACTAGATGTCCTTCAGTAGATGAATGGATAGGGAAACTTTGGTATATATACACAATGGAACATTACTTAACATTAAAAGAGAATAAAATCATGACACTTGCAGGTAAATCGATGAAGTTGGAGAATATAATGCTAAGTGAAGCCAAACCCCATAAAACAAAGGCCGAATATTTTCTTTGATATGAAGATGCTGACTCATAATGGCGACTGGTGGGGGGAGGAGCATGGGAGAAATGGAGGAACTGTAGATAAAGCAAAGGGAAGGGATGGAAAAGGAGGAGGCAAGGGTGGAGAAATGATGGAATGAGTTACACATCATTATCCTAGGTACATGTATAAGATATGAATGGTGTGAAAATACTTTGTGTACAATCAGTGTCTTGAAAAATTATACTCTATATCTGTAATATGAAATAAATTGCATTCTGCCATCATGTATAACAAATCAGAATAAATTTTTTAAAAAGTTTGATGTTCTAAAATATGTATATGTCCATGAATCCATCACAATATTAAAGTACTTAATATATCCATTATATTAGATTCCTAAGGCTACTATAAGAGAGTCCCACAAACTGGATGGCATAGAACAACAGAAATTTATTTTTCAACAGCTGTAGGGGCTAGAAGTCCAAAATCAGGAGTGTCAGCAACATTAATTTCTTTTGAGGGACTGAGGGAGTACCTGCTCTGAGCTTCTGAATTTACTTCTGGTGAGGACCTGAATTGATTGGCATTCCTTTGCCTATAGATGTATCCTGCAAACTCCACCTACATCTTCACTTGGCATTCTCCTTTTGTCTATGTATTGACAGGGCCTCTTAAAATATTAATATTGGTAAAAGGCTCATACTAATAATCTGGTCAAAAGTTTGCAATGACCCTATTTCCTATAATATCCACCATTTCCTCAAATGTCCTTAGACTTCATTATATTCCTTTCTGACTTCATTATATTCCTTTCTGACTTCCCACTTCCCCATCACAAGACAACCAACATTTGCTTCAATTATAGTTTTCTAGAATTTTTAAAAATGTAAACATACAACATATAGTCATCTTTAATATCTGTAAGGACTGATTCCAGGATATCCCTCCACCCCAAATCACAGATGCCCAAATCTGTGGACTCATGTCCCTTATATAAAATGGCATAATATTTGCATACAACCTACGCATACCCTTTTGTATACTTTAAATCATCTCTAGATTACTTGTACTATCCAATTTAATACAAATGGTACATAACTAGTTGTTGTACTATATTGTTTAGGGAATAATGACAAGGAAAAAAGTATGTATTTGTTTAGTACAGACTTTTTACATTGGGTTCAAGGGATTAAACCCAGGGCTTCATGCACGCTGTAACTATTGAGCTGTCCCCCAGGCCCCTCCAAATATTTTTTGTTCAAAGTTGATGGAATGCACAAATGTGGAGCCCACAGATATGGAGTGACTATAGTATTCTCTTTTGGGAAGAGAGGGATCTGTTTTTTTTCATGTAGCATAATTATTTGTGAGATTAATTCATGTTGTTTGATTCATTCCTTATTATTGCTGAAAAGTATTTGAGTGCACAAATATACCACAATTTATCCATTTTCTTCTTGATGGAATTTGGGTTTCCAGATTTGGGCTATTTCAAATGAAACTACTATGGACAGTAGTGTCAAGTCTTTTTATAAACATGTATCATTTTCTTAGTTAAGCATCTCAGAGTGAACTGGATGAGTCATATTCTAGGTGTCAAGTACTTAAGTTTTAAGAAACTGCCACAGTTTTCTAACTGTAGTTGTACCATTTGGCATTTACCAATGATATATGAAAGTTGCAGCTGCTCTGTATTCTGGCCAATTCCTGGAGAGACCAATTTTTCGGAGTTTTACATTAAGAGATGTGTGCATTTTGTTATGAATTTTCCTAATAACAAAGATGTTAAATAACTTTTCATGCACTTCATTGTGTTTGGTGTACCTTGTCAGTAAGTATCTGTTCAAATATTAACATATTTTATTTTTTAAAAATATTTATTTTTTAGTTGTAGTTGTCAATACCTCTATTTTTTATTTTTATGTGGTGCTGAGGATGTAACCCAGGGCCTCAAATGCGCTAGGCCAGTGCTCTACCGCTGAGCTACAACCCACCCCCAAACATATTTTAAATTAATATCTATCCCCTTAAAAAAAGCATGCTAAGATTTTCATTGGGAATTTGTTGAGTTTTTTAACTCACAAACATAATATATCTGTTTTAAAAATATCTAATTTCTTTCAGTAATTTTATTTTGTAGTTTTTAGTGTGCAGCTTTTACGTCTTTTGTCAAATTTATTCCTAAGTATTTTGTAATTTTTATTCTATTAAGATTATATTGATATTTTAAGTTCCAATTCCTAAATATCTATTGCTAGTGTATAGAAATTCAGTTGATTTCTTTCCTATATTGACCTTGCATTTTAAAGCCTTGCAAAGAACCTATGAGTCCTGGTAACTTTTTGTAGAATTCATCAACTTTCTAAATAGATAATTGTATTGTCCATTAATAAATTCAGTTTACTTCTTTATTTCCAATCTGGATGCATTTCTTTTTCATGCTTTACTGCACTGGTTATAAAATCTATGTGTGGCAGGTATCATATATAATATCTTTTACTCCAAGCAATAACCGATTATTATCAACATCCCTATTTTACAGGTAAAGAGGTTCAAAATGAACTGTTCAACCTTTCTTCCAAGGTCTCCTGGCCCAGAAGTAGTTGTCATTGGTCTCAAACCAGAATTCTGAGAACCCAAAGGCTTCCTTTTAGCACGCATTTTCTATTTTGTATTTCTAGAATCTTTTAGCGTCTGGTTTCTAGTTGGGTGTTTCATGAATAAGTAACATGAAAATCTTATGATAAAGATAGAATTATTATTTCTACACAAGCACCTGAAACTCCTCTCCTGAGGAGAGGCACATCCGAGTCTGTTTTTAGGCTTGCACGAAGAATAGTCATTCCAAGTTTATTAAATTCTGTTTCGCTCTTTTGCACTGGACGCCACGAATTTTTAACCTTTTCGTCAGAGAAATGCCTCATTTTTTGAGAATGCTGGATATCGGAGTCCGCTTTCCACAGGTCCCAGTAAGGCAAGAACCCGTGTTTCCCGGTGCTCAAGACTTTCAAATTTGGGGCTCCAGGCGGGAATACTGAAGCTATCGGTTAGCGAGTCATGGCGATCCCATAGGACCTCTTAGCTTCTTCCACTCCTTCTCCACTACCCATCCCTATCTACACTTCTCGGCTCTTGGGTGGAAAACGCTGCGCCCCAAGAGAGTCATCACACAGCAACCTCCCCCATAGCCCCCAGAGGCAAAAGACAAACGAGAGGTACGCGGCTTCAGCGTGAAAGACTAGAGCGGCGGAAACGCCTCACGTACGTGTTGCCGTCACGCCGACGCCTGGCCGCACGGATCCCGCCCACAGCGCGGCGGTCCGGTTTCCGGCGGGAGCCTGGACCACCAGGCGGAAGGAAAGCTGTTGCCGGTGATACCTGAGCTGCCCTTTGCGGTGGTACCCGCCAAAATGCCTCACTTGGAGAATATGGTCCTTTGTCGCGAGTCCCAAGTCTCCACCTTGCAGTCCCTGTTTGGAGAGGTATTGTGGTGAAACTGTTGTATAACTCCTTAGGCAAAACATTTACCTGGTCTTGCCACTCGTTCCTGTTTTGTGGCGGGGTGCGGGGTGCGGAGTGGGGGTGGGGAATGGTGTTTCAGGGGTTATAGACCGTCTCGTATGTTGCGATAGGAGGTGTTGTAGATATGTCTTGCACTTTCACCCAAAGTATCTTGTCATTAACCCCTGTCAGAGAATACTGCAGAGGGAGGGTCGGCCTCTGTTAAAGGACGTTGGCCAGTAAATGTTCTTTTTTACACATGCCATGCTTTTTAGATGATGTTAGCTCGAAGTAGCTACTAGAAGTTGCGTGTGATCTTACCCCAGCAGAACAGAACCTTGTATGACAGATGAGTTTGCAGAATACTATTGAAATATATTTTCACAGGTTTAAATGAAGTAGTTTGTTTAAGTCAAGTGTAGACAGTGGTGGTTTTCAAAGCCATCAAGGGCCAAAGCAGTGCATCAGGCTTAAAAATTCAGCAGCTTTTCCAGAATTGTAAAAGCTGAAGGGGTCTACCCTAGGCTTCTCTCCTTGTCTAATAACGCTAGAGGAGAGATGGTTTTCTGGATGAACACAGCTAAAGAGTCCTTTCCATAGGCAGGGTGGGTAGCATTAACCAATTAACAACTTAATCTGTTTTTTTATTGTTTTCTGTGTACCTTTTGCTTCAAACTCACTAATTAGGCTTAGAATTAATCAGACTTGGACCTTATCTGTGAACCATATTTTAGTTTACTTTGATCCAGAAATGTTGGATGAGAGAAGAGGCCTGTGAAGTGTTAGTGGAAAAGTCCCACCCTCTATCTAAAGGGACACTGTTAATTAGGGAAGTGAGAGGTCAACAACTACATTCTTAGTCAGTTTTCTAGTTATAATGCTTTCATTTGTACTTATCCCTATTATTACTGAAACATTTTTTGCTGATTCCTTCTCTGGATATGATAAAACCCAGATCACTGCAACCAAGAGTGCTTCCCCTGAAAAATAATATTGGCAAATAGTGATTAGTAGTATTGATTTAGTAATGGATTATAGAAAGGGTTTTGATTTTTGCTGTTAACAGATCATGTTTAACCATTACTTTTCTGCAAGGTACTGTTCACATGAGAAATCCAAAGAACTGCTGTAACAAAGAACTACAACAACAATAATCAGTTTATGTTTCTTAACAGAATTCATTTATTGATTCAGTTAAATATTTACTGAGCCAAGCACTATGCCAGATTCTGGCTTATTATAGTTATTAGGCAGGTTTAGAAAGGTGAAATGTTAAGTAACCATGTAAAAGTTTGCTATAATTCTGGATAATAATAGAAAAAGATGTTATAAGGTGGGATTTTACTAGGCATTTAATAGTGGATGTAGACAAGTGTTGTAGGATTCCAGAAAATGAAATTTAGTGTAGCTTGGGGAAAACTCCTAAAGCATGGTCTTGAGCTTCTTTTTAAAGGTGATATATATTATTTGGATAGCAGAGGTGCTCAGTAATATGCATTTAATTTTTGAGCCAGTTAACTTTAAGAGATTATTACAAACAAACTTAAGGATTCGTGCATTTAGAAATGCATTTTGTAACTTTTAAGTCTGAATTTAGCAGTTAATCTGCTTTTATCATAGGTATATGCCCCATAGAAAGTGCTTTTTTTTTTTTTTTTTGGTATAAATCTGAGTTCTTAATTTGTCTTGTAAAAGGTAATGTTTAACTTAGTGATTAGAATGTAATAAGTGTTTGCAACTAGTAGTCCTATCATCTACTAGATAGAAATGATCAAGATTCAACTTTCTTATGAAAGTTACATCATCCAATTTTCTTGTAATTATTTTTAAAATATATATCTCCCCACTAGACTATAAAAACTCTTAAAGTAGATGTTGCATTTTACTGATGCTTGAAATTTTCAATGTGTTATGGTTTTCAGCATTTGGTAATTATCTCATAAATGTTCATTGAATGAATGAAGTATGTTTGTAGTATTGATTAGACCAATAAAGTGGCCTTTGATCATTTTTATTTTTTGTAGGCTGCTGACTTAATATACTGCAGGAGGATCTTGCAATTAAATTAATTTTTTTTTTTGAAGTGCTGGGGATCAAATCCAGGGCCTTACACATGTTATGCAAGTGCTTACCACTGAACCTACTCCCCTAGTCCCAAAATGTATTTTGAAATATATACTATACAGATTTTATGAATGTTTGACTAGATGAAATGTATACACTCATGCTAGAGTCAGTGAGTGTGCATAACCCAGAAGTATTCTATATGTTTTCCTCAGAATGATAACTTTTGAAATGTATTCCAACCCAGTGGTTGTCTATGCTTCTTTTCAAACTTTAAAACGTACAGTGAAGTTGCAACCTGCAAGGGCATTAGATTGCTTAAAAGGATTAAGATTAAAATGGAGCACAGACAAAATTATCCTTGTAATAGTCCCTTAAGCCTCTTAGAAAGTTGAGAATACCAGAGTGTATATTGTAAACTTGTACAATAACAAAAGCATAAGCATATAATGTATAGCATATAAGAAAATATGCCAAATATAATTTTACAAATAATTTTATAACAGAAGAAGTACTGAGAGTTGAATTTACGCTTAAAATGAGAGGATGAATCTACTGTATGTTCACTATTAAAGTAGTTTGGACTGAGTATTTTACTATACCACATAAAACTTTTTCATAAATTGATAAATGTTCACTTTCTGTGTATGTGTAGGCTAATATTTGTCTTTTCTTCCCTAGAGACATCATTTCAGCTTTCCATCCATTTTTATTTATGGACATACTGCCAGTGGAAAGACCTATGTAACGCAAACTTTGTTGAAAACATTAGAGGTAAGAATAACCCTAAAGTCGATGTTGATTTTTTACTTATAGACTCCTAAAAATGGAAGGGATCTGAGAGATTATTTAGTCCAGTTTACCTTTCTCTGAAGGAATGTCTTCTGCATAAAACATTTCTGTCCAAGTTTTGTTTGAATACCTTCGATTAGTGTAAACTTCAAAATTCCTTAATTACTAGATAAGTTGAATCTTTTTTTTTCTTTTTTTTTAAAAGAGAGAGTGAGAGAGGGAGAGAGAGAGAGAATTTTAATATTTATTTTTTAGTTATCGGCGGACACAACATCTTTGTTTTGTATGTGGTGCTGAGGATCGAACCCGGGCCGCACGCATGCCAGGCGAGCGCGCTACCGCTTGAGCCACATCCCCAGCCCCGATAAGTTGAATCTTGACATTAGAAAGTTATCTTTAAGTTGAGACAGATTTTCTTCTCTCTTTCTTTGGCTGATATTGGGGAAATACAGACATATCAGTAAGTTCTTTTACAAATATGAAAATCTGCTTCTTTCATACTATAATGGTTAAGACCTTGGGGTTTAGAATCTGGCAGACTTGTGTTGCTCATGTGAACTAACCACTTAGTGCCTTCCCCATCTGCAAACTAGGAAAAATTGTGACAACCTTTGGGATTATTATGAGAACTAAATGTTAATACATGAAAAATGCTTGCCACAGTAGTTAGTGTATAGTAAAACTGGTAAAGGGTAGCTGCTATTATTTATGAGTATTGCCATGCCCTCTTTCATATCCTAAGCTGAGGATGGGCAGTACCTATCTAATGGGCATAGCTATGTTTCACAGCAACTATATATACAAAACATGTGGCCAGCCCTCAGGCTTTGGTTTGCTAACCTCAGTCCTACTCTACCTCTGAGGATGCAGCCTCAATGCTCTAAATTTTGTGATAATGTTTACCTACATCAGCTGTGATTTTTGTGTTGTTTTTCCTTGGCTTTATACTGAGTTTCTTGAGCTCATTCCCAAGCACCAAACAGTGCTTAGCACATTTCAGCTTGTGGGCTTTAGCCTTTGATCCCAAAGATCTTCTGTGCATTTTTAAAATACAACTGTTGGGCTCTATACTCAACTTGCCAACTTTAGAATCCAAGTGTACAAGGTCCTGACTGAGACATTTGCATTTTTGCAAATTGGTTCTGCCAATTTGGAAAGCAGTATGGAGATTCCTGGGAAAGCTGGGAATGAAACCACCATTTGACCCAGCTATTGCCCTTCTCGGACTATTCCCTGAAGAACTTAAAAGAGCGTACTACAGGGATGCTGCCACATCGATGTTCACAGCAGCACAATTCACAATAGCTAGACTGTGGAACCAATCCAGATGCCCTTCAATGGATGAATGGATTAAAAAAATGTGGCATCTATACACCATGGAGTATTACGCAGCACTAAAAAATGACAAAATCATGGAATTCGCAGGGAAATGGATGGCACTAGAGCAGATTATGCTTAGTGAAGCTAGCCAATCTCTAAAAAACAAATACCAAATGTCTTCTTTGATATAATGAGAGCAACTAAGAATAGAGCAGGGAGGAAGAGCAGGAAGAAAAGATTAACATTAAACAGAGACATGAGGTGGGAGGGAACAGGAGAGAAAAGGGGAATTGCATGGAAATGGAGGGAGACCCTCATTGTTATACTAAATTACATATAAGAGGTTGTGAGGGGAATGGGAAAATAAACAAGGAGAGAAATGAATTACAGTAGATGGGATAGAGAGAGAAGATGGGAGGGGAGGGGAGGGGGTATAGTAAAGGATAGGAAAGGTAGCAGAATACAACAGTTACTAGTATGGCATTATGTAAAAATGTGGATGTGTAACCGATGTGATTCTGCCATCTGTATTTGGGGTAAAAATGGGAGTTCATAACTCACTGGAAGCTAATGTATGCTAATGTATGAAATATGATATGTCAAGAGCTTTGTAAGGTTTTGAACAACCAATAAAAAAAATAAAAAAAATAAAAAAGAAGAACCTGTGTATGAAGTGTCCAGAAAATACATGTTGAATAAAAAGCTTGAAAGTCAAATAAGGAAGTTTCATATTGAAGAACTGTATTTCATTTTTTTTTTAATTGTCAATGGACCTTTATTTTATTTATTTATATGTGCTGCTGAGAATCAAACCCAGTGCCTCACACATTCTAAGCAAGTGCTCTACAACAGCCACAACCCCAGCCCTGAATTCCATTTTTTAACACTGTAATTTTTGCTCCTCCTTAATCAGTTTAATCTCTTTTGATTCTCACTGCTTCAGGAATAGGTACAGAAGTATGTACTTAGAATATGTTGCTATGAAAGGTCTTAGAAAGCACAAATGCAGTTAAGCAAGAAACCTAAATTAGAGACATTGTAACTCTTATACATAAGGGAATGAGCTTGAAAGGGGTTAGCAAATGTTGATACAACTGCCCAAGATAAATATTAAGTAGCCTTTTACACAGAGAGGAAAAAAGCCTCCTTATTGGTAATGAGGTTTAAAGAATGTCACTAAACATAGTTATAGCTTTCATTCTTTGTGCCACAAATGCCACAAATTACCTTCCTCTGAATGATCAGTATTGCTTTTGTGATTTCATTTTAAGAACAGATTATATTTCCTTATTACTTGTAGGGAATTACCTCATTTTGATAGTTTAAACATACATCAAGTTCTTATAATTCTCATTGGAAGATTATTTTGGCTTCTAACTCTTAAAATTCTTTTTTTAACCTGAGTTCTTTCATCATGAAATATATTTTCTTTAAATTATAAATATGAGATTCCCTCTAAGAATTTTAGCATTCAAATGTACTTGGGTTTCTTTATAAGAATTGTTCAGAGGAGGGGCTGGGGTTGTAGCTCAGTGGTAAGGTGCCTAGCACATGTGAGGCACTAGTTTTGATCCTCAGCACCATAAAAAAAATAAATAAAGTTAAAAAAATAATTGTTTAGAAAAAACTTGTAGTTTGCTTTGAATCATTGTAGAAAACAAATGGCAAGCTCAAAAGAAAAAAATCAAAGTGAGTTTAATGAAGACACTATTTTCTAAAAGTTGAGAGTTTTTAAGGGAGCCAAGAAGAATAGTGACGCACCAGGGCCTTTACTATTGAAGGGACTCTAGATAGGACCTGTTATAAGAATCCAGCAAGAATTGTAGCCTTAGAAAGAAGATGGGCTGCTCAATTGGAATTTGGTATTTGATAGAAGAATGTAGCCAGACTGGGTCACTGGATGTGGGGAGGAGGTTCATGGGAATAAGAGTAGCTCCTGCTACTCTTCTTTAGTCTCCTGATGCTTTTTCCCATTTGTTTCTCTAAACAGCTAGAAAATAAAAGAATCTGGGAGATTTAGTCTATAGTGGTCAGGTTCCTGGGGCACAGGGAAACTTGGAGAATGGTAGTGCATAAATATAGAAAGGGAGCCAGGTGCGGTGGCTCACGCCTGCAATCCCAGCAGCTTGAGAGGCTGAGATAGGAGGATTGCTGGTTCAAAGCCAGCCTCAGTGACAGTGAGGCACAAAACAACTTAGTGAGACCTTGTCTTTGAATAAAACAAAATAGGGCTGGAGATGTGGCTCAGTGGTTGAGTGTCCCTAAGTTCAATCCCTGCTACCACCCCCCCCCCCCAAATAGAAAGACAAATGTGTATTGCATTTACATTTTCTATTTATACTTTTTGGTTTTCCTTTTCAGCTCCCGCATGTCTTTGTGAATTGTGTCGAATGCTTTACCTTGAGGCTACTTTTGGAAAAGATTTTAAACAAGTTGAGTCATCTTAGTTCTTCAGAGGAGGGATGTTCTACTGAAATAACCTGTGAAACATTTAATGACTTTGTTCGCTTGTTTAAACAAGTAACCAAAGCTGAAAGTCTCAAGGATCAAACTGTATACATTGTAAGTAATTAGATTATGTCATTTCTTATGTGAAAACTGTTTATTAGGTTAGTTCTCTAATAGCTACTATACAAGGTGCTTTGGAGATACAAAAATGTTGGTACTATTCTTTATCTAAAAGGAACTTTGTTTATCAGGAGAATTAAAATTGATATTCACATATGACTGCATGCAGAATGTGATAAGTGATAATCACTGCCTAGTACTGACTAAATCCCTCTGGTATGCTTCTTGAGGTGGTAGCATTTCAAGCACTAATAGAATAATCAGGGTAATTTAGGAAGAAACTAAAGAAGAAAAATTTCAGATGGAGGAAATTGTGTAGCCAAAGGCATGGAATGGATTCCTGGGAATGCCACATAGTCTAGTTGTAGTGTGTTACAAAGCTTGAAAAGAGAAAGTGAAGTCTAGAATGATAGGTGGCATCAAATAATGAAGGGTCTTGAAAACTATACAAAAGCACTTTATTTCGTTTCTTAGGCAGTGAAAGGGCAAGAGTAAAGGTTTTAAGAGTAACAAATATGGCTTAGGAAGATTACTCTGAACATGTGTTAAATATGAATTGGAGAAGGATGAAAAATTTGAATGCTAGAAGAATGGTTTTGAGGCTATTAAGACTATGGATATGAGAGGAAATTTGGGCCTATGCTAGAGTTGGGGCAAAAGTTGAAAATGAAATAAATGGAAAAAGAAAAGGTTAGACTTGTCACTTGTGTATGGGGTAGTTTTGAGGTGAAAAGCAAATTGTTTGATTTTTAGGTGATCTAAGTTTGAATTGTTATTACGTCAATGTGAAAATGACCAACAGACAATTGAAAATATGTATAGTAGTCCCCTATCTGTGGTGTATGTATACATTCCCAAAACTACTTTCAATAAAGCTTTTCTTGGTCTTATACAAAGTGCCAGCATCAGTACTTTTGCACTTTTGAATAATTGCTAAGTAAAATAAGAATGGTTTTGAACACAAGCATTTTGACATTAATCAGTCTAATAACTGAGATAGCTATTAAATGACTAGCAGGTGGAGGTAATGTGGATCCACTTCCTAAAGGGATGATTCACATCCCTTCTAGGATAGTGGGGCAGCGAGAAATTTCATCATGCTAGTTAGAATGGCATGCCATTTAAAACTTATGAATTATTTCTGGAATTTTCCACTTAATAATTTTGGACTGTGGTTGATTATGAGTAACTGAAACCATGGAAAGCAAACCTGCAGATAAGGTAGACTATTGTAATGTGTTTTACATTAGTGAATTTTTCAAAATACTCTTTTTTTTTTTAACCTTTATTTTTTTTTTTACTTCTTTATTTTTGTGTGGTGCTGAGGATTGAACCCAGTGCTTCACATGTGCTATCCAGCACTCTACAACTAAGCTATAACCCCAGCCCACCCCTCTAATCTTTTTAAGAGGAATAATTATCACTGGATTTGGAATTAAATTTTAATATCATAACAACTAAATTATAAATTCACAGAAGGGACCAAATTTTATGCATCCTTGCATCTCCTAAAATGTATAGAATATTTTTATATATTTTCTTCTACATTTTAGTTTTGTTCATTTATATATTCAGCAAAATATTGAGGACTCTTACTAGGGACACTATTCTAGTTATTAGAGATAGAACAGACCTTATTTTTCCCTCTTCTAATTGAGAAAGATAATAAACAAGTTAACATACAGTATGTCAGGTATAATGCATTCATGACATTGAAGAAGAGAACCAAGGGAGATAGGGGACAGTACAATAGTTGTCTTCCTAAATAGGGACATCTTACTGAGATTATGATACCTGAGTAAAATGTTAAAGAAGTTTGAAGCAAGCTGTGAACAAACATTTGTAAAAAGAGTATTCTAGGGAAAGAGATTAAATGAAAGTGCAAAGGAAATTGGGGCATGCCAAGGATGCCTTTGTGGTTGGAATACTGTAAATAGGGTGGGGAGAGGTGGTATTGAGAATCAACTGAAGGGTGCAAAGGTAAAGGCAAGCATGGTAGTGTTGTGGATTGAATTGTTTTCTCCCAAAATTCATATGTTGAACTTTGAGTGCCTGTTATTTTAGAACGTGATCTTATTTGAAAATAAGGTAATTGCCATTCTACTCTGTTAAATGAAGTCACACTGGAGAAGGATAGGCCCCTCATCTAATATGATTTGCAAAAGGAGGAAATTTGGAGATGGACATACATAGGCAGTATGCCATGTAAAGATAGGAGTTGTGCTGCCACAAGTCAAAGAACTACCAGCAATTAGAAGAGAAGTCTGAAATAGATCTTTCTGCAGCACCTTCAGAAGGAATAAGGTGCTTTCAATGCTTCTATTTTAGACAGTAAGTGTAGGCTTCAGCCACCTATTTGTGGTGTTTTATTATGGTAGCCTTTGATTATGATGTAATAAGAAATATATATTTGGTATTCTTTCCATTTCCTGACATAGCTCCTAAAATCCTTGGCATCTCCAAAGTGATATGTTTTTTTGTTTTGTTTTAATTTTTGTGTTTTAACTAATGAGTGGCTGTGGGCTGTGGGCTCCTCAATAACCTCATGATGAAGACTGGTTATTAGGGAAATTAATCAAGTGGGTTAGAACTTTCAGGCCCACAACCTGACCTATTGGGAGGGAGGAAGGACTAGAGATTGACTAATTCACTGGTGACCTATCGTTTTTGTTTTTGTTTTTTTAATTTTTGTAGTTGTGGGTAGACAGCATGTCTTTATTAAATTATTTGTTTATTTTTATGTGGTGCTAAGGATCCAACCCAGTGCCTCTCATGCTAGGCAAGCACTCTGCCACTGAGCTGTAGACCCAGCCCCTGGCCTATTGTTTAATCACTTGTACATACATAATAATGCCTTCGTAAAAATCCCCAAAAGTAAGGAGTTCAGAAAGCTTTCAGGTTGCTGAATACTTAGAGGTACTGGAAGGTTGGTGGACCTGAAAAAGGCATGGAAGTGCTGTTCCCCTCTCCCATACTTTGTGCTATGGAACCTTCAAATAGGCTCTCCTTGAGTGGTATGCCTTTTAATAAACAGGTAGATATATAAAAAAAAGTTTCCCTGCATTTTGTGAGGTGTTCAAGCAAATTATCAAACTATCAAACTCAAGGGTGGGGGGAACCTTCCCTTAACTTGTGGAATCTGATTCTAACTCCAGGTTAGAATTGAATCCAGTTGTAGGATACCCAGTTGATGTCCACAGAGAACTGAAAATTATTTGGTGTGTGAAAAACCCACACATTTGGAAGAGTGAAGAAAACTATTTATTTATTTATTTACCCCTCAGACAGCCCTAGGAAATTAATAGAACTTGTCTCGAGACGTTTGTAATATTCTAGGCAAAACGTTGTGTTGACTAGGACCTGTGAGTAGCAGTGCAAGTGGTTAAAAATGGTCTGGATGGATATGAAAGGTGGGTTGACAGAATTTCCTGATGTATCAATGAAGGAAGAGAGGGCGAAAAAAAGGAAAGAAGTCAAAGATGACTCAAAAGTATTTGAGTTGTCAGGCACAGTGGTGCACACCTGTATCTCAGTGACTCGGGAGGCTAAGGCAGGAGGCTCACAAGCTCAAAGTCAGCATCAGCAATTTAGCAAGGTCCTAAGCAACTTAGCAAGATCCTCTCTCAAAATACAAAAGGGCTAGGAATGTGGCTCAATGGTTAAGCACCACTGGGTTCAATCCTGGTATTAAAAAAAGTACTTGAGCACCTAAAAAGCTGGCATAATCATTATCTGAATTAATACTACAATAGGTGTGCATTGCTAGGAAGGAAGGAGTGATCAGGAATTTGATGTGGACTATTAAGTCCAAGTGGAAGATATTGTAGTTGCACATGTGAATCTGGAGTTCAAGAGAGGTCCAATGTGGGGAAATTATTTAGAAGCAGTGAACATGTAAATTCTATATAAATCTTTGAGACTGGATTAGATTAGCAAGAGAGACTGAATTTGGAAAGAAATGAGTCCAATGACTGAGACTAGGGGATGAGGAAAAACAAACAAGGACTCTGAGAGGAAATCAGCAATGCAAAGACAACTTGGGAGCGTGGTGTCTTGGAAGTCTTGCTGGATTGTCCCTTTCATGGTTTTTCATCTAGAGAGAGTAGTTTTCTGTTGGGGCTTTTTGGTCTACACCTAATGGTCTTTGTGTATTGCTGGCTTCTTTAACTCCACGTCTGGGATATGTGAAGCAAAATGACCAGGTGATGCAAACATTGAAGTCATTCTTCTGTGCCCAAGGTCCCTAGCCATTCTGCCTTCTGCTTTCCACTTTTCAGAGCTTTGTTTTATTTATAATATTCAGGGTTCTTGGCTTTATGTAGCAGAAGGATTAGGAAAAAGCTCATCTCTTGTATCTTCTCAAAAGAGCATAGTGAAGAATATAATGATTACTAGTGCAGCTTGCAGCCTTTCTGTTGATTTATGCTAAGATGACAATAGTTTAAACCACCGTTGTTTTTTGCACCATTATTGCAAATGTTAACATGGTGAAAAAGGCAAAAAATATTTTAGTATTATGACAGTAGTTTCATAAGGTAAGGACCTAAGAATCCAGTGTATCCATAGAGGGTCAGCTATTCAAAACATAGAAGTTGTCTTAGAGAAATGGTAATCAAAAACTGTAATCCTCAAGGAACAAAGAGGAATGATACCAGAATATGTGGCTGACCCCAAAAAATAGAATTTCAAAAACGAGTGACTTTATTAAGGAGGGAGAGTCAATGATTTAGAAATAACCATGAGGAATAAGTCATGGGCCTGACTTATTTTTTAGACCCAATAGATCAAAGTACTTTTGATATACTGGTTCTAAAAAATGTTTTTTTTTAAGACCGTTTTTTTAGACCTAGTAGATCAAAGTACTTTTCAGTAAGTTAGTTGTTAGCTGCCTAGGGATAGAAGATGTATAGATGTTTAATATAGAATATTTTTTAGAGTAACCTTATAGATTGCTAAGCTGTCCAATATATGAATGTAAGCTTCAGTACTGAGAAAGTAATATAGAAAAGTTGCTAAGAATTTTTTTTCTAGTCAGTAAACTAGCTTACAAATCAAGAATCTAGTAGAATGATTCTGTGTAAATTATGAAGGAAAATATTTGGATCTAAGTTATATTTTTACTTCTGAATATTAGTTATTTGATAATGGCTTTTGAAAAAGGACTATTAATTAGAATATCAAAATTATTAAGTACAGTGGTTAATTATTATATCAGAAGAACTATATACTGGTTAAGTTTTTGTGATTGACCAGTTTATTTGAATTAATGTGTGTTCTTCATTTATTTAAATGGAGATTAATGGAAATTTTTCATTATGGGAATGTATGGTGGAGAAACTATCTTTATAGCAATAAATGATTTTAGCTGTATCTTATCCAAACAAATTAGGAATAAAACATTTTTTACCTTTATTTATTTATTTTATTATTTTTTTAAAGAGAGAGACAGAGAGGGAGAGAGAATTTTAATATTTATTTATTTATTTATTTTTAGTTCTTGGCAGACACAACATCTTTGTTTGTATGTGGTGCTGAGGATCGAACCCGGGCCGCACGCATGCCAGGCGAGCGCGCTACCGCTTGAGCCACATCCCCAGCCCTTTTAACTTTATTTTATGTATTTATTATTATTATTTTTAATGTGCTGAGGATTGAACCCAGTTCGTAACATGTGCTAGGCAAGCACTGTACCACTGAGCTATAATACCAGCCCAGAAATAAAACATTTTAAGTATGATCATTTTCACACATTGTTTCAATCTGTCTATAAATAAAATAGATATAAACAACTTGGATTATTTGGGGAAACTTGTATTTCCTGCATCTTAATCTTATTCCTAATTTTATGATTATAATTTGCAATAAGGTTTATTAATGAAATGTAAATGTTTAGGAAATAAAAATAGGTTTCTTTGGAGAAAGAATGATTTTAGTTCTGGACAGAAAAATGCGCAAGATGTTCCTAGGACTTTTTACCATTCTAGAAATCTAGGAACTATCAATGACTATTAGGGTCATTTAAAGAAAGACACAAAAGCCAATTTGAAAGGGAGCTTGGTGGCAAAAAATTGGACAAAAATATAATGAATTAATGGGTGGAATTATTTAAGTATCTTAAACTATAAACTCATAGTGATACTAAAAAAATACATATAAAGCACAAAAGTCCAACTCATTGGTTACCTTGGGAGTTTAACTTAGTGGGGCACTATAGTAGACTGAATAATAGTCCCTGGAGGTATCAGCTCCTAATCTCAGGACCCTGTAAATGCTATCTTTATTTTGAAAAAGTATCTTTTTTCACATGCAATTGAGTGAAGGGTCTTGAGATGGACAGATGTACCTGTTTTATCTGGGAAGGCCTAGAATACAATCACAAGTCTAGGAATAAAGCAAAAGTAGATAGTTAACTACACAGAGGATACTTTGAAGACAAATAATCCAAATGTAATAAAATATAGCATGTGGACCTTTGAATCTTGAATCAAACAAGCTAACAGTAAAATGTTTATGGGATAAGTGGGGAAATTTCTTCAATGTATGTTGATACTGTGGTTATGTTTTCATAAAGAGTCCTTATTTTAAAGCTGCATGCTGACATTTATGGATAGAATGATACAGTATTTGGGATTTGTTTTAAATAATACAGCAAGGCAAGTTTAAAGGGGGGTATAGAAGAAACAAAATCGAAGTTAGGTACAATCAAGAGAATAGTGTGATGAGCCATCACCCAGTTTGAATAATTATTAGCCTTTGGCCAAACTTGTATAATCTGTATGCATCCTGTTGTCCCCTGTATCGTATCATGATACTTATAAATGCCTCATTGTGTATCTCTAAAAGATAAATGCTTCTGAAAAGTCACAGTAGCATTATCATAATACTGGACAAAATTTAATCTTTTTTTAACATGATCAGTTATCTAGTTAGGTAAAGAAGAACTTTTGTACCATGTTATTATAAAGTTCAAGCAAGAGAAGTTTTGTATGATGAAATTCAGAGCTATTTCTGTTTTTCATGGGTCATAGAGTTGTGTAATTTTTGGTTCATGGTAGGTATTTATCTTTTATCAAGTGTAATGAAAAATGCACATGGTTGTATTATATATCTAAGAAAATGCCCTCAGAGTGCCTTATACCATTATCTTTTCTTGGTATTAATGTAGCTATAATTAATTTTCTATTTAGACATTAAAATGTGTTACAAGTCTGTTTTAAGAATGTAAATAACATTTTAAAAGTTAATTCATAATTGGTTTTTGACACTGCATTTTTTTTTTTTTTTTGGAGGTTCTAGATAAAGCAGAATATCTAAGAGATATGGAAGCAAATCTTTTGCCAGGATTTCTTAGGTTACAAGAATTGGTAAGTAACGTGTGAGAGTGTTTTCCCTCACAGTACATCAATAGGTGTTTTCCTCAGTTGATAGATTATGTTGTCACTTTTTTTCACTTTGCTGTGTCATAGGTGAGAATTGGTCTCTTAGTATCAATATCAATATTGATATTGAATTGATAACATTTACTCTTCAGTTATTTTAGGTTTTTATTTCTAATTATAAATTAATCATTCTGTTAAAGAATTTTAGGTGTTTGCTAGAGTACATGACAAGGGGGAAGACTGTGAACTCTACAAGAATTTTATGTTTTTCTTTTTATTTAGTAATCTAAAAGAGAAGGAAATGGCTATTCTGGGTCATCTGAATGGCTATCTTATGGCCACTCCATGTCAGATCTCAGCTTTGTATTTCTGTTTACTGTTGTATATTACTATTTTGTCATGGCCCAATGAGAAGAGACGGGTGGATTTAATATGGATGATTGTCAGATGAATGATAGTTCTATGGAGAAGGCAGGGTTTGGAGTCTTTGAATAAAGAAAGTTGGTGAGAAAATTTATTCTTTACTAATATTAGTGAGTATAGGAATGCTCATTTCAAAAGAGTTATAGCTTTTTTCTGTTTAGGATCATATTCATAAAGGAAGCAAAGAGCTAGTTTGAACCAAACTGTACCATTCATTATTTTTAGTTACTTTAAATTTTGTTGATTTTGTAGTTCATATTTAATAATACATTTATTTTGGTTTTATAATTTTCTAAGTGCTTTGAGCATAAGTAGTTTATACCTACCTAGTTTTATATATTAAAGTACTAAGCAATATTATAATAAAAATTAAGTGAATACTTGGAGATAAATGTTAGAGCATATTCCTTTTTTCAAAGTATATCAAAAACTATTACAAATTTAAGAGTCCTTTTTGGTGTCACTGAAGTCATTGTGTTCCTAAGGTAGACTCTCAAAAGTTCTCATTTAGTCACAGTAGAGGGAGGGAAGGTTTAGAGAGGACAGGAGAGAAGTGTAGCTGCTGGCAGGAGAGAAATATAGCTTCTGGGGTCTATTAGGAAGTTAATGCCACAAAAGTCTATCCTTTCCCAGTTGTCCCCACCTTCCTTTCCTTTTGTTTGGTGTTTATATGGGAGGGTTATTATTGTTGCCAGGATTTTCTTTTTTTTGCATAACCTCCTCCACTCTTTCCCACTGCTTTATTGTAAGACTCCCCATCAGATACCCAGAGGGCATGTTTGTCCCCTTGCCCTTTCAGTGTAGATTGACATCCTTTCCTCCACATCCTTGGTGATGGTGATCATATGTCCCTTCCCATTAGTTAGGCCTTCCACTGTTTTAGTTTTAATTATTGAAGCTGTTCAAATAAAATTAAAAGTTTACAGTAATCTTAATTCTACCAGAACAGAGAATTAAGCTTTTGACATTTCCAAAACATGCTTGATTTTTAAAAGTGTATTTCACTTAGAGAACTCTAATGAAAGCATTTTTATTATTTATCTGAGGAAAACTAAATTTAAGAGTATACCATAGTAAATCTCAACATCATGTACATTCACATAACACTAATTAAAAAAAAATAAAAAGTAAATAGAAGAAAGATTACCAGCAGAGTAGAGGAAGGGAACAGAGGGGGAGGAGGAGGGGAGGGAAAAGGTAAATACTGGGTACTGAACTAGAATAAATTATATTCTGTGCTTTTATAATTACGTCAAAATGATTCCTATTTTATGTACAACTAAAAAGAACTCATAAAAACCATTATATACTGAAAGTACTTTGAGATGAACAGTTGAGAACATCACTAATTTAAAATTTAAAATCTTTTCAGACTTGAAATTTTTTATTTTTATTTTTATTTTTTTTACCCTGTACTGGGGATTGAGCCCAGTGATACCCTACCACTGACGTACATCCCCAGCCTTTTTTGAAGTTATTTATTTTGATACAGAATCTAAGTTGCCCAGGCTGACCTAAAACTTTCAGTCCTCCTGCCTCAGCCTCCCAAATACCTGGAATTATAGGCATGCATCACTGCATCCAGCTTCTCTTGTATTTCTAACTGATTTTATAGAATACTTTTGCATGTGCTTTGTAATCAGGATTGTGGTTAGAACATACTTTCCTAACTAGAGAAATAATTTCAGAGATTCTTAAAAATTGATGAGTTTATAAAACAAAAAGTGTACTCTTTTCCTCTCATTTATAAAGAAGATATATTTTCTATAAAATTATTCATTTATTGAACTCAGCTATCTTTGTTAACCAAAAGAATGCTTTTCTAAGTAGTGAAAATTGGTATATAAGATGCATACGAGTAGTTGGGCACAGTGGCACTTTCCTGTAATCCCAGCAGCTTGGGAGGCTGAGGCAGGAGGATTGAGAGTATAAAGCCAGCCTCAGCAATTTAGCAAGGCATTAAGCAACCCAGTGAGAGTCTGTCTCTAAATAAAAGAAAGAAACACACAAGTAAGGAATCAATAACTAGTAAAACACCACAACAGTATGGTGTGATTTATCTATGAGATTAGACCCTAAGAATACTTGCAGACAAAAACAGCTAACATTTGCTTTGTCGGCCTAGAAGATATCTAAAAGAATATGGGGAAATTTTTAATTATGTGGAAAATGAAGAAGTGTGTACAAATAAATTCTAGCTAGCATATAACAGACATTTGTGGCCACTCTGTAGAAGGATAACAGACACATTGAGCTTTTTCTTTTCATGTTACTTTTGTATACTAATTGTAATTTCTAAATATACAATTAGCATCGGTTATTTTAGATGCTAAGATTCATCATTACTTGTATAGCCTTTGAGAAAACCTCAAGTTTTCCTAGTTTTATGAATTAAATAGAATGGCATATCTGCTCTTCTTCAATTCCATATTTCTTTTTCTTTGAGTTACTCTGGCTATTTTAATGAGAAGTGCTGGGTTTTGCCTTATTTGTTTATGGATTAAAAACTTGTGGTTTTTAAAAAATTGTCATGAAAGGTTTGTCTTAGTTTTTCAAGTGACAATTCTTTTTAATTTCTATGAAATGAGTCCTGTGTGACTGTCCTAGCATTCATGTGTAACTGAAATGTTGATTAACCTACAAATTTTATGGAAATTCCAAGTAATTTTGTCTGAAAATATGCAAATGGTTGAGCTCCTTGATTAGGTTTTCAAACATGGTTTATTAATATGCAGATAATTTGTTATATGTTAGAGCTTTGCTATATTTATTTGAAGAAAAATCCAAATGGAATTACCTCTCTGATTAACATTTTTAAATTTAAAGTTATTTTATTTCTCTTTCTTTTACAGACGGACAGAAATGTGACTGTTATCTTTCTCAGTGAAATTATTTGGGAAAAGTTTCGTCCAGATACTGGGTGCTTTGAGCCATTTGTCTTGTATTTCCCTGATTATAGCATAGGTAAATTTTAAAACATTGTTTTGAATAATGATATTCAGGAAAATGTTTTGTTTGACATATTCAGTTATAATCTTCAGATTGGAATAGTTTGATGTCTTAAACTTAAGCTGCCGGTCTCAAATAAAATTCTTACATTTTATTTCTGCACTTACATAAGTTTTATTCTGATTCTGTGAGGGACTGTTCTTGTATAATTATTATTTTTGAATGAGTAGCTTTCCTATAGTTGTGCTAATGGTATATTTTCATTTTTTTGGTGCTTTAAGATGTGTATATATTGTGATTATAACATACACACAAATAGGAATCAGTTTGGTACAGCATATTAAATTGTATTGGAATCTAAATTTGTCATGTACCTTGTGTTCAGTACACATATGGAATATATCTTGATTATATAAATCCCATTTTGTATTACTGTGATACCATACCAGTTGCTAGCCCTATGTTTCTACTTTCTTGGGGGTAATATGTAATTTTCAATTTTATAGGTCTTGATGATATTTGTCTTTGGAAGAAAACAATGACTTTTTGTGCTGGATATCTTTGCAGCTTAATATTGGGCTATCATGATGCAAAAGTGACACTTACAGTTCAGAGATTATAACTGTGAAGTATAAAGTGGTTAGCAGTGTATGAGAAAAAAGCATTCTATGACCTTGGCCTCCTTAACACTATCCCTCTAAACTAATCAGCTGTAAACGTTCATTATTAAGATCAACACTTTTTTGCCTGTTGTCATAAGAATGGCAGCCAGATAACACCTCCTGCTTTAGCTTATTAATTAAAAAATAATTTTTAAAGGAACCCAAAATAGATGGAGTCCTTATTTATGAAAATCACAAAATAAGGAAAAGAGAAAATGGATAAATCAACATATTTCATTTAAACTTTTCTTTTTAACTATGTTATAACTGTTTGTAGTTAAATTTTTTCTTGTCCTATTCTAAGTATTGAAAAGTTGCTTAGAATTTAAGTGAATTACTAAAAATGTTGACTTTCTACATCTTAGTGAAGTTAAAGTCTGATATAATTAATTTTAGACTTGGGTTAAAAATTTTAAGCTACAAAGCAGCATAGATACATTTTGAGGACAAAATTAAATATAGTGATCTTTTTAATTTTGTTGAGAATAGGATAATATTTTGAAAGTATATAGTAATGGATCCATGTTAAATTTGATTATTACCTTTTACATGTCAAGTCTTTTTTAAAGCATAGGCATGATAATTAGATAAAAAGTAACAAAGAATAAAACATTAATTGATAAACCAAATTATGATTAGAATAAATTAGTTGGAACCAGGGCAAAGGGATGAAATTAGTGGTTAATATCATCCAATGACGCTAACTTGATTCTTGTGTCGTCTTTAGGAATGTGGTGTCTAATGTTAAGGCCATTTCTCAGCATTTATGGCTAGTGACCCAATTTAGAAGTCTTATTTTTTGATCTTTTATCAAATGCAGACTATGTCTTTTGGGAATGTGTTTGTTTCAGATAGATTATAGTGCTTTGATGAGGTTTTGGTTATTGTGTCAGTCAGGATAGGTATTATGCTCAGGTAACAATCTAAAAATTTTAATGACTTCTTATTTCCCAACTTTGTGCTAATGCTGTCTTACATTTTACTCCTACCTTTATTATAAACTTCATATTATTATTTGAATGTCAGTGAAATAAAAAGTCAAAAAAGAAAATGCCTTTTATTCATCTGCTTGGAGCTTTTTGTGCTTCTCAAATCTATGAATGTAGTTTCCTCCAACTGAGGAAAAGTTGTAGCCGTTTTTCTTGGTAGTCCCCTGCTGACTTTTCTGTTTTTTGGTGATTGCATTTTATTTAAGTTAGGTCACTTGCTATTTTCCCACCGAAAGTCCTTTTTTATGTATTTAAATTTGAAATCTTCTTTTCTCTCTGTTTTACTAGGTAAAGCTTTTGTTTCTACGTCTGTAAATTCACTGTTTTTTTCCTATGAGTATTTAATCTGAAGTTAATCTCATCCAGTGGGATTTTTCATGACAAATTTTATCGTGCTTTTGTTTTCCTTTATATCCTTGAGTTTGTGAACATATTTTAAACAGTTGTTTCAGTGTTCTTGTCTATTAATCTCATTTTTTCTTCATTTTGTGTTTGTTTCTGCTAATTTTTTCTCCATTTTGCTTATCCCTTATGCTTTTTTGTGTAGCTATTAGTTTTTATTTTGTTATAGGCAGTGTTTTTTGTTGTGCATTGGGTTTTCCTCATGATAAGCGTCTATAATTATTTAAAAATATATTTGACCATTTTGAGGCAATTTTTAAACTTTTTTGGATAAGAGATCTGGAATAGCTTTTATTTCAGGTTTAATTTTATTTCCACTTCTAAGACATCATCCTTCTGGAATCTCTACTAAATGCTCTATTTATTCAGCATGGTTTCTGTATACTGACTGGTAGTAACAGGAATAGTTCACAGCCCTGTGTGAGCAGTGAAATTATTTGACTTACAATTTTCCAGTAATTGTTTTTTCCCAGAACTTGTTCTTGTTTAGCATTATGGGGTTTTACTCTAGGCATACACAAATCAATATTCAGCAAAGACTTGAGGAGAACTGCTTTGCATATTTCTGTTGCTCTTTTTCTGTTAACATCTTCCTCTTGGGTATTTTGCCCTGCAAATTCAGTCCTTAAGTCTGTCACCACAGCCTCTGTATCTTCAATGAAGTTTGTGAGTTCCTTTTGTGACTTTCCTTATACCACAGTGTTAAAATGACCCTTGGTTAGAAAGACTGAACAATAGCATGACTCAACTCATTTCCTTTCGTTTTCAGATATCACAGTCTTTTAGTGTCTGTCCAGTGTTTGAAAATGTTCTTTTTCTGTATTGGGTCCAGCATTTTTTTTTTTTAATCACAGGAGAATATTTCTGAATCCTCTTATTCACAATTGGAAGCTAAAGTTTCTCTTTAAGTTAAGAATAGATTTTCTTTGTGTGTTAGACAATATTTTGAAAGTGAAATTTTAAGATACCAGGAGAAAAATCAAAGTTTCTCTTCTCCTTTATTTACTACTTGGTGGTGCAGTTTTCAGCGTTCTGATAGAAATAATTTTTTTTTCCTTCATGACTTTAAAATAATAGTCCTGAACTATTAGATCTGACACAACTTCCTAAATGTAAACTTGTACTCTAAAATTTCATCTGTAGACTGTAACTAAGCAGCTAAACTACTTTTACAACAATGCATTTGGGGTTCTGATTTCTTAGAAGACGTTCATTGGGATTGACATTGACCAGTGGTAATACCTAAATTAATTTTCTTACGGGATATTGAAGATTACCTAAATTGGGTATCTAGACAGAGATGTTTACAGGGCACTCAGGAATGTAGTCTGAGCTTTTAAAGTTCATCTGTCTGACCATCTACTTTTTCCTTTTTTTCTCTTTCTTCCATCCATCCAGTTATTTGGCATCTTTTATATCTATTTTTATTTCTAAGTTTTAAGGTACCTTTTAGAAATTTTCAGTGTATCAGATAATTTCCCATGCATAATTAAAAAAATTATATTTAAAGTTTGCTATCAGAGAGGGAAAGTACCTAAGATCCAAAGTCAAATTTTGACATTTTGTGAAAAAATTTTCAGGGTTTTGATAGGAAAATGCAAATCCAATAAGTTTTCCCTTTAGTATAATATTCGAAGTATAATATTTTAAGCATGAAACTAGGCTTTGAAAGTGGTTTTTTGGTCAACTATCCTAAGAGACTTTTTATCTGAAGTTATTGCAAAAGACCTTTACATTCTGGAACTGGTTTTAAAGTACTAGTCATAGTCAGAGTTCTTAACCCAGAGGACTAAGGAGACCATTGCACCAAGAAGCAGACAACATTACAAAAAGGAATGAATGAATAATTGATTCATGCACTATAACTGGAGAGTTTTGGGTAATAGGTAATTATTTCTCTTTATTTTAATTGTCCTATAACATGATAGTTTCAGCAAAATAAAATATAAGTTTAGGACCATAAACATATAATTTATATATAGAACTTGAGATAAAAGAGAAATAGAGCAAAGATACCAAATTTGTAGGAAGAAAACACACTTGGTAAAAGGGGAAATGACAAAGTAAGGATTGGCATCAGACAATGATAATTATAAAAACATTTATGAATTCTTTTCATTTTATAACAAATGAAGAGCATAGTCTAGTGTGGTCATAGTTTGTGTATTACCCCTTCTTTTTTTTTTCCTAGTTGATTTACTTAGTAGGCAGAATAATAAGCTAGAATCCATATTATTATTCACCCTTTATTGATTTTGCCTACAAGAAGATTCTTGAGATATTTTTTATGTCATGGTTTCACATTTGTTTTAAGTAGTGTTTAATAATTCTTTTTAGAACATCAAAGTTGATAGCACAACTAAAGTTTCCAAAAATTCAAGTTTAAATATACATATTTATATTTCTATAAAAAGACCAATAATAGCAGTATGTTATGCATCAATAGCAGCAACAGCTTTTCCAGGTTCTACAGTCATCTGAACAAAATTATAGAGACATCCAGCACATTCCATTAAAAAAAGGGGAGGGGGAGTAAAAAAATAAAACAAAACCCAAGAAAACAGTGATTCAATTTTGACACTAATTACCAGGAATCAGGCTAAGGGTTTCACAAGACTGCACCCACTTTAAATGCCTATTGAGTCTCAAATTTCTACTTGTACTTCTGAAAACTGGATGTAAATTGAGGATTCTCATGATCCCTTTCTCCAGTTCAATAATTTGCCAGAATGACTCACAAAACTTAGGAAAACATTTTTATTTACTTTTACTATTATCCATTTGTTATGAAGGATATTATAAAGGACACAAATGAATAGCCAGATGAAGAGGTAAGGTCTGGAGGGTTCCAAGCACAGGAACTTCTCTCCCTGTGGAGTTAGGATGTACTATCCTTTCAGCTCTCTGAAAGGGGTTTTGATGGAAGCTCCATTATATTGTCATGGTTAATTAAACCATTGGCCATTGGTGATGAACTCAATCTCCAGACTTTATCTTTACCCTGGAGGCTAAGGGGCGGAGCCCTAGTTCTGATGCTGTGTAGGGGCCCACTAGTGTGAACTTGTGAATTAATAAGGTGCTCCTGTCGCCTGTCATTTCAGGAAATCCCAAGGATTTTAGACCAAGAACTGGGTACATGTGTGTGTGTGTATCACAAATATATGTATGTCATATATATGTATGTCACATTTGGGATTATATATATATTCACAAAATCGTACTTTTCAATTCTAATCTTGTAACAGTTTTATTATTCCTTAATTCTTGCTGAGACTGAGGGGTTTTCTTTTTTCTTTTTTTTTTTTTTTAAACCTTTGTCAAATGCTAGAAGATCTGATTAGGTGCTGTCTTAATCATTCTAAGTTAATTTATGTTCTGTGAACAGGGCACCTTCAAAAGATCTTATCCCATGATCGTCCTCCAGAATATTCACCTGATTTTTATGCTGCCTACATTAATATTCTTCTTGGAGTTTTCTATACTGTTTGTCGGGATTTGAAAGAGCTTAGACATCTGGTGAGTGAGCGTATTACTTAAAAAAAAATATATATCTTTTAATCTTTTTCCATATAGAAATAGTGTAAGCTATGCTGAAAGCTGAAAATGTACTCTGGAAATTTGGTCATGGCTTTTTGAGGCTGATGTGTGAGGTTTGTACACACTGTGACCAGATTAGAAAACTTACACATTCATCATTACTTAGAAAAGTGACATTTTTTTTTCTTCATTTTCTTTCTTCCTCTTTTCTCTAATTTCAAAAAATGTAGGAGTCCATTAAAATAAAAATGAAGGATATCAGGAAGTTGTTAAAACTTAAGCAGTTTTACATTTCTTTTTTTTTTTTTTTTAAGAGAGAGAATCTTTTTTTTGAGGATGGACACAACACAATGCCTTTATTTTATTTTATTTTTTTAATGTGGTGCTGAGAATCGAACCCAGGTTGCGCACATGCTAGGCGAGCGCTTTACTGCTGAGCCACAATCCCAGCCCTTAGATTTCTTTATTACTTTTTTGAAATGCATTTTTTTCCGGATTTTATGTGTATGGCTATTGGCCTATAATCTAGATAGATATGAGGATAGTAAGAAACCTTAATTACAGGTATTTCATTAACCACCAACTTTGAGTTAGTAATTTTTATATAAAAAATTCTTTTAATATTTTTGAAAATTTACAAGTTATTTTTGTAATCCAGAAGCAGTCTGGAAAAGGATAATGTTTAATTTTTTCTTTGACTCTCTTACTTTAATTGTAGAGTTGTGTTTATTTTCTCTCTTTGTTTTTTAGTTCTCTCTTTATCTTTCTGGGTTTTGTTTTTTTTTTCTGTGTGTGTGTGTGTGTGTGTGTATGTGTATCTTTTTCTTTTAAATTAATTAACTTAATTACTTTTTATTTTGTCTTTTTTTTTTTTTTCCTGTTTTCCCTCTTAGAAACCTTCAATTAATGCTTAAGATCTTATTCTCCAGTTAACAAAAGTCAGTAATATATCTAAGGCTGGACAACAATTACTTTCAAAGTAAAGATTTTATCCTTCTTGGGACATTTTCTTTGCTTTTCCTTTCTTTGCTGTGAAAGGTAGTACTTAAATATTTATTTAAATAGTATTTAATATGTGTTGGAATGTGTGTTGGAGACAGAACATAGAAAAAGATGACCATTTAAAATTATATTCACATTTAGATTTCAGGTGTCGTCACATTTACTTGTATATTTCAGGCATTTTCTCAGTTGAGATTAAAAAAAAAAAAAAAAAAAAAGCTATTCTAGTTCAATCTTAGCACTAACAAACACAACCCTCCAGAAGTAAGATGCCTTTTGGGACCTCTGGCACCCAGTGGAAATGACAGACAATAGAAGGGACTTAAAAAGAGGAGACAGGGAAAGTGAAAGATTCCTGGAGTCAGGGGCAGATACTCCTCCTTTGTCTTTCCTGGTGAATAACTTGTAGTTAACACTCCTTTGTATTTGACTTTTGTAGGATTCCATGCTGTCAGCCACTTTAAAATAGATTATAAAGTATAAGGAAAATTCAAAATATTTTTAGGAAAAGAATGTAAAGGGAGAAAATACATATATTTAGGTGTGGTATTTTTTTAAAAATCCTTTGGGATTCACTGAAGAGTACTTTTACATATAGATTTACTTATACTTTTACTTATAGGTTAGAGTGTTTTAACATATTCATAAGCTTGAAATATAGTTTAAGTCTAAAAAACAAATGCCAAATGTCCTCTTTGATACAAGGAGAGCAACTAAGAACAGAGTAGGGAGGAAGAGTATGAAAAGAAGATTAACATTAAACAGGGATGAGAGGTGAGAGGGAAAGGGAGAGAGAAGGGTAACTGCATGGAAATGGAAGGAGACCCTCATTGTTATACAAAATTACATACAAGAGGAAGTGAGGCGAAAGGGAAAAAAAAACAAGGGGGAGAAATGAATTACAGTACATGGGGTAGAGAGAGAAAATGGGAGGGGAGAGGAGGGGGGATAGTAGAGGATAGGAAAGACAGCAGAATACAACATACACTAGTATGGCAATATGTAAAACAGTGGATGTGTAACTGATGTGATTCTGCAATCTGTATACAGGGTAAAAATGGGAGTTCACAACCCACTTGAATCAAGTGTGTGAAATATGATATGTCAAGAACTATGTAATGTTTTGAACAACCAATAATAAAAATTTAAAAAAATATATAGTTTAAGTCTTTATAATATAATATTAAAAACGTTTAAAAAAATCTTTTGAGCATTGGAGGGAAAATTACATATTTGTTTTCATCAGCTTTTTTGCCACTGTGACCAAAAGACCTGACAAGAACAATTTTAGAAGTGGAAAAATTTATTTGGTGCTCACAGTTTCAGAGATCTCAGTCCATAGACCTTCAGTGCCATTGCTCTGGTCCCTCGGTGAGATAGAACATTATGGCAGAAGTGTGTGGAGGAAAGTAGCTCAGCATTGTACCAGGAAGCAGATAGAGAAAGATTGCAGACCAGAGACAAATTATATGCCCCAGAGGCTTCCGTCCAATGACTACCTCCTCCAGCTACACCCTACCTGCCTGTAGTTACCATCCAGTTGATCCCTATTAGTGGTATAACACACTGATTAGGTTAATACTAATCATTTCACTTCTAAACTTTCTTGCCTGTCTCACCTCAAATCTAAACAATAACATTATTTTTCTTTTTTACATATGTAGAACATAGGAGAATAAAGGCATTTATTTTCCTGTTTCCCTTTAGTTGCATAATATTATTTCAAAGTACATAAGTGGCATATAGCTTGATTATATATTCATAAATCACCTGCAAAAGATTCTTTTCAGTCATCTTTTTTTGTGTGTGTGCTTTTAAATTTGTTTTTGTCTGAAGATAGTACAGAACAGGAGAAAATAAAGTACTACTTTGAATACATTTTGATTTATCTTCTCTAACAATACTCAATATAGTCCTAAAAATAGTTAGAATTTTTAGAAAGTTCAGTCAAAGAATTTGTTTTTATACTCTTATAAATACCAAACACTATATAATGAGTTTACTTATCTTTAGTTTTGCCTAATTTTTTAAACATCTATTACACATTTAAATCTTTATTTTCCTCCGAAATATCAAGGTTCTTAGAAATTACTCAGAGAAGAATGAATGACTTAGCTTAACATCCTTTTAAAATACAATGCCAGGTTTCTAATGTTTACTTTTTATTGTCATTTTATTTGTCCCCATGGCTAGTTTTAGTAGTGTAGCTTAGTGACTAAGAAGAGGGTACCAGAGTAATTGAAGTATAAATGGTAGAATAAGGAGAGGACTTAATGCTAAAATAGCTCACTACCATATTTCATTGGTACTGATATGTTAATAGTTTGTTCTAATTGTTCTGTTAAGCTATAGTATTTATAATATAATGAAAGTATTGAATGATGTTTCAATTTATATTAAAATTTTGGAAATAATTTCTAATTTACAAAGAAATGGTAAATTCAGTTAAGATTAATCCCTTTTCCCCAAACCATTTGGAAGTAAGCTTGTACCTGGTACCCTAGTATCCCTGAATACTTCGGTGTGCATTTCCTATATAGACATTCTCCTACATAATCACAGTACCATGATCAAAATTAGAAAATTGATTTTTTTACTGCAACCTGATATTCAAACCCTATTCAAGATTGTTAGTTGTCTCAATGAATACCTTTTAGAGCAAAAAGAATCTACTTCAGATCACTGACTTAGAAGTCAAGTTTCTTGAACATATTTTCATCTGAAACGGTTCCTGTCTTTTGACTTTCATGACTGTGAGACCTTTGAAGATTATAAGCTAGTTGTTTTATAGACTCCTTGGAAATCTGCATCTGTCTAATGTTTTCTCATGAATAGATTCAGGTTACATATCTGAGGAATATGGCAGGAATGTGCTGTGTTGTCTTATTGCATCCTATCAGGTGGCACAGGATTTTAGTTTAACCCGTTATCGATTGCTGTTTACTCTATTGTTTTTGTGGTATTGGCAATCAACCCCAAGGCCAGTGTGGTTCACTTTGATCATTTGATTAAAGTGATATCTCTTTTTCTTTGTAAGTAATATGTATTTGGGGAAAAGTGTTTTTAAACTTCATAAATACCTTCTGCTTCTTCAGAATTTCAACTTCTTATTTATTTATTTTTTTACCAGCTTAGCTTTAGGGTATCTCTTATTTTAAAACAGGGTGTTTATCAGGGTGAGTCTGACTTTGAGGTTGAGCATAGTTTGCTAGATTTCATCCTCAGAGATTCTCATTTAGCATGCCTTTGATGGTACCCAAAACTTGAACTAGTAACAATCTCAGCTAATGCTGTTAGTCCAAATACTTTCACTCATACTAAACTAGATGATGTTTAATTAATGACAGGGTTCATTGGAAAATAATAGTTGGAAAATAATAGTTAAAAAAAATTTCTTTGTGCAAAATATCATTATGACCTGTAAATACAAATTGTATTTTTTCATTTTATATGTAGAGCCTATTAGACAAGATTTAGCCAACTAAAGAATATTTTGTATGTTGTTTTACTATCATTATTTATAACTTTGCTGTTTTAACTGTACTGGTAAGCTCTAATTACATTTTACTGTAACAGTTAAATGAAATTGCTTGAATTATAATAAAATTTTACTTGAAAAATAAATTCCTAATTGTGATAATTCTATTCTTTTTGTCTTTTTCCTCTTAATTTATAGGCAGTACTTAATTTTCCTAAATACTGTGAACCTGTGGTTAAAGGAGAAGGTATCTATGTAATTTTACTTATTTATATTTATTTTGAAAAACATTTTTTATAAGATCTAAATGATTGAAATTTTTTCTTCTGTGGGATAGCAAATGAACGTGATACTCGCAAACTGTGGAGAAATATTGAACCTCATTTGAAGAAAGCCATGCAGACTGTTTATCTCAGGGAAGTCTCAAGGTAATTACTATCTATTTAGTGTGTGTTCTGTAGGTTGAATATCCTTTATACTACAAGCTGTTATCCCTTATCCAAAATGCTTGGGCCAGATGTATTTCAGATTTGGGATTTTTTTTCAGATTTTGAAATATTTGCATAGACTTCACTGGTTGATTATCCCTAATCCAAAAATCTGAATTCTAAATTCAAAAACTGTTTTATATGTCATATTAGACTTTTAAAAGTTTCTGGTTTTGGAACATTTAGGATTTTAGATTATCAGATTAGGGATGTCACAGAATGAAAAGTTTCACTCTTCTAAAGGTAGAAAAACTTGTGTACTTGTTAAAATAATTTTTACATAATAATGAAAGTATTTCTAATTTCTCATCGGATAATTATGCTCACCTAAATACATTTTTCTCTATAAAATCATTGAGAATAATCAACAAAACTATTTATAACCCATGCCTGCATTGCAACTGGTAATTGAGAAGTACTGTACACTTCAATTTTTACGTAAATAGTGAACAGAAACCACAAAACCAGTTCATGCTCTAGTGAGAAGTCAAGCAACGACAACTAGAAAGAGGAGAGGACAGTGGAAGCTGGGAATGAGTTGACTAGTAGTGGTGACATACGAAGGAAATCACTTCTAGAAAGAGTCCATCTTGAGTGAGAAAATATCACAGTAAGTTCTGAGGTCCAAAGGATAGAGCACTGGCTTCTGGAGAACCAAAAAGACATGTCAAGAGTATGTAGGACTGAGGCTGGAGTAGTGGCTCAATGGTAGAGCACTTGCCTGGCATGTGTGAGGCACTGGGTTCGATTCTTGGCACCACATATAAGTAAATAAAATAAAGGTCCATTGACAACTAAAAAATATTTTAAAAAGCAGTATGTAGGACCAGTGTCAGCACAATAGTCTTGGGAAAGTACTGTTTCCAGAAGAGGTAGGTCAATTTGCAAGAGCATGGTATCTTTTAGAGACTTGGTAATAGAAGACAGAGGTAGGAAGGAGTGGAAATTGAGGATTTCCTTCCCCACAGACAGAAACAAAATCAAGATAATCCCTTCCCCTCAAAATGGCACTATATATATATTTTTTAAACTCACTTTGTTATTTATAGAAGAGAGTATTTTAGAATTCAATCTACTGAGTTACTCCAAAACCTCTCACCTACATTCATACCTGTCATTCCTGTCTAGGCCAATACGAGGCATTTAAAAAGAGAGTATAAACTGGGCACTGTGGCATATACCTATAATCCCAAGAATGAGGGTAGAGGGACTGACACTGGAGGATCTTAAGTTCAAGGCTAGCTTCAGCAACTTAATGAGATCTTCAGTAACTTAGTGAGATTCTGTCTTAAAATGTTAAAAATTTTACAGAAGGACTGAGACTGTATCTCAGTCATAAAGCACCATTGGGTTCATTTCCTGGTATTAAAAAAAAGAAAAAGCCATATAAAGGTATCAGAAAAAGAAACAAAATATTCTTTTATTTTGTAAGAATACAGGTACACTACCCCATCCTGATTTAAATTTTTAAGAAATATAATCTTTATATATGAAAGAGTATTTTTAATTAGAAATTCAACAACCTAGAATAAATGCACAAAAGTAAAACAGAATATGTGAAACAAAAGTGATCAAACTTAGGAATGAAATTCAAGCAAAAGTAATCATCTCAGAAATGGAAATGAAATTATAAGGTATCCAAGGAAGACTGTATTAGGGACATCAAAGAGGAATAAAAGCAACCAAGAGAACAAAAGAGATAAAATTAATCAAGTAGGATATGATAAACATGACAAGATTCAACATAAGTAATGGGAGTTCCTACAGACAGAGAAGAATAGATTGAAATTTAGACCTAATATTAGAATCCAAGAAAACTTTACAGAAATAAAAGAAGGCCTGGCTTTATGCTTCAAATGGGTTCATCTTCCCAATTAATCCAGAATAGTCAATTCTGAGACTGTATTAGTCTATTGACTGTAGGAAATTATCACAAATTTAGTGACTTTAAATAACACACATTTAATGTCTTAAAGAAGAATGTTAGAAGTCTAAAATGTTTCCACAGGATTGTTTTCCTTCTGAAGACTCTTCAGGAACATCTGTTTTGTCTTTTCCAACTTCCAGGGGCTGCCAGCATTCTTTGTCTTGTGGCTTTTTTCATCTTTTAAAACAGCAGTGTAGCATTTTCTTTTTTCTCTGATCTCATGCCTCCTTTAAAAAGATCCTTGTGATTACATTAAGTCTACTTGGATAATCCAGTATAATCTCTTTGTCTCAAGATTCTTATTCACCCATATCTAAGTCCCTTTATTTGCATAAGGTAACATTGGATGATGACATCTTTGCTAAGAACATTATTCAGCCTACTTCCGACTTCCTTATGAAACTTTCAAAATAAAAGAAAAAATCTGATTTTCCAGACAAAAAAATAAAAGCAAAGTGAATAATTAGTAATACAGGAAGACAACATAGTGAACAACATTTTCAAGAAACTAAAGAAAAAAGGAAGTATTTTGTGTCTGTTCGATCTGTTTCCAATATCAAAACTTAGAAAATAATTTTAAACATGTAATAACCCAGGGACCACTGTATGCAAAAGGCAGTTCTGAGTAATCTGGTGGCAGCCTTGATACAACAGTGCTGACTGAAAAAACTTTAATCAAATGACTGAAGGCAACTCAAAACTAAAATAAAAGTAGAAATGAGGGTAAAAGAATATTGTATAAGTGTATTCCAACAAGATGGAAATATCACAACGTTAAAAATGGTAAGAGAAGGGAAAGAGAAAAGGGAATATATTGCTGCACAAGTAAGAGATGAGAGGCAAAAAAACTTCAAAACTTCAAAAGATAAAAGTAGCTGGGCATGGAGGCACCTGCCTATCATCCCAGCTAATCAGAAGACTGAGGCAGGAGAATTGCAAGTTTGAGCCAGTTTGGACAACAGGGCAAAAGACCCAGTGTCAAAGCAAACAAACAGAACCAAATAAGCAAACAAATAGAAAATTAAACCCATTATTCTACCCTCCAAAAAAATTAAAAGTATACTCAAATAAGTCTCATATCCATCTTTATCCTTCTGCGCTGTTCCTAACCACATATGTAGTTCCTGGTTTGTCTTCCATAACTTTTTTTGTTTTCAGAATTATACATTCATGTGTGTCTGGATACATCTTCTTTCCTTTGCAATTAATATGTAATCTGTAATATGTTTCTTCCACAGAGGTGATAGATAACAAAATATAAGCATTGCTAATCTGACTTCCTGCCTCTCTGAGGCATTTTGAAAACTTTTCTTTAATGAGTGTGTTATGCTCATGTATTTTTATTGACATAGAGGATATATGTTTTATTAACTCTGCCATATTATTTTGCTGAATTTCTCTCATCTGCCCCCCCCAATCTTTTGGGGGATTAAAAAAATGCAGTTTTGTTCAATTTGTTACCTTTATAATAATATCATATATTGTGCCCTTAGTTTCCATTTTTCTCAAAATGTGCCACAAAGGACAAGTTAGATTCTTTGGTAGTAGAGAAATGTCATTCTAAGACTGGTGTTGCCTTTTGCTTCATTTGAAAGTACTTGAATTGCTTCATAGGAAATGACTTATCCATTTTTCCCCAATAGTGTAACCCCTCCCCCATTTACCCATGTACAATAAAGTTTTAAGATAATTTTAGAATTGAAGGGGGTCCTTAGAGATCATTATATCTAACTGCTTTATATTTTGATGAGAAAAGATTTATACAGTTACAAGCTAAAACCTCTGTCTTCTTGGGGCAGTCTTTTTTCATTTTTACCATAGTGTATTTCCTTATGAATTTGATTTCCCATATCATAGTCACTGCACTTTCTTAATATTTTGGCTGTAATTGTTTTAATTGCAAGTAAGGGCAGGGTGGAGCAGTTAAAATAGCATGAAGGCATGTGCAAGAATTCTGCTCTTAGCTCCACTATTGACTGAGTGGGTATTTTTGAACAACTTAACTTTTAGGCCTCAGTGTTCTAATGTAATTATACGTACTCTCTTTATGTATAATTACATTAGAACATTGAGGCCTAAAGGTTAAGTTGTTCAAAAATACCCACTCAGTTAAGTTGTTATAGAGTTCAGAAATAGTGTATAATGATTGTGTCTAATATGATAACTAGAACATTGGTTGTTTTACTAAGTGGTAGGTATTTACTTGTTGCTCTTTGATAGCTATTTATAGTTTTGATCAGAGTAAAAGATTATTAAAAAATAATACCTGGGTATTGCTTTATAAGTTTATATTGATATAATATATGTCCAATAATTTATATTGTTGTAATATTTACCAAACTGTCTTTCTTGTTTTCTGTTTTGTCAATAAATACACATTTTTAGCTCGTTTTAGGGCTGTTTTAAGTATAGCTTATTGATTTCTTCTATTTTAATTCATTTTTGCTCCTCTCTTTTCTTTCAGTTCCCAGTGGGAGAAGCTACAGAAAGATGATTCAGATTCTGGACAACTAAAAGGTATCTTAGAAAGTATTGAAGCACTTATCAGAAATACATCTATAATTATTGATACTAAAGTTAATACTAAAGAGTATTCAGCCAGTAAACAGTATTATGAAAGAGAATTTACTTTTTAAATCATAATGGTATTTTGATAAATAATTTTCATTTAATGGAATATGAATTTTCTCTTTTCTAAAATTTAGATAATAACATGTGAAAGTCAAGCAATTTGTTTCTTTCAGTGTTTTTATTGAAACAACCCAAATATATGACAAGATTTTTTCTCAGTACATATATATATTGAGAGTTTTATGGAATAAAATTCAATTTTATCTTAACTCAGTTTAGGGATATACTTCAGTGGCTGTGTTTTCAAAGCACTGTTTTTTTTGTTTTGTTTTGTTTTTAAGAAAAAATTTACTTTGGACTTACTTCCAAAAGAACTGGTTTTACTTTTAAAATATGAATAAATATCCAGAATTTCTTATTTAAAAAAAAATGTTAGTGACTGATGGTTGGGAAAATTGTATGAAAACATGCTATTGATTGTTCAGTCTGCTTTGCTTTTTGAATGTTTTGGATGATTTACAAGTGATTTCTAGTTGTGCTCTATTAAGGGAAGAATGTAAATGACTAAACTTTAAAAAGTCTATAGTAATTGTTCAGCACCACTTTCTAACGATGATCTTGAACCCAGTTCAGTTTCTTCATCTATAAAATGGGAAGAATATCTAGCTTTAAATTACCACAAAGATTTAAAGTGGTCTTTAAGTAAAACCCCTAGCATGATGTCTGACACATAGTAGATATTTAGTAAAGAGCTGATTCCTTTTCTTCCTTTAAGAATCATTGCTGCTTATCTATGTTTTATTTATTCATTGTTGTATTTATTTTCTATGTGCATACCATTGTAGGAATACAAAAAAAAAATGCTAGATATGGCTCCTTAACAAAACTCTACAGGGGTATAATTTATATATATAATTTTTGTTCACACAAAGCATAAATATTATATGAAATATGTGTGAAATATTCAAAGTAGAAATTCATAGTAGAGATAAAAGTTTTCTATCTTGGTGTGGTGGGGAGCATCAGGAAAAATTTAAGAAAATAGCCTTGAAGGGAATAGTGGGTAGAATTTAGACTTTAGGATGTGAGGAGCCAAGCAAAAATAATAGAATGAATAAAGCATATCATTAGTAATTTTTGGTGCAACTATTACCATCAACAGCTCAGTTTATAAGTGTTACCATGACTAGAGGTCACCATATGTTTAACAGTCTAGGGTGACCTTTTTTATCAGCTAAGTCATAAAAACACTGTTGATTCAGTTTTATCTCCATATAGAACCAGAGACTATGAGAACATTCTATGAATGTCAAAAGTTAAATGAGAAGAGATACTTAAAACCTAATGGTAGCCTGATAAATATCTTCATGAAAGTATTTTTTGTATAGGTCTCTCAGCATATACTCATGTGGAACTCCCATATTACTCTAAATTTATTCTAATTGCTGCATACCTTGCGTCATACAATCCAGCAAGAACTGACAAGAGATTCTTCCTTAAGGTAATAGCAACATACTTGTTTTCACTTTCTTATTGGAGCTCCCAGGATCCATGGGTTCCACATCTGGAGGTTTAACCATCAGAAAATAATAAAACTATTTTTTTTTCAATCTGTACTGAACATTTACAGACTATTTTCTTGTCATTATTCCCTAAAAACTATTTTTATAGCATTTACATTGTATTAGGTATTATAGATAACGTAGAGACGATTTAAAGTATGTAGTAGGTTATATGCAACTAGTACACTATTTTATATAAGGAACTTTTGGGTTTTGGTATCTGATTGGGAGGTTCTCAATCCCCCTATGGATATTAGGAATTAACTGAAAATTTCTCAATACCTATAAGTTTCTATGGGCTAGAATCTAGAATAAGAAATTGTTAAATACGTGTTTAAGACTTTTTTTCTAAAGGCTTTAAATTAAGATTTCAACCTGAAATTTGGGAGAAGATAGTTTTTCAGAAGAAAGGAAGGAGTCAGGCGTACGTTGTAAATTTGAAGCCTTTTCATTCCTTAGAATATTGTAATCTCTTAAGGTCTTTGAACATGTTGCTTCTTTCTGAAAAGCCCCTTCTCTAATACTTACCTTTCAGGTTTCAATTTAAATCCTGCTTTCTCAGAGTGTTCTCGCTCTGCAGCCTATCTTAGCAGGACTTCTTTATTGTTTCTGGTTTCACACAATATTTGCTTTCTTCTTTAGATTTGTAACAATTTGTAATAAATTTCTTTTTTGTGTCCCCTGTTCCACTACTCTATAGTCTCAAGAGGGCAGGGGTCACCCTCCTTCATTTACCTTTGAAAATTCTGTTTTTATAGCAATAAATATGGAGTGCTTAATCAATTTATTAAATTCTTTTAGGAAGTATTGCCATTTAATTTAAAAACCTTTTTGTTTGCATGCAGAAGTAATCTTCCATCTAATCCAAGTCAACCTAAAACATATTGAGGTATAATATATACAGTGTGATAAGTAGGATAAAAAATTTTAAAAAGTCTAAGTCACATAAATTATTATGTGTGCGTTGTTTTAAACAAATTACTTTTTTTGTTGTTTTGTGGAGTATTTTTTTTTTTTTTTTTTTAATCTTAAAAAACTTGTTTTTCTTGGGGCTTGGGATATGGCTCAAGTGGTAGCGTGCTTGCCTGGCATGCTTGAGGCACTGGGTTTGATCCTCAGCACCACATAAAGGAAAATAAAGATATTGTGTCCACCTAAAACTAAAAAATAAATATAACAAAATTTTTTTTTTTCTTAATTGCAGCATCATGGAAAAATCAAGAAAACCAACTTTCTAAAGAAACATGAAAAGGTATTTACATTTTTTAATTTTCTGATGGTAGACATTTGTGAATTTTTAAAATATAGCAACTGGATGTATATTTATATTTGTCATTTGCATGTGAGAAGTTATTCATATTGATATACTAAAATGTAATGTTGTAATAGTATTTTGTTATTGGATACAATGATTGAAAACACATTTCAGTTGAGCTGGTGCTGGAGATAAAACTGAATTGACAGTGTTTTTATGACCTAGTTAATGAAAAAGTTCACCTTGGATTGTTAGTTAAATTCAGCTGATTGATTATGGGCGTTTTTCCTCTTTTGCACTTTGAAACACCTTCAAAATGACACGGAAAAAACTAAAAAGAGAAATTCAAAGGACTAAGCAGGTGAGAGGCTCCCAAATTTGGAATTCCATAGTAGATAAATATTCAGGTCATTAAGCAGATGAGAGGAGGCTAAAGCCAGAACTCCAACCAAGATAGATGATTTGGCCTAAGGAATCTGGAAAAGCTTAAAAGTAGAAGCACAAGTAATTTTGAAGGTAGGAATGTGAGGTGAGTTTGAAATTGGTGAAAGAGCATTTAGACTATTGAGATCCTTTGTTCCACTGGGTATGTCCAAACCTTTGCTGCTTCTCTTGGCAAAAGAGAGAATTTTGAACTGTTGAGTTTATACTGTAGAGACTGGGAGTTATTTTTAACTCTCATTTTCAACTTCTAATAAATTCTTATTCAATTCTAATAAATTCTTAGTCATTAACTTTTCACATATTGCCTCTTTACCATTCATTCTAATTTGTTTTCCTAAGATGTTGAATAGACATGTTAGACCTTCTTCTCGCTGTCCTTGTATCTAAGTCATTTACATTATTCATTCCCTTTGGTGTCTGTGTGCTATGTTCCAAAGATAATTTGTTTAGATCTGTGTTCTGATTTTCTCTTCAGCTTTGAGTATTAAAGAGAAATTAACCGACTTTCCCAAGATTATTTGGTTAATATGTGGTAGAGCCTGGATTCAGTTCCAGGATTGGTGGACTCCAACTTCTTCAGTGATGTTTACAACTGTCCTTGAATTTATACAACAAATAATTCAAATTTTTAAAGACTACAAACCAGTAAGGAAAAGACAAACACCTAATGAGAAAATGTACAAAAAAAAAAAGTTGAATGCTTAATAAACATAACATGATTATTTAGCTTCATTCACTAATGAGAGATGCAAATTTTAGCAACAGAGACATTCACACTCTTAGATTGACAGAACTAAAAAAAAAATCTGATGATTCCAATTGCTAATAATAATGTAGTATAATTAAGAGCCTCCCTACTCTGTGCACTGATAATATCTAATCAAGTTAAGTATGAATGAACTGTGTTTTAGTCATAATAGGGCTTGCAGAGTATAAAATAAAAAGCCCCAAACTCTCAGTGGCTTAACATAACAAAAGTTTATATATTGCTCACAACATAATTAAATATGAGTTGAGTGGCTTCCTTCTTTTTACAATGACATCAAGTGAAACCTGGCATAGTTTGAAGTTGCTACCAAAGGGAAAGAGGATAAAAGGATGTTGTTGAAAGACCAGGCCTGGAAGTAGTTTACATCACTTTTAGTCACAGTCCAGTGGCCACCACTTAGTTATATAGCATCTATCTAATTACAGGAAAGACTAAGAAAAGAAGTCTTATATACCCAAGAAAAAATGGTAAACACACAGCATTGTTTTTGCCTCATATTTTCACCCAGCAATCCCACTTAGAGAAATTTGCATATGTGCACAAGGAGAAATGTACAAGATAAGTCAGTCACAGTAATAATGATGAATTTTTAAACTGGATATTGTATACAGTCATAAAATGGAATTCTAGAGAGTAGTTTAAATGAGCTAGAACTACTTGTACTTTGTCAATAAATGTGAAAAACAATGAGATATTTCCAAAATGAAATCATTTATATAAAGTTTTAAACGATGCAAATAGTGCTATTTATTGTTTGTGGCTACATAATTTTCAGTAGTACAAAGACCTTCATTAGAGGAAGGAAAGGGAAAAAGGGATGAGGGAAAAAGCATTCAATAAGTCTTCAACTTCTCTATAATGTATTCCAGTTTTTTATTGTTTGTGCATATTGCACATTAGGATTTGATAAAATTAGCCTAGTGTTTATTAACCTTGGTGTTTATTAACCTCTGTACTTTTCTAAATGTTCAAAGTTTTTAACAACTTTAAAAAAAGTTTTAAAGTTTTAACAACTTTAAAACAACTTTCCTCTTTTATTGAGGAAAATATACAAAAGTTAAAAAATAAATGATTTCTGAACAGTCATTAATATATATAAATAACTGAAGTAAATACTGAATTTTGTAATTCTGAACAGTTGTTTTTCTTTATAGTCATTCTTCTTTTAAATAGGTAGTTATTCCCATGCTTATAAAGATGGTTTCCCATTTTATTTGTCATTGCTAATATAAAGTAATTAAATTGCTACTAAAAAAATATGCTAATAGGATAGAATTGGAACACTGTAGTTTTCTAATGACATAATTGTCCCATATGAATTTGTATGCAGCTATGAACATTTTATAATCTTTTAAAATTATTTATAAATTTTATATTGTTTCAGTCTGATAGCTTATTTACAAATTATAAAATGTTTTATTAGTTTTCTAATTATATTTGATTTTTTAGAACTGGTATTAATGTGGAACAAGTACATTTTCTAGAAATGATCTAGAGAGGCTGAAAGTAATAAATGCTACTGTAGGAGTTAAGAACCTGGTGTTGTTCACCTCAGTCGTCTAACAACTGCTTACAGCAGCAAAATAGCAATGTTTACGACTGCAGATGTCTGTGAGCTCTCATTTGTTGATACTAGGACTATCTTGAGGCATAAGGTAAAAAATAAATCATGATATTTTAAAAGTATTTTATTTGTTAGTATCTTCAGACTAAGACAACAAGTATAAATATATTGCTTTTGGGAATTTATAGTCCAGAAAGTGAGTGCTCTATTATAAAAAGAAAATCCATGTTTCCTTCCTTCCTTTCTTTTCTTCTTCTTTTTTTCTCCCCCAGACAAGCAATCATCTACTTGGACCAAAACCATTTCCATTAGACAGATTATTAGCAATATTATATAGCATTGTGGACAGCAGAGTTGCTCCAACAGCAAATATCTTTTCCCAGGTAAGCATTATTATAGATTATTACCTATCGTATTTATGGACTTCTTTGATATATTATAGTTGATAAAGTTCTAGGTATTGAGATTATTTGTCAACATGTATTACTATATATTAACTGTATAATCAGCACTGTTCTTGATAAGTATAGTTGGTCCTCTGTATTCATATGTTAGGAATCTGTGGATTCAATCAGTCACAAGATGAAAATATTTGGGGGAAAAATTGCTTTATTACTGAACATCTACAGATTTTTTTCTTCATTTCTCTGAACATATAGTATCACAACTGTTAGCATTTACATTTTATTAGGTATTATAAGTAATCTAGAAATGACTTAAGGTATGTGGGAGGATTATGTAATTTTGTGCAAGTACTACTTGAGGATCCTTAGATTTGGGTATCTGTGAGGGTTCTGGAATCAATACTTGTATTTAATTTCTGAGGAATGACTATAACTGAAAATTCCAAATATAGAATCTTTGGGAATAATATCAAATTCATGTGTATTGTTAAGTATAACCTGATAACAAAAACAATTTAATATTTCTGGCTCTTATTTCTTCAGTAAAGGAATTTTTAAAATTATCTTGTTGATTAAATAAAGAAGATCTTGATGATTGAATTCATGAATTATGTAATTTTAGTTAAAATAACACATAAAAATGTTTTTATAAGAGTATTTCACAGTGTCCTTCCTTATGTATGTACTTTCCAGGTTGACATTATGCTTTTTTTTCCCCCCAATTAATCTGTTTTCCAGAGTACTTTCTCAAAATTCACTAGGTGGCAGCAGAATCACATAAATAGAAATAAGATCTTTTTCTCCCTTCCTATTTTTTGCAGTATTGGGGAATGACCTCAGGGTTGTTCTACCTTTGCATCACATTCTTCCCTTTGTATTTTTTATTTTGAGACAGGGTCTCACCAACTTGACCAGGTAGAATCTCCTGCATTGGCTTCCAGAGTAGCGGGGATTATGGACATGTGCCACTGTTCTGCACTTTAATTAAAAAAAAAAAAAAAAAAATTAAGGGTCTATTGTACTTGACATTTTAAGAAAAATCTATTCAAAGTATCACAATAGATTTCTTAAATGATTCAGAAAGGCATTAGTTGGCAAAGTGATGCATTATTTATTGACATGCAGGTCATATCATTGCAGTGTGCATTTTGGTCTTTTCTGTGTATTTTTGTTTAAGAAATATATGATAATGTACATTTTAGCTCATTCACTGTGAATAAATTTGGTCCCAGAATGGTTGTCAGACTTTGTAATCTATTGTGATATAGCTTTTGTGATATAGCTTTTACTTCTTCATTAAAAGCTTCATTAAAATTAAAATTTTTGTTAAATAGGTTAGTCTCAATTTTCTCAGCACTGAATTTAGACAATTTTTATGTAAGTCAGTATTTACAGGAAATATCTGCATTTATTGTGTTCTTGAAGAAAGATTGTCCAATCAGTTTTTATGCTTCATAAATAGATATTTAGATCCTTAATGCTGATGATTTTTAAAATTTTAATTCAGATTTTTTTAAAAAAATGCTTTGCCTGAAATTAGTTTTTAGTTAAAATTTAACAATTAGTAGCTTTCTGCATATAATATGTAGTAAAGTTTGTTGTTGTTTAGTTCTGCTGTTGTAGTAACTCTGAAATACACAGCAGATATTATAATCTTTATTATGAATAATTGAGCCTTTAATCTTCAAGCAGATTAAATGACTTTCACAGTATGATATAATTATATCTTTGAGAATTGAAGCCTAAGGAAGTGAGGTAGAGTGTACTTATAATCAGGGAAGATAAAAGTGGAGCTTGGGGGGCTGGGGATATAGCTCAGTTGGTAGAGTGCTTGCCTCGAATGTACAAGGCCCTGGGTTCAATCCCCAGCATCACACACACACACACACACACACACACAAAATGGAGCTTGGCTTTTGAGAATGAGTAGGATTTTTGTTATTTAAATATTGTCTGTTTATATAAGTGATACAGGCTGGTGTTGTGGCTCAGTGGCAGAGCACTTGCCTAGCACAGGTAAGTCCCTGGGTTTGATCCTCAGCACCACATAAAAATAAATAAATAAAATAAAGGTATCGTGTCCACCTACAACTAAAAAATATATGTATTTTAAAAAATGAAAAAAAGGTAAATAAAAAGTGAAAATAATATATTTAAAATCAGCTGACACATATTTCAAATGTATAGAGTTTAGTTGGAAATTGAGAAAGAGGATAATAGTACCAAAGATATGGAACAGGATTTATTTGTGAACTGCCACTATAGTTTGGTTGTAAATGGATGGGTTTTGTTGTAGTAGTGATGGTCATCATAGCTGTGACTGTATTGGTGGTACTGGTGTTAGTAGTCATAGTACTACTACCCGACAACACATCACACTTTGCTCTTGGTACCTTATACCTTTGATTGGTAGGGATTTAACTTTCTTTCTTTTTTTTTTTTTTTTGGTACTGAGGTTTAAACCCAGGGGTGCATTACCTCTGAGCTATATCCCCAGAACTATCTATCTATCTATCTATCTATTTATTTATTTATTTTTTTATTTTTATTTTTATTTTTATTTTATTTTATTTTATTTATTTATTTATTTTTTTTTTGTCGTCTCACCAAGTTGCTGAGGCTGGCCTTGTGCTTGTTGAGTCTCCTGCCTCAGCCTCCTGAGTCACTGAGCTACACTGTTCCCAGCTGGGATTTTGGTTTTTCAGAAATGAGCTCTTCAGCAGTTTTATCCTCTGGAGGGTCGGGTGGAATAAAGCGCTTAAAAACAATGGCATTTAGAGATTTACTAACTGCTCTAGGGTTTTGACTAGGAGGAACAATGTCACCAGTCTTTATGGTTTCAGTAATGCCAGTAACACTGTGGCCCCAAATGTTTTTTTATCAGTTAATGAAGTTAAATTCTTTTCAGTTTTGACAATTGAAGTTGATCTTTTTATTCTTTATTTCTTGTCATTGATACTTAGTAATTAAAATTGTTTGTATATTTAAAACACTGCTATACATGGATTTCCTTATGTTCATTTTATAAGTTTATGTCCTTGATCTTGGTCATTTTCATTTGGGATATGAAGGCTTGATGAGTAGGCAGGAATTGACACAAGTAGCCCTGTGGAGTTGACCTTTACTGTTGCTTGGTTGATAATATATTCAAGAAAATCAGATAACATATATACTGTGTTCAGAAACAAAATGTAAGCCAGGTGTAATGATGCACACCTGTAATCTCAGCTACTTGAGAGGCTGAGGCAAGAGGATCACAAATTTGAAGCTAACCTGGGGATCATAGTGAGACATTGTCTCAAAAATAAAAAGATTGGGGGGCTCAAGTTGTAACTTAGTGGTAGAGCAGTTACTTAGCAAGCATGAGACCATGAATTCTGTTTGCAGTACTTCAAAAAGAAAGTATCCAGAATCGCATCTGAAAGAAGGGTATTGCTCACTAAATGCTTTGTTTTTAATTCCCACTAACTCCCAATGATGAATTTTTATATTTTTATTCTTTCTCCTTTTATTCATTTGTCAAAACTATACTCTTACCCATGGAAATCACAATTTGTATTTAACCTAAATACTTAATTTTTTAAATGAACAACAAAAATATGACCTCATTTGTATTGGAAGTGCTTATTTGATAGAAACACTAGATGGCAATATTGTTGCTTTCTGGTTTTAAGTTGAACTAAGAAAATAACTTCAACTTGTTAACATCCTCTTTGATATTTAGAGAGTTTTTAAATTTCACATTTTGATTTATTTAAATAGAAGTAAAATTGCCTGAAGACATTTAATAATCTGTTTGTGTGTCTGTGTGGGTGTGTGTACACACTTTCATGAAAATATAAATAAAATCAATAAGTTAACTACTTCCATGAATATTTTGTACCAGGAAGTGAAATTATTTTTTATTGGTTGTGATGTGCCTATATGAGATAATAATGTATTTTTCTATTCGTTTAATCTACATGAAACTATTTGAAGTGTTTATTTTATAGTAATGTGTTATTTTTGGAGGTTGATTTACCGCTTATAATTATTTAAAAATTCTGCACATACAACAAAGTGATAATTTATGATATATGATATATATGTTCAAAATTATCATAAAGCAAAAGTTTTTTTATATTTTTTTTGGTTTAGTTTTTTGATGGATACAATATCTTTATTTTACTTTATGTGGTGCTGAGGATCGAACCCAGTGCCTCATGAATGCTTAGACGAACACTCTACCACTGAGCCACAACCCCAGCCCCAAGCAAAAGTTTATTACACTTTATTTAAATCAATTAAATCTGTTCTATAATGAGCTTATGAAATAATAGCTTAGGTAAGCATTTAAGTTTATTAAAACTTTAATTGAAAATTGTGATAGTAATATTAGTTAAATTAGAGTTGGTATTCTTCTGAATTTCTTTATTGAATTTTGGATATATTTTACTCGTTAATTAGTGTCATAAATAAGTAACCAAGAATTGCACATTTAAATGTAAATTATGTTCATACTCAGAATTATGGAACTTACCAAAAATATGGTTTTAAATTTTTTACAATTTTTAAAGATTATTTTATTCCTACCTGGTTTTTCAGTATGATTTTGAAATCATCATTATGAATAATTTTTGAAAATTTTCCTTCAATAAGATAAATGTAGCCTTTGAACATATGCCTGAACACATGGGAAACAAATATTAAGGGTTTTTTTTTTTTTAATTTTTCTCCTTTCTCTTCTCGGATGGACTAGATAAACTATACAGTTTAAATGCAGTAAATGGGTAAAATTTATAAGTATTACAATCTTAGTTATCCTTGCCCTCATGTAGTTACATGAAGGCAACAGAAAGAAAAGTAGTTCTTTAAGACTGTTAGATTTATCAGTTAAATTAAAATGTCATACTGCCTTATTTTTTTTCCAGAGGATAAAATTGCTGAAGAATTTATTTCTAAAATCATTTCCCTTAGAAACCCATACCAGATTCTAACTTTAAATGGAAAATTGATTTTCAAGTATTAGGGACATTTAATTACACATATTTTGTATCACATTTTTTATTTTTAAGTTCATTTTTTATCAGTTATCAATGATAATTGATCTTAGGATCAGTTAACATTTTGAAAAATAATTTTGAAGAGAATTCACTATAATTCTGTCATTTAAAGTAATAGTTATTTTGTTACTTTTATTAAAAATTGTTCTGAATTAATATAAAAAAAAACCAAAAGAAAAGAAACATAGTTCTTTTAAAAGTTTTATGTACCATACTGACAAAATTTTCAGTATTAATATGTAATTTCTATGTGGTTTCTTATTTAGTTTTATAGAATTTAATAAGTAAAAATTAAAATTAAATGTCCTTATAAATTTATCTTTATTTATATGAGCATGAATTAAAAGCATTTTGAGGGGCTGGGGCTGTAGCTCAGCAGCAGAGCACTTGCCTAGCATGTGTGAGGCCCTGGTTTGATCCTCAGCACCACATTAAAAAAAATAATAATTAACAAAATAAAGGCATTCTAATGTCTATCTACAAGTACAAAAAAAATTTTTAAAAGCATTTTGAAGCATAGATTTACATACTAATATGTATATTAAAAAATAATACATTTCCATTTCTACTTTCTCTGCTTTTGAGCTTATATTAAGACATAATTGGACTTATTTATTGTATCAGTTTGTCTATCATGAATCAACATAATCTTTTCGTACAGAGGTTGCATTTATTGTAGTAGCATTTAGCTTACCTTATGGTTTCTACTTATCTAGTTATTGTTTTATGAGCTAAATTGGATAAGTTCAAAGTATTTTTTTCCAAATGAATTTATCTTCAGTCAGAAAGCAGGGTAATTTCATTATTTTATGTATGAGAGGTTTTGGAAGCAAATACTTCATCTCTAATTCACCATAACTATAGGAAGATATTTTATTATACTTTACCATTATATGTTTATTATACTTAAGGTAGCTAATATTTTATTCAACTGAAGTCAGAACTTTGGTATGTCTTTCAAATACAGATATATAGTATATTTGTTTAGTTTTCTTTTTTCAAATGTAAGGAAAGGATTTTATAAATAGTCATTTATTCCAGAACATTTAAGATTGAAATATTTTATCTTCAAATTGAAAGTCAGTATTTATCTTCTGCCATTAGTTAGAATTAAATTTTTTCTTTCTCTACTTACAGTTGCATTCAGGTATTTGTTAAGTGTCTACTATACACTGTGTTGGATAAAGAGAATACAAAGGGGAAGAAAATGTGTCTGGCTATCACAGACTTCCATTTGTGTTGGTGCAGTTACCAGATTACCAGTCTAGCATGTGTTAGACTTAATGGTGTATATGTGTATTTACTCTGAGGACAGATAGTGTGCTGAGGGATAATACCTAACCACTTAAAGTAAATACTAACTACTAAATAGTTAAATACTTAAAGTGAATAAATAAAAACAAGGTTTTTTTTTTTTTAAACTTTGATGATCCCTAATATTTGAAAACTTAGGTATTTAAGTGTCTTCTACTAAGTGATAACAAATCTGTTGAATGGTTCTTCTGATATGCCTTGAATTTAGTATTTAGAGCAATGATTGTTTGATACCTCTGTGTCAAACTAAGTTCTGTTAATAACAATTGCATTTAATGACACTTGGAACTTGTTATGTTATGGACAAATAAGCAGTGTATTGTGCATGATGCATTATAAACCATCTGAATGACTTTCCCTAAAAGGTTATATTGCTATATTTCAAATACTTTATTATGAAAAATTATACTCATTATGATATTGCTTGTGTGTAGATTTTTAAACCAGAAGTACTTTACCCAAATAAATTGATTTTATAAAGACGTTACGTAATGATTATAAAACTTCTTTTCCTGAAAAAACAATTTGCATAATACATAGTATTATGGTTTTATTAGTATTTCCACAAAAAGTAATTCAGTTTGTTAAAAGCTGGTCACATAACATTAGAAATCATAGTTGATAAAAATGCAAATACATATGTTGATTAAATAAGGATTTGAACTTATAAATAAAATCCAGCATCCTAAATCTAGCTCTAAAATATGCATATCTAAGCATTGTCTTTTTGGACATTAAACTTGGTGACTAAAAGGGACAGTTTTTCTTTTAAATATTCTGTGGATACTAGAGTATTAGAAATGTATGAAATAACTATGCTTTTGCAATTTCTCTGTACTTCATTTATCTTGTTACCAGCATTGCAGTTTCTCAGTAATACTCAACTAAAATACTTTATGCTATTAAGGTAAATTATGTATATCACAGAAAATATCTTGAATGCTAACATTTTCTAATAATCTTAGTTTTTTTTTTTTTTTTTTTTAAAAACCACAACTGAGATTGAGAGTCATTCCATTCCAAATTGGTAAAGTCTTACTTAATGTCTACTTCACTGATGAATAGGTCAGCAGGGATGCTGGTTGAAAGAAGCCGGCTCTTCTCTAGCAGCTAAGAGCATCACCGCCATGATGCTCAGCCTCCACTGGTGCAGTAAATGAGATTCTCAAATCTCCTCCTACCCCTGGTGTGGATATATTACTGTTCTGCCATCACACTACTCTGCAGTAGGTGCCTATTTCAGGAGATTTTTAGAAAGCTTTTTATGGATGTTTCATGATTTAAAGAGTAAAGTTGATTTATGATTTTTACTAGCTCACTATTGTAAAGAATACTAATATTAACAAGGATAATAAAAAAGTACAGTATATTTTATCCTACTGCTCCAGGGTAAAATGATGTTTTCTTATTTGCATTTGTAAAAGAACAGTTTTCTCCTACTCTTTTCCCTAAGTCTGGTGTTAAATTTCTTCAGTGTAGCCACGGTCAGTGCAACAGTAAGACATTTTTACTAAACCCTAGAAAACTGGAACCATGGCTTAAGGATGATATACTGCCTAAGAGATTTAAAAAAAAAAAAAAAAAAAAAGCATAAGTTATGCTTTCTACTTTTGTATAAAATAATACATTAATACCTTGTTTTTGTAGGCAATATTTTATAACTGCCTTTCTCAAAACCTATTACTGCTTCCAATAACTATGCCAAATACACATTATTTGCATTTTTTTGAAAATATATTTAGTTCCAATAAATTTGATTTGATTTAGCACATTTTGAGCTAAAAACACACTAAAAAAGTTTGTATAGATACATGCTTGCAAATGCATATATAGTGCCTATGTAGGCAAATCCATATTGTATTGAGCTTTTGTGATTAGACTGTTTTAATGAGAAAAGTTGTTTAATAAGAATAGTTTAGGGGAAAGGATTTGGAAAAATTCTTCATTATGGAAATTTATGCTACATTTTAAATTTTTTCTATAAAACAATGATCAAAAAATGGTGATGATTAAGGGAGTTTTCAGTGACAGCTTGTTAGTCCACAACTAATTAGTTTTTTGCTGGAGACTTGGCCATACCTTCCCATTTATAGGCATACCACTCCTACCCATTCATAGATATACTACTGCAAAAAAAAAAAAAAAAATCTTGTTCTTTCCGTTGGGTCCAAGTCACCTTTAGAACCTGATTGCTCTCTGACCTTCAGGCACTCTGAATGGTGGTTAGAGAGTTAAATACATAGAATAGAAAGTAATCATGTTCCTATTCTTTGAAATAAGAAATGGAACTAGGTTTACCCAAAACTGGTATCTATTCCCCTGGCACAAAATGCTGCATACATGTTGATGGCTTTTGAATTCTGTATTTGATCCTTTATCCCTTATTTCATCCAAATTGCAACTGAACCTGAATTGTACCTCAGTGTCCCAGTATCATGCATTGGTATGGTAATGCAAATCATTCCCAAACCTTTCCTTTGAGTTTCAGCCTTAAATTTTAAAACTAACCAGTTATTCATTCATCCTTAACTAATTATATACTATATGGTGTACATGTAGTATATTTTAGTTGTGGTTTTTATTTTACCTAAATGGAGAAATTATCTCCAAAATCTCTTTTCCTCCCCTCCATTTAGCTGGTTAACAATCCTAGTCTGTTTTTCCTCCTAATTGTCTTTTGAACATGTTTCCTTGTTTTCATCTCCATCACCATTGACTTAAGTCCATAGGTTTAATCATCTCTTAGACTACTGAACTAGTTTCCTATCTGATCTTCCTTTGTAGATCATCTTCCTTATAGGCATCAGAATAAACCTTAAAAAATAAATTTGGTCTTATTTTTTCTGCTTACACTTATTTAATGAGTTCTGTTATCTGCAGTACCAGGTCTGCATTCCATAACCTTTCTTGTAAGACCCATCTCATTCTGGCCCAATTTCTGTCACTTCCTTTGTGTACCCTACACACAGTTTATAATAAGCTCTTCTCTCTGGAAGCATACTGATTTTTTTTATTGTTGTTTTTGTATTCTTACAATGTACAGATCTCCTATAATTGTTGAGCTCTTTTTGACTTCATGGTTCACCCCCAAATGCTATTTCACAATGAATTCACATTTTGCCTCCCTATTAACTCATTCCCTTCTCTGCAATCAGATAATTCTGTTTACTCATATTACTAGCATTCAAAGTGTGTCATCATTTTATTATAAGTTTTTTTTCCTTCTATCTGAGTTCTTTGAGGGCATAGACCTGGTCTTTTCACTTTTGTATCTTGTGTACAGTACTATGAACATAAGATTCACTCATTGAATGACTTCCCATTCTGCTAATATGCACTTTAGGTCTTTGTGGCTACTCAATATTTGTGACATTTATGTACTTAAAAGTTTCAGAGATTAAAGATACTATCTTTAGTCCCTTTATCTATAAAAATGTAACTGCTTTTTGTTTACCTGAGCATGTTTGAAGACTTAACCTACCTTTCTTCTTTTTGGGGAGCAGGGAGTAAAAATTCATGATAAATCATCATCGACAATTTTTGCCCAACTCTTCCATACTCACCTCTTTTGCCCATACTCACCTCTTATTTTTGTGTATAAAAATGTCAGTTGAACTATTGATAGGTGCCATGAACCATCATCACATCAGTCGATAACAGATCAAATGTGGTGCTTGTTGGATTATATGGAATTTATCCATTGACATTTCATATATTAAGTTCATTTTTTAAAAATAATTTAACATATTTTAGTTTGTAAAGCTCCTCCAGGATAAGCAAGATAGGATAGTTCATAAATCAATTGACATATGTACCAACCTATAAAAATAATGAGCATGTTAAAAATTAATTACAGTTGTAAATTGATTTTCTTTTGTTGGCAGAAAGAACAGTTTATTAGCCCAGGAACAGGTTCACACTGTTTTTACATCAAGCATTTCCAGCTGAAGCTTGTTAGTGACTGCCTCTCAGATTAAGGGGAGAAAAAATCCTCACTGTGATACATGAACTCCTATTGTTAAGACATAAATAATCAGCTCATCCCCTACATGGATAAGAACAAAGAACACAATAATACACAGAGCAAAGATTAACTAAGCAAATATTGTACAACTACATTTAAGATGTAAATCTAAAAAATATTGTGTCTAAAAGGTGATTTTCATTTTTTATTTTTCATTGTGACTGTCTCAGTCATAACAGGAGCTAGGCAAAAGAAGAATGTATATACTTTTGTCTTTTGAATCAAATTATTTAAATTAAGGTAAACTATTTCATATACTATCAAAATGGTGCTAATATATGAAAGCCAGGAAAATACAGTTCTTTCTGAATAGCAAGCTTTAGATTTGTAGGGATTTTGTTTGTTTGTTCTTAAACTGAGAACTGAAACAACCAGAATTTTTAGTTTTGTTTTGTTTTTTAGACAAAACCCATAAACTTTAGTTTGTGTTTTCTTTGTTTTTCTTAAATCTAAATTCTGACTTTGAAAAAGAAAATCTACTCCCTCGGCTACTTTTCAGCTTATTAAAATTTCATTCATTCAACTTTGAGCTTAAAAAATAGACAAGAAAAGCAGCTGTGGAAAACAGTATACCTCCCCTAAAATTAGAACATTATTTGCAAAAGAATATGTCTTTATAGGTTATGGAAGACCAGAAAGGATTAATAATTTTCCTACAAATTGGTAAATTTACCTTTCTTAAAAATGTTTCCTGTGTTTCAGGAAAGATCTTTTCATGATTACTTCTTAAAAAGATTTTAATGTTTATCATAACTTTTAGTACATTCAGATGCTATATATACGATTGATAGTCATGATTTTTGGGGGGTAAATGATCCCTAATTCACAAATTATAATTTTGGGATAACGTTTCATTGTTGCCTAATAATTTCAGATTTTAAAAATCATGCCCCCCAAATTAAATTATTTATCTTTTAAAAATTAAGCCTTAAAAACAGTAAGTTTATTTCAAATATACAGTCTAGTTTATGGAAGGTTTCCATGTCACTAGGTTAAATAAATTCTACATTAATATTGTATCCTACTCATCTATTTTGCTCACAGGATTGTTGATTATTACTGCTCGAGGCTATTCTGTATTCATGGGACAGGGCATTTGCCTGCATTTGAACATGCTTTTTTGTCTTTATTGCTGGTTTCATTTAAGAATTTTTCTGTTATATCAGCAGTGCCTGCTCTCCTGGGTTTCTAACCTCAAGTACTCCCTTTTAGTGTGGAATACTGACAGAGTCGCATTTTACTTACTTTTCCTTTTTCCATGAAATTTCCCTTATCGTATCCCAACAAAGTTCTCTCTTACCTGTGTTCTGCAGTTTCCTGTTTGAAGTAATATAAAGAATGTGGGTTTTGGATTCAGATAGCATTCAATTCTATTCTTAAACACTGTTAGTTCAGTGACCTTGAGCAATTTACTAACCTTTCTGAGGTTGTTTCTTCATCTGGGGGAAATAAAAAGATTTATTTATAGGACCTAATTATGGGGGATTGTGAGGCTTAAAGAAATTAAAAGTGTCTAGCACAATGCCTGCCATAGAACCTAGACAAAATAAATGGAATCCAGTCTTTACACCATTAATTTCCCATATTTGCTAATATTATTAACTAGTTCTGATAGCTCTCTTTTCCCCACTCCTCTAGGTTTGTCCTCTGCTAGACCCTGAGAGGAGTGAATACCAATTTATATGTATGCCATTGTCCAGAATTTTGAGAGATAGTAGGAGAAAAATAAAAGCACACAGACTAATTCTGAGATCTTTTTTTCATGGTAGTAATAGTCTTGGCAAACCGTTTTCTGATATTCATCAACACCCAAAAGAAGGCATTGTTCTGACTGACCATTCTTAAGTGCTTAAAATGTTTTCTAGTAAACCTCTAGCATGTCATATATGTTGTATTTTTTACTGGGTCTTTCACATTAAATAATTGTGAAATGTATTTGTTTATTTGGGGTGCCTGACTAGGAACTCATAATTCCAGTCGACCTTTTATGATGTGTGTTTTCTCATCCATTAAATGAGGCATTGATTTTCCAGGTTTCTGTCTTGATGGGCTAGTCAGAATTTTATTTTGCAGTTATTTTTACATTGGAAAATTTTACTTTTTAGTAAATTTATAATAGTTCTAATAACCCTGAAATAAACAAAAATAGAATTGTCTTGTAAAAAATAGAAATAAAAATAATTTAGGAAAATAGAATACTCAAGTTAGGATTTTGATACAATTACAGTTTTGCTATAATCCTCCTATATAAGAAATAATAAGTTTTACTAGCCCCAGGTTTGTGGCAACTAAGAATCTTTATGGGCGCACAGCATGAAATCATTGGATAAGAATCTTCCTTGAGACTGAACTACAAGTCATAACTAATCATGTGCCTATAAGTAGGATAAAATGTAAAATCTATAAACATTTAAAAACCTATCCCAGTTGCATATCAATATTGAAAAATTAACTTTCTCTAATATTCCTATTTAAAGGCCTGTTTTATCAAATGGCCTTTGAAAAATATTCTGGGTCTGGGGTTGTGGCTCAGTGATAGAACACTTACTAGCACATATGAGGCACTGGATATTTGATCCTCAGCACCACATAGTGAATAAATAAAAGAATTGTGTCCATCTATAACTAAAAATATTTTTGAAAAAACCTTGTAAATATGGGTCATATTTTTATAAGTCAATTTTGGTAGCTTCATAGATACTTAAACATTTTGAAATTTAACTCCAAACCCCCTATGTATTTTGAATACTTTTATCATTTTAATATTTTAATTATACTTTTTTTTTAGATCATTATAGATTCATCTACAACTGTAAAAAATAGTATGGGCTGTTTCTTCCTGTGTATCCTTTGCTAGTTTCCTCCAGTTTCACAAAATTAGAGTGAAATCACAGCCAGGAAATTGACATTATTGCAATTTCCTGATCCTATTCAGATTTTTCTCACTTCTACATAAATTCGTTTTTGTTGTTTGATTTTATGATTTTTCTTTTCTTTTTTTTTTCCTTTGGTGTTGGGTATTGAATAGAGTCCTTCACTTGCTAAGCACATCCTCTACTATTGAGCTACACTCTCAGCCTTTACATGTTTTCATTTTTATGTATGTCTCTGTGTCTTTGGTTATATGAAATTTTATCTTGTGTGTGGATTTGCAAATCAACCATGGTAATCCAGATACCGGCCAGTTCCATCATCACAAGGAGACTTCCTGTTGGCCATTGATAACCATACCTCTTCTTCTCCCTCCCTTTTCCTAACCAGAATCATATAACATAACATTTGGGAATTGGCTTTTTATTCAGCATGATTAATTCAGTAGTTTGAGATTTATCCAAATTTTGATCATATCAGTAGTTCTTGTTTATTGCTAAGTAGTGTTCCATGGTATGGATGTACCAAAGTCTGTTTAACCATTAACCCATTGAAGAACATCCGAGTTCTTGGAAGTTTTTCAGCTTTTTCGAATAGAGCTACTATATAAACATTCATGAATGAGTTTTCATGTAATATATAGTTCTCTGGGATAAATGCCTAAGGGTGAAATTTCTGGGTTAGATGGTGATGATTGTATGTTATATTTAGTTTTATAAGTGGTATCAATGTTTTACTACTTTAAGTATGGAAACCTTACTTCCATTTTGTTCCTTTTACTTTTCCACTCTTTATATATCATTGTCTTGAGTATCAGATGATATTTATAATTTTTAATCATATAATTAATGATTTAGAAAACTCAGAAGAACACATGCTGTTGTGTTTATCAAGATATATGCTATTTCTATTGTTCTTTTTTTCCTTCTCATTGTTTTACTACTTCTATATTTTCTTTTTGTTGAAGAACTTCCTTTAGCCATTCTTTAGAGGTAGGTCTGCCAGTGACGAATTCTTTAGTTTTCTCTTGTTTAAGAATGTCTTTATTTTCGATTTATTTGCAAATGATAGTTTTACCAGATACAGAATTGCCAGTTCTTTTGGGCAGTACTCTCTTCAATCCAGAATAGAGATGAATCTACCTGGGTAACCTTCTTGTGCTGGGTTGCAGATCAGGAAATGCAGGGCCTGGCTCACTTTCTGCTGTTTGGTGATTCCCTGAATGGTCCACCATCTCTTTCCACCTTTAAGAGTCCTTCTTTGGTTGCCTCATATTATTTCCAGGGTTTATGGTTGTATTTAGCAGGGAAGGGTAATAAATATGAATCTGTGCTATCTTGTTTGAACTAGAAGTTCTTTAGTTTATGTCTTTTTTCTCTCTCATCTAGCTTCTTTGTTAGTGTTTGATTATAAAATATATTTCAGGGTAATTCAAAACTCAATTGAATGAGAAGCCTTTTATAAATTAGTGCTGAAAAAGATTACATGATATTGTAGTGCATTTTACTATTAAGAGAGCTTTTTCCCATTAAAGATTAAATCATTCCAAGATGTTAATTTATTGGCTGTAAAATATTCTAATTTACTCTTTCCTTAAACTAGAGACTATATAAATCACTTTCTATATTTGGGAACCTGACAACAGCAACAACTTCTATGTATCTCTTTGCTTTGAGTGATTTGTCATTGAACCTTCAGCAGCTGGATGGGAAAGACCTGCTCTACCTCTAGAATTGGCTAGAATTGGTTATACTAGCCAGTGCATACACATTAAACAGAGATTGAGTCTGTGTTCCTTCACTGTCTAGAGACTTCTATCCTATACACACTGACCATACCAGACTACTTAGATCTCAGTGCTAGTCTGAAGATCTGGGCCCATTATAGTGTCATGAACAATTAAAGTTCAAGAAAATAAATAAGCATTTTCTGTGATTCTGTTTATCTTTGAGTACACATTACCTAGAGTAAGTTCTCAAGAGTTTCATGAATATATAATTGGAAATAAAAATTAAATAATGTAAGGATTAGATAATTGAAAGAAAGGTGAATTTTTTTTTTCTTTGTGATGCTGATGATTGAACACATGGTCTCATGCATGCTAGGCAAGCACTTGACACGGATCAACATCCCCAACCTGAATATTCTTGTGTTTATTCAGTCATAGAAAAAGCTTTTCAAAGGCTTCATATGTGTTTTTCCAAAAGTGTTCATGTAAAATGAGTATGAGATTCAAAACATTACTCTGAAGTAATCCTTGTTCATTATTTATTCCAATTTACTTTGTAAATATTTTAATAAAGTAGGAAAGTATTTTTAAATTGTTGGTGCATTTTCACATTACTTTATATAATATTTGTTCTCCTCAGCTATGTACTTGAATGTTGAGTTTTTGATTAATTTTTGTATGATAAGGTCAAGTAATGAAAAACCCCTGAAGTGAGGCTTTATATTTTTTTTATGTGAAAACTTGAATTCTAACTTAATTACTTTCTTTAAGTTTAGATTTTAGTATATTATTTTTTTTCCTAAATTCCCTCTCCTCCCAAAATTGATCAATCATCTTATTAATGTCTTGGAGTACTTTTGACTGCTATCTTGAAGTGATACTGTGTGCTTTTTTTTGCACAATTTATATGATCAGTTTATACATGAAATGCTGATAAAATGAAAGTGACTTCAAGGGACTATTAGTTCCAACATTTTGCTTTTGAATATTTATTATAACTAATGCAGTAAAAGTCATAAAATAGGGTATCTGAAATACTTCTGAATATTCAAACTTAAGTAGATAAAAGACAGATTTTGTGTTTTTCTGTGAAAATTGTGGAAGAGTTATTTTACTACACACTTTAAAGAATGTAATTAAATGTGTAAGAATATTTGAATCACAGGAAAGTAGAAGTTATAAGAAATGTAAGGAAATGCCATTGGCAAAGTAAAAGGTAATTGATGTTTTCTTCTATATTGAAAGAAAAAGTACTAGGGAGACTTGCTGTTAATAATAAAGTGAATTTAGTATATGATTTTCAAATAACTGTTACTAACCTATTATAGCAAATGAATCCCTTTAGAAAGGGTTGAAGTTAATGTAGTTTGCCATAAAGAGACCATGTTAACTTTTTTCTATATATCTTCTCATTTATTACAATTTCAGGGCTCATCATGGATTTCTACCTGTTTCTGATCTGGGAAGGATATAGTTTGTCTCATCTTAGCTTACAGCACTATACAACCCTCCCCCAAGGACCATTTTATTCCTTGTTTGCCCATCATATTATGTCTCATACCTTCATAGTGAAGGTCTTAAGGACCTGAATTTTTTCATTATTAAGTGAACCTTCCTTTAAATTTTAGGACACCTTCACTGTTTTTCTTTTTAGTTAATGTAGTTATCCCCCAGTATCAGCAGGGGATTGATTTCAGGACCCCTGTGGATACCAAAATCCTTGGATGCTTAAATCTCTTCTATAAAATGGTGTAATAAATTTGCATATAACTTATGTATCCTGCTGGATACTTTGAATCATATCTAGATTACTTATAATACCTAATACAAATGCTATATAGATAATTGTTGTCCTGTATTGTTATAAATGATGACAAAAACTGCCTATTATATTCAGTACAGATATAATGTTTTAGGCTTTGCAGGCAAGAGAAAAAATGGAGGATATTATATACATACATGTATGAGAGAAAACGTGTCACACCCCACATCATTTGCCTCTATGAGATATCCCAGATGGTAGGCATGTTTTATGTTTAGTTGTCATTAGCTGGTGACATTCTATCCAAACAGGGGCAGACACCTTGTGGGCAGAAGAGGCAGACAGGGTAGCCACCATGATCACTTTCACTTTCTGTTACAGTGATACCCATGTCCCTGTACAGCCTTTTCCCCTCCCAGAAAACCCAACTGCCTCAACAAATTTCAAAGGATAGCTGGTATTCAGACCACATTCTACATCCCCTCCCTGCAAATCATCATCATCATCATCATCATCATCATCATCATCTAGAAAAACTTGTTAAGTTAGCAATTAAGAAACATTTCCCAAATAGTTTGGGAACTAAGAAAAAATTCAAAATGGAAGTTGAAATTTAGATAGAATGTAAAACAATTTCCAGGGTGCTAGAGTAAAAACAATAGAATGAGAACATATAATTCAGTACACTAAAAGGCAACCAAGGAATGAGAAGAACATGTAGTAAAGGAGAGACAAATAGAAATGTTGACATGATAGAAATAAAATTATAGAAAATCATTATACTTAATAAAAGCAAATGGAGTATATGGTCCAACTGAAAGATCCACCTGAGACACCCTGCATGCTCTTTGCATGCAAATTGTCTAAAGTTAAGAAAACGGGCTGGGGATATAGGTCAGTAGTAGACCACTTGCCTAGCATGTACAAGGCTCTGGGTTCAATCCCCAGTACCTCAATAAATAAACTGTTAAGAAAACATAAAACTTGAAAGTAAAATCATAAGTAGTAACATAGAAAATAGGCATAGCACAGAAAAGAATTCTGATATAGCTATATCAATATGAGGAAGTATACACTGCAATCCAAACACATTACTGAAGAAGAAAAGGATTATATAATAGTGAAAAAGTTTCACTGTTCTACAAGTATAGTAATTTTAGATCTTTATGCACTTAATAACATTGTTGCAAAACTACAATGCAAAATTAACAGAATTATAAGAAGAAAAAGAGACCCCCCCCCCCTTTATCATAGTGGGAGAATTTACTCCTCAGGTTTGATAGATCAAGTATTTTTTTTAAACAGTATATGTAGGATTTGAACAACACAAATAACAAGCTTGATCTAATAGACATGTAGAATAGAGCACCCAGCAGCTGTAAAACATACTTTTTTTAAACACCTAGAGCATTTCTAAAAACTGTTTCAAGGTATAACCTGATGGGTGATATTGAATTAGAAATTAAAGCCAACATTTTTAATGCAGAGCTCCACATTTTGATGTATTAATACGAACTATTTTTTTAAAATATTGCTTCATATTTGCTAACTAACTGTAGTATTTTCTTTGTAAAATACTGATATCTACCATCTGTTTGCCCTTTAATTTGTTAATAATCATGACAGCTAACTAAATACTAAATAACTAAATTAAAATCATAATGGGAAATGTAGTGGAATTCATAAAAGTGTAGTATAGTAGTAGGAAGAGCATGGATTTTATGTTTTTCTTTCTTAACTACCCACTAATTCTAGGATCTGGGAGAGTTATGTAATATCTCTGAGAGTCCTGTATAAAATGAGTATAATAATATCCCCTTGGTAGGTTCATGAAGACTAAATGAGATTATGTATATATGGTACTTAAAACCAAGCAAAGCACTATTGCTGTTATTGTTTTTCTTATTCACAGAATATTATTATCTGCAAAGCATTATACACATATTATGGCTCAGCGGTAGAGTGTTTGCCTATCATGTAAGAAGCCCTGGGTTTAATCCTCAGTACTGCAAGGAAGGAAAAAATTAGTCACAAATTGAGCATTTGAATTCCCAGAAAGTTATTTAAACTTTTATCTCTTGCCAGTCATGGTGGTGTATACCTGTAATCCCAGCTACTCTGGAGACCAAGGCAAGAAAATTGCAAGTTCAAGGCCAATCTGGGCATCTTAGCCAGACCACATCTCAAAATACTAAAAGGAGGGCTGGGGTTGTGACTCAGTGGTAGAGTGCTCGCCTGGCATGCAAGAGGCACTGGGTTTGATCCTCAGTACCGCATAAAAATAAAATAAAGATATTGTGACCTAAAACTAAAAAATAAATTTAAAAAATACTAAAAGGATTGGGGATACAGCTCAGTGATAAAGCATCCCTGGATTCAATCCCCAGTATCTAAATAAATGAGTAAATAAAACTCTTTTATATTGTCCTAAAGCAGTTACACATTACCAAGTCTCCAGATTTTGTCGTCATTGCTGATTGTTTGTTTCTGCTGGCTTATAAGAGATAAAAATAAGATTGGGCTGTTCCGAGTTTCAGCTCTTGGATTAACTTACTTTCTTAGATTTCAGAGCACTTATAAATGTGAGGTTATTTCATACTTCATTTTGACCTGTCAAAATACACTTTGGTTTTTGCCATTATTAATCATTCTAGTGTTTTCCTGACTGCCTGATTTGTAGCAAGTTATAAAGTATGACTAAGCCTAAGTCAGAAGGATGCATTTATCTCTCTTCTAACCAACTACAAAACTCTGAAAAAAAACCCCAAAATCTCCATTTTAATTGATTACCAAGTTAGTATACATTTGATATTCTGTATTTAGATAGAAACTCCATAAAATGCTTATTATGTAGTGAAGGAATGTGGGTAGCTTATTTGTAACTTTTAAAGATTTATGTCTGAGTCATTAATAAAGCAAAACTGTGTTTAATGGAATCCTTAAGGGGTGACTGTTAGTTTGAATCAGAGGTTAAATTATGACTTTTTTTTTTTAAACAATGCTTAGTATAAAACTAGGATTTTAAACATATATACAAGTTTGTGCGTACAAATTTCAAAATAGTCATATTCTTTGCAGATATCTTTGTGGGCTCAGTTATGTCTTTATCAAAGGTACCATAAACTGTTTTAGAAAAGGATATCATGTAATCTCATTAAAGCAGTTTCTCATAAAAAAAAAATTCTCTTTTGTTTTTAGATTACTTCTCTAGTGACTCTTCAGCTGTTAACCCTGGTTGGCCATGATGATCAGCTTGAAGGACCAAAATACAAATGCACAGTTTCGTTAGACTTCATCAGAGCTGTAGCAAGGTAAGAGTAGAATGATCGTTAATATAAAATATCTTGGATTATATAAATGATATATTAAATATAAAAGTTAATGTTCTTTCTAATATAATATCATTAGTCATTTAAACAAGAAAAGATCATTTAAGTTCCAATAATGAACAAGCTTTACTGTAGAATGATAGCTCTCTTTAAACTTACCAATGACATAAATTTAGGAGCAGTAGCTAATATGTTAGATGGCAAAAGTCAAGGTTCTGAAAGACCTTAGCCTGGAATAATGGTCATAGCAAGGTGAGATTTAATGGATTGTTAGCTATAAAAATCCTGACTTAGATAACACTAATAACAATATAGTGTATTTTTCCAAAGATATAATTCTTTGTTGCCAAAGACACATCAAATCTGGTATGTTGGGCTGCCTTTAGAGTTTTAAGAGGAGCATTGACAAATGGGTACATGTTGAAGAGACACGAGGAGGAGAGTGGTCAATTGAGGAACTGTTGGATCTCCCTGACTGAAGTATGAGGCATAAGAGGAAAGCCTTAGGAAGGACATGTTAATTGTCTCAAGTATTTCCAAGTCTGTCATTTGCAAAATGGGTCATCTGAGTAATTCTAGAACATTAGAAGTTTAGGGAGGAAAGTGTTTGTGAAAATGAGAGTTGTCTAAAAACATAACGAGTTTCCTCACTGTAATGGCCATTTATGTAAATGTGATTTCATCCCTTGGTCACAGTTGAATAATGATCTGTTAGGACTACAGTAGAAGAGGTACTGTATATGTAGACTAGGAGGTTGAACATGACAATCCATAAAACAGTGTTCCCAATCTTTTTGGGTAGATAGCTAGATTCCAATGTCACTTTTAAATTAATCATCAAAGTATTTACATGTATTCAAAATTTAAAATATGTAGGCTTGAGTCATTATTTATTAAGCCTAAAAACAGTGCTCGACCTGGGTCTGGATTTGTGGAGTTCTTCCAGTGAATTTTACAACCTATTGAGGTTCTGAAATCCACCGGTTGGCAGCCTCTTCCCTTACGTCCCTTCTGAATTATAAGTTTTGTGATACTGCCAGTACAGCTTGCATGCCTATAATTCCAGCTACTTGGGAAACCCTGCCTCAAAAATAAAAAAATAAATGGGGCTGGAGATGTGGCTCAGTGATAGAGGTCTCCTGTGTGTAACTTCTAGTACTGAAGAAAAAAATATTTCTGTGATATAGTTATTTGCCACATTTTGATGGTATATAAACCCTAAACATGAATTAAGGATTTTAGTGTTCTGAGAAGACTTTTACACAGAGAAGATTAAGAAGAAATTTCTTTTGGATGTTATTGAAATCTCTATATCTAAGAGCTTCTACTAAATACATAACTTTGGAATAGCACATGTTTATTTCAGAGAAAAGGTTTGTGGGTCCTTATCATAGAGAATATACTTGAAACAAACTGAATATATGTTATTTAATCATAGCATCACAGTGACTTTAAACCACATCCAGAGATTTGCACTTTTCATTTGCCACCTCAGGACGGAGCAGGATACTATAGGCCTGCTATTTTGCCATGGAAGTCTGTAACTTCTTTTCTTACTTGCATTTTCTTTTTCTTTTCCAACTTCCCATGGGCAATATCCAAAGTGTAAGCACCTCCTTCATCCCACATCTACCCTCTTTCACTCTCACATCCTCATAACATTTTGCATTTTCCTGCTTATTTAGCCTCCCGTTCTTTTCCTGTCTCCCCGTTCTTTTCCTGTCTCCCATATCCTTACCTTTTCTTATTTTCTTCCTTATTGCCTTAACTAAACCCTGATTCTTTCCTGAGGATACTACTTCCCCTTGAATTATCCCTTGTGGCTGGCTGCTCTTTATTTTCCCAAACCCCAGTCCTTCAAGCTTGAAAGTTATTTCAGTGACATTCTTCCTTCTTGTTGCCACTTCCAGAATGTTACTGCCTTCAACTTCTTTAAGACTTTTGGTCTGTTTCTAGTACATTATTGTCATTGTGATTATCTTCTACCAACCTCCCAGCTATTTCAGTTTATGTATTGAAGAATAAAGCATGTGGTTCACAGACTTCTTTTCTGCTATAAGATTCTTGACTCTTCAAATGAGAAGTCCTAACATCTGTATTTATTCTATTCAGCCTCCACTGTTTAATAAAGAAAAGAAATTGAAATCTTTAGTTGAGAATTCCGTGAATTACTAGTGAGATGCCCCACCTTCCCACTTCTCTAACATGAATTTTTCCACCCGTGCTCAGAATTCCATATACCCCATTTCTCTAGAACCTCTGTTCATCCTCAGGCTGTTTGTACATGCGGTAGCACCTAACACTGTTGACCACTCTTTTCAATAAAGCTCTCTTCTCTTATGTTTCACAATTCCACAATATTGTGTTTTCCTCTTTATTCTTTTACTGTTTTCCCTAAGATTCGTCTATTTGCCAGTTTACCCGCTCCACCTGACCTTTAAACAGAACTGTTTCTTGAAGCTTGAGCCTGAGCACTTTTCTCATATAGTACTCTTTCCCTAGGCAATTTTAGCAACACCCATGACTTCAACCACCTATATATTAGTAACTCCCCTATTTTTAAAGGCTAGACCTCTTTTATAAAATATTTTACCTTTATTGGATATTTCCCAGCTCTATTAATACATTAAAAAAACATGTACTTAGAAATTCTAACCTCTGCTTCCACTACCAACAAAAAAAGAAAGATCCAGCTATTCTTTAGTGCTCCTTTAACCTGTGATCAGCACTGTAGTCCACCATGTTACACAGGCCTGAAACTTGGGAATCATCTTCACATTTCTCCCTCCCGTATATCTCACATTCATTCACTTTTTATCATTTGTACTTTGCCACTCTAGACGAAGCCATCATCATCTGTTCTCTGGTAACTTCCTAATTAATCTTCTATCTACTTGATTGTCGACACGATAACCAGAATGATCTTATAAAAATGTAATGTCGTTTTCCTTTTTCTGTAGTTTCCTATAGCTCTTGGAATAAAAACCAGAATTTTTAAAATAGCCTGTAAGACTCAAACATTGTTACCCTTGTCCTTGCCATAGCCTTTGTGCCTGCCATATCTGACATATGCTTTCTCCTTTTGGTATCTGTAATTTAACCACTTTGCCTTTTTTAGTTTTTCATATTCACCATTCTTCTTCCCATTCTTGCATATGCACATTTTCCAACTTCTCCTCTCCTTCATCTGGCTAACTGCTACATAACCTTTAGATTTCAGTTTAAATGTGTTTCTTAAAGAAAACCTTCTGAAACATATGACCATTCCCTTCCCAACCCAGACACACCCAAATAGGAAGGTCCCATTTGTTTTAATTAAATAAATAATTGAATAACTAGAATTGATCTTTATTTCTGTAGAATAAGTCCATGAAACTCAGAGCATAGACTGTATTTGTGTCTCTCACTGCCTTATGCTCAAACCTAATACAATGCTTTAAACGTAATAAGTGCTAAATAGATAATTATTGCATGTTTTCCTCTACTTACCTGTAACAGTAAAACTTCAGATAGAAGGAAATCATGTGGGCCTGTTGGGGGGGGGCAGCAGGAAGAAACTAAAGAAATAGTCACATTCCAAATTGAGGTTTTATGGAGAATCAAGGGTAGGTATCAAAGAAGAGGTAGGTAAGCCTACTTTCAGACATCTGTGGCAGAAAACAGATTTTTAGACCTCAGGATACAACCTAAATGTCTAAAATAAGGGAATCAGTCAGTAATTTCTTACATAGCCCTAAGGAAAAAAAAAGAGAGACTATGTAATTACTGAAAATTGTACTTCTGGAGGATAAAAACAAAGGAAAGTTTTCCTGATATGAGCTTGAATAGATAATATAGTTTATATATATATATATAGTTGTATATACAAGAAAACTAGGAAAACCTAAGGGAAGAGACTAGTAATCAAAAGTCAGTTGCTGCCAAGATGGAATGATAAATCAGTCATTTGTGACTTTAGCAGGAACACTAATGTGGTAGAAGTCAAATTATAGTACATTTAAATAGTATTTATGAAAAAAGTAAATGCAGCAAGTACATATAATGCTTTTTCATTTCTTAATTCATTTAACTTTTATAGTGTTGCCCATTTTAAACTCAACACTGTGCTAGTCTTTGGGAAGATACACCAACAAGTATAGCTATATCCTATCCTCATTAGCCTGTATTCTTCTTCTTCTTCTTCTTCTTCTTCTTCTTCTCCTTCTCCTTCTCCTTCTCCTTCTCCTTCTCCTTCTCCTTCTCCTTCTCCTTCTCCTTCTCCTTCTCCTTCTCCTTCTCCTTCTCCTTCTCCTTCTCCTTCTCCTTCTTCATTTGAGCATATTTAAATGTTGGTAGTGCAAACCATAGTGGCAGAGAATTAATGTTACAAAGCAGAAAAAGATTAATTTAATTCACACTATGTGATTTGGAACATGAGTTGAAAGAGTCCTGGATGAGATAGGGGAAGCCTCTTGCATTATAACAAGAAGAAAAGATAGGTGTGGATGGAGCTGAGTTTGAAGGTTTGGTTGCAAAAAGTTGAAGTTCTATTCTGATGGCTTCTATTTTCTCTGACATAGAGGCAAAATTATGACTAAAGGCAGCAGTAGTAGCAGTTTTGAGAGAAATATGTAGTATTTGAAATAGCCACCATGGGGAATGGAAGAAAATGCTGACAAGGAAAGTAGCTTGCTGGGAGGGTCGAAGTTCTTGACCTTGAATTTACAGTGGCACCAATCTGTGAGACTTGTGATCTTTTCCAGCAGCATTCCATATGCTAGATACTAGGACAGCAAAGAATTGTAATTGAAATCACATGATATTGGGGTTTTGCCAGGTGAGTTCAGTGGATGTTAGCACGTGAACACTTGAAGTGATGAAGTATGGAGTCTTAAGTTGAGCAGGAAGGAAGTAAATCAGTCAGGGGCTGATAGTTCAATGACTGGCACACATTCGGTATTTAGAGGTCAGGAAAAGTGAAGGAGTTTGTGACCTTATTTTCCTAAGGTGTTACAGAGATCTTAATAGGAACAAAATGGGGTTTGGGTAGAATGTCTGAATTTGTTTTTAGAGAAAGAACATTTCTGACTGTAATAATGAGAGTAGAAAAAGTCAGTGGAGATGAGAAAGACAAATGTGCAATAAAGTTGCTAAGCTGCTGCAGGTCTCAGGATGGATAGAAAAACTGAACTGGATGCTAGTTGTTCACTGACTAAGCAATAATGGTGGATAGTAGATGGTGCATGGTATGGTCTGGATCTGAGAGGAGCAGGGGGTTTTGCACAAGGATACCATTCCTATTTTACAGAACTATTTGGGTTACAATAGAAAATTGAATCTTCGTTTGAAAGTTCTTCAGGGAGAGCAAAGTTTCATTTAAGCCCCCAAAGGGGGAAATAATTCATTGAAGAGGATATGGACAACTTTGTTGACCAGCGAACCATGGGAAAGTGTGAACACAGCAGCAGTAGGAATCTGGTTCCAGAAAATGAACATGATATGGAAACAGAATATGGGAGATGACAGATGACTGAAAAGCTTATTAAATATTATCCTTGGAATGTTCTCAATGTGGATGGAAGTTACAAGTTTACAATTGTTTTTCCTCTGCAGTCAATGGGAAGACACAACAAGATAAATGAAGGTTGCAATTTAATGTTGTAGTATTGCAAGTCATCAGAAGAAACAAATTTTTAAAAAGAACCTAAACTCAAATTGCCCATAAATGTAAAAGGAGGGCTGCAATTGTGGTTCAGTGGCAGAGCACTTGCCTAGTATGCATAAGGCACTGGGTTCAATCCTCATAAAAATAAATAAAATAAAGGTTGTGTCCATCTCCAACTAAAAAAAAAATTTTTTTTGAAAAAAAGAAAATAAAATAGTGTCCCTATGAGGGGAAAAAGTATTTCAATACAGGGTAAAATAATTGAACAAATGAAATAAAAAGATATAGACAAAATTAAATTCTTAAATGTATTTTATATAATGAACTTATCACTCCAAATTATGATTTAAGAATTTCTCCTCATAAATTGCCATTAACTTTTTTGTGTTTATCCTATTTCTTTCTAGCTGCTTACTTTAAATAACAATTGATTTGTGTTCCATTGGAGATGGTATATCCTGTACTATGTTGTAATCCAAAATCTTAAAATGGTATTTATATGAATCTAATACACATCTGAACGCAAGAAAAGCCAGAGAAAGTAAATACAAATGTATACACTTTTTAATAAGCTAAAACTTTTTAAAAAGTTTTTTAAAAGATTTAAAGTGGATTAGCACAAAGTTATCTTTGTTATATGTGGTAATTTTTGATGCTGCCTTGTGTTTTTCCTATCAGATTCTGATTTTTTTTTAGAAAAGTATATGTATGTGGTTATCAATTGGCAAGACACCTATTTATATTGAGGGCAGCAGGAATGATGGAGAGTGTTGTTGTAAAAGAACAATCTTACATATTTGCTTCCTGATTCATTTAGTTGTTTACAAGTCTAAAAATTATACTGTTAGATTTGAGGACTTCATAGTAACAAAGCAACTTGAGAACTTCACAGTAACAAAGCAAAGAAATAGAATGTAGTAAAGTTTTTATAAATAAATACGTTTAAGTTTCTTACGGTTTAAAATCAGTCCTTTTATTAAAGAAAACTGTTTTGCATAAACTATGCTATAGTAACACAAATAGATTACTAAAAAAATTAAGGAATCCTACCATAAATGAATTTTGGAGTATTTTCATTTGTTTATGCCCTCTTCTAGTATGGTCCGGTCCGTTGGACAAACATTTCTCTATAGCTATCACAACATAGTTGCAATTCTTTGTTCTCCTTTTCACCTTAATATTATATTTAAATGCTTTTGCATCTCTAATATGCATGGCTTCATATTGATTATTTTGTATATGTAATATTCTATTGAATTGTAAAATTTAGAGGTTCCACTACTGTTGGGATTTAGTTGTTTCATCTTAGCTTTTTCTGAACTTTTTGTTTTCACCCAAGTTAAAAAAAAAAAAAAAAAAAAGTCACCAATAAACAACATTAAGTCCATTTTACTTTGTCGCTTTAGGTTTATCACCTAAATACCTAAACTCATTGATGGCAATGTGCCTGGAGAGAGATACAAATGCCACTTCCCTTCTTTGTCAGTAATTAAAAGTAATCTACTATATTTGTTTCCTTTCTTAATCCTCTTTTAAAAAGATCTTTTCAACTAAAGCTATTTAGAAATAATGTTTATAAAAATTATTTTTATAGGTACTTTATTGCTTATAAATTTAGGAGTTTTTTTAAAAGAGTTGGATGAAAGAAAACACAAAAATACAATAGTATTATGATTTAATAACCATACCTTTTGTGTCTTTCTGCATGAGACAAAAAGGTTTTTTTTATTTAACTATTTTTAGTTGTCTTATCACTATTAATGATAGCAGGATTATTTTGGCAGCATTTTTATGCCATTTGGAAAGGTTTGGTATTCTTCAGAGAGGTACTGTTACACTGGAACAATTAATTTTTAGTCCAATATTAGGTACCACAACAGCCATACAATCTCATTTGAGCTATTTTTAAATGTATTTCATAAGCAGTATCTGTAGTTCCCTGTCCAATTTTTTAAAAAATTATTTGATATGTCAGTCATTTGCTTAGAAACTTTTTTAGAAAGTGTATTACAAAATGATAGGCAAAAACATTAATTGGTGATGGTCTAATAAATAAGAGCATGCAATTACTGAATCTTGAAAAGGCTGTTCTTGCATGGATGATTATTTTTGCAGAATTGAATATTTAAGGCTTTAATTTTATACTTATTGCTAGATCATTATATCTAATTATTTTGACCATTTATTCAAATAATAAACCTCCAGTCTGAATATTTATAGTGAAAAATGAGTTTGAAGAAAGGAAAATAATTATATGTCTCTCTCTCTCTCTGCTATTTTATTCTGCCTGCCATCAGAGTATAAAAATATACATCCACATCGTCTGTTGAATCGTATTCTTGGATCATACAGATTTAGTTACAATACGCTTACAGGTCAACCACTGCTAAAAGACTGAAAAGAATGAAAACTACAAATGAGGACAGATGAGCTCTGCGTTTATGTAATGATAGAACAGGTGTTTGGAAGATAAACAATGTTCAGAAGCAAAGAAGATTTAAATACTTTTGCATCTCTAATTACTTTATTCTGATTATTAGACAAAAAGCAAATAGCTTTCAAATGAAATCTAAACTTTCTGTAGTGTAATTGAAATACAGAATGTTGATTAGCTCTAACTTTGTTTCTTTTCTTTTTTCTTTCTTTTTTTTAAGAAAAGTAAACTTTATGGAAAAATAAGAAAACAAGTTTTTAATGAAATGTGTTCTTAGCATCATTTTTGAAAAGCTAGTGTCAAGGATAGCATGATACATTTGATAGCACTATAAGATTATTTAGTGTTACGTGTGAATTATTTTGCATGTGCTTCCCAGAATCATACAAAGCTGAGCAATCCAGAGGTAAGAATGCTGACATGTTATCTGTTTTTGTTTATAGGACGGTGAACTTTGACATAATAAAATACTTGTATGATTTCTTGTGAAAACAAGCTTCAAAGCCATATGGACACTGTGACAATGACTAAGCCAAGCTGTGTTCATCCAACTACTTAGCTGGCCAGGGAAAGGAGTTCTTTGGCTCTATTGGATTTGTCCAAACAGGTGCTGGCCCAGCATGGAATCTGATGAAAATATTCTGATTGGTCTGGGTGAATATGAGCAGAAGACTATTTACCAGGGACCCTGGAGTATTTGGAAGCAACGTGTTAATTATAAACAGCAGGGTTTGAGCACAATCTGTTCTACTCTTAATGATGTTATCTTAACACTGAAATTGCCTGAAACCCATTTACTTAGGACTACGTTTTGCTCTGTGAACTATCCCCTGCGCTTTGAATGTGCCAGCAGCCCTTGTTTATATGCCCAGTCTTTTCACTTCCTCTCCACAGGAGCCTCTGCAGTTGCTTGCCAAAGCAGATTTCCTAAGGCCACTGTTTTAAAAGATCATAGTTGCAAAATAAAATAAATACAAGTTCTTTTTAAAAATCCATGCTTGTATTCTCTTTTCACAATGATACTCTCAAACGTCAAGGTAGTGTGATCAGATGTAGACCAGTTTTCCATCCTCAAGCCTACTAAGTATCTTCACTCTACTTGTATAATGTTTATCTGGTCACTCTTTTTAATTAACTACCCAACCTAGCTTTTTATCAGCATATGGTTTTCTTCTTTTTTCTTCTTCCATTTTAATCATTGGTTTTTAAGAGTTCCACAGTATTTTTTTTTTTTCACGTTTTATCAGTTGTGAACCTTGGTTCTGATTTTCTTATCTGTTCATGTTTTTGAAGAAGTTTTCTCTTAGCATTTGAATGCTTGAAAATTGTTTTAAGCTGATTTAAACTGCTCAATTATAGAGTCTAGTTTAAATTTCAGTGGTATTTTATTCCTCCGTTTCTTTTTGGAAGAAAAATTCTCATAGTGGGTATTCCTTGATAGAAGCCTTTTTATGTAGTGCTTATCTGACAGACTCTGGTTAAAAGAAAGAAGCAGTTTTGTATCCACTTAAAGGTAATGAATAGCGAGAAAAGGAATGGAATTCCTTTTTGCCTCCCTATGTAATGTAGCAAGGGAATACTTTTCAGCCGAAGAGTGGCATCCACAACTAGTGGATAAGAGCATCCTCACTCAGAGTCTTTCTTCCACAGAAAATGGTAACGTTAGGAACCAGAACCATGTGTAGTGGGGCTTCAGGTTTAGGTTTCCCCCATGTTGACACTTGTATCTCATCAAAGTAGCAGTGATGTTTATAGCCAACTCAAGGAAGAACAGTGCCACTGGAACAGTTCTTGTCCCTCATATTTTGCTATGCAGACACATGTTTGCTGTGAAGCCTGTCATAGGCTTATCTGAATTTTGAGAAAAAACTCTGAGTGGGGGAGAGTATCAATAGAAAACTGGGGATACGGACAGAAAGGAGGCAAAATTTCCCCAAAGTGACTGTCATTTTAGGGTTTCATTGCTGATTGCCTGTTTCCTGCCCAAAGTATTTTCCTTCCTATACCACCCCTCCCATGATGCCAGCCCCAGGTGTGGCTTCCCTTCACAGTACCCTGTAACTACATTTTCCTTGCTCTGATTAGACCATCAGAACTTTGCTGTTTGTCTTAATTTATTTTCTGATGACTTGCTAGGTGACTCACTAATTAATTTATTTAAATTATGACTAATAGAGCTTAAAATGGATATCAGCATTTTAACAAGGGTCATCTGCAAATGGAAATCTTTAATTGGAAGATATGAATCTCCAATTACAAGGAGAAATTTAATGATGAGAATTATGTTGACTGGTGGGTCAGATGTTTCTGTTAAGGCAGATATTTTTGTTAAGGCACATAAATTATCAGTATCTACTCTGCCTAGGTCCAAAAGTGATTTAGGCATTAGAAAACAGATGTTTTCTTACTTCAAATCATTTTCAACCCCTGGAGCAATCCTCACAGATGAGCAATCTTTTTCAAGTTCTAGAAAGGATTCTGATCCATCAGGCCTCATCTCATTAAACCTTAAATGACAAAGGAATCAAGTCAGGACAGAAGTTAGCTCTGGAGTCAGACTATCTTGGATCAAATACAGCTATATCACTACTGCCTATGTGGCCTTAGACAAGTTATTTACCTTGTCTGTGCCTCAGTATTCTCACCTGTTATGATTTGGATAAGTATTCCCCCAAGGCTCATGTGTTAAAGACTTGGTCACAGCCTGTGACACTATTGGGGGGTTGGCTTTAAAGGGTACAGTACAAAATATATAGATTCAATGCAATTCCCATCAAAATACCAATGACATTCTTTACAATGTTAAGAAAACACAGCCCTAAAATTTATTTAGAAGAATAAAAGATTCCCCTCCCAACCCTTGCCCCCCCAAAAGGCATAAAATACCCAGAATAGCCAAAGCAATTTTAAGCCAAAATAATGTTAGAAGCATCATTATACTATAATATCATTATAGTTCAAATTATACTATACAACTATGATAACAAAAACTACATTCTACTGGCATAAAAACAGAGACCAATGGGACAGAATAGAAGACACAGAGATTTAACAGTCATCTGATCTTTAGCAAAGGTGCCAAAAACACTTTGGGATAAAAGACAATTCTCAAATGCAAATGGCCAAAAAACACATGAAAAAATGTTCAACATCTTTGGAAGTTAGTGAAATTCAAATCAAAATTACTCAAACTTTCATATCGGTGCATACACCTGTAATCCCAGTAGCGTGGGAAGCTAAGGCAGGAGAAATGCAAGTTCAAAGTCAGCCTCAGCAAAATTGAGGTGCCAAGCAACTCAGAGAAACACTGTCTCTAAGTAAAACACAAAGTAGGGCTGGAGATATAGCTCAGTGGTCGAGTGCCCCTGAGTTCAATCGCTGGTATCTATCCTGCCAAAAAAATTTCATATCACTCCAGTTAGAATGGCTGCCATCAAGAATACAAACAAAGGTTGGGCTTATAGCTCAGTGGCAGCACCTTAGCAAGGTCCTAAGCAACTTAGCAAAACCTTGTCTCACAAAAAAAGGACTGGAGATATCAGTGGTGAAGCACCCCTGGGTTCAGTCCCCAGAACCAAGAAAAAGTCAAGGGTCATGTGTTTTCTCTTATATGAATGAGGAAAGAGGAAAAGAAAGGGGTGGGGGTCTCATGAAAATTGAAGTGAGACAAGTAGAATAGGGGTGGGAGAACACTGGAAATGTCATTGGCCAAATTATAGTTATGTTGTGTGTACATATGAATATGTAACAACACTATGTATAATTAGGAGCAATAAAAAATATGGGGAGGAAAAGGAGGGGCATTATGGGGGAAATTTAGATCACTAAGGATGTGCCCTTGAATGAAATAGAAGGACTCTAACCTCTGACTTCCTGGCTGCTTCCGCAGCTCAGTTCTGCGGCCGCATGCTCGAATGATGTACTGGTCTGGCCACAGTCCCAAAATTAAGGGTCAATTGCCAATGGAATAAAAAATCCAAAATTGTAAGCCCAAATAAACCTTTCCTTTTTTAAAAAATTGATTATTTTGGGTATTTTGTTATAGTGATGCAAAGCTTATATACCTGTACATTGAAGAATAGGATTTACCTCATAGTTGTTCGCAAAATGAAATAAATTGATAAATCTAAGGCAGTAGTTCTCAAGTGGGTGTGGTTTTGCCTTCCAGGAAACATTTAGCAATTTCTGGAAACATTTTCGATTGTCCCTACTGAGTGTGGGGTGAGGAAGGATAGAGGCCAAGAATGCTACTAAATATACTAAAACATACAACCCATAACAGAGTTATTTGGTCTAAAATGTTAATTGTACCAAGGTTGAAATCTAAGTCAGATACCTGGTACACAGTAAAGATCAATAAATGTTAGCTATTATCATGAAATATAAACTTGTCACCTAGAAATGAATGCTATGCCTAGAGAAATTATTTCTTGCTTAAAACCTTGGAGTTACTCAGTTGGTCATAATATATTTTATTTTTTTTAGAGTTGAGGGGCTATCCACTAGATTTTAATCTGCATGCAGATTTTATTATTTATTATTTATTTTTCAGGGACCTATGGGATAGGCAGAAGTATAACTGAGAATGATCAGATCAGAGAGCAGGTGACTGAGGACTCACATTGTTTGCGCTTAAGGTTGCTGAACAATTAGTATACCTCCAACAGATTCTGTTAACCAACAACTAATTAATGTAATTAATATTTTCTGGAGCATGGACAGCTCAGTAAGAAACCTACTTGATCTCTACAAAGTAATCACCATTCTGCTTGTGCTATGCAAAGAAAACTAAAGTTATGGACTAAACCCAGTAATAATACATTCCTTATCACATTAAGTACTCAGCCTCAAATAGAGTAGATGAAGTACTGCCCCGTGTGTGTACTCAAATCTCTAAGAGGATCCTCCATTGCTACCTGAAGTCTCACATTGTTATATACCATAATTGTTTGCACTGTATGTCTTTAGCCATGGACAGAGATGGATTGGAAGTAGTTAGAACAAAAGTTGATATTATTCAGCTTCATCTCCTACATTTTTAAAGTCTCTACTACAAAATGTGACTGCCTATCATATATGAATACTTTAGATAATTTTGCATGTAATTTCAGTCTGCTGACACAATTTGCTTTCAAAAATGCTTAGTAGAACTCAAAAGAAATCTTTCCTATCAAGATAGCAACATTTCACTCAAATTTGCTGTTAAATGCCCTGAATATACAGTGAGTGCTCATTTTCCAGCAGTGACACACATTCATGAGACACAGTATGAGAAGTAGAAATTTGGTAGAGCAGAGAAAATTATAATCAATTCATTCATTTAACTACATGTTGATGCACAGTAATGATGAGAATTTTAGAAGGCATTCCAACTGTTTGAGTAAATAGTGGTAGCTTTGGCATGGTGGAAAAAGATTTGCCTGTGTTTCAGATAAACCATAATCCATTTCACTGATGTTTGAAGAAGACAAAGTTCTGATTTAATGGCTTTTTCCATTAAAGTGTTCAATATTCAGTCCACAAATACTAATTACCTGCTATATGTTAGACGTAAGGGTTATAGCAGTGAACAAAAGAGACAGGTTTCTGGCCTAAACAACACGTATTTGTGTAGGTATTGCCATTCCCTGAAATTGGCAGACCTGGTGGACAACTAGGTCTGGAGTTGAGCAGATCATGAGTTTAGTCTGGGAAATGGCCATTGAACTGATTGTGGAATCCAAGTGGTAATGTGAAGTAGATAGTTGGATGTTGGTTGTAGATCAGAGTTACTACATACATAAATATATACATCATCAGGATATTTTGAGATTTAGATATATTGTCCTTAAAGTAGTGTCCCTGACACAGTGAGCCAGAAACGATTTTGAAGTGAGTTACAGATAATATATTAGGAGGTTGTCATCACCATGCTCTTCAAGATCTGCAAATTAATTATACTTTTTCAAATAACACACCTCCACTGTTTATACAACCCTCTTCCTTTCAGCGCTTGGAGTGGCAATAAAAACATAGCTAATTCCTATTTAGTATATGATCCAAAAGGAAAAACCCAAGCCCAGAGCCTAAGTTCTATGGAGAATATTTGGTCACATGTTCTCTCCATATGTTCTAATCCATTTCCTTCTGACTTGGTGTGTAGTCCTAGAGAGCCAGCATCCACAGGAAATAGCACATGCTGAATGTCCTTTCTAATGTAGCCTCAGAAGTCATGTAGCATCACTTCTGCAGCATTTCATTTGTCAAGGCAGTGATAAAGGCCTACCTACATTTAAAATAAAGGAACTAGACTCTCCTTTTGATGAAAAGAATCTAAAAGAATTTACAAACATGCTTTAAATCATCATAAGAATATAATACTCTGAAAACGTTACTATGAAATGCATAAAATATGTTAACTCAAAATTTGAATTTGTATGGTAGAGGCTTCAGGTACACCAAGCACCTATCCTTTTTGCTCCCAAAACACAGGATCCGTGGCTTCAAGAAGGCCAGTATAGTTAGAACACAGAAAGCAAGGGCAATTGACATAAGAGAAAGAGTTAGAGAGGTGGTGGGGACTAGGTCATGTGTGGCCTTGCAGGGTACCTTGAGGTACACTGGTTCTTATTCTGTGTGCATTGAGGACCACTGGAGATTGTGGAGCAGAGAAGTCATATGATCTTGCATAGGTTTTGAAAAGGTTCTCTGTGGGCTATATTGAGAATAGGCTGTAGGCAGCTGAAGGGGCCAGGCAGGAAGATAAGTTAGAAGGCTATTAAAATAATGCTGGTGAGAAATAATGGTGGCTCAGATAAAAGTGTTAGCAGTGGAAGTGGTGAGAAGTTGTCAGATTCAGGATATAATTTGAAAGAAACTAATATAGCACTTGCTAAGTAATTGGATGTCAGTTGTGATAGAGTAAGAATGACTCCGAAGTTTTTTTTTTAATATTTTTTTAGTTATACATGGACACAATATCTTTATTTTGTTTATTTATTTTTATGTGGTGCTGAGGATCAAACCCAGGGTCTCTCACGTGCTAAGCGAGCGCTCTATGACTCCAAAGTTTTTGACCTGGTCATCTAAGCTCACCCTACCTGAGGTGAGGAAGACTGGAGGAGAGATTTGGTGGCAGGGTTTAGGACTAGGTGAACAGGGATGGGCATGGTAGGTTGGAAATTTCTATTAGATATCTACAATGGTTTAAATGTATGGGTCCCTCCAAAATTCATATGTTCAAACTTAATCACCAATGTGATGGTATTAAGAGGTAGCACATTTAGAAACTGATTAGGTCATCAGAGTTCTGTTCTCATAAATGGATTAGTGATGTTACAGAAAAAGAATAATGGAGCTCTTCACCCTGTTTTGCCCTTCTATCTCATGTACCACATGGGGACATAACATTGTGTCATTTCTACCATGTGGGGAATATAAAATTCCTTTCCTCCAGAGGATGCAGCAGTAAGGCACCATCCTGGAAGCAGAGACATCCCTCCAGAGACCAAATCTGTTGGTACCTTTGTCTTGGATTTCCCAGTCTTCAGAACTATGAGAAATAATTTTTTAAATTTATAATTGCCCAGTCACTAATTTATTTTTTTGCAGCAGCACAAATGAGTGAAGGCAGCTAAGTGGAACTGTCAAGGAGGCAGTTAGATAAGTCTGAGTTTGGGGGAAAATCCTGGCTGGAGATGTAAACGTGGGGGGTTTTGGTATTAAAATAGAAATATCTGAGAGAAATGTATATATAAATGTCCAATACAGCTGGGTTAGAAAACTTCATGTATTCACTGGCAAGGGCTGCACTCTTGCACAAGAGTATCTAGAGCCACTTTAAGAGCCCCTCCAAAACCTGCTCCTAGTCTGTAAGAACCTTTTGGTCATTCTTTTCCATGGAAAGGTGAGGCTCATGATACAGTTGAAATTTTAAGTACTAAAATTTCAAGTACAAAATTATTTAATTTTAATAATTATAAAATTTCAAATGGCCCTTGCAGGATTGAGAAAAAGGAAAATGGCAGGAGACAAGTGAATGGCTCACAGATTTAGATATGTCAGTGCATACCATGCCCTGCCCAGGCAAAATGCCTCCAAATACTGAGTTCAGAGATTAAATATGCTAATTAATCCCAAACCTATTGTTTGAAAGCTATTCTTATTACTAAGCATCTACTTTTCTCCCCATTCCTGAAGTATATAAAAATATATGCTAAATTTCTTCATTAAATATAAAATTTCCCTGTAAGTAAATTTCAGTATGTAATATTTTATTATTAGCACTGAATTTCATTACCCCCCACACCATAAATAGCCATCTTTTGTTGTTGGTTGTTTGGTTTTGTTTGTTGTTGGGTTTTGTGTTCTGACCCTATTCATGATAAATTCACCATTGAATCACATTCAGTAGAGTACTTGCTTCAAGTTATGGCTCTAGGTGTTGGATTGATTCACACGGATTTTTTTTTCCTCTCTCTTTCTCTTTTTGTACCCAGAACCTAGGGGTACTTAACCACTGAGCTAGTCCTTTTTTTATATTTTATTTAGAGACAGTGTCTTGCTGAGCTGCTTAGGGCCTCGCTAAGTTTCTGAGGCAGGCTTTGAACTACAATCCTTCTGTCTCAGCCTCCTGAGCCACCAACATGCCCAACCCGATTCTTTCTTAATGCCAATTGTAACCAGTGGCACTCACGAAGCAGAAAAGAGTGAAACTGAGAGGCCTATGTAATGTTAATACAATAAAAAATGACTTAGCTGGAAACCCAAGGAAAGATAGATGACTTAAAATCAAAGAAAGACAGGACGTAATAAGCATTTGTTTACCTGGGGCAGATGTTAGATGTCTCACAAACCAGTAAGAAGGATTTAACTAAAAAGCATGTGGTAGATCTGAATAATTATTGAATATGTAAATATTGGACAATATACTTCTAATAACTCATTGACCAAAGAGGTTTCCTCAATGGAAAATTAAAAATACTTTAAACTAAATGAAAATGAAAATTCAACATACTGAAATTTGTGAACAGTTGCTAAAGCAACACTCAGGTGAGAAATTTGTAAATTATATATATATAAAAGAAAAGTCAGTAATCTAAGTTTGTACCTTAAAGGTACAGAGAAGGAAGGGCAAAATTTTTTTTTAAAAAAATTTTATTTAGACATTGATAGACCTTTATTTTATTCATTTATTTATATGTGGTGCTGAGAATTGAACCCAGTACAAAATTATTTAATTTTAATAATTTGCTAAGTTAGTGTTTTAGCCACAACCCCAGCCCGGGAAGGGCAAATTTTATCCAAAACAAGTAGAAGGAAGAAACAACTATTTGAGTAGATATTAATTAAATTAAAACAAAAACAGGAAGGAAATTCAATGAAATTAAAAGCTGATTCTTTAAAATTAACAATACAATTGATAATTCTGATCAGACTAACCAAGGAAAACAAAGAGAAGACAAATTACCAATATCAGGAATAACAGAATGGATATAGACCAACCTTAGACATTGAGGGCGTAAAAGGGAGTATTAAAAACAGTCCCTCTTCTCAGCCTATATCCAAAGGACTTAAAATCAGCATTGCTGCAGTCTGGCTGGGCACAGTTCAGGAGCCACTTGTCAAAAGAAATGAACTTTGTTTTTAGAATCACACACGCCAAACAAAACAGCTCCTCAGGAAAAACCCTCAGAGCCCAACTGCCACCACCAGCTTCCCACAAGCCTCTCTCACAACCACCAGCCTCTCTACCTCCCACAATCCTCCTGCTCTTGAGGCCGATTGGCTGGGTCGTGTGGGCAGAGCCAAAAAAGACCCCCAATGAGCAGCTCTGTGGTCAGAAAGGGCAGGGAAACAGCCTAATGAGCATCACCGCAGAGGAGCCAATCAGCTAGATGTTGCTGGGGCCGCTGTGAGCCAATCATCAGCTGGCAGTCTGAAAGTTTGCTGGGGCCTCTTCGGCTGTGGCTCTCAACACAGCATACTATAGTAACGCAGCCATATCAATGTTTACAGCAGCTCAATTTATAATAGCTATACTGTGGAGATAACCTAGATGCCCTTCAATAGATGAATGGATAAAGAAAATATGGTATACGTACACAATGGAATAATACTTAGCATTAAAAGAGAATAAAATCATGGCATTTACAAGTAAGTGGATGGAATTGGAGAATATCACGCTAAGTGAAGTTAGCCAACCCCAAAAAGCCAAAAGCTGAATGTTCTCTCTGATAAGTGTATGCTGATTCATAATGGGGGCAGGGCAGGGGGGATATGGGAAAAATGGAGGAACTTTGATGAGGCAACGGGGAAGGAAGGGTGGGGAGGAAGCATGTGGGTAGGAAAGATGGTGGAATGAGATGGACATCATTACCCTAGGTACATGTCTGACCACATATAGTGTGATGCTACATCATGTACAATCATAGAAATGTAGAGTTGTACTACAGTTATGTTCAATGAAACAAAATTCATTCTGCTATCATGTATAGCTAATTAAAATAAATAAATTTTAAAAAGAAAAAAACCTACCGAATGAGTCTTTATGTATTAGTTAGTTATAATAAAATCTATCAAAGAATTTTAAAAAATAAACATCTAAGCTAGTTGTAAAAAAAAATTTATCAAAGATTGGTAAAAAAAATAATAATTTAAGTGAAAATAACTAAATTTTTATAAGATACAAAAAGCACAAAACCATATTCTAAAAAAATAAATTCATCAAAATTAAGCTTTTTCTTCTTCAAATGACACTGTTAAAAAAAATGAAAAGCCAATTGAGTTTTGGACTGGGTTGGTAGAATGCTTGCCTCACATGAACATAAGCCCTTGGTTCAATCCCCAGCACCACAAAAAGAAAGAAAAGAAAAGAAAAAGAAGCCACAGACAGGGAGAGAACATAGGGGCAAATTTTGTTAGGTTAAAATCTAGGGGAAAGAGCTGGGGTTGTGGCTCAGTGGTAGAGTGCTCACCCAGCACGTGCAGGGTGCTGGGTTCAATCCTCAGCAACACATAAAAATAAAATAAAGGTACTGAGTCCAACTACAACTAAAAATATTTTTTAAAAATCTGGGGAGGAAAAAGATTTAACAGACACTTTATCAAGGAAGATATAAAGTTGGAAGATAAATACAAGAAAGGTAATGAGCATTGATGATATCATGTGCTGGCGAAGAGAAGGAACATTTTTGTGAGGATTGAATGTTTTGTTTGTGGTGAAAATTAAAGGATTCTTAACAACAACCAGAACTCTTAACGTTGTTGATGTTGGTGGGGATGCCAAATGGTACAGTGCTTTGGAAAACAGTTTGCCAGTGTCTTAAAAAGTTAAACATATATGGCTCAGAAAATTTACTCTCATGTTTTTTTTTATCCAAGAAAAACGTGTGTCCACAAAAACAAAGAAAACTGCACTTGAATGTTTTTAGTATTTTTAATCATAATAGCAAAAATCTGGAAACAACTCATTAACTGGTAAGTAGATAAACTGGGGGACATTCACATGAAGGAATATTACTAAGCAATAAAAAGAAACAAACTATCCATACATGTAACAACACAGATGAACTCAAATACCTTTTGCTATGTGGAAGAAAAATACTTTCATGCTGTGTAATTCCATTTATGTAACATTTTGAAAAAGGAAAAGTCATAGGGACAGGAAACAGGTCAGTTGTTGCCAAGTCCTGGGGATGGAGCAAATGACTACAAAGGATCAAGAAGGAACATTTTTGTGAGGATTAAATGTTTTATTTGTGGTGAAAATTAAAGGACTCTGTCTATTAAATTCCAAAGAATTATACACCTAAAATGATGAACTTTATTGTATATAAATTATATCTCATTATAAGTAGACTTTTTGAGACTAGGTCTCACTAAGTTGCTTAGGGCCTAGCTAAGTTGTTGAGGCTGGCTTTGAACTTGAAATCATACTGTTTAAGCCTCCCAAATTGCTGAGATTACAGGCATGCGCTGCAGTGTAGGGTTTAAGACTAGATTTTTAAAGGAATACTCAACTATATGCTGTATAAACATAACATTTAAATATAAAAGCACAGGTAGGTAGAAAGTGAGGTGTTGGCAAAAGATGTATCATGAAAACAGTAACCAAAAAAAGAAGAAAAGATTGTCTGACTATAGTAACATCAAGGTAGATTTTCTTTAAGCTGAGTGTTTAAAAGGGAACCTTTCAAAATGAGTAAAGGAGAATGATACAATAGATATACAATAATGGTCAACAAGCATGCACACATGTGTACACACAAATCAGTAAATTTATGGATGATTTGAACACAAAATGATCTAATAGAAATGTATATGACATTGTGTTCAACAACTGCAGACTGCAAAGAGGAAATATTCACCCCCAAAATACAACAGAGTACTGCAGTCAGTGTATTTTCTGCAGGCTGAAGGATTAAACTAAGAAGCACTAATAGAAAGGTAACCAGAAAACCCCAAGTGGTTGGATATTAATCAAAACTTTTTTTTTAAGGTACTGGGGTTTGAACCCATGGGCACTCTACCACTGAACTATATCCCTAGCCCTTTTTGTTATTTATTTTGAGACTAGGTCTCAGTACGTTCCCCAGACTGGCTTTGAATCTGCAATCTTTCTGCCTCAGCCTCCTGAGCTGCTGGGTTTATAGCCATGTAAATTCAAACATTTTAAATAATCTGTAAATCAAAAATGATATCATGGTAGAAATCAGAAAATACTTTAACCTAACTACAATTAAAATATGGCATAAAGAGAGCCTGGTGTGGTGGCACATACCTGTAATCCCAGCTATTCAAGAGGCTGAAGCAGAAGGATTTCAAGTTCCCCAGTAGCCTGTGTGATCTAGAGAGACCCTGTCTCAAAATAAGAAGGGCTGGGAATATAGCCCAGTGGTAAAGCACTCCTGGTGTCAATACCCAGTAGGAAAAAAAAAACTCTCTGTGTCTGTGTGTGTGTGTGTGTGTGTGTGAGAGAGAGAGAGAGAGAGAGAGAGAGAGAGAGAGAGAGAGAGAGAGAGAGAATTCTATGCCAGACGCAGTGCACGCATATAATCGTAGCAGTTTAGGAGACTGAGGCAGGAGGATCGCAAGTTCAAAGCCAGCCTCAGCAACCTAAGCAAGGTTCTAAGCAACTTGATAAGATGCTGTCTCTAAATAAAATATGAAAAGAGCTCGGGCCTGGGATTGTAGCTCATCGGTAGAGCACTTGCCTAGCATGTGTAAGGCACTGCATTGGAGCCTCAGCACTACCTAAAAATAAATAAAATAAAGGTCTAAAAAAGTGGGGAGCTGGGGATATGGCTCAGTGGTTAAGTGCCCCTGGGTTCAATCCCTGATACCAAAAAATTAAAATAAAATTCAAAGGGTCTGACTAAAGTAGTACTTAGAGAAAGATTAATATCTAAATGCATTCAGTTAAAAAATTTTGAATTGATGATATAAACTTTCATCTCATAAAGATAGAATGGTAATTGAAGCCAAGTAAGTAGAAAAACATGATAAAGAGTAGAGATAAATAGAGAACAAATGAGAAATAGAGAAAAATCAACAGATGCCAAATATGATCTTTGAAGAGATTAAGAAAATTGATAATCCCTTGGCAAAACTCATGAAGGAAAAAAGATGAATCACAAATCACTAATATCAGAAATGAAAACAGGGACAGCACTACAGACAGTGTGCATTAAAAAGATAACAGTAGCATATCATGAACAAAACTTACTGCCAATAAATTTGACAATTTAGATAACTATACACTTTTAAAAAATCATTGAAACTGAAAAATAATAATAATACAATTACTCCAATGTTTGTTGAACAAAGCAATTGCATAAATATCCTCCCTACCAAGTACATTCCAAGATCAAATGACTTAACTAGCACATTCTGTAAACACTTAGGGAAGAAATAATACCCATTTCACATAGTAAAACAGGGAGAAGAGATGAAAGATATAAAGATTCAAAATGAAGAGTAAAGTCTTTTTTGTTTCTCTGTGTATCCAGAAAACCCCAAAGACTATACAAACAAAATGTTAGAACAAATATTGCATTTTCATATGGTAGTAATAATTAGAAAATGAAATAACACCATTTTACACACGCATAAAAATGAACATGGGTATCAAAGGATGTGCAATACATCATACTTTTTAAAATTACAAAACATTCCTGATAGATATTTTAGTAGACCTAAATAAAAATTTGCAAATTTGAAGATTCAATATTGTTGAGATCAGTTATTCTCTAACTAGTTTGTATAGTCTATACCATCCCATTCAAAAATCCCAATTTTTGCAATTGGCAAATTGATTCAGAAATTTATTTGTAAAGCAAAGGATCATCAGGGAGCAAAATGATTGTGAAATAGGAGAACAATTGTGGAAGACGCACACTGCCTAATTCCAAAGCTTACTGTAAAGCCACAGTACTCAAGGTAGTGTGACTGATGTAAGGATAAACATAGAGATAAAGAGAATGAAAGAGTCCTGTAATAAATATGAATATTCACAGCCACTGGATTGGGGACAGAGACACTAATGCAATTTCATGGGGAAAGAATGACCTTTCAATGAAGAACTTGAGTGCCTCTCAGCTAGGACCAATAAAAAAAAATAGTTCTAGGACTGGGAATGTAGCTTAATAATAGAGCTACATGGGTGAAGCCCTATGTGATCCCCAGCTGCATAAAATATAAAAAAAAAATATACTAGATGTATCATAGGTCTCAATGAGAAAGGTAAAATAATAAAGATTCTAAGGAGAAAGGAGGGAAAATATCTTTCTGACTCAAGTAGGCAAAATTTTCTTTCTACAATCAATAACCACAAAGGGAAAGGCTTATAAATTGGACAAAATTCAATTTAGTAACTCCTATTTAGCAAAGAGATACCATTAAGAGAGTGAAGTGGTGAACCATAGACTGGGAGAAGACTTTCACATTTCGTATATCTGACAATGAACTAGTATCCACAATATACAATGCCTAGAATTGATAATAAAAAAAATCAACCCAATTTGTAAAATGGCCAAGAACGTTGAGACACTTCATACAAAAGAATTTCTAAATGGACAATTACCATATGAAAAGATGCCCAACATTATTATTCATCAAGGAAGGCAAATCAAAACCACAATGAGACGACGATATACTTTCTCCAGAATATCAACAATTAAAATGCCAAGTAAGGATATGAAGCAACTGCAACTCCCATACATGGTTGATGAGAATGTGGTAAAACTATTTCAGGAAACTGGCATTTTCCTATGAAGATAAATATATACCTGTCTTCTGACCAACCAGTTCCACTCCTAGCTTTTGTTTAAGAGTTAAGAGTGTATTTGCCCTCTGAAAGATGTGTATATAAGAATATTCACAGCAAATTTATTTATATAGTCAAACCTGAAAACAACCAAATATTAACAATAGAAAGGATTTAAAATTTTTATGTTCTTTCAATGAAAGGCTATATGAAAATGTGGATAAGTCTCAGAGACAATATGTTGAGTCAAATAAGCCAGAAATAAGAATCCATGCAGGGTCACTCCAATAGTGGTTACCTTGAAGTGTAGTTGTGATGGTGATATTATTGACTGGAATGGGATGTAATAGAAATTTCTGGATGAAAAAATATATATCCTGTATCTTGATGGTGATAATACTGTGTATATGAAGATTTCAGAGTTTTCAATTTATGCATTTTACTACATTTGGTTTTTAGATCTCAGAAAACCAACAAAGAAACAAATCCCTTAAATATAGCAATGATTCTGAGTTCTAGACCCCATATAACATCCCCCCATGAGTCTGTATCACTGGTCAGCGATTTACAAAAAATCTTTTAAATTGTTTTTTAGTGTAAAACAAAGAAAAGACAGAGGGGAAAGGAAGTATATTGATTTAAATTTTAATAATCCTGCTACATTTTTAACAGCCCTGAAGGGAGACTACTATTCCTATTTATGAATGAGAAAATAAGCTTGTTGGGGTTAGAGGTATTTCCAGGGCCAGCCAATCAACAGGCTGAGTCAATATTAAAGCCCAAGCTATACCTTACTGCATTTTATCAAACCTACAATTTTGGTAGTCAATCAGTTTATTTTCAAAAGTTTTCTTTAGCAACAGCATATATCTTAGATCAGTACCTTGAGAAAAACTTTGGAATCCTGTTGTAGAAATGTGTACACCACAAACACAAGAGTTCTTGAACTCAAGATCCCTTAGTTAACTTTTGCCAAATGGGCAGTCAGCAGATTTGCATGATGCAGTATTACAAGAGGCCTCAAAGTATTTGTGATGAGGAGTGTGTCTGTGCCTCATTTGAAGCTTTGCCTTGATTTGCCTGGAGGGAGAGTCCCATCAAGTAAGTTCACGTGTACTGATAGGTGTAAGCAAGGCCTATGTCTTTCCCCACTGGAAATATTCTTGTGTTGTGGTGAGGGGCTATAGCTGCAGCTTGTAACCCCACGATCAATCTCAGCTGAGCTTTTAGTCTTTCAGTAAGTCATGAGCAGCCCAGTGGGGACCCCATAGATTCCCAGTTGTCCTTGGAATCTGACTGTTTTAAATGCCAACAGAGGAAGAAAGTATATTGAGCATAACTATTACTTTAAAAATCTATAATTTGTAATGCTGATACAGTGTAATGGACTTATTAAGAACACAGCAAGAGTTTGAAAATTTCTTCTAGAATATCATAGCCTAATGTATGGAGATTCACAAATTTCAAAAGCAAGAAGAATTGTTAGATATGTGTGTGTGTGTGTGTGTGTGTGTGTGTGTGTGTGACCACCTGAAAAAAAAAAGACTACCTTAAACTAATTCTTCTAAATTAATACATCTGAAAGTATATTGATTAAAATGTTAAGCCATAAAAGGGCAATTCAACAGCATCATACTGAATGGTAAGGGAGGGCTCAGAGGAAACTGAGATTTAGGTTAGTACTCATATGTGAAGTAGGTTTATTAATATCTTCCATTGGATAAATAGTGCATTAATGACTTCTTTGAATATTTCTTTAGTTGTAGGTGGGTACAATATTTTATTTGTTTATTTTTATGTGGTGCTAAGGATTGAACCCCAGTGCCTCATAAGTGCAAGGCAAGAGCTTTACCACTGAGCTACAGCCCCAGCCCGCATCAATGATTTTTTATTATTATTCTAATTGCCAATGAGTATTAGCAGCAGTAAAAATAAGTTATAAATGTTATACAGGAGAGAAGAGTATCTATAGAGGTAGAAAATAGCTAATACAAACAAATAACAACCAACATGATCATTAAAAACAAAAACAATAAACAATAAACAAAAAAAGGATGGCACTCATCAGAGGGTGTTTTTGCATTTGAAGGTCACTTCCTTAAGGATCATACAGCCATATCCTTGATGAATTCAGGGATGTCACTTACAGACAGTGTCTCTGTACCCAAGTTCTACTGAATATCTGTGAATAAAAGATTTCCCAGAATGAAAGAACTGTAATGCCAAAATATGTGCTGGGTGATGGAGAACAGGCAATTGGCCTTACCAACATCCAGTGGAGCACTAGCTATCTAAGGTTACAGTGCGGGTAAGGGGCTTGGAATTTTGTGTGGAGGGCAGGTCATCATTCCAGTTGATTCTATTCCTTCAGGATTTTTCACACCCCTTCTCATATCAGGTGAAGAGGTTACTATATTTCTAGCTCATTGTTTGATGAAGGATTTTTGAAATTAGCATGCTTACTTATAGTTTTGGTTATACCAACAGAAGCCTCAACAAGAAATAGAATTAGAACAAGCAATTTCAGTGAAAAGTAAAGGATCATTTTGAAAAAACTGGTGATATTTTGTTACATAATAAGGTCAGAAAACCATCTGACTTCATCAAATAATTTAAGGATCTCATGATTTATTATTTTGTATTGTTCAAGATTGTTTTACCTAGCTGGGCACAGTGACACACGCCTATAATCTGAGCTGCTCAGGAGGCTGAGGCAGGAGGATTGCAAGTTCAAGGCCATCCTGAGCAACTTAAGGAGATCCTGTCTCAAAATAAAAATTAAGAAAATAAAAAAGACGTCTGGGGATATAACTGGGTGTGGTGTTGGAGCACACCTGGGTTAAAATAAATAAATAACTAATTTTATCTATGGTAGGCTTGTCTCTATGACAGTCAGTCATCTTATAAGACGTTGAGTATCTCTGGAGAAATTCTGTGCTAGGCATAGTTAGGGGAGTCATCAACTTATGGGTAGTAATCAAACACTGGCCATGGATGAGATACTGTACAAAGGAAAGTGAAAAAGTGGCCAAGGTACACATGAGAGAAGTTTGAGTCATGGATGCCAAAGTAGAGTTTCAACTGGAAAGAGTATGAATTTTTGTCAAATTACAAAGATTAATCAAGTAGATAAGGATAAAAATGTATCTATCAAAATTGAAAATTAGTAAACTTTATTAAGAGTCAATCTGTTGGGATTTCAGGTGGTTAAAAAGCAGATAAAAGTGACATGAAGGGTGAATCCCAGACAAAGGAATTGATAATACATGTTGGTTTCATATTCTAGAATCTTAACTCTAATACAAAGTAACAAATATGGGCTAAAATGTGTCCCCCCCTCTCAAAAAAATACTCATACATTGAAATCTAAGCATTTGCATCAGAATGTGACATTGTCTGCAAATAGTCATTGCAGATATAATTAGTTAAGATGAGGTCATTAAGATGGGTCTTAATCCAATATGACTAGCATCTCTATAAAAGGGGAATAAACGCATTCAGGGTGACTATCTTGTGAGCATGGAGATGACTGTGTACAAGCCATGTGGAGAAGCCTGGAATACACTCTTCCTCAGAGCCTTCAGAAGGGAACCAACCTTGTTGACACCTCAATTTCAGACTTCTGCCTTCCACAACTGCAGGACAATACATTTCTGTTGTCTAAACCTGCGATTTGTAGTTCTTTGTTATAAACGCCCTAGGAAATAAATACAGTACTTTAGAAGCTATATAGAAAAAAATGCAAGGTTGAGGTAAGCTAATTAACCTCTTCAAAGGTAGGCAAAATTGTATTACATGCTTAGAAGAAGTTAGAGAAAGATAAACAGGGCAAGATACTGAAGAAGGTGGGCTTTAGCCAGGTGTTTTCAAACTTATAGGCAGCAACCTGCAGTAAAGAAATGCATTTGACAGCATAACTCAGCATAACTCAATACACACATGTACACATAATTAGAACAAAGTTTCATTTACTACTTTTGACAATAATAAAGTAAAAACCCAAAGTTAGTGACAGTATTACTATTTAACATGATATGGAACATACAAATCAAAACATGAAAATGCTGGCTATAACAACTATATCTGTTAATTATATTTGTAACACTATATTTATTAACAACTATATTTGTTAATGTATAGACACATTGCTAGCTTATCCATATATGAAATAAAAACTATTCATTCTCAAGTATTGGGTTTCCTGAAATGGTGCCTTTCTCCATGACCAAAGCCCTGATGCCTTTGCAGGTAGGTGACAGGTAGCCTCTGCCTCTGTGGAAACATTTTTTAAAAAGGACTAAGAACATCCTTTGTTGCTTAGAGAACAATGCAGATATTCCAGATAGTGTTCCTAGAGGCTGTCCTGGCCCATGGGGCTCAGAATAGAGAATCCTACAGCTGAAGAGCAGATAGAGTACGTTAGTTTTCTATTGCTTCTGTAACAAATTACTACAAAGTTAGTGACTTAAAATGACAAATATCTGTTTCATTTTGTTTTGTGCCGTTCTGTTTTGCTTTTGGTATTGAGGATTGAACTCAGAGGCACTCTACCACTAAACTGTATTCCCAGTTCTTTTTAAATTTTCACTTGAGACAGGGTCTCACCACGTTGCTGAGCATCTTGCTAAATTGCCATGGCTGACTTCAAACTTGGAATCCTCCTGCCTCAGCCTCCCAAATTGCTGGGATTACAGGTGTGCACCACTGTGCTCTACTGATATCTGTTACTTTGTAATTCTGGAAGTCAGGAATTCAAAAATGAGTTTCACAAGGCTAAAATCAACATGTCCTTAATCCAAATCCTTCCTGGAGGCTCTAAAAGAGAATCCATTTCTTTGTCTTTTCCTGCTTCAGAAGGCATCTGTGTTTATTGCTTGGGCACTCTTCTTTTGTCTTCAAAAACAGCAGCACAGCATCTCCAAATCTCTTGATTGTTACCTCTTTTGTCATTACATCTTCTCTGCCTCTTCTGACTCTCCCTTTCCCTTATAAGAACCCTTGAGATTACCTCAAGTCCATCTGGGTAATCCAGGATAATCTCCCTAACTCATGATCCTTAATTTAGTCATATGTGTACAGTCCCTTCTGCAATGTAAGGCAACATGCACAGGTATCAGGGAATAGGGTGTGGATGTCTTTGGGAGTCTGCTATTATGCTACCACTTGAGGAGTCTTTTCTTGTAAAAGAGAAAAGTAACTAGATTACAGTACACTGATGTTCATCAAAGACCCCCCGCCCGCCCAGTCAGGCACCATACAGAGGATACACAGATGGGTAAGACCCTGTCTTTGCCTGTACAAGCTTCATCTAGTGAAGGAGATAGGACCAGGAAGCAGATACCCATGCTGTATCATTACCAAGGAAAGTGCTGAGGGGATTAAGAGGGGAAAGTCACATTACTAGAGGATCAAGGAAGGCTTCCTTATACTTGGTTGGGATAAATGCTGATAGAGGCACATGGTAAATAAATGGGAAGGTCTGGGAGGATATGGTGACCTGTGGTCTGGGGAAATTGTGAGCAAGACTGGGAAAGGCAAGGAATATTTTTTCTTCAAGAAGAGTAAGGGAGGTGGTCTGGTTGGCAGGAGAGCCTCACTTAACAGGGATTCCACCACTTGGTTCACATCTCCTTTGGCAGATAACTTTGTCCTCCGGTTATACTCCTGTTCTACTGGATCCTGAAAGCTTCTCTTAATCTGCAACAGGTTAAGATATTCTCTTGTATCATCCTGCTTTCTTTCTTGACCTAATCCTCTCTTAACTGTCCCTAATATTTCTTCTCCCATTCTCAGTCCTACATACAGGCAAGAGGCACTTCTGCCTCCAGACATTCTGTTTGCTGAGTGACTGCACCACCTCACTGTTAATGGAGTATTTGGTAAGAGGCACTGAGTATTAGCAAGTTAAAGGCTCATTTATAGGTGTAAGCCAAGCATAGGGAATCCAGGTATATCTCCTTTATTTATTGTTTAGCCCTTAAGTGTTGATACAGTGCTCCAAGTCCAACTTTTCCAAGGAGTGAGTTCTTCAAATGTGGCTAAATAAACAGGATCAAAAAGAAATGATCATGAAAGTAAAATGGAGGGGGAAGCAACTGCAAGAGAAGAAAAGGGCATAGGAGTCTATGTTTATAGACTATATATTTATAGCTGAACTGTTGCACACAGCAGCCATTAGCTAATTGTGGCTGCCTAAAACTTAAGTAAGTTGAAATCCAATTAAAATTCATTTCCTCAGTTTCAATAGGCACGTTTAAAGTGCTTAATAGAAACCCGTTTCTAGTGCTAACTTTATTGAACAGGGTTGATATAAAACATCTTCATTATCACATTATGTTCTATAGGACAGGACTGATCAATAGTGATGCTCAAAGCTTCCAAACACCCTGTAAAACCTCATAAAAGCCTCTGTCATGATCATGTCCAAACACCAGGGTTGAACACAAAGATAAAACTGTCTGCTAGGAGCCTGTGGGAAATTTTGGAGGTGCTATGGTCATTTAGTGACCCACCTGAATGCCAACTGTGGCACTATGTTCAGAACAGTATCACACATTGCAAAATTGTCCTGTGTCTGACAAAACCTTTGAAGGCCCTCCTGAAATCTATTAATCATGACTTGAGCCTAAATTCTAATTCCATTTCACACATAAACCTAAACTAATTTTTACAGGGTTTTACTGTACACCATCTAAGAATCTACTGTGTGCCTAAAGGGATTTTTACTCTTCAAGTGCTAGTCATAATTTCAGAACACTTGAACACAGACAGCAGTGTTACACTGATCTAATTGCCAATACAACTGTATCAATTCACTATCACAATCACGGTGATTTTATTTTGAGAGGCAAGCATCCTACTAGTTCATTGTATTTTGGGGTATGGTTGAGAAATATTTATTTATTGTAGGCCTTCTATTTCTTCTGGAGGGACAATATTATATTAATATTTCTAAACTGTCTGTGAAGGTTATATTATCAACAGATTTTATTGCAAGAGAATAAAAGGGCCATTAGAAAATATTTGTGATAGAACAGGAGCTTGTTTCATAGAATTGAGAGCCCCTCCAAGGCCCTCCTTCACTCCCCTCCTGCTACCATTCACCTGTTCCCTCTGGCCCACCACACTGGCCTTTTGCTCTTTCTCAAGCTCAGCAAATAGGCTTCTGCTTCAGCCCTTTGTACTCATTTTCCCCTGGCTTGGAACACTTTCTTCCTGGAAGGCTTATTCCCTTCCTTCACTTGAGTCCCAGCTTGAACACCAGGGAGGGTTTCCCCAATCCCATTCTGCAATGGCACCCCCATTTCATTCTCTAGCCTGCAGTGCTTAATTACCAACCCCCAGTCTTTCTCATCACCCACCTATTTTGTATCTGACGATTTGCTTATTGTCTGTCCCTTGGCTCACCCCACGGCAGCAGGGAGTTTGTCTTATTTACCATTGTACTCAGCCAGCACAGACTTGGGCTCAGTAAATCGCCCTCAAAGAAAGGAAAGAATCTTGAATTCTTCAAGCGAAGTGCGCAGGACATTGAGAACACTTATAACTTAGGTAGGACTAAGATTTAATTTTTTTCTAAGAAACCATTTTCTAGAAATTTGAAATGCATTAGATATTACAACTTCTGCCATTATCAACTTTCTTTTTGTTAGACTAAACAACCCAATTTTTAGTTGCTTTTTCTCCTTGGAATTTATCTCCAGTGATGCTACAAAGAAAGATTTGGGTTTGATATGTTGGATCCCAGTAACAATTTGACAGTTTCCTTACTGCTTATAACCTGCAGTTCCCTACAGAGGCCTCCCCTCCACTGTAGTCTCTGCCAAGCGGTTGTCACAGCATTAATTAAACTGGAAGAATAAAGGCATTGCATGTCATTTTCTATATTGGATGCCTTCATGTTATGGACGGATCTCCATGGAGAATCCCGTACATAAACTGAAAACAAATGCCTAGTAACATTACAAAAGCTCAATTGGGATATTGTTAAAGAGAAATTGTAGCACACTAAAATGTGAATCTGTTGTTTGTATCGTATTTTTTAAACATCTACAGAAATATATGAGTTTACCACTTTTTATTTTCCAAATTATATTTCAGCTCCCTCCTCCAAAATATTAAATGGCCACATTTTTTTTTTTTTTTTTTTTTGCGTGTGTGGGTACAATCCTTACAGTTACTCTATCCAGGCAATACATTCAACTGTGATATAAGAGATATATTTTCTACTATATTCATACATATTAATGAAATTTTAGATTTAGTCTTATATATTCCCAGGTATCATACATACAAACTCCACTAGGCATGTGGCATTTTAAGAAATATATTTTTAATAACGGTGAGCATAATAAAATTTAAAATAAGCTAAAAACAGTGACCTTGCTTTTCCCCCACACAGAAGACTCTAGAAAAAAATAAGGTTTTATTCCTACATTCCAAAGGTCAACTCACTGGGCTTCTGTACAACTGGAATTTGCAGATTCCACAGGTAGCTTCTGGAGGCCTTCTTCAGAAAGATATTATGGTCAGCACAATTTGTAAAGCCATAGGTCAACCTGGCTAAGTGAAGGCATGACACTGAGAAGGAACTGTGAGAGTCATTAAGAGCCAAAAAGGAGAGAGAACTCCAAAGCCAGGTACAGACTAGTGTGTTTTGACTATAGAAATAGAAATTTAAAGTAAGTGTTCCAAATTTTTATAGCAAGTTGACAGAATAGTTATATTCCTTTTGAACCTAATCATTATATTATTCATTTAATTATTATTTTTGTGTATGTACTTTTAAATTTATTTTCGTAATGAACCACTATTGCAATATATAAAAGTTTTTGTTCACTGCAGATTGCAAGTTAGATTTTTTTTTGTGTCTTTCACCACAAATAATTTTAGAAACATTGTTTGAAACTATGTAAATAAATTGACTTCCAAAGAATGCACTCTTAGCACACTTGAATTCAGAGCATAGAAGTAAAGATTGTCCTCAGTTCGTATGTTAAAAACATCCCTCCTCCAAACTTTGAAATTTGACATTGGAGGTCAGATTATTTCTAAGGTATCTTCCCATCTTGGTTATTTGATTAATTCATTCATTTAATAAATATGTAGTACTAAATGTACCATTTACTTAGAATAGACAAGTGAATGAAGTTGCAAAATTAAAGTTCACATTCTACTGTGAGGAAGCAAAGAATAAATGATAAACAAGCAAGTAAATTACACAAACATGGAGCAGTACGCACATCAAGGACAGAAATGCAAAAGAAGGGCCAGAGTTATGTATAGTGTGTGTGTATAAGAGAGATGATGTAAAATGCTGCGATTAGGGTAAGTCTCACAGAGAAAGGTTAGTCACATGAATTTATGGGAAAATTGGTATAGACTGAGCACAGGTACAGTGAAAAGACCCTGGGGCAGCACAGCTGGAAAAATGAGGGCCAATGAGCAAAAAGGAGACCGGTATAGTAGAGCAGAGTAGTCAAGAGGAAGTGAATGGAGATGGGGTCAAAGACGGAATAGGAACCCTAATGTCTTGGGGCCTCTTATTGTAAGGACTTTGGCTTTTACTGTAAGCAGAGTAGTGAACTATAGAGCCCAGACCCTGAGTATAGAGGTGAACTCTTGGACTTCTGTGTTTACAATTGAGTACAATGGGAGATCAGTGAGGAGGCTGTTCCAAGTGGGAGGAGGATGTGCTCTGGGGTAGCTGCAGGAGAAATTGTGAGAAGTGGGTTGAGTTTAGCTATTTTTTCACAGTAGTGCTAACAGGATTTCCTGACCCGTTATATGTAGTATGCAAAAGGAAGAGAAATCAGTTACTTTGGTCTTAACTCTCATTTTCTACCATGAAAATGTCAGAGATGTGTTTCCTCAGAGAAACTTTTCTATTATGTCTGAGAACTACCCAGAGAAGCCCAAGATTCAAACAACTGATTGCAGCCTCCTTTAAGACAAGGCCTGTCTTTTCCCATCTCTGACTCCAGCCCAAGTCATGACTCCAGATGAAAACATGCTCCAAATAGATATTTGTTGGCATAAAAGTGTATTATACTTTCATTCATTTATACCCAAGACACATGCATGTGATTCTGCCATACATCCTTTTTGTTAACCAGCAAGTGACCCCAGTACCTTCTCATCACTTACCATCTGTTAAATATCTATGTCAATACCTACTTGATGTTGATTCTTATTCAGTGGTTTTACCTGAGTGGGAGGATGTTTGAGCTGCTATATTGGTTGTGATTTCTGCTTTTATTGGAATTCAGAGCTCAAAGAAGCACAAGGAGATACTTCTTGAGGAGTTTCCAGACAACATGAAACAAGCTTTTCTTGTATTTAATAATAAACACCTTAAGCCTGTAAATGACCTTCCAGCCAGACCCCTATAATTCGGGCTCTGGACCCTGGTGACAGATCATTGATACAAGAGCATCCTCATATAGTTACTACCTTTTGATGAGCCAGTGGGACCCATAGGTCTTCATCCTGGCACTCCATAAGATCTATTCATCAGACATTGCAAACCAGAGAGTTACATTTTTGTTTGTTTGTTTGTTTGTTTCAACTATACCCCTTCTGAAGTTTGAGCTCCAAAATACTTCTTATCACATCAGCAATGACATCAGCAATCTCCTGCAATTTGTACCAAAGGATCCTCCAGTTTTAAAACAAACTTCCATCTAGAAGCCACAAAGATACAATTTACAAGGGAGCCCTTCCCAGCCCACTTGACCCCTGAGACCTGCACTGCCATCCCAAAGGTGGAGAGATTTCAGGTTTAAGCAGTTTGCCTAAGGTCACTGGTCTAGTTATTGCAACCAGGATTTAAACTCAGATGGTTGGACTCAAGGCTCTTGGATGTTCAGCCTCTCACTACTGTGCCTCTTAATACCATCTAACACTTGCCCAATGATAGTCACATTCTGTCCTCTGAAACTACAACACCCCCATTTGTGTAAAATCCCGTGAAAAGGGGGATGGGGACTATCTCTTCCAACTTCTGTAGTTTACCAACCCTGGGCATTCATCTTGTCTGAATTGAACTTCAGCCAGTTCATTTTCAGCCAACTCTCCAGTTTAAACAGCCAATGGATAAGATACAAAACCACCCTGTCAGCATCAGATGAAAAAGAAATACAGGCTGGGGATTCTTGGCATAATGCTGAAGCAGGAGGTCCGGGTCCCTTGCTGGTGCTTTAAGTGGACTCCTATTGACACTGAACAGAGAGTATCCTCCTGGCAAGAGACACCAGAGCCATGTCCTCGCAGCAATCACCACAAACCACCTTTTGGGTTTTCAGAGAGAAGGATGAATTTGCAGAAGCCAAAACAAAACAGAACTACATCCACTCCACCTCAACATCCAGAATTGAATAGTGCTTGGCTATGGTACAAGGAGCACAATAAATATTAAATCAACCAAACTCGATTTGATTGACTGCAGGACTCAAAGTGAGACACCAAAAAGAATTGATTGAAATGGTTTTTCTCACTCCCTCTGTTCATTCTCCAGTCACAGCTATGGTTCCTTTTATCTGTCCTTTCTGCCTGCTCAGCCCCAACCCCCCACAGTGCTGGAGCCCACTAAGAAAACCTAGGTGGAAGGGTGAATGGGAAGGGTGTGGGGGCCGGCCTGGAGCTCCATTTCTTCTTACTCTGGAAGTAAGGGCCCTTCAGGGAGAAGGATCCAGAGGGAATTGGAGGAAGAACCTGAAGCTTCTGAAGAGAGGGAGACCAAGAAAGAGAGGAGAGGGAGGAAGAGAGTTGAGAGGAAAGGGATATAGAGGAGGATGAGGGGTTGGAACAAGTAAAAAGGGAGGAAGAATAGAAATGAGCTGAAAGAGAAAAAAAGAGGTTCCCACCATCAACCCAGGAATAATTTGATCCAAACAATCAAGTCCTTAGAGAATTTTAAGGTATGTAGGCAATAGGCATCAAGATGAATGTCTGCCTTTGTATCGACCTACTCAGCCATCGTGGGACTGAGCCTCCCATCTCCTTGAAGCTCTATTGTCATATTTCACAGAACCCCTAACCTGACCGCATCTGTTTATATTTCTGTCTTCCCCCCAGACTGAAGGATTATTAAGAATGGAGACTGACCACCATTTGACCCATTTATCCCATTCCTTGTTATATACCCAGAGAACTTAAAATCAGCATACTATTGTGACTTGGCCATATCCAGGTTTATGACAGCTCAGTTCACAATAGCTAAATTATGAAACCAGTCTAGGTGTCCTTCAACAGATGAATGGATAAGGAAAATTATATATACATATATGTGTATATATAATAAAATTTATATATAAAATTATATATATATTTCATGTATATATATTATACACACATACATGTAATGGAATATTACTCAACTACAAAGAAAAATGAAATTTTGACATTTGCTGGTAAGTGGATGGAACTAGAGTCTATCATGCTAAGTGAAATAAGAAAATCCCCCCAAACCAAAGGCCAAACGTTCTCTCTGATATGTGAATGCTAATATACAATAAGGGGGCTAGAGGGGAAGAATAGAAATACTTTGGATTAGACAAAGGGGAATGAAGGGGAAGGAGGAGGGATGGAAATAGCAAAGACAGTAGAATGAATTGGGCATAGCTTTCCTGTGTTCATATATGAATATAAGACCAGTGTAACTCCATATCATGTCCAACAACAAGAATGGGAAGTTTTACTCCATGTATATATGTCAAAATACACTCTACTGTCATGTAAAACTTTAAAGAACTAATAAAAAATTGAAAGAAAGAGAGGAGACTGTCTCTTATAGCTCTTTTTAGTCCCTGTTCTTAATGATTCCTGCCTCATAGCAGGTACTTAAATATAACAGAAAACCTAAGTATCATAAAAAACAAATCATTGGGCATAACAAAGGAACACATCCTATGGGACTGCGTGTATAGAAAATTACAAAACAGACAAAAGAAATGTGGGGATAGCGATCAGGATTACTTCTGAGTGGGATGATAAGTGGGTGGTGGTAGAGGGGTTGTCTGAAGTGTGGTGATGCTCTGTTGCTTGATCTGTATGGTCATTTTTTTGTGTTTATGAAAATTATTGAGCTGTACAATTGCAGTTGTGCTCTTGTCTGTATGTATATTGTGTGTATATGTCTTGATATATCTCTCTGTGTGTATATATGTATATGTACAGTGTGGAGATGGTGATAAATGTGTACATACATATATACACATACATATATCAATAAGAAGTTTGCTAAGAGTAGGAAACAGGAAAGAATTAGCTACTTCAGACAGAGGACCTGTCAAAAGAAATTGGGGTGGAGAGAGATTCTAATTATACAAGGAGCTGCTTCTCTCTGTCTTTTGCTGCGTGTGAATTAAAATTGCTTGCAAATTGTACAACAAGCCTCACTAGCACTCTTGGAACACAATTACTCAGTAGCATATTTTATTTCACTGCTCATCAATCATTGATCCTTAACAGGTCAACACATCTGTATGTATGTACAAATTACAATCAAATTAAATCTATAGTATCTTGCTCAATAATCTTTATTCTGAAAAATGTCATTGCTCTGGTGGTGAACAAAAAGTCTTTTCTGTATGAGTAAGTCTTTGGGATGTCAGATGCTGAAGAGTGAATTGTGCCTCTGATTAATTGACTTTAATAATAATAATTTTATTTATATAGAAGCCTTGCCAAGGCTTTCAGGGAGCTGTAAAGTAACCCATGGTCCATGATTAAAGCATTATACAAGCAATATATAACAAGCCTCCCTCCCAAGTAAAACAAAGGAAGGAGATGGATGGAGCCGAGATATGAAGGTGCGGAAGAGGGAATAGGCTGTAGATTCAGCGTGGAGATGGTGATAAATGCTTCATTAGGGAGAGGGGAGTTTCCTGGGATAGGAGAAGGAGTGTAATTTAACAGAGTTGCACTGAAATAGTAGTCTATAGGGAGTCAGTGCTAGCCCTGCAGAGATGTGTGCACTTCCTCCTTTAGTGCCTGATGGCGGAAACGCAGATAATAACCACATCTTTCCTGCCAGCCACATCCTAGGTATGAGTGGGATTTTTCATAATGATTCAAACAGCCGAAGTTAAAGAAATACTTATAAATTATTCCTCACTTCTTTTCATTGGCAAAAGATGTAAGTCAATTTTGTTGTTGTGTGTGTTTGTTTTTTATCAGCTCTTGGTGAAGTCCTGGAAAATTTAAGCATATATTTGAAAGTGATCATGAAGGTGCATCCAAGTATGAAAGTTCTGAGTACAGCAGGAAGTGAGAATTATACACGATTAATTGAAACTTCCTTCCTCTGTAGACGCTTACCCACCTCATCTGCACTCCTTCCTCCCAGCACCCTACCTATCCCACATCCATCAGCCCTGCCAGCCAAAGAACCTCTTTCCTCACCTTGGCTTCTTGCTTATTAGTCTTTTGTGGTTTTGACTTTCTTTTATTATGGCTTGCAACCATAAACATTATTTAAAATGTGTAAAGCAGAGAAAAATGTAAGGAAATGGTAAAAAAAAAAAAAAAAAATCCTCACTCCAACCACCCAAAGGCTATGTTGCTTTTTAAATTTTCTAAAATATTGCATGCACATACACTCTTTTATGAAAAAATGTATCCATGGATAAAAACCGAGGTACTTTCAGTGGTTATTTCTAGGTAGTGGAATAATAGTTGATCTTCACTTTTATCCTTATATCTTTATATAATATTGAAAATATCAAATATTAATATCAACTATTTAAAATTATGGAAAAAGTTAAGCAAAAAGTCAAACAAGTTATTCTTCTATGTGAGCATTGTCCAGCTGATATGACATTACCTAATCAATTTTTTTAAAATTTTTAATCTTAAATTATTTTTTATTTTTGCAGTACTGGGGATTGTACTCTGGGGTGCTCTACCACTGAGCTATGTCTCCAGCCCTTTCTATTTTGAATTTTGAGACAGGGTCTTACTAAATTACTGAGGCTAGGCTCAAACTTGCAATTCTCCTGTCTCAGCCTCCTGAGTTGCTCCTGAGTTGCTGGGATTACAGGCATGCACCACATCACCTGACTAGCCAAATTTTTAGATGAAATGATATGATAAAATATGGCAAATGTTGAAACCTATTTTGAACAGGATACTGATGATATAGGTCTACTCCATGCTATTTCCTGTATTTAGTTTCAGGCAACTGAATAACAAAGAAAAAAAGATGCATTGTGGGAAAAGTAAAAGTAATTAACAAAAACCTATGAGCAAAAGATGGAAGGTTAAATGTGATACAACTTGCCAGGTGCCTGTAATCCCAGCAACTCTGGGTGTAACCTTAAGCTCAGTCCTTGTTCCCAATGCCAATTAACACCAATTTAATGAGGACACAGTTTGGAGAAAAAGGAGAAAGTTGTTTTATTTCTCTGCTAGCAAAGGAGAAACACAGGGGACTCCTGTCCCTTCCACTGTGAGTCTACCCAACAGGAGGAACAGGGATTTTAAAGGAACTCTTCAAGGGTTGCATTCCAGGTGTGCTCTGGTAGGGGTGTTAGAGCACCCTGAAGGTGTGTTAGGATTCACTTGTTAATTTGGGAGATGTCCACCTCCTAGATCCTCTGGCAGATATCTCCTTCCTGTGGAGCACAGATAACTCAAGGAAATCTTGTTCCCCACTCCTAGGTCAGGGAGGGGGAGAGGGAGAAGAGGAAAGGAAAACAGGTCCCTTTTAAAATTAAACCTCAGAGGTATATTCAAAAGGTAAAGTGGACCACTGTTACATAGAGGCTGAGGCAGAAGAAGAGGCCAGCCTCAGCAACTTAGTGAGGCCCTCAACAACTTAGTGAGACCCTATCTCAAAATAAGAAATTAAAAGTGTTGGGGATGTAGCTTAGTGGTAAAGCACTCCTGGTTCAATCCTCAGTACCAAAAAAATAGTGACACAACTTCACTAGCAAAGTCCATATAGGCAGAGATAAAGAGAAAGCTCAAGACTACTAAAGAGAAGTTTCCTGTAGCTAGACCAGGAGCAGGGAGTTCTCTATTGCTCAATTAATTTCACCTAATCTCTGATTAAATCAAATAATCAAATAAAATCTTTATCTTATGCTGGTTAGATACAATGAGTAATATTTTTACCTAATAAAATCCGATGCTGACTGAATCGAGGTCTGCATTTCTTTAAAACCGTGTCTTGTTATGCTGTACTCCTGTCTAGGTTGGCTATGTAATCATGAGCCTTTGTTTGATGAAAGCTGAAAAGATGTTCTGGCAGGGGAGGAAGGGGAGCCAGAGTTTACTGGGAATCCTTGGGCAATGAGTGATTGATTAGTGGGTGAGGAGTCAAGAGAGAGCTAGTGCCCTGGACTGAATAAAAGAGCTTCCATTCTTCAGAGTGCAAGAGAAGGATGGGGAGAGACTGTGTGGAAGGCTGCCATGAGTCTAAGAGAAAAGCAACTTTCTGGGAAAGAAAGCAGACATTAAGGCAAAGAAGGCAACCGTATTCTACCCACCAAGCCAAATATTTGACATCAGGGAGGACAAGGAATGAAAAACAAGTCTAGAGAGACGGAGACTGGCAAATGTTAACACCACACGTATTTTGCTTTTGTGGGACTATTTTGCCTTCAATATTTGCCCTGTTCTTGATTGCTGATTACATACATAATTACCAATTTTATAGATTGTTAAGTTTAAGATGAGGATTTTTTAAAAGCCTAGGACTTATGCTACAGGATTGCTGTTTTATCTTTTTGCGTGTTTGTATTTACCTACAGTAGGTGGCGTCTAAGGTTATTACAAAAGAAAGAAAACTGGAAAGAATATAGACTTAGAGGTCACTCACAATGGGGTAGAGTTGAATCAAAGCTAGGGTTATCAGGTGACAAACTAAAGGCCTATGCTTACATTGCTCTGATGTGATAAAACTGTCTTTCTCTGAACAGTGTTTATTTGACTGCAGGGTGAATAAACCATTCCAGAGTTGTGACATAATTTGTGTGGAATACACAGCAGTTTTACAAAATGAAAGAAATGGAATACAATGGAAAATATCAGATGGAATACATTGCATGTAGTAAGTATTGTTTCATAAAACTTGTGTTGTTTTGCACGTACAGGTATGTGTGCTGAGTTATAAGATAAAATGTACTTTTTATGTGGATCAGAATCAAAATGAGTTTCAAAACTACTATTATATATACTCTTATGCAAGCAAATCACAAATTTAAAAATATGGAAGCCTCAAAAATCCTAACTTTGGAAAAGTATATTTTATTATAAAAATTTTGCAAAAGGGTTTTCTGGCAAAGAGAGCCCAGGTTTGAGTTGTTTCAACCCAGACTAACCAAGGATATTCTGAGAAACTGCACCTAACTAGTAGTTTGAATCTTTCAGTACCACCAGTGAAAGTGAATATATCTGTGTGGTGTTATGTTTGATTTAACATGTTTACCTTTTCAAAAAGCCCAAACATGTTAACTCTGCATATGTTAAACTTTTAGTAATTTAGAGTAAACACAGGAGGTCAAGGGATCCAGGGATTCAAAATAATAGATATGAAAAATGAATCACTTAGCATTTGTTTTGGAAAATGCTACTTGGTTTTTCTTAGAGTTACCTCCCTATTGACATTTTATATACAGCTGTATCAAAATGGGGTCCCTTTTATGAACAGAGATTATCTGAGAGTAGAAGAAGGTATATCATTCACAAGCAAACTAGGGAATTGAATGTTGCCACAGTGGTGAACAGAGTGGTTATTATAATTTATAATTGATTTTGCAACTGACAAGATTCCCATCGATGACATACTTATTTGATGACATACTTATTTTTTTCCTTTATTACATAGTATTTGCCATAGAGCAAAATTTAGTTTATCCACTCAATCCTGAATCCTATTGAAATGAATTTGTCTTAGGAATACCAAATTTAATTTTACACTTAGGTCAGGTTATTTTACACTTAGGTCAGGTCCTTGTCAGTTTTTCAGGGTATAAATCAAGACCTTGATATACTATGGTTGGCAATGACCTGGATGTAAGAAAATCAAGTATTTAAATAATAGTGTATTTTACATTTATTTTAACATACATTTTGACATCCAAATGTGAAATTCAAAAACAGGAACAAAAGAAGGAAGTATCCAGTGAGGAGGTAGTAGAGGTAAGTGATCCGAAGAAAAAGCAGTGGAACAAAACCTCATTTGCAAGGGCTAAGCATGCAAACTCATAAGGAAAACATTTTGAAATATTTTTGTCAATTAGTGACACTAACTCAAATCCCAAGGCAATCAGGCTTCTCTAAGGGAGCATCTTAAGAGCTTACACCAACAGATTGAAGCATGGTTGTTGCTTTTTGAATTTTCATTCCCTGAAAATTCATCTTTCAGTCTCTTCCTCACATTCTCACTTATTGGAGCTCTGCAGTCCTCATTTTTATTAATTAGCAATCAGCTTTCTTCAAAAGGAAAAAAATCCCTTGCAAATTTACTTTTTTTAAAATTTTCTGATTAAAGAGCACTGGTTTGGTAAGAGTGTTGTAAATTACTTGGCAGCACACATCTTTATTCATGAACACTCTTTGAGATTCATTTTTGCATGTATTCAATGTAATTTTTCTTCAAAGTGAATAAAGTTATTTAAAAATGATAATAAAGAACCCACATTTAGTCCTTTGGAACAATTAAAATATTTAAAAGTGTTTGTCCTTGATAACATCTTTACTTAGAAAAGCTTATTGGCTATCATCTAAAAGTCACTTTATAACTATAAAAAATATTAAACACAATACTATCAAAATTCTAGCTATTTGTTTTGCAGAAATCAATAAGTGGTCTTAAAATTCATATGAAAATACAGGAAACCCAAAGTAACTGAAACAATCTCAAAAAAGGAGATTGGAGGATGCATACTTCCCAATTTCAAAACTTACTACAAAGCTACAATTGAGAATCCACATATAAACCTGTACGTTTATGTCCAACTGATTTTGGAAAGGGTACCAAGAGAATTCAATTGGGAAAAATAATTTCTTCAAAAAAAATGTACTGATGATGCTGGGAGCCATCAGCCAAGTAGGTATGACAATTTCCTTGCCAGCTACTCCCATGCTGTCTAGTGGAAGGACTCTTGAAAGGTGACCTTGCTCAAGGACCAGGGCGGATCCGTGTTTAGGGTGTCCCCGGTTTAGCATAATAGGAGATTAGGGTGTTCCCCCTTTAGAATAGGGCGTATCCTGCTGCTGAGTTCCTCTTGAGTTCTTAGGGTCAGACAGTATATTTGGGAGACAGAAGCCCAGGAGTAGTGGATTTGGGCAGAGTGTGGATTTGGGCAGAGAACGTGGATTTCCCCAGAACGTGTTTGTAGACGGCCGGTGTGAGTTCGGGAATAAAGAATTGCTGTTTGAATCTACAAGCTGTGTGGAGGCTCATGATTTGTGCCCAGCCAGAGACTGCGGCATTTGGTGGCCCGTACGGGGAATGCCTGAAGCTTGGGGGTAAGTGAAATTGCTCGCCCCTGAGGGAAGGCGAGAGAATGGGTGACCATTTCAAAAAACAATGTGTTCTTCTTTTGATTTATTTTGTTTTTCTTTCAAGCTGCCTATCCCTAGAAATTTCTCAGGCAAACTGGAAAAAATGGTTGACTAAAGGTTTGAAGTTTGTCGGCCCTGAGGAAGAGAAAATTGATACAACGATTTTTTATTCCGTTTTTGTTTCATTCAGTTTCGGTTTTGTTTTGTGTTATCTTATTGGGTTGCGTTATCTTTATAGTAGATTAAAACAAACTGAAAAGATGTTAAGTAAATTGTTAGAGGTTCAGAACATGGAGAAAGACATTTTAGATCAAGCAAAAGAGAAGGTCTCTCGAGCTAGTCAGACAGAGGAAGAAAATTTAAAGGAAAAGGGGTTGTTAGGAAAAAGGCCACAACAGGAGGCTGTTACTAACTCCGTCTTATCACAAGAGGGTGTAATTCAACCAACAGCCCCACCGATAGAGACAGCTGAGTGGCCCTCAAACCCCGTAGTTGATAATTGGGATCCTGAGACAGGACCTCGAAGATTAGCATGCCCTGTACTTGAGCAAGGTAACCTTTCAAGAGTCCTTCCACTAGACAGCATGGGAGTAGCTGGCAAGGAAATTGTCATACCTACTTGGCTGATGGCTCCCAGCATGATATAACTTGAGTATTCATGTGTAAAAGAATGTATTTGAACCCCTACTTCACACTCTATAAAAATTGACCCCAAATTATCACACACTTAAATGTAAGGGCTAAAACTATAAAATTTATGAGAATTTTGCCTTGGATCAAGGGATCACTCTTAAATATGATATAAAATGAACAAATACCAAAAGAACAGGTGGATTAGTTGAATGTATCAAAATTAAAAATTTTGTTGGTTTGGTTTGGTTTGCTTTGTTGTTGTTGTTGTTTTCCATTGCCAGGGATTGAATCCAGGTCCTCACACATCCTAAACATGTACTCTATTGTTTAACCACACTCCAACCCAAGCTCCTTCTATTTTGTATACCACACTATCCCACCAGTCATATAGCAGGCGCTCAATTAATACTGGCCAAATGAATGACTGTTATTGAGTGCCAGCAATGTACCATACCCTGTGTCAGTTATTGGGGTTACTAGGATGAATAAGACATGATCATAATACTTGAGCAACTTGCAAACTCTTGAGGAAAATAGCCCCAAACATACTATTATAATATCACAAGTGCAATGGGAGTGGGATACTGGTTATCAGGAAATCATAGAGGAAGGTAGGTTTAGAAAAACTTTCCAGAGCTGCAATCCATAGTTTTATTAGTGCTTTTAGTGACAGCAGGAATGGCTTGTTTCATTGAACAACCTTCTCTAATAGGGTAATTGAGACCCGTATAACCAATGTCTACCCTCATATATACATATTAAGTAGTTACAAACAACAAGACAAAACAGAAACAAACCAAAAAGCCCTCCTGGGAATGGCCTCTCCTCTGCTGACTTAGCTGACATTAGCTTCTGGTGAAGCTCAGCTCTCTTCTGAAGAAAGTGTTCTCTTATCAACCCTGCTCAGATTCAACCTGCACTTGTTGCTCTGCATTGTTACTTGTTTTTTGTTGGCTCATGACCTAGTTAGTTGTTACCAACCACAGTGTCCCTGGTCTCTCCCCTTCCTTCTGTTGACTTGAAGCCCACTGCCATTTTCTTTTTATGATACAAGTCCCATTTCCTCCTGTGATTCCCCTTGACTTGGGTGACCGAATAGTCCAGCAACAGACTTATGAGACAGAGATGGGCACAGAGAGGCAGGACTTGGACAACTTGGATTTGTTCTAAGCTCCCGCTGGTCATCTTTCTTTGCTGGATTGTTCCCATTCCTAAAGCACACTCCAGGATAGGATCTGGTACTCACTCACAAGAAGACACAAACAATTGATTCTATTTAAAATGTCTCCTTCCCTTAGGTTGATTATAATTCAGTAATCTAGGAGTCTTAAACTAAGGAATGAAACTCAAATCATGGAATTTTAGATACTGTCCTACATGATGGAAGAGGAAGTATTCGGGCCAGCTTGGTCTGTCACCCATCTCAGCACCTACTTAACTCATACCTAAAGCCAGCATGCTCCCTGGGCGTCACCAGATCATATCTGATGTTGGCACTGGTTCTTACCTACTTGGTGACTGCTTGATATTTATGTGAAATGAAGTGGTAATTTCATTTCCTGTTCTTTGTACAAATATTCCCAATGCACAGACCCCATCTAACAGGTTTTCATTAATAATTAGCACTCCGTGGGAAATCAAACACAGGCGCCTGAAGAGCCCAGAGAACAAGCTCTCTCCTATAGGTGACTTTTTGTGTGTGCCTTGTTCATTTGTTTGTTTGTTGTGGTGCTAGGGTTCAAACCCAGGGCCACTTGTGTGCTAGGCAAGCACTCTACCACTGAGCTACATCTCCAGCCCCTGAATGTTTCTTAAAACAAAACGTTGATCCATCCTTCAGCAGGGAAGGCTGACAGGAAGGACAGGAAAGGCTTAACGTACAACTTATCAACCTCTGCTGGAGATAAATTGGGTAAGCCTTGAGATTCACCAGAATCCGATTTTCTAGTCTTCTCAAGAAAGCAGCTTATAAGTTTAACATGAATTTAGTGATCCTCTTGCAAGGAGAACCAGGCAGCATAAGTGCCTTTCTGATTTACAGCTGTGATAGCAGACCCTATGTGCATTTCAGATGATGGGATCATAGTCTGTCAACCTCAACGGCTCTAGTGTGAACTCTGTAGATCATTTACTGTCTCTCCTGGTAATAAAAACATCAGGTTATGAACATTTCTTTCTTTAGGAACCTAACAGACACTGTATGTGGCTCTGTCATAGTATAGGCTGAAATACTTATTTCAATCATCCATGGTAACTGAGACCACTTATATTAACTTATATGAGTTCATTTGGATTCAGTTAATAAATACAAGTACTTAAAGGCAGAAAACTGAAATTATAGGTAAAAAGTTCCAAATGTCATGAACAGTTTCTATTTAATTATAATTCTATATAATCTTAAAAGTTTCTATATAATTCTTATAGTTTCTATATAATAAATTTCTAGATAATAGATTTTTAAAGGAAACCCACATCTCAGAATAGTTATTTAATCATTCTGACATGGAAACTTCCTGTGTCAGTTTCTTCCAAATAATAGTGCTTTACATATATATGATATTTTACCCTATAGGAAGCAACATAGTACAGTGATTATATAAATAGTGACATTGCTAATTCTGACGTTGAGAACTTATTCAAGCTCTGTGAACTTGAAGAAGTTTCTAAGGCTTTCTATGCTTCAGTTTCTTCAAAAACCGTTTCCAACAGAGTAAGTTCTCCATAAATATTAGCTCTTAGATCTTTTTTCCTTTGCATTTTTGATCAACAGTAAATTTTACCATATAGTTTACTTTGCCATAAACTATAATATCCTATGCATAGTAAAGTGTATCAGTGTGATCACCAGTGATAGACGAAGAGGCATGGGACCTAAGGAATGGTTGAAAAACCAACTTTTGGGGAAGATGCAAATACATCTGGTGACCAGGACCTCTGGAATCAGGACTCAGATGACCCCAAAATATGTTTTTGCTTCTTTCTGAGATCAGCCTAATTTACCTCTCTCAGACTGGCTCTTAATGAAGGATTAACTGCTGCTTTATCTCTTTCCCAAGGTTGAAATCCTGGAAAGTGATTCTGACATAGGGATTTATAGGGAACAATAGATGGAGGCCAGGAAGGAGGGTTTTATAAAAACATAACTGTCCAATTGGATATTCCATGATGGGGGTGGTAAAGGATGGGAGGGGAAGAATGAAGAAGGTTGGATAAACCTAGAATTGGTGGGAGTGGGAATTTAATATGCATTACAACAGGAAAGATATTTAAAAATATCTTTAAGATATTTAAAAATATTGTTGTAACTCAGATTTCATAAAATCACCCTTTTAACATACATAATTCAGTGAATTTTAGTATATTAACAAGGTTGTATATCTAAATCACTGCTATCTAAATCTGGAACATTTTCTTACTCCCCAAAGAAACCTTTCACCAGTTAGTAGTCACTTGCCATTCTCCCCTCCATGAGTCCCTAACAAACACTAATCTGTCTTCTGTTGGTATGGATTTGCCTATTCTGGACATATCATACAAATGGAAACATGCAATGTACAGTTTTTTGTGTTTGCCTGTGCTTAGCATAAATTTTTAAGGTTCATCTATGTTTTAGTATGGTTTGGGACTTTTTCAGTTTTTATAGTTGAATAATATTCTATTTATCAGATATACTACATTTTGTTTATTCTTTGATCAGTTGATGGATATTTGGGTTGATTTCATTTTTTACTTTTATGAGTAATGCTACTGTGAACATTCATATGTAAATTTCTATATGAACATATGTTTTCAACTCATGAATATATTTCTAGGAATAAAATTGCTGGGATATATGTTAACCATGTTTAACTTTGAGGAACTATTTTTTCCCAAGCAGGTGACATTTCTGCTAGCAAAATAGAAGGGTGCCAATTTCACATCACCAATACTGGTAATTGCCATCTTTTTCATTAGAGCCATCCTAATGTGCATGAAGTGGTATCTCATTGTGATTTTTGACATGCATTTTCCTAATGACTAGTGAAGCTGAGAATCTTTTCATGTGTACATGGGCCACTTATATATTTTCTTATATTCTACATGCCCAATTCTTTTTAGATATGTGATTTGCAAATATTTTCTGCCATTCTGGGAGTTGTATTTTCACTTTGTTGATGATATCCTTTGAACCAAAAAAAAAAAACTTTCTTTGATAACAACCAATCTTTTGTGATTTGTTCTTTTAGTGTCATATCTAAGAAATATTTGCCTGATGCTAGATCACTAAGATTTACTTTTTTTACTTTTGTTTTATTCTTGAGAAAAATAATTGACCATTAATGTGTGAGTTAACGTCCAGCTCTATTCTGCTGATCCACACGTCTCTACCTAGGCCAGTACCACATTCTTGATGACTCTAGTCTTATAATAAGGTTTGTTTTATTTGTTTTTGTTTTTGTTTTGGTACTGGGGATTGAACCCAGAAATACTTAACCACTGAGCCACATCCCCATCCTCACTTCCTTTTTAAAATTTTGAGACATGGTCTCTCTAAGTTGCTTAGGGCTTCGATAAGTTGCTGAGGCTGGCTTTGAATTTGTGATCCTCCTGCCTCAGCCTCCCAAGTTGCTGGGATTACAAGCATGTGTCACCGCATCTGGCTTCTCACAATAAGGTTTGAAATAGTTATTTTGCACTCTCCCATTTCTCTACATGACATATGATATAAAATGAGATACTTTTATAATATGAGTGCTTTTTATTTCTTTTTTGCCTCATTTCCATAGAAGGATAGATTACAGACTACGTTTTAAAAATGGGCAAACTGGGAAATTATGTAATTTCTAAAGGTTTTTATGTACTTAGGTAGCTTGGGTTTTAATTCTGTTTCTGATAATTACTTTCTGAATGTGTAGTTGCTTTCCTGGGCCTCATTTTCCTGTCTGAAAACTTTAGGCATTGAACAAAAAAGTCATCACAATAAACATTGTGATGTGTACTATGAAAGACATGAACAGGGCACTATGAAAAGACCATGATGCAGTGTAAGGGGACATCTACTTTGGATAAACTTGTTAGGACAGGCCTCTCTGATGTAACCTTTAAATACAACCTAAAGTTTGAGAAAGGGGCTTTCATCCAAAGATCCTTCCAGACATTTATGGAGAAAAATAATCAGTATTTGTGAAAGTTCAAAAGTCAGGGAGGAGCTTGTTTATTTCCACCTCTAGGCTGAAACTCCAAGTATAGACCCATCTGTTTTGATTCTCAGTGGGTCCCTAGAACATTATAGAAGTTCAGGACATAGTTGTGGAATGAATGGGTAACTAAATGGCTCCTTTGAGCTCTGACAATTTGCTTTTTTCAGCTGGTAGAGCCAAATTTTTTGCTTCAAATTTTTTTACTATGCCTAATAAGTTCATTCTGGTTTGTTTTCCTTCACACATGGCCCTGTAGTAATGCTTCCCATAGTTATGATTCTAACCAACTTGGAGCTCAGATTTTTGTAGTCAGTACTGTTAGTTATTTCTCAGTATTCATTCTCTTCTTGTTCTGTAGGCACAGAACCTTTGATGAACATATTGCCAACCATAATAAAGACCACATATCCCAGACTCCTTTACAGTTGGGTGAGGCTATTTGACTTAGTTTTCATTAACTAAATATAAACAAGAGAATGAGAGAATACTAGAAAACTCTTTAAATGTAGAAGGTAAATCCCTGTTTTTCTTCCCTTGATTCTTTCTACTACTAGCTTGACTGATATAGTGATGTTTGGAGCATCAGTATCCATCTTGGGCCATGAAAGGATTTTGGAGATGGATACTATATGTTGGGGATAGCAGAGCAGCAGGATAGGAAGACTTCAATGATAATTATAGAGTTGCAATTATAGCCCTGCATCCCACCTTTAGACTTTTCCTTTAGGAGAGAGAAATAAACTTCTATCTGTTTAAAACACTGTGACTTTATTTGTTGTGAATATGTATATGCATATCTCAACCTATACCTAATTACTGAAGTTCAACAGAGATACAGTCTTACTTTTTTTCATATAGGGAAAGCCCATCTATAAAATTATTCTTTGGCCATTCTTATTTTTCTATATGTATTCTAGCAACATCTACTAAATAATTGTTCCTTTTCCTGTTATCACTATTATGTATCAAATTCTTAAGTGTTCCTGGCTATATTGCTAGAATCCCCACACTCTCCTATTTAATTTGTGTTGCCCATGCATCAGAAAATAGATGTAAGCTTTGTTAGTTGCTTTTTCTCTATTTATTAAACTTATCATATCGATTTTTTTCATTTAACCATATCTGTGAGGCCATTTTAAATATGTTGGTTGTAACAATTTATTAGTAGATTTTACTCCAAAAATCTAATATAAAAGTCTGCAGTGAGTTTCTTCCTTTGCACTGATTTTCATTTTTTAAAAATTGTTTAGTTGTAGATGGACACAAAAACTTAATTTTATTTATTTTTATGTGGCACTGAGGATCGAACCCAGGGCCTCATATGTGCTAGGCGAGCGCTTTACCGCTGAGCGCAACCTCAGCCTCTTCATTTTTTAAAAGTGTTTCTTCCTGTTATTTGTTTCCTGTTTTCCACTGGATAGATTACAATTTTCTTCTTATGCTTGAACATTAAAAATCTATCTATTCGTAGGATAGTTAATGCTAATTTTTTAAGTCCTCACTCATCCCTTTTTTTCTTCCATCAATATCTTTAGATAATCAGAAACTGTATTTTCCCCCAAAGGTGTCAAGAACTTGAGCATATTCTCATTTCCTTTTCTTGATACTCCACACACAACCTTCATTCCCAACCATGTGGGCGTGAGCTAAAATTTTATTTCCGAATTGTTATGTATATCAGTCTTGCTGTTTGTCTTGGCTAAGGCTTAACTAAACAAAAATAAGTTTTACTATGTTCTTTAATTATATTTTCTTTTCATATTTTGTTGCATTCCCCTGTATTTATTTCCCTTCTTGCTGGAGTACATATTCTAATTATTATTTCAAAGAGAGTATTAAGGGCTGGGGATATAGCTCAGTTGGTAGGGTACTTGCCTCACATGCACAATCCTCAGCACTGCGAAAAAATAGAGAGTAAGTATTAATATAGCAAATTCTCAGAAACATGCATCCCTAAGAATATTATAAAATTCAACATGGAAAGTTCTTTTCTTTCATTTCTTTAATGTATGTGTCTTCTTTTATATAGATATGCTATTAAGAAATGTGATTTTTTTGCTGTAAAATTTCACTCTAATATGTTTAGGATGGATTTTTTCTTCTGTATGCTCACCCTCTTAAAATTCCTTTATTTTGGAGTCTAAGGTGTTTCTTCATTTATGGGAGGCTCTTGATCATTATATCTTAATTTATGTTCTTGTTTTCATTTGTGTTTACCTATATCTGGGCTTCTAACCAGATGGATACTGATCTTTCTTTCAAATCTTCTATTCTTTCACTCTCAGCATCTCTTTATCTTTACCCAGAGTCTTCCAGGAGAGCTTCTTGACATAAATCTTGTATTTCACTCTTGGTTTTTTGATTGTATCCATTCTGCTGTTAAACCCTTTTGTGATGTCATTATCCATAGTGAATGTCCTACTGGATATTTTTCAGAATTGTTTTTCTCTGATTCTTGTTTCTAATATTCTAATATCTCTGAGATTTATTTATTTATTTATCTATTATCTACTTACTGAAAGTTTCTGTTTCCTTAACACTGTACTCTTTCTCTCTTTGTGTGTATGTGTATGTGTATGTGTGTGTGCGTGTGCACGCACAAGTTTTCCCTTCTTTTCATTTTATAATCTTTATACCCACGTCTCATTATTCATCCCTTGGGATTCTCAGCTGACTTAGTATTCAGGAGGTCTTCTGTTTGCCCCTGAAGATCCAATCTCTATCCTTCCCCACCTTGCTCAGTGCCCCTGGAAGCTGACCTGTACAAACAATAGACTCCCCTGCCCTCTGGCTTCCAATTGGGTTTCATCACTGGAGTACCCCAGGTGGAGAATATTGGAAAGGATGTGGAGTCAAGAGTATTTATTCTCTTCCTTCTCTCCTATGCTGTCAGGTATGTCTGTGACTTAAGATTGGCATCCCCATGAAGACAGCCCTCTCTAAATGATTTTCTCCTTGTGATGTGCATATCACCTACCTTCCCTGCTCATTTAGATGTTGTGATATGTTGCCCACATAACTGAAAATAGTGTTATCAAATTCTTCTTAAATTATCAGTTTGAGAATGCCACTGTTCCCACTAGGACCCTGTTATAACAGTTAGCAAACATCTTCATGAAGTAAGGGTCAAAAGATTAGTGGGCTCTGACTAGTGCTTCTTCAGATGCATTAGAAGATGGAGCCTGCCTCCTAAGTGATTTGGGGGAAGTGCCTTATGGTGGGGAAGCCCTTGTTTTCAAGTCTAAGATTGAGCTCCTCTTTATTCTCCTCTCCATACTGGAGTTCAGTAATGGCTGGGGAGAGGGATATCAAGGATGTTGACATTGCTCAACTGTGGGATGCTTAGAAGACTGCTAGTCCATCTGAAATTTTGCTATCTGTTCTTTACCTGTGCAGCTTCCAAAATGTTATCCCACTGGTCCTGTGATTGTAGCAGAGAAGGCAATGATTTGCCAAGAAGAGAAAAGAACGCAACTAGAAAATTTCCTGCTAGCCTATCCCCATTTAGGGCTTTATAGCATATCTCACCATCTCCTCTGCCTAGAATCAATCATTTCCTGCTTCTCAAAGAGTTTATTACAGGTTAAATTTTTTTAAGTTGAAAAGCCACCTCTTTATTCTTCTTCAGCTTCTCTTGGGTTTGGTTGGGCAAAAGGAACTATCACTGGAATTCCTTAGATCCATAATTGAATGTGGTTGTTCAAATAGACATTTATCTTTTGTTTATTTTGATGGGCTGGTAATAGACAGGTTCAACTTTTAGAAGTCATTCAATCTATCCCCCTAATAATGTCTGCATTCAACACTTTCACAAAGGAACAGATAGGAAATCTCTGCCCAAGTGCAGGAAGGTCTCGGTATACCTTCTATGCCTACTACTAACTTGAAGATTATAGTGGTGCTCTAATGCTACAACCAGGAACTCTCTAGGAATGAAGAATTTATCTGTTTGGAGTGCTGCCAATAGATAGCCTTTAGCTGTCACCCTTCTAGGGGAATTGCTTTAGCTGAACAGATTATTATTATTATTAATTTTATCATCTTCTTCATCATCATCATCATTAGGAAGGAGTCAAAAAACTATTATACAAAGTTTCCACCTTTGGAAACCAATGAGCTCACAGTCTCATTAGGAATATAATCATAAATGAAAAGAAGGGTAATTGAGAATACAAAACAGTATGTGTTTGGCTACAAGAGTGAGTCAGGCTGCATTTATGGTATTCTGGGGAATTTGTAGAAATATACATCATATCCTGTTGGTCAAAGCTAGTCACGGCAGATTCTACTTGAAAGAGGTATCTGTAAAACATTTGGAATCTGGAAGAAATTAGGTAGGATATATTGCATATATAGTTTAATTTAGAGATTTCTTTACTATATATTGTCTATCCTATTTCAAACATATTGATATATATTGGGAGAATTCATTCTGTAAAATAATAGTTAAATTTTATTTTTAAAAATTCCTGTTCACCCTCACAACAATCCTACAGAGAGAGAAAGAGAGATAAGAAATTGAGGCCCGGGATGGTTAAATGACTTATCCAAGATTACACATCTAGTAGGTGGTTAGGTTGGGATCCAAAGCCAAGGGGCTGAAGCTTGAGCACATATATTCCTATTTCCTAGGCAGGGACTGCTTTCCTCTAAAACATCAAAAGATGAGAATTGGATTGATCTATGAAGTGATAGGTATGGATAAGCTACTATGCCTCTGGGAAGAGGAGCTTGTTTATCATTTCTCATCTTTTCTGCAAAAGCAATTCTTGCAGCAGCTCAGATCATATCATGAGTAAATGAAACAGGTGCTCATTAGGCCTCCAGGCTGGTGTAACTCTCATTTGGCAGTTGCTGTAAGGGGCAGAGAAGATGAACAACTCTAAATGTTCACTCTGGAAACCTGGACATCATTTGTATTCATGTAGAGTTCATTAGCCCAAATTTCTTTAACTATGTTTTTATGAAACAGGCAGATGCTTCTGGGTATGGAAGGGCAAAGAGGAAAATAGTACACTTAAAAAACACCACCACCTAAAGTAATAGAAAAATATCCCCTGCTCTTTCTTTTTTTATGATAGTTTCTAATGCACACATGCATAGACTGCCTTTGTGTTTTTAGGGAAAGTTAACTAAAAAAAAACATTTAGTATGGAGATGGAATTATACCTGGTAGCTGAACTATCTGGAATTCAGCCTTTGTGCCTTTAATGAGCAGAGAATGCTGGGTATTGTGAGATGCCTGAACAGAACCCATCCAGTTTGCACAGAGACAAAATGAGCTTTTACAAATACAGGGAGAACTGTGTATTAATCCCAAGGATTCCTGAAGTCACTGATTTGTTTTAATGACCTCTTTGGTTGTGTGTCTGCTGTGATTCACCTGAGGGTAAACAGGGGATCAAAGTTCTGATTCCCCCAGGATTAATCATTTTCTTCTTTATCTGCATCAAAGTTCTTTGATATAGAAAAACTTCCTTTCTCAGTTGGATCTACTGTATGTTTAGATTTAAATCAATCATAGTAAATATTGACTCAAAAGGTCATTGCTTACCTGAAGGAAAAGGGTTATCATGAAAAAACTTCTCATTTGCAAAATTTTTACTCTACTTCTTTCCCCAAAACAGAGATTTATTTTTTAAATCTTGTTAATGTGAGAAAATAACATTTGTCCAAATTTTCTAAACTGTTTCACTTTCTTATTTCAAAATGTCTTTAAATAAGTATTTCTTTATTCTAAATAGATTTTGTAGAGCACAGTTAATGTGAGCACAGTTTGGAATCACAAAAACATGAGCTTATTTGTGGCTTTAACACCTTTTTTTCCCCTAGCATTGGGCAGATACCAACCTCTATAAAAGGTGATAATGACAAGACCTACATTTTATGGTGGTTTTGAGTTTCAAAAGATATAATGAATATAAAGGATTTAGTTCTGTGCCTGGCACAAAAATCTCAGTAAGCATTAATTTATGCTATTATAATATCTTAAAATACATATACATATGCAAATTATGGCATTGTGTTTGCATAATCTAAAAACCTTGCTACAGTTTACAGAATCCAGCTGTAAATGGGCTCAGCAATTTTCTTAAAAGATCAATACATCTTTAAAATTCTTGAACAGAAATGTCATTTGTATATAAATACTAACATTATTTTTTTAAATTAGGCATTCACACCAAGTCAGTTTGATTTTATACCTTAAAAATGGCAAAGGTTCACTTTAGAATGCGAATTCATAGGTTCACAATGCCTCATGTAGTTCAAGTAATATGTATATAAATATGCAATAACTGAAATAACATGGTGAATATACACACAACCGATGTGTGTGTGTGTGTGTGTGTGTGTGTGCGCGCGCGCGCGTATACAACCAATCAGTACTGCAAATAGGGAACAACAGGTGTCACTTGGTGGGACTAGTCTCATTTTATTTACAAGCAACTAGGGAAGTGCATTGCAGAATCACCTTTACATATGTATTCAGAATGCTGATGCCTGGGCTTCACTTTTGACTTATTGAATCAAATTTCCAGCAATAGATTCCAACTATTTGTATGTTTAATATTTCTGTACTGCTATAAAAAAACCTGAAAAACTATATCAAATTATGGTTTTCAGACATTGGCTAACAAGTTGCTCAAGACTATGATACATGAAAGGCTAATAAGTGAACTTAGTACTTCAGTTGTTCCAGCTTATTCCCTGGGGGCTGTTTGAAGCCTCAACTCATAAAGGTGGATTCCACACACAGCCCAAGAGTCTATTCTTGGGTAATTTACAAACAGTAAGAATTTATTTCTCACAGTTCTGTAGGTTGGGAAGTCTGAGATCAAAGCACCAACAGATTGAATATCTAATGAAGGATAGTGGCCTCTTGCGGGATCCTCATATGGCAGATGGGGCCAAGGGACTCCCTCAAACCTCTTCAATATGGGCAGTAATCCCACTCATGAAGGAATTATCTAATTAGAGCTAACCTAATCACCTCCTAAGGCCCCATCTCTTAGTACTATCACCTTGGGGGTTAGGTGTCAGCATTAGAATCTGGGGGTGCTGCAAACATTTGGGATTCCTAGAAGTAAAAGTGGATAAAATTTGTGGAATAGAATATCAGAGAGGAAGAAATTGCACTGGGGAAGTTACTGGAGGTTAGCACTCATTTTTTAATATTACATAAAGAGAATCAGTTAATATGTATATTAAATGTATGTCATATATATGGGTGTGCATATAGATAGATATTTGGAAGGTTGACCTATTTTGCCCAACATCATGTATATGATGTTCATTCATAATGTATGGCATAGCACATTCATTGTCATTGCTAATAAATTCTTCTATTACGTGATTATACTTCACAGTATTTTATCAAGTTGATGAAACTTTGGGTTTTTTATCATTTTTAATTTTTATCTATTATAAATAGTGTTATTATAAATATTTTTGTACACATCTTGTGGTTTATTATATACATATTTGTCTTCAGAATAAACCTGGGAAAACATTAGTTGGGTCATAAGACACATGTACATGAAACATATATGTAACTTTCATTTATACTGACAAGCGTTGTTCTAGAATAGTTGACTGATTTCATTCTCACCAGCAGTGCATGAGTTCCATTTGTTCCATGTTCTTACCAACACTTGGTATGATCAGCCTTTTTGTTTTTAACCTTTCCGGTGTTCTTTGTGGCATCTATGGTTTCAGTTTGCATGTCTCCCTGTATAAGTAATAATACACAGCATTTTTTCATGTTGATTGTCATAAACATAAGATTATCTATAGGGTTGTCTAAAATTTTCTTACATATTTCTAGAAATTATTTTTATCTACTATTGATACAAACTCTTCGCCTGCTTCATGTGTTTCAAATATCCTCTCCCATTCTGTGGTTTTTCCCTTATTCTTTTATTGGTATCTTTTGATTTAGGAACAAGAGTTCCTAAAATTAATTTTTTAAATGTGGTACTAGAGATTGAACCCAGAAGCCGTCCATTACTGAGCCACACCTCTAACTCTTTTTATTTTATTTTGAGACAAGGTCTCATTCATTTGCCCAGGCTCGTCTCAAACTTGTGATCCTCCTGCCTCAGACTCCTGAGTTTCCAGGATTAAAGGCATGTGTCACCATGTCAGTCTGCTAAAATTAATTTATTCAAATTTATTCATTTTTCTTTTATAATTAGTGCTTTTTATGTCCCATTTAAGAAGTCTTTGCCAGTTTTACTTTATGAGGATATTCTATTTTTTTCTTTATTTTTTCTCCCACCCTCTTCTTTTGTTTGAAATTCCTACCACAACCTTAGGAGCAGTTAAATATCTGTAAAATTTTATTTTCAGTTCTCTTTTTATATTTTTATCTAATGGATCCAACATCACTGAATGCAAGACTACCTCCTCACTTCTCTGCTGTGCCACCTTTCACCTGAATCAAACGTCCATATGTGACTAAGTCTTTTTCTGGATCCTATTTTTTTCCCATTCCTCCATTAGCCTATCCTTGTGTCACTATCACCCTCTGGGTTGTGATTGTCTTATAACAGGTCTTAATATTCAGTAGTGTGGCCCCTCCAAGTCTGCTTCTTTTTCTTCAAGATTATCTCAGCTCTGATTAGCCCTTCCTATTTCCATATAAATTTAACAATCACTTGATCAATTGCTACCTTTTGGTGTCAACTATTAATAAGTGTATTCTGGAATTTCTCCGTTTCACCTAAAATTTTAAATCTTTCATCATAATTATTATAACCTCATATTATATGGTAATAGACATTTTTTACTTCTATTGGTTTTTGTGTCTTTTCCCCCATCAATCATTCTTAGAAATCTTTTCAAAGCATCAAATTTTGCCTTCCCCTCCACCTCTCTCCTCTGTGTTTGTTTTCTTTTTAAGAAAGTCTTGTTCATGTGGTTATTATTTCTCTCTTTCTACTCACTTTGGTAGTTGACTTTTATTTTTGTAGCTTCTTGAGATGAATACTTAGATTACTACCTTTACTTTTCTAATGTGTACATGTGAAAGTCTATGTACTTCCCTGTAAGCATTGCTTTAGTTTTTCATCACACAAAATTTATTATGTACTGTTTTCATTATAATTCAGTGCAAGTTTATGCTAATTTCCATTATCTTTTCTTCTGGATCACATAGGTTATTTAGAAGAGGGTAAACAGATGGGAATTTTCTAATTTTGCAGGGTGGTTGTTACTGATGTCTAGCTTAATTCCACTGTGGACAGAAAATATTCCAATTTTAATCTTATGAAATTTGTTAGAGCAGCATATGGACTAGCATATGTTCAGTTTTTCTAAATGGTGTTTCAGTTGTTGGGTGCACTGTTCTACTTATGACAATTAGGTCAAGTATGTTCATTATTGAGTACTTAACATCAATTGGTATTAATATTAGGATTTACCAGTTGAAGTTTCATTCTTCTTTTAAAATTTTCATTTCTTGGATGAAGTTCTGTAGTTAGTTCTTTTAGTTCCTTAAGTTTATTTTAAAGTTCATATCTGATAATCACCACACAGAATAACAAACATCAACCATATGTTTTACTACCTTACTTTTCAGTTAAGTCTCAAATACCCAAATGTTTTTGATTGGATACCGGGCACTTCATATGAAAAATGGAAAGGAAATTTGGGATCTAGGTAATGTTATCCACCTTCAGAGAGAAGTCTTTTTCTTCTGGAGTTTGGCATTAAGCTAGAGACTCCAGGTACCTTATAATCAGGAATAAAATGACTTGAAGTTTGGATTTCAGTGTGTGGGAAAGCTGATATACTAAAAGTTTACCAGCTCACCTCTAGACCTAGATTCCTCCCCTTTATCAAGCATCGAACTTTAGCATTTGTCCTCCAGACTTGTGTCTGCTAATAGTTCTGCCCATGCTGACAGATTCTAATTGTATTCTTGATGATAATTTTTACAGATTTTACAGTTAGGTGGAATTGTGTATGTTTCCAGGTTTTTTAGTTCTAAGTGGATATTTTGGTCTAAATGTTACAGAGCTGGGGACTTCTGGGAAACTGATGTAAAGACCTGCCCCTCACCCCCGCCACACACACACACACACACACACACACACACACCAAACCCCTATTCTTGCAATAAAATCAGAAAGATTTCAGACATGTTGTTCATAGTAAGAGTCAAGAGTTTATTGAAGGGATAGGAAAAGGGGACACTCTCAGGGCAGAGAGTGTTCTCTCAGAGAGGAGGACAGTGTGCCTTTCCTGCATTCCAGTTTTATTGGGGATCCCAGAGAGGTTCCCAGAGTGTCCTGCCCAGGACCACCTCTTGATTTTTGACTAACAGCAAGATGACATCAGACTTTCAAATCCCCACTGCCATGAAAACTCTAGGTCACCTTGTCCCATACCGACTGGTTCTGATTGGACTCTTGACCATAAATTCCTACAGATTTTATGGTTAGGGGAAATTTTCCTTAGTTCCCTGAGTTTCGGGATCTGGTCTATTAAAAGCGTCACAAAAATCTCCCCCTTCGGGGTAACTTAGGTTTTTCCTATTGATATTATTTTAGGCTTGCATATCTTGCACACTTGACCTAATTGTCATATGTAGAACAGTGCACCCAACAACTGAAACACCACTTAGAAAAACTGAACATATGCTAGTCCATATGCTGCTCATAATATTAAAATTAAGATTAAAATTAAAATTTCATAAGATTAAAATTAGATATTCTCTGACCACAGTGGTTAACAGGTAGTTTGCTGAGGAATATAACATATCCTGTCCACTTAAGCCAGATGGGCTGCAGGTAAATTGTTTCTTGGAAAAGAAAGCATATAGGGGTCATCACAGTGGGCCCATTTAATATAGAATTATTCCCATAACCTCAAGTTCCCATCATTCATTTGTGTCTGTCTTTCCCTTATAATAAACAACTAATTTTCCATGGCTAAAAAGAAAAACTCATAGCCCAGAGAATGTTAAACTCATGAAACAATCTTATCTTCTGATCAGAGTAATTGGTTCAGCAAATAAAGATCTATGCCTGGAATTCTGCCAGATATGTGAACTAAAAAAAAAAAAAAGATCACTATTTATTTATTTATTTATTTATTTATTTTTAGGTACTAGTTTCAGAATTGTTTGCTGAGCTGCTGTGGAGAACTGATGTGCATTTTGGTACTTACGCCTGGTTTAGGTACAGCTGCCATGAGAAAAACCTAAACTGTATCTTTGGCTTTGAGTCCAGTGGTTGGTGAAAGCTGGGAAGAGACACAGGAGAATGCTAATAAAAACCTAAAGAACCTTGGGAATTGTGTTAACTGAAGCTTCTAGGAAAGACCTAAAGGAAGGTATTATGGGAAGCTGGAGAAAAGTGGGCCCTTGTTATATGGTAACAGAGCAGAAAATATGCTAAATGTATGGTCTAGTTTCCATGCAGAACACTGATGTTGCTACGTAGGACTGTACAGCTGCCTGCAGTAAAATGGAAGAGAGATGAACCAAGAAGGAAGCATGAAAGGCAGAATTCTAAGATGGCCACTGTGACTTCTGCTCTGACATCTTACCCATGATTAGGTTGTTTTATATGGCAGAAGAAATTTTACAGTTGTAAAGACCCAATAAGTTAATTTTGGTTTAATCAAAAGAGATTATCCTAGGTGGGCTTGACCCTGTCAGGTGAGTCCTTAAAAAGGACTGATCACATTTGGTGAAGAGCACAGGGCCTATATGGAGGAGTCATCTAGCAATGACCCAAGAGTATCCTCTTAAAACTGAGAACAGCAAAAAAGAGCAACCTCAGTTATATAATCCACAGCAATAACCACTGCCATCAACCTGAGGGAACTCAAAATCATGTCTTTTCCCAGTTGAGCCTCCAGATGAGGCTGTAGTCAGCTACCACATTGCTTTCATCCTTCTGAGACCCTGAGCAGCTAAAACATGCTGTACTTCTTCTTGTTTTTATAAATAATTTTTCATGGTATTTATTTTTTCTTGACAGTTCCTTTCCTTTTCTTTTTCACAAAATTTTGGTTTTTTTTAATTTTTTAAATTTTAATTTGTTATATTGACAACAGAATGCATTATAATTCATATTACACATATAGAGAACGATTTTTTATATCTCTGGTTGTATACAAAGAAGAGTTACATCCTTCGTGTCTTCATACATGTACTTAGGGTACTGATGACCATCGCATTCCACCATCTTTCCTTCTTCTATGCCTCCTCCTTTCCCCTCATTCCCCTTTTCCCCTTTGTCCTATCTAGAGTTCATTTGATACTCCTATCCCCCCCAAGGCATATTACAAATCAGCATCTGTAAATCAGAAATCATTTGGAATTTTGTTTTTTGGGATTGACTAACTTCACTTAGCATTATATTCTCCAGCTCCATCCATTTACCTGCAAATGCCATGATTTTATTCTCTTTTAATGCTCAATAATATTCCATATATACCACATTTTCTTTATCCATTCATCTACTGAAGGGGCATCTGGGTTGGTTCCACAGTTTAGCTATTATGAATTGTGCTACTATAAGCATTAATGTGGCTGTGTCCCTGTAGTATACTGTTTTTAAGTCCTTTGGGTATAGACTGAGGAATGGGATAGCTGGGTCAAATGGTGATTCCATTCCTGGTTTTCCAAAGATTCTCCATACTGCTTTCAATACTGGCTGCACCCTCATATCAAAGAAAACATTTGGCCTTTGTTTTTGGGGGATTGGCTTTCTTCACTTACCATTATATTCTCCAACTACATCCATTTTCGTGCAAATGCCATGATTTTATTGTCTTTTAATGCTGAGTAAAGTTCCATTGTGTATATATACCAAACATTCCCTATCCATTTATCTACTGAAGGGCATCTGGGTTGGTTCCACAATTTAGCTATTGTGAATTGTGCTGCTATAAATATTGATATGGTTGTGTCCCTGTAGTATATTGTTTTTAGGTCCTTTGGGTATAAACCAAGGAGTGGAATAGCTGGGTCAAATGGTGGTTCCATTCCAAGTTTTCCAAGGAATCTCCATACTGCTTTCCAGAGTTGTTGCACAAATTTGCAGTCCCACCAGCAATGTATGAGTGTGCCTTTCCCCCAACATCCTCGCCAACACTTATTGTTGTGTGTATTCTTGATAGCTGCCATTCTGACTGGAGTGAGAAGAAATATTAATAGTAGTTTTGATTTGCATTTCTTTAATTGCTAGAGATGTTGAACATTTTTTCATGTTTGTTAATTGACTGTATATCCTCTTCTGAGAAGTGTCTGTTCAGTTTCTTGGTCCATTGATTGGTTATTTGTTCTTTTGGTGTTAAGTTTTTTGAGTGCTTTATATATCCTAGAGATTAGTGATCTATCTGATGTGCTTGTGGTAAAAATTTGCTCCCATTCTGTAGGGTCTCTATTCACCTCACTGATTGTTTCTTTTGCTATGAAGAAGCTTTTTAATTTGATTCTATCCCACTTATTAATTCTTGTTATTAATTCTTGCGCTATAGGAGTCTTATTAAGGAAGTTGGGGCCTAATCCGACATGATGGAGATTGGGACCTACTTTTTCTTCTAATAGACGCAGTGTCTCAGGTTTAATTCCTAAATCTTTGATCCACTCTGAGTTGAGTTTTGTGCATGGTGAGAGATAGGGGTTTAATTTCATTTTTTTTGCATATGGATTTCTAGTTTTCCCAGCACCATTTGTTGAAGAGGCTATCTCTTCTCCAATGTATGTGTTTGGTGCCTTTGTCTAGTATAAGATAACTGTAATTATGTGGGTTAGTCTCTGTATCCTCTATTCTGTACCATTGGTTTACATGTCTCTTTTGGTGCCAATACCATGCTGTTTTTGTTACTATTGCTCTGTAGTATAGTGATACCACCTGCTTTACTCTTCTTGCTAAGGATTGCTTTAGCTATTCTGGGTCTCTTATTTTTCCAGATGAATTTCATGACTGCTTTTTCTATTTCTATGAGGAATGCCATTGGGATTTTGATTGGAATTGCATTATATCTATATAATGCTTTTGTTAGTATGGTCATTTTGACAATATTAATTCTGCCTATCCAAGAACAAGGTAGATCTTTCCATCTTCTAAGGTCTTCTTTAATTTCTTTCTTTAGCATTCTATAGTTTTTGTTATAAAGGTCTTTCACCTCTTTTGTTAAGTTGATGCCCAAGTATTTTATTTATTTATTTGAGGCTATTGTAAATAGGGTAGTTTTCCTCATTTCCCTTTCAGAGGATTTGTCACTGATATACAGAAATGCCTTTGATTTATGGGTGTTCATTTTGTATCCTGCTACTTTGCTGAATTCATTTACTAGTTCTAGGAGTTTTGTGGTAGAACTTTTAGGGTCTTCCAGGTATAGAATTATATCCATCAGGAAATAGTGCCAAATTGAGTTCTTCTTTTCCTGTGTGTATCCCTTTAATTTCTTTCATCTAATTGCTCTGGCCAGTGTTTCAAGAAGTATGTTAAATAGAAGTGATGAGAGAGGGCATCCCTGTCTTGTTCCAGTTTTTAGAGGGAATGCTTTCAATTTTTCTCCATTAAGAATGATGTTGGCCTGGGGCTTAGCATAGATAGCCTTTATGATGTTGAGATATGTTCCTGTTATCCCAAGTTTTTCCAGTGTTCTGAACAAAAAGGGGTGCTGTATTTTTGCCGCAGTCTGGCTAGGCACAAATCACCAACCACTCAAGCAGGAACAAACTTTATTTCCCAACTCTTCCGAATGCCACCCACGTGGTCCTTCCAGCGACACACACACCAACCGGAACTCCCTCCACTGGAACTTCACCAACCAACGCAAACTCCCCAGGAATCCCTACAAGAACTCCAAAGTAGCAGGTGCCCGAGGCGGACAGCAGGGGTCTATATACAATTGAATACACAGCCTGTTTCAATCCAGCATCATCTTAATGGCTCGCCTCTCAACCATTACTTCTGGCAAAATGCCAGGGGCCATTCCAACTCGGCTGTGGCTCTCAACATATTTTGTCAAATGCTTTTTCTGCATCTATTGAGATGATTATATGATTCTTATCTTTAAGTCTATTGATGTGATGAATTACATTTATTGATTTCCGTATGTTGAATCAACCTTGCATCCCTAGAATGAACCCCAGTAGATTGTAGTGTACTATCTTTTTGTATTCAATTTGCCAGAATTTTATTGAGAATTTTTTAAAAATATATTCACTTTATTTATTTTTATGTGGTGCTGAGGATTAAACTTAGTGCCTCACATGTGCAAGACAAGTACTCTACCATTGAGCCACAATTCCAGCCCCAAGAATTTTCACATCTATGTTCATTAGAGATATTGTTCTGAAGTTTTCCTTTTTGATGTGTTTGCCTGGTTTTGGAATCAGGGTGAAATTGGCCTAATAGAATGAGTTTGTAAATGGTCCCTATTGTTCTATTTCCTGAAATAAATTGAAGAGTATTGGTATTAGTTCTTCTTTAAAGGTCTTTTAGAACTCAGCTTTGTATCCATCTGGTCCTGGGATTTTCATGGTTGGTAGGCTTTTGATGGTGTCTTCTATTTCATTGCTTGAAATTGATCTGTTTAAATTGTATATTTCATCCTGATTCAATTTGGGCAAATCATATGACTCCAGAAATTTGTTGATGCCTTCAATATTCTCTATTTTTTTGGAGTACAAGTTTTCAAAATAATTTCTAATATCTTCTGTATTTCTTTATTTCATCATGTATGTTAGTAATTTGAGTTTTCTCTCTCCTTCTCTTCCTTAGCATGGCTAAGGGTCTGTCAATTTATTTATTTTTTCAAAGAACCAACTTTTTGTTTTGTCAATTTTTACAATTTTTTTGTTTGTTTGAATTTCATTGATTTCAGCTCTGATTTTTAATTATTTCCTGTCTTCTACTGCTTTTGGTATTGATTTTTTTCTTCTTTTCCTAGGGCTTTGAGATGTAATGTTAAGTCATTTATTTGTTGGCTTTTTCTTCTTTTAAGGAATGAACTCCATGCAGTGAACTTTCCTTTTAGAACTGCCTTCATAGGGTTCCAGAGATTTGATATGTTGTAACTGTGTTCTCATTCACCTCTACAGATTTTTTAATCTCCTCCTTGAAGTCTTCTGCGACCCATTGTTCTTTCAGTAGCATGTTATTTAGTCTCCAGGTGTTGGATTAGCTTTTATTTCTTATTTTATCATTGATTTTTATTTCATTCCATTATGATCTGATAGAATGCAGGGTAGTAGCTCTACTTTTTTATATTTGTTAAGAGTTGCTTTATGGCATAATATATGGTCTATTTTAGAGAATCATCCATATGCTGCTGAGAAGAAAGTGTAATCTCTTGTTGAAGAATGAATATTCTATATATGTCAGTTAAGTCTAAGTTATTGATTGTATTATTGAGTTCTATGGGTTTTTTTGTTCAGCTTTTGTTTGGAAGATCTATCCAGTGGTGAAAGAGGTGTCTTAAAGTCACCCAAAATTATTGTGTTGTGGCCTATTAGACTCTTGAACTTGAGTAGAGTTTGTTTGATGAATGTAGATGTTCCACTGTTTGGGGCATATATATGTATAATTGTTAAATCTTGTTGGTGTATGGTTCCCTTAAGCAGTATATAGTGTCCTTCTTTATTTCTTTTGATTGACTTTAATTTGAAGTCTACTTTATTTGATATGAGGATTGAAATCCCTGCTTGCTTCCGCAGTCCATATGAATGGTATGATTTTTCCCAACCCTTCACCTTCAGTCTGTGGATGTCTTTTCCTATGAGATGAGTCTCTTGGAGGCAGTATATTGTTGGGTCTTTTTGTTTAATCCTATCTGCCAGTCTATATCTTTGATTGATGAGTTAGGCCACTAACATTCAGGGTTATTATTGAAACATGATTTGAATTCCCAACCATTTTTTTTGGGGGGGGGGTGGGTATTTAACTTGACTTTGTTTCTCCTCTGATTAGTTTTTCCTTTAGTGTAAAATCTTGCTCTGCTGATTTTCATCATTGTTTTTCATTTCCTCTTCGTGGAATATTTTGCCAAGGTTGTTCTGTAGTGCAGGCTTTCTAGTTGTAATTTTTTTAAACTTTTGTTTATCATGGAAGGTTTTTATTTCATCATCAAATCTAAAGCTTAACTTTGCTGGGTGTAAGATTCTTGGTTGGCATCCATTTTTGTTTTAGAGCTTAGTATATGTTGTTCCATGATCTTCTGGCTTTGAGGGTCTGAGTTGAAAAATCTGCTGAGATACGAATTAGTCTCCCCCATATGTGATCTGATTCCTCTCTCTTGCGGCTTTTAAGATTCTATACTTATTCTGTAAGCTTGGCATTTTCATTATAATGTGCCTTGGTGTATATCTGTTGTAATTTTGTACATTTGGTGTCCTATAAGCCTCTTGTATTTGGTTTTCCAATTTATTCTTCATGCTTGGGAAATTTTCTGATATTATCTCTTTGAAGAGATTGTGAATTCCTTGGATTTGAAACTCTGTGCCTTCCTTTATCCCAATAACTCTTATATTTGGTCTTTTGATGCTGTCCCATAATTCTTGGATGTTCTATTCATGGTTTCTTACCATCTTCACTGTGTGGTCAACTTTATTTTCCAGATTGTATACTTTGTCTTCATTATTTGATGTTCTTTCTCCCAAATGATCTAATCTGTTGGTTATGCTTTCTATTGAGTTTTTTTATTTGGTTTATTGTTTCCTTCATTTCAAGGATTTCTGACTGTTCTTTTTTTTCAGAGTCTCTATCTCTTTCTTGAAGTAATGTATAATTGTTAAATCTTGTTGCTATCTGTATTTGCTCTCTTATCTCATTGTTGGAGTGATCAATTTTTGCCTGTATTTGCTCATTTAGGTCATTCTTTAATTCACAGATTATTTTAATTATGAACCTTCTGAATTCCTTCTCTGACATTTCATCAGTTTCTCTGTCCATGGGTTCTGTTATTGCACTTTCCTTCCTTGTTTTTTCATGTTGTCTATGTGTCTTCCTCTCTTGCAGTGTGGATCTGAGATATTACAGTTTCTACCCTATATTCTTGTAGTATCCATGCAGATTGTCTGTACCTCACCTTGATATTGGGCTTCCAGATCCTGCTGGTGTCCCTCAATGTATGGTATTGCAACTAAAGGTGGTGGAGGCAATAGCTGAGGTGTTGCCCCAAGATGGACGCAATGTTTTACAGAGATGGGGCTGAAAAGTATGGGCCTTATACTGTCTTTGGTATGCCTTCTCAGAGATTGCAGTAGCTTCTAGGCCCTGTCTGTTGTTGCAAGGTTGAGTCTACTGCCTGGGGAAGGCTGTGGTGATGTCTGCAGTGTCCCAAGATGGAAGTGGGCTAGGTTCCCTCTCATAAAAGCTGTTCATATCCCTGAACACCCCAAAAATGAAGACTGGAGACAGAAAAGGTCTCCTTTGTCTTCCTCAAGGCTGACTTTGAACAAAACCTTTTTTTTTTTTAACCAAACTTTGTCCCCCAAATTTAATGGAGCCAAGTGCTGAAATTTTCATTCTCAGTAACATGAGGGGGAAGAGAGCTTATCTTTAAAAGATTTGAGGTTGTGACTTTCTTAAAACTTCTTTTGTAAAAGAATTGGACTTTAGCACAATTAATTGAAAATCTATAGACTATTTAAAAGAACTGTTCTGGTGAAAGTATTGTTAACTTTAACAACCGAGAGCAGCTGGGTCTGGTGGCCACACCTGTAATCCCTAGTGGCTCAGGAGACTGAGGAGGAGAATCACGAGTTCAAAGCCAGCCTCAGCAACTTAGTGAGGCCCTAAGCAACTCAGTGAGACTCTGTCTCTAAATAAAAAATAAAAAGTGCTGCGATGTGGCTCAGTGGTTAAGTGCCCCTGGGTTCAATCCCTGGTACCAAACAAACAACAAAAAAACCAAGAACAATAAAGCATCATCTCTAAGGAGAAGTAGTGAGCCTTCATTAAGAAATTTAACATGTTCCTTGACATTTTCCAGAATTGCTGTGGACCAGTGAATACTGTATGGCACCACATGGATTTCCCCCCTTTTTCAGCTTCAACCTTTCAGTTCTCTCTCTCCTGTATGATGGTCAGTGATAAAAATAAGACAGAGTACCTTATGTTTTGCATCAGGGTCCATGGTCTATGAGGGATTCATGATGCAGTAGGAGTAAGACATTTTGGAGGTAAGCCTTTGTACTTCAGATTTATTTTCTGACTCAGGTGTTCTTGGGGCCTCCATAGGTTTTTCCAAATATAAAGAGTAAGAAGAGAGAAAGATTGAGAGGGAAGTGATCAACCAGCAGGCTTCTCATTTTTTGGCTTTAGTATTCCTTGTTCTCATCTTTGAGCATTTATATGTCAGAATGAGCATTTTTGTAAGCCTATACAGTGCATGTGTGTTTACATTTAAGACCATCATTTGGCTGATTTGAAGTGGATCATAATTTTTTTTGCATAAATGTTTTTGATGTTTGTTTTTTTCCTTGTGGTGCTAGAGAATGAACCTAGGACCTTGTGCATGCTAGTCAAGTGTTCTACTACTGAGCTACATCTCCAGTCTTTAAAAATATTTTATTTATTTTTGCAATCCCCCTGCCTCAGTCTCCCGAGTAGCTGAAACGACCAGTGTGAACCACCACCCTGGCCACATAAGTTTTATAATGGGATTAAATGCCTCCAAGTAATCAAGCACCTAAGTAGACAGTTCCTTGTTGTGCCCTTAGCATGGCCTCTCCCTGGGTCACTCTTTATTCATGACCTCCAGGCATTCTTCATGTCCTCATTAGTATAGGTACAACCTCTGTGCAGATCAGAGGAAAAATAAAAAAAAAAAAAACAACCCACTACTCAGGTTTATTTCTCTCAGAGATGGTTTATAGAAGAAAATGTGGACTCACCAAATTGCATAATCACCCCTCCACCCACCCCAACAAAAGTGTGTACTTTCTAAGTAAAAGAACCCAAGAAAAGAGTTGTCTACAATATGCCACATGTGGTTTTTTCCCCCTTTCCTGAGGGAAAACCTGTTCGACTTTGGGTTTCACCACTCATAAATTATCAGGTTATTTCTCACTTATGGCATAAATATCAGTCTGGTTGGAATATGCACCCGCACATCAGCTGAGATTGAAGAGAGCTAAATTTACAAAACATTAAATCAATAAGCATGTGTGAATGGGTAAACAGCGTGATATCCCTCAACTTAATAAGGCCACAGCATTACTGTTAATCATCTGTTTTGCAACTTCTGAAGATTTTTTCTTCTAATTTTATAGTGTTGCTAGAAGCTAGATGAGTGAAGTTCTTTCTATCAGAAGAAGAAAACAGTGTACCTCAAAATAGAAAATGAGAAATTATCCCAGGGAGATAATGCCATGATAATTTCAAAGTGCTGCAATCATTGAAAGATGCTGTATTCGTAAGGAAGACATAATTGTAGTTCATTTTCCTTGTTTCTATCAATGAGAAATCCTGGAACAGACAAGGATGCCAGATGTACCTCATGAAAATAACAGTCCTCCAGATGGGAAGTGGGGGGATATGTGTAGGAACAAATTAATAAAAATAGCATTTCTTCACTCTCCCGAATCTTGTGGCTCCAAAAACATGTCTCCAAACCTATGAAGACAGATTGATAATCCTCTTCCATTAAAGAATATATTTCTTTGGAGAAGTACCCCTCCCCAACATGTCATATCATTTTACATTAATCACTAAACAAATGTCCTTAACAGGATAGTATGGACTATTTGTATTAGGTTATTTGCCAACACCCAGAAACTTTTCCAAGAACGATGTACTAGAGAAAACCACCAGCAAATGAGAAATATTAATGACTACTAAGAATTCATGGAAGCTAGGTCCTGAAAACTCCTGTGTAAAGGCAAATAAGGACTAGAATGTGGAGAGAGCCAAGATGCCAGACTAAACCCAGAGGGCCTCTAGACTTGGACTTGGCTGGGGTGGAATATGGGAGAGAGTAAGGAGATGGAAAACATGGCATTAATTGGAACTGGAAGACAAAACAAACTGCTGAAGAGAACTAAACTGCTGGGTGTGTTCTGCTCAACATATAGACCAAATTTCCACTGCCTATTCTTAAATTAACACTATCTGTTGATACTCTCCACTGTTTCTTAACTGCAATGACCACACATAAACAGGAAACTTCAGGGTAGCTTTTCTACCCGGGGTGAGAATAGGCAAGAAAATATACTAATGCATACCACACAAGGAAATCCAGACTCGATACCTAGAAAAATCAGTCTAGTCCATTTTTACATGGAAATGGACAACAAATCATATGCATAAGGCCAGAAATATGAAATGGAAAGTCCAAGATCAGGGAAAATCTGATCCCCAATAAACATGAAATAACTTAGGAAAGACAAAGAGAAATAGAAAAACAAAATTGAAATCATATTTTCAAAGAGGCTCAAGAATGTATTTTTAAGTGTGTGTATGTTTTTAAAATGCATGAAATGTCTGTGGAAGAATACATCAGAAAGTAATAACTGGCTTGTCTCTAGGACTGGGGACCAAGTGAGAGAGAATTTACTTGTCACTATCCATTCTTTACCAGAGTTTGTCTGAAGAGCATTTATTAGAATTTCATTTAATATTAAATTAATAAAATATGACATAAATTAAGAACAGGCTATTATGTAAAAGGAATAATTACTGAAAAAAAAGAGATCTTTGAAGTTAAAAATAGAGATAAAACAATAGAAATTTTGGATAACAGAGCAAATACACAAGGAGACAGAAAATCTTAATAGTATGAGCTTCATAAACAAACAAAACAACAAAGGAGAGGAGGCAAAAAAAGATACCATCTGATTAAGGTTGTCCTATGGTCTTTCCACAGGCAAGTTGAATAGCTGTTCATGCATCACACTATCTCCACTACAGCTAATCAAATCAAGTGAGAGACCATAGAGCCTGCTTCTAGCATAACAAATTGAAGAGTCTTATCAAAGAAGGCAGGCAAGAAAGAGTTGCCAGAATCACCCCTTCCCCAACTCCAAACTTCCTAGCATGAAAGGAGATGAGTCCTATTTAGGGGAGCAAGAGTGAGGTCCAGGCCTTAGACATGAAACCCAGTACCAGGCCCACCCCAGTGAAATGCTCTCCTGGGCAAAGTCTCACAACCTCTACTGCCAGACTGATCCATGAACAGCTAGAACTGGATTAGGTAGGTAACTGAAGGCTTCTACCACCTCTTCCCCAACCTTGGGCAACAGATTAGGGAGGAAGACTCCACCCCCTAGGGAGCAGGGCATAAAACCTAGTGTAGGGCTTTATCTTGAAGCCCTAGTTCCAGGCTCACCACAATGAGACCCAGCATGTGGTAGAAACTAAAGTTTCCATATATAGGCAAGTTCACGATGATGCTTCTTAAATGTCCCTGGTATCAGCCAGAGAACTGTGTGTTGGTGGGATAGACTCCAGTTTCAACTTTACATTCCCAGAATTATAGTGGGCCCAGGACACACCTGCTCTCCTCCTGAGACTGTGAAGATTCCTAAGTCTATAAGGCTCAGATGTGACCCAACTTAATGTTGGTGACTGAGGGACTGTCTTTACCACTCAGCTCCTAAACTCAAATAGCATGGCTATTGCCAGACCAGTGTCACAGATGGGGTTTGAGAACTGCACCAGCTTCAGGCAGATACCTGTATGGCAGTTGGATGGATTGGTCTTTGGCCTGTATCCCTGACAGCTACAGTGTGGGCCCTGTGTACCCCTGAGGCTGTGTAGGTTCTCGAATTTGTGAGACTCAGAAGTGACCCAGGTTAGCCTTAGCCAACGTGGCCGAGGGGCTGTCTTGACCAATACTACCCCAACCTCAGGCAGCATGGTACAGTACAAGAATCCATTCACTATTGTAGGACAAGAGAGTAGGTATAAGACATTGTCCTAAAACTTAGGGCCAGCCAGGCTGGTGAAACCTGACACTGGAAAGATTCCAATGGCTCCTCTCTCTAGTCCTGCCTGTGGATGGAGGTTTTGGAATAGCTCCATTGTCAGGGGAAAACTTGTGGTCTCATCCTGTCAGACTTGCATTCCAGCTACTATCACCTGTGGTTGGTTGCAACATTCTTGGGTAATAAGTCCACCTTAGCATGAAGCAGCTCACAGCAGTATTGGCCTTGGTTCTACCCCAGTGTGGTGCTGGTCTTGGTGGGCTGTGGGCTCAGGGTGTTGATACCAGTCTTGGAGATCAGGAATGGGTCCTCAGTCCCTTGGTGTTGAAAACTAAACATCCGAGAAATGCCAAGGCAAACATAGAAAGCAAGTTTTATTTAAGAGAGGGACAGAGGTAGCAGACTTCTCTGGAGAGAAGAGGTCCCAGAGCTGGGTGCCTGTGGTATTGGGTGTGTCTTGCTTTTTTTTTTTTAATAGACCCCAGAATCTCCTACCTTCTCTTTCTCCTCCATGTACATGCCTAAGGGCAGGAAGGAGCAGCACAGGGGGTATCGTTAGCAGCTCCTTGTGATGGGAAGGATTTCACAGGTTAGCTGTTTTCTTTGATAACTAGCCCTCATCATCTCAACCCCCATCATTCATTATCTACATTGATTGCCAGACCTTTCACCCCCACCTCAGTTGGTGACATTTCCTGGCCCCTCATGCCCAGCGGGGCTGCAGGCAGATTGCATTTTTGGCAAAAAAAAAAAAGCATGTGGGGAGTCACCATAGTGGGCTCAGTTTTTAGAATTACTCTCTTAACCTCGTGTTCCCACCATCCTCATCTATTTGACCCCCTTACAGTGTGACACAGCTTAGTGGCATTAGTTACATGGGTGTTAGTTACACAGGAGTCTGGAGCTGGTCCATCCATGGTGACTCCACCTAGAGCTGAGCAGAATCTGTGGTGCCTGGCCACAGGTCCATAACTACGACAGGCATTTGGGCCTATCCTAGCCCCAGGGAGAGAGGCTTGTGGGGATAGATTACTCTTTCTAGGTACTCTCTTGGTTCTTTTTGAATAGTACTCCAATATATTTGGAACAAATATGTGCTTAGATTGCCCTTTAGTACTGAAACAGTGGTAACACACCAACAGCAGACTTCCAGCCATCTGGATCTGAGTGGCATCCAGTTTTGAAACAATGGAAGTGATTACAGGCTTGGAGAAGATAAGCAGACTGTGATTTGAGATGGCAGATAAGAGGAAGGCGGCATTTCCAGTTGCTCTGTGCTTCAGGATTCAAGCAGCAAGAATACTGCTTCTCAGAAAGGTGGGTGACAGAGGAATTTCACTAAAATTCAATATTGGACAGTCAGAGTCTTAAAGACTCAGAATTTGGTTACAGTGAACAAAGAGCAAGGGAGAGTTTGTTAGAGCCAAGCTGGTTGGTTGACAGCAGCAGTGGTGCTGATTGGCCAGAGAGGAGAAAGGGTAACGTATAGAGAGAAACACATTGGACAAATTTGGCACAGAAAAATCCTGTAGATCAGAAAAGAGCCTGAACTTAGTTGATTGAGATGCTGTACTGCAAACTGGTGTTTGAAAAGTGCTCTGTTTCTCAACCAGCAAATGAAGAGCTGAGTGGGAACCATCTTGAGGAAACAATGTTGCAGCTGCTGCTGTGGGAACCCAGGAGATTACAGCAATCATTGCCATACTGCCTTTGCAAGCACCTATCATGTGGTCCAGGCTGCACCTAGCAGAACATGAGCAAAACAGGCACACAAAAAAAGATTGAACCCCAGGGAGATTTAAGTCAGAAAAACAAAGAGAGTTCAACTTGCTTTTGCTTTGAGTCTGGTGTCTCATGACCAGCTGAAGAGGGTCAGGAAACTGAATGGTAGGTGTGAAAACACTCAGAGACTAAGCCTGAGAAAGGCATATTCATGGGCAGGAGAATGTGAAGGTTTGGGCTCCCCTGCCCTGCAACAGAATTCTTGGGAGGCTCCTGATATCTAAATTCCCAGCAGAAATGGTCATCTGCCTGATCCTAAGGATGCGTTGGTCAAATCTCTCTAGAGCAGATACCACCCAACAAAGCCTCTAAGGCCTCATTAGACCTCAGCCCCAGCCACCAGAACTCCCCTTGTAGAATTCTGCAGCAGCCCTACTCTGGGAAAGCATCAATCTGGACTGTCTGGAGAAAACTCCAATTGAAAGTACTTCCCATTCCATCTACCTTATAGTGAGAGCTATTTCAACCAGCTTCAATTTTAGCCACTCCAACTGAGAGCTTGATGAGCAACACCAAAATAGGAAGGGGTTAAGAATCCCCAGTATTTGCTCTCTATCTCTCTCTCAACATAGCCCAAGAAGAATTGAAAAAAAGAACAGTTGGGCATAAACAATGATTATCCATTCTTGTCAACTGTTTTGACCACCTCAGTGAGGATCATTTTTTCATTAAGAATTTTTTTCTTTTTCTTGTGTGTGTGTGTGTGTGTGTTCTTGCTGTGTGGATTGGTTTATGGATACACACACACACACACACACACACACACTTGTTTATTTTTTTTCTCATTTTTTAGTTTGTTTGTTTATTTATTTATTTATATTCTTTGGTACCAGGGATTGATCTCAGCAACATTTAACCACTGAACCACATTTCCATTCCTTTTATTTTTTTTTATTTTGAGACCAGGTCTCACTAATTAGTATTTTTATGATAGTTACTTTTCCTTGTCTTGTCTTTTGAGGGTTAGGCAAAGGTTTTTGGTTTGTTTACTTTTGTTTTGTTTTGCTTTTGTTGGTTTCTCTTGCTCTCCTTTCTTCTGCTAATAAATTCTTTTGTTCTCTCTTTTTCTCTCCCTTGACTTTGTTTTTCCTATTTTTCTATTTTATCGCAATCACTTGCTACATCTCGTATGCATTCATTCTGTTCAGATTTCGAACATTTTAAACTTTTTTCTCCTTTCAATCAATTTTTATTTTTTCTTAATGAGCTGTATTTTTACCATCTTTTAGAACCATTTTAGATGGAGTCTAAACTAAAACTATTCTAAAGCTCTGTAGGGTCCTGCAATAAAGAAACCTGCCCAATGTTAAATGTTGTATGTTGAATACAATTTGCTTTAAAACTTATTTGAGTGTGCAACTTTATCTTTTTTTAAATTTTTAGTTGTAGGATGAACACAATACCTTTATTTTATTTATTTATTTTTATGTGGTGCTGAGGATCAAATCCAGGTTTTACATGTGTGAGGCAAGAGCTCCACCACTGGGCTACAACCCCAGCCTCTATTTTGGTTTTTGATATAAAATTGGTTATCATTATTTGAAAAAAAATGCTAGTACAAAGAGTAATATTCTTTATGTTGTCACGTGGTTAAAACAGGGACCTGGGTCTCATCAAGGACTGTTCATAAAAATGATCAGCTGGGGCATTACACTGCCAGTTAGGATGTTCAAACATCAGGTACTGACAGAGAACCATTGTTTTAGACAGGAATTTGTACTATGCCTGTCTCCATCATTCATTTTGTTGCAATTATTAGTGCTGTGAACAACATAGTTAACTACTGATGTTTACTTTAGAGTGAGATCTAGTTCATAGTTATTTATTGTTTTTGCTCTTGGTAACTGCTGAACCCACCATCCCTGTTTTCATGATAATTAGTATTGTGGATGTCGTAGTAGGCATTGGGTATTTATTTTAATGCTGCATATTGTTTGCATTGGTTGTTGTTGCCATTCTTTATGTGTCCCTTTTCTGGGAGATGCTGGGAATCTGCAGGGACACTCAAGTTCATAGGGTAGAAACTCTGCTGATAAACTAACATCCACTCCTACAGCAAAAATGGAATTAACACAAAGGCTGTGGATACCACATCTATAAGAGGGGGCCAATTTAGATCACTCTTGGCAAGAGAAAGCTACACCTTTAAAAAGGTCTACACATAAGAATGGCATAAAAATTAACACAGCAATATAAGAAATATGAAAAAACATGGCAACATGATGCCTCCTTACGTTCATATTGACTGGCAACTGACTCCAGAGATATCGAAGTGGGTGAAATAAAAGAATTCAAAAGAACAATTATAAAAATGATTAGCAAATTCTAAGAGAACACAGAAAAACAACTGAATGAATTAAGGAAGTCAATATAGGGTATGAATGAGAAATTCAATAAGGAGATAGAAATACTGAAAACGAATCAAACAGAAATCTTGGAAATGAAAGACACGATGAATCAAATAAAATGTTCAGGTGAAAGTCTCTCTAATAAAGTGGACCATGCTGAAGATAGAATCTCAGAGCTAGAAAAGAAATTCATTCTATCACTATTATACTCATAACAAACCAGATAAAGACACATCAAAGAAAACAACAGACTTTATCCCTGATGAACTTTGAGGCAAACATCCTTGATAAAATGTTAGCAAATCATATCCAACAACGTAATAATAAGATTGTACATCATGACCAAATTGATTTTATCCCATGGGTACAAAGATTTTTTTTAGAAAGTCACTTCTTTAGTTTTTTATTTGTTTATTTATATGTGGTGCCAAGAATCAAATCCAGTGCTTCATACAGGCTAGGCAAGTGCTTTATCACTGAGCTACAACCTCATCCCCTACAAGGATAGTTTAAAATACGCAGATTAACAAATGTCATTCATCACATAAATAGAGTAAGGATAAAAAAAAAACTTAGTCATCTCAATAGATGCAGAGAAAGTCTTGAACAAAATTCAGCACCCATTCATGATAAAAACACTGAAGAAACTAGGGATAGAAGGAACCTACCTCAAAATCATAAAGGCTATAATCAGAAAGTCCCAAACCAACATAATAGAGAATGTGGAAAAACTGAAAGCATTTCCTTTAAAGTCTGGAACAAGACATGAATGTCCACTACCACTAAGTTTTACTTAATATGGTACTAGAAATTGTAGCCAGAACAAATAGGCAACAGAAAAAAATTAAAGTGATAAAAATAGGAAAGGAAAAAAATCATATTATCACTGGTTGCAGATGATATGATCCTATACTTAGAAGATTCAAAAAGCTTCACCAAAAGACTGCTAGGGCTAATAAACAAATTCAGCAACATAGCAGGTTACACAATCAATATACAAAAATAATAACCTTTCTATAAACCAATAAAATGCTGAGAAAGAAATCATGGTAACAATCCTATTCACAATAGCCTCAAAAAAAAAAAAAAGAAAAGAAAAGAAAAATAGACAACAACAACAAACTAAGAATGAATTTCACCAGGGAAATGAAAGATCTCTGCAAAGAAAACTGTAGAACATTAAGGAAAGAAATTGAATAAGACACAAGAAGATGGAAAAGCCTCCCGTGTTCATGATTAGACAGAATTAATATTATAAAAATATCCATACTGCCAAAAGCAATATACCAATTTAATGCAATCCCCATCAAAATACTAATGACACTCTTCCCAGAGTGAGAAAAAAAAGTATTAAAATTCATTTGGAAGAATAAAAGACCCAGAATAACCAAAGCAATTCTAAGCCAAAAAAAAACAACAACGCTGAAAACATCAAATACCTGACTTAAAATTATACTACAGAGCTATAGTAACAAAAATGGCATGGTACTGGCATAAAAACAGACACAAAGACCAGAAAAGGCATTTGATAAAATTTAACAAAAGTTAAAATGGCCCAAAGAAGTGTTGGTGATTTAGAAACAGAATCTTATAGCTTGTTGGTGGGGAGGTAAATTAATACTGCCATATGGAAAACCCTATTTTGGTTTCTCCAAAAATTAAAAAATGGAATTACTATGTGGTATAGCAATGCTACTGGTGGGTATATATCCAAAAGGAAATAGAATCAATATGTTAAAGACCATCTGCACTCCTGTGTTGAAGCACTATTCACAGTGAGCAAGAAATAGAGACAACTGATGAATGAACACAGTGGAAAACTATTGAGCTATAAAGAGAATGAAATCCTGTTGTTTGAGGCAACATGAATGGGAGTGGAAATCATTATATTAAGTGCAATAAGTCAGGCACAGACAGACAAATACTGCATAGTCTCATTCATATGCTCCTGGGAAATCTAAATAGGTTGATTTTACAGAAGACAAGAATAGAATGATGTTTACAAGAGGACAGGGAGAATAGGGATCACTGAAGGATAGGGAAATGTTTTTCAGTGTGTACCAAGTTACAGTTAAATTGGAGCAGAAAATTCTGGTGGTGTGCTCTTGCATTGTAGGGTGACTATAGATAACAATAATTTTCTATACATTTCAAGAAACTACAAGAAAATTTGGAATTTTTTCACCATAAAGAAGTGGTAAGATTTTGAAGAAATAAATAGACTTAATCTGATTTCAACATTATGTAATATATTCATGTATGGAATCATAACAGTACCCCATTAATATGTATTATTTTTGTTTTTAATGTATCATTAATAAATAAAAAAGAGCAAAAAGAGGATATCATTAAATAAATAATAAAAAATTCTAAAGCTAAAGAGAGATATAAATCTTTAAATTGAAATTACCCATATCCTATCACTTTTCTTCTCCTGCATGAAACTATAATTATGAAATTACTTTGATGGTCTTATAACATGTAAAGATATAAATTTTGACAGTAGCACAAGGGAGGAAAGGACATATATTAGAGAAAGTTACTTTATCATACTGAAATTATCAAACATCAATCTGAACCAGATTATTTTAAATTAAAATTGCATTTTTTTCACCAAATTCTGAGAGACTGAGTGAAAAATATCCACAAATAGATACATTATTGTGAAATTTCAGTACTCCATGAGCAGAGAAAAATTCTAAGTAATTCCTTGGAAGAAAAAGGCATTATTTTATAAAGGAATGAGAATCGAACTGGTGTGAAATGATGCCTCCAAAATTTCAAGGAAAACAATTTAATCTAGAGTTCTGTAAAGCACTATGTGGCCTGGAGAAGCAGAGGAAAAATGCAAAAAAAGAGTAGAATGAAGATAATGTACAGAGACTTAAAGAGACAGGAGGTGGAGAGACTCCAGCTGGTCTCACATTTTCTGGTCCTGTTCCCTCATGTGGTCCAGAAGTTTTGCCCTGAGTTCGATGAAGTATCACTGCATTCTCATGTGAAACACCATTCTCCCTCCCTCTCTTTTTTCCCTCTCTGCCCATTTGGTTGCAATATACCGTCAGAAGCTACCTGTGAAATGTGTGTGGACCAGATAGGCATGGTAGCCACTGAATAGGAAAATCTGGTATCTGGGAACTCCCAGAGGCATTCCTGCTGGTGAGACTGCTCAGATACATGTGAGCTCCTATTCAGCTCTGCCAGGTTCCACACAGCACTGGTGATGGAGTGACCCTGCTGCAGCCACATAGCCACACAAACTCCCAAGGTGTGACTTGTCAAGATGCCAGTCAACCTGTTGACTGCAAGACACCTTGAAGCAAGACTACACAGCTGCAATCTCATCCCAGCCTTTAATGTACCCTCTTAAATAAATGACTGGCTGTTCTGTTCCAGGTCCTATGTGGACTGGAGGAAAATATCAGATGCTCCCTTAATGTTATTTTTCTGACTTTGTCTCTTATTTCTTCACTAATTACTTCAGACTTTTATTTTCTCAGGTGGCTTATCCTTTTCTGAGCAGGAAAGATTACCCTGGTGAGGTGCTCACTGTCTCGATATAATACACTAACACGGAGCTGGGCATCATGGTGTATCCCTGCCTGTAATTCCAGCTACTTGGGAAGTTGAGGCAGGAGGAATGTAAAATTGAGGGCAGCCTGGGGAATTTAGTGAAACCCTGTCTCAAAAACATGATAAAAGAGCTAGGGATGTAGTTTAGTGGTAGAGCAACACTGGATTCAATCACAGTATGAGGGCCTACCCTAACAACTAACACAGTGAACCTGAATACTGTGTGGCCCTAATTGTCTGCTGAAAAAATTCCCATAGTTGGGATGTTAAGCTTTCTGGCCCAAGTTGCCTTACCCTTCACACAATACAGAATTCTGAACTGAGAGATAAAGGAGTCAGCAAATGAAGGTAGAAGTATCAGCCTTATTGCTGATTAATGTTAAATTGGAGGATGTGTAGTTGTGTGATAAAGAGAATTTTCTAATGTTGAATTTCAGAAGTGAACCAATTTATCTACCTGTCACAGACCTCACAAGAAAGTTGTGGCCTCCACCTGAAAAGGCAGAGCCTTTATCACTAAGCTTACCTTGAGTCTAAGAGTGGACCAAAGCACAGCTCTCTATAACCAGACAAATCTTAGAAAAGAGGAGAAGGGACTAAGGTACACAATCACAGTCCTTACTTCTGAAGTCATTCATCAGATAAGACTGTCCTCCTTTCCTTGGGTTAAGGAAGGGATGAGAGAGTGCAGGAGTTTTATACTACTAGACACCCCTCTGCAAGGACTGAAACCAGTGGAGGGTGATATATACCCATGCAGCCTCTTGGAGCCTGGTAAAATTGCTAATTCTCTATTCATTATTGTGTCCGCCATGAAAACAAAGGCAGAAATATCCTTTTGTCTACACTAATGCAGCAGTAAGGCTGTTACCATGGAGAAAAGAAGACACACAAAAATTCATCTGATGATGGAAAAACATTTTGAAGCATCTTTTCAAGTAGATTTTTCTCCATCTAGAGTAGGTATAGGAAGTTGACATAAATAACTTTAGTTATATCTTTTTGATGAGTTACAGGCATAATTTTATATACACCATAGTCTTTTACCACCCTTACAATATTGCAATCAGTTTGGGGTCACCAAATGCAACATATGACCAAGGACCGTTTCTTCATTGTACTTCATTTACTGTGACTGAGATAATGTGACAGATATTATTCTGTAATAGCAATGATATTTTCCATAAAAGTCATTCTTCATTGGCAGATAGCTCATGATGGAAGCTTGTTAAAAGTTTGGTTTCCTCTTCTCCTCTTTCTTGGCCACACTCTTTACACAGCATTTGAAGATAGTTAATATGATGTACATAATCAGAAAAATGAATCAAGGAAGTTCAGCACCCACCAACCATAAAAACACTTCAGTCAACAGTGGGTTAGCAATTTATGGTGGTACATGCTTGTAATCCCAGCTACCAGGGAGACTGAGACAGTAGTATTGCAATTTTGAGACCAGCCTGGGAAATTTAGGAAGACCCTGTCTCAAAAAAAAAAAAAAAAAAAAAAAAAAAACCCAAGCAGTGGAGACATAGCTTAGTTGTAGAGTGCCCATGGGTTCAATCCCTAGGTGAGAGAGATAGAGACAGAGACAGAGATAGATAGATAGATAGAGAGAGAGAGAGAGAGAGAGAGAGAGAGAGAGAGAGAGACAGAGAGAGACAGAGAGAGAAGAAAAAGTTAAATATACCTGTCCCATAAGAGTATATTGCTTAGTGATGTCATAGCCATCTTCGTTTGTGCAAATATACTCTGTAATGGTCCCACAATGATGAAACTGTGTACTGATGCATTTTTCAGGATGTATTCCTGTTGTTAATCAATGCATGACTGTTTTTGATACTGTAGCTCTTGAAGAAAAGCTGGTGCTTGTCATAGCCTGGGTGTTATTGAGACAGTTAGCCCAGGGTACTAGAATTAGATGTTGTTCTTCCAGTCTATTAATAAGACCGGGCAGAAAGTTTTATTTTCCATGTCCATCAATATAATTAAGATGTAGGGAAACCTTTTTAAAAAAATCCCAGGAATCTTGTAAGCATCATTTTAAGAGGCAATACAATAGACTAAGTGCAGAATTCTTTTCCTTCTTTGATAAAAGATAAACTTCTTTCCTGACATGCCCAATTTTATAGTGAAAATGAGATTTGTCATTAGTGGTGAGAAATCACAATGCCATCTGATAATTGTGGCTATATTACTCAGAATAATTAATTATGACAGACAACTCTGACATCTCCAGGGTTTAACACAACAAAAGTTTATTTTTCACTCTCATCACAGTCCAATATTAGCCAGGCAAACCTCCATCTTCTTTGACATCTCGAATGCTCTCCAAGTTTGCCTCCACTGAGAAACAGTGATGAGGAAAGCATACCAGCTCCTACTTGCCTCCACCTGAAAGGGAGATATTTGGAGGTCATTTGGTAAATCTAGTCTAACCTAACCATGAAGGGCAATGGGAAATGCATAATGAAACTATAAGCTGGTCTCAGAAGAAAGTACTCAAATAGATAAGTGTCCAGCATAATTTTAAAGCACTGCTATGGAGAGCTAAGAGGGGTATTTGTTAAATACAGTTTGTCATTGTAGCCAACCACAGCTCACAGGCCATACTTTAAATATGTTTATGTTAGTAGTTTATGTTAGCAAGGCAGCCCTAATGCATTCAGATTCTATATTTTAAATTCTTAAAACCTATAATCAGAAAAGTATTGGCAGGTCTAAATTAATCTTCAGAAACTCTGGAGGTTTTTTTTCTCTTTGCTAAACATATTAGGAAAAAAGTCTTATTTTTGTGCATAGGACATTTATTTCTACTGAATTCTTTAATTTCTGAGACTCTATGGCTAACACTGTCATATCAATTTTGTTTCAGTTAAAAAGCATTAAAAAGCTATTGACAATGCCTTTTTAAAAACCATCCTGCGGGCTGGGGTTGTGGCTCAGTGGTAAAGCGCTCTCCTAACATGTGTGAGGCACTGGGTTCAATCCTCAGCACCACATTAAAAAAAAGGAAGGGGGTATTGTGTTCATCTACATCTAGAAAACAAATAATTTTTTAAAAAATCCTGTGACATTATTTAAGAAATCTTTAAGATTTCTGTGTGGAGATAGATGGTGCCACTCTGCAGTAAAATAATTAGCATATACCAGACTGTTGATCTTACACGTGGAGCATAAATCTCCAGATGATGGATGACTCATAGTGCTTGGGAACATTTTCTCACGAACTCGTCAGATGTGTTCATCTTAGAGTACACAGAGAACTCAGTGACCCTATTATGGTAATTGTGTACATACAGGCAAAAGCAGCACAATATACACTGTTCAATTTGCTTTAAGATGAGTAAGTTTCTCAGCAGAAGAATGCCAACAAGTGGCCTGTCTTCAGATAGTTTAATTTGTTTTAGTAAGATTTCCTGCTTGAGTTGTAGTTATTTGCAGTAATTCCTGAAGGTGGATTTGTACTGTTTTCACTATTCTTAGAAAATGTTGTTATAGGAAAATTTGAGTTTGTGGAAAGAAAAGAGCAATAAAAGATGTGTACACCTTCAGCAAAACTATTCTCAATTGTTTTATAACTATTCTAGCTGCCAGATGTTTGTTTTCAAGAAACTCAAAGGAACAAAAACCACAATAGTGAACTGTATAAATGTACATAATGTTACATATGTACACAAAATTCAGAAACACATAGCTTGAACAACTTTTAAACATTTTTTACTCCATTTTACACACGTTACAGATAATTAAGTATGGTATTTTGAATTTAAACTATATTTTAAAAGAGAAAAGCTGATAATTTCATACTGTACCTATTAAAGAGTATTAGTGTACCATAAAATTTATATAGATAATTGCATTTTTAAGAACTGCTTATATGTTTGAGCATTGTCAGTGACGTTTAAGGTTGTCTCAGTTCACCACAAGTTATAACTTGATGTCTTCTCAGCAAGTCCATGAAAATGCTGCTGTCTCTGAGGATGGGTACAGGATGTGAGAGTATTTATAGAAAGAAGGGACTTAGGTAGAAGAAAGCTATTTTGGACTTTCTTTTCCTCCACAGTGAAATCAACCAATTAACAGATTTATGTACACAAACTTATTTTTAAATAAATTCAGTCAGGCTATATACAAGTGAAGCATCATTTTGACTAAATTGAAGTGGTAACCCTGAAAAACTGCTTCACCTATGTTTTATGATGGCATTTATTATCACCAAAAACAACTAGCCATTTAAGTAGACAGTTGCTGTGGCTTGATTTGTAGGCTTCCAATGTTTGTCTTAATCAACTATTTAATATCATTTTGGACACATATTGCTTTTTAAATAAAACTTATAAAAACATCTTCATCAATGAGTTTGTCTTCTGATTATGTTAAATAAACTACAAATGCAGATTTCTCAACTAATGGGCATATATTGAGGGAGGTAAGGTTAGTCACATATATATAACTGACAAAATGATTTTTACATATATAATCCACTTTTTCAGAAAGAAGGAGAATACAGTGGCTAAACATTGACTTGGAATAAAATTTTCTGGGTCTAAATTCCATCTTAATCATGTATATGCTATGTAACTTTTTGTCTCTGAGCTCCAGCTTCTTCAACTATAAAGGGAGGAAAATACTACTATGTACTTCACAGTGTTGTTTTAATGAATAATTAGATTTTCTTTATGAGAATTTAAAATAATTTTGAAATTAAAGTCAATATTCATTTTTCATGTACTAAATGAGCACACTTAACCAGGTGCTGTCCATGGTCCTGAGATGAGCTCTGAATCTTAGACTATATGACATAATACAAGCAATACAAATGGCTTGCCTCTGTCTATCAAATAGATGACTTTCCATTCAGTCAGGCTATATACAAGTGAAGCATCATTTTGACTAAATTGAAGTGGTAACCCTGACAAACTGCTTCACCTATGTTTTATGATGACATTTATTATCACCAAAACAACTAGCCATTTAAGTAGACAGTTGCTGTGGCATGATTTGTAGGCTTTCCAATATGTTGTCTTAATCAACCATTTAATATAGTTTTGGACACACCTTAATTTTTAAATAAAATATATGAAAATTTCTTCATTAATGAGTTTGTCTTCTGATGATACAAGTTTATTAAAGGACCAAATGGCCAACTGATGCATTACTTTTATTTCTATTTATCATCAATATAGACTACTAGCCTAGCTGTTAGTAAGATACAAAAGACATGTAAGCAGAACCTTTCTTATCACAAAATATATAAAAGACATGGATGTTATGTTTCATTTGGAACATTTCTGAATTACAAGGTGAAACAATTGTAAGTCTCTTTGTGTGATGTGGGAATCATGACAATAATATAAAATTTAACTATACTGTGTAAAATTATTTATGTCAGCATTTCATATTGATAACTTTATTTGATGATTTAAAGTAAAGGGAATGAAAGGTCAAGAGTTGAACAGACCATGCTGAGGACAATAAATTAGAAACAAGAATCTAAACAAGTCCTCAAAACAGGTAGTGGCTAAGAATATGAAGTCCAAGTGTCAAGTTTAAGAATTAAGATAAGTCTGGAGATAGCTCAGTGATACAGCATGTGCCGACGTACACACACACACACACACACACACACACACACACACACACAAATCAAGATAAGATAAATTTGGAATCATGGCACATGCCCATAATCATAGCTATCCAAGAGGCTGAGGCAGAAGGATCACAAACTCAAGTCTAGCTGGACAACTTAGGGAGACTCTATCTCAAAGTAAAAATATTTTTAAAAGAGGTGGAGATGTAACTCAGTAGAAAAGTGCATTTGATCCCTATTACCACAAAAAAATAAAAAAAGATAGGGTGATAAAGACATGAAGCAGAGTGATAATGGTGAAGAAAAGAAAGCCAGTGAGTAGGCAAAAGAAGAGCATCCAGGGAAAATATATGAGAAGGAGGTTTAACCCTGATTTTTTTGAGCTTCCTTTGATGGAATATACAAATAGGCTTGCTTCATTTAAAGAGACAAGGATGGAAATAAACACTGCATAACCTTCTATTATTCATTTAATCTCTCTGAACCCAAGTGTTTCCTCATATGTCTATGAGGACAATAAATTACAACTTGTGCTAATATTAGAAGAATAAAATGCAATAACATATGTAACTTATTGTATTGTTTGTAATGTAGTAAGTACTTGATATTCAATGCTGGCTTCTTGTTTGACTCACAGGGGAACTCTTACACTTTTGCCTAGGCTTCACCCCAGACCCAATTAAATCAGAAGTTCTAGGGGAAAGTCAGCCATTGGATATTGCAAAACTTTCTCCTATGTCCTTAATGTACAGCCAACATTAAAGTCACAAAATTAAAACAATATCTACTGCCTCATCTCTCTTTACACACTCTCAGATACAAATATTTAAATATGTATGAAAGGAGATTCATTAGTAGAATCTGTTTAACCTGATAGGTGTCCTACCTATGTTGTATTTATGTGTTAACTTAGTATGAAAGACTATAACATGCAACAGATTGTTAAGGTACATCTATTAAGCTATGCTCAATATTTAAGATTCTTCCAAATATTATATTACATATTGTATAATTTTTATGATGAATTGTATCTTCCTCTTATATGAGAAGGTGAGTGCTATAAGGGCAAGATATTGTCTTTTTGCTTACCCTTTATTTCTAGAGACTGGAACTGAGCATGGCATGTAGAAGATATTAAATAAAATGTTTGTTGGGAGGGAGAGCAAGGGAAGAAGATTACCTCTAGATAGGGAATAGGGGTGGGAGGAAAAGGGAGAGAGAAGGGGAATAGCATGGATGGTGGAAAGAGATCCTCATCATTATACAAAATACATGTATGAAGATATGAATTTGGTGTCAACATACCTTATAAACAATCAGAGATATGATAAATTGTGGTATAAAGGTGTATTACGGATTGTAATGCAAAAAATAATAATAAAAGAGCTCATGTATAATGGCATAATTTGGCATGAACATACTTTATATATAGAGTTATGAAAAATGGTGTTGTGAATGGATAATTATGATTTTACCTTCCACTATTGTCATGTATGTAAGAAATAAAATAAATAAATAAATAAAACATCATGACCACTCAAAAAATGTTTGTTGAATGAATGAAAAAATGAACAATTTTTAACCAAGAAAATGACCACCTTCATACTTTAATCTTATATTCTTTATTTGCCTGAAATAATTGTTACCCCAATAGATTAGTAAGTACCTCCATGATGTCAAATATGAATTAAGGTAACAATTGTTTGATAACAAATTAGATAACCTACATGAAATAGACAAATTCCTAGAAAGACACAAACTATCAAAACTTACTCAAGAAGAAATGGAAAATCTGAACAGATATATAACAAAACATGGAATTAGTAATTTTAAGACTTCACACGGGAAAATCCCAGGTCCAGTTTGTTACATTGGTCAGTTTTATCAGATATTTAAGGAAATATTCACACCATTCACAAATTCTTCCAACAAATAAAAGGAGAAAGCACACATTAGTAAATGTACTAACCTATTCCATGAAGCCAGTATTATCATGTAGCAAAACTAGACAATCAAAAGAAAACTGCGGAGCAATATCTCTTAGAAACAAAGATCTAAAAAATCCTCAACAAAATAACAGCAAGCCAATTTCATATGAAAAAACTATACAATACAACCAAGAGGGATTTATTCCAGCAAAGCAAGATGGTTCAACTTATAAAAATGAATTAATATAATACAGCAAATTATAAAGTAAAGGTCAAAAGCCACATGATCATCCTAACAGAGGCAGAAAAAACTTTTGGAATAGTCTAACCCTTTCACAATAAATGCACATGTAATTTCCACATACTGGGGGGATCTGTTGAACAGCTTGTCTTAGGTAAGTGATCTTTGCTTATGTCAGCAAACAGATTTAGGAAAAAGATGAATATGGTGTCAAATTAGAATAAGGGAAAGGAATTTAATTTTTAATTAATGTCTTTACCAATAGTAAAAGGAAAAATATTCAAAATTTTATTAAAATGTCTTAACACCATCTCTACTGGACAAATACCCAGGAAAACAGAGAAAACTAAGGATTCATGAATCTGGCATCATACCTTCCTGCTAACAGAATATATTTGCTACAGCCATCTAGCGGGAATTGTGCAGTAGTAAAACACACAATTACAAAGTTCAAAATTGTTCCCAAATAAAGGAAGAAAGAAACAAAAGGAAGGAGAGAAGAAAAGAGGCAGGAATTCACTGCCCTCGCTTTAGAATATATAAAAGCTTCATTCTCAATTATTCAGATATTTCAGAAATTCAAGTGTGTCTAATAACCAAACTCATGCCTAGTTTTATGTGAAAAAATGAGTCACTTATGGACAAAATGATTCTTGTGCCAAAATAACTTAGTATTGGAAGGAGCCCGCTGGAAGTGTTCTTTCATTGTTCTTATTTTAATGCCTCAAAAATCCTTTGTTCAGAGCATACTGCAGGACAAATACATCTTTTGAGTGTCAGATTTCATATGCCTGCATCTTCTCCCAGTCCCTTACCTGTCATTATATGAAACTTTTATGACTAACTTGCAGACAAAGGCCAGGAACACAAAGAGAGACAAAAAAGAGACAAATTCGGTAAACAACAGATCAGCAATTTAAGCTCCACTGAGAAATTCAACTCTCAGACCCTAGACTGCTGAAGAGGCTAGATTCAGGTGTCATTGAAACTGTTGAGTCAGAAATATGATCTTTAATCTCTCTCATGTCCTGCTGTTAGAGGTGCTAACCCTGCTTCAACAACTAAGCAAATTACAGAATCTCACACCAATTGCTTAATCCCTTTGTCTCTGTTTCTTTACCTGAAAAATGAATCTGCTAACAATGAATTCTCCTTTGATATACAATAAAAAATATTGCAATGAAAAATAATTAGCAAATCAAGTGACAGCTATACACTGCAATTTATTCTACCATAAAGATGGTGTACTGCAAGTATAGAAAGGAGAACTTTGATTTCTCAATAGTAATAATAACCTACTTTGTGTAGGGTTTTACTATGTGCAAGGAATTGTTTTAAATACTTTACTAGCTTAACCACTTACATAATCCTTTTTAGAATCCCCAGGAATTCCATATTCCATCCATAAAATGCAAAGAATAATAATTCTACATCAAAGAATTGTTGGAAAAATTCCAGACACAGGGAAGGGGGAAACACTCAATAAATATTAGCTTTATTGTTTGGTTCACGGTCTGCTCTTTTGCATGCCTTAAAAACTGACAAATGTGTTTTTATACTATTTTTGGCTCCTCTTTTCTCTCTCAGGACAGCACAAAGTCATAGATAGTCCCATATACAGATTCTTTCCATGCTCCACGATATAATTTCTAGAACTTGAAAATTTGGAGATGCATTTAAAACATCAAAGTACATTCTTACTTGGTAGCTTCCTTTCCTATCATTCCCCTTTTGTTTAGGTTTGTGCTAAGCTCACTTTAATAATAGTTCTAATATTTGAATCATGTGTTTAAATTTACAGAGTATTTCACATGTACTCTCCCTAGGCAGTGGTTCGTAGAACTGAAATTTAGAATGAACTTTGGAGTTAGTTGTCTTGAATCTTGGCTCAGCATTTACTGATTGTGTAATTTGAAGTAATTCACCAACAATAGCATCAGTTTCCTCATGTGTAACATGAAACTAATAAAAACATATACCTTCTGGGTTTGTTTGTGTTTTTATATTTATTTGTTTGTTTAAGTACTGATGATTGAACCCAGGGGCACTCTGCCACTGAGCTATATTCCCAGTGCTTTTAATTTTTTATTTTGAGACAGGATCTTTCTGAGTTGCCCAGGGTGGCCTCAAACTTGAAATCCTCTCACCTTAGTCTCCCCAAATTGCTGGCATTATTGGTGTGTACCGTTGCATCTGGCTGGATGTGTTTTTAAGTGATATAACACTTGGCCTTGTCCCTGAAACAGTAGGAAGTACATGTAGTAAATGTTAGTGGAGACTCTTATTTTCAGTAACAATAGTGGTTGAGTTTCCAACATCTATTCCATCCTGTAGAGTTAGTCTTAGTTACTCTCACACACTTCCCCTTAGAGTGACTGATTCAGGATTGGCAGTATCTCATCACTCTGTGAGACAGTAGGGAAGTCTTATGAGAAACTTCTAGGAAAGATTTTCTTGTTTCTAAGGAATAACTGTAAAAAAGAACTATGACTCTTAGAAGACAAGAATTGTGTGGGTTTATGTCCCACAATCCCATTGTATAATGGAAGTTAAATAAATGTTTGAGGAAATTTTAACCTAAAAGTCTTCTTTTCAGCTTGATGATCTTTAATAAAGAACTGGTAAGGAATGAGGCTGTGCTGAGAGAGGGCAGCTGCAGAGAGGCAGAGCCAAGCCTTCTTTATATTATTTAGATGGTTTAGTTAATTATATTATGCTCTGTCTTTGGCTGCCTAGCATTTCTATAGGACTTTCCCATACCTTTTGTTGTTTATTTGTTGTTAACCAAATTGCCTAACAACTTAATAAATGTGACTAATAAAAAAATCACTCCTAATTTGTAAATGAGGGGTGGAACTAGAATTAATGATTATAGGTCTTAACGATATTTTAAAAAAGATAAAGACGTGTGTCTTAGTTTGAGCTGCCAACACAAAGTACCATAGATGAGTGGCTTATAAATAACAGAAATTTCTTATAGTTCTGGAGGCTGAAGTCAGGCTGCCAGAATGATTGGGTTCTGGAAAGGGGTCACTCTCTGACCCTTTACTGCCATCTTTTCAGTGTATCCTCACAAAGTGGAAAGAGGGCTAGGGTGTCTCCAACTCCTGCTTTAGAAGGACACTAATTCCATGCATGAGGGCTCCATTCTCAAGATATAAATTATATCCCCAGATCCCCAGATCCTGACCCATCGTATTGAGGGTTAGGATTTCGCCTTCTGCATTATGAAAAGAAAGGCACTTTCAGTCCATAGCAGTGTAATGACAGATTGAATGTAGAGAGAAGTAAAGGTGTTTCTGGCATACACATTTCTCTGTGAATTATGCTTGCTGTTCCACTCCTGGATTACCTTTCTTTCAATTCCTTCTAAGCCTTGCCTCTGGCATCAGCTCTCCAGAAAACTTCCCTGATCCTCAGGCTGAGTTGAGCACCTCTGTGTGTCCATGGCATCTGGGCAAGGTTTTTTCCAGCCCCGCGTTTTGCTGAAATTATCTGATTATATATCAGGATATCTCTCTGGGATCTGAACTCCTGTTGCAAAGACCTTGGCCTCATCTGTACATCCATGGAGTGAAACACAATACCAGCACCATGCAAGCACTTGCTAGGTGTTTGTTTAATTTAACTGAATAAGACTGGTAAATCCAGGGAATAATAAAATGTAAGTAACCAAGAAGGGAGCTATGTGTGGTTGGGGAATGATGATTGGCTTTAATTTTATCAAATTTGAAATAATGAGTAGGATGTTCATGACTGTAAAAATGCAGAGGTCAAATGTCAGGGATGAAAATGGTAACATGTTTTCTTCAGAGAGGTTCAAGATCATGGGTCTTGGAAGCTGACTGTTTAGGCCTGTATCCCAACCTGCCAGCTGCCAGCTGGGTAAACTTGGGGCAGTCACTCAACTTCTTCAGTCCTCCTGCCTCAGCCTCCTGAACGTCTGCAGTTACAGGCATGTGCTGTCCCTGGCCTGAGATCCTTTTCTAAACATATTTAGGTTGTTGAAAGAATTGGATCCTTGCAGTTTGGGGACTATAGTAATTTGCTTCTTCAAGGTGAACAACTCTGCCACTTCAATTTCTTCTGCTTTAAATCTTCTCCTTTAGGAAAGGCCTGGATACCCTTTAAATAGACTACCCAGTAAGGTCAGGCCCACCAGGATAATATAAAAGTGAGTATTAACTCAAAGTCAACTGATTTAATTACAGGACTGAAATCCCATTATATTCAGAATCCTACAAACACAAAGTAGCATCATAAGGGTGCATATATTGGTAGGTGGAACTCTCTAGAACCATTCTAAAATTCTGCCTACTGTAACATTTGGAGACTTGTTATAAATGCACAGCCTGAGGCTTTACCCCAGATTTCTGAATCAGAATCTCAATTATGGGGTTTAGTGATTCATGGCCTTCACCGGGTGATTCTAATGCAAGTTAACATTGAGAACCACTGCCTGACAGCACTAAAGAAAATGGTGCAAAGGCCTGAGATGTACTGTGTGATCATGGGAAATCAAATAACTTATCCAGGCCTCAGTGGACTTATCTGTAAATTGGTTTAGGGATTCATCCTTTTATTGGCTTGACTATAACTGCAGATGGTGACATATTGATTGTTGTGGAGTCAGGCCTTACTCCAAGCTTCCACTAACACTTGTGCTCAAGCCTGCTCTTACCAGCTTGGAAGAGCTGTATGTTAAATGTCCAGAACTTTTACAAACTGGTTGTAAACCTTGATTGTTTGAAATTGGTTGCAGTGGGAGTATTTACACCAGGAAACTTGCAAATGCCACAAATCAGGGAGTTGGTGCTTGGTTCATCATTGCTGGCAGGTAAAGCCAGCTCTTCTTCCTCAGCTAGGCTAGAAAAATACTCTGCACTAATTTAGAAAATACTTGTCCTTTTTGTGTTCTTCTAAAATTTTAAGGAACACAATTTTTCAGTTGTGAACTAAAGAAGAATAAGAATGTCTTGGGAAAATGCATTTGGGAACTTGAAACATGAAGACCTTCTTAGTTTTAAGAAAGTGCAAATTTGTTCAAAGAAGTTGACCAAAATGGACTGTTTGGTTTGCAAGAAATAATATGTGAAGCAGAAAACTACACCTAGCTACCTTCTTACAGAGCGGGATGGAACAGAGCAACATGCACACACTCACACCTGGGGAGGGAAGGAGCCCTACCCATCCACATCCGGAATTAAAACTTCCCTTCTGGTTTCTGAGGAGCCCTTCCTCCACCACATCCCAGTATCTCACAAGTATGTACTTGGACGTGCAGAACCACATTCTCCCCTTCTTAATTTCCCCTCTTTCCTCCCAGCTATTTTGCATATTTCCTATTGCTTCTTTTTTTTTTTTTCTTTATCTTTTCTTCTTTTTCTCCTTCTGTACACTGGATGGCAAGTTGGAGCAGGCAGATGGGCCAACAGAGCCCACCCCTGCAAGCAAATTTCAGGCCATTTTCAAGGTAAAGCACCTTATTTATTGTAATGATTATGTATTTCTTTATACATATTATGTATCCATATGTATAAAAAACTGCATTACCATTTTTATCTTTTAAAAATATATAGCTGAGGCTGGGGATGTGGCTCAAGCAGTAGCACGCACACCTGGCATGTATGGGGCGCTGGGTTTGATCCTCAGCACCACATACAAATAAAATAAAGATGTTGTGTCCATTGAAAACTAAAAAAAAATATTAAAAAATTCTCTCTCTCTCTCTCTTTAAGATATATATATATGGCTCTGAAGGGGCTGGGACTGTATGTAACTCAGTGGCAGAGCGCTTGCCTAGCTTGTGTAAGGCACTGGGTTCTATCCTCAGCACCACATAAAGATAAATAAATAAAATAAAGGTATTGTGTCTATCTATAACTAACTAACTAACTATATATAGTCATATATATACTAACTATATAACCTATATATATATATATACATGGTTAGTTATACATATAACCATATATAGTTAGTTAGTTATATGTATAACTAACCATATATATAGGTAGTTATATTAATATATGTATTAGTCATATGTATGTGTATATGTGTGTGTGTATATATATATATATATATATATATATATATATATATGAAAGGTTTTTAAGTGATGTACCCCCAGCCCCCTTTCCCCATAAGACCTACTTGAATTGTGTGATTTTGCATAAATGGTGAATTTTAGGAATGTATACATCATTTTATAACAGAACTGTCTCCTTCATAAGGTTAATGATTGATTTCGTATGTACAAAATATTAGGATAACAGTTGCAGTAAATGTTAAATTAATAATGGCTATTTTTTTCTCTAATGAAGAAGGAATTGAATTAGATAATATTATTCTAAGACCTCCAGTTCCATGATTTGGTGCATTCTAGAGTCTCTGCCCCCTTCTTATACTCATGAGGTGGGAGGTGGGAGGCTGCAAGCTGCTTGCTGCTCACTGCTCAAGGTCATGCCACTGCTAACGATGGGATGGAAAGTCACTGGATCCCAGGGTTTTTACTTTTTCTTAAACTAATGACCAATTGGGCAAAGGTAATAAGCAAAAACTAATTCAAAGTCATTAAGTATTTCTCAATTTCTAAAGTACAGTGGGAGTTTCCTGGTTATGGTAAATAATGTTCTATAGAAGAAACTCCAGGCTCTTAGTTGCTTTGGCTTAGAAAGTTAGAGTCAGAGGGCAGTAATAGCCTCTTGATACTTCACTCTTGAATTCCAAGACTATTCCAACTTTGTTTGCGAAGGGAGAAAGTCTCCAAAAGTAAAACCCAGTCCCTGGCACATAAATGCCTAAGGGGCAAAGAGAAGCTTATTTTTATTTCCCTCATCACATTGTTAACTTTTTAGTAGCAATTTCCTCAGCCCCCAGCATTGAGAACACTTTTGTCCATGAGTAGATTTTTTTTTCCTGGTCATGGAGAAGACTCAAGAGCCACTATCACCTAAACTTGCCCCCACCTCTCCTTGTAGTGCTGGGTCTCTAACCCAGGGCCTTGCACATGGTATGGAAGCTTTTTACCCCTGACCCTACACTCTTAGGCTCCATTTCTCCCCAAACTATCTTTACCTCCTGGTTTTTATTGAGCCAAGGGTAAAACAATAAGACATAGATTCTCCAGATGTAGCCATCCACTCAAAAAATTTGATGAATAAATTTAGTCTCATGTTACTAGTCCTGCTCATCACTCTACAAAGACAAATGATTTTTAAAAGATGGTTTAAAAAGAATGAGGGCTCTATTAATTTTACTCATTGGGTCACCTCTTTTGAAGTAGATGGGACACTAAAAATAAAGATAGTCTTAAATTTGTGGTTTTGTTTTCCAGTCTAAATTGTATTAAAATAATACCAATCTGTTTTTTTTTTTTGGGGGGGGGGGTTTAAGAATGGTAGCTTTCAAGTGTGGTTCACAAACCCTGGGCATCCTGAAGCCTTTTCAGAAGGTCTGCAAAATAAAAAGTAGTTTCATAAAATTACTAAGAAGTAATTTTTTTTTCCATTGTGACATTTGCCTTGGTAGTGCAAAAGCAAGCCCCTGGCACCTTAGCACAAAGCGACGCAATGGCACCAATCTGCACTGGTAGTTGTTGTATTCTTCACCATTATGCACTTGAAGTTAAACAAATAAGATCTAGTTGCACTTAAGAATGTCCCTGGTGTGGGGGTTGGGGGAGAGAATGTCCCTGGTAGAACAGTAAAAATTACAAACTGTATGAAATTTCAATCTTTGAGAATATGTCATTTTAATCCATGTGAAAAGTAGGAATTACTTATAAAATACCAGAATCCAGTGATTGTCTCTAAGTAAAGCAATAGTACAGTTGTTTGAGGTGTAAGCCAAGCTAGCTACTTTTTGTTTTCCTGGGACACTTTTAATTTGAAAAAACTACTGGCATATGAAATGTGCCTTTATGGGCCTCTTAAAAATGAGCCATGCTAGACATGGTGGTGCATGCCTGTAATCCCAACAACTCTGGAGGCTGAAGCCAGGGGATCACAAGTTCAAAACCAGCCTCAGTAACTTAGCAAGGCTCTAAGAAACTTAGACCCTGCCTCAAAATAAAAAATAAATAAAAATTAAAATGAGCCAATTAAGTCCATCACAATAAAAAACTGTAATTATTTGTTGTCAATGAAGAAGTTCCAGCTTCCAAGAGAAAATTAGAATTTTGGAAGTTTCCTATTTATAAGAGTTTGACAGCTCTTGATAATGAGGGCCTTCTTTGGTGATATGAGTAAGTATGATTTCTTAACTATTGTGAGTAAAAAATGCCCCAAAATTGATGACCTGAATAACTCAGTGAAACATTGTTTTTTTAATGATTAATTTATGATGTCACAAAATCAGAATAGGTAAAAGATCATGTAAAATAGAAGACCAATGAATTTTCAAGTAACTAAGTGTAAAAAGTTCATTGTTAAAGTTTCAGATTTTACATTGTGATCAATCTTGCTGTAGTATTCAAAAATACCCGCAATTAAATAACAAGATTATTAAATTAGTCTCTCCTTTTCCAACTAATATCTGTGTGAGACCATTTTTCCCATATACTTCTACCCAAAGTGGCACATGTAATTGAATACTGATTGAATGTAGAAGTAGATAAGAGAACTCTTCTCTTATGTATTAACCAAGAACTTAAAGAGATTTTAAAAAAAAGAAAAGATTCCACTAAAGTTTAACTGGTTTCTAAAACTAAAAAGATTCCTTGACTTAGAGTTCTAAACTGGTTTTAAGATGTAGTGTTTTCACAGAGTGGTCCATGAACCACTTGCCTCAGAATTAAAAAAAATATGTATGGTAGTTCCCCCTTATTTACTAATTTACAGTTTCCCTTTCTATTATTTATTTTATTTTATTTATTTATTTTTTCCTGGCAATACTGGGGATTGAATCTCAGTGTGTTGCTGAGGGTGACCTGGAACTTGCAATCCTCCTACCTCAGCCTCCCCAGTAGCTGGGGTTACAGGCATGTGCCACTGTGTCCAGCTTGTGGTTTTCTCTTTTTGTGGTGTCAGTTCCCTGTAGTCAGTCATGACCCAAAAATATTAAATGGAAAATTCCAGAAATAAATAACTCATAAGTTTTAAATAGCCTGCCATCCTGAGTAGCATGATGAAACCTTGCACTGACTCACTCCGCCCCACCTGAGATGCCCAGCCTTTCTTCGCTGCAAACAGTGCCCACTTAGGAGCTACCTTGGTTATCAGATTGACTGTTGGAATGTCATAGGGCTTTTATATTGGGTCCAGTACTATTCATGGTTTCAGACATTCATTAGAAATCTTGGAACATATCCCCAAATGAATATTCCTAGATATCTCTAGTTATTCTATCCCACATTCCTGAAGTAGACTCTAACATCATAGGGGTAGGAAAACCTCTATGTCTGAAAAAAACTTCTCATTCTGATGCCCACATAGGATCCTGCAGTGACTCTATGTCTAGACTGCCTACAATGTGTTAAAGACCTTGGGTGATTCTGTTACTATCCTGGAACCTCAGTTTCCCCCATAATAATTTGTTTCTTTGATCTTTCCACAATAAAAGTTTATTCAGAGAAACTCAGATTTTTAAAAAAAGGCTTTAAAAATATTCTATAAGAACTGGGGTTGTGGCTCAGTGGTAGAGCACTTGTATAGCATGTGTGAGGCTCTGGGTTCACTTCTTAGCACCACATAAAAATAAACAAAATAAAGGTACTGAATAAAAACATTTCACATGTGGTCATTTCTCAAATTACATTCGTTAAATGTCCAAAATACATGTTGTAGAGCAGTATCTTTAACATTTGAAAATATTTTCAGAAATAGTCTTTTAAAGGACATTTAGAAATAGATTGGTGATGTATTATCCACCAGTCTTAAGAATTTACAGCAGTTTTGTCTTTAATGCATATTAACTGAGTTTTAAACCCAAAGTGCATTCCTCCAAAAATAATACCTGAAAAGAGAGATTAAAGGGAAACTATAAAAAAAAGATAAATGTAGACTGCCCACCCAAACAAACAAACAGCAGTATAAAACTCAAATATAAAATGGATCTGAGGAGCCATGGGCCCCTGAAAAATGAAAGCTCTTTAAAATGAGAGATGATCCTCCCGCCTGGGGGCTGCGTAAGGAGAGGGATGTGAGATCCCTTTAATGTTCTTACTAAGCCCCAAAGTCCAAAGCTCCCTTCCCCCAAAACCCTGAAGGCAAGGGCCAGTCCACAGTTCCTAAAGCTCACTTGGAAGCAGTCCTTCAAGAGCTTTAAAAGTTAAAAGCAAAAACCTTAATCTATGGTTCTCACAAACATCCATTTCAAGCAATTGCAGCTGTGGGAAAACTGTGTCCTCTCTGCCCTTATTGGGGAAATGGGGCTGTCATTTTCTATCTTCACTTCCAGTAAGATTTAAGTCATCCAGCAATTCCTGATAGGGGCCCATTGTATATCTTTCCTTTGCATCTCCAATGCTGGTGTATCATTTTAAGGCAAGGTGATTACTCTGTCAAAAGGGAATATGCTGGGGCAGGGGATGTAGCTCAGTTGGTAGAGTGCTTGCCTCACATGCACAAGGCCCTGGGTTCAATCCCCAGCACCACAAAAAAAAAAAAAAAGGGAATATGCTTATTATAGATGGGTGGCATTTATTGAATCTTTACATGCCAAATACTTGGTTCAACAATACTCCCAGCAAATCTACCAGGCAGGTACTCACATATTTATTTACCTTGTGGAAACTGAGGCATGGAGAGGTTGAGGAATTAATCACCAGCTAAGTATAAGCATTTGTACTTGGAGTCAATCTCATGACTGTATGAGTCCAGGATTTGAGTTCTTAACAGCTACCCTCTTCTGGATCCTTATCTGAAGAATTGAAAGGTGTAACAACCACCCTGGGTGTGAAGGGAGAGAGAAGAGGAAGCCCCTCAGTGAAATCTTTAAAACCCAATGATAGTCTTCAGAGAATCATTCTAATATATAATAAAATATCTAGCTTTTAAAATATCTAGCTTTTACTAGATATTTTACTTGCATTTTAACACTTGATTTTTTAAAAGTGCAATTTAATTTGTTGCCCACTTCATTTGTGAGTGGTAGAAAAGCTGCCACTTTCAGGGACGTGATACCAAAGCTTTCTGATTCCTCCTTTTGTCTTTGTCCTCTTTTGCTGTGCGCATTGGTCAGGATTGAGGGAAAGGTTATGGGTAGGGATTTTGTATGGCCCAGAGCTATATGGAAGACAATATTGATCTTTGAGCTCACTCTATAGTTATTCATGGTTCTTTGGCACCATAGTAGCTCTTGTAGACAATATTTGATTATTACTTTCTTGTATGGCACCTGAGAAGTGTGGAGGTTTGAAGATACCTGTATCTGAGAGAACACTGCTTTTAGGATTCATTGTAGGGAAAGTTGCTAGGAGCTCTAAAATGGTGGCATCTCTGAATTTTTTTATTCCCTCCAACCCTCAAACTTCATGCTGAGACTGAAGCCATAGTTGTTAGCTACCCCTATCATTCTTTTGTGTGAGTGTGTGCTCCAGTTCTTCCCCCAGTGGAATCCTTTCTGGTGTTTTATATTCTTAACATTGTCGTTGTTTTCAGTCTAAAATTTACTTAAGACATTTGGGAGTTATATGGTCATTGACTTGCTCTGTACAGAGTGGATACGAGGCAGAAGTCCAATGAAATAGTTGTTTCTTTGCCCAAAGGAATGTCAACAGCTATGGGGAGAGGACACTGCTATTCTAGAAAGCATGTATTAGTTTCTCAAATTCTTTTTTCGAGGGTGGAGGGCGTGCAACTTTTCATTATCATCATACTTTATTTCAGGGGAAAAAGGAGTCTTTTGAGGATTGCCAGTCTGAATTTTTTACAAGACATGGATTATAGAATATCTTAGGAGAGGACTTTTGCTTAAAATCAAATACTCAGTGTAAATGATTAATGTCTGCCTTGTTGACAGACAAGGTGCTCAACAGCATTCCAGCTAAAATCTTTGCAGAGTTGTAACTTAATTTATTTAATAAAATAAATACTATTGTTATAGTGTTTTGTATCCATAATTATGTTTAATCTTCATAGCTATGCTTTTTATTAAGTATTACTGATAACACTCAGGATATTAAAGAACTTAAAGCCATTAATAAAAAAGAAGAGTTGCCATTCAACAACCATTTACCATACACCATCTTCAATTAATTTAAATCACTAAAGAAGTTTTCTGAAGAGATGATAGGATCTCTGTCCTGAAATTCCCTACTGAGAACCGTAAACCAGTGTCAGTGTAACATGTAATCAAAAGAAAATGGGGATGTAGCTCTGTGGAAGAGCATTTGCCTAGAATGCACAGAGCCTTGGGTTTAATCCCTAGAACCATTAAGGAAAAAAAAAGGAAAGAAAAAAAGAAAGATGGGACTTCAGAATGTGTGTTGAATGCTATTTAAAGCTGTTTCATGGTATGCTACTGAGAATTGTATTTTCATGTGGATAGACATACTCTGGTTTGTTTTTTTACCAGATGACCTTGAACAATACTGAATTTGTTCAAACTCCAAAGATAATTCATATTTTAAAATATCTTTCTTACATCATTAAAGTATAGAAGAAAAAGGAATATATTACTTAATCCTTTTCCAAGGTAGAACAATTCCAAGTAAGTTGGAAACTAAGAACTTTTTAAGAAAACTCAAAATTTGGCTATTCCTAAATAAAAGTCCTGTAAAATTTTACCCACGGGGCTATATATATAAAAATATCTTTCACATGTTACTTGGCTTAGTCACTATCTTTGCTAACGTGGATAACCAACTCCTGAAGTTTCATCTTCTGTATTTGGGCTGGAAGCAGATCTGTTTCAGCAATTAATCTAGCATAAAGTAACCTCCTTAGGTTATTGCAACACCTTCTCTCAGGTCACCCTTTTATAGACTGTTATCAATTCTGAATGCTGTTAGACTTTCTTTGTTAGGTTCTTAAGAAGATTAAATAAGGCAAATATATAAAGCACCCAGCACAGTGTCTGGAACATTTTAGAAAACCAGCACATGTTAGTTGTATTCTTATCTCCTACATTAAGTCTTTCATTACCAACTTATTCAGACTCAAACCTCAGTTATCAGCACACTAGTCCTACAGTCCGCCTTCTATCCTCCCCCATCCCCACAGCATTCCCAGAGTCACCAGCCTGCTTAGCCCTCTTTGTCCACAGGAGCCTACATATCTGAAATATCTTCCCTCCATCTTGTCTCTAATTCAGAGTCTAGCTCATCCAAGAAGTCTTCCTGATTAAATCAGAAGTTGGCCAATTTATTAGCTTATCTTTCTCCTGAGTTTAATGTTAACCTTGGTGTTTTGTAAAGAAAGAATTTACAGAACATGGAGTGAAGACATAGAAGTGTCCTTTGCCTAAGTGTGATGGGGCATGCCTGCAATCCCAGTGACTCGAGGTGCAGAGGCAGGAGGATCCAAGTTTGAGGCCCACCTCAGCAACTTAGTGAGGCCCTGTTTCAAAATAAAAAATAGAAAGGGCTGGGGATGTAGTTCAGTGGTAAAGTGCCCCTGGGTTCAATCCCAAGTACCAAAAAAAGACAGACAAACAAAAAGATACATCTTTTGCCTGTTCACTCATTTTATATCACACAGCAGGCAGTTGGATGCTAAGAAAAAAATGTTAATTGAATACATGAATTGTTCTTACTAACTCAAACCATTCTGTGAGTGAAATCGAAGGTATAGAAAGACCTGATAGTGAAATATGGAGAAAAGGAACTAGTCATTTTTTCTTTGCGCTTGATTCTAAGCAGCTGTGATTTTAATTAGTGAAAACTGTTATGGTTTATATGATTTATTTATAGTAAATGATGTTTGACCCTTAAAAATATAAACATTGTCTAAGAACAGTGTCCCTAAGTACATCATAGCAGAGTTTCATTGAGTATGGAGGTACTATTGGCCCCTGAATCCTATCCACGATACGTCAGCATACAGTACAAAATAGTTAGCCTTGATATGCTCGAGAAAAGGTTTTTTTTTTTTTTTTTTTTGGTGTTGGAAATTGAACCCAGGGCCTTGACCTGCTAAGCATGTATTCTACCACTGCACTACATCCCCAGTTCCAACACTTTTATTGCTATAGGATCTGTTGGTTGTCTACCCCATTTCCACATTCACAGTGAAACTCGGGTTTTATGGAGATATTCACCAAGTTCAGCTCATGGGTCGGAGGGGAAGGTTACTCCAGCCTCATCCTGAATGGGCTTTAACTAGACTGTGGCAATAGTAGTGATCTCATATCTCTTGCCTGAATTGGAGAAAGTTACCTGGTTTAAGCCATCATCAGCTCATGCTACTCTGTGGGCAATGGGATCTGTTTAGCCAATCAGATTAAAAGAAAGGCATTTTCTCTTTTTCCCCCCTTCTTTTTTTTGGTGTGTGTGTGTGTGTGTGTGTGTAATAGTACACTTTATTGAAAGTTTGAAGGGGAACCTGAAGAAGGTGGAGAACAGGTTTACATCATGCAAACACAATTTAAAATTGAACATCCAAACAGTTTTGTTAAGCAAGTTTTTGAATAATTGGGGAAGAAACTAATTTGCTCTCTGCTGGGTATAAATGAGGACACTGTGCCTTGTTATTACTGGTAATGATGATTCTGTGTGCTGGGGAAACTTGTAGAAAGAAATCCACGCTGTGAAAGGCAAACAGTGAGATGGGACTAATTTGAGTTGTTAAATCAGCCAACCCAGTAGCCTTTTATTATATGACATAATGCATTTTATTATCACTTAAGTCAGTTCAAAAGCATCCTAACTGGTAGCACTACCAGTGGAAACAAATGGAAATAACAATGAAATTTTAAGATCTTTCTAAGCTAATGGACATTATGTAAATATACATTACTGGATCACATACTTCTTAAGATTATTCCCATCTGTGAGTAGAGTGTAGTGTTTCTGTTCAGGTTCATGTTCTTAGGAGGCTCTTTAGCTTTCTATACAAGAGTTTTCTGATATTGAAGACCATGGACCTTGTTGAAGCCCTGTAGCCACAACGTATAATTGATGAATTCAGGTATGTGAACAAACTCCTTTCCCCAGAATGTGACTTCTCTTTACTTAAAAATATACTTTCAAATAAGAGCTGGGGTGAGCCTTGGGGGTAGAGTGCTTGCCTAGCATGTGCAAGCCCTGAGTTTGAGCATCAGCACTTAAAAAAGAATAACCTCAATAAAACCAGAACATCAGGACTATTTTTACTTAAATAACTCTTGGTGTGACATTGTAGTTATATTCTCAGGATCATTGTCTTTTTTCATAGAAGAGTTTCCAAAACCATTTTTAGTTGAATTCCATACTGTCCTCTATATTGGCCCCCATTGCCTGAAAAATAAACAGCTTTCAGTATGAAGATTAGCAACACCTGAGCAGTCTATTTTTGAAATGAAGAATATTATCAAGTTCTCCAAAGAAAAGTGTATTTCCCCCAAAGGGTGACTTGAGTGATTCATAAGAATAAACTCTGTGTTTTTATTTACATGACATTCTAGAAAATAAATTAATATAAGCATACTTTGGATCATTTGCATCTTGTAATTAAAACTGGTCCACAGCTTCCCTGCCTGAGATCATGTTTGTGCCTCCAGTAGAGTTGATGCCAAGTGATACTTCTTGAATTGTTGCCAAGTGCTGAGAAAACACTGGTGGGCTTGATACACTAAGGGTGTTTTTCTCACCAAACGAAGGCCAAACACACTCTCGACAGGCCATGTGAGCTAGGTGTCCCAGTAGTCCAATTAGAGGGAAATGGAAAATTGAGTCATCAAACATTAGCATGCCAAACTTAAATGAACTTTCATCTCAGCACCCAATTCCATATTAACGTTGCAAGTAGGACTTAGTTTCAAACAGTAAGATTTGTCATATGAAATCAAAGTTGTTAGCTTGGCTTGCTTAATAGCTTTTGTTTGTATTTAATTGAATTTGTTTGAGATAGGTGAACATACAAAAGCTATAAGCATATAGTTTTTATATTCTAATTATCTAAGTACATATTTCATAACATCTCAGTTTATTAGGAGCAAGCTACATCTATCTTTATTCCTCGGTTTCCTAATCTTTAAAAGCTGGTACTTGTATTATCTACTTAGATTTTTCGAGGATTAAATTATTTAATATACGTGATATACTCAAGAGTATGTGGAATTACAGTAAACATTCTGAGTTAAGTCTACTCTAACTGCTACTGATACCTTGACTACTATTACAAATTAAACAACTTAAGCCCACACTTCAGGTTCACCATGAGATTTTCCATTTACAGGGATATACTAGAGTTTGTATCCGCCCATAACTAAAAAAAATAAATATTAAAAATTCTCTCTCTCTCAAAAAAAAAAATAGTGTTAGAGTTGGATATCTTCCTTTTCTCAGTTCCTGCTAGAAATGTAGCATCAAATCTGTGGCCCACGAATAGCAAAAGTGAGGTTATTGCAATAGATCTTTTGGGGACTTATTTTTTTCTGTTCCTATCCATATTTTCCTTTCTTGTTTACTCACACTTAATTTATGAGGTCTTGTTGTAGTTTACATGTCTTTTAAAGCCATCTTAAGTCCATTTTGGAACAGAAGATGTGGTACTAAAAAATCCACATTCGCTCTTAGATTGTGGGAAGTAGGGCATTTAATAGACACTAAAGCTCACTGGGACATACTACCACACACAGGAAGGATCTCAGAACTCATTTCCTGGACTGTGAGATATTTTCTCAGGAGTAGGAGTATAATATAATTGACCACAATTATCTTCTGTCCATTTTGTGAATGTTGCAAGTGTTTATTCCAGTTCCATAAAAATCCCTCATGTAGTATTCTTTTCATGTTTTTTTTTTTTAACTCTCTCACAATGAGTTTATTTAGGAGACTTAATGTTTGTCTACTTTTTATTTGGACATCTGATGTTTTGATAATTTATTTTTTCTTCAGAAGAAACTATAGGTGTTTATGGTAAAAATGCTGTTTTTCAGGTCCAAAAGAACAGAATATTATTCGTGATGACAGTTAAATAATTTCCGTTTCCTGATCTTTCTGCTCCATTTTCTGGGCCAAATTTCAAGCTCAAACATTTTGTGCTGAGATAAATGCATACCCTGCAGGAGATTTTTCGCTGCCTATTAGAATTTGTTAAGTGAAATGAGAAATAACATGATTCATCAGGTGTTGAAATTTGCTACTTATAGTCCTTGGGAAAAAAAATACCTATCAGTATATTCAGAACTATTTTGCTTTAAAGCAATTATCACTTCGTGTTAGGAGGTGAGAAGGAAGAGAGAAAGGAAGTGAAAAACTTCACTTGTAAGCGTCATCCATATCTGTAAGAATGATTATTCCCCAATTAAAATTTCCTACTCAACCTCACATTCAACTTGTATCTAATCTTTTTTTTACCTCCAATTGTATTTATTTGATGAGTGACTTATAAGTCAATATGAAGTGAAAAAAAATGGAACTTTAGGATTTCTAAAGGTTAAACTTCGTTTCTTTGTGCTCCCCCACATCCAACCAGTTCATATATAGTAAATGATTATTCTTTTATTAATACCATAATTTCTGCCTGCCGGACTTGCCTGTAGCCTAAGAGCAGAACTTTTATTCTTGCCAGGTTACTTCCTTTTGCTTTATATGATCAAGCTCAACCTTTTGCTAGCAAAACAAAGTTAGCGAGCTATGAAAGGCTTTTCATAGTATCTTTGTATAACTCAATCACCAATTTTAAATATCCTTGAGATTGAAACACAGCAAATAATTTTGATACATAGAGGTTTGGTCTATGAATCAGTCTAATACAAAAATAACATATGGTAAAAGGATATGATTAGTATTAATAGAAGTATCTGATGTGTTTACCAATCTATTCCCTCCACATCTCATGGATTATTACCCTAAGAATAAATGTGTCCCTCCCACTTCCATCGAATCCTGACAGCAAAGCTTTTAAATTCAAGAACTGAAGCTCTGTAAGTGAGACAGGAAATATTTGAAGACTTAGGCAGACCTCTTCAGTGGGTCTCTATGGCGTGTCTTGAGAAAATTCTCTTATTGGCGCTGATGTTCTATTTGAATAGATGGATTCTTCTTAGATAAAAAGTTCAGAATTGTTCATGGGAATTTAAATGCTCCTTGAAAGGTTACATTAAGGCTTTTAATCATTGAAATTTATTTAGCAAGTTTTTTTAAAAAATGAATACATGTTCCTTGTTTAAAAAGCAAATTAAAGCAGGGGTATAGGGGAAAAAAGTTTCTTTCCCTACCCATACTCAAATTCCAACCCATGTTTTTGTATCTTCCAAAGATATTCTTTGCATATATGACCATCTACTTTCAGATTAATTTTTTCCAATGGAACAATCTATATATGCCTGACTATCTAGAGAAAGAGAGAAGAAAGGATAAGAGTATTTTCCTCTAAATATTTTATTTCATGCCAAGAGAAAACCAATATTAATGGCATTAATAGCCTTTAATCAGTGCACTGATAAAAAGCAAAAACTATGTTTCCTTGTTTGTTTTTGTACCAAGGACTAAACCTAGGGCTCTTTACCATGAGCTACATCCCCAGCCCTTTTTATTTATTTTTTTAAATTTTGAGGCAGGATATCACTAAGCTGCGTAGGGTCTCACTAAAAAGCTGAAGCTGCCCTTGCACTTGTGATCCTCTTGACTCAGCCTCCTATTTACTGGGATTACAGGCATGTGCCACCACACCTGGATGTTTGATTATTTAAAATGAGGAGATAGTCTATACATTTTTGTCAAACGTCTTCTTGCTAAACAATACATGATTGATTCTCTAAAAAAAACACAAAACAAATTTAAAAACTATAAATGTTACTTTTTTCTTTTTAATAACTATATATAATATTCCTTGGAATGGATATACCATTACTAATTGCCACTGAAACAATGTAATATTTATTGAAAAATTCTTACACAGTAGTCTTACATTCAAATGTGTTTTCTTTGATATCTTAATATCAGAGCTGTTATTATTTACTATTTAAATTCTTAAAAGTGAGATTGCTGGGTGAAAGGATATGTGTACACTATAGTCTTCAGCATTTTTTTTAATGCTCAGATTTTAAAGTGCGACAAGCCCCAAATGTCTGGCAACAGTGTTTGAGTTTGATTATTTTTCCACCTCTTTGAAAGCAATAGAGTTTGTTTTTCTTTGTCATTTGCCTGCTGCTGTTATTTTTATTTGCTCAGTAGGGTGAATATTTTATCATTATTGGCCACAATAATTTCTTCTTTTGGGAATTAACAATTCATATCCTTTGTGAATGTTTTATTGGCTGCTTGTGTTTTGTTATCATCACAAATACTATTATTATCATTAATATAGAATTCATTATGTATTGGTGGTATAATTGGTGGCCATATAGTTTGCAAAGATATGTTTCTTGCCGGGTGTGGTGGCACACACCTGTAATCCCAGAAGCTCAGGAGGCTGAGGGAGGAAGATTGCGAGTTCAAATCGAGCCTTAGCAACTTAGTGAGGCCCTTAGCGGCTCAGCAAGACCCTGTCTCTAAATAAAATATAAAATTGTGCTGGGGATGTGTCCCAGTGGTTAAACACCCTGGATTTAATCCCTGGTACAAAAATAACAACAACAAAAAAAGATATTTTCCTCATCATTGAATGACATGAGGGCAATTGAGAATAATGTCCAATTCCTGGAACCAGACTATCTAGGTTCAGATTCAGATTCCAAGTTTATTATTCAGTGGTGTTTAATCTGGAGCACTGTGTCATGATAATATTCATTTTTCACCTCAAGTTTTTGGTGTAATGAATCATCTTGGAAAGACTAACAATGAAATGTCCTTGCATATCTAGGATAAGCTCAAATTATTGCTCTTTTCTTGTATTTCTGGATTAACTAGTAGCTTATTTGTTATTTTGTATCTATGTTGATAGGCAAGACTGACTTTCTTGTTTGAACTCTATTGGGTTTTGGGTTTTGTCAGTAGAGTGTTACTTACCACATAAAATGGAGATTAATACATTTTTATGAGCAAAAGTACACTAAATAACATGGTTTATCAGTATTTTAAGATTAACTCTATCTGTAAAACCATCTGGCCCTGTAGTTTTCTAGAAGGTATATCTTTTGTTATCTTGTATGATTATTGGTCTGTTTTGGTTTTCATCGTTAGGCTAACTTTTCTAATTATATTTTGCTGGAAAATTACCACTTCTCTAAGGATTTTATAATTTTATAATTATAAATAAATTTATAATTTTATTCCCACAAAGTTGCCCAAAGTTGCACAAAGTTGTTCCTCAACAGCTTCTATACCCTTTTTCTTTCTTTCTTTTAAAATTTTTTTTTTAGTTGTAGATGGACACAATATCCTTGTTTTATTTATTTATTTTTGTATGTGGTGCTGAGGATTGAACCCAGTGCCTCAGGCATGTGAGGCAAGTGCTCAGCCACTGAGCCCCAGCCCCAGCCCTCTATATCCTTTTTCATATCTACTCTTCAATTTATCTTTTTAAAAATGTATATATTTTACTTTAATGTTTTTTTCCTAATCAGGCTCAACCCTGCTTTTGGGGTTTGTTTTTCTTTTAAGAATGAGCTTCTGTTTCAGATTGCTTTTCCAATAGGAGTGAGTTAGTAAAGGGAAGAGGGTGGAACTCAGGCAGAGAGGAGAGCCAGTACAGAGGAAGGTCCCACCATGGGTGGGAGGGAGGGGAGTAACCACCGCTCTGCTCTGCTCACAATTTTGCCCATAATGAGTACTTCAGGGTTTAGATAAAGTCATTGCTTTCTAGCTAACAGATTGTCAAGGGCAGCTTGGCACAGTGCTGGGATGGCAGAGATTTCAACTAGCATGGCAACTCTGATAGGAAGCTGCTGCCTGCTTCTTTGTGCTGAGAAAGATACTGAAACCATGTTTTGGACAATAAATTTAGTTATTAGATTTGAGTTCAAGGTTTGGCTGTTATTTACTAGCTGTCTCTGGCATATTCCAGGCCTCAAACAACAATTTCTTGAATGATTCTCTACTGAGTGCTCTTAAACTCACTGAGCCTCCCATCTGCATCTGTAGAATGAGATGGTAGTAACAACAGCATGAGTTTATTGTGAAGATTAAATAAATGAGTGTTTTTGCATGCAAATGTTTTCTGAATTACAGAATACTATGCAAATGTAAAATATACAGTCTGAAAGTATATGAATTAGACTATTGGACTATTAAGCCATCTATTGAACACTTACTGTGGTTTTGTTTCCCTGGTCCTTGTTTAACAGTTTATCATTCAATAAAAAGTTATTTAGAAAATAAATTTCAGCAGCAACAGGCTGTTCATTGGGATTTGAAGCAGCATATACAGTTTACCTGATGGTAAAATGTGACCCCAGGGCTTCCTCAGTCCCTGAATGTTAACTTTGTATATATATATATTTTTTTTTTCTAATTTAGTAATTAGGTCAAACAACATTTCTGACCATAAAACCACACATTGATCTAATTTAATATATTCCACTCATTTGAGCTCTTACAATTTCATCTGCTTGGATAATAAGGAAGATTATTCTGATTATTAAATCTCTGAAATATGATTTTCTCCTTCCCTACATTTAGATTTCCTTGTTTGTATCTAATTTGGCCAAGAAAAAATATCCCATCATTTTGATTTCAAGCTCTCCCAAGACTACCAGCAATTGGATGCCTAAAATAACTGTAACAAAATAAATAGCTCCAAGTCAACAAGTCATGCCTGGTGTAATCAGAAGTAAACATGGGGAGATGCAGTCATGAAGCCAAGGCCTTCAAAACTTTGAGGTTTATGTCTGATTTTCCTAGAGAATCATTCATGTGTTCACTTTAAACCCTAGTGACTCACTCAGTTGCTTTATACATAGTTTAGGACAACAGTTGTCCTAATCAAGAAAAGCCATCTACATCAAATATTACCAAAAATCAAAGTGGTAAAAAAACTGTAGCAGATATGCAGGTTGAATAAGTCTAGATAGAGATCTAATATACAACATGGATACTACAGGTAATAAAATTGTACTAGATGCTGTGTAGGATTCATGCTAATGAGTAGATCTTAGCTTCTTTTGCCACAAAACAACAATAATAGGTAACTATGTAAGAGTATGTATATAATTTTAAATCTTAAATTTACATATAAAAATTCATATATATAATCTTAAATTTTTATATATGCATGAATTTGCCCCACTATAGTGACCATTTTACTATCTGTATGTATCCCATAACATAATGTTGTACATCTTAAACATATTCTCTATTAAATATACTTAAAAATAAAACTATATTTAAGAACAATAAAACGTGTTTATTTTCAAAAAAAAAAAGAGCTCCATTTTAGTTTTAACATGTTAAACCTTAGCCTACACTCAGTTTATCCTCAAGCAGAAACACTATTATACTGAAGGTCATTTTAAGGTCAGCATTATTTTTCAGCAGTAGCACTGTTCACAGGCCTCTCTTAAATTGGCAGTTGTTGTCATTTTCCCTTCTTTTTTCTTCTCCTTTGACCTGAAAATCACAGGGCAAGGCCATTGATGCCTAAGCTTTATCAGGCTGCCCTCGAGTTATAGCCATGACTCAGTCTCAAATTCAGAAAAGGAAAGCTCAATGATTAACAGAATCAGGGAGAAGGGCTGTCTTGGAAGCCTGTTACCCGGTTCCCAGAAAGTGCCACTTATTCACTTAAAAAGTTTAGGGTTTGAGTATCAGCATGCAAAGCTCTTGACTCCACATAACTCACTAGCTTGTCACTCCTGGGTATTAGATCAGCTTGTCCATCCAGGTCAGAGGTCATGAAACCCGTAGACAGAGGCTGTGTCATCCTCACTGGGACATCCTGCTCCCTGGACCTTCTAACTGGGGAGCATTTCTCATTTCACCTCACGGGGAGTCTCCAAACTATCCTGTTTGTGGAGAAAAATCCTCTTTCAGGAACTTTAAATGACTCTTGGAAGAACCATGGCTTACTTACTGGAGGGACTTCTGTGAAATAATGCAAAGTGCCTAGACTGTATTTTCAGGAAAGGAAAGTTAGAGCATCAACTTGTTCACGTATCACATTTGATAGTCAATCTCAAATGTATTTATATTTAACTTTGGGAGTATTTCAGTGCAATATTTTAGAACCATACATTATAAGGGCATAAAACCGATTCCCTTTTCCTGTCTTCTCATTTATGACCCCCCAAAGTGTAAAATAACTCATACTGAACCCAGAAAGCAATTATAAATATCTTTGACTTGGATTCCACCTTGACTGGAAAGATAAACAGCTGTTTATTATTGTTTGTGCCTTAATTATAAACTTTTAAAAAAACTGAAGAAGATATTTGTCATCACCAGTGTATATTTCAAAACCACTTCTAATTGAGGTGATTTATAATAAACATATGCAGTTAAAATTAAAAGTTTTAATTTTTAAAATCAAACAAATTTTAAGTTCATCTCATGGACAGTAGTTTTATGAACTAAATTAGAAGGTTTGCCAGAAAGGAGAAACAGTGCTATAAATGATTTTGTTAGTCTTAGTAAAAAGAATTTTATATTAAAAACATTAACAAAATCTGCCTTATGCAGGAGAAATCTAACACTTTAGAAGTTATAGAATTGGCCAATAGAGTTCCAAGCATTTGCTGCTCATGCTGCACAAACTAGTGCAAAATAATAATGGTGATAATTTTAAAGACATCAGTTTAGCCAAACTATCATTTATATAACTCATAAAAGTGCTAAAATTATATTTAAAATCAATTTAAACTACCATCTCTAATAATTGAGCATATAACTTACAGTTATTAGAGTTATAAATTGGGTTAGGCCTGTATTATTTGATTCTTAGGTTTGTGGGTTTTCATAAAACATGACACAAAGCCCTTTAGAATAATCAGAACTACTGAGGGCTAGCAGTGCATACAAAGGACTGGGGTTTTGTTAGAGACAGTTGAATACAACCCAGAAATTCAATGCTGCAATCATACCATTTGTACCACTCAATTATTTACAAAACATCTGGATCTGAGCACATTTAGTCATGGACCCAAATTCATTAACATATCTTAATTCTGAGGCTACACAATTGGTCTGGTTATAAACATTTTCTTCTCCATATTGGTGTTAGACTGGTGATATTTCACCATATGACAAAAAAATTTGGCTAAGTTGAGGCTTTAAAAATTATTCTTACTTTTTTGCAATCCTACCTGTGGCACTGACAGCAAGTGTGTGCAACCACATCTTAACCATTGACCAGTTTTCCAGTTTTACAAATTCTCAAGTGTTAGATTTTTCAGTTAAAAGGCAAATTTTGTGAGTGGCCTTTCTCTTATTAAATCCTTTAATATTAATGAACAAGGAAGTATTCATTAATCTATTTAGAAGAAAAGATGTATAATCCTAGACTGTACAGTGCTTAGAAGTTTTTGTCTTTTAACAGAATTGCTAGACCTGTGCATGATTTCAAGCAATGTTCATATTATAGTCATTAACCGAAAAATAAAGACAAAAATATGCCATTGTATTCACCATGTGAAAAATAAAATCTCGTAATATCATAGGCATGGAAGTTGCTTATCATTTCACATTTAGTGCTTTGTTTGAAACTGACCCATGACCCATTTGAGATCAAAGTTCATGCAACTGGCAAGTAATGGTTGCATTATTGTGTGTCTCTGACATGTGAAATACACAAAAAAGGAATTCATAGAGATAAATTGTTTGGAATGAGCAAGTACTCTCTAAGCTTTAAAGACTTTCTCAAATTCAAATGAGGATAAAGAAAGAGAAATTATTAAAGGTATCCAGTTTTAGTCTTTCTCCCCACCACCCCCCGGCAAACGCTTGGGATTCCTAGTTCTTAAATATTTTTATGCCTTCCAGAGTGAGTTTCATGGTCCAAGACGCACACAATCACTAGACATGACAGAACTTTTCGTAGTGGACTACTGCTATATTTCAGCTATGTAATAATGTGTTAAGAGGCTTTTATGTCTAGGCTTCAATCTCAACTATGATTTACCATATTTGGTGGAGAATGTGAAGGGAGGCAAATAAATTCAGAATTGGAAAACAGTGTTCCTTGTAACCTGCACATGGCCAAAGTTACTTCCATGTACATCTCTGTGCCATGCACAGGCCAGTTTGGCAAGGAGGGGGAAATCTCATGTTTCACCAGAAAATCCACAGCTGCGTAGGGTTCCTTATTGCTGCCTTTCCAAGCCAAGCAGGAATGGGAAAGTTTTTTTTTTTTTTTCCTCTCTCTCTCTCTCTTTTCACCATTTTCTAAAGGAAGAAGAGCTTCTTATAGGCTTTTGGGAGAAGAGGTAATGGCTTCCAGGAAGATATTCCACATTTGAGAGGTTGGTTGTTGGGCTCAGTATGGCTAGGAAGGGGCCATATTTTGGGCTTAATTCACATCTCTGTGCTAGTAGATATCTTGGAAAAGTCACCTGTTTTTGTGATTCAAATTATATTAGAACAGCCATACCATTTGCCTGTGGCTACTTTCATAATACAACTGTAGAGTTGAGAAGTTGTAACGAACTGTTTTATGCTATCGTCCAGGTATTTTTATTACCTCCAAATTCATGTGTCAGAGGATTAATCCCCATTGTAGCAGCACTGGAAGGTGGGTCCTGATGCGAAGTGTTCAGGTTATGATGGAGTCCTCATTTTGCTCTTACTGTCCTTACAAAAAGGGTATGTGGAAGTAGGTTTGCTTTCTCCTGCTGTGTGAGGACTAGCATTTCTCCCCTCCAGAGGATATAGGCACCATCTTGCAAGACCCTCATCAAACACCAGATGCCAGTGCCTTGATCTTGGACTTCTCAGCCTTCAGAAATGTGACAAATAAATTTTTGTTCTTTTTAAGTTACCTAGTCTTAGGTATTCTATTAAAGCTATACAAAACAGACTTAATCTTATTCTATCACCATCCCCAAGGACATCAACCTATTAAAATGTTTCTAAGGCAAAATTAATTATAATTTACATGAATAAAATCTCAGCAGATAAGTGACAGATGTTTTTTAGTAGGTACTTTCTCCAACCCTACTGATATCTTTAGCTTCATACAGCCTTTGTTTAAGCCCATTTTTAATAAACTGAAGATAATATGCTTGCTTATTTCTCTATTTACTGTTTGGGTTGTCTTTTCCTTTCCTAGACCACCCCTTGTACCTGGGAAATTCCTACTGTCCTTAGGACTTAGCCCAAGTTTCCCCCAAGATGTTTATTCACCATTGAAGCATTTTCCAGCATACTGCCATCTCATCCCATTATTTTTCTTGTGGATACTTAATTCTGAGTATCACAGTATATACTATTCACTTTATTAAAGTATTTATTACATTATAAATATTGATCACACTATATTATAATTATATTTCCTCCATTAAGATTTATACTTTGAGAGTGTAAATCATCTTTCCTTACTATTACATCACCAGGGCCTAGCATGGTGCTTGGCATGTAGTAGGTGAATAATGTGTAATGAATCAATATTTATTAACCTTCTTTAGTCTAACCTCTCATAAGCAAAATTCTGGATACCTATTTCACATCCACACATAGAGAATTTCTTTAGAAAATTTCTTTGAATATAGTGAAAGGAAAGTGGGTGAGTATCTACAATTTTACCCTTGTCTGTTAAAACCTCATGTTCTGAGCATTGCTAATAGTCATCAAATTTCAAGATAATTTTTTTCCTGTGGTGAAAAGTCACCAACAAGGTCATGTGCTTAGAAAGTATGTACTGTAGTTTTTGTAAGCTCAGGTGTGCCAAGGCATTGATAATGTGGGTAGTATTTTTCAAGAATGAAATGTTTCTGAATAATTTTCCCATTACATCAGTATACAGAGCATTGAATCCTACAATATTAAACAAATCCTTCTTTTTTATTTAACTATACCGGAAAGCTTTATAGAATTATATATTATTCATGCAGGACTTTATCATGGAAGTAGCAAGTTGAGGACTCCAATACAAAACACTATTAATGTTACTAAGTTTTGGAGAACAGGGGTATCCTGATCCCTATTTTACCATGGGCTAGACTTTTCTCAATCAAGTTAAAACTTAGTGGGTTGGGGATGTAGCTCTGTGATAGAGCACCTGCTTAGGATGTGTGAGGTCCTGGATTCAACCTCCAGCACACCAAAAACAAACAAAAAAACCCAAGTTAAAATTCACATTACTGTTAATGCCACTTCTGAAAACCAGCCTCAGTCAGCACTCATCATTAAATAGAAGAATGCAAGAATGCATTCAGACAGATTGTAAGGTATTCTGCAGTTAGTAGAGGACAAGAAGACAAAGGATGAATCTCCACCCCTGGACAATGAAAGGACATTTTTTTTCTTAGTTGACCAAATGACAACAAAGTGACATTTATTGTTTGTTTGGCTTAGCATTCACTTTCTCTTCTTTTGGTACATTTTCTCCTCCCTCAGAGTGCATGTGGTTTTGGTGGATCTGACTCTATACTTACTCACCCTAGACTCTGGATTCATGTCCTAGACAGAGGCAATCAACATTTCCATCACAGTGACTGGTTCAAGAATGGGCATATGCCTCTCAGCCAGTCCAATAAGTCTCATTCCTCTAATGATAAAATATGCCAGGACTTTCCAAGGGCTACCACGTTGACTGGGCCTGCCTGGGAATGCTGTTACTGCAGGATAGAGAAAAGCTAAGGGATGTAGAGTGCTTGCAGCAATATTCAGTGGTACTGAAACTAGGACTTCCTTTGGCTTTTTCAGTTATTCTTTTTTATTGGTTCTTTTTAGTTATAGATGACAGCAGAATTCATTTTGATATAATTATACAAGTATGTGATATAATTCTAGTACATGATGGTGGAATTCATTGTGTTGTTTTCATATAGGTATATGGAAAAATTATGTCAGATTCATTCCACTGGCTTTCTTTTTCCTCTCTTCTCTCTCTTCCTTCCATTTCCCATTGTCTATCCTACCGAACTTCTATTCTTCCACTCAGCATCCCCCTTTTTGTGTGTTAGCTACCATATATCAGAGAAAACTTTTGGCTTTTTGAAACTGGCTTATGTCAATTAGCATGATAGTCTCCATATCCACCCATTTCCTGGCAAATGTCATAAATCATTCTTCTTTATGGTTGAGTAATACTTCATTGTGTATATATACCACAATTTCTTTATCAATTCATCTGTTGAAGCACACCTAGGTTGGTTCCAAATCTTAGTTATTGTGAATTGTGCTGTTATAAATATTGAAGTGGCTGTATAGCTACTGTATGCTGATTTCAGTTCTTTCAGATATATACCCAGGAGTGGGATAACTGGGTCAAATGGTGGTTCCATTCCAAGTTTTCTGAGGAATCTCCATACTCCTTTACAGAGTGGTTGCACCAATTTGCAGTCCCACCAGCAATGTATGTATGTGACTTTTTCCTCCACATACTCGGCAACATTTATCATTACTTTTTCTCTTTCACCGGGGTACTGAGGATTGAACTCAGGGACACTCAACCACTAAGATACATCCCAGCTCTATTTTGTATTTTATTTAGAGACAGGATCTCACTGAGTTGCTTAGCGACTCACTTTTGCTGAGGCTGGCTTTGAACACACAATCCTCCTGTCTCAGCCTCCAGAGAGGCTTTATTGTTACTTATATTCTTGATAATTGCCATTCTGATTGAAGTGAGATGAAATCTCGGTGTAGTTTTAATTTGCATTTCTCTAATTGCTAGAGATGTTGAACATTTTCACATATTTGTTGACCACTCATATTTCTGTAAAGTATTTGCTATTCTAATCAATAAATAACTGATTAACCTAATCAATAATTAACTGATTAACCTAATCAATAACTGATTAAACTGAGTCATGATTTCCACTGGTTACAACCAAAATGTTTTGTCAACTCCAACCTATAAATAATACTGTAATAAAATTAAAAAGTTACTGGGAAAATTCCAAGATGTTCAAATAATGGTAAAGTAAAATAAAACATAAAGAGAATGAAGTTAAATATCTTTGAAAGCTAGGTGTGGTGATGTACACCTATAATCCCAGTGACCCAGGAGGCTGAGGCAGGAGGATTGTAAGTTTAAGGCCAGCCTTAGCAACTTGGTGAGGCCCTAAGCAACATGGTGAGACCCTGTCTCAAAATTAAAAAATTAAAATTTTTAAAAAGAACCTGGGGAGGTAGCACAGTGGTAAAGCAATCCAGATACCTACCCCCCCAAAAAAGTGTATGTGTATATATATCTATATACACAAATATATCAACAAATATGTGAAAAATGTTCAACACCTCTCTATATATTATGTATACACATATAAATGTGTATACACACATTTATATGTTTTCATAAATATATATTGTTATAAATAAATATAAATATTTTATTAGTCTATTTAAAAAGTTATATATAATCATGTATTATATACATTTATGTATTTATATATACCTTTTAAAATTTTTTATTGATTAATTAATTTTAATTAGATATATATGACAGCAGAATGCGTTTTGATTCATCGTACACAATTACAGCACAACTTTTCATTTCTCTGGTTGTACATGATGTAGCATCGCACCATATGTGCAGTCATGCATGTACCTAGGGTAATGATGTCCATCTCATTCCACCATCTTTCCTGCCCCCATGCTACCTCTCCTCCTGTCCCTCGCCTGCCCCCCCTGAAGGATCAGCATCCACTTATCAGAGAGAACATTTGACCTTTTGTTTTTTGGGGATTGGCTTACTTCACTTAGCATGATATTCTCCAACTCCACCCATTTACCTGCAAATGCCATAATTTTATTCTCTGTTAATGTTTCATTATCTATTCATCTGTTGAGGGGCATCTAGATTGCTTCCACAGTTCAGCTATTATGAATTGAGCTGCTATGAACATTGATGTGACTGCGTTACTATAGTATGTCCTTTGGCTATAGACCAAGTAGTGGAATAGCTGGGTCAAATGGTGGTTCCATACCAGGTTTTCTAAGGAATCTCCATACTGCTTTCCAGATTGGTTGCACAATTTGCAATTTTTTGAAGGCAGTTTCAAAAATTACCCATATTGCCTTGGGGAAAAAACTCAATGGGGAGTGTGAGAAGAAAATGTTACTGAATTTTTGTTTTTTAATTCCACAATTTTGAGTATAGCATAGTATAAAGTATTTTAGGTATATACAGGGCATTAATATTTTGAATATAATAATTAATAATTAAGTACTGGTATAATTTTTCTTTACATGTTTTAAAATGGTTAATTCATTCTTTTAAAAATTTGTTATGAAATATTTCATATGCATGCAAATACATGGGAAACATAAAGCATAAATATAAAAAATGACATACAACAAACACCTGCAAACCTACCTGTGTGTTTAAGAAATATGTTATTACAAGTAAGTCGAGGTTCCTTGAATCCCTCGCTAGCGAATCCCTCTTTCTCCCTCCTATAGGTAGTTCTGAAATTCTTGTTGTCATTCCCATACATTTTTTCATACTTCACTATATGAATGCCTAAACAACACATATTGTAATTTAGCATGTGTCTAAGTTTTATAGAAGTGAAGTAAAACTGTATGTTTTCTTCAACTTGCCTTTTAAGATGAGCATTACAAGATTCATTCATTTTTAATAAAGTATAATATTCTATTTCAAGTTCTTAACAGGTTGGGAATCTGTTGGGGTAGAGGGAAATCTATGAAATGGAATTTTCATTAATGTTTAGCAAAAATTTAGCATTTCCTCTGATTATAAAGTAGACTACTAACCAAAATAGTATGTTTTTGTCACCAGTAGAAATCACAGACATTTCCATATTACGTTGTGATTGATAGAACTCAAAATACAGATAGAGCTCATTATTATGTTGAAAGTGTTTGCTACTATAACTTATTATTTTATGTGTTAATAAAACATATTACTATAACATGTTTTTAGGATGGTGATACTAACTATATTTCAATTTAATTTCTTTGTCACCCTTTGTATTTTATATAAAGGCAATAAAAATGTTTAAACAATATCCTCAGAAGAGCTCCATAGCCCTCTTCAGACTTCCAAAGAGTTCCTTCACACAGCGTTAAGAACCTTTGTTCCCAAGCATTTCACTCCTAAAGAGAAAAGAACATGTACATTTGCGCAAATACTTCTATGAAAATGTTTGTAATGTTTTGAACAACTGATAATAATAAAATATAAAAAATTTAAAAAGAAAGATTATAATCCAACAAGAATAAGATAAAAAAAAGAAAATGTTCATGGCAGACATTTCTAAACATAAACTGATTGTAAACCACATAAAAATATTCAACTAAATGCAATGAATTTCCAAATCAACTTCTCTTTAATCATGCTAAAAAGAAAGAAAGAAAGAAAGGAAAGTTCACACTCTAATGAGAGTATGACAGTCCGCACAAAATAAGTGATGGAGGAATAGTTAGAATAGAAAGGGACAGTGTGATCAAAATATCTTACTTTACAAATTTAAAAAATACGTGTGACCATGTGTAGCCATTTCTTTTTTTTAAAAAAAATATATTATTTAGTTGTAGATGATCACAGTACCTTTATTTTATGTATTTATTTTTATGTGGTGCTGAGACTAGAACCCAGTGCCTCACGCATGCTAGGCAAGTGCTCTATCACTCAACTACAACCCCAGCCCTATGTAGCCATTTCCAAGCTCCTCTCAGGGCCTTGGAAGGGGTTAATGCAAGTGAAAGGACCAATACTTAAGTAGTCTGTGACCCTAGTTGGGAGAGAGAGGTCCAATTTTTATTATTTTTTTGTGCAAATAACAAATCGCCTCAGAACATTTATTGAAAAGTCCATTGTTTCCTCTTTAGATCTGCAATGACAAATGCCATATATTGTTTCCACATAACTGCAAACTCACACTCATATGTATCCACTGAATGTACTGTTCTGGCTTTCCTTCATGGTTGATGCATGCACGTGCACAAGTGCACACACACACACACACACACACACACACACCTTTAATGGACTTGGTTTCCTACTTTTTGAACTGAATGTTTGTCTTTTGTATGAAGTCCTGCAAATTGTATAGCTAGTATGTGATGCCTTTGTTAAACTTGCTGATTTTTTAATGATTTCTTTTACTTTCTATAAGCCCAATAATTCTAGAAAATCAAGCTTAATGATAAATCTAGTTGTCTTGCAGGAAGAAGGCCTCCCAGAAGATGTAGTGTTCCATACGATTAGAAGCACATGTCTCTGTCCTTAGAGTTTTAGATTTTCATTTTGGAAATACCTGGTAAGTTTTGGAAGTCATTTATTCTTAGTTTTATATTTTTGAAATATTTTTGAAAATTTCTAAATTTATTAAATACCACATATTGTGGATAATTCTGATATCTAAAATCTTTGTAATTTGATTGTATTTATTGTTTATGATTATTCACAAGGTTCTGCTTTCTCACCACATTAGTGATTTTTTTTCATTGTGAACATGTTCCTTGAGCATCAGTTGGAATTCTTTGAAGCCTGACTTACAATGAGTTTTTTTTTTTTTCTTTTTTTCCCTTCCTGGAGATGATATGGATTTGGTTCTGCCAGATGTGTGGGAACACTTTTAATCCAAGACCACTTTAAAATTAATTTTGGCTTGAGGTTTTTTAATCAAACAAAAGTGTAAATTTGGGTCAGAAACTCTTTTTAAAAAAAATTATTTGAACCTTGTAGTTATGCATAGTAGTTGGGTTCATTTTGACAAAATCATACATGTAAGGAATTCAATTTCAATCCCCATTTCTCTCCACCTTTCCCCTGTTCCTTCCCCCTGTTCTTCCTTTTCTACTCTAATGATTTTCCTTTTGCTCCTTTATTTATTTTTGATTTGTATTTTCTACATATACACAAGGGTAAAATTGCCTTTGGTACATTTATATTTGCACATAACCTGATTTGTTAAATGCATTCCATATCTCCTCTCCTTTCCCATCCTTCCTTCCTCCCTCTCATTCTCTACCTTCTACTCCACTGATCTTCCCTATATATTTATGATGTCTGATTCCCCTCACTGCCACCTTCTTCCCCTTATTTTGCTCTAACTTCCATATGTGAGAGAAAACATTTGTTGGGTCAGAAACCCTTGAGAGCCAGATCGTAGTTTCAAATTTGGTAGGACTCCTGTCATCACTACCCTCTGTCAAGAATCAGACCAATAAGAGGGATATATATGTTTACATTTCCCCCTGGTTTACCTTTCCACTGAGGGTCTAGTTATTTAGGAATGGGTCACTGCTTTATGCATAGAGTGCCTATCATGATGTTATGAAAACTTTCTGTATTCCATCACAGACAGATACTTAATGCACTATAAAAGTGTCTAAATCCTCTTAATTTCTGTACATATCTCAAATGGACAGGCAGCAGATAGTTTGTGGACTGATCTACAAACTATACGTTGAGTTTCACAGTCCTATCATTCTTCCCACTTAGGGCGGACCCTAAGCTTTATCTCATGTTCCCGTACACCATATGGCCATCAAAGTGGAAATTCAAGGACTATTGAAGTGGGCAGATGTCTCAGAGAGCTGGGTGGGTTGGATACTCACTGTTTATCTCTGGATTCCTGCTTTCACTTCTGTTCTGACCTCTAAGAACTTCTGTTTCTTACTAGTTCTGTTGAACTGGTGTGTTAAAAGAGGTTCTTCCTGCCCCATGGGCTAATACTCCCTTTCCTAAATGAAATGTATTCATATAACCACCGAAATATATGTGCCAAAGTGTTTTTAACCACATAGTTTATGGCTTAACAATGGCCAAAATTTGAAAATAGTTCTACACTGAAAATAGTATAAATTTTAATTAGTTAATAGTGATTTGCCTGTATACCCATATACTGCATAGTAATAAGAATGCCCAAACTCTTGCTATAAGCAAAAACACAAATAATTCTCAAAACCATAATTCTGAGCCAGAGAAGCCACCTATAAAGTCAAATATATTGCATAATTCCATTTATATAAAGCTTGAAAACAGACAAAAATAATCACCGTGAAGACACAGTAAGTCTTTTTTAAAAAAAATCATTCCTTGGTTCCCTGGATGCTGCTTGTATCAAGTACTCCACTGTATTTTTCTCTAAATGTGTGATTTGTTTGCTTATTTTCATGCAAATGGTATACTTAATTTAAAAGTTTACTTAATAAAAAGTATTTAAAAAAATAGCTTGCTCAACAGCAACAATTTCTCGAGCTGCAAAAGCCTGAGGAGTAGTAAAAGCTAGATCTATAGCACTGGGAAAGAAATTTGGTGACTAGATCCAGAACTAAAAGCCTGAGTGTGTGCAGTGTCTTCAACATATCTCTTTCCCTTTCATTCCGGCACAGACAAGGTCCTGCTCAGTTAGGGTGCAGCTTATGCTAGTAGCATGGCTGGGCCAGTCTCCAGCTGCACTGATCTTTGTGTTAAGTCTTCAACGTACACTTTCCTTTTCATTGTGGATACCTTCTTATACAAAGGTGTTTTGGTCTGAAATAATTTTTTCCTACTCCCCTTCATTTTATCAAACTAAACCCTTATAGATCCTGGCTTTAGTCTCTTCCACAATTAAGCCTCTATTGCCTTTTTTTCCCCCTCTGTCACTTTTATTTCCCATTAGAGTACATATTACTTTTATTACTCCATAACTGATCATAGTAATTGATGTTAATGTCTTTCTCTCTCACTGAAAGTTAAGTTTCATGGAGCAGGAACTGTTTTTCCCCTGTGTCTAACACAGTATGTTGCATGTAATAGTTGGTCAGTTAATATTTGTCAGAGTAAACAAATGTGTGAATGCCCTTTGATACTATCTAGAAACTTCTGTAGACAATTACATTAAAATGTTATGTTAGATATTTATTTAAATCTGGAGAAGACTTAAATTTTTTTTCTCAAACTTTTTTTGGCATTCTGATATTCTATCCTTTGATTCATTGCCCACTCAAATCTCCCCATCACCTTATGCATTCTAGTCTCAGCTACTTCTCTGGGCTCATTCCATGCCACCCTTCCTTTTCTTGCTGCCATTCCTGAGCACAGAACATCCTAGGCATGGTGCTGCTTTAGGGTCTTCAATATTCTTTCTTCTCCTTGGCTGGCTCGCTGTCCCCCACACGTCCACAGGGTGGGCTCTTCTAGATTACTGCAGTTTTGGCTCCCATCTCACTCTTCTAGAAAGGCTTTTCTCAACTCCTCAATCTAAGGTAACTTCCCTGCCCTAGACTCTACCGCCATCATCCTGTTTTATTTCTTCATGGCATTTACCAGTGTCAGAAATTCTCTTGTCTGCTCCATGAGTTTCCTGTCTCCAACACTAGCTTGTAAACTCCACAGTGACAGGCTTAGTATTAAATGTATTTACTGCTAAGCCCATTGCATCTAGCATTTTGACACACAGGAGGTTTTTGATAAAATATTGGTTGATTGAAAGAATGCATTAGCAACTAAGCATTTATCCATCTTTTCAGTATAGAACTGTGCTGTTTGAGAGAATTTTTTGCAGATGGACATAGTCTGAGTCTGCATTGTGTGATACAGTACCTATTACCACATGTAGCTATTGAGGTAAATAGTGTATACTTGAAATGTTGCTAATGTGATTGAGGAACATAATTTTTAATATAGTTTAAGTATCTGCCTATGGCTAGGGCCTACTCTGTTGGTTGGTGCAGCTCTAGAAAACCTAATTTAGGATGGGGGATCAGGAAATTCTTTCAGAAGCCTGAAACTGTAGTGAGAAATGAGGGTCAGGACACTGAGATCTGGAAGCAACATTTTGCTCTACCACAAGACAAACAATTATTGGTGGTACTTTTCTGCTAGGTAGGGTTGTAGACAGTGCGGGGGGAGGGGGCAGAGCCTCTGGAACCAGCCAGGCTGCCTTGCATTCAGGTTTTGTCACAGATTTTGGGCAAGTTATTAACTTTTCCATTCCCTCCCCCTTGTGAAATGGGGATAAATTTTTTTGCCTCTTTAGGTGGTGTTAGGATTAAATGAGGTTAAGGACCTACAGCCTATCTATAGCCTGTGCCCAGCATAGAGCTACAGTGTAATGACTTGTTAATATATCAGACAGATAGATGATAGATATAGGTAGGTAGGTAGGTAGGTAGATAGATAGATAGATATAGATAGCATTGAACCTGTGGGGATTTTAAAAAAATTATAGTTGTAGATAGACAGCATTCCTTTGTTTAGTTTTTTACCTGGTGCTAAGGATCGAACCCAGTGCCTCACACATGCTAGGCAAGCGCTCTGCCACTGAGCTACAGCTATAGCCCCCTTTGGGGATTTTGAAGTAAGGGAGAACAGTAGACCGCTGTAAGTGGCCCCTTTCTACCTGTCTAAACTCGGCTTGGCTGAGAGGAAGAAAAACAATCTCTTCCTTTTGCAACAGAGTGATTACAGAGATCTCCCTTTGAACCCTGCTTTTCATCCATCCACCTCGCCCCAACTACAGGCAAAGACAATTTCATACTCTCATTTTCTGTACACGCGGGCTTATCTGGGCTTGGTGGCAAGCCCAGGGTGGGTGGGGAGAGGCTTTAAAATCTGGCAACCCGTTTTCCCCATCTCCGGATGCCGCAGGGCTCCTGCCAGCCGTCCTCAGTTAAAAACGTGCTTATGGATGATTTCACTTCCCCGCAGTCTCATGTGCGGCAGCTCATTACTACCCGCTTCATCACTGCCGTCAGCAGCTCCTCTGAACGCCTTCCCCTCCCCCCATTTCAGGGACATTGGCCATAACTGACATTTAAAGGAAATAAATACGGACTTAAAAAATTATTACACCCATCTCCGCCTGAAGAAACCAGTAGCAATGAATAACAGTCCAGCGAAGAGCGCCTGTCGGGTCTCAGCTCCGCCAGCCCTTAGTGCCTCACAATTCCCTACACCCGAGCAGCACAAATCACCATTTTCAGGCACCACTCGAGGCTGCCAATTCCGTTTTCGCTTAATCTCATTTTAAATCCGGCTACAGATGAGGCTCTGTCGCTGCAGCGATGAGCTAGGCGGGGGACAGCGGGAGGGACTCGAGGTCTGGCTGGGAAGGCAGCGACCGGGGCCTTCGCGTTTCGGGACCGCGGGCGGATCCCCAGACCTCAGCCAGGCTGTCCTGGCTGCTAGGCGGCGTGCCCCGAGGGGCGCGGGGCGCAGCCAGCACAGACAAAGAACCCGCGCCAGCGCCGTCCCTTCCGCCCTTTTTCTTCCCTTGCGCCCCTCTTCTCTTGCGCGTCTTCCCAGTTAAAAAGAAAAAAAAAAAAAAAAAAAAGGGAAATCTAAGGTCCAAAGAGGCTGGCCGCCTCCTTGTACTCTTTAGGACAGCTGGGCTGGAGGTTTCCTTTCCCCGGGGCTTTTACATCACTCACTGCAGATTCGCGGGCTCAGTGGCCCCGACAGCGCCCCCGCTCCAAGCAAGGGCTTGCACCCCTCCCTGCCCTTCCGGATGCTAACCGGGCGCGGGCCGGGGCTCCGGGGAAGCGTGCGTCTGTCTTGTGCCTCACTAGGTGACGCCTAGAGAGCCCGAGGGGGCGGGGGGCAGGCGGGTGCGCGCGCGCGCGGCGGCTCGCGGGGGCGGGGGAGCGGCCGGGACACGTGTGGCAGTGGCGGGGGGGACTCGGCGCCCGGGGCTTTAAGAAGGTGTGGAGGGGGGCGGGCGCTTTCCCAGGCCTGGCCGAGGGGCGTCGCGCAGAGGCGGCGGCAGCGGCGCACGGAGGCGGCGGGACACCGCTCTCTCAGCGCCCGCAGTCCCAGCCCCGCGCTCCCGCGGCTCAAAGTAACTTTGGGAGCCACCGTCTCCCTCGAACTTCCCGGCGGGGCTCTTCTCCTGAACCCGTTCTGCTCCCGTTTGCCGCTTTCTCGCCTTTCCTCCGCGTGGCTCCTCGGTCCGGCGTCTCCAAAACTGGATGAGCGAGCGGCGCGAGGGGCGCGCGGCGGCGGCGGCGGCGGCATGGAGCGCAGTTGCTGGGCCCCGCGGACTTTCCTCCTGGCACTGTTGTTGGGGGCGACGCTGAGGGCGCGCGCGGCGGTGGGCTATTACCCCCGCTTTTCGCCCTTCTTTTTCCTGTGTACCCACCACGGGGAGCTGGAAGGGGATGGGGAGCAGGGAGAGGTGCTCATTTCCCTGCACATTGCAGGCAACCCCACCTACTACGTACCGGGACAGGAATACCATGGTAGGTACCACAGCATCTTCGCGCTCTCCGCCTCCCCAGTTCGCCCTCGAGCGCAGCTTTTTATCCCCTTCCCCCTGAGGGGCCATTTCAACAAGAATCGTGATAAACCTTACCCCAGCTTTGTGTTCTGTTGAGGGGGAGAGAACAAAGTTAGTGGAGAATGGAGTTGTGAGTTGGGATTTGTTCTCCACCCCTTCCTTACACACTCCCCTAACACATCTCTTCATAATGAACTGGTGCTTGTTCTAAACGCCTGAGAAATAGTGGAGGCTGGTGTCTTTCCCCATCACTCCTCATTCTTGCAGCTGAAACGTTGAGTGAACCTGCACATCTTCCTTTCTTAACCCCATTACTTGGATTTCAGACCTTTGTCCTGCTCCTGGTCCTCTCTGGTGGGTCCTGGGGTGGCGTTGAGGCTGTCACTGTTATCTGCCAGACAGGCTGGTGACAGATTGAAGCTTCCCGGTCTGTGGCAGCCCCATGCCACCCGCCTGCCCACCGCGAAGTTCCGGCTGCTCAACAGCCGGGATCCCCTCTACTTCCATTCAGTGTCAAACAGCCCTCCTGAAATGGAGCGGCTGCTTCCAGCTCTATTCTTTAAATCGGTCGTTTGAAATGTCAGCAATTGATGATTTTTCTGATTTCTCTCTTTTAACATGGTGCTTCTTGTTAGCATTGTCTTTGTGATGTTTAGTAATGACTTTGTCTTTTATCTAAACAGCTTTAATTTCCAGGTAGGAGCTGAAAGCCCCTTATAAAAAGAGGATCCCTTCTTAAAAGGGATCATTATGCAGTCCTTCATCAAGGTGAAACATTTTTGAAGAAGTAAAATTTACCTTCAAGAAATGCAATTTCATGTAGTGCATGTATTTTAAGCTACAAGTTGAGTATGTGAAAAAATAAAAATACTGTCTATTTTCTCTATTCCTGCTGGGACTTCTGAACATTTCACATCTATGGAGCTTTTAAGTAGTGACAGGCACTATTTAATTAGAATTTCAATGCAAAAGTACTTATACCCAATCAAATAGAAACTATCATCTAGTAAGCTCTTGTCATAGTTTCTTTCCCTAATAGGCTAACAGGTATTGACATGGCAGAAGGTAATCTGTGGGGTGCTGGAATGTCAGACATGCATGTAAAAATTATAAGAATCCTTTAGAGTTTTCTATTTTTTAAAAAATTATATCTGGTTTAAAATTTTAGCCTAAATAAATGCTTCCTAGATGTTTAAAACACTACTTTTGCAATTTCCTGTGGCATGGTGTCAACCTTGTGTGTGGAATTTTATAATTAATTTTGGAAGATTAATTCTCTGTAACTAGTCTTTTCTTTTTTTAATCTTTTTTATTAGTTGCTCAAAACATTACAATGATCTTGACATATCATACATTTGATTCAAATGGGGTGTGAATTCTTATTTTTCCACGTGTACAGTATTTTAATAAAAATACTTACTGCATTCTCTTCCTCAAAAAATCTAGTGCTTTTCTGTGGTCATGGAAATCTTTAAATTAAGGACCAGCAAACATGATGGCAAACCAGACCTAACTCAAAGACTGATTGATTGAGCCTATCCTTACTTAGTGTGACCCTTAGTAAAGGTGTTTGCCTGTTATTACTTGTGAGTGAGTGTGACAAGTCACTGAATTAGGGTTAGGCTAAAAGGTATGATTGTCAGGTTGATGTGGTGATACAAAGTCTAATTTTTTTTCCTGTTTTCAGCATCCTTTGTAGAGTGAGTGCCATGTAGAAAACTGAATAAAAGCATTAACATATGCTATAGCTTTTGAATTTTCTCTGCAGTTAGCAAATGAACCCAAGAGTTACTTTAATTATATCTTTAAGTCTGAAGAAGAATGAATATTATAGAATAAGAATAATACTTGAAATCAGATATTCTGGGTGGGGGGAGTCAAAACTTCCACCTCTTTTCTGCCAACAAAATAAGTAGAGAAATTTTATTATTAAGTTGAAAGGTCAAAATATTATAAACTTTGAGAATAATATCAAATTTTAAATACCTCTTACCTGTTTTATCAGGCATTTAGATTTTTGAACTGTTGGTAGCTAGAGGCCTTCAGTGAGAGTTTTTCCTGTAAAATGTTCTAGAGGTAGAAGAAGTTGTTTAAAAATGAAGTAATGCCAATATGTCTCTTACTTTTAAACTTTTGGAAATTAATTTTAAAAATTAATTATATAGCATCTGCAAGAATTGACTTGCTGATAGGAAAACTTAACCTAATATATGTTTGTGGTTAGCTCATTTCGATATGTGACAAAAATGGAAGGCCATTTAGCCAAAAAAATCTACTTAAGCTAAGAAATCTGTAAAATGTTAGCTTCAAAATTGATTTCTAACTTTCTTAATCTTTAAAATGTAGCAGTTATCCTGGAAAAATCAGTTCTGTCTATAATTTCCATTGAGCTCATCATTTGAATGAATGGTATTTTGGGTGGAGAATTGATAGTTATGAGTTTTTTTTTTTTTTTTTTTTTTTTTTTTTTTACTAGAAAGAATGCACTGAGATAGAAGTGCATTATCATAGATCAGTCGGTGACCCTCTGGGACATGGTCTGTGGGACAATCTAGAAAAAATATGGTTCAAAATTATAAGTTCCTGTATGTATCCCATTTATTTGAAGATTTCTTTGTGTCAAATCTTTGACACAAAGACAAAATATAGTACTGAAGAACGTGAAGTTTGTAAGAATTAGCACAGTTTTCAAACATTAAGTAGTTTATCCATCTATTTGTAATATCTGTGGCTTTATCAACAGTGTGTGGTTACATCTAACAAACTCTTCATCTGTTTACGAAATGGTATCATTTGGTATCTCTGTTTTCATCTTCCTGTATGTTTTAAATTCTGTTGTATATGATTTTCCTGCGGGCACTGTTGGTCATAATGAACTATGATATCCTTCCATGAATATACTACAAGGTAGGAACTCAGCAAAAAAGAGGTATCATGTATATCATGTTGAACTAGAAAGGCCTCAGGGTCAGAACTTTTTTTTCCTTGGCACAAATCCTAACATAGGTCAATTTCTGTAATGTGGTTTCCAGGCTCCAAACCTGGATTTTTTTTTCCGTCCTCAGAAAGTTTCAAGTGATGAGAAAATAGGAAACAAAAACCTGGATGATCCACTCAAGTAGCCTTTCTCTTTACCAGAAGTGCCCCAGGCACTGTTCTCTCCTAGGGACAAGCTCAGTATTGTCAAGGGGGAGGGTTGGGTTGAAGTCTGTCCTCTCCATCTCCCACAATACTTCCTCTTCCTTACCTGCACCCTCAGGTATATACCTGCCATTTTTGTTTGAAACCCCTCTTCCTGGCCTCCAATTTGTCTGTAGTGGATGTGATTCCTCAGTATTAAATTCTCCCCAAGTTTTATTTGCAACTCTAGAAGGCCTTTTTTTCTTAAAATAATGTTGGTATCACTGAGGAGTCTTACATTTTGGAATAGAAAACTTTTTAGGTACCCCTAAAATCATTTCAGTAAGGACTGCCCTTTCACACGAATGACTTTACTCAGTCACCATCAGAAAGGAGAGGTCATTCCTTAGAAAATCATTGTGCATGAAAGCCAAGCATAGGTAAATGCATCTGCCCAAATACTTGTGCTTTGGTGAAACAGTTTACCAGAATATCTAGAATGATCTAGAATCCCTGTCACTTTGGTGACATAAAATGTGGCAAGTATTGATTAATAGTGAGAAATATGCTTTGAAATGGTGACTGAAGGAAAAAAAAATGTCTCCAGCAGAACTGAATTGGAGATAGGGCATTCTGTTTTAAAAGGGAGATTTTATTGTATTTTGTAAATCTAGCAACAATATCAGTAGTCCTTTTATTCTACATTTTCACTCCATTATTTATTGGGGGAAAAAAAAGATACGTGCGCAGGGCAGGACAATAATTTCCCTACTGCTAAAACTGAACATTTATCTTTAAAAAGGCATAATTAGAATAAGGATTGAGGGCAGTTTACATATGTTTTGAAATCAACTGGTTGTTATTTAAAAATCACTGTTCAAAGAAAGAACAATGTAATGAGCTTTCATATACAGGAATGATATTTATGTCAGACATGATTTTTGAAAATATACTCTTACGTTTAATTGCTTTCAAAGGAATAACTTTATTATTTGAATTAAAGTAATCTGCTATGGCTAAAATAGGCATTGTTGATCAGATGTATGGTTCTTTGTCCTTTATATGTTTTACATCCTGGAATCAGCATATTTAAACTGTTAGAATCATTTGTCAAGTGCAGTTTATAAGTGAACTGCAGCTGTGTCCGGCTTATATATGACTATGAAAATTGGGCATTTTAAAGCATTTTGCTCTACTTGTCACATATTTCATTTCACTGTCTACAATTTATTTCAAACACATTTTACTGATGTGGTTCAGATTGTTTCTGAAATCATAAATCTTGCCTCACATAATTTATATTCTCCCTGTGTGTTCTAATTCTAGTCTTAAACTAGGTCTTTAGAAACATCTTATTTAGGCAGAATTTTTTTACTTCATTCATAGCACTTCAGTACTAGAAATCATTTAATTAAGATGGTTCCTTCCAATTTTTGTGAACTTTATTTTCAACAATATTTTTATTTTCATTAAAAACGTAAAAGAATAAAATAGGGTAGATTATTATTGCAATCATTAATATACTTTTTAAACAAAACTATCTAATTCCAATTTCTTTAAAAATAAAATGATGGATATTTTAATAAGATTTTAAAGTTAGTATTATTTCAATTTTTTCAGAAATTAATTTTATTCAGTAGAAAATATTTAAAATCTGTCTTCCTCTTGAGAATTGGTAAACTTTATAGAATGATCTGGGAGTCTTATGTCATGATTTGCATATTAAGCCACAATTGTTTGATTGTTTTCTGATTATTTTAAATGCTACTTTGAAATTTATTGTGTCTTTAAATCTTTATCAATAGTTGCTGATATGATAACCCTCTTATTTCAAATAGCTTTTGCTAAAACAAAACTTGAGTGACCAGTATAATTTGAACATTTACATTTAAAAAATTTGTACATATACTCAAAACAAAAATATAAAGTTTTTAATGTGTTATGGAAACAAAAACAGTGGATTATCCTACACTCCATTAGGAGAAGAAGGAAGATGGTACATTAGATTGGAACAGCAGGTTCATGATGAACAGAGAGAAGGAGTTTGTGTTATGTCTGAGTAATGACACATCACTAACAAAAAAGGAAATGCATTTATCTAAATTTGTGTTTCAAGAAACACTGGGGTTATTAATTCATTCCCTCCACCTGATTTTAAGGTCATTCAAAAAATAACCAAACTCTATGATTTTTATCTTATCAATTTTATTTATTTATTTTTAGTAGTATTAGTATTAGTAGTACTGGGGATTGAACCCAGGAGTGCTTTACCACTGAGCTACACCCCAAGCCCTTTTAAAATTTTATTTTAGGGCTGTGATGTTGTGTCTGCCGATAACTAAAAAAATAAATTTAAAAAAAATTTTATTTTAGTTTGAGACAGGGTTGCTGAGGCTGGCCTTGAACTTTGATCCTCCTGCCTCAGCCTCCTTGCACCGGGATTATAGGCGTGCACCACCTATCATCAAATAATAAAATAAATTATATATAAAATAATATATAATTTCACACCCAGCCATCTTATCAGTTTTAAACAAAGCCATTTTAAAACACATTTTTACAATTTGGGATTAAATTTCAAAATATGAAGATCCTAGGAATTGAAGTTGTGACTTGGTTATAGAGTGCTTGCCTAGCACATGTGAGGCACTGGGTTCAATCCTTAGCACCACATAAAAATAAACAAATAAAATAAAGGCATTCTGTCTATCTACAACTACAGAATTTTTTAAAAAAAATTTAAAGGTATAATAACATTAAAAAATATCCTATGTGGCTGATTAAACACAGCAATGATGTACTTATGAAAAAATTCTTGGCTCTAAGGACATTCCTCATAAATTTATCTTCCTTTGGTGTCCTTGTGTGGCTCAGAGTAATTTTCATGATGTCACTTGCCAAGCCTATCTCACTAAAGGCAGAGCTTCTGAAGAACTGAATGCTGTTCCTGTTGGTTACCTAATTATTTTAAACGTGTGCTTCTCTAATAATTTAAAGATACTTTTTTCCTTTTTTATTAGTGGTAGGACCCAGGTATAGCAAATGGAATTGAGGATGTGTGTATAGCAGGTAGGTGAGTTTTTACAAAAGTACAAATGTTGATTTGAGGTACAAAGCAGCTCTGATCATCCAAAGACAAAGGTAAGGTAATTAGGTAGCCTTGAATGCCACAAAGAGATAGTTATTGGATTCAGGCTTTGCAAAGTATGCTTTAAAAAACCTGGATATCCTTTAATGTTGAAATCAGATTTACATAGAAAAATAAAACTTTTCATTGAAAAAAATGCAATTTTATTGATTAAAGGACTTCTAGGAGGGCTGATGCATATTTGAAACAGCTGATTGTTGATTATAAAAACCAAGGGATGTGAGAAGGACTGATACCAATAGTGCCACATTCAGTGTCTCTGCCTTTCCTGCTCTGTCTCCCTCTCCTTCCACCTGGTTCTTGCTCTCTCCTTTGATTCCTCTTCCTGCTTATTTAATTTTTTTTTTTAGTTGTTGATGGATGTTTTATTTATTTATATGCGGTGCTAAGAATCAAACTCAGTGCCTCATGCATGCTAGGCAAGCGCTGCTCTACCACTGAGCTGCAACTCCAGCCCCTCCTCCTCATTTTTTACATTATCTTTCCTTTTTCTTTTTCATTCTGTGTCATGGACCCCTGCTTTCCCTCTCTTTTTCTGTTTTCTTTTCTGCTTCACAACTCTGTTCTTTTTTAAATTTATATCATCATCATCATCATCATCATCATTATCATCATCATCATCATTTTGTGCATGCTAGACAAGTGTGACAACCTCATTGCTTATTTTTTGTTTTGAGACAAGGTCTTGCTGAGTTACTGAGGCTGACCTCAAACTTGCAATCCTCCTGCCTCAGCCTTCCAAATGGCTGGGATTGTAGACATGTGTCACTGTTCCCTGCTGCTTTTATTTTTTTTTCTCTTACTCTTTCTTCCCTTCAGGTTTCCACTTGTCACCATCTCAACTCCTTTTTTTCCCTTTATAATATGAAAAATGTCACTGCATTTGTATAAATAATTATATTGATTTGCTATTTGTAGTTACTGAAGTGGATAAGTAGGCTTTATATAATACATTTTTAAAAATATCAATTTTATCTTTCTATGAAGTACATTTGTTTATTTTTCAATTTATGGGCTAGTTATTACTTAAGAAAAATGGTTCCCTCCTCCTCCACTATGAAATCTCTCAGAAGAATTTTCCAGCATATAGTTGTTTAGTTCTGAGTTAGCTGCTTTCTTTACTATCAGTTATGTGGTCAGGCTACAGAATCTGAAGTTTGTGCATAGAAACAAATAGGATGTACCTGTTGTAGAAATTAGAAACTGCGCACTGAATTAGTTTGAGTCCAAAAGGCCACTCAATTTGGAGATATCTTGGAAGCTTGAGTGCTCCAAGGATTCTTCTAGTAAATTGATGGAGGCCTGACTTATCATCACTCTATCATTTCAAGTTGTCTCATGGCTTGCTGGTCTCATTAGCAAAGCTCTTAATTGTAGTTGTGTAGCTTCCAACATAGTGATGCCATCCTTTTCAGGTTGTTGGTACTTAATAAGGGGGTTGATGTGGAATAAAGCAAAGAATGCTAGATTGAGAGTCAGGAAGGGAGGTACTGTAGTCTTTATTGAACATAAATCTGTTTTATTGTTTTGTGCCATGTGAGTTCTAATGTTTATTTCAGCTAAAAAATTCAGAGATTCCATAGCCAAGAACCCAGACTTAGCAAACCAAAGAGCAAAGCCCAGAGAGGTACAACAGTCTAGGTTCAAGCTTGTGCAGCAGACAAAAATTTGTGCATCTGGCTCTCCCATATGTTACCGGTGTCCCTGTAATAAATGAACTACAGAATCTGAAGTTCTGTAGCATATATTAATTGTTGTCTACCCAGTCATCATCCTATGTGACCCTGTTTCCTCACTTTTTTTTTTTTCTGTTTGTACATGCTAAGGACCAAATCTTGGTCCTTGTGCATTCTAGGCAAGCACTCTGCTACCAAGCTATATCCCCAAACCTCCTTCTTTTATTATAGAAGTAATATTTGTCATATTTCAGAATGGCAGTTACTAAAAAAGTCAATATAAATAAAGTACCTCACACACACAGTAGGTAGTTACTAAGTGACAGTAGTTATCATCTGGTTCACTTGCCCTACGTGAGATAAGGACAGCCTATACAGATAAGGGATCCTCACTCACATGTGTTCATTTTGTGCTTTGTCGATGTGTGGCACATTTCAGGAGAAATTTCAGATCCATTATATTGAGGAGGGTCACAAAAATAGGACAAAACCTATTCCCAATTGTGAATGATTGAAAAATGCTTCCCATCCAAAGCTGATGTATGACTTGCCTGTAGTAGAGTTAATTAGTATAGTTTTATCCAACCAAAACTTTTGTTAATTTAGTCATTTCCTAAGCCAAACATTCCTATTTATTAATTATTTGTCTTGAGTTGATTGGTTATGATAACAACTAAAAATTTGTGTGTTTAGGTGGTTGTCTTGGGGAAGATGTTAAGTAAATACATCAATTTAATAGATTTTGTGAAATTCTATAACATATATTTCTACAAACCTGTGTAAAATAACTTTAAAATACAAATCTATTTCAGCAAAATTAGAACTAAGATTGATTTTGATAGTAGACCCAGAGTCTGCCTATCAGACCGCCTACAGAAACTTAGGTTCATGAGTGTTCAGGTAGTGAACTGGAAGGCTAATTCATTTACAATAAAAAATATACTAAATTAATTAGGATAAAAGCATTGGCCAGTGCACTCTGTCCGCTATACCAAAGTTGATGTTGGTAGACAATGACCATTATTAGTAGCTTGTATGGGAAGTGTAGAGTTAGATGATCTTAATGGCAGATTCCAGAATTCATAAGTTTCTTCACCCAATTTATGCCACCTGGTATTGTTGGCATCTTCCGTAGATATTATGAGAGGAAGATTGTCCGGTTTCAGGACTTCATACTGCCTCATTCTGTAGCATATATTAATTGTTGTCTACCCAATCATCACTAGAGCTCCCTCTCTTACTAATTGATTTTATTCAAATCAACAATATGTTCAGTTAAAAATATCTCTGAGGGCTTCCTTATAGCTCCATGTAATTCAGGATATGAAGTATAAAGTCTGCTGGTTGTAATCTTTGGGAAGCTCTTGAAATAATTGATAAAGGGGATTTTTTAAAAGTATCAGAAGATTTTTATTTTTATTTTTTTCTGTATCCTTATCTATTTTTTTCTAGCTAGAAAATGATACAGTCATCTTGTAACCTTTTGGATAATAGCCACATACTAAGGTTGATGGATCAGAAGTTTAGAGGAAGCTTGGATGTTTATTTATATCCTCAGACAGCTAGAACAGTCTTGAAATAATTTTTTGGATTTCTTGTAAGAAAAATTATCATATTAGGTCACATTTCTGTTATATGCAGCTTAATGTTATCATAATTAATATGTATTCTAAACAATGACCCAGTTAGCCTTCTCTTGTAGATCAGCTCTGAATTGCTCTGGTCCTTTTATAGGATTACTTTTGGTGATCTTGATGGAACTCAGATGTTTTCTAAGAAACTTTTGGCAATAAATTAAAATTTATTAAATCTTTAAAAAAAAATTCTCAAAACATCCCTTAATGTATGTTACTTCTGCAGGTGGCAATGATGGTACATTTCATGTGAACTTTTCTAGTTCTGCTTTGAAAAGGTAACCTATGCCTGACCTCTAATTTCTGGAGTTTCTCATGCACTGACAATGAATGCTTGTTAGTTTCTGCCACTGAACTTTATTTCCTGACTCTCCTATCTCTCTAAAATGCAGTGTCACCATATGTAAATCATGTTGACATTTAAATTACATAATGTGTGACATGGTTGTAAATCTGAGCTCTGCCTAACCTTAACCTTCTTTGTTATTGTTGGCTCAGCCTCCAGGGCCAAATCCAAATTTGTCATTTCTTTTGCTTGTAATGCATTGACAGAGGAAACAGACGTTTGGTCTTACCTGAACATGTACTCTTTTAGTTTAGGCCACCTGTGTTGTTGTGAATATTGAGATATCCTATGGTCACAGTTCCAGTTCTTTTCTTACTTCCTTTGCTTGTATAAACACTTCCTGTACCCTCCCCTCATCCTACAAAATATGTTATATGTTTAGTGTTTGTGATGGAGAAATATAAGCAAGTTACTTGGTTCTCAGTTCTTAGAAAAATCGGGTTCACATTCCTATATCAAGCAGTGATAGAAACTGAAAAAAGGCAACTAACAGACTTTTGAATAATGAATTACAATAACAGCAAATCCTAAAGTAGCCCTTAATATATACAAGGCACTGGTCTAAATGCCTTACATATAGTAATTCTTGTAGTTCTCACAGAAACCACTTTTAAAGGTAGGTACTTTTTATCTCCCTAATATGGATACAAGAACTAAGTCATGGGTAAGTGTTTTGCTTAAGATTGCAAAAGTTCTATGTGGGAGTTCTCAGCCCATCTTGCTTCACAATCTATACTTCAATGCGTTTATTTTTAGAAATGATGATTATTTCTGGAAAGAGAAAATAATAAGTAATAAAAGTAATTTCAAGAAAGAGAAAACAAAACTAAAAGCTAATTCTGTTATTGAATCTTTAAATAAGATTGCAAAATCAAACCAGGAAGATGTTATTCATGTCAAAGAAGGCTGGAATTCCACCAAGTTCATAGTTTTTGACTAGTCATTGTTTTTTAGATAAAGCACAAGCAAAGATGTCATCCAGCTTATCTTCTTCTGAAAGTGTTAACATGCCTTTAAAGTACCATGGCAAACTAAAACATAAAAAGGTGATTTTCAAACTTATTCAAAATTTATTTTTAACACTTTGAGAATATAATTTTTGTTAAGATTTTAAGGTAAATTGTAAAAGATTTGTTCTTTGCTTCACTAATAGAACTTGAATAGGCTTGAATATTAGAGGAGAATTTAAAATTTAGAAAGGGGCATTTTAAGAGATTTGCATTGAAGTTTATCTGTTTGTAATATATTCCATTCTTTAGGAAGTCTTTTTTGGTATTATCAGCCTGTGAAACTGACTGATATAGCATACAATGAAAGTCCTTGGTGATAACCCAGAGCTTTCTGAAATGTCTGACTTGTTCAGTACTCAAAAGTCGTGCTCATACAGTGATATCAAACCAATGGAATAACATTTACTTTGTACTTAACATTCTAGGGTTATTTTTCATACATGGATCAGGTCTTTTAAAAAATTACTTTCTGTTTAGCTCATTTGAATGAGGGGGAAAACAAAACCCAGCAATCTCTAAGCACTCAGGCCCTTGCCTCCAAATAATTTACCTCCTGCCATGGAGGACATAGAGGACTCAGCTCTAGATGTCATTCTTACCAGGCGAGACATAAAGCATGAAGAGTTGCTAGGTAGTGTCTAGTGAAAAGAAGCAGGATCTGCCCTTACCTCGTGCTTCCATTAGCATACAAATGTTTCCTGATTTGTTACCTTTGTAGTTTATCCCAAAGTTTGACATCAGATCTGAACCAAGATCTATTGATCCCTGGTAGAAGTAAGATCAGAAAGCAGTGGACAGATTCAGAGCTGCCTAGTTAGAACGTATGAAGGGCCTGAAGGTAGTCGCATGTTTTCATGAGGAGAAAAAAAACAACTTTCATCATTGAACTTTTAATAACTCTAAGGACTTTGAAACTTTATAAAAATGTTACCCAAAATATAGAAAGGTTCCACATACAGATGTTTTCTTTTCTCAGTCTCAAAGGACCAGATCTGTTTTCCTTTTCTCCTTTTCTGATGTGCTATGCTAAATTGTAGCTCTAGTAAACCTCTGAGCTCAAGGTAGGCGGGTAAGAAGCCATAAGACTGCTTATCTGGAGATCTGACCTGATGCAGGTGTTAAAATTTTTAGAGTATTTCTTTAAAGTATAAATGGTTTATGCCAGACTGTTCATAGAAACTGAGGCAGACACTTCAACTCCACCTAAATTATGGAATATTTTAAGCTTATAGAAAACTAAAATAAATGAGGATTCAAAATTGGTATCACTAATGAATACCCAAGGGATAGCCATCTGTATTCATTGAAACAAAATGCAAATACTCTAGAGATCAGACTCTTTACAATTGTTAAAATAATACTTATTGACTGGGTCTGCATTGCACAGTGATTTCTGCTCATGCAAGTTGATTCTTTCCCAGCTGTAACAGTCATTCCCAAGCATTTCTACAGCATAATGAGCAACAGGGAAGCTTGGCAAACTAGTTAGAATGGGAAATCTTGAATGAGTTGTGTGCTTGGTTGCCATCCTGTAGAAGCAGCCATTACTAGAATTCTATTCAGCCTTTAGGAAGAACATCTTGTCATTCACCGTGGAGGAACCTAGAGGATGTTAATGCTAAGAGAAATAAGTGAGGCACAGAAGGACAAACAGATGATTTCACTTTAATGTGGAATCTGAAAAAGCTGAGTTCATGGAAGTAGAGGAGAATGTTGATTATCAGAGGCTCCAGCCTCTGAGGGTGCAGAGGTGTGGGTAGGGAGATGTCAGTCAAAAGATAGAAAATTTCAGTCAGGAGGAATAAGTTCAAGAGATCTTTTGTGTCACGTGGTTACTGTAGTTAGTAACAATATATTGTATACTTGTTATGAAATTTAAAAAATCTCCAGGGCTAGGAATGTAGCTCATTGGTGGAAACATTGATCCTCAATTCTGCAAACTAATGGGACAAATATATATCAAATTAAAAAGACATCCATTGATTTGATTAAGACAAATGTTTTCAGAAAAATAAACTTCTTTTTTTTTTTTTTTGTCCCCCTTGGAAAAGTGATCTAACTGGAAAAGTTATGACCTTTTAAAGATTGTAGCACTGTGCAGTTGGGAGAGGTGGCAGGCGTGTGAGGGTACTCTGGTGTCCAGCAGCAGAAGTCAATTCTGGCTAACAGGCGAAAGGATTGATTAATAGAAGGTGGGTTAGATTTGGAAGGAAAGTCCAAACGTTGCACTTACAAATGATGCCAGTGTCTTATGGCTGGGCATGGCGAACTGCTAAAAGTATCTGGATGGCAGCAACCAGGAGAAAGGCTTTTCTGGCCCCACAGTCTGGATGCATCCTTTTTGACACCTTTCCTTTCTTGTTTTTTAGATTCGAATTCCTCAAACCACAAATCTTAGTGGTTGGGCTGTAGCAGAATTGTCCTCTTGTCATCCATAAAGATCTAGCCTAAAAGTGATTTGCAGTTTTTTGTTTTGTGGAAGTGTCATTCTCTCCTGAGAATTTCACATGGTGTGCAGATTGCCTGACTTTGTACCAAAAGCCCAGATTCCTTAGGATGCTGTTGGCACCTCTTCACTTTAGACCATCAGGAATCTTAACATTCTGCAAGAATCTATCAAAGGTAAATGAGTGAGTGCATGCCTCTGCCTTCACAGAGACTATAGAAAAACCATCTCTATATTCACTAGGAAAATGTCAAAATGCTTCTCTCCGTCAGGTTTCCAGGACCAGAGCAGAAACAGAACTTGTCTCCGATGATGAATCCCTCTTCCTTGATTCACTTTCACCACCTGACTTCTGAGATTTCATGCTCTGGCTTTCTTATGTCTCTCTTGCTGCCTCCTTTGCTGTTTCTGCTTCTTCCTGATTCTGCAGTGTTGAGTGCCCAGGACTCTATCTTTATTCTCCTTTTCTATTTTCATCTACCCTTTATCCCTAGGGATGTCACTCACTCTATGCTTTACCTGCCATCTTCATGCTACTGACTCCCAAATGACTTTTTGACTGTCTTGTGCCTGCCAGTCTTACCACCCACCTAACATCTCTGCTCAGCTGGCTGTAGGAGCTTCTTGTCTCCCTTACCCTGACATGCCCACACTAGCTCTTCTGGAGTACCTCCCTGCTCTATTAATGCCAGCTCAGTCTTTATAACTGCTTAGTCCTTGGATCTTTTTTCTCTAGCATCCACGTTCAATCCATCACTACAGTCTTTCTGGCTGTATATTAAAAAGCACCCAGAATCTGCCATTGCTGCCATCGCCCCTCATCTGGGTAGGACAGTAGGCTCCTCATCACATTCCTTGCTTCAACACTTATGCTCCTTCATTCTACTTTTGAAACAGTAACCCCAGGGGTCTGGTTAGAACCAGAATCATGACACATCTCTGCTGATGCCTAAGGCAACCATTCTTCCAATTTCCCCGAAAGAGCTCTAGTTTTCCTCTTTTCCCAATGAACCATTGAATTTACCATTTTATCAACAAAATTGCCAGAATTTAAATAATAAATTATTATTTTTTATCCATATGATTAGCCACTCCCCATCTCTCTTTGAAAAAAAAGATAAATGCTCTATAAGACCTGGCTCTACTGTCCCTTTTCTGATCTCATTGCCTTCCTTTTGCTCCTCTACTAAAAACATAAGGGCTCCTTTTTTTTTTTTTTTTTTGTTCTTTAAAAAAACTGTTTTTTTTGCTGCTGTTGCAGCAGCTGAGTCCCACCTCAGGGTCTTTGCACTTGCAATTCCCATATTACAATGCCTTTACTTAGAGAGCCTGGTGCTTTTTCTCTTCCTAATTTGGGTCTGTACTCAAATGTCACTTCAGAGAAGCCTTCCTTGACCACACTATGTAAAGCTGGATACCCCTTTTCCCTGATACCCATATTCCCTGTTGGTTGCTTTATTTCTTTTCATATGGTGCCTTGCACACAGCAGGCACTTTGAAATTTTTTAGTTAATGAATCATGAACAAAAATAGCACTTGAAATCCCTGTCTGATATCTGTTATAGTCAAAAATTGTCTGAAAGTGATAATTCCAAAATAATCAAGAGAATTATTTATAAAGAGGGATTTGCAAGTATGATTTCTAAACTTTGGCCTTTTGAATCCATGATAATAATATTTTTTAAAAAAATCTGAAAACCATATTTCTGCTTTCCCACCCTCCAGATTTACAAAATTCTCATGAGTTCTGTGAGATGAGGCAAGGCTATTTATAGTATTTCACTGAATTGGCTTCACTTTAACTATAAGTTAGCATATCCAACAAAGTTCTCATAGCAATTAGTGACTGCAATTATTAATAGAAACTATAATAGATTAAGTTCTTATTCCCAGAAGCTTCTCTATGCTGTACCATAAATAAATCTGAAGCAATCTTGATGAATGGGTAGCTAGTTTGTATTTAAATTTTCATCTGAATGGGGATAAATAATGAGAAGGACAGAAACTAAAATAGCTTGGCTCCATACTCCACAGATATGCAACAACCTTAAAGGAAATATATAAAAATAGAAAGTAAAAAAAAAAATTCTCCAAAGAAATCTTATAAGAGGAACGTGCTTGAGCAGTAGTAAGCCCTTGGGTCAGTGACCTCACTTTATTTGTTAAATACTTTGCTTATTTTTCAGTTTTAAAAAGGTTTCTTTTTTCAATATTGATTTGAAGGTCTCTTTATCAGTGTTGGTAATCCATGATAATATATGGTATAAGTATTTTTCCCACTTTTCCTTTATTGTTTGATTTTTTATCTTTATTTTTATTTATTTATTTTTATGTGATGCTGAGGATCGAACCCAATGCCTCTCACTTGCAAGGCAAGTGCTTTCCCTACCACTGACTTACAACCCCAGCCCTTTATTGTTTGATTTTAATGTAATCAAATCCATCTATTGTTTCTTTCATACAGGATGAGCAGGACATAGTATTTACTAGTATGGTCTTTGGAATCAGACACATCTGGATTTTAGTACTGACTTTGTTACTGACCACTGAGCTGCATCCCGACCCTATTTTGTATTTTATTTAGACACGGGATCTCACTGAGTTGCTTAGCACCTCGCTTTTTGCTGAGGCTGGCTTTCAACACACAATCTTCCTGCCTAAACCTCCAAGCGGCTGGGATTACAGGGGTGTGCACCACCACACCCAGCCAGACTGCTACTTTTATTCTTAATAATTAATTCACATTATCCATGGTAGTTATATTCTGTAAGATCTCTGTGAATACTAAATTAGTGAATGCTGAACTAATCTAGAATAAATGTAAAGTTAACTGTCTGTGAACCTCTAGTCACATTTTCATCAGTTGATCAGTACCTTGCCTTGTTGCATGTGTATTTCTTTTTTAAAAACACCTTAGTAAATAAATACAGTTGATTCAGTAACATTGGACCAGCAGCACTATGACTGAATACCTCCAGTGCACACCTGAATGTATTGTCTCTGTAAGGCACATCACTGCTGTGTAGAGTGTAAGGCACACACTAACTAACATTTAATACTGTTCTTGAAGGCCATTTTAAATAGTGAAATCATCAAGAAAAAGCACAGAAACGCAAAAATGAGATACTCAGTAGATCGTAAAGGGGCACTTGTTTACTGTATATGTGCTTAAAGAAGAAATGAGCCTTCTTTGACCTTGGCTAGGGATGTTACTTCTGACTACCCATTTTTATTTTCCTGCTCTTCATGAACATGGCCACAAATGACTAAGAACTTTGGAGTGTATGTCTTATTGGTGTATGTTAACTTTGGAGTATATGTCTTATTGGTCATTTCTAGTATGTAGGACTGTTATTGATTTTTTAAAAAATTTTTTGGTTGTTGATGTACCTTCATTTTTTACTTATTTATATGTGGTGCTGAGGATTGAACCTGGTGCCTCACATATGCTGGGCAACTGCTCTGCCACTGAGACACAATCCCAGCCCCTGTTATTGATTTTTAAAATATATTTTGTATCTAGGCATCTTATTGAATTCTCTGAATGTTTTTGCAAATATTTTGGGGGGTTGATTTTTTTCCATCCATAGGAACTATCTTTAAGGCATTTGAAACGATTAGAGCATGATGGAGGAAAAGGGCAGATTGCACATAATCCATAAAGGGCCACAACAACTTAATTTTCCGTCTTACTGATGAAATTTATTTCCAATAGGTCATTAGGGCATGAAATTTTAGAACACTTTAGTTGGAGGAGTTAAAAACCCAGTTCATTAATTTAATTAATTAATTAATTTTAAATTTTTTTTTTTGCAGGGGACTGGGAATAGAATCCAGGGATACTCTATCACTGAGCTACATCCCTAGCCCTTTTTAGTTTTTTTATTTTGAGACAGGGTCTTATTAAGTTGCTGAGGCTGCCTCAAACTTGCAATCCTCTTGCTTCAGCTTCTTGAGTAGCTGGGATTACAGGTGTGTACCACCATGCCTGGCCAATTATTAATCTTAAAAACATATCTCTTGTAATTGCAAACTCCTCTGTTTTATGGGTGGGAAAATAAGGATGGTAGCATTATGCACAATAGAGAAGATACAACAACAATAGCAGCAGCAGTAATTAAGTTTTTGCTGTGTGCTGAGTCTTTCTTTAAAAACCCTTTGTGGAATTAACTTATTCTTAGGAGAACCTTTACAGGTGGATGTTAGTATGATTTCCATTTTACAATGGAGATAATGGAGACACAGACAGGTAGTGGAACCTATTAAACATCAATTTAAATAGGTTGTTTCTTTCTCATCCTGAAATTTTAATCAAATTTATTAGCATTTTATATATCAATAAACCATGATAGCTCAGATCAAATTATTTTACATGATATAAAATTTTATCTATATTTTATAGTTATTATTAGAAGAATATAAAATTTTGACATCATTTAGCATTTTTGGATGGTTATTTTAAAAGATGTCTTCTCATGGATTCTATTTCCATCTTTTGAAACTGGCTCTGAATAGTCCAGAGTCTCTTATCCCGATTTGCAAATGAATTACAGAAATAGCTTAGTGAAAAGAATTACCAAGTTTTTACTAATAACTAGAGGGTTAGAGCAGATTTGAAAAAGGAAGCAGTAATATTTGCCTGTTGGACCTTCATTGAGATTTAATTTCTTCTCCTTTACATTTATTTACTTACCTTTCTAAATTTCCTATATACTTTTAATTTTCCTTTTTTTCTGTCCTCTCTCTTCTTTTCATTATATATTTAATTTTACAGATAATTCTTCAATTTTTCCTTGTCTTCTGTCTAAATAAAACATTTTGAAGTGGGCCATGTTAGTAATGTTGCTGCAGACCCTGTTCGAATTACCCTATGGCAATGATTTCATCTCATCTTGAAGGGATTGGGTTAATTTTTCAAGGAAAGAGGCTTATTTTTCTTTTTTTATTTTTTGGGAACTAAGGATTGAACCCAGGGGTGCTTTACCATTGAGATACATCCCCAACACTTTTATGTTTTATTTTGAGAGAAGGTCTAACTAAGTTATCCAGGCAGGCCTCAAACTTGTGATCCCCTGCCTCAGCCTTTCAAATTGCTGAGATTATAGGCATGTGCCACCAAGCCCTGCTCAAGAAAAGTGTTTTTGATGTCTCTGCCCACATTGGTTTTCTGCGGAGGCATCTGAGAGTGGGCTCAGCTACTCATTACTGTCACATAATGAGTTCCTCTGATCCTCTTCAGTTATTTCTCACAGGCCACCAATTGGTCCTCAGTAGCATATGTTGATACCTGCAGACCTGGATGTCAAGCCAACTGATAAAAGGACACTCAGTGCTTCAGGCACCACCTCTGAGATAACTCTATTCACTCTTCTTCCAGTCCTTTTATTTCGGAGTTCACATTAAATAAGATTTTAAGACACCCCTTGCTTTCAGCCATATCTGACAGCCTATTTGCTTGAAAATTACATATCATGTATCATAGAGAACTGTTTTGTTTTCTGATTGGAGAACGAAATTTTATTTCCACTTAAAATTCGTAAACATGTGTACTTGTTGTAGAGGATTCTGGTTGGTCAGTGAAATAAAAAGGTTTGCTTTTTCCTGTCACCCCTTCCTCCAAGGAGTTTGTCAACTAGTTTGAGAAAAATATACTCAAAAATAAAATCTAGTTGCAAATTCAAGTTCCAAATAGTTAATGCTATGATAAGGAAGTGGCACAGGCCACTTGAGTTGTCAAAAGCTTAAACAAAGGGAAGTTCCTTTGGCTCAGGGTGATCAAAGATGGCTTAGGAAGAGACCTTGAAGCTTAGGATTCTGATAGAAGGAAGGACTGGGAAATAGTACTTAAGGCCCAAGGGGTGGGGCAAACACAGAGATGACTGAACAAACATATAGGAAGGGTTTAGTGACCAGTGAGTGGAACAGCCCTTTGGAACTGAATAGCATTTTGGCAGAAAGGCAAAGGATATGGCTGGCTGCAGCTGGTTGGCTCTGATGATAGAGCCTTGCACACAAGCTGGAGGCTTTCTCTTTCAGTCTGTGGACAGGGGGGGCCACTGAGAGTTTTTAATTTCCAGCTGGGCAGTCACAGGGACCCTAACTATTCCTGTTAGGGTCCCGTTCCCTCTGAGGAGCGCTGCTAGGTGTGCAGATTTGGGGTCCCCTGGCAAGTGCAGACAACTACCTGAAGTAGATGGTGATCACGGAAGGAGAAGAGGCCAGCACCCCCAGCCCCAGTGTCCACGGAGTATTTTGATTTCTCATGGGACCACGTAAAATGGACTGAAATGTGGAGACCTAAGGAAGGAAGGCCAAATACTAAATCATTAGTCACTGTTGAGAGGGGACAGCCTGGTGAGTTTAGAATGTGGGCTTTGTATTTGGTGTGGATATGTTTGAATCTTGCTGTTACCACCACTCAATCTGCTTCTCTTTCTGTAAAACAACAGTGCCAATCTCTTAGTGCATGCAGAAGGGCCTACTTTGTTATGCAGCACACAGTAAATGCTCAATAAATGTTAGCTATTACTAGATTATTAGCCAGGAGGATGGCTTCAGAAAAACCTTATGGGGGAAGTTAGGCAGTTATGGCTAATTTGATTTAGGGACAAAATAGAAGACAGAATCATCGGTGACCCCAGTGTCTGAGTTATTGGAATGATAGAAGCAGTGGCAGTTTGCAGGAGTAGTAGTTTTGGAAAGATGTGCAGGTTCCTGTGTTAAGTTGTGGATTCATTTGGTGTATTATTTTCCTTTAGGAGCAAGATGTAGGAGTGCCCTAAGACAACCAGTACTAAAAAAGGGCATCTTGTTTGGTTTGTTCATTTAAAGCCTGTACTTGGAAAATAAAAGTAGCTTTATAACTTATAGTACTAGTTCTGGCACATTTATCTCTAGTCTGAGCCATTCAGCTATATTATAAAACAGAATCATGCTAGGCACAGTGGTGCCCACTTGTAAGCCCAGCTACTCACGAGGCTGGGACTGGAGGATTGCAAGTTTAAAGCTAGATTTGGCAATTAGACCCTGTCTTAAAATTAAAATAAAAAGGACTGGGAATGTTGTGGTATGTGCCCATGGGTTCAATCCCCAGTACCATATAGAGAGGGGAAAAATACTAAAATGGAACAGAAGCACAATGATTTTGTTCATGTTTTTATATCCAATTATCACATTCTCTGTGCAAAAATGACATAATTTAATATTTCTTAGTAAGTTCTAAGCCTAAAATTTGATGTAGCAGGAATAATTCAATAAAATATTTTCCAAATATTAAATACTGTTGACATAAGTGCTTTGGATTTCTTGGATTTCTAGATTTATAGGAAACAAAGGACTTTGCTGTTTTGGCAAAAAGAGAATAGATCTGGGAATTGGATCGATCCAAGCAGCTAATCAGGGAAATATGCAAATAAATTTGTTATCATTGCCCCTTGTGTCAACATTAATTTTCTATGCCTAAATGGATTTTTTAAAATAGCATCTTAGCTTCTAATATATGAGGGGACCAAGAACAACAATATGTGACAAGGTCTCAAAAAAATGATGGTTTCATTATAGAGTTTCCATTCAAATACATGATTTTATGAGTATGATGCTATAATATTCAGTTTTATTTATTTAAATTGTCATTTTAAAAGGCCACATTATAATGTATTTTCTACCAAGTATGCTGATGAAATTGCTCAGGGCAACCATTTTCTTTCTTGTAGACAAAGACATTTCATTGATTTTTGAGTTCTGAGTTCTTTTCAGCATGTATGATGATATATTAATTTATTATATTTATCTGATGCACTTTGTGCTAGGTGGCCTATGAATATATTTACAGGCATCATTTTTAAAAATCCCTATCCTTTTGATTTAAAAATAGATGTTTTAAGGCAGCAAGTTTGAAATATCTTGGCCCTAAGGTCTTTGAAGGAAATAAATGTTCTCGGGACATGAGTATAAAAAGCACAGTGAGTTTATAGGAAAATGTGTTTTAATATCATTTCTATATATAATACTACTTTTTAATAGTGTTTTTTCAGTTTTCCATATTGCTTTATATAAATTATTTTATCCCTTTCAATAAATCTGAGAGGCAGCATTTTATCCATGTTTTTGAGATTACAAAACAAATTCAGAAAAAGTATGGCTTGTTCAAAGTTTCATTTACCTTTAGTGGATGGAGCTGCCATGCCCGGGTTTGTGGCTTCAAGTTCTGACTATATCTTCATGGCCATGGACTTACCCAGGTGACCTCACTCAACTGTACTCAGTTCCATTTATAGAGGTTTAAATGAGCTAGTGTACTGGAGAATCCTTTGGAGAACATAAAGAGGAACCTGTGCATAAAGATGAATGGAATAGGGCTGGGGATGTGGCTCATGCGGTAGCACGCTCACCTGGCATGCGGGTGGCCCGGGTTCGATCCTCAGCACCACATACAAACAAAGATGTTGTGTCTGCCGAGAACTAGAAAATAAATATTAAAAAAAAAAATTCTCTCTCTCTCTCACTTTCTCTCCTCTCTCACTCTCTTTTTTAAAAAAAAAAAAGATGAATGGAATAGTAGAAGTTAAGTGCCTCATGTCAGAGATTTTATTTTTTACTTTTTTGTTTTGAGATGATCAAATGCGGAAAGCAAACTGAAAATTTCTGATGACATTACATAGGCCGAAATTTTGGTGCAATCATTTAAGTAATTTAATGGATTGCCAGAAGTGACCGTTATAGAAATTTTGGATTTTGCCCTTACTGAGCCATCTGGGTGAGATATTATCCCTGTACGTGACATCATGGGTGGTTGGTGCTAGTTGAGAGACCCCCTCCTTTTTCTGCAGGCCCTAGTGTAGAAGAAAGACACATGGCCTTATTCTCAAATTGGTTGTAATCCTTCTTGTCTGGTCATTTTCTGGCCACTATTTGGGAAATTAATTGTATATATTTAGATTAACATTGATTGAGAAACAAAGATTTTTTTCTAATTTCTTTTGCATCTCTTTTGAATACCATTATGAATACATCTACAACATCCCGGTTTAAGGAATTAATATCTAATCTTTCTTAGTTATTACTGTTGATTCCTGTATCTACATCTTGTGATATTAGTGTCACCTTGGGTGGCAGATCACTTAACCTGTCTGTACTATAGTTTTCTTCATCTGAAAAGGGACCTATTATTATCTACTTTCCAGGGCTTTTTCTTTTCTCTCTCTCTCCTTTCCTTTGTATTCATAATGAAATAATTCAGAGATTTTTTTTTTTTTTTTTTGGTGCTAGGGCTTAAACCCAGGGGTACTTTACCACTGAAATATTCCCCAGTCCTTTTAATTAATTATAAAACAAATTTTGAGACATGCACTCTTGAATTTGCTGAGGGTCTTGCTAAGTTGCCAAGGCTGGCCTGGCACTTGTGATCTTCCCGTCTCGGGCTCCTGAGTTGGTGGGATCACAGGTGTGCACCACTGAAATAGTTCAAACATAGAGAATAATTTAACACTGTGCATTGCTACCCAAGTATAATAAATATTAATATTCACTGTGTTTTTCACATAAGAGAAATAAAAGAGACAGGAAAAAGTTCCTTTGTTTCTCAGCAGGCTGCTACTTTTACGTTAACCCAGCTAGTCTGTTTAGGGAGATCCAGAATCCTAGAATGAGCTTCCTTCCACAAGGTTGTTTTGGTGGTGAAAGAACATTCACAAAGATTGCTACCTAAAACACCTGAAGGCGACTTTGGTAAGCCTTTATTTATCTACTTATGTATTTGGAATTAAAATCTTTTGTTTATTTCAGAGGGTGACACAATCATGTACATAAATTGTTTTGTAATCTATAAATTGACACAGAAAAGGGGGAGGGTAGACACACATACAGAGAGAGGCAGACAGACAGACAACCAGCCTGAGTCTCTTCATATTGCATTTCTGTTCCCATCTCTGACTTGCTTCTCCTTCATATTCCTGTCCTGGTACTTGGCAAAGCTGTGTTCTTTTTCTCCCTTGTTCCACTTTATTTCCTGACTTAGGGTGACTTGTTGGAGACAATGTAGATGAAATTTTATATTATTGTTGGTTTTACCCTATTTTCACAGGCACATTCAAAAATATTTTCTATCAGCTAACGGATGACTAGTGATGAGGATGATAATCTTTAATATAAAAATGAAGTTTTTTCTATAATTGGCTTTTTAAAAACCTTTTTGGTGACACTGTCATCTCAAAGTTGCATTCTGTGAGATTCAGACAAATGATACGTGTCCTACTTTGTTTTGGTGATAGCTGACTCATGAATTTATTAGTTCAATTATATGTACTTACACATATGTACCCAAGTGTGTGCACACTTGTGTGTCACACACACACACACAGAGGTACAGAGGCATAACTTTGGAATGAAAAATCCAATTATCTGCTCTGAAATGCCTTTTAAGTTTTCTCCTCTTGGGAAGTGTCATCTTTTTCGCGTTTCTTTGAATTGGAATCTCCTGGTGAGGTGCCACAGGGTTGCAGTGGCGTACCACCTACCCATGACACTGACCTGTGTGTAGAGACACCTCATTAATTTTGGTAGTGCTTGGAAAGGCCATCAAAAAGCATAAAGGACTAAGAGGGTGCAGGCCAAAGGGAAAGACTGGGATACTGCTGTAACAACAGAAAGAAAGGGAGAAGGCCCCACAAATTCTGAAGAGAGAGAGAGAGAGAGAGTGAGAGCGAGCAAGACAGCGTGCACATGCACATACCTGTGGTGTTGAGAGGAATGTGTTGAAGGTGGCCATTCAGGGAATAAGGACAGTTATGGGGAGTGGGTGTGCAGCTTAGTAGTTGAGGTAATGATATAGTTAGTGGTGATTGGGGAAAGGGAACAGGGACGTACATCTTCTGAAGTATTGCTTTCTATAACCAGCTGCAGGTTATATGTAGCTGGCAGTATTAAGGATTAACTAAGACAGAAAGAAATGCAGTCTCAAAGAATAAAGAGAAGTTTGGGAAGAACCCCCTACCACCACCACCACCAAAAAAAAAAAAAAAGTTTTAAGACAACATCTTATTTTTATTTCATGGTATGAGGACAAAGGCAGAAAGCCACCTTCCCTCTGTGTTCAGGAGAACTCAGAATTTGAATACTACTATTACTACAAACTAGTATTTACCTTGTGTTTCCTACTTCCAGACACTCTGCTAGTGTTATAAATGAAGCATCATTTATACATGATTCTCACAACAACTCTTTGAGATGATACTCTAATAACAACAGATATTTGCACAGCAAGAATGAGGCATGAAGAGAATTAGGTGGCATTCCCATGGTCATTGAGCTGATAAGAGGCCAAGCAGAACTGGGAGTGATGGGGGTGATTTCTAGGCCTACAGTACTTGCACTGAGTTACATTTGTTGTATTTGTCTCTTGGAGAAAAATAAGACAAACTAGCTCAGCAGCAGCACCTTGGGTTTATGTTTGCTTTGCTCGAAGGCTTATGAGATTGCCATCTCTCCACTGTGCATGAGTGAATTACCTGGCGAGTGAATTACTCATCTCAGTTCTTTTTTGGCATCATCCTGCCAATTTCATAGTTTATTAGCTGCCTTTAAATGTAAATGATTGGAAGTGCAGGGGGTTGGGGAAAACCTCAGTTTATTGACTTGTTGATACCTGTGCCTTGGTTTAGTTACCCTATAAGATAAAGCAAAAGCAGATCAAAATATTTTTTCAGATTGTTATTGACTATCATCACTTTTTTAAAAAAATTTTCCTTTTTTAAAAAAATATTTTATTTTTATGTTTTAGGTGGTCACAATCTCTTTATTTTATATTTATGTGGTGCTGAGGATCAAACCCAGTGCCTCGTGCATGCTAGGCAAGCACTCTACCACTGAGCCACAACCCCAGCCCACTATCATCACTTTTAAAGATTAATTTTGAATTTCTTAAAATTTAAAGTATACAAAAAGATACATTTTGGGGGAAAATACATTGCTTTTTCATTAGAACCCAGAAGAACAGTTGCAGAGTATCTTCTAAAATTCATTTTCCCTCACAATTGTCATCACTTACCTTAGTTAGCCAAGCACATAGGAGCCTATAACAGGCATGTCTTCTCTCTGTTTATTTCTTGTACAAGCAACATTTTAAATCCCTATTCATTATCACTTTGCTGACCAAACACATAGTCTCTAGTCGTGTTTAAAGACATTCTCCTGCCCTATCAATTTACATATCCCTCTTATGCACACACTTCCCCAAACACCCACTATCCATAAAAGCTTGCCTGAGCTTGTTAGTGGTTTCTGAAGAGTGAAATCAGCTTACACGTGAGGAAAGCACCTTAAAGCACTTCTCTTTATTAGTTACACTGGCTTTGGTGCTACAACTCCTTGGAAAACAGTTTTGTTGTTCTTTTTTTCTAAAGTATATTTTCAAAGAGAGGATTTGAGGGGCCTGATCAAAGTGCTAACTTTGCTTATTTATAGGCATCTTCATAGCAAATATAGACATGTATGTACACTGTCATGCTCAGGTAAATAAAGATATGTAGGTACATTTAACATAAACTTTAGTTTTTTCTTAGCAGTCACTGTAGTCCTGGTTTGGGCAACAGCCTTGTTTGGAGAGAATTCTACTATCAACCTATTGATTTACTCCTTCATCTCAAAGATGCCCTTACATTATAACCAAGATAGAGGGAGACAGGAAATAATAAATAAATAAAATATATGCTAGATGAGAAAAATAAAACCAAGGAAAAAGAGAGCAGGGAAGGGGAATAGGGAGTGTCAGAGAGTGCGGAGATGGGCAGCATTGGCTCATGCTCCACCAAAGGGGACATTTGAGTGAAGACTTGAAGGAGGTGAGGGAGTGAGCTCTGCAGCTCTCTCTGGAGGAAGAGCTTTCCAGGCAGAAGCAGCAGTGAGCACATGGGAGCCTACCTCTGTATGAGTCACAGAAGGATGGACCTGTGTCTGGGGGGCGGGACATGGAGGAACTTGAAGAGACTAGGAAGAGGACATTGCCAATAACAGAGTTTCATGGCCCTCCCTTAGGACTTGAGTGAAAGGGAACCTTCTGAAGGGTTTTGAGCCAAGGAGCATGATATTATCCTTTCTTTTCTTCTTTCTAAAAGGTCACTCTGACTGATGAATTGAGAGCGAACTCCTGGAGAAGGTGGGTGGACAGTGGCAAAAATGAAAGCTGGAGAGTCCAGTTAGGAAGTTATGATGACATTATGGTTGGCAGGTGCTGCAGAGTTGAACCAGAGTGGTATCAGGGTTAAATTTGTTGAAGATGAGATGGGGCTGGGAGAGGAGGCTGGCTTCAGTGTTCTGGTTTGAGCATCTTGTGGAATGGAGTTGGCATTTATTGCAATGGGAAAAACCAGGGAGAGGAAGTTTGAATGTGTCATCAAGAACTCAATTGGGGGCATGTTAAGTTTGAGGAAACTGTTGGACTAGCTTTTCTAATACCATGGACAATTGGGCAATATGTCATTATCCTTCAGACTACCACTAATGCTTTATCAAATCCGCTATTAAGGTACATATTTTGCTTTCATGAGGATTTCCTGCAGATTTAATGTGTTCCCTCTTTGCTACACAGACGTTGTGAGCATTACTTAGCCAACAATTCAGGAATGACTATGAAATCTAAAAAGCCCCATCTGAAAATATTCAAATGCATACAAAATGAATGCACATGCATTCAAGGTAAGGGGGCCCTGTAGGGGCGTGCAGAGGACGGGGGCCACAAGTGGGATGGACAGGCATCACAACAAGATCCCTCTGTTAACTGTAAATGTGCATTTGTGTGTGTGTGTGTGTGTGTGTGTGTGAGAGAGAGAGAGAGAGAGAGAGAGAGAGAGGTGGGTGGAGGCGAGTATGCATGCAGGGCATGAACTTAACCTCCCTGGGCCTTCATCCACAGAGTCAATCAAATTATGTCTGCTTTCTCTGTATTATAAGATAGTTATGAAGCTGAATTAGATAGGTAACAGTGTTTATAAAGTATTACAGACATGTTAAAAACCTGCTTTTATGATTGAGTTGACCTCTTAAGATTAGATAACATTTTATTATAGTTAAAAACCAGGGAATTTATTTTTTTAGTTTTGGTCTCTGAGGTAATTATTGCAATTCCTCTCAATTTTTTTCTAAGCAAACTGTATATAAAAAAGAATAATTTTCTTTCCTTAGTTTATCCTCTTTTGGAGTGCTGAGAAAAGTTAAAAAGTCTTTATTTTTTTTTTTTAATTTTTTAACTTGAGACAATTTTCAGTGCAGTTCTCTCTCTCTCCCTCTCTCTTTGTTTTAACTCAAGGGAACTGAGAATCAGAGACATCTCCAGTGAGAACAGCATGTTGAAATTAAGGCAAACACACAATGCCCTTATAATTACATCTCGGCAACATGAGTCGTTGATTCTTCTCTCAGTTTTCTTTTCTTCTTTATGGCAAAATTCTTAGTCTCCTGGTACCTGTGTTTATGCTTCCAATTCCAAATATGAAGTGTTAATCTTCTCTTTGACTTAGAGAATCCCAAGACGCCAAAACCATTCATTTGTCCTCTACCCCTACCTTGCTTTTTTTCTTTTTGATGTTTCTCGCTGTCATTTTTAAGCACAAGTTGTAGAGTTGCCAGGAACATTCTCTTTCAACACTCTGATGATTCCATTCTATATTACCTGTCCAGGACAACAGTATTCACGGTCTACAGCTTCATCCTTAACCCATTTACCTCCTTTTCAGTTCTACATTGAAATTTTAGCACTTCTAAGCCTTCTTAAATCCTTGTTAATAACCTCTTTTGGGAGAAAATGTAAACAAGGTATTTTAGATTCACACTTTCATATCTTTTCCTTGTTAACCAAGCTTCTAGCCAAAGATTATAGATCAGTATGATTCCTAATTAAAAAGTTTTGAAAACTAGCACAAAGGAAAGATGTTCTCATAAGATTATTTTTTATTATGCCCTGAAACATGCTAAAAGAAATACTTTTGTGTCATGCTGATTTGAACACTCATTTTTTTTCCTCATTTCTTAAATTCTCTTTGGTTTTATCCTGGTCTTTTCTCCACTTTATAGGAGATTAATTCAACAACATTATTACCTTATTTTTCTTATTGAAAACTTAAAAAATTAAAATCAGTTTGACTGTGGTTGCACATCTTCTAGGGAAGGCATATGTTTTAGGTAGTGACTTTTCTAGAAATAAGGGGATTCTTATGACTGACCCCAGCGTGGTAAGTAGAGCAGACATTGTGACTAAATCTTTGCTTAGTGATCACCTTGGATGTCGCACTTGACAGTCTTTGAGGAATACAGCAGCAGGTAGAGGGTGAACTAACATGAGAGAACCTTGATAAAATTCCAGACACATTAAATAGTGGACAAAATATGACAGAAATCTAAAATATGTATTGATGAATTCAGAACAAATTGGGGGAAATCTTTAGATGCCAGAGAAGAGGAAGAAGCTCAAAAAGACACTCGGAAAGAATGCAATTGGAAAGAATGGAAGCTAGAGAAGCATATGTGGTATCTGGTCTTAATATATGCTCTAGGCACTAAGAGTTTTAATGTCTGAACCAAAACTTCAGATCTCTGTGCTCAAAAGAAAGTTGGATCTGAACTCAGCACAAGATTTGAAGCTGGGATGGGGTTTTTCTGTCTCTGCATGAGAACCAGAACATCTCTGTCTTTCAAATTAGCCCTGTGACTTGGAAGTGGGATTTGTTTTTATCCTGGTTCTTTGTCAGGAAAAAGTTCACCTGAGAGAAAAAGAAGCCCAAGCGTTTTATGTGCAGGATGGGGCCTGATGTGCATTGCTCAGTCTAAGATACCTGAGCTGAGAAAGCCCTGGCAAGAAGACTATCCTATATCTAATTGGAGTCCAAGAGGAGAAAGTTCAACAAAGAAGACTGATACAGTATCCAAAGGAATAGTAGCAGGAGACTTCTCTAGAACTGGACCATGATGTGAGTCCTGAGATTGAAAATTTACCCTGAATTTCACTCAGTAGTCTTATTGTGAATTTTGAATCAGTGAATCATCAAGTCACATCCATTCCTGTGCTGCTGGAGAGAATAGCCTTAAGTTCTGAAAGGGAGAGATTTGATTATTTTATTCATTTTTATTTTCTAGAGAAATAAATTCAATAACTGTTCATGGCAATATATTAAAACATAGTAATGCCACAGGGTCATTAGAGATTTTGTGTAGGGAAACATTTTATATGTCATTGCGGCCACTTCTGTATTGTGGTTTATTAAATTGAGGTCTAGAAAAATTAATTGTATTGCTCAAAGTCTCAACTAAGCATAGATAAGATTGGATCTCAGACTTTCTGCCACATAGTTAAACAATATGCTATCCAAAAGTGTAGGTAGTTGAATTCAGTTGTCTCTGTCTTTGAAATCTACCAAATACCAGACTTGAACTTCTGGGTGGAATCTGTCTGTGCTTTTAATGAGCAATTGATCTGGCATTAACTCATCCTTGTTTTATAAAGGATGGTTCATGGCTTTCTATTCAGCTGAAAAAAAACTTTCTTTAAGATTAATCTTGTTAATTGTTTTTTCTGAGGTTCCTTAATTTCTCTTCCTAAAAATCAGCATAAAAGGCTATATAGAAACATTTATTTTGTCCATACGCTTTTGAAATATTGAAAATAGTCTGTGGTTAGATTAATAACTTTTTATCATTTCACTTTTAGTTTGCCAGGACACAAAAATCAATTCTTGCCTCTCCAGGTTTAAGTACTTTGATAAGTATAAAATCTGCTTGTGAATTTTTAATTTTATTTCTTAATGTTCATCTTATAGTTGCAGTGCTTGAACTTAGTTTGAAGAGTATTTGGCAATTTTAGTACTTCATGTGTATTTTTTTTTTTTAATTCAGATACCCTATACTTGGGAAATGACCATGAAGAAAAGCTGTTGAAATCTTTTCCCAATAAAGGCAAATGGGATAAACAACTTCTCTCTCTCTCTCCCTCCCTCCCTCTCTCTCCCCCTCCCTCCCTCTCTCTCCCTCCCTTTCCTTCTCCCTCCCTTTCCCTCACCCCTCTCTCTCATGCCATTCTCTTTCAAAATGTTTGGGTAGGTGCCTATCACCATAGTATACTTGGCAACTGTACTTAACAACTAGAAGAGACAGAAGCAGGGTATGAATTAAACAAAGCTGGTGAGTATCATTTATCTCTAGCAAAACAAATTTACTACAACAGCTAGTTGAGATTACATTACCATTTGGTATTAAGATTGGCATATTTAATACTCTTTATATAAAAGTGTGTGTGTTTTCCCTTCCAGTGCCTCAAAAATATTAGCACTGCCAAAATGTGATTTGTCAAAAGCACATTCCAGCTGGTCTTAGTGAAGCTGTAGAGAAAACTGAATGTTGCTAGTGATTGAATCACAGTATCTAAAGTTGCTCTGAGTCTTTTAATGTTCTTTGGCAAAGATTGCAATAAACTATGTGTAAGAATCCAAAATCAAACAAAAAACAACATTTCCACTTGTTATTGTGAGTTTTAGATAGGGCGGTCTGTTAGCTTTCTCAAACTGTTTGTAATAAATATGAGTTTAGGATAGATTTAAGAGTTCCTCCTCCTTTGGAAGCCTTTTCTTGTCATGATATTGTTCCCTGTGGCGCTGATCTTGGAGCAAACCTCTTTTTGAAGTCAGCAGGAATCTTGGAACAGGGATCAATGCACAAGATGAGAAAGAAAGGGAGGAACCTGGTGTTGATGGTTAGTCCCCACCAAAAGGCATTTTGAGACGTGAATGTCCTGGTGGCTTCACCTAAGGAGGAGCCAGCAAGAGGAAACACATTGTAATAAGGCCAGAGCCCGTAACCATGTTAAAATATCATTTTCCAAATTAGCAAAGATGGATGAAAAACAAAAAGCAAAAGGCATTTCATCAGGTTATTTCTTTCATCCTCTGTCAGTGTCATAGAAACTTATGGAACTGTTCATCATCCTTGTGTTTAAACAATATCATGATTTTGAAGAGTCTTCTGATCCTCAGAAGATAAAATGTGTGTGTGTGTGTGTGTGTGTGTGTGTGTGTGTGTGTGTGTGGTGATGCTGGGGAATGGAACCCAGGTTCTCAGACATTCTGGGCAAGTGCTCTACCACTGAGCTACCCAACCAGCCCCTGTGGATGTGTTTTTAGTACACATCTCCTTGATGCTTTATATGAGAAAAATACCAGCTCTTCAAGTCTCCATTTAATTCAAATGTATTTATGCATTTGAAATAATTTCTAGTGAAATCTTTTTTAAGGTCCCAGAGCTTTTCTTATAGTGGCAAATTTATATTTATAGAAAGAGGGACATAGGGAGAGACAGCTTAAAGCAATGTTTATAGAAATGCATCTGGAGAATACACATTTTAGTTGCAAACTGGAAAAGAAAGTTATTAATTTATGATTAATTACCAAAGATGTAAAAATATAGATGTATTTATTTAAAGATAAATAAATGTATGGAATATCTGTAAATTCGAGAATCAGGGAATTGAATTTAGTTGGCACATGATCAATTTTCTGTTTCCTGACTTTGCTAGACTGAAAATGGCATGAAGAATCAAACTGAAGATTCTTTTATTTTTTCCAGACTGAAGATTCTTAGTTATTCTTTTGCTCAGCCTTTTCCTCCCTTAAATTTCATCAAAAAATTAACAAAATCAAAATAAAATGGGATAACAATAAAACTATTGGTGCTAAACAGGCCATAAAATGCAATTAATATCAATACCACTCAATGAAAATTTATTTTCTTGATGATTAACTTGACAATTGTCCAATGAAAAGATATTTGACTACCCAAATAAGAACTGGTGTCTATATATGTGGATATAAGTCCATTAGACTTAAATTTAAGGATGCAAAAGTCAAAGAAGGGCTAGAAATACAGACTTGTGAGAGTTTAATCACACATACACATGTTTTTATGGCAAGGGGTGTTAAAAGTTTTGATAAGTTCAGGCTAACTCAAGTGTGCAGAGTGATAGAACACTTGAGTGAAAGGAAGGTCTTGATAAAGCAGGCTTTTGTAGAAAAAAACTGAGGTGACCATAGCTTCCACTTTGCCAAGTGTACTTTATTTTCCTAAAAATATACAATTTATTTCTTGTATAAAAACTATTTTAGATTTTGCTTAGACATAATTCAAAGACAAAATTTTGATATGTGTATATTTATGTGTTTATGGTTAAAATAATTCAATCTTAACAGTTGGTAAGCTGATACATCAGTTGGTATAAGTAGATTTGAGCACTAATAGATTTAATGGCTGGTCAACTTGAGAGAGGACTGGGGAATCCATTGGTTAGAACAAAACAACAACAGAACCCAGATACAGTTATAGTGATAGAGCATGGGGGATTCTTTTTTGCTGAATAATATTTCAGTGTTATTTACACAAAAATTTTAAGTAACATTTCAGTAATCTCTTTAATATAGAAGGGGAATAGATTACCACAGTATTATACAATGTTGGAGAGGAAATGTTTTCATGACAACCGCCTTCTAAGAGCCAAAAATTGTTAATAAAGACCATTTAAATAAAAAAAATTTAAAAGATTCAGAATTTTCTTCTGCTGGTAGGAAGCACTAGGAAATACCTTTAGATGACTATAGAAAGTGGATGCTAAAATCAATTAGTAATTTAATGCCTGTAGTATTTGGTATTTATTTTAATAGCTTAAGTGTTTGTATGTATATGGACAAATTCTCAAGAGCCACTTTAAAACACAAATATACATTTATTGTTTTATATAGCCTTTTACCCCCCATATAGATTTATTGTTTTATATACAACTTCCCCTCCCACACCCCATGGGATTAGTGCCCTTATGAAAGAAACCCTGGGGAGCTAGCTGGCCTTCCACCATGGGAGGACACAGGGAGAAGATGCTACCTCTGAACTGGAAACAAGTCTACAGTGCCTTGACCTTACACTTCCCAGTCTTCAGAATTGTGAGAAATAATTCCTATTATTTATAAGGTACCCTGTTTATGGCATTTTTAAAATAGCTGCCTTGATGGATTAAGACAACATGGTTTTCATTAAGACATATGAGTTAATAGCTTGATATAAATTGCTTGCTTGACATTTTTGGCACGGAAGTGTAAGTACAGTCCACTGAACTTCTTCTGGGCATTAGCCATCCATCTCATAGCTAAATATTGAGTGGAGAATTTATTAGAGATGTACAGTAGGAAAGAAAATGTCTTTTCTTAAATTTATATTCGTAAAATACTAAACTCATTGATTTCTCCACTAATAATGAAAGAAAATGTTAAAATCTAGGACATTATTCCTCCTCCTCCTCCTGAGATAGCTGTCTAATCAGCTGAGGCTTCTATCACAATTCTAATAGACTGGGTTTCTAAATAGCAATTTATTTTTTATTTTTATTTTTATTTTTTTGGTACTGGGATTGAACTCAGGGGCACTGGAACACTGAGCCACATCCCCAGCCCTATTTTGTATTTTATTTAGAGACAGAATCTCACTGAGTTGCTTAGCGTCTAGCTATTGCTGAGGCTGGCTTTGGACTCACAATCCTCCTGCCTCAGCCTCCTGAGCTGATGGGATTACAGGTGAGTGCTACCCTGCCTGGCAAGTGATTTATTTCTTACAGTTCTACAGACTGGGAAGTTTGAAGATGCCAGTAGATCCTGAGTCTGATGAAGAGAGTAGAAAGAGAAAAATGGAACTCTTGGTGTCTCATTTTACAAGGACACTAATTCCATTCACAAGGGCTCCACACTCATGGCCTAATTACCTCCCCAAAGCCCTACATCTAAGTACCCATTGTATTTGGAATTAGAATTTTAATATACAAATTTGAGAGAGGGCAGGTCCAGATTTGGCCTTTGAACTTGATGCAGTCTTATGGAAATGACTTCTCAGTGGAGATTTTTTTATTATAAATAATATGCTCCATTATAGATTTTTCATACATAGGTATTTTGAGAATTAAAACTTATTAAGAATGAATACAGGGCTGGGGTTGTGGCTCAGTGGTAGAGTGCTCACCTAGCATGCATGGAGTACTGCGTTTGATCCTCAGCACCACATAAAAATAAAATAAAGATATTGTGTCCACCTAAAACTAAAAATAAATAAATAAATATTTTTAAGAAGAATGAATACATAATAGCTATTATAAATAGTGCATAGTGGAACACACTAGTATTTAACCAAGAAATGTTTAAATCAGATATTCACTTAATAAAAACTAGTGCTTACAAAAAAGCATATATATTAAATTTATGTCAACCTGATATTAAATGACTGAATTATTTTACAAAGTCAATAGAGATAAGATGAAGTTTTAAAAAGATACACATACATACACATACATATATACTGATTATATAAAGATATATATGTATATGTATTTACTAAATATTCCTTTGCATAGACGACTCCTTTGAGCACTTAGAATGGGATTTTAGACATGAAAATGTAGGTTTTAGCACAAGACATCTAAACAAAATACATGCAAGTGTTAAGTATTTAAACATGTTTTCCATATCTTATTGAGTACCTTTATTAGTGATTATAATTATTATAAGAATTAGCAGTGCTAGATATTATTCTTGTTCATGTCTTTTTGTATTATCTGAATTTGTCTTGCTATAGGAAACATAGTGTTATTCATCTGATGAAAATAGCCATATTTTATACTTTATTCTTATATATGGTTAGCTTTACTATATACACAGACAGAAATGAGTTTATTTTGGAAAAGGACCATATCACACTAAAAATATATATAGATGTGAAAAAGTTAGAAATTTCAGAACAAAAACCATAGAAACTATAATTCTTCTAAGCATGATTGACATTCAAAGATGTAACATTTAATACTATAGATAGATGTAATTTTTCATGTTAATATATACAGTAGAGTCAAATTGCAGCTACTCTGGCAAACATAATGTTTATATTTTATGAATGGAATATTTGTATTGGAATGCACAGTATTTTACTATATCACTGTATTCATTTCTAAGATTGTTGTAACAGGTTACTACAGATTGGATGGTTTAAATAACAGAAATATTTTGTCTTACAGCTCTGGAGGCTAGAAGTCTGAAATCCACAGGGCAAGGTTGATTGCTTCTGTGAGCTTTGAAAGAATGACCTTTCTTCGGGCTTTTCTTTTTGGCTTGTAGATAACTATCTTTTCCATGTTTTTCTTCATGCTATACTCCTTCTATTTGTATCTATCTCTGTATCCAAATTTCCCCTTTTTATTTTACAAGGACATATCTTTATTGGTGACCTAGCTTGAACTTTTTACCTCTTTTGAAGTACAAGTCACATTCAGAGGTATTGGGATTAGGATTTTGACAAAGGAATTTTTTTTGGGGGGGTGGGGAGGCCCAATTCAACCATTCTCCATTGTTCTGTATCTGATGGACAGAGGTGCTTCCCTGTTAGGGTTAAAGAAACTGAATATGTTGTAAGACGTAATGAGTCACAGTTAATCTCCTTGAGATTTCTCAATGACAATATATGTAACAATAAAGTATTACAACTATTATTAAATTTTTAAATGCAACATTAGTTTTAAGGTGCCTGAGAGGACTTAGAATGGATGAATTCTTTGGAGGGATATTATTCTGTTTCCACAGTTAGTGTTTAGAAGATTTACTAGACTAACATGCAAACACTAATACTTTGTATTACCTCAAATGCCTATAGCATGTCACTTACATTAGTCTAGGGCAGTTCATGAAATCCAGAGCTTTAGTAAGCTTTTACAGATAATTCATCGTGGATGAAAGGCAATCACGCTGCAAAGGCACTTATTTTTGCTTATCATGAGTGTTTTTGTTGTTATTATCTCTTTGCATCTGAGATAAATGTGCTGAGAAATTACATCAAAAGCTTAATGCATTACAGTAGTGTTTTCCTCTAATGTAGAGATGATTGTAGATTCCATAAACAGAATTCTAAGGTATTATATATCAACTCTATTGTTATTCAATCGTCAGAGACAGTAAAGTGTAATACTTTCAAGAGACTGGAGAAGCACTACCATTAAATATTAAACATTTAAATGAGGAAGTGCTGATTAATTCATAATATTCTGAGCAGCTCATGAATGTTTAATACCCATCTCTTGCCTCAGTTGGATATTATTTAACTGAAAGCCCTGGTCACTGTAGTACTACTTAGTTACCACTTTTAATTGCAGGCTCACTTTATAAAATTATTCATTTTTCTTTAGGTAAATATTATTTTGAATTTCTAACTGATTTTGGATCAATCTTTCATATGCTAGAACAAAATGAAAAATTAATGGTTAGCATGCCTGTTAAGCATATTGAACCAAAATTATCTTAAAAATGATAATTGAGGTTAAGTTTGCATAGACTTTTCAATAAAATTTTATTTATTTATTTGTTTGTTCTAATTTGTTATTCATGACAGCAGAATACATTTTAATTCACAGTATACATATGGAGCACATTTTTTCATTTCTGTGGTTGTACACAAAGTAGAGTCACAACATTCGTGTCTTATATGGGTACCTAGGGTAATGATGTCCATCTCATTCCACCATCTTTCCTACCTCCATGCCCTCTCCTTTCCCCTCCCTCCCCTTTTCCCTATCCAAAGTTCCTTCATTCCTCTCATGCTCTCCCCACACCCCCATTATGGATCAGCATCCACTTATCAGGGAAAACATTCAGCCTTTGGTTTTTTGGATTGGCTTACTTCACTTAGCACCATATTCTCCATTTCCATCCATTTACCTGCAAATGCTATGATTTTATTCTCTTTTAATGCTGAGTAATATTCCATTGTGTATACATGCCACAGTTTCTTTATCCATTCATCTATTGAAGGGCATCTAGGTTGACTCCATAATTTAGCTATTGTGAATTGTGCTGCTTTAAATATTGATGTGGCTGCATCACTGTAGTATGTATGCAGTTTTTAAGTCCTTTGGATATAAACTGAGGAGTGGGATAGCTAGGTCAAATGGTGGTTCCATTCCAAGTTTTCCAAGGAACCTTCATACTACTTTTCAGATTGGTTATACCAATTTGTAGTCCTACCAGCAATGTATGAATGTGTATTTTCCCCCACATCCTCACCAAGTTTGCATAGTCTTAATGAAGCAAAAGTACATTAGTGATAACTTTACTTGATTTTAATTATTAGATGGTTTGTTTTTCATTTAACAGATATTATTTCACATCCATTATGTGCCGTGGTCTTAGGGAAACAGTTAACATGGCAGATGTAGTCACTGCTTCATGAAGGATTTTGAAGGTCTGTTGAAAGATTGAACAGATAATTTAATTACTCAAATGATTATTTAGTTACAACCTGGTAAGTGCTAAACAGGAGGAGTATGAGATTTTGTGGGAATATTGAAGGGTGTTTAGGTAAAGAGGCAGCTTGTAGAGTGACCATTGGCCAGGAAGAGGAAGTGCATTCTTTCTGGGCAGAAAAGACCTCACACAAAGGCCTTTGAGGTCCATCAGTCTTTGGAAGCAGAGTAAATTGAATCTGGTTTTAAGACTAAAATAATGTTGCAGATGAGAACTACTGTTCTCTCTAGATTAGGGTAAGCTATTGGGAAGTGTCTGAGAGCCGTAGAGAATCAGTAGGGTGATCCCAGTTTGTAAAAATGGATTATGAATTTTCATGATCAATAGTGATCAGAGGCAAAAAAATAAAATTACTGAATTTCTTTGCTAGAGTTGAGGATAAGGAAAGGAGTTTCATACATCACTTAATTTTTGTACTGTTGTTACTTTCTCTGGCCAGTCTCTTGAGAGCTCCTCCACCCCTTGGAAGGTCCTAATATTTGACAGTAGAGTTCAAGGACTCATGCTATCTGTGGCTTGTCTTCTCTTTCTGTGAGTGTGCTTAACTGTTGTGATAATTCTTGTAATTTTATGTTTGAGGTGAATTGGAGGTACTATCAGGTGGAGTTATAGGGAGGCCCATATAATTCTAAAATTGCCTGAGAGCTACTACTTCTGACTTTTGAGGGAGTGATCATTGCAGACTCTCCCTCCATGGGTTTAATGAAAGGATGGACCATAGGGGCCATACAGAAGGTGGTCAGCATTGTTATCTCAAACTAAAACAGGCACAGGGCCATTTCCAGCACCCAAAACTTTTCTGGAGTTAGAGTCTTTGGTGGTTTATTTGATAACTTCAGAGTCTACAGAACACCCTGTATATGTTGTTAAAATTCAACTTTATGGCCCACCTTGCCACATGGGAAGCCAACGCATCCTGTTGTCTAGGCACCTGCTTATCTGCCAGAGTTTTGTCTATCAGGGATTCATCTTCAGGAGACAGAAGCATAGAAGTAGCACATCTGGCCACTCAAGCCCTCCATACAAGATAAGCACTTATGTCCCCTCATTTTCCTTCTCAACCTTGATTGGTGTCACCAAAAGTGAGAAGTGGAGGAGTTCCTTGGTGGTCGTGATATAATCCAATGTAGTGCATCATATACAATTTGAATCACCCTTAACTTGAACTGCATGTGGCTGTTTCTGGGCCTTCAAGTTTTGTTCTGCCACCTCTTGGCAAATGAGCAACTGCAGTATTTCTCCCTGAGAGAACACAATGTCAAAGTATTCTTCCTCCTTTGAATTCAAGGAAGTTATAAATCTTATCTTTGAATTGCAGCCACTGTCCATAAACTTGTGTACCATACTCTTGCAACTCTTTACAGTGAAATCAGAGTTAATAGTATAGATTATTAATTAATTTTACTTTGTTAAAACTTCCAGTACTACTAAAGGGCTAATAGTCTACTTTACTACAGTTTTATTTCCAGTTTTCTCCATTAAGTTTCTGAAGGCAGTTGGTCCCTCCTATGACTTTGATGCCTGTTTGGTCATGAGACCCACTGTGAGTCTGTGGAAGTCTGGTCTTTAATGAAAGAACAGTATGTGGTGCTGAAGCCTGAAACCAGGTTATAATTTGACCAGGTTCAGCATTATTTTTCCATCTAATTTATTACTTCTGAAAGGAGCTTTTTAGACTGCCTCAATTTTGTGAACTCACATAGTACTTACTTAGTTCTCTGACAAATAGAGTTACCTTGGAGTATATTTTCAAATTTGTACTCTAACTTTATTGTAGCCTTAACATCTGGCTTCTTTTCCTTCATTAAATTGCCTCTACAGAACTTTAGGTGGTTATTCTAATAGACCAGAGGGCAAGATGGGGGTGTGTTTCTTGCTGAGGGCTGCTGTCATAATTTTAATCCAAATTGTGGCTCAGTTCCCCATCTTCTCTCCAACTTCACTAACATCTGTTATGACAGTGTTAGACTTGCCTAATTTCTAGTAAGAGAGAAGACTGCCTCTTTCAAAAATGGTAGAGCAGGGTTACAATGATGTGATTCTTCTTAACCATCATGTATTATATATTGTGCTTAATTTAGGAGAAAATCATTGTCATCAATGTTTTATTACTGACCCAGTCTTCACAGTGACACCAAAAAAATGTAAATATATTTCTTTGAGTTTTGGTTCTTGAAACAATCCCAGTTGCCATTTCTATTAACTAAGAGACACAGCAGTGATTTCCAACTTAAACAGGTAAGAATTATTCTGAATAACATGCAGATTCTCTAGATCTTTCTCCCTGGTGCTTCCTGTCTAGAAATTCTGTTTTCTTGAATCTTTGGTCAAAGTTGAAAATCTGCATCATTACTAAGTCCCCTAGGTGACTCCTACGGATAATCTGGTCCAATTTTGAGAACCACTGAGTTAGGAAATGTATCCCTTATTATGTTAAGCAAATTACTCCAGGAAGAGACAAATATTTCATGATCTCACTAAAAAGTCCAAATCCAAAATAGTCAAACCCACAGAAACAGACAGAAGAATGGTGGGAGCTTAGAGGGGGCTTAGGAGGAGAAGAATACATTTTAGTCAGGAACACTAAGTTCTGGAGATCTGTTGTACAGCATGGTGACTATAGTTAATTATGGTTTACTGTGTAATTTGCTGAGATTAAATCTGAAATGTTTTGAAAATATGATAAGTATGTGAAATGAAGGATAGGTCAATAAAATATGTCCTTTAAAGTATTAAAGGTAAAAACCTAGTTGCTTTTTAGAATAGATGTATACTTAGAATGTTTGTGTAAATTAAAAATAGTAAATCAGATTGTATCTTGTTTTAACTATGCTTTTAAGCCAAATATCAAATAATCATATGTATTAATACTCAGTAATACCAATATACAATTTATTATATAATAAATCATATAGTAATGATATTTTGAAATTATGATTACATTGGCTTTACTTAGAGTGATGCTTCTTCCTGGTGAGTTCTCTTTGTCTCAGAAGCATAGTATTCTGTGAACCTCTGGAAAAACTTGGCAGCATTACTAGTAGACTCACCTTCATTTGTAACCTTTTAATTTTAAAAGTGACTTGTTATTTGATTACCAGACAAGTGTCTACTACTTGTAGATATTTAGTTAAATGTTGGTTAAATGTTATAATTTAACATATGCACTGTGAGCCAATTGTTGACAGTTGTGATTTCTGGATAATGCTATTTCAGTTGATTTTTGTCTTTTTTTAAATTTATTTTTTTCCCCAAATTTTAAAATCAGTAGATATCACATTTATAATTAGAAAAATGTAATTAAGCTTTAATAAAGAAAAATATTTTTTTTTCTGACTAGGTGTGGTTGAAGATAGAGGCCAAAAATAATCAATTACATAAAATTAAATAGATATACTAAGTAAGAAGAAGGAATCAATTGTCTCTACATCCATACTTGACTTTTGAATTTGACTAAAGGGCAGAAAAGCCAAGTTTCCTTTTAAAGGAAAGGAACAGCTTGAATTTTTCCTTGCCTATGGACAATCTTGACAACATTTCTTTGCCTTATGAATTCTAGTTTGTTTAAAATGTTTTAGGTCATTTGCAGGAAACACAGAAGGGATTTATGATCAGAGAAAATGAGTAGAAATTTCAGCATGTACATCTTTCTCTTCACTGCATGAAAACTTTCCCAAGATTATAGTCATCCCTTCTAAGGGGATAGTATGTCTTAAAGAAGTTTTGTCAGTCTAGTTTGGGCCTGATGGCATGGGGGCAGGAGGAAAGGGAAGGTGAACAAGGAGGCAATATGGAAACTTTGTTTCAGATATTTCTTTGTTGATCCATTACATAATGAATGATCCAGTCATCCACCACCGGATTAAGTGGTTTCATTGAATCTGGAGACAAATGCTGCAGTTAGTATTTGGTTACCAAAAGGTTTAAGATTTGCTCATTTTATCAGGTTCAGAAGAGAAGTTTATGGCTCTGAATGTTCCCAGACCAGCCCTGGACCTCTAGAGTGCTGGAAAGAATGAATGAAAGGCCAGGCTTGGTGGTACATGCCTGAAATCCCAGCGGCTCAGGAGACTGAGGCAGGAGGATTGTGAGTTCAAAGCCACGCTTTGCAAAAAGTGACGCACTAAGCAACTCAGTGAGACCCTATCTCTAAATAAAATACAAACTGAGGCTGGGGATGTGGCTCAGTGGTTGAGTGCCCCTGAGTTCAATTTCCAGTATCGCCCCCCCCCAAAAAAAAAAGAATGAATGAGAGGTTGGATGTCCACATTAGGAGAGGAGTGTGGAAATGATAGAAGCTGCTGATAGTCAGTGACAATTGTGGGTAAAGGAGTTGACACAGTAGTATAATATTCTCCCTGCATTTGCATTTTTAATAATTGTTCTCAATGATGTAATTTTCATTAAGAATCTGAGTTCTGTTCAATGATAGTTTTAAAGTTTAATAACAAATGAATAACATATATCAGAAAATATTCTAAAAATTTATATAAATTACTTCATTTAATTACTAAATCATGGTAGCCTCATTATACAGATAAGGAAAGAGAGGCTCTGAGAGGTCACGTAGGCCCAGGCAACATAGCCAAAAAACAGTTACACTGGGTTTTGAATTCTTCTTACTTTCTAAACAGCCTTCCTTCAACTTCCCATATAAACACTGGGGAGATTAAGATTGTTTTCCCCTTATATTTCCTTCCAGGTTTTTGCTGGGTATCTGTTTAAACCATTATAAATTAATCTTCAGCAAATATTTTGATGATGTAGAGGAGACATAAAAAAATAAATAACATGAATATACAGCTCATTGAGTTTTCACAATCTGATCACACCTGTGTAACCTCCTCTCAGATGAACAAGCAGAACATTTATGAAGTGGACATCCTTGTCTTGTTCCTGATTTTAGAGGAAATGCTTTTAGTTTTTCTCTCTTCAGTATGATGTTGGCTGGACAGAATGAATGAAAGGCCAGGCTTGGTGGATTTGTCATATGTAACCTTTGTAATGTTGAGATAAGTTCCTTCTATCCTTAGTTTCTCCAGCATTTTTAAGATGAATGGGTGCTCCAATTTATCAAAGGTCTTTTCTGCGTCTATTTAGATGATGCACATTCAACTTTAAAAAATACATCTGGGAGATACATAAAAGTATCTCTAAGTAGGAAGTTTTAGTAATTTCAGGAATTGAGGTTTTTCTAAAGTAGCTTTTGCTTGAAGATGGTAGAATTTTCACAAAATAAGACAGAATTCATTTATAGAAGTGAAGGTCAGTGGGGATGGGGTTGGAGGTCTCTATCTTTTTACCAAAGGTATCTCTCTTTGCCCCTGGTTCAATCCTGAGCCTGGTTATTGAAAAAGGGCTGCCAGGAATAGGAGATTGTGCTATGCCTTTTGTAATATGAACAAATTACCTACAGTTGTGAGCCTATTACAATGAGATTATTTCAACCTTTTTGTTTTAATCTCCATATTAGAATTCTGATCTCCAGATGTTATAAGCATGAAGTCATTTTTTCTTCTTTTGCATATAAGTTTACCAGAATATTCTCTGTACCTCCGAATACTTAGATGCTAACTTTGAGCTTCACCTGTTGTTATTCTTTGCTTTACAATTTTTATGTCAGCTAAATCCAGTTTTTTCCTGTTATATTTTTCATAAATCACCATTTTCTATAGCATAAGGGCATAAATAATTTAAAAATTAGAGTTAGAGGATTTTTCAGATCCTCAAAACAAATGTCTTCAAAGGCCAGCACTACTAGTGTGAAGTTGCCAAGAGAAAGACAATAGGCATTGGTGGTGGCTACACACACTAGAGGTTGTAAGTCCTACCTACAGGCATGAGTTCAAAAATTTCTTTGAATAGTTTGCTAATGAACCATGTCCACAGGCCACATTTGACCTTCTAGTCTTTGGTTTGCAATCTCTCTAATCATCTTATTTAAAAAAAATAAATTGATCTTCCTGGTAAAGTTAGTATGAACAGGGATCAGAGACCAAATTTTCTGACTTCCATTTAACTGATTAATTAAATATCCATTGAGTGCCCATTTCCATCAGACATTTTCCTGTAATTATTTAATATGTTATATACATGTCATTTCTTTACCAAGGCACATTTGATACTAAGTATAAAATGAAGAAGAAAAAATGTTTGAAATCATAGGAATGAAGAATGAAATTTTAAAAGAAGCCTGGGGTAGAATATGGAAGTTAAATTATAAAATATGGAAACAATGCAATTTCAGATTATCTAAAAGTATCTTATGCTGACATTTGAAGATATTGATTGATTAACAGATATACTTTGAATTTTAGAAATATAGTTGTAAACTGAATGAACTTATGAGAACTTGAGGAAGACTTATGTGCTAAGGTTGCAGAAGAAACAGCATTTTACCGTACAGAGATGAGGCCATGTGTGAATGAGAGAGAGAGAGAGAGAGAGAGAGAGAGAGAGAGAGAGAGAGTGTGTGTGTGTGTGTGTGTGTAAGAATGTTTCCAGTAAAGGAAACAGCAGGTACCTAAGTTCTGTGATGTGAGGAAGAGAAGGTGACAGTGGCGAAAACATCAAGTGAGGTAATACATATTGTTCACGATGAGGCTGAGCAATAAACCAAGGTTTGTAGGCCATTGCTTAGGATTTTATCCTACATTCAAAGAATAAAGAGGAGCTAGTAAGAGGTTTTAACCTGGATGTGTGACTGGGGAAGGAGAGGCCCATGGAAAGACACTCTGTCTGCTGTGTGGAGAGGCAGACTAGAGTGAATGTTGAAAGACTAATTATGAAGTCAGTGAAGCAATTTTTATTAGATGATAGAAACTTAAAACAGGGAGATGGTAGGAGATGGACAGGTTTGATGTATGAACAGAATGCATAATATTTAAGATATATTTGGTAGTTGACAATGGATGTGGCAGCAGGTAAAGGCAGTGTGTGTGTGTGTGTGTGTGTGTGTGTGTGTGTGTGTGAGAGAGAGAGAGAGAGAGAGAGAGAGAGAGAGAAATACTAAGGATTGAACCCAGTGTTTTATTCATGCTAAGTAAGAGCTCTACCTCAGAGCTATATCCCCAGCCCTTGAGTAGCTGGGATTATGGGTTTGTGCCATGGCACCTTGCTAGTTTGAATGTCTTTGCAATATTAAAATGGTGTTGTCAAGTAGATGTCTAGGATTAAGGGAAGCTAATCTAGAGCTTTAGTAGAGAGAGATTTAGGGTCCATTTACATGTAGATGACATACTATACTGAGATTGCCTAGGGTTAGGAACAGAATAAGAATAGAATAAGAAGTACTGTGTACTAGGATAGAGCCTTAAAGAGTACTAACCTTTAGAGATTGGGGAGGGATTGGGCCAAAACAGAAAAGAGGGAATTTCCATTATATAGAAGGAAAAAAAATGAGACTCCTAAAGGCTAAAGGAAGAGAGAGTAGCATGATACAGATTGGTCAAGAAAGGTAAGGACATGTCATTGGATTTGAAAACATGGAGGTCACTAGTAACTTTAGTGAGAGTTTTTATTGTGCAGTATTGAGGTGGAAGCTAGATCAAAGTTGATTCGAAGAGTAAATGGGAGATGAGAGAAGAGAGGCAGTAGTTTGGATGCAAAAGATGAGGACATTGACTATTGATAAGATTATAGACCAACTGAAAACCGGGGAATTCAGGAAACAGGAAGATACTTTAACCTAAGTAGTTGGATGCTATGCTAGTCAGCTTTTCATCGCTGTGAACAAAATAGCTGACAAGAACAACTTGGAGGAGAAGTCTTTTTGGGTTCATGGTTTCGGAGGTTCAGTCAGTAGATGACTCAAATGCTCTGGGCCCAAGGTAAGGCAGAACATCATGGTGGATACATTTAGCATGGGAAAGCTGTTTACCTTATGGCAACCAGGAAACAGAGAGAGAGAAAGGAGCTAGGGATAAGATGTATAATCCCCATTGGCGTGCCCCCAGTGACCTACATCCTCCAGCCATGTCCCACCTGCCTACAGATAGAACCTGGTAATCAGTTTACATTATTCATCCAGCAAATGGATTAGTTCATAGATTTGGTTACAGTTCTCATAATCTAATCATTTTACTTCCTGCATTAACAAGGAGGTTTTGGAGTGTACCTCATATTCAAACCATAACATTCTGCCCCTGAACCCCCAAAGCTTATGTCCATATCACAACACAAGATTCATTTAGTCATCTCTAAGAGTCTCCACAGTCCAAACAGTTTCAGCATTGGCCAAAAGTACAAGTTCAAGGTCTTATCTGAGACTCAAGGCAAATTCTTGGCTATGAGAGTCTGAGATCACAGTGAGATTTGATCTCCAAAGGTCTTGGGCCCCTATGACCTTGCTAGTTGGAGCATTCATAGCCTCTCTCTTAGGCTGGCTTGGTCTGCAACAAGCAGCTTATGTTCCTTGGCTTATTTTTCATGTTACTGGCATCTCTTAATATAGAGTAGGGATGGGGGTATCCACTGTAACTTTGTCTTCCTTTAGCAGCTTCATTTATCATCCTTCAGGGCCTGCCTGAGGTATTCTGACCCTCTTACTCTTTGGCTGGTCTTGTAGGCTTTCCTTTGGAATCTTAGTGAAAGCCTCCATGAACCCCTAACTCTAACATCTATTTCTGCTGAACCAGCACCATGTGGATGACTCCAAGGTCTGCTGCCAAATATAGCAGTAGCCAGAACCCTTGGACCAAAGCTGCAATAGTCTCCATAGTCTCTTCTCACAGTAGGTTTCCCTTTTATGTCCTTGAGCTTGTGATGGGTGTGGTCTCACTGATTTCTGAGATGCTCATGAGACATCTTTCCTGTTGTTTCTGTGTAAAGTACTTAGCTTCTCTTTAGTGGCAGAATATCTTCAACAACTACACCCTTCTTGGCCCAAATTTTACAGGTACTTTTCTGGAAATTGCAAGTTTTAAATATTCTTCCTCTGTATTTTCCTCCCAGTTCTCACAGTAAACCTGGCTAAAAGCTGTCAGCAACACCCATACCACCACCTGAATTCTGTGTGGCCTTTAAATTTCCTCCACCATACTAATTAGATAGATTAATTAATCTATCACTTTAAATTCAGCCTCACAGAAAGTCTCAGGACATGGGAAAAAATGTAGACACAGTATATATTAGTATGTAACATGGATGGCTTCTAGTTCCATTCCTGACTGAATCCTGTTTCCCTCTGAAACTTCATGAGTACAGTCTTCACCATACACATTCCTATTAGCATTTTGGTCACCAGCAGAATCACCCATTAAGCTCTGCTTACAACATTCTAAGCCTTCATCCTCCTCCAAACTTTCCCAAACTCTTTCCACAAATCACTTCTAAAAACTTTTAAACGACATGGGCAAGTTATAGCATCAATCCCACTTCTCAGTACCAATTTCTGTCAGTTTTTTTTTTTTTTTGGTCATAGTGACCAAAGTACCTGGTGTAAACAACTTGGAATGAAAATTTGTTTTGAGTTCACAGTTTCAGATGGTTGACTCCATTGCTCTGGGCCCAAATTAAGATAGAGCATGACTGTAGAAAAGCATGGTGGAAGAAGTGTGGGGAAGGGGTCATAGGGACAAGATATATATTCCTTGAAGGCTTTCCCCCAGTAACCCACCTCCAGCCATGCCCCACCTGCCTACAGCTTCCAACTAGTAATCCATTAAAATTATTAATCAATCAACTAAATTAATATATGGGTTAGGCACAGCTTTTATAATATAATCATTTCAGTTCCTACATCAACACAGGAGTTTTGGGGGCATACCTCATGTCCAAACCATAACAGATGCATTCAATTATTCACCAGACATCTATTGAGTACTTTTTTGTGCCAGGTCCTTTGCTAAAGAAATAAATGTGTCACATTGATGGCTTTTTTTTTATAAAGCTATTGTGATTAGAAATATATATACACCTCTGAACTTCAACTAAAAGTTGTTATATGTTGAAAGGTTAGGTAAGTAAACCTGTTAAATACTGTTCTGTGTTGGATTTCTCCCAGTATAATTGCTTATTGAGAAATTGTTATTCTGTCCAAGAGCAGGTGAGGTGAACATTCTTCTCACTGCCATCCTGTAACCACTTTATGCCTCTAGATTAATGGGAATCCCACGTCAGTGAAGGGCCCTCTTTCTCTGTCAGTTTTTCTGATGCTGGAGCCAGAGAATAGGTACTGCCTCCTCCAAGTGGAATAAGAGGAGCTTGTGCTGCCAATCAGCATGGTTGCCTAGCAACAGGAGGAGATGCTGATAACTGTCAAGGTGTGGGCACAATGTATTCTACTAGCTCAGGGTGTTTGATGAACACGTTCATTACATGGACCCTCTGCGTAACGCTTGGAAGCTGTGGTTTTTGAGGCTGGGGAGCTGGACTATTTTTTGGAAGCTGAATTTGGAAGAGGAAGGGGAGGGATATAGGATATAATCATCTGGCTACATAGATAAGTATTGAAAAACAGGATTTAGGTTTCTGGCTATGGCTTAAGCTTCAGGAATAATGGGCTCTTGGCAAAGGATAAAATATATCTCACGAAGACAAGAAATAATTTGGCAGGCATGCAGTTCTCATTGAATATGAGGGAGTGGGGGATAAATGCCAGATAATCTGGAAAAAAAGATTTAATAGAGAACACCAGGTGTGAAGTAGAAAGAACTATAAAGGAAAAGATACGCAGGATGAATATGAAATTTTAATATGTCAATAATTTAGCTCCTAGTTATTATTGAGATTTGGAAGTGTCATGCAAGGTGGATCCCCTTGTGATTGTCAACTGTCCTGAGGATATTTGAGACAAATTCCACAGTTTCATGTATGTGTTAACAAATAGGCATTATTGGGAACACTTAAAGAACAAGAGGCAACAAAAATAGGAGGTTTTGCTGTTCCTCATCATCCCATGGTGGGCAGGAACCATGGGATGATCATCCTGGTGGGCAGGAACCAGAGTGCAGCAGAACTGTTAGTGTGCATCTGTGTTCCTGTGGAGGGAGCTTCCTGTCCCTGTGGTTCTGCCTTCATACAGAGCAAAGGATGGGGGAAACAGTCTAGTCAGCAGGGGAGCAATCAGTCTGCTTGGGGCTAGGTAGTCAGAAACCAGAGTTGTTTGACTGGGGGTGTAGCTCAGTGGTAGAGTGCCTAGCCAGGATGTGGGAGGCCCTGGGTTTGATCCTGAGTAAAACACAAGGAAAGAAGGAAGGAGGAAAGAAAAGAAAAGAAAAGAAAACATAGTTGTCTGGAAAGCCAACCTGCCCAACTTTCTGGAAACCTTGAGGTCCACTGACTGTTGCTGCTAGGAGAGGAAGCCCTTCAGTGTATGGGAAGTTGAACTTGGGTATACCTCTCCTGCTGCGAAGAGGAGGTTCTGTAACCTTCCAGACAACCCAGGCTTGTGGGCAATTCTGCTTGCTGCCCCACAGGTAAGATGGAATATAGGATAGAAAGTGTGTTTTGTTTAAAAAGAAGAGAGATGGTTATAGATGCTTCAGTGCCCTCTCATTCATTCAGTCAGCTCATAAAGGCCATTTACTAATTTTTCAGGAAGTTTTGCGAGCTGCTTGTTCAACAGTGATTATTAAAAATTAAAGTATGCAAACTAATATTTAAATAAATCATATTAAAAACAAAGGCGGTCTGGAGTATAGGTCAATGGTAGAGCCATTACCTAGCATGAATGAGGTCCTGGATTCCCAGCATTCTGAAAGAAAAAAAATACCCACAAAAGTAATATATGCTCCAAACTCTCATCATTTCCTTTTTTTTGTTTTACTACATTTTCTTTTGCTTATGCTTTCTGTATCTGTAAGGAGAAGATACTCTAGTGTGTTGCTTTTCTCCTGTTTCTAGTTCAGTGTCCAGTGAGTTAGCAATAGGAGCTGTTAAGATAAAGTGCCTCTTATGGTTTAGATATAAAGTATCCCCCAAGAGCTGATGTGTGAGATAGTGCAAGAATGTTTGGAGGTGAAATGATTACATCCTCACTAATGTGCATTAAGTGGGTGCAACAGGCAGGTAGGGTATGGCTGGAGGAGGTAGGTCACTGGGGGTGTGCCTTTGGGGGTTATGTTTTGCCCATGGCGAGCAAAGCACTCTCTCTCTCTCTTTCTCTGCTTCCTGTTACAAATCCTGAGCTGCTTTCCTCTGCAACACCCTCTGCTGTGATTTTTTTCCACCTCTGGCTCAGAGCTATGGAGTGAACTGACCATGGACTGAACCTCTGAAACCACGATCCAAAATTAACTCTTCCTCTTCTATATTGTTTTTGTCAGGTCTCTTGGTCACAGAGACACAAAGCTGACTAAAACAGTCACAGACTAAAGGCTTTTGCCCAGATAGGCAGCTGTTACACATTTGCCAGCACAATACTGCCGGTGTCCCTTCAACCTTGCCATTTCATTGTGCTCCAGCATGCGTTCACTGCCAGTATCCTCATCTCTGTGCCAGAGGACTTTTTCTGGAAGGTTATTTTGCTCCTGCCCATGCAGAAATTAACTCCCCCAAAGAGCAGCCCTCAACAGAGAAAGGATGGGCATAAATCCACCAGCTCCCTTGATCCTCAAGTGGGATAATTTTGAGGCAAGCGTTTTAAACCTTTCCCCAAAATTTGTCCACTAGATGGAATTTCAGCCAACTGCTATGGCATTTCATACTGTGCTGTTTATGAGCTCTCTCCCTTTCCTGTATCACTTCTTTTGTTCCTGTGCTGCTGCTCCCTCTACCCGGTCTATGAGGTCCAGCACTCTGAAAGGAAAAAAAAAAAATACCCACAAAAGTAATATATGCTCAAAACTCTCATACTTTTCTTTGTTTGTTTGTTTGTTTGTTTTACTACATTTTCTATTGCTTATGCTTTCTGTATCTGTTAGAAAATACTCTATGGTAGATAATGGTGTGTTGCTTTTCTCCTGTTTCTAGTTTCGTGTCCACTGAGTTAACAGTAGGAGTTGGCAAGATAAAGTGCCTCTTATGGGTTAGATATAAAGTGTCCCCCAAGAGCTGTGTAAAAGAGAGGAGAACAGTGCTGAATGGAAGGTAGAAGCGTATTGGAGAACTTTGAGGTAAGGTTAAGGAAAGAGGCAGAAGTATACTGTCCTGTGAGAATCAACAGTAAGCCAGCCAACCAGCTGGCTGACATGGATAATAATTTTCTAATAGCTCTCTGAAAATTGGCAGGAAATCAAGGTGGAGCAATCATGAGGGACCTCAACTGTATTCATCTAATTCTGATTCAAATTTTACTAAAGGCAGAGAATATCTGCTTTAAAAACATTTGCTGAGGGCTGGGGTTGTGGCTCAGCGGTAGAGCGCTTGCCTAGCATGTGTGAGGCTCTGGGTTCAATCCTCAGCACCACATAAAAATAAAATAGAGGCTATTGTGTCCACCTGCACCTAAAAAACAAATATTAAAAAAAAAACCAAAAACATTTGCTGATAACCTACCAGGGATTGTGCTCAGTGGCATGCACTGATGAACAAGACATTGCCACTGATTCCAAGACACTGGTGGCTTAAAGGCAGACCAGATGTATACACAAAATTTCAAGGTAGTTGTAGGAAACATCACAGAGGTGAGTGCGTTCATAGCTGTTGGGAAGAAGAATGAAGGTGTGAGTGGAGAAGGAGCTTCCTGGAAGAAGTGACATTTATATGTGTTCTTGAGGAGTCAGAAGGACTTCAATGGGGAGAGATGGAGAGGAAGGAGTTCAGGGTGGAGACAATGGTGAGAACTGAGGGCTGAAACTAAAAAACCACCTTTGTACTCATGTGTTTGGACATAGGGAGGTGTGCAGAAGGGTGGAGCTGGAGGAAAGCCTGGGAAAGCAGGCTGTGAGGCTCGTCTGGAGTTTTAGGGAATTCTTGGTACTTTGCTGAATATGATAAGTGCTTAGGATGTAGAGAAATTTTGTAATGGCCAGGAGCTCTAAAAGAATTTTAAAATGCTCAAGAGGGAAAGAAGTCTCTGAACAGTCAACCCCAATTACATATTGTAACTTTTTATACTAAAGAATAAAAGGAGAGAGCCCTGATCTGCTTGGATTTTTAAAAATTTTTTCTTTTTTCTTGGCAGTACTAGAGATTGAATCCAGAGGTGCTCTACTACTAAACTACATCCCCAGAATTTTTATTTTTTATTTTGAGACAGGGTCTCACTATGTTTCCTAGGCTGATCTTGAACTTGTGATCCTCCTGCCCTCAGTCTTTGACTGACTAGGATTACAGGTGTGTGCCACTGTGCCCCGCAACTGCTTAGATTAGGGAAGGCATTTTAAGAGGGCAGAAAGAATAGATTTTTTTTTAACATTTTAAATATTACAACCACAATGAAAAATATCATATCGTACCCCACAAATACACAATTATTTGATAATTAAACCTGAATTTTTCCTTTTTAAAAAAGGATAGAGAGATACAGTCCAGAGGCAAGGCTTGAAGAAAGGCTTTTAGGAAGTCCAAGCCTACAATGAACTGAAGCACAGAAAAAAGCACTGGTGTGACAGGAAGGCTTTGTTGGTGCTGTGGGCTGAATTTTGTACCGCCCCAACCTCAGACATTGAAGTCCTAACCCTGGAACCTCAGAATGTGATTATCATTCAGGCCTGAGTTACAGTGCTACTAGTTCAGTGTTGCCAGCAGTATCTATGCAGTAAGGTAGATATCTCTAAAACAGAAACCCACACAAAGCAAGGTTTTGTACTGATCAATTGATGAAAATGGAGGCTCACTGGAACCTAACCCTGTAAGCTCCTAGGAGCAAAGGTGTATTATTTTTTTAATATATTAATCCAGTGTTAAAAGTGACTATAGTATCTAACTATTACAAATAATGGGAGTATATTTATTTGAGGATGATAGGGGAAAATCAGCTATTCAAATTATTTTCACCTTCTTCATCAAGAAGTTTATTCCAAATGAGAAACATGGAATGCTGGGACCTTAGGAGAAATGTTGAAACTCAAGGTGGATAGCGCTATTACATAAACATTGGAAGGGAGCTCAGTTCTCCAGCCATGATGCTGAAAAATTTAGACATGGTCATTGAGTGGAATTTTTCTGGTTCATGGATAATAAAAGTACTGTGATAAAGATTCCAGGAACCACAGCTATTTAAGTTGATATGGGTTCATTAGTAAATTCTAAAGCTTTTGATGACCTAATAGACTTCAGAAAAGAGAAGGGTGATACCTGGCAGCCAGTGGGAATTCCCCACAACAAAATATGCAAACTTAACTTCATCCCCTTACCCCGCAATATTTTTTTTTGTTTTGTTATCAAAACCATAGTATAGGTGACATTGGCTAAATGTTCTTCAAAGGTATACCTGCCAAATTCAGGAAACATTTATTTGCTTTTCTCTGTTATTAATTCACAGTCAAGTCATACAGTGGTTTCCTTTGCCAAGAACATCACTGCAGGACTCTGACGTTGCTCTTCAGTGGTCACCCCAAATCTTCAACCTTGGCTGCTCCTCCTCGTTCTGGATTTGTTTCAATCCTCATCAGCTATAGGAAACTCCCTGGCACATGTGAGGTCTCCTAAGAACAGGTGTCTCCTCCTCTTGTTAAACATCTTTTGCACTATGAGGAAACTACAATATAATAAAAGGCAAAATGGCTTTTTACTGTAGTGAAATTCTTAATGTAGTTGTAGTTCAATTCAATTATAACTTTTATTCCCATGGATAACCTTCATGGGACATTCTGTTTCCCAGGAGCTCTCAATCTGGGACTTTTCATATCACTATGGTTGATCTACCCCAAGACCACCTACACAAAATTTCCCTGAGATTTAATCAGAATTTATACAGAATTAAAATCTCAGGGCAGGGGGTGGTACTAGGAATAAAAATATTAACAATCATCTCAAGTAATGAAAAATTTTAGTTATAAAAATAAAATTATCTTCAGGAGAATTTAGTTGGCTAATGTTTCCAACCAAATACTTATTATTTGACTAAAAAGTAATAATTGTATATTTCAGATTGACACTTAAAGAATGAGTACATCTGTGTTAACTAGACATTTTAACTAATATTTTATATTCTGTTTAGAACTATATCTTAAATATGCATTTCTGTATACAAATAGTTGCAAGCGAGCTATATGTTTGTAGAGATGTATCTGTATGCTAGTTTGCCTCTCATCCAACACAAGTTTGCTAAGCCAAGTCTTCAACTTAAGAGTTTAGGTTAATTTTCTTTAAAAAAAAAATCAACAAATCAAAGACAAATATCAAAATCAAATATGTGCTAAGGCTAGATTAAGATTTGCATAGAAATTCTGCACCAGAAAAGGACTGCCACAGCTGCAAAGCATCCTTGGTCCTTTGCAAAATCCTTTCATTTAAACAGTCTTTAGATAACCAATCACTTCACTTTTTCCTTTCCTCCTAGGCCTCCAGACTTTTCCTGATGATTAGTCACACCTGGAGTTTTTCTTTATCCTTATCCTTGGAAAAACAGTCTTATGGCTGTATTGAAAATGCAAATTTATTTAACTGCAAGAGATTTCGTTATTTTAAGAAGGGGATTGCAAGACTCATTGTACTAAGTGCCATGTTGAAAATATAAAGTGCAGCATTGTCCATTTTACCCCATAGGAGAAATATTTTATATAATTACAAATTAATGTTACACAAATTTGTGCATTTATTCTTTCTTTTGTAACTTTCCAAATAACTCTCAGAAGCCATCTGTTAATGTAAATGTTATTTAAATTATATTCTTATTTAATGATTATTCTAATCTAAAAATTTTGGAAAAGCATTCACTTGTTGCATATTAAAAGGGTAATTGTGCTCATACCTGAAAATTTCTCTGTTGTGTCATTTACTTAATATTATTCTGTGAATTTCAGTGTTAGCAATAGCAATTTTAGATTTTATGAATTGCATTTTGAAACATAGGATAAGGATTTTACTACAAAAGGACAAGAACAATTACTCAAATGTTATTTTTGTAAGCAGATAGTTCACCATTATATCCCCAGTATCAGGAGTAGCACTTTATCCAGGTGCAGTGGTGCATGCATGTAATCCCAGTGGCTCAGGAGGCTGAGACAGGAGGATTGCAAGTTCAAAGCCAGCCTTAGCAATGGCAAGGTACAAAGCAACTTAGTGAGATCCTATCTCTAAATAAAATACAAAAAAGGTCTGGGGATTGGCTTAGTGGTCCAGTGCCCCTGAGTTAAATCCCCAGTACCCCCACCCACCAAAAAAAGAGTATCATCTCTAAATATTTTTTTAATAAATGAATGAGCTCAACAATACACACACACACACACACACACACACACACACACACACATATACACACACACCCTTGCATGCATGTACACATGGTTTGATCATGAAATAAATGAGAAATTTTTATTTGTCTTATATAAATCATTTATTGTTTAGGTTTTTATAGTTAGTTCAATCTTATATACACCATAAATGTAATATAATTAGTAAGTGTTTGAGTGAATTCTTTGATTTTAGGAAAGTTGCTAATAATTAGCTAATAGTTGCTAATAATTAACTTTTAATATATTGAAATGAACATATAGAAGTACCCATAGAGAATACTATAGAAAACCCCTATTAAAGTATTTAATGTTTTAATAAATACATTCAGTTTAGCTCTATTAGGAATTCATCAGTAATTAATTATTAATATTGCTTAGTCATTTTATGAGCGTAACAGAGGTACATGACATAAACATGAGTATTAGCATTATCACCCTTGGCATGTTCTTGAGCAAACACACAGTTCTTGCACATATGAAAATGCTTTAAATATTTCTTAGGGCAGAAATCCAAATGTTGAACTAAAATCAAAGCATATGTTTATGTTTTCAACAAATTGGCACTATGAGGAGAGGCTATGTAATTTGTAAAATGAGTTCAAATTTTCTTTAGTTATCTTCAATCAAAACCTATTTTTGGAGGGATGGGAGAGAAACTTCATGTTAAAAAGGAAAAAAAAATCAAGAAAATGTATTAGAAACAAAACAATTACAAGCCTTTTTGACTATGTAAAAGCTTTAAACATCTGATTATCTTGGGGAAAATCACACATATATTTATTCCTAGGCATCTGTACATTTTATTGTAACATATTTACCTGCATATGTGCTTGTAAGAATTTCTAGGCTTATGTTTTTTCGGCCTAGGAAATCTTAATTACCACCCATGCCTCAAAAGAAAAACAGCCTTAGAACTTTGGGTGGAAGGTTGGGGGTAATAAATCTCCCCAAATGATTTATTTTAAGGATAATCTTTACTAAAATTATACAAAGTTATGAGGAGTTATAGACAAAATAATATTTCTTTTAAAAAGGAAAGAACAAAGGGATAAAAATTGCTGAAAACCTGAATACCACATTCCTATTCACATCACTTTAATAATTTATTGAGTGCAGGGCCAACAATATGAAATTTTCATGTATGAGTATCATCCAGCCTCATATAAGAGTAACATGAAAAATAAGGTCAGAGACAAATCACAAATACCAGTAACTCTTGATTGTTGTTCTCTAAATTATAATAATAAAATGTCACTTATAAAAACATTTTTGGTCTAGAAACAATTTTATCATTGATCTTAGAAAATTTCTTTAAAAATTTATAATAAGTTATAAAAGCCAAAGGCAGATGATAAAAATAAAATCATTTCTGCTCTAAGGGCTAGAATAGGGTACAACATTATAAAATTATATATATATATTTTTTTATATTTGAGACTTCTAGTTAAGGAATTTGTGTTTAGGATAAACTTGACCATCTCCATGAGATTTAAAAAATACTGCTTGGGACCTATCCTAGGTGCCTTATTCTGACACAGCTCTCTAAGCTCGGGATGGGATTTTACCTTAGGTCTTAACCAAAGTTAATGTTTTAAAAAATATTGAATGTATGAGTGAATGAGTGTGTGTGTATGTGTATATGTGTATGTGTGTGTGTGTGTGAGAGAGAGAGAGAGACAGAAAGATAGACACCTGGGATATAGAGAAAAAGGCAATGTTTGAGGGATGGAGAAACAGAAAGATTTTAATTCACCAAATGCTATCATTTAAACTTGCTTCCAAAGGGTGTAATTTTAAAATAATACATTCACAGACACATTTGACTTTATCTGTTTTATCTCCTAAGAAGAACTTAAAGGAGGGAAAAATCTCAGTGGATCACCTTTTATTACTGGTGGTGCCGGCAGATGAGACGAGAGACGATGTGTGGTTCATCTGAATCTCTGAATCTGTAATAAATATATCATAATAAGTTTCCACAGAGATACCAGATTTGTTTTCCAGCCAGCAAAGAGCACTTTTCAGAACCAGGAAAGCATTTCACTCTGTCATTAAATTTTTCTGTTGATGGGTCTTATGCACCTGCCACAATTCCTAGATCACGCTGAGGTTTCCCCCTCCTTTTGGGTGGAGACAGAGGTGGAGGGCGTTTGTCAGAGCATTCTCCCTCTTCTTGCAAAGGTGGCTGACCCTGGGTTCTTTGACCTTATTATTTTGATCTTCGAGGTAGTCCTTCATCATACTGCATGTAGTCCTCTTCAGAGGCCATTCCTTCTTCTTCCTTTGTCCCCCAAGGAACATTATAGATCTGTATGAAATGAAAAAGAGGAGTAATAATAATGATAATAAATGGCTGTAATAATCATTGGTGTATCAGGCATCAGGGTAAGTGCTTTCTGTAGAGCAGCCCGCTGGGTACACTCCTAGGTCTCTACCCCCAAGCGTCTGAAGCTTGGAAACTCCACTGCACCACTGCCTTCCAAGGAAGGTCAAGCCCCTACCTTCCTCTCAGGCACATCAGGAAACAGGCTGCTGTATTTAATGTAATACATCCAGAAGGGAAAGCCACTATTCCATTTCCATTTCTTAGAACCACCTTTTACCTACCAGTTAAGGCATGTTACTGAACTCACCCTCCTACTCCCTTTGTTTCAGCTTTCTCATGAGCTAAAGGGAATGATAATAGTATTTGTCTCAAGGGGATATTGAAAAGATTAAATAATACCTAAAAAAGGCTTAGAAGAATATCTGACACATAGTGCTCATATATTATTTAGCTGATATTATTATTAAGGAAGCATCTATTGTATCTGAAGGTAAAGAATCCTTAGAGATGGTTTAAGTGAGCCATCTAATAAAAACTTAGGGAAGGAGGAGAGGATGGGTGTGGTACACTTAGCAGAGTTTCTCCAGAGATGGATCCACAGGAGACTAAGCTAGGTGGGCTGCCAGATCCTTCCTCATCCTGCCCCCTCCAATTCATTGTTGGAAGAAACAGGAAAGTCAGGAGTGATCTCTTCCCATTCCTCACAGAAGGCTGACCAGAGCCCATTTGTTCCTAATCTAATTATTTAAAATCCTTGTGTTCCGTTCACTCCTATGAATTCATGTCCTTTCTCAGTGAATCTTGATCTTCGGTTAATTTTTTTTTTACATACTTACTGTAATTATTTCTTTTTTCTTTCCTGTTCTTGCTTTGGGAATGTTATTATTGAAATACCTGAATATTTTAAAACTGCATAAAATCATGTAAAATGAAATTAATACATGTAATGATAAGTAGAGGTTACATTCTTAGGCTTTGAAAGGAAGAAGTTATAATGTAATTTTTGGTGGTCTCTGGAACCCAGAGCTAGTGGCACTTTAACTAAAGAAGAATCAGTAATTGAACACACGGTGTTGATGATTTTGCAGCAAATAAACTCAGTTTATTTCATTTTCAGAGAAATATGTGTATTCCTTGGGCTACTTTATCTGTTCTATATTCAAAAGGCAAACAAGCTTCTGTTCATAAGGCAAAATGTGGTGATTTTTTTAAAGATAGTGACAATATTAGATTCTGCTTGTGTTTTTCATCTTCAAAATATATAAAATTATGAGATGAGAACTCTTCGCAATCAGTGCATCTTTACTAATACTTAAATACTAATTTCAACAATTTTGCAACCTGCTGTCTTCTGATGTTTGTCATCTTTAAAAAAAGATGGAAACACCATTTAAAATATTATATGTTTCCTTTTTGCACAAATAGTCTTTTGTATAAAGTAATGGTGGAATATGTTTGAAGTGATCAAAATTTAATGGGCCATACAGCATTTGTAGTCCAGAAGCTGTAGGATGAAATGCAAATGGCATTAAATGTTGAAATTTATTTTCTTCCAGACTTTCATCTTCAGGGCTTTTCTGCAAGAATAGTATTAGAGTCTTGTTGAGAACATTTAATAGAAGCTATAATAGATAATAACTGACTCGGTAATTAGTCATTTTAAGACAGTGGTACTCTGAGCTGCTGATAAGAATTGAATTGTGTTGCTACATCATGTTTTCATTCTGCTGTCACAACTGGGCAATCCATATTCATAGCCTCCCGGTGCTAAGCTCATTGCCAATTTAACACAGATGTGAAAGAGATAGGTATAACCTCCTCAGCCTTTTGATGCCTTCTTATTTTTTATTTGAGGAAATGGCATAGAAACTTTAGAGTGAGGATAATGTTATTAGGTATCTTAGTGACACGAATTATCAGAAGATTAATTTGGTACATATATAAAATATGTATTTATAGTCACACAACAATGTATATAGGTGCCAAAGAAGCACAGCTTTGTAAGCATGAAATTCAATCAAAATTTTCTCAAACATTTCTCACTTTTGAAGGCTATAATAAAAAGTTGCAGTATTTTTCTTTTTAAAAATTTTCATGGAAACCCTCATTTTCATATATTGATATATGAGTAACATTGGTACTTTTTTTCCCTGCAGAAATTTAGGTTTCACCATTTTAGTTCGCTTCGTGATATCATTTTGTTTTATTCTTATACAGTATTTTGTGTTGTAACAAATGTTTCTGTATGGTTGAATACAACACATACTGATTGAGCTCCTCTGCTGAACTGCTCCGTAATTTTCTAAGAGCTCTGAGGTTCCTAGGAAGGGAGGAAGCAGACTGATCTCCAGTTCCTTGGAGGTCAGAACAGACTTCATGAGGGAGATGGCATCTGAACCTACACCTGAAAAATGGGTGGGATTTTAACAAAAGATTACCTGAAGTTATTCGAGGAAGGACTGTCCTCTGAAAAAAGGCAAGGAAGTTCAGAACATGTTCCAGTGTCACTGGATCAAAGGGTATTTTCCACTCCAATAGGGATATTTGATGAAAGCTGTTGGTTATAGTGATGATCTGAAGGTCTTTGAAACTACAGTGAAGACTTAGGGTTTTATTCTGTGAATGATAGAGAGCTAGCGATGTTTGTTTGAACGAAGAATGATATGATCTGATTGGACATATCACTTTCTGGTTATAGGTAGAAATATACATGTTTTATTACCACTCCCCCCAAAAAATAGATACTGGCAAATTTAAAATCCTATTTGCAATCTGTAATTTTGATTACAAAATAGCTAGTTCTATTTACAATATTCTAATGTAAGTCTATGATAAAATGAAAATCTATTAAAGATATAAAAATTGACTCCAAGGGAGGAAAAGTCCCCTCGGGAAGAATTTTACAAAGAATACTATGAAACTTTCATCGTGGTGTTATCTTTTAATTTGCACAAAATATCTAGAATTGATAGGATGTCAGAGTTTATAAATATAAACATTTTGTCAAGGAGAAGCCTCTATAGCTCTAAATATCTTTTTTTTTTTTTTTTTTTTTTTTTTTGCTTTCCTGACTAATAATACTGAAATTACAGCTTTAACACTGTTCTTGGCTCAGAGAAGGCACAGTTATCTCTATTCATATGTATTAGCTTTTTGTTATTGTGATGAAATACCCAAGGCAGATGACTTTATAAAGAAAAGAGATTTATTTAACTCACCTTTTTGGAGTTTCCCAGGTAGGCATCACCTAAGTTCTAGTGGATGACCTTCTTGCTGGCAGAGTTCTGAGGCAGCACATGGCATCGCATGGCAAGAGGCAGGGACTGGGTGTGTCTATGGATGTGTGTCTGGTCTCTGTCTCTCTTCTTATAAAGCCTCAGAGATTTAATCAGGGCCTCCACCCTAATAACTTGATCTAAATATAATCACTTTCAAAAGCCCCACTTCAAACACCATGGTTGGATTCAGTTTCTACCCTCTTAATACCACTAACATATAACTTTGAGTGTTAGCTACTAGCATGAGTTTTGGGGAATAAAACATTCAACCATAGCAATATGTCTTGCTTATTAGTTCATGAAGTCTGGATATCTCATCCTAGTACATTTTATTAAGTTAGTTTGCTCATCCTGGATGCATTTATAATTAAAATTCTTTTTCTCCAACTTTTTAATATGATTTTTTTTAAATGAAGGTTTTCCAAAGTAAGAGAAAATCTATTCTCCAAAAACTGTGAGGTTGATAAGGAATTATCAACTCCAAGAGATGCTGATAAAATTATTGGGAAAAAACTAAAAAAAAAAAAGTTAAAAGATTAGCACAACAAACACCTGTGTACCCAACACACCCAACACATAGGCTCAACAATTGTTTATATTAATAATCTTTAAAGTTAATTCATACATAGTTAAGACTTGTTGCCATCTTAACGTGGATTAGACCATTTGTTTGACAATCTTGGAAAGGGCATGAAGGTTTTGCTTATTAACTGGTATTAGATATTAGTTAGACATATGTAAACTATAGTTGTTTGTCTTAAAGGTGGTTCAAGTATAAAATTTTTATGTGATTTTTCCCTATCCTAATGCACCCAAATTTATCTCTTAACTATAACTTCTACTTATAGAAAGATATTTCATATATGAATATATTAATTGAGGGGGGTACAGGGGATTAAACTCAGGGGCACTCAACCACCAAGCCACATTCCCAGGCCTATTTTGTGTTTTATTTAGAGACAGGCATGCGCCATTGCGCCTGGCTAATTTTATTTTATATTGATTTTTTTGTACTAGAGATGGAACCCAGGGACATTTTAGCACTGAGCTATATCCCCAGTCCTTTTATTTATTTATTTATTTATTTATTTTTTGAGACTGGATCTTGCTAAATTGCTGAGGCTGGCCTTGAACTCTTGATGCTTCTGCCTCAGCCTCCCAAGTGGCTGGGATTACAGGCAGGCTCTACCATACTTGGCCTCATACATGAATATTTTTAAAGGAAACCTTTTAATATAACAATGCCTTTGAAACATTTTAAACTATACAGTTTATAATGCTAACATTCTGAATCAGAGTATCAGAAAAATTACAAAAAGTATCTCTAGTGAGAGTTAGGACTTTGTATTTGACATTCTGCAAAAGGTTATCTATACTACACAAACATACATAAGCATAATCCTGATTCATTTGTATTTTGTTTATATAAAATAGTAGACAATGGTTCTATCTTCCGTTAATCAGCTATTATTATTATCAACTATTATTATTATTATCAACGATTATTGATACTGTGAAAGTTGTAAAGTTTCCCTTTAGTTTATATATGCATTGAAATAAGTTTTCATTTACAAATATGAGCTTCAATTTCTTTTTTTCCATCGTGGACCATACTGGTATTGTGTATGGTAGACATCTCCTTTCATTTGTCAGAAATCACTGTTTGGGCTTTCAAGATTATTTCAGTTGTTTAAGTGGCAGCAGGTTGTGAATGTAAACGGTGAGCTAAGGCTTGAGCTTAAATAGTGCTTGGAGGAAGGGTGATCCCAAAAAACCAGAGGGAGGAAAGTCAGGTCAGGGCACAGGAAGGGAAGAGCCTGTGCCGCTTTATGGAAGGGAATCAGAGGATCAGGTCAGGGGGAGGCCTCCAGTGAGCTCTGAAACTTGGAAAGGCTGATGAAGCAGAATTATGCAGACGACAACAGCTTTGGAGACTGTGGCCAGAGCAGCCCCCATACCTGAGACAATTGTTTCTTTCTGTGCTTCTAACTTCTTCTTTTTAAGAAATGCTGGCAGATTAAGCAGGGGCTGCAAGTAGAGACTAGAAGAAGGACTTGAGTGAAAGGGAAAGGAGCTGGGAGAAGGGTGCTCCTGACAGTTGAGTGTTGGTGGTGCCTTGCACTGCTCCTGTGTTCACTGCTGGAGCTGTGTGTGACAACATGCCAGCTGCAGACAGTCTGAAATTTCCTACACCCTCACAGGGAATCCACCATGGTCTAATTTTTTTAAAATACAGAAACTGGATCCATTGTCTTTTTGAGTAAAAGGGAGCTTAGTGATCAGAAAGGTATGTCTTAAATCCCGCAAGAGTCGGGCTGCATTTCCTCTTTCTTAAAAACAGAGAGCAGCTCACATATGGATTATTCATTACATCTGTTTGGAGGAGGAAAAGGAATGCTTGTTTGATGCTGTCAGCAGAGCAGCATTTTTCCAAAGGCAAATACATTTTACTCTCAAAAAACTACTTTAAAATACCGACCCAAGCAAACAGAAATAGATTATAATCAATTTGTTTCCAACAAGGGAACTTTTTCTTTGGATGATTAATGTAAACATTCAGCATGTGATAGCTAAGGTATCCTGTCCTTAAGTCAGCCTGCCTTTTCTACAGATTTCTTTGGTTGGCCTTTTAGTCAGCTTCTCTCTGCATTGATCTGCCATGCACTCTGGAAAATATTTCACATGTTTAAATAGCCAACTTTTCTCTGTCTCCCTTTTCCCCTTTGACTTCCCCTGACACATAAAAGTCTAGGATTTACAACATACTTCTCTGGAAACAAGTGGAAGATAAGACAGCCTCACCCTACTTCTATGTGAATGAGTTATTTGTTGGTAATTTACTAAACATTTATCAAGCACTTAAAAGTATCATGAATTGTTCTAGACACTTAAGATATATCATCAAACAAAACATTCAAGATTCAGCTGTGATGGAGGTTATAATCTACAGAATGAGACTGAGAATAAATATAATAACCACAAAAATATTATACATAGCTATATCAGTACCATCTGTTAGGTGGTAATAACATGACTTATAGTACTGAAGAAAAGTAGAGTCAAGTGAGGGAGACTAGGAATGTGGGGAAGGTGGACAGGGGGCTGTCTGAGGTTTAAATAGTGTCGTTAAGATGGCCTTCACTGAGAGGGTGATGCTCAAGCTGAGGCTTAAGGGAGATGAGGGAAGTGGCCCTTCAACATCGGAAAGAAGAGAGTCTGAGGCAGAGAAAATGGCTCATGCAAAGGCCTGATGTATCTGAGCCGGCAGGCCAGTGCAGCTAGAGTAAAGTAAGACGAAAGAGCAAAGATGAGAACAGAGAGGGCATGGAGACAGATTATGTATGGCTTTGTAGGCCATTGTAAAAAGACTTTGAGTCAGGCATGGTGGTGCACTCCAGTAATCCCAGCCACACTCAGTAATCTGAAGCAGGAGAATTGCGAGTTTGAGGCCAACAATTTAGCAAGACCCTGTCTCAAAAATTAAAAAGGACTAGGGATATAGCACAGTAGTAAAATGCCCATGGGTTTAATTCCCAGTACAAAAAAATAAGAAATAAAAAGACTTTGAGCAAAATATGGAGCCATTGGAAAGTTCTAAGGAGAAGAGTGACATCAATCAGAAGGTTTGTTTGTTTATTTATTTATCTGTTTATTTATATATTGGGGATTGAACCCAGGAACCCAATGATACTTTACCACCGAGCTACGTCCCCAGTCCTTTTTTAAAAAATTTGAGACAGGGTCTCACTAAATTGCTTAGGCCTCACTAATTTGCTGAGTCTGGACTTGAATTTGAGGCATGTGCCAGGGTGCCCACCCAGATGTATATTTTAAAATAATAGTTCTGACTCAAAGTGAAAATGGACTATAGAGAAGTGAGAGCGGAACTAGGAAGGGCAAGTTGACATCTAATGATATAATTCATGGGAGAGATGATGGTACTTAGAGCAGTGTGACAAGTGACCTGATTCTGGATATAATCTGAAGGCAGAGCCACAGGATTGACTTGTGGACTTGTGGGAGGAAGGTGATTGCAAATTTCACCCAGAAGTTTTTAGCCTGAATAACAGGAAAGGTGATGTTGCTATCACCTGAATTGGGAAGAGCTGAAGGAGATGCAGCTCTGTGGGTGTGGGGGGTTGGGGAGGAGTTGGTGTTAAAGTGTTGGTCATGTTGAAGTTGAGTTGTCTCTTGGACATCCAAGTGGGAGTGATGAACAGCAGCTTCCTGTGCATATGGAATTGAAAAAGAAGCCTGAACTGAACATGGAAATTTGGGAGTGGTATTTAAAGCCAAGAGACTCTAGAGACATAAGTGTTTTTCTCAGTAACTCCATTTTTATTCTAAGACACTCAATGTTTAAAAATGACTTCTCACATATTAAAGTATACCTAGCAGTACTGAATAATAGGTATTCACATCTCTACTAGGAATAGAACCAAACAGAAAAACTGTCCTAATCTGACCTAGCAAAATAACATTCACACTGGAAATAAATTCAGTCCTCTTACCCTGAGCTGTCTTCACTAGCCCTTGCTGCTTTGGCATCTGAGAATCTGTGTAAAGGAAAGAACTGATCTGAAACTGGACAGGCATTTTGATGTGTAGAGGAGTTAAAAGCAGAACATACTCATCCTCCAGGGCAGGAGAGGCACTGGGTAGAGATGAGAGGGATGCCTGGCATGGAGTTCACAGCCTGATGAGCATCTAAGGGGCTCTGCCCCTTGGCACCTCAGTACTGAAATGAGCCATGGTCTGTCCGGGCAGTTTCCTAGATGCACATCTCTAGAGGCTGAAAACATCACCAGGTATGGACAAGCTATCAGTTACTTGAACTAATCCATCATCATGATAGACATGGAAGGGCTTCTCTTTTGCTGAGAGAAGGGCTTCTCTTTTGGACAGGTATACCCCTTTGGGACCAGACCTGAATTTCTGAGGGAAGTAGAGGAAATACTGAGAGTTGCCACCCATCATGCTTCTCATACTCAGCCCTTCTCTAAGAGTCTTGAGCCTCTGCTCTGAGGACATTCTTAAAGAATATCTTTTAGGAGGGAGAGCAAATTCCCAACAAGCTGGGTTTCTCACTTGTCTTGGGCCCACTGAGATCACAGGTCAGCCCAGGTGGGAAACATGGTCAGAAATGAAGTAGTGGGTTGGGAGGGCACATAAGAATCCTAGCAGGCAGCAGGACTTGGACATGGATAATCCATTGACTGGATATGCCTAGGCCTCTGGTGAGGCAGATGCCAGGATATTTGTACAGAACTCTCTTTCTCAGGAAGGGAAGAGCCAGTCAGGGCTTCAGGGTCTGAGAGGGGGCAAGGAAAGGGAACTGACTTTTATTGATGGTTTACTGAATGCTTGATAATGTGTTCAGGTAATAGATATGTTGGTAGAGAGGTATATAGTAGCTATATTTGCTTTTAATTCTCACAGAAAACTTGATAGTATTATCATTCCCTTTTAAATGAAGAATCTAAGAAACCCCAGTCACATGCTGATCAGAGGGAAAGACTGGTAGAATAAAATTCAGATTTGCCTCTTATCCAAACCTGTAACCTCACACTTTGTGGAATCTTAGCTATGGAAACCAGAGCAGAAGCATTAAGGACCAGAGAGGAATCCATAGGCTGGTGCTTGTGCATCGGCCCAGCTGCTGCTTTCCTGGATTAGAGTGTTGTGGAGTGAGGAAGTGGCTGCATGCACATGACTCCACTGTGGGACACTGCAGGGTGGGTGTGATTCACTGTGAAGGATGGCCAGAGACACAGCATCAAAGTCTGGTCAGTAAGGTCATCTTAACAGGAAGTCACTTAATTCCAAACCCCACAGTGGGGAGGGCCAGAAGCAATTAAAGGACTTTCTAGTCTTAGTCAAGATTAACTCCATGACTCCAAGGAGAGAGGCATCAGTTAAACCAATTGTGGGAATCTGGGTGAGCCAAATGGGGTCTGATGTTTAGGATATCATTCTACAGATGAGGGAATCTAGACCAAGGAGAGGAAGTGGGTGGACCAAGAATATCCAACCAACCAGCACCCAGACCTCATCCTTACCTACATTTGGGTTTTATCCACCATGCCCAAGAGTTATCTCCCGGTGGCCTTTGGTCCTTTATAATAACAGTGACATCAACTCTTGAGGCTTTCACTTTCCTATTGTAAAACTACTTTTCATGCATATGAATGATTTGAGAAGAGAGCTAGGAAGTAAGGGTTTGATCATGGCTGCTTGGCTACTTGATCTGAGAGGAACAGAGAAAAAATAGAAGAGAACCTAAGTAAACAGCATTACAATGTTTAGATGATATCAGATGGTTCTGGGCAGGTTCTTAATTGTTCTGTGCCATAAATTCCTTATTTGTATGCTGAGAATAATGGCAACACTCCCTTTACAGAAGTGCTTTGATGGTTAAATGAGATAATATATGAAACCTACTTAACTCAGAGCCCAGCTGAGTGATTCGTGTGTTAGCATTCAAAAACATTAGCTACTGTTTTTTACTAGAGAAAGGAAAGGTGATGGATTCCAACATTCAGTGCCATTTGCAGGAGGTGGGTAGCATGGCAGGCTGTTATACTGATAGATGTTCCTTGCTTTATGCTTTATGATATGCATGTTCCAGACTGTTCAGCTCTACTCACTGCTGGATGCCCTGCAGTTTAATTTAAACATTCCCATCAAAGTTAATGCCACTCTGGCCATTTTCCTATTGCCACCAAGCATGATAGCCAGGTTCTGAACTCTACAATATAATGCCATTACCTTCTCCCCACTTCCTCCTATAAATGGTGTCAACTTGATCTTATCAAATCCGTGCAAGAGAAAATGTTATGTCAAGCAGGAAATTATGGTCAGTTTTTAGGATGGTGAGCAAGACAAAATTTTAGGAAGCCAAACCTGAATAGCATACAGATAGATTTAATTTGACTCTTTTCTTCCTAGGAAATCCTGATCTTTTAGTTATGAAACCATTTGGACCCCTCCTGTAGACTTTGTTCTGTAACTAGAGCATGAGGTGGTCTTCCTTTCTTGTTCTGGAGAGGGAGAGACTGACTATCTTCAGGCAAATTAGTCTTCTTTGTTAAAAAACTTCAGGGAACTCATCTATGAAATGTAGATTCACAATAAGAAATGCAGTGTGTCTTACTGTTCTTCTTTCAACTGATATAAGATTGTTTCCTACAGTATGGAATACTTAAAAAAAAAAAAAAAAAAACCAGAAAAAGTGTTTCATCCTAATGCCAAAACTCCAGCAATGCCTTTCACTGCCTTCAGGGGTGGAGGAGGAGATGGGGAAAGCATCTGTTCAATACTACATTATTTTCAGATTTTTCATATAGTATAAATAAATGCAAAAGGTAGGACTGCAGTATTAAGACAAACAACTATAGTTGTTAAAGTTCTGAGCTTTGTTTTTTTTCTTCTCAGCTGTGATTACACACACACACACACACACAAACACACATACATTTCTAATTGGGTATAGCATATAAAATTTGTTAATAATGAGTAAAGATTATTGTGATAATGTCTGACACTACATAAATTATCTCATTCTGACTGTAATAATTGAGATAATTTTTTTCCCTTTCACTTGTATTTCAGTGACAATTTCAACGAGCACCTTCTTTGACGGCTTGCTGGTGACAGGACTGTACACCTCTACAAGTGTTCAAGCTTCACAGAGCATTGGAGGTTCTAATGCTTTTGGATTTGGTAAGCCAGTAATTGTGAATGTTTTATTAGTTTCAAGTGTTATTTTTTTTGTTTTGTTTTGGAAATAAATGTTTTAAATTATTCAACATTTATTATTTAAGAGAAAAACTTTCAAAGTGATTCTTGAAGCTGGGTGAGATGAACTGTCTCATTAATGTTTAGCCAACCATGAGCTCAGTGTGATGATCTTTCTGTCTCTTTCTCCATCGGTCACCACTGTTACTATTGGTCCTCTGGAACTCATAAATTTCTGACTTCTGTCATTTAGGTTGCTGGAATTCATTCTGACCTGAGTGCAATCATTCAATAACCTGTTCTTATAAACAGTTATTATATTTTGATATTTTAATTTTCAGTGAAAAGTGTGTGAAGTTTGGCAAGTAGGCATTTCATGGTGGACTTAGTAATATTTGTTAAAATAATTGAATTCTATGACTATTTATAAAAGAACACCATTTAATATTTTAAATACTTATATGGAGTCTTTGTCCTTAAATCAGAGGCCTAGCAGATTACTTAGTGGAGAAGCAGAAAGCTACATGATGGCCACTAATCCCAGAGGATTCTCGGTTTGGAAATCTCTAGTTTACCCAGAATGCTGTAAACATGCCAAGCTGGGATTTTCATTGCATCAAAAATGCAAATTTAATATACCCAGTTTATATAAGACTGAAATCACTGATGTTATTCTCAAATTGGAAAACTACACAGGACTTCCTGTATTGAAATGAGAAAGATAAAATTGCATTGTCAAAGACAGTCAGGTGTTCAACATTTTAGTTTTTTCTGTGATACTTATTAAACAAATAATTTTTACCTACTTTTGATATATGAAAAGGGGCCTGCTCTGCGTGAGTCCCAGCAGTAGCTCTGTTCAGGTGACTTATTGACGGATGTCAGAGAAGTAATGTTGATACTGCATTGTCATGCTGCTTGTCATGATGAGGTCCATAGCCACAGAGTTTAAAGGAACCTGGAAATCATGTTAATATCATGTTAAATTGTCTTACATTGAGAATTTGGCCCATTTTCAAAAGATCTCAGGTAAGATTTTATAATTTGTGGGTAACTATTTCTAAGGTCTAAACCTCAAGAATTTTTTTGCCCTTAGGTCTAATTATTCCACTTATTTAACCCCATCATTTTTGTGCTCTGCCCAGATGAAAGGTCAGGTTAACAACCATGTATTGGTGTATGTGTGTAAATATATTATATACTACCTGTTTTGTTACAGTAGGACCTGTAAGTACCATTGCCAGATTTAACAAATAAAAATTTAAGACACCCAATTAAATGTGAATATTACTTCATTTTATGTATATATTGATTGATTGAGGTCCTGGGGATTGAACCCATGGTCTTGTGAATACTAGGCAAGCACTCTATTGCTGAGCTACATCTCAAGCCCTAAATGTGAATTTTAGATAAATTTTTTAGCATACTTTTTAAAAGTATGTATATTCCTGGGCTGTACCCCACCCCAATTAAATTAGAAACTTTGGACATGGGGTTTAAACATTGGCAATTTTAAAAGTTCTTCAGGTGCTTCTAATGTTTATCCAGGTTGAAAACTGTTATAGTGGATCAGGCCTCTGTCCTTTAGCATCAGCATCAGCATCACAAGGGATGTTGTAAGTGCAGAATTACATGTTTACTCCAGAGTAAATCGGAAACTCTGGGAGTGGGACCCTATGGTCATTTTTAAAAATATACGCTCTAGGTGATTTTGATGCATGCTGAAATATGAGAGCTACTAGTCCAGTGGGAAGACAGTGATTAAATGACCATATAAGTATATTATAGCAAGCCTTGCTAGGGGCTGGCAATATTTAGCCAACGGGCTGTGGAAGGTGGGGCACAACATATCCAAGGGAGAAACAAAATGTGCAAAGTTCTCAGCCTGGGAGAGGCTGGCTATGTTCTAGGGGTTGAAGAAAACTTTGGAGGGGCTGGAATTGCAATCAAGAGGGAAAGAGATAAGGCTGGATAGGATCCCAGAGCCAGACCATCTGGTATATTATAGGTTTTGTGTCTTTATCCTAAAGAAGGGAAAGACTTTGAGGGTTTTAAACTGAGGAACGACTTGACCAACTTTTCACTTTACAGAGATCACTGTGGTGTCAGTGTATTGAACAAACCAGAGCTCTGGAGTGGATGCAGAAAGACAGTTTTGTGGTTAAGGATTCTGGTATGTGTAAGAAGTCAGGTACAGGCTGGCCTCAGCAGCAAGAAGGAACTGTATGTAGAAGGGTGTTTTAGGCAAGTTTTTCATTGTTGTGACCAAAAGACCTGAGAAGAACACTTTGAGAGAAGGAAAAGTGTATTTGGTGCTCACAGTTTCAGAGGTCTCTGTCCACACATGGCCAACTCCATTGCTCTGGGTCCAAGGTGAGGCAGAAATCATGGCAGAAGAGTATATCAGAGGAAAATAGCTCATGGCAACAAAGAAGAAAGATGGGGGAGTGGGCGCAGAGAGGGAGAAAGAGCCCAAGCCCCAGTGTGTGCCTCACCACAAACAAAATATAAACCAAAGCCATGCCCCCAGTGACCCGCCGTCTGCAGTTGCACCTCACCTGCCTACAGTTACCACCCAGCTAATGCTGTCAGGGGATTGATGCTCTGCTAAGGTTAAGGCTCTCATGACCCAGTCATTTCAGCTCTAAACTTTCTTGAGTCACACATGAGCTTTGAGGGGGACAGCTAATAGCTAAATCATAATAAGAGGTAAGTGTTTGGACTGTTGAATCACGTAGACCTGCTGTGGATCCTGGTTCCATCTCCCCCTACCCCCACACTTAGTAGCTGTTCATGTCAGCTAAGTTGCTTTATCTCATTAAGCTTATTTCCCTCATCTGTGAAATGGTGATGATAATGGAACCTGCTTCTTAAGATTTTGGATTGCCTTGAGGATTAAAGGAGATTTATATAAAAAGTCTTGAAGACATAGCTGGGCACTATGGTGCACACCTCTAATCCCAGTGACTCCAGAGACTAAGGCAGGAGGATCACAAGTTCAAAGCCAACCTCAGCAACTTAGTGAGACCCTGTCTCTCAACAAAAAATGAAAAGATCTATGGATGTTGCTCAGTGGCAAAGCACCCCTGAGTCCAGTCCCCAGTACTATAAATAAAAAAAAAAAGTTTTGAATACATAGAAAATACTCAATAAAATTAGCTTTTCCCAAATTAGAAACCATTGTGACTAAAAAAGCAGCCAGTTCGTTAGTCCAGGACTTGTATACACCCGTGGGGGGCAAAAAAAAAAAAAAAAAAAAAAAAAACACCCTAATTCTAAAGTGTGATTAATCTGGGATATGTAGCTCAAGATGATTTGAGAGGACCTGGTTGAATTAAGTAACTATTATTTGTCAATTTTAAGGCATTAAATAAGGAAAATCATGAATGCATGATCATTTATAAGTGTGTTGCAAAGACATTTTCAAAGAACATAAAAGGTACTCATGTCATGTTGCCTCAGATTTTATCTAGCAAGACAAAAATCTAAGAATGAAATTGTTAGAAATTATTTAAGAAATTTAGGCTTTAAAACATTTTTTTTTTCTGGAGTGACTTTGAGAGCTATGAGAAGGTACTTTTTACTGGAATTAGAAAGTGTTTTAATTAGCTTAAGTTGCACTTAGCCTTCCTATTACTATGAATACAATGTCAATGCTTCCATGGTCCAAAGAGGCTTCTGAACATGGATAGAACCTGCTGATGATAATCTGAATTCTATAACCAAGTATTCAGGTAATTTTATATGGATGAATAGATAGGTAAAACCTTTTTTACATTCTAGTAATATACAAATGATTTCATCTGTATTTTTGTGATAGTAGTAAATAATAAAAAAATTAATAATATGCCTGACTTGATGACAGTTAAATTTCATAAATAATGTTTCCAATGGTAAGCAGGAGATAAAACTATCCTTTTAGATAAAATGACCACTTTTGGAAAACATTATAACTTTCTGGCATTTGATTTAGGTTTAATACATTCTTTACAATTTAAAAAACAAATAAGATTTTGTTTGTTGGGGCACAGGTAGGAAAGTAGAGGCAACTTATAGAAGATAAAATTTAAAAGATTTGCTGCTTTTGGTAGTTTAGTGATTCTGTTAGGATCAGCCTGAAGCGGTTTTCTTTGATGTAGAACAAAAGAGTTATTGAATACATACTCTATCATTAGTCTCTGACTGTTTTGATGGAAAAGTAAGCAAACATGGTTTGCTTGGCATTTTCCCAACAAATCATAGGATTAGTGTGTGATATGTTTAACTAGCCATGACAAATAATAAGAAAAGCAGATAGTCCAACAGGCATTTCTGAAAGTTTTTTTTTTTTCTATTCTAGAGTTAATTTTAATTGTATTAAATACACCTAAGATTCAGCTACTCTCCTTTGAATATCAAATGTGTGTATGACTGGCCAAAATAAGACCATGGTTATTCTTGAGACACTGTTGTAGAAATGTTAATCCCAATAAGGTAACTATAGCCTTCTATGAAACACCAGAATTCTTTAAGTAAAATGCATGCCTCACTGACCAAAAATAGACACATGCCTAATAGCCAGGAATACATTAAAACAATAGCTATGCCCAGGATGACTGTACACCCAGCAATGCCTAATTTGAAATACCTCATTTTGCTTGTCAATATAAGAAAACATGCTGCCCTGGGGAAGTGTGATGTTTAATTATGGATATCTCTTTGTGCATCCCAGGGGGCGGGGAAATGCTTTCCCTTTTGTCTTTGGCTTTGAATTCCAGCTCAGTCATGTAAATCTTCAAGGCCTATTGTGGCCACTCAATGAAGGGATATTTGAATATCCTTTCATGTAAAATTGTTGCCTTACAAGGCAGAAATGCATTTTTCTCAATATTTAATACTCTGGCTTTAAAACTTCAGAATAAGTTTGCAGATCTGATGGATAGTTGCCATACTTCAAATTGTTAAACCCTGTATAAATTAAACATATGTACTTTCCAGTTCCTAATATTGCTCAGTTAATACAGCATTCAGTAGAGCAGTTTTTCACTTAAGTTTTTGTAGTTTTGTTTATTTTTTCAATACTCATGTTATAAAATTCTTTAAGATGGCAAGATTTGGGTCTGGGGTTGTGGCTCAGTAGTAGAGCGCTTGCCTAGCATGGGTGAGACACTGGGTTCGATCCTCAGCACCACATAAAAATAAGTAAATAAAATAAAGTTATTGTGTCTATCTACAACTAAAAAAATAAAACAAGTAATGAAAAAAAATGGCAAGATTTGATGAAATCATAGTTTAGGGAGAAAACATAGTGAACATATCCAGCAGCTTTCTTTGCATTAAGACTAAATAGAGCAGGCCATGGTGGCACATGCTAATAATCCCAGTGATTTGGGAGGCTGTGGCACAACAATCACAAGTTCAAGGCCAGGCTGGGCAATTTAACAAGGCTCTGTCTCAAAATTAAAAATAAAAGGGCTGTGGATATGGCTCAGTGTCAAAGCACCCCAGGTCAATTCCCCAGTACCCCCACCCCACAAAATAAAAAAAAATAAAAATAAAAAACCCTGAGTAGAACCTATTACAACTCTGCTAATTGTCACCAGGAAACCCCCAAACCCATACTCCCCTGACTCTAGCTACAATTCAGTCAGTTCAATCTAAATGTTCTGTGACTATGGAATATAACATGTTATGGATGCAGACACACATTTAGGGCCTAATATCTGAAAAAATGAGGCAAACACTAGCAACTTCATTGAACAAAGTCCCTTATGGTAGTGGTATTTATTTACTAGTCTAAATTAAGCTAATCAGAATTATCTGGTTAAATTTATTTTCTCTGTTTAGGAAGAAATGCAAAATAAATGCAATTTAAACATACTTGTATAATTCAAAGGCATGATCTTTTATTGCTTATGATAAATGATCTATAATTAATAAGAAGACTCTAGGTTAAATAAATTACACTAGTCAGTGGTACAAGGAGCAGAACTGATGAGATAATATCACCATTAATTTTTCCTATTTACTAGATATTAACCTAAATTTGATCTTTATTCATTCCATTTGGTTATGCTAGCATTACCAATATTATTAGTATTTGACATATGACAAAGCACTAAGGAATATTTTCTACCTCCTAAATAATGAATTTGTAAAGAATCACTTACTAGAATAGTGGGCATGATATAAAGTAGTTGAATCAATCAATCAACAAATTGCTCAGGCAGATGTGCAGGAGCCAAGGTGGATGAGTGAGTCAAGAGATGCAGTTCAGTGTAATGGCTCATTACATGACTGAGTGAGTTGGGCAGCTCAGGTTCCATCCCTGACCCTCTTTCTTGCTAACATGGGCAACATATTTACCTTCCCCAAGCCTCAGTGTCTGCAACTGAAAAATTAGGATAACCTTAGGGCCCAGTTCACAAAACTGTTGGATGGATTAAAGAAGATTATTCGTCAAGGAGCTAGAATATATTATATGCTCACAAGTGGTATTATTTAAAGACTTTCAGAAGCGAGAAGTCTTTCTTTGAAAGGGCAATAGAGGTGGACTCTAATTCGAGCTGGGGGAGCCTTCAATTTCTTACCCACTTAGTTTAAAGCCAGAGTGGCCCTCTGCCAGAGGCTGACTCAGCCCCTGCCCCTAGTGGACAATAAAGGAAGCGAGGTTTGGGGAGGGCCAGTGGTATATGTAAATGTGAGGACTAACACCAGGTGTTCTGGCATCATTTCCCGTTCTCAGATGTTTTTAAAAAATATAATTCACATATTATAAATCTTACGATTTTTAAAGCATGCATTTCATTGATTTTTAATACGTTCACAGGATTATATAACCAATACCATTACCTAATCCAATAACTAATACTATTACCTAATGTTTTTATAGCCTCCAGAAGAAGCATGTTCCCGTTAGCAGGCCCTCCCAATTCTTTTCACCCCTAACCCTTGGCCACTACTCTACTTTCTGTGTCTATGGATTTGCCTATTTGGGACATTTCATTTCAATTAAATTACACAATATGTGATATTTTGGGCCTGGTTTTTTTTCCTTAGCATAAATAGTATATTCAAAGTTCTCATAGTAGCACAAATCAGTACCTCATGTCTTTATATAGATGAATAGCATTCCATTGTATGAATATACTTCATTTTATCTAGTGAGTGAGTATTTGGTGGTTACCAGACTCTTAAAAAGAGTTAGAGTAGTGTAAATCGGAAACAAACAAACAAACAAAAAAACCCAAGATCTTACTTATAGTAAGATCATCATATTCCTTAAATACTTACCAATGGCTCCGAAACCTCTGAGGGAGATTAATTGCCTGTTTAATGGCTCTGACCTGAAAATGGTTAAACTTAGAAATTAACATGAATTTCTGTCTTTAAGTTTGAGGATATTTCTGAATCTATACATGGACATATGTGTATACACATCAATACATGAATTTAAAACTGTACAAACATAAGTAAATCTCATCCTCAAAGATCCTGAGGAAACTCATCATCCTGGAAACCACTTTGCTCCTTTCTCTCCTGGAGGTGGCAAGCACCAGTGCTTTCAGAAACATCATTGATTGTCTTCAGTAGGATCAAGAAAAGAACTTCAAGAGATTATTCAGTTCAGCTTAATGATACATCATACTGAAGTTTCTATAAATGACAGCTCTACAGTTCCCTGGGAACATATTCTAAGATAATATCAAGGGAGATTTCTTTATATTAAAGTGTAATTCCTTCCTTTAATTTCAGTACCTCTCTTAAAAATTTCTAGTTCAGTTGAAAATGGTAAATGTTTGTTTAAAAATAAGTCACTTGTTTCCTTACCAAAAAAAAAAAAAATGCTTTACATAAGATTTGTCAATTTCTTTGCTCCTTAATAATTTACTTGCCAATTTTCTCTGGACACTCCACCAGAAAGAGGAATTTAGCCCTGATAACAAATGTACCCAGAATCCATTAAAGGTACTTTAAAAATACATTTCTAAGAAAGAGCAATTCTTCTAGTTCCTTTCTCTTCCTTATTCCTGCTCAAATGAATGTGCTCAGATTCATAGTAACTGATTGTTCATAAAAAGGAATGTCAGGAAATGCACATTTGTTACAGCAGATTCTCATAGAAGTTGCTGCTATGCTTTACAAATTAGGATTTTTGAAAATGTTTTAATTTGGCCTGTTAGTATTAAATTTTTATTTGTGTAGGGTGTCTTCTGTTGGCAAAGTGCAACCTTATTTCTGTTGTTAAGAAGCCATTTGCCCCCACCATTGAGCTGATGACAAAGGACAGAGCAGTAGGTCATTACACGGGCACTTTCTCACCTGCCAAAATTTTAAAGCAGAATTCTGGGAAATACATTTCAGTAAATGCAGTCTTAGCCCTCATTAGATGAAAGTTGAACCGAGAATACTTTTCATTCTCTTTCTCAAATAATAATTTTAAGGAACTCTGAGGAATCGGGCCTCTTGGCTGATAAACAATGCCGATTTTTCTACCCTCTCCTCCAGAGTGTTGCAGACTGTCCATGTTAACAGGAGATGGGATCCAAATCCATGCTGCAGGGAATAAACTTCAAAGGTTGACTCTGACCTAGCAGACATTTTACTTGTAATATAGTTTACTCTTGAGGTTTCCCAGTTCTATTTTTTTTTGTTTCCAGATAATGATAAATGAGTTTATGTTCCATGTTCACAGTAATTAATTTATAAATACTCTGGAATAAATTTGGCTGCTTCTTTCCTGGCAGTTAATTCTAAGAAACATTTAAAACATTTTATAATATTATCAATTCCTACAGATAATTCTGATAATTATCTTCAGAAGAAAAAGTATAAAAGCAGTGAAAGTAAATTCTTGGCATCTTTCAGGAAGTAGTTCTGGATGTGACAGATGCATCTGAAAATAGACGTAGGAGTGCCACCAGGCGCTTCACCAAACATGGGTTCTGTTTCTGCTCTTGTCTTCTGTTTTGCAGTTGGTGTTCAACCCTTTGCTCAGTTTTGCATTTAGCCTAATAGACATGTAGGCTGTTTTCTGAGGAGAGCACACAGCTAAATTATTGTTTTCAGGACTTTGAGTGTCTGAATGGAAAGATACTTGTTTGTGTGGGAGTTGCCATTTTGGAAAACAGAATAGCAGAAATTGATAATATTTTGCTAAAAGTTCAGATGGAGCTCTCCTCCTGCTTTCCTTCCTACATGTTTTCATACATCAGAACCATGTTGTTGCTATTATCCAGTTAATTATGTTATTTCTGGTTCTCTTTCAGAAAAGTTCCTCTCTATGTGAACTCTAGCAAATAGCAAATTAAAAGTAAAATAAATGTAGCTATCAGAGATAATATTCTGGAAAGATATTTTGTTTATCTCCCTTTTTGGTAAATAATTACTTCATTTTCAAAAGGACCTTTTTAAACCTAACTTTGAACGTATGTTATCTGATGGCATTTCTGGCAGTAATAACAAAAATGGAGAAAAATCTGTTACTAATAGAGAAGAGATCAGCTGGGGTTTGGCTTTCTGTTTCTAAAGAATGGGATGAGTGACCAGCTCTAGGATAATTATGAGGCTCTTGAAGGTTATTCCTAGCCTGACCCTGTTTTCCTCTTTCTTCTTCTTCTTATCCCCTTCTCAACAAGGAGCTGAGATCAATCACATCTTCATAATTTGAAAATTATTTTGATGCCCAATAATAGAGAAATGAGTAAATAAATTAGAGTACTGAGGGGAAATAGTAGTATGCTGCCATTAAAATTCTATTTTTGAGTACGATTTTAATGGCCTGATAAAATTGTTACAGTATAATCGAAACAAGGATACAAATATACAACATTCCCAACACATAGAAATGGTAAATGTTTATGGAGATGGAAATACTAATTGTGCTGATTTGTTCATTAGACATTGACATATGCTTCAAATCATTATATTATGCCTCATAAATACGTACAAATAGTGTGTGTCAATGGAAAATTTAAAAAGATATACACACACAGTTTAGGAATTCATCTTGCTTCCCCAAGTACCTGGACACCCCACCTCTGCACTCACAAAACAAACTATAGAAACTTGATATTTAATATGATCAAAACTAATATTGAATCATTTAAAATAAATTGGTTAGACAGACTTGTTTATTTTCTGTGAATAATTAAAGAACACTTTAATGAGTTTGTTAAAAAATAATCAAATGAGGAGGGAGTGAGCTAGAGCAGGGGTGATTGGTAGTGCTTGTGTGGGTTCTGATATTAAATAGGATGGTTAGTTAATAAATTGGCTAGTTTACAGATGTCAGCTGAGGAAGATTCTTTAATATCCACTGGATATTATGATTTCCACTGGGGTTTTGTTTTATTTATATAAACCACGTTCCCAGTTTTGATTTCCTTAAAATGGGGCAAGAACATGAACAGACTTGTGACGCAGTCCAAGTATAGGGTTTTAAATATTTTTATGATTTTATTTTGCAGTCTTCAACAGGTCCCTTTTCCATTAGGATTTAAGAACAATATTTCCTTAGTTTCTTTAGTGTTTTCTAAACTTTCAAGTTAGTTTGTATATAACAACACTACTTTTTTTGTTTTGTTGTTTGTTTTTATTGGTGTATTATAATTATACATAATAGTGAGATTCATTGTGCCATATTGGTACATGCATATAACATAATTTGATCAGTTACTGTTATTTCAGTTAGTGTAATATATTTTATATATATATAAAATATATAGTATGTCCATTATACATATACACATATGTATAATGACCATACCATAATTCAGTAGATTTGGTAGATTTCATTCCTCAGTATTTCCCAATGTTCTCCCCTTCTCCTGCCCTCTCAATTGCCTCTCTCCACTCTTTTGATCCTTCTGTTTGGGTGATATCCCTTCCCCCTGTTAAATCCTTCTCTCTCTTTCTCCCTAACTTCCACATAAGAGAGAAAAACATTTGCTCCTTGACTTTCTGAGTCTATCTTATTTCACTTAGCCTGATAATCTCCAGTTCTATTCATTTACCTGCACATGATGTAATTTTATTCTTTATAATAGCTGAGTAGAACTCATTGTGTAGATAAACCACATTTTCTTAACCCATTCCTCTGTTGACACATTTCTCTTTCTTAGAAGATTCATTTTTCATCAGTGTACAGAACATTTAATGCAGTTCTGTTAGGATAGTTGTAGGTTCAGAGGAAATAAATAGATTTAGGAACACACACCTCAGAAGCACATATCTAAGGACACACCAAATAAGCATGGTCATGGAGCTACAATATTGTACACAAAAGCAATGGCACCTACTGCCCTATGTGCAAGGCTGATATGACCAAGTGAATTGATGAAAGAGATGCTCTGCCATACTTGTATTTGCATGGTTTAATGTTTTGTGTAGGTACTCATCTAATGAACTGGTGCTATTTATTTAAAGTAACTTTAAGGATAGGGACTTGATTAAAGTAATATCAATGTGCTTTTGATATTTTATTATGAAAATTTTCAAAAATATCAAAATTTTAGGCAGGGTCTAATATATATATATATATATATATATATATATATATATATATATATATTTACATATCATTGTATATAAATGATATACCATTGTATATGAATTGTAGGATACATGAGTTGAGATTTAATGAATATACACACCTGAGTAACCCAAACTCTTATCAAAATATTGACTATTATCATAACCCCAGAAAATTCCTTCATTCCTCTTATCCATCAACTCCCCCTGACTTCCCAGAGGCAATTGCTATTTTGATTTAATTCCACCATAGACTCATTTTGCCTGTTCTAGAACTCTGTATGAATTAAACATTCAGTATGGTTCTTTTCTTGTCTGGTTCTTTCATTCAGTATAATTTTTTTTTATATTCATCCACATTGTGTGTAACAATAGTCTGTTCTTTTTTATTGTTGAATAGTATTCCTTTGACTTTCCATTTTCTTATCCTTGGGCATCTCTTCCCCTCTGTCCCCTTTGTCCAATCCTAAGTTCCTCCACTCATCCCATGATTATCATGCATACAGCTGCTAGGAATGTTCTTGTATAATTTTTTATGAATGTTTTCATTTTTTATGGGTAAATGCTTAGTAGTGGTATTGTTAGATTTTGTCCTTTAACAAACTAACAGACTTCTTTCTAAAATACTTGTACCTTTTTACGCTCTTGCCAAAAGTATTAGAGTTGCAATTGCTCTGCATTTTCAACATTTGGTATTGTCAGTATTTTAAATTTTAGTCATTTTGGTGGATGTGTGATAGTATCTTAGTGTGGTTTTAATTTGAATTTTCTAGCTTACTAAAGATGGGAAGAAGTTTTTTTATTTTATTCATTCATTCATTCATTTATACATACATACATACATCCTGGGTGGGGGTTGAACCAGGGGTGTTTAACCACTGAGCCATATCCCCAACCCCTTTTATGTTTTATTTCGAGACAGAGTCTCACTAAGTTGCTGAGCCTGTCCTTGAACTTTTGATGCTCCTGCTTCAGCCTCCTGAGTTACTAGATTACAGGCATGTGCCACCATGCCCAGCATGCACTTTTTCATGTGCTTATTGGCCACTTTTGTCAAGTATCTGTTCATATCTTGTACTTATTTTTTTAAATTGAAAGATTTTTAAATTATTGAGTTATAGTAGATTTGTTTTTGTGTGTGTTTGTGTGTGTGTGTGTGTGTGTGTGTGTGTTTTGTGTGTGTGTTTTGGTTTTTGCAGTGCAGGGAATTGAATCCAAGGTCTCACACATGCTAGGCTTGGCTGTACCACTGAGCTACATGCCCAGCTCAAGTTATAGTAATTACTTTTATTAAATTTTTAATTTATTTGTTCTAACCAGTTATATATGACTGCAGAATACTCTTTGGTGCACAATTTTTCACTCCTCTGGTTGTACATGAAGTAGGGTCACACTATTCATGCAATCTTACATGTACCTAGGCTAATGATGTTCGTCTCATTCCACTATCTTTCCTATCCTCATGCCCCCTCCCTTCCCCTCTATCCCCTTTGCCCAATCCAAAGTTCTTCCACTCATCCCATGCCCAACCCCCCATTATGGGTTAGCACTAAGTTATAGTAATTTTAACATAGCCTGAGTACCAGTACTTAATCAGACATATATTTTGTGAATATATTTCCCATTCATGGCTTTCCTATCCTTTTTCTCAATGGTATCTTACAACATTTGAAAACTTTTATATTTTGATTAATTCTAATTTATTGATCTTTTTTGGTTATGGCTGTCTGTGTCAAGTCTGGGAAGCCATTACCTGATTCAATGCAGAACTTTAATTTTTAACACATGCTCCAGGTGATGGATTCTAACTATTGAAAGATAATTATTTTTCAATTATCACAAACTTTGGGCAGGTGGAAAGCATATACTGTATTTCATATACATTGTTTGTAAAAGTTCTCAATGCTTAAGCATTGCCTGCCTCTGTAAAAGTGCAAAAATCAAGACCCTTGTCATTCTGTGGCATCATGTTTATATGTAAAAGTTTTTCTTTTTGCATGTGTAAACTTCTAATGTTAAGGTGCCACTTTATAACCGGCTAAATTGCTTCAGACCCCTGGATTACTCAGTGATAAGCCAAATGGGCTTCAGGACACTCCCTTCACACCAGAGCCACATGCCAGAAAGCAAACAGATGGTAAACTAGGCAGAAATGACCCTCGGCATTCTCATTAGAGCAGTTGGGGAAATTTTAATGGGCCCCCATTTGCCTCGTCCTGTATCTAATACCCTTTGAACTGCCACTTTTTTTTTTTCCTGTTACAAGTCAACAACCGCCATGTATATTTTAATAAGGATTATCAAACACAATTTGCCCAGAAGATGTATAGCCCTCTAATGCTAATTAGCCAAGTTTAAATAATCACTGAGTTGTGGGATAATTGGAGAGAAACACTGTTTTTCTTGCCAGTGCATAATTACTAATTAACAGGAAGATAAAATATCCGTGTAGCAGTCATATCTAGAAGAATCTGTTAACAGTTAATTAACTGATGAGCTTGTGCCAAGTTGACGTTGGTCAACAAAGTTTACAAATGAAGTTATTCTGTCAACTAAATATATGGATAGATACACTATGTAAAGTTTACATTATTGAACCAGAGCAGAGCACAGGCAGGGGAAGCCTGCATGACTTTGGCTTAGCATTCCTGTGCTTATGACCCACAGCCTACAGTCATTACATTAAAAAATAGTGTTTCTTTGTGCTTGCGTATTAAAAACACCAACTGCTGGTTGACAGTCTGCTACTTACACCCAAGATTTGAGGCTTTATTCAATTGCTTTTCTCTTGATCCTAATAATTACATGGGCTTTCTTACCCTTAAACTTTCTTCATGAAATTGGGCCACCACCTCCTCTGTGTTTTTCTGTTGTTTAGAATTAGAACTTAAATACATCACCAGGGTGGCTGGAGATTCAAAAAGAAGAAAATAAAAACTTGACTGCCAATTTTCTTTTTGTTAATGTAGGAATTACTATTATGTTATTCTTCAAAATTATTTGAAAAACACATATATTAAAACATTTTAAAGTTGACATTTTTAACTAGAATAGTCTATTTTTAATATTTTTTTTTTCATTTAGACTGAGTGAATGGGTACTGTCAAATGTTTAATATACACTGACAGTTCAAGTGTTTCAAATTTGTATTTGTTTAGGGAATCTCTAGTCACCAGAAAAAAATAAAATTTTATTTCTTTATGAATGCATACTTTTTTTGTGTGTAATATGGTGATTTAACCCAAGGGCTCTCTACCACTGTGCTCCATCCCTAGTCCTTTTTAAAAATTTTATCTTGAAACAGGTTCTGGCTAACTTGCTGAGGCTGGTTTTGAATTTGTGATCCTCCTGCCTCAGTCTTCAGAATCATTGTAATTATAGGCACTGTGTTTCTGTGTATATATTTCATAAGAACTTTGGTTTGTGTATAAAATCTTTATTGAAGTGAAGAATATACTGTAGGTCAAAAAGCCTTAAAGAGTTTATTAGTTTTATAAATAATAAAATGCTGAATTATTCAAAGATAGGAAGGTGGTAGATAGAACACTTATTAAAACTATAGTTTTACAGATTTTATTGGAAATGAGGAAAATTGTTTTTCTTTTTGTTTCCTTTTTTGGCACTGGAGATTAAACCCAGAGGTTATTAACCACTGAGCTATATCCCTAGCCCTTTTTTTAAATTTTGAGACAAGGTCTCACTAAATTGCTTAGAGCCTCACTAAGCTACTGAGGCTGACTTTGAACTTGTGATCTTCCTGCTTCAGCCTCCTGAGCTGCTGGGATTACAGGTGTGTGCCACTGCAGCGGGCTGCTCGTTTCTTTTTAAATAAATGAAGCTACATAAGGAAAACTTTGTAGCTGGAATATTTTAATCATTGCACACATACATTTAACACCATGAACATTGTGAAAGAGTTATCAAAGTAGGGGCTTTAGTAAATTATGATTTATTCCCTTATATTCAGTTCTCAGCTCTGAGAGCAGACTCTCTTCAAAGGATGATGGAAGGAGAACCATGCTGTGTAATTGTTTTATTCAGGTTGTGAGTCTGTTTTTCTGATGATAGGGAATCACTTGATCAATTGACTGATCCATTATACATTCCTCTGTATTACTGATCCTTGGTCTTTGGGGAATGTGCACTATTAATGGAACAATGGTTAATGTTTAAACATGTCATGACAAAGATAAGTATTGTTTCATGAACTTTTTGTTTATGTGAGTGTATATTTGTGTGTTCTGCTTGCAAAGCAAACAGTGCTTTGCCTTGCAGCATTAAAAGCCCTCACCTTATCCAGGGCTTTCCACTGCTTCATGGTTTCCTACATGTGTGCATTTATGTTCTGCCATTCCTACATATTATATCTTAGTCATGTAAGGTTTAGCATTTGTAGTTTCAGTGACTAGCAGCCCTCCTCAGAGCACAAGGCCATGCATCAACTGTTATCTGGCTGAAGCACAAATTGGAAGTGTGCACGTTTCAAGATTCAGTTGTGTGGCCCCTCAGTGTTCGTCTTTCATGCAGTGTTTTGCATTCTCTAGTTGCTCTTGTGCAGTAAAGAAGTCAACAAGAACGTTATTTCTTTGTGAAAATTGGCCTACAGAGGAGGCCAACTGGAGGTACACATGAAAAGGCAGAGTCTTAGCCTGGCTACTCACATTTCTGGTCTTCCAACCTTGTCAGCCCCACTTCAGGGCTCTGCAGTGTTTAGGAATTCTGGGGGCCTTGCTCTCCTCAGCTGAGTGTTAACATCCCTGTTTTCTGTCTCACAAGACGTCACCTTGGCACACAGCTGTGGGATGCAGAAAAAGAAACTTTTAATTTATCTCTCTTCTTCCTATGCAGTATCTTCTCCTCTTCTGCTCATGGGCATGGGCTGTACACTGAGTTCCTTCTAGTCTCCCTTTAAGACCCTTTCTACATGGTCAATCAGAGAAACCCTGTATCTTCTCTTTCAAAATTCCTATATTGGACTCAGAACTAAAGATGCTTGTGGTCAAGTCTTCGGCTTTCCTGTTAAATATCTAAATATAGATAAATGGCTGACCACAGACATATTCTAAAATATATCATTTCCTACTGGAATTTCAGAAGGATGGTGTAAGTATGTACTAGAAGAGACAGTATTATGCCAAGAAGACCTAGTAATTTCAGTTTTAAACTAGACATTACCCAATTTGTTTGCTGGCGCATGAAAATAAAATGAATTTCAGTCTTGAAGAGCTATCATTAGAGATTTGTTGAACTGAAATAATTTAAAAAAAAACTGAGTATATCATGTAGCCTAAATTTTGAAAGAATAGTTTGGTCCCAGAAATTTTAAAAATTCAAATCTTAAATTACCTTATGAATAATTTAAACATAATACAGTCTTTATGTTTGATAAAGGATTATCTCTGAGATGGACACATTGACATTCCTCCCCAGGATCTGGACATGAGACTGGTCCCTAGGGAAAAGGAGGGGTCAGGTGAAGTAGGGACTCTGGTCACCAGCTAGAGGAGGGATATTTCACAGCCAATGGAAGGATCCCACCAGGCTGTGAGGAGAAGATGACTTTTCTTTGGACTCCTTACTCATCCTTTTATTTTCTTCCATCTCCCAATTATTATTATTATTATTTTTGCTTTTCTTTCTTCCTTTTCAAATTTTGCTTTTAAGCCTCTTTTCATTGTGTTTGATGATTTTTCTTACCCTCTTCTTCTAGAGAGGCACTCATTTCAATTCTCTATTTCTTTTTATCCTCCAATCCTGTGTTTCTCTTCCTTGTTTTCCCTGTCCTCACTCTTCCTCCTGTGTCTTCAGCATACCTTTCCTGTTGGTCTAAGCTCACTTTCTATTCTTGTCTCCTCCTTCCCCGATGTAAGCAGCATGTACTCATGTGGATTATGCAGAGCAATAATCCTTAGGTTTCTAGTGTGTCCAGGTAGGAGAGCGGGCCTATGTTGACAGCACACCAGGACAGAGCAGTTGTACAAAGACCTGTTGAGAGGTGATCAGAGAAATGACAGCTCTGGGTGAAAAGTCTAAAATCATGAGGCCTGTCAGGTGATTGGTCCTCATGTGGAAAGAAGTATATCTTAAAATTAAAAGTATATTACAAGAGTACTCTTAAAGTATGTTTTAAATAACTGAATAAGGTTTATGCCCCATTCATAATTTTTCTCTTAAATACGTAAGATCTATTATGAATGTCAAAATACAAAACGCTACAAATGTCTTAGTCCTTTACAATTTTAAACTAAGGACTTTAAAACAAACCTGAGAAGAAATTGGTTGTGATCTTATGAAGAGTTACCCTAATTGTCTTATGTGAATCTGGACATGGGATCTATCTTCCCATGATTATGGAGAGAATTGGATGAAAGCACAGAGGCAAAGGTACCTGGTGAACAATGAGCATGCTCAGTAAGTGTTTTCCCTTTGCCTTTTAACCCTTTAAATCTATTCCTAGGTGCTGTTGTGTATACATGCAGAATTTAAATGCCTTGAAACAATAGAATTTGTTTCCTCCCTTGTGTATCCATCCATCCTGGGTATTTTTGTCTGCCTGAGGCTTTGCTCCACATAGTCATTAAGTCACTGCATGACTGACAGAGGTTCTGCTATCTTCACAAGTTTTCTTTTTTCTTTCTTTTTATTATTTCTTACATTCAACATATCTTCACAAGTTTTCTCTGGTCATTTTGGGTGACAATTTCCAGCTGATGGAAGAGGGAGGGCAAAGTTTAAAAGGTTCAATTACTTCCTAATTGTCTTGGTCCAGAAATAATACATCAGGTTTTGCCTGGATATACTGAGGGGTGATGGGAATGCTTGCTAGAAAATAAAGTTTTAAATGGGAGAAGGGCTTCCCAGCAATCATCTGTTCTCTTCCAGGAGGTCAGAGATCCATTCTCCCTCTCACCAGTTGTCCCAGCACACTATATTTTCTCCTTCTCTCCTTCATTCTCTTTCCTTGGATTTAAGAAAGAGTGTCAAGAGTACTGGAGAGACGTATCTAGAATACAGTGGACAATCCTGGGAAATCCTTGGAATGGCACTTAACAAGAGAAATAAAGAAAGAGCTCGGTGTGGCTATAAAGACAGCAAGATATTTGCTGAATAAATAAATATTGAATAAATAGTAAGGTGGAATAGGGTGGTAAGAATTGGATGAATAGGAACATTTGGTCAAAGCTGGGATGGGGGGAACTAACTAACTAACTGCATAGGTGAAACAGTTCCAGGAAGTAAAAGGTTCGGTGTGACTTTGGAAGTATTGCTGAAGAGTGGAGCAGAAGCAACTGGCATGACTTTGGTAAAAAGATAAGAGTAAGAGCTCTAGGAGGAGCCATCCATCTGAGCATTGAACACAGTCATGGTTATAGCAGGGGTTGTGCCAGACAAATATTAAGCCTGATGCAAAGTTCTTGAAGATGGGTCTCTGCCTCCCTGGAAATATTAATTACCACAGACAGCAGATGATGGCCATCAACATTCTAACCAGGATAGTTGTATGGTATGCACAATTTATAAACCAGTGTCATGCATATAGTTCCACTTAATGTCAGCCTTGAAGTGTCTAAGCTGAACACACTGTTGTTTTTAAGATAAAACAGAATTTTTCCTAACACAGGCAAAATGATTGAGGGAGATGTTTTAGAGACAATGAAAGATAACCCAGTTAGAAATTAGCTTTAATTTCCTCTCTAGCAAATAAGGACTTTGAGGGCCTTCTATATTCCATTTCTGTTTCCCACTTTTGATTCAGAGAAAGGGTCACAGCATATTATATATTGCTTGATTCTCCATATAGGGAGTTTGATTGCTGAAATGCCAAAAGGGTCTTGTTATCCCCCCTAATAGAATCTCACGGTGTGAATCCTAAGACAGCATTTCGTAGACACGTTTTGCTAGAGCTGCGGTGAGAGGAACTGACAGCCTTGCTTCACTAGGAAGAAACCCTTTCTCAAATAGTTCTGAGTATAAGCAGATCTGAGACACTGGTATGCTATGGAATCCATGGTGAATACATAACAGATGAGGGAGGGGAGCCTAGAGGCACATGGCCAGTAGATTGCAATACTATTGCTACAGGTGCCACAAGAAGGACTGAAGTGAGGTCAAGAAAACATATGAGAGGAGTTCATTAACAAAAGGCCACTTAAAAGAACTGACTTAGTGGTAACTGGCCAGAATGCAGAGAAGGCCTACTCTGAGTGCCAGCTCAGTCAGTACTGGGACAGACACGTTTTCAGCTGGCATAAACTCTGCCTTGGACTCCCCACATGGAGGAGCCTGGGAAGATGTTTCCAGTGCTGGGCTTTTAGACAAGGATTTTACAGTTGGTGCTTCTAATAATGCCTGATTCATCTATAAAATGGAAGTATTTGAGTCTTTTAGGTAATAATTATCTAATAGGTTTTCTTCAATATAAAATCTGCCTGTTCCACAGAACCTTTCCTCATCTTTATAATGTCATCCTCACTTGTGCCTGCCATCCCTTCTCTCTGAATCTCTTTCTCTCTCAGGTGGAAAAAATAACATAACACCTGAAAGGATGTAGTACTTTGGGAGGGACCTCCGTCTCCATCTAAGCCTGGTCTTATCAGAAAAAAGCAAAGGTTCTTCTTCTTTAGCCTTCTACCAGCCTTTCCTCATTAAACTCTTTTGATTCTCAGAAGCACACAATTTTATATGGCTTTTCACACTTTCTGCGAGTTGTGCACTTTAGCTCACAAGTTACACATTAATTCATGGAAGCACTCTCAAAAGGGAAATCAGGGTGTCATGCCCTTGGTGGGTGAAATTGTCCCCCTTGCTACCAACATTCCCAGGTAGCTGAGGAGTTGTTGGCAAAGCTCATCACCTGCTAAAGGTGTGAAATAGGAAAGCAAGAGTGTTTCACGTGCAAGACATGAAGTATATAGACTGTTTTCATCTTCTAAAGAGTCTGAGATCTTTGTGCCTAGGATAGTTAAAGGATGGTGTAAACTATCTGTCTGTCCTGACACTATCACCCTTGATAAGTATAAGTTTGTGTAATTGCCTGTTTCAGCCTCTGTGTTTTCTCTCATGTCAGAAACAGAGCTGGATGATAAGAGGTCAGAAAAGGGGGCTATGACTCATGAGTCTTTGACATGCTGAGGTCATGGCTTGCGGGTCGGTGGCCAGAGGGCTAAATGGGATTGCCTGGACACTCCCAGGATCTGAGAAAGCAGAAAGCTGGGATGATAAGGATGGGTCAGTAGGAGTCACGCAGAGATGCTGGAACCTGGGAGCAGAGCTTCCGCTGTGCAGGGCACCATTCATTTTGTGCTTTACACAGAGCTTATTCCTGAATGGGTCTAGAGTCTGGCTCCTGTTGTGCTTTCCAGGCTTTGTGCTTTTAGTGCAGGATTGTGTCTGCCAGGAAGAAAGGCCTATGGATTATCAGGATGTGGGGTAATGGAACTTCACCAATCCAGAGAGGATGGTTCTACAGAGGCCAAGAATAGGCTAGTAGTGGCTCCAACAGGACATCTTCTTTACTTTGAGGCTCTTTATACTGAAGCTGTTTCTTTAACAAGATGCTAGACAAATGGTCATTAGAAACCTTGTTAAATGGTTAGGCGGGATTAGCAAATGCAGAGATTGTTATAAGTATACTAACATTAAGGGAATGTAAATACAAGTCAGTTCCCAAAATGTGGGAAAAGGCTAATGTCTGCTGAGATAGGGGGAGCAATAACAATTCCTATTGATTCCCCTCTGCATCTGTCTATACCTTCACTCCATAAGCATTTACTCAGTTCCAGGTTCTTGTTATTTTTTTTCCTTATATGAGCTAGTATTGGGGAGCACAAATCTAGTTGTTAGCTTGGGAAATCAGGTAATTTTATTTAAGGGAAAGAAGGTTTATATGATTTGGGGAAAGACCAGAAAGTGAGTTTAGAACTCTCACGATGTCCTGGGATATCTGGAAACAATAGAGAATCTCTATAGGGCAAGATGAGACCTTGAAAATTCTAGCTGTCTGGGGATAGTTACTATTTTTCCACTAATTTCTGGCAACAGCATAGTTGATCCATGCCTCTGAGTTTTCCCTGGAACTCTCTGGGCTAGTTATTTTACTATATTATTTCCATACATAACGAGAGGTGAATATACTCTTTCTAGGACTCTTCTGAAAATGTCAAAGGTACAAAAAGAGAATTTTCAAAATTCTAATGTGTCTTCACTAAATCCAGCCACCAATCTTCCTTCTAGCCACCCCACCAATGACATCCACGTATTCACCAAAATACTTTAATTAGAGAAAGCAAAGAGCATCTTCTCTCCATGTGACATTCCTTGAATGTCCTTCTGGTCTAGACATGTTGATCTCATGTCTGACCACAGAAACCTCTTACTCATTCAATGTCCAACTCTTGGTTCTCCATCCCATCTGCCATAGCCAGAGTAAACCACAAAACATGATCATGCTACACCCTCCATTCAGTTTCCTTTTGACTTTTTGTTGCACAGGAGATCCAGTCCTTTCTTAGCACTTTGAATGTCCCTTAGAAAATTTCCCTTTCAATTGCTGATAATTGAGTTAGTATCCTTCCATCCATGCAAGCTGCCTTCTCTGCTGAAACTCTCCTTTTGGTTTGGTCTTGTGCACTGTAACAGGAGCAGACTCCTCCATTCCGAACCCTTTCACATTGCCCCAGTCTGTTATTTCATTACTATAACAGAAAATACCTACACAGTGCAGCTGTGTGAGAGAGAGAGGGAGGTAGAGAATGGAGAAGAGAGAGAAATAAGAAGGGAGACACAAGGCTGTGGGTAGGGAGAGAGACGGGGAAAGCATGCCAAGCCTACTTTGTGACCACCCACTCACTCACACGGTAACCAGTCCTGTTTCACAAGAGTGAGGTCTCTCTCTCTCTCTTAACCACTGATCTACATTTCCACACTCTTTTAAATATTTTATTTAGAGACAGGGTCTCACTAAGGTGCTTTAGGGCCTCACTAAGTTGCTGAGGCTGGCTTTGAACTTGTGATTCTCCTGCCTCAGCCTCCCCAGCTACTGTAATGACAGGCATGCACCACCATGCCCATGGCCCAATCACCTCTCAATCCTACAGCCTTGAGACCAAGCCTCAACATGAGTTTTGATGGAGACAAACAATATTCAAGCACGACTGTTAATCAGCTAACACCAGGATTGGCATAAATATGAGGCTCTAGGAAGGGCTGCATATTGGAATATCCTAAATTTCTCCAATCTCCACTTCAACTCTTCAGCAGGTACCTTTTGTCAAAGTGGACATACTATCTCTTTGGCAGTTAAATTGCCAAGGTTGGTCCTGAGATGGGAACAGTGGAAATTTTGGAGTACCTGTGCTGTCAATTAATAAAAGCCTTTCATAGCAACCTGGATATTCGCATCATTTGCAGGAAGCAGAAAATCATATTGTGCTGCTCCTCATGCTGTCCTTTTTATTGCTTTGTGTTTATTTGTATGTTGTGCTTCTACATAAATTTCTAGGTTCCTGCTCTTAATTTCTCCTTGTCTACTTTATATTTGCAGAAGATTGCTAACAAATGATTTCAAGGGTAGCAGCTTCCTAAAAGTATAAGCTCTGTGGCACCTAATATGAAGGCATATACATTGTAGTATTGTGGAATTATCAGTGGCATACATCCTTACCGTGACTGAAAAATATGACTTTTCCTTAGGAATTGATAAGTTTAGGTGACCTTAATTGTTATCAAAATCATTATTTCACAAACAGCTGTCCTTATCTCATAGCTGTTTCATAGATAAGATTATAACATTATGGGATTTGCTTAATTAGAATTACTTTTCCTCATTCTGAATATCAAAATGACTTTCATGTTCCTACAAAACAAATAATTCACCCTAGCTTAAAATCAAGATGTGCATTAATTTGTACATGAAAGATAATCCCTTGATTGAAAAAGGCTAATTGGGGTTAGCTTCTGTTAGTACAAAAATCATGAATAGCTTTGATAGATTTTTAGCATATGGATAAATCCGTTCTCCAAACTTCCCATAATGAAGAATGTCTTTCAGTTGGATAACCTTTAAAGAATTTGATGTATAAAGAAAAATTGTTATCAGGTATAAAATGTTTGTCTATTTCCTCTTGATTTGGATAATGAATTCCCTACCCATTAACAAAGGTTGAACACATGTATACCAAAGACTTGGGGTTCCAGCTTTTATTTTCTTCTTTTCTTTTGCCCACTTACTTCATTTTGGGTTACTAAGAGACAAAAACAATTTTAAATTGCTTCCTTATCTACCACCTATTGGCATAAATATGAGGCTCATTTACCACCTATTCTTCTGGAATGGCTCATGAAGAATTCATTACATAATAGACTCTAATATTTAGTCATTTCAAAAAGTTCATTTTCAAGATCTATTTACTTTTACCCTTAAAAAATAATATAATTTCTTTTTGGAAGAGAATAATGTCTATTGAAAAAAATCATCATATTTTCTTTTTTAAAGAACTAATTAGCCTGATATTAAATGTGTAATTTATAAAAAGACTTCTGGTTGGACACATTGTGACTTGGAAATGTAACTGTAAGATTCTCAATGTAGCATTTTAATTGTAAGACATTTAAAAACTATAAGACATTTAGAAAACTACTATAGTAATACAGAAATGGGATGATGTGAGTCTGAATTAGAATGGAAGCAGGAGGATTTTAAAGGAAGGAATGGGTGCCAAAAATAAAAATAAAAAAATCTCCAAGCCAAATTAGTGCCAACTAGAGACTGTCTGTTCAGTTGTGGGGCAGGGGGGTGAAGAGGGAGTCAAAGAAAATAAATTGTAGAGAATGAACAATGATAGTAATATAGCAAGAATGATCAAGTTAGGGCCCAGGTTTGGGGGTTTATAAAAATTTGACTTTAGGTAATGAGGGGGGCTGTGACATACTTAAGAGGAAATATTTAGTAGGTAGTAGAAGGGAGACTTTAGATACAGAAGTAGATCAGAGCTAGTAGTTTAGATCAGAAGGCCTCTCCCTGGACATGAAATTTCATAACATTAGTTCTTTTCAACATCTCTCCCTTTATCCCATTTTGCTGGCTTCCCTAACCTTTGGTTCAGAAAAAAAAATAACATTTAATTAAAATAAGAGATGCCAGGTTCAACGGTGTACACATCTGTAATCCCAGTGACTTGGGAGGCCGAGGCAGGAGCATCACAAGTTTGAGGCCAACTGGGCAATTAACTTAACTAGACCCTGTCTAAAAATTTAAAATAAAAAGGGTAGTTGATATAGTTCAGTGCTAGAGCATCCCTGGATTCAATCTCCTTTTTCTGAAGAGAAAAGCAGGGGAAGAAATTAAGTATAGAGAGCTATGACTGATGGACTAGCTCACTGGCTGGCTGGCTGGTGATTCATCTATTAGGGGAGTTTCATGAGCCAAGGACTGTGTTGATTTGAATACAGTATTCAATGAAACCTAATCTGTCTCTGAGGAGCTGTAAATCTGGTACGTTGAAGCATGTTTTATCTAATAAACTGCCGAAAATTTAATCACTTAAAACAATAACCATTATTTATTTGGTTGTGATTCTGTAATTTGGGAAAGGCTGCATGAGGCAGCTTTTCTCTATTTTATGAGGCATTTGCAGAAGATGGAATATCCAAAATAACTTATTCACAAATCTGATGGGATGGCTGGAGCATAACTTGTACTGAGTTTTGAAGGACAAATACAGATGACAAGTGGAGGGAGGAGAAAGAACATAGTAAAAAGGAGTGTCCTATGGAAGACTGAGAAAAAGAATACAGCATGATACAGTTCAGAAACTTGAAGTAGGTCAGTGGCATGAAGGGAAGGGAGAAGGAGGACTGAAATAGAAACCAGGAAGAGAGGGTTATCACAGAAGTCAAAAGAGGAGAGGGTTTTACGGAGGACAGCATGACCAACAGGGTCAAATGCTCTAGTGACATGAAGAAAGATGAACGAGAACTGTCCATTAGATTTAGCAATGAGAAATGGTTGTTAATGGCCTTGATAAGGCCAATTTTAGTAGAAGCAGAAGCCAGATTGCAATGGATTGAGTGCTTAGTAGGAAGTAAGGTTATGGAAAGGAAGAAAAAGAAAACAGTAGCTAGAGGAAGATAGGGGTGAAGAGAGTTGATTTGTTTAAAATGGGAGAGGCCTTGGCATACTTTTAAAATTATGTTTAGAAATGGAATATTTCAAAATAGTTAGTAAAGGAATTTTGAATGTTCCCAACACAAAGGAATGATAAATGACTGAGGTGATAGATATGCCAGTTACCCTGCTCTGGGTATCGTGGAATCTTATACATGTAATTGGAATGTTATACTGTATCCCATAAATATGTAGTTACTATGTGTCGTTAAAAATAAAAATGTATTTTGAGAATAATTGATAACAAGCAGGGATGAGGTTGTAGCTCAGTGGTGGACTGCTTGCTTTGCACATGTGAAGTACTGGGTTTGATCCTCAGCATCACGTAAAAATATATAAAATAAAGGTATTGTGTCCATCTACAACTTAAACAAGAATAATTGATAATAAGAAAAACACATTTAGCATATTGAGTGCTTATTATGTTCCTAGATGTAGCTTAAGAGAAGTTAAATGACTTATTTCAGGGCATGTAACTAGGAAGGAAAGAAGCAGAGATTTGACTGTAGGTCCATATGTACCAGATCTCAGGTGCTTAGCCCATGTGCTCTTTCTTCCCACTATTTATGATGATGGTGAATGATAATAATAATAATAATAATAATAACAATTATTATTATTATTATTTTGATGAATAAGTGGTCATCGAGTATAGTCCATCATTATTGGTGACTTAATTTTCTTGCATTTATTGGTAATGATTCATGATCTCCACCATCACAGCTCAGCTAAAAATAAAAGAATAGCTAAAAATAGCTTTAACAATATGTGAATTATTTTACATGTATAAAATCTGCTTCTGTTTTAATCCTTTTACAAGTTCTAAGTAAAAGTTACTTATAAATTACACCTAGAATGTGTAAGCTTTTCTACTGAGATGTGCTATGCCACCTTTTTGCTTGTGATAGTAGATGTTAAAATTGCCTGCTTCTTAAGTCAGCCATCTGTTTATAGTCAGAAGTAACACAGGTGAAGAATAAGTGGGCTTGCCTTGGCTACCATCGGGAAGAAATAATTATATTTTTATAGTTTTTCATTTCAGCAAAAGGGGAATGTCTTATTTAAACACACTATAGTATTAAACTCAGCTTGTGGAAAATGCTTACAAGCAGTTTTTGTGATCTTTTGATAAACATTAAAATGATACGTTGGTGAGAAAAATGGCTCAAGGGAAAGAAAATTAATGATGACTGGGTTGGAGCCAGATATATGATTATATGTGGGGAAGATCAGTTTTTAGAAAAACGTTTTCATTTTTCCTACCAGTGTCTTCAGTTGTCAAATATCAAACATTAGAAATGTGTCCAAAATAAAATGGCCCTTGGGAAAAATAGCAGTCAAGGTTATGAAAATATAAGAAAACACCGAATTATCCCACCCATTCCCAGCACCTGTGAGAAACTGCAAAATAATGAAAATGCATCTGTTGCCAGCTGGGCCATCTGTTCAAGCTACTGCTGAACTGGTCAGTGTTTGGAATGGAGACACCTGTCAGATAAATTCACGTGTTGCAGGAAGCATAGTTATTGGTGTTTTGGCAGGTCATTCTCTTGTCTTTGAATCAAAATGAGACTAATATTTTGGCATTAGGAGACCTACATTTGATGAACCATCCTTCCAGTGGAATATGGAAGAGTGGTTTGGGTTCTCTCACGATGGTGGGCAATCTCATAGCACTTAATGGAAACATCAGAACATGAAGAGATGTTCTCCCCATCCTTGCTGACTTCAGTTGTCTCTGATGTTTAAAACATAAGGAAAAGGAATCGTAACAATATTATTAGAAGTATCTAATATTTGTATAATTACTATTTGTTAGCACTTTGTGTGTATTATCTCTATTATTCCACAAAACATGCTTTGAAAGAGATATATCTATATGGGAACTGAAACTATGAGTGTTTGAGTGACTTACTCCAAATTCTACAGGATTAATGATAAACATTCTGAAGAGGGTGTGGTTGATGCTATTTTATAAATGGCTTGAAATTCAAGATAGCTTAGACCTATCTATTATTATTATTGGTTGCCTTGATGAACATTAAGGTCTCAGCCTGAGGTTCATTTTGTTTGTAAAAGCCTGAGTTTTTACTTCGAAATCTAATTTTTGAAAATTGACCAAGAATAGAGACAAACCTTTATCATCTGCCTGCTTGGATGGAAGGTGATAAATAATAGAAAATCAATCTGGACTTTATCTGCATTCAGAAGCATAGATTCTGTTGGAGACAAACAGTGACAGATATTTTAAAAAGGATTTGGGGAATTTATATTACTTGCAGACAGGAATACAAATTTGATACTACTTCTTTACTGAATTTTAGTGTTTAAATATCACTGCCACTCTGGGCACATATGATTATATAATTTTTTAAAAAAATATTTAGTTTTTAGTTGTTGTTGGACATAATACCTTTATTTATTTGTCTTTATGTGGTGCTGAGGATTGAACCCAAGGGCTGCATGTGCTAGGTGAGCACTCTACCACTGAGCCACAACCCCAGCCCCTATATAATTTTGATATATGTGTTAGAGTTGAATTTTTAAAAAGAAAACTTTGTCATGCATCCCCATCAGTGTGCCAGAGCCTGCTGTCGGAGGAGCTCCACTTGCCCACCTGTAGTCAGCACCTCAGCTGGGAGTCTTGGGTGAACTCTATTTTCCCCCCTAGGGTAGGCAGTGACTCTATCACATTATTGGATGAATCATTTCTCAGGAACACTTCTGAGATGTGTATACCTGGAAGTTGGGAGAAGGAAGTTGATACTCACAATTGATGCATATCTAACGATTTGATAAGTATTTACCAAAGTAGACACCACCGTACAATGTTGAGTAAGTGAAAGTTACAAAGATTGGGTTAAATACAAATGCAAAGAAAGAATGTAAGAGGGGCAGAGTTTTTTCTTGGCTAAAACAGGAAAGATGCTTAACTGGGTGTGTAGTTAAGGGGTCAGGGAAGACCTGTGTTTCAGAAAGAGAATGCTGCATGTGGCAAGGCCTGGAAACGGGAGAGAGTGTGGTATTTCTGAATAACTGAACAAGGCTGCAGAGAAGATGAAGATGGGATCCTGGTTGTCAGATCCCGAGGGGTCTTAGGGGCTACATTAGGGAGTTTGGACTTGAGGATATTTCACCTGGTAAGTTGTATGACCAATTTTCATTTTAGAAAGATCATTCTGGGCCCAGCTGTGGGATTTTTTTTAGAAAAGATTAGGATTGGAGTGTGTGGGGGGGAGAGTCTTGGCAGTTATCTAGAGGAGACATGTGAAGGGCTGAGCCAAGGAGGTGATGGGAGGAATAGAGAGAAGAACAAGTATTTAAGAAATATTAGAGAAGTGAAATTTTTAAGTTTGGAAGTTGGAGTTGAAGGAGAGTGATGAGTGGAAGATAATGCTCAGGTTTCTGGCCTGGGTCTGAGACCTTCACTCGGACAGGGAAGACATTAGAGGTGATAAATTGAGCAGCCATGTTGGGATATTCAAATGGAAGGAAGGAGCAACAGAAAGGAGCTCGAGGAAGCTTTGTGAACTAATATATGAATTTGGCTATGAGATATTTTCCATAGATGGCATTGAAGCCACAGCAGTAAATGAGAAAACCATTCTTCAGGGGAAATGGTGAAAAGAGATGAACATCAATCTTTGAGGGTACCATTGCTTATGAGACTATATAAGAGGGACTTGCAAATAACCCTGAGAAGAGACAGGTGAGAAACAGGAGACACTGGATGGGTACGTGTCCCAGAGCCAAGGGGAAGAGGTGGGAAGGTTAGCAGGTTGAAGCTGTGGAAAAATGAAGTGAAATGAAGCCCAGAGGTTGTTAGTTACCTTGTTAGATTTTCTTTATTGAGAAAACAATAAGTGAAAGTAACTAAAAAAATTTAAATATAGCAGCACAAAATTCATAATAGCTAAACTGTGAATCAACCTAGATGCCCTTTAGTAGATGAATGGATAAAGAAAATGTGGCATATATACACAATGGAATATTATTCAGCATTCAAAAGAATAAAATAATGGCATTTGCAGGTAAATGGATTGAGTTTGAGAATACTAATCCCTAAAAATCAAATGCCAAATGTTTTCTTTGATTTAAGGTTGCTGGTTCATAATGGGAGTTGGAAGTGGGGGGTATGGGAGGATTAGATGAATTCTAGAGAGGGCAAAGGGGAGGGAGGGGATGTGATGGGGCATTGGGGGTAGGAAAGACAGTGGAATGAGATGGACATTACTACCCTAAATACATATATGAAGACACAAATGGTGTGACTCTACTTTGTGTCCAAACAGAGATATGAAAATTTGTGCTCTATATGTCTAAGATGAATTGTAATGCATTCTGCTGTCATATCTAACAAATTAAAATTTAAAAAATAAATTAAAAAAATTAAAATCTGAAATGATGATTTTTAACTAATGGAATTTTTTTAAATAGCAAGTGTTCTACCATGGATTTGATATTTTCTTTATATTTTTAATCTGAATGTGTTTTTCAGATATCATTAAGCATCAATGCCATGTTTCTGAAAAGAGCACTTATTGTTAAATTTTTTAAATGGAGATTAGTAGGTCACATATTCATACAGTGAAAATAAAATCAACCATGCATAAGACTTTTTCCTATTAATGCTCAGTGTAATTATAATATAAAAGATTACTGGTGTCAATAGAAGGTACAAGAGTAATAAAATCTTAATGATAGTAATAACTTATATTTGATAGTGTTTTGTACTTCCATGTACATTTAAGCATGAACAAGAGCACATAGTCTGATAGATATTTTTGGAGGGTAACTGTGGTTAAGTAAAATAGTACTTTGCACACTTTGTGTTCAGAGATTTCAACAACATGGTAAGTCCCCAAATTAATACTATGTCTTTATCCTCTGTGAGTTTGCTCTTGTGTATAGCCTTTCACAGATACCTGGATTTATACCTATATCTGTCTCTAGAGGATGAAGTAAACATATAATTGGGGGTTTTAAAAAAGATATATTCTAACATTTCATCTTAATTGAATCCCTCAATGAAATGCCTTTCTTTCTGTCTCTCTGTACAAGTTAATCCTAAAAAGATAAGTTGCTAGACTAAGTAAAAGACAGAAACAGGAATCAATAGTCCCTTAGGAGTACATAATCAAAGAAATAGCCATCCTGGAACAAGGACATCATGGTTACTGTGGGAATTGATGTTGTTGTGTTATCTCCAGAATTTTTCCTCAAGAATGCTTGCTGGAAGGTAGCTTTTATGTGATATTGTATTGACTTTTGGGGGTTGTCTCTTACATGAACTTAAAACATGAATTATGCCCCAAGTCTCTTGAATCTCTTCAGAATTATCTTACTCCAAGGATATTTTATTTAGCAGGTCCCAAGATAATTTCCATTCATCAATTATGAAAGAGATACAGAATTTTGAGTTTTAACTGGTTGCAATCTTTGATATTTCCAGACTGGGTCTGGAAAAAAATTTTAAGTCTTGTGTATATGCCCTTCTGCCCTGGTGATTTGGGAAGTGAGTCATGAATTTATATACTTTGTAATTTTAACAAGTCATTTTAAATTTACTTAGGTTGTAATTAATATCTAGAACCTTTTTGGAGTGATGGCATATGGTATCTCTATTAAGACAGTACTAACCTGTATTTAATGCTTGAACAATATTTCATTCACAGTGTAGACTGCTAAGACATTTAGAATTTTCTATTAAAATATGTTCATATACCATGGTCAGACTGTAGTGATTATATAAATAATTAGCATTATATCTTATTGGTTTAATTCTCTAATAATAGTAAAATGGATACGGTCTTTCTAGTGTAGTATTTAAAGCCTCTGGAAGTTCTCCATAGAAACACTGAAATATACCAAGGAGTAAAAGTAAACCAGTCCATAAAGCGGTAATGCCTTCTCTTTCAAAGATGAAATGACCTATGTTAGTTGAAATCACAGTTATGAAAATGCTTAGTTTCCATTCTCTTCTTGATCCTTGTCCGTTCTATCTTTATACCATACCTAAAAACGTAAATCTTTCCCTTTGCTCTTGTCAGCCTGAGGGGCCATCGCATTCACTGCTGCTCCCTCCTCCTTCACTCCATAGTTTGTGGTGGGGTTGGTACACAAAACAGGTCATTGAGACAGGTTGGGTATGCTTGCTGTGAAGCCATAGATCTTGTATTGTATGGAAGTTCTTTATTAGTATGGTAAGTTTAGCCTTTTGCTTTCTACATAAGTTCTTGATAGTGCATGTGTCCTGTATATCACTAAAAATGGTACAGTATATAGTAAAATATATATTTGCTTATTATTTATTTGTAATATATATCCCTGCTTATGAAAATATTTTGAGATTATTTACAATATAAAAAAATTTTGTAAAAAGGAATTTACAAAATAAAGAATGGGAAGAAACTATCTAGAAAAGAAAAAGAGAGGCCAGGCAGGTGTTCACTCCTGTAATTCCAGGTATTTAGGAGGCAGAAGCAGGAGGATAACAAGTACAGCTTGGGTAGCTTAGTGAGACCCTGTCTCAAAAAACAAAACAAAACAAAACAAAAAAGGTACTAAAAGTTTAATTCAGGCATGTTCACTTCATCCATAATGAATTAGTCTTAAAACTGAGCAGAACGTATGTGGACATTGTTGTTCCTTAGTGGGTGACAGGCAGCATGGGGAAGGCAAGCTTCTGATCTCCCTGTTTTCTACTTGCTGCAGTGGGTGGGATCTGGGAATGGCATGGTTGTCTTGTGAGATGAGATGACAGAGATCAGAGTTTGGGACAGGTGAATCAGTTGCTATCTGTGGGATAGGGCACAGGAAGGAGGTACTTAGAGGGAGGACCCCAGAAGTCTTTGTGGAGGTTGCTCATGAGTTTCTGGTTGAGGGCTGGGCAGTACACATGCAGGATGACACTAAATGATGATTCCAGGCAGTGTTGAGAAGAGACACTTCGGGATGAGTAGGGCTGGAGGGCACTGAAGGTCTGGTCTTCCCAGCATGAAGAGATGATGCTAACACCTTGAAAGCATCCAGCTGAGAGACTGAAACAACTAGAAAAGCCATGCCTCAATAACAAAACCTGACCTAGAGTAAGACACACTCTAGCATCACCAGTCTTTGATGGAGATCTTCTAGGATGAGTGAGTTTGGATGATGAATACTGGCAAGTTAAATGGTTCTAGGAAATTTGCTGGGTATTCTATAGATCTGTCCTAGCCAAGGTTTTATAAAACAACACTTACAGAGGTTTAGTATGATCAGTCGGTAATTGAATTGCCTGTCCAAAAATAATCAAGACTCTTCAGAAGAAAATAAGAGAACCCAGATTCTCTACATTGTATCATCAACAATGTATACAAGGAAATAAATATTTCCTTTATAAATGGAAAATGGAAGCTATGGTCAAGAAAAGTAAGAAGTCAATAGAAACCAGTTTTAAAATGGCCCAGGTATGGATTCTAAAAAGATGTTAAAGCAGCTATTGGAATATAGAATTAAATAAAGTATTAAATAAAAAATAAAATAAATAAAAAATAGAGTATTAAATAAAAACATGGTCTAGTAAGTTTAACACATAGAAAAATTTAAGAAATAGAAACTATAATAAAAGTACCAAATGTAAATTCCAGAACTGAAAATGACTGTAACTAAAATGAAAAGTTCATTGAATGAGCTTAATAGCAGGTTGGAGATGACAGAAGAGTCAGTGAACCTGAAGACAGAGCACTAGGAATTATCCAAGCTGCAGAACAAATGGGACAAAGTTTGGAGAAAAACTTCAGGGACCTATGGAAAAAATACAAATGGTCTAAAATATTAATAATAGGATATTCAGAAGAATGCAATGAGAGTTGGCCATAAAAGTATTTGAAGAAGCAATGGCTTAAATTTTATTAAAATCATTAATTTACAAATTCAAGAAGCTGAGCAAATGTCAAGCAAAGTAAATGCAGAAAATTCATAACCAGCTACACTGTAGTCAGCTTGTAACCAAAGTTAAAAAGAAAATCTCTAAAGTAGCCAAAGGAAAAATATGCCTTATAAAAACTGACTGCTTACTTTTTGTCAGAAACAATGAAAAAGCCAGGAGACTTGAATTATGTCATTAATTTCTGGAAGAAAATAAAATAAAACCCCTGCAAACCCAGAATTCTATACTCAGAATGAGTAACCTCAAAGTAAAAATTAAAAAATATTTTCAAAATAATTTATTTTCATGGGATCTGTATTATAGGAGATTATAAAAGACATTATTCTAGTTTTTGGAAACAATAGTAGCTGGAAACCTAGATCTGTATGAAATAACAGGTATAAAGAAGAACAATGGTGTCTGGAGATGTAGCTCATGGTAAGCTCTTGCCTAGCATTTGCAAAGCCCTGGATTTGATCCCTGGCACTACAAAACAAACAAAAACACTGAAAATGGTGGAAAGGTCAGTGAATATCAAGTACAGGTAGGTATTTTTCCTCCGTGTAATTTTATAAAGAAAGAAAAAATCAATATCATTAAAATATGGGGTTAAAAATGCTTACTTGTTGTCCCACTTCAAATCTTACCCTTCACCATCCTTCTTTGAACTTCTTCACAACTCTAACCTTTACATTCTACGTGTCACAAAATGTAGAGTTATTACTATTCACAATCCTTTATGCAAGAACGGAAAAATTAAAAAAAATAATTCAGTAAAATTAAACTGAATTATACCAATAATTGTATTAAATATAGATTAAACACTCCCATTAAAAGGCAGAAATGTTCAGAATAGGTATAAAAATCAAGATGCACGTAATCCTTTCACAAAAGATGTAGTTTATTTGTATTCACAAAATACAAACATTATCGAAAGGAAAAAAATGGGAAAAAATCATACCTTGCATATGATATGTATAAAAACTTGTGTGGCTATATTAACATGTGACAAAATGTAAGACAAAGATTATGACAAAAGATAAAGAGTGACATTTATGAGCATAAAAGGTACAATCAAATAAGAAGTTATAAAGATCCCGAGTGACGTATTTATCTACCACTTAGCAGAATTTCAAAATTCACAGTGCAAAAACCTCAAAGAATAAGGGAGAAATAGACAAATTCAGAATCATGGTTGGAGATTTAAAATTTAACTGAGTTCTACAGGCAAAAAAGGAAATGCAATGTCTGGGCACAATGGCTCTTGCCAGTAATCCCAGCAACTAAAGATGTTGGTGGCAGAAAAATTTCAAGTTTAAGGCCAGTCTGGGTAACATACTGAGACCCTGTCAAAAAAAAAAATTTTTTTTTTTTTTTTTTTTTTTTTTTTTTTTTAAAGATATGGCGATGTAGCTCAGTGGTAGAGTGGTTGCCCAGAATGTGTGAGATCCTGGGTTCAAAGTTCAATCCCTACTGCTGGAAAAAAAATAATGAAAGGAAGGAAGAAAGGAGAGGAGGAAGGAAACATAATCATTGTCAGTTCTGTCTGACTGATGAGAGCCAGCAAACAGATTTAGACTCTGGAAGTGACTTAGGGCATAGATAGTAAACAAAGAACCATGTGTTAGTAGATTCCGCCCCCCCCCCCAATTTTATACTTTCTATGAAATGAATATATTTAATTCATTTCTGTGTAGAAATAGGTTTAGAAGACCTATTACTTGGTCTTTCAAATCTATTTATTTCAATGCAGCCATAGAGTTTAGGAAGCCTAAATAGATTAACATGGGCCTGAGAAGCTTTCTTTGGATATCTGACGGTTCCACCAAGTGTTCCAGTTGATCCTGTTGAGGCTGCATTTTCACATTGCTTCCTGATATCCTGTTTTACTGACTAACAGAGAATCACGTTTCAGGTTACAGAGATGTTGGTGGCATTTCATTATGAAAATGTGGGCGCTCTTTCTGTACTTGTGTCCATATGGAGCACCATCACACTCACGCATGGAGGTGGCCTTAGGGGTGCCTTTGGCTAGAGCCAATTTTTTTCTCTCAAAATAGAGCTTTGAATTTTGTCAAGCACTTGGACAGAGCAGGAGGGCACTTGGCGCCAGGAGGGAAAAAAGGCTTTGAAAAGGGAGGTGGGAAGACACAGTGGACGGATTTGGCTGACTTCACAGCGTTGCCTGGGGTCTGCTCTGGTTCAGAATATGAATTAGGCAGTTGGTGATTGGAGCACACTGTTTTATCACAAAAGCAAAATTGGTAGACTCCACCCCTCTTGCTATTCTGTAAAATAAAATCAAGGACATATCTGCTTGTGTAGTTCCTAAACATGATAGCATTCTGCAGTCAAGGAGAGATTAAATTTGAGGATGACATGGAGGAAAATGTGCCAAATCAGGAGCAGCACCAAAACTTTTTCTTTTTTAAACAAAATAGTATATTTGAAGGTAAGTATTCCAAGTCAAAAATTAACTTAGCTATTTCAGTTGAAGAAATACTGATGTTTCTTTCAGGAAATATTTTTGTATATTCCTAGTTAAATATTTATTCTTTCCTTATTTAAGCAAAATAGTTGCTTAGAAAACTCAATGACTTTGATCCAGCACTTCTAAATCGTTGTCAATATATATTCCAAAACAAAAAAGTAGCACAGAATTTTCATGACTTCATATTTTCATGCCCAAAGGACACATACCAAACCCGTATGTGAATATTTTCTTTTTTTACTAAGGCAATATAATGAACTAATGTTTCTCTTAAGGGTTGACATTTTGGGGGACTATTATCAAACTGGGAAATATAAATGATCTGGTTTATCTAGTTTATCTTTTTAAATGAAGGTACTACCTCATGGATTGAATATACTGTGTGCAGCAATAAGAGTACATAAATAATGTCTATTTTGTAACAAGATCCACACAGAAAAATTTTGTTGTTTCAGGTAAATATAAAATGTCACTTATTCAGCTTGTGCAGATGTCTTACAGTGTCTGTTCATTTATAGTTTTGTATTTGAAGCAGATACTTTTATCCCCACCAGTTCTCATTTTTGGTTAGGATTACTTAAACTACCATGTCTCCTGGTTTTGTTTAATGCATGGAATGTATTGACCTGTTGGGGCAGTAACTAGGGATAGCTAATGACTTCTTCTCTAATGAATGAACAAAACACCATTTAGTTCTTGTCTCTAAAGGGAGAATGTGTCAGGGTGGGATGAGTTTGTGTACTCCTCCGTGTACAGAGGGCAGACAAAATGACCCATTGCATGATGTGAAGAAAATCTGCCTACATGTTTTTGTTTTATCATTATCTTGTATTTACAATTTCTAATTTGGCATGTATTTTAATGTATATAAGTAATAGTATAGTAATGATTGCATTCTGTTATAAAATAAAGACACATATTGGGTTGTATATTGTAAAAATATATGTTGCCGCGATGATTTTCCAATTGTTGTTCCTAGCTAAGTTTAGCTTTTTCTTTTTGATTTAAAATATGCAAATAGGAGGAAAAAATACTTAGTAAATTATTGGTAAAATTAATTATTTGGGGGGTCTTAATAATTTCAGGAATACAGTCATAACTGTCTAGTTTTTTAAAAAGTAAAACAAATTGTACAGTTAATAAGTGTGACCAAAGCTACATTCATCCCTGAAGAGGGGGAAGCTTGTACTTACTGTCAAACCAGCCCTAAAGTGGTTTGGCAGTAAATCAAGTGCACCTTGATTTGGTATCATGGTAGTGCAAAACAAGTCTGATATTCTCAGCTTTAAATAGGGTTTGTTGTTGTTGATTTTTAAAAAATATTTATTTATTTTTTGTTGTAGGTGGACACAGTACCTTTATTTTATTTTATTTTTATGTGGTGCTGAGGATCCCACCCAGTGCCTCATGCATGCCAGGCGAGCGCTCTTCCTCTGAGCCAAAACTCCAGCCCTGTTGTCAATTTTTAAAGTAATAACACTTTTTTTTGTATGTGGTGAAATAGAACTCAGGGTTGCTTCTAGTGAAAATCTGAGGAGTTTATCACATTTCCAGGACCAATTTCAAGACAGAAATTGCTATTTTAAAATAACAATTAATTAAGTTCTTTCATTTTTTTATAGATTTCCAGTTTACAAAATATTTTAATGGGTCTTACTCCATTTGAACCATATAGCATATAAGCAATAAAAGATTGGAAATATTAACCTCATTTTTTAGGCAAAGAAATTGAAATCAAATGGTTGGTAAATTGGTCAAGGTTCTGTAGCCTCGAAACAAGATGTGGGTGCTAAATCAGAGTTTAGGAGTTTCCACACTCTGCCTTTCAAAATGAACACTTTCCAGTATTATGAAATAGAAGTGGTTAGATTGGGCATCCTTGCCTTGTTTCTGACCTTAGGACAACTTTCAGTTTTCCACCATTGAATATAAAGTTAGCTATGGGCTTTTTCTATATGGCCTTTATCATGTTGAGGTTCTTTATTTAGTTTTTGAGGGTTTTTTTTAATGAAAGCATTTGAATTTTATGATATGCTTTTTATATCATACATAAATGTATACACAGATATACATTTATATCTGTGATTATCATACAGCTTTTATCTGTGATTCTATTAGTGTGCTATATCCCATGAATTGATTTGTGTATGTTGAACTATCCTTACATCCCAGGAATAAATTCCACTTACTTGAGTTGTGTGATCCTTTTAATGTGTTGTTAGGTCCATTTGCTAGTAATTTGTCTGAGGATTGTGGTATCTGAGTTTGTCAGGGACATTGGCCTGGCGTTTTCCTTTCATGTAATACCTTTGTCTGGGTTTGGTATCATGGTAGTGGTGGCCTCATGGAATGAGTTTGGAAGTGTCCCCTCTTCTTCAACTCTTTGGAAGAGTTTTAAAGAATCTGGTAAATGGATGGAACTAGAGACTATCATGCTAAGTGAAATAAGCCAATCCCAAAAAACCAAAGGCAAATGTTGTCTCTGATATGTGGATGCTAACCCATAAAAAGGGAAGGTAGGGAGGGGAAGCATACAAGTTCACTGGATTAGACAAAGGGAAGGGAGAGGGAGGGGAATAGGAAAGACAGTAGAATGAATTGGGTACTAATTAAATTTGATTAATTAATTAACTAATTAATTGGATATTAATTAAAATAAGTTATATTCCATGTATGTGTAATATATAAAAATACACTCTATTGTCATGTATATCTAAAAAGAACAAATTAAAAAAAGAAAAAAAAGGATTAGTACATTTCTGGTAGAACTCACCTATGAAGCCATCTGGATGGGGCTTTTCTTTGATGTAAGGATTTTTTTTTTTAATTACTGATTCAGTTTCTATGTTTAGTATTAGAATGTTCAATGCACTGAACAACTGAATAATTTGGACAATTGGAATGTTGAAGTTTTCTATTTCTTCATGATTCAGTTTTAACAGTTTGTATGTTTTGAGAAACTTATTCCTTCAGGGTTATGCAATCTGTTGATGACTGATCATTTATAATTGTCTCATCCCTTTATTTCGGTGGCATCAATTCTAATGTCTCCCTTTTTCTGATTTTTTAATTTTATTTCTTAGTCCAGCTAAAGGCTTGTCAATTTTATTTTTAATAAACCTCAATTCTTAATTTTGTTGTTTTTTTTCTATTGTTTTTCTAGTCTATATTTCTGCTCTAATCATGGTTATTTTTTCTTTTGCTAATGTTAACTTTATTTTGTCATTTTTTTAGTTCCTTAAACTGTAAAATTAGGTAGTTCAAAATACCGTGTGTGTGTGTGTGTGTGTGTGTGTGTGTGTGCATGCCTTATAATCATACGTAACAGTGGAATCCTTTGTGGCATATTTATACATGCACATACCATAATTTGATCAGTTTCATTCCCTAGTACTTCCTTCCTCTTTTTTTCCCTTCCTCTGTCCCCGTGGTCCTCTTCTATTCTACTAGTCTCCTATTTAAATGAGATCCACCACAAATACCTTTTTCTTTCTAACTTTCACATATGAGAGAAAACACATTACCCTTGACATTCTGAGTCTGGCTTATTCCATCCATTTTTTTCCCAAATGACATGACTTCATTCTTCTTTATGGCTGGTAAAACTCCACTGTGTACATATACCACATTTTCTTTATACATTCATCTGTTGATGGACATCTAGACTGGTTCCATAACTTGGCCATTGTGAATTATGCTGCTATAAACATGGGTATGCTGCTATAAACTATGTATAGTTTGCTGACTTTAATGCTTTTGCATAAATTCTAAGGAGTGGAATAGCTGGATCATAAGGAAAGCCTGTCTTATGCAGCAAGATGGATGAACTTGGGTGACATCATGCTAAAATAAGCCAGTTACAGAAGGGCAAACACTGCATAATTCCACTTACAGATCTAAAATAGTCAAACTCACAAATCAGAGAATAAAGTGGTGATTGATAGGGGCCATGAGGACAGGGAAACAGGAGTTGCTTTTCCATGGATATAAAGTTTCAGGATGCAAGATGAATAAGTTCTAGAGCTCTGTCATACAACATTGTATAATCTATAATTAACAGTACTGTATTGTACACTTAGTTTTTATTAAAAGGGTAGATCTCATGTCAGGTTCCTCAGTGTAATAAAAATTAAACACTTTTAATTAACTCTGTTATGATACCACTTATGCATGGACCTGAGATCACACTGGCTTTGTAATCTTGCGCTAATTGCTTCAAGTTGCATTGTATACTGCTTGAGTTATAAGAATTCATCTATGTTTGAGAAAGACAGAAAGAAAAATTAAATTGTGTGAGTGATTCTACCCACCTTTCTCTGCAAAGGCACACACCACTGCATGAAGGTGAAAAGCAAGATGAGAATCCAATAGGGTGAACATCCCTCTGAGCTGAATGGAACTTTATTGTTAAAGACCCATATGTTTGCACAACATGTCACCTCTGTGCAAGCCAACTACCTCATTTGGTGCTCAGCCAACAATACAGTGATATCTTCCAATGCTAAGAAGCACTGGGAATTTTAAAAAGAAAAATACTGATTACATGTGATTTTTACCTTATGAGAAATTTAAGATGTGAGTCCTCTCTGCTGACTTGGAGTAAAACCTCTTCCTCTACAGAATGGGACCAATAATATCTATTTTACTTATTTCAGGGAAGAATTAGATAAGGAAATGTACAGAAAAGCACCTGTGAAAAAAGCATTATACAAATATAGGATATAGGTATTTGGTCTATTTAGTCTATATCTCCTTTTTTAAACCACATCCCATAGTTTTTTCCTAAAACTCTCAAAACTCCATGGGTTATGTCCCATGAAGATGTGATTGAGAACAATGATGTGAAAGGATTGCTCCCATTTCAGGGTACAGGGTTTTTGGAGTAGCAGCCTGGGTCTTGGAGACCTGGGTTCCAGTCTTTGCTCTCACACTAATGACCTCTGTGTTCTGGGAGGGCCCCCATTTCCTTGCCTGATAAAGGAAATTAAGACAGATGCTTCTAGGGCTTTTTGTAACTCTTAACATTCTATGATTCTTCCAAAACATGTAGGTGTCAAAATTGTCTTTTGGGTAGAGACTATAATGATCATAATTATTCCTTTGACTTTTATGCTTTATGGGCTTTTCCTCTTAGATCCGTGATCATTTTAATATCTTCACTCAAAATGTCCCACCTGTGTTTTCATAGTTGCCAGGTTGGACTTACTCTTTTCAGTCTCTTGTTAGGCTTCATTACTGGAGTAGTGAATGACTCAGTTCTTAAAATTTTTCTTTCTTTTACCCTCTTGGTGCTTGGCCTACTTCATCTCTACAACTGCCCAGCCTGTTGGCCATTCTGACCTATAATGACTGTTGATACGATCTTAAATAGATACTCACTCTTGAATATGTGACTCTCCCTAAGAAAGCTTTACCTTCCTCTATGATGTCCATTTTCTGTTTTCTTGCAAATTCTGGAACAGAGTCAGTGTTTTATCATCCCTTAGACCACCTACTCCTGTCTACTATCTGCAGAAGACAGTGACCTGGCTGCCTTTGGCTGCCCAAGGCTTAGATTTCTGTTTATTTATTTATTTTATTTATTTATTTTTACTTTGATTTCAGCTTTCTGTTTCACTACTCCTGACCTCTTATGCCTTTCATTTAGATCTCTTCACTCTAAGATCCCTGTCCGGAAATCAACATATGTTTGACTTCAGCTGAAGAATTTGTAAAGTGAAATTTAAATAGAAATGTAGTGAGCCTCATCATGTGCCATGTACTGGAGATAAAATCTGGGACTATAGAGAACCTGTAATATGGGACCACTAAAAGAGGCATGGGGAAAAATCAGAGAGGCATGAGAATGAGAGGGACAGAGAGACAGGGGAAGACTTGAGGGAGAAAGAGAGGACTTGGTTGGATGAATAGATAGATGAGTAAAGGTATTGTTTTAGTCAGCCTTTTCTTTGCTGTGACTAAATGAACTGAACAGAACAACTGTAAAGGAGAAAAGGTATTTTTAGGGGCTCGTGGTTTCAAAGATCTCAATCCATAGACAGCAGACTCTATTCCCTGGGGCTCAAGGTGAGGCAAAATATCATGGTAGAAGAGTGTGGCAGAGAGCACCAGTTCACATGATGATCAGGAAGCAGAGAGAGAGAGAGGTCTCCACTTGCCAGATACAAATATATACCCCAAAGCCATGCCCCCAATTCCCATCTCCTCCAGCCACACTACCACTTCAGTTCTCAGAGGATTAATTCACTGATTGGATTAAGACTCTCACAACTGAATCATTTCTTCTCTGAACCTCTTTGCATTGTCTCACAGGTGACCTTTTGGGGAACACTTCACATCCAAACCATAACAGGTGTAAGTGGAAACCAGTATCACAATAGGACAGCCAATATCAAAATGGCAAGTTAATTTCCAGCTATCACTACCTTTATACATTCAGACTACGAACGATGTATCAACTGTAATTATGTATTAATACTGCAGTATTTCAAATTCACTAAGAGCCAAGCTCTTGCAGATTCATATAGTGAAAGGTCAGCCATTTTGTACTGCTCAGATAATCCTAGCTTTTTCCTTCTTTACATTGAAGATTTATGGCTGCTTTATTCCATGGTTTCTTGGATTTCCCACATCTTGACCTTATCCAAGAGAAATTGGAGACTAGGATGAGTTGTAGCTGATAGATGGCCACTGAGGTAATTCATGAGTTCTTCACTGGCAAAATCTAACTTTATTTTTACATACTCCTGTATTATTTTCAATATCTTCCTCTTTTCTGCTTCTTTTCGACTAATCAACATGATCAAAGAACTGAATCCAAAAAATGAACTCTGTACTTGATCTTTTCTCCTCCAACTATCCCCGTACCTCTCAGCTTTCCTTCATTGCCAAATTTCATGTAAAAACACTACACTTAATTTTACTTCCTCACTACTTGCTCACATTTTGGTAGACTATTATAAAACTCTTGTTTTCCCCTTATACTATTGATTCTACTTTCATAAAAGTCAACAATGACATTCTGTTAGCCAAATCCAATGGCCTATGTTTAATGTCTCATCTTTCCTTGTCTCTGGCAGTACTTGACACTGTTGATCACTTCCAATTTCTTTTTTTGGAATATAAAAAGGATTTTTAAAATCGGTGATCTGGAGTTTCTATGATTCTATGTGGCTAGTCTTACCACAGTGACTACAAATTACCCTAAATATTGTCAGTCAGACTACAACTTACTAAAAATATCCATGCTAAGATACCTAAAACATACTGTTTCCAAATACTGTCATTCAAGGCATAAGCTCTGCTAGCCTCTAGTCTTTTAGCTTGAATAATTTTGCATTTACTTGAGCTAAAGAAGTTCCTGGAGAATTGAAAGCATGTTCTAACCAACTTCTAGGAACCTTAGAGTGCCTTGAATCATAACTGTGTACATTTGAAAAAAAAAATATGCAGTTGTTTAAGCAGCCTCTTCTTTATGCAAAAGGAGAAAATAATACATCCTATTCTGATATTACTTCATAACATTTATAAATTACCACTTATTTTTTTACTGTTTGTTAATTTCCTCAATTAGGATACATAGGACACAAGATCTTTGTCAATAGGTTCTTTGCATTCTGTGTCTGCATTCTTGATATTTACCTTTTACAATGATAAATAAACATAGTAGAATTATCCTCAGAGTGTTCTGAAATTTTCATATCAAAGTCATGCTGCTGACCACTTTGAGGTAGTTGAGGAGTCTGTAAATAATTTGTTTTAAATAATGATGATAATAACAATTATCACATTTTAGCTTGTTATAGTAGTGTTCTGTATGACATTTTTGCTTGTTTTAAAATTATGATTAGTACATTTTTCAGGAAATATCCAGCTATCTCAAACAAATGCCAGAACATAGTATTCGATATGGATTTAAAATCTCCACTGAGAATTTTAATTACTATTGTGAAGCATTGAATGTTATAACTCAGAATTATCTAAAATAGATCTTAATTCTATCCTGGAAATGTGTATTAGAAAAATGTAAACTCCAATACAAGAGCCAACACCTAATCTTGGTGATTTCTACATTTTCACATTTTAATGAAACTTATTTAGAAGTCAGAGGAGAGATGGGCATGAGGGAACTTATGGGAGTAATGGATATCAAAAATTGGATATCTAAAATTGTGGTGATGGTTGCCCAACTCAGTAAAGTTATTAAGAATCATTGAACCATGCACTTTAAGTGGGTAACTTTTATGGTATGTAAATTATATCTCAATACAACTATTTAAAAAGAGAAAAATGTGAAGGAAAGAAATTTTGTATTTGTATATATGCCTCTAACATAGCACCTCTTAGTCTTCTAGTTGTTGGAACTGATATTGCCCAGGTGTTAAATTTTATTGATTAGTTCTTTAATATTTGAAGGAAACTGATTAATAGTAGCAATATGGTTCAGATATTAGGTGTCCCTCAAACATTCACCTGTGAGACAATGCATGAGAGTTTAGAGGTGAAAGGATTGGGTTATGAGAACCTTAGCTTAATCATTGCATTAAACCCTGATAGGTAACTGTAGGCAGGTAGGGTGTGGCTGGAGAAGGTAGGTCCCTGGGGGTGTTCCTTTGGGGTACATATTTTGTCTTTGTTGATCAGAGCTCTCTCTCTCTTTCTGCTTCCTGATCATCATGTCCATAGTCACCTTTCCTCCACCACACACTTCTGCCATATGTTCTGCCTCATCTCAGGCCCTGAGGAATGGAGTCAGCAATCTATAGATTGAGACCTTTGAAACCATGAGCCCCTAAATAATCTTTTCTTTCTGTAATTGTTCTTGTGAGGTCTTTTGCCCACAGTGGTGAAAAATGCTGACCAAAACCTGTGGTATATGGATATATTCCTCATTCCTTTTTTCAAAGCTGCATACTACTTCATTCTGTGCACCACGTTTATTCAGAAGTCTTCGATTAGTAATTTTTTAGGTTGTTTCTAGTTTTTAGTTCTGTAAACAAATAGTGTTATGAAAACAGTAGTTATCAGTTTTTAACATCCAGAAAGATTGCTGAATTTTACCTCCTTAACTTCTGATTCAGTGAGTCTTCATTTTGTTGAATTCATTTATCCAAGTGACAGTATTGTACGCACATCTGAGTTTAAACTTTTAATATAAAAATATTGATCAAATATAAAACCAGACATAGTGAATCTCCATGCATCCAACACCTAGGTTCAACAACCATCAAGTCAGAGCCAGTTTTGTTTCTTTCTGTATCGATACCCGTTCCTCCTTTCTTTTCTGGATTCCTTTGAAGTCAATCTCAGTCTTAATTTTGTGGCCTTAGTCAAATCTCTTAATCTTGCTAAGTATCAGATTTCCATATAATGTGTCAGTATGCATTCCTATTTCTGGTGGTGTGCAGGGAAATGTTTAAGAACCAGTTCTCCAGGGGAGAGCTCATGTCTAGTGTCTGCCAGCATCCATGGTGTAAATACTCCCACCAAGGCCAATTTTGAGCTACCAATGTGACACCAGTGAATTAAGAGTTGGAAAGAAATGTGCACAGTCAGCCTTCACTAGCCATTATAAGCTCAATTGCATGAGTCTTTTCTATTTCTCAGAATTATTGAGAGGATTTATTGGAGGGAAAAAAGAATACAGGTTGTATAGTAAGCATCAAAAATTGGTAGCTATTTACAGCTTTTATTATTTCTAGCCTAATGAAACTCCCTCCTCATTTGAGAGTTTTTAAACAAGTTCTTCCTCATTACATGTTTTCCTGCATCTAAATATTCAGTTTTCAAAACTAGCAAAGGACCCATAAAACAGTGTGATACCATTCACTGCCTTACTCCATATACTAATTGGCTTGCTACACATTATAATTAAAATAAAAACTTAAATACCTTGATCCCTTAGGGGAATATAGTAAATAAGTGTTAATGCATTTGCTTCACAGAATACATGGTATTGAATATTAAGTGTTTTGAGAGTTAAATATAAAATTATTGTGGAGATTTTAAAGTGTTCTAAGTCTTGTCATCATTAATTACCTTTGGCTACTGACAGAAACAGCTAGGGAATATTAAAATTTTCCACTTATAGTTATGATATGAATAACAGATGCCAAGTTGAATTTATTTTTGTTAGACTTGCATATTGAAAGTCAATAAAACATATAATTTTACTAATGCTTTTCGAATTTGGAGTTTAATAGTTGAGTTACAGAGAGTTGACATTTTTTTCATAGAGATTTGAGGAATGTTCATTGTTGTCATTTTGAACATTTTTTTTTTTAATTGAAGTGGCCTCTTACTTGGATATCTTCACTTCTCTGTGTAATCTTTTCTCACTAATAACAAATCAGACAAACCCCAAATCCCTATTTCTATGTTCTGTGTTCCATTAATTCATACTTTTGAAACTTGCTAAAGACTTTTTGGGGAAAAAAAAAAGCAAAGTTAGGACTATAACTCTAGGTTTTGTGAAGAAAAGTTCAAGAGCTATTAAGTTGTGATGGGGAATGAAATATAGTTGGGTATATGGTGTGTCATGTTGTTAAAAATCCAATTAATATTGCTCTACTTATATTATATTTAACCCAATATTCATAAGATTAAACATGAATCCTTTAAAGATACTAAATGGGCAGAGCATTATTATGGTAAAATTGAAACAGTAATTCTTTGACATATATTAATATCAGTTGTGCGCATAGTTTAAAATGCACAAAATAATCATTGTTTTCTCATTAAAGCTAATTTAAGAATTTCTATTATCTTCTGTACTTTTCTCCCACACCCCCAACCACTCATCATTTTTTTTTACTCCCTCTAATTTTAGAGCTAAAGGGAATAAGGATTTGCTACATTTTCCATTGAGTGTCTCACAGTCATGAAGAGCTGAAAATATAGAACTGAGGTCTTTCATCTCCATTCTTTTATTTTGTCTATCCTCTGGCAAGTCTGTAGTAAGATCTTTATTATGTGTAATAAAATATATAGGGTTACCCCACACTGAGATAGCATTCATACCTTACAGTTAGCTATGATATGCTCAATTAGTTAGTAAATCAAATTGCATCCTATTGCCAGCATTTATACAATAAAGAATATAAGCCTTTGGAACACCAGTGCTGCATTAGTGTTTGTTTATTACAGCAATAAGTAATCAAGGTGATCCAATAAGGATGTATAGTAAAGGATGTACTAATGACAGTGTTGATGCAGGTCAGAAAAGAACAGTTCTTATGATAAGCTAAGTATAATTAGATATTATATTCCTTTAGTGATATTTAAAGTTTGTGACTATATGATTTTAACTACCAAAAGCTAAAAAGCAAACCTTCTAATACTACCTCCATGAAAAATTAACTAAAAAATGGAAGACTATAGAGTTTAAGTAATGTAGTCAAGGTCACACAGTTATTAAGTGGCAGAGAGAGGATTTGCACCAGGCTGACCATTTCCCAGGTTTTCATCACAGTGACAGAAACACCTGTCAATAACAACTTTTAGAGAGGAAAATTTTATTTTGAGCTCATGGTTTCAGAGGTTCAGGCCATGATGGGCTGGCTCCATTGCTGAGCCTAAGGTGAGGTTGAACATCATGGCTGAAGATGAGGTACAGAAAAGCTGCTCACTTCATGGCAAGTGGGAAGCAGAGAGAGAGAGAGAGGGGAAGGGGTTGTAGGGAAGATGAACCCTGCCAGGCCATGCTCCTGAGTGATTCACCTCCTCCAGATGTGCTCCATCTGCTCATGGATATCACCCAGCTAGTCCAGTTAAACTAGGATGGGATAATTAGGTTACAGCTGTCATGTTCTAGTAATTTTACCTTCTGCATTAATATAGGAGCTTCTGGGGGACATCTCATATCCAAACCATATCAAGAGGGTAGTTACAGCAAACATTACTATGTTGTAAATGGATTAGGAATATCATTGTAGTCATAACTAGTTAACAAAACCCCTCAGCAAAGTCTTAAAGAAATGGCCTTTTCTCCTTCTTCCCAAATGACTTGTTTTCCTGGAGTAGAACAAGTGATTAGCATATTTTATTTCTGTCATTAATGCCAGGCCTGCTTACCATGACTGGATTTCCCTGATTGGTGGTGTTTAGTGAAGTGCTTAGTGATTCTCTAAGGAGCTCTTAGACATCAGCTGTAAATCATCTGCTCCACCATTATGACTGTGAACTCCCTACCTCCAACCTGGTGCGCTAGGCACAGGTTTCTCCATACTCACCATATGTGGGCAGAATCATGTTCAGCCTCTGGGGACAATACTGCAAATTAGAAGGTGAATTTGCAGCTCCCTGGCAGGGCCTTACATGTGCAAATCCTGTTCCTTGTAATTGGAATTGTGTTTGTAAATCCCTACACATTCAGATGTGACTGTATTACACCCCTACACACTTGGTGGAGAATGAAGAGCAACCTGCTTAGAAGACGCAAAGTTGACTTCCTCAATGAACTAGACAATATGGGTGGGCTTTCTGCAATCTCAATCTTTCAGTGGACCACTCTGTATTTCTTGGAAAAAAATTGGTAAAATTCATATTCAACCATAATTTAAATAGTTGTCTTTCCTAGCTATGCAGTTTTTGGAAAGTCATCTCCTGTAGCATCTTTATAAAACACTGGATTATTATAATGTAAGCCTAAGGTTTATCTGGCTTATCAATAAAGTACATTGGAGGGAAAGGGACACTGTGGGACACTGTAGTTAATTGAGTTGGTAAACAACCAACTGGGAGTTTTTACTAATATTTTTTGCTAGATAACAATGATTTTTTTCCCTCTATGAAATCCATCAGTTTTCTCCTCCTCCTCCTTCTGTTCATCCTTTTCCTTCTCCTCCTCCTCCTTTTTCTTCTTTAAGTGGGTGTATCACTATTTCTAGGGCTAGTCTTGAACTCATGGACTTAAGGATCTTCCTGCCTCAGCCTCCTGAGTTGCTGGAACCAGAGACATGCATCATTATCCCTGGATTATTAAAGTCTATAAACAAGTGTAATGATCATTATAATGCACATGTTTATTAGCCAGTGATTTTCAGTATGAAGAAAAGCATGGGTAACAATGAGTTGCCCCTTTTTAAAAATACATATTAATTTCAAAGAGTCGTGCTGATTCCTGAACACATTTTCCAATTCTAAAGTTCTTCTAGAAGACTTTGTCAGCAGATGTGTTTTTCTTGTGGGGTGGGGTTTAGTACCAGGGACTGAACTCAGGGGCACTAAGCCACATGCCCAGTCCTATTTTGTAATTTATTTAGAGACAGGGTCTCACTGAGTTGCTTAGTGCCTATCATTTTTTTTTTTTTTTTGAGGCTGGTTTTGAACTCAAAATTCTGTTTTCTCAGTCTCTAGAGCCACTGGGATTACAGGCATGCACCACCATGCCTGGCTAGCAGATTTAATTTTTAATATAAAGTGTATGTTCCCTTTCTGCTGTCCACCCTTCTAAGTAGCTCCTTCTTCATTATTTTGTGTTGCTATATTCTATCTTGTATTTTAAGGAAATTTGAAGTCTAAAATCAAGCAATATTTAGAAAATTAATCATTCTTATTTGATACCACTTTAATAAAGAATAACCCTTCTACCTAACAGATTTGTGTAAATATTCCTGTTTTCATTATGGCAAACATGGTGAGAACATGGTTGTTCTTTGTGTTCCTGTTCATTGTCTTGAGGCATATCATGGATTGGATTGTGTCCCCACTAAAAGATATGTGTAAGTCCCAACCCCCAGTACCTCAGAATATGAAACTTATTTGAAAATATAATTGGTGAAGCGAAGATAAGGTCATACTCTAGTAAGGTGGGCTCCTAATCCAATATACCTTCTATTCTTTGAAGAATATGGTCATGGAAAGAGACAAGGAGATTGCCATATGATGATGGAAGACTGGGATTATGTACCCATGAGCTAAGGAATGTTGGGCTACTCAAGCTAGGAGAGAGATATGGAACAAATTCTCCTTCAGAGCCTTCAGAAGGAATGAACTCTGTTGATGCCCTGACTTTGAACTTCTAGCCTCCAAAATTGTAAGACAATGAATTACTGTTGCTTTAAGCCACTTGGTTTGTGGTATGGTATTTTTTTTTTTTTAATGACAGTCGTACTAAACTAATATAAGACATAAAACAATGAATTTTTTTTTGTAGCGGGGATTGAACCCAGAGGCACTTAACAATTGAGCCATATCCCCAGCCCTTTTTTTGTTTTATATTAGAGACAGGGCCTTGCTAAGTTGCTGAGTCTGGCTTTGAACTCAAGATCCTCCTGCCTCAGCCTCCCAAGCCTCTGGGACTACAGGTGTGCACCACCATGCCAGGCAAAACAGTGAATTCTTTTTCTCCTCCTAACACTGAAATCCAAACCCTTCTTAATTCCTTGTTTGATCTCTTGCAGTAACCTTCCAGGTACCGTCCTTTATGCTCTTTCGGCCTGCACTCATGCATTTACACACCATTACCATTTTAATATTTTTGTTCTGTGTACACATATTTACAGTGGTCATTTCCCATTTGCGTCTGGGGCAATATAAAATGTTTGGTGATGCATTTGAGGATGTCCTGTTCTGCCCTCATTTGCCTTTCAAGTCCCTTCCCCCACTGTGTCTCCTGTGCACACCTTTGTATCCCAGCCACATTACACATCTTGTTAGTGCTTTCAGTGTGACTGGCCTTTTTCCATTTCAAGCCTGCTGTTCCTTTCATAACATACCCCCCAAGGGAATTTTATTCCTCTTTCAAAACATGTCTCAAAGGCTACTGTAATAGTTTATTGGGACTCACAAAATAATCCATACATCTTTTATAATGGTTAGAGTTATTTGCTTCACATTATCAATATTTGTGCAGTAGTCTTCCATTGTCTTAAGTCCTGCAGGCATCTTTATCCCTTGTTGGCAGAAATCCAGCCTCCTCCGGCTGGATCATAATTCCACAGCAGACCAACCTGAAACACACTCCAATTCCAGGCTTCTGCTGAGATTCTCCTTGCGTGTTCTGCTTCATTTCCTTGAAAGGGACAGCAATGGACTCAAATCAAAGCCTTTTATGTTCTTATTCCCATCACTATTATATTTGGTATCTTCTTATTGACCACAGGAGGATAAATTAAGAACCTGGCAGTTCCCTCATCTCAGAAAGTCACAAGGGAAATGATTTTTCACACTAAGTCTCTTAATCCCTTAATTCATCCCTGACCTGGTGAAGTCTATAGACCAATTATAGGCAAACATTTTTTTATTGTGTTCCTCTATTAATAACATTTTTTTACAAAAGGGTACAAGAAATTTATTTATTTTTGTACATGATTTAAAAATTACTTATTTTGTTCTTCTAAATTGACAAATTTATGAGTACAATTTTTGAGCATACATGTATATTTATTTATTTTATTTTCACTCTTAATTTGAAAATTATACATTTGTATTAGTTCATTATAGATATACATAATATTGGGATCCATTTTGACATAATTATACAAGCATGGATTCTAATTTGCTCCAATTCACTTGCCGGAACCTCCCCTTTCCTTCTCTTCCTCTCTCCCCCTATTCCCTTTCCTCTTCTCTACTGATCTTTTTTTTTTTTTAATTAGTGCATACTAATTTATTCTTATAGTTTTTTTAAAGAAATTAATGCATTATGAATGTACATAGAGATGAAATTCACTGTGGTATATTTATGCAAATTATATACACTTCTGTACCAACACACTAACATATGTTGTAGGATATATAAACTTAATATTAAAATATAAAAGTTCCATTATTTCTTTCCAACTGTAATAAAGAGTATATGAATGAATCCCTTTAAGAAATGTTTGGGTGATTGTCTTCATAGCTAGACACTGTAAAAAAAATTCAAATCTAAAATTAAATTTATTTCTCTCAAATAATACATATTATTTGACATGATGCTAACTTTACCAATAATGTAAAAGTAATATGTAATTATAAATTTACATTAAAGATAATATGCATAATAGGTAAAAGAAGCTATATGATAGAAGTATGACTATTTGGATTGATATTTGGAGTGATAGAATTTAAATGAGAAATAAACTTCTAAGGGTTCACTTAGCCATTATCTATTAAAACTAAATGGAAACTACAGGGGATAAAAATCTAATTTTTAACAATAACTTACCTTTCTAAAGAATCTGTTTTGCAGCATTTCAATGAATGTATATTCAAATAATGCCAATATATTTGTTAGTCAAACCATTATGTGATGCCTAACTTCAAGTTCACACATTATTAGTTTTCAAAAGAGATATACTCTATTTTTCTAATCTATTTTAAATATAAAGGAAACTTAAAATTTTCTAAGATTGCATTTGTAATCATTTAGCCTCAAGGGGTAAGAAACACTCATTTTTCTGATTCAATATTCTAATTATTGCCTCAGTGGAGTGTGAATTTTAATAAAACTTAAATGGAAGTAGCATACATCATGTGAAAAATAGTTTTTCCTATGACTTGTCTTTTAAAGAAGTATGTTATTTCTCTCATCCAGGAAATATTGATAATGTGGTGTTGGAAAATGGGGGGTGGAGTGTATCAGAAGACCTGAAAATATGATTTGATATATTTAATCATCAGAGTTCATTCATTGCTAGTACTTTCTCATGGTACTTAAACTGCTTCTGTGATATAAATAGATAAAGTGCTTGTAATAGCTCTAAGATACATGTTTTAAGCTGTAATTTTTGGTATCTTATATGATTTAACATTCTTCAATCTATAAATACATTTTCTATGAAAACAAAGATGAGTTCCTGAATGAAGTGCCTTTGCCAGAAAAACATTTGTTGATTTTGTAAGTTATTTAGGACATGATTATAAATTTACATCTCCTAAAAATAAGTTTTCATGATATAGTAATTAGCCAACGTTTATTTAATATTTATTCTGCAAAATGCATTGTTTTAAGCACTGTTAACTTTGGAAACCAAATAAGCATGTACTAATTGTTTTATGTATTTCATATGTGAGGAAACATTGACACAAGTGTTTTTATATAATTACCAAAGACATGTGACCCCAGGCTGTTTGACCCAAAAATTGTGTTCTACAGTTTACACTCATTGTACTTTCCTTAGTCTGCTGCAAAATAACTAGGTTGTTCCTTTTGTTAAAAGTATAATGGAGAAAGAAAAACAGACTTAGATGTTTATTTGTTTTGCAAACAATTACTGAGTGATGCTTTTTAAAATCAATAAGGCAATGTCATTTCTTTTAAGTAACTTATAATTTAGTAAAGGAAATATAAATAAATGATTTAAAAAATGTTTTATCCTGATAAACCTAGTTTGCTGTGGTATGAAATGAATTCCAAATGTCATCTTAACTCAAGAGTCATATGATAATAGAGCACTCCTCAGGGTAGTTGTCCTCCATGCAGGATCTCAGCAGTTTAGGCTATTCCATGTCAGGGCCATGCTGTCTCAGCATGTGGCCTCCATTATCATTAAATGAACATGTGAAACTCACATACTCTATTTTGTGCTTTAACTAGGAAATGGCACCTTTCAGTTCTGCTCATTTCCTCTTGAACTGCAAAGGAGTTGGAAAATTTGGGGAAGTATATTTAGTGAATAATAAATGCTTTAGCCAAAGGTATGTGTAGTAACCTAGGACAGAATGAAGGCTGTGCAACTGTTAATTAGGATTCTATAATCTATAATAGTGAGAATGTCAGTAGATATACCTAGGAAGTTGACTGGAGAGTAGCAGGAAAAGTCTTGATAGAGGGTGGGGAAGGTGATTGATGAATGCAAAACAAGGTTTTAAGCATCCTGCAGGAGGGAGCTAGCTACTGCAGACTCTTCAGAACCATGGAGAGCTCCTATCATTTAAACTGGTGTGACATCATATGATGTGAATTCTAATACCTTTTCAGCAACAATTCATTCCATAAACGTTTGTTATTTGCCTATAATAGATTCTGTGTATAGAAAAATTTACAACACTTAACAATCTAATTGGGAAGACAATTCCTTGCAAAGTAATGAGTAGATTCCATGACAAAACTCTTCATCACATATTTTGAGTGTGTGAAGAGGTTCTTAACATTAATCTTGGGTTCAATAATAAGCTGAATAGAGAAGTTTCTTCAGGGGATTACTTTTGATCTCATATATGTATTTAAATGTTAAGTAGAGGTTTGGCCAAGGAAGGAAACACACACATTTATACATATACATATATAGACATACATTTATATATACACACATATGTGTATATACACATTTTTTTTTACAAATTATCAAAATATCCTCAGCTCAAGTGTTGTGAAAAACTGATTCTGGTTCAGATTTGACCCATGGACCTATATTTGCTGACCCCTGGTTTAGACAGATAGAACAACAGCAAAACAGATGTGCACATGCAATTAAATATAGTTTGATCTTGATGTCATATGAATTTTTAAGAACCATGATAAATGAGTCCAGAGATGTCAATAGGGGGCAGTATTTCATGTGAAGGAACTTAGGTCTAATTCTCTAAGTGCTTTGCCATTGAAGGTTGTAAATCAGTGGAATGATGAAATCACATTTACATTTTATAAAGATCGAGTGTTGTGGATTCCTCTGAGGAGGCAAAACTGAACTAAAAATGACCAATTAGGAGCTGGGCGGCATTGACCAAAAAAGGAATAATGAAATCCTGAAGTAAGACACTCATTGGAAGGGCAGCAAAGAGGGGGTGTGGTTGTAAGACTCTTTAAGTAACAACAGAAGGACTCCATGACTGATTACCCAGGTGATAAGAGGGGTGAATAATGACTCCTACATGAGACAGCATTGCTTTAATTGAAATAATAATTATTATGCTAATTCACTGATGTTTGTCCTGTAGCAGGAACTCATGTTAAAAGGATATCTGACATTTATTCCAGAATCCCACCATCAGGAGACACAGGTATTTGACCCCTGGAAAGTCTCTTAGGCTGTCCAGGAAGGGTGTAGGGAACTGTTGTTGCTGTACATTGGTAAACAACATCTTTTCTGTGGCAGAATTGTTATTTGGAATAGGGGTAAGGAACTCATTGCATAGGTCATGGAAATAATATTAAAAGTCATGTCTTGGGGGCTGGGGTTGTTGCTCAGCAGTAAAGCACTTGCCTAGTACATGCAAGCAGATCAAATATGGGTTTGATCCCCAGCACCATATAAAAATAAATAAATAAAATAAAGGTATTGTGTCCAACTACAACTAAAAAGTAAATATTAAAAAAAAAAATCATGTCTTGGCTGGGTGCAGTGGTACATGCCTATAATTCCAGCACCGTGGGAGGCTGAGGCAGGAGGATTACAATTTCAAGGCTCACCTCAGAAACTTAGCAAGACTCTGTCTGTCTAATAAGAAAGGCTGGACTGGGGATGTAGCTCAGTGGCGAAGCATGCCTAGTTTCAATTCCTGGAACCGGGTAGCGGGGAGGGAGGATAGAAAGAAACAACAACAAAAAAGAAGCCATAGACTTTTAAAATATCAATTATTTCAATTACTTTTGAAACAAAAATTCCAAATATTTTTGTTATTGGTTGTTCAAAATATTACAAAGCTCTTGACATATCATATTTCATACATTAGATTCAAGTGGATTATGAACTCTCATTTTACCCCAAATACAGATTGCAGAATCACATCGGTTACACATCCACATTTTTACATAATGCCCTATTAGGAACTGTTGTATTCTGCTACCTTTTTAAACTTTGAACTTGACCTCTATAATAGACACATACCGTACATGATTGCCAAACCTTTTAATGTAATTTCCTACATTGCGAGTGCTACTTTACCAAAATACAATTCCCACACTTCCTTCCTTTCTAGGTTGAAGGCGTGTAAACTAGTTTCCACCTATCAGACCCACCCTTGGAGAGTTGGATAGTGAAGTGTGCAATGTGAGGTGGGAACCATTATGTGGACATCAATATTTCTTTTTGTTTTGTTTTTGCTTGTGTGTGTGTGTTTTGTTTATTTTTATAATATTGGGATTGAACCCAGGGATACTCTACCACTGAGCCATATTCCTACTGCTCTCCACCTTTTTATTTTTTGAGACAATGTCTCTAAGTTGCTGAGGCTGACTTTAAATTTGCCATCCTCCTGTCTCAGCCTCCTGGAATGCTGGGATTATTATAGGCATTTGCCACAGTGCCCCATGTGGGGAGATCAATTTTCCATTAAGTACAATCATGGAAGGTACTTATTTTGGGAAAATAGCTGAGGTAGAGGTTCTATTATTTCAGTTCAATATAGTTGGTGTCAAGAAGCAGGGAGTAGCAGCTATTCTGTTATTTTTATGCTGGACTAGTCCCAGAGTGTGGTGGATCGTTTCCTATTTCGTAGCATTCAAGTTTACTTCTCTGGCCTTCCCAGAGAAGCTATGTAGTATCTGCAAAGATTTCTTTAGTTAGTTAGATTATATTCTATGCTTCACAACTGAGAATGTCAGTAGATATACCTAGGGCTTCAGTTATAGAATGTTGTATTTATATAAAACATCACGGGGATAATTAAGAAACTATCTAGAAAAAACCTTATTAGAAGAATTATTTTATATATATATATATATATATATATATATATATATATATATATATATATTTAGTTGAAGAATTATTTATATATTTATATAGTTGTAGAGGTCTTTATTTTATTTTTTATGTGGTATTGAGGATCAAATCCAGTGCCTCATGCACACCAGGCAAGCCGTCTACCACTGAGCCCAGCCCAAGCCCCTAGAAGAATTATATTTTTAAAAAAGGTAAAGAAACACTGTCATCGACTAACTGAGTCTTTCAGAGATGTGACAATGGCAGTGTGATGGTCAAGACGTGGGGAAAAGGAGGGCTAACTGTGCCTTTAGGATGCAGGGCATTTGAAGATTGAAGACCCTGAGATTATTCGTTTTAAGGAAGATAAAGTATTTAATGAAAGAGTTTGACCTGGAGCTGTGGCTGCATGGCATCGGTCACAGGTTATTCAGAGCTGACAGAATCTGAGGACAGTTCTTTTAGGTCAGCCAATCTGGAGGTACAGTTAAGATAACTGGATCCTGTTTTTGCTTGGAGAGCCTTTCTGGAGTCAGACAAGGGTTACCACGCTTCTTGTTTGTTGCTTTGGCCTGTGCTTCATGCTCAGTGTGGGTGATCAGCAGCTCATGTACTTATTTAAAAGGGAGTTTTATGGGAGTGTATTAAAAACAGAAAAGGACCAACATATATTTTTAGTCCTGCAAATAAAATTCCAATCCCTAATGAATACTATCGTACTCACTTTACATGCAATTTAGCTTTTAGTCATCACAACTAGAATTCTTTCACTTCATTATTCCAGCAGTTCTGTTGATTATATCTTGCTATTATCTGTAAAATAGGTAATGTAAATAATATTGATACTAAGACAGTTTAGGTACCTTGCTAATTTGGTGATGATTGTACACCAAAATGTGACAGGGCTGGATTCCAAGTGACTAGTGCTCAATCCTGCGATCAGTGACATGGCTAACTTAACCAGTAAAAGCTTCTATAAAATGAGAGTAACAATAACACTCCATCAGAGTTTTTAATGAATAAATGAGTTGATTTTTGAAAAATACTAAAAACTTTGCCTGAAACATTAAATACTCAGTAAATATTAGTTATTATTTTGTCCAAGATCTTCTCTTTCCTTTTTTGAAAGTCATGATAGGCAGAAGTCAGAACCAAAATGCTAAATAGTAATTTTGGTAATGTAATAAATTTCCAGATATTTCTAGGTTAATTAAATGGGCATTTCTTTGGTAGTGAGGAAGTTGAAGAAGAGACAGGTTTGAGAAAACTGGAGGTAGCTTTTAGGTCCTAGAATTATTCCAAGAAGGCATGAGTCTCTAGTTCTTTGTTTCGAAGAAAGCCTTTCGGGAACTCTTTTCAGCCTCCTACATGACTTGGGGGTGTATCTCTAAAGCCTCTTCCTCTTTCAATTCGTTGGCCTGTATATATGTAAAATCCAGCTCTTACACTGGAAGTTGGGCTGTGAATCTAACACAAACAAGAGCAGGTCTCAGGAGCAGAATATGGTTCTTGACAGGTAACCAGCCTGGTGCAGATAGTTTGAGGAGAGTCTGGGGCAAGCAGTGTGTAATGGATTATCTACCAGCAAGCAGCTGTTAGGGAGGGAAGGAGAGTGTGCAGGTTAGGAAAGAAGGCAGCAGAGATAAGCTTTAGGTCAGAGAGTTTCAGCTAACAACAATGCAGACTTGACCTAACTCCTAGCTAAGGATGCTGCTCTGTGAAACTCAGTGGTCACAGAGACCTAAGTGAAACTGGATGGCCTTGTCCTGTAAAAGAACAATTTTTGACTTCAAGATGTTCCCTCACATGTATATGTAACTCAGAGACATGTCGGTCAAAGGGACAAATGGTGTCCAATAATTGTTGAGAAATCAAGGCATTTGGAGGGTGGAAGGGAGGGGAGAAGAGAAGGAGGGAGGGAGGGAGGGAGGGAGGGAGGGGGAGAGAGAGAGAGAGAGAGAGAGAGAGAGAGAGAGAGAGAGAGAGAGAGAGAGAATGAGAACACTCCTGTATCTGGAGGAAGAACTCTTCCTACTTTCTCTCAGGTGATTTTCACTTCATTACTGGATTTGGTCAGAATTTTGTTGAGACTGGGTCTGTCCCAGAACTGAGGTCTAAGGGTATAAGGGTATGGAGGAAGCCAGTGGACCATGTAAGGTAGAAGATGAACCTGTGTTCTAATGCCATTCACTAGCTGTTTTTCTTGGCAAGTAATTCAAATTCACCATGTCTGGGTTCCTGAATCTCTAAAAGGGGATGATAATAATGGCTAACACACATAGCACTATGTGCTGAGGATACTTACAATCTAATGTTTACAGCCACCCTGTTATTCTCAGTCCCTTCCTTGTGAGGAAACTGAGGAAGAGAGAAATTGAGTAACCTGCCCAAGATTTCCACGGCTCCTTGGTAGTAGAGCAGGAATCGAAGCACAGAAGACTACCTCCAGGGTCTACACTCTCAGTCTTTCCTCTCTACTGACTCTCCAGTAAAAGGAAGACAGTACAATGTGTCGGACACTGGGAACAGAGAAGTGGAAAGGGAAGCAGCAAAAACTCTCATCTATGTAACTCAGATGTGTGAGGAAAGAATCAGGTTGACTACAATAAGCGCTAGTTATATAACTAACAAAAGGTGTAGAAACAGTGTAGATCCTCATATGTTTGTAAGAGGTCCATGAACATACAATTGCAGAATGATTTTTAGATAATTTTTTGTTTGTTTTTGCTTTTTAGACTCATGTCTGAAACCAAATGCCTCCAATCCATTGCTTTAGAAAATAAAGTGTGGGCAAGTGGGTGTGTGCATGTGCCACCATCACCCCCGTAGCTTGGGAACTGTTCTTATCAATCATTTTCATCCAACTGCTCACAGTAAGGCTCAGGAAGGTATTTTCAGGAAGTTCTGTGATTTCTTTTTGGCATATAAAATTATGTTTGGTTTTATTGCAATGTTTGAGTACATTGACCTAGCAAAGAAGGCAAGTAAAGGACAATCCGAATTCTGTACAAAAAATAGTTATTTATATTTGAATTAACACATTAAAGAATCACAGCATGAAAAAAGTCAATATGTAAACAGATTAGAGAATAACAAAAAGGAGCCTGGCACAGTGTAGCACCCCTGTAATCCCAGCAGCTTAGGAGGCTGAGACAGGAGGATCGAGAGTTCAAAGCCAGCCTCAGCAACTTAGCAAGGCACTAAGCAACTCAGTGAGTTGCTCTAAATAAAATACAAAATAGGGCTGGGGATGTGGCTCATTGGTCAAGTGCCTCTGAGTTCAATTCCTGGTACCAAAAAAATAATAATAATAAAAAGAATAACAAAAAGGAAGTCTGTAATTCATTTTTTTCTTTTTTATTTATAATATAGTACTAATTTATTTATAATTATAGTACTAATAATTTTATTTATAATATAGTACTAATTTATAATATAGTACTAACTTTGCAAATTTGATTTTCAGCAGTCTGTTTAGATATCTAGAAAAATAGATATCTAAGAAAAAGCAAAGGATCAAAATGAAAGAATGTAGAAAACATCTTAAATCTTAGTACCATTCTCACTTATACTTCTTATATAGAAATAAGTCAATAATTACTAGGCGTCCTGACACAATGTTCTACCAAGATTTCTTCCAGTGTTTGAAATAATAAAATAATATTTCTTTTAAGATTTAATAATTTTAAAAATGGAAGTTACATTTTTCATGTAACAAAATCTGTAGATTTAATGTACTTGCTCTGTTTAGTGATAGTCCGACTGCTAATGTCTTAGTTTTTGAAATCCATGAAAAATAAAGCAGGACATGTTTCTGTCCACTTTAATAGTAACCACTACAAATTACAAACTAAAGAGATTTGAGTGGTTCACATCTACATAATATAGAATAAACCCAACATCAATATGTCAGTTTCTTACTACATGGGTTATTTGGGGTAATAAAATCTTCACTATGTTTCTTGGACATGGAGAGCTACATTTTTATGAGAATGTATATATTTTATTTTAGAGATGGGGGAATCACAGAACTTCTAGTTACAGTTCTGAAGACCCAAGCCATGCACATTAAAAGCATAGAGAAGTATTCCTGTGGGAAAATGGGTTCATGCAAGGTTTAGTCACAAACTTAAAATAACTGAAGACTTGTCAAGGAAAATGACATCCCGGAAGGCACAGAAATGTGTGTCACTGTCTTAAAAGGAATCATGGAGGCAATGGTAGAATAATTGAAGACATTGTGAGACTAATCTTACACAAGTGTAATGTGAATAAAGGAAACCCTGCTATAGATTTCTGTCCTTCCACCACAACTCTGGTTAAGAAGACAAATAGTGGATATTTGTAAACTAGTGAATTTAAAAATCTCTATATTTCATTAAAATAATAGTTGTCTTAAAGAATTAGATTGGTTGTTGCTAGTGAACAGTCCATGTTCTCAAATGTGTACACACAATATTCAAAAGTAAAATGTTTTGTAACACAGATGCTTTAACATCTTGCTAAAATCAACAGTTATCAAGTGTGTAGAACTTCAGAATTTGAAGAAAAATCTACACCATTTATCCACAGTTAGATCAGGAGAGCCACAAGTGATTTTTATTTATTTTTTATTTTTTATTTTTTATTCTTTTTACTTTCAGAGCCCAGTTCTCTTAGAAAAGTATAGCATCTTTCTTTGGGGAAGAAACTCCTTGTGGAAATTTCTTGTTTGACAGTTTATATGTAACCAGAACAATGAACATAAAAATCTTTTATTATAACTTCATAGCATATGTATACATCTTATTTGTACCTACCTTCTTTAAAAAACATAGTATAATTGAGTTCTTTTAATATAGCTCTTATTTCACTTTTTCAAGTAGTTTTAAAAACACAACGTGTATCTTATTATCCGGCATGCGGCAGGAAAAGCACTAATGTAAATCGAAATTCGTGATCATATTTGAATTTCAGTTATCTCAAGAATGGGATTCCAAATCACATTTATTAATCAGATGGTATATATCTTCGTGACACAGAAGCCATTCAGATCAGCACCATGGTGGATGCAATAAATTATGTTTTGTAGAATGAGAGAATCCAACCCTGACTGCTCTCATTCTCCTAGTTCTCATTTTCTAAGGGCATCCCTGCTCATGGTGTCTGCCTTTGTGCAATGTCATCCTGTTCTTGTTCTGTTCATGTAAACTAGACTTAGAGAGCTATGAAGCTTAGTGACCATGGACCAGTGCTTCAGAGATGTCAGAATAAAACTTGAGCGGGGACACCCTGACAAAGGTCATACAGCAATGTGTGCAGAGCCAAGGGACAGTCTCTCGACTATCCCCTGCTTCTTCATGTCAATCAAAGCAAATATGGAAATTGCAGCTTTTCCTTCAGTCCATTCTTACACTTCAACAAAGCTCTTTCTGACTGTGTAGCAGGGGAATTGGTTGGAACCCAGGCTACACTGTCCACTTGCTATAGGACCTCGAGCAAATTCTTTTATTTCTATTTTCCCACTGCCCCCTGTCCAGTAAAATGGAAAACTTGACAACTTCTACCTCACAAATAAGTCAGTGTTCAGGAATACTTAATACCCGATCATAATAAATATTCAATAAACATTAGTTGCCATTATAACAAATTACTTTTTTACTTTTGATTTGCATCCCACTCAGTTAGCACATACTTATTTCCTAATGGTTTATTTAGAATGTACAGCTCATGTCACTTCAGGGCAGGGACTACCTCCAGATTTCTTGTACATATATCTCCATGGAGCTTAACACAATGTTTGATACAAAATATGGATTCTGTTAATCATGGGTTTTTTTTCCCAAGAGGGTTGATATTTAGATAAATAGAATTTACAACTATGGCTGACTTTTAGATGTTGTCAGAGAAAATGTTATGATGTGTTAGGAGTATACTTTGCCAGTGCTCTAGTTTAAAAAGGCAAAGACCACTGCACACTTATAATTTTTTAAGCTATGTAAGGTAAGACACTGTTGGATAATTTCAAACTGTATATTGTATTGTAGTGATATGAACAGTATGATTCTAAGCCCTGAATTTTAAACAATCTTCTATTAAGGCATTTTTAATGCAAATTCTTAGCTGCTAATTAGAATTGCTGGGTGAACAATACCCAAGCTATATTCCAAACCAGTTAGCTCAAAATCTGGGTGCCAGTGTTTATTAAATCTTTTCCAGTGATGCCTCCATATAGGAAAGTTGGAGAACTACTGTGCTAGACTGTTGAACTGTAAAAATGTTACTCTATGGGATATTCACCTGGAGTGGGACAAAAAGTAGCCACTTTATGAAAATCCTGTCAAGTAGTATGTGGCCTAGACATTGACTCACTTTCTAAGAAGGATTATGAGGAATGCAGAGATCTGAACTCTTATTTTGTTCAATTCATTTCCCTTACCACAATATTGTGGCTTGGACTTTTTCTTTTTTCTTTATTTTTTTGGCCAGGCTGACTCCTGCAGATGTGTCATTTTCCACATAATGGGTTCCTGCCTTCTGCCTGCTCAGAGGGGAGTGGCAGTGCTTGAGTCATGGCTGTGAGTCTGCTTTGAGACTCTGTGATTCCCTGGGAGTCACTTTTTCTCCTTGCCCTGTGGTTTCTTCGGCTTGATGAATTTTGTCTCAGATGCAGCTTTAAAGAAAGAAAACTTTGAATGAGAAAAAAAGCATACTGGGTACATGTCAGATATAGACTTGTTTTTCTGTTGCTTAGACCACTTATGACCTATTCTGAATGACTTTCTAGTATAGAAGATTCTATTTCACAAGTTAAGGTGATATATATATATTTTTTTCTGAAGTTCTTATTTTTTTAATTTTTCATGTCTTTAGTAAAAAAACAAAGTTAATTAAATTGCTTATAACATGTAGGAAGGGCAACTATTCAAGCACAGGGGAGGGACAATGAGTGGGGATGGAAGTATTTGAGGACATGTCGGTGTCTGTTGAATCTTTCTGTCATTAGGCCTAGCATAGTAAGTGACTTCTCTCGGTGTTTGATGTTAAGCAGAAGTTAGATGGATCCTTGCCTTGACAAGCACATAGCAGTTAATTGAGCAGGGATGAGTGGGAGGAAAGAAAAGGTGGGGGGCATATGCTCACAGAGGTGGGTGAGGCGGGCTCTACCACCAGTGCTAGAGAAGGGCTGTGGAGCCAGGCATAAAGGATGAGAAGGGAGAGCAGGGAGGGGTGGATCGTTCTGAACTTTGTAACTGATGCTGAAGAGTTTTTAATCTCTCTGGAATCTGATGGGGTAGCCATTTAAGGAGATTTAGCTGGGGATTGACATGATCATCCTTTCAGAGAAGTCACTTTGGTAAAATACAGGAGTGAGACAGGGAACAGAGAAACCTGAAAGGAGCCATCATGAAATTCAGTGTGTAGAGCACACTGTGCCCCTCTGACTTACTCCATCTTGTATAGAACGTGCCTAGCTCAGAGTTACTGCATATTATAAAGCAGTAGTTTGACATGAGTTACTCCATGTGAATGGAGAATGTCTTTATATTTTGTAAAAGTAGACTGCCACCATCTACACAGCACAACCATAAGGCAAAAAGTGATAAAAAATTATCATGCTAATAAAAAATGATCACTTGCAAACTTATCAAATTAAATCAGAAACACCTGGATGCATGGGTGTATCACACTCATATCAGAAAAAATCAGGCCCATGAGCTTATCAATCTCTGCAGATGCAACCCCCTCACCTGAAACACATAAAAGGAAGGGTGCCTACAATGGTGGTAGAGTGGCACACGCCAACTTACCATCAGACCATCTGCTGAATGGGTCATGAGGTCAACAGGCTAAGAACTCCCTACTCTGTCCCTAGGGCTTCAACTCAGCCGATCTCCCTGCTTGACGTGGCCCACTTCAAAACTGCCTTCCTTCCTTCTGGATCCTGGCATAGAATAAGTTCCAACTCCAACAGCTCTGTGCTCTGAACAGGCTCTTTGGCTAGTTCATAATTTTATCTAACCACCTGCAGTGACTCTGCATTTGTATTTGCTCTCTGCCTTTGTTCCCGATAGGCCACTTGAAGCTCTCTGGCTGCCTTAATCCTTCCTAAATATCTTTAGTGGTGAAGAAATGTTTGAGAAGATTCGTTTTTATTTTAGATTCATTTTCTTCAATTAGAGTCAAGTAAAATTAAATAACTTTCTATAGCCTATATATCATTGTGTAATATATGATATGTAACTTGAATTTATAGATATCGGTAGTTAAGATTGAAATGAAATAAAATAATCTGTGATCCCTTTAGTCACAACACCAAGTGAAACATGAGTATGTTCAGTGAATTAGAGCTAAAAGAAATGATACAACATGTGAATTTATTGTTATATAATAAATTCAGACATTGTGGAAAGATATATGTGTCTGGTCCATGTTAGTGGATAACTCTCTCACAATACCAAGGGGGAAATGATGATACCCAGGACCGTTTTGGGGAAAAAAAATTAAGCAATAACCTTGTGTTGCACAACAAAATAAAACTTAGAAACATTAAAGATGTAAATGTAAAAATGAATTAATAGAAGTGTAAGAAAATATATTTTTAAATCTTAGGGACTAGGAAGGCCTTTTAAACCATGAGACCAAAGGCCAGAGATACAAGTAAATTAAATAATATACTGACCGTGCATATTTTGCTAAATGCTAGGGGAATGTAGATGAGGAGACTTGATTTGTTCTTTTAAGAGTCTTCAGAAGTGTTGAAAGGTAAGAAAACAGTACATTCAGATATCTTGGGCTAAGAGCTATGTTGGAATTAAGTAATGGTTCAGTATGGCAAAAAGCCTGGGAGATGGAGAGGAGAGACTTGTCAAAGGAGAAAATGAGCTAAATCTTGATATAGGATCAGTCAAGGGATTGCAAACAGGTAGGAAGAGAGCATTTTCGATAGAGTATACATCTTGTGCCTATGTGGAGAAAGGGCTCCTTTGGTATTTGAGGTGTGTAAAATACAAAGGGATGAATACTGAAGCTGAGATTTAAAAAAACCTGAGAGAAGACATCTTGATTTTATCCTGCAGATCAGCACTATCCAGTAGAAATTTCTGTGATACTGGAAATGTTCTGTTCTCTACTGTCCAATATGGCAGCCACCAGCCACATATGGCTGGCTACTGAGCATTTAAAATGAGAGTTCCTAGGGCTTCAGCTCAGCTTCAGTGCAACTGAAGAATTGAATTTTAAATTTTATCTAATTTTAATTAACTTACATTTAATTAATTTACCATTTTAGCTAGTGTCTACTATTTTGGATAGTGCTGCTATAGACAATGTGGGTTTGTTGATTTTTTTGGTAGAGAAATAAGATGAATAGCATCATATTTTAGAAAGATCACTCTGACCTGCTCACAGCTAGGTTAAGATGTTCTCATGCTGAGCATAAGCAAGTTCATAGAACATGAACATCAGAAAAGGTTACTCTAAGGCTTACCTTTCTGGTATGAAGATACTCAGTAACAAAGTTACTTCTACTTTGTGATGACCCAGATCCAGAATATGAACCATCTTTTCCTGAAACTTCAACAGGACTGGGGAGTGTCCCAGAATACATAACTTTCAGTACTAAAATTGCAAAGCTCCTGGGCAAACCTGATCTCCCCACTCTCTGAAGTAACCCAATACAAGCTCAAATATTTTAACAAGCTCCTCCTTAGTATCCTCATACTGAGAAGCCTCCCAGTTCCCCATGGTAGTTGTCTTTCTTGTTACATTCTGAGAAACCCAAATGTATTCAATGGCAGGTGGGTCCTGGTAGATTTTACTGATGGGCAAAGATCAATCAACAAAATCAAGGTAAATGCTATAGAAGGTAATTTCTTAATAATGTTTTAAATGATTAATTTTCCTCTAGCAATGAAAAGAGAAAAATTACATAACTTATATGAAGTCCAAGGTGCATAATAAATCTTAACATTAAAATGTCAAGAATTATTTTTATACCATGATAGGAAGGAATTTGTTTTGTTCTCTTTATAACAGTGTCCCTTCCTTTCTGTCTTTCAGGGATCATGTCTGACCATCAGTTTGGTAACCAGTTTATGTGCAGTGTGGTGGCCTCTCATGTGAGTCACCTGCCCACAACCAACCTCAGCTTCGTCTGGATTGCCCCACCTGCTGGTACTGGCTGTGTCAATTTCATGTAAGTACCCAAAGTATCAGAGTACCCAAAGTTGTCAAAATGCAACCTTTCATGAGTTACATGGGGCATAACTATTGTAAAGTATTATTTTGATAGGTTAGACTTAATTAAAACCATTAATTTTGGTGTCAAAAGAGATCAAAAAATTTTTATAAAGTAGTTTTAACAATTTATTTTTGTGTATTCATTTATAACTTCCAGATCTCTAAATTGGATTTTAACTGAAATAAATAAACAATGTGATAAAAGTGAAATCACATTGGGAGATGAAGAATGGGGAGAGGTTATTGAAAGGGTACAAAGTTTCAGTAAAGATGAATGTTTTACAGATCTATCATACAGCATGCTGACTATAGTATGGATTTCAAAATTGCTAAGACAGAAGATTTTTTTCTACTTTTTTCTACTATTATTTTTATTATTATAAATATTAACTCATATTAATGGTACAGATTAATGGATTTCCTATGACATGTCTATACATGGATATGTTGTTTTACTCATATTTACCTCCATGTAAGAGATTAGATTTCAAGAGTTCTCATCACGAAAAAATGATAAGTATGTAAAGTGATGTATGTTAATTAACATAATTTCATCATTCAACAGTGTAAACACATTTCAAAAGATCACCTTGTACCCTACAGGTAAATGCCATTATTTGTGAGTTAAAAAAAAAGATTAAAGTAATTGAAGAAGTCAGGACAACAGTAAAATGAACGTTCAGAAAATGAGGTGAAAGCAGGTACAAGCAATGCTTTGAGACTTCACATGCTGGAAGATGATTACAAATTTCCTTTGAGCTTTTCTGGCTGTTAGTGCCCAGAGGGAAATGTGATTGATTAGGTGATTCGTGGTGGCCAGAAGTCAGGTATTGCATAAAAACCTAAGGATTCTCTCATGAGTTTTCATTAGGAAGAAACTGGGGGAGTTAGTGAACACAGCTCTTAGCTGCATCCTTGTATAACCAGCACATCAAGGTTCAGAGACTGCAACTTGCTACATCTCTCCATATAATGCCCAACCCTGACCCCTGAGCCACCACTCCCACCCTTCTTAGTTAGCTGATTTTTCCCCCATAGCATATTTTACTTTTACCACATGTTATCTTGCATTTATATAATTATGTGCATTGTCCATTATCTGTCTCTCCCCACTAAAATGCAAGTTCCCTAGAGGCAAAAAAATTTTTTTTCCACTGATTTTCCAGAGCTGTCTGCAACAATCTCTAGGACACAGTAAACACTCCTTAAATATTGGTTGAAGTGTGACCAGTAGGCCAAGGTAATACAGACACAGACAATTCAGAAACAGTTATTCTGTGGGCAGTGAAGCAAAGTAGCACTAGAAGTTTCTTGAATGGTTTTCTCTTCCAATCTCCTGTGCATACAGCAAAGTCCCACAAAACCTGTGTACTCACAGAACACTACTATCTTTCTCCCGCCTTGGCAACATATAGTTCAGTGTTAGGAGATCCTATGGTTCCCACACCACTGCCTATATAGTCTGTTTGCTTAGTTTCTGGGTGAGGTAGGCTACTAACATCAAATTCATCCTATATTGCCAATGGGCATTTAATCCAATCATTTTCTTCATAGAAAGTTTTTTGTACCTGAATCTTTTCCTTCTAGTACCTCCTGCTAAGATAATTGCAGAAACTTCATTACTGCCCTCACACTTCCAGGCTGCTTCTCCCCCAGTCCGCCCTGCACATTGATATCCACCTAATCTTCCTAAGACCAAACCTTGATCACTCAAAATTTAGATAAGCATGAAATTCTCTACTGAAGGCATGGATTTGGAGACTCTTCCCCATCCTGCTGTTTTATTATCTTCTATCTCTTATAGCCTGTACCTCCTGATAGAGCACAAACTGGCAAGATTTGCCACAATGTCCTGAAAATCCCATGGCTTTCTCTCTTAATGCTTTTCTCTTGCCCCTGAATGCCGTTTTTTTTCTCAACTCCGATTGTTTAAAATTCTATGTTTATTTCAAGGCTTGTTTAAAAACTTGCCAAGATACCAACAAAAGTGATATGTACTGACAAGTTGTGCTTGTAACTTTATTAGAGTGCACATTATACTTTATCATATAGTGATTTGAGTTAATTTTTTGCCTTTTCTCTTAGATTAGGTTGGACAGAGACAAATTTTTATTTCTTTTTGATTCCTCCATGTTTGGTACAGTGTTTCATATATAGATATCCAGGAAAATTTCCCTTGAATTATATGATATTCTATGTTGTCATTTCCTTTAGCTTGTGATCCCTGATGCTCTTACCATGTTTTCTTGTGTGTTGGCACTTGGAAGGGTAAATTCTTGTGTGTGTGTGTGTGTGTGTGTGTGTGTGTGTGTGTACATGCATGCAGTACTGTGGTGCTCTATCACGGAGACACATCCCCAGCCATTTTTATTTTGAGACAGAGTCTCCCTAAATTACCCAGGATGTCCTCAAATTTGTGATCCTCTTTTCTCAGCCTCTCACACCACAGGTATTATAGGTAGGGGCCACCAAGTTCAGCAAATTCTTGTCATATATAATTTCTTTAATTTAAAATAAGAATTGCATTTTTAAAAGATAAAACACAAAGTAAATCTATATCAGCAATATAGAACTGTCTACTTCCAAACAAATTTAGGTTTTTAATTGACTCTATTTAAAAATTATATTCTATGACTTATAATCCCTTTGATACTGAAATTCTATTTCTGAGAGTTTTAAGTCTTAATTCTAATTTCTTTGCAGGAGGCCAGGAAAATATCATTTGGTTATAAGTAATTTTTACTGACTGGAAAGACATTTACACACCCTTACCTATATATTCCAGTCAAATTTTGAGGATACAATTTATATTTTTAGCATTCTCCATAAATGGTTAAGCTCCTTGTTGTCAGCCATGATGATGTTGAACGTTAGAGTAGCTGCTTATTATGTGGGCAAAAGGCTTGTTTTTGACTAGAGCTACATATAAAGGTTAGAATTCGTAATTAGTAAGTGTCCAGCAATACTTGAAAGAGGATTACTAATATTCAACACTAATTTTACATAGTAAACAAAAACAAAGTAATACAAAAGCCTGAGACATTGGGAGGTAAATATATTGTATACTATTAATATCTTTTCTGATTAACATAAAAATTCAAGTTAAAATTTTAGTTTTTAAAGGTAGGAAGAATTCTTTTTAAAATTTGTGTGTATTAACTATACAGAATATTAGGTTTCATTGTGGCATATTTATACATGTATATAACCTGTTTTGATCATTTTCTTTACTCTATTACCCTTTCTTAACCTCTCATCCCCTATTCCCCGGTCCCCTCCCTCTTCCCAGTCTCCCTTCTATTTTCATGTCATCTTTCTTTTATCCTCCATTTCACATATGAGAGAAAAGAGTTGATGCTTATTTTTTCTGAATCTGACTTATTTCACTTCATGTGATGATCTCCAGTTCCATTCACTTTCCTGAAAATGACATGATTTTATTGTTCTTTATAAAGCTGAGTAATACTCCATCATGTATATGTGCCACATTTTCTTTATCTATTCATTTGTTGACAGGCACCTAGGCTGTTCCATACCTTGGCTATTGTTAATTTTGCTGTGATAAACCTGCATGTACAGGTATCTCTATAATATGCTGATTTTAATTTTTTAAGATATACACTGAGGAGTGGTATAGCTGGATCATAAGATAGTTCTATTTTTAGTTATTTTAGGCACTTTCATACTGATTTCCATAGTTGCTGTATTAATTTGCATTCCCATCCATAGTGTATAAGAATTCCTTTCCCCAGTTTGACAGAATTTATTATTATTTGTATTCTTGATTTCAGGGGTGAGAGGTGATCTCAATGTAGTTCTTTTTAATTTGTATCTCCTTAATGACTAAAGATTTTGATCTTTTTTGCATAATTATTGGCCATTTGTACTTCTTCTTTGGAGAAGTATTTGTTCAATTAATTTTTCCATTTGTTGATTAGGTTTTGTTTTTTTGTTTTAAGGTTTCTGAGTTCTTTATATATTCTGGATATTAATCCTTTGTCAGAAGGGTAGCTGGCAAAGAATTTCTTTCATGTTGTAGGCAGTCTATTCACTCTGATAATGTTTTCTTTTGTTTGTAATTTCATGTAATTAAATTACATTAATTGATTAATTGTTGATTCTTGCTATTATTTCCTGAGCTATGGGAGTCCTATTGTCTTGTTCAGAGCCCAGATGTGCCAGGGCCGTGGAATGGGTTATAGACAGGCCAAATAACAGAAGCAGCATGGGAGACATATGTTTTATTGGGGAAAGCTTACAACAGACTGCTCCAAGAAGAGTTTCAGTGGTGACAGGCTGACGGGTAGCACTTTAATCCCTCAAGGTGCTTTACCAAGTGACACCTCCTCTCTGTCATGGTTTTTAGTCCAGAGGCAACCAGCTAGCTGAGTGACATGTACCCTTTCCACAGTGCCCTCTGTTCTGTTTCCTCTCAGAGGGGTTTTATATGTTAGGCTGAAGAAGCAATGAAGTTAGCTTGGATTACTGACATCCCAAGGAGCAACTGTTCTGATGTACATGTAAGAAGGAAGCTTTCTACAGATAACACCAACTTGCCCTAGCTCCCAATGTACGGAAGAGAAAGCCAGTGTCCTTCAAGATAATATGTATCTGAACTTTGCAGCCAGGCTTGCTCTCATTGTTCCCTTATCTTGACTAGGTATTTTGGGAACAGAAATGGGGCATTCAGGGACCTGGTGTTTTACTGTCCCCCTGTACTTTAGGGAAAATATACCTGTCTCAGGAAGTCCTTGCTCGTTCCTATATCTTGAAGTATTTCCACTCTGTTTTCTTCTAGCAGTTTAAAAGTTTTAGGTATTATACTTAGGCCTAAAAGTTTTAGGTATTATACTTAGGGAATGCAGCTTACTGGTAGAGTGCTTGCCTAGCATTTGGGAGGCCCTGAGTTCAATTCTGAGTACCACACACACAAAAAAATTATATTGAGGTCTTTGATCCATTTTGAATTGATTTTTGTACAGGGTGAAAGATAGGGATCTATTTCAATTTTTAAAATTTTATTCTAACTGACATAATATTTGTATTTATAGGGTAGAGTTATAATTTGATAACATGTGTACAATGTACATAGATCAAATCAGAGTACTTTGCATTTCTGTCCTCAAATAATATTACTTTTTATTTTTGCTTATTATTATATTCTTCTAGTTGAAGTTTTATCTTCCAACTATGCATCCTTATACACTAAAGATTTGGTTTTTTTAAATAAATATTTTTAAGTCTTTAAATTCATAGGTTTTCCTCCACATTTTTCTCTTTGCAATTTGTTTGTTGAAAAAAGTAGATGATTTATCCTATAGTTTCCTAGAATCAGAATTTTGTTGTTTGCAACTTTACAATGTAGTTTGTTCTCTTGCATTATCACCTGCCCTCTGTAATTCCTGCAGATGAGTAGTTGAATCTAGAACCTCTATCAGATTTAGGTTTGATTTGGGGGAAGGAAAAGTCCCATTTATGTGTTTTCTAAATATTATTATTTCTATGTATTGAGAACCTTCACATTTTCTTCTAGTTATTAGAATTATTTCTTAGAAATCAAACTTCAGCCACGCTTATGTGCATTTTTGAAAAATTCTCTATCACTTTTGTGTTGTGTGTTTGCGCCAGGAATTGAACCCAGGGGCACTCAACCACTGAGCTATATTCCTTTTTGTGTTTTTTATTTAGGGTTAGGGTCTTACTGAGTTGTGTAGGGCCTTGCTAAATTGCTGAGGCTGGCTTTGAACTTGTAATACACCTGTCTCAACCTCTGGGATTACAGGTGCTAGGGTTATAGGTGTGTACTATTGTGCCTAGCTCTCTATGACTTTCTTACATTGTTAGTTAACTCATATTATTATTCAATTTTCCCCATGCTTGCTTTCTTTTTCTAGTTGGGCTTTAAATCCCCAAGGTCAGAGGCTAGTAATAGTATTTTTATATACCTAGTATTTCCTAAATACTGAACTTTGTGTAATAGAAGTTTCTTAATAAGTAGTTGTTAATAGCTAAATATATTTCATTGATTCTCAAATACAGATAAGTGTTTCAATATCTATGAAGTAGATTTCATTTGATGGCAGCCTACAATTATAATAGATGATTTCTTTATTATGTAGTGTCTTATAATTGTTGGTGTACTATATTTGAAGAAATTCAGCAATTAACATTTATCATTTACCATGCACAAGCTCTTTATTTTTCTTTCCTCTAATTTTTTAATTTGTTCTAACTAGTTATACATGACAGTAGAATGCATTTTGACACATCATACATAAATGGAGCACAACTTCTCATTCTTCTAGTTGTTCACGATGTAGAATCATGCTGGTCGTGTAATCATATATGCACATGGGTAATAACATCCAATTCATTCTACTATCCTTCTAATCCCCATATCCCCTCCCCTCCCTTCTCTCCCTTCTAACCCAAAGTACCTCTATTATTCCCTAGCGCCCCATCCCCTTCTTGTGAATCAGCATCTGCATATCAGAGAAAACATTTGACCTTTGATTTTGGGGGATTGGCTTATTTTGTTTAGCATGATATTCTCCAGCTTGGCACACATGGTCTTTCTAAGACTGACAATAGAATTGACAATACACCCAATTATGTGATCTCAGAACAGCCAAATGTATGATTGACTCTGATTTTAAACCCTGGTTACCTATTTTAAATCCTTGTTTTTAGAGGACTGGGTTGTGGTTCAGTGGTAGAGTGCTAACCTAGCAGGTGTGAGGCCCTGAGTTTGATCCTCATTACCACATAAAGATAAATAAATAAAGGTGTTATATCCATCTACAACTAATATATATATTTTATATATATAATATATATAGATAATCCTTTTTTAGAAAAAAAGATCCCAAATATCCAGGAATTATAGACTATTTGAACTGAAAATTAATACAATTATATAATGTGTTGTGTTCCTTACCCAGGGAAGAATAAGTGGCATTCTGTCTGAATACAGACCATGTTTTTTTAGTAAGTCACTCAGCCACTTACTCATTTGGGCTGTCTGCTTACTGCCTTTCTTGTTAAAAATAATCAGGTGAGAGACAGGAGAGGAAGCTCTCAGGATCAGGTGTGGGCTATAGTTTCACAGATGGAGAAAATGGACCCAAATTATTTTACTGTTACTTGTATGGCACCTGTTGATAAATTACCACTTATATTTTAAGTGGTAATTTCACCCAGAAATTGTGCAGCATTCAGATCTTATAGCAGTAGAGTTTTTCTAGATTTTCATATTTGATTATTGTTTTTTTACTGACTAATAAGCTTTAAGTTTAGAGGAGATGGAGGAAGGAGAGGAGGGGGGAGAGATGGGCAGAGGTAGGGAAGGGGAAGGAAGGAGGCGAAGTAGGGGAAGACAGGGATAGAAGGGAAGGAAGAAAGGAAATCTCTAAGTCATTTAACCCCTAAAAGTTGGTGAGAAACTATTGAGGAAAGAGGGGGGTGTTTAAAACAATTACAACATTAATAATATTTTTGAAATTTTACTATGTGCCTGCCATTGTTCTAAGCAGTTTTCATCATTTAATCCGTTGATACTCATTTTCTCTAAAATTATTTCTCTAAAATTATTATTATCTCAATTCACAGATGAGAAAATTGAAGTACAGAGATGTTAAATAACTTCCCTTAGGTAATTTACCTAAAGAGGGACACAGCCTGGATTCAGAAAAGGCAATCTGTTTTCAAAGCAAGTGATTTTACTACTTCACTTTCCTTTGAAATAATCACTGTCCATCTTACTATGGTAAAATATAGCACTGATACCATTTAAATTATAGTTTGCAGTGTGGTGTCAGAATCTCTTTTTAAAGTGGCCATTGTGTGTTTACTATCTTTATTTTGAAATATGTCTCAGTAGGAGATACAGAAATTTTGTCTCATTCATTCAACTATGGAGCGGCACCAAAACTGAAAACAGAATGAATCGAGTAATGTTCTATTTAAGGTCCCGAGCATTGACAAGAATGAATTCAGATTAGCAAAGAGGAACATAGGACCATATTTGAACATTTACTACTCTAACGGAAGTAACTCCTGGAGGGATGGTTTTCTTAAAATATATTAAATAAGAGGACAAAAGCACTGGAAAAATTGAAGACACTAGCAGTTTCTGAACACCTGACAGGCCTGAAATAATACAAATGCAGAGATTTGAAGTGCTGCCTTGAGCGTCTCTCAGATGCCTTTAATTTTTGATGAGAGCCATTCCAGCCTGTCTGGGGAGTTCTTCAGGAAAGATAGTGTAGTTGCCCATTTATTTCCATCCATCAGATGAAAACATCACAAATGTATTTGCCTTGTTACTTAAACATTTGGAATAAGAGCAGGGACTCCCCCATGGTCACGTCTATTGGGAGTGCATTCATACCTATATATAGATAAGGGTGCCAACAATTGATACAAATTCTATTTTACTTTCAAGATTGTACATAGATTGATGCAAAAATAAATTACTTCTCAGGTAAGTCTGAAATTATTACATCCATACCATGAGATAAAACCAGATATATTGTTTTCTGAAGGAGGAATTTTATCTGTCTTTTAAATCACAGTTCTACTATTTTTTTTTTCTGATGGTCTAGTTTTCCTTTTTTAAAGACATTTTCTAACTCATAACAAATATTTTAAGGCTGCTCAAAAATGTTCCTCTGAGAGCCAGGATTAAAAAATATATATCATCTATCCTTAAAGGTAAATGGCTAGGAGCCTAAAGGATAGTTCTCACTCCCCACAGGGTCTGGTCTTCATCAACTTTCTGCAGCCAGTTAGGTGTAGGCAAGCAGACAGTCTAGGCTGAGGGACTAATGGGTGTTCTTATGTATTCACACCTTGACAAATGAGGTCAGGATGCTTCCTGGGGATTTAATGTTTAATTTTGGGGAGTGTGGTTGAGATTAAATATGTCCATCAATCTCCAAGAAGTTTGGAAGGAATTGGTTTTGTCATATGGATGATACAACATACTTTAATAATTTAACAGATATTCAAAAGGCAAGAGTACTCCCTTCATTTTTCTCTTTCCTTTCTCCCTTCCTGCGTCTCTTCCTCCTCCCTCCAAGAAGTTGCTGTGTAAACAGTCCTGATTCTATTAGGGAAATCTTCCAGAGTCTTCACTAGGTAACTTTTCTTTGCATTAAAATCACAAGATCATCAGAGCAGTGGGTGCTTTACAGTGGGACTTCCAGTAGTGAAATATTTTTAACCAGGGTCCAAAGATGGTTGTGTTTCTAGGAAATTTTATCTCCGAGAAACAGTTATGTTAGTGAATTTGTTTGTTTTTTAGAAAACTCTGATTTTTATCTTTTTAGACAAAAATATTACTTTATCCTAATGTTACGTCTAGGAAAAAAAGAGGTCTATGGCAAACCAGCTGCTTCCCTCTTCTTTTCCTTTCATACAATCGTGTGAGAATGTTTAGAGAGCACTCAAGTAAATGGACTGAGGTTTGGAACCCACAAGAAGCTCCTTATTACAAGGTCTTATGGTTTATTTAAGTGGATTACCACCGGGCTTGGCACTTCTTACTTGAAACCACAGGGAACATTTGTGAAAGCAAAAGACCAAAGATCTAAATGCTTTATGCGTTACAATTCTTTGAAGTTCTCTAAATCTAGTAGAAATATCATAGGTAAAAGATAGAGATCTGGGTTATTCCTATATTATTAAAATTATTTTAAACAAATTTAGAAGTCCTAAGTGTAATTTCCCCCCACACTGCCTCCACTGTCAAAATTAGTGAGGACAATCATTAGTGAGAACAGGTGGATGAACCTTTCCCAAGGCAGCAACACCCTCATGGTTTGCCAATAGTTATATGAGTAATGTATGCTCGTGGCAGTATATTATCAAACCCTGCTTTTAGTAAAATATCCAAATATTTTAAGTCATTATTATAAATGTGAAATAAAATTTGGACTGCTTCTTCCAGATAAGAACCTTTTAAGAATTTATTTTGTTGGCGATTATCTATCTATCTATCTATGTATATAGATACACACACACACACACACACACACACACACACGTACACATACATACTGTATTAGTTTCAGGTTTTGCATTTCTGTAACCAAAAGACCCAACAAGAACAACTTACGTTTAGAAGAAAAAGTTTATTTTGGCTCGTGGTTTCAGAGATTCAGTCCATGGTCAGCCGATCCTAGCTCTGGGACTGAGGTAAGGCAGAATATCATGCCTGAAGGATGTGGCAGAGGAAAGCAGCTCAATCCATGACAGATAAAAAACAGACACAAACCCGATAGGTATGTCCCAGTGATCTACTTGCTCCAGCCACACCCTACCTGGCTAATTTATCACTCAGTTAATCCATTCAGGTGGACTAACCCACTGATTTGGCTATAGACTCATAACCAAATCATTTCACTTCTGAACATTCTTGCATTGTCTCACACATGAGCTTTTGGGGGCACCACATATCCTAGCCATAACACATACACACGTATATACATATATACATATTCTAAAATGTGTCTGAAATTGTACTTTTTGTGTATGTGTGTGGTATTAAGGACTGAACCCAGGAGCACTCTACTCAGGAGCTACATCCCTATCCCTATATATTTTATTTTTGAGACAGGGTCTCACTGACTTGACCAGACTGGCCTTGAAACAGCTCATGCCTCTACCTCCTGAGATGCTGGGATTAAAAGCATATGCCACTGAGCCCATATTGAAATTGTACTTTCTAATGTAGTAACTACAAGGTGCATGTAATGATTTGAATTAAATTAATTAAAATTAAATAAAAATTTAAAATTCGGTTTCTCAGTTGTACAAGTCACATCTCAGGTTCTCAATAGCAATCAATGGCTAGTGACTATTATATTGAACAGCATAGATTTCTAATAGGCAAGACAAGCTTAGATAATCTGTTATCTTTTCCTCTGATATCACCTTGACATTTATAGATGGTAATCATACACTTCAAAGGACATATAGAAGGAATAAAACAAAACTGGATTTTGCAACCACTCTGTGAACCTGAACCATCATAACGCCTAACCTCATCAAGTAAGGCTATTTTATGTTAAAAGCTGGTTACCTAATGGTTCGTTGTAGTTTTGTCTGTGCAGCAGTTTCTATGGTCTTTAAACAGACTTATGGGCAATGGTGGGCCAAGTATGACAAGTGAGAATTGCCTCTGGTTACTTTCTCTTACAATGCTCAGGACAGAGGGCTACTCTTTGGGAGCCTTGAGGTAAGAATCTTTCCCCTGTGTCCCTACCTGTAGGTCTCAGTTCCTGTTCCACTCTCCCAACCCCTTCCTGCCCTCTGCCACAGTGTTTTAGGTTCTATACCTTTTCTAAAGTACTCTTACCCTGTGAAAACTTATATTCATATGCTTCATAGTTAAAATATCAATATTAGAGCAATAGTGATTTTAGAATGTAATTTTATTATGATGATGATAATAATAATAATAGTTAAGACAGCAACTTCTATTTCCTGAGAACCTGTGTACTGGGCAACCTAAGTTCCCATTCTCTCCCCAAACCACCCATTACTGATGGAGTTATTGAAGAGCTTCAGCGATAGGTCTGCTTTGCTCCAGAATTTTTTCTTTTGAGCACTATCCTATGCTATCTATCTGTGTTTTTAAAGATAGTGTAGTAATTTGGGAGGTGCTTGGAATAATAAGTGGCAAAAACATCTAAACATTTGTTTCTGTGATACAATTTCAAACACATTAAAATGTTGTGTGTAGAAGATGTCTGGCATCATGGAAGACTAAGATGACATAGCAGGAACTCAACTATTAAAATCACATAGAAATTCCAGTTAATTTGGAGCAAACTTTAATATACATATATTTGAATATATATATACATATATATATTTGAAATAAAGTGGAAATACCAGAGTCCAGAAGAAAGGAGAGATTCCAGCTAACATTTTGGTGACCTATGGATATAGTAAACCTGGATTTAGATTTTAGTTCTGGAGTTTTAACCTGTTCAGATCCTGGGACTGACCCCCTTCAAAGATAGCCAGAGATAAGAAAAGAGAGGGAGCTGGAACTGAGTCCACTCTAAGAAGCATGGAGCCTCAAAGTATTTTCCAACTTTGCCTGTAAAAACAGCAAGAGAACTCATCATCTGCCTGGAGCCTTTAGGGAAAATGTTACTTATAAGAAACAAAACAATTAAATGTAAGGAGCCTGGTTTACATGATTAATCTGGTAAAAAACACCAAGTTAAGAAATTAATAGCTAATGGAAGTTTTACAAGGAGATATAAAAAGAATGAGAAAAGGTAAATTTAAAAAGAAAATGGAGAATTTTCTAGAATAAGAAAGATATGAGTCTTTTCTATATAAGCAAGATAAATAAAATATTTAGCAGTAATGTAGATCATAATGAACTTTCAGAATATTGAAGACAGAGAAAATATCATAGACAACAAAAGAGAAAAGACAGATTACCCATATATTTACATTAGCAATGGTCTTCTCATCAGTAACATGAGATGTCAGAAGACAAAGGTAGAATGTCTCCAAAGTAATGAAGAAAAATAATTGTCATTTTAGAGTTACATAAATTTACTACATAAAGTATGTCAAATGTGAAAACAGAATATATTTTCAGAAATATCTATTGAGATTTTTACCATTCATAGATCATTTTAAGGTAGGTTTTTAAAGATATCTTTCAGTAAAAATGAAATAAAATCAGAAGAAAAGAGTAGGATACAAGAAATTTAATGGCATAGTGCAGTAATTAATGCTGAGCAAAGAAATTTAGCAAGCATCTTAGAACTCTAAGCAGTGGCTTTGCAAGTATAATTATAAAATATACACTGATAACTATTACAGGATAGTGTGTTAAGGTGATGTAAAACTAAAATTCTAAGCAACATTAGTGTTTATGTTGAGGGAAAGAAGGAAACAAGTATTAAATATCCTCAGATTATTTTGAAAGAAGATTATAACTTTGATTAAGCATGATTGTTGAAGATGTAAGTACAAAGAATAGAAATAAAATTAGAACTTACAGAATGTAAAGGGGATAGGGAGATATTAAAAATACAATTAATCCACCAAAATAAATGAAAAGCAAATTTTAAAAATCTTGGAAGTATAAAATGTAATATAAGATAAATAAATGAGTATAAATAAGTCAATAATTACAATAAATATAAACAGATTAAATTGTACAATTGATGAATGGATAATGGAATATTATTCAGCATTAAAAAAGAATAAAATTATGGCATTTGCAGGTAAATGGATGGAATTGGAGAATATCACGCTAAGTGAAGTAAGCCAATCCCAGAAAACCAAGAGCTGAATGTTCTCTCTGATAAGTGGATGCTGATCCATAACAAGGGGATGGCAGGAGGAGAATGCAGGAACTTTGATTGGGCAAAAGGTGGGAGAGAGGGAAAGGATCATGGGGACAGGAAAAATGGTGGAATGAGAGGAACGTTATTACTCTAGGTACATGTATGACTGCACATATGGTGCAACTCTACATTGCGTGCAACCAGAGAAATGAGAAATTGTGTTCCATTTGTATACAATGAATCAAAATGCACTGGGCTATCATGTATAACTAATTGGAACAAATTAAAAAATAAAATTTTTTAAAAAATTTACAATTGGAACATGGACTTTCAGAACATAATTTCAAAATTCAGCAACATATTGCTTCCAAGAGACAAACCTAAATATAATGGCACATAAATGTTGAAAGAAAAGAGAGGGGAAGAGACACGCCAGATAAATGCTAGGCAAAAGTAAGTTGATGTTGCTACATTAATATAAGGAAATAGCTGAAAGAAATATGAAAAATTGAAAATTGCCTTTCAGATGGCAGAGTACTGAGTGTGTCTTTCTAATACTTAAATTGCAAGTGACATAAAATTATTTAGATAAAAATTCTGTTAAATTATTTTTTGAAAAAGATGAAAGATAAAAAAGAAGTTATAGATACTGTGGAGGAAAGGGTTTTTAATACACTGTTGTTGTGAATTTAAATTATTATAGCCATTGTGGAAAATAGTGCGCATTTCCTCAAAAACTAAGTCTGGAACTACCATATGACCCAGTAGTCTCACTTCTGGGTGTGTGTGTGTGTGTGTGTATATATATATATATATATATTTTTTTTTTTTTTAAGAAACTGAAATCAGTATTTGAAGGAGTAATATATACTCCCAAATACATTGTAGCATTCACAATAGCCAAGATATGGAAACAACCTAAGTGTGCTTCAGTGGATAAATGGATGAAGAAAAGTGGTATGCATACACAATGGAATACTATCTAACCTTAAAATGGGAGGGGATAGAAATCCAGTAATTTGTGACATGATTGGATCTGGAATACATTATACCAAATGTATTAAACCAGACACAAAAAGAGATCAACTCCACATGATATCACTCTTTGCAGAATCTAAAAAGTTGTATTCTGAAGAAGAGAGTATATAAGGATGATTACCAGAGCCTGGTGGTAGTTGTAAGAATGGAGGGAAGGAGGAGTTGTTCATCTAAGGGTACAAAGTTTCAGATAGAAAGCAGGATGGGGGAATATAGTCAATATTAATGTATATTTCCAGGTAACTGAAGTGGTAAATTTTGAGAGTCTCGATAAAAAACAAAGGATAAGTTAGGTAAGGGGCATGTTAATTAGCTTGATTGAATCATGCCATTGTATAAATATATCACAATGTCATATCGTACCCTATAAATGAACACAATTGTGACTTCTCAATCAAAGGTAATCTTAATTTTAACTAAATAAATAATTTGTTGAATGTGTGAATGAATGCCTATATACGTGAGTGAAAAAAATGTATGAAGTCATAAATATGCCAGAAGATTATATGTTAGAAAATTAGAGCTTATACTCTAATTTTCTAATTATATACTGAAATACAAACATATTTATTATTCAATAACTTAAGGTTTAATATTATTAACAATAATTTTAATTGAATGGCCCAAGTCTATCTAAAACTTTATTATTCGAAAAAAATAAAATTTTGAAAAAAATAAGAAAATTTGAATCACATATTTTCTGGAATTTTAAGATAGCCTCTTTAAAGTTAAATATCATAAGTGTACATTCATAAGTTTCCTTATTTAGCCTTGAGACATAAATATTAAACAAAAGTAGTTATTTTCACGTTCATTTCAGCATCTCCCAGTATTGACAAACCCTGAGCTGGAAACAAAAAAGTGATAGTTAAATCTCCTCCATCCATTTCCTCTATTAGTATTTATAGAAGGGATTATGAATATTATGAGCATATTAGTTATCTGGGCTCACATATATTTAAAAGAGCAATGTTCTAAATTTTACAGAAAAGATAAACAGTGAAAAGGCTTCTAATTAAAAATGTACACTCAAGTTGCAAAGGAGCTAAGATCGTAGGTCCCTTAATCAAACCCTGGTTTTAACTTAAGCAAATATATTGAAAGTATGGCTATAAAGCTAAGCCACATAAGCCTTTCTTCTAAATCCGCCTGCAGGCATTAATGCTAAGATTTGAGATGGCTTCCTTATTTGCTAAGTGCAAAAGATGGTTACAAAAGAGCTTTTCTCACTTTGAGGATAAAAGCTAAAGTATTCTTTAATTTTGGTTACTGCCCGGCTCATCTCAGCACCATAATAGTTATTTGGCTCAAAACCAAAAAGTAGCAATACAGTACTTACATGTCTATGGATCAAAATTAGATGAAAAATTGCTGTTTCTCATCTCCAAAGCTATTTGCTGCACATTTTATAACCCTCAAGATGCCTTTTGTAATATGTGATAACAGAGCCAACTGCAGCATCTGCCTGGAAAGAGATTACTTTAATTATGGACTCAATGTCCTATTTTCTGCAAGTGATCCCCAGAGACAGGCTTCCTGACGAAGGAGAGGTGCAAGGATGCACATTAAAGCCTACATGTCAGCCACGGAGAGGTGGATAAAGTGAGACAAGGACACCCATAAACTGCCTTCATTTTCCTAGTCTGTTATGTGACGGAAGAGTCTGCAGTGATAGGTTTTTAATTATTCTAGCATCTGCTGTTAGGACTTCTAATGGCGAGGGAAAGATGAACTTATAAAAGAACAAAACCTTAGACAAATCTATACAAGAAATAGACTATATTAGAAAGGTTGGGTACTGTTCAAACTACTCTTCATACGATTTTTTTTGTTCCCCAAAGAAACAGAACACTTTAATTTCTAATACAAATTTAAACCTTTAGATTTCAAAATTGAAAGGTTTGGTAAAACACTTTGAAGTGTTTCTTCCCAATTGAAAAATGTATGTACTTAATAATTTCCTTGCTTTAATATTGTTAGAAAGTGAAGCTAAGTGGTTTTGTTGTCAACCCTCACTCTTGGTAACATATCAAAAGCCTTGTTACTAAGAATTCATTTGCCATTAGGTATAAAAGACCTGCTCATGATGAAATTCATTTAGAATCGATATAAATGTCTTATATATTTCCATGAAAATTCTTCATAACATTGACTTAAAGTTATGAGTGGACCCTTAAAGAAAACTGTTACCTTTGTCCAGTGAATTACAGGAAAATCAGATTCCTTGAAAAATAGCTTTATTGAGGGTGAGTGTGTGTGTTTTTTCTTTTAAAAAGCATAGCACATATTCACATAGGGTATTTGGGATTCCATTTGATTTCTCAAAAAGTATAAGCAAAACAAGTATAAGCATATTTTGCATTTTTTAAAAGATGGAGGATTATAGAAGAGTAACCACGGGAATTAATTTTAAACTTCAAAAGAGGCATTTAAGGGATTTGGCATGGAATGATTTTTGTGTGTGAGAGGGAAAGATGGAACAGACAAATGTACCTACAGTCACTTTAGGTGAAAACATCAAGTCCTTCAAACATTCTATCAGCTATGACATTCATTATTTTTTGATGTTAAAATTAAATGCTGTTATATTCTATACTGTGATAAAGAAATATAAATAAATATATCATAGGGAATTTTAAATGATAGTATTTAAGTCTAAAATACTGAAATTAAATATTTGGTGTTTTCTCTTTATAATAAATGCCACACTGTAGAATTTTTTAAAAAAATATATGTTGAAATGTATAGTTTCACAGTGAAATTCTTTTGTTGCATTTAACTTTTTTTTCTTAGTTGAAAATGGACACATACCTTTGTTTATTTTTTAATACAGTGTTGAGGGTTGAACCTAGTGCTTCACACATGTGAGGCGAGTGCTCTACCACTGTGCCCCAATCCCAGCCCTGTGTATAACTTTTTAAAAATTTAAAGATTTTATTAGTGCATTATAGTTATGCATAATAGTGGGCCCATTTTTGACATGATCATACATGCGTGGAATATAATTTGCTCCATTTCTGTCCCCAGTACTTCCCCTCCTACTCCCCCTGTTCCCCTTCTTCTATTCTACTGGTCTTCCTTCCAGTTAGTTATGATATACATAAAAGTGAAATTCACTGTAGTATATTCAGATATGTACTTAGCATAATTTGGTCAATTTCATTCTGCAGTTTCTCCCTTCTCCCTTCTCCCTCTCCCTCAATTCCCTTCCTATACTCTACTGATTTACCTTCTATTTTCATGGAATCTTCCTCTCTTTTATTGCCCCCTTATTTTGCTCTAGCTGCTACATATGAGAAAAAGCATTTCACTCTTGTCTTTTTGATGTCTGCCTTATTTCACTTAGCATGAAAGGGAGCTTTGGAAAGGGAACAGAATCAGTTACTTAGACCCCACACAAAAATTTACCTTGATACTTTTTCCAAAAAAACAAACTTAGAAAAACACAATGTCTCAAACAAACACGTGGGTGGGAAAATAACTATGTTTTATTTATTTGCCAGCAAATGCCATAATTTCATTCTTCTTTATAGCTGAGTAAAGCTCCATATCTATTCATCTGTTGACAGGTACGTGGGTGGGTTCCATAACTTTGCTATTGTGATTTATCTTGTAGATAAACAATTGAATCTGTATTATCTGTATATCAACAGAACCCATAAATAAGAGAAAGGGTTTAGTGTTAGTTTCTATTTAAATATTTTGGATTTTAGGAATCAAAGCAGTATTTATGGATTTAAGGAAAAATGGAAACTTTTGGAAGAAACTGAGTGTATAAATAACTACAATAAGTCATCAAAGGAAAACAGTTTACAACTTTAAAATTTTGTAGTTTGTCTTTAAAAAATAGGTTCCTTTATTTCATACAATGGATCCCAGATTTGTTGTGTAATCAGATATTCTATACCAAGAAAAAAAAAAAGAGAAAGATTTCAAAATAGCTCATTTAGAGCATGTTGCGATGATTTCTTCAAAAAAATCAAAGGAAATCAGAGTTTTCTCTCACAGAGTATTTATTCTGCAATTTCAGTTCCACATTGCACTTTGGTAACTTCCAATCAGACTTTATCATCAAGTTTTTAAATCTAAGAGTTATATATGGAGTAGTTGGTTATTTTCCCTCCCAAGTGTTTGTTTCAGATATTGTGTTTTTTTGAGTTGGTTTTTTTTTTGGAAAAAGTATCAAGGTAAATTTTTGTGTGGGGCCTAAGTAACCTATTCTGTTCCCTTTCCAAAGCTTCCATAACTAAGTAGTTGGTAGTAAGTGAGCCTCTTAATCTGATGCTTATATTTTTAAAAATATCTTTGTTATTTTAACTGTATAGTTTGACTATAATATTCCTGTCTTTGTTCTGTAAGAAAAACAAGAGAATATAAATTCTACTAGGAAATGAGAGTTAGTTTTATTATATTATGTAAATATATACTTTTCTAAATTTCTATTTTTTGACTGATTCTATACCCCAAGTGGAGTCTTTAAGGTTGTCACAGGTGCATGCCTGTAATCCCAGTGAAATCTGGAAGCTGAGGCAGGAGATCTTAAATTCAAGGCCAGCCTAGGTAACTTAAGTAAGTTGCCTAGTTAGTAAGACCCTGTCTCAAAATTAAAAATAAAAAGGGCTGGGAATGTAACTCAGTTGTAGAATATCCTGAGTTCAGTCCACAGTAACATACACACGCACACATGCACACACACACACACACACTCTCTAAAGATTGTCATAGGTGATAGAATACTTTTAATATTAATACTATTAATATTAAAGTCTAATATTAATACTATTAATATTAATACTATTAATATTAAAGTCTTTGAGGGTAGATATTTGACCCAAAGGAACTACTGAAACTATTATTTAAGTGCTTTAGAATACCCCTTCTAATTCACAAGAATGACTTTCCACAAACCATCATGCTAATCCACAAGAAGTTTTATTTTTATGTATTGTCTCGATATTCAATAATTTCATTTGAACAAGAAGTAGTATGTATTACTGGCAAATTAAATGTTTACATTAATAATATTGCAGTAAGTACAGTAATTATACTCATTTAAATTTTCATAGAAAACTTACATTTTGCTTAATTAATCAAATTAAACTTCTAACTTTACTTTGAATCTGAAGAAAATCATATTTTAAAGACATCCATCCAACTGCCTGCCTTTGAAACCTCAATACATGGGTAAAGATTAATTTTATTTGCCTGGCAAAAGTCAAACTTTAATATCATTATATGTAAAACTGAACAAGGTTATATATTAACTAGCATACAATTATATGTCTGAGAGCTGAATTTCTCAAATAATTTTTTGAAAATGGGGAAAAAGTAATTCCATAGCAAAACTGACTCAAGAAATAACCCTGTGACAGTGTATAGTAGTATTTGCCTGCATTTCTACAAATTCAGTCACTTTCATGAACAAATATTTTCAGTATGCCTAATGCTCAGATGATGGTTGGGCAGCGAGAATTTGATAATGGAAAATCATTCAGCAAAGCATTCCAGCACATCTCTGTACTATCTTAGAGATTGCCTATGTTTCTTTCTGTACCTTCTTCTGTCCCTAATTGACTTTGGAAGTCAAGGATGTATAAATTAATTTGGATAATGCTACTTTTTTAGAAACATTGCCAAGTAGGTATACACCTACTTGATAAGGACAAAGTTCTCTTGGCCTGGCATAGGTTAAGGCCCTACGGGTAGCTACAAAGACCTGAATTCATTGTAAAGATGAGGAAACTGAGTTCCAGAGAGGTGAGCTCAGCATCACGGAGCTAGCCAGCTAGCACAGAGCAGCCTGTGGTGGAGTCCAAAGCTTCTGCTTCCATATACCATATCCTGCAGATCCTCTTGCCCTTTGTTTCCTGGGCCCTCAGAGGGCTTTGCAGACTGAGCTCCGGACTTCTGCTGTCCTCCTTCACATGTTAATAACAGGAAAAAGATAGTGAAGCATAAACTTCAATCATCCAAACCTTGATCTCTGGTTACTGATGAAAATGGGGATGTTTTGTTTGAATTTATTGATCTATATAAACCATGACCTTATATTCTGTGTTTTCTGGAACAAGCTCAAATTCAAATAACTGTGTCTTCCTGATACAATATTAATTGTACCCCCATGTTTAAGGTTTTCATACTGTGTTTACAGTTTCAGTTTTTAGGATGTATAAATTAATTTGGGTATTGCTACCTTTAGCATTGGGTAGCTACATAGCTCAGCTAAATCTGCTCATGTACAAAATACAGTTAATAAAGCATTATTGACCACATCCAAATGACTTTTGAAAATAATAAATGTCCTTCTTATAAAGTAAGTATGAGGAAAAAGTAGTCAGTAGGTTTACAACAATTTTTAAATTTTAGCTTCTAAAACCTGGCTTCTCTGCCTCTATTTTTTAACCTAAAGATAAAGTTACTTTTATTTGTCATTTTCCTAATTTATTTTAGAGAAAATCATGAAGAATTACACCACCTTGATACTCCTGTGTGTTAAGAATAATAAATATACAAAGCATCCTCACTTGGCTTTATCTTTTCTCAATTCCCCTGTCAAGTTACTAAGGAACTTCAAAGTGATAAGGTTGTGGGTGTTACTGTGTAATGGGGGGAAACTGGCTAGAGGGTCACAATAGAAAATTGGCCACATATGTAAAGAGAGAAAGGGTTTCTAGTGACCTTCCAGAGAGTCTAGTGACCCATCCACATTAACATCTTTATCATTAACCTGAAACAGAGGGCAAAGAACAAGTTAATCAAATTCTCAGATGATGTTTAATGGATAGATATTTGTTACAAAATACCAATGAGGAGTAAGATTAAATTCAGAAGGTCCCTAGAGATTGTTAGAGATGTTAAGGGGGAAAAAAGCTTTAAAAATCTGAGCAAATGTATCTAGAGAGGAAGCAATTTTAAACTTTGATATTAGATAAGCTAGAATTAGGGAGTAATAATGATAAAAGAGGCCTAGAGTGATAGTTATCGGAAATTAGCTATAGGCTTGAAATGTAATGTAGTTAAAATGTTACTGTATTTAGGAGCTTTGTATTCAGATTCTGCAGAAAGAATCAGATAAACACTCTTCTAATGAGAGCTCATTTGGAGTTCCTTGATTACACATTAATTCAGACCTGACTTAAATCTAAATAAAACAAAGTAGAAAGAAAAAGAACAGATTAGTCTTTGTCATACATATGCAAATATCCTACAGCCCAGGGAAATTCAGTGCTCACCAGACATAAGCTACAATAAAAGTCTCCCTTTTCCTTGAAATATTGAAATATCTCCCTTAGTCACCTGAGCAGTGCATGAAGTTCTTTTCTTTAAGAGTCATTGCTTTCAGTTAGGTTGCTTCCCAGCCCAATTGCACATTGATCTGTTGTGAAGAAAAAAGCAGGGCTCTGAGAGGCAGCACAGGGTAAAGGGTGGCATGGGATCTGCACAAGATCAAAAGGGCCAGACAGAGCCAGGTGGTGTAGTCCTGGACAGCATTAGGACTCAGTTTCTGAGGGCCTAAGAATAAAGGATGGCTTGGGAGTACTGATTAGAAGGTCATTGACTGGGGAGGAAAAGTTAGCGAAAGTCATTTAAAGGCAAATGTTTTCTTTTTTTTTCTTTCTTTTCTTTTCTTTTCTTTTTTTTTTTAAGATATTTTTACTTGTAGTCGAACACAATACCTTTATTTTATTTATTTATTTTTATGTGGTGCTGAGGATCGAACCCAGCGTCTGGCACATACTAGGAGAGCACTCTGCTGCTGAGCCACAACACCATCCCCTAAATGTTTTCTTATTCAGATTAAAAAACCCCAACATGACTAGCCTCAGTTACCTGTTTTCTGCAGGTTCTGTGGATGCAACAAGTCAAAGCCATCTGAACTAGCTTCATTCCACCAAGTTATTTTTTACAAAATTGCCATAGAGCTTTATTCAAGGGCATTATGGCAGGACCATTATATCACTTACAGGATAGATTCATAATGTGGACACTAAAACAAGTTTCAGTGGATTTAATATTTTGTATTTCCCTCTGGATGAAAAGAAATTTTAGGGGTCAATTTGAAAAAAAAAAAATCTGTGTTTGTGACTGCCAAGGGAAATCCACAAGGAATTAATTCTGCTCAGTGAATTTTTACCTTTATAAAATTGTTTTCATGCCAGACATTGCCTGTTTCAAATATTACAACAAAGGTATTTATTTACAATCTGGTACATATGTAGTTTTAGCTTCTTAGCATAACTTATGATGAATTAATGACTTGTTATTTATTGCTTTACCACTCGGCAGAAGTGATTTATAGGGCCGTGCTATGCACTGGTGGTTACTTTGCAGTCTCTGCGCAGGCTGTCTCATCAATATCATTAAATGAATTCACAGTGACACAGCTCTGCTACTGTAGTTTTTGATATGAGGGATAACCGAACATAAATCAGGACTTATGTTTAATTCATAAGATGTACCAATCTCTCATGTAGGCATGAGTTAGGTTAGGGGTGTCACAGATGTGTTTTACAGTTCCTCTTGTGATTAAACCCAGGCCCTTCTCTATGACTTTATGTGCCAGGTGAAAATAATAGGTTGTTCTACACTTTGCCATTTTTCAGATAAATACAATTTATTTTTATTTAGGTATGATTGGTTTCTATTGTTGTCCCGAAAGCAGGATATATTTTAGGAAGTAACAGTGAGAGAAGTATAATGAAAAACATTTCTTCAGGTTTGAAATTCTCATATGTTAAGTAAATACATGTCAATAATTTATTTTTGAAAATATTTTTTTGCATACAAATTTTTAAAATAAAATAATTGAACTCTAATACTCAGTCAAAATAGTTTTTTTAAAAATATTTATTTTTTAGTGGTAGTTGGACACAATACCTTTATTTTCTTTGTTTTTATGTGATGCTGAGGATTGAACCCAGGGCCTCACAGTGCTAAGCGAATGCTCTACCACTGAGCTACAACACAGCCCCTCAAAATAGTTTTTATTGTAAGCCTTAAAATTTCTTTTTCAGTAATAACTTTAAAAATGCTTTCCTAACTGTGGGAGAATAGACCCGGTTAGTCCAGTCTAAGAAAAGGAAAACATTATAGTTTAATATACACCAAGGAAAATCAATGTTTTGCTTGTTTGAAAGCAAACAATGACATAGAGAAATTAAGATGTACTTACACACATTTTCTAAAAAAGAAAGGAAGAAAAATAAACTCTTCTAGTACCAAGAGAATTTTCCTGGCATTATTGTTATCATTACCACAGTGACCGATATTTGTTCTTTGAAACAAGCACTGTGTGAGTGCACTGTAATCCATGCAGAAGAGGTGAATTTTTTTTTCCATTTTTTACTTTTTTTCCTGGAGAGAAGGATAATCTGCCTCCAGCAGTGCTGCAGCTCTGGGCTTTGGGATAACAGCAAGATTGCCAGGTTGTCGTGCCTCGTCACTGGCCCACAGCATAGTCGTGTGATCGGCTCTGCCTACTGTCATAAAAAAAAGAATGTGACATGTTTCTGCCAAAGAAAATAATTCCAACATATGCAGGAAACTGACACAAATGTCTTCTCCTTCTTCCTCTGGTTCCAGTTGATTAAACCTAGCTTTAGGTACTGATGATTTTAAGACCTTGTTATTTGGGTCTTGCACTGAAAAGAAGATGGATGAGCTATTGCTTTCAAGGCCTGAGTGACAAAGAGATGAGAGGAAATGACATTACTTAGTAGGTAATAAGTAATTGATTTCATAATGCTTGGGGCAAGGGGGCACGGTGAATGTACGCATGAGAGCAGAGGATGCCCCAGGCATGTCAGTGGAAAGGAGAGAAAGTTAGAGCACAAGTATTATGGAATAGGGTGCCTTGGAGGGGAAAAATGACTACAGAAGGGTGGTGGAAACAGCAAGATAATTGAAGTGGTTCCTTTTGATATGAATCATGAGATTAATTAAAAGTAGAGAATTTATTCAAAATAGAGAATTTCTTTAAGCAAATATCAACCAGAAATTCTGCTTTCTGGAATTTGTATCATTAGTAATAGATTCCATGACACACAAGAGAAAACTTGACTTTTATGTGGCTTAAAAATACAAAAGAAGAAATACAAACGGCCAACAAATACATGAAAATATGCTCAATATCCTTAAGATTCAGGGAAATGCAAATCAAAACTACATTATGACTTTATATCACTCATGTCAGAATGGTGATTATCAAGAACATAAAATAATAATAAATGCTGGAGAGGATGTAGAGGGAAATGATACTCTCATACATTGTTGATGGGGCTGAAAATTAGTATAACCACTCTGGAAAGCAGTGTGGACATTCCTCAAAAACCTAGGAATGGAACCACCATGTGACTCCTTGGTATTTATCCAAAAGATCTAAAATCACCATACTGTAGCTATACAGCCATTCCAGTGTTTATAGCTGTACAATTCAATAGCCAAGCTATGGAACCAGCCCAGATGCCCATCAATAGATGAATGGATAAAGAAAAAGTGGTGCATACACACAATGGAGTTTTATTCAGCCACAAAGCAAGGATGAAATTATGGCATTTATGGGTAAATGGGTGGAACTGGAGAACATCATGCTAAGTGAAATAAGCCAAACTCAGAAAATCAAGGGTCATATGTTTTCACGGTTTTACATCTTCCTCTTTCTTGATACAGTCTCTGTACCCTTCCCTGTTTGTCATCACTGCTGCTGTTGTTGTTTGGAAGAGAACATCCTCCAGGACCTTCCAGTAGATAAAAAAAGTTTTGGGTTTTTATTTATCTGAAAATGTCTTAAATCTGCCCTCTTGAATGATATCTGGAATTCTCTCACCAGGATTTTAGACATTCTGGACAGATCCTCTTGTTTTCTTTCCCTCTTTGTTTTTTTTGTTTTGTTTTGTTTTGTTTTGTTTTTAGCCTATGTTTCCATGTCTTTGTTTTAATTTCCTGCATTATGTTTTCCAAATCTTTTACTGGTTTTTTAGCTGTTATAGTATTACAAATTTCCAATAATTTTTTTTCTTATGAACATTTGAATATTTTAATTCAATATTTAATTTGGGGCAGGAGGTGGTACAGAGGTTGACGTGAGAGGTTGTTGGTGGTTTTCTTCATTGTAGGTTGATCTGGCTTGACTGATTGTTTGGAGAGTCTCATATTTTAGTATCTTTATGTTTTTGCTTTAGGCCAGTCAGGTTTTCCCATCTCTTGAAGAAGGCTCTCCACTTAGTTTCCTGCTTAATGAGAGCCAAGAGGAAGAAGGAAGCCAGGGGTCCATTCAGTACATACACTTTCCCATTTCTGCCTTTTCAGCAGGAGATCCCACTCTTGATTGTGCCTGGTGTCTCTGGAGAATGAACCTTTAGCTTTTTGCTGGTGTAATGAGGACCCATTAATGGATTACACAGAATTGCAGGGAGGAGCTCTTTTTAAGTTTGTTAAACAGACTTTCCACAAATAGTCTCTGTTTTCAGTCTTATCATTACTCTAAATTCAGAATCAGTCACCTTTTTGTTGCTGTGACCAAAAGACCTGACAAGAAAAGTTTTAGAGGAGGAAAAGTTTATTTGGGGCTCATGTTTTCAGAGGTCTCAGCTCAGAGACAGCTGGCTCCATTCTCGGGGCCCATGCTGAGGCAGAACATCATGAAGAGTGTGTCAAGAAAAGCAGCTCAGGACATCATATCAGGAAGCAGAGAGAGAATGACTGCAGACCAGGGACAAAATATAGACCCCAAAGGCACACCCCCAGGGATCCACCTCCTCCAGCCATACACTACCTATCTACATTAGTACTCAGTTAACTCTATCAGTGGATAAATGCACTAATTATCTTAAGGCTGTCATAACTGAATAATTTCACCTCTAAACCCTCTTGCACTGTCTCACACATGAGGTTTTTTTTTTTTTTTAAGAAAGTATATACTATACCATTCTATTTTTTTTGTTAGAGAGAGAGAGAGAGAAAGAGAGAGAGAGAGAGAGTTTTTTTTTTAATATTTATTTCTTAGTTTTCCGCAGACATAATATCTTTTGTTTTGTATGTGGTGCTGAGGATCGAACCCAGGCCGCACGCATGCCAGGCGAGCGCGCTACCGCTTGAGCCACATCCGCAGCCCCATACATGAGTTTTTTGAGGACACATAACTCTCAAACTATAACAGAAGATATCCAGTGCCAGTAATTTCTGGTTTTCTTTCAGTTTACTTCACTGCTGGCTTAAGAATTGGTTTTTCTCTGTGCTAAGTTAGTTGTAATTCATCTACCAGATTTCCAGTTTCCCAAATTTTAATGGTATTGTCATTTCTCCTGTCTTCTTGGCTCTTTGATGTCTTTATGGATTTTTTCCAAACCCTCCACCGTACTTTAGTGAAGTTCCAGGAAAGAGTTAATGTTCACATTGAATCCACCAAGTTTAAAACCTAGCAGGCTCTCAGTGACCTTTGAAAGCTTAGCCCAGGTGCTCCCTCTCAGTCTGAGGTCTTCTTTTTGTGCCATCATTGCACTTACCACATTCTGTTATAATTGCCATTTCATGTGTATCTGCATTAGTCTGTAGTCAGTGCCTTGAACACTGTGTGTTAACCATCTTTCCATCTCTAGTGCTTAAAAAGAGCCTGTCCCAAAGTGCCAGGAAGTCCTTGTTGACTGAATGAATAAAGGATGTTGGGACACTGAGGAAGAGACACATTTCCTGGCTTAATCTATCTTGAAGAGATTTAGTTGAACTATTTGATTTTTAAGACCAAGAAGAAAAATTGATTTTTAAGAGTTCATTTATTAGGTCTCTTCATGGTTACTCAATCCACTGTTTATCTTTTTTCTTTTTTAAAATGTAAGAAAGATAAATTATTGCATGTAAGAAAATATTTAGAAGGAGCTCCATTCCCTCTCAGTGGAAGGATAATTATTTAATCAGTGAACTATTCCAAATTCCCTTCTATCTTTGCCCAATAATTATAAACAGATAACTGCTGTTATCTAGCACTTAACTCATATATGTTATGAAAGGTTCAGTTCTTTCCCTTCTTGAATACATAATGCAGTGTTATGCCCTGTGTGCCTGAAAAATTAAGCATGGTTTTATTTAGATTCCACTAAAATGCATATTGTATTTTTCTCACCAACATGTAGAAATATTCTTTTGCAAGATGGGTTAAAACTTTCTGCAATTGTAGAACCTTAATTCTCCCTTACTTAGAAACTTAAAATATGTAAGTTCTCTTTCCCACATTCTTAAAGAAAAAAACCAACGTGAGTACATGTTCGTTCCTATGAAATATGTTGGTAAAAAAAGCTTTCAGGAAGGTATCTCCTTGTCTCTTCTAGCCCATCTTTGCTCACCTAGCATTTTTATAGATACCAGTGTGACCATATGTTGTATGTTCCTTAAGTGAAAGCTGACCATTTTGGTTTATACTTCATTTTAAAATTGACTTAAGTGACCAGTTAAAGCACCTTTGGATACATTTAAAGAGACTCTGACCTAGGAAAATGTGAATGGTCTTCAGTGCTTCCAAGGCTAAATGATCACTGGATCAATGGCTAATAGAAGAACCTTCAGTGAAAACACAAATAGCTGGAAGTTTGCTTGCTTGAGTATTCAGAAGAATTTTAGGATGGACTTGTTCGTTCCTTTGACACATGTTCTAGTACACAGTTTTAAAACCAGAAAACTAGAATATTGAAAATAAAGGTACAGTTCAAATATTGATGAGTTTTACAAATCTCTAAGTTGGCAACTGGGTAATTGTCTTTTCTATGTTTTTATGAATGGATGTGCCTGTGTGTGTGCTCATGTGCCCTGCATAGTCACATATGTAGAGATGATTAGAAAGGATTTTGGGAAATTAGACTTTACTTCTCCACGTGAATTTAGTTGTTTGCTGTTGACAAAAACACTTCCACATTCATTGCCTTACTTGAAACTCCCTATCCCACCTGTGAAACAGGCAAGCCAGCTGATGTTCCCATTGTACAGATGAAGAATCTGGTATTTAGATAGGTAAAATACTACTCACCAAGTTCATTTCTCTCATATTGTTTGCAGCAAAATCAAGAGTGGAATATAGTTTTCCTTTGAACCGCCCTTTGACACTGATTATTGTTTATTATAATCGGGAGGAATATATATTAGATCCAAACATACCTATCTATATAATGTGTGTGTACATAGATATACCTGGTTACATATTAAAATCTTCACTGAAAGGCAAGTTCTACCAGACCTCCTGATCAGCAACAGTGGTACATCATTTGTCTTTGATAATTTGTTAACTTCTCCACATTAAAAATACCTTGGCTCTATGTGATGTTTAGCAAAAGAACAGAGAGAGAAATACATCATGAAAAGCCACCCACACTGAATAACATAGGCAAGCTGTTTTCTAACTTATTTTTGCAGCTCTTAGTTAAGATTTAGGAGTTTAATTTGCTACTAAGAAATAACCTATTACTATTTTCTGCACTATTTCTTAGTGATAACATGCATTTGTTCATTAGATCAGTCTAAAGGATCTTGGTTTCTATTCCTTATAAATAATTTGTGGATGCCCAGACATTGCAGAATCAGATTCGTTGTTCCTACGCATTATTTATGCCCATTTTTCTTTAAACATATTCTAACCTGGAAACTATGTGTAGATTTCACATTTACATAGCTAATATATGCGTTGTTGCTGCCACACGGTGAGAAATGCTTACCTGACAGGCTGTGACCTGCATAGTGTAACAGGCATTACTCCTAATTTGTCAGACATTCAGAGCATAAATGATGGGGTTTCTTTTCAGACCAGTACTTAGTGCCATTCTGTTTGAAACAGAAAAGATTTACAGAAACTTCACACAAAATTTGAGATTTTTGCCTCATTAATATTTTCACTCTGTCATCAATCATGCAGGCAAGTTAAACATAATTTAGAATAATTCTTATATAAATTTGAAATAAAGTTTCTCCCTAAGCCCAAACTAAATCAACTTTTGTCAAATTTTTCATCAACAAATACAAGTCCCAAAGATAAAGATATGAACATTTAAAACAATTTTCAGTGGCAAGAATTTCTCCCCGTGAGACAAGGAAATAAAAGGATGTGATAAAGACTCCATCTCTCTGAGCTGTAGTGAAGGTGAAGCTAATTATGCAATGGAGATCTCCTTGCCAATTACACATCATTTGAAGATCTTAAACACAGAACTCAAAGATTCTCAGTGTTTTTTATAGCCTTGAGATATTTTTGGGTGCAATTTTCACCCTTTATAAAATTTTCCACCTTTCAAAATAGCTAGTGAACCCCACTTTCCAAAGTGTTCCCTGTAATTGCATCTGTTGCTAGGAGAGGAGAAGGAGGGAAAATGACAGCTTCCTAAGATCTATAACCCTGCCAGTTCCTGTTGTTCGGGAAATGTAGTCGTCAAGGTTGTCATCAAGTCTCATAATGATCTTCACCCGTTATAATTTGCAGGAGTGCCTGGAAAATTCTATAAGTCTTTAACTTTCTTCTGGCTTTGGAAGCTGAATGTCTAACTGCAGTCTCTAAACAATGTGATAACAAGGTTTGGGTATCTGTCCCTCACTGAGCAGAGCATAAAGCCTTATATTCAAAAGGTGCCAAAGAGCGTGTGTTGTATCAATTATTGGAGTCCTAGGCAAAGTTATGGAGTTAGTGTCATAATTTTCAATCATCACTCCAATCAAGTTTCTTTTAATCACTGGATCCCTGACTTCTAAGAGTTTATTAGATAGGGACAGAACACTAAATATATTAAAAACATGTAATGTAAGAAGAAGCACTTAAATAAAGGCAATGAATTAAATAAGCAGAAATGAGATGCATTTAAAAGCACTAGGTTTGTTCAGATGTTTTAATCACCAGCATTGTGATTATACTAGCATGAAGGAAAAATAAATGACTGTAATGAAATGGCAGGTGAAAAAGCAACAATCGTAAATATGTTCATAAATGTGAGTTTGAGTGGGAATAAAAAATAGAGCATTTTAGCATGAAGCTGGCAAGGGTTTTAGGAAAGAAGTGAGTTTATTCTTGGCTGCAAGAGAGATTCAACACTCTGGTTTTCTTGTACCTATATATGTGATTTTATTTGATCCAAGCAAATTCACTTGGATATGGGGCCTAGGAATGTTCATCCTACATTTGGATTGGAAATACGAAAACACATTGTAGGACATATTACTTCAAGAAACAGGCTGGTTGGTTCATTTCATGTTAAAAAGTGTCAACATTCTTAAATTTATATTGTGACCATAGTTACTTAGGAAGCTGTTTTTGTTTTCATCAGTAAAACAAGCTTTGTAGGAATTCTTGTGTGTACATTTTATATGAAAGGTACGTTTTTTAAATCCCTGCTTGGATATTTCAGAGGTAGTTATACACTTATCCCTGAGCCAATCTGAGCCTTTAAGTGGAACTTTTACTATGATTTCATAAGGAGACTTGCAATTATATTGGTACTTAGATGTCTAGTTTATTTTCTCAGGGATTTAATGCACAGTGCTAATATAACCCTTTGCTGCTAAACAAAATGCTCCTCAAATTTTTACATTTGGGTATCTCGAATTTATGTGACTTCAATAGCACTATCATATTTAGATTAATTTAAATTCTTGTGAACCTTGGTCTTAGAATGAATCCAATATGTGAAAATTCAAGTTTATAACAAAAGAATTCAATGTATGACAATCCAAGTTTATAGGAAAAGACCAATTAGAGCATGTGATTTATAAAAAAAAAAAAAGACTAATATTTTATACTAGCAATCTCCCTTTGTTTTCTATTTGAGTGCCCCAATATACTGTTGCATGAACATATGCATTGCATTATATGTGGTAAATATTTATTTATTTCTGTTTATTCAGTTATATATTAATTATGTTTTGTTACTGAAAGTGAAAATTTTTAGAACTTGATCATTTTTTTTCTTTTTTCCCTCTAAAGAGTTTTTCAAGAACAATGTATCTAAATTTCTTGGCATCCTTGATTTTTTTTTCCTCCTGAATTTGAGGAAGTTTTTTTTTTTTTTTTTAATCTTTTGGGTTGCTCTTGCTTTGTTTTTTTACTTAATTTCATCACTGAACAATTTCTTCCCCATCTGAACAGTAAACACAGACTAAGAGGAAATCTGATTTGTATTTCTTTGTTTCTCATTTATTTGGCAATTCACAAAGCATTTATTGCTTATCTACTATGTGCCATGAATTATGACAAGCCTAGAAATAGGCATCAATATACAAATAGAACTGCCTCATACAATTTTATTATTATTATATTCAATCATAATTATTGTGAGGAACAGTTACTGGGAACTTACAATGTACCTGGATAAATGTTTTATGTTGAAAAGTCTTTGAGCTATCGCCATAACCCTCCGAGGTAGGCGCTATTAATTGTGAGGCACAGAAAAGTTAAATTATTTATTAACTTCATTTATCCCAGCAAGATGCCAAAATCAGATTCAGACTCAAGTGCTCAGGTTCCAGACCATGTGCTCTTGACCACTCTATCATATTTCACACAAATAGAATACTTTTTTTATAATAGTGACAGATGTCACAAAAGAGAATTCAAAGGTATGGTGAGAGATGACATCAAGGAATTTAAGTTAGTCTGGGAGGTAATAAAGGCCCCTCTGAAGTAGACATTTAAAATGAGACCCCAAGGATGACTAGGAGTTGGTCAGAGAGGAGGATTGTCCCAAAGGTAATTATACAGCATATGCCAATGTCCTGAAGTAGGAAATGGTTAGGTGTTAGAGAAACTGCAAGCATGCATTGAACTATGAATGTGGTTGGTTATGAAGGAATACTGATAAATGGAGTGACATGGACTACAGAAGCAGGTTTCTCCCACAGAAGCATGATGTGTTGAACAATATAGCTTTGCCACGGTTTTAATTATAGTAGTATTTGTACAATTAGATTTATTCATATAAAATGCAGATTACTGCTAGATAATGGATTGTTTGAAACTAGCTCTATCATAGATGATCTCCCATGTGTTCCCGCTCAGGATTGAAGAGACATGGAGGTATAACGTATCTAAATCTTAAAATGTTTATTCAGTGTACTTATTTCTGGCACTGTTTCATTTTTTAATTACTAGTAAGGTTGTGATTTCATGAATTTTTTATTTCTTTTGTGAATTGTTATTAGGTAGGTGGCCATGGCAACTCATGGCATATGAGAAGGAAGAAGGAGCGAATAGGTCTGATACCAGTCTCAGGGAACTGATGCTAAGCAGAGAGACTAGAAGCCCTAAGCCAGGCAGAGGCCAGAACAGGTTGAACTGTTTCCCTTGGCATCCCATTTCCCATGGTCTGAGCCCAGTAACAGGAACGCTGGGTAATCCATCCTGGGTACCTGAGGGCAGGATGGTTTGCATCTGAATCTCTAGCGGTGGGTAAAGCTGGTATAAACTTCTTGAGGACACAAACCATTTTCTGATAATTTTTTTTAAAGTTCCTAGAATAATGCTGGGATTATTACCAGGAGGAGTTAGGAGCAGGCGTGCAGGTAGAAGTCCTAAACACAAGGGATTTTCTTTGGAGCAAAGGTCTCCAGCCTGCCTAGCAGTGAATGATATCTATCAAGATCAACACGGGTTCTCAGGAATCATGACTGCCTCCCAAGATCCTACATATGAGGAGGTGGGAAAATTCAAGCCTTCTTGAACGAGGGGGCTGAAATACTGCTTTTCCTTCCTAAATTTATAATTGGCTTAGACTGACCTTTTGGGTGCCAGCCATGACTCTGTGCCAAACATATATTCATGGGGATCAGCTCATTTAGTCCTTATTATTATCATCCCCATTCTACAGCTGAATAAACTGAGACTTAGAGACATTATTTAATTTGCCCAAGATCTTAATGATCTTAAAACTGTGAAGTGCTTAGCTAATATTTAAACCCAAACTTTACCGTAAAGTTCTTTTTGTTGTTGTTGTTTATTTGTTTTTCATTTTTTGGTATTGGGGATTAAATTCATGGATGCTTTACAATTGAGCTGTATCTACAGACCCTTTAATTCTTTTATTTGGATACAGGGTCTTTCTAAATTGCCCAGGCTGACCTTGAACTTGCAATCCTCCTGCCTCAACCTTCCAAGTAGCTGGGATTACAGGCATGTGCCACCACACGGGACTCATGTTCTTTATCAAAGTATTTTCCAACTACTTAAAATAATATCTTTGTCTTCAAGTTGCTATCAGAACAAGACTGCAGCTGGTAAGGAGGTATACCCAATCACGGAACTGGCTCTGAATTTGTTCTGAAGGGCCGCCAGTAGCCATCCAGGGCTGGGCAGTCTGGTGTCTTCACACATAACTCACTCCCAGGAGTGAGGGGCTGGGAAAGGCTGAAGAAGCAAAATGTTGGCTGACCAAGGAAGGGTACAATTCACAGCAATGTAGAATCCACAAAGATTTTAATCCGTGACTTATTACCATAATTAATGATTTGTTGTTTTCTCTCACATGAAAATTAGTTTGTCAGATGTAGTAATTGAGGAAGCTAATTACACATAGCTGTGCAGGGCCTGCCCCTGGCAAAATTGAATGTCTTTTGGCTTTGATTTGTTACCTCCTTTCTTGGCAGCATTTCCTTCCCTTCACAATTCCTTTATGTACCCCACATGCCCAGGATTTTTATGCTGCCCTTATCTTTTCCTTCCAGAAGAAAATTAATGTAATAAATGAGTTCATAATAGGGTTGGTTGGTAATTTAATAAATTATATGGACGGGACATTTTTGTGTTTACAAAGGGGATCTTACTAAATGTGATGTGGCATCCTGGATTGGAAATTGGGGAGGGGTGGGAGGAAGAATACTATCAGAAAAACTGCTAAAATCTGAATGTTAATTTCTTAGTATTAAATGAACAGTGGTTCAAAATGTTAACCTTAGGAGAATTTGGGTAAAGTTTATATGGGACTCTCTTATATTGTCTTAGTAACTTTTCCATAAATATGATATTATTCCAAAATGAAACACTTAAAAATAGAAAATGGATCTTATGGAGAGCTCAGTTAACATTCAAAAGAACAAATTAATTAAGGAATTTCACACATGAATTTTATACCACATAAGTACCAAAGGATAGTCCTACAGCTAAGTGCCCATTCACTTTCCTCAGATCCTTGGTTTATCTAGCCATGGAGTATCTCTAAATTTTGTAAATTTTGGATGCTGTGACTTGTTCCTAGGGTAAGAAGATTGTATCTGTTCTTCTCACTACAATAAATGATGACAAAAGACAGAAATAAAACTTTAAGTCACAAAATAAGAGTAGCCATTTTTCCCTCTTCAGGAAAGGGTTATTGATTCTAGAATTCTAAATTAAGCAAACTAACTGACATGCTGGAAGATGACTAATTTTGAAAAGCCAAGGTCACTAAATTGCTACTATTTTGAAATATCAGAATAACAAACTAAAATACATAGGGTTTGTTTTTGTCTATTGGGAACATGGAATTCAGGATTCTTTATATGATCTAATTTAAGGGGATAAGTCCTTGAGTACATGCACTCAGTTCAGTATCCCAAAAGAATTTACTGCATATAACTCCAGAGATATTAAAATTAGACAAGAGTATAAAATAATGATTCCCCTATTGGAATAGGTAGCCTGATGTTGGCATTATGTCAGATAAGAGACAATAGAAATTTGTTTGATTATTTATACAAATTGACTGGTTTGGCAGTTGCCATAGAAATGAGTCCTAATGAGTAATAATGAACTGCAGAAATACAAAAATGTGATTTCTTTAACATTATACAAAAATGGAATACTTACATGAAGGCAGAGAATGACATTACTAGAGCCCAAGTTATGTCAAAATGGTCTTCCTTGCAGAATGTGATTCAAATAGTGTAACTGGGGCAAAACCGTGCTGATGATATATCATTTTCCTGCTCTAAGTGAGAAACTGGGCCTCATAATTACAAAGGAATTTAAAATTGTCATTTTAAATATGTCCTTTTCCATGACTGATTTTTCACTTGTAACCATACTATCACCTCTCTTTGTTGTCTTTGCAAAAGACTTTCTTTTGGCTAAGTAAAAAGTTTGTTTATGTCTTCCCAGCAAAGGGAAGGGGAAAAATATTTATGCAGCAGGTAATTCAATCCTAAAATACCTAATTTTTGGACTAATTGACTCAATCTCCTTTGCTCAATCTCCAATCCCTAGCCTTGTGTTATGATTCTGATTCTGATTTTGAACTTAGATATTTATACCTTATATTTTCTTCAACTCCCATTTATCCACACTGGGTTTTCGCTAACAATATTATATTGTACTCAATTCCAGGAAAGACATTTTAAGAAAAAACATTAGACTTCAACTTTCCCACCCCTAAGGATTGTGTTAGTCAAACAGTAAGTTCACAAAAAATGTGAATCAGACAAGACAACTTTCCCAAGCTAAGACTTAGCTTGAGCCCATGAGGACCATTTATATAGATAGCTATTTCTGAGTTTGTGTGTCAAATCTTACTTTTCTTTTTTGCCCAAAGCAATGCAGGAAGCTGGTTATGACTGTTCTTTAGAAATTGACTTCAATATAAAACACTATTTGGCATTAGGGATATTATGTATAATTAAGCTCTCAGGCACCAGCCAAATTTGAAATATTTCTCATAGCATAAATGTCAAAGTGCATAATATTTGATGTGGTAAATGGTAGGTTCAGTATAAATACTATGATTTTGATATGGACTGAGCTCTTACACACCTATACGTTAGTGATTCTTAACCAGGGGTGATTTTGTCTCTGTTTCCGGGGGACGTTTTTGGAAATGTCTGAAGTCATTTTTGTTTTCATATTTGGTGTTTAGTGGTTAAACACATGAGATGCTACTAACTGGGCTCCAGTGCACTGAACTGCCCCTTACAGCAAAGAATAATCCAGCTCAAATATCAGCTGGTAAATAAACATAACAGCTGGTTAATAAACACCTATACTGGAGACCACAGTCAACGTGTATCATTTTTGCAGTATCCTTTTAGATTCATAATAAAATCCCTCTTCATTGAAAAGTCAGTCTTTCTGTCTGTTGTTATGACATAGATATACAAGTGATTCCCTTCTACCAAAGGAAGTGAAAAACTGAAGGGAATTGAGACCAACAAGATAAATTTTAATCTTTACTAAAAGGCCTTTGGTTGGGGAAAGAAGGAATAAAAGAACTTGCAGAGAATGAGTGATAGCTGTTTCAGGAATGGAGGGTGTCCCCAAGAGGGAGGGTAGTATATTTCTGACTCATTCGGGAAGTGTACAGCAGTTCACCTATTCAGTCATTTTTAAGCCTAGCTACAATGGACATCGTGTATGCCTGAGCCCTGTGCTCCAAGATTCTGAATTAATTGGTTGGGGATAGGGCCTGGAAATCTGTGTGTTTTTTTTAAGTTTCCTATTTCTAGAATCAGTAGTCCACATGATTTAGGGTCAGCCTTTCAAACACCCTTAAAATTTTTTTTTTAAAAGTATGCTATCTATAAAATAAAAAATACTTCTGTCTAGCAAAATGTTTATTTGTCCCACCCATGGCTACCACCAACCCTTTTACTATCCTTTTTCATCTCTGTGCCCTATGCTTTCCCTGAAAATGACCTGCCTGAGCAGTACCCTTGGAGAAACTTTGTTTTCTCACTGGGGTTACTATCTACAGCTCTTATGAGATTGGTACTATTCCAAGATCAGACTCACTAGTGACAGAACTGTGATAACACTAGGAATCTCAAATGGACACTAACACCACAGCAACACTGGAATTTGCTTGAAACACTGTGGAGATTGAATTTAATTCTAGTTCTATGTACAACACAAAGAATGTATTTCTAGGTAAAGAGGACAGAGAGGAAAAAGTCAACCCCTATCCTGACAATATCCCAAGCATTCATATTGGTTATTTTAATTCTAGAATTCATCAAAAACTGGTACAAATGATGTTTTGAATGTACTTGGAAGAGTTGTAGCTTTGCCTGAGCAGGGCCAAAGGGCTTTGCTATAAATATGCTGGATAATTTAAGGGGACTTTCAATTAATCATTACATCAATAATTTAATGTGTTTTCTTTCATCTAAATTTGTCCAGAGGCAGGTATTTATACATTATGAAAGAAAAAGTATTCTTTCCCTGGGCACAAAGTTGCATATGATATGTGAAATTAAATTTTGGTTTAATTGAAATTTGGTTGTAAATTTGAGGCTTTATTGTTTCTTTGGGCCCCCTACTACTTCCTTTTATTAAAAGGATTGAAGGATAACAACTTTTTAAAAAAACTTTTTTATTAGTTGCTCAAAACATTACAATGATCTTGACATATCATACATTTGATTCAAATGGGGTACGTAATCTTAATCTTATTTTTCCACAGATAACAACTTTTTTAAATTTATTTTTTATTCTAATTTGTTACATATGACAGCAGAATGCATTACAATTCATATTACACATATAGAACACAATTTTTCATATCTCTGGCTGTATATAAAGTATATTCACACCATTTGTGTCTTCGTACATGTACTTAGGGTAATAATGTCCATCTCATTCCACTATTTTTTTTACCCCCATTCCCCCTTCCTTCCCCTCCCACCCCTTTGCCCTATCTAGAGTTTGTCTAATCCTCCCATACTCCCCCCCGATCCCCACTATGAATCAGTCTCCTTATATCAGAGAAAACATTCGGTATTTGGTTTTTTGGGGTTGGCTAAATTCACTTACCATTATATTCTTCAACTCCATCCATTTACCTGAAAATGCCATGATTTTATTCTCTTTTATTGCTGAATAGTATTCCATTGTGTATATATGCACACATATTTTCTTTATCCATTCATCTACTGAAGGGCATCTAGATTGGTTCCACAGTTTAGCTATTGTGAATTGTGCTGCTATAAACATTGATGTGGCTGTGTCCCTGTAGTATGCTGTTCTTAAATCCGTTGGGTATAGACCAAGGAGTGGGATAGCTGGGTCAAATGGTAGTTCCATTCTCAATTTTCCAAGGAATCTCCATACTGCTTTCCAGATTGGCTGCACCAATTTGCAGTCCCACCAGCAATGTATGAGTGTACCTTTTCCCCCCACATTCTGGCCAACACTTATTGTTGTTTCTGTTCTTAATGGCTCCCATTTTGACTGGAGTGAGATGAAATCTTAAAGTAGTTTTGATTTGCATTTCTCTAATTGCTAGAGATGTTGAATATTTTTTTTCACATATTTGTTGATTGGTTGTATATCATCTTCTGAGAAGTGTCTGTTTAGTTCCTTGGCTCCATTTATTGATTGGGCTATTTGTTTGTTTGTTTGTTTGTTTTTGTTTAGCTTTTTGAATTCTTTATATACCCTAGAGCTTAGTGCTCTATCTGATGTGTGATTGGTGAAAATTTTCTCCCAAGATGTAGGCTCTCTATTCACCTCACTGATTGTTTCTTTTGTTGAGAAGAAGCTTTTTAGTTTGAATCCATCTCATTTATTGATTCTTGATATTCATTCTTATACTATAGGAGCTTTATTAAGGAAGCTGGGGCCTAATCCAACATGATGAAGATTTGGGCCTACTTTTTCTTCTAATAGGCACAGTGTCTCTGGTTTAATTCCTAGGTCTTTGATACTTTGAGATGTGTTTTGTGCCTGGTGAGAGATAGGGGGTTAATTTCATTTTATTGCATATAGATTTCCAGTTTCCCAAGCACCATTTGTTGAAGAAGCTATCTTTTCTCCAATGTATGTTTTTTGGTGCCTTTGTCCAATATAAGATAACTGTAATTGTGGGATTAGTCTCTGTGTCCTTTATTCTATACCATTTGTCTTCTTATCTATTTTGGTGCCAAAACCATGCTATTTTTGTTACTATTGCTGTGTAGTATAGTTTAAGGTATGGTATAGTGATGCTACCTACTTCACTCTTTTAACTAAGGATTGCTTTAGCTATTCTGGGTCTCTTATTTTTCCAGATGAACTTCATGACTACTTTTTCTATATCCATGAGGAATGTCATTGGGATTTTGACTGGAATTAAATCTGTATAGTGCTTTTGATAGTATGGTCATTTTGACAATATTAATTCTGCCTATCCAAGAACAAGGAAAATCTTTCCATCTTCTAAAGTCTGCTTTAATTTCTTTCTTTAGCATTCTGTAGTTTTTGTTATTTTCACCTCTTTCGTTAAGTTGATGCCCCAATTTTTTTTTTTTAGGCTATTTTAAATGGGGTAATTTTCCGCGTTTCCCTTTCAGAGGATTTGTCACTGATATACAGAAATGCCTTTGATTTACGCATGTTTATTTTGTATCCTGCTACTTTGCTGAATTCATTTAGTAGTTCTAGATGTTTTCTGGTGGAATTTTTTGGGTCTTCTAGGTATAGAATCATATCATCAGCAAATAGGGCTAATTTGAGTTTTTTGTTTGTTTGTTTTTTTCTATCTGTATCCCTTTAATTTCTTTTATCTATGTAATGGCTCTGGCCGTTGTTTCAAGAACTATGTTAAATAGAAGTGGTGAAAAAGGGCATCCTTGTCTTGTTCCATTTTTTAGAGGGAATGCTTTCAATTTTTCTCCATTGAGAATGATGTGTGCCAGGGGCTTAGCATAGATAGCTTTTATGATGTTAAGATATATTCCTGTCATCCCTAGTTTTTCTAGTGTTTTGAACATGTATGGGTGCTGTATTTTGTTGAATACTTTTTCTGCATCAATTGAGATGATCATATTTTTCTTATCTTTAAGTCTACTGATGTGATGAATTACACTTATTGATTTCCATATATTGAACCAACCTTGAATCCCTGGAATGAACCCTATTTTATCTTGGTGCACTATCTTTTGATATGTTTTTGTATTCAATTTGCCAGAATCTTATTGAGAATTTTTGCATCTATGTTTATTAGAGATATGTTTTCACTGTAACTGTGGTGATGTTCATGTGTTTGTTGACCTTTATTCTATAAGTAAGATTAAGCATGGATTAATTTTGTATATCAAACCAACCTTGCATTCCTGAGTGAATTTCATGATCATTTTTGTATGTTGTTGGATTTGATTTCCTAGTATACTATTGATGGTTCGTATGTCTATATACATAAGGGTATTTTGAAGTTTATTTTTTCCCCCCTGTGATGTCTTTGTCTGCTTCTGGTATACTGGCTCACAGAATGCTTTTATAAGTGTTCCTCTCCTTCCCTAATTTTTTTTTTTGAAGAATTTCTGAAGGATTGATGTCCTTGATTGTGAAGGATAATCCTTCTTTAAAAACTTTGTAGAATTCAACAGTGAAATCATCTGGGCTTGAGATTTTCTTTGTGGGAAGTTTTTCTTATTAACTGAAGTTTTTTTTATGTCTATTTACAGTTTCAATTTCTTCTTGAATCAGTTTAAGAGCTTTACATCTTTCAAGGAATTTTTCTATTTCATATGGACTGCCTAATTTTTGGTCTATAGCTGTTCATAGTGTTTATGATCCTTTATATTTCTGTAAAGTCAATACCATTATCTCTCTTTCACTCCAGATTTTAGTAAATTGGTCTTCACCCTCCTCCGTCTTTTTTTTTTTTTTTTTGGTATTCTATCTAATGGTTGTTCAATTTTGTTTTCCTTTTCAAAGAACCAATTTTTAAAAAACTGATTTCCTGTATCTTTCTTTTCTCTATTTCACTATTTCTGCTCTAATCTTCATTAGTATCTTCCTTCTGCTTACTTTGGTGTTCATTTATTTTAAAATTAGATTTTATTTTTGTCAAAAAATTTTCAATATCATACAACAGGAAAAGGGTTATAAGTAAAAGAAAGACTTTCTTTCTCCACTGCTGCCAGTAACACTTCTAGAGTAAGGCACTATCATTATTTTAATTGCTACTTTTGTTAAATAGAAATAATATGCTTAAATCAGTGACTCCATCTTGTGGTAAGAGAAGATATATCTCTTTTACACTGTTCCTTCCCCCAACACAAACTCAACCCCTATATTTTTCCAGTATAAATATGTCAAATTTTTAATAAAATTAATCATCAGTAGTTTAATTAATCATTATGTATTATTTATTGAAGAACCAAATAATGTATTATGACTTTCTAATTTTTTGAGCCAGCAGATTCAGTTCCTAGTGAGGAGGGTTCTTGTCCTGACGTGCAGAGAGCTGATCTCTCATAGTGTACTCCCATGAACTCTTCTCTGTGCACACTCAGAGAGTGAGTTCTAATGGCTCTTCTTCTTTTAAAAAAATAATATATTTTTGTTATTGTATATTCACATTTCAAAATGCACCTATTTATGAGATGCAAAGTGATGCTATAAAAATGGATACAATGTGGAATAATTAAACCAAGTTAGGTAAGATACCTATTACCTTAGATACTGAACATTTGGGGTTTTGAGAACATTTGAAATTCTCTAGCAGTTTTGAAATGTAGGAGACTGTTATGCACTGTATTAAACTTATTTCTCTCTTAACTGATTTTTTGTACCTTTGACCATCATCTCTCTTTGACCTCATCCCTCCACACCTAGTGTCTGTAACAATCCTTCTACTCTTTGCTTGTTATGAATTAAATGGTTTGATTCCAAATATGAGTGATAACATGCAGTATTCATCTGTCTGTACACTTACCATAAAGTTTTTCAACTTCATTCATGTTGTTACATATTACAGACTGTTCATATGGCAGGATGATTAGCATTCCATTGTTCATATATACTACATTTTCTTTAACCATTCATCAGTCGATTTTATTTCTTGGCACTGTGAATAGTGCCAACCTGGATCTGGGAGTGTAGAAATCTTTTTGACTAACTAATTTCAAATCTCCTGGATAAATGCCAGAAGTGGGATCCCTGGATCCTATGGTAGTTCTATTTTAAATTTTTATACAACTTTCTTACTGTTTTCTGTAATAGCTGTACACTTTATATTCCTGCCAATCATACCAACTCTTGTCATCTGTTGTATCTTGGTTACAGTCATTCTAATAGGTATGAGGTGGTATTTCATTGTGATTTTAATGTGCATTTCCCTAGTGATTAGTGATATTGAACATTTTTTCACATACCTGTTGGCCTTTTGTATGTCTTCTTTGAGAAATGTTTATTCAGGTCTCTTAATTTTTATATTGTTTTGTTTTCTTGCTATTGAATTGTTTAAACTCTTATTATGTATCTCAGACCTTAACCCCTTATTGTATGTACAGTTGGTAAATATTTCTCTAAATCTGTAGGTTGTTTCTGTACACTGTTAATTGTTTTCTTTGCTATACAGAAGTTTTTTAGTTTTATGTAATTCCATTTGTCTATTTTGCTTTGGTAACCTCCAATTTGGGGGTAAGTTTTTTTTAAATCTTTGCTAGACCAACATTGTATAGTTTTCCCCTATTTTCTTCTAGTAGTTTTATAGTTTTTGATCTTACATTTAAATCTTTAATTCGTTTTAAGTTGACTTTTTTAAAAAAAATTTTTTAATTGGAGATGGACATGAAAACTTTTATTTATTTATTCATTCATTTGTTTGTTTGTTTGTTTATTGTTTGTTTATGTGGTCCTGAGGATCAAACCCAGTGCCTCATGCATGCTAGGTGAGAGCTCTACCACTGAGCTACATACCCAGCCCTAAGATGATGTTTTAGTCCGGTGTAAAATAACAGGCTGTTTTCATTCATCTGCCTGTGAGTATCCAGTTTTCCCAGAACTGTGCATTGAAGTCACTATCCACTGCATATTCTTAGCACCTTTCTCAAAAATTAGTTGACTCTACCTGTGTGCGTTCATTTATAGACTTTTTGTCCTGTCCCATTGGTAAATGTGACTACATTATTTTTTGCCAGCACCATGCTGTTGTAATTACTATGACTTCATAGTGTCATTTGAAATCAGGAATTGTGATATCTCCAGCTTTGTTCTCTTTCTTTTCTTATAAGGATACTAATCTATTACAGGGGATCCACCCTCCTGACCACAACTAAACATAGCTGTCTCCCAAAGGCCTGACTTCCAGATACCATCACTTTGGGTTTAGAACTGCAACATATGAATTTGGCAGGGAGAGGGGACACTTTCAGTCCATAACAAAAGCTGTAAATGTTTATGCTCTTAGTTCAATTTCTATCCCTGAAAATCTATTTTAAAACGCAAGAGATGGGGTCAAATGTTTAATATTTAATTACTGCAAATATTGTAAACAACCATAGAAGAAAAGGAAACTTTGATTCAGCTATATGGTAGAATACTACCATATAGCCTTGAAAAATCCTGTCTAAAAACATTTAATATAGGAACTATTTAAAATAAATAATAAATATAAAGAGATAGAAACTTCCTTTTTGAATTTTTTTCCTTTAATTTTTTTTCTTAGTTGTTGATAGATCTTTATTTTATTTATTTATATATGGTGCTGAAAATTGAACCCAGTGCCTCACACATGCCAGGCAAGTGTGCTACTGCTGAGCCACGGTCCCAGCCCAGAAACTTGCTTTTTTTTTGGCAAGCATTTTTTTGCAAGCATTTTTTGAAACTTTACATTTCAGAATTGATTTTTAAAACTCCCAGTGTATACAGTTTACTGAAATGTTAATAGTGACTATCTTTTCTTTCTTTTTAAGAATTTCTTTTTTAGTTGTAGATGGACATAATACCTTTCTTTAGTTATTTATTTTTTTATGTGGTGCTGAGGATTGAACCCAGTGCCTCACACATGCTAAGTGAGCACTCTACCACTGAGCCACAACCTCAGCTTCTCTTTTCTTTCTTTAAAAATTTTTATAATGAAAATTCTTTTTATAAAATAAAATATTCATTATTAGAGCCTACAGTAGATGCTTGCTTTATAACTTATTTCTTCCAAAACAATGCTTATATTACTTTGGTAACATTTTTTATTTTTACAAGAAAGCAAAAATATTATCCTATTTGTTAAGATTTTGTAACTAAGTCAGAAATCATGTATTTTATTAGAACTTTCAGTAGTCACCTTCTGGTCATAAAACATTTAAGTCTTCCCTCTTTTCACCTTTTAAGATCTAAACATGGCTTGTGATATGGTATTAAATATACCATATATACCTTAAATATACCTTAAATAGGTATTTCTTTAATTTCCTTTCAATTCTGTGGCAGTATTTTCTGAGATGACCATTCAGCACATCATTACCATAATTCCTTATATTTTTACATCTTCACAGAGTTGATTCTCATCTGATTTTTACCGCAGCCTTGTAAAATAAGTACTATAAGTTTTCTGGTTCTGTCTAGAAAAATGAAACCCTTGTCAAAAATAAACATAAATCATGAGCCATGGTGCAAATCCCTGTCTTCTGATTACAAATCTGCTGTTTGAACCTTAGCAATTATGCAGTCTAGTTTATTTTATAGCTTAAGAAAAGGAGGTGCGCAGATGCTAAGTGACATGACTTTCCCATGGACAGAACGAATGCCAGAGCTAGAACAAACCCCATTCCTCCCTGTCTGAAGCTGCTACTTTTTCTTGTTGTTCATTTTTTTTTTTTTTATGGTGCTTCTCCTGTTTTTTGTAGCAGAGATTGAATTCAGGGGTGCTTTACCACTGAGCCACATCCCCACTACCCTCTTTTTTATTTGTTTGATTTGAGGCAGGGTTTCACTAAGTTGCTCAGGGTCTCCCTAATTTGCTAGGGCAGGCTTTGAACTTTCGATTCTTCCGCCTCAGCCTCCCAAGTCACTGGGATTATGGGTGTGCGCCACCATGTCCGGCTCTTTATGGTGCTTCTTAGGCAACTTGTGTTGTGTGAGTTTTTCAACACAAGTACAGACTCCTTAATTCACTATCTAGTCAATAACATAATTTTTACAGAGTGTTCCTTTGGAATTGGTGTGGTTTTTTTTTATCAGGTTTGTCTTTCTCTTGCCTGAGGATACCTCTGAGGCATGTTTACATAGGCATACTTAGTTAAAAGGTGTTTAAAACAGGCAGAGACACTCCAGTACTTTTCTTTGATGACTTCCAGTGATTAAAAAAAGTTGGTATGAAAAAAATTTTTTCTTTGAAGTTTTGGAAGGCATTGAATTACAATTGTTTTAAAATTACTTAGGAAACTTTTTCTTTGTTAAATGATGAAAATGTGCTAAAATAGTAAAGCAAATGCATCAGTTTTTCTTTTACTTTTCTTGCTATTAACTGATTTCCAAAATAAATCTTATCTATAGTAATGTCTGTTTGACCATATATATTATTATCTATCTTTTCCATGGTGTTTCTTATGCAATAATATGCTGGTTACTTTTTTTTAGGTGGGGGGGAGACCTGGAATTGACCCTAGAATCGTTTCGCCACTGAGCCACGTTCCCAGTCCTTTTTTATTTTTCATTTTGAGACAGGGTCTTGCTAAGTTGCTTAGGGCCAACCAAGTTGCTGAGGCTGGCTTTGAACTTGCTACCATCCTGCCTCAGCCTCCTGAGCTACTGGGATTAAAGGTATGCCCCACTGTGTCTGCTGCTGGTCACTTTTTAAAACATTTGACATTGTGTATAACAGGGAACCACTGACTAGTCATTCATCCACTCCACAAACATTTACTATATAGCTGCTACCATGGTTGTACATGTACAGGTGAAGAATAACTTATCTGAAATCCTTGGGAAAAGAAGTTTTTGGATTTCAAATCTTGGAATATTTGCATATACATTTTTAGATTTGTTAGAGATGAGACCTAAGTTAAACCCAAAATTTATTGATGTTTCCTATACATCTTTTTACCTAGCTTGCAGGTAATTTGTACAATGTTTTCAGTGCATTTTGCCTATGACCTGTCATGTGAGCTCAGGTATGGAATTTTTCATTTGTGGTGTCATGATGGCATTCAAAAAATTCATATTTTAGAGTATTTTGGATCTCAGATTTTGGATCAGGGATGCTCAACCTGTGTTTTCAGTGGATCTGTGCTGTCAGATGAACATGAACTGCGTCAGATGAACATAGATCCTACATCTCAATTTCTTTAGTTAATTTTGTTGATTCATTTGGAAGTGAAGTTACTGTTAACCATTAATTTATTTTCCCTATATTTATTATTTTACCTGTATTTCCTTTCTCTTGCTAATATAACTATACCTCCATCAGGAAACAGGCTTAAGCCATGTATTGGGTGACCTTTAAGGACAGACAGATATTACAATTACTAGATTTCAGGGGTAGAGAATATTATATATTTGACAGAAGGAAAAAGGCTGTGGTCTAAAAATAAAAGATGTGGTTGCAAAAACAATGAGAGCAGTGAAGTTTTAGAAAGCAAATGCTGTGAAAGCATGCAGAAACTTTTAAGCATTTTGTAATAGCCTAGCATAGCTGAAATTGAGAGTTTAATATAAAAATAATTTCTCCCTGGAGTTATTCATTTATTCCCTTTTATGTTTTAAAGCATTTCGGTTTTTTCTTCTTTTAATAAATGTCCCCAAATTAGAAATTATTAAATTTGCTGACAACAAGGGTGCAAGAATTATTTTTCCAAATAAATTGATTCCTTCAAAGACAAAATTTACTAAACTCAGAAAACCTCTTTCTTTTCTCATGTTCCTTATAGTTTCTGGAGGGTAACTTGACATACTGATATTGCACTAAATTAAATTCAAATTCCTGATTAATGAATGCCCTTGTAGCTGTGAATATAAAAGACTCAGTAACACACCAGACCTCATGGGTAAAGCCACAGAGAAAGGTGGGAAAAGTAACCCACCCCTGGAGGGAAAGCACATTGTCCTAGTTTTAAGATGAGGCAGCTCATATTGTTCTTCACATCAATCTGTGAGCAAATCGATTCATTCAATAAATAAACAATATATGGGAATTCAGGCACTGTGACAATTATACTAAAACCTGTCTGTATTCATTACTTGGAAACTGGATTGCAATATTGCACTCTTGGAAGCAAATTGTGAATTGAAAAATAGAAATAGTTTTGATTTCTTCCTAAGTTCACATCATTATGACTAGTGTCTTATAAGGGACACTTTCTTTTTAATTAATGATTTCTACTGTTTCAGAAGCTTGACTCTATTTAGGTTGAGAGATTAAGGATGCAAAGAGTGAATATGACTATCTTTAAGTGATAGTGGTTATTTCAAGTTATCTCTGTTCTTACATAGGGAATCTGAAGCTGGTATTCTTCAGTATAAAGACTGAGCTTCATTCCTGTGCCACAGCACAATCCACAGTTAATTCTTAAATGCCTTGGTGGACAGTTGCTCTAGGAGTTGTTAAGATGAGACTATCTCATGCTCTTTTAAAATTATAACAAAGACTATTTCAAGCACAGAATATGTTGATCACAATGAGTTTTCTTCATTTGGGAAATCTAAAGAGTTTCTCAAATGGTAGAATAGCAACTTTAAGATTATGTATTTAATACGGGGATCTCTTTTTTTGTAAATATAATTTTATTATAACATAGACTCACTAATTCATTCACATTTCATCTAAGTATGTTGCTCTTGCAAGAACAGAGTTGAAAAATTGAGACAGACCTTATGGTTCACCAATCTATAATATCTATTGTTTGACTTTTTAATTGAAAGTTCATCAACCTTAGCTCTAGAATATAAAGTATTTTTGCCAAAAAAATTTATCAACCAATATTATATTAAATTTTTAAAAATTTAAGTGGAAAACACTGGAATTTATTTTAAAAATCGTATAATAAAGACTGCAATACAAGAAAAAAATTATTTAATATTGACCAAGTTATTAATATACTATGAATATATTTGTGAATAATAACTATTAATTCTTTTTCTGTACATTCAAATTGAAATCTGAGGGTAGTACTTATAAGCAAGACACAAATAAAGGGCCTCTTATTAGCAGGCTTGCTTTAGAGATCTGTGTGTCTTCTAAGAATATGATAAGTATTTACTAGAAACTTGTTGGAAAAATTTGGTCTTCTTCCCAGACCAGTGAACACTGAACTCTTCTGAAAAATTATTACTGATTATGGAAACTTCAGAAATTTCTAGCATAGCTGAAATTGATAGTTTAATATAAAAATAATTTCTTCCTGGAGTTATTCATTTACTCCATTTTATTTTTTAAAGCATTTGGGTTTTTTCTTGTTTTAATAAATGTCCCCAAATTAGAAATTTAGACTATCAGCATAGTTATTAGAATCACAAATTTGAGAGACTTTCCTCAAAAAAGAGAGCTATAAGTCGCATAAAATAACAATTATGAAAATGAGTAAATTGTGAAAAGAGAGGGAAAAATAATTAAGGCCTATTGTCATATTCTATAACTGTATATTCTTGTATCAAAAATATACTGTGGGTTACAAATTGGAGGATCTGAACAGTAGAGTCATTTATATACTTAAGTGTATTATATATTTATATATTTAAGTGTATTATTTCCCTATAAGATTTGAAATCAAAGCTGTAATTATGTAGGTAAATCACCATAAATTATTTCATGGCTTGAAGTATGTTTGTAGTCTTGCCATCAGTGACATAGTCATATGAGGGAGAGGACAGAACAGACATCTCATAGGATAAAGTAAGGAACCTATGTTTTTTCTGGTCACCTGGACTTCTCTTTCCCTTCTAAGATAACAGGCTAATATGTAGACCTTTAAAATGACTAACCATGCACCTCCTACAGGGAGGAGCATTTTCATATTAAAATGTAATAATTATCTGAGGAATTTAAATGTTTGTAAAGAAGTGGTGTGCATGATGCTTATCTTCCAATGTGCATATGTGTATTGGTTGTCCCTACAAGGCTTGGGCAGTGGTGTGGCTGAGAATGATACCCAGTGTTCTTGAGAAAAGAAGTGAGAGGTCATGGGGCTCTTGGAGAAACATAACCAAGGTAAAAGGGGACTGCCATGAGCTGATTAGAAGTTGCAGGTTCATGGAGTACTATGGTAGAAGGGGGCAAGAGAAGTAATATTTGAAGACAAATTTCATGTACCTGACCATATGATCCAGAAACAGACGTTTGTTTTTTCAAGAGGAAATTAAATGAAAGGGCTTAACTGTAGCCAGAAGGGTAAGAGAGCAAAAACCAAAGAAAATAAAACCTTAAAGATCAAGCCCAGAATCCTGATACCAAAACCAGACAAAGATATATCAAGGAAAAAAAAATGTTTGGACCAATATCCCTGATAAATACAGATGCAATGATCTAATAAAATACTGGCAAATTGCATACAAAAACGTATTAAAAGATTATGATCAAATGGGGTTCATTCCAGAGATGCAAGGTTGGTTCAACATATAGTTGAAAGTTGGTTCAACATTGTAAAAGCTATATATGCTAATCCAAAGGCCAGTAACATTCTCAATAGAGAAAAACTGAAAGCATTCCTTCTAAAACCTGGAATAAGACAGGGATGCCCTCTTTCACCACTTCTATTCAACATAGCCCTGGAAACTCTAGCCAGAGCAATTAGACAGAAAAAAAGAAATGAAAGAGATATAAATAGGAAAAGAAGAACTCAAAATATCCCTATTTGCTGACAACATGATTCTATACTTAGAAGATCCATAAAACTCCATCAGAAAACTTCTGGAACTAATAAATGAATTCAGCAAAATAGCAGGATATAAAATTACCATGCATAAATCAAATGTCTTCCTATACATCAGTGATGAATCCACTGCAAGAGGAATTAGAAAAACCAGCCCATTCACAGTAGCCTCAAAAACAAAACAAAACAAAACAAAAACAAACTTGGGAATCAATTCAACAAAAGAGGTGAAAGACCTCTACAATGAAAACTAGAGAACAATAAAAAAAGAAATTGAAGAAGACCTTAGAAGATGCTCTTGCATAGGGAGAATCAATATTCCCATATTACAAAAACTGTTACGCAGGTTTAATACAATTCCTAAGGTTCCAACGTTGTTCTTCATAGAAATAGAAAAAGCAATCATGAAGTTCATTTGGAAAAATAATAAGCCCAGAATAGCCAAAGCAATCCTCAAATTGCAAGAAAGAAAGAAAAGTGAAGTAGGAGGCATCATAATGCCAGATCTTAAATTATACTATAGAGCTACAGTAACAAAAACAGCATGGAATTTGCACAGAAACAGAAGTGAAGAACAATGAAACCGAATAGAAGACACAGAGAAAAGTCCACACAAATACAGTTATCTTGTACTAGACAAAGGCGCCATAAACATACATTGGAGAAAAGATACACTATTCAACAAATGGGGCTGGGAGAACTGGAAATATATATGTACCAAAATAAAATTAAACCTCTAGCTCTCACCCTGCATGAAACTCAACTCAAAGTGCATCAAGGACCTAGGAATTAGACCAGAGACCTTGCACCTACTAGAAGAAAAAGTAGGCCCAAATCTCCAATATGTTGGCTTAGGAACAAGATTCCTAAATGGCAAGAATTAAATCAAGAATCAATAAATGGGATGGTATCAAACTGAAAAACTTCTTCATAGCAAAGGAAACAATCAAGGACAGAGAGAGAGCCTACAGAATGGGAGAGATTCTTTGCCACCTGCACTTCAGATACATCATTAATCTCCAGGATATATAAAGAACTCAAAAAACTTAACACCAAAAAAACTTCCAAATAACCCAATATATAAATGGACAGAGGAACCCAATAAATAAATAGACAAATGAACAGACATTTCACAAAAGAAGAAATAGGAACAGTCAATAAATATATGAAATAATGTTCAACATCACTAGCAATTAGTGAAATGAGTTAAAGCTACAGTGAATTTCATCTCACTCCATCAGAATGGCAATTGTCAAGAATACAAGTAACAATAAATGTTGACAAGGATGTGGGAAAAAGGTACATCCATATATTGTGGGTGGGACTGAAAATTTGTGCAACCATTCAGGAAAGCAGTATGGAGATTCCTCAGAAAACTTGGAATGAGACCACAATTGACTCAATTATCCCACTCCTTGGCTTATACCCAAAGGACTTAAAATGGTGACATAGCCACATCAATGTTTACTGCAGCTCAATTCACAATAGTTAAGCTATGGAATTAACCTTGGTGCCCTTCAATAGATGAATGAATAAGGAAAAGTGTTGTACATATACACAGTGGAATATTACTCAGCCATAAGGAAGAGTGAAATAATGGCATTTTCAGGTAAATGGAAGGAACTGGAGACTATCGTGCTAAGTGAAATAAGCCAGTCTCAAAAAACCAAAGGCCACCTGTTCTCTCTGATATGCACATGCTGACTCATAATAGACAGGCTGGAGAGAGGAATGGAGGTTCACTGGATTGGACAGAGGAAAGTGAGAGGAAAGGAGCTGGGATGGGAATGGAAATGACAATATAATGAATTGACATAACTTTCTTTTTTTCTTTTTTTTTGAGAGAGAGAGAGAGAGAATTTTTTAATATTTATTTTTTAGTTTTCGGTGGACACAACACCTTTATTTTATTTTTATGTGGTGCTGAGGATCGAACCCAGTGCCCCGTGCGTGCCAGGTGAGCACCCTACCGCTTGAGCCACATCCCCAACCCATGGACATAACTTTCTTATGTTCATATATGAATACATGACCAGTGTAACTCCACATCATGTACAATCATAAGAATGGAAAATTATACTCCATGTATGTCTGATATATCAACATAATTCTACTGTCATGTATAACTAAAAAGAACAAATTTTTTAAAAAGATCAGGAGGTACAGGTCAATAGTAAATCATGTGTGAGGTTCTGGGTTCAATCCCTAGCACTGCAAGAAAATAAAATAAAATTTTTAAAAGGAAGAATTGTTTTACAGTGATAGAAATTACAATACCGACTGTCTTAGAGAGGTGGGTATTGACTGAGGGAGACAGGAGGAACATTGTAGAGTGATGAAAATGTTCTATATCTTATTGTACTGGTGATACATGGGTATACACAATTGTCAAAACTTCTTGATTGCTTAAAATGTTTTTGTTCATTATATGCCAATTATATTCCAATTAAACTGAGATTAGTTTCTTTCAAAAAAAAAAAAAAAAAGATCAAGCCCAGAAAGCAGGCTCTCTTTCCAAAAGAGATTGAAAACTACCATCATATCTTGAACTAGGTTAGTGAAAATTTGATAGAATGCTTAAAAGCAGGATTCTACCTTCAGACTGCCTGGGATTGAATTCTGATTTTATAGTCAGTTGTGTGATGTTTGTAAATCACGTGATAGTTCTGTGTTCCAAAAAACTGAGATAATGGCACCTACCTCACATGGCTGTTGTCAGGAATAAGTTGATTTATATAGATTCTTACAACAGTGCTAGCAGGAGTAATTTTTAATTTATAATAGGTGCTATAATAGATAAGTATAGACCCACCACATTATTATTACCATTTCTACTTTTCCCAAGCAAAAGACTTGGGACAATGGCCTTAAGCACATGGTATGCTGTGCTTCTCAACACAGTTTTTAAATGCTAAGCTACCATTAACAGGGTGCCTGATCCATATTCTGTAAGAGATGAGTTCAGTGGCTTTCAAAATCTGCTTCCTAAAGCCCAAGAGTTCTAGAAAAATGCACTAGGAAGATGTAGGGGTGGTGGGGAGCATGTTGGATGAGGGGAGGGAAGGCCACAACTTCAAAAGCCAGGGCTCTATTTTCTATCTTGCAGTTTCTTTTCTATCTGCAGAATGAGTATTATGCTTAAAAATCAGTTTTAATTACTTTATAATTCTTTAGGAATTTATGAGATCTGTTCATTGAACCAAAGCAGAAGTAAATATATGAATGAAAGCAACAAATCCTAAATCTAAGAACACTAAGTATTGGGAAAAAAACGTATGGACTTACCACAGGGCACCATGCAGTAACAAAGATTTCTGGACATCTCTGAAAGAGAGATAAGTGAAACCTCTGTTGAAAGTATCTTATCTCAATACTTGGGCTCAGCCTATTCATGAGGAGCACAGACTGGCACAATGATAACCAAGCGTGTGGACCAACAAGAAATATTATGATAGGACTATTACATGCTTACAATCAGAAGACAACAAAAACAGATAATTATTTAAGCATTATATACTGTAGGAGGTTTCTTAGTGGTTAGTGATTTCTGAAAATACATCTCGCTTCCAAAGCAAGTGTCACACCAAAATTCTATACTTATGATCTTTGTATTGCTATTTAGAATTAGATGTGATCTCAAAAGCGCTTGGCTTAACTGAGTTGAATAATGCATTTAAAATGGTAAATGAAGTCAACATGTTCTGCCTGGACAGAAAAAAATTGTATTAATTAATGAGTCAGTAGGGTATGTTTATGGCTTAGATTCATCAAATGTTTAGTCCTCATTTTAAGCTTTCTGAAAGTGAAGGAAACACTATAAACATACATGAATAAAAAGAAAAAATAGCATCTGCTTATCTATAATTTTGATAATAATTAATATGGAAATCACGGTCTGACTCTCTTTATAGGTTTCACATATGCTGTGAGTTGAAGCTATACAACGATTTTTCTCTCCAATTAAGTCTCCCTTCCACCACTCAAAACTGTCACTCATGCCAGTGGGTATGTGTGTGTGTGTGCGTGTATGTGTGTGCGTGTGTGTGAGAAAGTATAATAATTTTAGTGTCACTGTTAAAATATATTTGCTTGAAGCAACATCATCTCTTAACACTCCAGAATGGATTAGTTTATTAGATTACTTTCAGAGAGTTGGGTCCTGGGAATTGACACCAGGGGCTAGCAACAATTTCATGGAGAACGGAAATCAGAAAGGTCTACAGAATGAAGCAGGAAGGTATCTTCACATGGGGCCAGAGTAGGGAATGTTGGTAGCCAGGAGGCCCTCATGAGCTGAGGAAAGGACAAGATGTTGACCAAAGAAGATCTTGGGGAGAAGAAATGCAGAGGGCAAACCATGCCCTCTCATGAGCCAAGCACATAATCTATCTTCAGCAGATAAGAACTGAATCAAATTATCTTTATTATAGGGTGATTTTTGATAAAAAAAATAAAGTCAGGATTTAATGTTAATATTTTTTATTAGTAAAAATATTTTGTATGGCTTATTTTCTAAAATCAAGTTTCTCAAGGAAACATGATTTTTCTGATCTAAATTCGTTTAAGTAACATGTTTTTATACCAAAAGAATTATTTTTAAAAGAAAACACTTAACATATAAAAGCATAAACAATTATTCCTTTAATAAGATGTTTCCTATTATAGCCACTGAAAAATACATCTGCTGCAAGGATTTTTTTTTTTTCTGAATACCCATGTGCATAGCTCTGATTAGAGGAGGTAAAAGATGCACGTCTCCTTCCAATAGTGAATTAGATCCGATAGATAGGGAGAAAGAGGATATTTTAATCTAGCAGATTTTATTATGAAAGCTCTAATAACTCTTATTTTTTTAAAGAAAATACTTTAAAAAATATAATTCTTTGCTTCACTCTCTGTGTTATTGATTTCAGGAAAAAAAATACCTGAAGAGCATTTATCTCTAGTAGTAATATTATGATTATTCCACAAACATTTTATATCAACATCACCTAAAGAATAAATTTTAACAAGCATTCGTTTCATAATTTTTCTTCCATCTAGGTTTTGCTTACATCTGCTGTAAATAGTCTTGCTCAAAATAAGTCCCCAAACGTTGCAGTATATTTATAAAGTAAGACCAGAAGGTAACGATCAACCCAGGGCCTTGGTTTCAACCTTCACTCTATGGTCCACTTCTGTCCCTGTTCAGGTGCACACCTTTTTAAAGATCATGATTTCAAAGTGAACTTTAAGAATGAGGCTCTTTACATTTAAATTTAATTTTAAAAAGATCTTAGCACCACATCTGTTACAATATTTTAATTAATTTTCTGTTCATTTTCAGGGCCACAGCAACACACAGGGGCCAGGTTATTTTCAAAGATGCGTTAGCCCAGCAGTTGTGTGAACAAGGAGGTAAGAGTTGTGTTTGACTTGTCTGTGTTGGTTGTGTCCAAATTACTTATGGTAGATCCTATATTCTATGACTAAGTAAGCATTTCATTACTATTACTTGATAAACTGCCTTAAAATCAAATTATTAACCAGTTTACATTCCTAATAATTATTTATTAAGTGACTGTTGATAAAGGTCTCTAGCCTCTGAGAAAACCCAAGTATGAACAAAATAAATCAAAAGAAAATTTATATTATTTTCATAGTTTTTCTAATGAATTAATGTTGGTTATCCTAGAAATACATATCTTAGTCATAATTTTAGAATTTAAAAAAGTGTATTCTGCTTAATTTACCACTTAAACTTGTCAACTTTGCTGAAATTTTTTCTGATTATTACTTTTTTTATGTAGAATTTATGGACTTCCTTCAACTGTGGGCTATTAAGAATTATGGGTAGATACTATATTTCTTTTAGATTAAAATTTACATAATATCAGATATGTGTGACAGGGAATCAGGCAACCTTAAATGATTTCTACTTTTGAATTATCTTATATACCTCCAGACTTTCTTCCAGACAAAACTCCAGATACATACTTACGCACAAAGCACAATAAACGCTGAAAATCAGAATCCGTGCCTATATGCAAATTTGCTCCTCCTACCTCTTGAGATTCCATCAAACTTTGTTTGTGTCTCCATAATAGTGTTTACCATTTCATATAGAATTTTCCTCTGAAAAGTGATGAATGCTGCCCTGAGACTGGGCTTCTCAAGTATAGGAGCTATGACTCAATGCATCTTGATTCCCCTGCAGCTGGCCTAGTGCCTGGCATATAAGTGCCACTCCGAAGTTTCTGGTGGAGAGAATGAATGTAAATTGGCCTAAGCATACATATAGCCCTTGATTGAGCATCTTGTGGATGAATGCATTTGAAGTCCATTGTTGTCTATGTTATGCTGTTTTCACTCATCATCATAGGCATAGGACCAATTTCTGTTTAGAATGATATTTCAGGGAATTTGTTAACTTAAGAATAACATTGAGTTTAAAGGATATGTCCACTAATTATCTTTCTGTTAAAGAAAATCTAATGGACTTAAAGAAAATAGAAAATTTACATACACACTCATGTACATTTATAGATACAATACACATATAATCAGTACAGTTTTATCTAATTAATGTGATAGTTGATGATTATTACTGGCAAACTTCTGATTGTTTACTTACATGATTTGATTTTCTGAATCAGAAAACTCTATAGTTTCAGACATACCAATATTCTTTGGTTAAACAGATTTTATTCTGTGATTTTTGAGTATGCAAATATTTAAAATATGCCTCTGCAAATAAGCTCAAGAATTCTATCACAATGTAAAATTTTTTCTAAACTATGAAAATGTTCACATTACTGAAAATATAGAATGCTGTATAGCAGTGAATATCAATATCCTGAAAAGTGTGTAATGTCAAAAAAAGTCTAATTTTATTAACATTTATCATCGCCTAAAAGCTAATTTCTTTCAAGCCTTGAATTTAAGAGTCTTTTCTATTATAAATGAATTATTGGGGCTGGATCCTCTAAAATGAAATGGGAAAACCAAGAAAAATCAGTGGGGAAAAAAATTCTCAACCAGCGAGAAAAAAAAATTGCCTTATATAGTAGTGTTGCTCGTGAACATGATTTAAATGAGGGTAGATGTGGATGTTATTAAAAGCGCTGCTCAGCCCAGGGTAGAAGGAAAACACTGAGCTTTTCAACAGCACCTAATACACTGAAATCATCAATTTAACCGAGATAAGATGAGAAAGAATTCTAACAAGACTGATGGCTTCCTGCTGTCAGGAAATAATAAGGAAAATAATTAGTGCTATAAACTGTATATTTATTTTGATTCTATCTACTTTTAATTAAAATATTAATTATTTCCTCAAATAAAATAGCAATTTTAACATGGAATGATTTTCTATGCATTAGATGAGGAATATCTAATATATTTACAAGAAGAAAAAAATGATAATCACTACTTACCACATCACAGGACCTTTCAATTATAACATATTCAGTAGGTTTGTTGATTTCAATTAAAAACAGTTCACACAAAGCATAATTTGTTTTGTGGAGCTTGAATAGGGATGTTATTACAAGATTTTATTGTATTAGAACACATACTAGTGATGTCTTAGGAAGTCTGTAGTCTTGATTCCTTTCCTTAGAAGATTCTATTGGAAGACTTTATTCTACAAACGTATAACCAGCATCTGGAAGGCTGCTGCACTAACTCATAGAGCTAAACGTGAGCATGAAAGTGAAAAGACACCCATTTCCTGTTCTTGAGGAGCCCAGAGGCTAGGATGTAAGTGGAAGATCCATGAACCACAGAGGTAGCTGAGTTGTCTGAGGGCCTTAGGGGAGCTAGTGCTGAAAGGTCTGCAGGGTTTAAAAAAGAGGAGGGAGTTTCTCTGTCTTCCTTTCCTTTCTCCACTGACCCAGCGTTGGTCCGGCCACATCACCTCCTCTGGGAATTGGTTGATAGCCTCCTCCCTGATTGCCCTGCTCCCATTTTCTTGGTGCCTATACAGAGCTGCCATAATGCACTTGATACAGTGGAAATATGATTTTATTATTTCCCTGCTTAAAATTCTTCCCTGTCTCAATTAGAAGCAGTAGTTTATCTTCATCCTAAAAAAATTCCCACTGCTTTTCATGCATTCAGGGAAAATCCTTTACATCTGGCTTCTGTTTGCATTCCCCACCTCATGTCTTGTCATCCTGTCACTTCTACCTTAAAACTTCCTGGATAAACCTCACTCCATCATCCCAGTTTTCTTTGTACCCTTCCCTTGAAGCCTTTTTTTGCTCTGGCTAATTCAGGTTTTCGGATCCTGCTTAGGTATTATCTCCTCTACCAGCCAGGAGAGGGGGACACCTGGTACATTGTGACTTGGGCAGTATCAAAGTTGTGTCTGCATTTAGACATGATTAAGAAGTGGATGTGCTTCGTTCTTGATCCATCAAGGTCCCCAAGCAGCCTTGTCTGATATTGTTTAGCAGGACAGCACCAAGGCCTGGCTGGGAGAACCAGCCAACACCTGGGTGTCAGGGGCTACTTTTCTTGAGGCTGAGGAGAAAAATCCAGTGAGCAGACATTTGTTTTGGATTTCAGGCTTATGACGGCTTTGGAGTCATAGAGAAGTGAATCAGGGTCTGTCTGTGGTGACCTTACTCTGCAGAGATGCTGGCACAGAGGACAGGCTCAGTAAATCTTAAAGGGAAGGGATCTTGTTGGAACAAAGGTTTAGGCAAGACCAGCTGACATAAAATAAAAGTGTAAGCTGGTCAGTATGGGGATATTTTATTTTTTTCCTCTTAAACTTATCTGTATTTTCTAATTTCTTACAATTAACTTGTAGTATTTGGTTACAGAAAAATAATACAAGTTCCCCACAAAAGTACAGATATGAGTTTCTACTTTTGAGGGGGAGGACTAGTTCTGCTGTGGCAGGTGGAGTGAATCATTTCTCAAGAACCACAGGAAAATTCTGAGCCTGGCTCTCTTAGCATGGTCTGTCTCTATTGTGTCATAATTATTTGTTTAAGTGCTCATTTCCCCTAAGTGGAGCTTTTTGAAGGAGGGAATCATGACTTAATTTTTTTGTTGTTTTCTTTAACATGTAGTAGTACTTGGCATAAAGCATACACTCAATAAATGCTGAATAATGGACTTAAACATTTTATAGTTGGAAACTCACTACCCTTCCTAAAAAAAAAAAAAAAAAAAAAAAAAAAAAAAAAATTGCAGGACACTCTGAAACAAGGTGATACCAAAGCAATGTTTCTTACACTGACTTCAGTTGCAAAATGTGTGTATGCTGCCATTTAAAAATCTGAAAATCATTCACAGATTTTCATTGAAACTCTAGTGAATTCCCTTGAGGCCAGATTCAGGGGCAATGATCTCAAGAAAGTTCACTTGACAAAATGTAAGTAGCAGGGTTAGAATCCAGATCTCAGGACTCACAGACCAGTGTTGATTCCATTACAACAAGTAAAAATTTAATAAATTAAATTTAAGAAATTAATCACTGAAAATCTTCAAGAACCATGACCTCAGTAAACAAGATTATCACTACTGCCTAAACTGCCTGAAAACCTAGGGAGCAATGAACCCTTTTTGGAGCCCTTAAAAATAAACCACAAGCTTAAGGCAAAAGCTTCCTCTTGTGAGGCTGCTGTAAGCACGTCAGCATGGCTGCTACTGGTCTAGTTGTGTGCACAAATCACAGGCAAGGATGAGGCGGGGAGAATAATGGTGTACGTGTATGTTCATGGGCGTGTGAGCTTCTTGGCATACCCTTTTCAAACACGCACATTGATTATTTAGCAAGGCCAGATGGCAGGCTTAGCGGCCTGACAGCAGTCATGCCCTGTGGTGCCCCCAAAGGGTGCATGCCATTTATAAGCCACGCTGGAATTCTCTGTTGTTGGGTTGATGGAAGTGGCTATAACCAAAGGCAAATGCTTTATGTCAGGAGGAAAGGGGTCAGGCTTACAGCTGGTGCAGAAAACCTTGGCTGCTTTATGCCAGCCTCAGCAGATCTTGCTGTTCATCGTCCTCAAAACAGTGAGTGGTAGAAAGTGAGCACGTATTCTTCAGGGGCCGTTGCATCATGGTGGTTGAGAGTTTTCTTCTTCAGACCCCAAACTCTTTGGAATTTTTGGGTCATTTGTATCAAGGATTGGTCAGTTAACTTAAACTATGAGAGGAGAGGGAAATGTTTAATAAGTAAATTCATAGAGTGAATACGGTATTTAATTTACTTAGATGTTTTTCAACACTGTAAGAGGACCTTTTAGGGCTTGGGTGTGGTTCAGTGACAGAGTGCTTGCCTAGCATGCTTAAGACCCTGGGTTCAATCCCCAGCCACGCCCCCTTCAGGTACCAACCACCAGATAAATAAAAAGAAAATAATTTTTAAATGGGGGTTTTATATCTAAATATTACACAAATTATAGATCAGATTTGCCAAAATCTTCCCTTGGCTATATATTTATTACTTAATAGCTTGTATTATTGCCTTTCCAAAACCCTGAAAGGCAAAGTCTTTATTAAATCAGCCTTGTTTTTTTCTTCAGTAGTCAGAATTAGGTTTTGCCATATCTACTTTAATTGTTGATGGGAAACAAATAATGGGCTTCACTTGAATTTTCACAGTGTTAAAACATTTGCTAGTCAAAGACATCTGTTTTCCCCATGGCTATTTTGTAGCTTGGATTTCAGTTTAGCAGTTACAACTCCTGTTCATGACATCCCTGGGCTTTGCAATTTACACACCAAGAGAGCTGAATTAAGAGGCTCAGGGAAAACCATTCGGGAACCCCCCAATCTTGCTTCAAGGTCTCACAAACTACCCAACAAGGGAAAGAATTAAAGCCCTCTTGAGGCTGTGGCAGGCAAAAAGTGTCCCTGAGTGATCCTGAAGACAGACAAGATTAAGGGGAATGACAAAGAACTCAGTTGCAGGGTTGTAGTGGAATTTCTTGCTACTGGCCCTGGGTGGGTCTGGCTCTTTTTTAATTTCCCGAAGAAGGGTGTTTTGGACTGGTGCTGTTTATTCCAAGGTGATTGAACATAGATTTAAACACCCTTCTCTTCAGTTCTGATGGCTGTATACATTTCCACTTGACAGCTTTATCTAGTCTAAAGTCAAAACACCAAGATTTATGCCTGAGAAGGATCTGACATTGAGTTCTTTTGAATGCCTATGGAAGTATGCTTCCCATTCTTGCTGCTACATAATCCTCTAGATTTCCTCCTAGTTTGAAGGACAGAACCTAGTTTGGATCTAATTACTTGGGGGAGGGGAACAAAGGTATTGTCAACACACATGAATCACAATTTTATTTCGACTTGTGAACTATTATTTCCTGCAACTTATTAATCCAACTTTATGTTCAATGCACATGTGAAGATGCAGTTGTTTCATATAATAATTACTATATATTTTCACAATCTAGTTTTTGAGAATTGGAATGTACTAATATTAATTAGCACATATTAGAGTATGTCCCCAGGGGGCATGTGTGGAAACTAACAGAACTGTGGGAATTGTGTGACAATATAAAGCAGTTTCATATCTTGTTCTTAAGTAGCTTATAATAGACATACCAGTTTAAACCCAGAAAAGAATAATCAAAACACATTTACAGAAAACATAAACTCGGTGGAAAAAACATTTCTCCCAGCTCCTCTGAGGCCTTGCTCCAATAATTTTGCCCTCTCTTTCTCATAGCTTCAATATCTTGCTGCTCAGGGACCCCCTTTCTGCTCAGTGCTTAGACACACTAATGCCAATCACTACTTGCAATAAGAGTGTCATCTTTGACTGCATATATCCCTCTGGCCATGTTTCTCACTGACTCTCCATCTTTTTGAAAGAGCACTGCATGTTCCCAGGCTTCAGTCCTAACCCTGCCATCTGGCCTCCACTGCCAGCATGCTATTGAAACTGACATCCTCAAGGTCACCACTAATCCACTAGGATGCCAGCCAATCCAGGGGCCTCTAGTCCTCACCCTGCCCGACTTGCCCACCCTTTCTCAGTTTCATCGTGGGTTCCTCTTCTTCCCACATTGTGCGTTCTGGGGCTGGCAGTGAATCTGTCCTTGAACTTCTTATCATACTTTTATATTGTCTCTGGTGATCTCACTTGGACCTATGGATTTCAACTCCTGAACTCCATCCATTTGCTAGGTGCTGAAAGTCAGTAAGGCAAAGCAGTTGAGAACATAAAGTTCAGAGCTATCCCTGGGTCTGAATTTCTACTCTAGTACTTTCTGACTCTCAAGTGTCTTATGTGTAAAATAAGGAAAATTATAGTATTGATCTTTTAGGCCATCCCATTCTATTCCCAAGGGCCTGGACAATATTTTATGCCTAGAAGGAACCTGGTCAAGTTGAGGATTGACTACCATAAGGAAATATGTAGCATCGTGGTTAGCACAGACTGTTAGCTGTCATCACTACTTCTAGGCACTTACATTTAGATGTCCTTTTGGTACCTTGAATTCAATAAACTGAACTTTGCTTTCCCCCAAATCTGCATCCCTTTATGGCACTGTGTTTAGTGACTTCATAAATAACCTAGATACTAAACAAAAACCTATATAGCATTTTTTGCTAGTTCCTTTCTTCCTTGCATGCCTATCCCAAGATGTCTAGATCAGTTTACTTAATCTTACTATCTCTGTAACTAGCCCTCTTCTTCCCATGCTTAATGGCTTTGGTGATGGGCAGTGCAGGCCTTCCATCCATCCATTACGTTGCTCCTAGACACAGACCTCATGTCACTACTCCCAGTCTGAAATCCTTTAGCTTCCCCAGTTGCCCCTAGCTTAGTCTATTATATAAGACCCTCTCTGAACTATCCCACTCTCTTCCTCTTCTTCTTTCTCCTCCTGCTTGGTATCTCTCTCCTGCTTTTATACTTCTGAATGTTGTTTAAAAGTCATGTGTGCTCAGGTTTCAGGTCAGCTTCCAGCTGTTCTTCCTCTCATCTGTCCCATTTATGGAAATGTATTTCTTCAGTTCTAAAAGGTCTAGAATTTTTTTTAAGTACACAATTGCACAGCAATTTTTTAAAAATTCACCAACAATTCAAATGATATATTGTTTTATATTCTGGTTATTCACTTAAAATTTTTATTCACATCATAGGTAATTTTTTTTGAAAAAAAATGTATGGCTATCTGCCCCGACAAAATGTGGGAATGGGCATGGTAAGACAATGCTTCACAAGTTTTAGTCACTAAGGTGTCATAATTGACAGTTTGTAGTAGAATAAATCTTATCTGAAAGAGTTTTCTATTTCCAGATTTTTTGTTTTGCTCCTATTCCATTTATTTTAGAATATGACAGATGATCAGTTGTTACAAAACACAAATCAAAGTGGGAAATGAGAGAGGGTGGGAAGAAAAAAATAATTGCTAATGTTGCTGGTTCGGTGGGTGATTTAGCTGTCTTTAAACATTAAGTAAGCTTTTATACTAGTCATAAGTATATTCCTGAACATAGGGAGAACTATTTTCACTCTAAATTTATAACATTTTTGGAAGCCTAATTATCATACTTGAAGGTCAAATGGTGCTTTATTGCAATAAAATACAAAAAAGTAATAAAGAAATTATTCCTGGGGAGATGAAAGTCTAGGTTCATAGCTCATTAAATACTAACTTCACAGACCATGTCTAATTTGTCATATTTAGGTTTGGAAATTTAATACATTTGAATTTCAAATTAGGTGAAGAGATACCTGAGGCAAAAGTACCTAGGGCCTTTGAATTCTAAAATGATTCAGGAGATATAGTTCCTGTAACATAATACCTATATTTGTAAGAATTTTCTGTCATCATAAACACACACGCACACACACACACACACACACACACACACACACACATGCCTATATAACTTACTTGACTCAAAGGCTGTTTAAAGCAGTGATCAATAATAGTAACACAGGGCTCATTAACCACTCCTCCAATTTGTTTTTAGTCATCCTTTTCCTTTTCTTCCCATTGTGTTGAAATCTCAATCCTTGCAATGACTGATTTGTTCAACAAGTTGTCTGATATTTATTAGCACTACTGTATTTTATAGTCACATGATTACTTTAAGGTTTCCCTCTGAAATAAGTCATTTGCAAGAAAAGCACATTTGTCAAGAGAACAACCTTTGAGGGAATTAAATATAACCTCATTTTATCTGATGTGCCCATTCTAGACTGCTGTGATTTCATGAGATAGTGGTACGCTCAATTTTTAAAAGCACATATACAAATTTTATTTCTCTTTATGCCCCACATTGTCTTTGAGTGACTTAGTTTTCTTCCATGACTCTCCTCCCTTTATTGTAACAGTGATTTCCTAATTGTTTCTTTGTACAGATCTCCCTCATAGCTCTAGTTCATCATTGTCCAGTAGAAGTATAATGTGAGCCTAGGAGTAATTTAAAATATTAGAGTAGTCACATATAAAAAAAGAAAAAAAATGAAATTAATTTGATTATATATTTTATTTAACAAAATATGTAAAATATTATACATTTCAACATAATTTAGTCAATATAAAATTATTTTTTTAAATTAATTTTTATTGTAGGTTGTTCAAAACATTACATAGTTCTTGATATATCATATTTCACACTTTGATTCAAGTGGGATATGAGCTCCCATTTTTACCCCATATACAGATTGCAGAATCACATCAGTTGCACAACCATTGATTTACATATTGCCATTCTGGTGTCTGTTGTATTCTGCTGCTTTTCCTATCCTTTACTATCCCCCCTCCCCCCTCCCCTCCCCTCTTCTCTCTCTACCCCCTCTACTGTAATTCATTTCTCCCCCTTATATTTTTCCTCCTTTCCCCTCACTTCCTCTTGTATGTAATTTTGTATACCCCTGAGGATCTCCTTCCATTTACTTGCAATTTCCCTTCTCTCTCCCTTTCCCTCCCACCTCTCATCCCTGTTTAATGTTAATCTTCTTCTCATGCTCTTCGTCCCTACTCTGTTCTTAGTTACTCTCCTTATATCAAAGAAGACATTTGGCATTTGTTTTTAAGGGATTGGCTAGCTTCACTTAGCATAATCTGCTCTAATGCCATCCATTTCCCTCCAAATTCTATGATTTTGTCATTTGTTAATGCAGAGTAATACTCCATTGTGTATAAATGCCACATTTTTTTTATCCATTCGTCTATTGAAGGGCATCTAGGTTGGTTCCACAGTCTTGCTATTGTGAATTGTGCTGCTATGAACATGGATGTAGCAGTGTCCCTATAGTGTGCTCTTTTTAGGTCTTTAGGGAATAGACCGAGTAGGGGAATAGCTGGATCAAATGGTGGTTCCATTCCGAGCTTTCCAAGAAATCTCCATACTGCTTTCCAAATTGGCCGCACCAATTTGCAGTCCCACCAGCAATGTACAAGAGTACCCTTTTCCCCACATCCTCGCCAGCACTTGTTGTTGTTTGACTTCCTAATGGCTGCCAATCTTACTGGAGTGAGATGGTATCTTAGGGTGGTTTTGATTTGCATTTCTCTGACTGCTTCAATATAAAATTATTAAGAACATATTTCACATTTACTTTTTGTATCAAGTCATATGCATATTTCATTCTTAGAGTGTATCTCAGATATTGGAACACTTGATCTGTTTTAAGATTTCATAAAATTTACAGCTCAACAGTAACTTTACAGCTGAGCATAGTGGCACACTCCTATTATCCCAGCAACTCAGAAGGCTAAAGCAGGGAGATCACAAGTTTGAGGCCAACCTTAACAACTTAGCAAAACCATGTCTCAAAATAAAAATTAAAAAGACTGAGGATGTAGCTCAGTGGTTAAGCATCTCTGGGCTCAATCCCTGGTTATAAAAAAAATTAACTTCACATACCTACTTATTCCATATCTACTTGAAGAGGCCTTTGAATAACTGAATTAAGTATCAAAAATATCATTTTCCTTTAATATCTACATCCACTTTGACAAAATTTGTTCGTTTTTTAGAAGACCACATCTATCTTTGATGCTAAAGCATATATATACATATATATGTATAGAATAGACATACTTTTGAAATTAATATATATTTTCAAAAGTATGTCTATTCACGTGAATTCATTCACTTTTATATTTACTTAGTATTATTAATTTAAAAATCACAAGCATGTTGCAAAAATTGAAAAGTTACTCCAAAATTATTTTCAAAATTTTCTTGGGGTTTTTGCAGACAATTTAGATGCTAGGACTTACAGTTAAAATCTCCAAGACATTGATTCATATAGAGATTCTGACCATGGAAATATACAGAGAAGTGTTCCTCTGGTGAGCAAACTCCAGGGGGGTAACAGGCACTCTGTTTCCCAACCTTAGAATGCCCTGCAGTTTCTCCTAGGAACTAGTAAAATAACTAAATACATGTAGCAATGTCTAGATGCTATGGCAATTCCTGCATGAGAAGGCTCTGTGCTAGAGTCTTCTCAGACTTGACCTTGATGTCAGGCACACAGCTCCTGGAAATAAAGGAACTCTCTTATTAGACAACCACAGTGTTTCACTGAGCCTAAACTTGTCCACATAACAATAACTTTATATGATGGACTTTCTTGAGAGCTACACAAAGCTCCTAACATTGCACATTGCAACTTAGTACGTAACTGAGGAATAAGCTCCATAATGTTGCTAAGTTTGTAACCTGCCTAATAATACAATGAACAATATGTACTAAGAATGCCAATGACCTAAAGTAACCTATTGACATAAATAAAGCTGGCAACTTGGCCTCTCTGCCATCTTTCCTGCCTCTGCATCTTGTTTCTGTGTCTCCTTTAATTTTCCTTACAGATTCATGTTAGGAATCTTAAATGTTAGGAAATCACTAAATCATTAAAAATTTGTGTTGTAGAAGTTAAATTTCAGCACAAATTCCCTTACTTTTCCTGTTAGCTTGCAAATAAGCTCTTACTCTCCTAGAAGATTCCAGCTTAGCTTGTTCATATTCTGTGCTGATGTTGGTGAGAGAACATATATCATTATGTCATGTTTTTGTCTTTGTTGTGTAGTTGAAGAGTTTTTCCTTTTGTTTCAAGAACATCTTCAACATAAGTGAATCTTTGTGAAATTATCCTACAACTTAGTCAATAAACATTAGCACAAAACACAAGAATAGCTTTTGTGTTTTTCAAGATTTCTGTATTATTATTCAGAAAATTTGACAAAATTTGTTCATTTTTTAGAAGACCACATCTAAAAACAATTATACCCATACTTTCTATAGAATCTGCTTCAAAAAACTGAGTGCAGTTTTTTTCAATGTGCAGTAAGACATGAAGCAGTAATACATACATGGATCTCTTTTTAAAATGCTGTGATGTTTGAATTTTTTCCACATTTTTATTTTATTTTTTATTTATATATAACAGCGGATTTTTAATCTAACATAACTTAACTACTGCTCTTTGTGTTAAACTAATTTCTTCTTATCTAGCTGAACTTCTTTTTTTGACAGATAGGAAAGATTTAAAAATGTCTACATCGTGAATTATAATTTTTAAGCAGTGAATTGATGTTTTTTCATGGTGAATTGATGTAGTAAATTGTTGTAGTGAGTTGATGTTTCTCCTTTGAGGAAAATAAATGAGCAAAGTATAACTTGGGTAGTGTTCTGCTTCTCCATACTCTTCCACAGTGCCCTTTCTTCACATGCATATTTGAACCTGCCATCTTTTATTCATAGAATGTTCCGGAGATCATCATGTGTTTTTGGTTAAGTCCAAAATTCTTAACATTTAATTGCATGATCTTGTCCTCCCAGTATTTCCCATTTTATCTTATCTAACCTGCTCAAGCAGTCATTCAATCATACTGAACTCAGGGTTCCCCCACCCGGCCCTTCTCTCTGACTTCTCCATGGCTTTCTACTCTTATTCCAGAAAGCAACAGTTCCCTTGGCACCTCCTGTCTTCCTCCTGCTAGTCTTTCAAAACTCAGCAAAGAAACTATCTTCTCTGGAACCCTCTCTTGATGCTCCTCTTCTCCCCATCCTCCTGGGTGTGACATCTCTCCCTCATCCCCTCTCCCTGCCCTAGCAATCCCCGCCCCCCGAACACTATCATAACGCTTATTACACCCTACTACACTTGTCCCCACCAGGCAGTGAGCTCTTTGAGGGCCAGGATGGTACTTCTGTTTCCATTTCCCTAGCAGAGGCCTGGTATGGAATAGGTGCTCAGAAAAGGTTTTGACCTGTTCATTAACTATCACATCATATATATTGTGTGCTTCAAGAGTACCTGATGAAGCTCATATAATAAATGACTGTCCTGTGCAAAAAGGGTTCTATCTTCATTCTAGGAGGAATCTATTATTTTTAGATGTAATAACTAGAGAGTTGGCCATCTTTATTATTATTATTATTTGTAAACACACCAAAAAGTCTCTAGACTTTGATTTGTTAAGTTTTATAATGGCATTTGTGGTCGTTCATTGCTGTATTTTGCTCTTGTGGCTAATCAGCCATCTTTTCTTTTTCTCTCTTGGTCCAGCTCCAACAGAGGCCACTACACATCCACATCTAGGTAAGTGTTTAAGACTCTGGTGTCATTAACCTATTATTTGATCTGCTTGCTTGTCTCTTCTGGTTATGTGGGCAGGTGTTACAGAGGTGAGAAACTCTTAGCCCTTCCTGATTCACTGATCATCCACTGAAATTTGACTCGGGTCCCAGCTGTGCCTGAAACCAGAACCTCCCCGAGGCAGTGATCATGCTGCCCAGCTGCCAGTTCACACAGGAACTTTCATATCTGCTAGTCCCCTCACTCTCTTCTGTTTCTGTTCAGTGTCAACTTTTAGCTGGGTGTTTGAGTGACAGATTTTCCAAAGAGCTCCCACCCATCAGAAAAACTAGAGCATGGAATCAGTGGGCAAAACAACAGAGGTGGAGGAGCTGATGTCATTTCTGATGTGAGATCTCTGCTCAAAGAAGTAGGTTGAAAAAGAGAAATAATTTGGTCCTTTCTTCAAAAATTAAAAGAAAACTGTTTAAGTACTATCTACTTTTTAAAAATGCTTACCAATGCTTTCATAGTATCCTGACCCAGTGGCTCAAAGTTCTCAGCATGAGGTTGTATGGTCGTTAGAAGTACAGATTCTACCCAGCGGCTCAGGAGGCTGAGGAAAGAGGCTTACGAGTTCAAAGCCAGCCTCAGCAACTTAGCGAGGTACTGTCTCAAAACAAAATATAAAAAGTGCTGGGGATGTGGCTCAGTGGTTAAGTACCCTGAATTCTATCCCCAGGACTAAAAAAAAGAAGAAGAGTTACAGATTCTAAGGCTGGGAGTGTGTCTCAGGGGTAGAGCACTTATCTAGGGGATGTGAGACCCTGGGTTCAATCCCAGAAACACACACACACACACACACACACATATACACAACAAATTCTGGAAACAAACTGCCTGGGTTTATCTCCTTTCTCCACTTGTTAACCATTAGCATCAAAGTTACTCAGCCCCTCTGTGCCTCAATTTCCCATCTGTACAATGGAATTCATAATAGTACCTACCTCATAAGGTTGATAGGAACATTAAATGCATGTATAAATTGTGTCGTAAATGATGCAGTATTATATGGAAATAAATAAATATATGAAGCAAGACCTATCAAGGCTTACCTATTGCCTTTGTAAAGTCTCTAGAAAACAAGTGAGTAAGAGTTAATTTTTTCTTTTGAAATTTGTCAGTGAGGACTTATTTTAAAGCAAATTTCCTACACTATACAATTTAACAAGCATGAAAAGAAACCATCCTAGCTAGGTCAGCCTTTTCAGATGTCTCGCACTGTAGGCCTTCCAGACAGGTCAGCTATTTGTCTCTGGGGCTTTTCCTTTCAACCTATAAACCCAATTAATTTATTTTTCTCTTTGGAACGCCTGCCTTGAGTAGCTCTACTTTTATGTAATGCTACAGCTTGGGGCTCCTCTTATTTGGCAGATGAATGTAAATGCTTAGAAGCATGCCTTCTGGTAGCTGAGAACCAAGACAGGCTGGTGACCTGCAGTGGCGCAGTCGAGTGCTGGCCAGGTTGGGAATCTGAGAAGCTGAACCCTGTGGGCATTTTAGGCCCAGCATCTAATGGCTCAAAGGAATCATTAAACCACCCCCACGCATGGGAGTCCATCAAAGCACCCTCTCCAGTGTATGTCCACATCCCTCCTGTTCTCGTGCCTGAGGCTTCCAGCCTGAGAACCAGTGATGTCGGTAGCTGACTCACTGGTCTCTGGGACTTCATTATGTGCCTGCCTGCTGGCATAGCTGGCATAGGGGGCAAGGACTGCCACAGGTGGGGCTGTCACCAGAGAGAATTTGAAAGTATGCTTTTTGATATTTAGAAGAGACTTGAGCTACCCAGTGAGTTCAGAGAATTACATCTGAGCAATCCTCCTCCTCCAACCCCACAAAACGGAAGACATTACCTTGGAAAACAATGAAAATTGTGGGGGTTTTTTTGTTATTGTTATTTTTTAGTACTTCTTATTAATTGTTGATGAATTTTTTTAATTTTATATATTTGTATATGGTGCTGAGAATCAAACCCAGTACCTCACACATGCTAGGCAAGCACTCTACCACTAAGCCACAATCCCAGCCCTTGTTATTGTTATTAATCAGGCAATAATGATTTTTAATTTTTCCAAAAGGCATCTAGGCATCTGTTAATTAGTTCAAACAAAATTATAAAGACCTGGAGTACTTATATTAGCTGAAGCAAAATTCTTAAACAAATCATGGGAATCAGATGAGAGCATTGTTAAAGCACTAAGTTTTTGCACCTTGATCACACTTAACACTGGAGCTGGCCATGACATTGTTTTGTTGTTGTTGTTTCTTTGTTGTTTTTGCCCACCCTCTCTTTTCAGTGGAGATGTGTACTCTACAGTTTATGAAAACGTTCTTTGATCTTGACATACACAAGAGCCATAAGCTCAAAAGTGGGTATTTAACACAATCTCTAGGGTAGTAATAATGTATTTAAAACTATTTATGGTTCCCTGGCATTCTCCTGACTTTTAAATTAATGTTATTTGGGAATTTTACTTATTCATATAATTTCTCCTATGCATTTCTGACGGGGGAAATGTTAACAATTTGAAGCACACTAAATAAAACTTGAGTAAATGTGAGCAACGAGAAAGCAAGGGCATGAGGGATAGTACGAAGGAGAAGAGAAAGTGGATCAGTAAATACAACAGCTTTAGCTGACAATATATAGAACATTCCATCGCCTTTCATGTTTTAAAGTGAGGTATGTCTATACCTCAGGATCTACGTGGGTAGTCTCTTGGAAGACTTGCATGAGTTTGTGTCAGGACATGAGACGGGTCCTGTGTGGCCTCTCCTTATAGGCTGGTACAAACCCTGGCCTCCTTGCCTCCTCCTGCCTGCACAATTCAGGAGGTTTCTTTCTGGAGGCTTTGAGTTCCAGACTTGGGGAGGTCTAAATAGCAAAGCCTTTACCCTTGTCTCTTACTACTTTAGGGACAAAGCAAATGCAATTAAGTGCTGGTTTGAAATTCAATTTTAATACAAAATACTATTATTCTTCACAAATGTACAATGTTGACATTTTTATTTAGCTAAATTTATTGTTGTAGTATAATTCTTTTCTAAATATTTTTCTTTTCTTTTAGCTGAAATACATAGCGACAGCATTATTCTACGAGATGACTTTGACTCCTACCACCAAGTGGAATTAAATCCAAATATATGGTGAGTTACAGGAATATGCCTCATTTTGGTTTATTGCAAAAAAATGATGCTCCTTAAGGAGCAGTTAACTTAAAAGTAAATTTCTCTTTAGTGATAAGGCATTGGTGAGAATTGTTAAGCTATGCAATGGGCTTAATGTTGACTGTACACAATGCCTATTTCTTGACTTCATTCAGAACTGGATCTAGGTGCCTCTAAAATCATGGATGTGATTATATATTTGTTTATTTTTACAAGATCTTTACATAACTAATATTGTGCTATAATGTATCTAATGATTACATTGATGGCAAATAATCAAGGAAACCTTTTGTCTAAAATGACAAATGATTTGATTCAAACTTCCAAATAATTTCTAAGTTATTGGGTCACCTCATTACTTATTCTCCAGTGTTTCTTTAGAAGAAAGTTTCAAAAAGTGCAAACTCCCTGGGCTTTTGAAGACAAAGAAATAATGAATTCAAACTCAGTCATTAAAAACTGTTGCCTACATAAATTAATGCCTGACTTTGTTGGCAATTTGTCGAATTTTCGCTGACTTTGGAAGACTAAGTCTGTCAAGCCAGAACTACAATCATTCGCTATAATTTCAAAGACCATCTGGATTTGGGTTTTCTGTGATACTCTATGCTGCTGTATGGACAGTGAAGAGTTGGAGAATTCTAATGTAAACTTTCAAGTTACTGTTGGAAATCCAGCAATACTTGAGACTAGACAGAGAATGACCATTTCATGCTTGAACGTTAGCATATGGTATTCATGCCTGTTTTTGTTTATTTTCACTATTTTAACAAATACTTAGTAGTAACTATTTACATCAAATTAAAAAAGGATACAGTTCTCTCCACTAGCTAATAATTTGTAGAGGAGACACTAGAAAGACATTTTTTAAAGTTTATAACCTAGGGTGAAAATCAAATGTAAGGGCTAGGAACTATAGCTCAGTGGTAGAGCACTTGCCCAGCATGTGTGAGGCCCTGGGTTCGATCCTCAGCACCACAAAAAAATAAATAAATAAAATAAAGGTATTGTGTCCATCTACAATTATTTATATATATATATATATATATATATATATATATATATATATATATATTTTTTTTTTTTTTAAAAAAAGGAAATCAAATGTGATAGAGGGGTATAAATAATGTATGTAAAATTCCAAAAAAAGGAAAGGTGATACCGGTGGAAGGTTTTTGGGGACAGGGGCCCCTGAATTGAGAGTAGAAGATGACATAAAGATAGTGTTGGGACTTAAAACTAGGCAAGGCACTTCTTTGTTTTTTCTAGAAAGAAATATATGTCTAGATAGTGTAAATATAGAACAAACTATTATTAGACTAGACAGAGTCATAAAGTCTCATAATTTATGTGCCATTTAAGGAAACAATCTGTCAACAGAATGCTACTTTATGAATACATCCTAAGTATAAATTTCTTAAAATAAATTGAGATCTTTGTTAAGAAAAGGGAAAAAATATGTCTAAGCACCACTTTTTACCCAGGAAAAATTCTCTACTTCTCCTGACATTTGGCTTTTTTATATTATATTAATATAGATGTTATCAAATGATTTGTTTCTTTCAAGGCAAGTTCATTTCTGTCACACTAATTCATGGTCTTCAATGAGTTTTCTTGACAAATATAAAATGTGACTTTTATGTTGTTAAAATTCTGTTGTTTTTTAAATCAATAAAATGTGATTGATTTTGCTTCACCCATTTTCATGACTGATCTGATATGTGCTTTCTTGGCAAGAATTATAGATTTTATGTCCCTTTTACTTAAGTTATGAGTTTTCCTATTTTAGTTTTTTAAAAAATCTTTTTTTTAACCTTAAGATGCCAACTGCTTCTGTCTTCTATCAACTATGCTTTAGATTAATTTACTTTATCCCTATTGCCCACAGTCTCCTTCACTTAGCCTTTTGGGAATTAAAAAGAGAAACAATAACACCCTCATTATTTGAGAGATGACTTTGTTGGCCAAAAGGTGGCAGAGGCTCTGAGATCAGGTCATTCGGGTTTGATTCCTGAGGAAGGTGCTTGCTAACTAGGTTCACTGAGAAAAGTGAAAAGCCATTTTCCCTTGCCAAGCTCCATTTCCTTACAGTAAAAATAGGGCAAATACTGTCCTTACAGCTTTGTTTTGAAGATGGATGCATGTGCAAAGATTTGGGCCGAATGCCTGGGATGTGGTCATACTCAATGTTAGTCCCTCCCGCCCACCCTTCCTCTCTCTTGGCCCCTTCTTCTCTTTCCCTTCTTTGCTTCCTCTTTCTATTCCTTTCTTCCTCATTCCTTCCCTCTCCCTCCCTCCCCAGATTCTTCCTCCTGTGATGTATTTGTATAATGGACTATTTACCTCTTCTAAATCCCAACATGAATTTTTTTTTTAAAGAATCATTTTTAGAAAAATAGTCTTAATCTAATTTATTTGACCTCCAAGTCTCCCTTCATTGCATTTTCATGAAAAACAAACATCCAATCAAATATATCTATATTACATAAACTAAGAGACCTATATCAATGAAAATGGCATCATAGTAGAACCACAGAGAAAGGAAAAAAAGAGAGTCTTTTATGTGCCATTTAAGGAAACAATCTGTCAACAGAATGCTACTTTATGAATACATCCTAAGTATAAATTTCTTAAAATAAATTGGGATCTTTGTTAAGAAAAGGGGAAAAAAAAATATGTCTAAGCGGCACTTTTTACCCAGGAAAAATTCTCTACTTCTTAACTTGAACTTCTTAAAAATAAACATAAACTCCCTAAGGTCACAAACCAGTACCCAGTAAAATCATTTATACCAGTTAAATATTTGCAATAAAGCAGCAAAGTCCCACTTTATTTTAGAACATTACAGGCAGTTTTCACTCTCTTGAAGTCTGTTTTCTTAGTACATACTTTGTCAGAAGATTTTTGTCCCTTATAAGATTATCTTTGATTCTCTATATTCCACAGAAGCATCAGAAACATACTAGAGCTTTGTGGCAGTGTGGAAAGAGAATCCTTACTGCCAACCAACTCTGTCTCTAGGCCCTGCCACACACCACCAGATAGAAGCAACAAGTGCTAAGTGTGCTGCTTGGGGCCAAATTGCCATGGCTAACTACATCACCAAATGAATGTGAAAATGCTGAAGAAAATGTCCTGCTTATATAAGCATGTTTCTCCTGTGAGGTTCTAAAAGTTTCATATGCATTATTCAATTTGTAATTTTTATGGACAAGTAAAAAGAGAAATTAAGAAGCTAAAGTTAGCCAGGTATGGTGGCACACACCTGTAACCTCAGTGATTCAGGAGGCTGAGGCAGAAGGATTGCAAGTTCAAGGCCATCCTGGGACACTTAGTGAAACCCTGTCTCAAAATTTTTAAAAAGGGGTAGGGGAGCTGGGAAGGGGGTTTGGTAACGTGCTCCTGTGTTCAATTCTCAATACAGAAAAGAAAGAAAGAAAGAAAGAAAGCAAAGAAAGTTATGCTTATTATACTGTGTTGGAGAGGTAGGTCAGTTTAAAAATTGAATTATTCACTACTCATTTACTTCAATTAACCTCACTTCAGGAAATCAATTTTCCTTTTACTTCATGTAATCTCTTTAATATCCAAGTTTGTCGTCTCATGTACAAATGACTACATAAAAGACAAAGAACATAAAATGATAGAACTTTTACTGTGAACAAAGATAGTAGCTAAGTTACTCTTCCAAGTGTTTGATGGCAGTTGGATAGAACCAAGAAAAAAATTTTTTTATATCAATGCATTATTGAATGTACTGTCTACTACTCAACTATTTGAATTAATTTAAAACTTAGTAATTTTACTTGGTGAAAAGTTAATTAATACAAAAATATAAACAGTAAAAATGGACCTTTTTTAAAATATATATATATATATATATATATATATATATATATATATATATATATATATATATAAATATTTTACTTGTCAATGAACCTTAATTTTATCTGTTGATATGTGGTGCTGAGAATGGAACCCAGGGCCTCATAAATGCTAGACAAGTATTCTGTCACTGAGCCATAACCCCAGACCCCAAATAGGCCTTTTCTTTACACATGACCTGTACTCTTTTTCTCCACAGGCAACTGGTATAACAGTTTCTATGAGTCCTTCCACAAATTCCACAAATTGTTTATGGTTGCACAGGTGTAGTTAGGAATCTGTACACAAACTCACAAACTAGGGTATCAGAAAAACTCTTTTTACTCTTCCTTATGCAACTTATTTCCTTTTTATTGTAAAGTTGGTGGAAACTTAATTTCATTGAACTCTGATTTGCCTTGCCCCACTTTGGGGGTGTTTAAACTAACTTTCAGAGGCAATTTATTATTGCTAAAACAGGTGATAAGTGGGGTTGCACCTTTGTTTTCTAAACATTTATTCCTGCAGATATGCACCAAGTCCTCCTTTACCTCCTCTAGTCCTTGTTGACTGGTTCACACAGCCTTTGGTTCTGTCTTCACGTCTCTCACTATGTTTTGAGCCCTCATGAGGGCTCTGTGCCCTGAACCTGGGGCATGGGCATCTTTGTGATGCCATGTTCTGGTATACAGTTGTGCAACTGTGGTCCTTCTGCCTCCTGGGGCAGCACAGAGAACTTCCATTCTTTTCTCACAAATCTCTCCTAGGACTTTACTAGGAATGTGGCCTCTTATCTCTCCCAGATTTTTCTGATTGCCTCTTCGAATGAGAGCTAAGAAGCAAAGTTTCAAATGAAGAGAATCAACAAACCAATACAGTAGTAGCTCAGGCTTGATGGAGGGACTTTTCCACATTGGCTTTGCCCTGATGCTGGACCACATGCAGGCTTAGCCCTGGACACAGCAATCCCATGTGCCATTGAATCTCCAGGCTGAGAAGGAGTGCAGACGGAGCAACACCAGTTTATCAACAAGTGTGCTCAGCTGCACTGCTGAGATGGGGGGAATCAGTCACGTCCTAGATATGTAGTAATAACCCTCCAACCCCCTCCTCCAAAGATGGGAAGGAAAATCTCATATTACTAAATTTAGAAGAATGTCAGAACCACAGATACACTTTATGTTATGACTTTTAGTTTAAGCAGCCACAACTTGCACCTCAACTGCACTTTCATAGTTTCTTTTGTGAATTAAACTATTTTAGTTTAATATTTCATGTAATCTTTATTTTTCATTAAAAAAATATACATAAAAGCCCAAACCTGGACCATCTCAGATTCTTGTCAGCAGGAACATGGATAAACCGTAAAACAGCCACACAATAGAATTCTACTCAGCAGTGAATTATTGACACCTGAAACAGTGTGAATGAATCTCAAAAATATTATGTTAAAAGAAGGAAGCTAGACTTGAAATTCGAGTTTGTTCCACTTATATGAAATCCATAATAGGCAAAATTATCTAAAATGACATAAATTAGATCAGTAGTCATTTGGAAGATAAAGTATTGACTGGCAAGGGGCATGAAGGACCTTTCTGGGGTGATGATCATATTATATGTATCTTGAGAGAGTATGGGCTACATAGATAAGTGCATTTCCAAAACCCAAGATCTGTGTTTATGGCTGCATGTAAATTTACCTCAACAAAATTTCAACGATAAGAAAAGCAAAGAGAAAATGAAGAAATGGGTAATTTTTCTGATTTGTAACTTAGAGTGGGAAGAAAACTAAAAGGTGAATGAATTCTTAAGAAACAATTAAGTTTTGTGAAGCATCTTTACCCTCCAGGCAATTAGAGTCAAGGAGGAATCTTTGTTTTGCTTAAGTTATCCCTTTAATCCTTGTTTTCTGAAGATTACAGAAGGTATCCGGAGCTCTAATGTCACTAATGTTCTACAGGGAAACAGGACTATTAAAACACACAGTCATAGATGTCAACTAGAAGACAACAGATGTTTCCCCTCCAGCACAATGATGGAACAATAGTAATAGGAAGTGCGTCCTATTCAGCAGAGATCGGGAACAACAGGAGTTGCCCTCAAAAGGAGCATCTTAGATGAGTGAGCTATGATGCCAACAGAGACATGAGACATCAAGAAGAAATACACAAATTGTTCTCAGATCCTATGGTACATGAAGATTTCTGTCAGTTGGTTAGGATACAGAAAGCCCTACAATTTACAGCTTAAAGATCATAAACTCTGCTCTACCTGATATTCGCTTAAAAATACTAATTTGTTGGGTAAATTAGTATGAAAATTTGGTGATTTGGGCTTAATAATATTCTTTTCCTTTAAAAAACACGATTGTTTGGACAAAAAAATACAAAATTATTGAGATTTTTAGAATGAGGATATGTTATTCTAGCTGAAGCTTAATTCAGTGATTGCTTAGAAGTCAGGCAAACAGTAAAACCCCTCTGCAGTCTATTTGTATCTTGAAGCCCCGTCCCTCTCCATAAATAATGAAAGCATTTTGTAGTCAAGTGTGAGAACTACCATGTAACTAGGGTTTTCAGGGAAGAAGTAAGACTGATGAACAAATAGCTCAGGAAGAAATCATAAAAAAAAACCTGTTTTATCCAATTTTGTGGGTCATTTTCTCAGTGTAAGGAAGTCCCGTGGATCGTATGTCTGGAAGACAGTGCTAGTGGAAGGGGAGCATAAACCCCCCATTTTTTCAAGAGTAAGTTACTACTGTGACTAGATGAGAAAAGTAAGGCAACATAAATATTTGCCAAAACCTCGAATATATCATTGCATTTGAGGGTTTGGAATTATAATTTAATTTTTGGAGATTCATGGTGCAGTATTCTGATCCTCTGTGAATCTTTCTTTTCTTTTTCTCTTATTTCTCCCTCTTGATTTCTTTACTTCTTTACATTATCTCTCACTTTGTCTTCTCTTTTGTTAATATTTTCTCTTACTATAAAACTCACCTCTAACTTTCTTCTCTTGCTTCCTCGCCCTTCCTTTTACTTTTTTCCTCCCATGATGTAATTGCCCTGGGGAAAAGCTTCATCTACAATAGAAAGGTTAACCACAAGGCCCCCCACTAATAAAAGAAGGTATGAATTGGAGGCTTATTATTTCCTTCTTTAATCTGTGTTTTAGATGACAGAAACAAGAGCTCACTCACTGGAATTAAATGTCAAGTACATTTGAAACAGTGAGAAAATATTTCTTCAAGCAGCATGTCATAGAATTCACCATTGTGGGAGACAAGAATATTGTGTGCAGTAGTAGGATTTCAGAGGGGTTATTTTTAACCTATTTGTCATTGTACCTGTTAACGAAGAAGAGATCAAATTTTCTAACTCCCTAGTGAAATCAGAAGAGTTCTTTTACCTTCCTCAGTGAGAAGTAAATGAGAAGAATGAACTATAAATGGAGTTTGTCACTTTCAACATTTAAGGCATGTGTTAGCTCCTTTAAAAAAGAGGCATGACATAGTTGAAGGGGATATTATTCTCTTTCTTACACAGTGAACTTTCCTTGCTATTTTCTAAAAATTATTTCCCATTTACATAGAGAATAGGGTGTTTTGTGTTTATTTTTTTAAAGCTTTATCTTTCACTTTTTGAAAACGATCACATCAATTGCTTACATGTCATGACCTCTTGATTATAAAACATGGCCTCTTTATTATAGAATGTGATCAAAGGTTGAGTGTATTGGTTGTGGAGGTTGAATGGAAGGTGCAAGGATCATCGGTGTCTTTGATGAAGTCAGCTATTGCCTAGCTACCACATGACCTGCTGGGTCTCATTTACTTGGGTGAATTCACCAGTTCCTGATGTGGCCTCACTTTTCAAGTACACGTCAGATTTTGTCTACACATGATATGATCTACATGGCAGAGACACAGTATCTTTGGATCAAGAAGTTATAAGAAGTTTTTCTGATTTTCCCAGTTTTAAAGAACTTTTATGTAATTAGAACTAATGTTATAAAAAAATTTTAATATCTCTATACAGAAATGCTGGCGCATAGACAATTCTGGCTCACAGAATGCCTGATTGCTTCTTGCAAGGCTGAGTATAAGACATTGACCCCTTTAAAAGCAATAAATTAGGGATAGATAATACGATGTCCTCGGTCTTGGGGATAAATGGCATGTATCTCAAATGAGAATTTGATGATGACTGATGATCAGTGAATTTCCAGGTGATTAACTTGTTTCAGCAGAGTTCCTGACTGTAGACTGAATGATTCCACTCTGATCTAAAATGGAGTGAGTCATGTCATTAGACTACTCTTGAGAAAATAACATTTCGATTACTTATTTATTGTTATCAGGATGATGTCACCATCCATTCATAAATCTCCAGTTGCGCAAAGGAGTCCAATTTTCTCATTAATCCTCCTCCTCTTTCCTGTGTCCTGAAAGCCCTTCTGAGTCACTGCAGTATGTGGGGACCTTGGTCTCCAGGCATATTTTACTCCCGGTCTCTCTGTGCCTACTCACTGGGCAGTTGAGTTGTATTTTCATGCGTAATAGTGTGAGACTAAAGGTAATAGTTTTAAAATCAAGATAAAAGGCACAATTATACCTTCAGAAGTGCACTCTCTACTGCTCAAATGTGCATCCTATATAATTCTTTGGCCCAAGACAAAAACAGCCACTAAACTTAAAGAGAGGGGTTAGGGGGAGAGACTGACTTAATACAAAACTAACAAGCTTGTTACAGTGAAAAACAAAATACTGGTTCAAAGTGTTTCTTTTTCTTTTATGTTTATGGTTTGACCCTGTTTTTGTTGGTCAGCAAGTACCAGCCTTTATGCTTACGGATTCTTTTATGTTTTTGTTAGTAAAAAAGAGAGAGAAAATGATGTACACATAAAATATATTTTGATGAATTACCTAAGGATGTAGATAGCCAAAAGGAGTGCTGAATTTGATTCTTAGGTACTCAGTCCAGTGATTTCACACAGTGTTTTCTATGAAATCTGTTTCTCTTATGTTTGTAGTTTCATTACTAAAACAAAATCCTTTTATCCCATAAGTGAAAAAACAATTTTAAGAACAGTCATTGTGGATTTTCAAAATAAACTTTGACAGTACAAATTACAAACATTCTTTGAAATGCACATTTTTTTATAGAACTGGCATTTTTTTCTCTCTTACTGGCTGCATTATGGTACAGTGAGAACAATACTAAACTAGGAGTCAGGTTCTCTGTTTTATCATTTTAATGATGAGGGGGTAATGAGATGCAGTGATAGTGCAGGTCCCCTCTAACTTGATGATCTGTGACCTCAAGTAATAGATAAGGCTCATGTGGAACCCAAGCATGTGGTAAATAGGTTCAAAGAGGGTTTAATAAATTCATGCTTTGCATGGTCCTTGAAGATTGCAAGCATTTCCCTTGAAATGTCTTTTAATCATATTGTTTATGAGAGACTATATTTTGATGTGGGCAATCCCTATGATGTGCCTGTTTGTTAGATTCTTATGTTCTGTTTTTGTATATTGAGAAAAAAAGAGAAAAGGTTAGAGAAACATTCAGCATTTTACTATTAAATAGAGAAATGATTCATTTCTAATCCTTAGCCTGGGAAGTCACATTCCTTCTTAAATTGAAAAACAAAAGTCTGTTTATCTGGGATTATTTAAAACTTTCTTCTTCCCACACATAACTGAAGAATATGTTTCCTAACTTTACAAAGCCCATCATTTTCCTCAGAATGAGCTATATGAAAGAAATCTGGCTCTAAGGCCCACTGATTTTTTTTTCCTTTTTAGTAGAGAGGATTGAGCCTAGGGATGCTTTACCACTGAGCTACATTCCCAGTCCTCCCCCACCTTTTTTTTTTTCTTTTTGAGACAGGGTTTCTCTAAGTTGCCGAGGCAAAACCTCAAACTTGGCAATCCTCCTGCCTCAGCCTTCCATCATGGATTTAAATGTCACAGCAAACAGATTTTTTTTTTCTCTTTCTGAGCTTAAAGAAAATCGGTCCATTCATTATCCAGAAAATTGAACCCCAGTTCTCGGGAACTTGTGGAACTTTTCCATAGAGGAAAAATAGTATGTTAGACTTTTAGGGATTTTCTTAGAGGATAACCTTGGGAGTTAAATATCTTACTCCTCTCAACCACACTAAATCAAAGACATAGAGGCCTGAGAAAGTGAGGAGAATAGGGCAGAAGAACACGTAGCATTCAAACATTTGTGAAGTTCTAGAGTGATCCAGGAATTGTTGTTCTTGAAATTTGCATGCTTAAATCTGAAGGTGGTTTTTTTGTGTACTTTTTAAATCTTTTATTTTAATTTGTTTTTTATGACAGAAGAATGCATTACAATTCATATTACACATATAGAGCACAATTTTTCATGTCTCTGGTTGTACACAAAGTAAAGTACATCTGAAGGTTTTTAAAACACACCTCATAGTACTGACACAGCTCACTCTTCTCTTCTGAAACTCCATGTCCAACGGTTTTACTTTGTACTATCTTGTCTGTACGCCATCAAGATCATTGTACTCATCATGAAATTTTATTTATCTTGCCTTTTATTATAATGTGTATAGAAGTAAAATGTATTCATGTGTATGGAAGTAAAATGCTTCATTTTGATGATAGAAAAACTAGGAAGATTATAGTGTAGATGCACTAGCAGAAAACTCACTTTGATGGGCAGCACTAATAATGGTGCTGCACAACATTTATTTTAATGTTTAGTTGTGCAAATAAGTCCTATTTTTCTCATTAATCCTCCTCTTTCCTGTGTCCTGAAAGCCCTTCTGAGTCCCTACAGGATGTGGGGACCTTGATCTCCAGGAATATTTCACTCCAGGTTTCTCTGTGCCTACTGATTGGGAGTAGAATGGAAATGCACCTCGCTGCCAGTAGTCATGGAAAAGTCAGGGGAGATAGGTAGACTTAGAAGGATTCACACGGAAGCGTCATGATGATAGGCTGAGCTTTCCAGAAACCAGACTAAAGGCAAGCTGATTATTCCTCAGGGATTCATTCCTGGGCCTCTTCTCTTCTTTATATACCCTTTTCTCTCTCCTGATCCCTAAAAATATGCATTCCCATGTTTTCAACCAGATCCTAAACTGTCATATCAGTCTCATGAAGTTTTAAAGTTTGGCTAGTCATCTCCAAGTGTCAGCATTTTGTATAGTTTCCAAGTCCTATGATTCTCTAGAGTTGTACAGTCCTATATGATGGACACTGGTCACATATGAGTGTTGAACACTTGAAGTGTAGCTAACCTGAAGTAAGATAGGCTGTAAGTATAAATTATACCCTATAATTTGAAGGTATAGTGCAAAAATATAATGTAATCTATCAATAATAATGTTAAACTAATTACATGTGAAAATATAACAAATATATTGATTAAATGAAACATTAAAATTAATTCATTTTTTTAAAGAGAGAGAGAGAGAGAGAGAGAGAATTTTAATGTTTATTTTTTAGTTTTCAGCGGACACAACATCTTTGTTTGTATGTGGTGCTGAGGATCGAACCCGGGCCGCATGCATGCCAGGCGAGCGTGCTACCGCTTGAGCCACATCCCCAGCCCCTTAATTCATTTTTAAAAAATTTTTAATGACCATTATAAAGTTGAAAATTATGTATGTGGCTTACATTACATTTTTTACTGAGCAGTGATACTCTATAGTGAGTCTGTTTTTTCTCCATCCCCACCTTATTTCAAGGCACTGTTATATCTTGCTTGGGTTATATCAATAGCCCTCAGTCTTTTATACCTCCAACCCATCATTTGTTGGAGTCATTTTCCTAAAAGTTGGATTTGCAGCATGACTTTATAAATGGAATAATGGGAGTTTGAACCCAGTTCTATGATTTATTAGCTATTTAATGTTAGGTGATACTGTATCTAAATCTTAGTTTATCACCTTCTAAATGGGGATATAAAATATATAGGGGGTGCTGGGGTTGTGGCTCAGCGGTAGAATGCTCGCCTAGCACATGAGAGATCCTGGGTTCGATCCTCAGCACCACATAAAAATACGTAAGTGAAATAAAGGTTAATAAAAAATATATAGGGACAATTTTATATGAATTAATGGAGGCATTGCTTATGAAGCTCCTAATACAGTGCCTATCACTTGGGTAATGATGCACATAGCCCTTTGTTTTCTAGATTCATCCTTTGCCATCCTTTTACATGTACCAGTATGGTTCCAGCCACACTGACCCCCTGAACTCACACTTCAGCTCCTGTCTCATAATTTCTGCATAATTTGTGCCCTGATGCTCACTTTTCATCCTTGCTCGAGTAACTTCTATTTTCCCTTCAGGCCCAGTACTGGGGGCTTTGGAAGCCTTCCCTTCCTTTCCCGATCTGAAAGAAGTACCACCACAGCCACTCTATATTCTTGTTAAAAGGAGGAAGGAATCATGGAAAATGTCACAAGTGTCAGCATTAGCAAGCCCTGGGTCTCAATTGCAATTCTTCAGCTTCACAGCTGTGTGACTTTGAGCAAATTGTTCTCCTGTCTGAAGCCCAATTTTCTTATTAGTAAAATAAGGACAGTGATAACTTCTCTCTTCTAAGATTTAATTTAAACCTTTAGGACATGATAGAATGCAATAAATAGCTATCATCACATGTCACTGTTTACCTCTCTGAATTTCTGTCTGAAATGTGAATCCCTGGAAGAAAATGACAGTATTATATTGTTCTTTGTACCACTAAAGCTTAGTACAGTGCTTGTAAGTGCTTAACATACTTCTGTTAAGTACAAGAATGAATTAATAAATGATGAATGAATAAATAACACCACTGGCAGCTAAGAGAGGGTTGGATTTGACCACCTAGAGGGATGGGCATTCAGGGTAAATTAAAATAAATTATCTTGACAAACCCAGTCAGACTGGAAGAAAGGACATTTAAAAGACATTGGCAGGAAGCTGACATGTTTGTCCCATCAATCCTTGGTGAAACCATTGTTCCTCCAAGTAGCAACCCAGAGGATATTAGCTGGTAATTGTAAATCTTTATGATTCATCAATAGGGTAGCAAAGCCTTTTTAAACTTTTAGGTTTTGGAGATATAAAATAGCACAAAGAAGAAGCAAAAATCTAGAGGGGTTGGTGAAAAGAAGAGCTGAATCTATTTGGTTTTCTCTTGCATTTATTTTTTAAAAATGTGTCTCATAGCACTACTGCTGTTCCACAAAGTAGGAATTTCTCCAAACACATCCATGGTGTATTCACTGATTCTCTCATTCCTGGCTGTATTCCATCCACATCAGTACCACCTTTAAACAATATAAGTTATCTATATTCTACCTGAATCGTATTTAATCAAGACTACTGGAAGAGGAGGCCTATAATGCATATTTTATATAGATATTATTTTTAGGATATGGTTGATTTGGGACTGTGGATGAATATATAGAGATAGAAGATTGCAATAGAAATTTAAATAGCAGGCCTCAGATTTCATATTAACAGGAATACTTTGAGGTAGTGTCCCTAGAAGATATCTGATAACCATTATGAGATTTGAACATTGTTTTAATTTTCTCTGTTAAAGTTGATGTTTCTCTCAATCCGTTTCACAATGACTAGAGACCAAATAAGCCCCAATATCAGTAACATCAGATTCCCACTATAATTTTTGTTCTAAATCTCTGTATGGTTATCCCAACCATAATCAATTTAAAGAATTAGAAAACTGGTAGTATGAAGTTCCGGTAATGTAGCTCAGTGGTGGAGCACTTGCCTAGCACAGCATGAGAGTCTGAGTTTAATTTTCAATACACACAAAAAATTTCATAATATAAATCCTCTGGGAGGGAAGGATCAAATACAACATTTCTGAAGCAAATGCTGGAGTAAATGAAAATAGAGGAAATCCATGAGAAATTAATAATAGTAGTTATGACTGACACTTCATCCTTACTATATGCCAAACACTTGTTCTAAGTTCTTTAGACCTAGGACCTTAATAATATTTCTATTTATGAAGTTGTCCTATATTCATTTATTCATTCAAAAATACTTATGGGGGGCTGGGGATGTGGCTCAAGCGGTAGCGCGCTCGCCTGGCATGCGTGCGGCCCGGGTTCGATCCTCAGCACCACAAACAAAGATGTTGTGCCCACCGATAACTAAAAATAAATAAATAAATAAATATTAAAATTCTCTCTCTCTCTACCTCTCTCTAAAAAAAAAATACTTATGGAATACAGCATTCCATAAATGAACATTCCCTAAAGGAAGAACAAGAAACAGATTTGTTACTCTTTCAAAGTTACCACTATGTCTCTTTAATGTCAAGGACTTTATTAGATTCTTTCTTCACAGTAATCAAGAGAAGATTTCAATCTGCTACTAAGATTTGTAGTGCTATGAGATACATTTTAAATTCCATATCAGAAATTCTTTTCTTTTCTTCTGAAGAAATCAAACACTCTAGATATCGTTGAACTTCCTGTGCGGGAACACAGCTGAAAAGATCAGAATAATACCCATCATTTATTCCATATGGTAAAATTTACAGTAAGTACTTTCATTTATTTGTCAAGTTTGTACTTACTGCGCTTTTGCCTCTTGGCTTTCTGGGATACCTTCTCGTTTCACACAATTGTCGTCCTGCTTGAATGGGAGTTCCTGCTCCCTCTCTCTGAAATCAGCTAAGAGCTGCAAGGAATAATACCATGATCTCTGTCGTAAGTAAAGGGCGCAGTGCCCTTTCCACAGAGTTTGGCACCTGGAGTGTGAAAGTCTTTGGAAAAGTTCTTTCTGCATAAAATACAGCTCTCATGTGGCTTGAGGATCTGACAAGGGGAATATAGATCTTTCTACATGTTAGGTGTGTAATGATCACAGGTTGAAATGCCACAGTACAGAGCATTATGAACACTACCACAAATATACAAAATCAAATTCACACTGCATACCTTCAGTTTCTACTAGGTAGACATGAATAAATTTATTTTTGAGATCCTTCCCTAAGTTTTTATTAATACTTCATTTTATAGCAGTAAAACAGCTAACTAAATTATTTGCAAGGTTGATATTCTAACTTGGTATCCAACATTTCCTTGAATTAGAAATTTTGTATATTTCCCAGTAATGTGCACAGTAATATAAGGACTGAATATAACATCTGATTCTATTACTTTTAGCGTGGTGCCTTGTATAATGACAATCTGAGGACAGTTAAATCATTTACAATGACCGTATGCAAAAGAAAAATGTTTAAAATATGTAAAACAATTTTTTATTTCAGATCTAGATTTTTAGTTCCTTATATAAGTGGACATTACCTTGCTTATTTTTAATATTTGTGACCTCTTTTTTTTTGTATGTGTGTGGTTACTAGGGATTGAACTCAGTGGCCCTTTACCACACAGCTACACAACCAGCTCTTTTTGTTTTATCACTCTAAGATAAGGTCCCCCTAAATTGCCCAGGCTGGCCTGGAACTTTAGATCCTCCTGTGTCAGCTTCCCAAGGAGCTTGAATTATAGGTGTGTGCTATAGTGATTAGGTGCAAACTTTCTTGTACTGGGTATAATATATGTAATATGTAATCATTGATAATGCTATCTTCCTTTTCTAAGGGCCTACTATGAAATTGGTTCTGTACTCTGTATTTTCTGCATACCTTTATGTAATCCTCACTGTAACTGTATGATGTTTAAGTCAGCATTATTATCCTCATTTACAGGTGAGCAAAGTGAAACTTTGGGAGATTTAAGTAACTTCTCACCACTGCAAGTAACTGAAAGGATTGGGATTTATGTTCAAGTCTTTCTGGTTTCAGGTCTTCTGAACTTTGTCACCTTACCGTCTGTGAAATGAATATTTGAGCCGAATAACATTAACTATTATGCCTTTCCTTAACTAAGCTATACACCACATTGTGCTCCTTAGTTCTCAGACTGGGAATGCATTCTGTGTTCCTGCAGGGTTGAATGTAACAACTGTGAAACTGGAGAACAGTGTGGTGCAATTATGCATGGCAATGCTGTCACCTTCTGTGAGCCATATGGTCCACGAGAATTGGTAAGTATGTGCTATTTATGTACATTATTCCATTATACTATTTACTGAGCTTTTTGCCAAAAAAAGGCTCTCTTATACTCATTATTCAGATAAAATTTTGAAGTATTATTTATATTATGAATCCTGTTTCACATATCTCAAAATCATGAGGGATAATTTTATGGTCTATTTTCAAACGTAAAAAATTAATTCAATAATGAAATGGACAACATCAATGGATCTCATTAAACATAGTGCATCACTATAATTAGATGACCTTTAAAAATAAAAATATGATGATGTATGTTGTAAATGTACACACATATGTAATATATATAATTTCTAAATAACATGACTTTCTAAGTTCTTTTATAAAGACTTGCTTTTAAAATTGTCCTGATTTTCTCTTTGCAAGTCAAAGTGTTTGTTCTTCAAATTTATTACATTATTCTTAAACTTTCATTCCTAAACATGGAGGAACTTTGATAGATAATTTTTTTAAGTGAAAGAGTACTTTGAATAAATCAGATTTTTAAAAATTCTGGTTTATGCTAAATTACTTAGAGCTAAGTTACTTTTCTTTAATTTAGACTGATTAGCTGTTGCTTGCCAAAGATAAGTTCCTGAACCATATGTAAAATGAAGCATGAGCATTCTAAATTGAAAGCAATGAAACCCCTAGCCATCAGCATGTGGCTAATAAGCCTCTTGTTACTTGGTCCATCTCTCTTACACGATGACTACATTCGTCCTGAAAAAGGATATAAAAGCAGTGATATGACAGGGCTCAAGCACTTTGCCCCTAATACTCTTGTGGCATCTTCTCTGCTTTGTTTTTCTGCTTTTCAGCTTAAACTTCAATGCTTGTTCTCTTGTTTTCTCTTGTTCTCTTGTCTTCCTTTTCATGGGGCTTTTAGTAACCAGTTGTATTTTTCACCTGTGTCACACATTGTGTTTCACAATCATTGACTTTAAAAGTTGCCAAAAGGCTGACTTCCATGGCAAAGAGGGTGGGGGAAAAAAACCTAAATAGGCAATTAAAAGTCAATTTAGTTATCAAAATGTGAAAACCAATTAATTTTTGCAACATGGTTCTTATTTTATGCTGCTTGGATACCTCTTTTATGGCAATAGGTACATTTAATTTATTAAAGATACAAGCTTCAGAGCATTGATGAATTGTAGAGTTGTAGTTGAAATTAGAACACAAACAGAATTAATTGGATGTAAATTAAAAGAATACGTGCTCATAATTCAAGACTCATAGGTGTTATAATATTCTTACAGACACATGTGACTCCGATAGTGAAATTCTTCCTAGGAAAAAAAAAAAGGATTTTCTAGTACATTTTAAATAATGTTCCATGACTGAATTAATTATCTATAAACCTTGAAATAAAATTAAAGTTTTATCATAGTTAATTGAGCTTAGAGTAATTGCCTATTTTAGAAGGTGCCCCCATTCAGTAATGTTTCTAGAAATCTTGGCAAGTTCTTTTTGTTTCTACTGGTTAATAGGAAGTTAAAGTGTCTAACAATATCATGCCAGAATTTCATATTTCCATAGCATAAAAGCTGAAACATCTAGTTTATTTGATCCCATGTGTATTTAATTCTGGTTGTTTTACTATATCCCAGTTTACTGATATCCCAGTAGGCTAGTTTTGAATTACATGATATAATTAATGAGAGATTAGCCTTACAACTGAAAATGAAAATATTCAAAAATAATTATAATTATTTTCATCTGATAAATTAGAAAGAACATGTAGTTTTGTATTTCCAATGCATGTATTTCCCTAAGATGAATTTACTACAGTTTCAAAGGGAAGGGGATGAAAAGAGATTGAGAAGGATGAGATGACATCCATGTTTTATACTAGTGACTTCTAGTTTTCAATAATTTTGATATTGTATTGATACCCCCAAAGTAAAAATATATATTTCCATCCAAATTGTATTTATAGAAAGCAGACAAATCAAATGAAAAGTGAGAAATTCGGTTGTCCATTAACCTTATGTTTACTAAAATTAAAAATCTCCATGGTATGTCAAGACTGAATCCAGTCAAAGTTGTTGTTCACTAAGACTGATGAAAGATACCAGCTCTCAAAATCACTTTTTAAACAGCATGTTTTCTTATTTTTCAGAAATTTAATTCTTATTGATATTGTAAAACAACTATAGACCAAGAACCATGGTTGATTAAGTCTTTTTATCTTTTAAAAATGCCAACAAAGAGCGTCTCTGTGACTGGAGGCCTAGATCAGAAGTCTAGCTCCAGGGGGGTCTCAAAAGACCAGGTATGGCCACTTGCCCCAAGAAGTATCCATATAACAGAAAGAGTGGTAGTGAAATAGAAAAGAAAGATACTTTTAGTGTGGCCAACACTGGAAAGGACAGAGGTCTAGTGACTTAAGACTTACCTTTAAGGTAATGACAATTACAAAGGAGAGGAATTAGGGTGTGAGGTGAGAAGTATGTGTAGTTGGTGGTCTTGGTCCATAGTGATCTGGTTGATCTTTATCTCAGGTCTGGTCATGTAGAGTCCTGTTGGCATCAGGGGAGTCATTACTGTTGCGGGTAGGAGGAGTTTGGGATCCCATCATGAGATGTTTGCCTGCAGAACTTGCCATTCCTAGAAATTGAGATAAATTGGGGAGAAGAAATAAGTCAAAGAAAGAAGAAGTTAGAGGAACAAAAGGAATGATTTAGGATAATGACTGGGTCCTCCTTCAGAAGGGCAAAAGGGAAGAGGGAGTGAAGAACAATTTCAGAGAAGCCCCCAGTACATCAAATTTAAATACATAGTCATTTCATGTCAATAAAAGGCAAAGTCAGTCAGATGTGGTAGCTGCTATTTGGGGGGCATTATAGGAGCTTGGGTTTCCATTACTACTAAGCTACTATTGAGCTACAGCCCCAGCCCTAACCTTCATTTTTGAAAAAGAAATTATGTACTAAATTATTCTTACATATATAGAAATGCATGAGTTTGGGCTGACGTTTTTCATGGAAGAAGTACAGAATGAACAGCTTAAGTCCATAGTGAATTCTTCAGATTCATTTAGTCATCATACTAATTTTCTACAGTTTGAAGTCTATTTGATTATTTAACAGCAGTGAGATTTGATAGGATAAAAGTTCTTCATCAATTATTCATAATTGCTATATTATTTATCAAAAGCCTCCTAAAAAGCCCTTTTGTTTTCAGAATGTCAGGTTTAAAGACTTACTAACATTGCAAACTAAAGTTACATATTTGAACTCAAGATTAATAAACAGTTTTTAAAACCCAAGTACAAGTACAGAGGGGTAGATTTTATAGGCAGTGCTTCTTGTTACTTCTTTCTCTTCATCTTTCCTATTTTTCCTTATAGCTGACAATTTTACTAATAAAGTGATTAGGTAAATGTTAAAAAATGATAATCAACCATTGCACCAGAGCTTAGCATCCCTGAAGAAAAAAATGCAGAATCAATGACTAATCAAAGCCTAGGGTCACTCTCAGTTAACCCATGTAATTTGAAATTTGGCAGTATTTCATGCAACTTGCTGTTCGATAGCAGAGGTCACCACTGTGGAACTTGATCATGCAGGGGACACGAGCAGCATTTATTATACCATCAGGGTAAGAATTGAAGACTAGTATATTTAATGCACTAGCAGTAGCAATAACCATGGTGTTTTCAATTTATATAATTCCATTATTTCAAAGAATCTATTTCAGAAGTGTTTCATTATTCATCTGGGAATCTATTCAGTCACATAAAATCATTCAATTTATTTGAAATTTTTTAAAAAAATCTCTCTATTGGTGTTGTGCCTCTTTGAATTTTAAGATCAAATTATCTAAGTAGAAACCCATGAGGACAGATAGTTCAACTTTCTCTAAAAACTCTAAGAGGAAAAACATTACTTTTAAAGAATTTTATTGTACTTTTTTTTTTTTTCTGGTGTATCTAGCGGGGGAAGAAACAGAGATAGGGGCATAGTGGGCAGATTCAAATTAAAGAGAAAATTTTCTCTGTCACGGTGACACCAGTGATTTTTGCTGTTTAAAATAAATTAGTAGCTAATAATAATGCTTTTAGATGGATAATGTAGGGCATATCTTTTTTGCCCTCTCCTCTTTTACCTTTTTTCTGCTTCATTGAATCTCAAAGCCACCTGTTTAAAGCACATGTCCAGTCATCTTTGTGGATCAGGTCGTACATCATTCAATATGCATATCTCAACCCGGTCCTGGCAGAGCAAGAGGTCTGATCACTCACTCATGGACTATATAGCACTTGACTCTTCCACACTCATGGGCTCTGTCACTGGGGGCTAACAAGGTACAGGGATATGTCTAGAGATGTTAAAACATAAGATAAGCAACAGAAAGACAGCCTACTGCTGCTGTCACCATGGAAACACAGTTAAACACTTTCTGTTCTTGAAAGTGGAGTCACAAAAAACATCCTATACTTTATCATACGGTACTTGGGAACCCAGCAGAAGAAGAAGCTTCATTATCATCTCATTATGGCATTTACAGGTAAATGGATGGAGCTGGAGAATATCATGCTAAGTGAAGTAAGCCAATCCCCAAAAAGCAAAGGTCAAATGTTTTCTCTGATAAGTAGATGCTGATTCATAATGGTGGGGGGGAGCAAGGGAAGAATGGAGGGACTTTGGGTTGGACAGAGGGGAGCAAGGGAAGAGGAGAGCATATAGGGGTGGGAAAGATGGTGGAATGAGACCGACATTATTACCCTATGTATGGGTATAATTGCACGATGGTGTAACTCTACATCATGTACAACCAGAGAAATGAAAAGTTGTGTTCCATTTGTGTACAATGAGTTGAAATGCATTCTGCTGTCATGTATAACTAATTAGAACAAATTTTAAAATGCTAAAAAATAATAAGAATGTAAAGATAAAACTACATGAGTGCTGTTTTAGAAGAAGGAAAACTGTTAAAACAAGCTTTGTTGTTGTTGTTTTTTTAGTTATATATGAGAGTAGAATGTATTTTGGTATATTATACATGCATGGAGTATAACTTATTCTAATTAGGATCCCATTCTTATAGTTAGTCATGATGCAAAGTTACCCTGGTCATGTATTCAAATACAAGGCTAGGAAAGTTATGTCTGATTAATTCTACTGTCCTTCCTATTCCCCTCCTCCCTCCCTTCCCTTCCTTCTCTTTTGTCTAATCCAACTGACTTCAATTCTTTCCCTCCCCACCCTCCCCTTATTGTGTGTTAGCATCTGCATGTCAGGGAAAAGGATCCCATTCTTTCTCCCTACATCCTCACCAACATTTATTGTTACTTGTGTTCTTTATAATTGCCATTCTGGCTGAAGTGAGGTGGAATCTCAGTGTAGTTTTAATTTGCATTTCTCTAATTAAGCAAGCTTCTTGAAACCAAAAAATGTAGGAGAAATGTATTGAATCACTATTTCTTGGCCCATAATTCAGTCTCTCTCTCTCTCTCTCTCTCTCTCTCTCTCTCTCTTACACACACACACACACACACACACACACACACACACAGTTTTATAAAGAAATAATCCACCATTTCCATGATTCATGAACTTTGGGTGTCCAGTGCAAGGCTTATAATTTATTCAACAAGTTATGCAACCATTGTCTCAATCAATTTAGAGCATTTGCAGCATCCCCCAAGAAATTCTGTATTCTTTAGCTACTGTACTCTTCACTTTTCAAAATAATCTTATTCTACTCATTTGCTCTTCATTTACTTCCCAATTATTTTGGTAGCCTTTTCATGGCATCCCCTGAGTCCCAGACCTGTAGTAGAATGGGAAAGGTGATGGGGTAAGTAGAGAGGGGCTTCACTCAATTCCCTCACAAGATTACCTGGTAGATTGCCCTAAAAAGAGTTTCAATAGAACTCTGAGAAGTTCACTCTTCATGCCTAAATCAGGTTCTCATAGTTCTTCCCCACCAAGAGGAACAGGAAATATATCTGTATTCAGACCATATTGATGAAAATGAACAAACTCCTGGATAAGTGCGACCTTTCTCGATGGTACTTTCCCCCCTCCCTTTTCTTTCTAACACCTGTCCCTTCTCTTTCTCTCATGTCTCATTTTTGTGTTTCTCTTTCTAGACTACGACAGGCCTAAATACAACTACAGCTTCTGTCCTCCAGTTTTCCATTGGTAAGTGTTTTTAGCATGTACAGCAATTTAACTTGGAAATGTTTGTTTTAATCACAGTGTACAATCAGAATTGTAGTGCCAAATTCTTTTGGCTTTACAGAAGAATAAGCCTTAAGTTTGCAGTAAATAATTTAAAGCATTTAAAAGTGAAATTAAATATTTTTAAATATTACACTCTGTTCCAGTCCTCTCCAATGCTGAGTGGTATTAAAAATGCTTGTGAAAATCTGGAACATCTTTAAAGTATTTACATATAGATTTTAAATACATTGAGTTATTTTATTACAGTAGAATTATCTCACTAGTTATGTTTTTCTCAGACTAAGATAGAAATCTGTTCAGTTGCCTGAGCTCTGTCTAACTGGTAGTGGAAGAGATAATTATTGGTGGCTAAAAAGAAACAAATTAAGGCTTTATGTTTGACATAAATAATTATGCTTAATTTTGACATAAATAATGAAAAAAAAACAACTGTATCTGGTAATATTTAAGTGTTTTTATATGAGCTGAAAGTTCCTACCAAAAGCATTCAGTAGAATACGATGGCTTTGGTTCAAGTATTTGTAGTTTTGTTGTCTTTTCTATTCCATACCTTTTTGATTTTTAAAGGTGTGTGTGTGTGTGTGTGTGTGTGTGTGTGTGTGTGTGTGAGAGAGAGAGAGAGAGAGAGAGAGAGAGAGAGAGAAAGAGAGAGAGATCTCAAACAAATTTCCAAAGGGAATATTCTAGGAAAAGAAAGATCCTGTCTTCTAGATGGGACCTAGCTTTACAGATCTCCCCCATTTAGTGTGAAAATTGCTGGTGTCTGGCAGCCATGCCTGGGTCAGGGTCCTCTGGTCTCCACTCTCTTCACTCCTGTATGTTTGGAGATGCACCACTAGTGAAAAGACATTTTCCTCAATAGCCTTCAACTGCAAATTGCAAGTCAGGTTTCTACATCCAGAAACTCACTGTGGCTGATTGTAGCTAAGAACAGTTTTCTGCTGGTCATGCAGTTGTCACTTTATCATCAATGTGCTTGTTTTAGCTTGTGCAGGTATTGTGTGAAACTGCCTGATTACAGTTTCAGTTACTTTCTTCTCACATTGATAATATTATCTTCAAAAATTTACAGACAATTCATACATCCATATGTGGTCATAAAATAGTGTTAGCAAAACAAAAATTTTTAGTTTTCAATGAGAAAGTTTTATGAGTTTTTATGAGAAGTTCCTAATAGTTCTGTGATCTATTAGTGAGTGATCTGTTAGCTCCATGGTAGAGTGCTTGCCCAGCACACACAAGGCCCTGGGTTCAATTCCCAAGTCCACAGGGGAAAAGGAAGAAAGAAAAGAAATGCTTTGGCCTGTTAACAGTATATCCTAACTTTTCTGTAATGCACATGTAATACTTTTTTAGGAAAAAAATAAAGTTCAGTTTTTAAAGTAGTAAAATGACAAAAACAATTTTTGAAGGTTAGCATGGCAGGTAACTTTGAGGCTCTTAACCAGGACAAATAGTTTAAATTCATGATGCTATTAAGAAAAAAAAATAAGTTGAATAATGGATACCAATTTATCTATATTGTTTTTATTCTTTTTGTTAGACAATAAACATTAATTTCAGATAATATATGTAAGCAATGAGAGAATATGGGGGAATCCATTTTAAACTGTGTCTCACAATTCATTAGTAATTGTACTTTATTCATGGGAGAAAAGATCCAGCATCAATTAAATTATCTTTGTTATAGAGGGGGAAAATGTCTATTTTTGTGAACAGTGAAGTATATACTGCTAATTTGACATAGATTTTCTTTTCCTTACCTTATATTCACACCAATTACAATATCAATTACAGAAGAGCTAATGAAAAGAGCCAGGAAAGGGAGTTAGAGAATTCGGAGTTAGTACCTGAGACTCCAAAGCCAGAAAAGCACCAGTCTAAGGTCTTGGGACTAGACCCATATGCTAGCAAGAACCCCTGATTTTCCCACAGGCCAGAGAGCAGCAACGCACCAGGCCAGCTTGCATTATTTAAAGCATGAATTTGAATCTTGGATTCAAAGATGGGAAGAATTGAGGATTTCAAAGAAGATAGATAGAGTGTTCTCTCTCTTTCGTCTATCTATCTATAACTTAAAAATAGATTTACAAATTTTCTTTTGGGGTAACAGTTTTAAGATAAAAAGTGAAATTTTAATGTGTTATTTAGAGTGAAACAAAATGTTTAATGAAAAGAAATTATTGCTTAGAAATTTCGTTGGGATATTTACTTGCTGCATTTTGAGACTAAAAATTCTTGAGAGCCAAAAAGGGTTAGAGTGACAGAGCAACAATGGAGTAGCAAACAATTAGTTGTATTTTATATGATGTAAGGTGGTGAAAATATACATTATAGTAAGCAGAACTCTCCAGAAATGGTTTTGTGGATCTCATTCCACTAATGTTAAAAGCTATAAGGGAGCATGCCCATAAATTCTAGAGATGTTATAAATGTGTATATTCACCTTATACTTTTTGAGCCCATGACAACCAAATATCAAAATAGCAACCACAGTTTCATAGTCATTTCATTTATGCTTATCTCAAAAACTACATGGATTATTTTTTAAAAACCCTACATATTGACAGTTATACTTCTTTGTGTGTTTTGGAATTCTCCAGATCTATATTAGTAACATGATTAAATTGATCAGTTTCAGTGTCACTCTTTCTTTAGAAAGTTATTTAAGATGTTAAATGTTCATTGTACAGTACAATGACTCAGAAGTTACATTAGGTAATTTCTAGGGGAATCCATCATTATTTATGACCTCAGTGATGACTTATATTCATAATTAGGCATATTTAACCACACTTGAAAAAACTGTGTTAATATTTTTATATTGCTCTTGTAACCATTTTTAATTATGTGACAAATATTATTGAAAAGAAACCCAGGTACTTCAGAGATATGTGTACAGAAATTGCTTGTATTATTAAGGGATATCTGTAATAAACTCTATCATGCCAATGTTTAGCATAAATTACCTCCCAATTCTTTATATATACACACATATATGCACACAGAGATATATGTAGTATATATGCATATTATATGTGTGTATATATTACATATATATTATACATGTATGTATATATACAGAAATACATACACATATAAATGTAAACAAACATACTGAGTATCTTAAGTGATTTTTAAAGTTAAAGCATCCTGAAAACCCACTTTTGTAAGCTGAAATTTATCAGATTATCAATAGCTAAATCATCTTGAAAAGTTTCCTAAAGTATTCTTAGAAGAACTCTTCATTTTTCCATTCCAATGAAAGATCTTGTATCCATTTCTATGCTGAGGCATCGATTTGCTACAAACCTCCCTTGAATCATTAGATTTGACTTGTGGAATTTATGGTTGTAGCCTTAGGGGTATTTACCCATTTCCTTTAGATTTCCTCTGGGATAAGAAGAAAAATTTGAGCAGATGCCCTTGCAAACCATTATCTTATGGATGCCTCCAAACTCTGTTTTTTTCCACGTAGGGTTCTGGGTCAAACGGAAATGCCGATAGTGCTTTGTAGCAATAATTCATTTAATAGAATTTTACTGAAAATTCATTTGGCACTCTCTTCAGCTAACTTAATCATAGTAAGAAAAAAAAGTGAGAGGATAATATTTTTATATTACTTTTTACAGCACTGGTGTAGTAGAAGGCACCAGATATGCACAGAGTATGGATTCTCTGGACAGGGCCAGATGGTCATAAATGGGTGGGAGTATGTGCTGATCTCAGGGTTCCAGGGCTCAATCAGGTCCTGCAGGGTGGTACAATTCAGGGAGGCTTCTTAGTGAGAGATGTCTCTGAAAGCCAACAACCTGAGCACTTGAAAAAACGGAAAGGTTTTCCAGGTGAGAGGATGGAGTGAACACAAGCAACTTACTGAAGGAGAACAGAAGTGCCTGTTAGACCAGAAGGACTGGCCCTTGTGGCTATAAACAATGTCACATAAAATTGGGTTTGAGGAGCTAATCTGTATCAGCTGGGACTTTTAATGTATTTATTAAGAGGGCTAAGTGGGGCTTTTAACTTCTTTAACTTGTTTAAAATGGTCTGATTTTGTTCTTTATTTAACTTATTCGATAGAGGTCTGCAAAAGGGCCCTCTTTCTGTCTGTAACAGTACAGAAATATAATAAAATTAAATCTTAAGAAAAATATTTGCAGTATTAAGAGTGGACTCGTTACTTCTTGGATATAAATCTGCATCAAGTCACTCTACAAAAATTTTCCAAGTAATATGCTTGTTCAGTTTTGCCAACTCTTTCTTCAAAATAACAGAATTCATAAAAGATAAAACATTTGAAAACAGGCACTATGAAGAGCAAATAGTGTGGCGTGGGAGGCAGATCTGACTTGTCCATCATGATATCCTCAGTCCTCAACCCAAGGACTCACAACAAATAGATGCTATAAATATTTCTTTCCAGAGTGACAAGTGACCATTACAGTGATATCATAATGCTATGAAGCTAAGTGCTAAATTGGTGTGACACAGACATTTCATGACAAAAGTGAGCTAGGGGGAGGCAATCTGAGGACCCCAGACAATGGAAAAGATGACCCAGAAGGAAACTGAGAATCACAAATAAACTATTTTTAGTGAATCAGATAGACAGAAATACATGCCCATATGTTCATCAATATGGAATTATTGAAATAACCAGCATCTATTATTTGTTTATAATTAGTAGAAATAGTATCTCCTTGCCCCCTGCTTTTACTTATAAATATCCTAAGGATTTGTAGAGAGTGTTTGTGGGGAAGAGGGGGTTTTGTGTGTGTGTGTGTGTGTGTGTGTGTGTGTGTGTGTTTCACTGCTTTTTTGTTCAATTTTATCATCTTAAGACAGAGGAGAGTTATTAAAGCATAAGTGCTTTATCTTTATATATTAAGATATAAAAGTGTCCTTAGGCCTGAATTGTTCTCTTTCTATACTGTATGTGCCATAGAAACTCTGAGATAAATGAGAGCTTACTCACAAATTTAGAGGTAGTCTGAGCTAAATTGAAAGATTTTTGTGTAAAAGAAAGACCTGGATTTTTTTTTCTGAAATAGATAAAAGGAATAAAATCCACTTTTAAGAGATTTATACTTTTATACTTTATGCAACATAAGAGAAACAGTTTCTTTTTCCTTTGAGCCTAATTCATAAATGTATTAATTACTCAGAACTTGATTTGGTAGAGAAGCTCTCTCAACTCTTTTAGAGCAGGTAATTCAGGGGGAGGAGAAATCGAGCCCTGCACACTGCAATGTGAATTATTGTTCATTTCCTCCGAGAACTTATTGAAGTATATTTCAAATTAGAGTCTCATTTTTTTCAAGAGTCACTCTCCTTGGTAAATAAGACCTTGGGGAATTTATTATGAAATAGTAAAACCTCTTCTGAAACATGGAACCTATATCAGATTAAAAAAAATCTCTGGTGGCATGAGCTTGAAACAAATATAAATAAAAAACAAAAGTTCAGAAAATGTTAATGACCAAATTAATGTCTATGGTTTAAGAGGTTAAATACACTTCTTATTTGAGAATAAGAGTCTTAGATATAAAATATATTAAAATAAGATTTAAGAGTTGATTTTTAGATCTTCAAAGATCTATATTAACATAGGAAAAAATCTGAAATAGTTATATATGGAATTCCTGTTATCTAAATTTAATAAATAGATAGATATGGGGCTGGGGCTATAGCTCAATTGGTAGAGTGTTTGCCTTGCATACACTAGGCCCTGAGTTCAATCCCCAGCACCGCAAAAAAAAAAAAAAAAAAAAAGAGAGAGAGATGTGAAACTCATTATAATTTAGTGTATCCTGCCTCTTCAGACCAGGGTTGACCTAATACTTTCTATGGAATATATGGTTTAAATGAAAAAAAGGAAAAATATGCGCGCGCACACACACACACACATTATGGATTTGAAATATATATATTTTTCAAATCCACTTTACCCCAAAGAATTGTCTCATTTAAAATAATAAAAGGGAATATTCTGAAATTCTATAAAATTCTACTAAGCATAGCTTCTGGAAAATTGTTTCAAATTAATTGTTAAGTGCTTTCGAATTATTAGAATTGATAATTTGAAAGTCCTTGTGTGGACAGTTTGAAAGTAGCTTTACTCCCTTTCTCTTGAAATATTCAATTTGTGGCTCACCTGATGATACTTAAAAATAACTATCAGTAGTTTGGTCATAAATATTTTCTGCTAGTATTTATTAGGGGCTGTTCTAGAAGGAGGGATGCAGCAATGAAATACAGATTGAGAAGAAATCAATCATCAGTGTAGACCAAATTGTCTCCCTAATGCCACTCCTTCATGAAAACTCATCTCATTGCCCCAGCCTGATGTCTCTAAACCTTCACCACCTCTGAATCTATTTTAGGACACCTACTTCATTCTGCTTTGATTTATGTGTTGGCCATTTCCATGCATCCACCTTCACCCTTTATAGCTTAGATATTCATTGAAGGCTAAAGGATGTATATGCATCCCTCTTTGTATGTAGAGCAGAATTTTACTCCCAATTAGAACTCAGTAAATATAAATCGAATTGAATTAAATTCATAGGTTACTGTGCTCTTCCACACGGTGCCCAGTACTTACCCATTGAGGCAAGGGAGTATGCTGAATGAAATCCTTGGGCAACACTAGAAGCGATTTCCACTTTCTTCTTAATTAATCAGGGACCTTTCCATCACACAGATCTTTAGGAAGTGTATTATATATAACATGATATTAGGAAGTGTATTATATATAATATGGTATTAGGAAGTGTATTATATATAACAAAACAATCCACTTTTCCCTGTAGGGAAAGCAAACCCAAAGGCAATGCCCCAACTTTCAAGAAATTTATTATGAGGATCATTGCATGATGCATAATTGTATCAAAATGTACTCCATAAACATGTACATTTATTATGTGTCAATTAAAAACAAAATAAAACTTGGGAAAAATGCATTATCAAATGAGTGGGGGGAGTCTATGTGTGAGAAAAAACCAACTAAGGCAGTAAACCTTCATGATAATTAAGGGATGCAGAGCACACAGGAAAAAATGCAGCTTATTGGAAGTCCAGATAAGAGGGAGGTCCAGAGGCAGAGCTTTGTCATTTAGGAGGGAGACTGACAAGAGCAGGCATGGTACCATCCCAAGAAGGTCCACACAGAGTGAAGGTTTGGGGGATGGCACCCCGCAGGAAGAATTAGGTAAGGGTCATTCTAAGAACTGGGGACAAGTTCAGAGCCAGAGGGCAGCAAGGATGGTAGAGCTTGGGTGGAGCAGACAAGGTGCTTAATACTTGCTGCCTGAGTGGGGATTAGGTATTCTAAAAACTGGGGCAGGCTTGAGCACTCAGGCATAGGTTTTGTGGGCCCTGGGGGAAAGGAGGCCTGCCTGGCAGGCAAACTGGCAAAGCCTGACACATTCTACATTTTTCTCCCCTGTTTTCCCCAACATGGCTCTAGAAAGAAGCTTGCAAAGAGTGGGCACCTCAAAGTTGTTGGAAGATGACTTGGCATTCCGTAAATTGGAAGAGAATTGATTTCTCTCTTCCTTGTGATAGGAGTAATAATGGCAATGAAGAAATACAAATATTTTGGAAGTGAGGGAACGGGGTTAGGAGTGGAGTAAAGAAAGGCACAAAGAGGAGGAGGACAGCTGTTCATTTTATATCCTGTGGTCATTGTCCATCTGTCATAAATGGGAAGACGTCCCCTAATGAGGTTTGAGCATTTCAGCCAGAAAAGTGACTAAGGGGACAAAAATATTAAGTACAGTAAATCACACAGTGTTACATTTCTGCAGAAAAGGGGTTTGCAAATCGAATAGCCTCTTTGCTAATAAAGTCAGTCAAAACAGAAATATTACTCTTTAGTAGCTTCATTTTTAAAATAAACCAATATAAAACAGAAGGTGAAGAACAGTTGCTTTCAAAACCTGGCTGTTCTACAGTTTATGAAAGAGTTCTTTCAAGTTTAAAGAAAGCATGTTTTTAGTACCGATACAGAATATTTTTGAGGACACATTCATTTTATTCTACTTTACTTGACCTCTCTTCTCCTTCATGTCAGTTTATAGTAGATAACCTAAAATGGAAACTTTTCTTCCACATGACAGCCCCTCTTACAACACTGTCCTTCAAAAATGTTTCCTCAGTTGCAAGCATGCTAAATTCCCCCAGTGGCATTTTTAGTAAGCAAGACAGAGATACAGACATAAACTCTAGATGTTCATATTTAAATAGTTGTTTAATTGGTAATTTGGAATGACCAAAGATTTGGACTTATCATTTCTCTTAATAATTTATATTAATAGAATAATGATTTATCTCAACTTTGGATATCATATTTTACCAAAATTGAATTTGTTTGTTCTTGACAGATCCAAGAGAAATTTGAGGATTTCCTCAAGTGTAGAATGGAACAGTTTTTAATTAAAGTAATATCTGTAGGCTCTTTTCGGTCACAATTCCCATTCATGTCATTGGGGACTGAGAAGCCCCAGGACACTTCCTGCCTGGGCTGCCACAAAGCATTATCTGTTACAGTAACCATTTTTTTTTTTTCCTGCCTGGCTTTTTACCCATGAATCAAACTGCTGCCCCTTTAACCAAGGCCCCTGAATGTAACCAAGGCACCGAACACCAAATCAAGTCTGTATTGCAGGAGAGCCAGAAGCCACCATGCATGGTAGGTTGTGTAGGACCCGTCAGGCACAGGGAACAGCAGCCAAGGTCATGCCTCCCAGGAGCTGGGAGAGACTGTTGGCCCAGCCAAGAACAGCTTTTCATATGTAGCTATTCTTCATGCATTTATTTTACCCATGATTTGAGAATTGGTAAAATAGCCTATTTAGGACCAAGTTCTCATCTTTCCAGGTAGATTTTTTTTCCCTTTGCCTTGAACTCTAAAGTACTCTGTAGATGATTGACACACAGTAAGATAAAAGTAATAAAAATATTTTGCTTTGAACAGTGTTAAGGCAAGAAGATAGATCACTACTAGAGAACAAACTGAATTACATTTTTATATAATTTATGAACTAATGGAAATTGATGGAGATAAGCTACATTATAAAAGAATCCGCATGAATACATAAAATTTAAATAGTATAGATTTTGTATAGTATGAAAAGAATAAAATAAACTTGAAAACTAAGAGTTGTTATTAAACCAACTATCTTGGAAATTTCAGCATTGTATGCTTAAAACTGGAAGTCATATTCATTAGTTCATACTTCTAAACTTCCCATATGTTCAAGATGTTACTTTATTTACAATAGATTGATTTGATGCCATATTCCAAGTGAACTAATGGTTTTAGGATTTTCCTGGCAGACTCAGTAAATAAGGAAATAAAAATCTAAGTATTATATAATCATGGTTCTACATTGTTGTTATTATAGGAAAAATAAACATGTACAACTTCTTTCAGTGAAATATTTGAGCAGACATTGGTAGAAATTATCAAAATATTGATCCTCTGGATAATAATGGTCTTGATGGGGCAGAATTTTTTTGAGGAATTGCAAAATTGCAAATAATCTTTTACTGTGTTCCTTGATGATTTGGGGGTATAGTGAGAGTAGCCTCTCCTAGTTCTCCCTAGAGAATAGTATTGGCCACAAAAATCAAATCAACCTTAGCAAAAAACCAAACCAAAACAAACAAACAACAACAAAAAAAAACATTTCAGGAACTGCTTGTTATGCTATTATCGTTATGTTGCTCATCACAGTATTTTCACCCTAACTTAGAGTAATGTGTAAAATCTCCTGGGAGTGATAGTGTTTAGCTATTTATTTATTTATTCTTTCAGAACTGGGATAGAACCTGGGTACTCTGCCACTGAGCACATTCCCAGCCCTAGTGTTTAGCTTTCTAACCCCACCCCACCCCACCCCCACTAAGTTCTCTTTTCATCTCTTTTGCATTCTACTCACTATAACCTTGGGTTGGTCTTATCCTTCACTTATCTATCTTAAAAAGATGAAGGGGTGTGTTGATCTTGTTAAGATTTGCTCCAGTCATAGCAAGGAGTTGTGAACAACCAGATTGCATCCATTCTAAAACTTTATGATGTTTCTATATCAAATGCTGCTGTTTACATGCAGCTCCTAGTCCCTGCTAGTCTCTAAGGTCTGAGGGTTGAGTGATGGCAGCAAGAGCACTCCTGCTACAAGAATCCTCCACAGGCTTCTGTGCAGACACTCCTTGAGCCTGTGGTATTTATGGTCCCCGTTATGCTATCTGGAGGCATGATTTCTGGCAGTGTTCTTCCCCATCTATCAATTTGGTGAGATCACTTCTCTCCTCCTCCTGTGGCTTTGTGCTACATTTGGAGAAGCAGATTGTTTTTAAGGCAGAACTTTAGGGAAAGAGGCTACTCACAGCAACCACTACCAATCCCCAAGAGGACAATAGCTCCTTCTATTGTGTGCTGCTCTGATTTACTTTGGAAAGTCCTGGGATTACTGGAAAGGGACATAACCAAAAAATAAAAAATAAAAATAAAATACCCAGGCCTTAAGAGACTAAACACCAATTGATTTATTCTTCTACTCCAAAAGTAAAAAGGAATAGAGGGGACTATTAGGGATACAGATTCAGAATCCTTAATATGTATTTCCAGAGTACAAAAGAACCCAGAAAAACCAGAAGCCTTTTTTTTTCAACTTATGTGATAGCAAAGTCTGACGTGATGTGAATTCATTTGACAGCAAGACCTAACTTGTAATGAGTTAAACCTATATTAATCCTTTTTTCTACCACCTGTATGGATCTTCACGCATTTCACTACGGAAACATTGATGTGCTTGATTAGGGAGCTGTCCACATTTGCTGGGAGTACAGCATAATTTATGGCATATGCACCATATTACCTTTATGAAATCTGCGAATTAAGTAAATTATTTGAATTCTGGAATTCAAGTTCAGAAGTTATTAATATTTCTATTTTTAAATGGGCTTGATTTTATACCAAATCAAGCTATTTTTAAAGTAATTTATTTTTATGTCAACCACCTAAGAAAGAAGTCTGTAGATTTTGTAAACTTCCTAGTTCTAGGAGGTATTTGTCTCCCACCCCCTCCCGCCGCCACAGTCCCCTCTACTCCAAAAGTAAAAAGGAATAGAGGGGACTATTAGGGATACAGATTCAGAATCCCTAATATGTAATTCCAGAGTTCAATACGAACCCAGGGCCTTATACATGCTAGTTGAGTTCTCTACCACTCATCTACACTCCTAGCTCCTCTAGGAGGAATTTGCAAACTTCTCCATACAAATATATTATGGCAAATAAGGTTTCATACACAGAATAGGTTTTTGACATACCTACACTGGTCTTCAGTTGTTTAACACATAATTGCTACTTTTTCACCTGCTTATGCATCAACTCTTAGAGCTTTGTAGTACACTCTCCCAGCCAACAGTGCTCAGAAGTATCTAGAAGCAGTCCTGGGAGTTATAGGTCCTTTCCAACTTTTGTTGAGCCCCTGCGGTTCATGAGGGTCAGTGCAGGTTTTATTCAGGTTCATCACCAACACTCGGTTTTAGTCAGCTTTTTCTCTGCTGTGACTAAAAGATTTGACCAGAACAATTTTAGAGGAGGAATAGTTGATTAGGGGGCTCACAATTTCAAAGGTCTCAATCCATAGACAGCAGGCTCCATTCCTCGGGCTCAAGGTGAGGCAGAACATCATGGTGGAAGAGTGTGGTGGAGGGAAGCAGCTCACAAGATGATCAGGAAGCAGAGAGAGACCAAGGAAGAATTTCAGGGTGAATGGACTGCTCCACCTCCTGAGTTCACTTACAGATTTTTAAGAAAGTTGGAAATAGCATAAACATCACAAAATCAAGAAATAAAACATCTTTATTAATGGCCTAAAATGTCCTATAATTTTTTTTCTTACATTTTTTCTTCTGTAGATTCTTAAACTATTTCTCCATATGACAATAATTTTGGAATATTTTCTGCAGAAAGAATAGAAAGCTTGTGATTTGTTTTCTATGTTTAATTTTCTTTGTTTAATAGTTTGCCATCCAACTCCTCATTGATAATATAATTTAGATTTTTGGGAACATTGTCAAATTGGAAAAATTTCAGTCTTATTTAAAAATCAGAGTGTTTTGACTTTCCTTGTGTAGTGACTAACTAAACTGCTCTTTCAATTGACGTCACTCACTAAACAGTGTGTCATTGTCTTTGAGTCATGACACTGGGTGCGTCAGCACAGTGGGAGGTAGGAGTTTCTAGTAGCTCTTTCCATGTTGAGAGCTACAGAGTCATGTCACATCAATCCAAAATAAATGGATCTCCAATTCAGCCTTTCCTTAGCTGAATCCCTAAAGCAGCCATGACCATGTCTGTATTGCCTGATGTGAGGGGAAAGGCATGAGGGAGCAGAGCCAGGACAGTACCTTAACCAACTGCACCTATTATAAAACATAATCAGGCGAATACATTGCTAGAATATCCCCAGGGCCTTGGAAAGTGCTCATACAAGTAAGCCCCAAAAAGCTTAACCTTCATCAACTTCATCATAAATTGGCTTCTGTTTACACTAACCATGTTGGAACAAAGCATTGAGTTCATATTTGTTGCATTAACACATATGTTTACATTCTGACAATAAACTTATTATCACATCCTTACTTTATTCAGACCCTCCTGCAAGTTGTCTCAATTTTCCCTCTCAAATTTCAAGCACATCCTAATACCTTTCCTTTATTTAATATGCCATTGCTTTTGCCTATTTCAGTTATCATACAAGGACCATGGATATTTCTATATACTGCTGCATTTAATGTTCTGATTTGTAATAAGTAATCATCATGAATGTACAATAATGCTTCTCATTCAGCACAGAGAGATTTCAAAAAAAATAATTTGCAGAATAATCTGTAGCATGAGATTTTATTACTCAGATACATTGACAAACAACTTTTGTGATTGGTATAAATGCAGAGAGGGAAAAAGCCCTGGGCTGGGAATCTGCCAATTGAACTATCCACATAACCCTGTGTGAGTGGTGGAGCCTGTTTCCACCCCTGGCAACTCGATTGTAAAATAAGAGTGTTCATCTTCATGATCTTTTTAATGACTTCCCACTGTGTCCTAAGTGCTGGAGCAGGATGACAGGTTGCCGAGGAATGCATTTTGTTGGAAAACATGGTTATTATGTTGTCTGTTTTAGTTAAGGCAGCCCCCACAAGAAATATGAAAGTAGTTGCCATAGCTTTATTTAAACAACTGCACTTAATTTATACTGGTAACTTATTTTATCACCAGAGAAAGATATTAAACAGAGAAACAAATGCAACATCAGTGGAACCATGTGACATTGTGATCCAGACAGTCCTCAGGGTTGGTGTGAAAGAAGCAAACGTGCTGCCCCTCTGGCTTTTCTGAGAAGAGCGTCAGTTACCATGCTAGTAGACAGAGGCTATCCATCACACCTCTCTATCCTGAAGGAAAGAGGGGCTGAAAATGAGCCAGATATTAATAACAACAGTGCTATTTGTGTATTTCCAAAAGACTGTCTTCCTAGAGTTTAACTGACTAAATCAACACTTAGCAGTTCATTGAGCTCCTTTTCTTCATGAGCAGTTTTCAAGGTACTTAGAAAACAGGATTTGCAAAATAAAATCCTTGCTTTGGCAGAGCTGAGGTTCTAGTGAACAGAGGCAGCCATCAACAAATGAATATGTCAGGGAGTAATAAAGGGAATGAAGAAAATGAATCAGGGAACATTGAGGGATTTGGGCAGCGTTTTATTAAAGATGGCTGGGTAAGGCCCCTGAGCGTGTAACCATTGAGCAGAGGCCTGAACCATGCAGGAGAGTAAGCCCAGCAGAAGGAGCCTTGTGCTTTACTTCTCAAGTAGGAAAGGGCTCTTCTGGGTCTGGTTTAGCTAGCTTTCCTTGATTGACAGCTGAAGTCAAGAGAAGTGAGACTGAACCAGAAGAAAGTAACTAGACTTATTGAGTTCACTCATAGCCCTGGCATTAAATGTACTTTTCATAGTTGATTGACTCATTCATTGATTGATTGGTTGATCAATCATCATGCCTGAGCTTTCTATAAAAATAGAAAGTTACTTTTCCATTTTTTCTACATTATACTAGGTACAGTACTATTAAAATAGAACCAGAGGTTCAAGTTAATAGCTATTTCAGTTGTAATTTTAAACTCAGTAAAGTGGTTTATAGATAAAACCAAGTTTACAATAAAAATTTTTATTGAGTTGTAATGTTGAATCTCTCTAACAGTGAAAGAAAACAACCATATTTAAATAATGTTTGCCTCTCTTTTTATTTCCTCATTTTTAATAAGAAATACTAACTACTGTTTTGTACTAATAAAACTTAATTATTTCTTTATGGTAAAATACTTATTTCAGAAATAGATTTGTAAGCCATTAATAGAATTTGTTAATTAGATTACAAATGTGGATTAACTTGGCTTCATAAACTTAACCCTGATTGTAGTATCATAGCAGATTAACACTTTTCACATAATTGTTTTTGGAATGCAACTATTTTTTAAAATAGCTTTTCATAGATTTTTTTAAAGAAATTTTTTAAGAATTTTTTTTGTTATTGTTGATGGACCTTTTATTTATTTGTGTTTTTTTGTTTATTTATTTATATGTGGTACTGAGAATTGAACCCGGTGCCTCACTCATGCTACACAAGTGCTCTACCACTGAGTCACAACCCCAATCCAACTTTTCATTTTTTTAAGCTTATGACTTATATGTAAATAGCTTTAGAAGATTAACCTTTTGTTAATTTGTTCTGAATCCAGTTAGGAGATTATCACATTGACCTGGGGAAGAGATGGTCTAAGGAGGTGATGGTGGAGTAAAGGAATGTTACAGAAATACTCAGGATCAGGTGACTGGCTATGGGGGCAGGGAAGGGAGAAGAATGGACTGGGAATTTACAGAGGAAGCGATGCTCAAGTGAACATGGTATCTTCTTGGTATAGTTTCACTGTGGCCTCCGCCTGTGGTGACACCAGAGAGCTGAGATGATGACTAGCCGGGTATTTAAAGACCATCCAGTTCTTCAGGTTTTGCTCTCTTTATCAAGATAAAGGCCATTATGGCCATATGCCATGAGCCTAAGTAGAAGTAGAAACACAGAAACCTGTCTCAATATATTCTGACCATGTGAGAATATAGCACTATTTAAAAGAAAAGCAAAAGAAATAAAGAAGATTGGGTGCTTTGTGCACCTGAAAGAGCAGTGAAATAGTTGAAACACAGGTTCTGGTCTGTCTGGTTCTGAATCCCTTTTGGGTATGTGCAGCCTCTGGTCTGTCTGGTTCTGAATCCCTTTTGGGTATGTGCAGCCCTGCATAGATTTCTTTTCCTCTTTATCTTAGTTTTCTTAGGGGGTGAATGCATTCAGTAGTACATACCTATTTATAGGTGTGCATATAGTAGTACGTACCTATTTATAGGTATGCATACAGTAGTGCATACCTGTATTCATTCTCTTGAGTTACTGGAATTTTTTTCTTGATGGGTACTATTAAAATTCTAACTTATCATATTTTCTGTTTTCTTTGGATGCCAGGAACTGCAAAATCAAATTTTCATTCCACACTAGCAATTGTGTAGACCTTACAAAATATGTCTCTATTCTATTCTACACTTGACTTTTTTTTTTTTTTACAAGTAGACTCCTTTTATCCCCGACTAACACATTTACTAGCAAATAGGTAACAAACAGGTAGGCTACTCACTAGAGTCTCATCTTTTGTTTCCTTATTCAATTTATAGCATTGCCTCTAAAGAGTAGGGAATTTGCCTAAAGTTCAAGGAATTACAGGGTTGTTTATCAGAGATGGAGCAAGATGGCAGCTGAGTAAGATCCTCTGGTCATTGTCTCTCCACAAACACACCAAGTTGATCAGCTATGAACACACCAAACTACCAAACTACCTTCAGAAAGTTGAGGAAATCAGGTGAAGCCACAGTGCCTGCTTTTAGAATAGTAAAACAAGGAAGGAAAGAGTGTTTGGCAACTCCAAGTAGCCCTGCATGGGGAGAAGAGCATCCAACTTAGGGGAAGGAGAGAAAACTAAGCTTGAAACCTAGTTCCAGGCCTACCACCAAGAAACTTACTGCTGGGCAAAGCCCCATGACTCCTCCTATCAAGCTAATACCCAAGAACCTTGCTCCTGGATCTGCATAGGCTGACAGTCTCCATCCTCAGCTCAGAGCAGGGAGTAAGACTCCATCCATTGGGGTAAAAGGCAGGAAAATTAGCACAGGGTTTTGTCTTGAAGTTCCTATGCCAGGTCTGCTGGAAACTGAAGACCCTATACACAAGTCAAAGCTCAAAGGCAAAGCCTCTAGACCTGCCCCAGCATCAGGCAGAGAGAACTGAACTGTGCACTGGTGGGACAGACTCCAGTTTCAGCTGTGTCAGTTCCAGCCCTGGAGAAGGCCTTGGGCACACCCACCCTCCTCCCAAGACTATGGAGGCCACTTCAGCTTTGAGACACAGGCACAACCTGGTTTAGGATCATCTTTGGTGACCAAGGGACTATTTCCACCACTGTCCACAAACTGTAGGGCAGCACAGCTATCATCAGGTCAGTCCTTGCTGACAGGGCTCTAGAACTGCCCCAGTACCAGGCAGAGACCCGTGCCCCAGTGGGACAGATCAGTGTTCTGGCCTGTATCACTGCCTGTTGTGGCCTGGTCCCTGTTGCAACCCTGTGACTCTTCAGGTCCTTGCAGTTGTGAGACTCAGGTGTGACCCAGCTTAACATCAGCCTAGATGGCCAAGGGACTGCCTTCACCAACACTACCCAACTGTGGGCAGCCTGCCATGATACAAAACCCCATTAATTATGGGGAGTACAGGATAGTAGAAACAAGACTTTGTCCTGGTAGTAGTGCCAGGCTGGTGACAACTAACACTGGGCAAATCCTAACAACCCCCAGGCCAGCCCATGAAAGGAGTTTCTAGAACAGCTCCAGTGCCCAGTCTAAGGGACTTCTATTACAATTAGCATTTTCTCTTGTTCTTTGTTGTTTGTTTGTTCTTATATTTATGATCATGTTAAGTTGCTATCATTTCAGAATAGCTTGTTATAATCAAAAGGTGTTTTTGTAAGCTTTGTGGTAACCACAAAGCGAAAAATCTGTAATAGTCAAATCAAAAATAATAAGCAAGGAATCAAAACATCTTGCTAGACTAATTAATTTAAACACAGAGGAAGACTATAAGAGAGAGAGAAAGAAACTAAAGGGGAAAAATATAATGAAATTATTTGATGAGCATTAATTAATACTTAGTCCCTGAATAAATTCTTCCTTTTTTAAAAAAAGATAAATGAAATTTAAAATACTGAATCATAACTAAAATATATTAACTAGGACAAGAACAGTTTTCTGGACTCTGTTCATGTGTTAACTCCTTAATCTTCACAACAGTTCTATGAAGTGATTGTCATTATTTCTCAACATTTTACAAATGTGGAAACTGGGCCACAGAAAGAGTAAGTGATTTGCCCAAGATAACACAGCTAAGAAGTGTCAAACCCCAAATGTAAGCCTGGCACCTGTCTCCAATCCATTACACACTGCCCTGCTGGGCCATATCTTATGTCAAAGGTAATTTTTACTCTAAAAAGTGAAGTAAAAAAAATCATAGAATGATAAATACTACCGATAAGCACTTATTATCATGTAACCTTCTCTTATATTAGAAAAAATAAATAAGATCTGTTTAAGACAAGAAGATATGTTAGAAAAATCATCTACCACTAAAGATTTTCTTGTTAATCTATCACATTACAATGCAGAGAAGCAGTTATATAAAAAGTGGCAACGTTTTTAGAGTTCTTTCTAAACATAAAAGCATCTTAGGTTTTTGTTTGATTGCTTATAGGTTTAATTGCACCTCTTAGAGTGGTCTTATTTGAAATGAAAAGACAACATATTTGGGCCAGGAGTGGAAAACCAATAGGTCTAATTTTAACTTACTAATTGTCAGATGTCCAGTAGCATTTGGATCTGAAATGTAAATTTCACGGGAGACATAATACCTGTTATAGATGTTATTTAAAGCCTTGAAAGTTGGTAAGATCTCCAAAGGGGGCAATGTAGTTAAGAGAGAAGATGGGCATTAAAAGTCCACTAGGGAGTAACAGAGACGGGGTAAACAGAGACATTAGTCAAAGGGTACAAAGTTTCAAGTTAGATAAGAGGAATAAGTCCCCTGTAACAGGATAAAGGCAGAAAATATTGATATTGGTGGACAGAGCCTGGTAAATGTAGATAAATGTGTAAAAAAATGAAGCCATTATTATCTGCATGTTTTCTTATATATATATATATATATATATATATATATATATATATATATATTAACTTAACAATCAACTTAAACATTGATTTTACACTACAATGCTAAGAAATTGTAATGATGACTTAGTATTGTATTTGATAATACCAAGCAAGTTATTCAAATAGCACAGATTCATAGGCACAAATTCAGTAGTACAACTGTAGGATATCATCCATGAGGAAGGAAGAGTTTTTTGCTGCAAGACTGTTTGAGGTCTTGTGTAGATGTCTACCTCATTACAGGAATGGAGATGGCTTGTTTTTATATTGTAGTAGGACAAACTGTAAGATAATAGTAAACCAGATATGATGATGAAAATATCTATCATTATACGCGACAGGGTTGACTAAGTAACAGTGTAAATGACAGTCACTGTAAATGATGGTTTATCATTTATCACTGTATATTAGCTGATTTGAAATCAAGAATTGATAACCAAGATTAATCAGAAAGAACACTGATAATGTACATTCCACACAAAATCTGCTGTCCTCCCCAAAACTGCTGGACGTGCTATGTGCTGCACTTATGTGAGCCAGCTTTCTCAGGCTGTGTGGTGTCCTCAGTAAACTCTAGAAGCTTACTGATTTTATTTATGAATACGTTGAATCCTTAACCACTTCATACCCTTCTTGTGGGTTAAAATGAAAGTATATGGACTTTCCTCATTTGCCTGAAAAAAAAAAAAAAAGGGAAATGCTTGAATTTTTAGACCAGTTTTAGGTACATCAGTGCCTCTCAGACCATACTCTGTTAACTGTGGTTCTTAATTTTCTTCCCTCCACTGACAATTCCTTAAATCCTAGCAAACTTGCTACTTTAGAGTGAAGTGTTACATTGAAAGTGATCTGGAGGAGGGGAAATGGAGCTGCACATGAGAGTGTATTTTGCCTTTGACATTCAAGGTGTCTTTCTTTCCTGGGTTTATATTTCAGATTTAGCAATTAAACATCTTTGCTTTAAGAAGGGACATAAAGAAGGCTGTTACAGGTGGAGCCTGCTTGTAATTGTTTCATTGTTTCATAAGAGGTGTCCTGAGGAATGTGATAGTTCTGTACACAGCATCTGAGTCTGGGCATTGGGAGTGGCACTAGGCACCAGGGCACACAAGAAAGGAGTGAACAATGACTAACTCTGTCTGCCTCTCCCTCAGACAGAGTTAAGCAACCATGTTTAACCTGGGTAATGACAAATATTACTCTGATGATTGTAATTCATGTGGCAGTGGGATTGCGATTTGGAAGGGTTTATGGGAGGAAAAATACAGTTATGCAGCTACACTCTGGGAATGGGGAATCAGTTATTGGACTGGTGCCATTCAGAAAGCTAGTTTGTGAGTGGCCTCTGGGTGAGGCTGATATCCAGAGTTGAGTGCTGCTCCTGGGGATGCTTCTTCCAGATGGCAACCTGCCACCTCAGTGCCTTTGGCATGGGCAGTGCCTCCCTCCTGACTGGCTGTTTGCGCTCCAAACTCCAGTCATGGTTTTCCAGGTGCCCACCCTTCTATTGGAGTTCCTTTGCCTCTTTGGTTATCTTTTTGGGTAGGAACCCTCTAACAGCCAGTTCTGCTCCTCAAAATACAAATTCCATACCTAGGAGCTGTGTCCCTTTACCACTCTGGCAGTAGCAGTGCAGCTATATCCTGAAGGGGTTGAGAAATTATTGAAGGATTATAAATAAGGAGGTACTAAGATTCAATTTGATTGTAGAAAGAGCTTGGCAGCAGGGTACTGGTTGAGGACAGGTGAGGCTGGTTATGGCGAGAGTACCTAATCACAATTGCAGAGACCTGGCAAGAGCTAATGAGGATCTTGGCAACAACAAAGAGATAGATTCAAAACTATTAATGTTTTAAATATGAAAAAATTAATGAGTAGGTGGCAGAGGAAAAGTAAGTCACCTGCCAAATGCCTTTTTGTTTTATAGTTACAATATAAATTTCATTTTGAAATACTGAGATGGTAATATAGGGAAAATCCATAGGAGAAGTCATGTTTGTCATCAGGCTGTATTTGACATACAAATTTTGATACATATCAGCTTTCCTTTTCTCTTCTCAATTTATAAATAATTTGCAACAAATTGCATTCTCTAAGGAACATTTTTGATTATCGTTAGTTCTATCCTTTTTCAAAGACTTGCCTCATACATTTGCTTTTAAGTACTTAGGGTGTATAAGCCATAAATAAAGAAAGAACATAAATAAATTTCGGCTAATTTGAACTTTCCTGTGAAATAACAGATTCTCTGCCAGGCCTCATTCTTGTTTGTGTTGAAGTTTGTCCCATAAATCCTCCTCGTTTTCATTTCCAGCCGCACAGTTTGATATTTATTTTAAGCAGCTGCTCTTGGAAGGTAGAATTTAGCAGTAATTACAATGGCATAAGGTGGATTTCCATGTGAGATCAGGATTGCTATGTGGCTTTTCTTTTAATACCCTTTCTTTCATGCCTTTTCACCTGCTTTGCAGCTATGAGAATGAATCTAGAAACACTGCTGTTTGGCGTTTTAGCACATGCCAACCTGGCAATAGGACACTTGCCAATTTTGCATTAGACACCACTGAAATAAATGAATCTGGTGAAAGTGTGGAACCCTGAACCCTGAACCCTGCAATGTAGAACAGCTAACAGGTGCTCAACTGAGGCTCTTCTGGCAGATGGGTAAAAGTTAAACACAAACCACACAATTGCTTTTTCTTTGGGTTCACTTTGGGTTTACATTTATTTTTAATGTAACACCAAAAATTCTGTTGCATTAGTTACAAGAAACTTCCAGCAAATGTTTCTATTTTAAGTTTTTCTGAGACCTCTGACATTGTAGTCACACTATTTTTTATTTTATCAATTCATTGAACAAATAAAAACAAATTCTTGAGCAGTATTAAAACTTCCTTATTCATATTTCTAATATTGAAAATAATGAGAAATAATCACCAAATATTCATAGTGGGAGATAATATCTCTCTTTAAAATGTTTATTGTTGGTTTATCGCAGAGTAATATCAGTTTTCATTCATGTAGCCCTTGAACTTTCTTTATTAGTTTCTCACATACTGTGTCATAATTTACACAATATGTAACCCAGAAAGAGAATGGTGGTTTTGTTCCTCAGTTTAATGACCTGTGTACCATTTACGTTAACTGATATTAACTTTCCAGAGCAATAATCACATTATTTAGTCATTCTATAATATTTAGATATTTCTTGTTTGTGTATCTAAAGAAATTTGCAAGTTATCTTTTTTACCTTCTTTCTGGTTCCTAAGCTTATTTATCAAATAATTATTATGAGAACAAATTACAGGAAATATAAGCATAGTTGAAAAGGATGGAAATACATATCTAAATCTTTAGAAAATTATCAAAAATATTTATCAGGAAAGATAATGTGTAATTATACTGTTTTTATTTTTGAAATTCATCGTCGTTGTTGTTTTTTATTTGTTATTTTTTTGCCGGTTCCAGGGTCAGGTTCATGTCGCTTTAGCTACTCAGACCCCAGCATCATCGTGTCGTATGCCAAGAACAATACTGCAGACTGGATTCAACTTGAGAAAATTAGGTTTGTTGTCATTTAAAGTGTTTTTCACAAATTCTGATGTAAATGGATTTCTCTTTTCCTATTTGCCTCCGTGGTACCACTGCCATTTTCTTCATGGTTGAAAACACTCTGGTTGTTAATTATGTTGCATTACATGAGCGCACATAGTAGGACCTGTTCTACTTGAGAAAGATATTGTTAGATGTGTCATTTTCCACTCAGAACTTCCTGTAGCCTATATTCCTTGTGTCAAACTATTTTAGGCAAAAGAACATTTGGGAACATAACACTTATGCTAGTATCCTCCACAAAATAACATCACCTTCCATTGCTATAGGTGACCTGACTCCAGCCTGGTTTATAGAAGAAGACTGGGGTTTGACTTTTCTGTGCTGACATGGAGTTCATAGCCACAGGGCCTTTGCATTTCGTCTCTAGTTCTGCCATTTCCTTTATGTCTCCCTTAAGGCCCATTTTAAAATCTATTAGCATAATTGTGATACAATTAATAATCAGATATTACATATTTTTATTAAAAATAAATCCCTTAAAAAGAAAATGAGGTAGGATGCTTGAAGAAGGAGAAACTCATTCATGTTAAAAGTTTGGTAAAAGTAGCAAAACAATGTTTACCACATCTGCAGAATTAAGTCATAAAATAAAAATGGATGCCTAATTTCAGGTATACGATATTTAAAGGAAAAAATGCCTTGAACAAAAGTGATTATTATGGATTAATTCTTAAATTAGCATAACTTAAGTAGTACATTTTCAATCAGCTTTCTGACAATTTTTTTCCATTAGCTGTTTTCCTTACTTTATTTTCATACAAAAGAACTATTAATAATCTTAATACTAAACCAATTTATACATTTCTAACAGTATTTAAAAAATAAAAACAAATAAAAACTTTACATGTCTGAGAGAGAGTTTTAATAAACTCTCTCTGTGACAGGGTAAAATATAATTTATGAGTTTCTAGTACAATCTGAGCTCTGATATGCCACGCCAATTTTGTAATGTATTGTTATTCTTTCCAATTTCTAGTAGTTATGAAGCTGCATTCATATTAAATACTTATTTATATAAATGACTTTAAGCAAGGCAGCATAAATTTTAGCAATTTTATATCTTCACATTTTCTTTCTAGTATGTTATATATCATAGCTTAAATAAATTATAGTGCATGTTTCTTGCTGAAAAATAACTATGCTTTTGATCTGATACCTAGTGAAATTGCACATTTAATTGCAACATAAAAAGATCACATTCAGCCAAGTCCATCTATATTTTCACTAAATGCCACTTCTGGTTTTAGGCCATGTACCAAAACATCCTACTCATTAATGGAAATTTTTCTTATCATTGGTAATCCAAATGAAAGTATTTTTCAGTTGCTACCTAAAAGCAAGATATATTCTCTTAATCAATTTAAATTCTTTTTGAAGCTAAAAAGATAGTCATCATGAAATATTTTAAAAGAGGAGAGAATTCATTACCCCCAAAGGTAAGGTACACCATCTGTAACCTACACTGACAATTCTACAGATATATATGTGCTTCATTGGTGAGTGAAAAATATGGCTTTTCTGTAGTCCTTCCAAAACTGATTTATAGCAAGTCCAAGGTACCACTAGTTTGCATTTTAGTACCATTTTTAATCTTGACTAAGGCGATCATTTTTACTATAGCATATTTCTACTTTGGTAGAATAAAATGTTTAATAAAAATATTTTATTATATAGCAGAAGGATCTAGATTCTAACAGATATAATATTAAAAGCATGTTAAAATTATATCATATTTTTAAAGATTGACCTACATGAAACTGTAAAGAATTATAAATAAGTACCTTTAATTCTCATGGCAAATCTCACATTTCGTGTTGACTTAACATATAAAATAGTGTGTGGTTACTAGAAATAAACTAATTGTTACTTAAACATTGATTATTAAATGTATTCATACAATGACCTCTAAAAGGTGTGTAATTTCAAAGTAAGAATCAAGACTATGATCATTATTTTCTACATTTCCTCCTTTTTTACTTGAAAGTTACTTATTTTAGTTTGAATATCTACCATGTGCAAAACCTGAGCAGAATACGTTTGGATTTTTTTAACCCAACAAGGCAGTGTGTAGCACTTTCTTATACTCAGTGACCGCCTTGTGTTAAATGTAAGCTTCTTGAAGACCTTTATTTTTTAATTTAACATCACTCAACATAAAAATTAAAATAGCAGATATTGAAAGGTTCAAGGGTGATGGAATTAGTATTTGTAATGAATATGTTTTTGAGATTGTGAAACTATAATATTAAGAAAAAAAATCATCTAAAGAAAGAAAAAAATGGATTCTGTTGAACTCTCTGTCTCTCCACATATTCCAGAGCCCCTTCTAATGTCAGCACAATCATCCACATCCTCTACCTTCCTGAAGACGCCAAAGGGGAGAGCGTCCAGTTTCAATGGAAGCAGGAAACTCTCCGTGTAGGTGAAGTGTATGAAGCCTGCTGGGCCTTGGATAACATTCTGGTCATCAATTCAGCACACAGACAAGTCATTTTAGAAGACAATCTTGACCCAGTGGACACTGGCAACTGGCTCTTCTTCCCTGGAGCAACAGTCAAGGTTTGAGCTCCTGAGTTCTTTCACCTTCCTTCTGAAACCTAAGTCTCATTAGCCAAATTATGCAAGGATAGCTATTTTACCAAATCACTATTAAAAGAATAATTGATATTAACATATTTTCCATACCTTTCAAGGATGGAATATCACTTTTAATAAACATTCATTAATTCAGTCAAAAAGGTATCTTTTGAAGACTCTCTGTGCTATGTACTGGGATGAACCCAGAAGACATAATACCAAATAGGCAGCTATGTTTCTCCACTTTGTGTGGCTGTCAATTTAGTGGAGGCAGGTATACATTTCAACATCCCAATACAAAACAGTCTAATTGTTATCATTTCCTGGGAAAGTTTACAGTGTCAAGAGGGTATAGCATGTAGTACCAGATCCAGATGTGAGATGTTAGAGAGGTTATCCAAAGAATAGGGAATCCAGGCAGGGATTAAGGATAATTGGGTGGTGGTCACATAGGAGGAATAGTGTTTCTACTGAAAATCTTATACAAAGGCTGAGTTATGAACTGAATGTTTATGCCTGCCCACATTAATATGTTGAAATCCTAACCCCATTATGATGGTGTTAGGAGATACAGTTCTTGGAAGGTCATAAAATCATGTAAGTGAAGCCCACATGCATGGAATTAGTTCTCCTACCAAAAGACCGCCCAAATCTTGCTAGGCCTCTCCCCATTATGAAGGGGTAGTGCAAGAATCAGGAAGTGGGCCCTTACCAGATACTGGATCTTCTAGCATCTTGGTCTTAGACTTCTCAGCCTCCAGAACTAGAAGAAACAAATATTTGTTATTCCAACTACCCAATTTACGGTGCTCTGTTACAGCAGCCCAAATTAAGACAGGTGGGAAGATGAGAGCACAGAGCAAAACTCTTTGTTGAAGTTCAAAACAATTGATATGTATTGGTACTGAAGATTGAACCCAGGGGTGCTTAACCACTGAGCAACCTCCCCAACCCTTTTTTATATTTTATTTAGAGTCAGGGTCTCACTGAGTTGCCAGGTGCCTTGCTAAATTGCTGAGGCTGGCTTTGAACTCATGATCCTCCTGCCTCAGCCTCCCAAGCCACTGGGATTACAGGCGTGCACCACTGCACATAGCAATTGTCCAGTATATTTTATGTTGAGACTTGTGATAGGTAATTCTGAAGATAGGACTAATGATAAGACTCAAAGTTCCTATATACTGCTGTAGAGTTTAAACTTTATCCAGAAGGCGACAGTCCTTCAAGTGCTTTAAATAAGAGTCAATCCAACTTGACTTTTGAGATATCCCTTTGAAATAAAGGATGGAATGGAAAGAGGAGCAAGTGAGTGCGGAGATCCCAAATAGGAGCTGACTACAGTAGTCCAGTGAAAGATCATGGTTGGTCAAAAGTAGGGAGAAAGGAGAAAATATCTTAGAGATTTTTAAAAGGGAACGAAGAAGATTGGGGACTGGTGGGGAAGATGAGGAAATGACAGATGTCAAGGACAAGGTTTGAGCAACTGGATGGACAGTGTGTCATTCACTGAAACAGAAAACAAGAGGAAGAACAGGTTCACAGGAAGTTGGTGATATCACTTTAGACATATAGATCTTGATAATTCGAGGGCAAGCAAGAATATTTGACAGGAGATTGGATGCATGGGTCAGAAGTTCAGAGGAAAATCCGAATTTTGCAATTATGAATAGGAATTGAAATCATGGGTTTGCCTACCCAGGAAATGGGTAAAATAATGAAATAACATGGAAAATGTCATTAGACTCTCAATTGGACTCTTCCAGGTTTCTAATATGTGAAAATAAAATGCAAAAATAGCTTGGATAATTTTTAAATGTGACTTACTGATGTGAAAAAAAAAATCTTGTGCTGGATGAGGGTTAGATCACAGGAAGAGTAAAGAGTATGAAGATCCAAAATGCTCACCTCTTAATAATTCATTTCTGTACTAGAAAAAGGGTTGCAAATTATTTAGTGAACGCTTAACACAGCAGCTCTCCTGACACAAACAACTTTTTCCTTAGCTAATTAAACCCTAGTCATTTTATTTCAAGTTGATGATATTATTATATCAATTATCTGGTATTAGAAACAGGCATCCTCTTTGCTCAATTTAGGAATATTTGTTCTGACAAACCTTCTGAAGCCTGGCTCCTTTTAAAAGAGTCCACACATTACTTTTGCTTGGGTATAGAAATGAACTTTTGTCAGGGTACCCTATGTGTCATCCCATGGCCACTTGATTAAGAGAGATTTCTGCTGTCATTCAGTACTGGCCAGAAAGTGTGCAAAACCGGAGACCTCAGGGTCTGGGATTCACATCATTTTCCCATGGTGATTATTTGTCATTTGGTCTCAGTAGCCTTTACTGCATAAATGTACTTTTTCTGCCTCATTTTACAAGCTATTATACTAATCTGATTAGGTATTCAGTTTCTAAATGCATGTACTTTGGTACCACCCATGATAAAGAATGCATGAAGTGTGGTTTTGCTTCAGTAGTAATTTTAATTAAATTACAACGCTGGGTAGAATACACTTTAGCTTTCCATAAGCTTAGAATCATAAGCTGAGATTTGCCAGGTGACCTAAGTCTACTAAGAAAAAAAATAATTGTGGTAATGATATTTGTTATCTTTTCAATTGGCTGTCAGAAAATTTTCTCAGAAGTCTCTTTTTAAAATTTCAAATAAATGCAATGATGAAATTTTAAGAATTTGTCCTTTTAACTCATTTGAATAACGCCCCCCCCTTTTGATTTTTGATTCAAATGTCTCAGAATGGAAAATTGCTTTTGCCAAGTGATTCGGAACTTTAAAAATAAAAATTGTTTATACTGCATGTAATTTGTCAAATATTGTTCCTTTATTTGGTGGCCTCTAAGATGAAAACTGAATACCATCAATTAGAAAACATATATCCATGTTCATATTTATTATAAAGATGTGTTTTAAACATTGCTTTATTTTGAATTTTGGATTGTGATGGTTGTGTTTGTTCAACCTACACTTTATCTTTTCTGTGTTCATTAAACTTTTACAAGATATTTTCATTTTAACTAAATCAAAGAGAAGTATAGCATCAATTGAGAAAGTGTGCTGTATTACAAAGTAATTTGTAATTCAAGGAAAAATTTTTGAGCTCCAGTAGAATTATCTGGCTGAGTAATAGCAGCTGCGTTTTATTGATCACTTATGCTTCAAGTCACTTGCTGTTCCAGACACACAAACACACATACACACACACACACAAATATGTATGTGTATACTCATATATACACAGAAATATATGCATGCACACATACTATCTTGTATAATTGATCCTTTTAAACTTTAAAGAAGGTGCTATTTAGTTCCATTTTTCAGAAATGGAAATAGAACATAGAAGTGTTCCATAACCATCAGTGGCAAGTCCAGCAATCTGATTTTAGAATTCTTACTCTCAGTTGTCACATAGCTTTGCTTTTACAAGTAGGGAGTATGAACTGATGTGCTTCCTGATTATCCTGGGTTTCTTCCCAGTACCAACCTATTAAATTATCTGCCCATTTCTCCCCTCCCCCCATCATTGAATGGCTACAGGTTAAAATATTCTTATTTTTCCTCATATTTCTTGGTATTACTCCAATTTTGTTCCCTGCATAATATATGTTCCTTCCTTCAGATGACTGGCTTTTCACACTTCAGAATTTAGCAGTTCAGCCTAAATATGTCATTTCTCTCTCTTTTATATTGTAATAGTTAATTTTCAAAATTCTGGTTGCTGGTCCATCTGAGGTATTGACTGCTGACCTAAAGTGAACTTAAGAAGGTCTAAGAATTAAAATATTTCCCTGTGGAGACAGGAGGTATTTGCAGTAACCCACATGGGAGATACAATAGAGTAGGGACTGTGGGACTGTGAAGAAGGAGAAATCGAGTCTTATAATAGCCAACTGCCTGACAAGGACATTGGAACCAAGGATCATCCAAAGGGATGCCCCTGAGGAACCCTCCAGTATCATTCCTTATGTAGATTACATTATGTTACCTCCATACTCAAGACCTTTGATGGCTTCCTGCATAGGCCTGGATGATACAAAGCAAATTTCCTAGCCATTGCCAACCTAACCTTTTTTTTTTTTTTTTTTTTTTTGTGGTACTGGAGATTGAACCTGTGTGCTCACACATGCTAAGCAAGGGCTTTACCACTGAGCTGCATCCCAGACTCAGCCTGACTTTTCATTCTCATCTTCTGCCTAATTGTACTCCAGCATCACAAGCGCAACACTGAATTTCACACTCCCGGTTCTTTGCAGATGGTTTTTCACCTTTCCTCTTTCTTTACTTAGTAAATCCTCTCCATCTTTAGTTGCCCAGTTCAAATGTGTTTGTCTAAGTGAAGTTTTGTGGGCAAATGTCTTCCTTCCCTCCATAGCACACTGTTAGGATGAACAAACAGAACTTGTTGGAGTAAGAACTGGATACAAGAAATAATGCCATTCTATTTCCAGTGGCTATTCATATTCATTTTTTAAAAAAATATTTTTTAGTTGTCAATGGACCTTTAGTTATATGTGGTGCTGAGAATCAAACCCAGTGCCTCATATATGCTAGGCAAGCACTCTACTGCTGAGCTACAACCTCAGCCCTTTCCATATTCATTTTGACAGCTTTTTTATTCCTGCCCTCGTTGCACAAAAACTAGAAACTAGAATAGGTTCCAAGAGTGCTAATAGACAAAAAAAAAAAAAAAAGTTTTCCAACTACTGTTGTTTTCCAAATGTCTCAGTTCATTATCAAATGTGATCAGTTCATTATAATGTGCATACTCCAAGTGTCACCCACAGCTCCTCTGCTCCTCCATCTCAGCTCCTATTCAGGAGGAATAGGGGCAGCTCCTTCTTACCACCTGTGACTAGTTTCAGCTTTTGACCCCTGCAGGCTGGGTCTGGAGAAAGAAGAGGCAAGAAGCAGATATTATTGGGAACTGTCATTTTTTTTTTGATCCTTTGGCCTGATAAGTGATCAAAGCTGACTCCTTCTTGAATTTACCAATAGATTTTTAAGAAACATTCCCATTCATTATCAAAGCTGGGGATCTCTCACCTGTAGTTGCCCAGAGCTTCTCTCAGGAAAGTCATGCATATATCTTTTACTGTAGGATCTCAGATTGTCATAAATACAATTTCTTTGTGATGGGGACTCCTTATCTTCCATAGAGATCTTTAGGGAAGGATCTTAGACTACCTTAATGGCCTCTTATGTGCATAAGCCCAGGCCTGTTCTGTGGTAGACACTCAGCTTGAATCCATCAACAGGAGAATAGTTATTTCTAAGTGAAGTTCTCTTGTTACCCAAGAACCTACCAAGCGGCTCCAGCGCTGGTCCACACCTCCGGACACTCACCATGCTCTCTACATTGTGTCCTTACATCCTGTGCACTAGGCTTGAAGTGAGGAGAGGTGCTGTCCTTGCCCACATGACCCTCAGAGGAACTCACAGGTCACCAAAAACTCTTTAAAGAAATCAATTCTCTGTGGTTCAGCTTCCTGGCCCACTTCAGCTTCAAGCTTGCACACCTTCATTGTGAATGAGCAATTAAGCCATTTTACCACTTCTCTGGACAGGTTATTAGAGTTGGTCTGTCACATCACTTTGGCACATGGAGTAGTGCCACCTATTTTCATGGGGTTTCAACAAAATCTGTAAATGAATTCCATTTCAACACTTTGTTATACTGGATATATCCACTGTGCTTTCTTTAAATTTTAATGCCATTCATGTAAGATTACTAATGGTTTTCATTATTAACTACGAATATTTTTAAAATGCTACTATTAATAAGACAAAAGTGATACAAAATGTGAATATGTAAACTATCCTGCTGATCTTGACAACAGTGTTTGAGGGTGACAGGTCAAATAGGAAAGATAAAAACAAGTCATTATCTTTCACTGTACATATTTATTTCTTTCAATTTCTTTGGAAATATTTAATCTATCTCATCTGAGCCTATCCTTGTTTATCTCAAGTAGGGCAAAATGATATAAGATCAAATAGAGTAATTAGCTTAAGGAGTTACATGATCTGGAGAATTGCAATTATAGGTCACTGGTGTAAATCTGCCCTGGGTTGGTAGAAGGCCATTACCATCTGTTGGCTCTTTCGTAATTAATATGAAATACACACACACACACACACACACACACACACACACACACACACATATATGAACATGGATTTTTAAAATTTATTTTTATTGGTGCATTATAATTATACATTACAGTGGAATTCATTATGCCATATTTGTATAAGCATATAGAACACAACTTTTAATGTAGACTCAGGCCTTGTATTTGTTGTGCTTTTTCATTTGCGGTTGTTAAGCTGAGGAGGACTCTAAGAGATTACAAAATCAATATGTTTTTCCAATGCAGCCATCTGTGTTTCTCTTCCACTCTCCTTACACATCCAGGCCCCTGCCTGACTCATCTTCCAGTGTTTTTCCGGAGAACTTTCCCATGTGAGAGAAAAGGTGCACCCCATTCTATTGTGCTTCTAATTACTATCATCATTTTTTATTTCCCACGAATCCCTCAGCAGCCCTTTGTTCACTACCAAGTATGTGGGGCTTTAAATGCCAGTAAATATACTGCTGCAAGTGCAAAAGCTCCCCAGAGCATCACCCTCATTAGCGATCTCCCAGAGTAAGCAGATCATGCACTCAGCAAGGGAGAGAGCCTGAAATCCATCCGGTATAATATCACCTGTGTTATACTTATTAGTTACAATGATTTTGCCTTCTTTTATGGAGAATTGCATCCATTTTTTTTAAAAAAAAGTTTTATATCATTTCTAGAAAAATCAAGACTTGGTGTCAGTTGATCTTATTCTAAAGATATGTGTGTACTGTATCAGTTCAGAGCAGCAGTTGCTAGAATAGCATTTGCTACCATGACTACCATCCCCCGGCAGTTCCTCCATCCTGTGGCTAGGGGTTTTTGCATCATATTTAGGAGCCAGGGAAGCATTCTTCCCATCTGAAGTGGGGGAATGGTTAATCTCAAGGCAACTTCAAGGTGCATCAACTGTGAGAATGGTCTTGGCTTTGCCTTCAAGGATTGAAGGATAGGATCTGAACTTTTTGGCACTCCCCATTGAAGACATACAGTATCAAGTTTAGGAAGTTTACCCTGGATACAATTCTCATATCCAGGACTGATATTTGCAACAGCATGAAAATTACATGGATACAAGATAATAATTGATGGAAATAATAACAGTAATAGTAACTGATATCCTGATAAATAATAGTAATAATGACGATGATAATAGTCATAGTATAGATAGCATTTCAAAACTGCTTTGTAGGTGCCAGAATTATGAGGAAGCTCTTGTCATTGGTTTTATATCTTTAATAGATAAACTTGGTGTCTATAAAGACCCTGGCTGCTTAGTGATCAGTTTTGGTTAGTCACTTTTGAAAAGTCTAGTCAAGTCCATCAGAGTCATTTCTTTCCAACTCCTCAAACAAGCATCCTGCAATCTGAGAATATTCTTAATTTCAAGTTCAAAGAAAAACATCAAATACAAGTTTTTGGAGGATCATCCCAGAATTGCTGTAGCTGCCTGCTTTCCATTACTTACCATCAGAGAGAACCCCTGAAGAGGTCAGTGAAGTCCTCTGAGGAGAAATAGGAGTAAATGATTTGGAAAGAGCTGTGAGCAGGATGCTTTTGTTTCCTGTTTTTTTCCCTCATCCTTTGATATAGTGCCTCATAAAGCAGAATTTCTGAATGGATCGATATGCCATGGAGGTAAATACTGGTCAGGCAGCTGCTTCATTTTGTTTGTTTTTGTTGGTGGTAGTGGTGTGGTGGAGTTTTTGTTTACTCCCATCTATGGTGACAGCCAAAATTTTTATTTTGAAAGCACAAATCATCCATGACTCCTTAGTTTGTGTGTGAAAGAGAGACAGAGACAAAGAAAGGAGAAAGAGGGCAAGAGAGTGCTCTGCTCACTCACCATTAATAAATGTTTCTATCTTCTCAGCCTTCTCAGCTAACCCACTTTCCCTCAGCTTGCAGAGGCATAAATCACTGGTTTCTGTCCACCCTGGAATTGACCTGCAGATTAAATGCAGATCACTGTGAGATAGGTGCTGTTCCACATATTTTTTATTTGTAAGAAACCCTCCCACTCTGGTGGCTGTGCCTGCACCTGCTAATCTTTTTCTATTTATCGCCCTGGTTTATTGTGTGGATTGCATAGAATTCCAGATTACTCCTTCTATACGTATATGTCAGCTTGCATTGAGAAGTAAATCAGCACTGGATGTCGTAGACTCTGCTGTGAAGTTTTGTCCTTTAGCATAGGCTTTGCTTTGATCATTTTTGCATTTAAAAGAAATTCCCTTAAAAAGTAACATTAAAATTTGTAAATTTATACCAAGAATTTACAGTCACTAAGTTACAGAATTTAGAAGGGTCTTCTCTCTCATACTACTTGAGTTTGATTGCTTCCCTTTTACCACCTTTATGTCCCATAATGACAATTTTCCTAGTTTAACAAACACCAAAAGGCCCTAATGAAGACAACAGCCATTAGGTAAATCAACAATCCATTAAGGGGAAGCATTAAATCAAAACAGGAGAGTCTATTAATTTTCTTATTGCTCTTGTACTTTATGCATTTGCCAAATTCATTGCCCCAGTGGACAGTAGGCAAGCCTCCAGTCCTGAATAAGAATTGAAGCTTTAATTTTCAGCTTCTGCTCTTTCCCGTCTAGCACTGTGGTCATAAATTGCTGAATCATCAATGGAGGAAAAAGGTCATTGTGTCCAAAGTAGGAAAAAAATGTAAATTAATTTGTCTGAAAAATCTGAAGTCTTAACACAAGTCAAAGCTAATGAGGGGGAAAAATTTTTAAAACCCTAAGACAAACAGTGAAAGGAAAAATCACACTGAGTAGAATTCATTTTTAAACCTACTTTTTGGGAATATAACCTCCTGGCAGAGCAATGCCTGTCTATAATAAAACCCAATTTATTTTCCATAAAATATGCCATTGAGCACCCAGAAGAAGGCTTCGACAATCCATTTGATGATTTTGTTTTCTCAGAATAAAAAGGACAAATGGGAGGAAATCAGGTTTGCTTTTGAGAAATGTGCTTTGCAGATCACTGTACTGGAAACCATCTAGCGTGTGACTTCAGGGATTTGAGCACTGGCTTTCCAAGGAGGGTAAACCTGAGCCCAGTAAGACGCGTGGCTAGTCCATGTTCCCATGTCTTTTTCCATTAGCAATCAGAACGTTAACCCTGTTTCTGGCCAGATGCCAGCTTGGTTAATTGCATGCTGTCTACCTAAATTCCCTGTGCTTGGCGTATTCTTCACTCTGGATGGTACTGCTCATATTGTCATGTTTCCCCCAAGAGGTGGGTACATGATATTGTAGAATGAGCCAGAATATAATTTGTTAAGCTAATAAGAGTACTTTGGGGATGAAGGGTTAAATGTAATAGTGTGCTTTTCACAATTTCCCCCCAATGAGGCCTATTTGTACAGTAATTAATGTGGAATAGCATTAGTGAAACATGGAAATGAGCCAGATCGCCATGACAAGAGTGGCAATAACACAGAAACAACTAATTTTGATAAATTCTACAGAAAATAACCATTTAAACAAATCCCCGGGTCCTTCCTGGCTAATGCACCTTTTGTTTTTGTTTTGTTTTGGTCTGAAGCTGACACACTTAGTCACTAATTGAATTAGCACAATATTCAATGAGTGCAATTTATTTTATTCTGTATGAATATTTAAAAAAGTAACATTTCCATCATCTTGGTACTTCAGCAAGGCAAGTAGCACAATAAATTGCATAGCAATATTCGTTAAAGTAAGATTTCTTAAAGGAATGAATAAAGATGGGGGCAAAAAAAGAAAGAAAATTAGTATTTATGGATTTCCTAAGATTCATAAATCTTTGGGGTAGGCATTTTCCCTGCAGCCTCTCATTTAATCCTTATAATTATCCCCATTTCACAGATGAAAAAACAGAGGCTGAGTTGCCAAATGACATTGAGTTTTACTATAAAACATGGCCCCTGTGTTCCAAATTGTCCTGCAGCCTCCCAAATCGTGCCCAGCATCTTTGGCTTTAATTTGAAGAGGCAAGTCTGAAAACTCAGATACTGTGAAAGTCAAGTTGATCCCCAAAGACAAGGTTAACAACTGCCCTATGGATTTTTACATTGTTATTCTTCCTCTCATTATTCCAATTCAAATCCGTCACCATTGCTATTTTAGAGTTGTCATAACTATTGCCAAGTAATTATACACTTGTCACAAAATATACCCTAAATTGAATCTTTATAAATCTTAGAACAAAGTAACTCAAATGGGAATACTTAATGAATCCAGAAAATAATGAGAAAAAAACACTCTTAACTCCCTAAAATTCTCTCACCATGGTTGAGTCCATTGTGTTGACTAGAGAGAATGCACTTCAACCCTCCTGCACCTGGACTGTGTTCACAGCCAAGTTTTCAGTTTTTTAACTGGCATTAAATTACCTAGAAATCAAATGGGTGGAAAATGATCAAAATTCATTTGGAGTCCGAAGAGCAGCCATTCTCTTCCTATTTTTATTTTTTTAAAATTTATAGCATGAAAATCTGTATCTTTAAAGATCAGTTAACAAGGATTTAGGAAAGATGATTTCTATACAACAGCAATAGCATAGCAGAAGGCTTAAGAAACACAGTGACATGTAGGCTGGAAGTCGGTCAGCTTCCAACCTCTTCAGCACACACCTCATATTAATCCAGAATTTCCTATACCAATATATACATTTTTTTTTCCAGCCAGACAGTGGCTAATTTATGGCTGCACCAACAATACCATTTTAATTAATTTTATTCATCTTATTTCTCTTTCCTCTGTTCCTCATATCTCATCTGTTTGCATTGCCTAGATTTTAATTAAAAAACCTCTCCTCTCTAAGGAGCAATCTGAAGTGGCAAAAATAATCACTTAAAATATTACAGTCATTAAAAAATTGGCTGTGGTGGAAGCCATGCATTTTCAATTTTCCTACAAATGATGTTTTAGCTTCCTTTTAAAGTGCACTTTGTATCTGAATTGTCTGCCACCAGCCAGCTTGGCTATCAAAAATGGTCTTCCAGCTGGGTGGGCTGAGTGACAACTCCTTAATGGAGGAAATGGATGGCTCTCTGCTCATGTGGAGGGGAAGGCATACCAGGCAGATTTCATTCCATCTGCCACCAGCTCTCTGCAAGCTGGCTTTGCCCAAATGGCCAATACACTCATTCCGACAAAAAGTATATCGTCAAAAAATAAATTGTAAGGCTATAGATGCCTGAAAGAATCATCAGGGCCATTAGACCCCAGGGAGATAATATTAAGAGGTGCCTCAGTGTTCATCTTTGATGAAACCTAATTAAACAATGGTGGAGGTGATTGTAAGTACTCTTACAAGTCCAGAGGTGAAGTCATTAACATTTTCAGCAGAGTATAGGGAGCAACCCTAGAAAAATGCTATTCTGAATTGTGGCCAAGGACTTGTTATATTGAGGAATTTGCACCGATGTTTCCTGTTGATGCTTTTGTGAATGGCAAATTCTTGTCACTTAGTTACACTGTGTTCTGCTTGTCAAGTAAAGGAAATCCATTTAGCATCAATGTAGAAAAATAGTTTTGATTGACAAAGAGAAACAGAGACTATACTGAAGGATTTTTAAAATTTGGAAATCTACTACTTCCTAGAGGTATAAAGTATGTCATTGATCAATTTTAAAATAATGAAATTAGTAAAAATAATTAACACAATACCCAATGCACATTAGGAGGCCTAGACACAGAAAAATGTAGAGCTGTGTGCAGAACTGTTTCTTGCATTGTATCCAAAATAAAAGCTCAGTTACCTGATATTCAATATAAGTCATGCAAAAATTCTGACTCAAGAAGTCACATTTGCTATATAATTATTTCCTCAAGAAAACCTGATAAATTTTTTCACGTGGCTCAAAATAAAATAGTCCTGAATTCCAAAATATTCTTGTTTTTATCGTATCAAGAGCTCATGTATCTCACAAAATAGATATTTGTTTGCTAAGTTGTTTGGATTTTATTATTGCATATAAATGACATGAGTTTGAATAGATACTGAACAAAAACAGCTGGCTGTTAAAATTGAGACACTTTCCTGAAATTCTTTTCATACTTTTAATACACATTGCACTCTGATTTTTAACATAGGAGGCTAAGGTTACACAGTGCAAGTTCATCTGTAAGAAAAGTGACATCAGCCATCTTATATTATTGAGTTTTCCTATGTTAGGGGAATATTTCTTAATTTGCCAAACCTTGAAGGGCTTTTAAAATTTAATTGGTGTTTTTATCTGTCCTGATAGCATATGAATGTTTGCGATATTTTTACCATATCTTACAGTAGGATGTATTCTTGTATATTTTACTAAAGATTTTAACTTGGAGAATCTTTTGACTGATTAGAGACAAAAATATATTTAAATAGTCTTATATGTTCTATCATATACTCCCAAAAGGATAAAATATAACAGCAATAACAGCATATCTTTAACTACATTTTCAGAAATAATGATTACGTTATTAGCACTTTGAAGTTTCAAAAAAACACTTCCTCCTATATTTGTGCTTCTGACAATATCTCGAGAATAGATACTATTGATTTCATTTTTTGGCCAGAGAAACTGAGGCCTAGAAGAGTTAATTATAACATGTATAAAACTTTAGTCATTAAGCAGAGGAAATGTATTTGAACAAGCCTTCTGATTCCAGTCCCCAATTTCCTTGAGGCTAGTTTGTAACTAAGTTTTCATTCTTTACCATCTATATTGGCCTGGGTTTCCAATGATTTGTTCTTTTCCAGTCTTAATTTTCCTTGATTCATGAAAGTGCTGAATTAATTGAGTGAGTTTCTAGGAGAATGTTCAAGCACCCGCTAACCAGGCAGGCCATGTATTCCCAGGCAGAAGCAGAGTTACAAGGAGGAAACCTGCGGGTGCCCAGAGACTCTGTCCCAATCTGAATGCCTTCTATCATCAGTTCTTGGATTGGAAATTGTTTAGGAAAACAAGTAATTTCAAGACATTGAGCCTCTGTCACCCAACCTAAAAGAGAGTTAAGAGTTAACCTGTAATTCTTTCTTGTAATTGCTTTAGGGATCCTCAGAATGAGAACCCAACACTGGCTCCTCCTGGCACCCAGTCAGGAATCTTAAATATAGGGCCTGGATAGACCAACTTCTTTGAAAAGGGACTCAGTAGTTCCATTGTTCTCACTGGAACTCGGGAATTTTCCAATTTCACACAGGCTATCCCCATCTTTATGGGTCCAGTATTACACTACTAGCTTGTTTAACTTAACTTGTTTAACTTTACTCTCACTGTAAACCTTGAAAGCATTGGGTTCTCAGAATGGCAAAGGTGGAAATCATGTCTTGATCCCCCCCCCCCCAAGCATGGAGCGGGGAGGAGAGCAGAGCAAGCCATTCCTAGTTGTGTATTCTGTACATCTCCAGACTCTATTGCCTGGAAAATGACAGCATTATCTTGTGAAGACATGGGAAGGTGGAACTACCTCCACTGACAGCTGCTTGCTTTGGGTGTGTCATAGACTTTCTTTGATAAGGTGTCAGTGTATTAAGATTATGAAGAAGAGACTATTGCAAGAACTATGCTTCTTCCCCTCCTCACCTAAAAGGACACTGGGCTCCTTTGGGAGGGAGAACAGAGCTAACTCTGACTCCCCTTCGAGATTAGGATGTTTTTAGGGCAAAGGCTACAACACACTGTTTATGAAGTACTAACCTGTTCGATTAAATTTAGCTTTGATATTTAATCTAGTTCATTTACTATAAATTGGAACAGCTTTATAAAGATTTTAAAGGTATGTCAAAAACATGTTTTCTAAACCAATCAAAAATAAATAGATGAGGAACTGGAGTTGTAGCTCAGTGGTAGAGTACTTGCTTCAAGTGTGAGGCACTGGGTTTGACCCTAGCACCACATAAAAACAAATAAAGGCATTAAGTCCATATACAACTAAAAAAAGAATAAATAAATAAATAGACGAGCAAAAGGAAGACCAGTAGAGTATAGGAAGAATAACAAAGTGGGCAGGGGAAGGGAGATAATGTGAACTGAAATAGAATTTCATGCATGTATGATTTTGTCCGATTAACCCAAGTACTATGTATAAGTATAATGCTCTAATTTAAAAAAAAACAACAACATACCTTTCTATCTATTATAGAAATTTTTCACAGAAATAGCCTGTTAGTTTTTAGATGCTACTATTTGGAAAATTGATTAGTACTCATTGGAACTCATTAACTTCAAAATTTTTTGAAGTTAAATCATTCACATGTTTTTCAGGTTTCTTTCTTCATAAGTATTGTAAATATTACTTCTGTTTCATATGTTAGCACTATTGTGGTGATGCTGATAAAGTGTATATTTGATAACTAATTTTTCAGTAGTTGCACAGTTGCAATGGTTTGTTCTACTGCCAAATGTGAACCCCAAATAAACTAGCAGAACGATCCTTTAAAATATGCTTTCACTTTTCTATTCTACCAGTTCACTTCATGAAACTAGTTTAACAATATGCTACCCAGTTTTATGATTTAGTTTACATACATTTTCTATCTCAAGGTTAAAATGGACACCAAGTATGCTACTAATACAAATATTGAAATGTAGCAATAATTAGATATAACAATTTAAAAAACAATTTGAAGTAAATAAAACCAAAATTGAAATGATTAATTAAATGGGCATTTAGTCAAAAATGACCAAGGTTTCATGTTAAGTGAATATTTCTTTTTATTACACAAATATATTATTTAAATTATTCTTGGGGCTGACAGTGTAGGTCATGGTATAGAACTTACTTAACATGTGAAAGGCCTTTGGTTTGATCTGTGGCACTGCAAAAATATTTTAAATTAAAAATAATTTTTGGGCTGGGGCTGTAGCTCAGTGGTAGAGCACTTGCCTCATACATGTGAGGCACTGGGTTTGATCCTCAGCACCACATATAAATAAATAAATAAATAAATAAATAAATAAATTATATATATATATATTTTAAAGAGAGAGAGAGAGAGAATTTTTTAATATTGATTTTTCAGTTTTTTAGGCAGACACAACATCTTTATTTTATGTGGTGCTAAGGATTGAACCCAGCGCCCCGTGCATGCCAGGCGAGCTTGTTACCGCTTGAGCCAAATCCCCAGCCATATATATATATTGTCCATCTACAACTAAAAATATATTTTAAAAAATAATAATTTTCTTATTACATGTGGAGATATTTCATGTATGCCATTTCCTAGGATACTGATGTTGTATCAACGTCTGAGTCTTTATAATAGTTGCAGATAAACATAGGCCACAGTTGATCAGAATTAAGATTATATGAAGGTAATTATGAAGACCATTATTTACAGCTCAGTTGTTTATTATGAGGAAAGTCACCTTTGTTGTTCCATTTAACATTGATTGTTCTTATAGTATTCAGAGCAAAAGAGAAGTTTTAGATTTGTCATCCATTGACTATTTCTATTTACTGTAAAATAAACTAAATTCTAGATTTGGGTCAATATGTTTGGGTTAAGGATTGCATATAATGAGTTCAGTTTAGCATGCGTGAATAATCGGTATTCGTTGCGTGTGAAGAAGATTCTCAAGCCCCTGATGCATGCCACATCCGACAGTATTACCTAAGATGATGACAGGGCCCAGAGGGCATGCTTATGTCCTAGAGCTGTGCAGTGACTCCTTTAAAATCACATGTTCCCACTCCCTTCTAGGGACTGTATTCATTCTTTCTATCAAATAGCAAGTCTTGATTCCAACCCAATTGGTTTTACTACCTATAGGCACTTTAATTGTCGTACAAGGTCTCTGTAATCTCTCCCCTGTTCTGGAACACCACTACCAACAGAACAAAGATTCCTCAGACTACCATTTAAGATCCTTTAGAAACTCCTGTCTGATTCTCCAATCATTCCTACTTCACCATTGTAATTCATTCATATTTATTATCCAACTTGGATTTTTTTCCATCCCTCATAAAGCCAATTGAAAACCTGCTCATCCATAAAGCTGTCCTACTTAGGCTAGCCATGGACAGAGTGATTGCTACCTTATGGCATTCATTGGCATATGGCAATATGCAGCCTCACCATTGGGTCATGTCTTTGATATATCTCAAATAGACTGGGGTTTTTGAAAGCAAAGATTATGTATTATTACATGTATAAACTCCTTCTCCCTAGTACCTTACTTAATACTTTTTACATAGTGAATTCGCCACAAAAGAATAATCCATTTCCTGGAAAGATATAATCATGTAATTCATTTATTCACTTCTTGAACTATTCAAATATTTTTGAATACCTACCCTATGCCAGGCACTGTGCTAAGACCTGGAATACAGCAAGGAGCTACCATAGTCAGTGGCCTAATGGATAATTCTTGTCCAATTGTTTTTCTTCATTTCTATTTAATTTTGAGAGCATATAACTTAAAAGATTTTTTAATCTTATATATGTGTTAGTATTTCCTTATATATGACTTATTACCAAAAATGTTTAATTCAAGCTTATAATTTTGAGAAGTAAACATTCAGTTTACTCAGTTCCAGAGTTTGATTTTACTTCTGACTATTCACTTTAAGCTAAAAGTTACACACAAACACACACACACACACACACACACACACACACACACACATAAATGTTTAAAAATTATCACAAAAAAATATTATTTCGCTTTATTTTCTGCAAGTGTCATTTTGGAGAATAACAAAGTTTCTGAATTCCCAGTTCTTCATTGGGGATGTCATGCCCTTCTTAGATCTGGTCAGAAACTTTTACTCAAAAGCTAGCTGAGAATATACAATCGTCTCTGGAATTGCTTTGACCTTTTCTGTATTCCCTGTTTTGATTAGCTGGCTATTCTACTCATATCCCATTTACAGACAAATTGTGAAAGACTTGAATGGCAAGTCAGAAATATATGGAATATTGAAAAGGTCAGTGCGATTTAGCCCATAACCACAGAATTTTAAATATATGACAAGTCATTATCAGACTTAATTCTCACAACAAGGGCTGTGGTAAAGATGGGAAATTATTCCAATTAAAATATTCTTGTTTCATAACGAAGGCTGAGATGGCAAAGCTCAAATGCCCTCTTGACTCCTTTTTTGTGATAACTTAATAAGTTAGAAAGAAATTGTAATTGAATTAAACAAGGCAAAAAAGGAGGTAACAAGCTCTTTTGAATGAAGAGTCCATTGTAAAGGGAATAATATAATGAGTTTTCTAAAAACTCTAATTACACATAAGTAAGACAGATACAGCTACAAAGCCAATTCAACAGCCACCCCATGCTCTCTTTTTATCTACAGCATAGCTGTCAGTCAGATGGGAACTCCATTTATTTCCATGGAAATGAAGGCAGCGAGTTCAATTTTGCCACCACCCGGGATGTAGATCTTTCTACAGAGGATATTCAAGAGCAATGGTCAGAAGAATTTGAGAGCCAACCTACAGGGTAAGTAATTGTTATCTCCCATGCTGTGTACAACACTTACATTTATTCCACTGGGCATATTATAAATGCATATTGTTAAATAGCAAAAGCATACTTAAATCAGCACTGATAATTCTTATCGTAGACAAATTGAAAGTGGTTACACCTACCCTAAAGATTCTTTACTAAGTAATCAAATACTTCTATCCATATTAAAAATGTGTCATTACAAATACCTTTTAATTCACTTGAATCACTGTATCTCCTCTTAGTTTAGTCAGCTTTTACTGAAAGCAAGTTTTCAGTTTTTTACAGAATACAAAATCTTTTCACTACATCCCACTGAGATTTTCAGTTGTCTTCTTGGGATCTGAGATTTATAGAAGCTATTATATGATTTTCAATGGAAATGTTTTTGAACCATAAAAGTGGTTCAGGGGGTAAAACTCATTTTTGAGAGATTTATAGAGGAGGAATTGAGGCCTGAGGTTGAAGTAGAGGAAACTTGAAGCAGAGAGCTGGCTCAGTGGTTAGTGCTTTATTGACATCTTGTACTATTTGCCTTCTTCTGCATTCTAGGTCACCTAAGATATCTCCTACTAATTGAGCAGCACTTTGAAATCAAGTTGAAAAAATTAATAGAGCAAAATCTATTGAATAGATCAAATCAAATTAATTTTGATCTAATAGATCAAAATCAAAATCTATAAGGTAAATTGCATTGTAAGGAAATTCTAGAAATTTCTTGGTCCTCACTTTTGCTTTTACAGCAAATACATGTAATCAGAATACCAGGTACTTATTTTCTGGTGTATATTTTCTAATACTATGATGAGGATCAACAAAATTAAAGTCAAACATAATTCCATAATGAATCTGGAAGAGCAGTAATTTAACTGTTACTGTGAGGAACTTTCTCAGAGCACAGAAAAATTGCATGGGTAGGTCGTGTCATTCTGACCTCAAGTCAAAACTGACTGAACTTCCAAGTAAGTGCCTGAGTGGCAAGAAAGCCAGTGTTGCCCTCCCAGGTTCCCCACTTCCTATGCATTGCCCGCACATATCATTCAGTCTGATGACCGGCAGCCTGAGCCCCACGGCTGATGTGACCCTTTGCTGGCACTCTGGGATCTTTCCCTGCTGACCACCATATTTCTACTATGGCTGACCCAGCCCTGCACCTCCTTCCTTAGGGGAGTTCCTCAGTTTCAGCCTTCACGTAGGTCAGGATGAGTCTCACAACCTCTTGGGGCCTACCATTTGCCTCTGTAGGCCCAACACCAATGCTCAGGTCCTTCAATCCTGAAGGCCCTTTTCCTCTGAGGTTCCTGTCTCCCTGAGATCCATGTCCAGCATGGTTCTGATGCTTCCTTGAGGGACTAGTAACCACTGCTCCTCTTTTTAGTCTCTAGGCTATCCCCAGGAATCAGGCTGCTCTCCTGTATAACCCTCAGAATACACAAGGGCTCACTCCACTCCCCTCACAAAGAACTTTGATGGAGTCCAGAGCTGTGCCAGTGCACAGGGGCTTATTTCTCTATCTTATGGAGATAAAGGATCCATCAGTTCTGCCCTTCTGACACTCACTACAAGACCAATTGAACTCTCTTTCCGGGGATCTTAACTGCCTGCAAGGGAGCACAGATGTGCAAACACTGGAGGCTCATTCACCCCCACTCCTTCACCTCTGAGCGAGTTCATCCATGTATCAGTGACAAGTCATCCTCTTCAGTGAGTCCATATACCCTGGTCGTTTAGATGATTCCTCAGCATTACCCGTCCCATCTCACAAGAGCAGAGATAAAACACAAATTTAATCTCCAAGAATACCATTCTGATATACACATAAATCCCCTCCCCCCTCCCCTCCCCTCCCCTTCCTTCCTTTCCTCTCCTCTCCATTCCCCTCCCCCCTCCCCTCCCCTCCCCTCTCCTCTCCTCCTCCTCCTCCTCCTCCTCCTCCTCCTCCTCCTCCTCCTCCTCCTTCTTCTTCTTCTCTCTCTCTCTCTCTCTCTCTCTCTCTCTCTCTCTCTCCCTCGTCTCTCTCTCTCTCCAGTAAAACTTGATGTCTTAAATGTCACCTTTCCCCTTTCTCCATTCCCTCCCTTCCTTCTTTCCTTCATTTCCTGCTGGGGATGGAACCCAAGGCCTATGCTAAGCATCTGTTCTACCACTAAGTTATGCCCTCAGTCCACTATGGTGATAAAACTTACTTTGCCTGTGGCCTTCCTAGCCAGCTATTCCCTTTCCCAGAATGCAGAATATCTCCTGCCCCCTCTCCTGTTTACTCTGTTGTATCATCAAAGCCTGCTCTTTAATAAAAACAAAATAAATGTTTTAGTAGAAATACAAATAGCCTATCCATCTCTCTTTTAATCACATTATGGAAACTTGGTACAAAACATGGAAACCTCTTCATGAATTAAGCTTAGAAATGTATTGACTTAATATTAGAAGACACCAAACATTTTAGAAAACTAATATAGTAATCCATAAACAAAGCCGACCAAAAAAATTCCAAAAAAGATCAGACATTCTGTTTTCACTGAGCACTAAGGAATGATATAAGAGAATTTTTGGCTACAGCCAAATTCATCATTCCCTAAAACAAGGAACTTAAAGTATGTATCCCAGAAACAAAAAAAGCTAAGGTCAATAAGGACACAAAGGAACAACGGAGGAAAGTCCATCTACAATGTGAGTCAAGTGGTCCTCGTTATACTTACTGGACATCTCTCAGGACTGAAGATTTACCAGGGTTTGGGTCACAGTAAACAAGCTGGTATTCTCCGGCTGTGGCATCATCAGATTCCGGTTCCAATCATGTATAATAAGGTGCTCAGAAAAAAGCACCTTTGTCAGTCTAATGCCATATGGTTAATTCAGCAGAACTCTAAAATCAATTTAATTATTCTAGCAACCACCTCTTAGGTTATTTGGGGCTTTTGCTCCTAGGATATCAGGCCACACCACTCTAATACTTCACTGGTTCTCTCATCTGTGCCCAGTTATGAGGTTGGCCTTATGTTATGAAGGTAAAACAAGATGAGAGCACCCAGGGTTGTCTTGTGTTTGGCGTGATGATAAAATGCTAATTTAATCCAAAATTTTTGTGTGAAAGGGTGAAGTCCCACTCCCACCTACTGCCAAATGTTGCTTTGTTGGTCTAGGAAAGAATGCTGATATTATAATTTTTAATCGTAGCTTCAAGAAAAAAAAATCCTTTCACAAAATTGAATTAACATGAAGCATCATTACCTAGGGTAAGCTCCAGCAAAGAAAAGCAGACTCAGAGTTTGGTAGTGAAACACTTGATGTGTTCTGTTTCTCTCACAGGATGATTAATATTTGTCTCATTCTTCCCTTCAACCACCAGCATCCATAAAAGCAATTTATTGTTATAAACTCACCTACTTAAATAGAAAGCATAAATGATAAATCCTCAAGAGTGACCCATTAAATTGATTGAATTCTGCAGCTTTAAGGTCACTTTTCAAAATTTTTTGAAGTTAAATTATTCATATGTTATAATACTTTCGTATCTTTTAACTATGTTTTTCTCCCAAAGAATTTAGACAGATATAGAGAGATAACCTAATAATATTTTTCAGAACACTTCACATGAATGGGTAGGAAGAAAAGAAAGCCACTATGACATTATGGCTTTTATTAGAAACCACTTTCCCAATCACATTTTTCTATCATTTGAATCAAAGCATTTGATCTCAGATCACAAGGATGTGAGAGAGCTGTTGGTCTTTCCTTAAGCTGTCCCAAATCCAATGTCTATATTTGTAAAGCAGGATTTTAAAGGTTTTTCTGCTTTGTTTTGGTTTTGTCCTAAAAAAAAAAAAATACATCTGTTACTTCAGCACAGGAGAAACTTTAACAAATACACTGATAATTTATGTGAGTGTTTCTGAACTTTGGCTTAACCTTACAAACACATCATTTAATTAGCAATTACCACATCTCACCTAGCTAAGTCTGTCTTTAGGTGGGAGGGAGCTTTGTAAAACATCACATTCCTATAATGTGGAATTTGCATACTTGCCTTGCATCCCAAATGCAAAGATCATGTTTTTACTCCTCAAATACCTTTAAAAGGAAAAATAGGGCAGGGGATGTAGCTTAGTGGTAGGGCACTTGCCTAGCATGTACAAGGCCCTAGGTACCACCACATTTTTTTTATACCTTTATTTTATTTATTTATTTTTATGTGGTGCTGAGGGTCAAACCCAGGGCCTCGTATGTGCTGGGTGAGCACTCTACAGCTAAGCCACAGCCTCAACCCCCACCAAATTTTTTAAGAAAATAAAAAACTGCTTTATTGTTGTCCCAGAATATTAATGCTAAAAAATAAGACTTAATCAAAACAGCATGTTCCAGTCTTCCCCACCTGCACCAAATCACTGGAAATTACAGGAAAATGAACAAATATATCTGAAATGATACTATAAAACAAGAAAGTTGGGCCAGGAATTACTAATGAGTGGAGGAAGAGAGAAAGAGAATCTGTAATCTGGGGGAGAAGGGAAGTAGGGAACTCTGTTCTGAAATACATGTTGAATTAGACACTGTTAGTGACATCCCAGCATTGCTCCAGGTCATGGATGCTGGGACAGGGCGTTGGTACTACCATAAGGACTGTAGGTGAGCCCCTCACTGCACCTATTTCTAAAAGAGGTTTCTGCCTCCAGGAACAGAAGACAAATAAGGACACTTGGAATGAAGAAACTGAGCTATTCACCCATGGTAGTCCTCACCCAATCACCAGGCATAATTTTTTTTTTTTATGTATATCCTTTGTGTATTTTAGCACATTTTACCTTTAAAACAAATTTTGTACAATATGTTAATGTATCTGAGTAGTTGAACAGTGGTTAAAAAAAAAAAAAAAAAAAAAAAAAAAAAGCTAAGCATATACCTAAGCTGTAAGACTCAGTTTCATGCCATTATCATCTGACTACTTGGGGGGAAAGACCTGAATTACAATAACCCATCTCAGCAAAATTTTCCAATTCAAATGAGAAGGGCTTCAATTTACAAATCGCTTTTGAAAGGGCAATATTAATGCAGTTCACATCAGAACATCCAGTTAATACAATTAACAACAAACCACAATTTTGTGATATGGTAGTCTTTCAATTCCTTCAGCCTTCTGATTGCAGACTTAACTGTAATGGCAGAAGTGGTGTTGTAGGTCCAGGCACCACCAGCCGCTGTTTTCATGCAGGAACCACAGTGCCATCTCTTCATCTTGGTTTTGCCACAGAAGGAACAAGTATACTTGGTGTGCTGGCTGATTTCTTCACCATTTTCCCAGAGGGAGGCACCATAGCGGGTCCCATATTTACCGACTTTCTTAGTGCATTTAGCCTTATCACTGCGACTCAGGCTGGAGACTGGAGCAGAAGAGATGTTGTGCGCAGGCGCAATTTAGGCGGGCGAGCAGAAGTGACCTCACCAGGCATTCTTATATTGAAGTTAATAGAGAAAAGCAGATACAAACTTAAGTAAATGATCTAGCATTACCAAATATAAGAAAAAGCAATTTCATTTTTGAAAAAGCATCCAATAAAGAATTAAGAGTTGAGTAGATGGGAATAACAGAATAAAAAATAGACACTGTGCAAGAAGTATAATTAATATCTTCAGAGAGATAAGAGGCTACATTTGTGAAATTAAAACATATTTTATGAGGATAAAACAATTAGATAAGGGAGAAATTTATAATTATGTTGTTTGAAAAAAATTTACTGTATCCCCCCAAATATCAGTATAAGCATAACTGAAGAACAAATGACTGAGCTAGAAATTTGAATCTGGAGACCATGTCATTAAATATAAGAAAAAGAAATGTTAAGTGCAAACGCGGAGCCTCATGCATGCTACACAATTGCTGTATCATTGAGCTACAGCATCAACCTGGAAAAGTGGCATTTCTAACTTTAGAAACTGCATTTCAGAAGTCAGAGGGAACATAGGGAATGAAATATTCAAATAAATATTTTTAAAGTTCCCCATAGAAAGGAGAAGAATAAAGAAAACACATAGCTGCTGTGAGTGAAACAGTCTTAAACTAGGGGAGGAACTTAACATCACTGATAAGAGAGAAAAATCCTAAAAGCTTCAGGTAAAATTCATTGTACTTTCCTTGACATCATTAAATGTTAAGGGGAGATTGCAATAAATCACTGAGTGGATCTTAAAGCAGGAGACGGAAACTTTATTCAACAGTTGGCGGTCCAGATCCACCAGCTGGCAGGCCAAGGGGCAGGCTACAAGTGTACACCCTTTGACCCCCTCCATGGGTTTGAGTACACCTTTTATAGTCCAAAACCATATTAAAGCATAAGTGACTGTTGCTATGATTCAAAACCATAAACAAAAGTCATGAGATCTAAAATCATAAGCAGAAAAGAGAGTGGGCCAAAACTTCCCTAGTTGTGTACAAGTTAAAGAATGGCTACTAACATCTAGACAATCAATCTCTAACAGGGTACATTTTCCAAGAAAAACGGGAACCAAAGAGAGAACACTTTTACATTGCATAAGAATTGCCATTTTGTGCTGTCAAACGTGCTATGCTAAGCAAAGGTTGATGGGTACAGAGATGGGGCTTTCCCTGGGAGAGGCATTTCTTACATGACGTGTCTCAGGGCAAAATGGAGTCTGTTTGGTCATTGCCCATATAGTCTGGCCCATAACATAAACATAATTTTTTTAAGAGAGAGAGAGAGAGATTTTTTAAATATTTTTTTTCAGTTTTCGGTGGACACAACATCTTTATTTTATTTTATGGGGTGCTGAGGATCGAACCCAGTGCCCCACGCATGCCAGGTGAGCGCATTACCACTTAAGCCACATCCCCAGCCCCCATAAACATAACTTTTTAAAGAAAGCTGTTATCTTAAAATTCTGGGAGAAAATTATTTAGAGTATAAAATTCATTCTCATATCAAATATCATCAGATGTCAGGAAAATAAAAATCTTTTCAAACACATAAACTTGGTAAGTTTAATACCCCTGAACTCTCTCTGAATTTCTAGAAGATGTGTTTCCTGGAAATTAATCTAAGAGGAATATGGGAGGTAAAGAATAGTGAGCAAGTAAAAAAGTAAAACTTATAGTTTGGTCAAAATAAATGTTAATTTAAAAAAAATTTTGATGGAAATTTATAATTAAAATCTGTACCACCTCAACATCTGAGTACAAAAGGCAATTGACAAGAAGGTATGCAGAATAAGAAATTAAAATGCTGCCAAGATTCTTAACTTGGTTGGAATGTGAGGATCTAGATCTTGTTTAGTTCTTCATGTTCATAGCAAAGCAGGAGTATTGATAGAAATATATGTGTTGACAATTTAGATACCCCACATATAGGCTAGATAACTTCTAATGTGTCCAGTTAACATGGAGCAAAGAACATAGATTGGGAGAATGAAAAAAGTAAACAATAAAAAGCAGGGTAAACGGGGCACGGTGACATGCCTGTAATCCCAGTGGCTCCTGAGGCTGAGGCAGGAGGAGTTCAAAGCCAGCCTCAGCAACTACAAGCACTAAGCAACTCAGTGAGACCCTATCTCTAAGTAAAAAATTCTAAATTGTTTGTTTTAAAAAACATTTTTTTTAGAACTGGGGATGTGGCTCAGTGGTAGAGTGCCCCTGAGTTCAATCCGCAGTACCAAAAACAAAAACAAAAAAAAAAAGCAGGGTAAGTAGAAAACAGGATAGAGCTTGTCGGGAGCCTATATGAGCATGTCAACAATTTGAGCAAGTTATATTCACTTATTAAATGAGAGTCTCACAGTAATTTTTTAAAAATTGCCTCTACTTTGTGTACAACCAGAGACATGAAAAATTGTGCTCTATTTGTGTAATATGAATTGAATTGCATTCTGCTGTCATCTATAACAAATTAGAATAAATAAATTTTTGAAAAAAATTGGCTACATTGTTACCCTTTATAAGAGACACAAACTAAAATAACACAAGTTGAAAGTTAAAGAGGAGCTAATATTCTAGGCAAAGGTAACAAAAGAAACAATGAGGCGTGAAATAGAATTCAGATTTAAACATTGAAAAGGCTAAAAAGCAATATTTCATGCATCATGTAGCATACTTTACATAATACATGACACATTACAAGCAATCAAACAAGTCAAAAATTAGTTGTTATCTCAACCATAATTACTATCAGTAACATGATATAGCCAAAATGGTGCTCACAGGAAAATTATACTCATATTAATTAGTAAGATAGACAAGAAACACAAAGTTAAATAATTCAATGAAACCTAAATCATTATGAAAATAAGCAAGTAAAATACATCATGGAGAAAAATAACATTAGTTGAAGTGATGATTAAATATGCTTAAAAACCATGCAAGGTGTTCAAATAGATTGGGGAAAGCTCATTATAAAAGACAGACATCACTTCTTTCTTGTTCTAGTTTTCTTTTGACCTTCATTCTAACATTACTTTTTAAAAAGGAAATAATTTTTGCATTTTTGGAATAAAAACAATAATTTTCCAAATGACAAAAAATAAGCTGTATTTGCTGACGTTAGTCTGGAACTTCTTCATAGAAATTTTTTAACAGTGCAAAAGACTCACAGGTAGATACAATACAGTTTTTCTTTCAGCTAGATATATCCTTGATTAATGATTGTTTCAGCAATAACATTTTGCAATGTCATCAAGATTATTACAGTTCATTCTGGTATGAAAAAAAGAAACAATTTAGAATTCATTTGAATTACTATTGTGACTTATTTTACAACAAAAATAGCACTACATTTTACCAAAGGAGAAAAGGAAACTAACATTTATTGAGATTCTGTAATGTCCCATGCCAATACATTATTTACTTAAATAACCTTCAATCTAGGTTGTATTATTTTCTTACTAATGAGCAACCTGTGTGCTTCCTAACCATTCTGAAACCAATATTCTTTATTAGTGTTATTCCAAATAGAGTGTAAATAAACATGATGCATGTAATAAAAACCTAAGAAAAATTTTAATGTTAGTGAGATTCAGGGGAACCAACTAAAGAAGAGAATCTTTGAAATGCAATGCATGCCGGGAAGCCTTCAAATAGAACTCATTCTTTACCTTCACTAAGCTGTCATGGTAGAGGGAAAACCCAGAAATGCAATGAAGGTGGCACAGCCTTCAGTGCAAGTATATATCTTGCTAGACTTCAGAGGATGTGTACTGGAGATAAGCCTCATGAATATAAATGAATGTGGAAGGGTCTTTACCTATGGCACATCCCTTATTAAATATCAGAGAATATTTTCCAAATAGAGACCTTATGAATGTAATGAACTTTTTCAACATCAGAGAATTCATATGAGATTTTTTAAATACTTATGAATTTGATAAATATAAGGTCTTTTAGCCAGGCTTTGTTCTATACCTTGGTTCATACCTAAACTTGCCACCTTTAGGTGGTTTTATATATCCTGGAGAATATAGTAAAACAAATTTTCTATATAATATGAAATGGTCTGTTACCTTTAGTGCACTTTATGCCAATATTAGCAGGGGAAAGTCTGATTAAAATATTAGATCTCTATTTCCTTTGCTTATATTCTTAGTGATTTCTCCAAACTATAATAAGATGATTTAAATTTCATTCTGAATTATAGTACATATAAACGAATGCCTTGCTTTCTTTTTTTTTCTTCTCCCTGCCCCAGAAATTATTTGTTACAAAGCAGATGTATAGAGTAAAAGTCAAAAGTCTCCTAATGCTTAACCCTTGCTGTTAAGATGTTGGCATATATTCAAAAATTTTTCTCCTACGATACCAAAACAACAACACTAGAACCAGATTTTGCATATTCTTCTTCAACTTGATTGTTTTAACTTAAAAACATGTTTCAAATGCCTCTTCTAGTTAATAAATTTGAATCTTCATTATTTAAGAAAGGGAGTATACCATTTTATGTAACCAAACCCCTTTTGATAGACAAAATACTTTAAAAAGTACACAAGAATGTTTTTTTAATAAAATTAAAATTTATATTATTCAGCAGACAAATTTCTGGAAATTTTCATTCAAATCAAAATCCTGTGAATCAAACAGAAAGAGGTCACTATTTAAAAGTATTTTGTGACAAATTCATGTATATTTATTACAATATTTGCTGAAAGGTGAAAATTCGAGATTCTGGCATGTGTCTATACATGTACATATGTATGAGGTATGTATGTAATTTCAATTTTGATAGTTATTGCCAAATTCCCCTTCATTAAAAGTATTGAAGTACAAACTTATTAAAACACAATCTTATCCACAAAGTATTCCAAACAGTTGATGGAGAGGACCATCAGCTTGCTAGCTAAGAAACTCCTTTAGATGATTTTTGCTTAATAAAATGCTCCTTTTTTATGACAACAAAAAATAGAAAGTCTTATTTTAAAGCTATAAATTAAATATCATTGTGACCTTGCTATCTCTAAAGAATTAGGTTACCTTAAGGCATTTTATTGATAGGAAACCTTTTTATTGTGTGCTCCAACATCACCCCATGCTATTTGTAATACATAATAGATACCAATGTATTTATTAGAAATAATATAGAGGCTTTTATTTTATAATTAGTCATCAAAGAATAAATATAAATTGCTACGTTGTGGAAAGCTCAGCCCCTTAGGGGGGCATTCCTTTAAATGCAGTTCACATAAAACTGCTTTGCCTTGGAAAAAAACATAATTTAAACTACAAAAGCAACATTCCTTTTGAGGGAAACTGCTGTGGCATCCAAGGTATTGTTAACCTATGAGCTCCTCAAATAACCACTGCTGGTCTCCAGGTTTGGTTATGTTATAATTTCACTTAAAGCAATTATTATATTAGGAGAGCATCAGGGACTACATCATTTTTAAACTGGAAACAACCACAACTTTGTGACTACAGAGATTAGGACTCTGAAGTTCAGGGAGAGGAGAAAGATTCTCCCTCAAGGCTCCCAGCAGCTCAGGGAGCTCTGGGATCCACTTAAGGATATTTTGCCTCTAACCATGCTTGAGCCAGTGTTTATATAAATTTATGAAAGAAAGAGCTTGTGCTATAACAAGCTCCTACTGAATTTTTAATAAATGCAGGGTAATTTATTCAAAGCAATGAGATTTTTACCACAGGCATAATTTGTAAAATTTAGGAAAGCATATTTTTTTTCTGCTTCTTTCTCTTCAAAGTAGACTAAACTTTCCCATTTCATTTGATTATAAATATTTCAGTTTCAAAAGACATTGACTTCACTTTTGTTATTTTCTAACAGCTTTAGCAGGAAAAATAAAGACAAGTAAAATTGGGTATGTTGGACTTTAAAATAAAGATTGATAATACATGAACAGTCTGAATCGAATTTCAGACAGCTTTGTGGTTGAGGTTGTGAAAATAATTTATTTCAGATTAATCTAGAAAAGTTATTTACAACAAATAATTAAGAGACACTGGCTACTTATCTCATTTCTTACTTGAATAGAAGGTTCTTTTAGTCTATGACAATTCCATCTTTTGCAATTTAGTTTTTCCCTTTAAAAATGCTCTAAAGCAGATAGATGTCTAAAAGGAGTCATCATCTGCATCATTTATAACTTTAACTTGCTTCGTGGATCAGTAGGCTGAGTGGTTTAATTGGGATAAATGGAGCAAGTAAAAGACCAATGAACCAATGTGAAGTTTTTCATGTATGCGTCAGGAGAGACTCCTGGTTAATTTACAAGTGAACCAGTACCAGGAAGAGCTGTTACAAAAAGTTATTACTTGTATGTATTCTTTGAATGATTGATATAATCGGGGTGTGTGTGTGTGTGTGTGTGTGTGTGTGTGTGTGTGGTTGTGGGTGGGTGGGTGGGTGTGTGTGTGTGTTGCATGTGCATGTGCATTTCCTAAGGTTTTGGTTCTAAATCTGTTATAAATTGGGAAGGTTCAACATATCATCCTAGTGAAATCCTCTCTTTAGAACAGTAACTACTAAGATCACAGGAAACTGAAAAATAGGAGATGTCAGTTTTAGAGCTAGACAGTAGCCTCAGGCAAGCCATTTACCTCTATGTCTCCTAGTTGCCTCCATTTATGGACAAGTTAGTTGGCAAATAACAACTCACCAATTAGACATGACCAGAAACAAGTGGAAGAAATAAGAGAAAATAAGAAGAAATGAGTTTTTAAATATTTAATTTAATTTTTAAAATATTGTGTACAAATTCAAAATATTAGTCTTTTATCATAAAATAAATCCCTAAAATTATTATGCATGTAATTGTGTCATTATTATATCACCTTCAATATCTGTTGCCAGTGTGTGGTAGTATGTTTATATATTATTTATTTGGTGTACCTAGAATTTATTTCCTTGAATGACCTTTGCTTTGCAAATAATATTAAGCAGTCAACTACAGTTGATGAATTTTGTAAAAGAAATATGAAAAACATGTTTTTAACTAGAATAACTGAACATTTTACCTAAAATAGCTATAATTCTATTTGTACATATTGACTTACAGCAAAATTGGTCTGCTTTATGAAATTTTGTGGAACTAATGACTGTTTGTTGAGAGATGAACTGTGGCTTAAATACGCTGCTTAGAGATGCTTTCTTTTCTTTTTTAGTGATGCTTTTCAATATCTCTTAAGACTTGGATGGGGGAACTTATGGCTAATGATCATTATATTTATTTTCTTAGAAGGGAACACATCTCCATACCTTGGAGAACTGTTAATATTTAGCAACTAACAATTGTTTGCTTTCTTATTTATGAAATTACTTTCTTTATAATAAAGTCACCAAGGATACAGAGTATATAATTTTAATGTTTAAAGATAAGTGGAAGAGTTAATAGCCAATTGTGTTTAAAACTTGGTGATTATTTAACATTTTAAAATACTGAATACTACTTGAAAAAAGTCACTTACTGATCTGAAAGATTACATAGCCCTTTAATTTGTTGTTAACACCCCTAATATAATTAATGAGGGCCTAAAATGAACTAATTTTTTTCTTTTCATTTCTCATCATTGTCAATAGTACCATCCTGCTAAAAAATTTGAAATTGTGATGACAAATTTGAGTTCACATGGTCCTTTTCCCTCTACCAAACACATAGAAATGTTGAATTAGTATGATAATTCTTTTTAATGCTTAGCCATAGGATAGGGAAAGAAAATGAGCAGATGCCAGGAGCAAAGATTAAACCTAGATGGTTAGCTTTCCAGCTCACATTTAGATAGTTCAGGGCATACCACACCCCCGTATAATCTAAGGCTAACAATTTGGGTTAAAATACCCATACAGGACACTTGGCAGATGGCAGCTAGAACTGATATTCCTGTATAAAGCTGGGATCTTGAAAAGCCCCTCCTCCATAAAGAAGTAATTGGGGTAATAGCTCCTTTCATTGATTCCATTCCCAGGAGAACAGAAACCCTAAACAAATGTAAAAGTCACATTCATTCTACCTGGGTTATAAGAAAATGCTTAACTGAGAAATTAATGTCAAAAAGAATTCAGAACCAGGGAAGCTTCAAAGTGCTCATAAACACAAATATGAAACCCTCCTGCAAGGTGTGTGGAATTCACAATGGAAATAATTCCATAAGGAAATGAGGTGAACTCACAATGTAAAACTATCATCTAAATGATCTTATGATACATCAAAAAGGACAGTCAGCAAATACATAAAAAAGAGAAATTGGTAAAAGAGAAATATGAGGGAGATATAAAACAAACATGATTAAATTACTTTAAAGAATTTTTTTAAAAGAAGGGATACTATTTTAAAAACCTAATAGATGCTAAAAAACACCAAGGAGAGCTTTTAAAAATGAAAAATACAGTCATAGAATTAAATATTCACTATGTAGTTTTTAAAAGTTAGAAAGAGCTAAAGAATTAGAATACTATACTAGAGATAGAACTGAGAGAATATGCAATATAGAAAGAAATAAAGATAATAAATGTGAGACATGGAAAATATAACATAAAATATATAGTCTAGTGAAAGTTCCAGAACAAATGTAGAAAGAATGGGCAAAAGTTAATATATTAAAGACAGTGACTTACAATTTTCCAGATCTGATTAAAGATATGAATCCTCAAAATGACAAGGCTGATCAGGTCCTCAAAGCATAAGAAATAAAATAACCTACACCTTCATTCATCAAAAACCTTTGGAATACCAAAGACCAAGACCAAAAAAAAAAAAAAAATCAAATAGAGAAAAAAAAGATTTTTTATAGAGAAGCAACAACTTAAATTGGATTATTTCTTTTGAGTAAAATCAGAAATGGTGGATTCGTAACCAGGTCCAAGCGGGGTTTTTCATGGAACTCAACAAGGTGATTCTCATATTCATTAGGAGGAATAAGCACAGACAAGAGCAGCCAAGGCCAAGTGTGAAGAAGTGAAAGGCATGTGGGGAGGGGGGCAGCTATCAAGAGTTATTATACAGAAATAGCAATTAAAACCACTTGGTTTCAACATAGAGATAGCTGTGTAGGCTAATGGGTCTGGAACCTGGAGACATTTATAGGAGATTATTTTGTGACAAAAGTGGCATTTCCAGTCAATCATTTGGAGAAGAAATTGTGAATGGTGCTGGGATAACCAGTTGCCTGTATAGAAAGAATAAAATTGGATCTCAACTTTATTTATTATCCAAAATCAATTTCAAATGAATTAAGACTACATAAATGTAAGAAACAAAATTTTAAAATCATATGAAAAAGTACAAGGGAATCTCTTTATGTTCTGAGGGTAGGGAAAGATTTATTGAACAGAAAAAAGTTACAAGCCATAAATAAAAGATAAATTAAAAACTTTTTATATTACCCAAAGACACATAAACATAATGAAAAAAAAAAAAGAAAAGGTTACTAGCCAAGGAAAGATTACTGTTACTATCCAGAGTAAACAAAACTTAAATCACAAGGAAATGAGCCAGAAGAGACAGATTCTAGTAGAAAAAGGACAAAAGTCAGAAATAGACAACTCAAAGAGCAACCCCAACTGGACATAAACATGAAAAGATTTCCAGCCTCATTAGTAATCACAGAAATGTCAAAGTGTGATAAAGTTTTATTTCCATCTCTTAGGCCAAATTATAAAAGTTTGACAAAATCAAGTGAAGGTGAACTTGTGGGGAGATAGGAATCTTAAACCCTCCTGATGGGAACAGGTATTTATCCAATTGTTTTGTTGAAGAGTGGAGTGATAAGTGACATGTCTCCCAGTAATTCCTTTTCCAGACATGGTACTCCTGTTAACGTTTCACAACTGAGATTCTTATGAGAACCCCATAACACAGAAAATAATCTGAGTCACTATTTTTTTCAATTCTCCTAAGGTGAACATAGGTAGTACCATTGTGAATGCAAAGGAAAAAAATTCAATAATGCAATGAGTGCCTTAGGGGATTAGGCATCCTCTCTCACAGACACAGCAAAGAAAGCATGTGTGCATGTCAACATTTACACAGGACCTTGAATGCAGCCCTGCTAGTAATGGCAAAAACATGGAAATGACCTCAGTGTACATCAGAAGTTTATGGTCATTCTTCAAAAAAAAAAAAAAAAAAAAAAAAAAAAAAAAATCTCTGACTTCTGTTATAATTTAAAAAAATAATAAAAGTTTTACAAGATTTCTCTTTGAGTAGTTTTAAAGGCCTTTTCATTGTGTTGTGCTATAAATGCTTAGAGCTCTGAGCATTCTCTGACCTACTAGTTTATTTTCACTTCTCACTGTCAAAACCAGCACTTGGGTGGCAACAGATGGGTCAGACTTAGGAAGGGGAAAAGACAAAAGGAATCAGATTTGTAATGGGAGAAGAGAGATTATAGACAAGAAGAGAGGCATTTGGGGGAAGAAAGGATCCAATGTTATATAAGATTATTCATTTAAGCTCTTGAATCTTGAAAAGAGATCAAAACCTAAAAATCTTTCTGAACATATTGAACATTTAAAGTGTGTGCCCAGAGCCAAGGCTGATGGATAAGCTAAAGCCCAGTGGTCATGTCAAGTCTTGGGTCTAGATAGGAGGATGGTTTCTCGAAGATCCATCAGGCAGAGAATCTTGACCTTCAAAGCTATGACTTCAATGTGGAAGGAGAACTGAAGTCAAAGCTGGGCAACCATGGTGTCACAAGTCATTAAGTCTAGATACAGGGGACCTTGTGACTGAAATATCATATCACCAATCTGGGAGAAGGAGTAGAAATCAGACCTGCCCTTGACCTTTCTCAACCTTGGAAGGTCTGGGTGGAAAGGGCAGAAGGAGCTGTTTTCCTACTCTGCAAAGAGTGAGTTGTCTCACAAGAGAGGGTAAAGATGAAGCTACAGAAGGCAGAGGAAAGTGAAGCTGGGATTCAGGAAGCCCATTGGATTATGTTTTACACCCTCTCTGGATCTAGAATCCTTTGATACTTCCCTAGTTCCACAGAATTATTGAGCTTCTACTGGGTATTGGACACTGGGCTAAATTTAAGAATATAAAAATAAAATACCTGTCTTAGGAGTTGACACATCAAGATAAAGAAAGGCATATAAAGAAGTAATAGCAATATGCAGTGAGCAGTGGCATCATGAAGGAAGAATCTAAGTCAGAGAGATGGTGTGGCTATTTAGGGGAAGTAAGGGAGTCTGGGAAGGTCCCTATGGAAGGTGTGCAATATTTAAAGGACATCTTGAAGATTGACTCTGAGTTCACCAGTAGACAGTGGCTAAAGCTATGGAGGCCTGACAAACAATAATTTAATAACTTCAAATTCATGTTATATATCCAAAGAGTTGGTATAAAGGTGGAGCTAGGAAAGTGCTCTTGCTTCCGGCCAAGAAGAACCTTATATTCTGCATTAAGGAGTTTGGAATTTGTTGATTAGCAAGGGAGAGCCACTGAAAGACCTTAAGCAAAGGAGAGACATAATCATGTTTGCATTTTAGAAATATCACCCTGAGGGCTGCTGAAATGGAGTCTGAAATCCTCTTTCTGAGCTCTTCATGAGTTGCTTCCAATTTACTAATCAAGTATAGTTTTTGCTGTTACCTAGTATGCATTCTTCACCGTCTGTTGATATCTCACTGTTAATAGTGTCAGGGTCATACCCAGTTCTCAGCCTCTACTCACATGTTGTCATCAACCCCAAATACAGTATATGACAGGCTCTCAAGTCAGATTGCATGGATTTGAGTACCATCTCCATTCTTTGTTGTCTGTCCTAAACTTCTCTGAATCTCAGTTCCTCCATCCAAAATTGTGATAGAACTGGGTATGTAATTCCAGAGACTCAGAAGGCTGAGACATGAGGATCACACAAGTTCAAGACAGCTTCCGCAACTTAACAAGGTCCTAAGCAACCTAAAGAGACCCTATTTCAAAAAGGACTAGGGATGTGGCTCAGTGGTTAAGTACCTTTGGGTTCAATCCCCAGTACCAAAATAAATAAGTAAATAACTTGAAAAAAATTAGGATAGAAATGGTTACTCTCATATGGGGTTACTGTGAGAATTAAATGCGTATAATATGTGAAGAATATGTCAGCCTAGAAAAGGAGCTGACATCTAAGTTAGCACTAAATAGGAGTTAGCTATTTTGATCCTCTTGTATATATCCAAAGACCTATTGGACCAGACCCATTTTAAATCCTGTCTCCTTTTTGAAAACTTGCTGGACTTTTGGCAGCTATTACAGCTTTTCATTCTATAATTATTTTTAATATGCAAAATACCATGCAAGGGTTTATATTATGATACTGCTTTCAATGGTTCACTGTTTCCTTAGTTCATATTTGATTCCCGAACTGAACTGCAAGTACTTTGAGAGTAAACATTGTCCTACTTGGGAGCACGCTCTGGCCATTTGGTAGACAAACTAGCATAGTACTAATTAAAATTGTCTCTCTAAAGAAGAACCATAACTGTGAATGGGATATGTTCCAAGTATATTCATTGCCTAAAGTCTGCAGTACCACCTTTATTTCAGAATCATTCATTGCTAAATAAATGTTCTTAGTTAAAAACAGAATATTTACTTTGTAAAGATTTGCTCTCAATGACTTTTTTTTTTTTTTTTTTAAAGATGGGACATCTTGGGAGCTGTTATTGGTACAGAGTGCGGAACAATAGAATCAGGTTTATCAATGGTCTTCCTCAAAGACGGAGAGAGGAAATTATGCACTCCATATATGGACACTACTGGTTACGGGAACCTGAGATTTTACTTCGTTATGGGTAGGTACATTTTGAACAAACTTTGTTGACCTTAGGGCAGATTCCGGTCCAGGACTTATTCCTAAGAAGTAAGATTGTTTGGTATCTACTATGTAAAATGAAAATTCATGAAATATGAACTTTGCGGACAGAGCAAAGGCCTATGGCATGGGCCCTGCTGGTGTCTTCTTGCCAAGAGCTAGTCTTAGCATGCCATGACTAGGCCTCAAGAAAAATGCCACAATACCTTCCTTCACCTCTCACTCTATGTTCATGGCTGAGAAGACAATAGGAGAGGAGCTAAGAGCAAAGCAACTCCAGTAACCTCACCAAAAAGCAGTCTTTCAGGGTAGGTCATTTGTTTTCAATGGATATCCCATCATTGCCTAACCTCTTTTTTGGGAGAGACTGTAAAACAAACAAGTTTATAACGTTTTATCATACTTTAATAATATTCTCTACATTCTTTTTGCAAACACATAAAGAAAGGAAATATTCGTAAGCCACGTTTTTCTTTAGATTTATTTTAGAGTAAACAAAGCTGGAAAAATACCCAGGGAAGAATCAGGGTTTTGAAATTGGTGAACCACCCTCCCCCAAAATTTAGCCTGCTAGTCAACAAGAGCCATGGTGACATGTTTTTTCCTGATGTCATTCCAGAAAAGTGTGTAGTTGTCACATGCATTCTTTGTTGAGTGACCGGGAAAGCACAGGCAACATCTGGAAGTGAAACAGGAAACAAACATTGTCTACCTTTGAACTTCCTAGCAGAGATGTCAGTTCAGCAGGACAAACAGGTCTCCTGAATCTAGGCTTCTTTGGCTATGGCTATTTATCTCACATTCCTTACTTCACCTCTTTGACAATCATCCAACTCAGATTTGCATGGTAAACCTCAGGACTGTATCATGCTCTCAAGCATATTGCCTGTGTGATGCTAACTCGTTTCCAATAATGATCTGTTTGATAACTGAGAAGTCATAGATAGAAAATAATGTAATCTCACATTTAAGAAAATCCTTGCCTTGACTTTGAAATGGTTTGTATATTTAAAGGCCCAGAGTTCATTTCCTCTAAATAATTCATGTTCATGCTGTCTCTCATTTTATTAAAAGCGATTCCTGAGAAACCTATTGCAAAAAAAAAAAAAAAAAAAAAAAAAAAAGTTGGGATGAATATTTATTATGCCAATTTAATTTAGATTTTTTTCCCTTTTTACCATTTTTTACATAATATATTTGAATTCTTGACTTTTTCACAGAAAAGCAACCCAGTTAAGTATGTTTATATAAGTTTAAGTCCTCGTTGTGTAAATTCCTTTTTATAAGTGTCTATATGTGAGATATTAAGTCATCTTTATTTCTTTCTAGAGCAAAGCAAGTTATTAAACTAATGAATTAAAAATAGTGTTGATTATATAGGAAAATTAACTCGAAGGAAGCCAAAGAAGTACATTATCCCAAATAAATCATCTCCATTCAATTAAAAGTAATAAATGTCTATTAAATGTAGAACTCTGAACTAGGATGTGTAGAGATTACAACTTGGGAGAATAATGCCACCAGAATCACAGTGTTGCTGGTCAAATGAGTTAATACCCACAAAGCACTCAAAACAGTGAGTAATACATAGACTTACATCTCTTTGTTGCTATGGATATAAAAATTACTTAGACACAGCTCCTACCCACAAGTAACACCTAACTATGTACAAGGGAGAATGCAGGCTGCTGTAGTGGAATGAAACTGCTATGGAAGTGTAGAAAAAAACCCTGAGCAATCACAGTGGGAAACTGTAGTGGAGGGATAAAGGTAAAGCTTCATAAAGGAGATGGCATTTGAACTCCGCCTTGAAGACTGGGCGTGATTTGCATTTAAAGGAAGAAGAGAATTCTAAGCTAAGCCATTTATGGGGGAAAAAAAGCATGAAAATAAAAGTACATGCTATGTTTTGGGCTGGGTGATTTCTCACACATAGATGAATGGAAGCATGGAAGACTGAGCTAGAAAAGTGAATTGGAGCTGAGTAGTGATTTTCTTTAATCCTGAAGAGTTTTCTTTTTCTAGGTTACCTGGGACCATCAGAGAGTTCTTGTTGGTTCTGTAGAATACCATCTGGTGGGCTTTAGAACGATGATTCTGACAAAAGAATGAAAGAAAGATTGAAACAATATGAAATCAGAAAGCAGTATTCTAGTTAGGGCAAGTTTGTCAGATGGAAGAAAGAGAGAGAAAAAAAGACAAAGGTAAAAGAAAAAATGCAACCCCAATTAAACATATTACAGACAAACAATATTTTTGTATAAATATTTTCCATGCAATGTGTTTATCCAGCTACCCTAAATCAGGAGGCTATTGCACTAGACCAAGCAACGAAAGAATCCAGGCAGTAATGGTGGTAATGTCACAGAATGGACAGAGAGGGGGTAACTGAAGAGTTGACTGTGGGGGTGGGGGGTGGAGTGAGAACTATACTGGAGAGGACACAGATTTCTCTTCAGGGTGACTGGAAAAATAGTGTCATTTTCCTAAACTAGGAAATATCCAAAAAAAAAAAAAGAGGTAAGTGTGGAGAATATTTTGTTATTAGATATGTTAAGACTGGGGTTTCTAGAATGTCATGGGAAAGAAGAAATTCTATTCAGGGTTTGAGTCAGATTTGAAAATCATCCACATACAGGTGACAGCTGGAACCCCTGGACTTCCCATGTCTCCCAAGTGGAAGTAGCATAAGACATGAAAAATTCTTAGGAAGAACCCTCAGTTAGATATAGGTAGAAGGACTGAGTAGGCAAAGGAGACTGAGACAAGGTTTCAAAGGAGGTCTGAAGAAGGTCTGTCATTTGACACCAAAGGAGGATGAAAGAGAGTGATCCAAGTGAGATGACAGGAGGTGATCTGCAGTGTACAGAATGCCACAAAGAGAAAGGCCAACCAGGAAAAAGCTGGGAGGCCACCAGTGACCTTCCAGAGAGCATCCCTAATGTGTACACCTGGGAAGCCAAAGTACACGGAGTTAAAAAATAAAAATAAAAAGAAAGAAAATAACATGTCACTGAACTAGGACTGCTCCTTCAAGAATGTCATCAGTAGAGTTAAGAAAACAAATGAAGTCTGGATCTTGAGGAAACCACAGTATCCAGGGAAGGTGTTAGTTTTAGGACAGGAGAGGAGAGGGCAAGGTAGGATATGGTGGGATAGGATAAGACTGGACCTATAGAAAAAACTGAAACTTGGATAGCTAGTGGGAAAGAAAGTACTATGGGAAGGGATTTATCATAAGATGGTTTATAAGTAACCCCTCTGGCACCTTTGGAGTATCTGTGGCTAATTGTTAATCTAAAGGGCATCATACTCCCTCCCCCTCAGATCCTGTCCATGATGTATTATATGCTTGCTTCATATCAGATTTCTGTGAATGTAATTTCAGTTTCCAAAATTCAGTTCAAAGTCTTTTTCCTTTGTTTATACATTCAATTATTCAAACACAAATTCATTAAGGGCCAGTATTCAGCACTGTTTTTAGAGCCAGAATTCAATGAACAGGACAAAAATAACGTAACAGACATCATTCATTTGATTATTTGTTTATTGGTCCTCCAATAAGTATTTATTAGCATCTACAATGTGCTCAGTTCTTTTAGCTCATATTTATATCTTTTTTCTCTGCATTTTTACTACAAATGTGGTGCACAACAGTTTCTAGACATTTTTTCATATAAGTAGCAACATATCACCCTTATTAATATGTTCAAAAATCTCCAATGGATACCTGAAGCCACAGATAGTACTGTATCCTATATATACTGGTTCTTTATACATACACATATCTATGGTACAATTTGATTGATATATTAGGCATAGTATGGGATTGATAACAATAACTAGTAATAAAATAGAACAATTGTAATAACTGCAATAAATATTATGTAATTGTGGTCTCTCTGTCTTAGACAAGGCAAGACAGATGTTAATATTTTCAGACTGTAGTTGACCATGGAAAATAAACACTGGAAACAAAATTAGGAATAAGAGAGACTCCTGTATACCGGACTTGTTTTTCCTCACTAAATAACAAATTTTTTGAAGTCAAGATATATTTCCTCTTCTAGTCCAACGCTCTGCAAATAGTAAAGCCTCAAAAAAATCACTTTCCTCGTATAAATAAGTATCTTAAATGCTACTTAAAACAGTATTTAAAATACTTAAAAACAGCCATTCATCTATCTTTTATTGAAATCCTTTTTTGCATTCATTGCTATGCGAGATGCCCCCTGAGTGCTACTTTCCACAATGCATCAAAGGTTATGAAGCTAAGGAAGAATTCATTTCTTCTTGTAGGAGCTGCTGTCACTGAAACTTCACAGAACTGATAAATTACCCTCAGAGGGCTCTTTCAGATAAAGTCTATCAACATTTTAATGTCTTGGCTCCTTTTGGACCTTCTTCCGCCATTCTGGGCTGGGCGAGGCTCCCACATGTTTTGCATCTCTCTGACAAGCAGATGCAGTTCATGGACTGTTCTTAGGAAAGCACAGAGGGCACAGGGAACAAGTTAATGAAATCACAGAGAATTGATAATTTGGGTCCTGTGTCTTTAGGTGTGGTGCAGCAAACCCACACCACCTGTGACCTTTAACCTTTTTAGTTCTTTTTCCTGGTAAGCCTGCGAATGTGCTCAATACTCAATTTTTTTAAAAAAACCTGATTTTTCTAAAAGGGAATTTTGTTTTTAACATGGATCCTTTCCTCCAGACACCATCATTTACGGTGACTTTACTAACTGTACTTATCAAAACATTGAAGTTTGTAATAAATGCTAAAACTATGATGCTTATGTCAAAATCACAAGATGTATTCTATAGGTGGTTGACCTTGAGCAACAAGCATCCATTAGGATGAGATCTACATTATTATCATATCTACTTTCTCTATTTTCAGTTCATATTACTTAATCCTGTAAATATTTAAATAGGCAAATTTACCTGAGGCAAACATATCTACATGCCAAATGTTAATGCTTTATAAATACCATCATTCAGGCTGGGGATATAGCTCAGTGGTAGATTGCTTGCCTAGCGTGCATGAGGCCCTGGGTTCAATCCTCAGTACTACTTAACAAACAACAAACAGGAAAACAAATACCATCATCCAAGACTTCCCTTCTGAGTGGCAGTGTGAATTTGGAGTCAAACAAAATAATGTTAACTACAGACTTGACTTTGGTAGTATGGGCTCATTATAGAACTGTTATGGTTGAGGTGTCCCAGAAAGCTCATGTGTGAGACAATAAAAGACATGTTCAGAGGTAAAATGATTAGATTGTGATGGACTGTAACATAATCAGTGGATTAAAAATTTAAATGGATTAATGGGTGGTAACTATAGTCAGGTAGAATATGCTGAAGGATGTAGGTCACTGAGGGGTTGCTTGGAGATTATATTATCCCTGGATCCTTGACCTTCTACCATGATTTAATGCCTCACCTTTGTCCCAGTGCAATGTAGTCGTCTGTGGACTGAGGCCTCTGATATTATGAGCCAAAATAAACTTTTCCTCCTCTAAGTTGTTCTTGTTGGATATTTCAGTCCCAACCACACAAAGCTGACTGTATCACTGCACACAGTAAGTGCTCGAAAGTCTGGCCCAAAATAAAACCCTGGTCCAGACATTGCCTACCACCATTTCCACCATCAATTCTTTGTGAAACTGGAAAACCACAGATACTGCCCTTTCCTCAAGATCCAGACCATATCTCTTCTTAACTCTATGGAATAAGTTCTTGAAGGAGCAGACTTTTTTTTTTTTTAAACTCCATGTGCTTTGGTTTCCCAGGCATTTCACATTAGGAATTCTTTCTCAAAAGTCCCTGCTGATCTTTCAGCCTTGTCCTATTTGACCTTATTCTCTGTGGCATTCTCTATGCTGCAGATCATTTCCCTGTCATCCCACCTGGAATCACTCTCCTCCATCCTCTTTGGGAACTAAATAGATTATCAGGCAGATTTTCTCACAAGTGACTGAACTATAAGGTCAGTATGTCATGAGCCAGAATCTCAATCTACTCTCCAAAACTTTTTGACCAAATATGGAAGTTAATTTCCACAGCTCCACCCTGTAACTTACTGCTATCCCACAAACCCCTAGGCAGCTCTAGGAACACAGCAATAGAGTGAGAATGTGTGCTGAACTTCCTCCTTCTCTGGCTCAACTAGATACTCTAGTAGCAAACTCCCAGAATACTCTAGTCTATCTTAAAGAAGCTTAGTTTTCAAGCCAGACCCTTGCTTCTCTGCAATCAAGACGATTTATTGGGTTACTTCCACTGGTGCTTCTCAAAAATGCCAAATAATTTTATAATTAGACTAGGAGAATTGAGTTTAGAGTATTTGCACAGTATAATTCCAGTAGTGTGCTTCCAAAGCAAGTACAAGTCATCTGTTTAACTATTAGTTTAGATTGTTGAGAATTGTTGCACTTAGGAAGATGAAATTTTAAGGGAGTTATATAAATAAGACAGCTTGCCAATCAAAATGGGCTTCACTGGTGACCTTGGTGGAGTCATTACTGTCACTATGCAGGTCTCAGGCTTATAGATTCAGAAAAAAATCAATTTTCTTAATTAATCCCAGAAATGGGATCTTGGAGACTGGCTCCTGCTAAAAGCTCTGAGGAGGCTTATGGACAAATCATAATTCTTCTCAATAAGTATGACAATTTTAACTGTTAAGCATTAAGGAATAAACAATGTTTATAGGATCAAATCAGATATACCTATCACCCAGTCATTTTAATGGCAAGAATTTCAGAACTATGATAATCTGATATATCATTCTTCACTGCAGGACACTTCTTGCCAAATGAATTAACAGGACTTGCCTTTATCATTAATAACCCTTTTATTCCTGTCCAGGCTATAGATATCCTGTCAAAGTCTTGCTCTGTGATGTCCTTCTTCTTTTGCTAATATTTCTTCTATTATTATGAGATTTCTTGTACTGACTGGATTCTTTCTAGTTTTCTTATTTAACATCACTTAGCAAATCATTTCTTCCCAAGATCAGAACCAGTTACGCTGATGAATTTTGAATCAACCATTTATAAGCAATTGACCCTTTCTTGGTGTGTTTTATTTCACGTTAAGAGTCTCAACCATTATTTATTTTACTAGTTTAATTCTCAAAGGGTAATCTCATTCTAGAACTCTGGGATTGCATTATAGCACCATAGAGTGCTAGCAACAGCAGGTGCCTGTAGATAAAAATTAACATTGAAAGTGGCTGATTTAAGAACTGAAAGAATTTTTCAGATAATAATTAAAGTTTGTGGGGCTTGATATCTATCAGTTGATAGACTGCTCACCTCACATGCACAAGGCCCTGGGTTCAATCCCCACCACCACAAATAACAGTAATAATAAAAGTTTGTAATAATGTTACAAACTTTGGGCCTTAAGGATAGGATATTTTCCCGTGATTGCATATACACATTCACACTTCTGTTGTCATGATCATGACTGATATGAAGGATAATGGTGGGTGGGGAGAGGCATCTAGTTAGACATGGGATCCTTTAAAATCCAGGTTATGGAGACGATGGATAGAAGTCAGAAATAGCAAGAATTATTGGCAAAGCACAGTAGTGAAAATAACAGTGTTATGGTTAAATATAAAGTGTCCCCCAAAAGCTAATGTGTAAGATAATGCAAGAAAGTTTAGAAGTAAAATGATTGGGTTATGAAAGTCTTAACTGAATCAATGCATTAATGCACTTGAATGGATGATGGGGGGCATGTAACCAGGCAGGTAGGGTGTGGCTAGAGGAAGTAGGTCACTGGGAGTGTGCCTTTGGGGTATACATTTTGTCCCTGGTGAGTGAGTTCTCGTTCTGCTTCCTGATGGTTATGTCCTAAGCTGTTTTCCTCCACCACATCCTTCCACCACCTCTAAAACTGTGAGCCTCAAATAAACTCTTCCACCTCTAAAATTGTTGCAGTCAGGCCTTTTGGTCACAGAAATGAAAACGCTGACTAAAATACAGAGGATCAAAGGGTAAAAGACTTGTATCTACTTGTGGCTTTTCCACCAGCTGGTTAAATGATTTTGAACTTCCAGTACCCTCCCTGATATTCAATTTCATCATCAGAAAAATCTTAAGTACCTTCCAGTTCTAATAGCATATCATTTCATGTGGACTGTGAAGTAGATAGTGAATAACTACTTTATGTACCTTCCAACAATCAAATGAAGTACCAAATATAAAAATGAAAAATGTAAAATGAACCTCACTTAAAATACAAATATATATGCTAAAATACCATAGGTATTACTTTGCAACAGCCTGAATGACACCACTTTATAAGTCTTTAATGCAGTGCATCACCAAACTTGTTTTAAAATCATAATCAATAGGTTCTGAACTTTGACCATAAAGACCTCAAATATAAGAAAGTAATGGTTTATTAAAAAGCAAGAGCACATCTTTTTATTGATTCTTTTTAGTTATATATTACACTAGAACTCATTTTGATGTAATTTATAAAAGGACGGAATATAATTTGCTCTAATTCACCCCCGTTCTCTCCCCCAAAGCATATCATTTTTAATGTGGGTTGAAACAGAGACATGTTGTCCTGCTACACACAGACATTTACTTGAGTAATCCCATTAAGCAAATAGTTACTTTGACCTTCACCAATATCAAGTCTTTAGCATGGCTCATCTGAACTATCTACATGAATGATTTCCTTGGGTTTGATTATCTTTGTTTAGGATCATTTTTTTTAGTTGTAGGTGAACAAAATACCTTTGTTTTATTTATTTTATTTTTTGTGGTGCTAAGGATCAAATCCAGTGCCTCACACGTGTGAGGAAAGTGTTCTACCACTGAGCTACAACTGCAGCCCCTAGGATTATGAAGTGACATCTGGGTGGCATAGTTAGTTCTTATTCTGAAATTTAACACTGTATTTGATGTTTGGGGAATGCAGGTTGGTCCTAACACCATGAAATTTTTATTTCGTGCAGGAGGAATTTGTGACCCCGGAGATTCTCACGAAAATGACATCATCTTGTATGCAAAGATAGAAGGAAGAAAAGAGCACATTGCACTGGATACTCTTTCCTATTCCTCATATAAGGTACAACTTCCAATCCTTGAGCCAAATGCTCACCTCTCAACTCCCCAGACAAGCCAAAGTCAAAACCATGAAGACCATGCCAGATACAGAGAATAAATCTCTTTCCTGACAGCCCAAGAAATTGCCAGTTTAAAAGAAAAAAGTGACATGGACATTTTAATATTCACTTTTATTTCTGAAACAAGTAAAAATTAGATTTTATCAAGAAGAAAAGAATTATAGCCCATCAGCAATAATAAAATGGAACCAAATACTCTGACTGACAGTTATTCTTGTCCCCAGGAAAGCTCTAAATATGACTGTAATCATGCAGCCTTACAGCCTTGCTATCAAGCTTAATAAGTATTTATCCAGCCTTTTGAGATTTGTTAGGCAGATGACATTGTAACAGACTTTTATGTTACCTTTGCTTTCTTCTTTGCTAATTAGAGTACTGAGGTTGACCTTTTTCCTTTGCCCTGTGGATACAGAGCAAATGTAGTCTCTGGTTATTTGCAAATATCGTCAAATCATGTGAGATGCTTGTCATAGGGTATCAGATTTAAATTATTTTTATTATAATAGACTTACCTGTGCTGAGACGATACCCACATGCTCATTAGTCAGCTTTATCTCCAATATTGATGACAATATCCAGCATGTTCCCATGTTATACCACTTGGGATTTCTTAGTGAACTACTTTTACAGCAGGGACATGGTGGGGTTATATCTGGTCTGGCATCTGCATGTCTCAGACCAAATCAATTGTATAAGTTATACATTAACTCATTGGCTCTGAAAGTTTCTGCTTGGAGTACTATATTCAGAATACCTGGTTTGGAAAACCATTAATATCATACAAATCCACTTTCCAAAGCACTATTGATAAAGTCAAGTAAATGTCAAGTTGCCTTTGTCTTGTGCTAACGTAGATAAAATGGATAAACCTTTTTAAAACCTTAGACCAATTTGTCTTTGAACAGAGAGCCCGATCAATCACACACAAGAAGCCACACTTGTCTTCAAAGGAGGAATTCTGAGTCACTAAAAAAAAAAAAAAAAAAAATGCTCCTTGATAGCATCTTCTACATGAAATAACAAATGGAACACAGGGCTATTGCCTGATGCTCAACAGATGGCAGTTATGTATTTAGCGATGACTAGAGAGAACCTAGGAGAATACACATTGACAAACATAGGAAAGGTTTTGAGTGATTTGGTTTCCTTTATTTGGAAGGTTCCATCTTTGGTGTCCGTGGTCATCAACCCTGAACTTCAGACTCCTGCTACCAAATTTTGTCTCAGGCAAAAGAACCATCAAGGACATAAGAGGAATGTCTGGGCTGTAGACTTTTTCCACGTCTTACCTGTTCTCCCTTCTACAATGTCTCACATGATACAGTTTTCTATTAATCTGGGATGTGGAACACATCAACCTGGTAACAGGTAGGAAACCCTATTTTGTGGGTGTACTAACAGTTAAAAATGAACACATGAACTTGGCTGTTAAATCAGAGATAATTTCTCAGTAGGTTTTTAGCTGGATTTTTAATAAAATATCCATTAATAAAATACACATTTTCCCCAAAAGAGAAGTCCTTCAGTTAATAGGTGGGTTATGACTGGGTAGATTTTAAGTAGGAATTGGCTTCATTCTAAGAGCATGATCTTAGGTATGAGAGGTGTGTGCATGCGCTGCGGCAGCCATCCGTTACAACAGATTGCTGAGAGAGTAACAACTGAAAACAAGCTTGACCTCATGTTGGCTAGTGACCCCCTAATAATAGGCAGGGAAATCAATTAGCACTTCAAGAGCTATGACTTCTCAGTTTCACTTGCAGAAGTGTCGCTGGGATCCTTTCTAAGAATTTTTGTGTCTCACATTCACAGGATGAAGTGACAGTGTGAGACATGGTAATTGCCTTGCCATCTATCAAATTCAAGAGCTCAGACTCAAGTTACCATTTGTTGTCTTTTAAAGGAGTTTGTTATTATAGCAGTAATTTAACTGCTTGCCCTTTGAAGGCTGGTCAGACCTGGGTGAAAGAGAAAGCAATCATTTAGTAAAGAGCCATCTTAAAGAAATCTCACACTAGTTCTAAAGATGTTTATTGTATTTAGGCAGAGATGAAAAGTAATTTTTTAATCTTTGCTGCTTTTGTGTTGTGCTTGTTCTGTTGTTACTAGTGTCAGCTTGGAGTTTTCTACTAACCATGGGCGTTCCTGGTCCCTGCTTCACACTGAATGCTTACCTGAGATCTGTGCTGGCCCTCACCTCCCCCACAGCACCATCTACTCCTCTGAAAACTACAGTGGGTGAGTAAACTCTCTCTATGCTGCAGAATGAAAATGAATGAGTAATACAGAAACTATAGCATTTTTTACATAATAGATAAGGAATCTGACTTCTCCTTAAAAGTAGTATCATTAAAGAAGGAGAGAAATACTTTTGCTAAAGCTGATGCAAGATCACAGTTCATACAGTCTTTCGTTTTTCATGTAACTGACTTATATTTTGGACTACATGAATTTAAATTCTGTTATGGAAATCCTGTGATTATTACCAAAAGGCTTACTGCCAAAATAAGACTTATGGAAAGAGCCAGCAAAGAGAAGTATAGAAAAGTTAAGTTTTGGAATTAGACCTGAGTTTATATGTTATTCTGCCACCTACTATCTGGGTAATGATATGCATTCTCTCTGAGAAACTTTCTACTTCTTTTCACATAAATTAAAGACCATAAATGTATTCCTTTGAGAATTACTAGAATTAAAATGGTTATGTAATGCTTTCCACTTAACAGAATAAATATGATTTACATAGTAAAAATATTTACAAGAACAGCAAAATTAAGTTGGGAAATGTTTTCTTTTTAGAAAACATTTTGCTACCTCTTTTTACATGTGCAGAGGGCAAGGGGTAGCAAAAAATTAAAAAGTAGTTGATGCTAATCAGCACCCCATCTCTACACAAATTATGTCTGTAGGTTAATATCTAAGTGTGAGTATTGTAAAACCTGATTTAAACATTACAGAATGTATAAATGTATCAAAACATAACATGACACCACATTAATATGTCCAATGTTTATATATCAGTTAAAAATAAATAAATAAATAAAACATTTTATAAAAATAATGTCTAAACAAAATAAATATCACTTGCTATGAAGAATAAATCCACTACTCTAGTAGGATATGGGTGCTCTTACAAGTTGTATGTCTGTTTTTAAACTATACACAAATTCCATAGGTGAACATGAAGAGTTTATTGAGAAACTTTAGTGCTATTACAAGCACCTAGAGATGGGAACATCACACGCATATAAAATGAATTTAAAAGATGTCAACATAGTCTGGTTTTGTGCTAAATTTTTTGCAGGTGGAACCGAATAACGATTCCCCTCCCTAACGCAGCACTAACCCAAGACACCAGGATCCGTTGGAGACAAATGGGACCAATCCTTGGAAACATGTGGGCGATTGATAATGGTTAGTGTTTATGCCTGTCATAATCACATGCCATTGATGTGGAGTCTTCCTGTGCTTTTGTTAGTCAGCCCAGACTTAATCACATTTCTAAGTCATGGTCTTGCGATTCATTAAACGCCCTTTCTTCCTTTTCTCCTTTGCATTCCGTTAGAAACCCAGGGATGCGCAATCAGAAAAAAAAAAAAAAAAAAAAAGCCTGTGTAGTCAGCAATATTAGATGCTAGAATGTTTCAACATACACGGTCTAAAAATGCTTAAAGCCCTGAAACTCAAATTCACAGTTGATGACAAGGGATATCCTAACATTTTCTTTGAATGTGTTATGCAAAATTAACATAAATACCATCCTGCGTGTATTAAAATAAGACCCATTCTTCTCTTAGTAACTGCCATAACATCTGGAAGACTTATCTGTTTGCTGCAGACACTACACTGAAAGCAACATCATGTCTAAAATACTGGTGAAACTTCTGCCTCCTTTTTTAGAAAATAGCATAAAAGGAAAAAGTGGATATACACACAAGTTTTTAAGTAAATTGTTGACAATTTGCATCATTTTAAGCCAATAACACTTAGGACAGATGCACAATGAAAAAAAAGATATTTTGAATTATAGGGTTAGATGACTAATTTCTCACATTTGTTACTAATAGTCAATTTTCTGATTTTTTATTCTAATTATGGATGGATTCAAATATTTTCTGTTTTCAGAGTATATACATTTGACTGAAGGTTTATACTACAAGGAAAAGGAAAGGGAGAGAGACAGGAAGGGAAAGAGGGACATAATGTCAATACTTCAGCCAATGGTCACAGATTTGTGATCAACTTTATAAAACCTACATAATTGTTTAACGTTGGTTTTTCCATGTCTTAATCTTCTTTTGTTATTTTTGAATAATGTAGACACTGAGAAGCTAATTACATATATAAAGTTCTTTAAATTTGGGAATAACTTCAGGCAAGATGGCTTACCCATAAACCAATGTGAATTTTTTAAATATTTTTTGTTCAAAAAAGAGCAGTAAAAAGCCCACACTTTGAAGGCCATGTGAGTTTTATAAACATAGTGCATTTGTAAAAACATCTAAAGTTGAATTTGTTAAAATAGAGTTTCCCCATTGACAGATTTTTCTTTTGTTTTTGTTTTTTGATACCAGGGTTTAAACCCAGGTATGCTTAACCACTCAGCCACATCCTCAGCCCTTTTTATTTTTCATTTTAAAACAAGGAATCGCTAAGTTGCTTAAGGCCTTGCTAAGTTGTTGAAGCTGGCTTTGAACTTGTGATCCTCCTGCCTCAGCCTCCTGAGTTGCTGGGATTACAGGGCATTGATAGAATATTTTGCATAGCATTTTAATTACTACACCTTTTAATGAGCTCTAGGGAACAAGTGTGTGTCTCTGGGTAGTGGGATATGAACGGGTTTTTCCTACTATCATAGTTTTCAAGGGTTTTCTCATAAGCTCATCACTTTTATTACTTTAATAATCACCAAAGAAGTTTCAAAATTAATAATGAAATAAAACATGCGAGGAAACTGAGAGTCCAATGAAGTATAGATATAAAAGCCTATGAGAAGAGTATCTCGATTTTCTGAATAAGGCTATTATAATATGATTTGGGTCAGAAAGAGCTACTTCACATATCTGGTTCCTACCATCATGCTTTGAGTATACTAGGAAGAGGTTAGGATACAGAGAATGCATATGGGTAGCAATGTGTGTTAAATGCAAAACTGAGGGCAGAATCTCTTCAATTCTGTTATCATCCTGTGTGAGGTTTTCACAAAAACAGGAACAGTCTCTGGCTTCTTCACAAGGCAAAGAGAAGACACACACTCCTTCCCAAGAGAAACAAGTGCTATAGAATTCCCCTGCAATCTCCCCCTTTCAGTATGGAATTACAGAATTATGACCATCAAAAGAAACATAGAGAAAGAAACAGACCAGTATCATAATTCTGTTAGGTATGTTCTTCCCTTACAATAGCCAGCTCCTGCTATTTGTAAAGAAAGTATGTGAGTACATTGCTGGTGGGATGACAAACTGGTGCAACCACTATGGAAAGCAGCATGGAGATTCTTCAGAAAACTTGGAATGGATCTACCATTTGACCTAGCTGTTCCACTCCTTGGTTTATACCTAATGAACTTAAAATCAGCATGCTATAGTGACATGGCCACATCAATGTTCATAGCAACTCAATTCATAATAGCTAAGCTCTGGAGCCAACCTAGGTGCCCTTCAACAGATGAATGGATAAAGAAAATGTGGTACATATACACAATGGAATATTACTCAATGTTAAAAAATGAAATTATGGCATTTGCGTGTAAATGGATGGAGCTGGAGATTATTATGCTAAGTAAAATAAGCCAATCCCCCCTCAAAGGCAAAATGTTCTCTTTGATATGCAGATGCTAACTCAGGTTAGGCAGGAGTTGGAGGGAGTAGTTTCACTGGATTGGACAGGGAGTAGGGGGAGGGAGAATGAGAAAGACAGTAGAATGAATTGGACATAATTCCTATGTTCATATATGAAATACACCACCAGTGTAACTCCACATCATGTACAACCCACAAGAATGGGAAGTTATATTCCATGTTATGTGTAATATGCTAAAATATACCCTACTATCACATATAACTAAAAAGAAAAATAAATAAGAAAGTATGTGGGAAGTTATCCCAAAAAATCTTCACAAAATGGAAAATCCTAGGTTAAATTATATTTGTTGTCATATTTTTATTTTTTCAGTTATATTACATTAACAATAGTAGTAAAGAAAACTAATGTGTGCTTTCCATACTCTTGTGGAAAGGAAGACTGCAAACTTAGGAGTCCTAATGACTCTACTCAGTAGGAAAGGATGACAAATCCTTAGTTGCTGTTTTTTCGTTGGTTTGGAAAGCCTTATGTTATTGTTGGTTTTGGGTTTTCACCCTGGAGACTTTCTGAACTATGGCATGTATGTACTGTAGGGCAGCCTCCAGAGTAATTCTTCAGAGTGCAATATTCCTCTCACAGCACCTGGAGCAGGTTCTACTACAGTCATAAAACCAAGGGTGCTGGAAAGAAAATCCATACATTTTTCCAGGCTAAAGAAATAATAGAGCCCCATTCTGATGGCTCAGCAGTTGGCATACAGTGAAGCCCATTGAAACAACATAGGGCAGGAAGGTGGCAGTGGAAACAACCCCAATATGGTGATGATGATTATAACCATATGGTGACATGAAACATTTTAATAACTCTTTCAAGGAATATCATTCTCCCCCTTTAAAGAATGGGACCACTGAGGCTTAAACAGGATGAATCAGTTAATCAAAGTTTCCTGGTGAAGCCAGATACAAATCCAGGATTATCTGACATCTAAAACCAATGCTGTTAATAATGTGGCTTGCTATCTCTTCTCTTATAAACCAGTAGTTTCCTTCATCAACGTTTTTTTCCACCACCAGCCTGCTTTGCATCTCATTTGAATTACTCCTCCTATTAATTGGCTGAAGGGATTATGTGCTTCTAGGAGTATAGGCCACAGGAAAGTCTATTCTAAAATAGAATTGTTTAAATATTGTGACATGCTTATAGGGCAGAGAAGAAAGTGATAATGGATGGTAAATTGTCTTGTGCCTGAAAGTGAATATGTGAGGTCTTCATAACATTTTAATTATATCTCAAATCCTCTTTGTTTTTTTCCCACTTTGGGGCTGTTTCATTTGTTGATTGTGCCAATTACAAAAATACTTAGTATCTTTAAATGTATTAGAGTCTGAGTATATCAGAACCTACAACTTGAACATTTTTCAACATTCCAAAGATTAGAATATAGGTTTGCAACATTGCATTTTTAGTCAAGCTCAGTATTTAAGGAAAAAGGTCTGCATTATGAATTAACTTTTATGCTCAATAACAGATTCTTAATACCATACTTCCAGGGAGAATGAATTAGTAAATGTAACAATCATTTACAATGTTGTAGATTTTCCCCCAAATAAGAATGGTCATTGTAGTTAGAATCTCTCTCCATTTTGTGATGTATCAAATCGATCCTTTGTGATTCTTCATTTCTACCTAAATGGTATAGAAAGGTCAAAATACAAGCAGCAATATTCAGTCTGAAAATGTTTTAGCAGAAGAGACTCTGTTAAGGAATTCCTGTCATATGGTCCTATTTTCTTTAGCACAAAACATTAAAATCTTGAAAAGGTTATTTATGGAAGGCAAAGCACTTCCAGCAGGTTTGTAACTAAACACTTACCCTGTCGCATAGCACTTCGTAGGTCACGATGGATTCCTGTTACCAAACACATAGGCAATAGGCCATATTTCATAGATTTTGCTTCACAAAATTGTACTGTTGTTGTTCCTCGTTTTTCCAGTTATGTCGCCATCTTTTACATGATTCCTTTTTTCCTGCAGTTTATATTGGTCCATCGTGTCTCAAGTTCTGTTCTGGCAGAGGACAGTGCACTCGACATGGTTGCAAGTAAGCATTTGGAAAAAAAAAAAAAAATGTGCATGCTTTTCCTTTTTGGTATATAATTTATATATCAAAGGCAGAGTCATTTTCATTGATTTTTAGTATTCTTTTTTGTAGGCTTTTGAAGTATTTTTAAAACCAAAACCAGGATACTCCCAATAAAAATTAAATGAAATTTAAATGTATTTTATAAGTGAAATTTAATAAATTTATATGAGGGTCAATTGTGAACAGATTTAGTATCTCTCATGTAAATTTGTGAACAAATTGAAATTCATCATAACTTGATGGCTCTCTTTCCTATCTTTGTTATATTCCTCTTCATAATATTGTTCTAGTGTTCATGAGTCATGTTTTGATTCCTAGCATAATTTGTCAATGTTTCATTAAAGACAAAATTACTAATGATCCATAGACCCAATGCTAAAGGAATCAGAACTGGGCCAGATTTAGAAGATCTGATAAGAAAATGCAACATCTTTAAATATAACTTTACAATCTTATGTACTTCTGAAAATTATTTGTCTCTTTAAGATGATTATAAAGTATTTTGTAGAGCAGTGGTGCTGAATTTGAAGTCTGAAATTATGCATTTCATACTTTAATCATCACTAGTAAATTGTGCTATGTTTATAGCAAGAATGGATATTCACATTTATTATGTCATTCTCAGATTAATATTTAATTATAAAATATTCCAGGAATACCAGAAACACAGCCAACTTTGTCATACAGATAAGTTAAATACCCTCAAACAAAAAGAATAATTAATTAATTGGGTAGTTAATGACTACAGAACTTACAAAGGGCATTGAACCTAATCATTTGAAAATTATATGCATGAGGCAAACACTTGTAAGCCCTGAGATTAGACAGAAGGTTAACTTTTTAAAACTATATTTCAGTGGATTTAATTAGGAAAAAAAATCACTCTGCACATGAAAATGTCTTGTAAAGTATGTGAAAAAATGGTAAGTTTCTGTTTTAATTTCAAAATATAATAAAAGTCTCTGTGCTTTTAAATAAAACTATCAGCTCCCACTCCAGACACTGCCTCATTAGATCTATGTAACATTGGCTGGTGTTTTCTTCAAGTTGTATCTTCATCCATAATCTATAACCGGGACATCCACTTTTTAAATGTATTTAAAATAAAATTAACACAAGATAAATTTGAATGGTAGGTTTGTGCTTTTAGATATTGTTCTTTTTGACACCATATGGTAACCTAGTTAATCATATCCTTTCCTCGTTCTGAAGTTTTACAAAATATTTTCACCAGTTAGAAATAGAGCTTTTTCCCTATTCTGACAATGCTTTCTGTAACGTTCATTGGCCTTCTATATTGGGCTAAACATTTGATCACTGCCTCTTTTCCCAGCCTATGTGCCTTGTTGAGTTTGAGCAAAATTGCAGGGAGAAAAATTATATTCAACACCACTTATTTCCTTTAAGCAGATCCTTGAATTTGGGGGATCTGCAACTGTTTTTCTCCACACTGCTACCCTCATTATTACTGTTAATTGCTACCTGAATCCCACCTGCTTCTGTTCCCCAACATTTTCCTTCCTGTCTACAATCCCAAGCCTGGGTTTCTAAACTGACTAAATTCACTAATTTGAGAGCCTAACTGTGTTGCGAGGCTAATGGGGAGAGGCAGCATTGGAACCCTTCTGAAGTGTGATCCGTGAATCTCCACAGTGGGGGCTTTTTTCTCCACATACAGAATGAACATAATGCCACATTTAAGAGTGGCTAGATGAACCAGCAGGGACGTATTTGGAGTCAGGGAACCTCTTGTTGTCACTGAAATCACTAGTTTGTGCAGCCTTACTGTTCTGGAAAATAACAACTACAAAGGTTTTTGTTGTTGTTGTTGTTTTTATTTGTTTGTTTTAATTTTGAAATACAAGTGGAATGCTTCTCTATATTCTTTCCCAACTGCATAATCTTTTATTAAAACTAGACTATAAGATCACTAAATAGGAAATGACTCCAATGTGCTTCATCTTATATAGTCACCAATTTCTCCCAACCACTAGTCCTAAGAAGACACATTTAAGATACATAAAATCCCATTTACCCTAAATAGATACTCTGGCAGTAGTCTTGTTTGGGAGAACAAATTCCAATTTGTTGTAATGGTAAGACACATTCAGTTTCCTGACTTTAAAATGTGTCCAATTTAGCAATTTTTTTTTCCTTTTTGGAATTACTTGGTTATTTATTCAGAGTCGGACTATGTCCATGGGATTATATGTGAAAGAAAACAACTGTTTGAAACTAATTTACATGTTCAGTGAATATTGTTTTTCTTTATGACACCCTTCCTCAATGCTGTTCACGATGCCAAGACAACCCACAAACTTCATGCTGCAGTTGTTCTTGGCATTTTAGGGTGCAAATTCTTTGAAAATCTAATGGAAATATGGACTTCTCCCCAGAAAATCTAATTCATATATAAAATTTGGCATTTGATTTTTGCACATTCACACATACTGTGGACCCTGTGGAAGGTCAATATGGACCCCAGTTTCAGTAACACTGCTTAAGAAGTATCCTCTGGGTCACACCATAGTTATCACTTCATTGGCATACTTACTTTACAAAAGGTTTGTTTCAGACTAAAGGAAGTTTGAATGCTTCCATGAGAATCCCCTACACCAAAAGAAACTAATCCCATTTTATAATTGGTAACATTGTAAGTATAGTAAGAAAGAAATGGTGCAGTAAAATAAAGTAAAAATAAAGAAATTGAATTGGGTGCTATGGCATATTCCCAGAGACTCAGGAGGCTGAAACAGGAGAATTGCAAGTTGGAGATGAGCCTCAGCACTTAGCAAGGTCCTAAGCAACTTAGTGAGACCCTGTCTCAAAATAAAAATATAAACATGGCTGGGGATGTAGTTCAGTGGTAGAGCACCCCTGGGCTCAATCCCCAGTATCCAAAAATTAAAAATATTTTTTTAAAAAAAGAATTTGGAACTAATTTCTGATGAGCATACTCCTTAAAATGTGAGAATTTTCTCATATTCAATTATTGATCCATCTGTGATGAGGTTTTACTCACTGATAGAAGACTCAGGGAACTCCTTATATAGTCTAGTCAGCTAACAGAAATATAGCACATTCTCCCAAGCAAATTGTTGGGGGTGAGAGAGGAAATGAGTTGATTTTTCTTGAAGCATGCCTAACTTGGGAGCCCACGGAGAGACCACACAGTTATCCTAAGAATTTATGTATAGGTCAAGGGTGAATATATTCTCTTTATAATCTCAATATAGGTCTGAAATGGTTAAAGATATATTTCCAATTGTTTCTAAATATTTACAATAATTCCTATTATAATATGTCTTTTTGCATTTGTCCTTAGAGGAAACTTATTCCAGGTATCTTATTTGAAGTATTTTATTTATATTGTTTTCTTTATAAATTTAATGAGTATTATTATAAGTATATGTGTGTGTATCTTTACGAAGATTTTAAGTTGCAAATATGCAGGCTACAGATATGAATGAGGTCACTGGTTGAAGGTGAGTGCTGAATTATTATTTTAATCATAAACTTATTATAGTAGCAGTTTATGACGACTATATTCTTCTGGAATATTTACAGTCAATAAGTCCTTATCAAGTTTTCTGATTCCGTATTCTTCAGAGACTGATAAACTTCATTTACCATTCAATCAAATCCTGGCCTCTGGACTCCCTCTTCCCCAAAGTAGAATGAAGACCCTCTGAAAGAATTCACAGTTTAAGATATAATTTCACACTGTATTTCTTTCAGATGTGACCCTGGGTTTTCTGGCCCAGCTTGTGAGATGGCATCCCAGACATTCCCAATGTTTATTTCGGAAAGTTTTGGCAGTTCCAGGCTCTCCTCCTACCATAACTTTTACTCTATCCGTGGTGCTGAAGTCAGCTTTGGCTGTGGTGTCCTCGCTAGCGGTAAGGCCCTCGTTTTCAATAAAGATGGGAGACGCCAGTTAATTACATCCTTCCTGGACAGCTCCCAATCCAGGTGAGTGAAGGAGGGCTGGAATAATGCAGAAACCAGATGCTAATGTTGAATTTACATCTCTTTCAACTTATATTCTTTTTTCTTTTTTTGCGGATATATCCATCTTCCAATTTTTAACCAGGATGGAAAGGAACTTACCATTTATTTAGGGTTAATTTGTTCCAGTTTTTAATAAACTAGAAAGCTCATCAATGACTTTGAGATACTAATGACTGACTAGATTTTTTAAAATATGAGATGTTCAAATCAAAACTGTGCTCTCAAGCCAAAGGCTAGTTAATTATTCATGTAGTTTTATTTATTTGACAGCTTGCAGAGGCTGATTAGATTTATTCCACATCTTCCCTTCCCCCAGTTCTTAATAAATAATGCAGTAAAGGAGTGATTGGCATTTTAAGTGTGTTTACATAAGTACATAATATACAAATATGTATGCACATACAGTTATACTTTTATGGATATATATCTGTATTTAAAATATGCACATTGATCTCATCTACACATATTCATACATCTCACAGTGTCATTACTTACATTTTGTAACAGAGGGATAAGTGGAAACCTACGCCTTGTAGGTAGTTAATTTAAATTTTTGAAATTCTTTAAAAACCAAAATGAACATTATAAGTAAAAATTTTTATGCATCCGCTAATCATAGGCAATTCATGTCTAGGTTTCTCCAGTTCACATTGAGACTGGGGAGCAAGTCTGTTCTGAGCACATGCAGAGCCCCAGACCAGCCTGGTGAAGGTGTTCTATTGCATTATTCTTATGATAATGGGATAACTTGGAAACTCTTGGAGCACTATTCATATCTCAACTACCATGAGCCCAGGTACGTTGGAAATCATTTGGAAAAATGGTTAATGTGATATCTCCTTCCTGGGACAAACATAATTTAAACAGTTTAAGATTTCAGATTTTTTTTTTTATTGAGAGATGGAGAGGACAAAGATTGATGTGTCTTGCAATAAAAAACTAGCGAGACACATTTTTCTAATCTTTTTGTCTGACTGATTTCTGATAATTTGGAGAAAATTATTCTTATTTTGAAATGTTCATCTAAGGAAAATATTGTGTTGTTTAGGAAAGAAAAATGGTTGATAGCAGCTTCCTTATTCTATAATAATATCTATAATGTAAATTATTAGATATTATTTTAATATGGAATTAAATGGTAAGTACTGTTAACAAATGTTTATTGATTTTATAATAAATTATGACATAATAATTAATAAAATATGATAACCAATATGTTTCTAAATTTTGCATGCAGTGTAAAGTCCCTAGCAAAGGTAGGGTGTGAGGACATAATTAAAGCCCTTTCTTTAGGCTGCTTCTGTTTTCCTTTAGCTTCTATATGTCATGACCTATTGTCAGATTCAAGTTTTGCTTAAAGGAAAGTCATCTTTAATGTTAGCAGAGTAGTAACCACCATTAGTAATAGATTTCATACATATTTGAAAGATTCTCTCCCCCGAAAGAACACTTTCTGAGATGCTCACCGCAGTTCCTTTTAAAAGAACAAGGGAAGAGAATGAGAAATCTCAAAATTAAGGTAAAAAATTAAAATATCATTAGCAGTGCACATTGTGGTCTATACGCACAGTCGTGTGTAAAGAACTAACATTGGTAGCCACCTGGCTGTTGGATAAACACCAGTCCCCTTTCTGAAAGAACCTTTTAATCATAGGAGATGAGAAGGTGGAGGACATTAGTTATTCAGATTTGCATTGGCACCATGAGAAAAGACAGAGAAGTAGGAGAGAGAGCCACTGACATATTTTGCAATTTTGTGTAGCTCTCCCCCCATATTTAAATATTTGCAAATACATGAGTACTTTTATTTTCTAGAAAATGAAGTAGCAAGCACATAACAGAGAGTAATTAATAACTATTATTAAATGACTTAGATTTTATACATCATAAAATTTTAAGAATGCACCAGCCATGTTGGGTATTTTCCCTATGTATATAAAAATGCAAGGCTGAATTTGTTTTTCTCACACAGTAGAGATATATGAATCCTAAAAAACATTTTATGGACTCTCCATAATAAGCATTAAAAGAAAATTAAACAAAAATTAAGGTATAATAAAAACATGAAGAAAATATCACAATCCTAAGTTAACTTGGCCTAAAGCCCAATTTTTTTCTGACAAGGATGGACAGCTGCAAAATTCAGTAATCAATCTATATCATGAAATTTAATTAATCTTTGTTGATATGAAAAATAATTACACATTTAATGTGCTATTGCAAAGGTATGTTTAATCTTGCCTGCCATTTGACAGCAACATTTTTCTTCCAAGCAGAATCAAGGTGGCTTTTCAATATTAGGTATGTGCAGAGCTTGAAAGATTATGATCACAGTAGAGATTTTTTGAAAAGGGGAGTGTGGTAGTGATAGCAGTACACTTTCATTTTCTATATATGTACCTCTGTCTGTGAGACTCTTCCTCCCACCCCCTGTCTCTTACAAATATTAATAAAAGGTGACATGGCAGAAGTGGAATTTGATATATTCTAGATACTAAATTGTATTCCATATGATAAATAATACAAACCATGAAGATTCTTCATAGGAGAGTTAAATATATCTTTATGCCTTTAGTCATTTTCTGTATTTTCTTCAGTATAAATTGCTTCCTATAATTTCTGTGAGTTCCATATTGTTCTTTTATGCCATGGTTGTTTGAAAATGAAGTGTGATCCATAAATTAGATATGCTTGCTGGCTAACCACAGATAATTTGCTTGTCTATGATTCAGCAAATAAAAGAACCCAATCTGCTTATTTATAAAATTTAAAATTTAGCAATATATCTAAATTAGTCTTTTAATTCAAACTGACTAGAATGTCTTGTGAACTAATTGGTACTTTTATTAATGTAAAATATTGCTATTGAGACTAAAATTATTCTAGATTTTTCTTAATTATAGGGCTTTTTATATTCTAAAGTTATTATAAGATCAAATCATAGTTTATTTTTATATCTTGATTATCGTATTTGATTTCTTCCTGGTTTTATCATGTCATCCAATTTCATAATACATATAATTATTGAACATTTTTTTAAAAAAATCCATGAACTTCTTCCCTACCCACAAAAAGGGATATTGAGACAGAAAGTTGAACTAAGTCTCTGGGTTCTTATCTAGTCATATTCAAATCAAATGATCCTATATCTATTTTAACCAGTCACTCTGATATGTAGGAGTAGTGAAATCAGCAAACTCCCACTCCACCCCAAGATGTGATATAGAGGGTAAGAATAAGGCTCTAAAACCAAGCTGCTTAGATTCAAATCCTGTCATTGCCACTTAGAATCTGCTTAACCTAAAAGTAATTTTGAAAATTTTTTTTAGTTGTCAATGTACCTTTATTTTATTTATTTATATTTATTTAGATATATCAAACCCAATGTCTCACACAATGTTAGGCGAGGACTCTACCACTGAGCTACAACCTGAGCCCCTAAAAATAATTTTTAACCTTCTCATGCCTCTGTCCTTGCATCTCTTGTCAGGGATACTGGTAATAACACTTTATGCACCAAGGACTCGTGGAATCCTTATTATGTGCCAGGTACTGCACAAAGTACTAAGATATAGGAGTGGAAAACAGGCAAGAAAGTCCCAGATCCTTACTTTATGGATATCATTATATCAATTTCACACATGAAGATGCAAAGCACATGGAATTATCTCTCTAGGGTTGCAAAATCACCAATAATTAGGTTTCAGAACAAGGACTCTAACCCAAGAGTTTGATTGTAGATGAAGGGTCTTAACTTGATCACTTTAATTACTGCTATGTGATACTGCTATCACATGCATATATATTTTGTTTTCCTTAAAATTTTCCTGCAAATCTATTTTCAGTTGTTATTTTTAAGCATATTATTTATTTTCCTAAGAGAGAATATTAGCTCCTTTTTAAAAATTATTACCAAAAAGAAAATTATAATTTTCTAATAATAGGTTGAAGTAAATTAAATTATTGTCAACACTTGATGTTTTCATTGGTTAGCCAGTTTAAACATAACTTAATAACTTTATTTAGCCTCTGTATGTTTATTATGAATAAATACATGTATCTATCTAATAAAAATATTTTATTGTAAAATGAAAATTAATTTACCTTAGTTTTACTCTAATAAATTTCATTAGTAAAAAAAACTCAGCAGATCATGGAAAGTCTTTAAAAGTCACAAATGTATTTTGCTATGTCTTTATAATTTAAGAAGTGTTTTAAAATTTATATTTCTGGGGCCAGGATTGTGGCTCAGTGGTAGAGAGCTTGCCTAGCACACAAGAGGAACTGGGTTTGATCTCCGGAACCACATAAAAATAAATAAATAAAATAAAGGTATTGTGTCCATCTACAACTAAAAAAAAAATTTTAATTTAAATTTCTGTGTTTGCATATGGATTATCCATTATTAAAACATGCATTTGCTCATGCACCAAAACGTCCTTCCAGGTTTTGTGTTTTTTTTAGTTTTTGTATAACCAACAGAGATAGTCATGTTCTTCTTCCTTATATATCCATGTACAAATTATGTAAAGGAAAAAATGGATATTGTTTTTAACTAGTTTTAATATGTAATTCTTTTGTAAAAACAATATGTTCTTATACATATCATTTGACATGGTTTTTTATACAACAAAGATATGAAAATCAACCTAATTTCTCCATTAAATTCTGCCTTGGACATTGAAGTTTTTAAAGTTTATATCTGAGTTATCTCAGCTTGTCTCAGGAAGTTTTTCTTTTTGCTAAGCAGTGGGGAGGAGAGTGGAGGGCAATTGCAGTCCCTTCAGTATGCATTTACTGCAAGCACCTCTCCTGGAGTTTAATTGTACATTGATGGAGACAAATGTTCCATTTGCTGTTTGTTTCACATCTCACCTGTGTGTGGATGTGAACAGCATGGTACTGTGATTTATGGAGCTTTCAAGCAGATGTCATTGCAGTGGCAATTAATGTATGGTTCCTGCTGCTGTGTACAATAATTGCTCCTGGAAATTAGATATTATTCTTAATTTTCTTCCCCATTTGTCAGATACAGGTTTGTTGTCATAGCTGCCATGACACAGCAAGTGACCTATACGCACTTTGCTAAACTCTGGGGAATGAGGAAGAGCCATGGTTCTAGCCCCAAACTGTAAATATGTAATGAGCTGCCATGAAGTCTTTCACCACACTCCCATGAATCCTGCCACTTTGACTACTGTGTTGTTTTGAGTTAACCATTTTGAGAACAAATGAATGAGCATGGTCACATATTTGGATGGGTTTAGAAAACATTGTTAGAGTCAGCCAAGAAATTGGACATCTCAAAAGAATATTTATAATAGAACTATTCTTAAGACTACACTTCAGGGGAATAAAACTGTCCTGCTGTACATATTTGTATATTAAGACAACAAAGTAATTTGAATTTTTAACTTTCTTTTTCTTTAGAATAATCTCTGTAGAATTACCAGATGATGCAAGACAGTTTGGAATTCAGTTCAGATGGTGGCAACCATATCATTCTTCCCAGGGAGAAGACGTGTGGGCTATTGATGAAATTATCATGACGTCTGTTCTATTCAATAGCATTAGTCTTGATTTTACCAATCTTGTGGAGGTCACTCAATCTCTAGGATTCTACCTTGGAAATGTTCAGCCATACTGTGGCCATGACTGGACCCTTTGGTAAGGATTTCATCATTTTCATTGTATAATTTACATTAGGTATTGGAACATATGTTCTTCCAGTTCATTTAGCATTTAGTCATTTGTTAACAAATACTTACTGAACCACTTAACAAGTGAATATTATGCCTGTAAATAAGATGTCTTCAGAGGAGGACTGAAAACAAAATAGAAAGATTAAATAAATATGAAATTTCATCTTCCTTAATCTCAAATTTTTGTTTTCCACAATTACATATAAAACCCTCATCAATAAGTGCTGCTAATGAGCCAGACGTGGTGGCACATGCCTATAATCCCAACAGCTCAGGAGGCTAAGACAGGAGGACCCATAAATTCAAGGCCAGCTTCAGCATCTTAGCAAAACCTTGTTTCAAAATAAAAAGGGATGGAGATGTGGTTCAATGGTTAAGTTCTCCTGGGTTCAATCCCTGGTAGCAAAAAAAAAAAAAAAAAAAAAAAAAGTCCTACTAATAAAAGTGACTACCATATTCTCCCTTCATGTAGGTCCATGATGATCAGAGTGAAATCACTCTGGTTACTATTTAGCAAACTTTCTCATAAATAGTTCTGTTTTCGTGCTGTTTTATACAAACTCCAAGAAGTTTTTTTCAGCCCTGATTTAGTAACTGAGATGTCCTTTTTAATCAAGAAATATTGAACCAGTGACTCATATAGTTGATGCCAATGGGGTTTCAAGATTGTGGAATATCCTAATTAAGATAACACCCTTTATTTTTAAATCCCCCCATGCTCAAATTGAAATTTGATTATACAGCAAATAGTAAATAAATACTTTCAGTTGTGATTAGTATTTCATTAACATCAGCCAGATGATACAGCAGTGATTAACTGGGATAGGAGCTGACTACATGACGTAGGGAACTCCCAACATGCCTTGCAGAGAAGACAACCTGTGGATAGTTCAGACAGTGGAATGATACACTCTACATATTGGAAAGTGAAAAACAAGGAAGTTCTAGGCGTGTGGGGATCTGGAGGAAGGGAATTTCAGCTATGAGGAAATGTGGTACAAAGACCGCAAAACAAGAATGACCATGGCCTATTCAAGGACCAGGAAAGAGGCCCGTGGTACACGGAACCCATTTAGTGAGAGAACACATGTCCAGGAGGGAGACCACAAGATGCTCAGAGGCCATTTCATGTGGGCTCAGAGATCCCGGATTAAAACTCAGGTCTGCATGATTCCAAAGTCCACAACCTTCACCACTATGCATACTACCCTGCTCTAGTTTCCTTTAGAACTGTAGACCTGATTGGGGAATAATTTTCTTAGAGATTTTTCTTTTCTATTGAGTCAATTTAATTCCTTCAGATGAATCATGCTGAAAGCTATTCACCACCATTGTCTCTGGAGAGTATATCATAAATGACCCACCAGTGACCTTATCATAATTAGAGGTAAATTTTACACACCGTTGCACAGAAAATTACCTTTGATGGGAATTGTGCATGTACAGTCACATTTCACACACAGCAGGCTAAAATTCTAGCATCAAAATGACAGCTAATGGGATGGAACTACAGCTGGTCACTTTTGCTGCAAGCATGTCAGGCTAGATAGAATGAAATTCTATTCAATGTAGGAAAGGTTATCTTTTATGTTTTCAATTTGATAGCATCAGATGCTTATTTCTATAGAGGCTCTTCCTTCATCCTCTTGCCTCAATGGAAATTAAGGGGTGAAACAGATAGAAAGATATAAATATGTAAGCCCAAAATGCAATTCATTAGAATTTTATGCTTGTAAAAATTTTAATTGACCTGAATTAACAGTAATTCCAGTTGGTCACATACCATAAAACATATCCCATAAGTTTGTGTATTAGGGCTTTTTTTTTCTACCACTTTTAATACAACAAAGAGTCCTATCATGAATGCAAGTCCTGTATCATGTTTATTTTCATAAATAGTTAACATCTGCTCAAATAAACTCCAAAGTTGCTGAGCATTTTAATTTAACACTTGGGTTGAATGCATGATAACAGCAGTTTAATTTCTGTGCTTTGATCAAAACCCTAAGAACAATATCCTTTCACACAAGTCTGATGAATATTCTTAACCCACCACTGCTTTAATTGATGGAGATACATTTAGTTGGTGAAAGTACAATCACAGTAATTATAGAAAACCATGAGAAAATATAAATAATTATGCATTCCCCATGGGCACCTTGAGCAGCACCATAGGAATTTTATTAACAACAACATGTGAGCAATCAGGTTTGACTTTCTGATCTTCTCTGAAACAAAAAGGAGTTGTCTTGATCGTGGAACAACAGAGGGGAGACTCTAGCAGTGATAATGAGACTAGAAAAACACAGTGACCGTTTTAATAAGGACATGAAACATGCTTGCTGTTCATTTAAATGAAACAACATGGACGATCTCAAACTGTTCCCATTTTCCTAGCCAGTGAGTCAGAATAAAACCCCTTTTAATGACACTGCTTTCTTTCTGCTGCTGTTGAGGAATGAATTGTCCAAAATTCAATGTGAAGTCACTTTGGTGACATTTTTCAGAAACACTTGTCCTATACTGAAATTTAAGGGATGATACTGACCAACTATTTATTCCTGCCTCCTCATCTTAAAAAATCAGGTTTTTTATAAAAAATCTTTGAAGCATGTTATTTTATTAAGTAAAAAAATCTTTAAACATATTTGAATACATGGCTTCTGCCCTCCAGTGACCTTGTTTCTCTCTAGGGACATGTAGACATGGTCTACACTGAATGGCTGGTATTAAATTAATTATTGTTGGCTCTTCCCAGCTGTGAGTTCATTTGGTTCTCATTTTCTAACTCATGACTTTCCATGAGCTTGGATTGTTGTTACTGAGAGCATTCTCCAGGGAATACTTGGACAATTGCTTTTTCATTAGAAGAACTGCTGTCAATATGTTGTAAATCACTTTATAGCTTGTCATCCTAGAGCACATTGTTTTTAAGTAAAGAAATGAGTTGATTTTAATTCTTCGTAGTAGGTTCCTTTCTTCCATACACCGTATCTGAAGTCAGAACTTCTGCTTGCTTCCGGATTTAAAAATAATTTTAAAACCTATTACATATATTTGAAGATCCCAGAGGGAAATACTTTTGACTGAGGTTTGTTCAAGATTGTTAGTGCTCATACTAAAGGACATTAGTGTTTCTCCTTCCTATCTAATAAACTAGCCAGATACAACAAGTGGAAAGGACTTTGCTGTCATGTACAGCTTTGGTTTTAAATGTATGCATATTGAGGTGACAGTTGTTGTATTGGAATTGGCAGTTGCTTTTAGTGGTTGTGGTATGGTATAGGTTTGGGCTTTGAGGCCATAGGTTTGAGTTGAAATTCAGGCAATTCCAATGAGAAGCTTGGATAATCAAAGCAGGGAAGTTTTAACTAAATTCTCAAATTTTAACCATTTTGAGGAGTGTATCTTGATCAACCTATTTTAAGAAGATTGCATTAAAGCAACTCTTATCAAAATAGGAAATACCTGAGCCAGGCAAGGTGGTGCACACTTATAATCCCAGCTGCTCGGGAGACTGAGACAGGAGGATTGCAAGTTCAAAGCCAGCCTCAGCAACAGCAAGGCACTAAGCAACTCAGTGAGACCCTGTCTCTAAAGAAAATACAAAATAGGGCTGGGAATGTGGCTCAGTGGCCAAGTGCCCCTGAGTTTAATTCCTGGTATGCACCCACATACACACACACACAAAAAAAAAAAAAAAAAAAAATAGGAAATACCTAAACCTTACTAGTAAATAACGTACAATAGACATGCCTGACTTTCAGTTCCTGCTCTCTCAGTATGTGCCTTCTAGGTCATCATGACCTGGTGGCATCTCTCACCCTCATTCCAACTCTAACCTCAGCCCTCTACCTGATCCTCTCCATTGCCAGCCCCTAAAAATTGGCTCGGGGTGGAGCATAGAGAGAGAAACACCATCACATACAATTTTTTTTGTGATTTCTAGAGATGACATTTTAATGGCTTCATTTTGAAGTTACCAAACATGTCCCAATGTCAAAGCAGTAATATCAGAAGTTGAGTGAAATGTATTTAGCTTCTCTGAACTTGGGCTTGCCATCTGTAAAATGAGGGCAATAGTTTCTGTTCCCAAGATTGTTATAAACTTTAGGTAAGGTCACCGATAGAAAGTGCCTACTGTTTATCTGCCTTTTCCACTCCCTTCTCTGGTTGAAGGGAAAAAACTGGTATCTGTAGTTTCGCATATGTGGGTCTGCATTATGAGAAACTTTCTTGAATTTTAAAGGCTAGTAAACAACATTTTGCCTGAATAATGCAAAAGACCATGCCTCTAAAATTTAAAGAATTCAAATAGAAATGTTAAGTAAGCTTTTTCTTGTATAAAATAGATTTGATCAGTGCAAAAGAAAGATCATAGTGGCTATACTTATTTTTGTCAGCATTTTCCTATTTAAATACCAATCATCACCTCGGTTTAAGTGGATTATATTCCAGTAACAACTGAATATGTTATTATAGACAAGATTTTGTGAATGGTGGGTAGTTATGTTATAATGAAATCCCACACAAAAAGTGTCCTAAAAGCTTATTTGTCTTATAATGTAACTTAAACATAGTTTATTTGCAATAGGAAGGTACAAAAAAAGTACTGTGACCCTATTAACAAAGTAAAAATTAAGATAGGATTAGAAGAGCTATAGTTTTGCTTATCATTAGTGGTGCTTGAAGAAAAGCAGATTTAATTAAAAGGAGATTTAGTAAAAGGTGAAACTTGCAGGAACATGAAAAGAAACTCCTGAGAACTTCATGGACACTAAAGGTGCTCATTTTTTATGTCTAATGTTTTATTTATTGCTAATTAAAGCTTTCTTTTTTTTCTTTACACAAGTAAATCACTAGCACTAGTCCTGTTAGGTTCACATTTTAGAAAGAAAGATTTTCTAAAGTAAATAGTGAAAGGAGAGAGAAAATAAAAGCAATGTGTGTAAGAAGTGAAATTCACTGTGGATGACAAAAGATGTAAGGGGGAAACAAGTAGCACTGGGTGGTGTGTGATGAAGGGATGGGATGCTTTTTTGAAGCTTAGCTTTTCACACCAGCCAGAGGTGGCATGTTCAGCCCTGGAAATGTAGGAAACCGGAGAGAGAAGACGAAGAGAACAGCTTCAGGATGAGTAGCCCAAGTCAGAGGGAACTGACAAATTCTGTGTGCTCCCGACGTTTAAAAAGTATGTGTTCTTGGCCAGCCGTGGTTGTGCATGCCTGTAATTCCAGCAGCTTGGGAGGCTGAGACAGGAGGATCTCAAGTTCAAAGCCAGCCTCAGCAAAAGCAAGACACTAAGCAAGTCAGTAAAACCTTGTCTCTAAATAAAAAACAAAATAGGTCTGGGGATGTGGCTCAGTGGTCGAGTGCTCCTGAGTTCAATCCTTGGTACCAATAAAAAAAAGAAAGTATGTGTTCTTATGTCATTGGGGTACCTATGATCATGGACAAGATAAAAATTGTTTGTGTATTTTATGAGAAGCAGTGGTTTCCCAGGCAAAAACCTCAGACAAAAAAGGATGCTAAGTGCCTGTTTATCTCAGAATATAAATTAAATACAATTCATTTGCCATGAGCTAGAAAATTGTACTTTAGCTCTATTGATGATGGAAGAAAACCAATAATTTTGTGTTATATACCAATTATATAATACTATAGCAGAATTGATGGATGGGTGAAATTTTAAGCTATATCCCAGAGGCTATTAAGTTGTCGTTAAGGTGCTTCTAGGTTTTAAGGACCATCAGGAAACAATGATGTGCAGTGATGAACAACCCAACAAGATTCCAGACTGACCTGGTGATCCCCTAGTAGTATCCCTACAGATGCATCAGACTTCAGGTGCATCTGTAGGGCACTCAGACCTGCACTGGGATCTGTCACACATTTAACAAGCACTGGGCCACATATTTTTTATTTGATTTGATTTTTTTTTTCAGTACTAGAGATTGAACCCAGGGATGCTCTATCACTGAGCCACATCCCTAACTCTTTATAATTTTTATTTCAAGATAGGGTCTCACCAAGTTCCTCAGGCTGGCCTCAAACTTTGATATTCTTGGAGGGATTACAGACCACACTCAGCTGGACTACACATTTTTAAATGATATATGCCTCTTCTTCTATATGTTGGTTAATTTTTTAAAAATAAGGATATATGAACCAGAGTCTTTACTACATGCAGATCTTTATTACTTTCTCTTTTTTTGTTTTTTAATATTTTTTAGTTGTCATGGGCCTTTATTTATTTATTTATATGCAGTGCTGAGAATTGATCCCAGTGCCTCACACATGCTAGGCAAGCACTCTACCACTGAACCACAACCCCAGCCCCAGATCTTTATTCCTTTCTACTAGTCTATGAAATTTGTCAAAGAAGTTTCTTGATGCTCATGTAAAGATTGTGTTGTTGGTAAACTTGGACAAAGGATATCTCCAGTTAGTGCCTTGCTGAAACTGTAGATGTGCTTGATTACTCAGGTTAAGAGGAAAACTATTAAACAACCCTTTGTAAAATGAATTGACATAGAATAAAAATAATAGCCAAGTAGAATTTCTACAGGATTTTCCTTTTATTAAAAATCAACCTATAACTTATATAGAAATTTTCTGTATTTAGGGTTTTGTTTTTAACAACTTAGATTATTTTCACAATGACTCTTAAAATGAGCATCAAAACAGCTAAAATTGTTCTGCTGAAGAAAGTCAGCAGCTCCCAAGAGCCACCTCAACTGCCACTTCCTAGTGAACTACTGACTGGTCTAGGAAGTTTCCCTGCTAGAAAAAAGGTAAATATGTTGAGTGACACACTGCAGTCACTTCCTATTATTCTCAACAGCTGTGAAAAGAGTATTCTCAGTAGCTGAGGCTTTCCATACCTCTATAAAATTGCTATTGAGTTTAACCCTAAATAGATTTATAAGTGACTTTCTAAAATAGAGCCTATGTATTAGGCTTTTTCACCATAAGGATCTCATTACAGGAAATTTTTCATTTATTGATAGAATAATGTATACATTCAAATGTTCATCGATGCCTTTACAGGCACTATTTGTACTGAAAGGGTAGCAGTCACTATAGGACATGAAGATAGAGAAGCTCCCCTTGCTTATGGAGCTTCCATATTCTGGAGGACAATAGCAACAATAAGCAAGTTTTTGAGACAGGGTCTTGCTAAGTTGCTGAGGTTGGCTTTGAACTTGGGATCCTCCTGTCTCCCAAACCACTGGGATTACAGGTATGCCCCACTGTGACCAGAAACAAGTTTTCATTCTTAATAATATTCTTGATTATTATGATGCTATGAGGGTAACCAAATTAGTTTTAGGTGGCAGAAGTGGAGAGGGGGCTATTTTAGGTGAGAGGGTCAGGGAAGCCCTCTGGGATATTAGAGTTCAGAATGATGATTGACAATGCTATGGAAGAAGAGCAAGTGGGTGGAGAGAACTTTGAGGACAAAGGGCCTGAGGAGACAGGAGAATCAGAGGAGTGATGTGACCTTATGTTTTTAAATAGTGATGGTTGCTGTGTGGAGAATAGATGGCAGAGGGTTATAGGAGAGCAGTAGAAGGAGCTTAGCGAGGAAGTCAGTTACACCATCTGCACATGCTGTCATGGTGCTTGGAGTCGGAAGATGGCCATGGGGAAGTGGACCCCTTGATCTGTTTTGGAGGACATGGTGATGATCAGGACCAGCCTAAGAAAAGGATATAATGACTGTGTTCCAAGACTCATGTCCTGTTGATGTCCACTGGGTTGATTTTTGAATCTTTAATTTCTCAAAGTTAATTTCCCTCAAAATCTTCCTTTTGGACTAAGTAACTAAGTAAGTTTCAGAAGTAAGAAAACAAACCACTAAACAAAACAATAGCAAAAAATAAATCTACATTTGATGGATGGGATCTGAGGTTATGTCTGTTGAAACAAGAATTCAGTAGGCTGAGGCTATTATTTTCTATGGAAAGTGGTTCACAAAAATCGCCTTAGTCATCTCTGGGTCACCTGGCTGTCTCAGCCTCTACAGCCTCCCCGTCTGCCTCACTGCCTTTCACCAAATCAACCCACTCAAGTTCTTCTTTCTTGCTGCTCCAGCAAGCCAAACTCTTTTTTCCCCCAGCACCTTTGCACTAGCTATGTCTCTGCCTAGGAAGCTCTTCCAGTACTCATTTTGGGCACAATGCTGGAGCTCCAAGCTTTCCAGGAGTCTGGAAAAAGCCCAAGAGCTAGGAAAATGTGTATTGTCTCCAAAATAGGACAAGAAAATTGCCAAAAAAAAATGAGCTAATGAATTTTAATTTAATGTCTACAAAACACAGCATTATGCCAACTTCATTAATTACTAAACTTATTATTCATAAAATTTCACAATCTTAGAAATAATTTTCTGTTCAGATTCCTGAGTACGCTGAGAAATCACAGCCATATGTATATTAAAGGCATTACCTATAGCCAAATAAAATTTAAATACAAAATTGTAAAATCCATTTGAAGATTTTTGCAACTAAGAATATTTGTACTTCATAGTGGGACACAGGTGCATTTTAGTATATTTGCTGTGATGTGGGATGGAGTTTCCAAAATTAAAAGTATCAAGGTCTTTAAAAAAATTCTTAAAATGGCTCTGCTTAAGTATTCTCTAAATAATGCACATGGCTATCCACAGCTAGAAGGGGAAAAAGGAGATTTCAATGCAGCCTCATGTATTTTTCTCTCCCTAACTCTCCCCTCCATGCTGAATCTTTTCAGACAGGGCTGTCAGGCCTGACTACATGGACCAGTACTTCTTTTCCTTTCTGAAAGGAAGTGAATAGCAAGGTAGAGAAATAGAAAGGACCCCAGAGGATGTTCAAAGGGCACATCCTAAGAATAGAGGAGTAAGTGTGGATCAGGCAGGGCACTTCTACCTAAGTAACTCTGTAGATGATACGATGCAATGTGAGAAAAACAGGAATACAAGGATTCTGGATAGTCAAGAGACAGCAGATGCTTTGAAGGCAGGGACAGACATAGAACAAGCTAGAAACAGCTAAAGTTCATTGATTGCCTTCACCCCCACGTAAATATCAGGAAGTACTGTAGATGAAAATAGACCCTGATACCTTGTCTGCACGCGCACACACGCACGCACGTACCTGCCTGATAAAGAGACCAGCAGGCACCACTAGAGTTGTGAGAAGATTTTTTTTCTCCCCTCTCTGGTTTGTGGGTCTCCCCCACTTTCTACCTGACAGCTTGTCCTTTCTGTCCTTCCTTCTCGTCTTCTCCCTCCTCTCTCTGGGGGCACATCTTGGACTGTGCTTTGTAACTACTCCCCCTCTACCTGTCACTCAGCAGAGGGTTGTCTGTCTCTCCCACCATTTATTCCAATTGCTAAACATTTAATTCAAAAAAAGGCCAAATGAAGACTTATCAATTGACACTTAGCAATCTTCAAAACCGGTATCTCACCAACAAATTTCTACAAATGTTAAAACTAGATTTTAAAAAATTACTGGAATTAGCTTATGGCATCTAGATGAATTGGTCTGAGTGAATAGGTGACCTGGGTAAGTGACTGGACTACGAATGGAACTCTGGACTCCTAAACAAGGAGTAGAGGACCCTTTCCCTGTAGTGTCTGTGTCCTATTTACCCACCCATCCTACAGTAGTACCCTGTAGATGCTCATAACCTGGGTAGATAGTGTCATGTTCCTTTGTGGTGATGGCCTTTGTGTACAGATAGCTGTACCTCTTAGGGGACTCGGTCCCTCCACTTTTATTTCCCCGCACAAAATGTTGTCTAATCCTTTTGAAGATATTTTCTACTGAGTGCTCAATTTTAATCTGATCTTTGTTTGCAATGAGATAGCTTTCTGTAAAAGCTGAATTCTTAACAGCCAAAGAACCTGACTTATACTTTTTGTTGGCCTAAGAATTTATCTAGCATAAACTATCTAATCCTGATTTAAAGAGCTATATTTGAATTTCTAAACTGAGAGAATAAGGATGAAAATTAAGTTGAAAAATATAAACTTACTTTATATAGGAAGGATAAAGATAAGCAAAACAAAACAGGTGCTAGGAACAAAAGTATATATTAAAAAAAAAGAACCTAAAACAGATGCTCAAAAGCACATAGAGTACAAAATATCTTTGATTGCCAACCTAACTCTGAAATCTTATCTCGATAAATAGGAATGGATCTGGTCACTTAAAAATCCATAAAAACTTTTTTAAGTGAAATATTAAATAACTGCATGACAAAATGCATTATGTAGAGGAATTAAAAATTTTTTTGAGGCTGTAGATTGAATAAAGTAAGTTAAAAAATGTTTACATAAGATAAATGTGATATCTGGAAATTTCTTAGTTAGATAATAAGTACCGTTGAGAAACTGGCTGAGAGAATGTAGTCAAGAAACCAAGAGGAATACTACTAAATAGTTTATCAAAGTCAACATGTTTTATTCTTTTTCTCCTTCTGACATTGGAATGATGCACCAGGAAGCAGGAAATGCCATACCATTTTTGGAACCTGAAATATGAGTGGGTTTCTGGAAGAAACCATGCTAGAGGAAAGTGTGTTGAGAGCAGAGTGAGGAAGAGCTTAGCCCCTCAGCCCGGTTCTCACTAAATCCTTCTAACTGAAGCTAAGGTTGTCAACTAGAACAGAGGTGGGTGCCATCGGGGGAGAAGCTGACAGAAGTGAAGACAGTCAGGGGCCTCCACATATTGCCCACCATAGAGCAAGGACCAGAAGGCAAAACTGTTAGAATTATGAAGGGGAAATTACAGTCTCCATAATTCAGAGTGTGATTTTAATATTTTGCTTTAGTCTTCTGTGGATCAAGATTGCAAACAAAAAATAAGTGAAGACCCATACAAACGAAAGGAGGTAATTAACAAATTTAATTTATTTTTTGAAAGTTTACATATAAAAAATACATATTTCTTTCAAATGTCATTTGCACCAATAAAACAACACCAATAAAACAACATCATAAGAATTCCGCTGCTTAAAAATTCTAAACTTGTATTTGGGGAAGAAAAAAATTCTCCTTAAAAACAACCTATTACAACAAATTTGGAGTGGGGGAATGTTTTTAACATAACAGGCTATCCATTCTCTATATATGAAGAACTACTACAAAGCAATTATAAAGATTAACCCCATTCTTTAAAATGGAAAAAGTACATGAAAAATCTGCTTCCACACACATAAAAATACAAATAGCCAATAAGCACAAATAGCCATTTAATTTTATTAATAATCAAAAATAAAAATTAAGAGACATAAAGTAGCTAAAATGAAAAATATTATCAGTGTTCAATATTGACAAGTGGTAAGAATCAGCTCCTCAGTCATAATATTCTTTAAATGTAATTTGGTACAATCTTTCTGGAAACAGCCCTGGCAGTGAGTGTCAACTTTAACAACATGCCTGTTAATTATCTCTTTTTATTTGTCTGGGTCTTATCTTTTGTTTGCAATCTTGATCCATAGAGGACTAAAGCAAAATATTAAAATCACACTCTAAATGATGGAGGCTTGGCTTTGACTAAGCAATTCTGATTCTAGGAATTTATCTTCAGAAATTATTAGACAAGTGCACAGAGATACATAAGATGCATATTATAGAAACATTGATTATAGCAATGACAAATGGAAATAGCTTTCTAAAATTTCCATACTTGGAGATTGGCTTTATTTGTTAAAAATGACAATGGTGGTGGGTGGTTCTGCAATCTGTACAATTAGATAAATGAAAAATTATACCTCAATGATTCAAATGTATGAATTGCCAAGATCATTGTAATGTCATGTGTAGCTAATAAAAAAATTAAATTAAATTTTAAAAAATGACAATGGAAGATGGCCATTAAATCATTGAAAAAAAAAAGAAAAAGGCAAATACACTATGATTTCTTTTTTAATACTAGGGATTGAACTAGGGCACTTAACCACTGAGCCATATTCCCAACCCTTTTTATTTTTTCTTTTGAGAAAGTGTCTTGCTAAATTGCTTAAGAACTCTCTAAGTTGGTGAGGCTGCTTTGAACTTGCGATCCTCCTGCCATAGCCTCCCTTATCACTTGGATTACAGGCATGTGCAATCCATTTCAGCTCTTAACTTTTTTAAAGAATAAAAATGAGTGTATATGTGTCTGTATATTTATGTAAGCATAAGAAAAATTTTTAGAAGTATTTATATTAAAATGTTAAGTGATCATATCCATATAATGGAGTGGCAAGCTCTAATTTCTTTAAAAAAATGCTTCTTCTACATTGTCAGATTGTTTTTTCAGTAAGTATACAATTTATAAAATCCACTAAAATATTATGGTTATTTCTAATACTGTAGAAATAGCAACTGAGTTAAAATGCTACCTTTAATCCCATGGTATCAACAGGTTTTTTTTTTTTCTATCAAATCTAGTGAACATACCTTTGATGATTATAAGAACATAAAAAGACAATGATATCTAAGAGCGAGATTCATTCACATCTCCTTCTGAAGATGACTAAAACTTATGTGTAGTATCAAAAAAAAATAGCATTCTGTGACTCTTCTGTTCTCTGAAAAGAACTCTGCAGATTTTTTCTCTTTTGTGAGAAAATAGCAGTTTTGCTTCGATTTCTAAGAAATGTAAATATGGATATAGTGTCCTCTGTTACAGCACATTAATAATGAGATTTCAGCCATGTTGACTGTCTGACAAAAATATTCTTAAAGAGGTGAAATCAGTTGTCAAAAATGACTCAGTCCCTGGATGATTTGGCTGTTTGACATGAATTTGCTTTTAAGGAGTTTGTGGCCCAAGTATTCTACTGCTTACTTAGTTATATGTTATCTGCCTTTCATATGAAAGTCTTTTATTTTTTCTGAAGATGGAAAAGAGACTCTGGAGAGAACGTGATTTCTTTAAGCCAAGGTCACCTCAAAACCTTATCTGTGTTCATTACGGCATTGAAGTAACTATAGTTTTGTAAAACCTGTCTGCTCCCCAGGTGAGAGACTGCACTCATGTGCTTATTTCATTTAGCAAACATTCTTTGAGAGCTTTGCACAGGTGGGACATAGTGGAAAGGATGTCAAAATAGAAATCAGAAGGCCTCATTTCTCGCTTTCTAGCAACTGTGTGACTCTGGGGCCAGCAACTCCATCTCTCAGTTGTCCTTCTCTGTGACACAGTGTTACGGATCCCTGGTGTCTCCCAAATGGCCTTAGCTCAAAGGTCAAATGAGATAATCCAACCATTGGAACATCATGGTGTCCAACATCATGTTTTCTGTGAGATAGGGGCCTTGTTCTGCATCTTTTGGGGAAGCAGAGTAATAAAATATGATCCCTTGCTGCAGGGAGGCTTCAGTATGGTTAGGAAAGCAGGTCCTCAGCAGCACTCGAAATTAAGCAGGAGAGGAGGAGGTGAAGGAGCTATACCAAGAACTTAGCACTGTGGAGACTGAAGTTACATCATGGTGTTATCCATTTGACTGGTGTCATAATAGCCTACTAGCCTTCTTGCAGTTGGAATTGAGGGGAGGGGTAATACTGTCCTAGTGGAAAGAGATATCCCCATTGGCTCATGAAATCTTACAGTTAAACACAGGAACTTTTACAAGTTATTCCTTTATTTTTAAGGTACTCTTTCAAGTTAGCATGAATAAAGCTAAGCCTCCTGATTCCCAGTGCATTCTGTCTCCAGAATTTCTTCTCAAAATGCTGATGCAGCCTATTCTTTTCTCTTCCTATGATTGTAACGGAGAAAAAGTTCAGGTTCATTTTTGCCTTTGTAAACATAATCTTGACTTCAGTAAGCAGCAAAGAGGAGCAGTTCTGTAAATTAGAGGAAATTCTCTGCCCCCAACACCGCAACTGAGTATGAGCTTTCAGTCAGGCAGTCAGATGACCTGTGCTGTGAATGAGCTAGAACTTAAAGCATAGACATTTGTGCCTTTCTTGTATTATTTTGTTTCTGATTAAGGCATTAAGGATACATATCGTACAGCATACATCACTATGGGTATGGCAGGGGTAGTGGTTAGAAATGCATCCAGAGCCAGTTTATAAAACTAGAAAACACTGACCATGGCATAAACAAAAGTAAAGAGATTTATTTTTTCACTTATAACAAGCATCCCTAGAATAGACAGCCCAGGACTGGTGAGTACTTTAACAAGGCCACCAGAGACCCAGGCTTTCACTTCACAATGTCAGCAAAGTGATCTCCACCCACATGCTTGTTCTGTTATTGTCACAAGATGCAATGCCTCACTAGAAAGGAAGGAAACTCATAGAAGCAACAGGCAGTAAGGGTGTGGCAGTAGTTCCATCAGTCCCTTTTTAAAAGCCAGTGAGTAAATCCACCTGGCATCTCTTACATCTCATTGGTGAGAACTCATTGGTAGACACAATCTCTGGAAGGTGACTGGGGAGAAAATAGGCTGTGGCTGGCAGTTGAATTGGCCCACCCTTAAGGATCTGCCTATAATAGGAAACACTAGGCCCATTGGACAGCGCTTTCACCAGTTGATAGACAATAGTCTGAGCAAGACTTGTTGTCATTGTTTCACTGCCATCATTTTGCTTATTGAACTCACTGTTTTATATACATTTTATCTTTTGATTTTCTTGGTGTCATGGCATTATCAAAATCTGTTGTTCTCCATTGTAGTAGCTCAGAACACATCCTTTGGTGTGTATGCTTCCAGGTCCTCAGCAAATTTCATGGCTCCCTTTGTGATGGATACAAACGATTAGGTGCACACAACGTGTGTGTGTAAAACACAGATTTTCTTCTGTTTTTGTATAGAATTACAGAGACAATAAACAGTCCAAAAGAGATGAATTTACCAAAAAAAAACTGAAAATATTCTTAAGTTATTTCAGAAATGCTGGGGTGGGGAAATACCATGCATGGCAGAAGTGAGAAGGCTTTAGTATCTTCATGTCACTTGCAGACCCATCAGGACCTATGCTGCCTGTGCTGTGGGGTTTTCTTTCAAGACACCCAGGACAGACAGCACATCTTTAAAGCAAGAACAATTTAAGTGAAGCCTAGTTGGCATGCCTCTAATTACCTTCCTCTTTGAAAGCTTTAGAAAGGGCATTTAATCCTAAAAGCACCACTATTTCTCCCAGAAAAAAAAAAACCTTTGGAAAACCTTTTTTTGCCTATTCAGAAGACCATGGAAATTATGGAGATAAGTTTGTGCCTATATGGTTTATTACTGTTTTTGTTTTATGTTGATTTATTCTGCCAATATTGCTAAAAATTTCATTTTACAGTGTTGCATTTTTTAGATTGTGTCCTGTGTAGTCTAACATAAAACAACAATCATAGCTTTATATCTTTAACACCATGGTATCATTGCATAAGTTAATGACTTATAAATTAACTATAAGCAAAATTTGTTTCAAATTGCAGTGTTTTTCTCTCCCAATTTTAGAATGATTGGAAGATACAGAAATAGTGTATTAGTTAAGAGACTCTGGAGTCAAGCAAAGCCAATTTCTCATTGATTCTCTACCATTGACTAGCCCATTTCCTCAATTGCTAAAAAGAGATCATTTTTCCTACTATACAGAGTTACTCTGAAGATAAAACTAAAGAAGATAACTTGGGTATTATTCTGAGCACAATCATGGACTGGGCCTAACAACAAATCATGGGCACCTTTATTGATAACAATAAACAAGTTGTGGCTTTTACTATTTCTTAACTGATTTGCAAGACCAGCTATCCTGAATATACCTCTTTCCTTTGTTTTTTTTTTTTTTGTACATTCTACTAAAGCAGATATTGAAGCTCTTCTATTTTATTTCTCTACTCATTTTCCAAGTGTAAATCTTAATTTAAAATCTTTTAGCTAAATGGCAATTACTCATTGATAGGAAAAGTTTATATTTTATAACCTCAAGTCCAAGTCTATTGTGAACCTATATATGAATAATATTCCATTGTAAATAACATCTTCCTCTCTGCAAGAAGCATGTCATCATAGTTACTCCTTATTTTGCTGATACCATAAAAGAAAATATATTAAATGCAACAAAGTATTACATTAGCTCCTCTGCCCACATCTTCTGTGCCTTTTGACTAGTAGGGGTTACTGTGGAAGAGCAGTAGTGGATCTTTTATAGAATTGCAGAAACAAGTGCCATGGCAGATAAACCCCAGTGCAGTTGACCTGTGTAACTTCAGTGCCAATGTGTCCATATTTTAATCTTCCCTGGTAGATTACAAATTCCTTGAGAAGTTTTCTCTAAAACATAATAATAATAATTTTGTCTACCTTCAAACAGTTTACATTACAGTTATATAGCACTCAGATGGGACCCAGTAAAACATGGGAATTTTACTGACTTGGGGCACAACTGCTAAGATTACTTTATGATTTTTTAGTACTTAATGCACAAGCATTAGAATCTATTTGGAAAATAAAACAAAGAAAATTTGGAAATCATCAAATTTTTTACCACCAAACACAGCCACCACAAGCATTCTGGTCAATTTCCTTTCTTTATCATCTTATGGATATTTTTGAAATGTACTTCATAATATAAATTTAATGTGATTATATTACCTTCATAAATATTTGAAATATACATAATTTTTGCCAGGTGGCTGGCTATGCCAGTTTACTTAAGCCTTCCATTTTTCTCTAGTTTGACAATAAGATTGCAAACAATTATAATTAATCGTGTAATATTCATCACATTTTTATGAAATTGTCTCTGAATTTATAATTATTTCCTTTGGATAGATTGCAAGAGGTGAGATTAATGAGGGCAATATATGAGTGAATACCCAATTTCAGGTACATTTGACAATTATAGGTATTAACTTTCTTAAAAAGTAGCTTATTTGGTTGATTATTTTAAATCACATTTATTTGATTGAATGAAATATGTTCTGGAACTTAGCAAGGTTTAAATAAGTAACCTGAAACTGTTCTAGCACACAGCACAAAGTGAGGAGCTGTGGTACACACCTATATTCCCAGTGGCTAGGGAGGCTGAGGCAAGAGGATCACAAGTTTGAAGCCAACCTCAACAACTTAGTAAGGCCCTAAGCAACTTAGCAAAACCTTGTCTCAAAATAAAAAATAAGAAGGTCTGGGATGTGGCTCAGTGGTTAAGTGCCTCTGGGTTCAATTCCCAGTACCAAAAAAAGAAAAAAGTGAGGAGCTTAATTTTCTTCTGATATATCATTTTTAGAATTTTCTGACTTCCATCTCTGTCTCTTTCAGTTTTACAGGAGATTCTAAACTTGCCTCAAGTATGCGCTATGTGGAAACACAATCAATGCAGATAGGCGCTTCCTATATGATTCAGTTTAGTTTGGTGATGGGATGTGGCCAGAAATACACCCCCCACATGGACAACCAGGTGAAGCTGGAGTACTCAACCAACCATGGCCTTACCTGGCATCTTGTCCAGGAAGTAAGTATATTTTCTCATGTTTGTGATTAGTGGCTTCTTCCTTTTTCATATGAAAACAGTTAAAATTCTAAAAGTCTCTTTTGAGTTGAAAAAAAAAATAGTATTATCTGTAGCTTAAAATTGACATAAAGTCAGCAATGTATTATAAGGAGAACACATTCTTCATTCTGAGATCCTAAATGGGAATAACTTCAAGAACGAATACTCTCAGATTGTGTTTTGAATATTATTTTCTCTACTCTTTTTTCACTGTAAACTTACCTCTCCTTTCCCCATTTCATGTCTTCATCCCTTCCTTTCCTAGTTCTCTTTACCTGGTTTCTCTTTAGAAACAAAACAAAACAAAAAGAAATACAGATCATTTTTCTAAAAATAAAATTTATTTTTCTATATATATACATTGATAATCTGCCATTGTAATAAATGCATAAATACCATGACGAATAGAATAATTTTACTATATGCTAATAACAGATTTTCAAAAATGACTCCTAATTCATTTCTGTTTGTACATGTGAGAACTGGGAGACGTTCGATTCCATGTAGCATCTCATTTGCAGTTATTTCCCAAAATCATGGATTGCATCCACGTCACCATCACCAATACTTAAGATTATTACATTAGATTTTCCTCAGGTTTTTCTGTTTGTTTTTGTTTTGGGTACCTAGGGATAATTAACCACTGAGCCACATCCTCAACACTTTTTATTTTTTATTTAGAGACAGGGTCTAACTAAGTTGCTTAGGGTCTTGCTAAATTTCAGAGGCTGATTTTGAAGTTGTGATACTCCTGCCTGAGCCTCCCAGACAGAATTACAGGCATCTGCCATCATGCCCAGCTCCCTCAGGTTTTTTTCACTTACAGTGGTAAGTAAACATATTTCCCCTGGGGAATAGAAGGTGGAGTTTAATTTTGCCTAACTCTCTTTCAGGAATGTCTTCCAAGTATGCCGAGTTGTCAAGAATTTACATCAGCAAGTATTTACCATGCCAGTGAGTTCACACAGTGGAGAAGAGTCATAGTGCTTCTTCCCCAGAAAACTTGGTGAGAGATGACATCTTTAGATATGGCTGTCACTTTAACTTACTATCTCTATTGGCATGACTTGGATATTAAGAAGAGTTAAGCACAATGGCAAGATATTTATTGATTATTTTGTACCATCCAAAAACCCAGATATTTCTTTTGTATTGAAAATATTTAAAAAATAGAGCTAATGAAAAACATGAAAAATTTCTTTCCCATATCCCAGCTTCCTCTGACCTCCCTTCTTGCCTGCCCCAAGTTTTTATTTTGGGGGTGAGAACTTAAGAGCCAGGTCCTTTAGATTTGACATACGAAAGGCAATGATACAGGAATCTAAAACTTCAAGCAGTATAAATTGCAAATTTATTGACATGCTTCAAAGCCCTTCTTTTTATATAAAAAACTTAACATATACTCCTTTCTCTAGTCACATTTTTTTCAGTAAATAAAAATCATTCCCAGAAGGCAGAGGCTTCAGTAATCAAGAAAGAATATTTTAATAATGCAAAAGAAAAAAGCACAATAGTTTTTCCCAGATATTACACTGTTTCATGTTAGGATGACCAATCAAAACAGTGCAGTACTTAAGGGATGGGGGATTAAGAATTAAGTACTGTGAATAGGATTTAAAGCCCTTGAACAGGATGAACTTTGCCCAAAGAAGAAGCCCAGATAGAAATTAGAAGGCCTGAATTCTCAGAGTAGCTTTGTCATGATCTTCACATTCACTACCTTTTAAGGCCAATTCTTTATGCATAGAATGAAATTTTTAAATTGGATTATCTTAAGGGTCCCTCACAGTCCTGGAATTGTAAGATTCTGTGATGTGAGCAGCAGAAAAAGCATGAGGGAGACAAGTATTATATTTTTCTGTGATATCTGTCTTCTATACCCCTTTGGTGAAAAGAAAATTATGAAATAAATCCTCAGATTATTTTATCTAAAAATTAGATTCTACACAAAATAATTGGTTAAGTAACAACCTGGCATTATTTTAATACTTTTAGTTGAAAATTGAATAATGGCATTATGTAAGAATGCCTCCTTGATTAGTTTTAAGGGTGCATCCATTACGACAGTTGGAACAAAATGCTTGAAATTTGATTCACACAGATCTTTTATTTTTTGTCCAACTGTGAGCCATTTCTGGGTACTCTGTTGATATTTTATATAACAAGTTCTTACTTTCTGCAAGATCTACTTTTTGATGCCTACTGCTGGGAATATAATCAAAACTTTTATTTAATTTCAAGGACTTTCTAATCATATATATCAGTAGAAATTTATGCAAAATGATACATCAGTAATTGAAGTACTAGTCATACTGGACTCAAGTTACTGAGGGTTTTTTCCCCCTTATTTCACATATACAAATAAGTATAGGTCTATCATTATTTGAAAATTATTTTTATTCATGAAAATGTGTGGTATGATTTCAAAATTATAGTAAGATAATATCAGTGGTATGTTTTAGAGATGTCTTTTCACCCCTGGAAACATTATGAGCTATTTTTCTTATTTATTGTGTTTAGTAAGTACCCCAAAAGTATTAGCCTTATCAGAAAAACATGTTTATAGGTAGTTTACACTCAAAATGTATGTTATACTACTATTTCTTCTTTTTTTTCTCTTTGCACTATTATTTCTTAACTTGAAAGATGTATCAGCAAAGTGAAAGTTTTAGCATAGTCAGGAAAGGTTAATTGTCCTCAGTGTTAATTAAACACTGGAAAGGAGATATATTGACCCTTAAACTCTAGACTCAACATAGTGCCTGCTATATCGTAGGTGGCTCATTGAATGTTGGAAAATTATACAGAATTTCAATTCAGTGTGCCTCAGTAAACTAAAGAGATATTTTATTATAAGATACTTCAGTCTGAAGACAGAAAAAATCAACTAAGTTATTTCTTTGAGCATTTGCCTTTAAACGCATGTTTAAAAAAATGAATGAATTCATTCTGCTTTTCCAACATTTCTTCAAAGCCCTGGAAAAAGAAAGTGAAAATATTTTTTAAAAACAAACAGCTCAGTAGGATATTTATTTTAGCATTCTTACTGACTAATACTTACATTATTGCTACATTTAAATAAATAGTGTTTAACTGGTTATTGCCATTGTTTTGGGATCTATAACATTTAAAATTTCTGCTATAAAGATTAGATATATTTACTCTCCTTGGCATTCTTGATAACTTTATTATATTCATTTCAAACTTTTGCAAATAATATTTCATTGGGGAAAGCCATGAAGCTTAGCTTGAAGCTGTGTTATTTTGGACAAATCTTTGTTCTGCTATTTTGATTCAAACTTACACAAAATATAAATTGAATGCATAAAAGCAAATGTGATTCTTGCATTATTAAAGATCTGTTAACTTTGGAAAATGTACTAGATAGGATAACTTAGAGTGGAAATATCAAATGTATACACCTGCTCAGAGAAATTATATTGTATAAGAACTGAACATTTGTTACCCAATGAAAATTAATTTCGTTTTTATGAGAGACATTTACATAAGAACAGGGCCTAATGAGACCCAAACAGCTGTCAGTCGCCAACTTCATAAACAAATCAACACCTAATGACTGAATGAGTTTCAGAATAATTGGGTAAATGTAATTACAGGAACTCTGAAGGTGGAAAATACAATTTAGTCAGCCTTCATTTACCTTGATTCCTCAGGCTATCCAACTACCAAGAGATGACTCAATGCCACTTTGTTTCTGTTTTGAAGTTTATATGGGGGAAAAAATTAAATGAAGATTCAAGTTCTGTTGCTTTAGGGAATCCATAGAGTTTGGGTTTTAAATGCAAGTCAACTCCATTTCATGACCCACATAGCAGTAGTTCCACTTTCAGATTCTATCCAAAGTATGCAAGACCTTCCTAAGATTACTTAGTTGGGAGAAAGAGAGAATCAGGCAAATTAAACATTGGTATTTTGGGCCAATATTTAGCAGTGATGCAGCTGAAAATCAGTGAGATCACACCTCCTCCTCCCACGTGTGACCAGCTGGAGATGGCTCACACAACTGATTTTTTTTTCTCACTAAAAATGAAGCCAATATTCAACCACCACTTATTGCACTCTCTCTTAATTAACATCAGAACATTAAACTATGGGTTTTATTTAAATGGAATAATTCCCCTTAAGCTTTTTGTCTTAAGGAAATAACTTTTTTAAGAGTTCATAGAATATAAGGTTTAATTTACCTAGAAAAAGAATTCAGAATGTGTCTGCACGTGACTAGTAAAAGCATAAATGAACTGGGAAATCTAGGACAGCTTCCTGAACCCTCATACCACATTTGAATACTGGAAGTGACAAAGCCTCCTAATAAAGTATGCCATGGGTTTTGTAGCAGCATGTAACTATAAAGAAAACTGTCACCTTGGCCAACACACCACTAGAGGAATCATTTTATTTGAGAGCTAGAAGGGATCTTAGAAATCAGTTTGCTGAAACCCTCTATTTGAGAAGTGAGGAAGCAGATGCCCCTGAAGGCTTAGATTTCTCACTAAAGGTCACACAGGTGACAAATTGTTCAGCAGGGTCCAAGGGTCTTGTCCTTTGATTCTTTACTATATTACCTACAGAAGTGAGAAACAGTCTACCCTTTCCTGAGCTGTTCAGCCACTCATTGACTCATTTTTTAACACAATTTTATGAGCACTTACTTTATTCTTTTCCTGTGTAAACCATTGGAACTAAAGATATTCCTGTCTCAGATGATCTTACAATCTAGTCAGCTGTGGCCCTGGACTTGACTCAGATTAGAGTCAACCCTCCTTTTCATGATGACAATGGTGCATAAGTTTTATTTGCTTCTATTCTGTAGGGCTCTAGACTACAAGACAATGTATCCACTTTTAGAGTGGGCTTTTCTAAAAACCATTTCTTAATGGGACTATGGAAATTGTCATGACCGTTTAATTACAAGCACAAATCTGTTACCATAGAGGAGGTGGTACATCTGTCCTACTGTATGTCCTTTGACTTTACACCAGCAAAACTGTGTCTACTGGATGTACCCCAGTGAATCCAGGAATTATCCTACCAGGAATGAAAGTGCAACCTATTAGCAACAGATCATTGGTAAAATAAACAATAAAACTCAGTCTGGATTTTAACGGTCTGTTATGTACTTAGGGAGTACTTAATATGTGTAATTGATGCTGAAAATTTAATGGATCATTCAGAGACATTAAGATCAAATGTATGTGTAGACGGCATGCTTAGGGATGGTTTAATCAGGAAGCTAAGCAACCACAATCATTCTGCAAGTTCTTTCTTTGTTATTTTGTTTAGTATTTTACCCAAAAAGATCTAATGACAGATTCCTGAAAATTCGTATAGGTGAGAAATATGCCATAATTTTAAAAAGAATATTTTAAAGTAGTGAGTGACTGGAGGCCTTTTGACAGTGCTCTCAAAATATTCTCTTCTTTAAGCTTTATGTCTAGTTTCAATGAATTAAGGTCCCAAGTGTTTCTCTCTGTACAATGTTCCCCTTCAGTTTTCATCTCCAGTAAAGATCAGCTGGTCCCTGAAATTTAAGCAAGTCAGTGTTTCAGAGGAAGCAGAATTTAACATGCAGGTGTTCTTATTTGTGAAATAGTATGGTATATATACAGTATGTCCTCTTCCCCCTGAACTATAATACTCCAAATAAAATTTTTGTTTTATATTGTAAGCTAACTGAAAATCTGCCAATAACTAGTGATACATTTGTTCTGAGAAGCTGAATTATTCTGACTGGAAATTTTACATTTTTTCTGTGAAAGTCTCCATTTAGTATATATTTTTATTTTTTAAAAAGTATCCTTTTTTGTTCTTTTTCTAGCACCAAATCTCTGAGAAACCACAAAAATAAAGATATTTTGTTTTTCTTTAAAACATCTCAAATGAATTAAGATTGAAGTATATCTAATATAGGGGATTTCTTTTTAACTTTCATTCATGATAGAATTGTTGTACTGCACAGTAGCTGAGTGAAAACTAAACTGGAAACAAATGATGGACAGCTAAACACAAGTTCCAGAAAGCGAGTTGTCTGGCGGTCTGGCATTCTGGAGCACTATTTTTATTATGTACTTTGTTTCCAGGTCCAGTGCCACCCGCTTCCGATGGAGTCAGAGCTACTATACAGCCCAGGATGAGTGGGCTTTGGACAGCATTTACATCGGGCAGCAGTGCCCCAACATGTGCAGTGGGCACGGCTCATGTGACCATGGCATGTGCAGGTGCGTGCTCCAGTAAATGCAATCCATCCCTGCTTCTCAGGATCATGTCTATGGGTATACCACAGCTGTTGTTATCAGTTAGTAGATAGACTAATAAATGATGAAATAACCAAAAGAAAATGAGCCTACTTTCTCTTCTTTCTTTAGATGTAAAAGATACCATTACATTAACTGAGTACAGAGGTATACACCTGTAATCTCAGTCACTTAGGAGGCTGAAGCAGGAGGTTCCCAAGTTCTAGGCCAGCCTAGGCAACTTAGCAAGACCCTATCTCAATTTAAAAAAAAAATTAAAAATCTGAGGATGTGGCTCAGTGATAGAGTACCCCTGGTTTCAATTCCTAGTACTAAAAAAAAGATATATTAAAATAAGTATAAAGCCATATATAGTCTAGAGCCAATGGCTTCTGGTTTTTAAATTTCAGAGTTTATGCCTTGCTGTCTTTTTCCCTTTCTCCCCTTGAAAGTCTTAGAGCACTAGTGAAACTGCAGCTCGCTCTCCTGTGCCACTTCAAGGAAGCTCAAGGTTGTACACGCAGAGAGACAGTGATTATCACTAATGAGAATGAGAAAGGAACACACTTGAATCCATAAAGACTATAAAAGAGACATAATTAAATCAGAAGGAGAAACTGAAACATGGCCATAGTTACATGTTGGTTGAACAGACAAACATTTCTATGTGACTTTTTTAAGCCTGCTGGAAAATTCCACTATATTTTGCCCCGACTCCATATAAGCACACATACCTGTGTCCTTCCTCATTGCTATTTAATGCCTAAATTCTACCATTCTACCATGATGTCTTCTCAGGAAGGATTCTATTTATTTAGGGGAGTATGAAAACTAAATTGTTTTAGTACCACACCACATATACAGATTAACACCGTAAAGAAAAATCTCATGCTAATGATAAGATGCAAGGAAAAGTGAGACACCTAACATGTTTTTGGCAAGATGGCTGTTGTGCTGCCAAGTAGTTGGTGACTTGGTTACTTGGCCCTGCTCTCTCATAGGTGTGACCAAGGATACCAAGGCACTGAATGCCATCCAGAAGCTGCACTTCCTTCCACAATTATGTCGGATTTTGAGAACCAGAATGGTTGGGAATCTGACTGGCAAGAAGTAATTGGGGGAGAAATTGTAAAACCAGAACAAGGATGTGGAGTTGTCTCTTCTGGATCATCTCTGTACTTCAGCAAGGTATGACCAAGACTGGGGTGAGTCACGGGGTCAGTGGCTACTTTAATGTGTGACTTGCTTAGAGCACAGGCTGAACTCCAAAGGTACATACATGCAATGTTTTGCTTTTGCCCACATTCCCTGCTTTTGACAGGGCTTTGTTGAACTCCTATTGCTTCACTACGTTTTGGGAAACTTAAAAGAGTTTGTTTGTTTTTTTTTTTTTTTCATTGTTTTTGGTTACTACAGATCCAGATTAGGCTGGTTTGCAATTCTTATCCTTTTGTATCTGATCTCAATCCTGTTTCTTCTCTTCTGATGCCAGACAGGCTGTTTCTTGAGGCTTTTTAAATGGAGAAGGCTCTTGGTATTTCCTTACCCTGGTCTTTGGCAGGTGTTTGGATGTGTGGGCTTCAGGTGAGAAATGAGCAGGGGTAGGAGTAGAAGGGTTTAGAGGTTAAGGAAGCAACTCTGGAGCCAGACTACATGATCCAACCTGATTCTATCATTTCCTAGCTCTGTGATTTTGAGCACATTACTTTAATCTCCTTGTGGATTCACTTTCTCATCTGCGAAATTGGGACAATAGAGAATCTACTTTGTTGGGAGTTTTATATAGATTAAATGAGCTGGAATTTAACAATTATGTAAAAGAATCTCTGACATATAGAAAACCACTTTTATGTTCATTTATTAATTTGTCATTCCATTAACCTCAGAAATATGATTGGAGAAAGGAGGAATAAGGGTAGGGAGGGCTGTCCCAAGAGAACTGAGCAGCTATCCATGGTGAGCAGAAATCTCAGGTCTTATTTTGGCTTGGTTCCATAGATACTGATGAAACTCTACATAAAAGTTTATCTTGCAGTCTTCAGCTTTCATACTAGTGCTACCAAATTAGGCATGCAGATTGGTAGATTCCAAGTAGGGACCACGGTATAATTGACTGATTATCTTAGAATACCCACAATCCCTATTGCTTGGTTAGGGATGAGATAGAGGTAATCATCTGCTTCTCCTCCCTTGCTACAGTATAGATTGAACATTCTTTTCCTGTCTGCTCCAGTGTATCTTCTTATGTAATTTTCAAAGGGACTAGAAAGAGTACAGTTTTAATCTCCAAACTGAACGACATCTCTTAACTGTTATTATTGGCAGCTCTCTTTAGAACGTGTAGTGCTTAAATACTACTTTCCAGAAAGGACTAGAGCCACCAATTCTGAGACAATTAGAAATGTCCTACTTTACATCATGTACTAAGTAGAGAGGTGTGAATAATATACCATAGGGCTGATATGTTTCAGAATATGTTTAGGCAGAAATCAAAGATAAATTAATTTATGCAAGTGCAAAAATAGGTACAGGTTTTGTTTTGATGCAGGTGCAGAACAAAGAATCAGAAAATAAACAAGACAAGGAATGATAGAAAGTTAGGAATGGATTCATTGACAATGAAGGTCCTCTAATGAATATTATTAAAGATAATAGTCAATGAATGATCAACATGCATTATATAGATCTGCATATGCTATAAAATTGCACAGAAAAGAGAAGGCTATAAGCATCAATTTTAAAATAAGATTATGAGGGCTGGGGTTGTAGCTCAGTGGTAAAGTGCATACCTAGCATGTTTGAGACGCTGGGTTCAATCCCCAGCACAGTATAAAAAAAACTAAATAAACAAAATAAAGGTATTTTTTTTTAAAAAAAGTGCTTGACCTTCTAAGGAATAACTGAAATAAAATTTTAAAAAACAAGATTATGAATCTTTCACCAACATATACCCAAATATCCCAGTAAATGTGTGTGTACATACACACATACACGAATGTTAAATACATAAAAGATCTGTGTTACATGTCATTATTTCTTCCACTTAATTCAAGAGAGCCTAGGGAGTAAGATTACCCGGGTTTGTATCTGTGGTCCAAACTTATTTATTGATTGACCTTGCAAAGTTATGACATCTCTCTGTATCTCAGTTTTCTTGTCTATAAAGTGGGATGTTGAGAGTAATAAGTGACTTAATGCAGTAAGAACAAAAAATATTGTTGGGCACATTAAAGAAGCTCAGTAAATGTTAGCTATCATAATTATATTTTATGAAAATAAATTTCAAATTGGTATTATTGAATTTGTCTACATAATTTTAAAAGTGAAATTTTTCTCTTTACCTCCCAATCCAGCTTTCCCTTGCAAATTTTTGTCAGAATATCTCAGAGTAATTGCTTGCTTTTTTTTTTTTCTTAAATGATTCAGATCTGTTTAGATATCTAGTTAGGGAAACCACCTGAAGTCAAAAAAGGGAAAAACTGGTTTTATGCAGTCAAAACACAAGGAGGCCTCATAGTTGTCAATAACTCAAATGCCCACAGAGCCATCTCTATCTCCATTCCATTGTCACACAGTGACAAGGAAAAAAACAGAGGAAGGTTTTAGATTGACAATCTCTCTGTCCTGAGAGGAATGGTGGTCAGAGCCATAGTCATGTGCTCACTGGTTTGGTAGAGAAGGGGGATACCAATTTGGCAGTCCCCCAGCAAACATTTGGAAGTGGAGAATAGGCAAGATCCCCAAAGAAGGACTTTAGGCCATGCACAAAGCACCCTCGATTAACTTATCTAAAAATATACTTCCATCCTTTTCCTTTCCTCTTGCCGATGTCCAGGATGGTCTCCTTCCCTCCCTGCATAACTTATATTCATTTTCTAAACATGAGTCTTCTGCTTCAGCCAGGAAACTCTTCTGGTCATCCAAGGTTTCCAGTTTCCCTGCTTTGCTCTGGATCCTGTGCCCCATTACACTTCCTTTTTTTTTTTTTTTTTTTTGCATCACCTAAACCTTGCAGCATCCACTCAAAGCCTGCTGTGTCCATGAAGACTTTGGGAGCTAGGGAAAACTGTAGTAATCTCTCTATATTTAGAATACTCTCCATTTATACATCTACTGATCATCTTTTTTTTTGGTATCCACACAGTACCTAGCAGAATGCAGAACCCCACTAACAGAGTCAAACTCTAGATAAAGTGTTAGGCTCCCAAATTCATGCCTGGCACTAGACATACACGTGTCAATAAATACCCTGAATACTAAATAGATTTGAGAACTAGTAAGTGATCATAGGACCAAAGGGGCCTCAACAAGTAACCAGGACTTGGTCTGTAGTCCTCAGTTGTCATCACTGTCTCTGCTGCAAATCTGTGGGCCCTTTGCATGGTTTTTTCTATAATACATGGTACAAAAATTGAAGAAGGGAATGAGTGAATGAAGGAAGGAAGGAATGAAGTTAAGAAAGAAATGCTGAAGGAATGGTTACTATCAAATAAATTGAAGTCTTTGTTTTTAGGGCATTTTGATTAGCTAAAGAAATTTCAATGGGAAGCAAAAGATAAAGATAAATGAAGTATTTTAGAGGTTCTGTCGTAAAAGTTCTAGTTGTGAAAGCATTCCTTATTAAAACTTATTTCATTTTTGGCTAAACCCTTAAAGTAGTGAGCCATTTTAATCTAGAATTTGAGGATAAAGTTGAAAGGCAATTTCCACACTCCCGGAATGAGGAGATGCTTAACCTACTACTCAAACACACATGCACATAGAAACACACATGTGCACATGTGTCTGCACATATGCACAAATCCATTGATCACAGTGTAACAGAAGAACTTCAAAGCATCTTTTATATCCACTTCTAAATTCCAACAAAAACTTTGTCATGAGCCATTTCCTTTTCTTTCTTCTTTTTTTCCCCTCTTCCTTTAAAACAATATTCAGCATTATTTCAGGTCACTGAACAAAAGAAAATGATTTGTGCTATTCTCTAGGAAAAAACACTTTCAGTGCCAAACTAAGCATTAGTGTGATATTTTCCATCATTTACAAAAGTCCCACAAAACCTTCTTTCGAAACCTCTGTAGACTAACACTATCATCTCCTGGAAAAACAACTCTTCTCTGTGAATTTCACAATAGAACAATCATTCCAACCAGCTAATTGTGATAATTGGCTTTTTTTTTTTTTAACTCTCCTCACCTTAGATGTTTATCCTTCTGGCTCATTTCCACATGCCAAGTTTTTTCACAAGTTTGCTTAGATTGGAATTAACCTGCTAGGTTCTGTAGGTTTTCCTCTAAAAATCATTCTTCCTGCAATGAGCCTGGAGCATGAAAATACTAGGATCACTGAGGGTTTCAAATCAACAATCAGAAAAATTTTAAGTACTATAACAAGTTCAAAATGCATATTACTTATAAGGTTCCTTCAAATACATACTTAAAAATGAAAGTTTCAAGGAGGGAGTTCCAGCCTCAGAATTAACTTCAATTCTCATTTTGTGGTAACCTTCATTTGTCTTGGAATCTCTTAATTGGCTTTAGTTCTTACAATAGCTGAGTACTCCTTTAATTAGTACCAAATATTGACCCTGTAACTTCTGATAGCTGAAACCCTTCCATAATGAACTTAGTGGATTAGAGTAGGGTTCGTGTTAAGGATGAGGAGTGTTTTCTGTACTATGTATACCATCTCAGTTTTTCTTTTTTTTTTTTTTTTTACTTTGATAAGTTTCAGTTTATTCCATTTAGGACATTTTTATGCTTAATGAAGACATAATAAAAAAGCATTTAAACAGATGTATAAAGAAAATAAAAATACACTTTCTATCCAATTCTTTTATTTATTTATTTATTTTTGCATTACAATTCTTAATATACCATTATACCATAATTTATCATATCTCTGATTATATATAAGGTATGTTGACACCAAATTCACATCTTCATACATGTATTTTGTATAAAGATGAGGGTCTCCTTTCACCATCCATACAATTCCCCTTCTCCCTCCCTTTCCCTCCCACCCCTTTCCCCTATCTAGAGGTAATCTTCCTCCCTTGCTCTCCCTCCCCAACCCCATTTTTTCTTACTGACTTTTTAGTTGAATTCCTTATGAGTTCTCTGAGATCAACTCAGAGGAGTCCATGGATTAATCAATACCTGCTTAGGGAAAAAGTATCAAAAGCAAACCTTCTTTCAGTTCCCGTTTTATGAAACCATTCACACACAACAACAGTGACATTCTTATAGTTTGTACACCTCACCACAATACCATGATGCTCAGGGGACAGACATACCAATGGGAAAAGGTGAGTTAAAGTGGATTTGTGGGAAGTTTTAACCCTTTAAAGACATAACAAGATTGTTTAGTGGTTGTAATAACTAATTTAAATGAACTCTTCCCAACCTCTGTATTGGAAAGTGAAAGACAGGCAGATAGCAGGCAGGCAGACTAGGAGCGTGACACACTGGAGTACTCTCTTTTGCCAAAAAATTTCTGTCTTACCTGTTTGATTTTGTTTCCCATGGGAGAGGAGGATCCAGGCATATCTCTGGAGAGGATATTCCCTCAGGAAGGCACACAGTGAGCTAGACAGTTTCTGTGTCATGTGTTATTTCACTCAATGGTCACAACATCCTATGAGCAAGATATTTTTACCATATTGTACCTTTGAGGAAAATAAGAGATCAGAAAGGCCACACAGCTCCTGAACAGTATTGGGCTGAGATTCAAACCCAGATTCACGTGAAGCTGGGAATGTACCTCAGTGTTAGCGTGCCTGCCTAGCATGCACAAGGCCCTGGTTCTCTCTTTGGCACTGCAAAAACAAAAACCAAAAAGCCCTCTGATTTCAAAGTATATGGTCTTCCTTCTCCATTACTCTGCCCAAAGGAGATTTATAAAGCAAAAGCCGGGAGTGTTTTAATTAAAGTTAATTTTGCTTCATTTTTTAAAAACTTTCAAATACCCTTTGGTATAATGAGAAATTCCCGAGGACCTCATAATCTATTCTGGGAATCAGTGATGAAGAGATTAAACAAATATATCCAAGAACAGTTACTATAGCTAGAACAGAACAACAAAATGGCACAGCTTGCTCCTCCCAGTAGTAACTGGGGACAAAGCCACCTCCACATAGTGTTAGGATGTTAATGTGAATTTGGAACTGAACAGTCAAATGCCAAAGAGCTCTCAAATGATTGACAGTGGTTTTATTGTTCTTTGGAAAGGCTGGGAAAAGACAATTGGTGAGCTGGGATCTGGATACCTCTTGGGTGGACTTTGTCCAGTTCTACATCCAGATAGGCGGAGAGAGTGGTGCGTGCAACAAACCCGACAGCCGAGAGGAGGGCGTCCTCCTCCAGTACAGCAACAACGGGGGCATCCAGTGGCACCTGCTGGCAGAGATGTACTTCTCAGATTTCAGCAAGCCAAGGTAACCTCCCACCTACTGGGTCTTCCAGTGGTTTCTGGGAATGGTAAAGATTACATTTTTTGTTGAGGCATTTCTAAAATGTTGACAGTTACAAAAATAGCCAAACTCATAAATATTTAACACAAATGATAGCCCAACATATAAAGATTTCATTCCACTTTCACTTCATTTCTGTTCTGGTGGAACAAAACCCCATTTGCATTCATGTTGGAGTTTTTAAATATTTGGGGAAAAAAATGGTGACTAAAAGAAAAGCAAGATGATAGACCTCTGTTTACCCAGTGTGCTATAGGGATGTTCCAAGCTCACTTTTCAATTGGAAGATTTTTGGTTTGGGTTTTGGTTTTATATGTAACACAAAATATGCTCAACTGTTAGATTCAAGAGCAAGATAGGTTTGTTGTTGTTAAAAGTTTTCAAATGGCTACATCCAGGACTAGTCCTAAATAATATATGAATGAGTCTGTAGAGTTCAGATTTTCTAAAAATTTTCATTGGCCTATCCTATAGATGGAGAATATATATTATTAAATATTTCAGCTGGGCCACAATGGCTCACATCTGTAATCCGAGCAACTTGGGATACTGAAGCAGAAGAATTGCAGGTTCAAGGCCAGCCTCAGCAATTTAGCAAGGCCCTAAGCAACTTAGTAAGACCCTGTCTCAAAATAAAAAATTAAAAGGGCTAAATATGTAGCTCAGTGGTAAAATGCTCCTAGGTTCAGACCACAGTTACTGAGGGAAAAAAAAATTCAGACAACAACTGTTGAAGCATTTAGGAAAATAATTTTGTGCACTACGCAGTCAATATTTTAAAATTTAGTTCTTTTGTAATTATGTAGTATTTTGAAATTCTGTGTTTATACTTTACATTTTACATAAATATTAAAATTCATGCAAAGATCACTTTTAGAGTGTTCCTTTTTCTAATATCTATATTTCCACTTTAATGCAAGGCAAAATTCTTCTTACATGTTGACCACTGATGATTATTAAGCTTTACTATATTAATATTGTTCCTGTTTTGCATATTATAACTGAGTCTGGTATTGAAAAACAATTATTGAGGAATATGTAGATCAAAGTCTTACAAATCAAATATATTTTAAACATACTATTTCAAATATACCTTCATTACAGGTAAAAGGTTTGCAAGTTTGTGTTTTCAAAATATTGGGTCCCTTAAAGGCAATATAATTCTCCATAATATATAACACAAGTAAACATGAAAAAGTTTTTTATCTAAGGAACATGGGTAGAGGCTGAAACCAGAAATGAAACACCTGGGCAAAATGAGATTTAACATCTAGTGAGAAAGTCATGAACCCTGGATAGGAGATGAAACCTAGTGAGAGTCCTCGAGATGCAGTCCAGTAGAACTGGGGGGAGTGGAGACGGGGGTAACAGTGCCAAACTGGTTTAAACAACAGTTGAGAATAAGATAAATTATTTTTCCAAGTAATTTAATGGTCAAATTGGATATTATTAGTTCAATAAAGTGACTAGACAACTATGTAAATAAACAAGAATTAAATGGCTTGTTCAAATCCCAGAAATTCTTAGTTTAAACCAAAGTAGATAACCTGGACTCCAGGCATTTGTGAGCCACCTCAAATGCTAGCAAAATGTTTTATTTATGGGAATATTTATGGGAGGCCAAAGAATCCACCATATTCTCTCAGGTTTCTGTGACGCTGAACTGATTAAGAAAGTCTGAGTTGAAATATATGGTAAAAAGACCCCATTCATGGTGGAAAATACATAAATAAATATAAGAAATAACTTTAACAAACAATAATGAGAATTTCTGTGAAGAAAACTACAAAAGTTCAAAATCTCCTTCAGAGATACAGAAGACAACAAATAATATATAAAGAACTCAAAAAACTTAACTTAGAATAAATAAATAAAAACTTAAAATAAAGGCATGCTGTCCATCTAGAACTACAAGAAAACAAACAATCCAATCAATAAATGGGCTAAGGACCTGAACAGACACTTCTCAGAAAAAGATACACATTTGATCAACAAATATAAGAAAAAATGTTCAACATCTCTAGTAATTAGAGAAATGTAAATCAAAACTACTCTAAGATTGTATCTCATGCCAGTCAGAATGACAGTTATCAAGAATATAGGCAACGATAAATGTTGTCAAGGATGTAGAAGAAAAGGCACACCCATATATTATTGGTGGGATTGCAAATTGGTGCAACCAATGTGGAAAGCAGTATGGAGATTCCTTACAAAACTTGGAATGGAACCACCAGCTATCCCATCTCCATCTGTACCCAAAGGACTTGAAATCAGCATACTATAGTAACGCAGCCACATCAGTGTTTTTAGCAGCTCAATTCACAAAAACTAAACTGTGGAAGCAACCTAGATGCCCTTCAATAGATAAATGGATAAAGAAACTGTGGTACATACACAATGGAATATTACTCAGCATTAAAAGAGAATAAAATTATGGCATTTGCAGGTAAATGGATGGAATTGGAGAATATCATGCTAAGCAAAGTAAGCCAATCGCAAAAAACCAAAGACTGAATATTCTGTCTGATAAGTGGATGCTGATCCATAAGGGGGTGAGGGGACATGGGAAAAATAGAGTAACTTTGATTGGGCAAAGGGGAGGGGGAGGGATGGGGAGGGTGCATGGGGACAGGAAATATGGTGGAATGAGATGGACATCATTACCCTAGGTACATATATGACTGCACATATGATGTGAAAAGTAGGAAAGCTAATTGGGAAAAGTATTTGCAACAAATATGAGCTAAAGGATTAATGTCCCTGTAAAAAGCTTATACAAATTGTCAAGAAAAGCACTAAGATCCCACAATAATGGGAAAAATAAATAAAAGGAATGAGTGGATGTTACTAAAGAGGAAGTACATATGTTCAATAAAATGTGAATCATAATAAACTTCCATTGCATGAAAAGATACTATTTTTTAACAGTCACGATGCCATTTTTTTTAATGGTAGCACCCAGAGCTGTCTCCACATGGGAACAGCAAAACAGTCTCTCTTGTGTCATCCTGCAAATTATCATAAACCATTATAACCCTTCCAGACAGGAATTTAGAAAATCAAGAGCTTTAAACATGACCAGTTTACTTGACCCAATAATTTCACTTCTAGGACTCTTACCAGAAAAAAAATAAAGTAAGGTGTAGAGGAAGCTTTATGTATAGGAAATCCCACCACAAAATTATTTGTAATAAGGAAAGATAAACACTAGCATGTCCATGTGATGAAAAATCATAGACATTAAATTGTTCTTAAATAATTTTACTGACATAATTACTTATGATACAATATTGTTCCAAAATGTAAATGCCTATGAAATAAATTACAGAGTAGGATAATATACATCAAAATGTTAACAGAGCCAGACGTGATGGCACATGCCTGTAATCCCAGCGGTTCCCGAGGCTGAGGCAGGAGGATCGAAAGTTCGAAGCCAGCCTCAGCAAAAAGTGAGGTGCTGAGCAACTCAGTGAGACCCTCTCTCTAAATAAATACAAAATAGGGCTGGGGATGAGGTTCAGTGATAGAGTGCCCCGGAGTTCAATCCCTCGTACCAAAAAAAAAAAAAAAAATTGTTCATAAAGACCAATCATACTTAGATTTTTTTCCCCTGGTAAGAATTACCTTTACATTTTTAAAATTACTATTATTAATGCAATAATTATGAAGGAACTGGTTTTTTCTTGATATTTCTGTAAAAGTTATGAGCCACCTTCTGGTAGTCAAAAGAAGTGGGTGAATCAAATGCAGCTGAAATATTTTTCCTCTTCTCCAAAAGATGCTATTCAAATGAAGTAAACATGATCAGGATCAAACTTTCTCACAACATTAAGCCTCCTTGTCTGATCTGTCCAAACTTAGAATTTCAAAATATCAAACTAAAATCTCCTGTTGCTAAGTTTGTTATTTCACCAGCTTCTAAGAAAAACACAGCTTTTCTTTTCCTCCCCATAAATGATTTGCTCTTCTGCAGATTTGTGTATCTGGAGCTTCCAGCCGCTGCTAAGACCCCTTGCACCAGGTTCCGCTGGTGGCAGCCCGTGTTCTCTGGGGAGGACTATGACCAGTGGGCAGTAGATGACATCATCATTCTGTCAGAGAAGCAGAAGCAGGTTATTCCAGTTGTGAACCCAACTTTACCCCAGGTATTTTAGTGTTTGTAATTTCATTTTTTGGTTACCTCTCTTGGCTACTAGTTCACAAATTATTTGAACGTGAAAAGGACTATAAAGTCTAACCAAGTTATCAAGCAGAATTGTTAGTGTGTTTAAAAAAATGATTATAAACAGCAGCAAAATATTTTTGGTTGTTAAATCATCAAGAGAAAATGTGAATGGCAGTCAAATAAAGTTAATTTAGAGGTTCTTGTGTATTTTCCTAGAAATACAAGTGGTACATGGTTCAGCATGTCATGAACTGAAAATTCCTTTCTTGTTTTCAGAGCTATCAAATTACTTTTCTGCTTTATTTGTATTGTTTCTATTAGAACTTTTATGAGAAACCAGCGTTTGATTACCCTATGAATCAAATGAGTGTGTGGTTGATGCTGGCTAATGAAGGAATGGTTAAAAATGAAACCTTTTGTGCCACCACGCCTTCAGCCATGGTGTTTGGAAAATCAGATGGAGATCGATTTGCAGTAACTCGAGATTTGACCCTTAAACCTGGATATGTGCTACAGTTCAAGGTATTTATGCACAAAGGTCTTCCCAAAGCAGGTAAAAGAGTAAAATCATCTTGCACATTTATAAGTGAAACAAAGAACACAAATTTTTCCTATTCTGTTAACAAAGGCACTCACTTGAATGAAAAAGGTTCCTCAATCACAGAGTGACAGAGCTGAAAAGCTCTACTCATAAGGAAAAAAAGTTTATCAGTTTTCAAGAAGTCCTAGAAGTTTTGGCTATATCATTCTATTTCTTTAAGTACTTATGGAACTTGTCCATAATTAAAAATAACATGGACCTTGAAGACATCAATCTGATGGTGATTTAATCCCATGCTTCTTAATGGGGCTGGATAAGCCACCCTTTTCAGTTTATTAGTGATGTTTGGGCTTATGAGTGATTTTATGAATTTACTATAGGATTTCCAAATAATTTCTCCTCCTTTACTCCACTTATAATTGTTCTCCTAAAAGCCTATTTTTTTTTCAGCACTGTGGTAACATATCAACATGTATAGCAAGTATTTACTTTGACAAGCACTTGTCTCAGAACCCTAATCAAAATTTCATTGTGTTTATAATAAAATCCCATTGGTGAATTCTGGGGTCGAAAGTAATGCAGTTTTAATGAGCTAGCACAACTACATGGTCCCTACATAACGGCAGGATGCAGATGCTAAATAATTTACAAATGGAATTATTAAAGAGATCAGATGTTTATAGGCAGCTCTTCAAATATAATTTCCACAAGCCTGTAAACAAGGAAGTTAGTCATAAATAATATGATTAGTAAAATGTTATCCTTCCCTGTTTAGATTTTGATGCTAAACTGTAATGGGGAAAGCATCAATAATGGTACATGAATCTATATTCATGTGTTGGTAACACTTAAAATGGTAACAAAATAACATTAATGTCAGATATATTTCCAGAATACTGTGCTATTTCTCATCATATTTTCCATTTAATCACTCACAAAACCATGGTAAGTTAGGCATTAAATTCTGCAGGGTGATATTCTAAAGTTTAAAAAATCTAAATGTAAAAAAAATTGTTAAGTACTTAAAGGGCAAGAGTGCATAACACAAGAAAAACTTGAGCCAGAAAACTAAATAGTCACAGTACAGTCATAAGAGTGCTTTAGTAGAAGTAGGCCATAAATTCTGCGAGAGTACCCTGCATAGATGGATGGATGGATGAATGGATGAAAATTTAAAGCTTCTGGAAATATAGAGATTTAAACCTCTAAAGAATGGAAGAGAGGAAATCCAGAAAGAAGAAACAAAACACTCAAATACATGAAAATGCAAATGAGAATGGCAGATTTAGAAAGTGGAGGAGTAAGAGGTCTATGTAGCAGAGGTGAAAGAGCTCATTTTGATTATATTCTACACCAAGTCACTCGAATATTATCCCAAGAACAGTGAGTAACAGAGATTTTTAATCTATTGAGTACCACAATCAGACCTGTATTTTAGAAGGGTCATTCTGGCAGCAATATGAGTGTTTACCTAACAAGGGAAAAGCAGTCAACAAGTACATTCATTCAGCAAACATAAAGTCTGTATGTTTCAGACACTATTGTAGGCTATGAATAAATATAAAATAGAGAGTACAGGGTTGGGTGATGGAGAGCAGTAACCACTATATAAAGGATTGTCAGGTTGATCTCTAGTAAAAATATCTCTACTAGTTAAACTATAACCTATAAAAATTCAAGGAGTGAGTCATGCAGCTACACAGGGAAGATCACTACAGGCACATGAAACAAAAAGTACCAGGTCTTGAGGTGGGAGTATTTTTTGGAAATGTTTTAGAAACCACAAGGATGCCATCATGACTACAACAGAGAAGTGAATAGAGTGTAAAAAAAAGTCAGGTCAGACTTGGGCCTCTGTTCTGAATAAAGTGTCCATCTAAAGGATGGCATGCACTGACTTGGGATTTTAAATAATCATTGTGCTGGAAATCTGCTAGCAGAGGCAAGGACTATAGCAGAGATACCCTGGGGCAGCTACTGCAGTGATCCAACTAAGAATTGGTAGGAACAGGCCCTGCCCAGCAGTGGAAGAGACAGAGAAAAGTGATCAACTTTTCAAACATATTTGAGTAAAGTAACAATGTAGAGCTGTAGTGATAAATTAGGTCAGGTTAAAGCATATCTTGAGTTAAAAAGATAAGTACATAAGTCTGAAAGATGTTAAGGGAATAGTCAGCAGGTTTTGGTGACCTACTGGGTGATAGATCATAGCTGGGAGTCAGGGATATTCAGAAGACACTCGAAGTTATGCTTATGAATGAGATTGAAAGCATGCACAGAATTAGAATGTAATAAAAACAAGAACTGAATCCTAAAAAACAGCAGCATTAGAAAATCAGACTATGTGGTCAATTAAAAAAAAAAAAGATGGTCAACAGTGTCAGAAGCAACAAAATAATCTGTAAAATAGGATTAAATTTTTCCATCAGATTTAGTTTGATGGGGTTTCCTTGGTAATTCATTGCAATGGTAACAGCAAAAATCAGTTTATAATGGATTGAAAAACGTTGAGGAATTTATGCAGTAAAAGTGGCCTTTATCTCAATATGTTTAACTGTGTAGTTACAGGCAGACCCAAAAATCATTAAGAATTTTCATTTTCTTTTGCTTTGCTTTTAAAAGTAGGAGAGACATAAGCATATAGAGATGATATCTAGCAGGTTCTCCAGTAAATATTTGCTGGATATATATACAAATGGATCCTGAATGCAAAGTCTAAGTTGAATTATATATTTAATACAACTCAGAGTATGTCTATATCACTTCATTACCTGATTTCTAAAGCACAAACTTGTCAATGAACTAAAAGATCCAACAACTTGCCTACCTTAGAAATAATAGCAGTCATAAAAATTCAAGATAAAAAGCTAACTTTGTGTGCCCAATGAGGCTGCCATCACCAGGTGCCAGCCAAAGGCTATTCTTACTAGGGAGTAGTACAATAAAACAAATTTCTGCTAGAAGATCTTTTTTAAAACATTTTTTTCTTTTTAGTTGTAGATGGACACAATACCTTTATTTTATTTTTTCTTATTTTTATGTGGTGCCGGGGATAGAACCTAGTGCCTCATGCATGCTAGGCAAGCGCTCTACCCCCAAGCCACAACCCCAGTCCTTAGAAGATCTTTATCATGCATTTGAGAGTGCAAATCGTTAATTATATTCTTCACATTTTACTACATAAACTTAAATAAATGAGTCACATTAAAATTCCTACCAGTCAAAAGTATAAATCCTTCTGAGAGATTTTTTTTTTCTAGCTCTGAGTTTGGAAATGAGGAAAATACAGACTTTTAAAGACTAGATAAAGCTACCCTACAGTCACAAGGATTAACTGATTTATCTCATGAACTCCAACCCCCATTATTATATGTCTCTGGCCCTCTCTACCTTTATGTCTTCCTTTAGTCTTTAGTCATAACCATGTTCTTTTGGTTCCTTACTGCAATTTTTCTTGTAATTAGACTATTCTTATTTTAAAGTCGCCTGAAATAAAATCCCATCAAAGCTTCAGTCCAAAATGTTAATAAGATCTAAACAGACCACTCACCTAAGACACCAGTAATTAAATAAATAGGGGGAATGTCTGAAAGTTATAGCTATCAAAAATGAAAACTAAAACAGTGTTAAAATTCATTTATGTATGTATTAGTTTAGAAAGAAACTATCTTAAGCTGTTATAATACCCAGTGCTGTGGTAAAACTGATCTATTTAAACCTAACTGATACTAAATGAACACCTATAATTAGAAAATGTAAAATGTGTTTCTATATTTGACTCAGTAATACCATTCCTAGGGATTTATCTGGTGTTAACAAATCAACTGAAAAGGAAAAGATATATTCATTGCTAAGTTGCATAAGATAATAAAGTAATGTTAAATAGAAAATAGGAAAGTTCTAGAAATGTGATCGCCTCAACTACATGTCCAAAATATATAATACCACATAAAAAGAAGAAAGAAAAACAGAAAAATAAAAACAGTTATGCCAAGCAATAGGATTTAGGTTGCATTTTTTTACAATTTTTTTTTTATTATTATGAATCCTATGACAGTCTCTACTCAAGGACAGAATGATAATAGTTCTTTTCCTTAATTATGTTGTTTAATTTTTGCTGTAGCAAAAATTTAGCACTTTCATCTAAGCTGATTCTGATTTCTTAGTAAGTTTTGGCCAAAAAAAAAACAGAATAAAGATTTTGGTTATATGGAAAGCAGAGAACCCAGCCTTCTCTTCCTGCTTCTCCATCTTCTGCTTTCCCTTTTTATACCAAGAGGGAGAAGGATGCAATTTCTTGGTTTTTATCTTTTGTCCAAGACTCCAGAAACACAGACATTATACTTTCTTCTTCTTTTTTATAGTCCCAAGAAACCCATAAAGTAGGTAGCTTGTTCAGCTTTCTGCTAAAAATTACTTGCTGCTTGCATCCACCAAAAAATCCCAGAATTTATGGTAGGGCTTTGGTTGGGATTGAGCTGCACAGTCTTGACATTGTGATTTCATGCAGACTGAGCTTGTTGGATGATGTCTTGGAACCAAAACTTTGTGTAATTCTGTCCTTTTTAACAGCTAAACATAGGATGTGCCAATCAGTTCAGCAATACTGCCCCAGTTCTTCTTCAGTACTCTCATGATGCTGGAATGTCCTGGTTTCTGGTGAAAGAAGGCTGTTTCCCAGCTTCTGCGGGCAAAGGATGCGAAGGGAGCTCCAGGGAACTGAGTGAGCCCACCATGTATCATACAGGGGACTTTGAAGAATGGACAAGAATCACCATTGTTATTCCAAGGACTCTTGCAGCCAGGTAAGGTAATCTTTCTTATTATGTACCACAGCTACCATTTCGTGGGAACATTTATTTATCTCAATAGCTACATTTCAAGACTTTCAATAACTTGGAAAAATTTATATAATGTGTCTGTTTCTCTTCAAGTAATGACTTATAAGGTAAAGAACTCTAGGACAAATTTTCCAAAATAGGTGGAAATGGGTGTGTGTGTGTGTGTGCACGCGCGTGCTACACATATGCTTACACATACTTGTAATTGAGATGGATTTGCTCACTTTCCCATTAATTCATTCAACAAAGATTTATTGCACACCTACCTGTGCCAAGTACTGTTCAGGGCATTGAGTAGCCAGCAGTGAACAAAAGCCGTTGAAGTCTAAAGAGAGCTGTCAGGCATCATTACATCAGGCTTTTGCCATTTGTAGATTTTTAGTGATTTAGTGCCTCCTTGCGAGGACAAGTTGAGGTATCTTGCAAAATAAACGACCCCTTTAAATGACCATTAAAACAAATAATAAGACAATAGAGAGAAAGAGTAAAACAATTGATGAGGGAATTGGAAGTGAACCCGTTTTATTAATAGGGCAACAATTTGAACTCTTAGCTTCCTGGAAGCTAGAACAAAGGGGGAAAAATATAGCACAATTTAGTTCTCATAGTTAAGTAAAAAAGAAGAAAACAGAAATATTCCAATTTTTAAAATGCGCTTTTTTCCAGGTTCAGTATTCTAGAATTAATTCATAGCATCTTTGTACCAGATGGCATAGGTTACACAAAGATGGTTATCTTTAACTCTATCATTTAAAAAAAGAAAGAAACATTCTTCAAGTGAACACTTCTTTTTCTATTTTATTTTTTGTAGTTGTAGATGGACAGCATGTCTTTATTTTATTTGTTTATTTGTATATGGTGCTCAGGATTGAACCCAGTGCCTCACATGTACAAGGCAAGTGCTCTGCCACTGAGCTACAGCCCCAGCCCAAGTGGACACGTCTTAATTGAATTCTGGAATGTAACCTTTACTGTAACTTAGTCAAGGCAGCTGGGTTTAGAGCTGAGATGATATAAAAAGTCTGTTTGCACTGCTTCCTGATGATGTTGCATGTGGTTGGTATACTCAGTAGGGTAATTAAGAAATATTTCTAACTTCCTTTCTTCCTGGAACAAGGTAGGGTTATACTTTCCCCCACAACTTTGAAGTTTTTCATGGCCTAATGAAATGTGAATGGACATGAAACCTGACTTTAAGAGCTCATGTGCATTTTTCTATGTCCCTGCTTCATAGAAGCATCACTGAAACAAAACCTGCATCACTCTGGGTCCCTGATTATGTACAATAACCAGACTTCCTTGCCAACTTACACTGGACATGAAAGAAATCAACTTTTGTTGGTTTAAACTACAAGATTGGGAGTTGTTGGTTACCACAGTAATCATTTTACCCTGACATAATGGCAGATGCTTAGCAATTTATAAAAGTAGCTTATTCATAAAATTTTTAGAGACTATTCTGTCTGTGAAATCTTTCACCTAATTGATCAGAAAACTTATTATGCATCATTCACCTAGAGAAGCTGGCTGTAGTCTCTGCCTCCGTCATTACTTAGGCATGCATACCTAAAAAAATGACACCTTCAATGTTCATGTAGGAACAATTCCTGAAAAAGAAAGACACTTATTTGGTCAAAGATGTAAAAGTTTCTGTGTTAGTCTGATAAACCTTGAAACATAATCTTTAAACACCGTCTATTTCAAGACATAGCCATTAAGCTATTTCAATCAGTGGATCCAAGTCAACTTATAAGTAATTTTTGTCTTCATATGTCAGTGTTCTTTGTAGTTTATCAGAGTGAGACTGAAATGCTTTAGGTATTTGATGTTCAGGTAGCAGGGTTGATGAGTCTACCTCTTTTAATGAAATTAAGAATTTGGCAGTCTGCTTTAGTTAAAATACAGATCTAGCCAGCGACTGTAACACAGAAACTCACAAACACAGATGCTTAGCAAGATTTAAACAAAGTAGTTCATTCTTTCTTATATCATGGTCCAAAGATGAGCAGTTCAGAGTTGACAGGTTGACTCTGACATCCTGAGCATATGACTTCCATCTTTGGAACCGAGGCAGCCTTTCCAGATTTTGTCATCTCTTAACCAGTGAAAGGAAAAGAGAGTCAAGGATGCAGAGATACATTATTGTTTTCAAAATTCAGCCTTACTCTTTGTCTATATTCCTTAGCTGAGCCTAGGATAATATTTGTGCAGTTATTTATTGTCATGCAACACACCTCTACAAAGCTTAGTGACTTAAAAAAGCAATGATTTATTATCTCTGTTGGTTTGTGGGGTTGCCTGGGCAGGTCTACTTGTCTCTCTCCTGGCCTCCTTCATGTAGTTGCATTCAGTTGATAAGTCAGTGTCTAGGAACAGCTGAACCTTCCTTCCTTTGTGGTCTTCTTCCCAGTATTTTTCAGTTAGGTGGTTCCTGAGTCCCAAGGAATTATCTAATTTGCCACATCTTGCCAGTCAAAGAAATTTATAAAAACAGTCAACATGCAGAAGGTTAGGAAATAGACTCCCCTTTTTTGATAGGAAGTACATAAAAGTCACATGACAGAGAAACATGTACAAAAGGAGGTGTGATTAATTGGGGGAAGGCATTATGGTTACAATCTAACATCATCTGTCCTACCTCTGGTCACTCAAATCTCTCCCACATGCAAAACACATTCACTATCCTCCAAGACCCCCCAAGGTCTTAGCCCATCACAGTTTCCCGTACTCACTCCCAAATATTTTGATCTATACCAATCTGTAAAGTCAAGTTATCCACCCTACCCATCCCCAGTATAAAAGAGTGAGATAATGACAGGATAACTGTTCAAAAAAATAAAAACAAGAAAACAAAGAAAAACACACAAAAGGGGGGGGGGATCTGAGGCACACAGCAGTCACTGGGCTATAGGAATTCAGAAAGCCAACAAGAGGTTTGTGAGTAAGACTCTCTCCTCTCACAGCCAGGCCCAGGATAGGAGAGTTTCTTTCATTAAGACAAATCTCTAATTCATTGTTCTTCTCAGCTATTGCTTCTACCTTCTGGGCTTCATCCTCTGAACCACCTTTCCTTTTCCAAAAAAACCTGTCTGTGTTTTCTGCTAAATAGGGATCTCATCCTGCTTCTTGCCCATCACAAGCTGTGTCCATAACAGTGCCGCCTTTGCCTTCCTCTCCCCATGATTTCTGAAACCATGGCCTAACCACAGCTCTTCCCAAGAGAGGTGTTACTAAGGAACATCAAGTGATACATCTTTGCTACAACAATAATATCAGGGTGCTGGGAGACATCACTGTAACAGCAGATAATTACAAACAGGAGTCAAGGAACACCAATCTGGCTTGATTTCTCTAAGCCCAGAAATATGGAGCTAAAGCTGTAACTACAGTTGGTTTGATGTTGGGTGGAATAACCCAATTGGTAAAGCTACATGTGAGAAGTAAGAAAAGATCATCTTTAGCATCACAAAATGAGCCAATAATTTGAGGCTCCCAATATATCAGTATTTTGTTGGACTTCAGTTTTTAGAAGAATAAATCTTCTCCATTAGAATCCAGCTTCTTCCTGCTTAATTTGGATACTATCCAGCTTGCTGGTTGATGGCACTTGTGATGAAGAGCCCTGTGCTAAAGAATAGTAAATATGTTTCTACTTTACCCCGAGTAAATGAGCTGTTGTTGTTCCTTCTGCAATATGTTAAACTCAGATATCTCCAAATGCAGTGTTCAAAAGCTGAGAATTCTAAGTGTTAAAATTGGAGCTATTTTGCCATGAGGCAACATGCTTACAATAGTTACTAGAACATTGCTCTTTCAGAAATAATTCTAAGCCAATTTTCTCAAAGGAGCCCTTTGTGCTTCTATTAATTCACTTAGTTCTTGCCTACAGAGGAGGGACAGTGGCATTGATAGGTCTCTCCCAGATCTCGAGGCCTCCCCATCCAGACTGTATACTTGCAAGTCTGCTCTGAAACAGGTGTCTACATATCACAAGGTGGCCAGCACCTTGCCAGGGTAATTTTTCCTGACTAGGAGGGGATAAACCACCTGGGAAAATAAAGTCAAAAATAATTAGTGAAGAAAAAAGACAAAGTCAGAATTATAGTTTTAAGAAGCTTGGAGTGCCTGTTAGGTCCAGCCCATACAGGCGCTGGAGTTGAACAACTAAAATGGCTCTGGTAGTTTTATTTAAGGGGGTATATCAAAGGCAAGGATAAGGTTTAGGGATGGAGTCTTGTTTCATGATGTCTTGAAGTCAACAGGGTGATTGGCATCTTGGCAGGTTATACCCATCTCTGAGAGGCTGAGTGGCTACAGGAGGTCACCCCGTCTCTAGTGCTGTGTAGAACATGGCAGAACTGAATAGAAATTCACATGGAATTATTTAAAACATTAAAAAACAGAAATTCACATGGAATTGTGTGGTCTTAACCAGTAGGATTGCCGCTGGAAGTTCTCTGATACCAGATATTCCTATTCATTGGCTGTGATGCCAGTTCAGTCCACACATAGTCCATGGATGCATCTTGACACCATTGCTTAGTATTCTAAAGAAAGTCTCTGGGTTGGGGCTGGGGCTCAGCGGTAGCGCACTTGCCTCGCATGTGTGAGGCACTAGGTTCAATCCTCAGCACCACATATAAATTAAAAAAATAAAGGTCTATCGACAACTAAAAAATTAAAATAAAGAAATTTTTTTAAAAAGAATGTCTTCACTACCCACCCCATGTGCATCTCTGCACAGAACAGCAAGTACACAGGAACCTTCCTAGTTTGGAGATGTAGAGGCGACATCTCTGAGCTGTGTGGTGGTGGAAGGGTGAAACCAGTTCTCCTGTTCGTGCAGGCATCCTCCAGACAAAGGTGAAAACTAGAGAATGGGACAAAAATATAGACCCTTCTTGCTTATCTGAAACAGGAAAAACAAAGGGAAAGTTTTGTTGGGTGATTTCAATAATTCAAACCACACTATGGTTTACTTGCATATTTACATAATTACATAAGTTAAACTCTTTCTCCTGAGTCATTACTTCCTCCAGATCACTTCCAACCCACTTCTGGACTAGCAAGTCAAAGATCTCTCCTGCATGCTCTCCTAACTCTGTTCTTCTTAGCAGTGGTTATCCGTGTTACAGATGTTCATATCTTTGTTCAAGTGCTTGATAAGGGTGTCTTCTCCCTCGACTGTGAGCCACTCATAGGCAGGAAGCAAGTCTGGATGTTGCTTCCCTTGGTAGCTCAACCCCAGCACAAGGCCTGGCATGTGGCAGGCACTAGATAGATGTTGGTTTAATGAAGAATGTTGAATGAATATAATGATCAGAGATAGGCAATTAACTACAAGGAAGACTCCTTTGTTTCTTTGTGTGGCTCTCCAAAATAAGTTAATGCTGTTTAACAGGAGATCATGGTTCTATATTCTACTGTGTCTCCTTGAAAAATCAAGAAAGGTACATGCACCCAAATAACATTAATAACATTAATAATTTGGGGCTGGGGTGTGGCTCAGTGGTAGAGTGCTTGCCTAGCACATGTGACGCACTGGGTTCCATCCTCAGCACCACATATAAACAAATAAATAAATAAAGTTATGTCCATCTACAACTAAAAAAAATTTTTTTAAAATATTAATAATTTCAAGACTGTATCTCCTCTAATTTAAAATATGGAATCTAGACATTCTTATTAGCTTAGCTTTGGCCTACTTACTTCCTTGCTTCTTCAGATGTTCTGTCTCTGACTAGTTTTTAATGAGTATTTTTTTTAATTTTTTTAGTTATTGAATGGACCTTTATTTTATTGTATATGTGGTGCTAAGAATCGAACCCAGTGCACATGCTAGGTGAGCACTCTACTACCAAGCTACAACCCTAGCCCTTTAATGAGTTCTTTACCCATTCTTATGCTAGCAAGTCTGAGGTTGCTGAATTACTTGTGTGGCAGGACACTGAGATAAGAACAAAGTAGCAGCAGGCATCAAGAACCAGGCGCAACTTAAAGAGATGGAAATGAAGCAAAACTTGCTTACCTTGTGGCTAGTGGAAGTTTTGTTGATTTGATTTGCACCATCCAACTAAAGGCCAAGTAGCAAAGACTAGAAGAAGTAAAAGAGGAACCATCTGTTTTTCTTCACTCTGAAAAAGTCTTCCATCAAGAACTCCCAATTATGATTCATCATGTCCTGGACTAACCTACTTAATCAAATGATTAGTCCACTAAAGACAGAGCTTGGTTCAGTTTTGTTTTGTTAATATGGATTCTGTAATACTGTACTCCTGAGAGATCTTTTACCTTCTCAAAATACCGCAGAGTGTGCTCTGTTTCTTGAATTGGTAGGAACCTTAGGATCTGCAAACAGGGTTGCTTCCCCAGTTCTGGCTAGAACTGCTGTACTGGGGGGGGGGGGGGGGGGGAGACTGAGCAGCTTCCTAGCCTCCTGGTTTGTAGGATTTTGAAGTCTTGGAACTAGGTCCCTTTTTTGTTCATAGGCAGTACCAGTGTTGATTGGCAGCCTAGCTGGTTGATAAGAGTTCATGGAATAAACGTGAGGAGTAAAAGAAGGAAGTCAGAGATGGTTGGAGAGCTGTCATTGTAAACTTAACTCTTCTCTACCTGAATCATTTCAATGGTCAAAGGCCAGAGTCCCCTTCTATGTCCCAACAAAAGAAGAGCATTGTATTTGAAGGTTTCAAAAACTCCCAAGTAACCTTTTCTGAAAATACCAAATCCATAATATCCATAAAAGTAGGGTGATGGAAGGGTGAAATATTAGAAAAAGAAAAGAAAGGATTTTTTAGTAAAAGAAAAGAAAGGATTCACTCTGGTTTTTATTGATTTAAAGAACCTAGGATAGAAAATTATGCAGGTCAAAACCTATGATATTTCTGGCCATCAAAAATTTTATGTAAAAAAATAATAATAATATCCTCTTGGTATTGAAACATTTATGCTGGAAAAAAATCAAGAAATTGTGAGAAAGATCTCGGAGAGACAATTTATGAAGGTTACACATGGGGCAGAACACGCATGACATTGAAATAAATATTAAATCTCTCTTGAGTTTTCCTGAACTGTCTATATCCCAAGGCTGTGTGTGAGGAAACAGATGTGAGGTTTTTTTCTCCCAACAGCAAAACCAGATTTCGGTGGATACAGGAGAGCAGCTCACAGAAGAACGTGCCTCCGTTTGGCTTAGATGGAGTGTACATATCTGAGCCTTGTCCCAGTTACTGCAGTGGCCATGGGGACTGCATCTCAGGCGTGTGTTTCTGTGACCTGGGGTACACTGGTAAGGCCAAATACATGAGTTTAATGGTTTGCTTGTATAATGTTCGTCTCTAGTCAATAATTTCATGTGATTCTTTCAAAGAAGTAGATGCTGAGTTTATTCTTCTTTAAGTCTAAGAATTGTAAGATTTTGCCATTTAGGAACATGAGGTAAAGATATTTTGTAAGGCTGGGGTTGTAACTCAATGGTAGAGCACTTGCCTTGCAAGTGTGAGGCACTGGGTTCAATCCTCAGTATCACATAAAAGTAAAATAAAATGAAATAAAGGTATTGTGTCCACAAATACCTAAAAAAATTTTAAATAAAAAATATATTTTGTAGTTTCAAGCTGCTTAAGGAAGAAAATATGATGTCACAAATTTAACTCCCTAGAGATTTATTATTAATAGCAACCATAATGAACATTGCTTGAGACCCTTCTTCATCCTAAGCACTGAAGTAAGTGCTTTTTATTTCACCTCATTTAATTCTAACATAACCCCTGTGCCATAGTACTATAAAATCTACTTACATTTGAGGAAACTGAGGTACAGAGAGACTTTATAAATTTCTTCAGGTCACACAGCTAGGAGTTGCTAGAGTTGGGCTTCACACTCTGGCAGTCATTCTCCAAAACCTAAACATAGGCTCTTAACCACTTGACTGCAGGGTCTCCCTGCGCCCTTTACATTGCTTTTGTTTAAAAAGAAATATAATTGTAGGGGCTGGGGCTGGGGCTCAGTAGTAGAGCGCTCACCTAGCACATGCGAGGCCCTGGGTTCGATCCTCAGCACCACACAAAAATAAAGGTATTGTGTCCAACTACAACTAAAAAGTAAATTTTAAAAAAGAAGTATAATTGTGTGCATTTAAAGCAAAAATACAATAAATAAAATAATAAATGGAAGACTGCCCAAAGAAAGCATTGCAAAAGAAGTATTTTCTAACCACAGTCACCTTTGAATGTTACTATAAGCAAAAATAAAAAGGGAACTGAGATTAAAGAGTAAAACTGAAGAAAACATTATAAGCTTCAAAATCATTTCTGAATTTTTCCTGGGAGCAACTTCAAAGCCTCCTTCCCAGCTTGTTGTGCTCTGGCCGCCTCTGGCACATAACCAAAGGCAGACTCGCTGTTGCAGGCCTTCTGTGGAGAGTGCTGTCATTTATAGTTTCAGAGGGTGGTATTTTTTTTATTTAATCCAGGACTAACTCCCCTTGTTGATCCTGTAATAGAAGGACAACAAATGAATAAATTTAACTATGGACAAAATCTACTTCTCAGTTTACACAGATCCTCTGGTTAGCAAGAACTGTGGAGATGCATCATTCCCAAAGTCTATCATTATTTAAAAAAATGTAAAAATACAGAAGCAGAATAGCATTTATTTTTATTTTTTAGTTGTAAATGGACACAATACCTTTATTTTATTTATTTAGTTTTATGTGGTGCTGAGGATCAGACCCAATGCCTCATGCGTGGTAGGCAAGTGTCCTACCACTGAGCTACAACCCCAGCCCCAGAATAGAACTTTTTAAAATTTTATTTATTTTTGCATTACAATTCTTAATACACCATTATATCATAAATTATCATATCTCTGGTTCAGAATATAATTTTTGATGATAGTAGTGATGGTTGTCTTTCAGGCAGATCATTGTAAGATACAAATTTCTATGTAGCGTCTTTCTCCTAACACCTGTGGAAATTCTTTCTTTGTCCATGTACTGAATATACCTTTTAACGCTTAGTGATTCCAACAAAGCTTCTATGTGTTTTTTTTTCCTCTGAAGCTGCACAAGGAACCTGTGTGTCAAATATCCCTAATTACAGCGAGATGTTTGATAGGTTTGAGGGGAAGCTCAGCCCTCTGTGGTACAAGATAACTGGTGGCCAGGTTGGAACTGGCTGCGGAACCCTTAATGATGGCAAGTCTCTTTACTTTAATGGCCCTGGGAAAAGGGAGGCAAGAACTGTCCCTCTGGACACCAGAAATATCAGGTAAGTTATTAGTTGGTATACTTCTCCATGAACATAGTATCGACCACACCATGTGGCCAACCTAAAACATTCTGTTTTACTATGGAGAATTGATATTTTATATCAATTTCTCTGTACAGATTAATGGTTCTATATACAGATACTATGTAAAATTGAAGCATAGCCTTAGCTCAATAATTAAATAGATGTTTACTACAAAAGTCATACCATAATTTATCAATCAGCATACAGAAATCACCGAAGCTTATACACCTAGTGTATATTTAACTTGGTTTTTAAAGTTATTTGTAATTATAAAAAAAGTCCTTGATGTTATACTTGTATGTGCTGTTGAAACAAAGATTTTTTTCAACTTTAAATTCCATGTCTGAAAATGATCCTCATTTTATCTAAATTTATTCATCATCACTTATTGAAAACTACCCCAGAAATTTAAAATACCTACACTGACACCTATTGGTAGTATAGAGAACTGTTTGGTTTTTAAGGTGGAAAGAAGTAATAGTAGCACACCTAAAATAAAATTCTGCTCTTTTCCATCCATTAAATTATTAGAGAACAGGTAGAAAGGGCACTTAAACCTGGGTTTCCCTTTAATGTGGTTTGCTGACTTCAATCTCTTTACATGTACACTTCTATATTCTTCTCTCCAAGCTGTACTTGTGTCAAGCAGATAGTCTCCTCTGATTGCCATGGACAGAGTCAGAATTTACATAACACTGAGTGAGACTCAGTTGTGAAAAATTTAGCCAACTGAGTCTAAATCAATAATAAATCATTATCTGGCCCTAAACAAATATAGTGTTCAACTTCTTAGTATTAGATCTTTTTTTTTTTTCCTCTCTCTCATTTGAATGTCCAGAAATGGTATTGTCTAGATTTAAGACATTTCCCATTAGAGTATATCAGACCATCACAATGAAAGGGGATTAAATTGTTTTATTTCTTTTTTTTTTAGATCATTATACAAAATAAGATAAATGGCCATATTAATTAACTTCATCTAAATAATTACAGAGTTAACTTATTAAGATATGTACTTATTTTTGCCTGTCATGTGTCCCTTAGGCTTAAAAGTAATACTTAAGAATTACAGAGTTTTTCTTTCTATGTCAAAATATAAAGGGTTAAAGCTCTTCTAAGAATACACCTATTTGTAAGTAAACTGAGGGGAGTTTTTTTTTTTTTTCTTCTCCTTCTCCAGGCTTGTTCAGTTTTATATACAAATTGGAAGCAAAACTTCAGGTATTACCTGCATCAAACCAAGGGCTAGAAATGAAGGTAAGTGGGCATATTTCCATAGAAATGACAGTTTATATAGACAAATTAGCCCCTTTTCTACCCAAAATTTGGTCTGGATTATACAAACTGATACATTACCCTGAATCATGTCTTGCCTTCTTTTATCCTTAATGGAAAGGGTGACAACACAGAGTCATAGTTCAATTGTTTTATACAGATCCTTAGGCCTGAAAAATACCATGACTGCTATGAATGCAGGTAGGGTCAAAGGTCATTTGTTTTAGAGAGCTCAATTTCATTATAAGTCTCCACTTGGAGAGGCGAAAAGGAAGTAATTGCATAGACTTTTGCAGTCAGTGTGAGAACTAAAACTTGTTGGCATAGGGCATTATTATTATTTTTTAATTGTTTTCTTTAATTTTCTATTTTTATTTTTTCCTTTTTATTGGTTCTTTTTATTTATATATAACATTTAGGTTCATGTTGACATACTTTTTATTGAATACATATTGAACTCTACTTCTGCTCCTCAAAATTCTGTAGGAATCCTTATGTGAGAGGAACAGTTCTGTAGATATTAACCTTTATTAAAAATTTATTAATTAATTTTTCTTAATGTCTATATAACTACAGAACATTAACTTTTACTCAGCACCTATTACATGCAAGGCACTGTGTCTGAGTCTTTTACTGGTGTTAATTTGTTTCATCTCCATGGTATTCCTTTGCTGTCCCTAGTACCATTATTAATCCTATTTTACAGATGTAGACACTGAGACACAGAGAGGTGAAGTAACTTACCCACAACCATGCATTTAGTAAGTGGATGAACAAGGATTCAAACCACTCACATCAGTTCCTCAATGTACACCTTAACCATCATACTATAGTTTTTCTCTCCTTACCCTGAATCCTCACTGGGCATCTTACCATCTTCTGCCCCCAAAAGACTCAGTTCTGAAAGAAATGCAAAGCCTTGAAGCTCTGCAGATAGAATGGGATTCTTTCAGGAACCCAGAATATGAGGTGGTTCCTAAAACTCCATGGATTTCTCAGATGGGTCCTTCTCAACACTGTGGTCTCAGAAACAACATGTGGAGAGTTTTACAGGATGATTATCTAAGTGTGTTATTATGTCAGGTGTGACTGTGTAAAACATACTGACTTAAACAGCACCTGTTAGTCAGCAGAACCACTGAGAGCGCTGTTCATCAACTCAAAATTCCCAGTAACTGAAGGCTTTAATGACTTCTGAGCATCTCAGTACTTTAGTGATTATCCAAATCATCTATCTACTAAAGTAGCAGTCTGGAAATTTGTATAGAACATTTGCATTCTTGGATTTCTTCTACAGATATTTATGGAGAATCCATTCTAAACCAGACACTGTTCTAGGTGCTGCAGATACAATGTCACCGAAACATAGATGCATCAGTCATGATGAGTCAGGCTCTGCTAGAATAAAAGCCCTCTACCTACGTATGGGTTAAAACAAGGGTTTTTTCCTTGTGCTACATTTTCTTCATGGGTCATCCGAGGTCCTCATCCCAGCTCACAAGATCGTGAAGCATCTACTGGGTAGATTCTGAGTATTGTCAGCCATGTCAGTGAAGGGAAAGAGAAGAAAGCACAAATCTACCTTGTGTCAGGAGCAGCCAGGGTAATACTAATGACCACCTTCAAGGAACTTAAAATCTAGTGGAAGGAGTCAGATCACAAACAACAAAGAAAAGAAATAAGTCAGAAACTGTTAGCTGATAGGAGTTAGAAACAGGTTGAGCTGGAAAGTAAACAATACCAGGTGAGGTGCCAATTTAGGTAGAGTAGTCTAGGTATGACTTACCAAGGAAGTGACTTTTAATAAATTGAAATCTAAGGGAAGTTTACATGCATGGCTCTTATGGAAATTTCATATTTGTACCCTGGTTTTTATATAAGCAAAAAAGCAGAAAGAAAGAAAAAGAAAGACCCTGAACCTAGCCTAGTAGGAAGCATCTGCTTATCATGGACATGATGCTCTGCTCTATACTTAACTTCTGATTACAAGTGCCATTGTCTGCCCTCTGGGGCAAATTCCCCTTAGGATCCCTTTAGGAAGAAGTAACTTGTTCCCAGCTAGTCCTGAACCATTTTCTTAGACTCAATATGGGCCATGTAATTCACATCCCACAGGCATTTCTCAGCCTTTTATTGAAAACTGGTTGTTAACATGTAAATCTGCCTAAATCCTTGAACAAATCTCTTCCAGTGATGAAAGTGAAGATTCTTTACTTACTCAAGCTGAAGCATCAATTTACATATTTGGAATTAAAGTCAAAATTAGGCTGTTTTCCATAAGGCTCGGCAGAATGCAGATGGAGTTGTAGTTTAAAAGGAGAAATGTTTTACATGCCTTAAACATTCAGTAGATGAGCTAAAATGGCTTGGTTTATTCAGACGTACAATGTGTTAGATGACACAGCTAATGAGGCTGAGCAACTGATATCAAATATGGATATTGCTCTTCCCCTCTTCCATTCCTCCATGCTCTCTTACTTCTCTGGGAGGCACTTCTTCATTGTCCTCTGGAATTGAGATTTCATCCCTGTAGATTTTGTTGCTGCTGGAAGGTATATATGACTCTCCTGAAGAAGCTAGTGAGGAGAGGGCAAGGAACAGAGACCAAGGGAAGGACGTACCTTCTGAGCCATGCAGCTCCTACTTTCGGTACACCTGAAATCATCTGGGATTTGCATTTGTTAAAATGCAAATTCTGATTGAGTAGGACTGGGTGGTATGCTCCATAACAAATTATCCTAAAATGGAGTAGCTTCAAACAACAAACATGTGTTTTCTCACAGTTTCTGTGAGTCAGGAAGTTGGGAACAGCTTAGCTGAGTAGTCCTGGCTCAGGATCTCTTGTGAGGTTACAGTTAAGACAAAGGCCAGGCTGGGGGCAGTCAGTGGAGATGTAGGATGGCATACTCACATGGCTGTTGGCAGAGGCTTCCGTTCTTCTCTGACTTTGGCAAGAGGCTTTAGAGTTTCTCTGTATAGACCTGTCCATAGGTTGCCTTACTTCACTGGCTTTCTCCAGAGCAAGGCACCTGAGAGAAAGCAAGGAAGAAACTTACACCCCTGGTAAGAGGGGGATTAAACCAAGGTGTCACTCATGGTAGGCAAGCGCTCTACCACTGAGCTACAACCCCCCACCCCAGATGCAATGTCTATAATGACCTAGTCATAGAAGTCATACTCCATGGCTCCTACCACACTTTGTTCTTTAGAAGCAAGTTACTAAATCCATCCAACTCAAAGGGAAGAGAATTAAGCTTCATTTTTTTTTTGAAGGGAGGAATGTCAAAGAATTTTGGACATATTTTATAAATCATCATAGATAAGGCTTGTTCCAAGGTGATGCAGGTCCTGATCTCAGATTGTGCTTTGAGTGGAAGGGAAGAGAAGGATCAGTCAGTGAGATTTTATTCTCAGATGCTTCATTTCTGGATCTACCTTCTAAATAGGTCACCTTCAAACAGCTATCTTAATACTCTCTTTCTCTTCATAGATACACACACACACACACACACACACACACACACACACACACCTTCATCTTTCTCATGGTATTAAATATAAACCATAATAACACAAATTAGTAGACACAAGAAAACTAAATTTTGACGTGTCTACACTCTTATCCATCCTTTACACTACAAAGTCAATAGGAGATAATTTGAGCAAACATTAAGGGTTAGAGACTAGAGCTTTTGCCAGACAGTCCTCAACTTGACTAGAATAAAGACTAGAAATAGCCGAGATTCCATTTTCTTCATGACTTTCCCTTCCCCAACACATGGAAACGTTCTAACTCCTGTCCCTACACCTGTGTACAGCAAGCTGTCTCCCCAAAGAGGCTCTGTGCTTCAAGCCATTTTTATCCTCTCATTGTTTGGTAGGTTCTTCTATTTGAAATATGGTAGATTTAATTCTTTTGAGATTTCTATTTTTTAGCATATATATGCTTTATTATTATTTCTGGCTTTATTCCTTGTCAGATCTGGTAACCATAATTCCATATGCTATTAATTAGAATTAAACAGCTTTCATTCGGCTATATTTTTCATCCTAATATTTCTTGAAACTTTATTTTAGTGAACTCTTATTATCTAACATGATAAAGGGATGGAGAGGTTCTAGTTACTCAATAATAGGGAAATTAAAATGTTACAGATACCATAAATGATTTATAGTTTTCCAAGAGTAAGAATATAATAAAATAAATATAACAAGTATATTTTTACTGAGCATAATTTCTGTGAATTATGAAATTATTAGAAAGCAGTTCAGTGTCCTCAGTCATAATTATGAATATACTGTTCCTATTTTGGGAATAACTGCAAAGTAGGCAATTAGATAGGACCTCTGCTCCCTCTCCTTCATATATTTTATGTCTTTTTTTTCCTAAAACTGGTGCTGAATTACACAAATATCTTTTTCATGGTTAAAGAATGGCAAAGTTTATAGGAACAAAAGCACTCTCAAGATGGAGGGGGAGAGAGTGGGTCATCTCTGAAAGGAGAGTCCAAAGACAATCTTCCCTCCCTGATAGTCTGAAATTGACCAAATTGTGCTGTATACATATATGGGAATATACCATAGTGAATTCCAGCTTTATAAATATCTATAAAGCACTAATTATAAAGCCTAAATAAATAGAAAGAAGACTAGCAGTGTAGACGAAGAGGAACTGGGGGGAGGGCTAGGGGAAGTACTGGAGACTGAAGTGAAGCAAATTATATTCCATGATGTATGACTATGTCAAAATGAGCCCCAATATTATGCATAACTATAATATACTAATAAAAAGTAAAGATAGCCAGGCGTAGTGGTGCATACCTGTAATCCCAATGGCTCTGGAGGCTGAGGCAGGAGGATTGTGAGTTCAAAGTCAGCCTCAGCAACATCAAGGTGCTAAGCAACTCAGTGAGACTCTGTTTCTAAATAAAATACTGGGGATATGGCTCAGTGGCTGAGTGCCCCTGAGTTTAATCCCTGATGCCACCCCCCCAAAAAAAGTAAAAGTAAATAAATAAAAATATTTCTGGGTGAAACAGCAGAAGTAGCACATGAGGTCCTTACACATTAATTGCCAAGATTGTGTCACGCTATCGACAGGGAGATGTGTAGATAGGATAAGCATCAGGAAAAAGAGTGACAGGAGAAAGGAAAGCACAGGTCACATTGGAGAGAAGTATTTCTGCTTCGCTATTTAATCATTTGACCCTATTCAAGCTTCTTTAATTGAGATCTGCCAAGTGCAAAATGCTAGTTAAAGAGTCTTAGAAGTCCAGACTGGGCAGAGCTTACTGCCCGATGCTTTGGCAGCAGAGTGCCGCTTGATTTTGTGCCAGGAAGATTGAGATATTTCTTCTGAGTATATGATAATGACAGGAGACTTTGTCATGTTCAGGACAAAATCTAAAATTCAAGTACATGATCTGGAGCAGGAGTTTTTATGGTCCCCTTACCAACCTGCTCATCACTCATACAAAGCTGAGTGATCTTTAAAAGAGCTTATGTATTTTTGGTCTCCATTTACTGGGAGTCAGTGCATTAGAAACTGTCAAGAAATTGATGAGCCTTCGGGTCCACTAATTCATTCCTTGGATGTTAGATGGATGTGCTCTCATTCCATGAGATTCAATTTGAAGTTGCTGCAGTTTTGCCATTTAAAAAATACTGTTCCTCGCCTCTAGGAAGCTGTCCTAGTAACTGAATTTATGTCTTATAACTCAGGGCTTGTTGTTCAGTATTCAAATGACAATGGGATACTCTGGCATTTGCTTCGAGAGTTGGACTTCATGTCATTTCTGGAACCACAGATCATTTCCATTGACCTGCCACGGGAGGCAAAGACACCTGCAACAGCTTTTCGATGGTGGCAACCACAACATGGTAAGTCATTGCTCACCCCAATTTTGATGGTAGCTTTCAGATGGTATAGCATCCATATCCATCTTATATTATGTGTTTCTTAATTTGCTGTTGATTTCTAGACAATTCGATTTAAAATCATGGTCACAAAGATATTCATATTGCTCTATAATGAACTTTCTCCAATGGCCTTTATTCATCTGATTTCAGGGAAGCATTCAGCCCAGTGGGCTTTGGATGATGTCCTTATAGGAATGAATGACAGCTCTCAAACTGGATTTCAAGACAAATTTGATGGCTCTATAGATTTGCAAGCCAACTGGTATCGAATCCAAGGAGGTCAAGTTGATATTGACTGTCTCTCTATGGATACTGCTCTGATATTCACTGAAAACATAGGTATATATTATCACCAGATAAAGGAGGATATTTCATTAAATAGAGAACTAAATTAGCTAAAACTCAAAAGTAATTCTCTAATATAAAACTGTGTGCCTAACTGCTTTTGTTTACGGAGGCTCTTGTGGGATCAAAATATTGTCCTCTGAAATAACTTAGTGAGCCCAGTGACTCTTTTGTTAAAACTGCCTTTCAGCGAACATAATAGGAAAAAGATTTCTTAAAGGCGGGACCAACATATCTGTATGATGGCCTTCGTGTGTTTCATAATTTGCAAAATTATAAACTTGACTCTTTATCAATCCTTTTAAGATGGTAAAACTTTTCAAGTCAGCAGACTTCCATATTTCCAACTCTGTGGTAACCATATAGAAACAGTAAATGTGAGAAGAAAAGTCAAAGCCCTATGAGGCACTAAAGATGCGTGATTTTTTGTTTACTATTGAAAATATTGATTGTAGGCATAAATGACAAGTAAGAGTACAATTAAATGCTACCATTCAACTCCACCCCCCCATCTCTCCCCCCGCTTGTTTTTATTTGTTTATTTTGGTAGGAAAACCTCGTTATGCTGAGACCTGGGATTTTCATGTGTCAGCATCTACCTTCTTGCAGTTTGAAATGAGCATGGGCTGCAGCAAGCCCTTCAGTGCCTCCCATAGTGTACAGCTCCAGTATTCTCTGAACAATGGCAGGGACTGGCATCTTGTCACTGAAGAGTGTGTTCCTCCAACCATTGGCTGTCTGCACTACACAGAAAGTTCAATTTACACCTCGGAAAGATTCCAGAATTGGAAGCGGATCACTGTCTACCTTCCACTCTCCACCAAGTGAGAATTGTCATTTGGCTACATGTCAGAACTTTAGGTTTCTGTCACCTAATTTGAAAATAATTGTGATTCTACTTGGGGACTCTATTACTCTTCATGATAATTATGCATGCAGTGTGCCAGGAAGAAGAAAACTACAAGGCGCCTTGGGTTGCAGTTTTTACTGCCTAGAGTTCCAGAAGTTTTAAAAGGCTGCATTTTTCTATTCCTTGGCAACATGAGGGCTCCCACCAGATTTAGTTTTCATTCTGTTGTAAAAATAAGCCTCTACCCATAAGCCAAACATACCTACTCACATTAAGCAATGTGAAATTATTGCATATCAGAGTACCCTTAGCTTCTAGGTTTGTTTGGGTTTGGTTTGGTTTGGTTTGGTTTGGTTTTCTAATCTCAGGACCACAGTACAAATAGAAGGTGGGGTTTGGGGTTTGTTTTTATTTTTATGTATTTATATTTTGAATGCTCATCTTGTCTTGCATCTCTCTTGCCATTCCCAAAATTTCAGATCACGTTCAAAAGTCGTATTGACTTAGCATAGCACCCACTTTTCTTGTGGAGGCATTTGGATTATTTGAGGATCTTTCTCTAGGACTAATGTGTACAGCAATGACTGGTTAGAAACTGTGCCATTCTGGGACCATCTCTATCCCTTAGATCTTTGCCTTTCCTTTCCTGCAGAAAGTTGGCTTTTGCAGTCTCCCAGCCTCCTGTATCCACTGGTTTCCTGGTAGGCTTAGACACTGTTAGACACTGGCAAGAGGTGGGAGGCTGGAAATAAGTGATAAATCAGGGCATTCCCCGTCACAAACACTTCCCCATCCCTCAAGTGAATCTTAGCCAACTTTTATGGTTCCTAAATGCCCTGCCATGTGACCCTGGGCCTGGGAACCAGCAAAAATGTCTCTTCCTTATGTCCCTCCAGCTTTGGACTTGTAGTGACTTCCTAACTTTGCTAAACTCTGATTTTCTCACCACTGCTATTGACATCTGAGCTCTGCCACCATCATCCAATTTTTTGCATTAAATTCTCTTGGTGTTAACTGCTTACAGTGGTGTCTGTTTTTCTGATTAACTGAGATTCATAGATGCACAACCAAGTGGCAAGGAAAGTATAGGAAACCAAAACACATTAGCTTTTGTCCTAAAATAGTTCTCTGTGGACCCTTGGAGTTTTAAGTAATGCCTCGCTCATTTTTTTTTTTTAACCCAACAAACATGTATTAGATATCGATTGTGTTTTAAGTACTTTGGTACTAAAAGAATAAGCTAAGGCCAGGATCCAAATATATTGTTTAGGATAACAGATGTCTATAAACAGCTATTTACAAATAAAATAATAACAGAGGTAATATTCGGAAACATTAGTGAAACATAGGAGGATACTACTTAATTTAGCTTGATGGTATTGTCAGGAGCTTCCTGGAGGAATTGTTGTCTCATCTGGGTATGAGTGAGTAGGGTCTACTCAAGTGACAAAGCACATAGGAGAGCATTCAAACAGTTGTAAGCTAGAACAAAATCCAGTTGCTAGAATATAATTTTAAGACAAGAAATTGGGAAAGATGGGTTGTACCTGGGGAGGAAGTGGATGCTGGGGAGGCTGTATTTGGCTTTGAGTGTGCAGGTGTTTGGTGGAGAACCACTGACAGAGGTTAAGCAGAATAGTAACATAATAGTAAAGCCACCATGCTGACAGCTACGTGGCACTAAAAGAAAACTGGTGTGGAGAAACAGTAGTACCTGATTCACGTGGACCTCATTCCACATTCCAGATAACTAGCAATCTTCTGCCCTTCCTCTGTTCCTCCACTAGGGACTGTTAGTATACTCCAGATAACTGATTGCAAACACAGTGGAGACTGTGGGAATATATCACACCCTCCTAGTACTCAGTTCTAGAGAGCCAGAACACTTAGAACCAAGAGAGAAGGCAGAAGTATGACAGGGCTTTATCCACTCTCAGAAACTTCTTAGGAACAATGGAATAGGAACCTCACGGCCAGAATTTTGTTAAGAGTCCAGTTTTTCCTTATTTTTTTCACCTTTGATTTCTTTCCCAGTATTGAGTAGCAGTAAAAACACTGAAAGTAAAATCTGCATGTATTTCAAAAACACAATGATCAATAGTTCAAAATAACTTTTCCATCTCGCACATGTATACGAAAGAAATGGTAAAATATTTAAATAGCATGCTTTCTGCTCCTATTTATGGATCAAGAAGAAACAGCATCTTCTACTCAGTATAAGTTACCTCAAAGGAAAGTGGGAACTGGACCCTGGAAGGGGGCACTTTGACAAAAAATATTTTGGAAATTATTTGTCAAATCAATGGTGTGTTTTCTTTGGTTAGTTCTCCCAGGACCCGGTTCAGATGGATTCAGGCCAACTACACTGTGGGTGCTGATTCCTGGGCTATTGATAATGTTGTACTGGCCTCAGGGTGCCCTTGGATGTGCTCTGGAAGAGGGATCTGTGATGCTGGACGCTGTGTGTAAGTTAATCAAATCAGAAGTTTTCTTTCTTTGCAATGCCACAGGAAACGGCATGGTGAACCCATCACAAATGATGCCTTTTCTCCATTCATTTTTTCCTTAGGTGTGACCGGGGCTTTGGTGGACCCTACTGTGTTCCTGTTGTTCCCCTCCCCTCAATTCTGAAAGATGATTTCAATGGGAATTTGCATCCTGATCTGTGGCCTGAAGTGTATGGTGCAGAGAGGGGGAATCTGAACGGTGAAACCATCAAATCTGGAACATCTCTCATCTTTAAAGGGGTCAGTAAGATTCTACTTCCTTACACCACTCCCAGCTTTTTTCCCCCCTTTTCACTCATTGCTCCACACAAATGCATTTCTGAATCTGTTCAGATGGTGTATTATTTTATACGTAGCTTTTGTCTTCTAGCCCAAAACATGTTTCCTCCTCTATTTAGTGGTCATTTTTTTAATGCTCTCTGGGGCATGAAATTTTATTCTGCTTTGGTGATCAAATTTTCCTTACTTCCTGCTGGAATTATAAATATGCATCTAATTCTTAGAATATACTTTCCAGGAATGTAACCTTTCATGTTATTAAGCAATTGGTTTGCTCTGGTTTTTTGAAAAATGTTTTTCTTTTTTTCTTTTCTTTTCACTTTCTTCCTGATGATAGAACTTCTTGGTGGTCACTTTAAGAAAACCAAACATTTAAGTCAAGTTAAGTGGCATTCTCAAACACTGTTAGTATATTTTCATATTTCACCATAGATGTCTTACCAGAGAAATGTTAAGCAGTTGATAAAAAACTGCGCTCAGCTGGCACATCTCCATGTATGAATACATGCTACATCCCATCCCTCTCAGCATGGGGAAATTGACTAATCTAGGTGTGCAAATGAAATCGTTGACAAAAATCTGCATGGGTTTATACACAACCTTAATGACTAATACCTAACACTCAGAAAATTAGACACCCTGGAACTTTTTCAATTATAGTTAATAGTTGGCAGTTATCATCTTTTTTGAACCCAAATTCTTCACAAGTTTTTTGATGAGAAAAAGGAAAAGAAATACTTAGGGACCTGAGAAATTTCAATTCCTAAGAATTTTGAAGGACCAAAGCAATTGAGGTAGGGCATTTAGAGTGGAAACTTCTGGGGGTTTGGCTTTAGTCTTATCACTAACGAACTTCTGATCCCACTGACAGATGCTCTATAACTTTTCATGATTCAAAGACCTTAGCCTGATAACTTTCTGACCAGTAGAATCAACATGGTCCTTGAAGTCTACAAACAAGAAAGATACACGGTCCTTTTATATTTTTCCTTTAGCCATCCAAATGCAAGAGCAACCAAGCATCATACGTGTTAGACTTACTATCTTTCAGCTCTGCAAGATGTAGAGGACTCTGTAGGTTGCAGTTTGACCTGGAAAGGCATTCTTGCATGAAAAAGAAATGATAGTTTCTTTTTTAATGTTCATAGATTGAGGAGTACTATCAGTTATTAAAATAGCTTGTTGGAAACAAAAGAATTCTTCACATTTGGCACAAATGGATCACTGAAACTGGAAAGAGGATGATAAAAGAAATATCTGTGTGAACCAAATATGTGTGGCAACAGGGTTTGACAGTTTCACTGTATAAATATCAATATCAAGTACTAAATTATAGACAAATACTGCAAATATGAAAGAAGGTTACTTTTAGATTACAGATTATGGCCACACTTTCAACAAAATTGCTCCTACAAAAAAAAATAGAAAATGAATTCTTTTATGGGTGACTTGCATTTGCCCATGGGAACAATTTTGTACTTATATTCCTGGATCAAAGGGGCAGAGTAATCATTTCCTTTATCTTGATGTTGGAAAGGCATATTTATTAGCTGAGTCTATCAGCTGTTCACCTCAAAGCTTCTCATTACAAGCCTTCTTCTTAACCTCAACCTATGCATGGCACTGAGCTATAAAAGAACCCACAGCTTAATGCCCTCACATATAGAAGGAAGAAGGAAGAGATGCTGAGACATGAACAACAGGCATTGAGATGAAGCATCATGGACTGAGCAAGGCAGTGAATTATTAGGCATAAAAGAAAAATGAAGACTAGAAATAGAAGGCTTTTACCTGGTAACCTTCAATTCTACCAGTATGAATCAGTGGGGTGTGAAGTTGAGAGGTGGGAATAAATGTGGTTGCTTTTTTATTACAATACCAAACAACTGTCAAATTCGAAATGTAGTATTATCTGGATTTCTTCTCGCCACACCAAGAGATGGCTTAGTAGACAAAACACTGATATATTATAGAGAATGGAAGATAAGTTTCAGAATCCGACCTATCTGGGTTCCAATCTTACCATTAGTCACTTATCGACTAATTTTCAGCAAGTTACTGTCTCTCTCTGCATTTCAGTTTCTTTTTCTGCAAAAGAATAATAGTATCCTTCTCTTAGTGGTACTAGATGCTTTAAATAGCTAAAATGCCTATTTTCAGAACACAGCATGTAATAGGCAGTTAGTATATGATTGTTATTGTGAAAGTAGCTTTAACATTTTTAAGCTATTGAAGACTATGAGCTATAATGAGTGTTAGGAAAAAGAGGGAAATTTGCTCTTTCTAGTTATCATTAGGTCTGGTATTTGCTAGCTGATAATTAAGAAATCAGTTGACAGTGTCCACTCTAAAGGAACTCTAAAAGAACCCACAGTATTATAGTAGTATAGCTATAGACCACTGAAGAGTCACTACAATGAAGCCACAGCTGAGAAACTCAAAAGCCTGTTTAGACCTTGGGACATTTGCATAGTGAGATCTGTCTTACGGGCTGTCACCACAATACTAGGTACACGTGAAGAAAACAACCTTTCAAACTGTCAATCTCAGGCAACCAGAAATAGCTAATTAGCAGAAAAAATTACGAAAGCTAATGTGCTCTCTTTCCTCATTCCTTGGCTTCTCTGCATGAATGCTTACAGCCCAGGCCTGGGGACCTGCCTTACTTATGCCTTATTTAACTCGACCAACTGGGGGGTGTTGTGTCAGTCTGAATGAGTGCCTCCTGGGGCTGGCAGAGCAGACAAGGGAGTAGTGAGTCTCTAAGACTCCTCAGAACCCTGAGAAAGTTACCTATTAGTTTCCGGCCTCCAGCAGGAGCCCTTGGCACATCTTCCATCTGCTTTTCTCCTTACTTCTTTCACAACATGCTGTGATCAAAGGAGGCTATTTTTAAAAAGTCTTGTAGATATATAATGCTATCATTTTGTGCTGGTTTTTATAAAAGTCACAGCAAACTATGATTTCCAGGTGAGACAATGCAATTGGGTTACTCACACACAGGAAATGGAGACCATTATGAGAGAGGGAATGAAGATTGTTCAATTTTTCCTTTTGAATTGGACCAAATTTTGCTTCTTGATCATGATAGGTAATTATTTAACTAGTGCAAGTTAAATGTGTAAAATCAGAGGAAAATAACTTTGCAAATGAAACAAGGTTGCTTGACACGTCTGTTTTTGTTTTCAGGAAGGACTGAGGATGCTAATTTCAAGAGATCTAGATTGCACCAATACTGTGTATGTCCAGTTTTCACTTAGATTTATAGCAAAAGGTAAGCTATGTCTAGAGATTTGAATTCATTGTTTTCCTTCAAGAAAATTCTCCAAGCATAATTCCTCCAGAAAGAAATACTGTACTTAAGGACCTACAAATTTTGTTGTATAAAAGAGCTAATATAAATTGGTGTACATGAATGTTCACAAATGTTCTTCTTTAGTGTAAAATAACTACTGATTTTTAACTGATTTCATATAGCCATAGTAATCTCAATAGTTCCATAGTAGTTAAATTTATCATTATGTCCCTGAGTCTTTCCACCACTATTTTCTAGCTATAAGAGCTTTAAATTAAAATTTTTTAATTTATAAAATTTTGTATTTTCTTTTATAGATGTGAACTCCCAAATACCTACTGTTTGTCATTCTGACTTTTCATGTTCTTTTCCATACTTTTTATTGATATATTATAATCATACATAATGGTGGGATTTATTGTTACATATTCATACATGCATATAACAGTATAATTTGGCTAATATCATTCCCAGAACTGACTTTTCATGTTTGACTAAATGATTTTCTTTTTTAAAAAAATGTCATTGTGGATATAATAAATTTTCAAGTAGTTTTTTGTTTGTACCTCAAGATTTAAATGTTTGACCCTTGTAAAATTACCATGCCAGTAAAATCAAAAATTTTCAATGTAACATTTCCTAAATGAGAAGTGTGTGGGCACATAGCTAAAAGACAAAGGGAGGTATTGTATGCAAATCCCAGATTTGATGTGTATTTTTTAAGAAACATTTGTATTTAAAAAAACCCAGCCTGTCATCACTTTCATATGCCTTTGAAGCATTTGAACTATAAAACCTCTATGTAAACATAAACCAGCTCATGCATTGATGCTAAAAGAATAGCTACAAACATACTATTTCCCCATTTTTATCACAATACATGTTATGCCTTTGTTATCTTCTTCCTAGGTACCCCAGAGAGGTCTCACTCTGTTTTGCTACAATTTTCTATCAACGGAGGAATCACTTGGCACCTGATGGATGAATTTTACTTCCCTCAAACGACCAATATACTTTTCATTAATGTTCCCTTGCCATATGGTGCCCAAACTAATGCTACAAGATTCAGACTTTGGCAACCTTATAATAATGGTAAAAATGCATGTGTTTTTCTGTGATCAAAATTACCATTGGAATGTTAACATACTTATTTCTCAGGAGTGGAGAGAGTGTCAACCCAGGGACTTAGCTGTCCACAGCACGCGTGTGCTACATGCCTCACTTTTGACCTGTCTCAATGAATACTTAACTTTATGCATCTTTATCACCTCTGCATACTTGACTTGTAAGCTCTCTTGATGGTTAAATACAGCTGAATCCTGACCAGAGCTAATATTCTTTTTAAAACATCCAGCATTATCATTAGGCACTCATTGGTTGCAAGTACATTTTTGTTGAATTCATTTAGGAATGGTTCTGAGTGTGGCATTTCCTTAGTGAAATAGAACATGATAGCAAAACACCATGGCCAAGGGAAAAGCACTTAGACAAAGCAATTCATGTGCCCAATAGAATATCTTGCCACATACACTTGCTTCAGTGATAAGTTAAAGTGAATGTATAATTTAATGGCATTTTCAAATGGTTACAAAAAATGATTGTAATGTGTAATGTTTTATCGCTTCCAATATTTCTATTAACTGTTGATTACAAAGAACCAGAATTTACTAAATCATGTATGTTGTAATTGCCCAAATAAGCACAGAGATACCACATTAAGCAGAATTCTTTGCAGAGGTAATACAGAAATGAAGAAGTACTTCCATCTCTAAAGTATGAGTATCTCCTTTATTAAGACATAAAATTTTAGCTTATTTTGAAAAAGATATATAAAATTATGATGGATTTTCATCTAAATTCATTATCATAAATATATATGATATTATATAGGATTATTTATGTATGTATAGGTCTACAGGTAGATACAGATGTCTTGTGTGTATATATGTGTGTGAGTGTATGTGTGTGTGTATGTATGTGTATCTCCTGTATAATCAACAAATAAAAACACAAAAAATGAATATAACCAGTTCAAAATCCAGAGGCTTGCTGTCTCCATACTGTGTTCGGAATGCTCACAGGGTTTTTGTTTTTAATTGTATTACCTGCCACTTCCAAAACAAGGAAACAAAAGAAAGCATTAGAGTAAATTCAACACATTTCATTCAAAGTATTACGTTAATTCTGCAGGCTTCTTTTAAAGACCCTTTTTTATATTTTGTGAGAATTGTATTAAATGTAGGAAGAAGCCAGCTAGAAGGAATCTTGACATTTCTACTTGGCCTGGTTTTATCAGCTTGCTTCAAATTCAGTCCAGACAGTGCTTTGTAAAAGCAGCCTGGGTTTTGCCTTCTCATCAGCCCTGCGGCACGTTCCTTAAACACCTGGCCTACGTCACTGAGTCAAATCGTATGACACACTAGTTCTCTATATATTCCCGCATATCTTTAAATAAGCTTTGGAGATTTTGAAAACCATTAAGGAAAAATTAAGCATTATATATTAGAGTATTTTTTCTTTGTGTTAACTGCATTTAATTGTTTATTTATTTATCTACCAGGGCAGTGTTTTAAGGGCCATAGTCCTTCCACCTAAATGAATCCTGGTGCTAAGTCATGGTTTGACCCAGTCACAAGTGGCTCCTTGAGTAGACTAGTTACTATACCTGGTTCTGAGTCCGACTGCCCCTCTCCACAGACCAGACATCTTACAGATTTCCCCAAACCACAAACGACTCAGACCCCACCCTGCATAATGCTACTGTAACTGGAAGGACAGCACACTCCCACAAGCCATTTGTTAACGCTTTCTGAAATTAGCGAGGCATTTCTGTACCGTGTCAATTTATTATGGTTGCAAGCTTAAATTTCTTCACACTTTGATCACTGTGAACACGCTGTCATATCGTTTGTGGGTTTTGTCTAGAAGGCATATGTTTGACCTATTGTTACTGAGTTCCTTCCGTCCTTTACTTTCTTCCAATGAGCAAAAATGTCCATCTGATTTTCATCTTTGGAAAAACTTGCTTTTATCTAAAAATGCCTTAGGTAAGAAAGAAGAGATCTGGATTGTTGATGACTTTATTATTGATGGAAATAATCTGAACAATCCTGTGATGCTTCTGGATACATTTGACTTTGGGCCCAGAGAAGACAATTGGTTTTTCTATCCTGGCGGTAACATTGGTCTTTATTGCCCCTATTCTTCAAAGGGAGCACCGTAAGTATTTAATTGAGAAGTTAAAAATAAAATTACTGCTCTATACAAATCCTGATGAATTCTTACCTAAGTGGATTCCTTGTTGTACTTTGTTTGTTTGTTTGTTGAAACAGTGAGGAAGATTCAGCGATGGTGTTCGTTTCCAATGAAGTCGGTGAACACTCGATTACCACCCGTGACCTAAATGTGAATGAGAACACCATAATACAATTTGAGGTATTTAACTTGATTCTATCAGGAATACTTAAAACTTTTGGATGGAATTTGAGAATATTATGTTAAGTAAAATAAGCCAAACTCAGAGGTCAAGGGTCATGTTTTCTCTCATGTGGAGAGTAAAGAGGAAAAGAAAGAAGATGGAGGGATCTCATGAAAATCAAAGGAAGATCAGTAGAATAAAGGAAAGGGACCAGAAGGAGGGAGCAGGGGAGGGAAAGGGGAAATACTGGGGAATAATATCAGCCAAATTATATTATTATATTGTGTGCATGTACAAATATGTAACAACTAATCCCTCTAAAATGCAGCAATTTTAAAAAATGGGAAAATGTTTTTTGTTTTATCTTGAACAAAAGCTACAAAAGTAGAGGGAAAATTCAGATAATTTCATGCATATGACTTCCATTTTTGTGCAAGGGCATGAGAGATTTTGGAGTAATAATTCACTTTTACTAGCAGAGCTAATAATGTCATACCAACGTTTATTTCTGAGTTTCTGTCTTTTATTGATGACATAGTGTCCCCACCTACTACAATAAATTGTTGAAATAGATTGTTTTGACCATTATGAAAATGAAAAGAATCATATTCTGATATTATTATATTCATTTTCCAGGTGAAACTTGATATTTCTTAGGACCCAAATCAATGTCTATATACATTATCACACTAATATGGATTTTACAGATTAAACAATACTGCACTGTTTATCATTTTAAAGAAATTTGCTGTGTATTTTGTTAATATTTTCATACTCCTTATGTTTGTCAAGAAAACAGATTAACAACATAAAAACCTTTACATATTTCAAAATCTTGGATAAAATCCACAGAAACAAAGGTACATTATAACAGAATTTCATAGCTGAGGTCTGTACCAACCAATCAGCAGACTTATTTAAAATAGTGCCTAATTGTGTCAGCACAGTTTTGAATATTTTAGACTTTCCATCTGCATTCTCTATATTAGAGTTTTTGGTTGCAATCTCAGAAGTTAAAAACCAAGTAATAGTGGAAAACTTATTTTGTAAACTTTGCTATATTTTCTAATCTTATTTTATGCTTTAAATGCTAATTAAAAGGTCATACCTTTGTCTCTTTTAAGAGTTGTTACTAATGAATTCAAAGTGGAAGCAAGTAACTATAGTTGAAAAGTTTATCAAATACCAGTAGTTTACTCATCAAAAGGTAAAAAGAATAAACATATGTGCACATACACACTGCATATCATTGACCAATGGCTGTGATGGCATGATAGAAAATGTTCATCCCAATCTGAAGGGGATGTTTTCACAGGAAGAAACACATGCATGTAAGTTTTAGCTTATTGCCCTTGAAAGCCTTGGTTCAGGGGATGAAGTAGTTGTTTCTCTCGTGGTATAAAGGTCTTTACATAGAAACTGGTTATCAGGGGTCAGATGAGAAGGAAATGGGAGTAGGTCAAAGGATACAAACTCACAGTTATGTAGGATTAATAAACTAGAGACCTAGTGTACAGCATGAGGATTATAGTTGAAAATATTATTGTAATGTGTACTGAATTTTGGGTAAGAGGGTGGATTTTAGCTGTTCTTATTCAACACACACATCCCAACACATATCAAAAGGTAACTGTGGAGGGCTAGGGTTATAGCTCAGTGATAGAGCACTTGCCTAGCATGGGTAAGGCACTGGGTTTGATTCTCAGCACCACATAAAAATGAATGAATGAATGAATAAAGTTATAAAAAATATATTTAATTTTTTTTTAAATAAAAAGGGTAACCGTGGAAGCAATGGACAGATTAATTTGCTTAACTCTAGTGGTCATTTCACTGAGTAATTATATCAAAACAGCACCCTGTCTACCTTAAATACATACATCTGAGGAGGAAGGAAAAAAAAACCTCTTTCATTGTGCCAGGGAAATAATATCGATCGTATTCTGTTTTGTTTTAATATTGAATATTGTTGAAGATCCTCTATATGCATAATTTCTGGGATTTCTTAGAAGGTATCAGAAGAGGAAAAACAGAAAGCATTCCTCCCTAGCAGACTAGGGGGAGAAGCTGACAGGATTAGGGGAAACAACTCTTTTTATTACAAATTGCTTGGTTTGGTTATAAAAATAGGCAAAAGGTAAAATTTGGAATTCTCCCAGCTTTTTGCCTTATCCACTTCCTGGTTTCTCATAAAATGAGGGAAAATAAATTTTTCATGAGGTCTTTTGAGGTTCTTTATGAAAAAAAATGTAATTTAAAGGAAATATATGATATTGCTCAGGCAAAACAGAATCTTACAGTGTTAAATATTTCAGTGAGACAGCTCCCAGGAAAATGGACTCTCTGGAAAATAATGAAGTGGTGAATCATTTCAAGGCTTGTCGCTCTGAGATAATTTGTATCATTTTTTCTTTTATTCCAAGATCAATGTTGGATGCTCCACTGATAGCTCATCTACTGATCCAGTCAGACTGGAATTTTCAAGGGACTTTGGGGCCACTTGGCACCTGCTGCTTCCCCTCTGCTACCACAGCAGCAGCCACGTCAGCTCCTTGTGCTCCACTGAGCACCACCCTAGCAGCACCTACTACGCGGGGACCACCCAGGGCTGGAGGAGGGAGGTCGTGCACTTCGGGAAGCTGCACCTTTGCGGGTGAGGACCTGCTGCTTGGCACCATTTTGATTCTGAGCCTGGCTCAGAATTTCTGTCTTCGTTCCTCCAGAATGAAGAATTTTTATTCTCTCAAGTATTTTGCAAAAGAAAGTAGTCATACCTTTCAAGATGGAAACTGTCGCATTTGAGAGTTTGTTCCTGAAGTCATTGTTGACTTGCTACTTTGTCAGGGAAAAATTCCACCTTCCTGCTCTTTCTCAGTTCTCACCTGAACCAGATCCATAGGTATTTAAAGCATAGGAGACAGAGTTGATACAGCTGCTAACTCACAGTATGAAGGTAGATTTAAGAGCACTCTGTAGACTGTACCTGTGACCCCACCTCATTCAAATCATTCAAACATCTTCCTGTGTCTCTCATGCAGAAAGTGGGAACAAATGGAGGATGGAAGCCCAAACACATTCCTGATGTCTCACTAAAAAAGAAAAAAAAAAATCATTAGCACTTTTCCCTCAGGCATTTCTACTTTTTTCAACCTCTGTTGAAAAGCTATTTGGAGATAAAGGACTTCAACCATAATAAAAATGAAATAAAGAATATAGTTCAAAAAATAAAGCTAATAATATAAGTGAACAAAGGGAGGAAGTCAACAAAGCAGCCTGCCTCAGAATTTGTCTGTTCTTTCAGAATAAGGAATTTATTATTTCAGAGTATGTAAAAAAGAAGAAAGAAGTACTACCCTACTTTCAAAATGGAAATAGATTTATATTTCTGATGTGAAATTGAGCATAATTAGAATTCTTGGGTATTCAAACAAAACTACTACTAATACGTAGTACTTTCCCAAAAGAATGAAAGTGAATTTTCCAAAGTCTGTGTCTTCTTTGAACATAAATCCATTTCCTTCCTCATCATCTCGATAGCATAAGTTTCATAATTTGACTGCTAAGGATTTAAATATTTTCTGTTGTCAGCTAATGTCACTTACTAATCCTTGTTGTTATATGAGACATTATTTTGATAGAAAATCCAGCTATTTTTAAAAAGATAAACACTACTAACCAAAATGTCCCCCTAGTTCCTTAGAAATGATATCCAGAGGAGGCGAGCAGAGTCTCTGGAGAGAATTCCTGAATGGCTGATAATTCAGTCTGTGCAACCAGAAAGCTCCTCTTGATTGGGACAGCTTGTCTACAGAAGAAGTAGGAAGGGGAAAATAGCTCTGGAAAACCTTTTTATCCAAAACCAGTTGTATTAAAGATAGTTTGTTGCAAGAAATATAAAAATTATTCTAAAATTGTTGAAGAATTTATTGGAAAGATATTAAGGAATTACATAAGACTCCATTCAGCAAGTATGAGGACTTCAGCAACAAAGTGTGATCCTCATTTTTAACATGCTAATGTTAGCATCACTCAGCAAACCACAACTCTCATTTTCCAGAGCTCTCAATTGCAGGTTTCCTAAAAATCTGAACCAATCTTTGGCCAGAAATCCAGGTGTTGAAGCAGAAGCAAAACTTCCAAAAGACCATGCCTGTGGGCAGGTAGTCAGGGGGAAAAGCCTGGCTATCCAGTCACATAGGCAGTCAATACTGAGGTATGATCGTTCATGTTCTACCCCACCCCAAAATTCATATGTTGAAATCTGGACCCCTAAAGTAATGGTATTAGAAAGTGGGGTCTTTGGGGGAGGTGATTAGGTCATGAGGGTAGAGTTTTCATGAGTGAGATTACTGTCCTGTAAAAGAAGTTCCAGACAGTTACCTTACCTTATCTGTGAACCCCAGAGCAAGCCTTACCAGACACAATGTTCTTGCTTCTTGATCTTGAACTTCCAACCACCAGAACTGTAAGAAATAAGTTCTGTTGTTTGTCAGTCGTCCAGTTTATGTTCTTTTGTCTCTTAAACAGACACACACAGACACACACCTATGACTAGAACATTCCATCAAACTCCATCACTATATTGCTGAGAAGTGCCAAGTTTTCCCTTTCGTGGACCTGGTTTTCTCCAATTGCCCAGCTAAGAATTATTAGGTAGAAAAAAAAACCCTTAAAGATAGGTGGTAGGCCATGATTTTAGATTGTTTAACCAACTGAGACTTGCTTCAGCAAGTTCCCAATATGGAAGTAATGGTAATGCTGTCTGAAGGTTTTGAAATACGGTCAAAAAGATCTGCCAGTGAGAGCCCCTGAGTGAAGATGCCCACACCAGGACAATGTGCGTGTCATGGAGACCACCACACTTGGCAGCTGGTGATGCTGTTCTGCTTTGCTTACTTTTAAACAATAGCAACATAATTTTGGAAATTTGAACAAGAGAAATGCAGACATCTGAGTTTTCACCCACTGATAAAAATCCACTTACAAAATACAATCCTATATTATTGTGTACAGATTTTACACTGTCATGTCCTTTGTAGTCTGTGTTGTTTTATTTCTATGAGAAGAAATTAAATGGGTTATGGAGGCATGCCCACTCTCAGAGTGGTATAAACCTACCTTTCAAACTGCCTTCAGCCATTTCTGTGAGGGGAAAAATTTGTTGTCTAGTCCTTGTTTCAGGGAAGGAATTAGCACTGTTTTTAAAATGCACACAGGCATGAATTGCTGGAAGGCAAAAGTTAAATTTTCTCCAACTCAGTGAACCATTTCTTGGTTTGTATTCAACATGGCACATAGTAATGGCTCAAGTGCTAGCTGCTAAAAATATATAAAATCTACATTGAAATTACCCCTGTGACTTTTTGAACACTAGAGAAAGACACACACACACACACACACACACACACACACAAATATATATCAAATATTTTCAGGTGGCAAATGTTTTATATTTTGCCTCTGCATATTGCCCATTTATATTCAAAAGCCAACTATTGAGTTTTCATCTAATTTTATTCACATCACCTTTGTGTCCTTTTAGTCTAGAATCTTTTGTCTTTAAACTTCCTAATTGTTTTTGCTTTATGCAGTTTCATAATGAGTCCACCAAAAACCCTATTTAATGGAGGCAGCGCTGTGTGCTTGAAATGTTAAGTTTATGTTTAGAAAACAGATCCTTTCAGTAACACTGGTTTAGGAGGACAGGTGCTGACATTCACCAAGGAGAATGAGGGATTTTCAAAATAAGATTTTGGCAGAAGGGAACCACAGCGAAACCATACCCTTCATACCATTTATCATAACGCCTGCAGTTTCTGTCAAGGCAGGTGAACAATAATAAATATCCAACCAAGGTGGTTCATTTGTATTCAGAACATTTGAATAAATAAGAAGTTCAAAAAAATCCATGTAGGCTTTTGTTCAAAGGAAAACTCCAGCCATTTCCCTCAGCTCAGCAGTCTGGAAGTTCAAAAGGTAAGAAGTGCTTCTTGCCAAGACTAAACTCTGGCAAGTATTTGAAAATAAGTTTAATTACGAACTGGCATTTTGGGGGCAGCTTAGTATAGTTGGAGTCTTGATATAAACAAGGAATGAGAGTTAAATTTATGTGTAGGAACTTGACTCCACCTCCTTTACTATTTTCTAAATTTCAGAAGCTTAACAAATACATTTCCCTCTCAACCATCCATCCCCAGCTCTAGTATTTGACTTCTGAGTTCTGTTTCTCAAATAATAAAAAACTATTAAGAATTCAGTTTCTATAATAACAGGAAATTGGACAGATTCTAAATGCACAAAAGTATGTGTACATGCCATCTCTGTATCCTGCCCTCTCTAAAATAAATCCATCTTCTTTGAACTGAGTTTTTTATATATGATAAAATATACTAAACTATTTCTAGACTGCTGCCTAAATATGTAGATTATTTCCAAGGAGCTAATTTATCATCATTAACATAAGACAGTTCATTTATTTATCTTTGAGTTTTTTTAAAATTAAGAAATTGCAAATTAAAAATATAGCTGATTTATTGATTTTTCTCTTAAAAATTTACTGAGTATCTACCGTGTATGAAAAATAGAAATGGGCACCATGGAAAAATGTGAAAAGAGAGACATGGACATTGACTTCTACAAGTTTCTACAAGTGAGGAAATTAGCACACTTTTAAATAACTCCAGCTATGATAACTATAATAATGGAAATTCCATCAAAACTATGGAAGGGATCATGATAAATAAAAAGTTTAGTCATAGATCATAAGACCCAGCAATTATACTACCATTCTACCCAAAAGAGTTCAAAACACTAATTTAAGCAAATATTGTACTATATACAAATGTTCATACCATCACTATTTATGGTAGCCAAAAGGTGGAAACAACCAAGTGTTCATAATTGATGAATGAAAAAAAATGGTATATTGATATAGTGGAATATTATTCATTCATAAAAAGGAATGAAATTTTGATTTTTGCTAATGTGGATGAACCTTAAAATCATTATGCTAAATGAATGAAACTGGACACAAAAGTCACATATATTCCATTTCTATGAAATGTCCAAAACAGGAAACCCCCAGAAACAGAAAGCAGATTAGTGGTTTGTCAGGGACTGAGTGGGCAAAGGGGGTTTCTTTTAGAGGTGATGAAAATATCTTGTAACTAGATAGAGAGAGACAATACAGTGAATGTGTAAATGCCGCTGAACTGTATACTTTAAATGGTTAGTATTTAATTTTATGCTATATGAAGTTTACCTCAATTTGAAAAATTAAAAGGTTTGTTATGCAGGGTATATATAATAGGGATGGAACCTTCATTTAGGTATGAAGTATTGAAAAAGGTAGGCAGGGCAGGTGGTGGAATTTTTGCATATTGATAGAATTGCAAGGGGCTTCCTGGAACTAAGAAACTTATTGACAAAATTCTGGAGATTGGAGAATGTAGTTTTGTTCCTGAAATGGCAGATTATGTTTTCTGCTTCTTGATTGTGGTACACAGGTAGTAACTTCCCATTGCTTATTGATCAGACGTGCTTACTCTAAAGGTGTATTGTTCTGTGGGTTCATTTTTTAAAGACTTGTACTTCTTTTCCAGATCTGTACGTTTTAGATGGTATCAGGGATTTTACCCTGCAGGCTCTCAGCCAGTGACATGGGCCATTGATAATGTCTACATTGGTCCCCAATGTGAAGAGATGTGTAATGGACATGGGAGCTGTGTCAATGGAACCAAGTGTATATGTGATCCTGGCTACTCAGGTCCAACCTGCAAAATAAGCACCAAAAATCCTGATTTTCTTAAGGATGATTTTGAAGGTAGTCTTTTCATAAATTCTGTGTAACTTTATGAAAGAACTTATAAATTGAACACAATTTGTGATACAGAATTAAATATTAAGTTGTCTCAGGTATCAATTTTATCAAAATAATTGTAAACACTGAAGAATTCATTTATTTCTGAATTATTTTAGGGTTACACTTTTGAAATAATCTTCAACTAGAGAGAATAGAACCTTTATAGAGAAAAAAACTAAGACCATTTTTACCACCTTTTATGTCACATGTAACTTCTGATTAATGAAAATTTTAGAAAATATCTCCAGAAAGTTAGTCTTCTTGGGTGGAAGAAATGATTTATCATAAATCTAACTTCCTTTCATTGCTTTTCCAATAACCCACTAAAGAACCTCTCATTGCTTTTTGGAGCTTGCTTTTACACCTCTTAATCCAGCATCATTATATGTGAAGATAATGTCACAACATAGAAAAATGTACATGATGTAATGATTATATAAAAGCATTTAGATTATAGATGAACTATGACCAAGCTATGGATAAACATTTTCTAAGAAAAAGTCTTAAGTCATAGCTATCTATGTTAGGATAATGAGATTAAAATTTTTTCTTTGTTTTTCCCAAATTTTCTTTAAAACTATATATTTATGGTTTTACAGTACATATTAAAACTATATTTAGGTATAGATAAACAATAGAACATTATACTGCCATAAAATGGAATGAGATATGAATACATTTTAAAGCATGAATGAACTTTGAAAACATTATGCTGATAGAAGCCAGCAAAAGGCCACACGGTATATATTTCATATGAAATATCCAAAATATGTAAATCCATAGAAACAGAGAAAAATTAGTGGTTTCCAGTGGGTGGAGGTAGGAAAATGGGGAGTAACTGCTTAATGGGGGTACAAGGTTTCCTTTTAGGGCAATGAGAAACTTGAACTATCAGCAGTGATGGTTGCACAACACAAATAACATACTTAATGTCACTGAATTTTTCACTGTAAAATGGTTTAAATGGTAAACTTAATGTTTTGCATATTTTACAATAAAAATATATGAAATCTAAGATGCATAGCTGAATACAGTTGAAAGCTGACTTTTAAAACATTATTTAAGCCAGGCACAGTAATATACGCTGTGATCTTAGCAACTTGTGAGCATTAGGCAGGAAGATTGCAGGTTCAAGGCCAGCCTGGGCAACTTAATGAGACCCTATCTCAAAATAAAAAGGGCTGGGGATGTGGCTCAGTGGTAAAATCAGCCAGAGTTCAATCTCCAGCACCAAAATATACATACATACATACACACACATATTATTTAATAGGAGCTATTAAGTTACACTAAAATTTCTTCTATTAAAACCATGTTTTTAAAAAATCTTTTGTTATCCCTGCCTAATACTATCCTCACATTAGAGAGGACACAGTGGAAAGACTGGTGAAAAGTCTGTATATTCTCCCTCACTTTGGGGCCACACACTCTGTGACTATGTAGTATCATTTTTTTTTCAGTGTGAAATAATGAAAAAGAGAGACCCATCTGGCCAGACTATTAAACCTCAAGGAAAGATCTTTCCTTCTATCATGTGGGCTCTTAGATTATACTAGCCCAGGCTAAACAATTCAAATAAACTAATACGTTGAAAAGGAGCCTTCTCCCAAAATACACTTTAATATTTATGACTTTATATTTAAAAACTATATGGTGGTGTTGGCAGTGTAGCTAAGTGGTAGAGCACTTGCCTACAAGCCCAAGGCCCTAGGCTCAATCCCCAGCACTGAAAAAAATAAAACAAAAAGTACAAAATGTATTTACCATATTCCTTTTAAAATAGAATAATTATACTTGGGGTTCATGGGTAAACTACATTTCCCACTTTTTTCAGGTCAACTGGAATCTGATAGATTCTTATTAATGAGTGGTGGAAAGCCATCCCGGAAGTGTGGAATCCTTTCCAGCGGAAACAACCTCTTCTTCAATGAGGATGGCTTGCGCATGTTGATGACACGGGACCTGGATTTATCTCACGCTAGGTAATCATTGGAAGACTGCATTGTAATGTATGATAATGGACCTAATCAAAACAGAAAGAAGCAGAGAGATCTCAAGGACAAGGCCTTCCCTTAGAGATGCTGGACTTCTCCCTGGTCGGAGCTTCCATTAAGACACAGTTCATATCATTTCCAGTCAACACTGAAAGATTAGTTCAATAGCCACATCAGAAATGAAGCACAGCTAAACAGACAAAAGCTAATATCTATTCTTTTGTAAGTTTGAGACTGGCAAATGGCAATGTTTGATTTACTTTAACTTCAAGAAGATGATATTGCATCTTCTTTATCCACATTCTACACACTTTTCAATAGTACTTGGACTATGCAGAAATTATATACATTTATTATAACACACGTAGCAAAGAGCTTAGTTGAAATGCAATACATCCTTAAATTATTCACGGTTAATTTTATCTCCACTAGCAATTTTATTTAAGAACATTTGAGGCATGACCTTATTCTTTATAAGTATCTTTCCAATGATTCACTCACACATTCTAAGAAGTCATTTTCTAAATTGAGCACAGTCACTCAGAAACAAACATTTTAAACTGGCTCAGAGGATTATGTCCTGTCAAGATGTGTATCCCTTGATCATTTGATGAGCCAAAAACTTAAGAAAGACAATTTAACATGTATAAAATGGAACCCTGACCTATTTTTGCAAGTGAACAAAGAAATCGTGTTTTTAGTTTTCGAAATATTTCAAAGTATCTTAAGATATGTCTTACATATTCATTGCCTCTTCCACCTAAATCTTTATTGATCATACATTTTATCACACTTCATAGAAAATACAGTTCTATCTGTGATATAATAATTTTGCAGTTATAGAAAGTAAGACTTTACTTATATTTATTCCATTTTAATATATATATAGTTTAACTTGATACATTTTACTTCAGATTTTCACAAAAGCTAATTTCTCTAATTTAGAAGTTACTAGGTTTTTCAAATAAGTAATTCTGATATGCTTTTTCTTAACTACCAACAACTTGGTAGTTATTTTATTACTAAATCAATATAAACATATTCCTAATATAAGTAGACTATATTCTGAAAATTTTTCTCTGTAAATAATTAATGTTTTTATGAGTGTAACTATCACTAGGCACTAGCCACGTATGTTTTCTTTAATCCAATGTTAAAAGCTTCATAATATAGCTCATCTCAGTAGCATGCTGTGTAGGATTTGCATATATTGACCTGACAATGCTTCATGTAAGATCCCAATTTTTCCAGGGTCATGAGACAAATAAATGGAAGGTGGGGAAATCATGAGGAATGAATTTTTTTTATATGGTACTGATAACATTTATTATGAGCCCCATTACATTTCTCGTGTTTGGCATGCATATGTTATTAGGTATGTATGTTGAGTTCTACATGAAATTTATTCTGCATTACCAACTATCGTAGTGTCCAGACCAGGCACCAGCAGCTTGCCTGCCAAAGATAACATGTGAGCTCGTTTTCACTGGCACCCCAGCTGCTTGCTACTGCTCTGTCCACCTCCCTGCCAGCTAGGAAAGCTGCCACTGGCTGGCTGCCACAGTTCTCAGCGGCCAGCATCATCCATCCCTGGACCCAGCAACAGATAGTGGCTGGCTCAGCCCGCTACCACCATCCACCCACACCCATGCTTCCCTGCCTCTGGCACAAAAGACAGAAAAGAGGTCCAGGCTTGAAACACCTCTTCCAAAAACTGCCTGGCCTTTTGCAAGGAGGTGCTACAACTGATGAATTTAAATGTGTCTCCCAAAACCAGTGATACGAGATCTGTAAAAGTACTGGTGAAACCTGAGAATTGATTTTGCTGATAACGTGGCATAATCTCTATTAATTCCATTCTTCTAGTTTCAAATACTAAGGACTAGAATCCAATTTATCTTAAGTAGATAACTACACACTCCCAAATTAGAACGGTCTTTGGATCCCTCCCATCATCTTATGGAGCAGCCAAAGGGTGCAAAGAATGCTCACTTCCCTCAGATTCTCCTCTAAGGAGAGATTTGAGATCCAAATATGGGCACAGAATTGCCATTTTTCACACTTCACATTTAATTAACTCCCTTTCACATTAAAAAGGAAAATCAGACTTTGAAGTGATTGCTTTGGACATTCATTAAATCATCATTCCTTAAAGCCATTCATTCCCCCACATTATCCTTGGTGCTTGTATTCTGTTATAATATGGATTTCTCATTGAAGTAAGAGTCTACAGTAAAGTTTACTAATGTCAGATTTGTGCAGTTCTTCATGAGACTGGGATGTGGGAAAGGTGTTCCAGACCCTAGGAGCCAGCCTGTGCTTCTACAGTATTCTCTCAATGGTGGCCTCACCTGGAGTCTCCTTCAAGAGTTTCTTTTCAGCAACTCCAGCAACGTGGGCAGGTACATTGCCCTGGAAATACCTTTGAAAGCTCGTTCTGGCTCTACTCGCCTCCGATGGTGGCAGCCATCTGAAAATGGGCACTTCTACAGCCCCTGGGTTATCGATCAGGTCAGTCCCTTCAGGATTAACTATTTTAATTTTTGTCACTTGAGCTGAACATGGCCTTAGAAAGCATTTAGTCCAATCCCCTTACTCAGTATAGGAAGTCCAGGCCAATTTAGTGACTTGCCTAGGGACACACAGCTAGATTAGATAAGGGCTTTAGCTTCCTTCATTCTCTGGTTCCTCAATTGCATAAGCCCATGAAAATAAACCATGCAACCAAAGGCCTAGATCCTGCTCATAAAGAATGCTGCCATATGGATCCATCAACTTTATCAAGCCTGATACAAGGTTATAATTCCCTGAAAGGAAAATTTGCAAAACTGGCATTGGTGCCACAGAAAGTCAGCCATTTTCAAATCTTCTTTCCCAGCCTTTAAAGAAAAAAAGAGGAATAAATCTGCTCAACGACTTTATGGACTGCCCTAAAGGAACTTCATACATAATAGAATAGAAAAAGTACCTGTGAACAAACAGTAGAGTCCATTGAATGAATTAGAACTGAAATGCCTCAGGGTACAAGTGTCCTTAAATAGAAATTTTACGTAGAAAATAATCACACCTAAGCCAAAGTTTGCTTTCCCAGCTTGGGTACATATAGTTTCCAAAGGCACAGTTTGGCCAGTGAATGCTGTGAATGGTTTTGTCAATCCTTTGATTTGTTTTCTCTAACTTCTTGCCAGATGGGCAAGCAGACCACATAAACAAGAGCATTCTGAAAGGCCCCCTAACATTATGCTAGCTGTATAGTGCCAGCTCTGAACAGACTGGCAGATTAAAACAAACACACAAAAAGACTGAACTTTCCTGTACCTTAAAGCCAAATTGAGAATTTAGGGTGTTGCTTTTTTTTTTTAAATCTATTTTAGATTCTTATTGGAGGAAATATTTCTGGTAATACAGTCTTGGAGGATGATTTCACAACTCTGGATAGTAGAAAATGGCTGCTCCACCCAGGGGGCACCAAGATGCCCGTGTGTGGCTCTACAGGTGATGCCCTGGTCTTCATTGAAAAGGCCAGCACCCGTTATGTGGTCACCACAGACATTGCTGTGAATGAGGATTCATTCCTACAGATAGATTTTGCTGCCTCCTGCTCGGTCACAGACTCTTGCTATGGTAAGGCATCCATCTCCAGACAGGGCCAAACATCTGTGGCTGCCTCTGCTCTAGGACCATTCAGAACCTCTGATAAGTCCATGTGTGATACATAGGTGAATTGTGAGTTTCTGAAATGTTATTGAATTTTGTCTTCAATAGGCACATTTTGATTCAAAAAGTTAAAGTCCAGTAAGTGAGCAATATGATTTTTATATGTACTTGTATAGTCGTGGATTTTAAATCACCAGCAAAATTGACATTCAGAATTCCTGTAGGAAGGTCAAAATTTGAGAAGCCTGCTCAGTTTTTTTAACTATTTAAAGACTGATCATTAAAATATATAATTAATATATTCTCTGTGTGTTAATAATTAAGTGAACATTATACATTAATTTATAGTTATAAATTGTATAGCACTTAATGCATTTATATAATTTATGTTACTAGTGTGATATTAAATTATAAATATATAACATGTATAGCTATGAAGCAATAATTTTGCTGTAATCACTCTGAAAGTTTCTTATTATAAAGGAGGATTCAGCAAAATTTACTTTTTTCACTAGATCATATTTCCTTAAAATAAAAAGTACTTCAATATAAAAATTTAACAATAATAAATAATGTACAGAAGTATTTCAATATAGAAATTTAAAAATAATAAATAATGTACATAATAAATAAGGTACAAAAGATGGGAAAACATTTCAGAGTAAGAAACACAAATATAGGGAAAAAAATCAAATTGACATTTGATTGAAAGTAAAACATAGAAATGTAATAAGTGACTATGGTTCTTGGGTCTGTTTCCTGTTGCAGCTATTGAATTGGAGTACTCAGTGGATCTTGGATTGTCATGGCACCCACTGGTGAGGGACTGTCTGCCTACCAATGTTGAATGCAATCGCTATCATCTGCAGCGGATCCTGGTGTCAGATACTTTCAACAAGTGGACCAGAATCACTCTGCCTCTCCCGCCTTACACTAGGTAGGGATGCTTCTGCATGAACTGACCCACCTTCCATTGGCATATTTTAGCACAGAAAGTTTAAATGGGATAGATGAGGTTTTGTTACCTATCCATGGTACTGCTATATATGAACTATTAAGGCAATCTTAATAAAAATAAGGGAAGCTTGTTTTTGTGGTGACATTATTCTGAATATTCCCAAAATCAAGGCCTTTACTTTTAAAATATTTTTTAAAGAATGGCCTATAGAAGAAAACATTGGCTCCATTAACCAACTTTTCAACCAAATTTAGAGATGCCAAGAACAAATAATTTAAATAGGTCAGTTGAACACAAAATAGATTTAAATTGAGCCTACTTGCCAGTTATACTGACATAATGTAGTGAGCATTATCATATGAATGGATGTAGCAAATAATTTTGTGTTAACATTAGCTTCTGCTTTTGGAATTTTATTTTGAACAATATCTTGAGAATCATCACCCGGAGCATTCTCTTCTGTGAAAGATAGTTGTAAATGCTTCATTCACTGTGTCTATGGGAAATGATCGTGGCTTAAGAAAATTGCCTGGTAAATGCTGGTAAAGAAGTCGACGAATCTAAATTACCTGTGCATTTATGCTGCTATTCGGGTAAGGCAGAGAATTAACTGCTTAGTAGAATAGTGTAATATGACTCTTTCACCATCGAAAGTAGGTGTTTATCATAGGAAAACTTTAAAAATCTTGATAGAAACTCCTGTTCCCTCCAAGAAAATAGTGATCAGTTGCTGCCATTAAGAAAGAAGCAACTAACGCAGCATGTGGAATAAGAGTTATAGTTTGGTCTCATTATTGTTCTGTCGCCTCCCCACAAATGAAGAATGAATAAATCTCTTAGCAAATGGCCATAAAATCCAGCCGTTCATCTGGACGTAACTTTTCTTGGGATTATCATAAATGTGATGGTTTCAGTTACTAACAGCCCAGGGCTGCTTTACAATTGCTGGCTCAGAGGCACGAGGCTATATTAACTGTCAGCACACTTGCCAAGTTTAAATGAGATACGTGAGATTTTGTTGCTCGTTAAAGGTATTGCCATGCATGAATTATTAAGGCGATCTTAATAAGTAAAATAGAAAAAAAAACTCCATTAAGGCAGCAGTCTTTTAAGTCTTTATGAATTCTATGAATTATTACCCAGCTACTCGGCCGCATTTTGCAAATAAGCGACATTCTAAGATTTACTCCAGCTAGTCATTATACCCTGGAGTCTTTTACTCAAGAAAAGTAATTATTTCTCATCTTTTAATCTATCTTTTAATTGTCTCTTGCACATACCCACAAGAATTTTGACCCTTTCAAATGATATTTGAAAAAATCTGATGAGCATTCATTTACTCCTCTTACCTTCTGTTACCATATTGAAAATATGCAGTTTGTTTACTGCATTACCCTCAAGGCTCATGTTGCACAATGGTCTTAAAGGTGACACTGTCTTATAACAAAGCCCTTTGGGTAATTCAGAAAGAAATGCGCATGGTTGTAACCCAGGCTGGACCCCCTTCTTATCATGCTCTGCCACATGCCAAAGATCATTAGAACAACATGCCAGCCTCAGAGCACTTTCCTCAAACATAAGTTAACATATCTATACTCTGTCAACTCTTAATTCCTACGTGTTAAATATGGCATGTTCTTGTTTTAGGTTAAGCTGACTGTCTTGTGGTCTGGAAATGTGTTCAAATGTTAATGTGGCCCACCAGCCAGAATTGAGGATTTCAGTTTGTAGCTCTTGGCCATAAATAAATGGACAACTTAAAATCTGTGCTAAATATGGGTTGGGAATGACTGTGACCCTGTGACATTGCCGCTTTCTCCACTCACTTATTATGTGACCATAGGTTAGGATCCCAGTATTTTTGCCACAGTGGTAGTGAAAGTAAACCAAAGTTGATTGTCCACAAATTAGCATCTAACCATTCACCAATCAAACTGAAATGACCAGTAATCATCAGTAGCAATTATTCATTCATGAAGCAAATTATCCACTCATAAAGCAAATACTTTTGAACTGCTTAACTATGTACTGGATCTTGGTGCAAATGAGACATATCTCTGCCTCAAAGATCTTTTAGGTCAATGAGAGAGTTATTAGCCAGAAATACCCTAGTAGTCACGGAAGTAAATATACAATCCAACTATGCAATGATGGAGATCAGATACATGATGCTATAATATTGGATGTCATAAGGAAATTTCATTTGGTCAAGGCCATGGAATAATTTCTTGAAAAAACGGTAATTTAGATAGGATATAAAGGGTGAATGGGAACTAATTAGGTAAAAAATAAGGGTAAGAGTGTTCCAGGCAAGAATAATGGCCTATCGTAGGAGGAAGTGAGCATGTTTGAGATACTATATATGTGGATTAGACAGATGATGGTAGGGCAGGCAGAGTAAGGTGTGAGATGATGTCAGACCATGAAGAGCAGGTTTTATTAAAGATTTGAGGATTTATTATTGGAACACCAAAAAGGCCATGGGAATGTTCAGGGATAGGAAGCCATGATCAGATTCAAATTTAGAAAAGCTTATTCTAACTGGAATACAAATTGGAGGGGATAAGAATAGATGCAAGGAGGCTCCTAAAGAGGTGGAAATGCCTGTAGTTTGGACTGAGAAGAAGAGAAATTTAAGAGATAGGGAGACAAGAACAGTAGACCAACTTGATGATGAAATGAACATGGGAAGTTGAGGGAAAGGGTGGCATTGAAGGTGACTCCCTGGTTTCTGAGTTGCAGAACTGAATGGGTGCTGGTCCTTCCCACTGGGAAGGGAACACTGAGACTAAACAGAAGATACAATACACTGCTGGAGACATTGCTATAGTCAACAATAAATAATTGGGGTAGATTCATCATTTATTCTTTGCCTTACACATTGGTTAGGTTAGATTTTTCTGGAAAAAAGATGAATGTGTAGTATAGTAAGAGCTCTGCCTTTTCAGCCCTGTGAGTCTGTAAGCAAACTATAGAAAATTATTACTGAAGTCTCCAAACTTCAGTTTCCTCATCTGAACAATAGAGGTCCTTTTAACCATACCAAAAAAGAGAAAACAAGCTAATAATTGTGCATGGAAGTGTGTATAGCATTATAAATCATTTTTACTTTTATGAATTAACCGTATGATCATACTTGTTAACCATAGCACAAGTTTATTGTCAGATTTAAGACTAAGAAATCTTCTGAAGTCCCAGTGTAGCTTCCCAAGCATGAGCCCATGGTTCTGCTTTGCCACTGTCTTAACTCATTGCCCTAAAGGAGGTTACAACCCATTGGAAGAAAATGAGAAGTATACCTAAGGGACAACTTAAACATAATTAATGCTATGTATAATTTAGAGCTTCACTGGGGAAGAGCTAGAAATGCTACAGATGTGGAAATGAGAGAAAGAGTTGAATTGCCAGAGTTACAGGGTTTCATGGGAGTGTTGAGACCTGGACTTGAAGGATGGCTAGGAATTAGGTGGGTAAAGGGAAGAACATTTTAAAGCAGGGGAACCAGCTGAACAAGGCAGGAACCTGTGGACATGAACCTGGAAGAAGCACAGGAGTTGCTGATTAAAGCAGAGTACTCATATCTGGAAGCTGCTAGTTAGTAGAGTTGGGTTAACTTACAGCAAGCATTGAAGCAAGGAAAGAGGGTTAGACTTGTAGGGAAATGCACTACTATGGTGTTTCTTGAGCTGGCAATATCCTTGTAAGAGAAAAACAAAAAGGAACAACAGAGAGACTTAAGAGAAGGTGGCAGAGGTGTTATGCTATTGACCTATTGATAAAGGAAAAAGGGTCAGGGCTACAGCTAACACAGAGGGATGAGGTACTTTAGTTAGAGAAAATTTTAAAGAAAGATGATAAAATTCAGTCACTGACTTCATTATACTCACAAGAGATGTCTCTGAATTTTAAAGGCTGGCAGGCTAGTGAGAAGAAGTGGGGAGAAAACTAAAGTAGATTCCAGGAGGGACAATATGGCAATTTAAGTCAAATTTTGCCAAATTAAATGTGATGGATGGAAATACCTATTTGCAAGAGAGTTGAGAATCTGAGCTGAAGGGAAATTTAATAAACTTTGGAGGTATGAGCATGGAAGTGATAGACAATGCTATCAAACTGCATCAGCTCTCCACAAGAGAGTTTTCAAAAAGAAAAGAGAGAATTCCTAAGTGCAATAACGTGAGTGGAAGTGGTCAACAAAGGAACTGAGAAGACTCAGTCAAAAGCCAAAATAACATGGTGGCCATAAGCCAATTCAGAAGAGATTATCAAACAAGAAGAGATGGTCCTCAGTGACATAAGCTACAGAGAGTAGTAGAGGAAAGAGTTTCACAGTAAACTTACTGGATTTTTCAATTAGAAGATAATCAGTGACCTTCAAAAGAACAGTTTCAGGAAGCTACTGGAAATAAATACAGTTTGTCTGGCCCCAGAGCCCATGGGCTTACCCACTATATTAGTACTGCATCTTTATTACTTGCCTAAGAGATATGGTCCTAGGAGAAATAGGAATGGAAGAATGCCAAGAGTTCTTGAGAAAAACTGAAAATGAAGACAGAAAGATGCTAAAATCCATTTCATAGCCCCTCATCTGAATCTGCCTCCTCTTCTTTACTAACCCAGTCCTAAAATAACAGGTGACTCAAATGGCAAGGGTTCTTGAAATGTCACCTGAGAACCAGGGTGGGTCAATGGAAGGGCAGGTAATTTAAATCCACCGAGAAAGAGAGGAGGGGTGTGATCACTGGAAGGCTCAGGTGTGACGTGGCTATTTTAAGTCACAGTTGAAGATGATCTATTCCTTCAACTAGCCCTCATGACCCTGCTGATACCACCTTGTTTAAAGATTAACTACAACACTTTGGATGCCAGGTGGTTTTAGCCACAGCATGGAAGCTACTTAATGTTTGCTAGAGGTTCCAAGGAAAAGTGGGAAGCAAAAGAAAGGGTGAACTGTGGAAGGATTGGGGTAATGGGAAGAGGGTGAAGGAGGCTGTACATTTTTGAAGGCAAATAAATTTATTGAGGAAGGATATTTTCCAATGACATTCCTACATATTATAACTATTAGCAAAGAAATGGAGTCATACTAAGAAAAACAAATAACTAAGCTTAATGTTTGCTGGGTTCTTCAAACATTCAAGAGTTAAAAGTTCATTTTATATTATGTGTGTGTGTGTGTGTGTGTGTGTGTGTGTGTGTGTGTGTGTGTGTGTTTGTAGATGGACACAATACCCTTTATTTTATTGTTTTATCTTTATGTGGTGCTGAGGATTGAACCCAGGGTCTTACACATGCTAGGCAATCACTCTACCACTGAGCCACAACCCCAGCCCTATAAGTTCATTTTTTTAAAGAGAGATTTTTATACTTGCCCTCATTCTCTTTATTTCTGTCAACTGTTTCTTCCAGCATAATAGCATCTTTTGAAAACCTTTTTGCAAGCATTCACATTACTGACTATTTCATTAAAAACTTTCACCCAAACCAAAAAGTATTGGACTTCTCTTTCATATCATCTTCTCACGTATCATTTTGCTTCTTTGAATGTTGCTGCCATTATTTTACAAAAATATTGCTGGTATTTCAGGACTGTAGGACATAGTAAAATAATTTTGTCTAATACAAGTCATGCTACTATTGATTTTCATCTACTAAATATATTAATATATTTTGGACACTCTGTTAAAGCAAATTAAATCTAGTTTTACTTCCATTACAATAGAGAATAAAACTAATTACATAAATTCAGCAACTACTCTCAGCTTTATTCGTTGTTAACATTGTTTTCAAAGTTTTATCTGAGAAGTATAGTTTGGCTGTGTTTTGCATATATGGATTATTAAGACTGTTTAATGTTAACTACAAGTCAATCTCCATTGAGGAAATAGATATTTTACAAATTATAAAAAATAAATGTCTTGTATTTGATGGCTGGTCCAATGTATTTGATGCCCTCAGTGGACTTAGTCAAAATACATTATTTTTATGTCATAATTACTTATAATTATCAACAAAAATAATTTTAAAATTAGCTGGGCATGGTAATGCATGCCTGAAATCCTAGTTACTCAGGAGGCTGAAGCAGGAGAATTACAAATTAAAGTACAGCCTGGACAATTTAGCAAGACTGTGCCTCAAAAAAATGATAGTGGGTCATGGGTGTAACATAGTAGTAGAGCACCCTATGTTTAATCCCCATGCTACAATTTTTTTAAAAAACAACTAATTAATTAATTAAAATCTATATTAATCTAAAAATGACAGCCACATTCTTTTATTTGTAATTTCAAATTAATATTTTCACTGTGATTTTAAAAGGACTACAGATAATTTTTTGCTCACAATGTTGACTCTTTGAAATCTAAACGTAGAAAATTAAAGAGAATAGTTTACCAGTCCTCCACATACTTTAGCTTTGACAATTATCAATTCATGTCTGATAACATTGTTTCATAACTAGTAGTGCTTGCTCCTACCTTCTGTGTTATTTTAAAGCAAATCCTAGACAGCATCTTATGTCAACTGTAGATATTTTTGTGTGTATCCCTAGAAGAGAGGGACTTTTAAAATCTGTGATATTGTTATCATGCCTAAAAAATTAATTGTAATTTCCTATTCTGTCTTTATTCTGTATTCAGTGTTCAGATTTCCCCCATCTCAAAATGCATCATAGGTTTTATTTCCAGTCAAGATAAATCAGTATAATTGGTAGAAATGTCTCTTAAGTCTTTTTTAACCTCTAGATCCCTCTGCCTTCCTTTTGTAATGGGGACTATGAGACTGAGAGGTTATTTGATTTTCCCCAACATCACACAGTCAGTGGTTGGGCCAGGATTGTTACAAAGTTCTCCATTTATTCTCTACCAAGGGAAAAAGAAAGGCCAAGTAGGGTGGCTCATTTAAAATCTTCTCTTACTAACTTTGATTTTTAGAGGTTGTGTGCAATATAGTTTGAAAGATCTACTGAACAGGAATACAAAATAATCATGAAACAAGATCCTTCCTTGTTTTATTAGTGAATCGGTGTGTGACCTGGGTCATTGGGCCTCATCTTCACTGTTAGAGTGGGAGGATGAAGTCACCCTGAAGAAAAGAGCAGAAACTGAAATGTATTGAAATCTATTAAAAGATGTGGAGGCAGTGTTGGGAAACATACCAAGAGGCTAGTCATAGGAACCATGTTATTGGCATTAACTTTCTAACTGCTTAGCAATGGTGCAGGATCCACAGCTCATTTGTTCTAGGACAGAGATAGGTTATTGAGAGATCTAGAATCCAGAAATAGGGGAGTGAGATATAGGGTTTTATTAGGAAATGCTTAGGGGGAAGAGTCTGTGGCAATGGGCTAGATAGGAGACTTCTCCAGAGTCCATTGGCTTTGGCAGGACAGGAGCACCTCTGTCCCTCACAGTGCTTTACCACAGTGCTTCCACCTCCTTTCCTTCACAGTGGTGCTCCAGGAAAAAACATTTATCCCTCACAGTATTTTATCCAGTGGTAATCAGCCAGGGACATATATTCTTTCCACAGTGCCCCAAGTTCCACACCAGTTACCAAAGAGAGAGGAGTTGTATAATCTAGACTATAGAAGTTAAGCAGCATTAGCTTGCTTAACTTTCTTTGTTCTTAGTCTGACCAGCACCCCAAGGAGCAGCTGTCCTGGCATATGTGCAAAAAAAAACTAGTTTTCTACAAATAAAACTAACTTGTCCTAGTTCCCAGCATACATGAGAGAAAGTCAATGTCCTTCAAGATACTACCATCCAGACATTCTGGCCTGGTTGTTCTCTGTTCCCTTGACTTGGCCAGGTCCCCAGGAACTGAAAGGGTCATTCCAGAGACATTGTGTTTTACTGTCCTTCTTTTTCTTTAAGGATGACATAAATGAATATTTATTTATTAAACAACACTCATGTAGCCTTGCTTTGTGCATTAGATGGGGAGGAAGTGGTATAAATTTAAAAATGTATGCAAAAGGAGAGATTTCAAGGATGTGTAAAAATTAAAAATCTGCTCTGGGGCCATTTTTTCTCCAACTCCAAGAAGCAGCAGCTGGTGGTGGCTATCATTATAAGGAACCTTCAGGATAAAGGATGACACCTGCCAAGGGATACACTGAGACACTTGTAGGTCTTGGTAAACATGAACTAATTAATTTTCACAACACCCTTGTGAGTCAGGAAGTAGCATTTCCTAGTTCTACAGATGGGGAAGTGTCAGCACATAAACATAAGTGATTTGGCCCTTTCACATAGCAAGACTGTGACAGTGCTGGGAACAAGGAGTCTTATTGAAAGGCTTAGAGGTTGAATTCAACTTCCAGATCTTTGCTAACTTATATTTTAGTTCTTCCCCTTAGTGACAGTGTTTCTTTTTATGAAGTAATATTGGATGATATATGCACCCTTGTTTTATGGGCACATAATTACTAGGTATAATTATTCCTAAGAATATAAAAATCATCTTTTGAGAAGGAGCTTCAGAAATGGTCAAATGTAACCGCCTTATTATGGATGTTAAATTATTCACCGTCGACATAGAACTCTTTGGTGGCAGAGCAAAAATTAGAGCCCTCACTCACTTTACTTCCACTGGCCAACTCTGGTTTGAGTACATTCTTCACCTGGTCTCCCACTGTTTCCTTTTCTGTGGAACTCCAGAGAGCTGCACAAATGAAAATGTCAGGGTTGGAAGTCCCCACAAAGGCTGTCAACTCCAACAATGCATCAGGCTCTTAAATCTTCTGTCCGATCTCTCTGTTCAGTGGTTGCCCAGACTGTGATTAAACATAACCATGACTGGAAAGCCACCACCTGCTGGGCAGCCCGTGCCACCTCACACCTGCTGGGAAGCTCTCCTCCCCTTCCACAGCCACCAAGTCACTGCCGTGCACAGCTGACCCCAGGCCCTGCTCTACAAAATGTCTTTTATTTTACTTTTTGGGGGCATCTTTATTGCTATCAACTTAATATGCTTTCAGTGACTATATATGAAGTGCAATCTATAGGTGCCAACAATAAGATGATAATTAAGGAGAATAATTTAACAGAGGAAACTGCATATAAATGGGCAGTTTAAACACAAAATTATAAGGACTTTGATGAAGCATGTCTATGATATTAGGGGAACAGGGATGTGTATTTTTTTTTATTTACTATCTATAAGCTCTGAGGTTACCAAACAATATTCCCTGAAGGTATTCCCTGCCTTTTAGAAATGTCAGAGTTCAAAAGAAAGACAGAATACAGATATAAATGTTGACTAGTTATCAGAATACAAGAATCGAGTTATGAAAATATGGCATTCCATTATGTTACTTACAGATGGTGCTGCATGTAAACAGACATAGCTGTTAATAAATTCTGTCATTAAAAATACCAGAGTCACTGAGCTGCACAGCTCCAAGTGGGGAGAGATCTTTACAACATTGCCTTCTATGATAATGGCGGCTCCGATACAAATTCCCTCTACTTACAGAGCACTGCTTAGCGCTAGGTGCTGTCCATTAAATGTACAATGTCAGGTTGAAAGGGCTCAACTCCACCCACTCCCTTATAACTTAGCATTCCAAGGAGACAGATAGCATCAAATATATGTGCAGATCAACGCATGATTATGATTAGGCTGAATACTGTGAAAGGAAACAAAGAGTTTGCTATGACAGAGAATAACAGGGAACAAACATTTTTAAAGGAGTCAAGAAAAAAATTGTCTATGATGACTTGACACTTCCTCAGAGATCTGAAGGACCCACAGGGATGAACCAGGCATAGAAAAAGTGAGAGAGAAGACGAGCATGCATGCAGGAAGGTGGGAAAGAGTTTGCTTTGGGCACTGAGGGAAGTGAGGCTCTCGACATGAGTGGCCAGAATGAAGGAAGGAGAGGGCCTTGCTCAGGCTAAACCTCATGAGGGTTTGGGGTTTAAGTGAAATGCAACAGGAAGTGATAGGAGGAAATTAGGCCGAGATGACTCTGCTGGGGGAACATATGGAAGCTGGGGAGCAAGGAGAACTGTGGAGAGATCAGTGGTGCACAGATGCTCAGGAGACACTTATTGGACTGAACTGTTCATTTTCCAGAAAGAAGATTTTAGTTCTGATTCATTTCTTTTCTATTTTCTATGTTTTATGTAAATGCTTTCAATGAGAAAGTACAAGATCCTTGCTGTTGTTCGATCTTTCATACCCTCTAAAACAGATATTCCTCAGTCAAAAGCCAACACACATGTAGATCAATAAACACAAATGATTTCCTTTACAAGACATTTAATGTTCACTTTGTGTGAACCTCACATATTGTTTGGATTTTACTGCCATCTAGTGCCTCTGAAAACATATGCTTATGTTTTTCACAAGACACTCCCAAAACTGTGCATGAGCAAGTATGCTTCTGCTTCTGGAATGGAGAACCTTTGAACAAATCAATAAATCAATATGAAGTAAATCTTGTTGTATTTTTCACCCTCTGTTTTCTCTATAGAATTATCTAGGTTTTCTTTGATCCCCCATTTTACACTCATACTGTCCCTAAGGCTTTCGTCTGGAGAATTCCTCAAGTATGCTGCATGAGGTGGACCAGTGTGCCCATTGCACAAAAGTATCTATCTTAGGAAGCAAGTGGTGGAGACTGAAATCCAGGGCATATTTTGTTCCAAAGTTGATTGCAGAGAGGTTACATCTGCTCAAGGGCAGGCATCCTTTCCGAATTTAATAATATAAGTTAGCAATAGCCCCGGTATCACTCCATGAAGTTTCCCATATGAAATTTGGGATTCCATTCCACTGTATCCTTCATTATGATTCTCTTCTTCCAAGGTCCCAAGCCACTCGTTTCCGTTGGCATCAACCAGCTCCTTTTGACAAGCAACAGACATGGGCAATAGATAATGTCTATATCGGGGATGGCTGCATAGACATGTGTAGTGGCCATGGGAGGTGCATCCAGGGAGGCTGTGTGTAAGTAAATTTTTTCCTTTCTTCCGATTCACATCCCATCTAGGAGGTTTTCCTGAAACTGGTTTTTGTATTGCTCCCAAGCTACCTTAGGTTATACATTTTTCCTGAAATACGATATCGAGCTAACTGTGAAGTTGATGGGTATTATATCTTCATTCTTGCTTAGAGATTAGGAACTGAACAACAGCTACCTTGTCAGGAGAAAGCTAAATTATAATTGGCTGTATTTTATTTCCTTCTGTGTTTTTGTCATACACTTGAGCCTTGAAACAGTCATTAGAAGAAGTTCAGGAGTTCAGTATGTTCTGATCAAAAATAATACATCATATATATTTTTCTCACTTAGGTATGAATATTTGTTATGATATGCATTTGTCATGATTTAATTGATATTCCATGTTGTTTGCATAAGAAAGTATATAAATGTCTGGTCAATTTACCAGGTATATTTGACAAAGAGGCCTAGTATATTATTCTTACAAAGCTGTAGCGTGTTTGGAAGAATATAAATAAAATATGTGTATGAGTACAATTGTGGGCACATTAGCACACAAATGCATATACTCACACTATAGATTGAGCTTTATTTTCAAAGATTATACTTTTTGGTGGGGTAATATGAAGGAAAATAATGTTTGAGAATACATATTCTCTCCTCCACTAATCATCACATCATGGGAAGTCTTTCCTTTGATTAATAATCATAGCCCTTTTGCAGACTGGCCTTGGAGACCCTTGAGCCTCCCAGTTCTATGTTCACATCCCCTTCCATCCTGAACAGGGGAGTCAGGCCTTTAGTCAAAGATGGCAGTTACTATGCAAATTATCTTCAGATGCTTGCAACATGACCTCTTAGATTCTAAATTGACCCAAAGCCTACATTAAAAACATCAATTTTATAAATATAGGACCCACCAGTTCACCTTGTCAGCTGTAATCATTTGTCAGCCATCCAGAGTTGGGTCATGGAGAGACAGGGTTTTAATATATTCTTTGAAGTCATTTCTTTTTCTCTACCCGTAGCCCCCAAGTGTCACTATTTCAGGAAAACCTACAGGTAGTTAATTCAGTTTTTTCCTAACCTAAAGCATTGTTAAGGAGGGTAAGTGAATACTGGCAAGCTCTGTGAAAATCAGTAACCTTTCATCATCCCAGACTAGGAAAAAGAGTTGACTTCACTAATATGAGAATACACTTGCAGGGGTTTTGTTTGATGTTGACTTTTCCTTCCTCTTTCTCCACATCCAGCTGTGATGAGCAGTGGGGTGGCCTATACTGTGATGAGCCTGAGACCTCCCTTCCAACCCAACTCAAAGACAACTTCAATCGCGCTCCCTCCAACCAGAACTGGCTGACTGTGAACGGAGGAAAATTGAGTACCGTCTGTGGGGCTGTGGCTTCGGGGCTGGCTCTCCATTTCAGCGGGGTGAGGGCTTGGCTGTTGGTTACTCATTTCTACATCCTTTAAGTTTTCCCCAAATGGTTGAGTCTCTTTTGAAGTATAATGGGTAAATCAAGATGCAGAGGGTTAGTTATCCTAGTTGCCCTAAATGCTCAACATTGATCTGATCTTGAAACTGTATACAAATCAGAAAACGGTGATTATTTCCAGTATTTTCCTACCACAAATCAGTTCAGCCAATTTAATTATGCAGAGTAGTATCAGTGCAGGGAATATTTAAGTACACATTTTTAAAGGACTTAAATGGATTTCTATCCTGGAAGGGCGAGCACTTGCACAGTGTGCAGGGGCTTCCATCTGGATAGAACTCTAATTGAAAACCCTTGAGCTTGCAACAGATTTGGGATTTAAGGAGCCAAAAATCTGGAAAATGAGCTTTGATGATTCCTGAATGTATTAACAACAATTAATTCTTCCTGATATTATTCAAGAAAGAATAATTGTCGGTAATTACTAGGCTCTTGTATTTATAGCATATTATTTTGTGAATGACAGCAGCAATGTTGGGAACTTTCTTTAAGAAAATTTATAATTATTCTCCTTTGCTGCCAAAGATGAACTTTGTTTAAGAACACAGTTTCTCCAAAATCATGATTAGACAGGCAAATTAATTTTTTGAAAATAACAAATTTGCTATTAACTCATTTTTTTTCTACCATGCTCTACCTTTGAGTTTGCATTGGTCCTAATGAAGTGTATTATTTGTGTTAAGTATTTTAGCTTAAGAGTAAAAATAATCAAGTGAATAGGATTTTTATCATCATCAACATCAAGAACACAGTGTTTAGGATTCTCTTCCTGGAGTATGTGGACCTCTTAAATGATCTAGATTTCCACATATTTTCAACCAAGAAATACCTATCTATAGACATCAATTAATGAATGAATATAGATGACATTAAAATCTACTACAAATAAAAAGTGTTGCAACTATTATCTGTGATTTAACTAAATTATACAAAAATTTTCAAATGTAGGCATTAAAATTTTCATATTAAAGTAGCTATCTTCAATGTGCTATTCCATTAATAGCTGATGCCTTTTTAAAAAATACATATAGTAGGGGCTGGGCTGGGGCTCGGCAGTAGAGCACTTGCCTCGCACATGTGAGGCACTGGGTTCGATCCTCAGCACCATATAAAAATAAATAAACAAAATAAAGGTATTGTGTCCACTTACAACTAAACAAAACATTTAATATATATGTATATATGTATACATATATATGTAATAAATTCCATTCAATAACAAGAGATAATTTAATAGTTTCTTTAACCCCACCCTTCACCTTGCTTATTAAAAATATATATAAAAAGAGCCAGGTAAAGTCGTAACACCTATATTCAGGGGGCTGAGGCAGGAGGATCACCAGTTTGAGGCCAGCTTGGGCAACTTAGTGAGACCCTGTCTCAAACTAAAAATGGCTGAGGATGTAGCTCAGTAGTAGAGCACTTACCTAGCTAGCGTGTAAAAGGCCCTGGGTTCAGTCCCAAGTACCATAAATAAATAGATAAATAAAAAAATAAATTTATATATACTTTTAGATAAATACACATGTATAGAAAATCTCCTTAGAATATATGACCCTCTGTATTGAATATTGAAATTTCCATATAGTAAGGAAGTCTTGAATACTAAAATCTCACAGTTGAGCAAATGTTTGCCGAGTATTTACTACGCACTGGGCACCATGCTAGGAGCTGGCATAGCAACAAGGATGATAAGAAAACCAGTGTCACGACACGACTTGGACTACAAAGGATAGAAACCAGGGAAATTCTATAATCTGCAATCAAGATTCTTTATCGGTATTTTTTTAAATTCTCTTCCTTTTTCATAGGGTTGTAGTCGATTGCTAGTCACTGTGGATCTAAACCTCACCAATGCGGAGTTTATCCAATTTTACTTCATGTATGGATGCCTGATTACACCAAACAACCGTAACCAAGGTGTTCTCTTGGAATATTCTATCAATGGAGGCATTACCTGGAATCTGCTAATGGAAATTTTCTATGACCAGTACAGTAAACCTGGGTTTGTGTTCTGTTTTATCTCTAATAAGTAGTCTGTTGAGCAAAAATCTTCACCAAAGCTACTAGAAATCAGTCTCTGTCATGAAGAAAGGTTTCAGGACTGAATAAATAGCTGGTTTGGGTTTTTATTTTAAAAACAGTTATGGTGAACATAGTGGTGCATGCCTGTAATCCCAGCAATCTGGGAGGCTGAGGCTTGCAAACTTGAGGATTGCAAGTTTGAGGCCAGCTCAGCAACTTAGTGAGGCCCTAAGCAACTTAGTGAAACCTTGTCTCAAAATAAAAAATATAAAGGTATTTAGGGAGGTGACTCAGTAGCTGAGTGCCCCTGGGTTCAATCCCCAGTTCAAAATAAAAGGTCTAGGGATGCAGCTCCATGGTAAAGCATCCCTGGGTTCAATTCACATTAAAAAAAATAAATAAATAAATAAATAAATAAATAACAGTATCCATTCAGTTTTAGAGAATTTCGGGCTAAAAAAATAAATAAATAAAATTAGATGTAAGCATTCTTAAGAAGTCTAGAGTCTATTTTAGAACCCCTTATTAAACAACCTTGACTAAACACACAGCGTATGGGTCATTTTAAAAAAAAGCAAATTTATATTGTTTGTATGTAACAACAAATCCCACCATTATATATAATTATAATTCACCAATAAAACATATGGGGGGAAAGGAGAAAAAAAATACTATTGTAGGGCCAAAAGCAATCAAAGTAATCAATTACAAAGGTCGAAGTAATTATTAAAAAGTAAAAGGGCCTATTCGTTAAAGTAGAAGGAAAAAGAAGAGGAAGAGGAGAGGAGGAAGGGCAGAAAGAGGAGGAAAGAAATACAACCCAATCAAAAAATACAGATAATAACCAGGAGGGGTGGTGCACACCTGAAATCCCTGTGGCTTGGGAGACTGAGGCAGGACTTAGCAAGGCCCAACACAAGTGAGACCATCTCAAAATAGAATATAAAAAAAAGGGCTTGGGATGTGACTCAGTGGTTAAGTGCCCCTAGGTTCAATCCTTGATTTCAAAAAAAGAAAGAAATACAAAACATATGGGTAATAAATAAATAGAAGGAAAACCAATAGAGTGGAGAAAGAGATCAAGGGAAGGAAGAGGGGAGAGGAAAGGGAAGTATTTGGGGTTCTAAGTGGAGCAAGTTGTGTGATATATGTTTATGAATATGTTAAATGAAACTGTATGCATAACTATAATGCACTAATAAAAAAAAGATAGTCTCTTACTATATGACAAGCCAGATATAGGTTAAAAATTGAATAAAATAAAAAATTTATAAATGATTATTTAAATTCAATATATCAGTTAAGAATAGGTTCCACCAATATAACCTGAACAAAAATTTATTGCTCTCATGTAAATCCCCCCAAAAGTAGCCTAGGGCTGCTGTGGGGGCTCCACAAGCAGCAATGACCCCGATTCCTTCTATCTTCTTGTTCTGCTACACTTATAGTGTGACTTTGATCTCATAATTCAAAAGGGCAGTGAGCTCCTTCACGTTCCAGGCAGCAGGAAGGATGAGGGGGCAAGAAGGATATGCTGTCTCTTTAGAGCCACTTCCTAACAGTAGCACATACTTCCATTCTCATTCCTAGAATTTAGTCACATAACCACACTCAGATGCAAGGAAGGCTGGATTTGTCTTTATTCTGGGGAACTAGTCATCTTGATAAAAAGATTGGCTCCTATTTGGAGGAAGAAAAAATATAAGGGTAATGGAAGAAATACCAGCAATCTCTACAAGCAAAATTTTAAATCCTTTTAATTTTAAATTAAAGTTGCAAATCAACTAAGGACTCCAACTGCAAGCTAAGTGGTACACAGTGTAACAGTGTAAAAAAAAAAATGTACTCACCTATTAAGAGGAGATAATACACAAGTCAAGTAATCTGTTTCCCTGGTCTTTGGGGAGGATTTTATTGAATCTGAAGCATGAACACTTCAGCAGCATAAGCACAGGGAGAGGGAGCTGTGTTTCTACAGGATGGAAACATTCCATCTGATCTACTTAGTTCTCTGAAGGAGAAACACATTGACCAAGGTGGGAACTGTGGTCATGATTTATTTAGACTTTCAAGCAGTCTTAAATAACTTTCTACCCCAGAAATTTTTTAAATGTGGTTAAGGATTTATCAGAGAAAGAAAACTAATTTAGAAACAGGACAGAGAAAATATTTTTTAAAAAATCATTGCTCCAGGGCTGGGGTTGTGGCTCAGTGGCAGAACGCTCACCTAGCACCTGTGAGGCACTGGGTTCAATCCTCGGCATCACATAAAAATAAATAAGTAAATTAAAAGTATTGTGTCTAACTACAACTAAAAACCAAATATATGGGGGGAAAAATCATTGCTCCAGATAAAGAAGTACTACTGTAAATCCCCCCCAGAAGCTGGTAGATTTCCGATATTATTAATGTATTTGAAAATGTTAATTAAATGTGCTGAATCAGTGGGGTATATTATAAGAAGACGTCACAAGGTGTTCACACACACATACACAAATGGAAGGTGGCAGATGAGAAGCATGAGGAAATGAACTTTGTAGAGGACTCTGCCTAGAGGCTGATGTCTCTACACTGGCAGGAATAACACAGGTAAGGGTCTAAAATCCACACTGTACTTTTCTTCCCTGATATCAATACCCATTAGGTTGCCATGATCCAAAGAGTATACAAAATGATAGGGGAAATCAAAATAGTATTTAAAATCATAGTGTTAGAAACCCAATAAAAGCTTCCTAGCTTTGATGAATCTTCTTCGTTGGTTCATGACTGGAATACTGCCGATTATCCTGGGCACTGTAATCTCAAAGAAGACATAAAAAAGAGAGGAAGGAAAAAATAAAAAATACAAGATGATACCATGTAAACAAAACCAATGTCATGAAACCTCTTTAGTGTGAAAGGCAAATTCAAGTGACTGCCACTGAAGATCTCAGATGGGGGTTCTTCTTGGGATGGACTTCAGCTGGTTGGTCCCACCCAGGAGCACTGAAAGGCGGCCTTTGAAATTAAAGAAAGCTAGATTAGCATAGATTAAAGAAAGGAATGATCCTTTATGCAGAGGAGAGTAAACCTAAGGAAACTATTTTCCACAACAGACTTTATGAGCTGTGAATATACATTTAAAAGGGTTTGATGCTTTTGTGAGTTTTAATGCATATTTTGATTAGAGGATTTTTCAAAACCTTATTTCTAACTAATAAGAAGTTCATGTGGGAGCACAAACCTATGTATCTCTTTGTCTTTGGTGACTAAGTCAAGAAGAGTATGCCAGGCTGGCTTATTATTAGCTCATTTCTCATTCGGTATTTCTTCATAGAATGTTTTTGATAAATCATACAAACAGGGCTGGGGTTGTGGCTCAGGAGTAGAACGCTTGCCTAGCATGCATGAGGCACTGGGTTTTATCCTCAGCACCTCATAAAAATAAAATAAAGGTATTGTGTCCATCTACAACTAAAAAATAAATATCAAAAAAAAGCATACAAACAATGTGTGTCTATAACTCAGACACCTGATAGTATACACCTGAGAGTTCAAACATCCTGTCACAATCCAGTGTCCATATTCCAATCCAGTTGCTGGCACTCAGGGGACTAGAATGAACACAAAATGCCAAGGGAAAGAGACATTTGTACCACCCTTTGGGGACAGGGGCAAAACCCTCAATATTGGCTGTGCCAACTAATGTGCCATATTGTAGGCCTACAGATACCCCAGGTATTCAAAACCCTGTGGAGTCCCTCCAAGCCTGCCACAGACAGTTCAAGTAAGTGGGGAGTTCCAGGATGCTTACATTTGTTCACATTCTATTTCCTCAATTTAGTGACTACCAAGACTGTAAAATCAAGCCAGTTAATTGTGGCTTTTATTTTATCTAGTGCCCTCTCCTATCTCGCCTGCCATGTGACATAAAATATCTATCACAGGTTGCTTGTGTTTTACTCATATATGTGACAAGGGTTTTCCTACCACCATCTTTTTCTCATAGGTTTGTGAATATCCTTCTCCCTCCTGATGCTAAAGAGATTGCTACTCGCTTTCGCTGGTGGCAACCACGACACGATGGCCTGGACCAGAATGACTGGGCTATTGACAATGTCCTCATCTCAGGCTCTGCTGACCAGAGGACTGTCATGCTGGACACCTTCAGCAGTGCTCCAGTACCCCAGCATGAGCGCTCCCCGGCAGACGCAGGCCCTGTTGGGAGAATTGCTTTCGACATGTTTATGGAGGACAAAACTTCAGGTACTGTTCACTAATGCTAAATAAACTACAGTGGACACACAGTAATTTGTGTGGGTCTTCTCTAAAGAGTGAAATGTGGGGGCTGGGGGTGTGGCTCAGTGGTAAAGTGCTTGCCTAGCACATGTGAGGCACTGGGTTCGATCCTCAGCACCACATAAAACTAAATAAATAGAATAAAGATATTGTGTCCATCTACAACTGAAAAATTAAAAAAAAAAAAAATGTGGACCTTTTCAGCTGCCCAGGTGGTGCAGAAACAGGGAAAAGTTGTCATCCTTTGCTCCTCACAACCTTCCCAGTTGACATTGTAACTCAATCTTTTCTTTCATTCAAGCTGGCTAGTGCATTTTAATAAATAGCACTTTGGGGGCTGGAATTACGGCTCAGCGGTAGAGTGCTCGCCTAGCATGAGTGGGTTCAATCCTCAGCACCCATTAAAAAATTTTAAAAAATAAAAACTAAATGAATGGAAAAAATAAATATTTGGGGCTGGGGATGTGGCTCAAGCAGTAGCGCTTTCGTGCGGCCTGGATTCGATCCTCAGCACCACATACAAATAAAGATGTTGTGTGCACCGAAAACTAAAAAATAAATATTAAAAAATTCTTTCTCTCTTTAAAAAAATTATAAATAAACATTTAAAATAAATACATAAATAGTACTTTATAATTTTATGAACAGTAATTTTCTCTTCTTTGAATATTTTCATTTCTATATTTTCTGTTTTCCACTTTCAGTAGAAAGCCAATATTTCCTGGCTACTTGTTTTAATATCCAAAGATAAAATGTGTCTGACGGACACATTTGTTACTTTCATATTTCAGAAAGAATCCCAGGTTTTGCTTGTCCTGGGTCCTGCCTGTTATCCTTCCTTCTCAATTGGGGCAGTTCAGTGATACTGAACACTAGGAAGGACCTCTAAATACTTTTCTCATGTGTAATGTATTGTTTTCTTTTTAAAAAAAAAAAATTTAGTTATAAGTGGACACAACACCTTTATTTTATTTATTTATTTTTATGTGGTGCTGAGGATTGAACCCAGTGCCTCACTCATGTTAGGCAAGTGCTCTACCACTGAGCTACAATTTCTCCAGCCCTATTGTTTTCTTTTTATTTCATACCATTCTAGTAATGTTAAGTGGTGTTATGTATTAAGTAGGTGCCTTTGCTGTGCTTTGGTTATACTACAGAAAACAGCATTTTCATAAAAAGTAGTGATCTTTAATTATGTATCTCATACTAACCCTGCAAATGTATCTAAATGGTAAATTTAGATACACATCACTATAGCTATGCACACAGAGGGATCATGTTTTATATTCAGTTCTAGCATAACAACATGGATAATTTTAAAATAATAAAACTGGGAAGAATCTTCCAGGGGAATGATGCTTATTTATATAGGGAAAAAAATTTGAAATGTGTGGAGTTTTAAATACTTAAAATACTTAATTATTAATGCTTTATTGTAAAAACAATGTGTGTTCTAAGTGTGAGATTGATAAAATGCAGAAAATCATGAGAATTAAAATAAATATCACTTAGGGGACAATCATTATCAATATTTCAGCATATTTTCTCAGAGTATCATTTTTCCTTTGTCTTTATGTAAACATAACAAAATTATAATCAAATCATACATATATTTTGTAACCTGCCCTTTTCATTTAGAATTGAATGCTGATTTTTTTCCTCATGTCCTTAAGAACATTTTTAAAATAAAATTTTAATAGCTTTATAATATTTAATCATAGTTTATTCCTTTGATGTTGCTGAATATTTAAGTTAATTAATTTCATCTCATTTATTAGTATAACATGTAGCACTATGGTGTAACTGCAAATATTTACAATAAAACCACACTTGCAAATAGAAAAAGTTTAAAATGTCCCTCATCATTAGCAAATAGTCTTATTCTCTTAAGAAGTTTATTAAGATTTGCTTATGTAAATCTAACTGAGAACTTTGCTAAGTAACTCATTTATTTTTCCCTGTGCAATGATTTCCATTAGGGAGTTTAAAAATCTGAGAATAATTTTAACACTGCTTCTATGTGAATAAAAGCAAATACAGACTAATTTTTCAAGTACCTTACTCGTGATTTTTACTTTAGAATTAATTGGTGATATACAATTGAAGGAACAAATTTTCTGGCTCCTGTCTGTCTTACAAAAAATGGTATTCCTAAAAACCGGAACATCTACTTACAGAATAGTTTCTGATATTGCAGAAGAGATTGCTGAGTTAGTTGATTAATCCTCTTTCATCGGGATTGCAGAGTTCTAGCATAAAATGAAATATGTACCATAGAATAAACTGGCTCAGAGTATTCTAATTGGAATTCAAATTTCTGTGCACTTTGACTCTTCAGTCCTGTATCTGTGATGTAGGATTAAATGTGTCTCCAAATCCCTCATAGTGGAGACACAGATAAGGATATTGCAGTAGCCATTTGAATCCCAGAGATAAGCTGCTTGTTCTACAGGCACATGTTATGCTCAGACAAAATCAAACAGACACACCATGGGTGAAGCCTGAATTACAATGAAATTGCTTGGTCTCTTCTCTGGATCCTCTGAGGCCATCTGACTCTGCTGCTTGTATCCTGGCCCCAAACTTCCAGCTATACTTGTTCATCTCCATTGTAAATGTAGGGCTAACAGGAAACTTCTAGAGAAAAGTTGGACCTCTAAGATCAAAGTATATCATTAGATGAAATTTATGATATGTTTGATTTCTAATCATTCTGGGATAAAAATTAGTAAAAACACCTACACCTCTTCCAAAAGAGAAAGAAAATTGTGAGAGGTATGTGTGTGTGTTTAAGAGAAAAAGACTCAACACATAAGATGTATTCTGGACTAATCAATTCATTGTCTTTCTATTTAAAGTTTACTTTAGAGTCTTCCAAATCTATCCCATCAGTTTTTGTTTTGTTTTTGTTTATTTTTCTTTTGATTACCTTTCTTCAAAAAGTTACTGTTGATCTGGTTTAGAAGAAGAATCAAGATTTATTTAAAGACATAACTATAATACTTAAAAATACATACCTAAGTATTCAAATTTGAAGAACATTGTTGACTTAGATTTATAATAGCATTATTTTAGAGATAATCTGAGTTTCTAAAATAATCTTAGTTTTTGCCAAATTAAGTATAGCTTCACAGTTCAGAATTAAAAGTAGTCTTTATAACAAACTGTACAATACTTTTTTCTCAAAAATTTTCTGGGCCCTCTCCCCAAAATTATTTCAGTAAAAAGGGTTTTTTCCAGGATCTGGGGAAGGGGGAAATGGAGAATCACATATAATGGGTATAAAGTTTCTGTTATATAGATGAATATGTCCTATTATATATTATGTACAACACACTACCAACAGTTAAGAATATGATATTGTGCACTTAAAATATGTTGAGGATAGATCTCATACAGTATCTTCTTATTCAAAAAGAAAACACATACACATGCAATGCACACACACAAACAAGAGAACATAAATAAATATTTGAAAGTGATGGTATGTTTATCTTGGTAATTGTGATGGTATTACATATGTGTGAGTATATCCGAACTTATCAACTTATGTATATACTAAATGTGTACAATGTTTGAGCCTCATTTATACCTCAATAAGGCTTCAGAAAAATTTTATTACTATCTTTCTAACTACACAGATAATACTACTAGAGTTCAAGTAGAAGCAACTAACTCTCTTCCCCATCATTTTACTAAAAATTCTTTCTCTTTTTCAGATGCTGCTTACAAAGTTAAATCTGTCAAAAAATTAGATAAATATTTCCCTTTGATTTTTCACTTGCAACACATACAATACAAATCTGCTCTTTTTCTTTGCAAGTGTAGACTAATTCCATTACTTATACTTGTCTGTGTACTAAAAAAGATAGTGTGTATATCTCAGTAATCACATTATCCATGTTCCAAAAAACAGTATATTTACATTAGTGGGATTGTATGTTACATACTGTATGTGAGAGAGGCTTTTACTTAAAATAATTCTAATTCTTGCAGCCGTACCTGAAATAAAAATGTTAGTTATGACTGAAGAAAATAATTCTTAATCTTGCTTAAAGTGAAAATTTACTTAAAGCATTTTTGTCATAAGATTTTTCTTTTTTTTTTTTTTAAGTGAATGAACATTGGCTATTCCATGATGATTGCACAGTAGAAAGGTTCTGTGACTCTCCTGACGGTGTCATGATCTGTGGCAGTCATGATGGACGAGAAGTATATGCAGTGACCCATGACCTGACTCCCACTGAAGGCTGGATTATGCAATTCAAGGTGAAAACGTCATGGCCTTGATTACATAAATAACCATACTTAAGCAATATAACCAATCAAAAACATCATAGAGACAAAGATCACCTAATAGTTCATTGACTTAATACATAGCTTGAAAACTAAAATTTAATATTTAGGTAACATACAACTCACCTATATATTGCTTAGTGATTACAAATATTTCATTTCTGAACTATTTCAAGGTGAATCTTTCATAAGAGTAATTGTGTTTCTGCTCAGGATTAAATACTGATAGAACAAAATATTGATAATAAAAATGTAAGATACTGATTCCAACTCCCTGACTTAAATCACTATATACCTAACCCCTTAAGAGGAGGTTCCAATGGTTATTCTTTTCTTTTACAAGAGCATTTGGATGTTTCAAGAGGAAGGAAATTATAGAAAACAAGCATGAGTAGAATTCATGCCAGGATCAACTTTGGCCAAGATTTTGGTTAAGGTTTTTTGTCAACTGATTTATTTGGTCTACCTAAATCTCACTTTTTTTAGGGAAAAAAAATCACATTATGGCTGTCTCCATAAATGAAGGGTGCTGTGCTTTATTAAAAGTAACTTCTATTCTCCTTCATGCATGTAACTTACAGTCAAAAGTGATTTATTGAGAGTCATAAATTGTATGACAAAATAATAAAATTGGTAAAGCTGTTAGCAATCCTTCTTGGTCAAGTATTCTGCCAAATAAAAGTGCCAGGACATTAACAAAACAATTTGTAAGAATAACCCAGGCCTTTCAAGGCAATCAGCCAGCATGGCAAAAGCACAGGTTTCAGCTTCTCTCCAAACCCCCTACACAATACATTTGGCACTTTCTATAATTTGTCACTTTGGGCAACTTGTCCACCTCCCCTGTCCATTAGCAGAACAAGTAATGAACCTGAAAATACAGTATGGTGTATACCAAGTGTTTAGCAGCTTTCTTGCAGCCAAGTCCTTGGAGCAGAAATATGTAATACGGTTTTGATGATCTTGATGTTCTTTTGATTTTCTGTTTACTAGATCTCTGTTGGATGCAAAGTATCTGAAAAAATTGCCCAGAATCAAATTCATGTGCAATATTCTACTGACTTTGGTGTGAGCTGGAATTATCTAGTCCCTCAGTGCTTACCTGCTGACCCAAAATGCTCTGGAAGTGTGTCTCAGCCATCTGTATTCTTTCCAACTAAAGGGTGGAAAAGGATCACCTACCCACTTCCTGAAAGCCTTGTGGGAAAGTAAGTGGAAAATGTAAATTCAAGACTGAATTCAAGCATCACATCCAGCAGTTGATTAGGAACACTGTCATCAAGTCAGAAATTATGTGTAATTGTGTGGAAAGTGTTCTCAACATCCCTAAATCTTAGGGTGCTCTAATCAGTGACTTCCATGATGAGCTGACTTCACGAGACCTCAAGTTGCAATCCTCATACTTGAGAAAATTATCCTTGGCATATCCTTCCATTTTCCACACTATCATCACTTGGAAATAGCAATACTGATGGCCTTGGAGCCAGATGAAAAGGTGTATGTGACCTTATTGACCTTGTGGACTGTAGTCCACCATGCACATATGCTTTCTACATCCATAATAGGGCAAACTGCAAATCCTAACTCTTTGTGCTATTTGTACAAGTCTGGCTTGTAGGTTCCATTTTTTTTCTTATGAAAATATTGTGTTCCGCACCTGCAGTGAAAAGTAATTAGCTTGGAGCAGTGGTGAGCCAGAGTGGTCAAACCATGCTCTGGAAAGTCTGTGGATATGTTAATTTAAGGTAATTCCAAGAGTTCCCTTCTATAAAATTAAGACAAGAGACACATTAAACAAAATGACAAGTGTACCTCTACTAAATTAATCATATAGTCTAGCTAAATGAAAAGCCTTCTTGTGAAACAGATTGTGATATATGACCAGAACATACAGAGCTTTTGAATAATGTGCATACACACAGCTTTTCCAGTGTCCTGTAGTTATCACTTACTATATGACCACTCACAGCTTCCTGGAATACATTTTCTGGAATGAATCAGTTAGCATGCTAGGAAACTAAATCAGGATGTTTTCAACTACAAGTAACAAAAATTTTAAAACCAATTCAAATTGGCTTAATTAGAAATGAAATTTGTCTTATCTTTGATGAAAGAATCCAATGATAAATGGACACTGGGATTGGTTGATTTGCAAGTTCAACATGTCTTCAAGGATACTATTCTTTCTTATTCCCTTGTTCTTTGCTCCTCTGTACACAGCAATGGTGTCATACTCAGCTCTCAGGCTGATTACACTTTTTCTTTTCTTTTTTGGTCCTGAAGATTTAACACAGGGGTGCTTGATCACTGAGCTACATCCTCGGTCCTTTTTGTTTTTTATTTTGAAATAGCATCTCTCTAAATTGCTCAGGGCCTCGCTAAATTGCTGAGGCTGGTCTCAAACTTGCAATCCTCTTTTCTCAGCCTCCCAAGCTGCTGGCGTGCACCACTGCACCCAGCCTGATTCTACTATTGAACACAAGATGACAACCAAAAACAGGAGCAGAATGCTTCCTTTCCTATGTCCAGTGGGAGAGAAAGAGAGATGCTTTACTCTCCAGTAGATCCAGAATGAGTACCTCTTTGCATCCCATTGGTACAAATTAGCCTATTCCTGAGCCATTCAACAGTTAGAGAATTCATAATCCAATGGTATCTCATATGAATCATCGGGATGAAATGGATGCTGGGAAACACCTCAGTACTCACTTGTTTCCCCATCCCATTCTCTCTCCCTTTTTTTCTTTATAATGAGATATAATTTGCATCCAGTAAAGTGCAGACATCTTAATTGTTGAGATCAATGAGCTTTTACTCTTGTGTAACCCATGTTACACATAAAACAAGATACAGAACATTTACATAACCCCAGAAAGTTCTTTCATGCACTTTGTACTCTTTAAACCAAAATTGTGTGACTTATTTTAATACAGGGTTAATTGTGAGCCTTGTTTTACCCACAGAAGACAAAGAAGAACAATGATAAAATTTAAAATCTCAGGGAAATTAACCTTTAATATAACCCTTTTCTAATTAGCATAGTTACTCTGAGAATATTGATCATCTTCAGGGAACTCAGAAGTTGCCGTTTTCCGGCTGCCTGAGGGCTGTGTGATATGTGGCGAGCTCTGTGAAAGGCTTCGCTCTCCTTCTGTACAAGTTCAGAAATGTAATCAGTGACTCTAAGTTGCCTCACAACCACTGAACTGCAGTTCATGAAAACCTGATCTATGGAAGCTATAGCTCTGTATTTTAAAACATTCCTATTGCTCACATGGAGATTACACTGATTTCATTTTGTTTTGCAGGTTTGCTCAGATATTATAAAATTTAATAGAAACCAGCTTTACAGCTCCATGACTAGAAACAGAAAATTGTGGTCAGAAAAGTTTTTTTATTAACTCATTTCATCTAGCGAGAGATTCTTAAATGTTTTTTTTTTCCTCCAGTACTAACTATATATGCAGAATAATTGACTTTAAAAAATTAACTTTTGTTTTGTCAATAGTCCAGTAAGGTTTAGGTTCTATCAGAAGTACTCAGATATGCAGTGGGCAATCGATAATTTCTACCTGGGCCCTGGATGCTTGGACAACTGCCGGGGTCATGGAGATTGCTTAAAGGAGCAGTGCATCTGTGATCCAGGATACTCTGGGCCCAACTGCTACTTGACTCACACTCTGAAGGTAATGTCAAAGCCCCTACAGAAGCATTTATATGCATTAGAGGTCATACCTAGGAATCAGTTTATGTGTATGATTATTGATCTAACACAAGATTCTTTGGGTAACCCAGGAAATAAATCCTTTGGGCAGAAACTAAAAAGTATGTCTTAGGTTAATCTTAGATACAAGAATATTAGGAACAACAATTTATGCAATTCATAAAATAAGTCAGACTATATGGGTTAAAGAAGATGAACACTTTGTTTTCTTTTTTTTTTTTCAGGGATTGAACCTAGGGGTACTTTTATATTTTTTATTTTGAGATAGAGTCTCACTATCTCACTAAGTTGCTTAGGGTCTTGTTAAGTTGCTGAGGCTGCCTCAAACTTACAATCTTTCTGCCTCAGTCACCCAAAAAGCGGGAGCAGGTTTCTTTAAAAAAAAAAAAAAAGCTTAATTTAAAATCAATAGTGAATTCTTTCTTAAGCCTCATTTTTTTTCAATTAATGCAACCATTTGAATAGGGCTGTTGTTGTTATTGTTGTTAAATAAAGCAAATAATATAGACATATTATCACAAAAGATCAAATTTTCAAGCAGGATTAAATGAATTTTAGTTCAGAAAATTCCGTGTTTTGGTTTGTTGACTGCTGAAATGAGGTTGTATATAAAAAATAAAAAGGTCATTTTTGGAGGTGTTAGCTATTCCATAATTATTTAACATGCAAAACAAACACAGTTGCTCAACACAGTTGCCATATACACATTTTATTTCTGCAAATAAGCATAAAGCATTCATCATTATGGCAACAGAAAAATGGCTAAGCGATAAAGCACAAGTGATTAAAATCCAACAACTGAGAGGCAGACGATGTAAACAAAGCCTGTTCTGTCATTTTTGTTTCCTCCAGTACTTCCACAACTTTGGAATTGAAAAATATTAAAATTAAAATTGAAACGATGCTCACTTATGTCTGAAGATGTTAGTCCATTGTTAACAAATGGAGTTACCACATGAGAAACATGCCAATTTCATTAGTATTCCTAGGTTGGATAAGAAATTACACAAATCTAAATGGTGAATTCTGATTCATACCCTTCTAATGAGAATCTGGACAGTCAACCACTCATTTCTTCTAACTCGTGCTTTTTCATATACACCTTCATTTATAAAAATTATGTTCATTTGTCACCCTTAGTGAATAAAGTAAAACTGACATGTGATGGCATGTCTTTAATTATAGAGCTGACTGTGTTCTAAGTTTGAGGAAAAAGAGGGTCTTTTTCTGGATACAATTACTGAAATCACAACTCTAGCAAACAGTTTTTATTAAATGTTTTCATCATTTAAAAAAAATTATCTCACTGGGCATAGTGGCACATGCCTATAATCCCAGCATCTTAGGAGGATCACAAGTTCAAGACCAGCCTCAGCAATTTAACAAGACCTTAAGCAACTTAGAGACCCTGTCTCAAAATAAAAAAAAAAAAGAAAGAAATGACTGGGGATGTGGCTCAGTGGTTAAGCAACACTTGGTTCAATCCCTGGTACCAAAAAAAAAAAATATATGTCAACTGAATGAAAAATTAAATTATGGACAAAATGAATGTACTGTGAACAGAAAGAAAATAAAAAGAAAATCTTGGCAATGATATGAGGGAATAAGCTAATTTGGCATAAAATGTAGCTGTGTACCTTTATTACTCTTTGGAATAAAGTCTCTTTAGAAAATAGACGATTCCTAGTTGTTGATCATTTTTAGTTAAAAAGATAAGCCAGAAACTCAGGGAAAATGTTTTATTTTAGGTTTCAAGTATTTCTCCCCATCACCCTGCAACTTGGCTCTGATAAAACATGCAAAAAGTATGTCCCATGGCCTTCTAATTCTAAAGTTTCTTTTAACTTTAAACAGAAAGCTTTGGTTTCAAATGTCCTTCCCTAACCATAGAAGATTCTAGATTCACTGAATGCTAGAAGTTGAAGGGTTCTGGCTGCCTAAGGAGTCTCTGAAGTCAGGGGCCACACACTCCAGGACAACCCACTGGAGAATGTTGAGGGGAAAGCATAAAAGTCTGCCTATATTTTATTTTTCTAAATTTTTATTTTTACACATTTTTAATAATATAATAATAAGTTACAACAGTACTTCTGTATGCTATGTAAATTAATATATGTATTTGGAGTATGCACTTGAGTAAATTTTTACAAATGGGAGTGTTACTGTAGTTGACATTACAATTGTTTGAGATTTTTATCTAGACTTTACTTTCTAATTATTAAGCATTATTTAAGCAGTTATAATGATCTTCAATATATGGTGGAAAAGAAAATTGTGGAGATATCCTGTTGGCTTTTTAAAATATCTTTGGTAAAGCATTGAAATCAGCTCCTATTTGTTTTAAATTCAATTAACTCTGTATTGTCTTAAGTATTCTATGGGTATTATCTGTATTTTTTTTTTCTTAAGCAAATTCCACTTACTTATTTTTTCAGACTTTCCTGAAGGAGCGCTTTGACAGTGAAGAAATCAAGCCTGACTTATGGATGTCCTTAGAAGGTGGAAGTACTTGTACTGAATGTGGAATTCTTGCTGAAGACACTGCACTCTATTTTGGGGGATCCACTGTGAGACAAGCTATTACTCAAGATTTGGATCTCAGAGGTGCAAAGTAAGTCAATGTTTTATTTTTTTTTTTATTGCAACAGAGCAAATTGGCCCCCAAACAAGGAACACCTGTGGAAGAAATTGTTATCTAGAATTTGAGCAGAGTGTGTTCTAATTCCTTATTCTGATAGAGAATATGTGCTTGCATTTAGATTCCTGCAATACTGGGGACGCATCGGTAGTGAGAACAACATGACCTCCTGCCATCGGCCCATCTGCCGGAAGGAAGGCGTGCTGTTGGACTACTCCACTGATGGAGGCAGGTTTCAGGGACCAATGCCACATCTTCAAGCACATTCCCAAATTCCATCCAACATCCTTCAGAAACATCTCAGCAAAGCTTTGCTCACAATGGCAATCTAAAGAGTGACAAAGAAAAAGCTAAAGATCTTGCTCCCATTACATGTTCCGTGCATGTGACTTCTGTATTAGGCAGAATCTACCGAAAAAAGGAATCAAGAGAGAAATCACATTAAAAAAATAAACTCCAAACTTTATTAATGAAGAAAATCCCCACTAGCTTAACTAAAACTTGCTTATAAGTGACATAATTAATAAAATCTAATGTGCTTTTCCAAGCAAAAGATAATTTTTAAACATTTTAAAGCATGTTTAAAACTTTTGTGTCAATAAGCAAATCGTAAATGCTACAGAGATCTACAAGAAAAACTCATTACTAGCACTGAAAATATTCTGAATTCATGAGTCTGTCATAGAATAAATTCTGTTTTATTATTCTGCTCAACAAAATTCTGTTTTATTATTCTGGAGTAGCTAAGTAATAGACCAGCAATACCATGAGGTCTTTAGAAAACATGCTATAGCAAACACATATCATTCTGAATAACTAGTTGATAGAGGAATCTAAAGTATTTAGCCTTTCAAATGATATCTTCTTAAGTAATTTAACATTTCATCTTTTCAAACAGTAAGAGGCAAACCTTAAGCCAGTGCAATAGCACATACCTGTAATCCCAGAGACTTTTGTTTCGTTTATAGTGCTGCAATTGATATGCAGGGCCTTCTGCATATCAGGCAAGTACTCTACCACTGACCCATGTCTCTAGCTCCCAATTTCAGAGTCTTGGGAGGCTAATGCAGAAGGGTCACAAGACTGAGACCGACCTCAGAAACTTAGGCCCCATCTCAAAAAAAAAAAAAAAAAGAGAGCTGGGATGTAGCTCAGAGGTATAGAATTCCTGGGTTTAATTCCCATTACCAGAAAAACAACAAGAAAAAATAAACTTCATACTAGTCCAACTAACTATAAGTGCCATAGAATTATAATAGCTATGTTTTTTTAAATACTAGAAGTTATTGTCATAGAAACATGAATGTGTCTTATAGTTTATGAGAAATAATGCCTAAAAAGAATCAGAACTAAACTTTAAAAGCAGAAAATAAGTCATTTTTACTTTAATATTCATTTTGGTCAAGTATTTTTAAATATCCTTCCCCTCATATCACCAACCTCATATTGAAACAGTGTTTATAAGTGGTGAATAACTACCTTAAAGTCAGCAAAATCAATTTGCATTTCCTAATTGAAGAGTGTAGTATCTGCAGTACACTGGTGATTTATGGGATTTATTTTTCCAGGTAAGTTACTTTGTTGGTATGTTTATATTTATAGGAATTACTTGGACTTTGCTCCATGAGATGGATTTCCAGAAATATATTTCTGTTAGACACGACTACATACTTCTTCCCGAAGATGCCCTCACCAACACCACTAGACTTCGCTGGTGGCAGCCTTTTGTGATCAGCAATGGAATTGTGGTCTCTGGAGTGGAGCGCGCTCAGTGGGCGCTAGACAACATTTTGATTGGTGGGGCAGAAATCAATCCGAGTCAATTGGTGGACACTTTTGATGATGGTAAGAAACAAGGCATCAAACAGTTTTCTCTGTGAGCAGTTTATGTTCTTATGTCTTCATATGAGTCATTCATGAAAGGAACTTAGAAGAGAACCTAGCACATACCCCTGCTCAACAAATGTTCACTGTGGTTGTACCCAGTGGTTTATAAACATTTAGAGTTGACTGCTGGTTCACATGTCAGCTGATAATTTAATAAACCCTGCAAAAAGTAACATGTCTTGTTTCAAATGTAATTTGGAATTATAATGCCCCAAAATAATTTTAGTTCCTTGAGTAATTTCTGTATCACAGAGATACATATTGCAATGGCTTAAACAGTCTACCAAGAAGAGTTTTGTAATGATGCAAATTACCCAGAAAGGCAATTATGTTTTAAAAGTGGGGTAATCATTATATTAGCATTCAGTATTTTTTCCTAAATTTGAGTCCTCACCTTGAATTTATATATATTTAAGTAGTTAAATAAAATAAATCCTAAGGAGTAAGCAAAATGTTACATCATAAACATGATTCAGCAATAAAACCAATCAGTTCAAGAAAATAATATGCCGTATTGCTTCCAATTTGCCTTAACAGAAGGCACTTCCCATGAAGAAAACTGGAGTTTTTACCCTAATGCAGTAAGGACAGCAGGATTTTGTGGCAATCCATCCTTCCACCTCTACTGGCCAAATAAAAAGAAGGACAAGACTCACAATGCTCTCTCCTCCCGGGAACTCATTATACAACCAGGATACATGATGCAGTTTAAAGTAAGGGAAAGTGGCTCTTCAAAACAGAAGGGAGTGTTGTACTGGGGGGTTGGGGGAGAAGTTTTATTTGGACAGCTATAAGGAAACGATTGATTTCATTCATTAATAAAGACTCTCTTGTGAATGAAGGAGGTAATCTTTCACAAAGGTCTTTGCTCAAGTTTGATGATTTAAGCATAGACAGAATCTCTGAACATGTCGGGGAAGTAGCAAGAAGTATAACTGTAGTGTATCCCATAGATGTAATCTTGATTTCAGTTTCCCAGACCTTATAAATAAAAAGCTCAAGTAAGCGTCTCTGCCTACTTCTCGCTCTGAGACTCTCCTATGTTGCCCAGTTCTCTCCTTGTCTTTCCTCCACTCCATGCCTGTCATGTGTCTCAGATCATTTGCTTCTTGGTCCACTTTTTTTCAGTATATCCTTCAGTTTCCCCTTGTCTCTGACTTCACAAACCTGTACATTAGCCCAGTTGGAGCTAATGGGAACAAGAGGGAACTTTCAAATCTTTTTAGCTGCATATTTTATTTGTAGAGAGAGAGAGAAGGGAAGGCAGAACAGGTAATTAATAGAAAGAAAGAGTAATAGCAATTAATGTCTCTCCATTTCAAAACACAGTTTTTAAAAACAGCACTACAAAAATGCAGTTTATAACTAGATAATTTTAAGGACATCACTTATTTGAATTCCCTTATTTAAGAAGATTTTACTACAGTAGTGATTAATAGTAAGAATCTTTATTAGCAGAGATAAAAATGCATTTGCCCCAGGCACGGTGGCGCATGCCTATAATCCCAGCAGCTCAGGAGGCTGAGGCAGGTGGATTGCGAATTCAAAGCCAACCTCAGTACAAAATGAGGCGCTAAGCAACTCAGTGAGACCCTGTCTCTAAATAATACACAAAACAGGTCTGGGGACTTGGCTTAGGGGTCAAGTACCCCTGAGTTCAATCCCTGATACCCAAAAAAAAAGGAAGAAAAAAAAGCATTTGCTTTTTGCCTTGGCACTGTTAAACTCTCTTTCAGAGACTAAAAGATGAGAAAGCTCCCCAATGCCACTGCTCCCTCAGGACTGTTAGCTTTAGTGGCATGAAGGTCATATCCAGTGTTACACCACCCCTACTTCCAGGATGTTCCTTAAGAGTGAAAGTTTGTCCTCAGCCAGTTCCCATACTGTGGCCCATATCAAAGGCATCACATTTGATTGAGTTGATGGGGGCTTCTCTTTTGGAGCTTCTGTCAATCTAGAACTGAAGGAGATTTGTAATTTTTGTCTCTAACCCAAGTCAATTTGTTTAAAAGAAAGTTTGTCCCCAGAAATAAGTTAAATATCACTGTATCTTTCAAAAACTGCATCCCTCAGTGGGCTGGGGATGTAGCTCAGTGGTGGTAGAGTGCACGCATGAGGCTGCAGTTTCCATCCCCAGCACTACAGAACAGAGAGAGAGAAATAAATAAACCCTGTATTCTTCAAAGTCACCATAGACTTTCTATGCTGCATCCCATAGCTCTCCTCCATTCCTCATCTTTCCTCTCCTCTGAACCATTTGACACTGTAGTCCTCACCTCTCCAGACTGTGGAAATCTCTTTGTCCTTGGCTTCACTGCTGATTGTCTTATCTCTACTTTTTTTTGGGGGGGGGGGGAGAGGGGAGTACCAGAGATTGAACCCAAGGGTGCTTAACAACTAAGTCACATCCCCAGTGCTTTTTATGTTTTATTTTGAGACAGAGCCTCACTAAGTTGCCTAGGGCCTCTCTAAGTTGCTGAGGCTGGCTTTGAACTTGTGATTCCTCCTGCCTCAGTCTCCTGAGTTGAGTTTCTGGAATTACAGGAATGTGCCACTGCACCCCGCTCTTTGGAATCTACTTCTGTCTCCTTTTTTGCTTTTCTTCCCTCAGCCCTCTAAATGCCAGCATTTCTCAATGCATCTCAGATTTCTTCTCTCTTCCATACACATTGGCACTGCTGGGAATGTTATCCATTCCTCTAGCCTCAAGTCTCATAACCTGAAGAGTAGATCTCAAATCTGCATTATCTGTCTTTGGCTCACTAACAATTAATTTAATATTTCTAATAGCATCTACATGTTTCTGCTTTTTCTAATGAGCACCTCAACTTAACTTGTCTAACAGTCAACTTAATATCTCCCTTCCCCATAAAACTCCTCTTTCTGGTTTTTCTATTCTGTTAATGACAGCACCTTTCACCTAGAAACTAGCTTGAAATATTAGTCTTTGACTAGTCACTTTTCACAGCTAATCAATTCCTGTACCCTTCTCATTCTAATTTACAATATTCTTAGCTTCTATGGAATCTTCTGTTTGCACTCTCACCGCTCCATTCTTGTCCTAAGTCCACTGTCCACTAAGTACTCTTTTTACACCCAGCCTCTCTCCACTCCTGACTTTGACACCAAAGTGTGATTGACATTTACAGCTGAGTTCATCCGTCCACTCCTCATAGACCTTCAATGACGCTGCATTGCATACAAAATTAAGATCAAATGCCTTACACTACAACTCATGTTCTTCCAAATTCAACTGATCTTTCTAACCTTGTCTCCCAACATCCCACATACTCTCCACTTAGGTCCAAACACACTATGTTCTGTGATCTGCACTTCTGTGTCTGCTAACACTCATTCTTCCACCCAAATATCTTTCTCCTGTCTATCTTTCAGACTCTTCCCATTCTTCAAGGGGCAGCTCACATGCACTCTATTCAATAAATTATTTTCTAATCCATCTAATCAAATACAATTATTCCTTTCTATGAAGTACCACAGCATTTTACTTATATCATTTATGATTCCTATTACATTGTTTCTTACTCTCCCTTTTGAAGTCAGAGTTGTTTTACTCAGGAGTGTATAGTCTGGAATTTTTAGTACTCATCTTCCCTAATATCAGCAATGAAATAGGATTTAATGATTAAATAGATTATTAGGACTTAAATTTGAATCACCAAATTTTTATAGCATTTATGCATTATTAATGATTCAACCACTTGATTTCACATCATCTGGGAAGATTTTATTCTTATGGAAAAGGAAAAATCCCTAAGAATGAATATTAAGTAATTAAAATTTTCTACTTTGAATCCAAATAAATATTTAACAGTAGCATCAACAAAATTAGGATACCAGTGAAAATGTTTCAAAGCATTAATGTTTTTAATTCTTTTCCATAAATTCTAACATTACTTTCTTTTTAGCCAAATTAATATGTTACCTAATCAAGTTAGTTGAAATAGTTCCTTATAAAATCCTAAATTCCCGTCTTAATGGAAAAGTGCATATCTTTAACAGAACTCAAAAGAATGAACCTTCTGTGTCCTGGCAGCTGCTCTATAAAACCGTCTCTGAATATTTCTTGATTGCCTATCAGAATTGTGATGGAGAGAGATGGGATTTCTAATTAATGATATTAGATATTATTTAGTCTTGCCTGTATATTGACTCTTTGTGTTTGCTTTAGATTGTAGTGGGTTGTGAAGCCACTTCCTGTGGTGACCTTCATTCTGTGATGTTGGAATACACAAAGGATGCAAGGTTAGTCAAAATAATGTTAAATATTTTCCAAATTTAAATACACAATTCAAATGCTTATCGACTTTTAAAGCAGCTGCTTACAGTGAAGGAATCTTATGTATTAAAATGGACAGTTCATATGTATTTTCATACAGATTTCCTTTCTATAAAATTTACACATCTTCAAGTTTTCTCTTCAAACCAATAAAATCAACAGCCAAGAAACTTTATATTTTAAAATTAGTAGGACACCAAATTTTTTTCTCAGAGTAGAACTGTTTTATTCATGTTGGTCATTTTCAATCAACCTTAAGAAAATTTTTAACCAATAAATGATCTACATATGCTTCAGTGAAAGTCACATCTCCTAAAGCATATTAGCATTTGTGAATAAAAGTCTGATATAGTACATTTTACCTTGGGACTAGATAGATCTCATTGTCATGCATGCTATTATTTTATTCTGTTATTTGTGAATGTATCAGCGTAGTTTTGAAGAGTCAGAATATTTCTTATGAGAAATTATTTTCAATTTTTCCTTTTGTGATCTCTAATCATAAATGTTTATGAAACAGGAGGCTTCACTTTAATGTGAAGGTAATCCAAAGCATTACCTTCACATTCAATTAGTTACAAAATTCTCTTATGACTTGCTTAATGCAACTCTTCTGGTTTCTGCAGGTCTGATTCCTGGCAGCTGGTTCAGACCCAATGCCTTCCTTCCTCTTCAAATAGCATTGGCTGTTCCCCTTTCCAGTTCCATGAAGCCACCATCTACAATGCCGTCAACAGCTCCAGTTGGAAGAGAATCACCATCCAGCTGCCCGACCATGTCTCCTCCAGGTGGGTTGCATGTGAAGTTTTGCCTAGTGGAACTCTCTGGCCATCTCTACAGAGTTCATAATAAAGAGAGGCCTGAGTTTTAGTTGTAGCCCTGGGTCCCTCTCCTGTTTTCCTACCCTCTTCTTGCCAACCCATGCCCCCAAATAGCAACTATATGTCCCAGGAAAAAATAAGAAATGATATCTTGTTTGTAAATGATTCATAGATCTCAGATTTCCTTTTAACTATATACCATGCATGTGCCGAACTTATTCAGGCCCTGAATGCCAGACCCTAAACAAAGACTGGAGTTGGCACCAATTCTGCCCCAATGTTCTGCTCTCACAAGACTGTGCTTCTCATCCAGACAGGAGTAACCCCTGGGGTATATGACTGCCAGGTTGCCCAGAGCTGAGGATAAATACAGTGCTGTGCAATCTCTATAGTGCAGCATGCATTTTACTCAAAGATTTGGAAAAGGATACACCTCCAAAGGAACAAGCAGACACCAAAATATTATGGAATAGAATAGAAAATTCACATAAAATTTTCAGGAAGACAAAAACCTCCATAAAGGCATTTTGGAATATATTCCCTGAATCTGAGGGATACACCTTCACTTACCTCTGTCTTTGGAGGAATTCAGAAGTTTGGGAAGCCCTTTTCTCAGGTCCCCTTTCCTAGAGGCAGAGGTTGGGCACAGCCATGGGAAATATCAGCTTACTGATAACTCTCTTCTGTTCTCTCTGGGTCTCTTCAGTGCGACACAGTTCCGCTGGATCCAGAAAGGGGAAGAAATTGAGAAGCAAAGCTGGGCCATTGACCATGTGTACATTGGAGAGGCTTGCCCCAAGCTCTGCAGTGGACACGGATACTGTACCACTGGCGCCATCTGCATCTGTGATGAGAGTTTCCAAGGTGTGAACCCTGGGCCATTTTTTTTTCCGAACACCAGGAGGTCTCCTTGTCTTAACATGTCTACAGGAGCCCATTAGGAAATGCATAGGAACTCCAGGCTGAGGAGGTCTCCTTGAACACAAAATTATTTCTCTTTGGAATTAATTTCCAAGAATAGTTTTATGTTTTCTTCATGGAAGTTTTTTTCTTTTTTCTTTTCTTTTCTTTTTTTTTTTTTTTTTTTTTTTTTTTTTTTTTTTTTTGCAATACAGAATGAAATCCACTCAGGATATTCTATAAGTTTATAAGTGAATATGAATCCAAATAAATCTACTCAGGATATTCTGTAGTATTTTACATTTTCTATCTTTCATATAACTTCCTGCCCCACCCATACCCCCAACACTGAATTCTACTTCTTGGCCTCTCTCCTTCCTGGCCTAGCTGCCCAACCCTAAATACTTTGTCAATGGCTATTTTCCACGATGCACTTGTCTATATCCACCCTTCCTCAGCCTCTTCAATAGCAGCTGCCACTGTCCTCCCAAGAAGTAGCTGATAACTCAAGATGCTGTGCTGCCCAGGTCACTTTATCACTCAAAATAACTTTCATGACTCAAAGACATCCATTCCTTTTCCCTGCATCAGTTTCTAGAGGCCAAGTGTGTATTTGGAATAGTATCTACTCAGAACTTCACATCACAGGAAAATTTTTGTCAGGTTATTAGGAAGCTTATAACCCTGCTTTCCTTAAATCCGATATTTTTAACAGGTCATTACAAAGTTCACTTTACACAATTACCATTATATCCTAATAGCCTAATACCTGCCATATGGCAAGTTAATTATCTGACTTAATCCATACACTCTCTTATGCTTTATTGTTGACATAATATATACCAATCCCATTTTCCAGAGTCATTTAATATTTATGACATCTGCACGTTTCCTATCATGAAGATAATTATACCCACTCAATAGGTAAAGAAACTGAGACTCAGGGAAGCTAAGCGACTAGCCAGACATCACACAGCTAGTAACAGTTGGAGAGAAGACAGTATTGGGGTGGTATTTTCCAGTCAACTTTGTTAAGTTCTCATAGATGAGAGATTTTTCCAAAGAGGATCAGAATTATACAACTCTCCCTAGGCATACAAGGTTAAAATCCATATATTTGAATTTCGGAATAGGATATATTTTGATTTCTTGGTTGATGCTATTTCCTTGCCTCCAGCTGAAGTGGCTATGATTAATGTAGACTGATGCACATCTCTGATGTTAGAAATTACTTAGCCATCTCCTTTCTCCTGTTATCATTGCCACTGAGACCAGCTGGGTCCATCTGTGAATTAGCTAAAGAATTTTAACTTTAGGCAAACTAATGAATCAAATGTCCTCACAAGAAGTCCCAGATGTCTGGAATTTGCCCTCCCCATAAACCAACAGTACTTGGCCTTTTGATTTTGAACTTTGGTGGACATTTAGAAAATATATACTGTTCGAATCACCTTGCTAACATAGGGTCTTACTTAAATGATAATATTTCAGATCAGTGTTCTCTGACAGATACTCTCAGTTTATTCAGTATTTGTTTATTTATTCCAGAATTATTATTGAATATCTTAAATAGGCTAAGTATTGTGCTAGATGCAATGAATTAAGATTCATACTCTGCACTAAGCAATGTAGAGCTGGAAGGAGATCAAGAACATGACTTATTTCTACAAAATCATGCTGGGAAGAAAGAAATTAGATTGGCCTCTCATGCCAGGTCAAGCTCCCTACTGAGACTTATCATTTACAAACAAGCAAGGCCTGGCCAGATGCTGTGGTATTTCAATAACAGATGCACACAAGCATAACTACATTGGCACCTACATATTTTAATGAACATTATCTCAAAAATAATGAATGTTTTTCAACAACAAAAAAAGATTTATTTCTAGGAGTCTGTGTCTACTTGGTATTTTGCCATTCTTCTTCTTTTTTTTTTTTTTAAATGGTGGCACTGGGATTGAACCTAGGGCATTGCACATGTCAGGCAAATGCTTTACCACTGAACCCCAGACCCCAGGCCCTTGCCATTTTTGCAGTAACAATGGCTCAAATCTAAAACTGAATACTTATTCTCTGGTGATTCTGCTTGTTCCAGCCAATTCTGATTTCTGTGATTATTCCTTTACCCGTAGGTGATGATTGCTCTGTTTTCAGTCACGATCTTCCTAGTTACATTAAAGATAATTTTGAATCAGCAAGAGTCACTGAGGCAAACTGGGAGACCATTCAAGGTGGCGTAATAGGAAGTGGCTGTGGGCAACTGGCACCCTATGCCCATGGAGACTCACTCTATTTTAATGGCTGTCAGATAAGGCAAGCTGCTACCAAACCTCTGGATCTCACTCGAGCAAGGTAACCAACCCTCTGTGTTGTAGTCCAGACGCTGTTAGCTTTGATCTTGAACTTTAAGAAACAGATGTCACCAAGTAGAGGAAACCTAAATACTATTTGAATTTGGTGCAAGGAAGCATTATAAGTTTTACCAACTCAGAATAATTTTTGCTTAAATTTATTGTAGAATTGTTCTATACTTCTTCATACATATTGGCTGAGTGGTTGTAACATGGACATATATTGGGAGAAATATCCAAATATAAAAAATTGGCTAGGAAATCCTTATAGATAACTTAATGTTGACCACAGGCATGTATGTAAAATAAACGTGTTTATGAATATTTTAGGAATGCAAACTTATACCTCTATTTGGCTTAAATTCAGTAAGTAGTAATGGTGAATAAATGCATGAGATCATTAATACTTCACATGCTCTACAGGAATTGAATATTAGTATACAATCATATAGACAGAAATCCTGCAAATGGACTAGGAAAGTAACAAAGAAAAGGAGACCCCAGAAGGTCAAATTTCTTTCTCTACCTGCTCTTCCCATCCATTCTGCCTTAGCCAGAATAGTCACAGTTTTTCATCTGTGTAATTCAAGAAAAGATTCCAAGACTTTAGAAATGTTACTAAGTACTGGACTGGAATATTCCCTGAATGCTGATGAGTTTTCAGGAGCTATGAGGACATTTGAGATTTAGACACTTGACCAATGAAGTAGATGTTCGCTTTATAAAATATTAGGAATGTATTTTCAGAGGCAGAAAAGCAGGTTTAGTAGCCCTTTATATGATAAACAATGAAAACAGTATGAATCCCTGTATGATAACCATGGAGATTCTAAAAGTTGTATTCACCATACAGATGGTGGATAGATGCATGAGACTGTTAATATAAACCACTTATTCACATTTTTTCCTACCAAAATTATATAGTTAGTCTAGAGACACCTGATGTCTTCCTTGACCCTATATACGAACAGCTGCACCAAAGCACTTGGTTAACAGTTACACAACATATGGTACAAGTAACTTTATTTTAACTTAATTTATGCAAATGTAAGTTTTAAGAAGGTTCTTTATTTGACCATATACTCTAAATAGGGCCATTCTGTAAATCACTAGGAATCTTCAGAGGATATATTTCCTCTATTTAAAAGCTATGTCTTCTAAGTGCAAGAATGCCTATGAAAAGCAAGAAGATGAGTGGGACAGAGCAGATGTGAGCCAGAGCCTGCATGTTCCTAGTTTTCCTCATCTCTGACATCCAGACAACCTTCTCTAAAATAGACATGATGATTTATCTTTGTCCAGATGCTCTTCTGCTTGGAGCTATTTGTAAAAAGTATATCATATAAATATGGCAATTTTATTCCTTACCTTCTCCAGGTCCTCAGCTGCCCATTTGGTTCATGTTACAATTTGGAGAATAGAAGGTGTTTCAGGTGAAATACTCTAAAAAGATTTCCAGCATCATAAAAAGACAAGCCATCTTAGAAAGTCAAAATTGTTTTCTTTTTGTAGAAAAGCAGCCTTCTGAGTTACTTTTCACAGGTCTAATATAAAAGATAACAAATAAATTGTATGACTAATATGATTTATTCATATCTATTTTTACTTGATATTCATACAAACAGTATGGAAACCCATGGATGCTCAAGTCATATAAAATGATGTTAGGGGGCGCTGGGGTTATGGCTCAGTGGTAGAGCTCTTGCTTGGCATGTGAGGCACTGGGTTTGATTCTCAGTACCACATATAAATAAATAAATAAAATAAAAGTCATCACAACTAAAAAAATTTTTTTAAATGATGTGGTATTTGGACATAACCTATGCTAATTTTTTTTCTTTCTTTCTTTCTTTCTTTTTTTTTTTTTCTTTTGGTACTGAGGATTAAATCCAAGGGTGCTTTACCACTGAGCCACATCCCTCGTCATTTTTTTGTTTTGTTTTGTTTTGTTTTGGGAGGGGAGGGTAACCAGGGATTGAATTCAGGGGCACTCAACCACTGAGCCATATCCCCAGCCCTATTTTGTGTTTTATTTAGAGACAGGGTCTCACTGAGTTGCTGAGTACCTTGTTTTTTGCTGAGGTTGGCCTTGAACTCGAGATCCTCCTGCCTCAGCCTTCCAAGCCTCTGGGATTACAGGCATCTGCCACAGCACCCAGCTGGACATCACCTATTCTAATCCTCCTATATATTTTAAATCATTTCTAGATCATTTATAATACTAAATACAACATAAATGCTTTATAAACAGCAGCTATACTGTCTTGCTTGGATAATAAGAAGAAGACACATTCAATACAGATGTAATTTTTTTCCATATTTTCTGTCTGTAATTAGTTGAATCCACAGGTGCCAAATCTACAGATACAGAGAGCTGATTTTGTGAACTTTAATAACAATGATTAAGAAAGTATCTCTCCTTTGATACATCCTGACTTTTGTTTTAATACAATTTCCACTGTGTTTTTCAGCAAAATTATGTTTGTTCTACAAATTGGGAGCACATCCCAGACAGACAGCTGCAACAGTGACCTGAGTGGCCCCCATGCCGTGGACAAGGCAGTGCTGCTGCAGTACAGCGTCAACAATGGCATCACCTGGCATGTCATCGCTCAGCACCAGCCAAAGGACTTCACACAAGCTCAGAGGGTGTCTTACAATGTTCCCCTGTAAGTAGCCTGGTTAGAAATGCATGGTCTCTCTCCTGCTCCCAGAGAATCACAGAGTGTGAGGCGAAGGTTGGGTGAAGTTACTGGACCAATACCACAAAACTAGGCAGTGTAGAATCAAGACTAATGCAGATCTCCAAAGGTTATGTTACTACCGTCTGTTAGGATAGGAAGCAAGGAAGAAGGGCAAGAGGGAATAGAAAATAACAACTCATGCAAAGGCACTTTTTGCATACATCCCTTTATTTAAACAGTATTTCTGTTCCTGGGAAACAATTTTTATTTTCTGCTTGATATGCTAATTTGAAAATTTACTGAGCATAAACGGTCATGTCAGTTTTGCTTAGCATTGTTCACCCACTTCCAGCACAGTGCCTGTCACACGAAGGATTTCATGTTTGTGATCAAATGTGTTGCTATTCCTGGAGCAAGGGAAAAGAGGGAGAGACGTGGAAAAGAAGTACATCTCATTGAGTGGCTAATAAAATGCTGCTTAGAAGAGCAATATGACCTAAGCAAATTCCATGCCCAAAGTTGTATTGATTCAACCTATTGCAATATCTAAAGTGGGCAAGTTATCTTCCAGAAAGTTCTGTTTGCTGGTGTTCAACCTCTTTTTCCTTCTATCTGTGACCCAGGGAAGCACGGATGAAAGGAGTCCTACTGCGCTGGTGGCAACCACGCCACAATGGAACAGGTCATGATCAGTGGGCTTTGGACCATGTGGAGGTCGTCCTGTGAGTATCTGATACATGGCATCCTGTGTCCATTTGAGAAAGGTTTGAAGCTCCTTTGATCTGGCATGCTCCCTTGATTGAGTAAGAAATGTTCCTGATAAGAAGGTTCCCACAGGACCACTTTGGCTTACACTCTTCAGCAACTGCAAGCTATAGCTCAAGTCGACAGTGAAATAACAAAGCCCTGAATATATCTTAATGTACCTTAGAAAAAATCTTCAGTAAGTAAAACATTTATTTAAGGATTGACATCAGTGGTTAAATTGGATAAAACAAGTCTCCAGGTAAACGGGAAACAATATCTTATGCCAGATTTGGGTTGCCTTGTAAAATAGAATGATACCCTAAAAGAGAAGGATCTGTACTGGTCTATATACAGAGTGTTGGTGGCCAACATGCCCAATTACAGCCTCCTATCTTAGCCACAGATGCCCGAGGCATTCTCCATTTAATGGCATGACTGCATCTAGAATACAGAATCTGTGGTTTCCGATCCCCACGGACCAATACCAGCACCCAATGGGCTAAGGGTGTCCCCGCTGGTTTCTCCCAGGAAATAGGGCTGTCACTGCTTTCCCCTGGCTGGGTTGACTATTCCCTCGCAGAGAGATGACTTGCTTTTTCTCTAACAATCTAGTTCCTGTAGAACTGGAATGCTTATGTCTCGACGGGTTCGAACTGATGGCACCAAGTGGTTGGCAAGGAGAGGCGAATCTTCTCGGTAGATAGGTTCAAATGTTCATTCTGTTTACCAAATCCAAAGTGAAATCAGTCTTGTGGCTGATTTCAGTCATTTTGAAAGCAAATTTAAATGATTGATTGGTAGGAAAACTACCAGATTTGTTTTCTTTCGATCATAGCCATGAGCTGAACTCTTCAGTCTTGAGCTAGCCCTGTCTTAGTTCTCACTGAGGCACCTGCTTGCATGGCATCCATATCAACCCCGACTCCAAGAGCAACCCGGTCCCTACACAAGCCCCCACTGTGCGCTCTGCTGCTTTTGGACAACTTGCTGGGCTCTGCCTCCACAAGACAAAGTTGAAGTTTAAAGGAACAGTCCAGACTCTTTTGAATCTGAACATGAGGCTGATGTTCTACTTAGCTATTGATTTCCACAGATACATTATTCCAGGAGAATAAAATAACTTGGGCTTAACATGAATATACATAGAGTGAGCCCCTAGAAAGATGTCCTCGTAGATAAAAATTCAACCCTTAAGTTGTTTTGCCCTGGCTACTTTCCTTACAGAGCAGTGATTCTCAGTCTGATTGAATGTCAGAATCACTTGGGAAGTTTCTGAAAGCATCAAGGAATGTCTTAATAGTCCAGGCCCATCCCTGTGGATGGTTCAAATTGATCTGCAGTGGGAACTGAGCATCAATCAGTTTTTAAAACACCTCAGGTGATTCCAATAAATTCATTCAGACTCAAATTAGAGTCAATAACCACTCTTATCTCTCAGATTTCCTGCCAAGAAAGTTTGCATTAATGAAGTTTCCTGTGCCTGACAATTCCTGTGGAAACTTCAAAACTTGTCAGTCCTCAGAAGAAAGCAGGATGCTAATTCTACCCTTGATAGACATAAAAATTCTCAGCATATCATACATTTGAGTAGATATTTCTTCTCCCACCCAGACAAGCAATTAGAGTCACCTACTTTGGATTTCAGAGACATATCATCACTTCCCTTGGACTAAAATTGAAGAGCAGAAGTACAGACCTCCCTGACATTCAGTAACACAACCCCTCCATAAGCTGGAAACAGAGCTTGTTCTCTGCTGCCTATTGACATGCTGCCTCAGAGACTTTCAGAACCCCAACAGGAAGCCTCACATAGCCCCCAAGAGAACCTTCCAGAATACCTAGTGTTGCTATTAATTTGTATAAGCAACTACCAGCATCACAATACTATTATAAAAATGAAGTTCAGAAACTCTTAGTGTTTCTGGTATTATTCTGAGGCTACACTATGTATTGTATCACTTCATTTTATTACTTTGAAGAACTTATCACATGCCTGTACTTGTCATCATCTCAATCTCTCAGAGCACTAAAATGTTCCAAATGAGAAAAGGCCATCACCACATATACTTGGTATTGCACAGTTGTTTGATTGCAAATCTTCTTTCAGCGAGTCACCTAGAGATTATAACTTCACAGATATTGCCAAACACTTTTTGTGTACATATTTTATATACATGAAACCAAATACTCTCTCTCCAATGACATTTCAAACATGTGTTAAAAATTATAGAAGTAACCTTATTTTCTTTCTTTTCCCCACAAAGCTGAATTCAATGAGTTATTTTCAAAAATATAATCTTAAAGTATATTTTAAGACCTGTTTTTGATGTTTTGTTCTACTGTCAGTGTTCAACATTTCTAGCTACTATACCTTTTCAAAGTACTTCTTTAAGAGTCACAAAAACTTTTAAGCATTCATTAATATGCACTTGGTAGCTGTTCAGCATGATGCATTTATTTAATGAACATAAAATAGTTGTAGAGGAATCAGAAAAATAACATATAATAATGTCCCAGAGTGTCTTTCAATCATGTGAGACGCAAAGAAGCTAGCCAAGGTTTGTGTCATGATTCACAAATATTGCTAATTATAACTTTCCTATGGAAGATGCATATTTTAAAGTAGACAAGTAGAATACTCCCATAAAGCCATATTAATTGAGAATATTTTCTCATTTAACAACATGTCTATAGCAGAATATTTAGTTCTATGAGCTGGTAATGTTTGCTCCTCAGGTGCGGAGTAAAGGAGAAATCCAAGGCACACATCTTCAGAGACACAAGCCCTACCTAAATGAATGCTGCAAATAGGGCTACTAATATGTTTTTGCAACTAATGGTTGGGGGCATACATTTCACTTACAAATTTTTAAGAATGTATTTTCTAAGTGAAGATTGGCCTTACTCTAGCTTTATTATCATAGTTTCGCTTTTGTGCATGTGCACCAAGGACACATGCTAAAAACCCCTAGAAAGAAAAACTGTGTTCACGCATGGTATCTTACCTTGAATTTAATCTCTATACTGCCCATATTAATCAAAAGGACTGATGAGGTTGATAAGAACAAATTCAGCACTTTTGAAAATATTTCAAGATTTTGAAGTGCATCCTAAATGAACAGGATACATGACATATTTTGAATTCACTAGTTTAATTCTCAAAGACTACATGTGGAAAGATTTGAGTTCCATAAGTATGGATACACAGAACGACCAGCCCTGTACCATAAAGATAAAAACCACCATTTCAGCATTTAACAAAGTCTCTTATGCTTGTTTGAGAGTGTAATCTTCCCACTCTCGTGATATTTTCCAGTAAAACCTACATATGAAAAGTGCTTCATGATGATTAGCCCCTGCTAATCTGCCATGTAGCAGATAAACTGAATTGACAGATCATCTTTATCCAGCCTCACTAGCTTACAAAAACTCCTCATTCCCTAAAGTCTAAATGATGTAGCATAACATGATCATTGACAATCCAGTGTCAGAAACCTAATTTCTCTGAATTCATTTGCTAGCGTAGAACATTTGTTTTTCAGTAAATGTTTGTTAATACATTTGGGCAGATCCCTCACAAGATCCATGCTGGTGGGGTTCTTCTTAGGATAGAAGAGAATTCCTTGTCTTAACCTGTTTTGTTGGGCACTCATCTTTCTCTCCTAAGAATCTTCCTCACCCAACTATGCATTTCATTCACACATCACATCTCCTGTGTACATGTCTAAGTCACAACCTGTCATGTGTATAATGAAGTGGGCTGATTTTTGCATGTGTACCTTGAAAGCGAATCACTCAGTAAAAAGCTAGCATTTGTGAAATGATTTAATTAAAAGTGAATTATTATCACATTTACTGAGAATTGAGAACCAACATGTTGCTGTGGCCTTAAACACATTTATCAGATTTTAATATAAGTTCCATCATGACCATCCCCTCATGCTATTCATCATCAAGATACTGTCACGTTTTTTGGCACAAATGATTTATGGAGATGAGCATATTACATTTGTTGCAAAGCATATTTATCCTTTATTAAATTTGATTGTGTTATCTGATGTAGAGGACTTCTGCATTTTCAAAGCCCATTCCTTATTATAATCAGGAATTAGTATTTCCTAAAATATAAATAATTGAAAATCAGATAAAATTAATAGTGGTCATTAAACTATTGATTTAATATTTATACTTTATATGCAACATTTATGCCAAATGTAGTACTATGGCTACATGTACCTTGACATATGGTTATGAGCAAATATTGCATGTTGCATTACATTAAAAAGTTAAGTGTATGTATATATCGGGTATAGGAGAATAAGAAATAACTTGTTTAATTTTTATTTTCAAAAGAGATGAAAAATCCTATATTGCGTCTAAACCTGGTCAGACTTTTATGACTAATCACAGTGCTGCATGCATTGAAAGCCATTTTTTAACTTGTGTTATATTTCATTATTTGCTGTCATTGGTTTTCCACTAGAGTAAGGTAAGTCCTCCTCACTAAATCTGGGGAACTGTTTACTATTACTTTGATCAATGTTACCAAAGTTAACTGAGAAGTTTTGTAGAAGACCTCTGCAACTGAAAATAAAAATCTATGAAAACAGCTATTATAAATGACATTGGGATACAATGGAACATTTGAAACCTGTATCTGTGTAAATTCAAGAGATAGCCACATTGAGAGAAGTCTCTAACCTATACAATATGGGCACAACCACGGAGGCCAGAGTGCTCATTAGCATTCCTTCACTGGTCAGTAGATCTGACTTAGTTTCTCCTCTATGTCTGGCACTATATGAAGTGTGCTTGAAGCTCACAGTTTACAAGTTTGTTATGAGGAATGTGACAATAAAAGATGTGTGTAGAAGATCTAGGAGTCCTGATTAAATGTAATGTTTTTCAAAAGACCTATGAGGCTAGAGACACATGAAGGTGGCTTGACTTTACAAGTCCATTCTTTTGTTTTGTTTAATTTATTTTTTTATGTTGTACTGAGGATTGAACCTAGTGCCTTACACATGCCAGGCAAACGCTCTACCACTGAGCTATAGCCCCAGCCCCTTTACAAGTCTATTCTAAGTCAATCAATAAATTAGCAGAGAGGAGTAGATTTATTCATGATACTTTATGAGTTCTAGATCCTGTCCTTAGATAAGACTGGCTACCTTTAATATATACTTATACTTGTCCACTAGTTAAGATACTTTAAAACTTAAGAAAGAAAGTAAAATGGTTATCATTTTTTGAACATCTATATATGATATTGCAAATTTTCATTTAATCCTTACTACTCCCAGAGATATGCGTTATCAGATATTATTCTCATCTCCATTTAGCTAAGAAGAGAAACAGGAAGACTTTAGTATGTCTGGGACATTTAGGCCTACACTTACTAATATGTAGTCTTCCCCAAAATGTGTTTGTCTTGAAATTCAAATGAATTTCCTCTATGCCAAGGACTATCATGAGTTAGTTTGAATGGCAGCTTTCATCTTACCCTCACCAATTGTTCTCTGAAAGATATGTCTAATCGTCCACTGGATTCTTATTTCTACATTCATCTAAATCATCATTTATTGAGCGAATTTTTGATGAAAAATGAGTTAATTACAGACCAGTAAAAATGCCTCAATTTCATGTCAGATTCTTCTATTTATCTCCATCTCTCCCATTTCCTTTAGAATCCATTAAAAAATCAGTAGAGGGCTGTGAATGTATCTCAGTGGTAGAGCACTTGCCTAATATGCACAAGGCCCAATACCACACATGCACAAAAAAGAAAAAAAATCAGTTGAATTGTTTTCATAATAACAAATGAGCTAAGATGTGGCTCCAGTAGAGTAATGGTTCTAAAGAGAAGAGAGTCACTAGTTCTTCAAAGATCTTGCACCACCCATATTTCCCATGCAGAATCATAATTCCACATACCATCTAAGTCCCTAAACTCCTTCCAACAATGGAAATCTAAATTGTATTTTCAGGAATCCCTGATGTTTGTTTTCCCTTCTTTTAATGACTACTCTTAAGGGGAGAATTTCAAAATGGTCCTAGTTCTATCCACCACCAAAACAAATTGACATGTCAAGTGACATAACATGCTTTTGGCATGAGTACTACTGGCTTTCATTGAACTTATTTAAACATTACTTTCCCCTGTATGCAATAAAGAAATAAATCTTTAAAAATCCATTGCACCTATTATTATTGATGAGGTTATCTATAGCTACACATCTATATGTATCAAAAGCAAAAATAGACTCAGATAAACTTCACAAACAAAAAAATGAGTAAATATTAGATCTTTAAACCTATTAAAAACTTCCCTAATATGCAGTGTTGCAAGTTAGACATTTTAGAAGACACAATAACTGTTTATAACCATACCAGTTTATTAAATGGTCCTAGGTTTAGACAGCATTTTGCTCTAGCTCCTCATAATGTTTGATTTTAAAAGCCTTATGAACTGGAAAAATATCCACCTGACTAGATTCCAACCTAACTGGCTTGAGAGAGATTTATGTTTCACATTACCAAATAACCAGTTAATTGAAAGGATGCTTTAAAAGTCATTTTTTAATATGACCATTTAAACGCTAGGCATCTAAAACAAGCACATTACTGAGTGCACTTTAACATTCTCGGGAATCCAAAGATATGGTCCTAATACATAAACTTATCCCAAATTAAAGAGTGCCCAGTGAATCAATGTGCCTCCTGAATTAGCTATAAACTTCCACCCTGGGCTAATTTGCAGGGTATTAAAGATCTGAAATCTGCTAATATTTATCTTCTGACACATAAGGATGGAAAATTTAAATCAGCTCTATAACAAGCCAATAATTACACAGCAAAGTTGCTTTAAAGCCATTAAACATACACCAACTTTTGTTTAAATTAAATGTTCCTTTGTTCCCATATACTGAGGTAACTTTTATGTCAATAATTAAATATCTTGAGTGTTCTATGTTTGTAGTTTTTAATGTAAAGTATTTTAACTTTTTTTTAGTACTTTATATCTTTAAACGTGTTTTCAACAAAATAATCTCATTGCTTTAACTTTGCAATTATTCCTTATAGTTAAAGAGTAATGATTTACGACAGGAATCCAATCAGTAAGTCACCAAAAGTTCAATAAACACAACTTGACCACCCAAGGGTCAGGCAGGAGGCTCAGTGCTGTGGGATGGGGTGGGGGGAGCTGGGGGACAGGCAGAAGTTTAGACATGGGGAGCCAAGATATGAACATAAACTCCATTCAAAGTAGTAAATGAGCACTATGAGAGTTGAAAGTAGAAAAAAAATTCTGGAGGGGAGGGGTGAGCAATATAGAAAATGTGATACTTGAACAAGTAGAAACTGAAGATGTGAGCCTGTAATTCCAGTGGCTTGGGAAACTGAGGCAGGAGGGTCGCAAGTTTAAAGCCAGCCTCAGCAACTTAGCGAGGCCCTAAGTGACTTAGTGAGACCCTGTCTCTAAATAAAAAATAAATTAATAAGGACTGGGGATGTGCCTCAGTGTTAGTTAAGCACCTCTGGGTTTAATCCCTGGTACAAGAAGGAAGGAACAAGGATCAAAGGAAGGGAAGGAAGGAATTAAAGATGTGATGTTAGAGGTGGTACCAGGAAGGAAGGAAGGAACAAAGGGAGGAATGAAGCAATTAATTGAAGATATGATGCTGGAGGTTGACTAGTGACTCAGGTAGAAAAGACTTCTGACAAATCTATGTAGGAAGCAAAGGGGAGAGAAAGCCTGAAAACATCAAGAGAACATAAGATATCTGGTTAAAGTGGCTTATGTATCACTCCATCCACAAGAGAATTAGGAATGGTTTTTGAGCAAGGTGAAGCCATCATTCAGGGGAAAGTTTACTGAAATGGGTGTGTCAAATCAATTGTATGTCTGTATAGGAGAACAGACACACAATTGTGTTATTAAATTGTTCTTTCCTAGCACTTCATGGTTTCTCTGTCAATGGAGTTTCGTTCATACGGGGAGAGAACCGAGATAAGAAGACTAGTTTAGGGGACCACTATAACAGCTTGGGGAAAGGCTATGAGATGACCTAGGGTGCTGGCAGGAATAGATCAAAAACCAGTCCCAAGATTTTGTGAATAAAGAAGTAACCAGATAATTTCTTCTGATGTGGATGAGTTCAGTGCATCAGCTCCTTGTCCTTTTTTTGTAACTCAGTTTTACAGAGGCAGCAGTTAGTACTTATAGCTGCTGATGAATAATGGACACATTTGTTGCATCTTCCAACGTGACATTGAAACTGATCAACTTAGGTGATGTATGGAATATCATGGGTAGTTAGGCCACCTGAAGACAAAACCTGAGGTTTTTTTATGTTTCTTTAAAATGCCTGCAGAGTATATTCTTTATTTCCATTTTATAGCATTTTTATAATAAATCCAGGGTGGAAAGTGATTAGCACTTTATGTTATAAAATACACATATCAATTTCATGTCTATATTTTAATCAGGTTTTTAACACAGATGTTATTGCTTCTTAATTATACATGAAATTGAATTTATGTATTTTGCTTTGAGACAGTTTATTATAAATTTTCAAATGATCAAATTTAACTATAAAATTCTCTTACTTTAAATTTTTCTATATTTTACAAGTGCTAGTATAATATCCCTAAGTATAATGCTGAGTAAAATAGACTAGGCAAAACAGCATCATTTTACACCACACTAGTATATTATTAATGATTGACATTCCAGAAGATTACACTTCTCAGTGAAAAATTATCCTTTTCCTTTGCTTTTCCCTAACTCAAATTCATGTCATGTTGATCTTTATAGTGAGATCGCCTCATATGACATTATCCCACTCTGCATGTGTTTTAAGTTTCCTTGTATTAAGGATGAAAGGCTTTGGGACCATGTAGTCAAGAGACTCAGTGAATATGGAAAATATTGATAGGCTCACACTCATAAACCACATATTGATGTGACATATAAATATGTTGTCATTCAGGTCAGTGTGTGAGTATAATTCTTTTCAGTGATGATATAGATTATGATCCTTTTAAAACTGTATTTTCCATGCCAAAACCCTAGCAGCATCACTCCCAGTACCATGCAGTTTCCTGCAGGCTTCTGATATTCATTTTGAGTATTTTTACCAGCTTCACACATAGTATGTATGTATCAATGTGTGTATGTAGGGAGAATACGTAAACATGTTTACAATTAGTTATATATTCAATTTCATCTCCTTTGTATTTTATGACCTCTTTTTAGCATAGTATCCATTTCATAAATCCCTGTGTATAGAATACCACCACCATTGCTTACTGTTTGAGGAAGACAATGGAATCCAACATTCTAAGAGAAATGTACTTCCTCATTTTGCATCCAGGGACTGCATAAATTAAGAAGGTTCAGCTGATTCATCCAACAAGTTTGCTTTTCTTTGTTTTGCTTTTTAAGCTTTAAGTGAAAATCTTTACTGGAGTGATCAAACTATTTTTCCTACTTGTTAAAGATATATGTAAATAAGGTCATGGGCCCAGCATGTACTTCCTCTAAAGTTTGTCAAATAGATGTTTTCAGGAAGAGCTCAAGAATAAAATTAAAATCCGAAAGTGTATGTCTGCTTTTGCTATAAATCAAGAAAAAAAAGACTTTTTTTTCTGATTCTTTTCTGGTTCTGAAAAGAAAGGGATTTCTTTAGGGCCAAGGGCAGTGGCTGTGGGTATCAGTCTTTAGTTCCTGTGTCCCTGGGTGGTAATGTCAGTATGACCTATGAATCCTGAAAGCTTTCAAATAGCAGGTAACTTAGGATCTAGAATAGATTGACATTCAATGATGGGACTTACATGCTCTTTCTCCTTTCCCTCCCTGCCTGTATCCATTCTCATTTCAACAGCACTCGCAAACAAAATTACATGATGAATTTTTCACGGCAACATGGGCTCAGGCACTTCTACAACAGAAGACGAAGGTCACTTAGGCGACACCCATGAAGAATCAAAAAGATATTTTTCCTTCCAACATGTGACGTGTTGCTTTCCATTCCTTTAAACCTCTCACCACATCTGATATCAGGAAATATCTGTGAAGGACTTGGTGGTTAACAGAAAGCCCTTCTCCAGACCAAGTGTATACCACTTTCCCACACTGTGAACTAATGACAAGTGACTTATTTGCTCATAAGTAAATGTCTCCATGTTGATGTGTCCGTGAAAATTGTGATCTGTTGTAATATCAGTTACAGTGGCAGTATTGAAAATAAGAAATAGTTTAACTGAAAAAAAAAGTTTAAGCACAAAAATTTAAGAGATTTTATGTTTAAAATGGCATTTAGCACAGTATTTAACATTCTTGGTCACAAAACTATTTAAGTGGACTGTATTTCAGCTTTGTATCATGTTTTATATTATTAAATTATCATTGTTTGTCCTTTTTGTATTCTCTTCTACAGTATAACACATTGAAACTGTATTTACGTGTTATGTTGCAATATTTTGCTGCTGAATTTTGATCTACTTATATTCTGCAGAAAGTTAATTGAAATACCTATTCAAGATAATAGTTGTAAAGATATTGTATCTCCTTTAATATACTCCTTAAAATGTACGTTGATCTAGCATTGTTTTGTGGATGAGAAAAATGCTTGACCTTGAAATATTTTCTACTTAAAAATTGTGTATGAAGACCCTGTCTCCCACAAAGGAATTCCCATTTCCTTGTCTACAGATTTCTTTTTTAAAAAGTGTTCTGTGGCTGATTTACTAACAGTAACTGCCATTTTGTGTCTGTGGTAACAAAGTGATTTGTAAAACAGTGGATGTTTTTTCATTGTGTTCTCTTCGTGGGTTGTTTTTCCTGCGGGTCATATTCACATCTTCTTTGGATGAAGTGCAACCAACACCAGCAAGATTATAATGGCCCCTGTATCCCTGACCTCTCTATTAGAATAACTGAAGGCTGCACTCCAGGGTGAGCCATGCTAAAAGCCCATGCTTAAATAAAAATTATGTCCAAAAGCCATTTGAAGTTCATTTGTCTTAATTCATTTTTAATTAAATTTCATGGAGGATTTGTAAGCCTGGTCAGGTTGGTGCTGAAGTCAAGTATACATATGTTTTTGTTTCATCATTGGTCATAGCAATTACACTTTTATTTTAGGCATTTTTTTCTCTTATTCAGCTTTTTCTAACCACTCTGTAGCTACACTAAGAAAAGCCAATAAAGAATTCTGAAAACGACTTATCTCCCAAGAATTTTCCTAGTGGTTAACACAATGCCTGTCTTACAAGAAGCGCTCTCATACATTCATTCAACAAATATTTATTGAGTGCTTGTGAAGTGCAGGTTCTAGCTAAATGTCAAGGATAAAAATGGTGATTTAGACATTTTCCTCCTTGCTTTTGACATCTGAAAAAATTAAAAGTATGTTAATGCTTTATTGATTTTCAAGAGGATTTTTTAAAATCAAGGAAAAAATTTTAAGTCTCGAGGGTTCAGCCATGGTAAACTTTCTTTCTTTTGACATCAACAATATTGGACCTAAATATACCTCCAATTAATGAATTAGCCATCTTTTGAAGGTAGACTGCATCCCTGGGGTAACAGTACCTTTTGAAACATTTAAATGTGAGAGATGAAACTATGATTTCAGAGGATTTTTCCTACATGGCCCACTTCAGTCATTTTATTTATGTGTTCATTCTTCACATATCTATTATACATAGTCCTTTGGGGGGGATGAGAACACTTAAGATCTCTTAAGCAAATTTCAAACTTACAACCTTATTGCTAACTGCAGTCACATGGCTGTACCTTAGCTCTCCAGAAAGTACTCATCTTGCATAGGAGGAACTTGATTCTCTTGGAGTAACTAATCTCCCTATTTCACTTTGCTCCCATCCCTGGAAACCACCACTCTATTTTCTTATGTGAGTTTGATTATTTTAGATTCCACATTGAAGTGAGATAGCATTTTTGTAAGTCAGTTAATAATAGCATCACAAATATAAAATAGGAATAAATCCAGCTGGGTGCCATGGCACACACCTGTAATCCCAGTGGCTCGGGAGGATGAGGCAGGACAAGAGTTCAAAGCCAGCCTCAGCAAAAGCAAAGCATTAAGCAACTCAGTGGGACCCTATCTCTAAATAAAATACAAAATAGGGCTAGGGATGTGGCTCAGTGGTAGAGTACCCCCGAGTTCAATCCCTGGTAACCAAAAAAAGAGGAAGAAGAAAAGAAAAAAGAAATAGGGGTAAATCTGAGAAATTATGTGAAAACTTCAAAGTATGGCTAAGAGAAATGAAAGAGCTAACTAAATGGAGAGATGTATTGTGATTACAAACTGGCAGTCTTGATATTGTTAACTTGTCAGCTCTCTCCAGATTGACGTAAACATCCATACATTTCCAGTCAAAATCCCACAGGCATTTCTACAGAACTTGACAAACTGATCCTGAGACATAGGGAATTGCAAAGGACCAAGAATAGCCAAGCAACTTTGAAAGAGAAGAATATTGGAGAGCTACTTTCTTTCAAGATTTATTATAAAACTGGTAATCAAGACAATATGGTACAGCTTCTTTCATAAACTTCCTTTCATCAAGACAGACAAATAGAGCAATAAAACAGTGGAGAGTCCAGGAAGATAGGCAAATATATGTGAGCAACTTGCTTTTCTTGATTTTTATCAAAAGTACAAAGGTAATCTAATGGAGAAAGGATAGTCTTTGTTGTTGTTTTTGGAGGGAATATCAGGGATTGAACTCAGGGCACTTAACCACTCAGCCACATCCCCAGCCCTTTTATTATATTTTCTTTTGATACAGGGTCTTGCTAAGTTGCTTTGAGGAAACTCTTAAACAAATGGAGTTGGAATTGGATACACAAATGCATAAGAACGAAATTCTATCTATATCTTAACATCATATACAAAAATTAACTCCAAATGGATCACAGACCAAAATATAAAACCTAAAAATGTGAAATTTGTAGGAAAAAAACATAGGAGAATATTAAGTTGGTTGGCAATATCTTACGTATGCTACCAAAAACGCATAAACTTTCTTTCATAAAACAGCAAATTAGTGGCTTTGGTTTTAGCTAGGTGGCAGGGTGCTTGTCTCGCATATGTGAAGCACCGGGTTTGATTCTCAGCACCGCATATAAATTAAAATAAAATAAAGGCCCATTGACAACTAAAAAATATTTTTTAAAAAATACAGCAAATTAAAATGTTATCAAAATTAAAGTTTGGGGGGGGCTGGAGTTGTGGCTTAGTGGTACAGCAATCGTCTGGCATGTACAAGGCACTGAGTTCAATTCTCAGCACATAAAAATAAATAACTAAAATAAAGATATTAAAACCTTTTTCTCTTTGTAAAACATTGCTAAAATAAGTAGAAGACTAACCACAGACCAGGGAAAATACTTGCAAAATAATATCTGATCAAGGACTTGTATCGAGAATGCATGAGGAATTCTCAAAATTCAAAAATAATGAAACAAACAAACCAGTAAACAAAAAAATAGGGAAATATTTGAACAGATACTTCACTAAAATAAATATAAGGAGGGGAAATAAGCACATGAAATTATGCTCAACATGGTTAATCATGAGGGAAAGACAAATTAAAACCACATTGGGATATCACTGCAAACCTGCTAGTATTGATAAGAGACTAACAATATCAAGTACTGGCAAGGGCTAGAACTCTCTTATACTGTTGACAAGACTGTAAACCATACTGATCATTTTGGAAAACAGTTTGGCAGTGTCTTAAAGAGCTAAGCATATGCCTACTATATGACTTAACTAGTCCATTCATAAATATTACTCAAGAAATGAAAGCATGTAGTCATAGCAGTTTTATTTGTAATGAGTAAAGAAAGGATTATACTAAAGCAATTCATTATTCAAATTAAGAAAATAAAACCAAATCCCTGAAAGCAGTATAGAGATTCCTCAGAAAACTTGGTATGGAACCACCATTTGATCCAGTTATCCCACTCGTCTGTACATACCCAAAGGACTTAAAATCAGAATACTACAGTGATGAAGCCACATAGATGTTTATAGCAGCTCAATTTACTATAGCTAAGCTATGGAACCAACAATGGGGCCCTTCAACAGATGAATGGATAAAGAAAATGTGGTATATATACAACACGGAACATTACTTAGCCATAAAAAAGAATGACTTTATGATTTTCGCCAGTAAATGAATAGATTTGGGAACTATCATGCTAAGTGAAATAAGTCAATCCCAAAAAAATCAAAGGCCAAATTTTCTGTCTGATAGGTAGATGCTAACACACAATAATGGGAGAGGGAAGAATATAAGTTCACTGGATTAGACAAAGGGAAATGAAGAGAAGGGAGTGGGATGGAAATAGAGAAGACAGTAGAAAATGAATCAGACATAACTTTCCAATGTTCATATATGAATATACCACCACTGAAACTTCACATCAGGTACAACCACAAGAATGAGCTCCTGATTAGAATCCGTTATATCCCACGTATGTATAATATGTCAAAATACCATCAACTGGGGCTGGGGTTGTGGATCAGTGGTAGAAGACCTGCCTAGCATGTGTGAGGCACTGGATTTAATCCTTAGCACCTCATAAAAATAAATAAAGGTATTGTGTCAATCTACAATGAAGAATATTTTTAAAAATACCATCTACTATCATGTATATCTAAAAAGAACAATTTTTTAAAAAGACACTGGGGTAATAGAAAATATTTTTAAAAACACAGAGATCCCTGGATATGCCATTACACAAAAATTAATTTCCAGATGGATTAAAGACAAAAATGAAAGAAGGAATACTTCACAACTCTTAGAAGAAAATAATGTGGTCACAAGGAAAGAAGGATTACTTTAACATGATATAAAATACACACATCGTAAGGGGAAAAATGAGGGTAAATTGACCTGAATTTTTAATGGATTAATTTGTAAAACTTCTTTGTAACTGAAGAGACCATAAAATTTAAAAAAAAAAAAAAGGCACAGACTGGGAGGGGAAAAAAAGTCATAATGTATAAAGGACTAGACTCTAGAATATATATATATATATATATATATATATATATATATATATATATATATATATATAATGATGCAATTGGATAAAAGAAGGAAGTTATGGTTTAGAATGTGGTGTCCCCCAAAAGCTCATGTGTGAGACAATGCAAGAAAGTTCAGAGGTAAAATGATTGGCTTATGAGATCCTTAACCTAATCCATGCATTAAACCACTGATAGGGATTAACTGTGTGGGGGGGGGTTGCTCATGAAGTGTTCTTGAGGTTTATGTTTTTTTCTGTAATGAAGGGAGCTCTCTCTCTCTCTCTCTCTCTCTCTCTCTTTGTGGATGTGTAGATGTATGTGTATGTGTCTCTGCTTCCTGGTGGCTACGTCCCGAGCTGCTTTCCTCCACCACTCTCTTCCCCCGTGACCTCTGAAACCACGAGCCACATATACAGTTCTCCCTGTCTAGTTGTTCTTGTCAGGTCTTTTGGTCACAGCAGTGAAAGAGCTGGCTAAAACAAAGACAATGTTTGTCAATGGGCAGAGAATAAAAATAGAAATTCATAGAAGAAAAAACTGGAATGATGAAAAATTTAAAGGTTTTCAGCCTCATTGACAATCAGGCAGATATCATTTAAAACAACAAATAATTTCATATCTAATTAGAGTGGCCAAAATCTAATCATATTGGTGCTGGAAATAAGAACTCTGGTATGTTAACAGGAACTCTCACACAGTGCTCGGTTATATTGTTCTAAAATCTAGATTTTATTATTATTCAGGTATGGTGAGGCCAACAAGGTTAGAAGATGACAGACATTGTAAAGACAGTTTGTCATCCACAGATTTAAGAGGAAAGGATATGCCATGTCACTCAGGGTCACACAGGGGAGCTGCAGAGTTGGTCCTGAGGCAGAAATGAAGAGAAGGCACGGATAGGAACTTTTATTGTAGTAATTTTTTGGAAGAAGAAGATAAACAGAATGAGCAGACTGAGGATTATCTAGTTTGAATAATTCTTAGGAGGCTCTAGGGTCTCTGTTTTGAAGTCAGGTTGTTCTTTTCATTCAGGATTGCTTTTTGTTCTCTGGGATCCTATGTAGTTCCTTACCAATTTTATGATTTTTTTTTTCTATTTCTGTGAAGAATGTCATTAGTATTTTGAAACAGATTGCACTGAATCTCTATAGACTACTTTGGGTAGTATGGACATTTTAATTTCTTCTAATCCATGAACATGGGATATCTTTTCCTTTTGTGTCCACTTTTTTTTTTCAGTGTTTTATACTTATAGAGATCTTTCACTTCCTTGGTTAAATTTATTTCTAGGTATTTTTGAAGCTATTATAAAGTGGGATTTTTTAAAATTTCTTTTTCAGCTAGTTCATTATTGGTGTTTAGAAATGCTTCTGATTTTTAAATGTTGAGTTTGCATCCTTCAATTTTACTGAATTTTTTTTTTTATCAGTTCTAAGTTTTTTGATGAAGTCCTTAGGTTTTTCTGTACATACATAAGATCAGGTCGTCTGCAAACAAGAACAATTTGACTTCCTCTTTCACGGTTTGGATGAACTTTATTTCTTTCTCTTGACTAATTTCTCTAACTAGGATTCCAGTATTATATTGAATAAGAGTGATGAAAGTAGACATTCTTGTCTAGTTCCTTCTCTTAGAGAATACACTTAAGAACATACTGTACAGTTAATACAAACATCTGTAGAGAGCAGTGTAACATCAGTAACATTGGATATATGTACTGATGACCCAGCTATTTCTAGGTAATTATCATGGAAAAATTCCCACGTATGTTGTTTTAGTCAGTTTTTCAAGAACAATTAAAGGAGGAAAGGTTTATTTGGGGGGCTCACTGTTTCAGAGGTGTTAGTCCATAGATGGCCAGTTCCATTCCTCAGGGCTGGAGGTGAGGCAGGACATAATGGCGGAAGAGTGTGGTAGAGGAAATTAGCAAGGAACACGGCACTAGGAAGCAAAGAGAAAACTCTGCTCATTAAGGACAAAATATAAACCTCAAAGGCATGCCCCCAGGGACCCATCTCCTCTAGCCATACCTACCTGCCTACAGTTACCATCAAGTTAATCCCTACCAAGGGATTAATGCACTGATTAGGATAAACCTGTTATAACCCAATCACTTCATTCTTAAACTTTCTTGCAGTGTCTCATACATGAGTATTTGGAGGACACCTAATGTCTAAATCATAACATACATACACAAGGAGATGTGTATAAGAAAATTCACAATAAGCTTTTTTTGCCTCATTATTCTGTTGTTGTTGTTGTTCTAATTAGTTAAACATGACAGTAGAATGCACTTTGACCCATCATACATAAATGGAGTATAACTTCTTTTTCTTCTGGTTGTACATGATGTAGAATCACACTGGCCGTGCAGTCATATATGCACATAGGGTAGTAATGTCCAATTAATTCCTTCTAATATCATTCTTACCCCATAACCTCTTCCCACTCTTACTCCCTTCAGTCTAAACCAAAGTAACTCTATTCTTCCCTAACCAACCCCCTCTATTGTGAATTACCATCTGCATATCAGAGAAGACATTCAGGCTTTGGTTTTTTTAGGACTGGCTTATTTCCCTTAGCATAATATTCTCCAGCTCCATCCATTTACTGGCAAAATGCATCATTTCATTCTTCTTTAAGCCTGATTAATATTCCACTGTGTATATATACCACACTTCTTTTTAATAATTGCAAATAATCAAAAACAAATGTTCACAGGGCATAGCAGCACACACCTGTAATGCCAAGGCTGAGGCAGGAGGATTACAACTTCAAAGCCAGCCTCAGTAAAAGCAAGGCACTAAGAAACTCAGTGAGACCCCTGTCTAAATAAAATGCAAAATAGGGCTGGGGATATGGCTAAGTTGTTGAGTGTCCCTGAGTTCAATTTCCGTTACCCAAACAAACAAACAAAAAATTCAATAAAGTTCATCAACAAGAGAAGGGATACATTGCTTATTTGTATAATATACTGTTATATGATGTGAAGAGTATGCCTATCAACAACAACCAAACAAGTTGTAAAATTACAAATATAATGTGAACCATTTACCAGATCTTTAAACTTGCTAACAAATGCTATGTATTGCTTATTGATACATACATAGTAAAAGTATAAAAACATGTGTGGGAATAAATACAAATTCATGATAGCAGTTATCTCAGGCAGGGGAATAAGATCAGAAGGCATCATGTGGAAGATATCAGCTCTACCTAAAGTGTTTTACTTCTCCTTAAAAGGTCAGAATAAAGTAGCTAAAATGTTAATGTTTAAATGAGTTGTGTGCGCTTACAAAAGAGTTGTGTTAGTCTCCATTCCCATGTGAAGTTCTAAATTATTATAGCCAGAAAAAAAATGTAGAATTTCTCAGGCAGACCCACTAGAGAGATATATGGTAGGAAGAGAGCAATATGTGCAAATCCACAAAACCAGGAACTAGCTTCACTCCTTAAGGGAGCTGTAGATCATTTGGATTTGAGCCGCTTATATTATAAGAAGCAGCTTGAAACTCACAGTCAAGGGCTGTGAGCAGGACAGGGCTGCTGGGGGAGTGAGGAGTGACAGATGGAAATAATTTCTCATATTAATCAAATGCAGCTTTAACCAAGGGGCATTCATTGGAAAGCTGTTGGATGGCTTCGAGCAGATACCTTTCCATTAGCCTTCTCTGGCCAATGTATAGAGAACAGTTGGAATAAGTTAAGAAAAAAAACTGAGAGACTAGAATTAAAAGTAGGTGGGCCTGGGACAAGAGCTGAGGGATCATTTTAAATGCTCTGACAAGTATTTTACTAAAGATTCATATTTCTCAAGAGTCACTGAAAACTGCTCACATACAAAATATATTAGTGAAGATAAAAGTATACTTTTGTTTATTTGATCAGCAGAAAAAAAACAGCTGTCATTAAGAGCATTCCAGTTCAGAAGAGAGGAGGCTTTAATACTGCATTTTCTATCTAATCCTTTGGGTGCTTATTATAAATGAATTTTTACAGTTCTTTTAATCCCACATGAATGTAAATTGATGCTTTTTATACACATAGGAGAGCATGCAGTGATAAGGAGAAGGTCTGTCACTCTCCTGTGAACTTATTATCTATTCCAGTGTCTATACCCACTGTACCAGCTTCATGCCCTAAATATCAGAGGAAGAGAAGTTAAAGCCTGGAAAATATTGTGTGTGTGTGTGTGTGTGTGTGTGTGTGTGTGTGTGTGTGTGTACACTTTGTTTAAAACTGAGCATCATCTTTCCAGTGAAAACAAAAAAGAAAATGTAAAAATGAGCAAAGTAACAATAGAGAATGTCAATTCCAAACAATATCCTACAGGTTCTGCCTCAGTAAACCTAGTGACAGTTAGCTAACTTACACTAGACATTATGGTAGCCCCTTAGTGCTAGTCCCACAGACAGCAGGCATTGTGACAAAGCAGACATTTTTAATGCCTCCACGATCACCTAGCAGAAACTACATAGCTCCCTTAAAGGCTGAAAAAGAAATCCTGTCACTCCTAATGAAATATCCACTGCATTGATATTTTCAGTGATTTGAAGTTGATTTTTTGGTCTTCCTCTAAATGTCCTAACTGTAACAGAATACTAGTATTCTAGTATCTTCTGTGTTTGGAGCTTGGTAAAACAGCAAAAGAAGAAAGTTATCTTTGGGCCCTCTTCCTAAGACACACTCCCATACAACCAGAACCCTGACCAAATCCCTATGCCAAAAAACAGCTTGAATTCCCATCCTGCAGATTAACCATCTCTCAAATGTTTCTAAATTTGATAAAGTGTATAAATCTACAGATCAAAAAATCTCAGCAAGCCAGCGGCTTAGGAAGCAGAGGCAGGCCAGCAAAAGCAAGGTGCTCAGCAACTTAGTGAGACCCTTTCTCTAAATAAAATACAAAATAGGGCTAGAGATGTGGCTCAGTGGTTGAGTGCCCCTGAGTTTAATCCCTGGTACCAAAAAAACAAAAATCTCAGAAAACTTCAGGCAGGATAAACAAACAGAATAAAAACATTTCCAGACACATCATAACTAAATGAATGAAAACTTAGTGAAAAACAGATAATCTGAAAAGAATCTCATTCCCACTCCGGATCTAATGCCAACTCCTCACAGTGCTCTGGATTCAATCCTCTCTTACTTTCTCAGAAAACGTACTATAAAGAACTATGAAGTATGGGCTGGGGATATAGCTCAGTTGGTAGATTGCTTGCCTTGTATGCATAAGGCCCTGGTTCAATCTCCAGCACCACACACACACACACACACACACAAAGTGCTCATTTAAAAAAAAAAAAAAAAAAAAAAAGATCATGCGATCATGTAAAAAAAAAAAAAAAAGGAACTATGAGGTTCTTGACAAATTAACCTGACACCATTTCATAGATCCTAAGTCCGAGACAAAGGACTTTATGACTTACAGAACAGAAGGCAACATGAACTTCATGTTCGAGTTGGCTACCCAGTTCTCCAACATAAGTCCTATGGTAAGTCCTACGGATGGGAAGTGATATAGAGATGAACCCAGATCAATGCTGTACACAGTGGGTTTGTGTCACAGCTGAGGACCCCTGATATTAGGAAACCCCAGTCTTTTAAATGGACCACTAGCAAACATGCCCACTCTTTGCTCTGGAAGGAAATCTTATCCTGAATGGCAAACATATGTGCCCTCTATTCTAAAGGGAGATGTCATCTCTATCTTTCAAGGCTGTTTCTATACAAATATCTTTGAAAAGGCAACCTGGAACAAAGCTCCCACAAAATGTACAGAAATGCCAAAGGTCCATGGAGAATTGTCTCCCAGTACTTACTCTATAGCATCCCTTCTTTCTCCTGTATAATCAACAACGTTTCATAAACTGGATCCTATTTCATCACTGCAAATATCCTCATGCCTCTCCTAGCTAACTCTACTTCAGCACCACACATTCCTTCCCCTTACAAACTCCTTGCAAGTTTCTTTATTATACCTTTATTATGTTTATTTAGTTTTTTTTTTTTTTTTTTGAAATGTGGTGCTGAGGATCGAACCCAGTGTCTCACACGTGCTAGGCAAGTGCTCTACCAATGAGCCACAACCCCAGTCCCGCACATTTAAATTATACAAGTTAGCACCTTCTTCTCCATCTGTTTGATTCTCAATTCACTTCACTGCAACTTCTGTTTTCATCTCTTTATCAAAATAGATCCTGCTCAAGGTTCCCAAGGATCTCAATGTTCTTGTATCAAATAAACATTGGTCAGTCCTCTTCCAATGTCAGAAAAAGAAGTTCTTCTTGACTTTGCTTTGACATAGTTGACCATATCATCCCTCTGGTTACGTTCTCTTCTCTTGCCACGGACATTGAACTTGGTTATGCAATTTGTGCTGTGTCAAGATGCCTGGTCTAGGGTGTGATGGGATCAGAAATGTAGCCTGCAGCTGGACTGACCAATGCCCTAGTGTGGTGCTGAATCTTTCTAGAGAAGGGGAAGCCTAATTCTTTTTGCAATGCCACTGTCTGCTGCCCAAGCCCTGCATCTATAGGAATGCCTCTGCCAGAGGAGATGTCTTTCTTTCTTTCTTTCTTTCCCTTCATACTTGGGATTAAACAGGATTACATCCAATTTTTTTTTTTTTTTTTTTTTGAGCCAGGGTATAGGACTCAAATTTGCCATCCTCTGTCTCAGCTCCCCAAGAGTATGGAATTATAGTTGTGTACCATCTCACCTGCATGGAGATGCCTTTTAAAAACTTGTCATCTAGAGAAGCACTTCTTTCTAATTCTCATAAAATCTAACGATGCCCTTGTCCTTTATGTCCTCTAGCTTTCCTCTTACTGTTCTGTTTACATTTTCCTAGTCTCTCTACTTATTGATAGAAAATTATAACAGTAACCAGGATTTGGCCCTCCTCTGCATCCATCCTGGTCCTTTCCAACCCATTTTCCAAGCAGCAACTAGACTGATCCTCTCACCTCCTGCTTAAACTCCCCAGAGTTCACATTGCTCTTAGGACAGAAAACAAAGTTTTTCATCCTGGCCCCACAGGCTCACCTTCTCTGGCCTGCCTTCCTCTCCAGCTTTATCTTCACTCTGCTCTTTGTGCTCAACCACAGGGGCCTCCTCAGGCTTCCTTCTGCTCCTAAAATGCTAATTCCACCCATGTGGGTTTGCACACAGGCTGGCCCTTGGTTATGCAGTTTGTGCTGTGTCAAGATGCCTGGTCTAGGGTGTGATGGGATCAGAAACGTAGCCTGCAGCTGGACTGACCAATGCCCTGGTGTGGCCACCACACCCCCTCATCTCCATCTAGTTGATGCCTAATTTCAAATACCTCAGGCCTTCTTTATCTGGATTAGGTTTTTATTTAAATGTGCTCATCTTTTTTTTTCTTTTAACACATTTATCCAAGTTTGTAATTATACTTTTATTAGTATGATTATCTTGACAAAATTCTGGCTTCTTGTTTGCTGGGCTATAAAGTCCCCCTAAATAATTTACCATTATATTCTTAGTGCCTGCCACATAGTGTTTTTTTTTTTTTTAAGTGGGGTGGTAATCAGGTATTGAACTCAGAGGCACTTGAACACTGAGCCACACCCCCAGCTCTTTTCATATTTTATTTAGAGACTGGGTCTCTCTGAGTTAATTAATGCCTTCTTTTGTTGAGGCTGGCTTTGAACTCGCAATCCTCCTGCCTCAGCCTCCCAAGCCACTGGGATTACAGGTGTGTGCCACCATGCCCAGCTCACATAGTGTTTTAAAAAGTAACAGTTGTAAAAACAATAAGTAAACATAGAAGCATTCCGCAGGCTGGGGTTGTGGCTCAGTGGTAGAGCACTGGCCTTGCATGTGCAAGACCCTGGATTTGATCCTCAGCACCACATATAAATAAATTAGTGAAATAAAGGCATTGTGTCCAACTACAACTAAAAAATAAGTATTAAAAAATATAAGCATTCCAAAAATTATATTGTTTATTATCATTAGATCCTTGGGCAAATCATCTAATATTGGACTGCTGTTTGTAAAATGAAAGAAATAATATCTACTCATGGAACTACTATGAGAGTTAAGTAATTGCAATTGAATTACATAGAATTACAAGAACATATTTTAATTAATGACAGCTATTCCTGTCAACAAAAATAATGGTTTAAAGTCAAAATACAAATGATAAGTTGAGAGAATATATTTGGAATACACATCACAGATAAAGAGCTGATATCCCTAACATATAAAGATCTTTTAAAATTGAAGACAAAAGGAAACCAAAAATTCTATATAAAGAAAAGGCAGCAGAATACAACAGACACTAGTATGGCAATATGTAAATCAATGGATGTGCAACTGATGTGATTTTGCAATCTGTATACGGGGTAAAAATGGGAGTTCATATCCCACTTGAATCAAAGTGTGAAATATGATATATCAAGAACTATGTAATGTTTTGAACAACCAACAATAAAAATTAATTAAAAAAAGAAAAAAAAAGAACTATGTAATGTTTTGAACAACCAACAATAAAAATTAATTTAAAAAAAGAGCAAAAGACATAAATATACCATTAATAAAACACATAAAAATGGCCCTTAAATATACAAAAGTATGTTCAACTTCACTTATTATAATAGAAATGTAAATAATTAAACCTCATTGAGATAGTAGTTCTTACCCATCAGATTGCAAAATTCAAAAGCTTGACAATAGAAGCTTAGAAAGCTTGTGGAGCACAGACACTCTCATATGTTGCTGTGTAAAATGTTGAAAAGTAAAATGATATAAGTTCTAAGGAAAGGACTATGGTAATAGCTTAAAAAAATCTTTTAATTACTATATACACATTGATCTGGTGACCCAGAAAACAGCAACCTCACTTCTAAGGATTTACCCTAAAGATATACTGCCAAAAATATGAAAATATGCATGTAAAAGGTTCTTAATTGCAGCATCATTTGTAACTGGAAACCACATAAATGTCCAAACATAGGCCAGCTACTATTTCAACACACTATGGAACCACACAATGGAATGTGTATTTGATGGCCCATGCAGCTGTAAAAAACAATGAGGAAGATCTCTGTGAGGTGACATGGAGTACACTCCCTAAGATACTGGTACTTGAAAGAAGTGCCAAAAAAGCATGTAGAGCTTGTCTCATTTTGTATGAGAAAGAAGCTGGGGAAGGATACACATGGATCACTTAGCTTTACCAAAGAAACACAGGAAAGACAAACCAGAAAACTATGAAGTTGTTTACTCAGAGGACTGAGTAGAATGCGTGGAATTCCGGAAGAAATGCACTTCTCCGAGTGTGTTTTTTGTGCAGTTTTCACTTTTTGAATCATATTCATGTTCCACAGGCTTGAAGAGTAGAAGTAAGCCATCAAAGATGGGAAAGAGGGGTAGGGGGGACTAAAACCCAAAGTGAACTCATCCCTGAACTAGAAATAATAGATGTGCCTAACTCACAAAGTTGTGGTAATATGAGTTAACAGATTAAGTGCTTAGAACAGTACTTAGTATAGGTAAATCCTGCACAAGCTAACATTGTTTCTATTATTGTGATTATAATAGGTACCTGAGAGCCCCCCTACCCCAGCTACCCAAGTGTTCTGTAAACCATTTCTACAATGTTGCTACTCAAAAGTTTGGTCCTCCAATAGTGCATCGGCCTCATCCAGTAGCTTGTTGGAGATACCTGTCTCAGGCCCCAGGTCAGACCTACTAAATCAAACTGGGCAATTTTAATGGGGTCTACAGGTGATTCATATGCTAGTTGTTTAAGAAGCATTGAGCTACAGGACATGTATGTGACAAGGTAATCTCAAGTTAGCAAAGGCCAAGTGGCAAATGAAAGATACCAGAAATGCATGCCGAGGAGCTCAACTACTCCTTAGTAATTCTCCCTGTTAGGATTTGTTCAGAGATGTTCAAAAAACTGGAGAAAAGCAAACTCATTTCTTTTTTTTTTTTTTTTTTTTTTTTTATTTGGAAATGACTTCAAAATTTATTCATTTCAAAAGTTACTTGGAAATAATTTCAAAACAAAAGTTGCAAGAATAGCATTTTTTTTTTTTTCGGAACCATTTGAAAACAGATTGTACATATCGTGTCTCTTTACCCCTAAACACTCCAGTTAAGAACAGGGACACACTCTTATATAACCATACAATAATTGTCAAATTCAGAAAACATAATATTGAAACAATACTATTATCTAAATCATGGTCAATATTTCAGTTTCACTAACGTTTGCAAAAATGTTTTTCATAGCTCTCCCCAGTCCCATCCAATCCAGGATCACACATGGCATTTAGTTAATAGTTCTCTTTAGAGTCTTCTGTTGAAAATGGTTTCTCATTCTTTTTGTCTTTCCTGATTTTATTTTTATATTTTATTTTTTTTGCACAGTTTTGGGGATTGAAGTCAGGGGGGCCTCATGTATGCTAAGCAAGTACTCTGCCGCCAAGCTAGACCTTCCGTCCCAGAGTTTTCCTCCTGATTGGAAGTCTAAGGTTTTTCTTTTCTTCTCTCCTCTCTCTCTCTCTCTCTCTCTCTCCCCCCCTCTCTCTCTCTCCGGAGGGGGGGGGAGAAAGAGAGAGAAAGAGAGGACTTTGGACCTCCAGGGCCGTCTTCTGTGTACTGGCTTGATGGTGAAGGCATTAATATATATATAAGCATAGGAAATATATATGTATGTACATATATGTATATGTGTGTGTGTGTATATATATATATATATATATATATATATATATAACACAGCTATTAAAAAAGAAGAAAGAGAAAATAAATTTTATATATATATATATATATATATATATATATATATATATATATATATATATATATTCATGTATTTGTCACCCAGGCAGGCTCCAAACTCATGGGCTCAAGTGATCCTTCTGCCCCAGCCTCCCAAGTGGCTAGGTCTACAGGCACACACCACTGCAACCAGCCAAATACTGTTTTGTTTTGTTTTTTTTGAGAGTATTAGCCAGTTACTAATACCTAATACCTAAACAGAGGGACATTATTTACAGAATGTCCCTCTGTTTAGGTTTGTTTGCTGTTTCTTCATGATTAGAATCAGGATATAAACTTTTGGCAGGAATACTACATAAATGATAAATTATTCTGACTAGACCACCGCAAACTCATTTCTACACAAGCACCTAGATGAAACAGTCGCTTCTGAGCACAGGACACGCAGTGCACTTGAATGCACTTGAATCCCTGAAAACAGTGCCCTCCAGTGGTATACAGAAGGAATTTGTGGCCCCTTCTCTCTGAAATAGAGCACCTGGGGCTGAGTCTGGCCTCTGCTCTCTGCAGGTGAGGTACCCTGCTCATAAGTCATTGGTGTCTCTAGGCGGGGTTTTTGGTTTTAAAAACAGCTGCCAAATACCTAGCTCATCACCTGTGTCACTAGAGTGTACACGCACAGAAATGCACAAAGCAGAAACAAAAAAGTGTTCCTTATGAGCCAGATATAATTTTTGCAAAACGATAAAACCAGAAGAAAGTGTCTGAAATAATTCTCTACCCTCACCTTCCTGGATCCTGGCACTTTGGCAACAGTGCTCTCCTGAATTCCAGCTGTCAGAAACAAAACAGGCTGCTTTGTTCCTTCCTTCCTTCCTCTTTTCTTTCCTCTCTTTTTTCCTTTCCGTTCCTCATCTTCCTTCTGTTTATATTCCTTTCTCCAGAGTAACAGGTTGGTTAATTTACATTAAAAAAACAAAAAAATAAAGGTTTTGTTTTGTTTTGTTTTGTTTTTGCAAATTCTAACTCGAATGCCTGCAAAGTAACCTATCAACCATTGCCTTGTTGCACGATAGTCAGTACTTGTAAGTAAATTCTTAATCAAAGACAGCTCACCAAAGCTTGTTTTAAAGGGGAAAAAAATGCATTTTTTTCCACTGAGTATTTTCTAAGTTTTAGAATGTCCCTATGCTTATATCTCCACAATGACTGTCTTTTTAAATGTTTGAATGTTTTCATTCAAATAGTAAGCAATGGAGCAATGTTTTGCACTTGAATGTTTTGCTCGTTTACTGAGCTTTCTTGAACCTGATCTCTAAATTTGCCTTTTACTTTTCACCCCAAGGCTACACGAATCCCATCTTGAGAAATTCATGGGCGATGAGGGATGAAAGCGGGTCTCGCTCAGTAACTCCTCTTGGCAGTCGACTAAAGTGTTCATTTCCAAGCACATCCTAGAAAGTTCTAGGAGACCACTGGGGAACAGGGGAGCCCAAAGCCCCAGGGTCCGGCGGGGGGCGGCGGTGAAGGCGGGCTCTGGGGCTGGCCTTCGGAGGGGCGGGCTGCGCGCGGTCCCGGCTCCGAGGCGGGGCGGGACGGGCTCGGGTTACCCGGAGCGCTGCTGCGCGCCGCGCCTCCACTGACCGGCCGGCGCCTCCTCCGAGAGCCGCACCGGGAGCCAGCGGCGCGGCGTCCAGGCGGCAGCGGCGGCTCCGCCCAGGGCAGCCCCGGGCAGCGCCGGCCGGTGAGTGTGCGCGGGCGGCCGCGGGTCGGGGGAGCTCGCTAGGGGACCTCGGGCTCTGCGCCCTGGGGGGAACGGGCGCCGAGCGCTGACGCCACCGATGCCCACCCGAACTGGGCTCCAGCGGTCACTGCCTCTCCTAGTGGGTCTGTCCCTCTGCCTCGGGCTTTTCCTTCAGGCCTTTCTCACTCCTCTAAAACTAATAGCCCACAAATTTGACTTGCCCACACCTTGCGGGGATAAAGTCTCAGGGTGTGCTTTCCCTTGCTTTCCCCCAACTGGTTCCTTTACCCTCTGCAGCTGCTGCAGAGATTTTTACTAGACGTTTGCCTCTCGAAGTCCCTTTGGTTCTAACCCAGCTCTTTGCTGTTGGTGTTCCTAATTTCTCATGCGCCCTGACGCTTGCTTCCAAAATATTGTCATACTTCATACTTGCCCTGCTGTGGCCGGAATCGAGTCCCTCTTAGTTCTAGCCTGTTTGTAACAAAATCCAATTTAACAAAAAAAAAAAAAAAACGTTCAGCGATCCCTTTAGCCTTCTGTCTGGAGCCCAGCGCTGCCTCGGGTCGTGTCAGAATGGGTTCTGCTGGCATTTGACTGCCTGTGCAATCCACGGAGGGTAAACTGATTTCGAGACCAGGCCCCTCCTCACATCACACGACACTGCTTGACCCCTTGCTTCGACTAATTTGCTAAAAAAAATTTATGCCCTGAAAGTTGGTATTGGCTTCCCGCCTAAAAATTCATTGCCCTCCTTGTAGCAGGTGCTCTACCATAATAGTGGTCCCAAGTGTTTGAAGATAGCAAAGGCAGTTATCAGGAAACCAGTTTACTTGTATTGATTATGCCTGGTTGGGTACGTACTGGGGACCGGATCCCCAAGGAGACAAGCTGGACATTCTCAGTGAACTTTAAAAAACTGCAAGGATTTACTGCTGTGGAGAAGGCCACCTCCAGATACACTGTGAGGAGGGGGAGATTCTTTTCCTGGTGTGATGAATACTGTGGGCTGATCTAGAGTCTAGAATTTTTAAAAAACTTAATGAAGACTCTTGTCAACAGCAGCAACAAAAATGGAAACGTTTGGAGGGATTGCTGAGATTCTGCTTTATCTTATTTGAAAACTGGGAACAATGTGCATTATATTTAAACGTATTTACTAAAGTTAGCTTAGGGATTAACCCAGAATGAAAATGGAATGGGGTTTGAAATATGCAATAGGAAATGCATGTTTCCTTTTGGAAATGAAATTTGAAAGACCTTTTTAAAATTTTCTTGTGGTGCTGGGAATTGAACTCAGGGCCTTGCACCTACTAGCACTACCTCTGTGCTGCAGCCCTAGCTGAGATACTTTTTGCCAGGTGATCTAATTGCTATAGGGTAGCATTGTTTTGTACCAGAAGGGACAAGAGGGAGGAAAAGGAAATTCAAACTAATTTGCATTAGAAAAAAACTTAGGGTAAAGAATTCCTGGGTAAGGTTGCTATGGCTGATATCTTAAGTGCACTGTTGGAAAGTGTTCTAGTTTGTTAAGTAACACCTGAGGTCCCAGTTCTGTTGCATAGCATTTCTTTTTTCTCTCTCTTTAACTACTCTGAAACTATACAGAGTTACAGGTTCCTCATTAATTTATGAGTGATACCAAAAGAATTTACTCAATCCAGTAAGTATGTGGAGTGCTATCTGTGTAAAAGGCACGTGGCTAAGAACTGAAGATTGAAAGATTGGGGAAATTTCTAATTAAAACAGTGGGCTGATACAGGTTTGTGGCACCAGTTTGATTGAAAATCAAAATCAGTTGAGTTTTCATCTCATTTTCAATGCCTTGCATGTCTTCTGGTGGGTATTTTATTTTATAGTAGCAGCTAGTCTGCATTTTAGTTAATTCCAAAGTAAGCAGTTTTCTCAGAAATATAAATAAGAAGACATCCATTTCTCCTGATGTTTGAATTACCATTAAATTAATAGAGTTTAAATCAACAAGAAAAGTGATGAAATGATGGTTTTCCTTTCTTTTGCTTTCAAACTAGTAAAATCTTATATGAAGGAAGACAGAGTAAACATGGATAACTTTAATCCTCTGGGACCTCCCAAACCATCTTTTATCTAAGTCCATTCTTTTGGAGAATGGACCCAATTTCATTGAATCGTTTAATTCTTCTTTTGGACAGTAGTTCCAGAGGACAATTTCATAAAATCTTTCTTTTTAGGTACCAAGAACGATGAATATTATTATCTACTGCTCAACTCAACCTTTGAAAACCAGTTGTATTGTAGGGGACTTTGAGAGAGTGGACAGGTCTTTTTCAAAATCTAGCAAACAGTAGGGATTTCATCTCCAGAAAAAAAAAAAAATGCACACCTATTCAAAATGTTGTACACCTTCAGAGGATTCCTCATGTCAGGGTTAATAGATCTTGCTTTATAAGAGGGCAGATAGATAGAGGAAAATGAGAATGAAGAGGGATGTGGATAAATCCACAAACTGAGTGTATTATTCTACTTACACATGAAATAAATACCTGACCTCTTGTGTAAGTGTTCTGGATTATTTTTGAAAGACTAAAGACACTTTAATTATATTAATAATTAATTGATATTTAATTGATATTAAAAAGATCAGCTCTTTTTCTTGAATATTATACCATTCTCACTTTTTGTATTTTGTAGTTTAGAGTGCCAGGGATTTAACCAGGGACACTCTACCACTGAGCTGCATCCCCAGCACTTTTTGTTTTTATTTTGAAAGTTTTTGCTAAGATGTCCAGCTGGTCTCAAACTTGTGATCCTCATGCCTCAGCCTCTGGAGTTGCAGGGATGTGCATCACTATACCTAGCTTTATTTTTTAACTTTTCTTGCTTTTCTCAAGAAAAGTGGTTCTAAGGTTTGTTCCCAGTACTAGTATCCTATCTGGGGGAACAGTTTCTCACACATGATTTTCTACCCTTGACTTACTAACTATGGGAATGGTTGAATTAAAAAATCAAGGAGTCCATCTCCCTCAAACCATAGCAGTTCACCTTTAGGAAGATTTATTTGTCTATTTATTTATTCAATTTTTATTTATTTTGTAAGTATTAAAGTCTATGTAAACCACTGTGATAACAGTAGCTGTATCTTGGAGTGGGTTGGAATTAGGAATTAGAAATCAATGAACATTTAGGCATGACTTCTAAGAACAAACCAGCAGTTGCTGTGCTAACTCCCTTTCTTCTTTACCCAGGGGAGGAGTGAGCTGTCCCTTCAACTCTCAGCCCCACTAATCAAGGTTTCACTAAACTGCACTGAGCTCCCAGCTGGGGATTCTGTCCCCTGCCTCTTATACTGCACATTGGATCTGGGTAAGTGAAGGGCCTCCTGGAACTAGTAAAATGAGACAGTGGGACATAGGTAGTGACAAATTTAATCTAGATCAAAGGGATCCTTAAATCTCCAGAGGTGTGATTCATACACCACTATTTGGAAGAAAAATATAAAAGAGAATGCCAAAATCCTCATACCTTAACCTCACCTTTGAACTTAGGTCAGGATCAGCCTAACTGATCCTGATATATAACTTAGATCTATCAACCAGACTTGGCTGACCTTATTCTTGATTGGCAATTTGTGACTGGTAATCAAGTCTAGAATATTATTGGTAGATGTTTATCGGATGTTTAAATTCATGGAGATCATGGCTTTAATCCAGGCCCTTCTAGGCATGGGTAGCTAGGCATATGATCTTGGGCAAGTCAATTAAATTCTTTGGACCTTGGTTTTGCTATGTATAAAAGTAGGCTGGCAGCTGGGCGAGGTGGCGCACACCTGTAATCCCAGTGACTCAGGAGGCTGAGACAGGAGGATTGCAAGTTCAAAGCCAGCCTTAGCAATGGTGAGGCACTAAGCAACTCAGGACACTCCGTCTCTAAAAAAAAGTAGGCTGACATATGGTACCTGTGTTTCTCAGCTACTAGTATGTAGGCCCATTATGTTTTCATCACTTGAAACTTTACTTGGGAAAAAAAAAAGATTTTGATTTAATTGGACTAAGGTAGGCTCAGACATCTTTTAAAAGTTCCTCCAGGAAATAATAATATCCAGTCAAGAATCAGAATCACTGGGTTAAATAATCACAAAGAACCAATTCTGAGATTCTGTAATCTTAGGACAGAAAGGAGACCCAAAAAAAATCTGTTACATATTATCTCACCCTTGCATTACCTACATTCAGGGTAACCAAGCCTGAATTATGCCTTGTAATCAGCAGTCCAGACCAAGACATTTCAGGAGTTCAGGGAAGGGACTGCTCCTTTTCACCACCCAGAGTGTTTTGAGTTTTCAGCTCCTGGTGCATTTTGATGGGCTGAATTGGATGTAACTCTGCCTATCTAAAATGATCCTCTGTTCCAAAAGGCCCCCTGGGACGATTACATCTCTTTTCTAGGTATCCATGCCAGTGTTTAATAACCTCTTGAAATTGTCTCCTAGAAGTGATCTGTGACTTGTTGGGGTAGGGAAGAAAGGTGTCAACAAGGGATAAGGATGATCACCTTGATTGTAGCTGAAATGTGAGCTAAGATCCTCAAACCTTCTCAAGTAATCAGACTATCAAGTTACCAGAACTGGGAGAGGGAAAAAAAAGAGCACATTGTTTACTTACTTGTTCTAGGGACCTAATCTTGTTGTGGTTACATTGAAACCTCTATAGATGCTCATACTTAGAAAACTATTCTTGCTATAAAGATGTAAGTTATTAAAGTGTAAATCCATGATCTTTGTCTTTCCTGCTCTTTGTTTCTCCTTCTACATATCTGAAAATACCTCAAAGGCATGTCAGAGAGAAGGACATGAGTTGACAAAAAATGGGAAGGATTAAGCCAGGGTAAGAGGCACGTGCATTACAGGGAATTATATTGAACTTCTCTTTGGGTTAATCTGCTACATGCTTGTTTTCAAGCTTTCTATGATGCAGGCAGATCATCATATCCTATTTGCTCTGTGTTGGTGAATGTGGGCTTCTGGCCCTTGATTCCCACTTGTTCCCTGCAGTCTTCCATATGCAGTGTGTGGAATGGTAGCTCCAAGGGTGAGCTGGTGGCCCCCACACACTTGATATAATCTAGTGTTCACCAATACCAAGGCCTGACTGAATACTAAATGATATTTTAGTATTAGTATTTGTTGGAGAATACTTTTTTCTGGAGTGGAAAGCTACCAGCAGTGGAGTTCTTTGCCTTTGTATCTCAGAGGAGCTGCCCATCTCTGATTTTAAAAATCCAGTGCATACCTACAGAACCAGCTCAACCTCCACCTTGCCAGCCACCTAGAGCTGGTTTACCCATTGCCATTAAAAGATGCATAAATAAAATTCTAGCATTGCATTGATTTTATGTCTTACTCACTGATCATTGTTCCCAAGATTTTATGGTATTGGCACATGCTGTTTTATTTCACAATTTATTCTTTACCTGCTTCTTAAAATGAATTAAGGTAGGAATAAAGGCACTAAGAAAAGATGGATTTGTCACCATAACCTTAACAAAGATGAAAAATTTGCTAAACTCAAAGACTCATTAATATGTTTACATATAAACATTTGTTCTCCAATGCATCTGACTTTTTTAAATTCTTTAATTGCTTTATTTTTTAAATATATGACAGCAGAATGCATCACAATTCTTATTACACATATAGAACACAATTTTTCATATCTCTGTTTATATATAAAGTGTGTTCACACCAATTCATGTCTTCATGAATTGAATGAAGATGAATGAATTGGATGTGATGTCCATCACATTCCACCATCATTGCTAACACCCTGCCCCCTCCCTTCCCCTCCTACCCCTCTGCCCTATCTAGAGTTCCTCTATTCCTCCCATGCTCCCTCTCCCTACCCCACTATGAGTCAGTCACTTATATCAGAGAAAACATTCACCATTTGTTTTGGGAGGATTGGATAACTTCACTTAGCATTATCTTCTCCGAAGCCATCTATTTACCTGCAAATGCAATAATTTTATTCTCTTTTATTGCCGAGTAATATTCCATTGTGTATATATGCCACATTTTTTAATCCATTCATCTACTGAAGGGCATCTAGGTTGATTCCACTGTTTAGCTATTGTGAATTCTGCTGCTATAAACATTGATATGACTATGTCCCTGTAGTATGCTGTTTTTAAGTCCTTTGGGTATAGACTGAGGAGAGGGATAGCTGGGTCAAATGGTGGTTCCATTCCAAGTTTTCCAAGGAATCTCCATACTGCTTTCTATATTGGCTACACCAATTTGCAGTCCCACCAGCAGTGTATGAGTGTGCCTTTTTCCCCACATCCTCGCCAACACTTATTGTTGTTTGTCTTCATAATAGCTGCCATTCTGACTGGAGTGAGATGGTATCTTAACTTTTTAAGATAGTAAGAATATTCAGGGTTTTGTTGCTCCTTAGGATTATCAGAAGTTAGCTTTTTCAGTCTTAAAAACTATAATATTTAGTTCCTCAAAACAATGAAATGTAAAATAATGAGAAATCATAGAATTTCTTAACTAGTCCCTGTTTTATTGAGCACTCTTAACAACAATCTCCAAAGGTAGCAAGCAGAGTTTTTCAATTCTTCCTCTCTTTCCTTCTGCCTTGATTTACTCATTCATTCAACAAATATTTAATGAATTTTAATGCCATTTTCCTGTAGCTTACATTCTCATGAATGGAGGAGGGAAGATAAAATAAAGAAATAAAATGTAATATAGGTTAGATGATGAAAATGCTAAGGCAAAGCTGGGGAAAAAGCAGTGGTGGACTCGTAATACAATTTTTTAATCAAGGCTCACAGAAAGCTTCCTGTGAGTAAGTGATATGGAGCTAGAACAGAGGTGGTAAAGGAAAAGATTATGAAGCTATCTGGGAGTAGAGTTCCAGACATAGCCCCTGAGTCAGGTGTGCCTAACACAGTCAGACAGCAGCGAGAGAGGTCCCTGTGGCTGGAGCCCAGGGACAAGGTGAGAGGTAAAGGGAAATTTTTTGAAGTCAGCCAAGAAAGGAGCAGTTGTGGGCAGGAGTTTGGGAGGATGCTGAAGAGCATCTAGGGCCTTGTAGTGCCTTGTCAGTGGGATTCTTTTTTTTTTCCTAAGTTCTCAATGGACCTTTATTTGATTTATTTTTTATATGCAGTGCTGAGATTTGAACTCATTGCCTCACACATGCTAGGCAAGTGCCGTACCACTGAGCCCCAGCCCCAGCCTGTCAGTGGGATTCCTAAAAGATGATGTGAAGATAGGGTTTCCTGCTGTTTGATCAAAATAATAGCAGCCCAGTGTTCTGTTCCCTCTGTGTTACTGCCTCTAAGCATTCCCTTAGCTTTTATTTTCCCCCACCATACTGGACTTTTCTCAGTATTTCCTTTGAAGTTCCTTTTCCCCCAGGACTGACTATGGAGTGGGCTCCACTCTCCCTTTTCTTCATTTCTTGTTCCCTGAAGATAAGGCTGGCCCTTCCTGTTTTAAGGAATGTGCTCCTAATTGCTAAAGAATAAAACCCATCAGGTTATTTCATGAGAGAAATTTAATGAATTTGTACAAATCATTCATACTGTAGAACAGACACACAGTAGTTGTGTTGTTGTTGCATTGAGGTTAGCCTCTCTGTTTTGGGTCTGCACATTGTTTCCTTAAAAATCAGTATTCATTTCCACCATTGAAGATTAAAAATGTTTTTGTAAAAGTGTAGTTTAAAGTTATCTTTAAAAACTGGATGTTCTGCCAACTGCCAGGTGTAGTGGTGCATGGCTGTAATCCCAGCAGCTCAGGAGGCTGAGGTAGGAGAATCATTAGTTCAAATCCAGCCTCAGCAACAGCAAGGTTGTTAAGGTGCTAAGCAACTCAGTAAGACCCTGTCTCTAAATAAAACACAAAATAGGGCTTGGGGATGTGGCTCAGTGGTTGAGTGCCCCTGAGTTTAATCACAAGTACCCCTCTCAAAAAAAAAAAAAAAAAAAAAAACACCTGGATGTTCTATATAAAGTTCTAGAATAGGCATAACTAATACATGGTAATAGAAATCAGAACCATGGTTGCCAGAACTGTGGTAGGGATTGACAAGGTAAATTTCTGGGTGATGAGAATTCTACTTATAGAAGCCAGAAAAGCACACACAGTAAGACTCAGAAAACCATATGCAGATCTGTACAATTCACTCTATGTAAATGAACTTCAAGATAAAGAATGTTTTAATTTTTGAGTTAATAGCATTGTTAATTGACAAATCATAATTATATATATTTATGAAGTATGGTATGATGTTTCAATATATCCATACACTATGGAATGATGAAATCAATCTAATTAACCATCACCTCATTTACCTATTTTTTGTATGGTGAGATATTTAAAATTTACTCTTTGTCCTTTTGAAGTACACATTACATTATTATTGGCTGTAGTCAACTTGCTGCACAACAGATCTCAAACCTTATTCCTCCTTTCCAACTGAAACTCTGTATCCTGTGATCAACAACTCCCCATTCTCTCTCCCTTTTCCACCTATCTTCCTGCCTCTGGTAACTGTCATTCTACTCTCTATTTCTGTGAGTTCAGCCTTTTTAGATTCCATATGTAAGTGACATCAGTGGTATTTCTCTTTCTGTGCTTAGGTTATTTCACTTAGCATAATGTTCTTCAGATTAATCATGTTGTCACAAATGACAGGATTTCCTTATTTTAAAGCTGAATAGTATTCCATTGTGTGTATATAGCACATTTTTTCTCTCTATTTATCTGCTGATGGACCTTATGTGGTTTCCATTTCTTCCATTTCATTTTATTGTTTCCATTATAAATAGTGCTACAAGAACACCAGAGGGTAGTATCCCTTCAAAATGTTGATTTCAGTTCCTTTGGATAATGCTCAGAACTACCACTGGGTCATGTGGTAGTTCTAATCATAGTTTTTTGTTTTTTTAAGGAAATTCTATATTGTTTTCCATAATAGCTGTATTCATTTACATTCCTACTGACAGTATTGCAAGATTGACTCTTACCCCCACATTCTCATCAACGCTCATCTTTCTTTTTTATATATATAAAAATAATTCTAACAGATGCAAGGTGACATCTGACTGTGGTTTTAATTTGCATTTCTCTAATAATTAGTGATAATGAACATATATTCATTTACCTATTGGCCATTCATGTGTCTTCTTTTAAGTATCCATTCGGGTCCTAAGCCCATTTTTAAATCATGCTTTTGCTTTTCTTGTTATTGAGTTCTTTGCGTTCTTACAGATTTTAGATATTAACCCCTTATTAGGTATAGGTTTGCAAATATTTTCTCCCATTCTATGGGTTACATTCTCCTGATGTCAGCCTATTTGTCTATTTCTGCTTTTGTTGCCTGTGCTTTCAGGATCATATCCCAAAATATCATCGCCCAGACCAATGTAATGAAATGTAATGAAACTTTTCCATGTATTTTCTTCTAGTACTTCTGTACTATTTTCTTCTAGTACTTCTGGGTCTTAAATTTAAGTCTTTCATCCATTCATTTTTAGTTGCTTTTTTAATTTGGTGTGATAAAAGAATCCAATCGCAGTCTTTTGCATGTAGATAACCAGTTTTCCCAACATCATTTATTGAAAAGACTGTTTAAAGAAAAGATTAAATGGAGGCCTTACTCAATATTCAGCAAGAGCTGAGTAGCACCTGTCTACTTTGGCTTGGCATATGCTTTCTAGATTGGCATAGACTCAACTGGTTCACTTCATGCATTTTCATTAACTACCTGACCCCTCATAGGTGGCATTGATTTGTGTTTCCTTCAGTAGATGCTTGGTGTTTGGGTTTCAGTTATTAATAAGAAGCAAATCCAAAGAGGCCTCATGTATTTCATAGTAGAGAAAATAGACCTGTCCCTTGGTCAATATGTGGGTCATGCTACAAGGCATAATCCTTAATAACTTGAATCAGTTGAGAAACTCACCTGTATTTTCTTCTCAATTTTTGAGAATACTCAAATTCTTAAATTTTGGTCTGTGGATATAACTCCCACTTTGTATACATGTGCATGGTAGTGGGGATTGAATCCAGGACTTTGTACATGTTAGGCAAGCACTCTGCCACTGAGTTATATCCCTAACCCTTTTTAGTTTCTTTTGAGACATAATCTTGCTAAATTGCCCAAACTGGACTTGAATTTGTAATCCTCCTGCCTCAGCCTCCTGAGTAACTGAGATTACAAGTGTGCACCACCACCTCTGGCTCATAATTCCCACTTGTCATTTCAAATGGCAAGGGTCTCCTGTATTTGCAGACTCCTCCTCTAAGAAGATAACAGAAGGTACCTGTTACTTTTGTTATCAGCACTTAACATAGTTTTATAATGTCAGTTACTAAAATAATAGTATCTAATGTGGAAATCCTAGAATATGCAGATAAACAAAAATATAAAAGATCAGTACCTATAATACAGCTCCTGTTTGCCATTTTATGAAAAATGTTTTCAAATATTTCTTCATACATTTATATATTTCATATTAAAAATATACATGATGAATTGTAGCACCTGACTACCCAATTTAAAAATGGACCATAATAACAAATCAGGGGTCAAAGATAACAGAGTAAGCACAAACATTTGTTTTCTCTCTATCCCAGAACTCCATTTAAATGGCTATAAAATCATACAAGAATGGAAAACTCTGAAGAGAATGATATAGGAAAATGTTTAGAAGTAAGTTAGTGATGAAAAAGAACCAAGAATTAGGGCAAGAAAGACCATGGTTAACTAATTAGAACCAATTTAAAAATTTAAATAAATAAATAAATAAGAAAGACCATGGGGTTGCAAGTGATCTTATAAAAAGAACACCAGAGAAGTAATGAACATGAGATTGGCAGAGGCAGATGACATGCATGACCAGCCAGGTCTGAAGGCAGAGAGGTGAATGGAGAGTCTTCCTGGATTAGTTATAGTGAACAAGGGCTTCTGATTGTTGACTATAGGATATAGTTGTGCTTTGATATCCATGAGGATTGGTTCCAACCTCCCCCAATGGATACCAAAATCCATGGATGCCCAAGCTCCTTATATAAAATAGCATAGTATTTGCATACAGCCTACACAATCCTCCCAAATGCTTTAACTAAGCTCTATAGTACTTACAATATCCTCTCCTTTTCTTTCCCAGTTGAGACATTCTGAGCTGTGAAACAGATCTCTCTAGGAAGACACGGATTATAGCCAGGGTTGTAGAACCTCAGAAATACTTGAGAAATCTCTCTTTACTGTGTATCTTTCTAATCTACAGGAGTTATGGTTGCCAGATTTAGCAAAGAAAAATGCAGAATATCCAGTTAAAGTTGAGGTAAACAAAGAATAATTTTTTATGTCACATGTAATATTTGGTACATACTTACACTAAAAATATGTTGCTTATCTAACATGAAAATTCTACCAGACATCATGTACTTTCTCTGAACCCTATGAAGAAAATATGTCCTAATGCTTTCCTGATTCCATCTAATGTTTGAGATCTAAATTGCATTGAGATTTTCTCCTTGATGAAACGGCCTTCAATTAAGGCTGCATTTGCCTCAGACACAGGAGACAGTGAACTGCCCCTCTGCACAGAACTCCCTTTTGCTGTGAGAAGGTAAGCACAGAAGCAAGAGTTGCTTGAGAAACCCAAGCTAAATAATTCCTCTTTGTAATTTTGTATTAAATATTTCAAAGACACACAAGTAAAGATACTGATACAATGCATTGCATACTATTTACATTGTATTCATATTTTTCCTTTTTGTTTGTTTGAGAGGGTAGATAGCTGGGTGGGTGGGTATGAATTTTTGTTTTGCCATCTCCTAAGTCACTGGTTTAGAACCTTGGGTGCACAGTAGCATCACCTGAGAACTTTTTAAACTTTAAATCTCTGCCTGCTTTTTAGACCAAGTAAGTCAGAATCCCTGCCTGTAGAGGTAGGCATCAGTAGTAGTTAAATCTGCCCAAGCCACTCCACTGTGCAGCCAGGGCTGAGAACCAATGCCCTAAGTGAAAATAGCAGACTCAGAGAAACATTTTTACTGCTACAGCATGCCCTTATATTTAAAATTCCTCTTCAAAACTGATTTCATGTACTTCTCAGTATGCTTACTATTTTTACCATATTTATTATTTTATGTTGCATTACTCTATTATGTCATATATTATAAAGATTTTTTAAAAACAATCTAATCTGGCTTTAATTGTGTCATTGATTAATTTGCTTTAAAATCTGTCGTTTGCTTTTGTTTTAAAATGCTGCTTGGTGATTTTCTTGTCTCTTTCATGTCTGTTTCTCTGTCTCTCTTAGGTTATAAACTGGCGGTTCTCCATTCAGATTCCTCACTAGAATCATGTCAGAATGCTTTAAGAAACAATGCCTGTGCCTTGCCTCCTAAAGGCTGTCTAATGAACAGGTGGTGTGTGGAACCTGGCTTTAGTGTTTTAGTGTTCTGAGGAGAGTCCAGTCTAGCCACAGTTGAAAGCCAGCATTTTAAGTGTCAAGTGCCTGTCTCCCTGATCATCTGAATTTCTATAAATATATAATTGTTATATATTATATATATATAATTATATTATGTTATATAATTATAATATGTTATATATTATATATAATTATATATTTATTATTTATATTTATTTTATATAATTTATAATTGTTCTGGTTAATGAAATGAAATGAAATTTGAGGTTCTAGGAGAAAAACAGGGGTGAAAAGTACTCTTCAGATTAATGGGTGTAAATCAGAGATTCCTGATGTTGGGGCTAGCCAAAGAACTCTTGACAATAAAAATAAGGATGTCTAATATTTATTTCTGATGCTGTATTTCAGTGTATTTTAATGGTTTCTAGGAGTGGCCATAAAAGTCAGATGACAGGTGTCCACCCAGTCTTGCTAATCTAAAACAAAAAATGTATAATCTTTATCAGATTCTGTTGCAAAGTCTTTCTTCCCCAGACTATCATTCCTGCCTTGGTTCGTTTATGCTGATAAGACAAAATGCCAAGACTTGAGTCATTTATAAACAATATAAATTTATTTCTCACAGCTCCAGAGGCCAGGCAGTCCAAGATCAAGTTGCCCACTGATGAGGGCCCAGTCTCTCCACCTCCAAGATGGCACCTAATTGCTGCATCACCTGGAGGGGAGGGACACTGTGTCCTCACCTGCCGGAAGGGACAAAAAGGGACAGGATCCCTCCATCAGGCTCTTTTATAAGGCCACCTAATCCCGTTTATGAGGGCCAAGTCCTTCTGGCTCAATCCCCCCATAGGCCACACATCTTCATTGCATAGGCAATTAAGTTTCAACACAAATTTTAGAGATGACAGAAACATTCAAACCACAGCATTTAAATACCATTCTTGGTGGTACTTGGTCACATTGGCTTATAGCATATAATTTTATTTGAGGCTCTTGAATTTTCAGTCTTTTTGGACATATGCATTTATTTTGCATTCTGTTTTGTGGCCAGTTGCACAAGACTGGTTTCACTTTGGTGAAAACCTGACTTTTCACCATGAGGAAGTTTCATGGACATTAGTGACCCAATGCCATAGACGCCACCCAAACCTAACCATGCATTTGTTAGCCCCGGCTCCTCTGCTTTTGACTTCCTTCTGCTGGGACTATTGGGTTGTGCAACTTTTTTTTTTTTAAATAGACATAATACCTTTGTTTTATTTATTTTTATGTGGTGCTAAGGATAGAACCCAATGCCTCACACATGGCTAGGCAAGTGCTTTACCACTGAGCCACAACCCCAGCCCAAGGGTTGTGTGTTTTTTATTATTAATATGTAGTTCAACAGTTAAGACAGGCACAAAGAATCATGTAGCAAACAACAGTTTACTTACCACTCACCACAATAAAATCTTATGTTTGCTCTAATTATGCCAGTTCTTTTTACAATCTAAACATTGCCAATAACAGTTAGTCGGAGCTCTCTGACTATCCCTCCCTAGTCTCATTCCTCTTCTCTCCAGAAGTAACACCATCTGGTCTTACTGTTTACCATTGTCACAAATGCTTTTGTACTTTTGTACTTTTACACACATATATATTTAAATATATACTGCTATAACTTTGTAAGTTTTTTATTGTAATTGCATCCTCTATATATCTATTGTAGCTTACATTTTTATTGAAAATATTTTTTTTTAGTTGTAGATGGACACAAAAACTTTATTTTGTTTATTTTTTTAATGTGGTGCCTCACACATGCAAGGTAAGCACTGTACCACTGAGCCAAAACCCCAGCTCCAAAATTAAGTTTTTGAGATTTATTGATAATGATGTATAGATTCATTTTCTTTCTTTTAACAACTGCATAGCGTTCAATTTATGAATACACCAAAATATATTTTTTATTGTATACAAGTAGACATTTGGGTTTTTACCAATTGTTTACTGTCATGAAACCATGTGAATATTCTTATATGTATCTCCAGGTACACAAATATGTTAGATTTTTATTCCTCAATTATTTATTTTATTCAAATAAGAGATATTCACTATGTAGCAAGGAAAAAATATCAACCATTCTAATAGTCTAACACTTGACAATATTATCACCTTTAAAACAACATTATACTAATGTGCTAAAGTTTTTATTTGTGACCTCACAGGGACTTCCATCATGGAGACATGAACATCCAGTCTGAACCATAGAATAATTTGAGGAGTAATCAAATATAAGCATGGAATTGGGAAAGGAAGCTGATACACCTTCTGGAAATTGGGTATCAATTTAAGTGCAGTCTTACTCTCCATTCTGTTTACTTGACATAAACAGATGGCCAGCGTTGGCCTGCCTTACAGTTCCCCTTAATATGAACTAGAGACAGCATTAGCCACTGAACTTAGGATGAGCTTTTGTTGAAAGTACACTTGTTGCTTTGGGAGGAAATAAATCATGTTTATGTTTGTATTGATTATGACTTTATTCTATTTATTAGTGCCTACTGTATACAGAATAATGTGTTGGGTGCCCTGGATGTCTAAGAAGTCCTCAGAACTTCGGAATACTGTGAGGAAGAGATGCTTAGGAGCAGTAGGACTTTGGCATCTGACATGAAGCTTTAATTTTCTTCCTTAGTGAGTCTCAAGAAATGCTTGTCTCCTGCTGTTAATAAATAATTTTGAAGTACTATGGATCATGCTGAAGAAAATGAAATCCTTGCAGCAACCCAGAGGTACTATGTGGAAAGGCCCATCTTTAGTCATCCAGTCCTCCAGGAAAGACTACACACGAAGGACAAGGTTTCGGATTCCATTGGTGATAAACTGAAACAGGCGTTCACGTAAGTTGTGTTCCAGTCTGCTCCCTTTACTGTATGGTTCCACTGTGAAGTGAAGGGAGAGTGAATCATGAGCACTCCTGATATGCAAAGCCAGCCACAACAGTTCAGTGTTAGACATAGGATTGAACCTGGCCTTCATCATGGATGTCACCATGTTTATTTTACTTTTACAATGCCTTACTTTTGTGTCAGGTTTTACCCAAATGACCCGCTTTCTAATTCTCCACCCACTTCTGAAATATCCACCTCTTCCCTCTGTCTCCCAGAATGTCCAGGCCACTCTGTCTCCCCCCGCCCCCCGCCCGACTCTGACCCTATTTAGCAACACCTTGAATCATCAGTTGTGAATGTTTCTTTCTCACTCATGGATATGAGGAAGAGAAAATGTCATGCTGTGAACTCTGCAGAGATATTTCTTATTTATAACTTTGTTTCTGTCTTTATCTTCACAGCTGTACCCCTAAAAAAATAAGAAATATCATTTATATGTTTCTGCCCATAACTAAATGGTTGCCAGCATATAAATTCAAGGAGTATGTGTTGGGTGATTTGGTCTCAGGCATAAGCACTGGAGTGCTTCAGCTTCCTCAAGGTTAGTAGAATATCTTTCTTTTCTTTTGTTGTTGTTGTTTTTCTTCTTTTGTTTCCCTTGCTATCATCTCCTTGAACAGTTATTTGACCCTTTTCCATCATGATTGCAAATGTATGGTTTTTATCAGATCATTTTTACAACTTTTACTTTCCTAATGGATTTCTTCAGAAACTTTGCCCTTTAAAAGCCGCAGAAGTATTCATAGCAGAAAATGGTGATTCTATTTTGCAAATCAGTAAACTGACTTGGCATTACCTTGCTAAGTCAATCAATCAACATTTTGTTGTGGTTGTTATTAAAGTTTTTGGCTTCTAAGTCCATGCTCTAATTACAAGGGATCATGATATACTATGATTTTATATTTGATATAAGAACTTAAGAAAATATCAATTTATTCATTCCAGGGGCTTGGCATAGGCAAAGGTAATAATGGCTTGAACAGGTTCTAAATTAGCTGGTCAAAAATCCATTACCTTCTAAGCCAGTTTCCCAAAAATTAATTTCTAATGATTTTTCTTCCTTTTTTTTTTTTTTTTTTTTTTGGTACTTGGGATTGAACTGAGGGGTACTTTATTACTGAGCTATATCCCCAGTTCTTGCTATTTTTTATTTTGAGACAAGGTCTTATTGAGTTGCTTAGGGCATTGTTAAGTTGCTGAGACTACCTCGAAGTGAGATCCTCCTGCCTCAGCTTCTCGATTCACTGGGATTATAGGTATACACCACTGTACCTGGCCCCAAAATTAATTTCTAAAAAAAATGCTTCCCCAACAATCAATTATTGAGTTTTAAATTTTCCAAGTGGTTGATTTGCCACATCTATTAAATCTATTGAAATCTTAGACAAGGTAGAGGATAGTTTCCCACACCCATTTGGCACCATCACCTCCCAAAACAGACAGACTCAAAGGCAGGGGCCAGGCGAGGGTAAGGAGAAGATAAAGCCTCAGCATTTGCAATGGCAAACAGAAGCTTACTGACCTTCAGTGGAATGGGACTGACAACTCAGGATGTGCCTCCAGGGAACCTAATAAACTCATACTCAAAAAAATCCTCAGGATTTTGCCTAGTTGGGTTTTCACGGTCATCTCACAAGCTCATTTTTAACCAGTTGGCTTTCTTTCTTCATCTTGGACTAGGGTGATGGCTATAAAAATGGAAACAACTGGGGGCTGGGGCTGTAGCTCAGTGGCCGAGCACTTGCCTTGCACATGTGTGGCACTGGGTTCAATCTTCAGCACCACATAAAAATAAACAAAGATATTGTGTCCATGTATAACTAAAAAATATTTTTTACAAATGGAAACAACTGGAAAACTATGTGATATGTATTCTGTAAGTAAGATCAATAAGACTAGCCATTTAATGAGAATGAGGGAGGAAGGAGTGTCAAGGATAATTTTAAGGTTGCTGGGCTATTGAGTTGGATGAGGGGATAATAAGGAAGAGGAATAGTCAAGATGACTCCCAGGTTTCTTTTACTGAGGGATGGAAGGATGCTTGCAGAATAATAAAAATCACAGGAATGGAATTGAAGGATAAGTTTGAACTTGTGCATTTTAAGATACTTGTGAGATAGACAATTAGATATTTTGAGTTTATATTCAAATGTGACAAACTTAAAAAAAGAGACATGCCTAGAGATGTCACTTTGGGAATCTTTGAAAAATATAGAGCATTTAAACCATGGCAGGAGACAAGGGCACCTAAGGAGAGAATGTGAAGTGAAAAGAGAAGGGAACCAATAATACATTCTGTCCAGCATTAAAGGCCAAATAGAGAAGGAGGACCCAGCAGAAGAGACTGAAAAGAAAAGTATCTGGAACAGAAAGGAAAACCAGGAGCATATGTGATATTTCAAAAAGCAGGAACCTATTTCAATACATGGAATGATCCAGCAGATGCTGCTAAGAGGTATAGATTATCTACAATCAATTTTCTATTGAAAAGTTATTTTTGCCCATCATAAATCAATGAAGACAGATAAATAGGACAAACAAAATGTAAAAAAGATAGAAATCTAAGAGAAAGTAAATTTACTGTGATTGACAAATGATTTAAATATCTGAAAGAATTTTTTGGTTAAGCATGGCAGATCGAATCACTGTTTTGTCTTCATTCAAAATTCTGCTAAAATCTCAGTAAAGGAAGGAGAAGTGGTATGAACCAGCCTGGACAAAGAGAACTGGAGAAAAGACATAGTGGACCTGGGTGGGGGTGGAAATATGTATATAGTATATGGGCAACTGAAAACTGAAGAAAGAAAGCTGAAATCTGAAATTTATGAACCTACCCCACAGAACACTGGGAGTGTGGAGGCTCCAAATATTGTCAAAGCTGAGAGCCAGGCAGAAGGACAAGAGCAAGATAATTGGCTGAATGTCTGTGTTATAAATAGCACATAGGCACTCAGGTGCCCACCCTATGCCATGCAGGGGATGATAAGGTGATGACACCTAGAGCTGTCAGGAGGATTAAATGAAAGTCTGCATGTTCAGCTGTGAGCCAACAAAGGCTCTTCCCTCACCCTGCTCAGCTCCAAAGTGCCTGCAAGAAAGACATAGCCAAAGGCAGATGGGGAACTGTCCCCAGAGGAAAGACAGAGTGACAGCTGGAGGACCCCCAATGAAGAGATTGTCTGGCCACCCAATTGCACTGCAATAAAACCCATTGGTAAACAAAGCAAGCCAATACGTATTAAGCTTCCAGAAAGACCAAACCATACAGAGAAGAAATTCATCAGAAACAGAAATGATGGAGAGGACAAAATTAAGAAATTTAAAACTATTTATTTATCGTTAAAGAAATATAAAAGCATGTTGAATCCATGAGACAAGAACAGGAGTCTATTTTTAAAAAGCATCAGATAATAAAAATGAGCTCATAGAAACTAAAAATATGATATCTAGAATAAAACATTTAAATTGGAGGATAAAGAAAAGGAAATATCTTGGCAGTAGAGATAAAAGATAAATCATTGAAACAAGTTTTTTAAAAAAATAAATATCAGAGAATCAAGCCTAATGTTCTATCATGTCTAATAGGACTTACAGAAAGAAAGTAGGGTGAAATAAAAAGGGAAGAAATTATCAAAGAACAATTCCCAAAATTGAAGTACATGAGTTTTCAGACTGAGAGAAATCATTAAGTACCCTGCAGACAAAAAATGAAAAATAATTTAAAACAAGGCACATCACAGCAAAACATCTGAATACCAGGGATAAAAAGAAGAAAGCATCACTTTCTATAAAAGGGACGGAAACCCATGCAATTATGATATAAGTAATGAGAAACTGAAACATAGATAATAGAATAGAAAGTTAATAGTTTATATCTAAAACTGATAAACTGGGAAATAATAATATAAGCATTTTACTTAAAACAAGGTTTGTCAATCCTGTCCCTTTTACATATTGTGGGAACTATCCTGTAAATTATAGGATGATTGATAGCTTCGCTATCTAACCCTATATGGTAGCAGAATTCCTCATCATGATAAACAAAATATCTCCAGACTTTGCCATATGTCATTGGTGGTGGTGATTGGTGGGGGGCACCAAAAGCACTCTCCAATGAGAGCTGCTAATTTAGGAAAATGAAGAAAAATAGCAGAAAAAGAGGATAGAGTTGGAAGTGATTGCTAGCCTGAGCGACACCTGGAGGGAGAGTAGTTCTTTGTTGTTGTTGTTTTGTTTAGTTTTTTTTCAAAATATAACAGTGCATTAAGTGAGTTTTCTAGTTGCCCTAGAAATTCAACTGAGCTCCCAAAGCTACAAAAAAGGGTGTTTACTGGCTACTCATTGGAGGGATGCCAGACCATCTATGCAAAACTATGAGTGAATGACATCCAAACTCTTTTATTCTGCAACAGAATATATGAGGAGAAGAGGAGACTAATATAAGATGGGAATGAGAAATTTCTAAAGACCCTATATATTTCCCTTCCACCTAAAAGCAAGAAAGAAGGATGACAAGAGTGCTACTCAGAGCATTGGACAGTGTCCCCGGAGTTTGTGGAAACTGCTTCCTAATCCTACTTGAAAAATATCTAACTTCTCTAAAAAATAGTCTCTTTTTTAAAAATCTGGAAATTAACCTACACATGGACATTTCTAGAAACTTTATTCATAATTGCCAAACCTTGCAAGTAACCAAGATGTAATCTCTTTTAGTAGACTAATAGGTAAATAAACAGGTACATCCAGATAATGGAATATTATTCACCACCAAAATGATATGAGCTATCAAGCCACAAAAAGAATGGAGAAAGCTTAAATGTGTATTTCTAAGTGAAAGAAGTCAATCTGACATAGCTACATACAGTGTGATCCCAGCCACGTGACATTCTGGAAGAGGCTAAACCATGAAGACAGTAAAAAGATCAGTGGTGCCAGGGATTTATGAGGAAGGAGGGATAAATAGGCAGAGCACAGAAGATTTTTAGGTCAATGAAACCATTGTGCGTTATACTACAGTGTTGGATACATGTCATGACATATTTGTATAGAATGTACAACACCAAGAGTGAACCCTAATATCAGCTTTGAGTATAACAATGCTTCAGTATAAGTTTGTCATTTGTCACAAGTGTACCACTCTGACGGGGGATATTGGTGGTGGGGAAAGCTATGCCTGTGTAGGAATGGGGGAAGTCTCTGAGCATTCCATTCAATTTGTTATGGATCTAAAGCTTCTCTAACAAATAAGTTCATTTTTTTTTTTTAAGAAAAAAAAAAGAGTCACAGGTAAAAGATGGTGTGAAGTCCCTGGGACAGCAGAATGAAGAGAGAGGGAGCCTTCTGGTAGATATGACCTGTACTGCTAAAGTTTCTGGGGGTCAAGGGCCAAGCTTTCCCATTGAAAAACTGGGGACCCTGGAGGGTAACCCAGCTTAAATTCTTTCAAGGTGCTGCCCAAGAAGCCCGCCCACAGGATGAGCAAATGCCAGCACAAAGAACCTGGATGACTATGTCTTAGGGAGCCAGGGGAGGAATCCAAGGGTCAGGTGGAGGGGCATCATATAGGCCAGGGAATGGAACAGTGGGTTCCTAATAGCAAAGGGATCTCCACAAACCCACAAAAATTGCCCACTAGAAAAAGAGCTGACATTTGTGCATCAACACCAGACTACAACTGCACCCATCAAGTCAAATAAGATTTTTTTCCCCTGCTTTTTTCTAATATGTGAAAGAATAAAGCAGAAAACATCCTCCTAATGGCAAAGCAGAGATGACAAGGAAAACTGTCTCAGCCCTGACTCCGTAGGTACAGAATTTCATGCAGGATTGGGGTGGAAGGGTGGGCAGGTAAGACACATCAGCTTCCATTAAGATGCTCATCAGATAGAACCAAGAGAAAAGTCCATACGGCCCCTTGTTTTCTAATGGTCTCCCCATTTCTCTGGCTCTCAACCCCACAGGCTTAGCCTTCGCAATGCTGGCAGCTGTGCCTCCGGTGTTTGGCCTGTATTCTTCATTTTATCCTGTTATCATGTACTGTTTTCTTGGAACCTCCAGACATATATCCATAGGTAAAAGCTTACACTTGACATTCTACTACCTTTCTTTTTTGGGTTTCCAAGCTTTGCAATGTGCCAAGGAAATAGTGTCATAGAACATCCACTTCATAGTAACCCTTAATACTGAATATACAACAGGTGCTTTAAAAAATAGTCTCCTCCCAAGATTTCTAGGATTAAAAAGTTTTCTTTTTGTCTTGGGAAAATTAAAAAGGACAAGTTTCTTGTATAAAAGAGCAATTGTTGAAACCTGTGAAATGAAGTAAATGCTTTATTTCCTAATACAATTTGCTTGGGTCTGGTTTTCCTTCTTTATGTTAATAGTGGTATTTTGAGCTCATAATGGCTATGCATGTATATCAGTTTCATCATATTTTAGGCTCTGAGTTGTACATGTTTTCTCTTTAATGTGTTTAAGATCAGATGTATGTAAATTTCATCAGAGTAGTGATGGTCCTTAAGACCACCACAGTGTTTTAGATATCTATTATAGGGGTGAGAAATGCTCCCAAAATTTAGCAGCTTATATTTTGTTTTTAAAAATAAAAGTTTTAAGAATAAATTTAATACTTAAAGAATACATAAACAGAAAGCATGAAAAACAATGATTTTATTACCTCTCACAGTTCCTCTGTGTCAGGACCTGGGAAGAGGTTGTCTGGGTAATTCCTTCTCACTCCCTTCTTCCTTCCTGTCTACTCCCTTTCGTCCCATCTCCTGCATGTAGTCCTAGGAGTTCTCCATGTAGCCTGGTGGCCCAGGCTCCAGCATAAGTTTGACAGCTCTGAGGTGGAATTGGTATCACCTTTTATCACCTAGCTTCCAAAGTCACACAGTGTGATTGCTGCTGTATTCTGTCTGTTACTAGTAAGTCATAAGGCCACCCAGCTTCAAGGGAAGGGCAACTAAACTCCACCTCTTGGCTGGGAATTATCAAGGTACTGGAAGAGCCTGTGGGATGGGAGATATTGTTGTGGTCACATTTGGAAGCACAGTTTGCACACACACCAGGCGCAGGTTGCTACAGCAGGTCAGGGAAGTCTTTGTTTAAGGATGACTAATTGACCTCACCTGTGTCTCTTGACATACTGGCAATAATCACATCAGATGCCCTGGAGAGATTTTTCATGTACCCCTGAATAAGGATCATATATGCTCATCACACCTGATACACTGAACAATTTCCTAAAGCCCCTGACAATGGTCATTCATGTTTCATCATTTCAGGTCCTTTTGCTGTTATTAGCTTGATGATTGGTGGTGTGGCTGTTCGATTAGTACCAGATGATATAGTCATTCCAGGAGGAGTCAATGCAACCAATGGTACAGAAGCCAGAGATGCCTTGAGAGTAAAAGTTGCCATGTCTGTGACCTTACTTTCAGGAATCATTCAGGTGAGACTAGAAAACGGGGAACTGGGCTCTGACTTGTTCATCTAGTATATGTTGAACCCTCTTGGCTACTTCCTAGTAAGGAAAAGAAACCATGCAGTAGGGAAAATCTTACTAGGATAAACTTACTATGTGGTGGAATGATCTTACTACGTGGTGGGCAGGGCCAACCAGTAAAACTCTAGAACTCAGGGTTTATAGAGTTCAGAAATGCTAATCCAACTGCATGCCTTATTGACATCGGGCTTTGACTGGGGACTTTAGAGGTCCCCAAAGCAAGACAAATTTGAAATAAGAGATTCATATAGAGAAGAGGACATCCCTTGTCTGCTTGGAAGGAATAACTGCGATGCATGACTAAGCATGTCCCTAGTTCAGTAGACAGGGAAAGCACTGTGACCACTGCCCCTTGGGGCTCCAAGCCACTCCACACCTCCCCTGGTTTTCTCTATAACCAGTGATTGATTTGTTGGCTACTGAACTGCTGCAGTTGCAAGTTTGAAATCACAGAAAGTATTCCAGAAAGAATTTTTACGTTTCTGTTGATCATAACTTCCTAACCTATCATGTGATTTCTTTCTTTCTTTGTCTTTAAAAAAAACAAAACAACAACAACATAGTTTTGCCTAGGTGTCTGTAGGTTTGGATTTGTGGCCATATACCTCACAGAGCCTCTGGTCCGGGGGTTTACCACTGCGGCAGCTGTGCATGTCTTCACATCCATGTTAAAATACCTGTTTGGGGTGAAAACAAAGCGGTACAGTGGCATCTTTTCAGTGGTGTATGTAAGTAAACAACTTCTGATTTGGTGGTACTGGTTTTCCTTCTTTATTTTTCTTCCTTATCTTTTATCTTCAAGGTTTCTTTTTCTTTTTTTTTTAATTTTTATTATTTTTTTTTATTTTCAAGGATTTCCATAAAAGGAAGAAGACTTAGACATTTTGAGGCTTTCTTTTTTAAAAATATTTTTAGTTGTCAATGGACCTTTATTTTTTTTTAATTAGTTTATATGTGGTGCTGAGAATCGAACCCAGTGCCTCACACATGCTAGGAAAGCGGTCTACCACCAAGCCATAACCCCAGGCCTATTTTGAGGCTTTCTGAGAATAGTGCCACAAAGAGAACTAAACCCTAAAATCCTATTTTATTGATAGTAATCCTTTCTACATCACAGATAATTTTGTGTTAGGTCTTTATTTGGTAACTATATGATTATTCTAATTAAGTGAAGAGAGAGTTTTTTCTTAATCACAAATTTTGTTCTTTTTAGACTAACAAATAATTTAAAGACATAATGGGAAAACCTCTCTCTCAAAAATTGCTAACTCATGCAATGCAGCTAAAAAAAAAAGAAGGATATAAAAGATTTAATGAACATAGTTAACCAGTTTAATATGATAAAGTATGCATAGACTCTATACAATTCAGAGAAATCATTTGCAATTACATGGGGAGCAATGGTAATAACTGTCCATGTTGAAATTGATTATACAAAACTGATTAAAAATTCTGAAACTTCAACATTTTTTCACAGAGTAAAATATAACTAGAAATCAATAACTAAATATAGTTTTTAAAGCCCGATGTATTTGAATGCCAATAATGACATTTCTAAATGACCCATGGATAAAGAGGAAACTAGGAAATTATTAGAACCAATTGACAGTAGAAGTCCTAGATATTAAACCTTAAGAAATGCTGCTACAGCCTTTGTAGATTTATCTGCCAGGCACTGAGATAAAACAGCCAAGCTGGGTGCGGTGGCGCATACCTATAATCCTAGCATCTCAGGAAGCTGAAGCAGGAGGATCCAAAGTTCAAAGCCACTTTATCAAATATAAGATAGTTGTAGTTTTGTGGATTGGTTTCTGTGTCCTCTATTCTGTACCATTGGTCCACCTGCCTGTTTTGGTACCAGTACCATGCTGTTTTTGTTACTATTGCTCTGTAGTATAGTTTGAAGTCTTGTATAGCTATACCGCCTGATTCACATTTCCTGCTTAGAATTGTTTTTGCTATTCTGGGTCTTTTATTTTTCCATATGAATTTCATGATTGCTTTCTCTATTTCTACAAGAAATGCCGTTGGGATTTTGATTGGCATTGCATTAAACCTATAGAGAACTTTTGGTAATATCGCCATTTTGATGATGTTACTTCTACCTATCCATGAACAAGGTATATTTTTCCATCTTCTAAGATCTTCTTCTATTTCTCTCTTTAGGGTTCTGTAGTTTTCATTGTATAAGTCTTTCACCTCTTTTGTTAGGTTGATTCCCAAGTATTTTATTTTCTTTGAGGATATTGTGAATGGGGTGGTTGTCCTCATTTCCATTTCAGAGGATTTGTTGCTGATATACAGGAATGCCTTTGATTTATGCGTGTTGATTTTATAGCCTGCCACTTTGCTGAATTCATTTATTAGCTCTAATAGTTTCTTTGTAGACCCTTTTGGGTCTGCTAGGTATAGAATCATGTCATCTGCAAATAGTGATAATTTGAGTTCTTCTTTTCCTATTTTTATGCCTTGAATTTCTTTCGTCTGTCTAATTGCTCTGGCCAGTGATTCGAGAACTATGTTGAACAGAAGTGGTGAGAGAGGGCATCCCTGTCTTGTTCCAGATTTTAGAGGGAATGCCTTCAGTTTTTCTCCATTCAGAATGATGCTAGCCTGAGGCTTAGCATAGATTGCTTTTACAATGTTGAGGTATGTTCCTGTTATCCCTAGTTTTTCTAGAGTTTTGAACATAAAGGGATGCTGTACTTTGTCGAATGCTTTTTCCGCATCTATCGAGATGACCATATGGTTCTTATTTTTAAGCCTGTTGATGTGGTGAATAACATTTATTGATTTCCGTATATTGAACCAACCTTGCATCCCAGGGATAAATCCTACCTGATCATGGTGCACATTTTTTTTGATATGTTTTTGTATCCGGTTCGCCAGAAGTTTATTGAGGATTTTTGCATCTAGGTTCATTAGAGATATTGGTCTGTAGTTTTCTTTCTTTGAAGTGTCTTTGTCTGGTTTAGGAATCAGGGTGATGTTGGCCTCACAGAATGAATTTGGAAGTTCTCCCTCTTTTTCTATTTCCTGAAATAGCTTGAAAAGTATTGGTGTTAATTCCTCTTTAAAGGTTTTGAAAAACTCTGCTGTATACCCATCCAGTCCTGGGCTTTTCTTAGTTGGTAGTCTTTTGATGGTATCTTCTATTTCCTCAATTGATATTGGTCTGTTTAGGTTGTCAATATCCTCCTGACTCAATCTGGGCAAATCATATGACTTAAGAAATTTATCGATGCCTTCACTATCTTCTATTTTATTGGAGTATAAGGATTCAAAATAATTTCTGATAATCTTCTGTATTTCTGAAGTGTCTGTTGTGATATTGCCTTTTTCATCCCGTATGCTGGTAATTTGAGTTCTCTCTCTTCTTCTCTTTGTTAGCGTGGCTAAGGGTCTGTCGATTTTATTTATTTTTTCAAAGAACCAACTTTTAGTTTTGTCAATTTTTTCAATTGTTTCTTTCGTTTCGATTTCATTAATTTCAGCTCTGATTTTAATTATTTCTTGTCTTCTACTTCTTTTGCTGTTGTTTTGCTCTTCTTTTTCTAGGATTTTGAGTTGAAGTATTAGATCATTTATTTGTTGGTTTTTTCTTTTTTTAAGGAATGAACTCCAAGCAATAAATTTTCCTCTTAGAACTGCTTTCAATGTGTCCCATAGATTCCGATATGTTGTGTCTGTGTTTTCATTTATCTCTAAGAATTTTTTAATTTCCTCCTTGATGTCTTCTATAACCCATTGATCATTCAGTAACCTATTGTTCATTCTCCAAGTGATGCATGATTTTTCCTTACTTCTTTTATCGTTGATTTTCAATTTCATTCCATTATGATCAGATAATATGCATGGTATTATCTCTACTCCTTTATATTGTCTAAGAGTTGCCCTGTGACATAATATATGATCTATTTTTGAGAAGGATCCATGTGCTGCTGAGAAAAAAGTGTAACTGCTTGATGTTGGGTGGTATATTCTATATATGTAGATGATATGATTGTCTATGTTGAAAATCCTTTCTTATCCTATTAAAGAGCATATCTTTTCCTGCTACTTAATTTTAACTTTTCAGTATCTTTATGTTTATGTATGTCTTTTTTTTTACAAACTTAAACCTAGATATTGTTGTTCACAGTCTACCAAAAGTTATTGTAATTAACAGGAGCAATTACTACATTTTACACTGATTAATACTAATATTCGTTTTCATTCCCCTTGTTTTATTCTATCTGGGCTCCTTTCTGCAGTCTGTTTCTTCCTTTCTTGCTCTCTTTTGTATTGACTCAGTTCTCTTCTTTATTCTACTTCTTCACTTTCCTAGCTTGATAGTTATACACTACCTTTTAGTTTTTATTGTTTATTGTTTGTTAAACACAATAAATCCTGAAGTTACTTTTTAGATTCTATGCTACCCAAATAACATAAAGATTTTAGAACATTTTAACTCTGATTATTCTCTCCTGAATTAAATACCTTTTATGCCAAAAAAAATAAATAAATAAATAAAGGCATTGTGTTGTGTCCATCTACACCAAAAAATAAATATTCTTTAAAAAAAAAAAAAAAAAACAAAGTTCAAAGCCAGCCTCAGCAGCAGCAAAGTGCTAAGCAACTCTGTGAGACCCTGTCCCAAATAAAATACAAAATAGGGCTGGGGATGTGGCTCATTGGTCAAGTACCCCTGAGTTCAATCTCTGGTATCCACCCCCCCCCCAAAAAAAAACAATGAACCAAGCAAATACAGCCCTTGTCCTTTGGAACTTACAGTCTAAGGGGAAGATAATTGGTAAATTGTGAATTGCACAAATATGTAAGTAATTACAAATTTTGTTAAGTACTACAAAGAAAAGGTGCATATTGTTCTAAAAGTTGAATAGGGAGACAGGAAAGTCACTCTGAAGTGACATTTAAATTTGAGTCCTTGACTGATTAGAATGGAACTATAAGAATATACCCTAAATAGTTAAACTGTTTTTCTGGTAATAACTAGTAACATGCTTCTTACTCAGATTTTTCAAAATGGCTTGTGAGAAAAAGAAAATACAAAATACAAGCATATCTGAGTTTGTTCTAGGCATTGATGGGAAAGGGTGCATGGCCTGGGCTTGGAAGGGGTCTTCTTTGTTGGATTTAGATGAGAACTGACTATATTCGGGGTACCTAGACTGTAGCTGTGGGATATAACCCAGTGCCTTTCTTCTCTAACTCTCTTGGGCTCCATTCCAAACTTCTTTACAGTCCACCTAACTTCTCTTTCATCTGCTAACAGTAGTTTCTCCCTCTTTAAACTAAAAGCTTTTCTTTTGATTACCTTTAGAATATTTTGCTGATATCAACCCTTAATTCTTTTCTAATGCACACAGTTCAGCCTCAGGGTTGTTTTTCTAAATTTATAATAATACATTGAGACAGCAGCATACTACAAAACACTATAAGAAACTTGAATAAGAATTACAATTATAAAATTGTATGACTGGATCAAAATGCCAGTGGATGCTACAAAGAAATTATAGCCAGAGGAAATTTTTTTTTTTTTTCTGTGATGCTGGGGATCAAACCCAGGGTCTTGTACTTGCTAAGCACATTTTCTACCACTAAGCTACACTCCAGCTCTGAGAACTTTTAACTAGAAATGCCCAACAATAGGATGGCTAATCAGGAACTATTTTTTCTTTAACTTTTTTTTTTTTTTTTTTGTAGTGCTAGGAATAGAACTAGAGAATGCTTAGCATATGCTCTATCACTAAGCTATATCCTTGGCCTTCCTTTCTTTCCCCCCACCCCCTTTCTTTCTGAGCTCATCTGAGACTTTTTTTTATTGTGGTAAATATATATAATAAAATTTACCACTTTATTTTTTAAAGTATGCAGTTCAGTGACATTAGTGCATTTTTTACAGTATTGTGCAGTCATGACCAATACCCATTTCCAGAACCTTCTCATCATCCCAAACAGAAACTCCACATCCATTAGACAACACCTACCTCCCCCTCCACCCAGCCTCGGGTGACTCCTCTACCTCTGTCTCTGTAAATCGCCTCTTCTAGGTAACTTGTATGTGTTGAGTCACTAAATACAGGGGCCGTTTCTTGGTATAAACTCCAGTGTTCACTGTGTTACAGAGTACAGTTGCTGTGTTGCAGAATGTTAAAAACCTCAACGTGTGTTCCCTAGGCGTCGGGCTGATGGTTTTTGGTTTGCTGTTGGGTGGAAAGGAGTTTAATGAGAGATTTAAAGAGAAACTGCCGGCACCCATTCCTTTAGAGTTCTTTGCGGTAAGTTCACCCGAGGAGATGATCTATTCAACTTCTACAACGCAAACTCTGTGAGGGATTTTGAAGTGGATGAAAGAGGAGCAGAGAGAGTATATTTTTTCTCTTAGTTCTGTCAAAATAGATAACAAAAAGTAGAAAGAAAAAGCATTAAAATGTAAACATATATGAGTTTTAAATATAGATGAAGACCATAAATACAAATTTTAGCTTTAATTATCTCTGAGTTATGGGAGTTTGGAGGATCTGTTTTCCTCAAATTGTTTGTGATCTAATTGTTTTTTAATGAGTATATATTGCTCACATAATCAGAGAAAGATAAAGTTGTCTGCACTTTCAAAATAGTATAAAACAAAAGTTCCCAAATTTTCTTAGCTACCTGGCACTCCTGAGCCAAAGAAGCACCTCACGGTTCCATTTAAGAAGTAGTTAGATCCAAACACCTTAATACATATTTATGACTAACAGATTTGTTAGCTTTTTGTAAAAATATACACACAAATTGGAATAAAAAAAATATGTTCTTGAATAACTACAGTTATTTATTCATGGATGTGTACACCTGTTGAGCACTGTACAAATCCTCAGACCTTGGAAACTGATTGGACAAAATCACCTTCATTTCCTGTTCACATGGATTTTTTTTTAAATCATAGCAACCACTGAACACCCAGCTTGCAAAGACAGTTTTACCAAAAGGAACATACTATGAACAATGTTCAAACTATGAGCTTCCTTCAATTAGAAGTCGACACAGTGTCCAACAGATACAAAAAGAAGTGTTATAAAATAGAATGCAAAGCTCAAAAGAATGTTTTTATAATAAAAAATATTTTACTTTTTGTTTAAAGGGGATCCTAAAGTTTGGGGATAGATAACCCAAACTTTCTATTTTCTTTGTTCTGTGGATAGCTTTGATAAGAAGGTGAAAAGGCATGGATTAAGTTATGATTGAAAGACATTTCAGTGACAGAATTTTGGCAAACCATTTTCCTGGAAAACAAAGGAGTCTCTAAAGGGTATCTGGGAAGTGGACAGAGCTAGTTAGTAACCCAGGCAGGAAAGGCAACCTTCACTGCTCACTCAGTAAGTGGGGCTTTCCTGCCTTATTTCCCATTCAAAGGGGCTTAGAATCTCTTGCTGGACTCCCAAGTGGAAACAGGGACTTACATGTCCACTCCCAGAGAGAGAAGGGGTTCTAAAATTGCAAAAGATAGTCTAATTCCTCCCCTCCTGGGTAACCCCTTCAGAAAGCAATATGAGCAATAGTAACTGGAGACGGAAGCAAACTGCTGTCTCACTGTTCTCACTAAGGGTTGAGCAATATCCCTCAAGTAAATCTGGGGCCTGAGCGTCCAGGATGGCCTTCTATCCACCATCACCCTGGGGAGTGTGCACTGTGGCCCTGGAGAAGACAACTGTGGGGTGCTTCTGTCCTAGAAACAGAGTCAGCAGAAGGGTTCTAAATCCAAACATTGATTTCTTTCATTTCATACTGATATGCTGAGCCACCCTCACCACACACATCTTACTACCCTCCACTCATGAGAGCTTGGCCAGAGACTCATTTTACCTGCCCCAAGGTAAGGTCCACCCCTGAGAAGCTTAATGTCCTCTTTCTGTTGCACTTAACTAGCCCTGACACCTCAGCAGGGAACAGAACAAAGTGAGAAGAAAATCATTCCAGGCCTCAAGGAAACTTTAAAACCTGTTTGTGTTACATGATGTAGAGTCATTGAGAGAAGTTAGAGTGGCTGGAAGCTAACAAAAACTTCTCATTTTAAAACTGATCATCAAAAGTGAGACTAGGTTAGACTTGGCTAAGAAATTCTTTGAAGCCTATTTTTCTGACATTTGAACATTCATCTCTGAAGGTGCATTTGTATTTGTGTCTGTCTTAGGTGGTAATGGGAACTGGCATCTCAGCTGGATTTAACTTGAAAGAATCATACAATGTGGATGTCGTTGGAACACTTCCTCTGGGGTAGGAAAATAGTTGACTTTAGGTAACAGGGTGACTTGAATAATCAAATTGTCTCTAACCTCTGATATGAGTACTATTGCAATGAAAATAATCTTTTCCAGCATACCAAATATCTGAGGGTGCTAGGGGTTGTGAATGGGTGTGTGTATTAATAAAACATATCATCTTAACAATTTTTAAGTTGACAGTTCAATAATGTTAAGTATATTCAAATCATTGTAAAACACATCTCCAGAGTTTTTCCATATTGCACATCTGAATTTTTATTCTCGTTAAATGACTTCTTCCTTCTCCATCTCCCAGCTCCACCATCTTCATCTTTCTAGTTCAATGAAAAGATCTATAGGTACCTCATGTTAGTGGAATTATACAGCATTTGTCTTTTTTCTTTTTTCACTTGCATAATGTCCTCAGGGTTTATTCATGTTGTAGCACATAACAGTATTTCTTCCTTCTTTAAGGCTTAGTAATATTCTACTGTATATATACTGTATTTGTGTCTCCAAGCATCCATCAGTGAGCATTTATATTGCTTCTACCGCTTGGCTATTGTGAACAGTACTTGCTATGAACACTGGTAAAAATAAATATATATATTTGAGACCCTGTTTTCTATCCTTTGGGGTATAAACCCCAAAGTAGAATTACTGGATAATATGATAGTTTAATTTTTTATTTCTTGAGGAAATCACATACTGCTTTCCATAGCAATTGTACTATTTTACAATCCCACCAACCGTGGGAAATGGTTTTTCTTTTTTCTTTTGTTTTCCTTAAGAGTTTTTAAAACATTTCCTTGAGTGACACAGGAATTAAGAGCAAAAGACCTTACTCATAGTGGGTCACTTATCCTCTTACCACCTCAGTGTCCCTGCCTTTCAATGGGGGCCTGGTAATCCCTGCTTCTCCTGGGGCAGCCATGAGAGGGCAGGAGACCATGCTCACAGCCAGGGTAGCCCTGGTCTGCACATTGCACATTCAAGACAGGCTAATCGGAAGTTCCGAGGTCCGCTATTACTGTGAGTTTTCTAGTTTCAAATCATGCTGCTTGCTTCTGTGCTACATCTATATTACCTACTCTACATTTTTTTTTAAGAGAGAGAGAGAGAGAACTTTTTAATATTTATTTTTCAGTTCTTGGCGGACACAACATCTTTGTTTGTATGTGGTGCTGAGGATCGAACCCAGGCCGCACGCATGCCAGGCGAGCGCGCTACCGCTTGAGCCACGTCCCCAGCCCCTACTCTACATTTTTAACATTGATTAATCTTTCTCTGTATCTGAAAGCAAGAATGACTACCACCTCTGCTCATCTTACTTTGACCCTCTCTGAATCTCTAGGTATATCCCTGTCTTTCTGTCTCTTGTACTATTTTGCTTTGTCTCAACACCCTCTTCTCTCTTCCTAACTGAGTCAGACATTTGCCCAGATGTTGGATATTGAGGGAACTTCCCATTCCATCAGGCCTTGCCCTCCAGTCCTGAGTCTCCTGGGAAGCAGAGGGCACTGAAGATGTTCTCTAAGCCAAAGCTCATCCCATAGTACAAGTGTTGAAGGAGGAAGATTGCACTCTACCTTTAAACTTCATGACAATATGGCAGTGAACATGTTTCTTATAATGATTTGGTGTAAAGCTATGGCACAGTAGAAATAACCTGCTTTTCAACTTTGACTTATAACTTATAAAATACTTGTATATCTGCCATATCAGTTGAGATTAAAGCAACTCTATTGACAAAATACATTATTATCTCTATTTTACAGAAAAGTTCATTTATTCTTATTTATTGAGCATCTGTTTATTGAATGCCTATTGTGTATCAGGAGCACAGCAATTAAAGAGAAAAACAGACACACAAGCAAAAAGTCCTTGCTCTCATGGAGCTTATATTCTAATGGAGATAGACAATTGATCAATAGACAAATAATGCAAAATGCTTTGAAAACAAGAGAAGGCAAGTAAGCCATCGGAGGGACTGGGTTGAAGTTTTAAGTGTCAGGGAAGTGATATTTGAGAGACGATAAATGAGCTTTAGTGACTTGGAGAGTCCCAGCCTGGACCTAGAAATTGTCCTTCTTGATACCCAGATGTGTGTGATCTTTCCATTACTTCACACCTGGGTCTCTTAACACAGTAATGGATAAACTCTGATCTTCGATTCAACCCAATAGATAACCCTCACTTACTAGTTACAAATAATTTGATTAAATGCAAAATTTTTACACTTCAAATTTTCCTTGTAAAAATATACTGATACATTAAAATTCACATGTCACCATAATTTCCACTAAATGCCTGCCTTTCCCTGTTGTACTATATCCAAATATATTGCTTTCATTTTATTTGTGAGAACTAAACTTGAAGCACAAACAAACAAAAACATTTTACCTTTCTGGAACTTGGCTGCCTAGAAACCTTGTCCTTCTGAAACTTTACCCTAAAGAGGCAGGTAACAAATACTCACCTACCTGCATGTCTACATAGAGTCATACTGTTTCTCTTATCTATGAGTCTTATTGCTACTTCATAACAAACCACTCCCAAACAGTATCTTAAAACAGCAATCATTAATTTGCTCATAATTCTTCAGTCTAGGATGGCTTCCACCGGGGTTCTGGTCTCCCTGGGGCACTATCATACACCTGGACATATCTGAAGGGGTATCTCATGCTGAAGGATCCAAGAGGGCTTCATTCACATGTTTGTTGCCTCAGCTGGAGTGGCTGGAACAGTTGGGGGCTGACTGGCACCTTTTCTCCACAAGATGTCCCCAGCAGGGTGGCCAGACCTCTTTACATGGTGCTCAGGACAACAACAAAGAAACGTAGAGAATCTGCCAGGCCACTTTAGGCATTCATAGGGCATCACTTCCACCACATTCTGTTGCTCAAAGCAAATCAGAAGGCCAACTTAGGTTCAGCAAGAGAGCAAATAGATTTCACATCTAGATGAGAGAAGCTGTCAGCACTTACCAGAATGAGAGGAATGGTTGGTGTAACAAGTAACAGTTACAAGTAAACTGTTACCCTTATCTGTACACATTCCTAAGCCAAACACACTTTCCAACCCAGAAAGTGGCAACTGACAGTTACTAAGATCCCAGTCATGGTAATGTACCTACTTGGAGTTTACTTTCCTGAATTCATTCCAAAATACATCCATTTCTTACCTTTTTTACTCCTCAGGTCCAACCCTTGGGCTAGGCCTTCCCTGTGAGTAAATTAGTTGTTTTACCCTTTGTGCATCAATGGGCAGGGGAAAGACAACTAATTTACTCAGACCCCCCTGCATTTAATTTTCTGATCCATCTTGGGGAAATCACTTAGCATCTAAAAGCATCCCTTTTTTAACCTATTAATTAGGCTAATAGTGGTAGCTCTCAAATAGGACTATCGTGAGGATAAGTGAGATGGCTTATATCAAGTATATAGTGTGTGATCTAGCCTTAACAGATACTAGTTTTCTTTCCCTTCCTCCCTTTCCTTTTTTACCCAAGAATTTGAAGTATCCCTTCTGTCACTGTACATAACATGGTGAAAGAAATAGAGAGGCAGGCTCTTCCTGGTTTTGTTGTACCTAGTAGAACTGTTCAGTCTTGGACAAGTTGCTTAATTAACCTCATTTCCCCACCTGTGTAAAATCGGGATTATAATGATGCTTCGTTCACAGGGCTATTGGGGGAAAAAAAGTAAGCACAGAACCTGGCACAAAGGGAGCACTTAATAATAATAATTTTGTAATAATGATATTATTATATGAATAATAATTTTGTTTTGTAATAATGATATTATTTTGTCTCTATTAAGTGATTGTTATTTAGCACAATGCCTTGATTTGAAGCAGGATGTCTTAGAAAATCCCTGTTGCCTTTTCCCCTATAACATTTTAGGGAATCTCTGTTTTGTTTCAAGTGTCCTAAACTACAAAAGTCAGGTTCCCCTTTGTAGAGGCAGGAATCACACTTTGGGCTCCTTCAGATTCCCAGGATTCGTAGGTGAGACTCAAGGAGTATAATTGGCCGCTGTTCCTTTCCCATGTTAGAACTGAAGGGACAATGACATGCGAAGAGTTAACAGACTTAAGAGTCCTTACCTTGAATAACAGTGAGAGAAGTGAATCATGTTACAATGACAGTAATTCTTCTTCAAGGTAGTCCTTGTCCCTCCAACATCCTCCCCACCCCCAGACTGGTTTAAATGTCTTGTGGCATCTGAGCACTTTGCTGACCCTCTCTTCTTCCTGTTTCTGTGTCTTATTTACACCTACCAACAGGGCGCCATGCCGTATGAGGTTACTCCTTTATAAATAAAACAGCATCTGATCTCTGCAGATAATCCATCCAGGTAGTATGCCTGTGCTGTACAGTTTGGGCTTGGAAAGAACCTCTCTCTGTCAAGGAGGGCCCTCATTTTTGCTAACCCAGAGCAAACAACTACCCAAACCTTGGTGACTTCATTGTAGACTCTGCCCCTCTCTAATGCTCCCCACAAGTTGCGTGCTGTTTCCCAGTGGTTTCCTGGTGGTCAAAGCACTTAAGTTAAAATCAGCTTAACTTTTCAGGCTACTACCTCCAGCCAATCCAGACACCAGCCTCTTCCACCTCGTGTATGTGGATGCTATTGCCATAGCCATCGTTGGATTTTCAGTGACCATCTCAATGGCCAAGACCTTGGCAAATAAACATGGCTACCAGGTCGATGGCAATCAGGTAAAGATTGTTAGTTTCCTGCAGATATTTCATAGTGGTACATTCATTCATTACGCTCTGTCATGGAAGGCAAATGAACTAGATTTCTATCTTGGTAGAAAAAAAACTTTATTTTGTTAATGGATGTATTTGAAGCATGTGTTGATTCAATGCTATGATTTCTTTTACTATTCATGAGCATTAGATATCCAAACCTTGAAGTAGAGAGCCCTCAGGGGTTCAGCTAGAAAGGTGACACGAAATTTGTGATTTGTCATATTCCAATTTATCCCTCTGCTTAAAGCCCACATCCCTGGGAATAAAATACATCTCCAGAACCATTTTGCTCCACAGGAAGTTTATATTTGTTCATTGAACTTTAAGCATATGATTAATCATTTGAATTCCATAGTATTCTCTCTGATACCTTCTTTTTAACATAGCTACTTATGAGGTAGGTAATCCAAACACCATGAACTATCTTGGTCTAACAGTGTCTTTTTTTAGCACTCTATATATTTCTAAGGGAAGACCAGATGCCCACAGTCATATTAGATGCATTCATCAAACTAGAAATTCCCAGAGTAGCCCAAGAGCAGAACTCTCTGGTCCTGGGAAGACACTGGCATATACTTATTGATGAGAAATAGCCCAGGTATCAAAATGATGCCAGTAGTCATACATCAAGAACTTTCTCTTAACAAATGTATGTTTCTCCTTTTCACTGCGATTTTCTTTTCTTTTCTTATATAGTATTATTCATATATAGGGTGTGTTAGGGAAGAAGGAGGTGGGTGAGGATCACAGAAATTATAATAACCAAGTGTTTTTATTCCATCATAAAATATGCTACAATTCCTATTGTGAATTCAACAAATTCTTTTATCTGAAGAAAGAATGAAAAGACAGGCTATACTTCTGAATGTTTATTAAATGAGCTAACATGTTTCCCCCGCCTGAAAAAAATGACCTTCTCCTTTGTGTTTTTGCTTCCATATGGAAAAGGAACTCATTGCCCTGGGACTATGCAATTCCATTGGCTCACTCTTCCAGACCTTTTCTATCTCGTGCTCCTTGTCTCGAAGCCTTGTTCAGGAGGGAACCGGGGGGAAGACACAGGTGGGTATACAACAGGCCTCTAAGAACTCATGTTTGGAGTGGAAATTAAATGTTGATCTCTTGATTAAATTCTGAAATCCAACAAAGCTACTCTGCCTGCAGATCCATGATCCAGTGGGTTATGTAGTCAGTCAGAGAAAGACAATGGTTGGTTGAAGCAAATCACAAAAACTGAATTTATAAAAAAGAGGCATATTTTCCAGTTAGATTGGAAAGTTATATAGTGCTCCCTTTGCTACCAGTAAACCTCAAAGTTCAGACATGGAATGTTGTTATGAAAGCCTGAGACTGAGGCCAGGCATGGTGGTGCACTCTCCCAGCAGCTTGGGAGACTGAGTCAAGAGGATTGTGAATTCAAAGTCAGCCTCAGCAATGGCGAGGTGCTTTGCAACTCAGTGAGACCCTGTCTCTAAATAAAATACAAAAATAGGGCTGGGGATGTAGCTCAGTGGTCAAAGTGCCCTTAAGTTTAATCTCCAGTACCAAAGGAAAAAATAAAAAGAAAGTCTGAGACTGAGTATGAGCAGGATGCCAGCACCATCCAAAAGAACTTTCTACAGTAATGGAAATGTACAATATTTGCACCATCCAATATGGCAGCCCCTAGCAACTTGAAATATGAATAGTGGAACTGAGACCTGATTTTTAAATGTTTATTTGATTTTAGTTTATAAAACCTTATATAGTCACATGTAGCTAGTGAGTACTGTATTGGGTAGAACCACTTGTTTGGACTCTTCTGGCCTTGGTCAGTTTTAGGTTGGTACCAGATATCTTTCTCCCACCTCTTACAAGGGCTTTTCGGTCAGAATATGTAAGTATTCTATTTCTACTTAAAAGCCATAGGAAGAATCAAAACTTCAAAGAGGGAGCAGGATATGGTTATATAATGGTTTGGATGACTTATTTGAATGTAGATTTTCTTGATTTTCCCATAGTGATATGAAAAGAATTAGATCAACCCACCCTCTACCTCTTACTCTTGTTTCCTAAAAGTCCCTTCCTGTGTCTTCTCTCATTTTCAGCTTGCAGGTTGTTTGGCCTCATTAATGATTCTGCTGGTCATATTAGCCACTGGATTCCTCTTTGAATCATTACCCCAGGTGTGTAGTATGGACTTGATGAGAGGTTTTTCCATTTGTAGAGATTTTACTATTTTATTTCTCTCTGTTTTTATGGCTGCCTTAGGGATTTTTACTATAATCCTAGCAGAGAGGAATGAGAAAGAGCCATGCCTAGGATCAAGCTCCATAATCAAGTGTCACTGGGACCTTGAGAAAGCCATCTGAACTCCTCTTGGGCTCAGTTCCCTTATCTGCAAAGTGGGGTTTGAACTGGGTAGTCTCCAAGGTTCCTGTGCTCTTTGACCTTCTATGTATGACTTTATACTTTCATTAAAAATATGAGGACCTATACTTGTAAGAAATTTATTTGTTGATGTATTTAATCTAGGAGAGTTCAGAAACAACATAAAAAAAAAATCTTAGGAAGACCATTAGTGAAATCCTTGAGTATCTTGTTTAATTCTGAACCTCTTGATTACCATGCAGGTTTGCTACTAGGATATAAACCTGGTTTCCCAGGTACATTCTATTTAACTACGTGCTCAGTATCCAGGCATCCATGCCTCCAAAGGTATCATCAGCACAACATAGGAAGTCAGTGGGGAGAAAATGTGGGAAGGGCAGCAGGTAGACTGTGAAGACCCAGCAACAGGGCCCTGTGAACACAAGAAGAGAGGCATGGGTGGATGTGCTGTGTTTCAGGCTGTGCTGTCGGCCATTGTGATCGTCAACCTGAAGGGGATGTTTATGCAGTTCTCAGATCTCCCCTTTTTCTGGAGAACCAGCAAGATAGAGCTGGTAAGTAAAAGGTGATAATTAGATTAATAGGTTACAGCAGCAACTATGTGAGAAAGATGTTAATCCAGTTAGTTATTTGCAGTACACACGTAGGCAAGATGAACAAAACTTGTGGGTGTTTAGTTCTTGAAATTTTTAACATGATTCTCCATAAAGCTTTCTGACTTCTATTTAGACCATCTGGCTCACCACGTTCGTGTCCTCCTTGTTCCTGGGATTGGACTATGGATTGATCACTGCTGTGATCATTGCTCTGCTGACTGTGATTTACAGAACCCAGAGGCAAGTGCCCAGACTGAAATGGGGGTGTATGTCCTGGCTGAGATTCCCAAGCTGACTTAAAGTACAGTCTGAATTTGAATGGGTGGAAGTGGGGTTAGCATGTTTGAGGTCCATCCATCACGAGCACAGGAAGGAAGGGAGGAATCCCATATAATAAAACTGTTGCCCATTTTTATCTAAAAGAAGTTTTCCCCATTTTTATAAAAAAATATTAGTAGTACATATAGGAATCCTTCATCCCAGAATTTTGGTCATCATCATTGTTAAAAACATCTAGGGAGTTTAGATCTGAGGGCATAGCTCAGTGGTAGAGTGTTTGCTTAGTATGCACAAGACCCTGGTTTCACTTCCCAGCACCAAAAAATTTTTTAAAAATCTGTTCTTTAACAAACTATAGTCTAGAAATTGAGAGTATGTTGTTGTTGTTTTCTTTAACAAATTGAATTTTATGGTTTCCTATAAATCTTAAGATTGGGGAAGTTTTTTTTTAAGTGTTATAATTCTCTTTCTCCCTCTGATAATTTATTAGGTTTGAATGTGTTCTTTGTTGTTGGGTCTTGCTGGGTTTTTGTAGGGTGGAGTTTGGGACCAGCTCTTAGGATACGTGGTGACTCAGCTAGTCTCAGTTCTGTAATTAGGGAATTCTTCCAGGAGATGGCTAGAGATGCACTGGCTTGTTCCAAACACTCAAGTTTCCTTCAGAGCACACAGAGTCATGAGACAACCAAATTGTTTTGATCATTCAGCAAATAACTCTGATGCTCTTCCATGCTAGTACTACGTGTGTTATATGTGAGGGTTTATTTCTGCCCCCAAAGAGCTTAAAGTTTAGTCTGTGTTATAAAATGTATTAAAATAACTATAATCTTCATTGAGTAGCTATTTGTTGAGGGTCTACTATGTTCCCAGGGACATAGTAGCCTTTCAGGATATTGCAATAAATAAGACATGGTCCTGCCCTTGAAAAAGGTTGTATTCTCCTAAGGATGACAGACTATAATACAAGTGATAATGTTAATGATGACAATGAAGTAATGGAGCACTGTGCAGATCAATGCTTTATGTCATTTCATCCTTACAACCCAATGACTATTAGTACTCTAATTTCATAGCCATAGACAGAGTCCTAGAGTGATTGGATTAACTTACCAAGATCACAGTATGTGGTGGGATCATGACTTCAATATGCATTTTTGTGAGTCCAGAAGCTGACTCTTAATCACCATTTTGTAATCTTTCTTCAGAAAATTAGAATGTACAGTTTTATGTGCTTCAGTAGATATAAGCAATGTATGGTGTGACAATAAACATAAGAGATGCCCAAATGAAATCCCAGAGGAGTTTATGGAAAGAGACTTCTTTGCTCCTGGTTTCAGTAGGGATGTAGTCAGGACTTGGCCTTTGTTAGAAGCAGTAGGATTTAGACCTACAGAAATGGGGTGCCAGGGTACCCCAGGTGATCAGAAGTCCCATTCCTCCTCTGCCTCTTGAACTCCTCATCCTTTGATGCCCAGTTCTCCCCCCAACCAGGGGACCTTGACTTCCCCCTGTGTACCTGCAATATCACTTCAATGTGATGTCACTAGGAATGTGATATGTAAGGAGCCCTTTCACAAGGCACTGTGTACGGATCATGTATTCCTGAATTCACTAGCAAATCACGCTGTCATGTCTAAGCACACACTGCCCCTCAGCACAGTAGACTTTAACATGCTCTCCATCTCCAGTCCAAGCTACAAAGTCCTGGGACAGCTTCCTGACACTGATGTGTATATCGACATAGATGCATATGAGGAGGTAGGACCTGTTTTTAAAAATATTTTAAAAGATTATAAGAGTGTGATATAACTGGCTAAGTGGTATATTTGCCCAGAACAAAAACCAGGGATGAAAGGGAGGGAGGCATCGTGGCCAAAGTGAAAATCACAAGCTTTAATTTACTGTCAGGATTCAGTTTTATAGTTTATACTGTGCATTAATGACTCAACTTCCTAACATTTATATTTCCTCATTTTTAATGAAGCTAAATATATATTGCTGGAATTAAAGTATATATGTACAAAATACTGAAAGTGGGAGAATGGTATATAAGTGCATGACTTTCTTTTATTTATTTATTTTTTCCTGGTACCAGGGATTGAACTCAGGGGCACTTGACCACTGAGCCACATCCCCAGTCCTATTTTGTATTTTATTTAGAGACAGGGTCTCACTGAGTTGCAAAGTACCTCACCATTTCTGAGGCTGGCTTTGAACTCACAATCCTCCTGCCTCAGCCTCCAGAGCTGTTGGGATTATAGGAATGTGCCACTGCATCTAGCATGACTTTCTCTTGATAGATTTAAACTGATGTTACAATACTAATTTTAACGGTAAAATCTGGGGCTCTAAAATTCTTCCATTTCACTTTTAATGGGTAAAACTATGGCTTCGAGTTCCCTTTATTACAAAGGTTCTTTTCTTCAGTGCAACCTCAAAAACGTTTAAAAAAATCTTTTAAAATTAGTTTTGTCTTCTGCTTGGGAAGAAATTCTCAGACTTACTATTAGTATTAAGAAATGATCCTGGTGTTAGGGTTGCTATCTTTTTCCTCATTCCAGAAAATTATGTGGTGAATTACTTGTTTCCAAACTGCATGTAGACTTCCTCCTTCTGCATCTAGGCTTTTCAGTAAAAAGGTCCCTCTGTGTTGCCTGTGCCCACACTGGCTCCTTCCTGCAGTCTGTGGGTCACACCAGTGCCAACCTCTGTTTGCTTTGTTAGCCTACTTCTCCCCATCTTACTGCAGCTCCCCTCCTATCCACTTTCTTTTCTCTTTTTTGAATGATTATCAGTTCCATCTTCTTTGTGTTTAATGGTAAAAATGAACAAAGACAGATTGTTAGAGAAATGGGAATATGTACATTTTTAGAGACTTTCAAGATAGGTTTGGAAGCATGTGCCTGTGATCTCAGATACTCAAGAGGCTGAGGCAGGGGCTCACTTGAGCCCAGGAGTTCAAGACTAGCCTGGGCAACATAGAGACTCTGGCTCAAAAAAATTTTCTTCCATTTATTTATTGTTTTTTAAATTGGTGCATTATAGTTATACATAAAAGAAAGAGAGGAAAGGGAAGTACCAAGGATTGAAAGGGAGCAAATTATATGCATTTATGGATGTGTCAAAATGAACTCCACTATTATGTGTAACTATAATGCAATAATAAATATATTTTTTAAAAACTTTTTATCCTCAGGATTCTTCCTTACAAAGCCTGAGTAGATATAGTGACATCATTTTATACCAACACACTAAGAGGGCCATTCCCAGCTTCTGTATTCATTTTTACATTGAAGGAGGCAGAAAATTGCAGTTTTGATTCTGAAATATATCCAGGTGTTAAATTCACTAATATTTTATTTCTCAGGTGAAAGAAATTCCTGGAATTAAAATATTCCAAATAAATGCCCCCATTTACTATGCAAATAGTGACTTATATAGCAACGCATTAAAAAGAAAGGTGAGTCCCATGAGATTAAGAGTGATCCTTTCTGGGGAGGGGATGGGTGAATTGGCAGGAATGGGAGGGTCACTTAAATGTCTATACACTATTAGACTATTTTCCCCTCTACCTCCCCTCTCTTTTAAACTGTGGTAAAATATACATAAGATAAAATCTACCACGATAAGTATTTTCAAGTGTACAATTCAGTGGGTGACATTAAGTACTTTCTCATGTTGTACAACCATTACTATAATTCCTTCTCTCTTATCATATGCATATGTTCCCTTTTTGAAAAACATTTAAGAAAATAAAGTGAAAATAGAAGTCTTAGATTTCCTACTTTGGGGATCAGGTGAATTCCTTTGGTATGAGTGAAAATTAACCCTACACTGGCCATCAACACACAAAGCTTCTAGTTATCTTGAATAAAGACTAAGAAAGGCTACTAATGTTTTCTTAGGGAGTAGCTCAGGACATCTGAGGGAAAAGTAGAATAAGAATTTGGGGTGGTCATCAAGCACAGAAATGGGTTAAATGGGGGAGATTGGAAGATGGATAACATGTGGTATGTCTCTGGGAGCCTGAAAGTGATTTCTATATGTTGCTCTTCTGTAAAGACTGGAGTGAACCCAGCAGTCATAATGGGAGCCAGGAGAAAGGCCATGAGGAAGTATGCTAAGGAAGTCGGAAATGCAAACATGGCAAACGCAACTGTAGTCAAGGCGGTAAGTGTTCTTTTCCCATTTCTCTTGGTCCACAGTGACCTCCATCTTTACCTGTGGTTAACGTCTATACACAGCATAAAGTCACTAAAATAGAAAAACTTAGAAATAATCTAAGTATCTCACTACTAAAAGTATGTAATAAGGTCAGTTTGAAGATATGTCTGTAATAAAGAGTGAAAATGTTGTTTTCAAGGTTAAAAATCACACAGTACCTTGGTAAATTTTACCATTCATACTTTGTCACAGACTTATTCAGCTGATAGTTAAAAGCTCAAAGGCTTTTGCTGTTCAGGCTTATGGTAACTTGTGACCTGTCATGCTGAAGTTAATGGAACTATTTTAGAAGTGAGGGGGAAATGGAGAAGAGAACTAAGGAGTATAGATTTTAGTGAACCAATAAAAAAGAAGAGGGCTGGGGTTGTGGCTCAGTGGTAGAATACACACCTAGCATTTGTGAGGCACTGGGTTTGATCCTCAGAACCACATGAAAAAATAAATAAACAAAATAAAGTTATTTTAAAAAGGAGAAAGAGATGAAAAGAAACTGAACTAACCCTAAGTATTATACACGTATTCTTTTTGTCATATTTGGAGGCTGGAATGACAAATATTTTAGAAGGGATCTTATATAATCTGTGAGTTGAGAATTAAGAGCTTATTTTCCATTATAAATCTTTCTAACAACCAAAAATGTTCATATAATTCTGGGTTGGTTTCATTTTTGACATAGGATGCAGAAGTAGATGGAGAGGATGGAACTAAGCCTGAAGAAGAGGATGATGAAGTCAAATATCCCCCTATAGTCATCAAAAACACATTTCCTGAAGAACTGCAGAGGTTTATGCCCCCAGGGGATAATGTTCACACCATCATCCTGGATTTTACTCAAGTCAATTTTATCGATTCTGTGGGAGTGAAAACCCTGGCGGGGGTGAGCATCACCTTAACCAAGTCATTTCTCCATGTCCAGGGTCTCCATGAGTCACATCAGAAAATTGATGAGATTCCTTTCAGCTCTTAAAACTCTTAAAATTTGTAGTTATTTTTTTCAACTGATTATGGAAAGTAAATTAAACATACAAAAGTAAAAGCTGGGCATGGTGGCACAAACCTGTGATCCCAGAAGTTCAGGAGGCTGAGTCAGGAGGATCACAAATTCAAAGCCAGCCTTGGCAACAGCGAGGTACTATGCAACTCAGAGAGACCCTGTCTCTAAATAAAATACAAAATAAGGACTGGGAATGTGGCTTAGTGGTTAAGTGCCCCTGAGTTCAATCCTCAATACAAAAAAAAAACAGTATAATGAATCCCATGTGGGGCTGGGTTGTAGCTCAGTGTAGAGCACTTGCCTAGCATGTGTGAGGCACTGGGTTTAATTCTCAGCACTGCATATAAATGAATGAATAAAATGAATCCAATATGACTATCACTCAGCTTTAATGGTTACAACTTATGACCAATCTGATCTCATTTATACCAGACACCCATTTTCTGTTCTCTTATTTTGAAGTACAACTGAGTTATCACTTCATCTGTAAATATTTCAGTATCTCTCTATAAGATTCTTTCTAAAAAATCATTACCATAATACATTTATTACACCAAAGTAAAACAATATTTTTGATACCCCTCATTATCACTATATGCAAAGCAAAAGAAGTACAGAATTACTTTTAAGTGATTAGCTCAATAAGGCATAAATATTAAAACTAAAGGTAGCTCAATAAGTGAATTAGACTGTCTCATATCTCTTAAATACGTATTGGTAGAAAATGACTTGCATCTGGCATAGAGTCAAGAGAAACTAATCTTTATTTCAACATTATTACAGATTGTAAAAGAATATGGAGACGTTGGTATTTATGTATATTTAGCAGGATGCAGTGGTGAGTATATCTTTAGGAATGTCTTAACATTTTAGTTTTCTTTAAGAACTGCCTTTAAAATTATTTTCTGTACTTTAATTTTTTTATAAAAATGAAAATCATTCTTTTCAAAAGTCACTGTAAAGCCAGCTTTGAAATTAGCCACTTACAGGCATTCATCTCTCTGAACAGGTGTTGGAGGGAAGGAGCTGATAAACCATTGCTTATTATCAGTGGCTGCCATAAACATTTTATAAAATCATTCTGGTTGTTTTTCCATCCAATAGTTTTGGAATACTTTGCCTGCTATTTTTATTTATATTATACTTTGGTTAAACAGTACTTGAAAATTAAATCTGCCTAAACACATAATTTTTCACCTGTCAGGTTGACAAAAAGAAAAAGAAAAATGTAACCACTTGCTTCATAGGCATCTGGTAGAAAAATAGGCATGTAACTGGTGTTAAGTGCAAAACATCCCCTTTGGAGGGCAAACCAGCATTATCTATTGAAAATACAGAGGTATTTGCCTTTTAATGAAGCAAACCCATGCTGCACGCATTCAAAATGGCACTTCTACATAGTTGTTCATCACAAGGTTGTCTATAAAAACAAGAGAATGGAAAAGAAACTCAAATATCAAACAAAAGGGACCAGTTAAATAAACTGGGGTATATCTATACATCAGAACAGCATGTAGTGGTAGGAAAAAAATAAAAAATAGTCAAGAATAATGTAGTGTACACCTTTTAGGTAATAAAAGGGAGAAAATGAGAATATATATTTCTATTTATTTATATTTGCATAGAGAAATCCTCGATGATTACACAAGAAGAAATAAAAAGGTTTCCTGGGCCTGGAGGTGTGATGTGATGAACACAGGGATTGGAGTGAGACGTAATATAGCATTCATGGAATAATTTTCTGTTCTTCTTTTTATAGCGCAAGTTGTGAATGATCTCACTCGAAATAGATTTTTTGAAAATCCTGCCTTAAAGGAGCTGCTGTTCTATAGCATCCATGATGCAGTTCTGGGCAGCCAAGTCCGAGAGGCACTTGCTGAACAAGAAGCCTCAGCTCCCCCTCCCCAGGAGGACTTGGAGCCCAATGCCACTCCAACCACACCTGAAGCATAGACGAGGACCTCGGCCTGGGATGGATGCCTCTCTTGAGAAATTCCTACTTTGTACTTTGAAATACTAGAACCTAAATTTTTTTTTCCCTAAGAGTAATACTAGTAGTTATGGCTTGATTTGGAGGGTGAATGACGTGTAGCATGATGTATCTACTTGTGTGTGTATTTTTTAATTGAATAATCAAAGATGAATTGCTCTCTTGCAATGTGCTTTTTGTGCAGTGATATTTCCATTATAGTTTTTAGTATTATCCCTGCAAGCCAAGCACTTAAAAATTTATTTTAAAGTATTTTAAATACTTTAGCTACAAATAGGATATACTGTCACTAGATGGGTAGTGGTACCTAGGTTTTGTAGTTGTTTGGCTACAGATTGTCTATAATCAGTTACCTATCCAAAAAAGGAAATCTATAATTTTCTAGAAGTTCTTGTTTTAAGGTAACCTTTTAACATTACAGAAGAGATAGAAGTGCATTGTGGACATTTTGAAAAAAAAAATAGATAAGCAAAATAGGAAAATAAAAACATTGTATTACCACCACTCAGGGATGACTACTATTAACGGCTCAATGCATACATATCCTTCTGGATTTTTTCTATGCATATATATTCACATTTTTAACAAAAACAAGATCATATCTGCCTAGTGTTTTGTAGTCTTTTCTCTTTTTTTTGTCAGCAATCTCCACATTCTATTCCAGAACATGTTTTAACCTCAGACCATATTCCAGTTTCCTGGCTGTCCCCAAACTTGCAGTTGAATTGTCTAAACTGATATTCATTCTGTGCTTTTTACATTGTACCTGGTCACATCCCTTAAATCTTATTTTAACCTAGCATGGTTCCTTTTTTCATTATATTTACTTGTTAAAAAGACTGGGGAAAAGTTGTCTTATAGAATTCCATCTTGTGGCCAGGTTTGATGGCACACGCTTATAATTCCGCAAGGTGGGAAGTTGAGCCAGAAGGATCTTGAGTTTGAGACCAGCCTCAATAATTTAGTAAGACCCTGTCTTAAAATAAGAAACAAGAACAAGGATGTAGCTCACTAGTAAAGTGCTCCTGGGTCCAATCCCAGCACCACCAAAAAAAAAAAAAAAAAAAAAAAAAATTCTGTTTGTCTAGTTTTTTCCCCCACAATGTTAGTTTGTTTCTCTATTCTCTATACTACCTACAGTCTGAAAGTTTCACCTAAAGGTTCATGGATTTGAGTTAAACATAGATGTGAGAGATATATTGTAGATAAGATTCATGCTTCATTTTGCATCACATCAGAAAACATAACTTCTAGTTCATCTACCACTAACAGTATTAATATAGATCTCTGGATCAGCATGACAGTCCGGTCCTCCTATTGGTTTTCCCCTTTGTGACAACCGTGTTATCCATATGGTTTCTTTTGCATTAAACAATATCTAGTTCTCCACTAACAACTGATTCAGAAATTGTAACATCAGGGGATAGTCCTTGCCTAAATCAATAATTGTATTATGTTTGTGAAATTTTTTGTAGTTCTCTCATTTCTTCTGCATTTATTAGTTGGTTAATCTATGTAAATTATAGTTTTCCCTCAACTTGGAGCATTTGGTCATCCTTAAATACAGTTCTTACAGGTAAGGCAGGATAATGCTTTATTTCCATTTAATTATCAACTTTAAAATAAGGAATTGGTTTACTAGATGTGACAAATTAGGATTTTTATATATTTCTCTTTTTGAGTAAAATTGTAGACTTGAGATTTTGTTAGTAATATTTCACACTATCATTTTCTTTATGATGATACATTGTCACAACCATGTCCCATAGAATTCCCTAGAAGTTTTGTTGTTGTTGTTAATAGTGAAGTAGCCTCAAAGACTATGGTTTTTAAGAAAGCTAAGGCCCAGGTATAATTTAATATCTTCCTTAGAAGTTGATAACAGTTATCAGTTAAGATCTGTCAAACTCAGTTTTTTGCCAGTGAGGAAAATGCTAATCTTAATGACATTATTTTATAGTTGATACAGAAATGTGGAATGTTCAGAGGTTGAGGGACAGGACATTTAAACCAATTAGTCATCAGTAGTTCTTGCTCTTATAGTTCCTTCTAGTATCTAATTACCACCTCACAAAGCACAGGCATTAGCCAACATGTCTGAAGCTTCTCTGCTAAGAGTTACTGCTAAGTCTTTTTCTGTTTTCTTACTGTCTCCTTGTTTCAGTTTTCATGAAGGAAAGTAGTCAGACCCTAAAAGGATAGCATAATATGTTAGGTTTCTGTGAGTGTACTAATTTGATTCAAAGTAGAGCCCTCTTTTTTAATCAATTCTTTATCTCAACCTAGAATGAAGTTAGATTTGCATCCAGTTATTTCCTTTGTAATCATCATATGCAAGATCAGATACATCTGCATTCTGACAGACTGCCTTCTGAAAGAGCACATAGTTGTAGAACTTCAGTTTATACTAGAAACTTTTGTAAAATGGCCCAAATAATTTCAGTGTAATAGAGTTTAAACAATATTATAAAATACTTCATTGCTTATTCTTTAGCACCAGTCTTCAACAAATTCCTTCTACACAGTAGATAATGTGGACAATGCCCATTATCCTAGTGGCTAATAAATGTAGTGTACAAATAGTATTTATACTTTACTTTTCTATTCTTTAATTTTTAACCTGTTTGAATGCAGGTACACAATTTACATAAAAAGCATTTATTGAAAGTGGGAAAATATTTTTGTTGAATGTATCTGATAGTGTTTCAGAAAATAACATCTATATGTAAATATGTCTGAATGTTTTACTTGAATTTTTCACACAGTGGAAAACATCCTGACCTTTTTTTAAAATTTTTATTTGCTGACCTTTTTTTGGCTTAGTTTTCTCTTTCTAGAAATTAATGTTTGTTTGTTTGTTCTGGGCATTAATAGCTGCTAATGTATGTTGACTATGGTTTTCAGTCCTGATTTAAACTCATGATTTATATTGCCCAATCAAAACGGGCATTGTCCACATAGTTACAGGCCCTAGAGTAACCTTATTTTATGGCAATATGGGGAAACCCTGTTTTCAGGAAAATCTCATAAAGAGAAGTCCTTTGTTGAGATTTCTCAAAAATATAACAGTGGTTGATCTCTGCATTATGGATGTATGGAATATATTTGAAAACAACTATTAGGCCAGGGCCAAAAAAATTCCAATGCATGTCATGGACATTGACTCTATAAAAGCATATGGTAGTTGACAATGGGATCCCAATTGCTGATCTCATCTGGAGTGGGACTCAGAAATCAGTGAAGGGTGTTTGATCCTCTTCAATCCCTGAAAGTAGCTCATTTTGTAGTTTTTAGGTAATGTCTAAAATATCCATTCCATGTGGTTTGATTCTGTAGCCTTACCTGTTTAGCAGAGAAAGGAGGTATTTGCCTCCAAATATTTGAGAAAATGAAACCTGCCCTACTGTGTGCATGAAGAAAAGGTAGCAAACCCAGAGAATCTGCTGCCCTGGAGTATAGGTGGTTTTTCCTGTGTGGGGAGTGGGGGGGAGGTGTGCCCTTGTGTGTGGGATGTGGGAGGGAAAATGGAGGGAAGGGTACATGGTGGGGAAGGCCTTATCTTTATGTGTGCCCTTGAAAAATAGTAAATTAATTTAAATTCTAAAACAAAATTAAACTTCCTTGGTGTGATTTTATGTGCTTTTAGTGAGTGCAAAAATGCTGTTGGTCTTTTTAATGCACCTTTCAGGAATGCTTTTAAGATTCAGCATGTTTAGATTCTTGATGTTTTAAATGCTGGTAAGTTTGAAAACTGATAAAAGTATTCTCTAATTCTCCAAAAATATAGCGAATCAAAATGCATATGATAGTTTTGAAACCCCCAAGTCCCGCCAACAAAAAAGTCAAAAATTCACAATACACTAGCTAACTGATTTACTTGGAGTCAATCAAGTTTGAACATCTTAAAAACCCATCTTGTCTTCAAGAAAGGCTTGCCAGTTTTCTTATACTAGCTGGTATTTCACTTTATGCAATAGGTGAATCCAAGGATTCCAGAAATGTTTTTCTTTACAAAATCTAATCACAATTTTTAAATATTAAAGCATCTTTTTAAAGGAATTCAATATATTTTTCTTATGTCATAACCCTGTGCATCTCAATTTATCAACACTTTGATACAGGTATGTGTGTGCATGTGTATATGTCCTTAATATGTATATATACACATACACACACATATATGTATGTATATATATATGCACATCTATACACATATGTACAGAAGCTCCTTGGCGTATGATGGGGTTACATCCTGATAAATCCATTGTAAACTGAAATGCACTTAATAGACCTACCCTACTAAACATCGTAGGTCACAGTTCACTATAGAGAGAGCATCAGTTGTTTGCCCTCACGATTGTGTGGCTGATTGGGAGCTGTGACTGGCTGCTGCCTTGCGTCATGAAAGTATCATATTGTATACTGCCAGGGAAAACTTGATGTGTTTTGGTTTTGCCCCATTGTAAAGTCAAAAAATCAAGAATTATCTATATATGCATTTATATATTTTTTACATAGGAGTTACTAGTAAATGTGTATTTTATTTTTTTAAAAGGCACAAACATGCTAATCTAGGTAGTATTGATGCTATCTGCATACATATGCCTAGGCAGAATCATTTTTCAAATAACTTTTGAGTATTTAATGTAGTCATATGGACTTTTCATGTTTCTAAAAAAACAAAAATGTCAAGATTATTTAGTTTTTATCAATATTAGGCCTATGTGTACAATGTTGCCTTGGTGTACATGAGTATATGGCTATATGAAGAAGGGGAAAAATCAGAATGTTCTAAATGCTTAAAATTTATTTAATCAAAACATTCAAAAAAGTACATCTCCCCTCATTTACTTGAGTACATTTTATTGTAAGCAAAACCTGGAAATGGTTTGTTCTATTTTATACCTCAAGAAAGACTAGGACAGGGTTAGAAAAAAGAATGTTTCTGATCAAAAATCAAGAAAATATTAGTTGGATTTTACAAATGTAGGACTTTAACTTTTCTATTTTAAAACTTTCATAAATATTTCAGTATAACAAGCAGTTTCTATGCTGTCAACATTTTTTGTGACTTAAACATTTATCCAGCTCTCACTATTTTCAATTTATTTATGAATACTGAAATTCAATAAAAACATTGACTATTGTGCTTTGGTCTCAGTACTTGGGGGACTACAGGTAACTGTGGTAGAAAAGGGAATCTGGTGGTAGTTGCATAAGAAGTAATTCTAAGAGATCTACTGGGAATTCTAATGGGATCTATATTTATACCTCACTATAGAAGTTTACCAAAATTTTAAGGCACAAATTTATAAACTGAAAATAACCACTTCTCTGAATGAAACCAACTCTGGATTTTCTAAATTAATTATGTGTACATTTTTATTTCTGTTTTACCTGCTACTACTTCACTGTTTATTAAAATCACCACTGATGGATGAAGTTAGAGAAGATAATGCTAAATTGGCCAATCCCAAAAAACCAAATGCTCAATTTTTTTTTTTTTTTTTTGATATAAGGAGGCTGATTCATAGTGGGATAGGGAGAAGGAGCATGGGAGGAATAGATGATCTGTAGATAGGGTAGAGGGGTTGGAGGGGAGGGGCATGGAGTTATAAATGATGGTGGAATGTGACAATCATTATTATCCAAAGCACATGTATGAAGATACGAATTGGTGTGAATATACTTTGTGTACAACCAGAGATACAAAAAATTGTGCCCTCCATGTGTAATAAGAATTGTAATGCATTCCGCTGTCATATATAAATTTAAAAAATCACCAATTCTGGGATAATTTGAAATCAGCCAAACAGCAAAGCAAAATATTTATCAAATTATTTTTTTCACTTTAAAAAAGGTTTGGCCAAAAGTTTATTATTCAACACGGTGGAGGAAAACTATCACAATACATGTGTCAATATGTAGATGACCTATTTTAATGGAGGGCAGAAGAGCAAAATAGGTGCACAGGTAACGGAGCTAACAAACTTAGATTTGAATCCCAATGAGTAAATTAGGAAGGAAAAGTTTTTGCATCTATTAATTCAAGATCCATTTCATCTTCTTCACTGGGAAGATGGGAGGATATAATGATATAGCCACCAGCCACCATAACCCTAGAATATATATAGTTTAAGCAAGCACTTTATATAATGTGAAGCCTTTAAATGGTGGTGGATCAAAACAATTCAATATACATTGTAACAAGCTTTTTTGCCTATATACCAATAACTTACACTATGGAAAAAAAGAGATCTGGGGGAAAAGCATACAATTTTTAAATCATTTATTTTTTTGTGAGGTGGTACTAACAAGTCTTAAGATTCTAACTGAAGTTGTCATTTGAAAGCCTTTGAGGCTCAGTTGTATGTCATGTAGCGAGGAGTAGCACTGAATTTGGCATAAGACTTAATGACCTTATTTACAGCTTCCAAGAAATCCTTCTCAGTGGCAATTTTTCGCCGTGCTCGGATTGCAAACATACCAGCTTCTGTGCAGACACTTCTAATCTCGGCACCTGTTAATCAAAAACAAAAGAAACGCTTAATTATAGTAGCCCAAACAGACAGACTGGCAAAATAAATAACACCTTTTCTCTTACCAGTGCTATTTGGACATAGTCGTGCTAACAATTCAAATCTGATATCTCTTTCAACACTCATTGAACGAGCATGAATCTTAAAGATGTGAGTCCGACCCTAAAAATGAAGGAATCGACAAGTATTAAAATGGGGGGGAACACAGAAAAAACTCAAGAATTCCTTTTCTAAAATGAAATAATTTTCTTACCTCTAAATCAGGTAAGCTAAATTCAATCTTTCTATCCAATCTCCCTGGCCTCATCAGTGCTGGGTCCAGAGTATCAGGTCTATTGGTGGCCATCAGCACTTTAATGTTGCCTCGAGGATCAAAACCATCCAGCTGATTAATCAGTTCTAACATTGTTCTCTGTACTTCATTGTCACCTCCAGCACCATCATCAAACCGAGCCCCTAAGAAAACAAGAGAAAAACATTTCATGTCCACCAAGAGAATCAAGAGTAGCACTACTTAACGGTACTGTCAATCTCAGCTCAAATTACCTCTAGCACAAATGCACATCTTACTTTGAAGCAAATCAGGTACACAAAACTAATTAGAAAGTGAATCTTTGCTTTTAAAAGAATTCACCACAGATTTACTTAACATTGTCTCCTTTAAAGTTTAATTATAATTAATTTAGGTAGTGGGAATTATGCAGGGGCACTTTACCACAGAGATATATCACCAGTACCAGTACCTTTTTTTTTTTTTTTTTTAATTTTAAGATAGGGTCTCGCTAAGTTTTTGAGTCTCCTGAAACTTGTGTATTCTTGCCTCACTGCATGAATAGCTGGAATTAAAGGGGTGCACCATCATGCTTGGCTCCTTTACAATATTTTGAAGACCTTTAAGGAATTTTGTTTATAAATCACTTAACCACCTCTATTGTTTGATACTTGGTTAAGGCAACTTAAGCACTATCATGGATGTTTGACTAAATGCAGGAAATTATCATACTATTTTAATTTTCTCAAAATTTTCCTTTAAAATGTCTAAATCCATAATATAATAAACCACAGCAGTTTATTATGAAGCTGAATGATATATGAAAATACTCTAGGTTCATGTCTTATTTCAACCAGAATAGCAAAAAAGGGGGAAAAACAGCCTGCAAATATACTTTTTTTACTTATAAGTCATATAAATGCATATTAATGTATACATTAATAAAACATCAAAAAAGACATTTATTTTTAAATAAAGATTAAAAATACAAAAGGAAGTTTTAGTGTTTGCTTCCTATACCCTAAAACAATGTTTTTCTACACAATCTACTTTGGAAACCAGAGCCTCAAAGTACCCTGACATTATAAGGTTTGTTATAGATGATATTAGAGTAGAACATTACATCATTACACTGCAGCCAAATAATGGCCTTTGAAAACATTAGTGCCACAATGTCCAAACCCAACAATGCCCATGCAATCTAAAACCACCTAACATCATTACCCAAATAGTTCAAGTCAGTTTTGTCATTCAGTGTATTAAATAACAATTAACTACATGGAAATGTGATACTTCTCCAGCCACTAAGGAGTATTAAAGACTACAACAGTCAATGCCTATAGGAGAGTTGAGTGTTTTCAAAGTCTATCACATTCATTACTTAATTTTAACCTCTCAAAAACCCATAAGGCAGGAATTATCATTTCCTTTATAAATTGAGCAAACTGGAGCTTGAAGCTTAGTTAAAATAAGTTACCTAGACTACTAATACTGTATCTCATCAAATCTATGAGGCTAATTTATGTAAACTAAAATAATCACCACCAATCAAATTATAACAAAGAGCTTTCACATTAAGAGACAACTCATCTCAATGTAGGAGTTATTAATGCAAGTGCAGAAATATGTGTCACAATAATGATACGTTACAAAAATAAAGGCTTTGAAAAATGTCAATGCTATATAGTATTTCTTTTTTCCTTTACGGTTTAGCCCTACTCTTAAGGAGATCTGTGGCTTAAAGGTCCCAGAGCTCATAAAGGAGTCAGAATTAAAATTTTGCACAAGATGAACATAATAGAACTTTAACACATATCACTTTAGAACTCTTATGAACTCCAATCCTAAAGAAGTTCTTTAAAATACCATTCATACCTCCAATGGCATCGATTTCATCAAAGAAGATAAGGCAGGCTTTTTTTGTTCTGGCCATTTCAAAAAGCTCACGAACCATTCGAGCCCCCTAAAGAGAAAAACTAATTTATTAATTCAGAGTTGGTTTTTAAATCTTTTAACATAAAGTACAAAGTTATGTTTCAAAAGTTTCACTACTTAAACTTTTTTTTAAAGAGTATTCTCAACCACCTTTACCTAAATCTTTTTTAAAGATTGAAGTTTGCTACTACTAACATCAAATTGATCTTATTAGCCTCAAAACAATATTAATTTTTCATGATTCTGTTAAATAATACTAACTTAAGGAAATAAAAGCATCTGCTCTATCACTTGGAATTGCTAATTATCAAATTTGATTTATGAACATGGATCAGAAAATCAAAGTATATCTCAACTTGTGTGGTTCCTTTTCTAATTCTTATTTCAAGTATACTTATCATTAATAGGTTTCATAGTCCTAGTTAGTGCCTAAATATATAGAGGTGCATATATATACATACATACACACACACACACACACACACACACACACACACACACACATATAGGCAATTGATGTTCTCCTTTTCTCATTAGACCATAAAACACTGTCCCTGAAATAAAATTTTATTCACCAAGCATTTCTGGGTCATTTATCTCACAAACCAGATTTGTATAACGTGTAATCCTTGTACCAGGGATTGAACCCAGGGACGTTTAATCACTGAACCACATCCCCAAGTCATTTTATTTTTTATTGTGTAACAGGGTCTCAATAAGCTATTGAGGGCCTTGCTAACTTATTGAGTTTGACCATGAATTCACGATCATTCTGCCTCAGCCTCCCAAGTCACTGGGATTACAGGGGTACACCACTGCACCTGGGCGTCTTTGTCAAATTATAAATAGTTGTCTTTTTCCAAATGACCACAAGTGAAGGTTGCTGACTTCTGGATTTCCTCAATCACCAATTACAATCACACTCAAGAAATTTTAGGCCAAAATCCCTCATAATAAAATGTGAATTACTATTTTAATTTCATTCATCTTCAACAGACTTATATATTCTTTGACTTTGATGAATTTACTTTACCTCTCCAACGTATTTCTGTACAAGTTCGGATCCAATAACTCGAATGAAGCAAGCATCAGTCCTATTAGCAACTGCCCTGGCACAGAGTGTCTTGCCTGTGCCTGGGGGACCAAACAGCAGCACACCCTTGGGAGGCTCAATGCCAAGGTTAACAAACCTCTCTGGCTGTTGACAGAGACAGAATTTTTTCATTTATCATTTCCGTATAATAAAAATAAGACTATGTCTACATCAATATTAGGCCCATAATTTATAATTTGATATAAATAAGAAATATTACTTTATCTATAACATATAAAATAAGATAGACTCTTATCAACATTTAAGGCTGAATTTTTGTTGTTGTTGCTGTTTTGGGTAATTGTAGATGGAGAGCATGCCTTTATTTTGTTTTGTTTCATTTTTATGTGGTGGTAAGGATCGAACCCAGTGCCTCACACATGCTAGGCAAGCACTCTGCCACCGAGTGACATCCCCAGCCCATCCTGAATGGTTTTTAAAGGTGCTTTATGAACTTTTATAAACAGTTATGAACAAAATATTTTCCTTTTTTTTTCCTTAAGAAAAATTAGTGTTTAAAGAATGAAATTATTATCTGGTATTTAATACCTAATTTTTCATGATCTAAGTTTAATTTTTTTCCTCTTGATGTCATTAGTATACGTAGTTTCTTCTATAATTAACTTATAACATATTTAACCTAGTGCTAGAGGTAACATCTCAATTTCCTTTACTGATCTAAATAGTAGGTCTTTCTTTTTTTAAATACAAATTAATCATTTCATCCTTTTTGCTCGTTTTGTTTGTTTCATTTTTATGTGGTACTAAGGATCGAACCCAGTACCTCACATTCTGTAACTTACCTCCCCACCCTTTCAAAAATTTTCATTCAGGAAAATATTAACCTTAACAGCTTTCTAATATGTAACCAATTTTAGTGCTCAATACACAAAAGATTATTACATCTTTCTAACACAAAAATGTGAATGCAATACTGAAATTACTTACATGAAGTAGTGGGGTTTCAACCACTTCTCTCAATTTCTCAATCTGTTCCTTACAACCACCAACATCACTGTAAGTGACATCAGGTTTTTCCTCTACCTAAGAGAGCAATAACATTGCTTCATAAATAATTACTGACTTTTGATTAACTAGTCCAGTACAGTAGACTCAATATCATAAAAGAAAAATCAGACTTATAAACAAGAATTTTAATAAAAATGAAGTACATTGCCCAGTGTCCTAGAATTATTTGCTCTATATATACATTTTTACTGATACTGATATTTTAAAAATTTTTAGTTATAGGTGGACACAATATCTTTATGACATTAATAAGTAAGACAAACAAGTAAAATAAAGGTTGATAAGGACTATCTCATCTGAAAAATTATTTTTAAATTTTTGGCAATTTTTTGATACATGCCCATATACTTAAATTTTGGGAATAATGAATGCAATTGTATTAGAAGCCATGCCAACCAATTCTTTTCCCTCCCATACTTTCTTACCTGCATCATGGTAACTGTTGGGTCAATCTTAGGAGGCAGTGGAATGTGGATTTGATATTTATTTCTGTCCACACTAAGGAGGTAAAAAACATACTCACTAACACATTCTTTAAGCTTTCTAAGGGCCTTTATGTTTAGTCTTTAATCCTCAAACCATACTTTAAGCAAGCAAGAGAAACACAGTTATGCAAAGAGAAACATTAAAACTTAGGACACTATAAAACACCAGCCTGACATGGCAAACAACCTACACAAGTGCAATGAAACCCTAGACCCAAAGGGGAAGGGAAAATTTTACAAAATTTACTGAGTGGATTATTATGTATTCTGTAGACATTACCTCAATCCTTGTAACTCTCTTTAAGCAAGTACCTCCTCTATTTATACCATGTTACCTACCTTAAATGGACCAGGAAATTCAACTGTAAAAATTATGTACTTGCTTTATGACATTTGAAACCACACAGAAAAAGCAAAAGTTAAGAGTGGGAAGCAGGGAAGATGATAGGAAGTTAGGGAGTAGATGGATGGAAAAGAAAGGCTGTTCAACTGTACTATATTATTTTTAATACATGGCACTGTATTCATTCATTCATATCAAAGCCAAGGTATTAATGTGATCTGATGTCTTTAATAAAAGAAGTGTATTTATTGTAAATAGAAATCTTACCCAACTCTCATCCCTTCTTCAATGTCAGTAGGTGCCACCTGATCGCTGAGGTCTACCACGAACTTGGCAAACTGCTTCACATTGATAATGTATTTTGGGTCCTCTGAATCAGCATTAATTATCTTTGTACACCTAACACAGCAAAAGGCTTGATTAGAGTATGAAATTCTAAACCACTAATAATGAATTCAAATAACTAGATTATCAGGACATGTAGGACACCACTAATGAGCAAGTATAAAGTAGAACTGAACTGTAGAAACTGGGCCACTGTTAAAGATTCCATTCTATGCTCAGCCCCAAGGATCCACTCAATTTTAGCCAGGCAATCAAATTTTCAAATGATCATACCCCTGGAAAATTAAACCCAAACATTTTATTAGGAAGTTCTCAAATTTCTTGATTTTTTTTCCTATTTATTATTAGGGATACCCCTTTATATCTTGATTTCCTTCTTATTTTTCCTAAAAGAAGACAGTCATATTATCTCATATCAAATTCAATAGTAAATGTGTTTTCATTTTTTCATGAGTTTTTTCTTTAAATACATTTTTACTGCTACTGATTCTTAAAAAAATTTTAGTTATAGGTGGACACAATATCTTTATTTTATTTTTATTTCTAGATAGGGAAAAGGGGTGGGAGGGAAAGGGAGGGGGAAGGGGAATAATAAGGATGGTGGAAGGTGATAGTCATCATTAGATGACTGATGTCTGCCTTCTTCATTTTTCTTTAGGATTCAATTTTTCTTGATTCTTCTCTCATTTACCACATGTGCATCATTTTTTAGTTGTAGTTGGACACATCAAAACACATGTATGAAGATTTGAATTTGGTGTCAACATACCTTATATACAGAGATATGATAAATTGTGGTATATATGTGTATTAAGAATTATAATGCAAAAAAAGAGTACATAAATGTATAATGGCATAATTTGGCGTGAACATACTTTTATACAGAGTTATGAAAAACTGTGCTGTAAATGGGTAATAATGAGTGCATTCCACTATTGTCATGTATGTAAAAATAAAAATAAAGAAAGAAATAAGTCAAAGATATTTACCATTTGGCCCTTTCTGAAAAGTTTGTTAAACGCTGTTCTGTAGAAAGTAAAATGGGGTAGTAAGGAATGTCAGAGGAAGGCTTGGGTAAATTTATTGAAAATGAGAAGTTGGAAGTGGGCAATAAAGCAAGTCAGAAAGTGCTAGGAAATACTCAAGGAAGATGAAGCTGAGAAAACACCTGATGGATCTATGCATCTGAAGAACAATTTAGACAATTAAAAAAAACAAAAACAAAACTCAAAAGTTAGTAAAGTATATAGAAAACCAGACAAACGGGAAACAAGTTGATTCTAACAGGAATAACAAAAAGTGGTACAAGAAAGGAAAAAGTAATCATAGTTTACCACTTGGCTCCTTGTGAATAGAGTTTACTTGGATATAATTATATAAACATTGAAAACTTACCTAATCAAAATTACAAAATAGTAATTATATTGGGAGGATATGGGGATAGGAAGGGTACACCTTTAGGATGAAGGGGGAGGAAACAAACCCCAAACCCAAACAAAATCCTCATCTTCCATGGTAGGAAGCCAAGACCTAATACCTAAACTTAAAAAAGAAAAAATTGACATGTAGAATCTAGAATACACAAAGAGTAAATGTGCTCATTAGAACCCGAAGGCAGAAAACAAAATACTCAGCTGAAAAAAGTGAAAATGAACATCTCTAGAAATTGGAAAATATAGCTATTATTACATAACTATTAAGTTTTTTAAATGATGATAAAACAAAAATCAATGAGTAAACGAAAAGATGGAGAAAGAGATACAAGGAGGGTAGAAGAAGGAAAAAAACCCAACTTTTAGCTGTATTAAAGAAATAAGAATCAAAATAAAATTTTAAAACATTAGAGAATATGTGTGTAGCCTTGGATTAGAGTGGGCTTTCCTAAGCAACATCAACAACCAAGAGGGACAATGAAAGTACTGATTTATTTTACCTTCTAAAAATTTAAAACATTCATACAGCAATATACCAAAAAGTTAAAAGTGACACACTTTGAAAAATGTAACATATTTAAGATTAATATGTACAATATATGAATGTTTCTAAAATCTAATAAGAACCCAATAGAGCAAAACATGTCAAAGAAATATAGATGTTTAATAAGAAGTACTAGTAATCAGTGCAATACAAATTAAAACGAAAAATTTCTATAAAACTGGCAAAAATCTATCAGGCAAACAGGCATTTAACTCAAACCTTCTTAGTAAGTAAAGAGTATAAACCTGTTAAACCACTTGCTTGCTTGTATCAACAGATTATTTCTTTTTTCCCTTTTTAAAAAAATTAAAGAAGTAAATGTTAAAGATATGTAACGCCTATGTTAAAGATAATGAAAGATTTCCAAACCAGTGTAGTTATGTCTTAAAAAACCTTCCACATGTTTCTCTACATGCTGATACAAACATAAAGATATGCAGAGGAATAGAAGGACCAAACTCTTTTCAGTAGTTACATTTAAGGAAGAGGCAATCAGAGAGCAAAGATGAGAAGGGAGGTTTTAATAATAAGCTCTGCATATTTCTGTATCATTTTAATCTTTTACTTATGACGTTATGTCTTTTTGAATAATTGCATAAAATTTTACCTCCAGATACTTTTGTAGAAAGTTTTTATTTATACAGAATTTGAAATAAAAATTCCCTATAAACTATTGCATTATCCATAAGTCTAAAAAGTGCTTGAAAATACAGGCTGGAGTTGTGGCTCAGAGGTAGAGCACTCACCTAGCATGCATGAGGCACTAGGATCGATCCTAAGTACCATATAAAACATAAATTTTAAAAAAAGGTATATGTCCAACTACAACCAAAAAATTAATATTTTAAAAAAGAAAATACTAGATAACAATAAATTTCCACAGAAAATTGTGTATACCTTGCAACCTGTAAAGGCTGTTCACTCTGGAGAGTTTGCTTGTCTGCAGCCAAGTCCCAGAGTGCTGGTGGGGCCAGGCCAGTGTCAGATTCTTTAATACCTACAGAGAGAAAAACAACAAAATTTACCAAAATGTAACACATTATCCTAACATAAGCTTTCTCAATCTTAGCACTATTGGCATATTATGGGGACTGTCCTATACATTTTATGATGTTCAGCATTATGCTTGGCCTCTAGCCACTAGATGTCACTAATATTGCCTTCCCCCAAGTCATAAGAATCAAGACAGTTTCCAGACATTGTCAAAGGCCTGGGGGGCAAAATCACCCAACTTGAAAAATCACTGCCCTAAAGTAATTATCAAACCAAAAAATTTAATGAAATACTTGACATCTTTCATGTAGGTCAAATAATGTAAAACTTCACTGCTAAAGTTCCCAAAAAGAAAAGTGTCCATTACCAGGCAATAATCTGCTTACTCCAGCAATACTATATGAAATAATGTTTTTATTCAAAATTTTATTTGCTGCATTTGTTGGAGTTTACTAAATAAGGCCTTCATCAATAGAAACATCACTTGCTTAGAGGACGATGATGTTTTTTAATACATAAGCATTAAGCCTTGTAAAAAAGCAGTGAAAGAGACTGTTAAGATCCAATCTCTTAACAGAAGAATAATAATTTCTTTTAAAATTTATAATTTATGAAAGATTAAAATTTGCATTTAAACTCTTACTATAATTAACACATTACATTTAAAGAGAGGAAATGGGATTAAAAAATACATACCAGTGAGCTCATTAATTTTCTTAAGAAGTTGTTGAATGTCATCCTCAACCTGCTTAATCTGCCTGGAGTAAGTACTCTGACCCTGGGTGATGAAGATCAGTATAATTAGAACATCCAGATATCAACAATTTACTAAACAACAGATAAAATTTTTTAACAATTACAATCTTATTAGTATTTATTGTCCCAAAGCCCATGAAGTGAAACATAGAGTGTGTACCATTTTCAGAAGTATTCCTAAGTCAATTACTTTTCCCCAGACCATTTGCCATTATGCAAGATAACAAATAAAAATAAATCTGTTTCTATGCGTTTAAACTTTCCATTTCAAGGGCCAGGGATATAACTCAGCAGTGGAGTGCTTGCCTAAGCAGGCATGAAGCCCTGGGTTCAACTCCCAGCACCATAAAATAAACAAACAAATACATAATAATAATAAAAAAAACTCTCTATCATTCATATCTCAGTTACATACATAATAAGTATAGTAAATATTTCTGTAAATTATTTCAAATATCTTCCCATGTGGTACCACACTTTAATTATGAAAAGTATAAAAAGTATGTATAAGCAGCTTAGATTGCTGAATGCGCTGATCTAGTCTAGACAGGCTTAGGTCATTAACTTTTCAGTGAAGATTACTGTGAACTACCTGACATTCTCCTCTAATTAGTATGGAAGAACAAAACCAAAACTTTTTTTAACATAAAACATTTACATTTTCTAGACATTTTAAGGACTTACGTAAGTTTTCAGCAAGGCAATGTCCCCCTCATCCAGCGCTAAAAGAAAAATGACAATAAATGAAATTCAAACAACTTTTCTGTTCAATTCAAATTGTTTTGAGTGCCAAAACTTGAGTAAAATTACAATGATATAAATACAACCATCAAATAGTTCCTGGATTTAAAAAATGACCTAATTATTGGGAAAATGAATAAGTAATTCATAATAAGTAGATGAATACATAGTATACATGATTAACATTTATGTACTTTATATAATATGTACCAAAACAACCATTAAGGATCTTTTTTTCCCATTAAGGATCTTGGTTGAATAAATTACACTATGTTATTACAATGAAATACAATGTAGTCATTAAAAATTATAACAGTAGAAAGCTAAAAGAAGTACCATTTTAAGTAAAACAAGCAGGTTTTAAAAAAATACAAGACGTGCATGTAATTTTTTCTATAAAAATTATTTAAAACACATATGAAGATTAGCCCTAATTGGTGTTCATCTAAATGTTAACAGTGGTTATCTGAAATTTCAGGTGATTTATAGTAAATCCTCTTTAAATGGCAATTCTGCATTAGTGAATGTGTGTAGTCACTAAAATTATGTGTAAATCCCCCAATGTGCATTTGCAATCATTTGTGATCATGCACAGAATGCTCTCCTGTTTCAGCTCTCATACAGAAGACCACAGGATGGAGAAGGCGGGCAAGGCAATATAGTTCAAGAAACTTAGCCACCAGTTGGATGGGTTTGAATCCCAACTCTGGATTCTGCTAATGGGAACAGCATTAGGCAAGTCAATACTTTTGAACCTGTTTTCTCTTTTTTGTAAAATAAAAACAACAATCTAACAGGATGAGTCACTTTTAGTATCTAAGATTATACTCCATGTGAAATATGTGTGTATTTCCCCTAGGAGCAATGGTTCAGTATTTCCTAGTTACTATTTCCTAGAATTTATAAAACAAACCTACTATGAGTAACAAAAGTCAACTCTATATATTTCAAGAAAAAAACTTTTTTGAGCCTACAAGAACAAGCTATTTTCACAGGGCAGGATCCCACCTTCCCCAATAAGTATGAGTAAAAGTAAGAAAAACATGCAGGTTACTGCCAACTAGACCAATTTAACTGAAACATAGTATGGTTAGTGAGTAATTAAGTAGTTGGATGTTTGGAGCCCTGGTGAGGTAGTCCAAGAATGCTAGAGTGAATTAAGACAGGACATGGCATATCTTGACATATAGGAACTGTACTTTAGGAAGAATTAGCTAATGTATGGAGAACAAACTGGAGTATGTGAGGCCATTTGGAGGTCACAAGAGCCTGACATATGATGGTGGCAATGAAAAGAGAAATAAAGAGCTAGATAAAAAGTCCTTGGAGGAGAAATCTGCAGCACAAGGAAACTAAATGCCAGGAGCTAAGGAAGAGAAGAATCAAAATGATGCCCAGGCTTTGCACTGCATATCCCAGAGAAGGTGGTAACTTTTAAGAGAAATCATAAGAAAAATTGGATAGTAAAGGGTCTTGGATTAAAAAACCAATAAAAATAGAGGGGAAAATCCAGTTCAGTTTCAATTTTCTTAAGTTTGTTGTATTACTCTACCTCTCAGAAGAGTTACCATGGCATCTGAAAGCTCTGTTTACAAGGTTAACCCTTGAATGGTATCTGAAAAACATGAATTTTTGAGAGTGTTCCCACCATTTCTAGAACTGACAATGAATAGTAGTTCACTGTCTAAACCCTTTGTACAAACACAACTGCATTTCTTCGAAGAGTGTGAAATTTGGTATGTGGTAGGTAGACGGTGTCTACATGAACAGTCCCCAATAAAAAAACTGGGCAATGACTATCTAACAAATTTCCCTAGTTGGTAATATTTTACACGCTGAGTCCACCTAATGATCATTTACTGAATCTGAGGACACAATCTTGGGAACTCCGTAACACCAGTGTATCCCAAAGCAGCAACCTGGAAGGCAGACAATAATCTGGCTCTAATAATTCAGATACCAGTGTATGAAGTAAAAAAGATTAGGGAATTACATTTGAGAGGCAGCAGTGCAAGATGAAAATGAAATCACCAGTAACAAAAATGCAGAGAAACCATGTGAGGACAGGGAGGATAAACAGAAAGATTCAATAAGAGAAACCAAAGGAGGCCCAAGTGTAACAATGTCAAAAACATCAAGATTAGGACTGAAAAAATAGTAAAGGGTCTTGGATTAAAAAACCAATGATCAATTAGATTTACAGACACAGCAACCAAACTTCAGGAGGTTTAAAACTTAATAAGAGCTAGGTGCAGTGACACAAGCATGTAATCCCAGCAACTTGGGAGGCTAAGGTAGGAGGATCACAAGTTCAAGGCTAACCTGAAAACTCAGTGAGACCCTGTCTAAAATAAAAAAAAGAGCTGTGAATGTAGTTCAGTGGTTGAGCATCCCTGGTTTCAATTCCCAGAACCACAGTAGTGAAGAAATGGACTAGTGAGCATAATAGTAATAATAGCTGCTATTTATTTAAAAATTCACTGACTACAGATAAATAAATGCCATAGATATAACATTTAATCCTATATAAGCTTATAAAATGAATACAATTGTTTCCATATTATACATTAGAAAAACTGAATGTGACTCGTCCACTAGGTAAGAAGCAAAGTCAAGATTCAAATCTTCCTAACTCTCATGTCCACCCTTTCAGCCACTTTCAGGTAAAAAAAGAAAATGGGTTGTAGCTTGAAAGGATAGATAGAAGAACAGAAAGATCTTTTCAAGGGCTAGGGTTACAGTTCAATGATAGTGTTCAATCCCCAGCACTGCGAACATGGGCAAACACACACACACAAAACAACAACAAAAACACTAATCTTCCCAATTGTGTGTGGTTTTAAGATAAAATTGATATTAGTATATTCACAGGAACAAAAGGAAAGCCCATAAGAAAACAAACAAAAGAGGTGGTAATTGATGAAACAAAGTTCTAGAGGAGAAAGGGAAAGGGTCAGGAACAGATATGGGAAGGTTAAGATTTGACAGAAAATAACATCACATTCTGAGGCAGGACCAAAACAAAAAAAATGGAAGATAATAGAAAAGTTAACAGTGCATTTTCAATCTTCTCAGCAGAGAGAAAAAAAATCATCAGCCAGGAAGACCGGGACTAACTGAAGACTTGAGAAATGTGTAAAAGATTTGAAACAACCACATAGTGAATGGGCATTAGCAATAGTTCTCAGTTGAGACCTGAAAGATTGAGTTGGAAGTAAATTCATCAATGAGATTTCTGTGACTTGTTTGAACAATGTTGGCAGCCTATGAGCAGAGAAAAGACAAGAAACACTGAGACTTTCAGAATTAAACAGAAAAAAAAAAAAATGCAGTGAGCAAAAATTGGGTATACTAAGTTACCACAAATAAAATAGGAACAGTCTGAGCAGGGAAGAATAAGATACCAGACTGAAACAGATCAAAAGTGAGGTCAGGTTAAGGTTCAGTGATAATGAAGACTGAAGAGCAAAAGGTTGTGATGGAAAGAGAAATGTGAAGTTTAATAGAAATTAAGTAGCTTCTGTTAATAATAAAGTCTAACAGTATCAACTCCTTAGGTGGTTAAAGTGCAATGATAACAGAAATTGCCAGAATTGAGGTGATCAGTGATCATCAACACAACCACTGAAAATACTCAAAATGATGCCACAGAATAGCAGGCCAGAACATCAAGGGGTTAGAGAATGAAACAACCTAGGCCTAAAAATGTTATGTATTTGCTAGATAACCTTGTAAAAACAATAAAATCTTAGTATCAGTTTCATCACCTGAAAAACAGAGATAACACCAGTGTTTCTGTAAAGATCAAAGAAGATACCAATTAAGAAACACCTGAATTTCAATATACATATTAGTTGTAACTATGTCCAAATTTGTTAATTTTACAAAACAATATAGAGAATCACATAGATCACTATGCATATCAAATAGCTAATTTCTGTGATTAGGTTTTTTCACAGGTACTTAGTACCTCTGAAAAGTTCAGTCCTACAAGACTTTCAAGGAGACTAGAGTAGAATGAGGACAGAAAATGCTTTTTCTTTGGGAGGAGGGTGTAAATGGTGAAAAGGGGGTTCTAGTAAAAGTTGAAGTTACAAAAGGGAAAAGTAAGAGAAAAACATTTCAAAACACCATAACATTTTTAAATAGCTCAAAAGAAACAAATGGCAACGCCACTTCTAGAATTTACACTACAACTTCATGTGGAAGTTATATGAACAAGGTGCTTTATAATGGTGACCAGGGAAATCTAAACGTCATCAATGCCTTATTAAATATATTATCATACACCCATTCTATGGAATACTATACAGATGCAGAAAGACAAACAGCATTACAATGAAATTATTTCTAAAAACATATTTTTAAAAAGCAAGATGTTTAAGTCGGCAGAGCATGCTGTATTTATGTAAAAAAAAATAGAAAATACAAAAGTAGAATTGTTTGTATAGAAAACGTCTAGAAGGCTACGTAAAATGTCAACATTAGCTGCTTCCATGGAGAAGCTGGTGGCTGGGGCCAAGGATGGGAGACTTCAAAATGCCTCTTTCCTAACTCTCGAATTGTGAAACTTGTGAATGCATTATCTAGTCAAATAAGTTGTTGTTATTTTAAAGACAATGTTGTCTCGGGATTCTGGCTACACAGTTATAGTACCAAATTGTCACACTTTGGGGGCCGTTGGCGGAGGTTCGATAAGAGGATGAGGTAACCAAACACCGCCAGGCGAGGGAATTTCTGCAGGCCTGTAAGGCCCTGCAGAGTGCATAACATCTTCAATTCCCGTGAGATGGAAATTAATTAAAAATTCGGTCAGCAACAGATGAATTCACAACTTGAAGCGGGAGGAGGACGAGAGAGGAGGCAGGCCCGGGATTGCCGCCCCGGACTAAATTACTGGGTCAGAAAGGAACAGAACACCGAGCCAGGACGAGAATCTAGCTCCTCTCCAGTGCCAAGGCTGGTCCCACCCAGCTCCGAGCTCATGCCTGTCTCAACTGACCTCGGATGGGCTTGTCGTCCTTCTCATCCTCTTTGGTTTTCCGCTGATCCGCACCGAGGTAATCCGGCATTTTTAGGATGCGAGTGCCTCCCTTACTTTCTCAGTGATTACACAGCATCTTCCTCGCTTCCGGTGGTGCTTTCCCTTTCCCTTCCCCACCGGAAGTAGAACCGGCTCCTGGTGCCGGTTTGCTCTGCACCTCAGAGATGACGAGAGCCTTGTAAGGAAACACGTTCTAGCCCCGGTCGTGGCTGGAGGAAAGCGTACTTGTTAGAAGGAAACGATGGTCTATTCTGGCCCCTCACCGTCTCTAGTCTCGTAAGATCCCGTAGCAGTAAATTCCAGGACCAACCCTGGCTCAGTCGATGAGTTTAAATCCTCAGTTAGTGTGGCCAGTTTGTTTAATGTGTTTAATCTCTGAATTTTAATTTCCTCCTTACCTCACAGGATTAGGAAGACGCCAGATGTACGCAAAATGCCTGGCACAAGTGATGGATAGACCTATAAACTAGAACAAAGAATATTTTTTCTCTTAGGGGATTAATATCCAAACTATACAAAGAATTCCTCCAGCTCAATCATAGAACAACTTTATTTTTAAGATGGGCAAAGAAAAAGAAAGACAGGGAGGCAAAGAACTTGAATCTACATTTCTCTTAAGAAGGTATATAAAGAACAGACTACATGAAAAGGTGTTCAACATAGCTGTCTAGGACAGGCAAATCAAAACCACCTCAAACCCATTAGAATGGTTACTATAAAATTTTTTTAAAAGTAAGTTTGGCAACGATGCGGGGGAGGATGGGGAATGAAATTACGTATACCGGATGGGACTGTAGAATGGTGTGATAGCTTTGGAAAAGTTTGGGGGGGCGTTGCACGTTTTGAATTTTTTTTTTTTAACCTCAGTCATAGAAGGACGCTTATAGTAGAAATACAATTGACTTTTAATATACATCAAACAAAACCCAGAACCCTGTCATTGGAAATATATTGAAATAAAAATTCATTCTGTTAGGACAGGATAAAAATAATGCTGGCCTTGAAATAGAATCTAACGCTAGAGGGTGTTTTTTTTTTTTTTTTTCTCCAAATGATTATTAAAAGAGATAATGCTGGTAAACGAATAATAGCATGACAAATTGCATCACAGGTATACGTACATAAGTGTATGTATTTGTACAAGTAGAGCTACTGGTAAAAAATAAAAATAAATCAGTGGTTAGGTTCAGGCTAATACATAAAGAAGGATCTTGAAAATTACAATCTAGAAATAGCTGTTTTTCCTCTGTGTGTGTGTGTGTGTGTGTGTGTGTGTGTGTGTGAGAGAGAGAGAGAGAGAGAGAGAGAGAGAGAGAGAACATATGCAAATAACTTTTAAAAGTTATTTTCTACGGCTTGTAAGATTACAATCTAGAAATAGCTGTTTTTCCTGTGTGTGTGTGTGTGTGTGTGTGTGTGTGTGTGTGTGAGAGAGAGAGAGAGAGAGAGAGAGAGAGAGAGAGAGAGAACATATGCAAATAACTTTTAAAAGTTATTTTCTACTGCTTGTAAGAATAATCCTTTCTACATGGGTACAAAATAAGTCTAGGAACCGTTCTTTCGTGCGCCTTGGTCTCCAGCCGGATTTGTGTGGGTAGAGGAACTAGGTTGCCGCACACGTTGGCGCGGATGGGTGGGGGTGGGATTGGCGTCCACACCACGAGAGACCCATCCCGGAAGTGCTTGCTGCTCGTGTCCACGCGCCGGTTCCTGGGCGTCGTAGAGCCTAGGCGCGAGGCTCGGACGGGGAGGTAGAGCTGGAGGGGACGCAGAGGGCCTTCCGCCGGGGACGTGAGCCGCTGCGCCCGCGGGGCTAGCCCTAGCGCCATCATGCTGCTCCTGCCGAGCGCCGCGGACGGCCAGGGCACCGCCATCACCCACGCTCTGACCTCTGGTACGTGCCCACCAACTCCGGGTCCGTCCCGCTTCAGCCGCCCCTACCTCAGTTTTCCCTCTCGCAATCTTGTAATTTCTCTACCCTTGACCCCGGCGTTTAGCTCCGGGTTCTGTGGGGCAGTCACAAGTGCCCTTTTGCTCCCTGCTTTAAAATAATGCTGCTCTAGATTGGAAGACTGAGCGGCTTGGGGGCATCTCTCTGCCCCTAAGGTTGTTTCCTTTCTTGGGGCTGCTGACTCATGGATCCGTCTGAACACTCCGGGACCGAACTCTCCAGTACCCCAAAAGATACCCACAAGCATCTCCTTGCTTTCAGCGAAGAGACTACCAGCTGCAAACACCCCACGTGTCTGGGATTGTACAAAGCCTTAACACTTTTCTCCTCCTGTACGTTTGCTCCGGCTTTGTAGTTTAAACGTCAGAACTCAGACACTGCTTTAAAGTATTAAAAGACCCCTCCTTGTGCTGCTGGAAAGATTGGCGGAGGTAGACTTTAAAGGCAATCATAACAAGTGAAACTTGTTCTGCTGCTGTAGATTCTTAGATTTATAGCTCAGGAAAGTTGTGGAAGTCTCGGGTTTCAAATTCCCATTGCCACTTTCATTGGTGCTTGTTAAATGTGGTTTTGAGTGTATCCCCCTTCCCTGACCCAAATTGCCATTTTTCAGTTACCAATATACACATATACAATGCTTTTCTTACAACAGTGTAATTTGCAGAGTTCTTTTATGCGTTCTCAATGTTTCTAGGAACTAAATGACGTACGTATTGTTCCCATTTTATAGTTGAAGACCTCTCTGAATCATTTCAAGATACACTGTCAAACCTAGACTAAAGCTCATACCTTCTGAGTTTAGATCCCAAGGTTATCTAACAGCACAGCAGCATTAGTAAGTCCCCATCAGCTGCTTGTTAAATTATCTTTAGGAACAATCTTGCTAATGAATCCTTAAAATTATTAGGAGCTATTTTAATTCAAGATTTTAATAATTGAGATAGTTTGAGTTGATTTTTTTTTTTGGAGGTTAATTCCTAGTGACAGTTTATCATTATGTATTGCTTTATTTCCATTATTGGTATAAAAGTAAAGCAATTTGCAACATTTCTTCCTGTTCCCTACCAGTCTTTTATCCACATAAAAGTATTGGTTTATTGTGGACATTATTGAATGGTTTTATATTTTTTTAGTTATCTGGACAAGTTTGATGGAATACTCTGTAGATACTAGAAATGATAATTTCTTGCTACCCCTCATGTAAATAGGATGACTGCAATTATTTTTATAGTTGGTGATTTTAAAATTATATTCTAATGGCATCACTGTTTTAATCTTCCTAAGAAAATATATTGCCTTGAAACAGACTTGTTTCATGTAATACATTGAAGCCTCTCTTACCAATTTCAATCACAGCCTCTGCACTCTGTCAAGTTGAACCTGTGGGAAGATGGTTTGAAGCTTTTGTTAAGAGGAGAACCAGAAATGCTTCTGCCTCTTTTCAGGAACTGGAGGATAAGAAAGAGTTATCAGAGGAATCAGAAGATGAGGAATTGCAGCTGGAAGAGTTTCCCATGCTGAAAACACTTGATCCAAAAGACTGGAAGGTATTTAATCAAATCTTTTGCTCACTCAGTGCATATTGACATAGGCAATATTCCCATGATTTTCCATCCATGTTTTTAAGTGGTACAAGATAAGCATAATTGAGCCCTTTTTGATTGTTAAGCCCAGAGTTGGGATAGCACTAGCCATAGTAGAAATCCAGAAAGGTTTCACAGGAAAGATTATTTTTAAGCTGTCTTCAAAGGATGAGTGGCAGTTAGTGAATCAAAGAAAACTACATAGATATAGATACAAAGGAGAAAGAACATGTTCCACTGTAGAGGATTAAAAATGAGTAGAGTGGAATACATAGGGATGGTTGTGAGGAATTAGGCCTAAAATGTACTCTAGACCAAACTCTGTTGTATCCTTTTTATGATATGCTGAAGAAGGAGTTAAAATTTTATTTTCAGGACAGTAGGAAGTCATCAAGTTTCTAAGCTAATTGTAGAAAAATGATTTTCCTAGTAGAACAGAAAAGTGCTTGAAAGTGGGGACAGACCTAGAGGGAGAGTGAATAATTTACTGAGATAGGGCTGGTGCAGTAATCCAAGCCTGTGAATAAAGAGATGAACTAAAATTGTGGCTGGATTTCGAACAAGAAGAAACAGGTTTTATTTATTTATTTTGAAGACATAATTGCCAGGCCTTGGACATTACTTGTATGGTACAAGAGAAGGGGAGGTATTCAGAAGGTTTTCAGCATTCTGACTTGAGTGACCTGCTGGAGTCAGTAACCAACACTAAGATGTAGGATGAGGAATTTTGTAGAGAATGTTACCTGTATCCAAATTTAGCTTTGTCAAAAATTGAGGTTCTAGGGGCTGGGATGTAGCACAGTGGCAAAGTGTCTGCATTGCATTTGCAAAGCCCTGGGTTCAACCCCCAGTTCCAAAAAAAAAGGAGGTTCTAGCCAGGCATGGTGGAACCACTTGTAATCCCAGCAATGCAGTAGGCTGAGGCAGGAGGATTATAAGTCCAAAGCCAGCTTCTGCACCTTAGCAAGACCCTGTTTCAGAATTTTAAAAACTGGGGATATAAAGCTCATTGGTAAAGGATCCCTGAATTCAATCCAGTACTTCTGGGGGTGGGGGGGGAAGCTCTAATAACCACATTGATATAGATGGTCTGTGACCCCAAAGAGATACTAGAGCCAAAGACATTTGAACTCATTGGCACAAGGTGGTAGTTGAGGCTGTGAGAAATTGAATGACAACAGCTGTGGAGAAGAATATAGACAAACAGGTATTATATGTGTATGTTGTGGAATTAGAGTGCCTGAATTCGAGTCTGTTTCCATCACTCTGTGCACTGAGACCTTGGGAAATTTATTGGACATCTCAATGTCTCATTTCCCTTGTTAAAACAGTAAGATTATTAACAGCTTCAAGGTTGTAATGGGGATTAATGAAATGATACATATAAGGCATTTAGTGCTTGGCATATGATAAATGCTAAACAAATTGTGGATAATAAGGTTCCTGTGTCTTAGGTTGTTTTGAGGATTAAATGGGGTAAAGTATGTGAATAAAACCCTCAAGAGAAAAGCAGATAAGCACTCAGAAACTGTTAGCTGACTCTCCTGTCATCAATTTCAAAAGAAAAGGACTGAACATGGTTATTTGAAGGGGTAGGAAGAAAAGGAACAGCAAAGGATACTAAGGAGGATTGAAAAAAAAAGGGAAATAAAAGAAATGTATTAGTTCAACAAAGATTTGTTGAATTTTAGGCACTATACTCTTCTAGAAACTAAGGGAGGAATAAGTCTCAAGAAGGAAAAAGCATTCATCAGTGTCACTGCTTCAGAGAGGGATCGCTCACAGAACATGAAATGATGAAAGGTCATTGAATTTGAGAAAACAAGTAAAAATGGCTTCATTGAAAGCTATTCTGGTAAAAGGATTGAAAACAAATTTCTTGGTGGGTTGAGGAGTGATCAGGGAATGATGATGTAGAGATGTAGGTATAAAATACTGTCATAGCTGATTGTAAAGAAAGAGAAGATAGTAACTTGGGGTGAAGGCAAGGTCAGGAGAAGATAAAATAGGGGAATGTTGAAGTTAAAAAAGTCTTAGGTATAGAAATGACATCAGAAGTAAATGACATCAGAACATAGTAATGGTTGATTCAGTGTTCAATTAATTATTTTTATTCATCAAGTATGAATCAAGCCTCTGCTGCTTGTCAAACCGTATTATAGGTACCAAGGATATTATGCCATACAAGACAGCATTGTTGCTTCCACATAGTTTATGTTCCATTGAGCAGACAAAAAATAATGCAGAACATGTGTCCAGTAAGCTCCAGGCAAATAATTAGAATAGGGTGATATGAATAAACTGTCTAGGTGACTAATTTAGATTGAGTAGATGGGAAAGGACTATGAGTTGACATTTAAGACAAAACATGAATGATTTGCAAAGATGAAAGAGAATAGTATTGCATGTAGAGAGTTTATGCAAAGGCTGAAAGAAGGCAACTTGCTGTGACAGAGGGAAGGGCAAGGAGTAGTGGTCAGTGGAAAGCCATTAGAGCATTTTAAGGCCTGGTCATATTCAAGAACTTTGGAGGAAACAACAACCAAGTCGAAATACAGGTCTCATTTAAGCTGAGACCTAAAGGATAAGAATGGGGTGGGTACAAGGAGAATATGCCAGGCAGGGAGAAAAACTTAGGAGGCCTTGAAGTGAGAAAAGGCTCAGCATTTTCAGTGAACTAGAACACCAATAGAGGGTCATAGGCCAGGAGGTTAGAGAGAGGGAGTTGCTCTATACCTCTGGCCATCAGAAGGGAGGTCTGTTCTAGAGTTAGTTGGGGGTCTTCAGCATGTACCAAGTATTAGGTATTATATCATCACGTTGGATAAAATCCCCCAGAGGCCTTGTTTGCACATTTTATACAATGTGAGAGATAAACCCCAAAACTGATCTTTGAAAGTTTTCAGGAAGCCAGTAAAGGTGACTAAAAATGTCTGCTGGAAGGTGGAGGGGAATGTGGAGAATGGATTAACATTAACTCTTAAAAGAGACAATGTTTCAAGGACAGCCAATGGAAGTTGAAGTCAAGTGAGGGTGAAAATACCCATGGAAACAAATCTCAGCACCTGTGGTGAGAATGGTCAAAGCAGACTAGATTGAAGTGGGTTGAAAAATGAATGCAAGAGGATAAGAATGTGGTGTGAACAGCTTTCTCAAGAAGCTTAACTGACAAGCAGAACTTTGGGGAAGGATGGCCTCGGAAGGGTTTTTAAGCATGAGAGACAATGGCATCTTATGTATTGATGAAAATAATCCACTTGAAATTTAGAAGAAGGTGAAAGATGCTAACCTGAGAAGCTTAGGATGGATTTCAAAACAAAGGAAGCTGAAGTAATTCATCATGACAGGAAAGGCTTTCTCAATTGTGAAAGTAGGGAAGGAGAACGTGTCCAAGTGCAAGGAGGTTGGTAGATTCTGACATTTAAGTAGGATAATACTAATTTTTAATGGTTTTCTTCAGGTATAATTGATATACAAAAAAAAACCCTATTATACATCTAATTTAGTTTGGGATAGCTTCGCTTTTTAATTAAGCAGCAGTCACGACTGTCAGCTTGGGGATGGAGAAAGGTGTGTGAAGTATGAGGGAAGGCTAGAGGACAGAATGTTTGAAATAGCTAGGAAGTAGAAGAGTGAACTGATTTCCATAATAAAGGATCCGTCCATGTGATGTTCGTATCTTGAATTTGAAGGAAAACTAGTCAGTCCTATTTGACTCTTTTCTCCAATGTTGTGTGCCCTCAACTCCTCTTCCTCTTCACCTGATAGCTATCTTCATTCTCCAAGACGGAATGCACAATTTGAGTTCTGTAAGGAGCCCTCATTCTAGTTGCTACCTCAGCTTATAAATTCACTAGATATTAACCAAAGGAGAAATGAAAGCAGGTACTTCCTATCCACAGAAACCTTTTCCCTTAGTTTGATTTTTACTCAGCCTACCGTCTTTACTCCACATGGTTCCTCATTTTGTGCTGTCATTGTCCACTGACCCAACCAGAGGAGCTACTGTAAAAAATGCTCCCTTTGGTTCTGAAATATTCCTAGATGTACCTTGATTTCAGAGGACTATAGGGTATTAATAGATGTTGAGAAAGAAAAGTGTACTTTCAACTAATTTTAGAAAATGCTAGGTGTTACGGGCCTCTGTGTTTGTTTTCCTTTTTGTAGTTGGAGGACTTTTTGGAGCCCTTATTAGGCTTATGTGCATACAAATTATCAAGAAGGCTATACAGTAATTCACATTTCTGAAACTTACATGACCAGGGAGCCTGTTTTATTCAGAACTTCTCATTGGACTCCTGCCATGAAAGTTTCACTGTGGAAAATACTATTTTAGGGTACCATAATATAAGGGATAGGATATATCATTCCGTTTCAAACTTGACTCTCTTGTGTCTTATCAGAACCAAGATCATTATGCAGTGCTTGGACTTGGCCATGTAAGATACAAAGCTACACAGAGACAGATCAAAGCAGCTCGTAAGTACTTAGTTATTTTGAAGTAATTATATATTTGTTATAGGAAATGTTATTTTGAAAAAAATATGCAGGGTCATAATCTGTTGCCATAACTCTACATTTAACAGTATGTGTAATAATTGTCATAGCAATATAAAATGTAAGACCAAGGTCTCCTTTGCCTTCATAACCAGAAAAAAATTAATGATGTATGGACTTTCTCATTAGGGATAAAAAATCAGTTTGGGTGGGTGGGTGCGTGCGTGTTTGTGTGTGTGTGTGTGTGTGTGAGAGAGAGAGAGTGGGAGGGAGGGAGGGAAGGAGAGACAGAGAGAAAGAAGTGTGGGGAGTAGGTAGGCAGGATAAAGAATACTCCAATAGCAAGCTATTAAAAATATTTTACCTCTCTTTGGAAGTATGGGCAGCTGTATTTAGTGGGGCCCTGCTTTGTTTCTTTGGTTTTTCAATATTATTTAGTGATTTTAGGTCACACCTTTGTCAATATCACCCTTTCCTCTGCCCAAGAGTCCAGTGCTTTGTTATTATTTTACTTTACAAGATTAAATATCGGGGGAGGAAAATGTTGGGAACTGAGACTTCATATACCTTAAAAAGACACCATCCTTTAATGTGCCTAAATGTCCTGTTCTCTTCATTTCTGTGGACATAATTCCTTAAACACCTTGATTAGTGAAGTTTAATGAAAAAGGTGAAGGTGATTAGTTTTCTGTGTTTTATCTTAGGAGAATGTTCTGCCCTCCACTGTAGAGAATGGATATTGAGGTCAGAGGAGGTAAGATTGTGGCCATTTGGAAAAGGAATAGGGAGTCAAGTCCAGCCAAGAAGAGAAAGTACTGTGCTTGGATGAACATGGCTAAACAAGAACTTACGTTGAAAAATGCTGGTTGAGACTTAGTTTAGTAGATAAACTCAGTTTTTCCCATTAATGCTTATATTTAGGAAAATCAAATATTTTTTAGTAGTAAAGGGATTTATCAGATTATTTTATACTTATTACTGGATTTCTTAAAAGGCTGGCATGATTTTAGACAGAACATATGCTAGTGTATACAAATAGTTATTGCAATATACATAAATGCCAGGAATTACCAGGGGAAAGTATTTGCAGAGTCTTACTGTAAAAATAGCATATAAGTACTATATATGTCATGATGCACACAAATTTGTAAAAAAAATTAGAAGTTATTTTTGAACTATGAAAATATTTGCCATTTTAAAATGAAGGAATTCTTTTGTCTTTCTCTAAAGGATAAAAAATGAGCAAAAATTATAAAGAAATATTCATTTTATTTTTGTTAAGGCCACACTTTTTCTTGACAAAGTAAAAATTAATTTTTGAGTATTCTGTAGTGGAAGTCTTACAACACCTGTGTAGATTGTTAACCATAAGAAAGGAACTGTAATTTACTCCACACCACCCTGGTTGAATATCAGTATTTATTCAGAAGGAGAGTGTCATTTTCCCTACTTCTGTAAGCTATATAGTTCAAAATAAACAGTTTAAATAGTTCTGTTAACTAGAGAAGTATAAAATAGACCGTTGCTACTTACTGCTTTCTGAAAGTCTAGTCAAAAAGTGAAAATGCAGTTAGTGTTTGCAAATCCATGATTATTGTAGTATAAGCATAATAAAAATGTAAATCTGATAATACGTAAGATCTTTTGTGTTCTTAGATCATATTACAAACACACGGTAGTATTTAAATTGCGTATAGCGGGGCATGGTGGTGCATGCCTGTAAAATGCCTGTAACATGCCTGTAATCCCAGTGGCTCAGAAGGGTGAGGCAGGAGGATCACAAATTCAAAGCCAGCCTCAGCACTTAGTGAGGCCCTAAGCAACTGAGCAAGATTGTGTCTCTAAATAAAATGTAAAAACATGGGTGGGGATGAGGCTCAGTGGTATTGGTTCAATGCCCAGTACTAAATAAATTAAAAAATAAATTATGTAATTTTGTTCTTGAGGTACACATTGGCAAATGATGTGTAGGTTTTATAATATTTTTAAAACATGATGTTGAGCAAGAGAAGCCAGATACAATAGTATATTATAGGTTTCATTTGTTTGAATAATCAGATAATTTGGATATTCCAGATTTATTTGTGATATTTTAAACTAAAAACTTTCAAGCTTTTTAAAAATAAAATTATATTTAAATGCTTTTTAAAAAATATTTATTTTTAGTTTTTGGTGGACACAACATCTTTATTTTATTTTTATGTGGTGCTGAGGGTTGAATCCAGCACCCCACGCATGCCAGGCAAGTGTGCTACCACTTGAGCCATATCCCCAGCCCTAAATGCTTTTTTTAATAGAACCAATGTGATCATACAATAAAAGCCTCTTTACTGGTGTAGCCTCAGAATACCTGAGAAACTTGTTTTTCATGGGGGAGGGAAGGGAAAAGAAAACCTGAAATTATTTATTTATTTTTCCCTTACTTACTGCAGTATTGGGGATTGAACCCATGAGTGCTCTATCACTGAGTTACATCCCCCAGCTCTTTATTTTTTATATTGAAACAGGGTCTTGCAAGTCTCCTGTCTCAGCCTCCCTAGTCAATGAGATTATAGGCAATGTGCCTGACTGAAATTTCAGTAAATGTATAACAGCTGTTCCCAGATTACTTTTGTTTTTTTTTTTTTTTCAAGTTGGCCGTCTTTTGGCTCTCTTTACATTATTTTCTTAAATTGGGTAATATCTTCAGTCCCTCCCAGGGACAGTTTTATAAGTAGGATGATAGAAGCCTCTAATACACATGGGTGACTAAAGATGATCAGGCAGAAAAATCAGTGTAGGAAAAAATAGTGCAGCCTAAAAAGAGACAAACTTGATCCTTTTTACAAAAAAAAAAAAGTAAAATATCTTTCAGACTTTATCCTGAGGTTTAAAAGAAAACCCAAGAAGTGTCTATGTTGTCAATGAAATACGAAGATGCTGTATTACAGGTCAGCATTGCAGAGGGAGATTAGGGAGAAATAAGTAGAGGCTGCATGAAAACTAAAAACATAAGAGCAGAATATAAAATTACAAAAAATTGCTGATGTATAATGAGAAAATACAGTAAAGCCAGGGACAACCTTGAAGAATGTTCCCAAGATTCAGATGAAAAGAATAACGAAATGCAAGATGTCCCTAAAGAAGAAATAAGAAACAACTACAAATCAGAAAGCTTAACCTGATTTTTAAAAATATGTATGGCTTGAGATTCAGAATATATACACAAATGACTTAGGTTTCACTAATCAGCACACACTTCAGAGTCAAAGGAGAACAACAAGCTGTGCTGCAGGAATCCATTTGCTGGCAAGGGGGGAAGAGCACTGCATAGTGAAACTTAAGGCTTTCACTGGCTACGTGACAGGTGTCATAGCTTGTGCTCAGTATCAGCAGTTGTGGGGCACAGTGATTGTGCCCGTCAGTGGTGGGATAAACATGTTTCTGAACTTTCCAGTAAAAATTGAGTCATGAGCTTCCAAACATGATAATTTGGTTATCATGAAAGTTCTGTGAACTGGGCTGGGATTGTGGCTCAGCGGTAGAGCTCTCGCCTTGCATGTGAGAGTCCCTGAGTTCGGTCCTCAGCACCACATAAAAATAAATAAAATAAAGGTATTGTGTCCAACTACAACTAAAAAATAAATATTTAAAAGAAAAAGTTCTGTGAACTACCTAATAACATTTAATAAATTTCTGTTCTGCTTGAACCAGCTAGAATTTTAAAATGCCTGTTTTCCAGTGCTAGTAGAGAAATGACTACCTAACTAGAAGGAAGATCTTGGACTTCAGGAAAACAAATGTATTTGTCACACTTCTTAACCCTTATAAAAATGAGTAAAAAATTTCCACACAAATGTTCATAGCAGCCTTATTCAAAATGTTCATAAATAGGAAACTACCCTAATGTTTACCAACAGGAAAATGGATAAGCAAACTGCTCTTAGAACATAGAATCCTACTCAGCAATAAAAAATAATATTACCAGTATACTCAAGAGTTTCAAAACATGGTGTTGAGCAGGAGAAGACAGACACAATAGCATACTATAGGTTTCATTTATATGAAGTTAAAGAACATATAAAAGTAATCTGTGGTGATATAAATCAAAAAATGGTTGCCTTAGTTGGTAGGGGATGGGAGTCACCTGGGAAGGGGTACAAGAGAACTCTGGGTAATGGAAATGGTGTACATTTCTTTTGGTTGTAACTGTAGTTGCATGTGTATATACAGTTGTTAACTCATTAAATTGAATACTTAATATCTGAGCATTTTGCTCTTAAAATGTATTTTTTAAAATTTTATCTCAACCAGATGAATAAGATGCAAAACAAACCAGAGAAACAATCACTGGGAAATTTTTAAATATTTGGGGGCCAAAAAAATTAAAATTGTATTTATGAATGCAAAAGTAAGATTAAGATTGTTGCCTGTCAAAACTTAAAGGAAAGGCAACTAGAATTGTACCATAGCAAGTTCATTGCCTTAACCTATTATGTTACTTTCTTTAAAACAGGGGAAAAAATAAAGTAGACTTTCAATTCATTGTTTAAGAGAACAACACTAAGGAAGATGGAGGAAGGAAATAGAAGAGATAAAACAATATTCCAAAATGGGTTTTATAAAGAAGAAAAAAACAAATCAAATAGTGAAATATACAAAGGATGAAAACCATTATAGAAGATACTTTTAATTGAAACTACTCTTATATGCAGTGAATTTGAAAATTTCAGTATAAACTGAAGAAGAAATTTTTAAAGTTACCAAAGAATTATCTTCTAAAAACCATTTTTAGGCCCAGGTAATTTTTCAGGTGAATATTTCATATGTTAAAGGAATTGAAAATGCTCATGCTGAACATAAACTGTTTTGGAACAGTTCATTTTGTTCTTCCTTTTTTTTTTTTTTTTCTTTTTTCCTGTGCCGGGGGTTGAACCCAGGGCCTCACTTGTACTAAGCATGTGCTTTGCCTGTGAGCTACACCCCTAGCATGGAACAATTCATTTTGTGAAATTAATGCAGCCCAAGTATGAAAACTTAGCAAAGAGAGCTCAAAAGAAACTATGAATAAATCTTATTTGTGACATCAAAAAATAAATAAGTTAAAATGTAGGAAACCTATATTTTTTGGCAGCTACCATCAAATATATTAGATAGCAAAAGTCATTTTAAGGACAATCCTGGGGCAAGAATGAGTAATCAAAACAAGCCCTTATAAAATTTGCTGTGATAAAGGAAGCATTACAAATCAGTGGAAAAGGGAAGTATTATTGATTATATTAGGATTCTAAGAAATGACAAAATTTTAATACCTCTTTGACTATTAAATTCCAGAAAAGATTTAAGGGATTCATTTTTTTAAATCTAAGCATAGGAAACATTTGTGATACTAGAAGAATTATAAATACTGGAAAAAGCTATAGAGGAAATGATAAGTAATTGTATAAATAAAAATGAATTTTAAAAAACGAACAACACCATTTGGGGGAAAACATTAGCAACAGATATTGAATGTAAAAGAGTTGCAGCATGCACATAGGCTGCTTGGATCAGAGCCTGACTTGGCAAGAACTTTGTGCAGGTTGCAAAGATTGTGGTTGCTTAACTTCTCTGTGTCTCATTTTTCTCATCTGTGAAATGAAGAAACAAATAATGCTTTTCTCATAGTTATTGAGGTAAATAGGCTTGGCTCACAAATGCTCAATAGCTAATATCTTATTGTGAAGTGACACTAAGGATAAAAACAGATAACCCTTCTATCTATAGATAGATGAAAGGTACAAACAAAAAATTTTGAGCACCAGTGATAATTTTATGTCAGTGATATTTTATATCTCTAGTGATAAATTTTTTAGACCCTGTGCTAGTTAAGATTATGGTGAAAAGGATGTACACATAAAAAAATGAAATAGTTTAATTTTTGGAATGCACCTTGTTCCTATATTTTTATTCACCAATTTCATTTCTGTATAAATTTATCTTCAGAAAAAGAGTCCTAAATGTGGAAAAATAGTAATATTTAAGATGATTCAGATTGGAAACAATTCCAATTTCCATCAGTAGAGAAATGCTTACATTATGACAATTCTACTTGAAATGCAGTCCTAAACAATCACTAAAAAGTTTGAAGAGTTGACAAGAAAAATGGAAAAAGGCAAATGATATAATATTAACTTAAAACAAAACAATATAACTTTATACATACAGTATGATCACACCTAATTTTTTCTTTTTTCTTGTTTTTTTTTTTTTTTTTTTGCAGTGCTGGGGATTCGACCCAGGGCCTTGTTAATAAGCAAGGGCTCTACCACTGAACACCCCTCAGCACTCCTAAATTCTTTAAAGCATATCCTTAAGGGAAAAAATACCTATGTATAAATACATAAAAACATTATATATTTGTCTTTGGGTGCTGGCACTTTGGCTGATTTCTTAAAATAATTGTTTCAGTTGCTCTTTAATTTTCACATTTAATAAGCACGCATTTCACCTTGGAAGAAAAGATTTTAAAATTAGCATTGCAATTTTGGAGATGGTCTGTATTTAGCTCATCCTTATTTTTGGTTTTGATGCCTGAAGTGACAAATCTGACTCATTTTGTAGATAAAGCAATGGTCTTAAAACATCACCCAGACAAACGGAAAGCAGCGGGTGAACCAATAAAAGAAGGAGACAACGATTACTTCACTTGTATAACTAAAGGTAAGAAAATATTTTACAGTCAGGAATTTCTGAAAGTAATTTTTATTTAATAAATGCTGGGATTGGGTTTCCTATGTGTGATGTAGTTCATTTACTATCGCATGATATCTTTAAATACTTTTAATTATACCAGGTTATTTTTTATTTATTTCCCCAAAGCCTCACTATACAAAGTGAGGTTCCCCCAGCCAGCAGCAATAACACCTGGCAGCTTGTTAGAAATGCAACATCTCAGGCCCTGCAACTACTGATTAGTATCTGCATTTTAATGGATCCCCAGATGACTCTTACCAGAAGATTATACAAGCATTGTATTTAATGATGAGACTACTAAGATCTTTTGCCTATCAGTTTCTTTGTGAGAGTAAATTGTTCCTTAGATCTTTTGCTAATTTAAATTGGGGGCTAGATGTGAACTCAGTGGCAGAGCACTTACCTAGAATGTGTGAGAAGGCCCTGGGTTCCATCCCTAGCACTAGGAAAAAGTAATAATAATTAATCTAATTGTATCATTATACAATAATTATTTATTGTTAATTTACATAGCAATATGCTCATTAAGCAAGTTAACATAGGTAACCACCATTTCTAAATATTTCCTAAATGTGATTTTATTATTTTTTATTTTTGTGGGTACCGGGGATTGAACTCAGGGGCACTTGACCACTGAGTCACATCCCGGCCCATTTTTGTGTTTTATTTAGAGACTGGGTCTCGTTGAGTTGCTTAGCACCTCACTTTTACTGAGGCTGGCTTTGAACTCAGGATCCTCCTGTCTCAGCCTCCCAAACCACTGGGATTACAGGCGTGCGCTACCAAGCCCAGTGTGATTTTACATTTTGATGATACTTGTTAAATAATTAAATGTGCATTTTTCAAAATTCTTCATCTTAGCCCACTCATATTACACATTACTCTAGAAACGTAAAAGCCTTCCATCTTTTACAGCCATGAGATCCATCAGTTAATTTTCTTTTCCCCCAGAGTCTTCGTCATCTTTTTTCAGTTACTGTTTAAAATTTTTTTTGTCACTTTCTTATCAGAAGTACTTAAAGGAGTTGTGTCCACTCATATCCAGAAGTGCTAGAGCTGTCCTTACCTAAATTAAATCCTCCCCACCCCCCAAAATTTTAAATATGAAAATTAATAACTTAAAAGAGGGGGATATTTGTTTTTTCTTAGGGAAAAAAAAGGGTAAACTTATGGTGCTGTAATCTTGCTTTTTTCCCTGGGGTAAACTTAATAGTGCTATAATCTTGCTTTTTTCCCCCTCAGCTTATGAAATGTTATCTGATCCAGTGAAAAGACGAGCATTTAACAGTATAGATCCTACTTTTGATAACTCAGTTCCTTCTAAAAGTGAAGCAAAGGATAATTTCTTTGAAGTGTTTTCTCCAGTGTTTGAAAGGAATTCCAGGTGAGTTAAAGCATTTCCACTTTTGATCATAAAAGCCTCTATTAGCTTGCTTTGTGCAGTCCTCCAGCTTTTTGCTATTTTCCCCTGATATTAGTTTTATTTATAAAATTGTTTCCATTGTCTTGTCCTCCTCATCTTTTATTGAGCCCTTCCGGTAAACTTATTTATTTTGTTCTCTAAACAAAATTCTATATATATAGAAAATTCTATAGATAGATAGATTCTCATTTATTTTGTTCTCTATAAACAAAATTCTGCCTTTCCATAGTGAAATTCCTTTATCGTTTATAGGATATTTTCCTTTGGCTGAAAAGTTATATCTGGCTTTATGTAATGTGATATTGATAGTTAGGTGTTAGTACTTTTTTTTTTTTAACTTCCTCTTTATCTATGGGTACACTGTTTGGCTCATTATGAGTTAAAAAAAAAAAAGAAAGAAAAGAAAAGGGCTTATGGTCCTTTTTCTTCTTCTTCTTCTTCTTCTTTTTTTTTTTTTTTTTGGTACCAGAAGTTGAATCCAAGGGTGCTTAACTACTGAGCCATACCCACAGCACAGTCTTTTTTATTTTAATTTTGAGACCAGGTCATCTCACTAACTTGCTGAGGCTGGCCTCAAACTTGTGATTCTCCTGCTTCAGTCTATTATTGAGATGACAGCATGTGCCACCACACCTAGCTTGATCCTTTTTTTTTTTTTTTCCCCATACAAGATTATCATAAGGCATCTCTGACAAAGGATGATTTACATTTAAGATTAAAGCATACATAATTTATTTCAGTAAAATGTTTTTTATAATAGTATGCATAGTGTCAGTATTCTATATTTTTTGTTCCCTCAAAGCCTGTTTTGGCTGTGCGTTGGATTCATCTGGAGAGCTTAAAAAAACTTTGTACTGCCTATTGCTTGCAGAGAGATGCTGATTAACGGTAGGAATTTTTAATCCTCTCTGGTGATTCTACTGTGCAGCCAAAGTTTTGAACCTTTTTTTTTTTTTCCTTTGGTACTGGGGGTTGAACCAGAGGCGCTTAATCACTAAGCCACATCTCTGGCCTTTTTGAAATGTTTTATTTTGAGACAGGGTTTTGCTAAATTGTGTAGGACCTCTCTGAATTGCTGCAGCTTGCTATGAACTTGGAATCCTCCTGCCTCAGCCTCCCAGGCTGCTGAGATTACTGGCATGCACCACTGCAACCAGCTGAACCACTTATTTAGTAGTTGATGCGGCCTACTGGTTGCTCCTCTCTGTCATCTCACATTTATTTTAAAAACAGTACTGAAGGTGATATAAAGACATAGCTTTTTTTGTTTTGTTTTGTTAGTGGTACTGGAAAGATGGAACACAGGGACATTCTATCCCTGAATTACATCCCCAGTCCTTTTTATTTTTTATTTTCACTAAGTTGCTGGGGCTAGCCTTCAATCTATGAACTTCCTGTGAGCTGGGATTACAGGCATGTGCCACTGTACCTGGCTAGGATATAGTATTTTTGTGTGTAGTGGTTTAATAAAGTAGAAAACATGGGTCAGTAGCAGCCATAGAGTCCTTTTCAGAGGTGATGAGTGAAATGCTAAGCCTAGAAGTCTAGCTCTTAGGCACAGGTGGTGGTGATAAGGGATGAAAGTTTGTTCTTTCTGTAAATATTAGCATTTATTTTAAAGGCCAGGCCTTACGTTAGTGTTGCTTCTGTGCTACCTATTTAGGGGAAGAAGTAAGTGAGCTTGGGGAAAAAAGGCTAGTTGCCATTTTTCTAACCTGTCTGACAGCTACTATATCATTGTATCTTGGGGCTGGGAATATATCTCAGTGGTGAGTGCAAGGCCATAAATGCAGTCACCAGCACTACAACAAAATCATTAAACTTTTTTGAACTGAAGATAACCTGAAAGTTATTTCATTGTCTCTTGCCACCTTCTAATCCACCCTTCCCCTCACATTCTTCACACCTACATTGTTTGTCATGTGACTGTTGACCTTCCAACTCTCATCTTTTAATTGCAGAGATTATAGGGGAGGGAGGTTAAAGGGGATTAGTAAAGGCCCTTGTTGTTTTTAATAAATTAGGCTGTAGGTAAAACTTTTGTGCAAAATTTTTCAGTTAAATTTTTCTTTTAATATATCAGATGGTCAAATAAAAAAAATGTCCCTAAACTTGGTGATATGAATTCATCATTTGAAGATGTAGATGCATTTTATTCTTTCTGGTAAGTAAATACTTCTATGAAGTTGTCATTTTTTTTAAATATTCAATAAGTACTTGATGCTTTATAAATTAATTGAGGGATGGGTGACTTACTGAACAAAAAGCACTGTTCCAAAATGAATAAAGGTTTCACATGTTTTATATCTTCTCTATGATATTCAGGCTTTTATGAGTGTTTTATTTAGCTTCTTTTCTATTAATGAGATCTAGGTAACAAGCACACTGTAGCAATTAAAAAATAAAATCATTTGAATTCAATGAAAATTAACACATTTTCACTTAGCAGTTTTCCCATTAAAAGTGTTTGTGCATTTGAGGAAGACATTGTTTTGTGTCCAAGTTTATTGATTTTCAGTAAACAATATTTAGCACATTTTATTGTGTATTGTTTCCTTATTAAATATCTAATAAATAATGGAAGCATAAATTCACTGTAGGAAAAATTATGTAAGATTTAGTTGCCAGTTCAGTTGTCTATACATTCAGATATAAAATAACCATTACTGGAGTTAACTTTACGGCTTCACAGAAAATGAGAGTAAAGGCAGGGAAAACTTAACAAGTCCTAGGCAAGAGAGAAACAAACCTAAGAAAGAAAAGAGGACATGAGGTGTGACTTCTTTTTTTTTTTTTTAACTTAAGCGTGATGAATGTATTTTCAATTTTCATACTAAATGTGGAGTCATTTAACACAAGATGATGACATTAAGGACTTGAGCATAGTATTGGTTTAATACCAAAGGGAGGGAAGCAACCATTCAGACTAACTTATTTACTTGCCATTACTATTTTTTAAAATTATGTGTATCTAACTTAATTTTAAAAGGAATGTTATTCTGTGTTAATTTTTTTTCTATCTATATTAGGTATAATTTTGACTCTTGGAGAGAATTTTCTTATTTAGACGAAGAAGAAAAAGAAAAGGCAGAATGGTAGGTATGCACATCATTAGTAAAGGAATGTATTCCTTTGGTACCTGTGATAATATAAAAATAAGGTGTGTGTGTGTATATATATATATACACACACACACATATACAAATATATGCATTTGTGTGTGTGTGTTTATTTTCTCTTAGTGTTGGAAATTGAAAGAAGGGCCAAGTATATGTTGCACATGTGCTTTACCACTGAGCTACATTCTTCAGTCATTATTTTCTCTGACACAGTATTTTGAAATTCCTCTATATAAATTAAACTAGATGGGGCCAAAAGAGTCACTGGTTAGGCTTATGCTTAAGAAATTGCCAAGAGGGCAGTACACACCTATAATCCCAGCAGCTCAGGAGTCTGAGGCAGGATTATCACAAATTCAAGGCCAGGCTCAGCAATTTAGTCCCTGTGCAACTTAATGAGACCCTTTCTTATCATTAAAAATATAAAAGGAGCTTGGGATGTAGCTCAATGAGTGGTAAAATCCCTCTGGGTTTATTCCCTGATTACCCTCCTTGCCCCAAAATTGCCAAGATAACTCAATTCAGCAAATTTTTCTTTTGGTTGCTTAACCTAGGTTTTATTATACTTTTCCAAGAGTACGGAGAAAAATTTTTTTGACATGCATGTCCAAGAAAACTAACCAAAATTGATAATAAACAGAAGCACACTTCAATGTTAGTAGTGATATAGCATTGTTAATTTTGTAAGACATTATTACATATAAATTTATAAATTATTACTCTTTCCAGTCATAATTTGTTTCCAATATTTACTATTATATAGTCGTGATGAGAGAAGATGGATTGAAAAGCAGAATAGAGCAACAAGGGCACAAAGAAAAAAAGAAGAAATGAACAGAATAAGAACATTAGTTGGTAAGTATAATTAATGTTTTTATAACTGATGTTTAAAGTTCTTTAAATGTTAGAATTTAAAAGATTCACTAATTTTTTTGGGGTAGACAATGCCTATAGCTGTGATCCAAGGATAAAAAAATTTAAGGAAGAAGAAAGAGCCAAGAAAGAAGCAGAAAAGAAAGCAAAAGCAGAAGCAAAACGGAAGGAACAAGAAGCTAAAGAAAAAGTAAGGTGACATTTGATTATGTTGGACTTTTAAATATTTCTTAATCATTGAAAATTAGTTAAAATAACTATAATCTGGAAGCAGGAAATTGGGTGCTGCTATAATTGAATCTTAACAAGTTGATAAAATCAATAGTTAGATCTTCCTTAATAGCAAATAGTTATTGGACAAAAACATAATCTCATATAAATATTTATGTCATAAATCTGACTTTATATTATGCTTATTTCTAACATGTTTGTTTTGTTTCCTCATAAATGCTTGTAGAACTTTGGTAGCTTGCTTTCCCTCCTAATTCAACCCTCAATTTTCAATAAGTTGATGAGCCATTAATTTGTTAATTTCTAATTAAAAGATTGATTTTTTAAATCATTACAGAGCATTTTGAAATTCTAATTATCAAAACAATTTTGCTCTTCATTTTTAAAGCAAAGACAAGCTGAATTAGAAGCAGCTCGGTTGGCTAAGGAGAAAGAAGAGGAGGAAATTAGACAGCAAGCGTTATTGGCAAAGAAGGAAAAAGATATCCAGAAAAAAGCTATTAAAAAGGAGAGGCAAAAACTTCGAAACTCATGCAAGGTATGTCAGACTGACATCAGGCACCAGTAAAGCAGGCAGCTGATTAAGCTTAAAGATTATTTCTTTTCTTATATTTTGTTTTTAGATTAATTTTTTTCTATTCTGATTCCTCATCAAAATTCAGATCTGATTTTCTCAGTGGTTTTTTTTAATAGTTGATTTAAACAAATTAGAATTTAAGTAAGTCACTATAAAGCCTTCAGTTATTGTAACTTATAATTATATTTCTTAAGACCCTCTAATTCTGTCACAACCTACCTACCATCACTTCTCCCCATCACATGGCCATGTTTGTTGGAGAAACCAAATTATTTTCTGAGAACATGCAACAATTTGGTTTTAGCTGGTTGCTTCCTAATGAACAAAGTTAATTTTTATCTTAAAAAAAGTTTCTTTGGAAGTTAATACTTTTATCTTTATCTAAACAAAGGGATATCATTTGGGTGAGTACTGGTAGTTTTCATTCAAATACAATTTTTATTAAACATATTGATAGAAAAACCCAAATTTCTTATTGTAATTTTGTGTAAGAGATATTCTTACATTTTTAAATTGGTAAATTCAGCAAATTGTACTTTATTAAACTGTGTCAAATAAGTATATTTATGAAATTCCAAGCTACAACAGATTGCTACAAGAGAATATTCTGTACTCTACCACTGTAGTTAAATTCAAGAAATATGTAAATACTTAATATGTATAGAAAAATCATGTTATCTTTCACATGACCATCCAGAAGGCTTTAGACACTAGTATGTTTAGTATAAAATATCCTAAACATTCAGTTAATAACACAATTGAAATTAACCAGCCCCTCAGGTTGGGGAAATAGCTCACTTGGTAGAGTGTTTGTCTTGCATGTACAAGGCCCTGGGTTCAATCCCCAGCACCACAAAAAAAAAAAAAAAAAAAAAACGAAAGAAAAAGAAATCAACCAGCCCCTTCAGTAAATTTAGAAAGAGAATTAATGAAAACACAAGTACTGGTTTGTCTCTTTAGGTATTTTAGTAAACTAGGAAAATTTAGAAAAAAATGAAGTATTCTATTCACAGTTTTCCTGGGTGGAAGATTATTTTTAGGAGAATGCAGTATATCAAAATGGTAAAGAGTATGGACTCAGGATAGGCTGTCTGGGTTTGAAGTCATACTCCACCTATCACTTACCACCTGTGGGACCCTCTGGAGGTTACCTAAACACCTTAGTGCCTTGCTTTCCTCACCTGTTCTGTAGCTGACATAATAGTTAGTCATAGAGTTGTAAATGTTCAAATGATTCACACATAATTGGCACATTCAGCATATGATGAGAACGTGGAAAAAAAAAAAGACCAGATATCAACTAGAAAATGAATAATTCTTAAGAGATTTTGCATAAGTGAGGGTACAAATTCTGATATTTAGTAACTTTGTTTTTTTCTCCTTTCCAGCATGAGTTAATTTATTCAGTCATCAAGTATCTGATGAGCATTATACTGGGTACCAAGCAATTTTAATTAATGTGGGTATAATGATAGCACAGTCCTTGCCTTCAAGGAATCCACTGATTCCTTGTAATAGAAAACAAGTAAACTAGCAATTCAAACACTTCAAGATGAGCATGAGCACTAGGATGAAAAGATACCAAAAATGTAGTCAAGGAAGGCTTTCTCTTTAGTAGCATTGAGCCGGGCAAAGCAGTGTGTACACCAGATAAAAGACTGAGGAATATTGAGTGAATTCAGGTTTGCAGAGATAATGAGGTTTACTGAGTGAGAAGCACCTGAACATGTAGGAGGAGCAAGGTTTGAACGGCTAAAGAGTTCAAACTGATCCTGAGTTGGTTTTGGTTAGAGTGTTCAGAGAAGATAAGAGGCACAGAGACTAATCAGGAATTTTTGGTACATTCCAATCGGTATGGCTTGAAATAAGGTAGAAATGGTGGGAATGGGAAAAAGTAAATGAGATGAAGTATTTCGGAAGTATAATAGGTTACTGACTGTTGGGACTGAATGTATATTGGGGGCAGCATGGGAGAAATAAAGTTTATAGATACCTTGGTTTCTGGCATGGTATACTGGATGAGTAGTGATAGCATCAATTGAAATAGAAGACAGAGGAGGAGGCAAATGATGAGTCCAGTTTAGGGCACATTGAAACTATTGGGACACCCAAATGAAGGGACCCTGGGCGTATAGATCATCTTATAGAGTTCACAAGCAGGATCAACACAGACTCATGCACATCTTGTGACACTAAAAACCGTTCAAGTAGATTAGATCACTCTGGGAGAGAATATAGAGTAAGGAAGGTGGAAGTAGGGACCCTAGTGAACACCAGTCCTTAGAAGAAAAATCAGTAGTGCTTTTAGAAATATCAGCAGTAAAAGAAGTATTGAGACTTTGATGAGAGCCAAATCAAACGGATCAAATGGGCAAGAAGAAGTAAGGAACAGGAGGTATTGTCAGTAGCAGCTTAAACATGGGAAGTATTTTCCAGTTACTTCCTGTAATCCAGTTACATTATGGTGTTCAATTCTGAGCTTAATATTTCGTTAATCATATTTTTTGATAATATCTCCTGTCCCTTAGCAGGATATATTATTATATATTTCTTTAATTTCACATTTTCAGTAGACTTCTCAGTGAAGCACATGTGGGAACAGGCAGCTGAAAAAAGGATTTTAATTTGAGTCAGCCTACACATTTCTTTAACTTTAATTGGTTCTTTGAGGTCCACTTATAACTTGTTAACATTCAGAAGGTATTGTTCACCATCTCCTTTTCTGTTTTACTCCCCTGCCTACACTTGGCATAATGCCTTTTATTGTAAGCTAATAATAATGGAGACCACTGGACAGTATGCTGGGAATATAGTCAGTAATGGGCACAAGGACATTGTATACATCTACATGAAGAACCTCCTGAAAAGTTTATGCTTATCATCATATTTATGTTGTATTTGCATCAGTGTTATATCAGTAGATAGAAAATAAAAATGTTTGTGTTTGTGTTTTCAGACCTGGAATCACTTTTCAGACAATGAGGCAGAACGGGTTAAAATGATGGAAGAAGTGGAAAAACTTTGTGATCGCCTTGAACTAGCAAGGTATATGTATGGAACAACTATTGAAGTCTTTTTTGGGACTTAAAGTTTCTTTTTTGTATGTGGTGCTAGAGAATTGAACCTAGAGCTTCATGCATCACATGTTCTACCACTGAGCTATATCCACAAGTCCTCATTCATTTTTTCTTTAGCTTACAGTGCTTGAATGAAACACTCACATCATCTACAAAAGAAGTAGGAAAGGCTGCTCTGGAAAAACAGGTAATAGAAGAACATGTAATTTCTACTTATATTTAGCATTTAATTATTTTACCTCACCCTTCTTCACCTAATACCAGGTTACTAAGGGTAAAGAATATCTGATTTCTCTTTGTCTCCCAACTTTGTTTTGTTTATATAAAGTGCTGTTGTTGATTTAAATTGGATTTAGTATGTTTTTCATACTAAATGAAATAGTAAAATGTTAGATTTGTGGTATCTAGCACATTAAACACTAGTTGTTTTTTTTGTTTTTGATACTGAGTATTGAACCCAGGGATGCTTCACCACTGAGCTGCATTCCCAGTCCTTTTTATTTTTTTATTTGGAGACAGGGTCTCAATAAGTTTCCTCAAACTTGTGATCCTCTTGCCTCAGCTTTCCGAATTTGCTGGAATTACAGGCATGTGCCACCATGTCTAATGCTTTAATCACCAGTTTTTATAAAATAATGTTAAAAAAATAAATTTTTAATTTCCCTGAATATTTTCAGAGGATAACATTTAGAACCAAAAGAGATTTTTGTTTTGTCTAGTATATCTTTCATTTTATAGATGAAGAATCAGGCCCGGAAATTAAATTCAGTTCAGCAAGTATTAGTATTCTATAGATAAAGCATATGCCTAGGCATTCTTGGAGAAACACCTAATGCTACTGCTGCCACAAAGGGATTCAGAAAGTTATGTTGAAAGTAAAGCCTCAAGGATCAAAATATGGAGGACCTATGCTAAATGTCAGAGAGAAGGGGCAAGTCCACATCTGAATAGTCAGAGGCTCAGTGAAAGGTCTGAACCAGCCTTGGAGGAAGGACAGTGCTAAAATGGAAGGTTGAGAAACAGCCTAAATTGTAAAATAGAGGTAAGAGGAGATTTAAGAGGAGTGGAAAATGAGGTTGGTTTATGAAGAGAAGAGCCATAACTTTCTGTTTAATATTGTGACCAGTTTCTGTTACTGCCAAACCTTTGAATTGCAGAAGATTCAAAGTCTCATGCACGTTTTGTAAAGGAACACCTGTGGAGGAATACCTGTGAGGAAGCGCACAAAGAACAGAGACACAAAAAGTAAAGCAGGTAGACAGGATGGAGTGGATAGGAGTGAAATTAAGTGGTGAAAAAGAAATGCAGAAGTGAAGTGTCCACTCCTTCCTGCCTGGGAGTTTATTAACTCAAAGAACACATACCTCCCATTACCATGACTATATTCTAATTAGTATTTCTTTAACCAAAGTGCTAGCTAACTGAGATAAAGTCCAGGTTAATACAAACACAGAGCCCCTTCTCTCCAAGGACATTGCTAAGGAAACCAAATAGTGCCTGCATAGTTGTCTTACTACCTCAGAGGGAAGAGGCTCCTGGGAATCAGGGCGCCAATTACTCTCTGGGAGTTTGCTCACTAGGGGAACACTTCCCTGGCTGTTTGCACTGTCAGAATACCTAGAACATTTGAAGGTAGACTAGAAGGTACAAAGGATAGAATTTCAAGGTAAAACAGGACATGTTCCTCTGTTTATCTTTTTGTGACAGATAAGTAGTATTATTTGCTAAGAGTGCATATGAGCTTAAAGAGAGGTTCAGTATGGCCTTGTGTATGATAATCTAGTGACCGTCAACTTGACAAAATTGTGTCTAAAGCATAAAGAAATCTCATGACGTGAGTATTGGGCAGGTCAGTCTTTGGGTGGCTGTTGGTTCTTCAAGCAGACCTATGCAGTCTGGAAGCCAGAGTGAAAAGCTGATACCATTTCGTCTAGGAGTATAGTGTCAAAATGAGGATGACAATGATAATTGAGTAAAATTTAGAGTTAAGGATCACAAAGTCCCAGCCAGAAAGGGTGTGTAGAGTACAGGATGCTTTAAGTCCCTGACTTATCTATAATATTTGTGTAGATAGAAGAAATAAATGAACAAATTAGAAAAGAAAAAGAGGAAGCTGAGGCTCGTATGCGACAAGCATCGAAAAATGCAGAGAAATCAACTGGTGGAGGTGGAAGTAGTAGTAAAAATTGGTCAGAAGATGATCTGCAATTGCTAATTAAAGCTGTGAATCTCTTCCCTGCTGGAACAAATTCAAGGTATATGGTTTTCATGAAATTTTTCTTCAACACATACTGGAGCCCAGAGATAGTGTCAAAAATCCAAATTGCAGCAATGATTATAGCATTAATTTGCAGGGATAAGCCTGAGTCTGTAAAAACCGCCTTCTATTTAATTCTGTTTAACAATGCATTTTTAACCTTATCCATTACACCAGCACATACATACAGCAAGATGCTTTATCAGTTAGTTGCTCCCCACCACAAACCAGAGCTTATTTTTGATTCTAGGTTGAGCACTCAAAGAAGCATTAGAGACCCAGCCCCTCTTGTTATATAGAAATGGAAACTAAGGCTATTTTCAGTGATCTCTCCTTTTCTTAAGAAGTATGTGTTAAATTGGCAGTATACATAAACTTGTGGTTTTATTTTTGTTGGTTTATACACAGAATCATAAAGTTTTAGCAAACTTAAAATCAAGATTATAGATAGTTGATTTCAACATGTGAAAAACAAGAACTATATAGTCCAGGCAATAGTAAGGTTGAGTAATAAATTAGACCACCAATGTATAGCAATAAAAACGTAATGGTATCTGTTTTGTTTTTTTCTTAATATTATTAAATTCTTATGTTGATTGTTGTAGATGGGAAGTTATTGCTAATTATATGAACATACATTCCTCTTCTGGCATCAAAAGAACTGCCAAAGATGTTATTGGCAAAGCAAAGAGTCTTCAGAAACTTGGTGAGTGACAGTTTTGAGAAATCAGTTTGGTACCTTGGATACATTGTTTTTAAGTAATTTTTTTGTAATTTAATTAAAAACTAAATGATGGGGTTGTGGCTGTAGCTCAGTGGTAGAGGGCTTGCCTAGCATGCATGAGGCACTGGGTTCGATCCTCAGCACCACATAAAAAATAAAGGCATTCTATCCATCTACAACTACAAAAAAAAAAAATTTTTTTTTAAACTAAATGAGATGTTTTGTTAATGTTACAACATTTTTTTTTTCATTCCTCAGACCCTCATCAAAAAGATGACATAAACAAAAAAGCTTTTGATAAATTTAAAAAAGAACATGGAGTGGTACCTCAAGCAGATAATGCAACACCTTCAGAACGATTTGAAGGTAAGTTCTTTTTAGAAGTAGAAAATGCTAGCCAAGATTCCAGGCTATTTAAGGACTTACAAAACCTGGGGTCTGTGTTCAGAATGATTGGAAAATAAAATGTTTGACAGGAAGATGTAAAGCAAGCATTTTTAGACAGTTGCATTATTTACTTCTGCTGACCATTAATAGTTGAGAAGTGCAGTTCTTCCCATTCAGACGCCATAGAGGAGGGGCTATCCTTGTTCACCAGATACTACAAATGACTGTTGGGTATTATTGGAGCAGTTGAAGAAATAATAGTATTTAATCAAGGTTAATTTCCTGGTTTTGAAACATTTATGAATGCCCTTATTTTTATGGAAAAAGTATTAAATTATTTAAGGAAGGTATTCGTGTCTAATAAGGTAGTCTAAAATGATTCAGAATACATTTCCATACATAAAGAAAATAAGCAAATATGACAGAAATGTTCACATTTAGAGAATCTAGGTAGAACTAACAGGAATTTTTTACTGTCTAGAAAGAATTTCAAAATAACAAAACCCATTAGAATGCTGTCACTGTTTTGAGATTCTTCCTAATTTGATTATCCTGGACCAGTGTTTTTCAAACTACAAATCATGACTCACAATAGTTACAAAATCAATTTAATGGGTTGTGAATACAAAATATTAGCAAGTGTTAAACCTGCAAACAGGTTTTATATGTACAGTTTTGTCTGCACATGCGCGTGTGTGTGTGTGTCTGTCTGTCTGTCTTTGGGATATGATACAAAGTTGTAGGGGTTTCTTTAACTGTGAGAAAAACATTTGAAGAAGTTGTTTCACTTTATGCATTTGTGAGCCTCCAGCCCTTTCTCTTCTTAAACTAATCTTGGGTATGCTTTCCATATCATCATTCCAAATTTTTTTCTTTTTTTTTTTTAATCTAATAGACTTCATTCTACATAACACGTTGTCTCTGTCTTCTAACATTCCCAGTTTTTCCTGTATTCTTAGACTGGCAATTATCCCCAGAGGTAGTTTGAAAATAGAGGAGACTTAGAATGTTCTAGAAAGGAAGGGGAATTATTCTGTCCTTATAAAACTCTAGGATGAGTTGTTTGAGCTAGATTTTATTTTGGCTTATGTGAAGATAAGTAACCAAAGGGGAAGTTTCAGAACACCTCTTAAGAGGGCACTTTTTTTTTTTTTTTTTTTTTTACTTTTTATTTTTAGTTGTAGATGGACACAATACCTTTATTTTATTTATGTGGTGCTGAGGATCAAACCCAGTGCCCCAAGTATGTGAGGCAAATGCAGTACCACTGATCCACAACCCCAGCCCTAGAGGGCACTTTTTAAAAGAGTTTATTTCTCTCCTTTATCTCTTCTACAAGATATCATTGTTCAGATACTAGCACACTATTCCCAACTCTTCCTTATGGAACTTTTCATGTTGGAGAGACGCTGATGTTTGTGTACACATCCAGTCTTCTTTCTATGAGAAGTGAATGACTCTGTGAGGGCAGGATTGACTGGCAGTGTTGCTATCTGTGTGTGACTTCTTTATCTCCTTATTTATTTTTATGTGGTGCTGAGGAACCCAGTCCCTTACCAGCGCTAGGTGAGCGCTCTACCACTGAGCCACAACCCCAGCCTCTTGAATAATGATTTCTAATAGGAATTTTGCAACACTGTTTCACTTTATTTGGGTATTAAGTAACTGGAAAACTTCAGAAAATAATTGCATGTGACTTCCATCTTTTTTCTATGAGGAAATGAACTAAATGTGTATTAAGGTGCTTTTAGACCAAGAAAAAGAAATTCAATTAAAGGCTTCCTGGAATTTAAAAGCTACCCTCAGAAAATGCTAATCTCCTTCAAATATGGATATGTTCTTTGCCTTGTTTTGAGTAGGTGTCAGTTTTCTTTTTTAATTGGGAAATACTTTTTTAAAGCTTAATATTGTACCCAGTCTTCTCACAGAGTATAATTTCAAACAGTTGTCAGATTATGGATAGTATATAGGGGTTACTGCATGATCTGAAGCAACTAGATTGCCAGTAGTCCATTAATTTAGAATAACCAAATTAGCTCATCATTTTAACACTCTCATCTCATGTGCAGAAGTTGGCTGACACTTACTATTCTTAGGAAATATATTTGTCTCTGACACATGTATTAGATGTTTTGCAAGTTTTTAGCAGTCTGCTCCACAAGATTTTAGCAAGTGTGGTGACAACTAATCTTAGCTTGTCCCTATAGCACTGAAACTTTGGGCACTTAAATTTTGATAGGCTAGTTTCCTCCAGTGTAAAATGAGTGTTTCCCAGGAACCTATCCAAGAAAACATTGTGTATCTTGAGGCAGTTCTTTGTCCTCTCCTACATTTAAGGAATAAACAAATCTGAAATGTCTTAGTCATGGTTTTGAGCCCCAAGAGTACAAGTTTTAAATCTAACTTAAAAAATGAGGTGTTGGGCAAGTATAATATTAGATTTTTAAGAGAACAGCAATATGAGGTAGATGTTTCCTGTTATGCCATGTTTAAAAGGTCCTTGAGATGTTTCATTTTCTAGGAATGTAAGAAATTGTTCTAACACTTTAAGCGTAGGCACTTGATTACTGTTCACCAAAAGATTTATCTAGGAAGGCATTCCAAGATAATTTTCTACCAGTTGGACTAAGATTTTCCAAATAAAAATTTTTCTTAAATAGTTCCATGCACAGATTTCACCCCTTGGACGACAGAAGAACAGAAGCTTTTGGAACAAGCTTTGAAAACATACCCAGTCAATACACCTGAAAGATGGGAAAAAATAGCAGAAGCAGTTCCTGGCAGGACAAAGAAGGACTGCATGAAACGATATAAGGTTGTGTTTGAGTTTATAGATTCCATTATGATTTGTAATGTAGTTAGCATTTTAGTTATAGCTGTTAAATGGGTAATAATATAGATTATTGTGTTTATTTCAGTATCCAAAGTTATGGGCCAAAATTATTGCAGAAACCTAGCTTCTAACCCTAGTAGTTAGTAAAATCAGATTCTTCCAGCACTGTCTTAATTTTTAGATTCATCCAATTTGAATTATTTACATATTTATACCAAGTACTGGATATATCTGTTTTTAAAGTGACAGTTTCTTAATTTAAATCAACTTTCCTTTCTAGGAGCTCGTCGAGATGGTAAAAGCAAAGAAAGCTGCTCAAGAGCAAGTGTTAAATGCAAGTAGACTCAAGAAATGACATAATGACAATCTTTATTGTGTGCATTTTTATAATAAAACTGAAAATACTATATAAACTTTCATTTTCAAAATTATATTTATTGTATCAAAGTGCTCTTTCCAAAATAATTTTTCAGAGCACAAAGATCTACCGTTAAAATGATCATCAGGGCTATAGTCTTGTATGACGCATATTTGTTTCAAATTTCCAAATTTGTATTTTCCTTTAGGGATCAGTAGTTTAAAACTTGCAAATTCTTAGTTTCATAAATATATGTTTAAAATATTTCCATTATGCACTTCTTAATCACGAAGCCAGCGCATGTTACTGCAAATCTGGTTAAAATCTGGTAGCTGCTCAATGGGACCTATGGATTAAAAAGAAGATGGTTAAAACTGACAGAAGTGCTTAGCCAACTTTCTACATAGGAGAAAAGGAAATCAGGCTTACCAACTGCAGCAATAGCTGGACTTTTATCATAAATATATTTGGTACATACTTCTCGAACTATCTTAGCATTTACAGCCTGAAATAAGGAAGATACTGTCAGAACTTTTTGTAGTGTGCCTGGAACCTTAAAAACTAAAGCTCTTCTAACAAGAATGCTTTTACACAGGATCCAATAATATCGAAAGACAACTTACATCAATTCTTGCTTCAAGCTCAGGGATAGGAATTCTTCTATTATAGCATAACATTTGCCTACCAATATCTTCACAAATTGGAGTTGAACCTGGTTAAAGAAAAGAAACAATTTAAGTATTAGAATTTTTTTTTTTTTTAAGGTGTTTGGGATCAAACCCAAGGCATTACATGTATTAGGCAAGTGTCCTACTACTGAGCTACAACCCTAGCCCCTAAATATTTATTCTTACCATCAAGCTGCAACAACATGTTTGTTTTCAGAAGATTTTTGGCTCGGGCAACTTCACTCTCAGTGACACTTGTACAGAGTCGCATCCTAAGAAACATTGAGAAACTGGTATTATACAGTGGCTAGGAAATGTTATTGTGATTTTATAAATTAGTGGCTTAAGGAAAGAGGTAACATTCTACATACACCACATTGTGTAAGCAGTTATGATTTCAACTAAGTAAAAAGTTTAAATTATTAATAATTCTGATACTAAGCAAAAGCTAAAATAATATTTATTGTTTTTTCAGGTATTGCTATTTTTGAAAATCACATATAAATTTGTGTAATTGCTCATTAGAAGACTAAGGTTCAGCACAATATAAAAATAAGCTGCCTATCTCCTGATTAAAATACTAGTCTTTTTGAGAGAGAGAGAGGGAGATCTCTCTCAATTTTTTTTTTTTTTTTTTAGTTTTCGACGGACACAACATCTTTGTATGTGGTGCTGAGGATCGAACCCGGGCTGCACGCATGCCTGGCCAGCGCGCTACCGCTTGAGCCACATCCCCAGCCCCTAAATTTTCTTTTAACGAGCAATTTCTAATTCAATTTTCATACTCTGCCTTTCCAAGTCAGATTACTTCTAGATTTTTCTGAACAACTTTTGGTTAGCTTAAGTTTTAGGATCTTCTTTATGAAGTAATCTACTTGTAAAAGATTTACAAATTTTCTTATAGTATAAAGCAGCTTATATGAGACTTGGAGGAAACATATCTATGATCTTTAAAAACATGGTAACTACTGCTACTACTTTAAAAGGTAAAATTACCACCACAAAATAATCATAAAATATAAAAAGAAACCGGCCTAGAATATGAATCCTAGACAATAAACTACTTAAATTTTTTTTTTCTCACCATTCTCTTTGAACAACATGAAGCATGTCTGCGATTGTGGCTGGTTCACAAACCATATAGAGTCCCCATAATCCTGTATCTGTGTAGGAAGTGTTGAAAGACTGGAAGCTATGACAAAGATTGCCATGACAAGTGAGCTGGGCCAGCTTGCTAGATAAGTTCTATAAGGAAAACAATAATCTAAGAGAATTGTACACATGTCTAAATTGCCAGAAAGAAAAATGAGATATCAAATGCCCTAAGAAGCATTTCCTAGTTTTATCCAGCAACATTTCAGTAATTCAAAATTGAACTGAGTCTAAGAATTTTGCTCATCTGGTTCAATGCACAATGTAAAAGCAATGAATCTTTGTAATTAACATGGTAGCTGCACCAACTTATGGGCTGACATTGCTGTTATCAACCCATATGTAGGGCTGTAAGAATCTGAAATTGCATTGTATGTGAAGCCTAAGGTATTTATTTGAAAAGTAATTCCGATTTACAGAAGAATTATAAAAACAGTACAAAATCAATGAGCTACACAGCCCCAACCCCTATCCAAATTTCTTTAACAACTATTATTTTCAACAGTTTGGGAGAAAGCTTCTGACAGGATTTTACTGCCTTTATTTTATATTTTTGTGGTGCTGGGGATTGAACCCAGTGCCTCACAGTGCTAGGCAAGCACTTTGCCACTGAGCTATAGCCCCAGCCCTGTGATTAGGCTTCTTTGTCCTTAAATTCTTTAGTGTGCACTAATGAAAATACAAAGGTATTCATTTTCTTACATCACCTCAGTACTTTTAAAATTTATAAACACTGACATAATACTATTAACTATTAGTAACTTCTCTATTATAGTTACTGCATTACTATTACAGTAGTAACTAATAACTAGTTCTGTCCTTATTTTGCCAGTTATTCCACTAATAAACTGTGTGGCAAAGATAGTTTTTTCTAGGCTCAGATGCAATCCAAGATCAGTTTATATAAGTCAAAAGTCATAGAACAAAAGCTCTGTTTTTGCCATTTCAAAGGGAAGATTCTTACAAAGAATTTATATTCAGAAAAATATGGTAATCTTCTAATTAGCATGGGAAGTAACTCTTAAAATCACTCACCATTCCTCCTCCAAAAGAGCGATCCCAGTTGCCAATCAGTGTGTTGGCAACCATGAGACAAATTGTATCTGGATGTGCCCAACCAACAGCTTCAACAGCTATTGCAAGGTGTGCCAAAGGCATCTTGTCATCCCTCACTCGAATCTAGTTAAAGAAAAAAATGTACTGTAGGCAGAACTTAGCCAAGAGTAAACCCAAGGTAAGAGTCAAAATTTGGGATCTTTTATAAAGTTATCGTTATACTTTACCATATTTAAGTGGGTACAGTGCCAAAGAAAAAGCACAAAATGACCAAATATAACACTGCTCTGAAGACCTTGCTTCCTTCCAAAAGAAAAACAGACAATATTAAATAATATGGAATAGGAAGCAATGTAAACAAAGGCACCCATTCTCTTGCCTTTTCTATGTTTCAGTTTAGATTTCTTCCATCTAACTATAAGAAATATGCACATTTTGCCAGGTAGTGTGGAATAGGCTTCTTGGGAGCCTGAAGCAAGATTCTCCCAAGTTCAAGGCCAGCCTAGGCAACTTAGCAAGACCCCATCTCAAAATCTAAAACTATAAAAGGCCAATTTCTAGCTAGGAGGCTTACCATACCTCACTTCCTGTGAATTTGCAGGGAGGCAGAACTGGTACTTCTCCTTTATGCGCATATAAAGAGTCACCAAAATGAAACTTTGCTAACTCAAGCAATTCATCATGGGAAACACCTAAATTGGAAAAAAAAAATTATTTTTTCATTTATATCTAATAGCAGTACAATCTAAGACTGCCAACTGCTAATACTTTGCTTTACAATAAACTCTAGGTGGTATGTGATGTACACTACACATGAACTGTTCATACAAATTCATTAAAAGCCATTTAAGAGTAAATGGCTCACAACATTCATTTCCTTGGTGCAATTAAGGCTTGTGTTTGCACAGATTTCTCATTTTGTAGAACTGATAGTTTTCATCAATATGAATTTTACAACTTAGGGCAGTAATTCAACTTGAAAAATATAATTTTCTATACAAACATTATATTGTTATAAAATTTCTAAGATGCAACCTAGCAAATAAGGTCCACTTTTAATGTTATTTTTTAAATAGAAAAGAATACAAATAAGGGTTCCATCTCATTTAAAGAAAGCTGGATACACAGATATGCTTTATTCTTTAAATCTTATTATTAGAACCCAACAACAAAAGTTTCATCTAAATTTCTGAACACATTCATAGCTATCTACCTGCTCACTACTTGATATACAAAACTGATTACTTCGATTCTATATTCCTTACTATTCCAACTGGGAACCAAAACAGATTCAGTCAGGGAAGGATTCTTAAACACAAATATAAACTTACAAACATGTGCAAGTGCTTTAACAAAAATAGTGTCATAAGATTTCTTTACGCATACTATTAGAATATAAAAGACAACTTGTACCCATATTTTCCAAATCTGTGGTGTGATAACAACAGTGTAGGATGTGACAGGGCTCACCTGCTTCCAAGCACCCAGCCAGCCCACTGATTCCTGCCAAGAAGCTGCAGTAGAGCAGCAGAGCAACAACCGTGGTGGGCTGCAGTGCAGGAGGCAAGCATGGGCTGCAGCTTTGGAACCTGCCATGCCGGTGCAGGCCTGAAGCAGGGATGGGCAGTGCTGCAGGTGAGCCAAGGTGCACCAACCCGTCATCCCACCAGGGTTCTGATCAGCCCAGTACAGACACCTGCTCCATACAGCACTGCAGCTCCAGATACCCCTCCCCCATCAAGCATGCACAATTCACTGACTTCAATCTCCCACTTCCTAAGAAGTGGGGAAAAAAACGTAAGGTGAACCTGAATGGGATTCAGGTCTAACCAACAACATTAGTACTTTTCCAAACCCTAATTAGCATAATTGTGGACCAATAGTGTTGACCTCAGTGCTATATAAATCCCTAGACTAGCAGACTCAAGACAGCAACACTTGTCAACTCCTCTCTCATCTTTTGGGAGTTGTTTCTTTTTGCATACTTGAGTAAATCCTACTCTTAAACTCACTTATCCTGGTCCCTGAATTTCATTCTTTGAATTCTCAACACCAGAACCAAGAAAGAAGAAATTGGTGGTGAGCTGCTGGGGTCTGCTGCAACACTGGAGGGCACAGTCAACCATTAAGAGTGTGTCTCAGCTGCAGACACCTGCAGCTTGTGCAGACTTTACCTGCCAGCAGAAACAGAATCTAGTTTCATCTCAAAACTCCAGTTTCAATGTTATTTTTGGAATCGTTATGTAAGAGAGTCACCTTGGATTATCAATCCAGAGGACAACACCACAAACAGAAGACTGGCAGTAAAAGGTTCCAGTTGCAGAGTGAAAAACCCTGAGGCACACAGTTCTCGGCACCAGATGACAACACTATTTTATTACCTTCACTATTACCCTCACTTACTAATAACCCTTTTGGTTGAACAGGACAGATACTTACCTACTGCTCAATCCCACCTCCAGCTACCCCAATTTAAAATGCAGGTGAATCTATGATTTTTTTTTTTTAACGAGACTGAAATACAAAAAATTCCTGAAGATTAAAAGCTAATGGTTGGGGCTGAGGTTGTGGCTCAGTGGCAGAATGCTTGCCTTGCACATGTGAGGCACTGGATTCAATATTCAGCAATACATAAAAATAAATAAACAAAGATACATTATTAAAAAAAAAAAAAAAAGCTAATGGAAGCTGAGGCGGTGGCACACGCCTGTCCTCCAAGTAATCAAGAAGCTGAGGCAGGAAGATCACGAGTTGAAAGACAGCCTCAGCAACTTAGTGAAGCCCTAAGCAACTCAGCAAGATACTGTCTCTAAGTAAAAATAAAAAATTATATAGAAAAAAAAGGACTGAGGATGTGGCTCAGTGGGTAAATACCCCCTGGGTTCAATCCCTGGTACCAAAAAAAAAAAAAAAAAGCTAAGAGTAGCTGAAATTGTTAATCAGAAGAGGTCAGCAGAGGATTAAAATGGCCTATTTCATTGAATTTAAGATGCTATTATTCATAAGGCAGATTAACAAATGAAATACAAATGCTAATTGATTACCTGAACTTCAGCAACTTCAAAATGAACCAATAAACCAAAATAAAACTTATTGTGTCCATGTGCACAGAGGACCCAGAGAGCTTTCCTGCTAACCAAACCCCAGTCAGCAGTAGTCATTTTAGAAACAATGCTGGCCACTCGAAAATTTCAGTGCTACTGTCTGCCACACACATAATTTAGCTAAGTGCCACAATAAAAAACACATCTTAGATATTTAACTTCACTTTCATCTTCTCTGTTACCCCCAAATAATTAGCTCAGAAGTATATCGAGGGCAACCAGACTTTAATTTACTGTAATTTCTAAAAAGAGAAAAATTAAAATAACACAAACACTCCATCTACCTTCATTGTGCTCTAGTATTAAAAGACCAAGAAAACCAATTAAAATGTACTGTTTGGGCCATGCATGGTGCCACACACCTGTAATCCAAGCAACTCCCAAGGCTGAGGCAGGAGGATTATAAATTCTAGGCAAGCTTCAGGAACTTAGAGAAACACTGTCTTAAAAAATAAAAAAGGGCTGAGGATATAGGTCAGTGGGAAAGCTCCCTTAGATTCAATACCCAGTCTGCCCTGCCCACCTCAAAAAAGAACTGTTGATCTAAATTCACATTGCTAGAAAATGTAGCAGAAGTGAATTTTCTATGATTGGTTGGTTTCACACTCTCCAAGGAAATCTGATGCTACCTGCATGTTTGATTTCACATTATACATTCTCATGGCTCCCTATGTGCTTCCCCTACTCAGTCATCAGTAGATCTGCTGCATGAATGATTGAGTAAATGAAACAATGAATGAACATATCCATTCCATGCTTGACCAAAGATGAAGCTGCACCTCAAGGAATAATTTACAATCTCAAGAGAGTCTCAAATTGTAGAACAGCTAACTTCCAAGGTAACTGTTTCCCAGTTCACTCATTAGCCCTTAGTCTTGTAAGTAAATTCTACTGTGTATTCTTATGTATGGAATAGTTCATTAAGTTTTTCTGTAAATGAAACCTACTACAAAAGACAGAGGGAAATCCCTAACACAACACAAACAATTTGTTCTCTAAATAAAAACTCTTTATGATATATCTCCCAACAAGATTAAGTTAGCAAGTACATAACTCTAGCAACTTGTCTTTATAGAAATTTAGACTAACCTCCAGCAGCAGCAAGCACTATTCTTGGCCCCTTATAATGTGTGGTTATATAATCCACTAAATCCTTACGATTTATAGATCTGTAAGTGAGGAAAAGCAATTTTAAAGGAAATAAAAAACACAGATCTTATAACATTAATATACTTGAAATCAAATTAAACTGAACCCTACTATTCTAAGAGTTACAAGCAATCAGAAATAGGATATAGGTAACAAGTATCAAAAACTTCAACTTTATATCAACAAAGACCCATCTGACACCATTGTTTATTCCAGAAGTAGTTATGAGCCCAGACACTTAGGAGTTATGTGATGTTAAGTGTAGCTGTATGATTCCATTCATATTATTAGGAAAAAAAAACATTATTGAAACATATTTCTTGAAAGTTTGATTTTAAAAATATGGGAATTACACCTACTTGATATTTTCAGTTGGTCCCAAAATTGTCCGTCCAAGTGCAGTATTTTGATAAGCTGTAGCATGAAGATAATCAAACACTACTTCTTGTAAATTGGTTTCAACTTCTTGCATCTCTCTAAGGATTACTCCACGTTCACGTTCAATCTCTGCTTCTCCCAATGTGCTATTTTGTATTATATCAGCAAGAATTTCTACAGCTAATTGAAATTAAAATGTAAACAGAAATGCTAAGAATCTAATTTTTGTTATTAAGATCTCAAACCAATATCAGAAACCATGACACTGACCATCATTTTGATATTAACTAAATGATTAACCTGAGGAGAAAAAAGCTTCCATATATTCAATATACCTAAAAGGACTGTATTAAAATTAATGTAAAATATAAACCGCTGTAGTACTGAAGATTTTGGGGTGGGGGGGAAATCCTCAATTTGCCACCATTTTGTAATGACTTTTTTAAAAGCCCTTGGAAATCTGTACATTAATACAGACTGTTCTCTATGAAAATTACAAAGTAGAAAATTATCTGTATAAGACCAAAAACATGTAGGTATATACAGAAGCATTCATATCATCCAAGTCTTTTTTTTAATTTCCTAGAGCAATAAGGCTGCTATATAAAGAAGCAAAGAATCACCAGTCTAAAATATGCCTCCAATGAATCACTTACAAAATTGTGTCCTCTTAAACCCTAATTTGCTAAAAAGCCAAAGTAATTTTACAAAACCATATACCTCTCAAAAAATTTTTTAAATCTAATTCATGTTTGTTGTAATCACAATATAAATTTTATTAAATATAAACATCTTCAGATTTATTTTTTGCCCTTACAGTAAACTTTTGTTCCCTATTTTAAGTTTACTTGCCTCTGAACCAATTATATTCAAATACCAAGAACGTAACAAAACAAAGTGTTAAAGTAAGATGGGATAGAGCTCATAACCAAAAGGAAAACATCAATAAAATTACTTTTAAAAATTATCAAACTGCCGTGCGCAGTGGCACACACCTGTAATCCCAGTCGCTCAGGAGGATGAGGCAGGAGGATCAAGAGTTTAAAGCCAGCCTCAGCAAAAGCGAGGCACTGAGCAACTCAGTGAGACCCTGTCTCTAAATAAAATACAAAATAGGGCTGGGGATGTGGCTCAGTGGTCGAATGCCCTGAGTTCAAACCCTGGTAACCCTCCAAAAAAATCATCACTGAAAGCAAATAAAACCCATCTGTCCAGACGGATGAACCATAAGTAGGGAAGAGCTCACAGATATATGGAAGCAGAATTCCTTTGTAAAGATTCTCTTGGGGTTAAGTGATCTAGAGGGACTGCCTAGCATGCATGAGGCTCTGGGTTCAATGCCTACGATTAAGGGGGAAAAAAAAAATCCTCCTTTATGTGGGAATGGTAGTCTAGCCTGACAGGTTTCTAAATAATAGGAAATGAGAGTTCCTATTTCCTAGTATTTATAATTTTAATCTAAATATTTTTTCATTCTAATGTATCTTTAATATTGCATATTAGAATAGAAGTACATGTATTTAACATAAATATATACATAACAAAGCTGCATGACAAATTTCATATTGACAAGAAGATGGATGATCATAAAAATTTTCAAACATCTATTTATTACCTCATACACCAGCTTCGTCCAGCTCCAGGGATAAAAATCTCAAGCAAATTCCCAAAATAGGAGATGCTTCAGAGCATACCTCCACTTCAGATTGTCAAGGAGCACCCCCCACCCCACATTATTCCACATCCAATGGCAGGGGCTCTGTTCTTCTCAAAGATTGGCTCATTTTTTCATATTTCTGGGGGTTACTCTTTATGACACACATAAAAACAGGAGTAAGTTATTTTTGAACCCTCATGAAAATTACATTATCTGCAGTATAAATAATACCTCTTGGCAAATCTTTAGAGAATGCTTTGGCATAATATACAGTCTGCTCTCTAGAGGTGTAGGCATTGAGATGAGCACCCATATTTTCAATCTCCAGTTCCAGGTCTAACTGCGATCTTTTTTTGGTTCCCTTGAAATAAAAAAATAAAAACAAATTATTCCTTTATCCTTCATCTACTCCAGGCACTTCAGAAAATGAACATGGACAGGCTGGATTTGTGGCTCAGCAGTAGAGCCGAGTACAGTTTCCTTCCTTCTTCTGACAAATGTTTTCAGTTTAGATTTCTCACACATGCGAGACCCTGGGTTCGATCCTCAGCACAACATAAAAATAAATAAATAAAGGTATAAAAAATTATTTAAAAAAGAAGAAAATGAACATGGAGGACAAAGGCATGTCAGTTTCTTACAGGGACAAATTTGGTTTCTAAAATAGATTAGGCTTCAAAAATGATATTCATTCCAATAACCCTTGCATCCCAAGAAAAAATTTATTTCAGTTTTACAAAACAATTATCAGTAATCATTGCAGATATTGCTCTAGATAAAAATAAAACATGCCATACTATTGAAGTGTAGTGCTTGCCTTTAAAGCATGAAAATTTGCACTTACTGCCTTTTTAAAGAGAACACATTTTTGTAAAGTAAGTCTGTAACTTGCCTTGAAAGCCATATGCTCCAGAAAGTGAGCTGTTCCATTATTCTTTTCATTTTCATATCGACTTCCAGCATCAATCCAGAGCCCAACCTTAAGCAATCAAAGAACAACTAAGTAAAACAATCACTTCTTCCAGGAGCGGAGAGAACAGTCTCCTTCCTTCTTCTGACAAATGTTTTTCAGTTTAGCATTAAGGTTTTCTTCACCTGAGTAAACTGAGACATTCATTCCTATGAAGTGAGACTTAAATTTTATGACCATCAGGCTAGTGTTAGTTGCTACAAGTATCTACCTATGAGCTTCAGTAAGGACCCAGATTAGTCTAACTCACTACTATTGCCAATTAATAATTGTGGTATAAAGGACATGGGGAAGGAGGTGTTAGAAGGATGTAGCTCAGTGGGAGAGTACTTGACTAGCAGACACAAGGTCCTTCCATCACCAAAAAAAAAAAAAAAAATCAGGGATTATCAGAAAGCTCAGGTTGAAATCGATGTATTAGCTGCATGACAAAACCATTTAACCTCTCTGATCCAGCTTCCTCAACTATAATACAGGTGGGATGATATCTATTGCAAAGAAATGTTTTAAAAATCAAATAAGCAAAATATATGCAAAAAAAATATCACACAGAGTTGCCCAAAAATATACCTCTTTCATTATCATCAATACAAGTAATAAAATCATCAACAATATAAGTAATGCAATAGTTTAAAAGAAACATATACAAACAATAAAACAGGATATGCATGCACCTGGTATGGAAGAATAACTGAAGAAAAGTTCACACATCAGAGAAACTTAGTAAAGCAGAATAACAACCACTGTTTTTTTTTTTTTTTTTTAACTACAGCCAACTGCAAAGTTGAAGGTTAAATAGTTTGCTCTTCCCTAAATGACACATGACTCAAGAGAAGGTTGCCTTGAGTCACTTACTGTGCATGTTGAGAGCCCAGAGTCTTCAGAGGCTACTCTGAGTCCGTTTTCCAAACGTGTTACTTGTGTTTCAGGAACATTCAGAACAATTTGTGTAGCAGCCTGTGTACTTCTCAATCTGGTCCCTCCAAAATGCAATGACTGATTGGGGTAGAAGGAGGAAGAGAGGGAAGCAAACCACATTACTATTCTGATATTAAATGTTGATTAGAACATCAAATCAATCTCTAACAGACTCTCTCTGTAAAATACTCCTTCCTGGGCTAAGGGTTTAACTAAGTTTTAGTAGAACACTGAAAATATAAGGAAGGCCTGGTTAGATACCAAGTACTGAAAAAACAAAATCTTTCCTCATTAACTTTGGTTCTACTGGAATCCATCCCTTTGCTGAGCCTAGAAACCTTCCTTAACCAATCACTGTCCTAAAGATAGCAACATGATTATAAACAAGCCCTTCCTTTAGAAAACCTGAGTAGCTATTACCATTTCCCAGAAAGAAACAAATTTTATTTCAAAATTTCTCCTAGAAACATTTCGTTTTCTTTATGGAGAAAACAAGCAGAGGCAGAGGGGAACCAGGAAAATACATAAATACCTACTACAACACAGAAATGAGACTTAGATTGTCACTGCTGAAGAAAAGCAAAACGATTTGGAAAGGTAATGGAAGCACACAGGAAGAAGCTCAAATATCCCAACACACTCCAGATAAACCGGCTTGTTGACTATGAACTATTCACCTTTCAGCCGTTTTTTCCTTTTCCCTTTCTCCACAACAACAACAAAAAAAACCACACATATACATATTAAAGTCCCTTTGGAGAAAGCTAGAAACTCTCCCATGGGAAAATGTAAATACAATTTTTAACTTTAGCTCGTGGGAAGCCCAACTGATGATGGAGCTCAGTCTTAGGCTGAGGTTTTTCCCAACTGGCAAACACTACCTTCTCGGTGGTCAGTAGGCACTCTTTACAGTCTAGCTGCGGAAGACGCGACCGGGGTCATCCTACACCTCACTGACTGCTCACGTGGCGGGCTGTCGGCCCCGCCGGCCTAAGCGCCAGGCGTCCCGGGTCCCAGGGTCCCGGGGTCCCAGTGCCGGAGGCCGGACCTAACCCCCTGTCCGGATCCAGCGGGTCGGGTCTGCTGCGCTAAGGCGTGAGCCGTCATGGCCAGCCCCCAGCGGGTCCATATCAGGGGAGGGACGCTCACCCTCCGGGCGGCGCCTGGGACTAGGAGCCTCTGGGTGAAACCCCACAACCGCCTCCTCGCTGCCGGTAACACCAAGGCTCGGGCCGCTACCGCCGCCGCCATCTCCGCTGCGGGCAATTGGGAGGGTGTGCTTCCGGGGTTGTGACCCGAGATGCCAGAATAGACGGTGGGCCCCACCTTGTGGCGGTGATGGGGATAACATTCCCTGTAGCGGTCATGGAAGGATTAATGGGACTAAATCTTGACAGGGTCCATTGATGTTAATATAAAGCTAGGAATTTTGGCTAGAAGTGTCTCCAATTGTCTAGAAAAGAAGATTCCTTTAGTAGTGCAGGTGCGCTAAGGTAACTTCTGATCAGCAACTGACCCCGGTGCCCATATTAACATGGCATTGACTTACAGATTAAGCCCCCTAAACAGGATGGCCACCATTACAGTTCCAGCTCTGGAGTGAAGCAACTAAGGTCAAAAACTCCACCTCCCAACGTGAAGGAGGAGTTAGACACCTGATTGGCGAAGAGTACAGAAGGTGGTCCCCAGTTCTGGTAAACTTTCCTTTCCAATTAATTTGTTAGTATTTATAATCAATATAGTAGAACGTAAAACCTACAGAAATTAAGTGCACTAGAACTGAGTTAAGAAATCACAGTACTTAACTGATACCAAAATATCCTTATACCCCTAATAATATCCATTATTACTATTATACCCCCATATAACTGAATAAGACTTGATACTTGTCCTGTTCATTCCTGTAATCAAGCTCAGAAAAAAAAAAGATTTGATAATAAAAACACTTAATATATGTCTCTTTATACTTTGACATACTTCCCCCCCCCCCTTCCTATAGAGCTTAAAGTTAAAGATTGACCATGGTGGTGGAGGTGTGTAAAGTCAGGAGAAAAAAAATACTAGCTGTGATTGTTTATTACAAAGAAGAGCCAAGAAATTGCTGGGAATCAGAACATTTTTAAGAACATCTGTAGGATAATCATTTTTTTCCTTAGAGTGTTCCTAAGACTATTGATTATTTCACAGGTGGATGGAGTAAACTAGGAAAAAAATATAAATATGCATATTGAAATTCAGAAATTTATGAAATTAAGAAGGATGGTAGAGTCAGGGCCATGAAAAATTCTCTCCTCCATCAAAGAAATTAAAAAAAAAAAAACTCATTAAAAATCAGAATTAACATCTTCAAACCTGGAAATTAAAGATGTGCAGTAATCTGGGGAGAATTTAATTCAATTAAAAAACAGCTAAGCTTATAAAAGTATAAAGGATAATGATTATGGGTACCAGAAGTTGGGGAGGGAGCTGGATAGGGAAAAAGGAGATATTGATCAAAGGTTGCAAGTTTTCATTTAGATAGGAGGAAAAGCTTGAGTGATCTATGGCACAGAATGTTGACTAGAATAATAATGCATTGTATATTTCAAAATTGCTAAAGGGGTATATATTAAGTATTTTCACTACAAAAAAATGATATGTGAAGTGATAAATTTATTAATTAGCCCAATTCAACCATTCCTCATTATAAACATATTTCAAAACACATTGTGCCCCATCAACATATATAATTATTTGTCAATTAATAATCTTAAAAACAGCTAAATCTTGGGGCTGGGGTTGTGGCTCAGCGGTAGAGCACTTGCCTAGCATGTGCGAGGTCCTGGGTCTGATCCTCAGCGCCACATAAAAATAAATAAAATAATGGTATTTAAAAAGATGTAAGCATAATATTAAAAAAAAACAGCTAAATCTTAGTAAGAAGAATGCATTTTGTAGCATTTTAATTTTCTCTATCCTGCATCCTTTCCCCCAACTTCATGGTCACATTCCAAAACAATGGTGAAAATCATCGGTGTAGTATTCACCAAAGAGTATAGAAGACAGCACTGGAGTTCCCTTAAACCCTCAAATTTGGAGAGCTGAAATATCCTACTCAAATTCAAAGCCTTTTTCTAGGAGTGTTAGTCAAAAATATTCAGAGGCAATTGTTTAGCTTCATGGCTGCCTGAGGTGATGGATAAAGTACAGGCAAACAGTAGTCTAACCAAAAAGCTTAAAAGGGAAAGCTAAGGCATAAAACATTTATGGAGGCTTTGAAAAGCTCACTCCTATTCCTGGCTATCTAAAAAACCATACACCCACAAAGGACTGTATGAAGTACCCCAGGTCTCACACTTTCCCAGGAAAGATTTGAGAAGACCCTTACACCCTCCCTGTGACTGACCTTGGGTCTCTGAGCAAGCAAAAAGCAAAAAAGCTAAAGCATAGTTGTCAGTCGCTTGGCTGAGTTGAAGGTATGTCACACACAGAGCTCCCCAACAAGACTATTGAGACTGGGACAAAGAACTAATAGCTGATTATCCAAAAAAAAAAAAAAAAAAAGGAAAAGGGTAGATAGCACCCCATCAACTGATTGCTACCAGTTAGGGTAGCTAGCTCAAAAATCCATATGAGGCACATCTCTGAGTTCAAGCAAAGATTTATTTATTTTTAATGTTTTAGTTGTAGATGGACAATACCTTTACTTATTTATCTTTATGTGGTGCTGTGGGTTAGAACCCAATGCCTCACACATGCTAGGTGAGTGCTCTACCACTGAGCCACAACCCCAGCTCCTCAAGCAAAGATTTATTGACAAGAACATCTGCCAGGATACCATTCTGCAAGGCACAGCAGCCAGAGTCACTTGAATAGAGATTTTTATATCTTTTTTTTTTTTTTTTTAACAAGGAACAAGAGCAAGCTGGAAATGACCTTGTATGCAACAAGTTAGAATTGACCTTGGGTGCAGATTTTGTATTTAGGGACATTGGGGGGCAGTATGGGAACAAGGTACTTTAAGTTTCTTTTTATTGGCAGTTTATAAGTTTCAATTTGGGGTTAAGATGGAGTCCCAGAATTAAAATGGACTTATTAATGTCTAAGGACCTAACACTAACTGGGAGGGGAAGGATGCACTTTCCAACACAAGCAATCACTCCCTGGGTGGCTCCTTTCCCACCTTTCAGTCACTTTAGACAAGATAAGAGGAAGGGGGGTATGAGAAGAAAGGACACCTAAAATCTATAAAGGGGCAAGACACCCCACTCCCATAAGCACCAGTTCTGGACCCTCTTCTCTACAGAAGAGTCAGTTTCTCTCTCTCTCTCTCTCTCTCTCTCTCTCTCTCTCTATATATATATATATATATATATATATATATATATATATAAAATCTTCTGTCACTTAAATAAAACTTGTTTTCTTTATTCAGTGTTTCTTGGATGTTTAATCTTCAGCATAGGAGATTGGGGATGAGGACCTAATCCTGATTTTCAAGACTGGTATCACTATGAAATGTATTAAGGAATTTAAGGAACTCTGTGTTCAATCGTTAGCTAATAAGCTAATGAGCAGAGTCTTCTATAGCCACACATGATAAAGAATACAGACTTTAAGGAATTTATTCAGAAAAGTCTACACAAGCAAATGGCAAAAACAAGCCCCAGGAAATAATCCAATAACCACAATTGACATATTATTGTCAGGTCAGCAGGCTTCCCTACCCCTTCCACTTTCATGGCAGCTGTGGGTGGGGACTTTCCACCTGGCTGAGGAGACCTGAAATGGCCAATCAGAAGCTGACATGGCAACGGGACCCCAACCACAATGGGTGCCCCCATCCCAAGCAATCACCCTGTCATCTCACATCAGTTCTGACCAACCCACGGCAGACATGATCTCCCTAAACTGAGCTCAGCCAACTGCTGTCTATAGCTGCAATTTAGATGGCCTAGGCCCTCCTACCTCTAGCTTCCCTTATTAGCATTGTCCTTGCCTTTCCCGCCCACCACTTCCCCGGCTCTTACCCTTCCTCCACCAGGAGCGCCCCCCAATAAACCTTTTGGTGCCTCATTCGTGTTCTGTGGTTCCTGATCTCAGGTGCCCCTTTCTGCTTTACAATTATATTAATTGAAGTGTCCAATTCTCAAAAGAAAAAAATGTATGTATAAGATATGCAAAGAAGTAAGAAAATATAGTCTTACACAGGAAAACATGCACATGCACACACACACACACCCCATACACACAATCAATAGAAAATGTTCCCGAGGAAGCCTAGCTGTTGGACTTATTAAACAAATCTTTAAATAAGCTCTTTTAATTTTTTTTTTAAGAAATAAAGGACACTGTATAAGAAACTAAGCCAAAAAAGATTCAAGATGGTGACTAAGAGGAAGGCTACCTCCTTAGTCACTCCTTGATTCAAGCAGCAGGAGTACTGCTTCTCTGTGAGGTGGGTGAAAAGGGGATGTCACTAAGACTCCATATTGGACAGTCAGAGTGTCTCAGAGACTCAGAAATTTGGGTACCTTGAACAAAGAAGAAAGAGTACATTGGAATGAAGCCAATGTAAGCAGAGGCAGCAGTGACAGCACTGTTTCAGCAGAGGGAGGAAGAACACAGAGAAACACAACAGACAGATTTAGTATGGAAAATCCTGAAATCAGAAAAGTAGCCTGCCCTTAGCAGATCCAGAGGCTGCACTGTACATTGGTGAATGAAATGTGCCCAGTGTTTCCCATGGAGAGCTGAGGTGGAGCCATCTCGAGGCAGCCATGCTACAGCTGCAGCTACCATTGCAGGACGCAGCAGATCTGGGAAAACACAGCTACCATGTGGCATAGGGTGTAGCTAGCTGAGCAAAACAAGCACAGAGAATATTTTAATCAAGGGGATTCAAGTGCAGGGGAGCCCAACTTGCTTTTCTCTTGAGTCTGGTGTCTCATGTGGTTAGCTGAAGCAGGTGGGGTATCTGAACGGTGGGTGTGAATATACTCAATGACTAAGCTCGAGAAGCCTGGAAAGGCTGTGTTCTTGTGTAGCAAAAGGATAAAGTATTGGCTCCCCCACTCCACACATGAGTAGAATCCTAGGGAGACTCGTGAGTTTCAGACTCTCAGCAGAAATAGGCAATTACCAGGCCCCAAGAGCGTGTTGATCTAATCTCTCCTGAGCAGCCACCACTCAACAAAGTCCCTGAGGCCTGATGAGACCCAAGACCCACCTGCAGGAACTCCACTCCTAGAACTCTGCAGTGGCGTCCCTAGGAGTGAGTGCATCTATCTGGTCTGTGCAGACAAAACTCCAGCTGATAGTACTTCCCCCCCATTTTATCTCATACTGGTGAGAAGTGAAACAGAATTTTTTAACTCAACTGGCAGTTAGTTGAGCATCACAAAAAGAGGAAATGTTTAACAAACTCAGCCCTTGCTCTCCCACTCAGAACATAACTCAAGAAGAAACGGAAAGACAGTCAGGCATAAACAGCGACCATCATCTATTCTCATTGACTATTTTGATCATCTCAGTGGAAACAATTTCTCAATTTTTAATTAAGAATCCTTTTTTTTCTTGTGTTTTTATTTTTGTTTTGGGGAGTGCTTGCTGTACTGATTGGTTCATGAACAAATCTACACATACATATTTGTTTCTTTTTTTTCACATTTGTAGCATCTTTTTAAATGTAATTATTTTTTCTTGTCTTGTTTTTGGAAGATAAGAGTTTTTGATTAGTATATTTTGGTTTGGTTTTGTATAGTTTTCATTTATCTGTTCCTCTTTCTCTCTTTTCTTCTGTTAACAGCCAAATTCTATTGTTCTTTCACCCTTCCTTTGTTACTTCTATTTTTTCTCTTCCTTCCTTATAACCATCACATCTTACATCTCTTCTATATTCTCTATGTTCACTTTTTGAGGTTTTAAACTCTTTTCTACCTGCCTTTCATACTTTCTTTTGTCTTAACAAACTATTCTTACCATCTTTTAAATTAATGGTTTATGTAACTCCTGCCCACACCATTAGTGCTGTCTCAATTATTACTGCTGTGGATGCCATAGTTAACACCTGTTGTTTGCTTTAATGCCAAATACAGTTCATGGTTACATATTGTTACAATGGCAATTGCTGACCCTATCATTTCTGTTTTTTTTTTTCAATTAACTTTGTAGATGTCATAGTAGGAACCAAGTATTTAGTTTAATGCTGTGTATTGTTTGCATTGGTTGTTGCTATTTTTTGTTTCCTATGAGTGCTGGGAACCTACAGGAACACTAAAATTTCACAGCATAGAAACTCTCCTGTTGAACTAAAACCAACCAAAAGACAGCACACCTTGTTCCACACTGAGCTATACTTTAATTCAAAGAATAGAAAAGACAAAAACCAAAACTAATGACTAGGACCCAAATAGAGACAGCTAGGGGTAGGCCCCCAGGTACCACCTATGGAAATTTATTTATACAGCAAAAATATATAGAGAAATAATACAAAGGCTGTGGACACTGCACCTACAAGAAGATCTCCATCCAGATCATTCTAGGATCTTTAGCAACTGAAGACTGTATCCTAAAAAGGCCCACACATAAAAGTGGAAGAGAAATCCCTTTGAACAGATGCATAAGCCCCAAAATGAATACAAGAAATATGAAAAAGCAAGCTAGCACAATACCTCCTAAAGGTCATAATTCACCAGCAAAAAACCCCCAAAATATTGAAGTGGATGAAATATCAGATAAGAAATTCAAAATAATTATTATAAAATTGATCAATGAATTCTGAGAGAACATAAGAAAACAACTGAATGAATTAAGGAAGTCAGTACAGGATATGAATGAGAAATTCAATAAGAAGATAAGAAATATTGGGAAAGAACCTAATAGGATTATTGGAAATTGCTAGGGTTGTGGCTCAGTGGTAGAACACTCACCTAGCACATGTGAGGTGCTAGATTCAATCCTCAGCACCACATAAAAATAAATAAATAAAATAAAGATATTTAAAAAAAGAAATATTGGAAATGAAAGACACAATAAATCAAAATGTTTTCAAAACTCTCTAATACAGTAGATTGTGCTGAAGATAGAATCTCAGAGCTTAAAGACAAAGTGGCCAACCTTTTACATTCAGATTGTATTTTTAAAAAATGTATAAACATGATCAGAATAGACAAGAACTCTGGGATGATATGATGAGACCAAATTTAAGAATCATTGAAATTGAGGGCTGGGAGATGCAGACTAATGAAATGACTAAACTCTTCAGGGAAATAATAATAATAAAAAAAATTCCCAGCTGTCAGAATGAGATGGACATTCAGATACAGGAGACATTCAGAGCCCCAAATAGACAAGATCAAAAAAGAAGCTCTCCATGACACATTATAATTAAAAGGCCTAAATACAAAACAAGGATGGAATTTTATTTATTTGTTTATATATTTATTGGTAGCAGGCATTTAACCCAGTAATGCTTAACCACTGAGTCACATCCCCAGACCTTTTTATTTTTTAGTTTCAGACAGGGTCTCACTAAGTTGTTTAGGGGCTTGCTAAATTGCTGAGGCTGGCTTTGAACTTGTGGTCCTCTTGCTTCTGCTTCCTGAGTCACTGAAATTACAGGCACGCACCACTGTTCTAGTCAAGGATAAAATTTTAAAAGCCTCAAGAGAAAAGTCACATCCAGAGGCAAGCCAGTCAGAATCACGGTTGATTTCTCAGCACAAACTCTACAAGCCAACAATGTGTTTTATGTTCTAGAAAAAAAACAAAAAACTGTCAACTAAGACTGCTATATCCAGCAAAGCTATCATTCAAATTGGAGATGAAATAAAAACCTTCCAAGATAAGCAGAAACTAAAAGAATTCTTGACCACTAAACTGACACTACAGAATTTACTTAAGAAATACTATACATAGAAGAAATAAAAAACACACCTCAGAGCTTGCAAGAGAACAATTCTCATTTGAAGAGTAGCCAAGTAAATGAGAAACAGGATCAAAGTAAACATGATAAATAAAAATGGCAGGAATTAATAACATCTCTCTATATAACATTGAATGTAAATGGTCTCAATTCTTCAATTAAAAGACATAGACAGACAGAACGGATTAAAAAAACAAGACTTAACTATTATGTTGTTTGCAAGAGATGCACCTTACAGGGAAAGACATCCACAGGCTGAAAGTGAAAGGGTGGAAATTTATATACCATACAAATGAAGCTCAAAAACAAGTAGGAATATCTACTCACATATCTGAAAGAGCAGATTTCATACTAAAATTAATCAGATGAGACAAAGAAGATCATTGCATATTGGTAAAGGGAAAAATCCAAGAAGAAGATATAACAATAATAAATAGTTATACCTCAAATGCAGGTGCAACTAATTACATAAAAAAGACACCACACAAATTAAATGCCCAGATAGACACCAGTACAATAATACTGGATGACTTCAATACACCTCTCCCACCATTAGATAGGTCATCCAGGTATAAACTCAATAAAGAATTTGTACATAAAAAATATTATAAATCAGGTAGACCTAACAGATATATATAGTTATAACAGATATAAATAGTATATATATATATATATATATATATATATATATATATATATATATATATGGTATTTCATCCAAAAACAGCTGAATACACTTTTTTTCCTCAGTGCTCATGGAACCTTCTCCAAAATTTTATGTGGTGCTGAGGATCAAACCCAGTTTGATCAAACCCAAACTCGCATGCCAGACGAGTGCTCTACCACTTGAGCTATATTGTGTTGAAATATGTATATGTATATATATTAAAACATAACAGCAAATCCCATCAATATGTACAATTATAATGCACCAATAAAATATTGTGAAAAAAATTTATTTAGGAACCCACCCCTCCAAAATTTGTGAAGTGCTACAAGAATGCAGGATGCTTCTGTCTTTGGGATGAGATGCTATGAAAAGCTTCTGAAAAGAGCTAATTTTGAGTCAGAAAACTGAACAAAAATATGAGAGTGATATCTCATCAACTGCAGAATATCAACAGAGCTAGAAATCATTACAAAGAAGCAAATCAAAATTCTGGCATAACTAAAGCAACACATTCACTAAAGGTACTCAATGACAAATATTAACAAGTGGAAGAAAGAATCAGAGAATTTGAAGATAAATCCAATTATGAAGATTATCCAATATTAAGAATTAAAAGAAAAAAATGAAAATTAAGAGTCTCAGGGCTGGGGATGTGGCTCAAGTGGTAGCGCGCTCGCCTGTCATGCGTGCGGCCCGGGTTCGATCCTCAGCACCACATACAGACAAAGATGTTGTGTCCACCAATAACTAAATAAATAAATAAATATTTTTTAAAAAAAAGAGTCTCAGAATCCCGTGGGACACTCTCATGTGTACCAACACACATGTGATAAAAGTATCAGGAACAAACAAAAATAAAGGAGCAGAAAGAATCTTTAAAGAAATTATGACAAAAAACAACTGAAATTTGATGAAAGTAGAATAAGTTATGCTCCATATATGTATAATATGCCAAAATACACTCTACTGTCATGTATATCTAAAAAGAACAAATAAAAAATGAATAAAAAAAGAATTGACAATCCAAAACACAGCCATCACACTTATAGGCAATTGACTTTTGACAAAAGTGTCAAAACAATTCAATAGGGAAAGAATGATCTTTTCAATATTAATGCTGAGACAATTAGATATCCACATGCAAAAGAATAAAATTGGACTCTAACCTTATAACACATGGAAAAAATAACTCAAGATGGATCAAAGATATGAATGTAAGTGCCAAAACCATCAGACTCTTGGAGGAAAATATTTGTGTAACACTTCATAACCATGGATTAGGTGATTTTTTTAAAAGAAACTAAAGAAGATACAAATAAATGGAAAGACATCCTAAAGCCCAAGCAATGAAAGAGAAAATAAATTGAACTTCATCAAAAAATTCAAATTTGGCGCTTAAAAGAAATCTTTCAAGAAAGTGAAAAGACAACCCACATAGTGGGAAAAAATATCTGAAAACCATATCTGATAAGGGATTTTATCTATATTATATAAAGAACTTTTGCAACTCAAAAATAAAAGGTCAACTAAGCCAAAATTTACAACTCACAAAGGAGGGCTGGGAATGTAAGTCAGGGGTAGGGTACTTGCCTAGCATGTGTGAGGCCCTGAGTTCAATTTCTAGTACCACCAAAATACATATAATATTTTATATTATATAATATATGCATAACATATATATATATATTTATTATTAAAGGCATGTAACAGTTACACCTGGCCAAATATTGGCCAGATGTGGTGGTGCAGGCTGTAATCCTGAGGCAGGAGGATCAGAAGTTCAAGGCCAGCCTCAGCAATTTAGCAAGTCACCATCTCAAGATACAAGAACTGGGGATATGGCTGGGGATTTGGCTCAGTGGTTAAGTGCCCTGGGGTTTAATCCCTGATTTTGAAAAAAAAAAAAAAAAACTGACAAAGGAGGTATATAAATGGCCAATAAGTATATGAAAATTTATCATTATCATTAGTCATCAGGGAAAATCCAAATTAAAACCACAATAGATAGCACTTCATACTCATGAGATGTCTTTAATTGAGAGAGAGAGAGAGAGAGAGAGAGAGAGAAAGTAGTGGTGAGGATATGGAAAAATTGGAACTCTCATTCACTGCACTCTTGCTTCTTCTCTCTTCCAAGTGGATTCTCCAGAAGCCTTGGGTCTCAGACTAGTGTAGTATCCTTGATCCCTCTTATTCTTGGCCTTCAGCCTCTTGGACATCACAGGTACTGGTTCCTCCAGCTCTCCAGCCTGCAGACTGCCTTTGTGGACTATCCTGCTTCTGGTTGTGTAAGCCAACATAAAAAGTCACCCTTTTATTATTATACTTCCTGTTGATTCTGTTCCTCTAGAGAACCCTGATTAATAAAACTTCCTAAAAGCTACTGGTTTAGAGGTCTAAAGTCATGTTCGTTGAAATGTGTATTTTTTTTAAAGCTCTCTCTTAGAGATTTTTAAACATGTGTTTCAATTTGAACAATAGTTCTTGAGTCTTGTTTTTTGATTAACATAAAAGCTTTGTGTCTGCATATTCAAGTTGGGTCATTTAAGGAGGGCTTACTAAAGGGATGTTTACTGATGCTGGTTTAGAGAAAACAACAAGGGGGATTATGGTGTTCAGAACTAGCACCAACAGAGATCTGTCTCAACTTAAATCCAAAGAGAAAGAAAATAAATGGCCACCAGACCTCAGAGAAGATAGCTGTATGAAGTTTGGGTGTTTGGTAGACCAATGCATTGACCCTCAGGAAGGATGCTCAGGGAATTAAAACGTCTATTTCACCTCACCAGGATTTTGTTGCTTTCATTAGCTAAACCCGTTTGTAAACCTGAAGAAAAAAGAAGTTTGTGCTGGTCACTCCCCTGGAACATAGAGAGGAAAAAGGTAAAGAATGAATCTGGAGAGATACAAGGAATATATCCAGGCATTTTTAAAAAAGTAAAATAGCTCTTATTCTTGAAAGATAAAGACTTTTAAAATCTCACCTTTCCTTTTGTCTCATTTCTCCATCTCTTGCTTTTTGTTAGTTATTATTTGCCTTGCTCAAATTAATTCTATTCATACTGTTCAATACAATTATTTGGTATTGGTAATAATATTTAAATGGATCAATGTTTATCCTCAATTCTTTAAAAAAAAATTTTACTTGTAAATAGACCCAATACCTTTATTTTATATTTATGTGGTGCTGAGGACCAAACCCAGTGCCTCACATGTGCAAGGAGAATGCTCCACCACTGAGCTACAACCTCAGCCCCATATCCTCAATTATTTTATGTGATTTTTCTATTCATAAATTCTTTATATATTTTTAATATAAATGTTGGCAATTGTTTATTTATTTTTTTTATGTGGTGCTGAGGAGCAAACCTGGTGCCTCACATGTGCTAGGCAAGGCAACCCCAACCCCTAAATTTTTTATTTTGATTGATCTATAAACTGACAATTTCATTGTCAAACAGTTGTTGCTATTTTTGTTGTTTTGATTTTTCAACAGATGTTGCTGTTTTAATAGATACATAACATACTCCTCTAAATGAACCTCACTCCCCATGTGAAAATTAAAATGAGTCATGGGGACTAGTATGTAGCTCAGTGGCAAAGTGATTGCCCCTCATTTGCAAAGCCCTGGGTTCAACCCCCAGATACCCTCCACTCCCCAAAAAAGAATCCCACCAAAATGGATTGTGGACTTTAATGTAAAATGTAAAACTATGGAATTTACTAGAATATATATATGTATAAATTTTACATTTATACACACACATATATGTAATATGATAAATATATATATGAGATATATGATTTAGGATATTAGAGATAAGCAATGAATCTTTAGACATGGAGGGATACAAGGAATATATCCAGGCATTTTTAAACACTAAAACTATAATCCAGAAAAGAAAAAATTGATAAATTGGACCACATCAAAATTAAAATTTTTGGTTCTGTGAAAGATGCTGTTAAGAAGATGAGAAGATCAGCTACAGACTGGGAGGAACTATTTGCAAACTATATATTCTACAAAAAAACTTGTGTCTAAATACATGGAGAACTTTCAAAACAGAAAAACAAATGAATAAAATAATGCAAGGAGAAAATGGGCAAAAGACATGAACACACAGTTCACTGAAGAAGAAATACAGGTGGATCGAGGGGCATTATGCTGAGAAAACATTATTTTGAGAGATGTTCCATGTTGTATGTCTGATATTAAATGCTACAACTTGATGACAAATATATGTTTAATTTCAAAAGCTAAAAAAAATAAGTACATGAAAAGATGCTCAATGTATTAGAGAAATGCAAAGTAAAATATTGAGTTATTACTATACATATAGTAGAATGGTCAAATAAAAACCTGCAATAATACCATATGCTGACAAGTATACAGAGAAACAAGATCACTCATGCATTTTTTTTTAATGGGAATGTAAAATTCCAGAGTGGTATGGCCACTTACTAAACAACCTTGTGGAGTCACAGGAAAAACATATACATGAATATCCATTGCAACTTTATTTATGATAACCTCAAAACTGGGAATAACTCAAATGTCCTTCAAAAGGTGAATGATTAAACAAACTGTGATATAGCCAGACATCATAATACTACTCAGCATAAAAAGGAATGGCTATTGATAAATGCACCAACTTGAATGGACTTCAGGGGTATCATGCCAATCTCAAAAGATTGTAAACTATACAATTCATTTACATAGCGCTCTTGAAGTAACAAAATTATGAAGATAGAAAACAGATTTTTCCAGGGGTTGGGATGAGGAGAGGAGGAGGACAAGGACAAGAAGGAGATGAGCAGGAGAAGTCCTTGAGGCAATGCAACTATTTGACCAACCATTCTCTATCTTCATGTGTGGTTACATGAATCCACACAAGTGATAATATTGTATATCTTTGAACACACACAAATGAATGCATGTGAAATTGGTGAGCTATGAATAAGACCAGTGGATTGTCTCACCATAAATTTCTCAGTTTATGATATGATATTATAGTTACACAAGATATTACCATTGGGGTAACCAGAGATCTCTCTGTATGACTTCTTACAACTTCAGGTAAACCTAGAATTATCTCAAAAAAATTTTAACAATGTTTATTTAAAAGAAAAAAATAAGGTTACATTTTTTAAAAATCTTTTTTTATGGGAGGGGAATAGCAGGGAAAGAATACTGCCTTGTTTATTCCAAGCATGATCTATCATGGCCATGCATTCAAATACTCTGATGTGTCTGTCAGTCTGTCTCTATCTATCCCTTACATACACCCACACACACACACACACACCCCAATCACAGGGGTTTTTACACAAATTGAAATAGGAAGGAAATTTCAGAATTGTTCATCTGGCCATAACTAATAAGATAATAAAGAGAATTGCAGATGAATTGGAGCAAAAAATCTGTGCATGTTTCATAAAGCTTTCCTGATCCAGCCTTTTCTACAGTGGCCCCCTGGTGATGAGGTAACGATTAGTGTGCTATGAGATGTGTAATGTGACAGTTTGAGTAGATGCCTCTGTCTAGCGGTGGTGCTGACAGCCTTTGTGCAGTCTGGACTCACTGAAGTGCTTTGGCTTTATTCCTTTTGTATCTTGCTTCTTAATGGAGGTTGTATTGAGTAGGAAGGAGGCCCTGAGCTGAATATATAATCACCATGGGAACTGAGGCTACAATCAATCCCTGGGAATGTGGCCCAAGGCCCCCACATGTCTATTGTCAAAGTCTTTCTTGTGCACTTTTCTGTATTCTGAATGGTTCTGAATTTGAGTGAGTGCATACATCTGCCCAGTGTGTGTACATGTTTATAGGTTAGCTGATTTGTCCTTGAGGACAGAAGCAGAAGAAAATGTGGGACACTGATACAAACAATTTCACATCCTTTCTGGTTTGTGCCTGTCAACTAGGAATCAACTATAATCAAGTACAGTACAAGAAAAATAGTATCTGAAAAAAACTTCCCTCACCCCATGCAAGCCACCATGTCTTCCAGAATAAACTAAGTCCAGTATTTGTTATACTAGTAAAATCTGATTTTCTGTCTTCTACATCTTCATTTTCCCCAGTCTAGATGGCCCCAAACTGTGAATGTATGTGCCCTGGTCTTTCAGGGTACATGAATCTTGAATTGCTTCCCCATTTTGTTTTCCATTTAGTGCTTCTTGATTGACACTGGATTGATGTATACTGAAAACTTCTGCCTCCAGCTTCCAGTTACTCCATAACCCTCCCGGAGATTCTATCTGCAGTGGTGACCAGCAGGGCCTTCCTTCTAGATAGAATCTCTGTTCTAGATGTCCCTAGTAGTACCTGTAGCAAGAGGCCTGGTAAAGAAGATCAAGGATGGGGCCATGATCTAAATGTGGGTAGCATCCTCCAAAGGTCCATATGTTAAAGACTTAGTCTCCAGGCTGTTACTCCTGGGACGTGCTGTGAACATTTAGGAGATTAGGCCTAGTGGAAGGGCCTTAAGTCATTTCAGGTATGTCCCTGATAAGGGCTGTAGGATGCTGGCCTGTCCCTTGTCTCTGCTTCCTGGTTCCTATTTGTTCTACCACATGCTTCTGCCTTAATGGGCCACCATCACCAGAGGCCCAAACAATGGGGCCAACCAATCTTGAACTTTAATTTCCAGAACCAGGAACCAAAATAAATTTCTTTTCACTTCATAAGTAGACTGTGTCAGGTATTTTTTATAGTGATGTGCAGCTGTCTAATACAGATGGAGATAGAGTTCAGATTTTACCTTAATGTGGGAAAACTTCAATAAATATCTTAAATGCAAATGTTTCAAATCACTTGGTTTCCAAGATAGTTTTTTTTTTTTTTAAGTCTCAAGCCTTAGGCTTTTTTTTTTTTAAGTCTCAAGCCTTAGGCTTTTTTTTTTTTTTAAGAGAGAGAGAGAGAGAGAGAGAGAGAGAGAGAGAGAATTTTTTAAATATTTATGTTTTTTTAGTTTTCAGCAGACACAACATCTTTGTTTGTATGTGGTGCTGAGGATTGAACCCTGGCTGCATGCATGCCAGGCGAGCGCGCTACTGCTTGAGTCACATCCACAGCCCCTCCAAGATACTGTTCTTAATGGTTATATTCTTACAGTAGATTGAACATACTTTTAACATCTACTCATTTTTTTTTTTTTTTTTTTTTGTTATCTGAGAAAAGAAGGAGATTCAGAATTGTCTGAAAATATTCTGGAAATTAGAGTGTTGTTTTAGTGTCAATTTCTAGGGAGAAAAACTAGTCAAATCAGTTTGATTACCTATCTGCTTGCACCCTTCCCTTTTTCCCCCCATTGTTGATCAACCTTTATTTTATTTATTTATACACAGTGCTGAGAATCGAACCCAGTGCCTCACACATGCCAGGCAAGTGCACTATGGCTAAGCCCCAGCCCCAGCCCCACACCCTTTCCTTTTTGTCCCTTGCTGATTTCATAAAATTTGGATACAGAGATTTAATCCTAAAGTATAATTTTAAAGTTATTTTTTAAAAACTTCTTAGCCATTAGATGAAAACTGAAACTATAAGATGGCATGGCCTTCTTCTATTATTGATCTTTTAGTTTCAGTTTGTAATATGCAGATTTCTAACATGAACCCCTGTGACCCATGCCCTTGTAATTCCCTCACCATAAAATCCCATTCTTGTGATTAAGTTACATGATAAGGCAAAGGTGAAGGGATTTTTCAGATGATGTCAAAACTCCTTAATTGGTTGAGTGTAAGCTAATTTAATAGGAGATTATCCTGGGTGGACTTTAATTAGATGAGCTGTTGAGTAGAATGTCTAGAACTAAAGAGTCTTCTGGCCTTGTAGAGGAAAGCCTCCAAGATCTCTACAGTAGCAAGGAAATGAATCACCCAGCTATCATGCACACTTGGGAGAAGACTCCAGCTTCAGATGAGATACCAACTCAGTCAACACATTGATTGCTGTTTTGTGAACCCCTGAGCAGTCTGCTGACCTACAGAAACCGTGAGATAATATATTGTTTTATTTTTTAAAATTTTTTTCTTATCAGCAAAGTTCAACCTTTTTTAAAAAAATATTTATTTTAGTTGTAGGTGGGCACAATATCTTTATTTCATTTTTATGTGGCGCTGAGGATTGAACTCAGTGCCTCACATGTGCTAGGTGAGCACTCTACCATTGAGCCACAACCCCAGCCCCCAAAATTCAGCTTTTTATTAAACATGTTACAAGAATTTAGTCAAAAAGACCAAAGCCTATGTCATCATCAGACTCCTCAGATTCTTCTTTCTTTTCTTCCACTTTCTTCTCAGCTAGGGCAGCTGTGGTGGAGGACCTCTTGCTGGTGTTACAGCCTACCAGCCCCTACAAATGAGGCTCCCAATATTGACATTGGCCAGGGCCTTTGCAAACAAACCAGGCCAAAAAGTTCAACATTTACACCAGCTGCTTTAATGAGGGTATTGATTTTACCCTCCTTGATGGTAACCTTGTCATCTTACAGCATGAGGGCAGAGTATATGCAGGCCAGCTAGGAAACAGGACACGGTGCTGATTGTGGGACTCTCTGCTAGATGTGGTGAAGTGAGGGCCTCACCCCAATGCAGCCTTAGCTTCCTGATGGGGACCGAGCACCTTGGCAGCAGCTGAGGAAAGCAACCCATTATTTTAAGCTAGCAGGTTTGCATTAGTTTGTGATGCAGCAATAAAAAACCAAAAGTTTAATTTCTAGAAGTTTTGATACCTAAAGCTCAGTCCTAGTCCCCAATGCCAATCTAATAATAATGACAGTTTTGAGAAAAAGGGAAAAGAAGTTTAATTGCTTTGCTAGCAAAGAAAAGCAACCCTCACCCACAGAGGCTGCCCTTTTGACTGGGAAAACAGAGGGCTTTAAAAAAGGGGGATACAAGGGCTGTTTTCCAAATCTCGTTATCAGTAGATTGAATTAATGTTTAACTGCTATCCTTGAAAGAGCTGTTGTTCCAGTCTCCACGTCTGGAGTTTCTTTATTCTTGTGGACAGTGAATGGAAGTGCAGATAAGTTGGCTTAGGGCAGGAAAAATATTAAACTTGTTTCTGAAGTAGTTGGGAAGGGGAAGAGGAAGAAGAGGGAGGAAAGAAAACCACATCAGTTTTAAAATAAGCCACCAGTGGTCCAGTAGCAAGGTTTATATTCAAAGCATGATGTGGACTCGTATTACATGAAAGGATCCCCTGTTACAGTTTGGCTGGCTGTTGTAGAATGGCTGTTTTACCTTTCTTTATTGTTAGTCTCTTTCAATATGTCCTACAACTAACAGGGATACACAGGGAAATAAACACTCCTAACACCAGGCTCTGAGCCTGTGTTGTGCATATGATAGACAAGGTGGGGGAGGAAAGAGTAGAGATATACACTCTTACTATTACTTTGATCTCCCATACCCTGCCCAAAATATAAATTTTCCCCATCACAGATTATTCTTTAGCAAATTCTGTTAATTCTACCTCCAAAACAAAACTTGAGTCAAAAATTCAATGCCCATTCCACCTCGTCTAAACAACTGTACCTTATTGCCTACATAAGTATGAGCCAGATTCTTGTTTTTCCAGCTTGTTTTCTTTCCCTCTTCTCTTTCCTGACCAGTCCACAGTGATATTACAACACTGAGAGGAGGTTTATGTCACTTTTCTGTTTAAAATCCTTCAGTGGTTTCCCATTGTCCTTAGGATATTTTTCAGAATAATCTGGGCCTTCTCCAAAGTAATCTTGATCCTGTTTCCTCTGTTTCACAATTTTCTACTGCTGCTGATATTCTTTTTGTTTTTCTTTGCCTGAAGGTCTTTATACATGTTCATTACCTGAAACTGGAATCTTCTTTGCCTAATTCTTCTTTTTTTTTTTTTTTTGGTGGTACTGGGGATTGAACCCAGTGGTACTCTACCATTGAGTCACATCCTCAGGCCTTTTTATTTTTATTTTGAGACAGGTTCTCACTAAGTTGCCCAGGCTTGCCTTGAACTTGTGATCTTCCTCAATCTCCCAAATTCCTGGATTCTTTGCCTAATTCTTACTCAACTGTCTAGTCTTAATCAGAATCACTTCTCAGGGAAGCCTTCACAGACACTCTGGCAGATACTATTGATGGCCCATCTGTCACCTATACCCACCTAATGCTTCCATCCTTACACTGCAGGCGTGGCCACTGCTAACTGCTCACACATGTACCTTTCTCCAGAGCTTTGGCTTTGGCTGAGGGAAAATGCCTGGAATTCTACTCTGAGAGGGCGACTTGAACCACTTACCAACTGATAAGGGGGAAATGCTTCATCCTCCCTGCCCAAGTGGGATAAACGCCAATCTGCCATTCATGCTCCAGAGCTGTGAGATCAGGCTGAGCTGAGAGCTCTTTTGAAATCATATTCAGAATTCTCCCCTGCCTGAACCTGCTATTTTCACTCCCTTACACATTTCCTCTGTGAGTACTCCCTTAATGAACCACTTGCACAAGCATCTCCATCTCAGTCTGAGCTTCAAGAGGACCTTCCCATAGACATCCCCAATATAAATGACGCTCCCCATTATTGTCTCGTACACCTTCATTTTCTTCATTGCTCTTCTCAAAATTGCAATTTTATATCTGCTTGTGGATTCATTCATTTTCTATTTCCTATTAGCCGTGAGACTGATGAGCTGTGAGCTCTGTGAGGGTGGAAACATACCTGTTTCACCTACCACTGTGTCCTCACCAATAAGGCCAGGCCCAGTACCATGGGGAAGCTCACAGGTTGTTGAATGGATGAACCAATGTGCAAATTTGGTGTCTTTCTTCAGGATAAGAATAGCTGGCAGTCTTAAGTTTTCTCTTGGACCATGATTTGTATGAAACCCAGATGATTCTCAAAACCCTACTTGGGTTTAGTCTTTTGGTGGTACACCCTAACCAACTGGAGTGCCTCTCCACTAGCACCAAAGTAGATGTCTCTTCCTCCAGAGAGTACAAAATACCCTCTACACTAACAATAATATCTTCTATGATTCAAGTAAATTACTTTAAATCTATGTTCTTATAGAGATTTTATAATAATATGAGCCCTTTCAGTTCTTTATTCATTGATATGTAAGATATTATTTAGCTTTTACTAGGAACAGGCACTCTTTTGGTTATTGTAGCTATAGCACCCAACAGCAGATGGTTACTCTTGTGAAGCTCCCAGTTTACTGGGAAAAGAGAGTCAATTGATAAAGAAACAAGCGTGACAAGCAGTGATGAGTGCTCTGAAAAGTAAAGAAGGACAAGGGGTAGAGAGAGACTCTTTTCAACAGAGTAGGCAGGGAAAGCCTTTCCAGGCCTCATTGGAGTCCATAATTGCGTAATTATAACCCAATAAAGAGTCATATAATAATATTACAATAATGGTACTTCTTTATGTGTTTCTAACTGGAAGCACTTAGAAAACAAGGCTTTATTAACTTAGATTCTTCTTTCCCATGAGGAACCAGAAGGAGGAGGAAAAGAACAAATAATTATGAAAAAAAAATGTGATATTTTGTTATTTGCCTTATAGTGATGAGAAAACCCAGATTTGGGGACATAAGACCTTTGCCCAAGGCACAAAATAAATAAGTGTGAATTCCCACTCCTGGAATCAGTCTGAACAGTGACCCTAATTGAGGGCCTTTTGTTTCTTTTCTCCCATTATATTTTATTCTCTCTTTCTCTCTAAGCTACTAATCTGACTCAATTATCGTGGATCAAATATTTATAAGTAGAATTTTTACACATAAACTTCTGTGCTTAAAAAGTGTCATAACCAGATACAAACCTTAAAAATATTTTAATCTTATGAGCCACCATTAGTCAGTCAATGGTATTGTTGAACATTTATAATGTATTAAACATTGATCTCACCATGAATAAAGAAAATTAACAGAAACTATTTTCTTTTGCTTGTGCATTTGTTGTTTGTTTTTTATTGTTAACTGATGACCTAATGAATCAGGACTCATGAACTTGACAGTCTGTTTTATATCTGGGACAGAATCATTATAGATATCTATTTGTTTTTTATAATAATGATAAATTTATTTCATGCTTTATTGTTCCTAAAACACATTCACATACATTATCTCAGTTTCCTCTTGCCATATAGCTGTGTATTTGTGAGACAGATGAAACATCTTAATAGAGGTGTGGAAATCGGGGCCCTGACTGATAGCCCAAGTTTATAGCATTGGTATGGGAGAACTCCAAGACAAGAAACTGAAGTCATAACTTTAAATACAGTGATCTTTCACTATCTGCTCTCAGTGAGAGGAGAAAAGGTGACATGGTCTGAAGAATAGGAGGTGTATCTGAGACCAGCCGGGTTCATTCTCTAGTATCTGCTGAGTCAAAGTCAGGATTGACAGCATAGAAGGTGTGGGTTGGACAGATCTGTGGATCTCACACTGTGCCCCTCAAAAGGGTGATGCTGTGTGAGTACCTGCCTTTGGAATCAGAACCAATATCTTTCCTAATCTTAATATTAAGCTAATTGAGAAAAGGTTTCTCTAGGAACTCTCTTCTGAAACATGTCAAAATGAATGAGACAATAATAAGCAAACCTTAGTAGCTTTATAACTTAAATTATTAACCAATGTGATTAAGAAACCATCCTTTGTTTGCTATTAACTTGTATCAAACAATTGGATTTCCTGATGGCCCAATTGTTCCAGGTTTGTGGCATGTAGTTCTGTATGCTGCCTGGACCTTACTGATATAGGGTCCCTTCTGAACCAGAGATTCTACCATTCTAAGTTTTGTTAAAGAAAGAGTTTCCCAAATGCATGTAGCTGGCTACATAGGCAGTCAAACCATAACGGATCCCCAAAGCTTTACAACAATAATAATAAAAAAAAAGTTTGAAAAGACAAATAACCTAAAAATCCCCCTTGTTGTACCGTGACTGTTTTGCCAGCATCAGCATCTGTGATTTGGCATGGAATGTTTAATAAGAATGCAGTGCAGGGCTTAAGAGTGCTTCAATAGCTCTGCCTAGAGGTTCTTTTCACTCAATGAAACAGCAGATAGGAACTGAAAAGATAGAGCACATAAATAAGACCAAAAAGGTTTTATGTGAATTAAGCAGTATTCAGCTTTATACATTCCTTTAATATATATAAATAGTGTCTCAGTGTGTGCTTTTCTTGCATAGCTGTTCATTAGTGGCCATGAATTGCAGTTTTTATGTTTATAGGTTGCCCTCCAACCAATTAAGTGGAAAATGGGGGATTTTCCTCCCCCATGATTAATTGCTGAGCAATAGCCTGAAGAGTCTTCAGGGCATTGAGATTGATTTTTTGTACTTTTGGGTTGTAAGAAAAACTGGTTTAAGTACAGCATAATGGCTGCAGATTGCAATGTTGCTCATTAACAGAGCTCATGCTTTTGAAATTGGTGCTTAAGATTTTCCTTCAGGGGGAATCAGGCTGTAATGTCTATGTAGTTTTTGCTACTAGACATTAGCTACCAAGGATATTAAAAGACAAGCAAAAAGTAGGCCTGTCAGTTTGTCTCAAATCATTCAGCTTCTAAGATAAGCAGAACTTCCTCAGGCATAAAAAGAGAGTTTGAATGATTCATGAAATCCTTTCTCCACATTAAAAATGAAGGAATGGGATGGGGTTTTAGCTCAGTGCAAGAGCACTTGCTTAACATGTGTGAGGCACTGGGTTCAACTCTCAGCACCACATATAAATAAACAAAGTCCATCAATAACTAAAAAGTATTTTTTAAAAAATGAAGGAATGAAGGAAATGACAAGCAAAATGATTCATTTATTCGCAGCACATAAATGAAACTTCTTTGGGAAAATATATGCTGTGCATGTGTACATATATGTATGTATACATGCACACATATACCTGCATGCATATATACAGAGAATTCAAATGCTTTCTTATATATAACTATCTAGAGACTTTAAAACCAGTCTCTACATTATGTGTAACGTAGGATTAATTTTTTTTTTTTGAGAAAAAGGAAAAAGGTTTATTCTTTGCTAGCAAAGGAGAAACACAGAGGACTCCTGTCCCAAAGGCTGTGATTCTGCCTATCATTAGGAACGGGGGCTTTGACAGAGGTGATTAAAGGCTACATTCCACATGTTCTCTGTCGAAGTTGTAATTCACTTGTTAATTTAAGAGATAGTAATTTCTGAGATCTTCTGGTACCATCCCCAAAGTCTGGATTACTTTGTTCTTATTGTGGGTGTATGCTCAAGGAAAAATAACTCTGCCTAGGTTGGGGAGAGAAAGTTAATCCTGTTTCCTCTGAAATAGCGCAGGATTAAATTTAATGACACATTTATTTGATTTTTAGACAACTTGTGCTTATTTTACATTAAATATTATATATGTATTTTTCCTTATAAATATTTCATTTGGCTTAGCATTGACATAACAATAATATAACATGATACCTTTGATTTTTAAACAGGTAGGGACGTTGCATTCATGAATTACATGGCTCCTTTCTGGGTGATTAGAGAGAGAATGTTATCTTTAGTAATGTATCAATGTTATGATTTTAAATGTCAAAATGATAATTTGGTGATCTTTTACATTTGTGTTTTGGTTCCTACAATGCTTTAATATGTTGGGTTTTTATCATGGTCGCAAGACCAATTTATATACCTACAGGTAGGTTAGTATGACTGTGTTTCTATAGAGAATTAGGCACATATTTTTATCATCATTATTGTATGTAAAACTAATAGTTTATATATAGCTAATAATCTGTCTTAATTTGAGTTGCTATACAAAAATTACCATAGATTGGGTGGCTTAAACAACATTTATTTCTCACTGGTCTGGAGGCTGGGAAATCAAAGATCAAGGTGCTGGCAGATCCAGTTTTGGTGAAGGGCTACATCCTGGTTTGTAGACAGTCAGCTGTCTTCTTGTATCCACATAAGACTAAGAATAGAGAGGAAGCTAGCTCTCTCCTACCTATGTCTTATTTAAAGTCTACTAAGGTCACAAGGACCTTACCCTCATGATCTCATCTAAACTTAATTACCTCCTAAAGGTCCCATCTCCAAAACCAGCACTGTTGGAATTAGGACTTCAACTTGTGAATTTTAGAGGGATACAAATATTCAGTTCATAAAGAAACTGCTCAATTTACTTACCAGTTTATAGTTTTCCATGAAACCTTTCTCTCTCAGTCCTTACAATATAGCTTAGTGATATAGCAAGCTATTACAGATTGAGCATCACTAATCCCTAAACCCTAAACCTGAAATGCTCCAAAATCTGAAACTATGAGCACCAACATGACATCACAAGTGAAACATTCTGCACCTGACCTCATGTGACAAATGAGTCAAGATGCAATCATACTAAAATATTGCATAAAATTGCTTTCAGGCTATGCGAATAAGGAATGTATGAAACATAAAAGAATTTCATGTTTAGAATTGAGACCCCCTCCAAAAAAAATCTCCTTGTGTACATGCAAATATTCCAAAATTCAAAACAATCTGAAATCCGAAGCTCTTTTGGTCCTAAACATTTTGAATAAGGGACACTCAACGTGTATTAGCATTACTCTCCTATAGATGAGGAAATGGAGGCTCTGAGAAGTTAAGAAACTTTCCTAATAACACATCTCTCATAAAAAAATCAAGGTGAGATGCTAAAAGAACCCAGAGCTATGACTTCATTGTGTACTTTATTGGACTCTACTGTCCTAAAGCTCCCAAGATGACTGCTTAAGGAATCTTTTGAGAAAAATTGGCCTTCAAATTTATAATACTGAAGGCCCGAGTTCATTTAACATAATGAAGAAAAACTCATTCAGGGAGATTCTCCAAATCATCCCTATTCTGCTTAAGAAGATCAATAAAGAAATGGGTAGTCTTTATAGGCATACTGGTCTACAAATAGAATTTTATCATTTAAACCACTAATGTCATTTTCAACAATATCTAAGTGGTCCTTATTAAGCATCTGTACACTTATTATTTTCCTTTATTGGATTATATTTTTAAAAAATATTTTTTAAAATGTTAATAGTTGGACACAATATCTTAATTTGTTTACTTATTTTTATGTGATGCTGAGTATCGGACCCAGTGCTTCACACCTGAAAGGCAAGCGCTCTATCACTGAGCTACTACCCCAGCCCTTATTGAATTATCTTAATAATGCTCATATGAACCCTTTGAGGATGTTATTATTTATTGGCCCCATCTTAGAGATGAATATAAATCATTGTTTTAAGTAGGCAAAAATAAAAAAGCATAGTCTCTATGGATGAATCCTCAAAGTAACAACATGCAGAACTCTCAGCTTTAGAGGGTTAAAGAAATTTCAAGATAGCAAGCAGTAAAGACTCTGAAAGAAAAGGACAGGGACTTTAAAAAAACAGTGTTTTTCTCAGAATACTATTAATAACCAGCAAAAAAGCATTTTTATAGCGAAAGAGTCGCTGTCTGCAGCCTGACTCAACATACTGTCTGGATTCAACCAATCAGGACACCACTTCACTATGGAGCATTTGTGGATTTAGTCTTAAAATGCTATATTTCCTCTATTCCCTGAGGCTTCATTCCAGGGTTGAACCCCTCCCTGTTCTGTGTTGGAACATCAGCTTAGTGCTCACTCAGTCTCAGAGACCATTTTGCCTTCATGTTGTTATTACCACACCATTCATACAGTAATTCAAATGGGCAACTTATTTTTTAAAAAATGGCAGTCAGTGGGCTAGGGGTGTAGCTCAGGGTAGAGTACTTGCCTAGCGTGAGGTCCTGGGTTCAATCCCTAGTACCATTAAAGTTAAAATAGTAAAAATAAAATAGCAATCAGAAAACATTTAAGTAAAGATGTATTTAGTCATTCATTTACTCATTTTTTGAGTCCCTATTCTGTGCCAAGCTGCCATGCTAAAACCTTGAATTTCTAGCCTGGTGACATGAAGCCTGTTCTCATGGGGTGCATAATCTAGTCATCAAGACAGATACCAAATAAGGAGTCAAATACATAAATATAAAGCTGAGATTGTGACGTGTGCTAAGAAGGAAAGGTGCCCAGTGCTGTAAATTGGCAAGTGGGAATTTGGCCTATTCAGGGAGGTTGGCAAAGGCTCCTTTGAGGAAAACATCCTCCAAGCCAAAAAAGGAGGGAAAGCATTATGGGAAGGGAATCAGGCAGAGGGCTTGGCAGAGGCGGTCTGGAGGGAGGAAGGGGAAGAAGACCCCATGGAGGCCAGTGTATGCAGCTGGGAATGGCAGGGTCTGGTGGGTCAGGTGGTCTTCATTCTAAGAAGTGGAAGGCCTAAATTTGTGTTTCACAAGGCAACTCTGACTGTTATATGTAAAAACTGGGTTGAAGGATGTCAGAGTGAATGCTGTCAGAGTGACCGGTGAGGTCACTGTTACTATAGTCCATGGAAGACTAATCTACTTCAGAAAATACATTTTTTTTTTTTTTGTATTTTGTTTAGAGACAGGGTCTCACTGAGTTACTTAGTGCCTCACTATTCCTGAGGCTGGCTTTGAACTCGTGATCATCCCGTCTCAGCCTCTGAGCCACTGGAATTACAGACAAGGGCCACCGAGCCCTGCTCAAAAGATGCAAATTTTAATGTATGCAGTTAGAAAGTATCTCAGAGACACATGTATGACTGCCTGTATGGTGTGACCCTACTTCGTGTACAACCAGAGAAATGAAAAGTTGTGCTGCAATTTTGCACAATGAGTCAAATGCATTCTGCTGTCATATATACCTAATTAAAATACATAAATTAATTAATAATTAAAATAAAAGAAAGTATCACAGATGTGTTCTCAACCCAGCTTATCATGTGCTGTTCTCTCTTTTCTTTATTTCCCTGATGTTCAGATTTTCTCCTTTAGTCCCTGATATGCAGTATCATTTATAATGAGGCTAGCTATTAAAATAGGTTGAATGCATCAAGGGATAAAGGGATAGGCAAAAAGTTATTTATTATGCTGTCATGCTGTTTGTGAGAGAAAAAATGTTAAACTTTGGAGCAGTGCCATATGCAAAAACTAATAAATATTTTTTTTCTGTCCATGCACTTTTATTCTGAAGTAGAATGATGTAGCATTAGGTTGACATTTTCAGCTTGCATTACACCACCAATCAAGTAATATACACTTACTTGTCCAGTCACAAATCCCAAGAATAGTCATCCCAGCCCATCAGAAGGCACTAACAAATATCATCTATTTAATTTCCACTGAAATTATTCCCAATTCCATTTTTTAAGAGAGAGAGAGAGAGAGACAGAGAGAGACAGAGAGAGAGAGAGAGAGAATTTTAATATTTATTTTTTAGTTTTCGGCGGACACAACATCTTTGTTTGTATGTGGTGCTGAAGATTGAACCCGGGCTGCACGCTTGAGCCACATCCCCAGCCCCCAATTCCATTTTCACTCATAAGCTTCCCAATCCATAGTGAACTAGTACAACCTATTACAAAGCTTTTTTTTTTTTTTTTTTTTTTTGGTAATGCTAGGGATGAAATACAGTCTCACACTCTTATGCACTTTTACCACTAAGCTATGTCCGCAACCCTTTTGAGAGATAATTTTATGCTTTTTTTACTTAATCTAATGATAAGCCACCTTTCCACTTTCCCCAAAGCATATTTATTTCCTCCAAAATGCCTGTCTATTAAGATACTCACATTAACCTGTTGCTTTCTAAATTTCTGTAGCTGCCCCATACTGACCATTACATATAACCCTCTGACTTCCCTGTATTTTCAAGATGCTGGGCAACCTCCACCTTTTTAAGCATATAGCAAATCAACTGAAGACGGTTAAGTTTTTGAGTCACTAAACAGTAGCAACATCAAAAATACAAGAGCACAAATCCATCTTTATTTATTTTCCATTAGTTTAAATTCTTGAGGGGTACAGCATCACATGGATTCTGTGTCTAATGGCCTTAGTAGGAAGAAGGTTGCTTTGGAATTTGGCCCAAACCATGCCACTGTTTCCATGGGCACAAATTACCTTTCCCCAGAGTACTCTAGTTTTGTTTCATTTGCCACCAAGAGTCACAGTGTTGGTTTTTGCATTGTACACGTAAACACATCTCTTGCCCAAGGAGAACTTGGTTTCTACTCTGGCATAAACACCTTCAATTTTTAGAAGACCTGTGTGCTCCCTTTGGTTCCAGAAACCCCACTTATAGCCAGCAAAAATAGCTTTGCACCACAGTCTTCCAGACATATTTGCCTTTTAGAAGTCCTGTTCCCAGCAGGCCTCCTCAGGCTCCAAGGTGGCAGGAAGAGCTAAATGTTTTAATAAATGTTTAATGTACATGAATAAATGAGTAATACATGTTTTTAATAACAACACATTGTGCTTAATATCTCCTGCTTCTTGTACCATGTATACATTTTCTGATGTTACTGAAATAATTTTCTTGAAAAGTGACATGTTGAAGTGGTTCTATGAGTCATAACTTTAAATGTCCTCAGTTTCTGCTTTCCTAGTATGTTGGGTAAGGGCCTAGACAGGCTGCTAGTTTGAGTCACTTTTGCTTATCTCACTAGCTTTCCTGACAGGGATATTGGGAGAAATAGGTGTTTTTGTTGTTGTTGTTGTTGTTGTTTGTTTGTTTGTTTGTTTTTTCCTTGGCAAGCAGATGAAGACTTACTTTATTTCAGTGATACTGAGGCTTCTATATACAGACAAGAGAAGGGGGACTTTATTTTGAGATTCCTTCCTACTTTGATGATCCTGATAACTTCCTTCTTCTTGGCCTGGAGGCCCTGCTCACCAAGCTTGCACACTTCCTGGCTCTGGAGCTGCTGGCCTCAGCCTGGTCTGCCTTCAGCTTATAGATGTGTTCCCACAGTCCTCTTGTTTTTGAACACAATGCCTTTACCTTCAGTGAAGATTAATGATTAATGGTATCATAGCAGCCTGGGCAGAAACCCCATCCTCCTCAGTCTGGTGACCTTCTCTGGCATTCGAGCATTGGCTGTACCCCACTTGCTTACCTATGCCCATGTGCCTGCTCTTCCTGCAGGCCAATGTGTCTTTCCATCATTCAGTCAGGGAACAATCACAGGCTTAAGGATAACCAGCCTATCCTTGATCAGCTTCTGGATCTGCTGACAGGAACTGACATTGTGATTTCATTGGGTCCAAAAAGACCTTCTTTTTGCCATAGTGCAGGACCCTGGAGGCCAACTTCTTCTGAAGCCTGAGCATACTTGTGACTGTGGTCATGGCCAATTAAATAGATTGATACACATTAAAGCACTTAGTGTGTTGCCTGGCACATAATAAATGTTCGATAAATGATGGCTTTTGCTTTTATTATTACTTTTCCCCCATTTTTTCTAATAAATGTCTTGTTATATGCACAGTTGTTTTTAGACTAAAAGTATAATCAGCATAAAATATTAGCAAGCTTATCTCTGGATGCTGGGATGATGATTTTATCTGCTTCTTTATACTTCAATGTATTTTTCTGTTTTAAGAATAAACATGCATTGTTTTATCACAGGAAGTGTTCTTTTAAATTGTCTTGGGACTGAGGATATAGCTCAGTGGTAGAGCACTTGCCTAGCATGTATGAGGCTCTGGGTTTGATTCCCAGCATCACACACACACACACACACACACACACAAACATTGTCTTCTTCCCAACTTAGATTATTGCCATCAGGCATCAGGCAGGTCAAATTAGAAAAACAACACCGCATCATGCTCTAAGTTTCCCAGATGCTTTATAAGGAAGAAAGGATTACTGAGCCCAGTGGCTTCTTGGGTCTGAGTTGGACTTACTTTTGGGACAATGTTGACAAAACAGTACCAGCTATGGCTGCTTTTATTACTCTTTAGTTCCCAAACAGAGTCAATAACAAACAACAGCTGTGTTTTTTGAGAATTGACTATATATTGTGACACTAATGTACAATCTAAACTGAAACTATGCCTTCAGTGAACTGTTTAATGGTAATGGCAGCTGAAGTATCCTGTGCTTTAATATACCAACATTCCAGATTAATTTAAAGCTCTACAGAAGAAGCTACTCCTCTACAGCTCCAGAGTACTTTAATTGCATTGGCACATTAATTACTGTTTACAAAGCCAACACCTCAACGTGACTCTCAATTAAAAAATGTGAATTTGGTAGTTTTACTCTCCTCATACTTCTACCAACATGGATTAGGCAAGAAGATTAAACAGCATCCCAGGGCTGGGACTGTAGATCAGTGGTGGAGGACTTGCCTGGTGTGCATGAGGCACTGGGTTGGATCCTCAGCACCACATAAAAATAAACAAATAAAATAAAGGCATTCTGTCCATCTAAAACTACATTTTTTTTTAAGAATAAACAGCATTCCAGATTTAGACCAGATAACTGAGTTGGGTTAGGCAGGTATTCAGAATAGGTTCTGGGAGAAAGGTGCAGTCAAGGAGGCTGGACACTGTCTAAGCCAAGTGAGAGAAGATCTAACTTCAATTAACTGAGCTATCCCAACCTTGGAGGGACAAGGCCTGGAAGTCCAGAGCAGGTGATACTTGGAAATCCAGGCTGTGGACTCAGGAAGGCTTGTTAGCTGATGGCAGGTCTGCGATCCTTGACTGACCCCATGAGCAAGACAGTTATCCTTGATCCTCCCTGGGGGTACTGAGTCACAAAGAGAAAAGTCTGGTTCTGCATGGAGCATCAAAGACTAAGGCCATGGGAACAGGGCAGAGGTCTAATTCTCAAAGCAGAAGCCAGTGAGCAGGAACACCAGCAGCCCGGACGGGTTGATATGGAGGTCAGGAGTAGCCTAAATTGACTCAGAGTTGAGCCACCAGGTGGGGAGTGGGGCCTGGAGTGGATATAAAGTGGCATTGGACTTGTGGAGGGAGAAGGAATTAAGTAGTAAAATATTTTTTGTTAGTTGACATCAATAAAGATAGCAATGCTTGCTAAACACCTACTTATGTATCAGACACTATTCCAGCATTTTGAATACATGACCACTAACCTCACAACACCCCTGCAAGGTGGGTATTATTATTATTTCCAGTTTATGAATGAAGAAACTGGGGCTCAGATAGGATAATAACCCAAGGCCACAGAGTTAAAAAGAGGTGAGCTGAAGTCCCCATTCCCCGACTTTACACCTATGGTGTCTCTGCTACTCCATGAACATATTTACTACTTGTTATATCTGAGCACAACACATTCCCAAGTTTTATTTCTTCCTTTCCTTCCTTCCTTCCCTTCCTTCTGTCTTTCTATCTTTCTTTCCTCTCAGGGGCAACATCATGCAAACTACCTATAATTAATGCTTAAAAATAGTAAACGTTTTTTTTTAAATATTTATTTTTTAGTTGTAGTTGGACACAATACCTTTATTTCACTTATTTATTTTTATGTGGTGCCGAGGATCGAATCCAAAGTCTCTCACGTACAAGGCAAGCGCTCTACCGCTGAGCCACAACCCCATCCCCAAAAAATAGTAAACATTTTTATTCATGGAAAAGTAAGCTCAAACTCCAAGCTGAGAGGATGGGTTGTGGCTCAGTGGTAGAGTGCTTGCCTAGCATGTGTGAGGCTCTGGGTTCAAACACCAGCATGACATAAAAATAAATGAATAAAATAAAACTATTTTTTAAAAAAAGCTCCAAGCTGATAGTATTAATAACATATATTTGTATTTTTGTGCTGTAGGTAGAAGAAAGTCTGTAATTACCTTAGGAATGTATAAACATTCCTGGAATGATAAAAACTGGTAGTTGTTTTAATACTCCTGCTAGCTATTTTGCTAACACTATGGAGGCCCTACAAATTAATATCAGTTAGTAGCCAGTGGAGTCATTATTTTAAAAAAACTTAGAGTAGTTTAAAAAAGAGATTAAACATCATATATTGAGACAGATTATCAATAGGAACAAGAATCATGATGTGAAAATTTGATGTTGTGGATTTCTGAGAAGTACATTGAGACCCAACTCCACCCTTCCCTTAGAAAACTAGTAATACCACCACTTACTCCTCTAGCAGAACAGCAAAAAGCAGAAATATAAGAAGGAATGTAACTTCACTATTTACAGTTCTGAGTTTCAGTAGATTGGTTTTAAAATTGTCTCACTACCTCACCATGACCATGACCATATTTCAGGTCCATGAGGGGAAATGACACAGGGAGAAGACAGGCTGAGACTGATGGTTTAAGACTTTCAGGCATGCATCTGTGGTCTGACAAAATAAGATTTACTGTCTCCACAAAACAAGGGAGAGTATGCCTACATAAGGAGGGAAGCATCTCTGGTGAGGACTGAGTTCCCTCTGAAGGATTCTGTGGATGATATTGGGGAGGCAGATATCAATTCCATGTTGGTTGCTGTTTCTGCAGGGGGCTCAATAGGCATGAACCAAGGGTTGGGTGCTATCATGAGGTTAGGGTGATTTAGCAATTAGGATTCTCCCATAAGTGGTGAGAATCATAAAATGGGTCAAAGACATCACTAGAAAGAAATAGTTATTCAAAGAAAGGGTTGCTTTGGCATTTTATAGTCACCATATGCTCCCTTTCCAAACATGCTCCCTTTTGACTTTGCAGTCAGCTTTATCTCTTTTCATCCTCTTTCTCAATGAATCTTCTTTTTCTTTCATTGTCAATTGAAGCTGATTTTTCATCTTTCAGTTCTGGAACAAGAAGCAGTGGGGTCATTTGGGGAGGGAAGTTGGGAAATTCCCTCTATCATTCAGCTGACGCTCCTTCAAACTCTGCAATATCTAGACCTTGGCTTTAGATCCTCCCATTATCATTAGTGACTTTGACCTTCATACCCATCCTCTGAGGCAATATTTCTATCATAACTTTTGAGAATACTGAAAGCATGCTTATAAAGTCATAAACTTGCTTTTGAAAGCATACTTATAAAGTTATAAATTGTCTAATCCAGTCATCCATAAAGTCCTGCCCTCCACAAGACTTTCTAGATGATTGGATTGAACAAGTTATGAAAACTAAATGCCTGCCGGGCCCAAATGCCTTAAATAAAGCAGCTCAGCCAGTTCTTTCTGATGTTACCATAGTATGATCTTTGCTATAACCAGATCGTGTCTTTCTCCTGATATACACCTTCCATATTTAAAGCACTTGAGTGGCTTTTTAAAGTACTTAAAATAAAACACAGATATTCTAATGTTGTGGGTCCTAACTCTCCAAATCTCATCTGCCATTTCCCTCAGCTCACCACACTGGCCTTTTCCTATTCTTAATATCAGCCTTGTTTCTGCACCCAGGCCTTTGCTACAATGTGTTTGGATGCTTTTAGAGAGATCACAACCAGGATAACTTCTTTTCTCATCATTCAAGTCTCAGCTTAAAATTTATCTTTTCAAAGAGGTCTTCCTTGTCAATCCTACTTAATACCTATCTCCAGCTCAGTCTCTCTATCTCATTACCTTGTTTTAAAATCTAATTTATCACTCAGATAATTTTTTGTTTACTTATTTTATGTCTTTGTTTCTCATTAATGTGAGTGCTCTTTGAGGGCAGAATCTTAATCTGTACCACCAGCACCCATAACAACATCTGGCCCACAAGAGGTGCTCAATGAATATCTCTTGAATGAATGAATGGATGGATGTTTAGACACATTTTTATCAAGTGACACCATTGTGTTGGCTACATCTGAAGGGAACAGAAATATTGTCTGTTAGGCTTGTCATGACAGAACAGTGACCTATGAGTGATCTCATGAAAAATATGCCCAACAGTGTGCTACAGATGACATGAAACTATCAGATCCAATCAGATTTACATTAAAGCTATTTTTGAATCCAAAATGTAGGGAGAAGGCAATATAAATATGTAATAGCAAAAGAAGCAGAGTTAACAGAAAAGCAGATAGCAAGGAAAATAGACACATTTCTTCCATAATTCAAGACGAGAACACTGAAAGGATGCTCATAAAATAATTTTTGAGTGGACTCAAAAATGGCAATGTTACCAGCATTTGGATTAACTCTGGGTCGATAAAGATATTTAGAGTATCTGCTGAATCCTAAATGATAAACATTTGTCCAGGTTTTCTTTGTTGCTGTATCTTTCATTAAAAATTGATTGTTTTGTTTGTTTGTTTTGTCATAAGACAGAATGTTTGATAGAGACCAAATTGTAGAGATGTAAAAGCCCTTAAAAAGCTAGGGTGATGGGCCTAATATATTAAGATTTCATAAGAACAAGCTTAAAACCTCGCCCTTTATGTCCAAAAAAAACTGGCTGAATGAACATGAGATCAGTGGAAGATAGGAATAAATAGCAATCTAAGAGCTTTTTTTTTTTTTTGCAACTCCAAATTGAATGTACTAAGTAAATCAATAGTATGACGACTAAAAAGAAGTGATTCCATCTAAGGTGATTTTTATAAAACTACAGTGTTCTATGCTGAAGAAGAGATTCTCAGCCTCCATCTTGCACATCTAGCTGCACCTGGAATATGGTTGTCAGCTCTGGGTACACACTTTAGGAGAAGTTCCATGTGAGAAGGCCCCAGGCTAAGCCTATTTGTTTCACCTTTGCTGGCCAGATAGGCTGGCTGATCCCAGGACAAATGAGCCTCTTGGGAGAAAACACAAAGAGAAAGAAGAGCAAGGCAGCTAAACTTGGCCCAGTTACAGAGCCTCAGAGGGAAAGCGTGATCTGGCAGAAGTTTTGTTTGACACCTGAATTTATCTCTCAATTCAGGAAACCTCCCTCCCCCTAGGCCTACTGTAGTTTTCCCTATTGGATTTTGACTTAATTAGAACCAGTTACCCCTTTTTTCTTGCTTATTTCTCCCTTCTGGAATAGGAATATTTATTCTATGCTTGTCCCACCATTGTCTTTTGGAAGTAGATGATGTGTTTTGATTTTACAGGTGCACCGTTGGAGGGAATTTTCTTTAGGATGAATTGTGCATTGAAGCCTCACCCATGTTTGATTAAGATCAGACTCTGGAATTTGGACTTTCAACTTGATACTGGAATGAGTTAAGACTTTGGGGACTATTGGGATGAAATGAATGCATTTTGCATTGTGAGAAGGACATGGATTTTAGGGGCCAGGGACAGAGTGCTATGGTTTGAGTGAGCACCCCTCTCCCCCAAAGTTCATATATTGGAACTTCATCCTCAGTGTGGCAGTGTTGAGAGGTGTGGACTAATGGGAGGTGTATGTGTTTAGGTCATGAATAGATTAATTCCATTATCTTGAGAGTGGGTTATTTATCTTGAGAATGGGCTTGTTATAAGGGTGACCCCTCCTCCCTCTTGAGTATGCTTCATTGCCCATCTATCATCTTATCATGTAGCACAAGAGGCCCTTTCCAGATGTTAGCATCATGCCCTTGGACTTTATGGCTTCCAGAACTGTAATCCAACTAAACTCCCTTCTTTATAAATTACCCAGTCTATGGTTTTATTAAATGAGTTAAGACATACCCACTATTCTACTCCAAATTCACACCTGAATCCGACAGAGACAGAATGGAAGACCATTAAAACAGCAGATTCACCAAAACTCAACAAAATTTTTTTCACCAAAAAGATTTTGAGGGGGGCTGGGGCTGTAGCTCAGTGGCTGAGAGCTCGCTTCACATGCGTAAGGCATTGGGTTCGATCCTCAGCACCACATACAAAAATAAATAAACAAAACAAAGATTTAAAAAAAAAGATTCTGGGGTCTTGGAGAGATAGCCAACACGTCCTTGGTACCTCCGGAAAACAATCAGCCACATGGAAATAGAGGCAGTCTTCTAGTTTTGTCACAGAACTCTGACCTTCTTGGGCTCTGGTACACCATGATGACACCTGGAAGTAGCTGAAGTATCTGATACAGGCTGTAAAGCCACAGAAAGAGGTAGCACCAGCGGAGCTGGAGCAGCGCGGACCAGGAAGCACAAATAAGATTCCCTTGGGGAGTATAAGAATTACCAAAATGCCTCTCAAAGGGACTAGAATTGTGATGAACTGTGACATATTCCAAAATATGATAAAGGGTCTGGAGACACCAATGAATGAATAATAATTGAAAGAAATTTTACCTGGAAAAAGAGGAAAATATGTTAGATGACTTTAGTTGTTTGGAAACAATTGGGAAGTATAAAGAAAAAGGAACATTGGTAAAGTACCTACTCTTCCTTTGTTCAACACTATGCCAAATGCTTCCACATTTCTTCTCATTTGATTTCCAAAGCTGTTCTTCCTTCCAGTTTTACTAATGAGAATACTGAAGCTTGGATAGTTTAAAGAATGTGCCTGATGCAATGTAGCCAATAGGTAGCTGATTATGCCACAAATGCAGTGGCATGCTGGTAAATGCTTAGAAAAAAACCCTGGTTTGTGTTTGCTGATTTCTATAGTGTAAATACTTCTATTGAGGCAAATTTCAAGCCCCCAACATGACATCACTAAGTACAAGGCTGGGAAGAGATGTACACAAATGGTTCTTCCAAGCCAGGATGATCTAGTTCCAGTATATCACCTTATTTATTTCCAAGCCCTCACTCTTTCCATCCTATTGTGTTTCTTCCCAGGATCAGACTTTGTTTCCACAAAGCAGAGATGAAATAGCAAGTAACTGGGATAAAAAAAAAAAAAAAAAAAGCTGTCGTGTGGTGGTCAATTTCCAACCTTAGCTCAGACTGCTCAGACTGTTAAAGACAAGGAGATTCATGCATCAGATGAGGGCTGTCTGGGTTTCCAGCCTTGTTACACACGGGACTTGCCTAGAAAACTTGTTACAACACAGATATGGGGACCACAGTGTGGAGTTAAAAGGGCAGACTCTGAACTCAGGCAGTTTATGTCTAAATCTGGCTTTTCTCTTAACCTGCACATTACCTTACCCTACTGTGCCAGTTTTCTCATTAATAGATGGCAATAATAATAATATTTACTTCACAGGATTGTTTAGTAGGTTACGTGAGTAAATGTTTGCAAAGTACTTAGAATAATCTTTGGCACATGGGCAACACCACATAAGTATTAGCGGTTGTTATTAGTGTTGTAGTTACTGAGACTTCTGGAGTGAGGTCTATCAATCTGTGTTTTCAGTAAACATCTCCAGTGATTTTTATCTAAGCAACTGGGTTTATACACAGCCATTTAGGGAAGCCACTGAAGTCTGAATTTTGCTCTTTGAGGAGTTGAGTACTATCTTTTCGGAACCAAAACCAATCAAAGAGTGATTCTCAGAACTGACCTCGAGAATTTGGGACATTCACTGTTTTTCTTGGAAAACTTAGAAGTTCTTATCCTTCCATTGAAAACCTAGGCTATAGGATACCATATACTTCTTGTAAAACACAATAAGGAATAAATGAAACCTAATCTACAAAGTTTCATCATAATTAATGATATCAGAGAACATGAACAGATGTCAAAGGCTAATCTGAATTTCTATACAGCATAATTTTTCCCTCAATATACATTTATGTATACTTTATAGGCCTATCTCTTTCATTTTCTTTCTTCTTTTTTTCTTGTGCTGGGGATTTAACCCAGGGCCTCATGCTTGCTAGGCAAATGCTCTAGCACTGAGCTACATCCTCAGCCCAAAGCCTATATTTGTTTTTTGACCCAGATTAATATAAAAAGTCCTGAGGGCTCTAGCTTTGCTGTAACTTCAAAAACTGAAACAGACAGTAGTTTATATTACAAGTGGGTTAACTACCAGCTGTTAAAGCTGAGGAAACTGAGAACAGGTGGTCCCCAACCTTCCCTATCATGGAGGTAAACAAGAATAAATAAACTGAGGCAGTGCCATTGTATATTAGTCGGTTCAAGCTGCCACAACAAAATACTTCAGCTTCATAGCTTAAGCCACATAAATTTATTTTCTCACAGTTCTAGAGACAATGGTGCCCATATGGATGGTTTCTGGTGGTGACTGTCTTCCCGGCTTTGCCACTGGCTGCCTTCTCTGTCTTCATAGGCCAACAGGGAGGGTTGTGGGTACAGCCCTCTCTTCCTAGAACTTCTTTATTTGATAAGATCACAACTCTGTGGGGGTTAAGGCCTGACAATTATAACCTATTTTGACCTTACTTCCTAAAGACTCTATTTCCAAATATGTTGGGGGTTGGAGCTTTACTATATGAATTTTGAGGGACAAAGCATTTTGTTTTCAATAGAAATTGTGGAAGTTTTAATTTTGGAAATATAGTTACATTTTTCCATTTTTCCCCTGCAAGCTATTGTTAATTGCTGAATGATATTTCTTAAGTGATATAATATCACACAAGAATTGTGGAAAACAAGGAAAAAGAGAATCTACTTATGGACCTATTCATTCCATAGGTGTGGCCCCAAACCTTCTCTCCACAATTAATAGCCTGCTATCCTTAGTAAACTTAATTAGCCTCTCTAAATCTCAGCTTCCTCATCTATGAAAAGTGTGTAGTAACGCTTAGTGCTTGAAGTTGTTATGAGGAGGAAATGAGAATTGTGAATGAAGCACTTAGCAAAGTGTCTGACTTGGAAAATATTCAGTAAGTGGCGCCTTAAAACAATAATATGGGTCTTAGACATAAAATTCTAAACCAACACAGGTATGTAGTTTAAAATGTTAAAGGAACACACAGAGCTAACCGTTTCATGAGGAGTGATGTGTGATCAAAGACACATTACAAATTAACATCAGCCTCTATACTGTGAAAAGTGTGATTTCATAGGTTTTCTAGGTTTATGAAGTTGACACTCCGATTTTTACTAAAATGACATTTTCAGAGTAGGTTTTTCTTTTGTCTTTTTGTATAAAGAAAAAGGACATACTAGGTGTGGTGGTACACACTTGTAATCCCAGCTACTCAGAAGGCTGAGGCAAGAGAATCAAAAGCTAGGGGCCAGTCTGGGCAACTTAGTGAGACCCTATCTCAGAATAAAAAATAAAAAGATCCGTGGGTGTAAATTAGTGGTGAAGTGCCCCTGGATTCAATCCCTAGTACCACAAAAAACGAAAAGGAAAACTGAATGTACATAGTTTTATGAGTTATTACTCAGAAAGATCTATAGGGAGAGTTTTTAACTAGGTACTATAAAATTCTGAAGTTGCCAGCCTCTGCTTAGAGCCATGCAGGGATGCAGAACTGACAAATCATATGTGGCTGCCTGCCATCCACCCCAGTTAAGAGCTTCTAATCAGCAGATTGCTGCATGAGGTAGCTCATATTATTAACTCCACTTAGAAACTGACTTTGAAGCAAGGTCAAGGGAGATGCTAAATTGCGTGTACAATGAGTATCTGAGGATAGCCTTGAATTAAATCAGTACGCAAATCAACTTCATCTTTTTCTCCAGAGCTCTGGATGTCTTGTTGAACCATGAATTTCCTATCTCCTTGTCCTTTACCTTCAACCCTCTTCACTTCCCATCCTTGCCCACCCCCAGATATTCAGGGAATAGCCATTAATGTGTTTATTCAATCCACAGACATGATATGAGTGTCTGTGCAAGCACAGAAGTAGGTGCTAGAGGTATAAATATGGATCAGAGTATTTGCATACCAGTAGTCCACATTCTGGTTTGAGAAACAGAAATGGAGATAATCACTTTAGAATTTGATGACTGATTTAAAAGATCTGTGACTAGACCAAGATTGAGATGACCATTCTGTTTTTGAGAAGATGGGAGAGTCTCTCAGAAGCAATGATTTTTGACTTGAGTGTTGAAGAGAAAAAGCTGGTGACAAAATTCTGGGCAGCAGAAACAATATATACACAGCTTGGATATGCATGTGGTTGACATATAAGTTTCATGGTAGACAGGGAGACTGGAGAGAGATTATAACAGAGAGCTAGTGATAACAGAGGATATGAAATACAAAGGTAAAATACTTTGTTACAGATATGAATTTTAAAACTAGGAAGAATCTTAGAACTCATATGGATAAACATCATTTTATAAGATAGACTGAAGCTTGGGTTGAGGATACAATGCAGATGGAGTGCTTGCCTAGCATGTGCAAGGCCCTGAGTTTGATCCTTTTTTAAAAATGCCTTAAACAAATAAACAAACACAAACAGTCAGTTAATGACTTATTCAGGATAGGAGCAGAGGCAATCTCTCCCAATTCTAAGTCTTCTGCTCCAATCTCTGTGGCCTCTAACCACATCTCCTATTACCTACCTGGAAAATTGGTCCTATGAAGCCCAGAAACATAGAAGCCACTGTGTGGAGTTTTAATCTATAGTGCTACATGTTGTGTTAATCTGATTTACTTACTTACCTTATTTATTTATTTATTTATGTTGGTTCTGGGGATGAAACTCAGGGCTTTGCACATGCTAGGCAAGTGCTATACCACTGAGTTATGTATCATCTTTCCCAAATTAGACAAATATTTTATATGTATTGTTACCAGACTTAAAATATATTAGTTTTCTCTTGCTGCTTAAACAAACACCATAAACTTGGAGACTTAACAGATCTGGAAGCCAAAATATGAAATCAGTTTATCCAGGCTACAGTCAAAGTGTAGGAAGGATTGGCTCCTTCTAGAACCTCTAGGGGAAAATTCCTTCCTTGCCTGTTCCAGTTGCTAGAGGCTGCCCACATTCCTGGGATGTGATTTTTATTGTTTTGACCTTTGCTGTTGTCACATTTCCTCCTCGCTTACCTTCTCATCTCCTGGTCATGAGGAGCCTCATGATTACACTTTAGGTCTCCTTCAAAAGATCTTTAAACACTCTGAGAAGTGTCTTGTGATATAAGGTAAAATTCACAGATTCCAGATCAGGAAATGCATATCTTATTGGGGGTTGGGTTATTCAGTTTACTCTAGAGAACAGCATTCTTTCTCCCAAATTGGAAGCAGGCAAAGATATATACATGATTGTGGCTGGAGACTTAGGAATTCAAGGGTAAGGGGTAAAGGCTGAGGCAAGTAGTCTCCCTTAATACAGTTGTGGAGAATCAGATATACCTAAATGGCTTGGTCTGATTTTTGCAGGGAAGAGGGCAATAGTTTCCCCCTGTTCTTAGTAAATACCGTTCTAGTTGAATTAAAATTGGACTGGAAATGTGTTTGGCAGTTTTAAAAGGATTGAAGAAGTCTGAAATTAGTGTTGGCTGGTCACTAATAACAGAACCCCATGATTAACTATGCATTGAGAGTAAAAAAAAAATTTTAAAGTACCGATGCAGGAGTTCATAGTTTCTGACTCTGAATTGGTTGCCTGTAAAATTCAGAATATGCTAAAGTTTCAGAGCAGAACTGCCCTTAGACTCTGGAAAGAGAGGCCCTTGATCTGGACCTGGCACTTGAGAACACATTCTACCCTCCTTTGGCTATGTCTATTTCTAAGTGTGCCAAGGAGACATGTCCATTTGGAGCCTAAGCTCCTTACCCAACTATTCTCTAGGTACCCAGGAATATGGGGCCCTGTCCAAGTAGTTCCAAGTCTACTTATAGGACCTACATAGGTCTTTTGTCCAGCAGCACTGATGTCAATCTGCACCACTGCTGTGTGCTCCCCTAGGCCCAGGGGTGGTCAAAGTGCAGCTCTTTGTTGGGGATGTTGGTGTCTCCCAGATTCATAAACTGAAATCCTAACCCAACAGGTTATGGTGTTAAGGGGTAAGGGCTTTGGAGATGATTAGTGATTAATGCACTTATACAAGCAGTTTTCTCAACAAACAACAACACCCTCCTTATCCTTCCACCATGTGAGGTTACAGTGAGAACCAGAAAGTAGGCCTTCACCAGATACTGACTCTGTCAGTGTTAGTGCTTTGATCTTGGACTTCCTAGCTTCTAGAGCTATAAGAAATAAATTATTTTTGTAAGCTACCTAATTTATGGCAAACACTTAGCACCTATTCTTTTTTTTTTTTTTTTTGATACTGGGGATTGAACCCTGGGCCTCTTAACACCCCAGCCCTTTAAAAAAAATTTTTTTTTTTAGCTGTTAATGAACCTTTATTTTATTCATTTATTTATATGCGGTGCTGAGAATCGAGCCCAGTGCCTCACACATGCTAGGCAAGTGCTCTACTACTGAGCCTCAACCCCTGCGCCATCCCCAGGCCTCTTTATTTTTCATTTTGAGACAGTATCTGGCTAAGTTGCAGAGGATAGCTTTGAACTTTTGATCCTCCTGCCTTAACCTCCCAAATTGCTGGGATCACAAGCATGTGACACCATGCCCAGCTAGCACCATTCATAAAAACCAAGAGTTGGAGGTAACCCAAATGTCCATTGATGAATGCATTGGTAAACAAAATGTGGTGTATACATACAATGAAATTTTATTCTGCCCTGAAAAACAGAAAGTCCTGTCACATGATATGGTAAATGTTGAGGGCATTATGTTAAATGAAATGAACAAATTACACAAAGGTAAATATTACAGAATTCCACTTACATGAGGCATCTGCAATAGTCAAATTCACAGAAACATCAAGTTGAATGGTGGTTACCACAGGCCAGGGGTGGAAGAAAAAGAGGAATTGTTTAATGGGTACAAATTTCAGATTTGCAAGATGAATACAGTCTGGAGATTAGTTATTCAATAATATGACTATATTCAACACTTTCTATATACTTAAAAGTGGTGGTTAAGATAGTAAATCATGTGGGCCTTGGGATATAGCTCAATTGGTAGAGTGGTTCCTTTGCATGCACAAGGCCCTGGGTTTAATCCCCAGAACCATAAAAAGATGGTAAACCATGTTTTTTTTTTTTGTTGTTGTTGTTTTTTACAATTAAAAAAATGTTGCTTTAATCTGTTGACAAACAAACTAGTAGATGATCAACTTTGGCCTTCATAGATTGTTGACTTATGGTCTAACACAATCTAGCACCCCTGAAATCAGAACTTGCCTGCATTAACTTTTCTTCAAAATGTGTGTGTGTGTGTGTGTGTGTGTGTGTGTGTGTGAGAGAGAGAGAGAGAGAGAGAGAGAGAGAGAGAGAAAGAAAGAGAAAGAGAGAAAGAGACAGGCATCCCCCACCCGCCACACTCATGGGATTAAACCCAGGGCTTCATGCTTCTAGGCAAGTAACTCTACCACTGAGTTATATCCCCAGCCTCTCCCATCTTTTAATTTTTATTTTGAGACAGGCTCTTGTTTGAGTCCAGGTTGGCCTCAAATTTTCAATCCTGCTTCAGTCTCTGAAGTAGCTGAGATTACAGGTGTGAGCAACCACACTCAGCTCCCAAAACCATTCTATAGAGTAACGAATACTGAGTCACTTGGGGGTGGGAGGACACAGTGGTGGGGCTGGGGGTGGGGTGGGAGAGAAGTAAGGGGGGGTCTGGGAATGTGGAAGGGTATTCTCTGAAGTCAAAGGGGTAGTTATTGACAGAGCAGTGATTAAAATTTAGCAGCCCAAGATCTTTCCTGCTGCTATTTGGAGTTATTTATAGATGCTTAGCGATTAGGAAAACAATATTTTATTTGACTGGGTATAGACATAGTATTTAATTTAATTCTATTTTTAGAGAATTGTGAAAAGTTGCTCCTCTTCTTTACAGGGGTAATTAACATTTTAAAATTAAGTAACTGCTTAGAAGATAAATATTTATTGTGTGCTGAGTGCTTGACTACCTAGAGGTGACACAAAAGGAAAAGACAAATATAGCCCAGTTTAGCATGAGTAAAAGGCTTAGGATGCAATGTGCTTCTCCTTTTGTACTGTAAAGCAAGGTAAGCTAGAGGTTCTTTTCACTGTTTAGGAAAAAAAACCCAAGCAAACCAATATGATCCATAAAACTTAAGTAGTATTTCATGAGTTACAAAAGCATAAGCATTACTTAATACAGCTTTAATCCTAATGTCAATGTAGTGTTAGATTATTCATTCCTCCTAGGCTTTCCTGGTATACACAAAATAGTGCTTATCTAAAGTACCTGCTCTCAATGAAAAATGCCCTCTGAATATTAGTCTTTTCATGACACCTGTATGATGTTGTGAAAAAAAGTTGACTACATATTGTGACCTTTGGTCTCCAACTTGTGCTGAGGTGACCACTTGCTGACATGCCAAAAGAAAGTTTTTTTGCTAAGAAGGAGCACTCTAAGGATTATATAGACTAATTCCTTCCTAGAACAAAGGTATGGTCTAAGCTGTTCTATACTAGACCAATGACCTATAGAAGTGGATTTATTCTCGAATTGTAATTCTTGACAAACAACCTATGTAACTCACTTAAATTTCATCTTTGTCACCCTTGAAAAGACCCTTTAAACTTCTCTGTAAGTTCTAAATACTACTAAAATGTGAGCTTCCCAAATTACATTTCTAAGACCACAATCATCTGTGCCTTTTTGGACAACAATGTGTATAGAAAACAGCAAGAGAACATTCAAATTGCTGCTGCTGGTTACCTCCCTTCCTTTCCTTCCCTTCCCTTCCCTTCCCTTCCCATCCCTTCCCTTCCCTCCCCTTCCCCTTTTCCTTCCTTCCTTCCTTCCTTCTTTCTCTTTCTCTCTCTCTTCCTTTCTTAAATTTTTATTTTCTTTTTAGAACAGGAGAGTTTATTTTGACATATTATACATACATGGAGTATGACTTCCTATTCTTGTGGTTGTACATGAGGTGCTGTTACACTGATTGTGTATTCATATATGAACATAGGAAAGTTATGTCCAGTTCATTCTACTGTCTTTCCCCCTTTCCTTCATTCCTTTGTCTAATCCAATGAACTTCTATTCTACCCACTCATCCCTCCTTATTGTATGTTAGCATCCTCATATCAAAGAGAATATTTGGTCTTTGGGTTTTTGGGATTGGCTTATTTAGCATGATAGTCTCCATATACTGGCAAATGCCATAATTTCATTCTTCTTTATGGCTGAGCATTATTCCATTGTGTACATATACCACATTTTCTTTATTTATTCATATGTGCAAGGATACCTAGGTTGGTTCCATACCTTAGCTATTGTGAATTGAGCTGCTATAAACATTGATGTGGCTGCATCACTATAGTATGCTGATTTTAAGTTCTTTGGGCATATACTGAGGAGTGGGATAACTGGGTCAAATAGTGCTTCCATTCCAAGTTTTCTGAGGAATTTCTATACTGTTTTCCACAGTGGTTGCACCAATTTGCAGTCCTACCATCAATGTATGAGCATGCCTTTTCCTCACATTCTTACCAACATTTATTGTTGCTTGTATTCTTGATAATTACCATTCTTACTGGAGTGAGATGCAATCTCAGTGTAGTTTTCATTTGCATTTCTCTAACTGCTAGAAATGTTGAACATTTTCCATATATTTGTTTGCTGATCATATTTTCATTTTGAGACAGGGTTTCTGTAAGTTGCTTAGAGCCTTGTGAAATTGCTGAGGTTAGTCTTGAACTTGCAATCCTCCTGCCTTAGCTTCCTGAGTCACTGGGATAACAGATGTACACCACCACACCTGGCTTAAATTGCTTCTTATTTATATATAATAAGCAAATGCACTAATGAGCCTAGATTGTATCCTAATTATGGAAAAGAGAAAAAACAGCATATAAGACATTATGGGTACAATCATGGAAACTTGACTAGGAACTGAATATTAAGTGATCTGAGAGAACTGCTTTCTCAATTGAGAATGATATTGTGCTTAAGTATTTTGGTATCTCCAACTTATTCAAATGGCTTTACCAAAAAAAGCCTATCTGCCAGCTGTGGTGGGTCCCATTTGTAATCCCAGTTACTGGGGAGGCTGAGGTGGGAGAATCACAAGTTCAAGGTTAGTCTGTGCAATGTAGCAATACTGTCTAAAAATAAAAAAGGCCGGGATGTAGCTGAGTGATAAGAGTGCCCCTGGGTTCAAGAGTGCCCCTGGGTTCAATCGCTCGTACTGCCAAAAACCAAACAAAATCCCACAAATACCCCCAAAACACATACCCTTTTTTTTTTTTTGAGAGTTTTTCATAAATAAAGGATGTGAATGAGGGGAAGAAATGGTATCTTTTAAAAGCTCCTTAGCTAAGAACAGTAACTTCTGATTGTTAACTTCAGTCTTCCTTTTGGGTTTATAGAACTGTTACTTTTCTTCAAAATTTTGCTGTTGCACACATATTATTCAGCTTTGAAGTCTCAACCCCACTCAAATGCAAGCAGTTTTTTTTTTTTTTTACTTTGTTAAACTTTTTTTAAATTGATTTAAAAAAATGACAGCAGAAGGCATTAAAATTCTTATTACACATATATGCCACAATTTTCATATCTGTTTTTATATAAAGTATGTTGACACCCACTTTGTGTCTTCATACATGTACTTTGGATAATGATGTCTATTTTATTCCACCATCCTTGCTAATCCCCTGCCCTATCCCTTTCCCTCCCACTCCTCTGCCCTATCTAGAATTCATTTATTCCCCTATGCTCCCCCTCCCTACCCCACTATGAGTCAGCCTCCTTATATCAGAGAAAACATTTGGCATTTGTTTCTTTGGGATTGGCTAACTTCACTTCACCAATGCCATCCATTTACCTGCAAATGGCATGATTTTATTCTTTTTTATTGCTGAGTAAAATTCCATTGTGTATATATGCCACATTTTTTTTTATCCACTCATCCACTGAAGGGCATCTAGGTTGGCTGCACAGTTTAGCTATTGTGAATTGTGCTGCTATAAACATTTTTTAAAAAATTGTTCTAATTAGCTGTACATGACAGTAGAATGCATTTTGACACATGATACATAGATGGAGTATAATTTCTCAGTCTTCTGGTGGTACATGATGGAGAACACACAAAAATATGGAATGAGTCACGAATTTGTGTGTTATCCTTGAGCAGGTGCCATGCCAATCTTCTCCTTATCATTCCAATTTTAGTACATGTGCTGATGAATCAAGCACATGCAAGTAGTTTTTAATCACACTTAAATTAATAATATGTAGCAACAACTTCAAGTTGGCCCCAGGAGACAAAAATCTAGTCACATAAAATTCTTTACACTCCTACAGTATTACACCGGTGCACATTCACTTTCAAATGGCAGAAGAGTTTTTCGTTTCCCCCCAGTTCTATCTGCATTAGGGCTGGTGTTTGTTTCTTTTTTACTAATATAACCCCAGACGGATTTTCTTCTGGCCCATTGTACACAACTTTAGGACTTTCCGAGGATTCTTTTTGCCCAACCACCTATCATTGAATTCTATTTCATTCTGCCTATATGTAAATATATATCTTTTTCCATGCTGGGGATCAAACCCAGGGCCTCACGTATGCCAGGCGAGCATTCTACCATTGAGCCACATCCTTAGCCCTGTAAATACTTCTTGAAATTACTAATTTCAACCTGCAATTTAAAAAGCAAACCCAGTAAGAAACTCAGCATCACATTTTAATGCTCTTTCGTCATTACTCTGGGATGTAAAAATGATGCAGGTTCAGAAGAGAACTGTGTGTACCAGGAAACTGTGACATCATTTTAAAAGTGAGCACACCATGATAAGGCAGAGCTGTCGTTAATATTCAATATCCACCATACACACATTAAATGAGTTTGGTTTCTTTGCTACCAGGTTCTTGGAACGAGGCAGTAAGTATGTCAATACTTCTCTATGATCCAGCAGTCTCAGAGGCTCCCAGGGTCAAAGGGATTTCATTTATTTTTAGCAATTGTTGTCTGGTGTCCAGGAATGTGCTCATGTGATTTGAACGTTAACTGCTGGCTTGGGACAGGCGACCCAACTGTCTTCAGAAGAACGCCCGCAAAGGCGAGCAAGAGGGGGCCCGACCCGCGCGCCTCCCTTACCAAGATGGCTTCGGGGCTCGACCCGCCGGGCAGCCATCTTGGTGAAGGCGGGGGCAGCGGCGGCCGCGGGACAACGTTGGCCGGGGCGCCAGCTTCGAAGGTCACAATGAGAAAGTCACCCGGCAAGGGGGAGCGGAACCTTGCTGCAAGCCGGGCCCCAGTCGGCCCGGGGGCGCCCGGTGCGCTGAGCGCAGCACCGGTGACCGCTCACTCCACGTATGGCGAGGCGGCCAGCGCTCCGGCGCTGCCTACAGCTGCTGGCACCCTCGGCGGAGTCGGCGCGGCGGGGCCGGGGGCGGAGGAACCCGGGCGCCGGCCACCGCGGCCCCCCCCGCGGCGCTCGGGCGGTGTGGCTCGCAGCCCAGGAGGAGCAGCGCCGGCGACGCGCGCGCCCGACTACCGCCGGCGCAAGGTGAGCCCCCGCCCTCACCCCGCCCCCGCCGCTGCGCGCCCGCGGCAAGGAGCCAGAGCGCCTAGGAACCCCTACGCTCCGGGACTTGGCGGGAGGCGGTTCCGTCCCGGCAGCGCTTTCTCTGGCATCTGTGCTGCTTCTTCCCGGGTGTCTATGTGGAGCAGTCCGCACTCCCTAGCCTAGGGCTGTAGGAGCGGAGCGTGCTGCGATCTCGTATCCTACTCGCCAAGCCCTGCCTCCTGGAGATGCTGCACTTGTGAGTGGCAGGGCTTCATTTGAATTTCCGCACCTCGAGAGTTGCGGAGCCTGCTTCTCTGACGCTGACTGAGTGAAGAACTACAGTCTTCTTTCTGCCCCCTTTGGGAGAGTAGCTGTCTGTGCAAATTACCAGGTTGCATCTTCACTGATCGGAATACAAGTGGGTGTATCTTCTTTTGGTTTATATGTAGGAATGGGTCTACAACTTCCTCAGAGCAATTTATTTATGCTTCATCTATAGTATGTATCGTCTAAAAATCCATTCCAACAGGGTTCTCCTCTTTTATCTTGAATAAGTGTAATCATTGAATCAGAATAGGAATGGTGGGGGGGCAAGGGAAGGGGTGGTGGGAGACAGTACTATGTTTTATGTTCAGTTTTATCTTCAGTGGTTGTTGGCTTCTTAAATTGGTTGTTACTGCAGGCTTTTCAAAACACGAATTCAGATAGTACCCCCCCCCCCATGGAACTAGACATGGCCCTGATAGTTGCCTTTGCGGGGGGGGGCGGGCATGACCTGCTGTGTTATACCTCAGTTGAACCTGGAAAGTATTAAGAGTGAGAAAAGTTAACAACAGCCTTTTAAAGTCATTTAGTTCTTGCCTTTCCCTTTATTGTAGATTCTGTATATGTTATAATATGACTTGCCCCGTTGGCTTTAGCTTAGCATGAAGTGTTTGCTATTGATAATTCTGTTTCATTTATTCAGAAAGTCACTCCTGAGATAGTTTACTGCAAATTAAGAAGTAATTTTCCATCGTTGTTAACAGATGGAAGTGTAACAGTTCCATTTCTATTCTGTTACATTGGCTATGATTTAGTAATACCAGCATCGTTTAGAAGGAAGTTATATAATCTTTAAAAAGAAAGATTACCCATGTCTCACAGTAGTCTGGTTTTGTTGCACGAAAATATTAGGTCTATTAAAGAAGGAATTTACAATAGGTATACTTATTTAAGATAAGAATCTAAGAAAGAGATTGGGGAATTAAAATGGGTTATGTCAACTGAAAATACAGCCATGATTTTCAAGGATTTTATTTTGTTAATAGTCTGCAGGACTTCCTGCTGCAAGAATTATGGTCTCTAAGAGAGGAAAGAGGAAAATACTGAGTGTATTTCTCACACCCCTATTTTCCCTCACAATTCCAGATTATATTGGACAGATTCTACATTATAAGCTTGAATGCTTAAATTAGTCCAGTTATGACTATATAAAGGACATTTTAACATAGGCATTTCACCATAGGGTTTTGTTTATACTTTGATACAGTCATCCTCATGTGCTTGTTTGTAAGGAGAATTATGTTACTTGGGTATTTGTGAGTTCAGAAAACTGAGAGGATTTTTATGAACATTCCATTTGTGTTTGGAAAAGTAATATTTTTCCTTTAATTTTGTTGTTTGATTTTGATTTCTCTTTGAAATGGTGGATAGCTCTGAATACTGTGGGTTTTTCCAATCATTTTCTACTCTGTGACTAAGGGTATGTCTATATGGAGGGTTGTGTTGATCTGGGCATTTTAGATTTAGTACATAGAAGTGAAAGTCTTTTCATTGAAGTGTCATTAGGGAAATGAACTTTTCACATAAGTAATCATTAAGGAACATTTTTATTCTGAAGGTCTGTGTAAGCATGCATAAAACTGGCATAAAAATTCACTCATGTGATTTCCATCATAAGGTTCAAGTACTATTTCATTCTACCTTCTATAATCCTGAAGACTTATTCACTCTTGTGGTTTATAGTGCATGGCTCAGTTTGTCTTTTGAATTTGATACCCATTTATTGTGTATTTATGTTACTAATAGTGTTTCACAATAGATTTTATATAATTAGATATCCTCAGGGTAGTTCTATGTCATAGATACAGTCTTTTTCCAATTTATCTGGTTAAATAATGTATTATAACTTTATAATTTACAAAGCTCTTTCAAATATTTTTATATATTTACTTTTAGTTGACTTTACAGACATAAGAATGTGGGATTATTAACCCTATGCCAGGAAGAGGAAAAGAGGAATCTGAGACCATGGGAGATTTTAATGATTTGGACAAGGTTCTTTAGCTCAGCAGCCCCGTTCTTGTTAGACAAGGGAACAGAAAAAGCTAAGGATGAGTAGTGTGCATCACTAATACGTCTGGTGATGCATCCTAAACCTAGGTTGTGGACTATCTGTACCATTGGTGACTGAGGCTAGGGCTGGCATATAGATGGATGGATCAGCATAATTGAAAAGCTTGGTTAAAAAACAACTCTAACCCCTGTCTAGAACAATCTGTCTTTCCTCTTGAAGGCAGCGGATTTTTGTGTTTATCTAATTTGGGGACCTTCCCAGATTAATAGACAATAACATATTGATCAAACAATGAATGCTTGCAAAGTTCTGTGTGATTTTGTAGTTGCTTTGTTAAAAGAATAAAGTTATTGGGATAAAGAAAGTCCAAGCTCTCTCATTGTCATTAGCACCCCTTAAACTGGGCACATACTTGTTGTTTTCCTTATGAGACAATTATGCCAGGAAAATTGAAAGACAGTAATAATTTGTTTTTTTAAAGGGTTTTCTTATTTTGAAGCTCCTTCGAATTGAGAAGATATTTATTTCCTTTCAAGTTTCTGTGTTTATTCCTTTGTTTTGTTTAGAGAGCTCATAAAAAACTAAGCTACCTCCTGAATATATGGTTAAATAACTAGATAAAGCTTCAAGAATTTCTGAACTCAAATTCCTTTTAAACTTGAGGCCTTAAGTAAAATACCCTACATGAGGTGAAATGTGTCATTTATCTTCTTATGCTGACTGTATGCTCTTTGGGAAATTTTCCTAAGTATAATTAAGATGAGAGTATGGCTAATAGAGAGTCTAGGCTCCATCACCAGCCAGAGAGACCCTTGGGGTGGCAGGTAACTCTCTGGACAGACTTGCTTTACCTGTAAAGAGTCATACAAATGATAACTTTTTGTCTTGGAATATTCAGGTTGGAAGGGACCTTGAAGGGTATGTGCTTACCTCAGCTTTTAACTTGTCAATTGCCTATTTCTACCCTCATCAGAATTTTAGCCTGTCACGATGCCTCAAACCTGCAGTGTCAAATCTATTTTTTCCCCACCATTTCACAGAGATGAGATACAGTTCTTGAGTAAATTGATTCCTTTCTCAGTCTTGCCTCATACAGTGTCTCAGTTTTCTCTGTAAGTACATGTAATGAATATCATTACAATGAAGAATTTTACCTAAAACTTTTGATATTCTCAGCAACATTGTCTTGGTTAAGCATGGTTATGTAGAAGTTTGTAATTGCTTTTTTACAGCCAATCAAATACTTTGAAACCATACTTAATAATAATGCTTCATATCTCTCTCTGCCTCTCTGTCTGCCTCCGACCACTCAGTGTGTGGGGGGGATTGGACCCAGAGGTGCTTTATTACTGAGTTACATACATCCCCAGCCCTTTTTATTTTTTTGAGACAGGATCTCTTGAAGTTGCTTAGAGCTGAGATTGACTTGAATTTTTGATTCTCCTGCCTCAGCCTCCTGAGATGCTGGGATTAGAGGTGTGCACCACCATGCTTGGCTAATGCTTCATCTCTAATTTAATATAAACTGCCCACAATTTTATAAGTTTTCTTGAAGACATATGCACATTTTTATGGTACCCTACTGCATAGGATGATCAGCCTTCTAGGTTTTTGTAGGACTGGGGGCCTCCCAGGATGCAGAACTTTCAACGTGAACACTAGAAAATACCCAGGGACCAGATGCTTTGGTCTCCCTACCAGAAGTTGTCTTATTTATTTATTTATTTATTTATTTATTTATTTATTTATTTTTGAGTACTGGGGATTGATCTCTTTCTGGGGCTTCACTAACAATTCTTCACAATTAGAAGGATAAAATGCCAGGTCATTATATGTTATATGCTGGCTGAATGCAGACACCTTTTCAAATCAAGAGGAGTATGTTCAAGGTACCAGGTATATTTTTTGTTTCTATGACTGAAATATATAATCAATTTATTATTTGTTGATGATTCTTTTTAATTTTAAATTAGAACAATTGAGTTATTAATTAAAATAGCTAAATCACTTGAAGCTGTCTCCATGTAAAATTAAAGGGATTATTTTTATGAGGAAAGTGCTATTTATTGTCTACTAAGAGCTTTTTACTTTGAAAAGAAAAAAAAAAGAGAGAAAAAAATTCTTAAAAGCAAAAAAGGCTAGCCTTGTTAGTGAGACCACAACCATTAACTAAATGATACCAACTTTAGAATGTAGTTAATTGCTCAGGATACATTTATTGATTTTTTTTTGTAGATTCAACATGTACATGGAAAGAGCATGGGCTTGGCATCTGATCAACTTGGGTTGCTAGATTTTTGCTTTAATGCAAGCTACTAAACTCTGTGAACCTCTTTTACATCATTTGTATGTAATTTGAGGATAATGATATCTACCTTGTAGAAATATTGTGAAGGTTAATGAGATTGTATGCTCACACATATACGTAATATATAAAGTGCTTGGCACATAGTAAATGCTTAAAAATTGATAAAGGGTACAATTATTTGTGTTACTCAGTGTACCCATGGTTTGAATTAGGAAGGCTGTGTTTTGGGAGATTATTACCTTTAGGGTTTTGTGTGTGTGTGTGTGTGTGTGTTACTGGGGCTGGAACCCAGGACCTCACACATGCTAGGAAAGCCCTCTACCCTTTAGCAGCAATCCAGCTCAAACTTTTAGTGTTTTTATAGCTCCCCTAAACTTCCCAGTTATGGTAGATATATCAGTTAAGATTAGTTTGAGGCAGGTTGAAAGATTGCTCAAATATGTTTTCTCCTCTGAAGATAAGTGCAGAGTTAGTGCAGGCTTAGTCTGGTGGACCTTCAAGCCCTTCTATGTCTCCTCTATGCCATTGCAAGAATGTGGCTAAAGATGGCTACCAGTAGCAAGATCTGGAGGAATCAGGAGTTCCTGCCTTTTCTTTAAGGAAACTCCTGGAAGTGACTTGTGCTGGGAACACACTGGTCAGTGTCACCAACATGGCCATCCCTCACTGGAAGGCTGGGGAGTGTAGTCACTATCCCTGAGGAGAAAGAGGAGACTAGATTTTTTATGATAGGCATCTTCTAGTCTTTGCTACTCTATTACCACGTCACCACTACAGATCCACTCACTCAGCTCTGACTTTTCAGTGAGTGGGGATGCTCTTTGTTGACTTTTGTGCCTCTGACCTTCAGTTACTTTTGCTTCTTCTATTATTTGATTCCCTACAGGTGATTAAAAAAAAAAAAAAAGAACTATACCTCCATGAAGAGCAATAGGGAGTTTGAACTCCTGTTCATCATTTGTTCATTCTGTGAATATTTGTTGAGCACTTGTGCACAGGCTGAATCATTACTGATTGTATTCCCTCCCTTCTGTCCTCCTTTCCTCTCTCCCTTCCTTCTTGGCTTCCTGGGAGCACAGAGTAGAATTGACTCTGATGGATTGAGTACAAGCTGTCACTTTGTATATAGCAAGGTAGTCTTCCTAGTCCTGGTGCTGTGTAGCAGTCTCAATATGCCACCTCTCTAGATTTGAGTGTGGGACAGGTAGGAAGAGTAGCTTTATGGTGGGCGGCTGGCAGACTAGCATAAATTGTAGGGTATCAGAAAGTCTCTTTGACCTTTCCTACTTTGTGCTGATGACTTAAAAACACAGTAGTGGTTCGTATTCCTGCCTGTATGTCAGAATCTTCCACAGAACTTTTAAAAACTCCCAAGGATCACCTCACACCCCAGCCCCGCCACATTTTCATTCAGTAGACTCAGGTGTAGTCTAAAGAGCTCCACAGATAATTTTGATGTACAGCCAGCATCAAGAGTCACAGGCTTAAGACTCTGTATCTAGTTGGCTAAGAAATATTCTTCTATAGGGAGGAATATTAGTTGCATATGGAGATCAGATCCTTCCCTAACAAGCAGTTTTCACTGCAGAGAGGAGGTGGGAGGAGCTCTGAGGTTAGTATCTATGGCTTGGGTAGGAAGGGTAAGACACTGAAATGCCTTGGGGACAAATTTAGTTACATATGATTTATCTGGAGCTGATCTTTCTTGCCTTTTTATCTCTTCCTATTGGGGAAAATTTTCCTTTGAGTAAAAGAACTACCTTAACTGGAGGTTTAAGCACTGGGGAAAGTGCTGGGTACTTGTGGTCAGCATTAGTATTTAGTTTGCAATTTTTGCTCCTGAGGGCAGTGAGGGGAGATGAAGAAAGGTGGGGTAGAGTGGATGATTATTTTCAGAAACAGAAGACTAGCAGTGATTATGAGAGTCTCCTGGTGAACCAGGAGGGCTGGTGAGGCCACAGGAGCTATGGGGTTGGTTAGGAATCTCATGGAATTGTTCTTTTCTATTTGTTTTAAGATTTGTGTGAGTTTCAGGAAGACCAGGCCTTCTCTTATTCAAATATAACAATAAAAAACACATTCCACAGCTTGTTCCATTGCTTTTATCCCATATACCTCATTAGTGTAGAAATTTTAAATGGTATACATATCCCATTAACATTTATTAAATAGTGTTTGTAGTGTGGTAAAACAATGGTTTTATAATTATTGAGGACTTGTATGCACCAGATACTGAGCTAAGAGTTATGAAACTAGGGCTTAGAAGGGAAGACAAGGGGAAAAGTTAGAAATATTTATTTTAAAAAGTTTTTAATCCCTGTGCCCTTTTCCTGGTAATGTGGTTTTTCTTGATAACTGAGTCAAACACAGTTTAATTATGTTCATTTTTAATATGCTTTTATAATTTACTACATACTTCCTGCTATTCTTAAATGGAGGATACTGAATTGAACTCAGGGGTCACAAAGTCCTTTGAACCTCAGGATTCCATTGGTTGACCTTTGGGGCTGCCTCCAGGCCTACTCTGTGCTAAGGAGGCAGGAGATGGTAAGCAGGGTCTGGCCCCAGGGAGGACCCCAGGCCTTGTTTCCTTGTAAAAGCCCCCACAGCCGGCTTTGTTTTCCCTCATTTACCCTTTGCTCAGAAAGGAAGGGCCAGGCATGACATCTAGAGCAGAATAACAAGTTTGCCCTTTTGGCAATTCATTCATGCTCAAGTAACCTCTCTAGTTACTTTTTCTTTCGGTCTTCCTCTCTGTTGACATCAGGGCCTTGCTTTTTCTTTCAGTCTTCCTCTCTGTTGACATCAGGGGCCCTTTAACTTGTTGACCACATTCAGAAGATTATGTGCCTCTTCAGTGTCACTGACACTGTGGATCACAGAACTGACTATGTCAGGGCAAACCACTCAGCACAGGAGGAGGAGGGTTCCTGGCTGTTCTGAGGATTTGGGCCAGTGGGTTTTGAAAAAAAATGTCTTATTCTAGCATTATGACTTATTATGCCATTTTTTATTATTCAGAGCCAACCCTTCTAGAAATATGATAGTAAGCCACAATCTGTGAGGTTGCTTATGATTTTTCCCCCTACAGGACTTTGAATCCCTGGAGGTCAAATGCTCCATATTCTCCACAGCACCCCGAGAGCTAGAACTTAAATAAAGTAGACATTTGAACAATGTTTGTTAAACATGACTTTACAATGATTTAAGTAGGGGCGCTCACAAATTGTCAGATTCTTATGTATACAGTTGAAAGTGTACTGGATGTTTGTATCAAATATAATTTCATGCCCTGAATAACCTCCTGGTCTACCTGATACACCCGTGAAATGACACTTTTTTTTTTTTTCCAGTAGATAACGTTGCTGTTCTTAGGTGAAAATACTTTGCTTATCCCTTGCCAGTTCAGTGTGGGGCAAGTGGCAGGACCTGAGCTACTGTCACAGGAACTTCCTTTGAGGGAGTGGAAACTGGAGGGGACAGGTGTTGCGTGGCCTACGCTGACTTTTGGTGCAGCCAAAGGTTGTTAGAATCTAAGAAGTGGAAGGGGCCTTAGAGGTATAGCCCAGGCCTCTCCATTTTTTTTTTTTTTTTTTAAGGTGGACACGATATCTTTACATTTATGTGGTGCTGAGAATTGAACTCAGTGCTTCTCGCATGCTAGGCGAGTGGGCTACCACTTGAGCCACATCCCCAGCCCCGGGCCTCTCCTTTTATAGATAAGTGAAAGTGAGTCTCCCATACATAAGTGACTTTTTAAAGGCTACTGAAGTCAGTAGAATAAGAGTTGGAGCCAAAACAGCCAAAGAAAGAGTTAAACTGTGCACTGGTTTTCTCTTTCATTATCCTTTCTCTCCAGTACCTAGAAAGACACTTATTGCTTCATTCTTTTCCTCATGGGTCATGCTTTATACAGGAAGCTTTTCTTTTGCATAATTAATTAATACAAAGTCAGCAGAGAGAAAGAATACCACATTTTGGAAGCATATTTTTTTTGTTAATTCTTGGATTAGGAATAGTGAATGAGCATTTAAAGATCATCTAGCATATTTGGTATATATTTTCAAGTTCTGTAGGCGTCAATTTTGTCTTCTTTCCTCCCCATCTTCCCCCAGATTTTTCAACTACACAGTTCTGCATGTTATTTCAGTATTATTGATTATACCCAAAATGAATGTACAATTTGTGTTTGGTGTTATTTTTGAGGCATTTAAATAGGGAATAACTGTGTCATCTCAATAAACATTTTATGTACATTTTCTAAATTTTCCATAATATGACATTTTAATTTGATTATCCTAAGGATTCCACTTGTATACTGTTAATAGTATTTTTAAAAAGACTTTATTCTTAAAGCTTGTTGTTTACTTTGTTTTATAACAATCTTAGAACAATTTAGGAAAAACTTCTTATTGTAGTTGAAGCACCTAGAATGTTGATATATTTTGGTGACTTAAAAATCTGTTGAGAGCCTACAAAATATGACTTTTCGTTTAATGTATTGAATTTTATCTAATAACTATGAATTTTCAAAGCCTTTGGTGATTTGTGGTCAAGAGCATTTGTTAGCCTTGATTACTTTTTGAAAGAAAATGGGTTCTCAAATTTGTATCCTAAATAATTGAGTTGTATTTAGCATTCATTCTTTTCTAAACTCTCTATTTAGTCTAATAAGCTTTTGGTTAGTTAGCATTTTCATTGTGAATTATTTGTCTCAAGTAAATTTTTGTCTTATAGATGAATATGGCATGAGGCCAATTTAAAGTTTCTTTTAAATAATGGGAAATACTGTAATTTTTACAAGAGATAAAGAAACATACTTTTATAGTCTTGTTACATAAAATTATTAAGGGAAGAAAAATGGAAAAATTTTAGTAACCTCAGTTTTTCTTTGTGTGTGTGGGTGGTACTGGGTATTGAACCCAGGGCACTCTACCACTGAGCTACATCTCCATTCCGTTTTTGAGACAGGGTCTTACTGAATTGCCCAGGCTGACCTTGAACTTGCTTTGTCCTGCCTCAGGCTTCTGATAACTGTGATTATAGGTGTGTACCACTCTGCCTGGTTATGTTTTTAAATCTATCTATAATTCTAGAATATCTTTCACCTGAAAACAACTCACATGGATCAGAAAGTTCTGTTTACCATGTTTTCTTTACTCTCCTACTGAACATAAGTAGTGGTAAAGATAACAATTGGTATATTTTGTAGCATCTTGAATCACTAACCCATGGCATCATTTGCTTATTACAGTCTTTCAAGAAGATATTTAGAGGTTATCATCTTTATTTAACAGATGAGTAAGCCCAAGTTTAGAGGTTGAGTTTGTCCCCCAAAACTAACACCTCTACATAATAGTAGGACTGGAGTCCTGTTTTCTTCCCTCCCAACTAATGTTGTTTTCACTCTTGTGAACATAAATCTGTTGGTGAGGTATATTGAGTTATATAATATATGTGTGTGTTGAGCTATGTACTGTGCATGGACATTGATTCTGATTTTTTTTTTGGCAGGGCGAGTGGTGGTGGTGGTGGTACTGGGGATTGAATTCAGAGGCACTCGGCCACTGAGCCACATCCCTAGCCCAATTTTGTATTTTATTTAGAGACAGGGTCTCACTGAGTTGCTTAGCACCTCGCTGTTGCTGAGGTTGACTTTGAACTCACTGGTGATTCTCCCTAGAGAATCTCAGCCTCCTTATCTGACTGGATTACAGCCAGGTGCCACTGTGCCCGGCTCTGATATAATTTTTCCTCAATAATTGTTTTACAAGTTGTCATAACTTTTGTTTAGTGTACTCCTTGGCACTGTATAATAAACTTTCTATTTGTTTTCCTTTAGCTTCTTAGCAAACTGGTTAAATTAATAAAGTGAGTTAAAAATGAAATTCGAGGTAAACAATGCAGAACTTTCTTGGTTTGTGGATGTTTGTGTCTGCCTCCCTCAGCAAGTTGTCCCTTTTATTGTCCAGTGTGTTTCCCATGCTTGGACATACCTGCCTCCCACCAGTTCTTTCAGTGTCTGTGGGGTCTCACATGGTATCTGGTGGAAAGTGAGAGATGGGAAGAGTTCCGTCTTACTCTACTGAAGCCCTCAGCAGACATTTCAGTGAACTGCAGTGGTTTTGTTAGCTATGTTATCTTGCAGTGTGGTAAAAGGACCCTTTTCTAGCTGAGTGCAGTGGTGCATACCTATAGTCCCAGCTATTTGGGAGGTTGATATGGGAGGATTACTTGAGCTCAGGAGTTTGAGGCCAAACTGGGTGACATAGTAAGAGCTTGTCTCAAAACAAAAACAAAAAAAAGGAAACTTCTCTTTGATAAAAATAAGGAAAGAAAATACAGAATTCCAAATTTAATATTATCCTATCAGATATCTGAAAAAACAGTTCTGAATACTTCTCAAATTTAATGTCAGTGTCTTGATTGTTCTGTAAATGGATGGTCACTCAATTAGGATTTATTGAATGTCTATTCTAGGAATGCTGATTTGCTATTTTATAATTTATGGATTTGTTGAAATCCCAAACATGTTGTAGTGTTATGATTTTTTTCTTTAACTTTTTAATTAACTTTTAAATTATAAAGCAGTACATTCAATTCTAGGGAGTTGGCAAGTCTTAAATGTCAAAGAAACAAAGCATGAAACATTTGCTTTTTTAATAGAGAATTCTTGTTTTTGGAAAGCATTTTGCCCATGTGTGCAGTTATTGAAGTAAAATATTTGTACTTGGCTGACTTCTCTTCACCAAATGTCACAGTCCAGACCCCTTTTTGGTTAAAGACCCAGGAGTTGAGTCCTTATGCAATTAAATAGGCAACTAATATTCAAAGAAATGTAGAGAATGTGCTTGATGATTACTGGATAGAATTTATGTTGTCCTTTTTATAATAAATTGTCCTTTTTATAATAAAGTTGGTTAGTTACTATCAGGAGCATATATAAAACTCATTCTTCTACTAGTTTTTATGTCATTTTACCTTTGGTGTTTACAGGTGGTATTACAGATGGTGAGGGTATTGATCTATCCACTAACAGAGTGACCAGAAGACTGATGTTGGTGAGCAGACCTCTATGACCTGGCTTTCAAGTTCCCTGTGTCTCTGTGGGCGGAAGTTCAGTTCATTACTGCGGCACCTGTTGGCAGAGCTTGTCCTTCTGTACATTCACTGAATGGACTGCTTCTGGCAGAACCAATCCAGATTGTTAGGGTTCAGGGTTCTACGTGCTTCTGCTCCTTTCCATTATTTCACTTACAAAGCATGGTGTGAAATGGTGCTTTGTGTTATCATATTTTGTGTTGCCTGACATGTGTCTTAGTAATACATAATCTGTGAATATCCATTTTTACACACTCCCTCTTCCTGTCCTACAGATATTAAAAAATCATATGCAAAGGCCCCATGATAGCATTTGGTGCCCCTAAGGGAGGAGCACTATGCATCTGAGAAAGTAAGATCATGGCTGTGTGTTTAGAGCAGAGGTGGGGAGGGCAGGGCCAGAAACCCAGACCCTTGTGAGCCATCTTACTGACTTTTGGTGGCCAAGCAGAAGGGATCCTTTGGACGTTTTTCCTTTTGGGTTTGTTGTTTGTATCAGATTTGTCTTTTTAAAATCATCCCCGAAGACGATTTTGTGTGGATTTCTGCAGGGAGGATGGGAAGGTGGTGAGAGAGGATAGTCATTAGGTATGGGGACCTGTTTCCATGGAATTGATGGGATGTAAGAAAATGGAAATAGCAGGAATAAACAGTTTTGAAAAACCATGTTATTTTGGGAAAAAACAGATCACTGAACCCATTTTGCTCTCCTGTTTTACTCTAGAGGCTCTCAAGCAGGCTCCCTATGTCTCTGGGCTGTTCTCAATTCACTACCCCCAAAGCAGGTTGGCTCCCAGGGTAATGTATGTCTGTTGGGCGGGGTCAGTGAGTAACATTCTTTTGGATTTTTTTTTTTTTTTTTTTGATACTAAAGATTGAACCCAGAGGTGCTCTACCACTGAGCTACATCCCCAGCCTTTTTTTTTTTTTTTTTAAATTTTGAGACAGGGTCTTGCTAAGTTGCTGAGGCTGGCCTTGAGCTTGTGATCCTCCTGCCTTAGCCTTCCAAGTCACTGGGCTTACAGGTGTGTGCCACCACACCTGGCCATCCTCTTGGATTCTTGCATCCCCACGATCTGAACATGACTGGGTCAGAAATCCAACTTGATCAGTGAGGCTGCCATTTCTGACCCCCCCACTCTATAATGTACCCCCACCACCTGCTCTACAAAGAGTCCAAAAATTCAAGACCATCTGAATACTCTCAAGATTTACTGACTCAACTTCTTGACTCTTGCATTTATTCTGTTTTTTTTTTCCTTCCTGTCACTACCTCGTTGTCTTTCAACTAGGCTATTTACTTCTGAGTGCTTCAATTAAAGAAATGGGGATTATAATATCTACCTTGAGGGTTTGGACTTAATTATAACCCAAGAAAAGGGATTCTGTGGGAGCTGAGATACCTCACTCAGATCCCTTTAAAATTCTCACAGTAATTAAAGAATTTAGATGTCTGGCCAGTTAACAGGGTTAGAGAAAAAGGAATTGGCATTATATGTGCCAAACACTTTATGTACATTATATCAGTTAATCCTTTGAAACCTCCACAAATAGGCAGGCATTTTACAGGTGAGAAAATGGAGAATTAGAAAGGTTAAGTTATTTGTCCAAGATATATAGCTTGTTAGGCTCTTGCTCAGATGTTAGGCATTCCTGCAGGCAGCAGTGAGTGCTTTAGCTTTTGTTTGCTGTGGTTTCTTTTCTTCATGTGATTACTCCCCAGGCTATAGACTATTTACTCTAAAGTTTGGGGGAAAAAAAGTTTTGGTTTAGCATACGTGGACTTTCTGGGGTTTGTGTTCTTTCCCTTTCTCTGCTGGGCAGTATTTCTATTTAATCTCCATTGAAGCCACAAAAATAATAATTGACTTTCTGTTATTGTGCTTATTTTCTTAGGGTTATAAAGTGTGTTATATGTATGTATTGTAGGTAAACCAACTAAGCAGAAAGCAAATGTTTGTTTAACAGAAGAGGAAAGAAATGATATTCATGGCAGATTAAATTCATACTCTTTTTTTTTTTAAAGACAGAGAGAGAGAGAGAGAGAGAGAGAGAGAGAGAGAATTTTTTTAAAATTTATTTTTCAGTTTTGGGTGACACAACATCTTTATTTTATTTTATGTGGTGCTGAGGATTGAACCCAGCGCCCTGCGCATGCCAGGCGAGCGCATTACCGCTTGAGCCACATCCCCAGCCCCAAATTCACACTCTTAATACATTATTTGTCACTGTGTGATATATCTGCAGTCCTGAATAGTTCACATTCAAGAATTTCAATGCCTTGAGTCAAGCAGTCAGTAGTGGTAGATGTAGTAGCCGTAAGGACAAAGTCATTGACAATAGTCAACATTGAGCTGTTGCCAAGTGTATGTGTCACTCTGTTTCCAAATGCTTTACTTGTTTTACCTGCTCAGTAACCCTGAGGGCAGGAAACATTTTAATCCCTATTTTACAGTTGAGGAAATAAAGGAACAGAGAGGTAGAAAACTTGTCCACAGTCACGTAGTTAGAATACATACTACACCAAGTTGGCAGTTCTGAGTCTGAATTAATTCAAATTTATATTGTTAATCAGTTAAATACATTATTGAAATATCTGTCAATGTGTTATTTCCTTTCCTGAGACTTGGACTCACTGGACTTTCCAAGGGTGTTAGTATCGGGTTATTTCAGTGTAAAAATTCCTAGGCCTAGTGGGGTTATGTGCGTTATGGTGTAGATATGAAATGACCCCCAAAAGCTATGGTTTAGACAATGCAAGAAGGTTTAGAATTGAAGTGATTGCAATAGCTAAATTATGGAACCAACCTAGATGCCCTTCAGTAGATGAATGGATAGGGAAACTTTGGTATATATACACAATGGAATATTACTGAGAATTAAAAGAGAATAAAATCATGGCATTTGCAGGTAAATGGATGAAGTTGGAGAATATAATGCTAAGTGAAGCAAGCTAATCCCCAAAAAACAAAGGCTGAAAGTTTTCTTTGATATGAGGGTGCAGCCTCATAAAATCGACTGGGGGTGGAGCATGGGAGGAATGGAGAAACTTTAGATAGGGCAAAGGGGAGGGAGGGGAAAGGAAGGTGCTAGGGGGTAGGAATGATGGTGGAATGAGTTAGACTTCATTACCCTAAGTACATGTATAAGATACGAATGGTGTGAAAATACTTTGTGTACAACCCGTGTCTTGAAAAATTGTGCTCTGTGTATATAATATGAAATGAATCACATTCTGCCATCATGTATAACAAATCAGATTTAAAAAAAAAAAAAGAACTGAAGTGGTTGGGTTACTAGAGCCTTAACCTAATCAGTCCATCAATTCACTTGAATGGATTAAGGGATTGGTAACCATAGGCAGGTAGGGTATGGCTGGAGGAGGTAGGTTGTGGTGGGTGTGCCTTTGGGGTTAATATTCTGTCCCTGGTGAGTTGAGAGCTTTCTCTGCTTCCTGGTGGCCATGTTCTGAACTGCTTTCCACGGTCACATACTTTCACTCACATACTTTCACGTTGACTTTCTGCCTTACCTCAGGCCCTGAGGAATGAAGTTGGCCATCTATGGACTGAAACCTCTGAAACTGTGAACCCCAAATAAATTTTTCCTCCTTTAAAATTGTTCTTATCAGGTCTTTTGATCACAGCAGCAAAAAAGCTGACTCAAACAGTTAGTCACTTTAATTACTGAGGTGTCCTGAAGCAATCCTTACTATGCATTATTAAAAACAATATTTTAAAAATTTAGATATGAAAACATTATAGACTCATGAAGGTTCTTTAATTTAATCGAAAGAATGTCATTGAAATGGAAGATTTCATATATTTAAAAGCTGGCTAGGGAAATATGTTGTTTTTAGATTCTAGCAGAAAAGGGATTTTTGAAAGGTTTGTTACGTTAATAGGTAAGGTGAACATCTTTTCTATTTGGCAAGCAGAAATATTGGATTCTAAAACCATTTCACAGGAAGAAAGTGTGAGTTAATAACAACATAATATTTTTATAATTTTGGGACTTTTTTTGTGTGTGTGGTGCTGGGGATTGAACCCAGGACTTTGTGCATGTGCCAGGCAAGCACTCTATCAACTGAGCTATATCCCCAGCCCAGTTTGGGAAATTTTTATTGACTAAGAATAATACTGTGTAATGTGTTTTAATGCTTTTATGTTAAACTTCTCCCCTCTTTTTTTTTTTCCTTAAGTTCTTCACCAAAGGACATGGATGAAAGTGAAAGCAGCCAGTCCCTGATGACAAGCAGCCAGTATCCTAAAGAAGCAGTAAGAAAACGCCAAAGTTCAGCTCCGAATTCTGGAGGAAGTAATTTTTCTAGGTTTTCTAGGAAAAGCTTCAAGCTGGATTACAGACTAGAGGAAGATGTAACTAAGTCAAAAAAAGGAAAAGATGGTAGATTTGTTAACCCTTGGCCAACATGGAAAAACCTCTCTATTTCAAATGTTCTCAGATGGCTGATAATGGAGAAGGATCACAGCAGTGTTCCGTGTTCCAAAGAGGTAGCACTTGTTTTTCAAAGTCCTTTGTACTCTTAATTCATACATTACTAAGCTTTGCTATGAGTGGTACACTCAAGTTAGTTAATTGCTCTATCCTATGATAAGGTAGAGTGCTAGGTTTTGGGCAAACAAAGTAAATAGCATAACCTGTGCTCACAGGTTCCTAGTTCAGCAGGAGAGTACACATGGATAATCATCTCTGATCTGGAGTGCTTTAGAGGTATAGCAAAGAAAGTGATTAATTTTGACTTAGTGGGGTTAGATGGGACTTCACTGAAGAGGTGTCTGTTTGCACTGGGCCTAAATAGCTAAGAAGTCTTTTGACAGTGGTTTTCCAGGTAGAGGGTGGCAAGAACAAGATCATGAAGGTGAGAAAGTGTTTGATGTATTCTAGAAAGGAGTTACCTGGCAAGTTTGGAATGGGGATTATGAGCAGTAAGTAAGGCATGGCATAGAGTGGATGGCTTTTAATCCTTGGATAAACTTCCAGAACTGAAAAAGAAATCTTCAGATGATATTTCCAGACCTTTGAAACTTGACTGTAGACTACTGGTCTTTAAATACACTAGCCTCACTTAGGATGAAATTTATTAACATTTAGCATACAGATTATTAGATGAGTAGGATATACTTTGTTCATAAAGTATGAATGGCAGCGGTTGGTGGTTCTCAGGTATAGTAGCATATTTTTCTCCTTTCTCCTTGCTTAAGTTATCTGCATGCCTCCCATCAGCCTCCTCCCCACGTATCTATATCGATAGATAGATAGATAGATAGATAGAGATAATGTGCTTGTGTGCACACGTTCCATTCCTGTGTTGCTAGGAATGGAACCCAGAGACTTTACCTGCTATGCAAGTGCTGTGCCATTGAACTATATGTCCCCAGCCTAAAAATATTGTGTTTTAACACCTTATTAGAATTAGGCATGAAAACTTATTTTCTGCTTTGAGGTTGGGAAAAAGGGACAAGTAAGATTTTTCTCCCCCCACGTGAACCCTATCTAAGAGAGAACATGGAATCAAGCTGTGAAGAAGATTAGGGCAGAGGGTCAGGACTATAAGCTATGCATTGGGGTAATTTTTCCTGGCTTTTGAGCCACAGCTTCTAATAATAGTACTTTCAGTTTTGTTTTATTTCAAAGAGCAAATGACCTCATGAAGGTGAAATATCTCTCTCTATTCTAATGATTTAAGAGGTATTTGAGAAACTTGGTTGAATCTTGAGGACTCGCTGAGCCAGTGGTTCTTGAGCTCTTTTGGATACTGGCTTTTTTTGAGAAGCTGATGAAAGCCGTAGACCATCTTCTTAGAAAAATAAACACATGTACATTATTAGCACATTGCCTGTTTGTGTAATTTTACAGTTTTTATAGGCCTTGTCAAGCCCATTCCTTTACTCATTTATTTAGCTAGCATTACTGAGCAGCAGCTATGTGCTGGGCACCTTGTATTATGTGTTAGAAACAGAGCCACAGACAAAGCAGAAAGACATGCTGGCTTTCTTGGACCTTAGGTTTAGTGAAATAGACAATAAACAAAATATATAAGTAAATTGTGTGGTATATTGAAACATGGTAAGTGCAATGGAGAATAACAAAACAGAAGGAAGTTAGAGTTGCATTCTTTAATGATGTAAAAGGTTTATTCTTTGGTCTTTAAGTTAGGATATTTAAAAAAAATGCCAAAGGAGGCTTCATGTCTCTAAGTGTGCACCTTAAAAACAAATTCAGTGTCATATAAGAGAGAAAAAACACTTTTGCACTATTTCAACTTATTTTTGTTTCTGATCTCTTTTATTTCTGTCTTGTTTCCTCCTTGTTTTCAGTCAAAGCCCAGAAGTAGGTCAAATTCATGTTAACCTCTCATATTTCTGGAATAACCATAACTCTTTATTTAAACTCTTTAAATAAATTGCTGAAATGATTAACTTTTGCTGGCTCCCAAATGTGAGAGAGCTCTGCGTTTTCCAGAAAATAAACATGAAGAAGTGTGTGCAGAAGACCTGCTTCATATGGTTGGGTAGACTCAGAATTCAGATTTCTAGATTTTTTTTTTTGTTAGAAATTTGGAAGCTAGCATTTAGTAAGTAAACTATAACTAAAAAAAATTTTTTTTTGGAAAGAGAATAATATGATGTATATGGGATAATTATATACTATGAGATTTTATCATCCTCTATTGTTTATTTATTTAGTTATATAAATATGAAAATGTTTTGGAAGAAGCATATAATTAAAGTATACATTAACTAATAGGTCTAAATAAAATGAAAGTGGGTCATAAGCAGAGCTGCGTAATTTAGTTGCCTAGTCAGAAGCAGGGTCTCTTTCCTTGGGCCGTTCTCTGCTGGTGATTTAGCACAGCATTGCCAGTTCACAGCTGGACGCTGTTCAGATGCTGTCATTGCTTTGTGCTATTGTTGGCTCAGTGACCTTGTCTGATTTTTATTGTTGATCACAGTCACTGATAGTGTGGGGAAATGAGACTATTGGAGAATTTCAAAGTGGGAGGGAGGCAGGCACTTCCTGGGTTTCATTAGTTGAAGGAAGCTGGCCTAATTGGTTACTACTATAGAAGTAAACACAGGACATCTGATTGGAGTCTGAGAAACCCAGAACAGGCTGCCACAGCATCAGGAGTTCAGGAACTGGGGTTAGGTTTAGGAGTCTTACTGACTGTGTGACCTTATTTATATCACAATCCCTCAAGGAATTCTGTGATAGTTTGGCTCTTAACTGTCTCTCCAAGTCCCACATATTAAAGACTTAGTCTCCAGCTTGGCACTATTGAGAGGTGTGGATCCAACATTTTGTTGTTGTTGCAGTACTGGAGATTGAATCCAAGGCCTGGTGCAGAGGAAGCACTCTACTTCTGAGCTACATCACTAGCCCTTTAAAAAATCTTATTTTGAGGGACTAGGGTCGTGGCTCAGTGGTAGAGCACTCGCCTAGCATGCGAGCACCACATAAAAAATAAATAAACAAAACAAAGGTATTGTGTCCAACTACAACTAAAAAAAATATATTTAAAAAAATCTTATTTTGAGATAGGTTCTCCCATAGTTGCTCATGGTAGCAACTATGCAGTCATCCTACCTCAGCCTCCTGGGTAGCTGGGATTACAGATGTGCTTCACCATGCTTAGCAGTAGTGGAATCTTTAAGAGGTGGAGCCTAGCACAGTGGGGTCCAGTCATTGGGAGCATGCTCACAAAGAGGATTGTGGGACCCTGGTCTCTTCCTTTTTTTTCTCTTCCCAGCCAGGAGGTGAGGGATTTTTGTGGAGTATTCCCTACCATGGTGTGTTGCCTTGCCACAGGCCCATAAAAAAATTGGGCTATTAAATCATGGACTGAAAATCCCAAACTATGAGCCAAAATAAATCTTTTTTTCTTTATAAGTTGATTTAGCTCAGATATTTGTTATAGTTATGGAAAGCTGACCAACACAAACTTCATCTTTTTTTCCTATAAAGTGACAATAAACTAGAGTGGGTCACTAGTCTTGTTTTGAGGTTCACATGATACATGAAATTATTTTGAAAATATAGTGAATTCTTAGATGTATGACATTGAGGAATAGGATGCCCTTTGGAAAAAAAGGTAATATTCAAATTATACTATAGGTATACATGTACAGATGCTTTTTAATTTTTAGCAAGAAAAAAAAGTACGTATAGTTTTTAAAAAGACATAGTACTGTAAGGCTTATAAGGAAAATGCCAGTCCTCTAACTAGCCCCTGCCACCATTTCTGCTCCTTAAAGGCAACAGCTTTCAGTGATTTTAAATTGTTTCCTCTGGAGTTTACCTTCCTATTTCAAAGGAAAAAGAATATACGCCATTTCTTGGCATTTTCTAATACTGACTTCTATCCTGGATATCAGAGTAACTTGATCTCTTCTGCTACAGTAGTTATATTCTATTTTTTTTTTTTTTAAGATGAGATCTTGCCATGTTGCCCAGGCTTGCCTCAAACTCCTGAGCTCAAGCGATCCTTTTGCTTCAGCCTCTTGACTATTTGGGACTTTAGGCCTGACACTATTTTTTAGTTTTTGATAGATAAGGCTTGTTCATCTTTATAGAATACAGTGTGATGTTTTAGAATATTTAGGTTATCCATCCTAGCAAACATTTATCAATTCTTTGTGATGAAAACATTCAAAATCCTCCTCTCTAGTTATTTTGATGTCTACAGTATAACATCATTAACTCTGATTACCTTTCTGATTTCACTGGTAACATTTTTGTCATTGTATTGATATTTTTCATTGATGAAAATAATGTAAACTTTGGCCATGTCTCCTTTCTTATATGCTTTTTTTCACCCTGATATTAGTAATACCTTTTTTTTTTTTCCAACTGCTTGACTTCCTGAGTATTTGTGATTACTATTTTATTGCTTTTCTGTGACTTCCCAATGTAGTTTTCCTGAGGAAAAGACCCTCAGTGGTCTTCCAACACCCTTTCTATAACCCAATCCCTTTTCCACATGCTTTTTCAAACTTTAGTGATTAGGGTAGAAAGTAAAAGATGATATATTTTTTTCCTTTGGAATCTCAACATAGATTCCATGTCTTTGAGTCTTATGGGATAGTAGTGCTAGAGAGCAAGTTCTTAAAAATAAGTTACTCTTGTGTGATGGGAATGGAAACTACACACCATGAAGGAAGGAACATGAAGAAAAGCGTACCTGTTAGTTCAGCTCTCCTGTCGCCTTTTTACCTCCTTCTGAAATAGCTTTGTTGAGATGTAACTCACATACCATGTAATCAACCCATTTTAAATCCACAAGTCAGTGGTTTTTAGTATATTCACAGAGTTGTGCAATAATCACCATAATTTTTATTTATCTCCCGAAGAAACCTATTGTCAACCCTAAAAGAAGCCCATGCCCTGAGTCATCCCTGTCCAGTTCCCTTACCCTCCCTTGTGCCCTGGGAACAACGGATCTATTTTCTGTCTCTCTGGACTTGCCTGTTCTGGATATGTCACCTACATGGAATCATCCAGCATGTGGGCCTTTGTGACTGGCTTTATTTAGCATTTTATCTTTTAATACTTTTTAAAATCACTTTAATACCTTTAGACAGTAAGTCAAAGCTACCAGCTTTTAGAGCAGAAAAAAAAAAAAAAAAAAAAAAAACCACCCAGCTTTCAGGGTATTTTGTTATAGGAGATTTTGATGTACTGTTTAAAGACAGTGTTACTTTAAACATTTTCAATAGTTTTGTTAACATAATCTGGGCTGCACATATTTAAAATGTATAATTTGATCAGTTTTGACATACATATGTGTGTGTGCTTGTATGTATTTTTATATGCATGTACACACACATATACAAATACCTAGAGCACTTGGGGATGAGGGATCACCACAATTAAGATAAGGAACATATCCATTATTCCCAAGTGTTTTCTTTTGATCTTTTGTACTCCATCTCTACTTATTCTCCCCCACTTGATCCCTTAGCTGTTACTTTAAAAACAAACAAACAAAAATAGACTGTATTAAGTGAGATCAAGTGTGAAAGTATGGTGGAGGGAAGCAGTAAACATGGAGACCAGCAGGGAGATCTTGTGTGAGTGCTGTTAACTAGTTCTTCTTCTGTTCTGTGAAAATGGAGACATTTCAGTTGGCTGTGGTGGCGCATGCCTGTAATCCCAGTGGCCCAGGAGGCTGAGGCAGGAGGATCACAAACTGAAGGCCAGCCTCAGAATCTTAGTGAAGCCCTAAGCAACTTAGCAAGACTCTGTCTCAGAGTAAAAAATTTAAAAAGGACTGGAGATGAGGCTCAGTTGTTGAGCACCCTTGGGTTCAATCCCTGGTACTGGGAAACTAAAAAGGAGACAGTTCACAATACTTACTTCTAGTGTCTTGTCTTGGTCAGTATTAAATTTAAAAAAAATTTATGGGCTGGGATTGTGGCTCAGTGGTAGAGTGCTCACCTAGCACGGGCGGGACCTGGGTTTGGTCCTCAGCACCACATAAAATAAAGGCGTTGTGTTCATCTACACCTAAAAATAAGTAAATAAATATTTTTAAAAATCTATGAAGCAAATAGTATTGAGCATATAGAAACTCCATAAATGGTAGCTGTTGTTAATGTTATTTTATACTAAAGTATTTGATATATTAGATACTTCATCCTCATCATCATTCCAGGACTGGTATGATGCCTAACTTTTGGTAGGCCCTCAGCTTTTATTCATTTCTCCATCTCCTCAGTTCTTGATAAATATGGCATTTGTTATTCTCTTTACCAGATTTGAGAACTGATTGAAAAATTGACATTCATTCATCCAACAAATTTTATTGAGTACATGCTATGTGGAAATCACCAAACCATGCACTGTGAATGATTTCAAGCTGCATAATAGATGGAATGAATCTTGTCTACATATAACGAAAACATCCAGAGGAAATGTGTGGACAGAGAGGCATGAATGTTGAGAGGCAGGAATGAGTGCTTCCAAGACCTGAGACCCAGGAATGGTCTCAGGAAGGATGTGCAATTTGATTGTGACTTCATAGGGATGAGAGGGGAAGAAAACTTAACTGGAGAAATGGAATCAGTACCACACAGGGTTCTTAAACTCAGTCCAAGAGTGGTGAGTGGTTCTGTGTAGGTGGGACACAGTATATGCAGAGGAATAGTGTGGATCAGCTGGTGAGCTGGCCTGGGCAGTGCTGGGCTCAGGAGGTGGGATGGGCTTTGTCAGGTGGAAAGCCATGGAAGATGTTTTGGTGGTGGAAGGGTTGTGCCTTGAGTAGACTGTTCTTGAGGACTGTTTGGCTCTTGTGTGTGGACTGAGTTGACAGGAAGATAGTTGAATAATTGAGAGAGCTTTGAAGTATCTGGATGTTACTTAAGATTGCAAGTAGGTTGTGGCTTTGCAAAATCCAAGAGACTGATAAGATGGATGGTGATTGGTTATCAGAGTTTAGGCTTGCTTGCTTTTAGCACTTATGGTATGCCAGCCACTGCTAATTCAGGTCTTTGTGTTCAGTTATTATACCTGTTTTGCATTGAGGAGACTAAGACTTGGGCTGGGGATGTGGCTCAAGTGGTAGCGCGCTCTCCTGGCATGCGTGGGGCCTGGGTTCGATCCTCAGCACCACATACAAAACAAAGATGTTGTGTCCGCCGATAACTAAAAAATAAATATTGGAATTCTCTCTCTCTCTCTCTCTCTCTCTCTCTCTCTCCCTCTCTCTCTTAAAAAAAAAAAAAAAGACTTGGACTAAGAGAAATCTTTTTATGTCTTCCTCCTGTGCTGATGCTTCTCTTCCATTTAGATGGTTCTGGTAATTTCTCAGTTTTCCTTCACCAGCATCTCCCATCGGCTCTCTTGTCCAAGCCCACTGCTGTCTCTTTTATTAGGTCTTCATCTCTTCAAAACATGACAATGTTGGGATACCTTTTAGGTCATCATTAGACTCTAGCATTGCTGAAACATAAATGAGGTCATGTCTTTGTGTCTGCATGTATAAAAAGATGCTTCTTCATTGTCTGTGGGTGGAGTGGGGGAGGCTCTTAGTGTATTCTTATCCCTTAGATAGATTTGGTTTGTTCCCTGCCCCCAGACGCCATGTTCCTGTTTGGCTCTGTGTCTTTGCATGGGTAGCTTCTTCCTTTTCTCTCCATCATGAATTTCTCATCATTCTTCAGCAGTCACACAGATCATTGCATCTGTGATGCCACTGGCAAGTGGGCTCTTTATTCCTTCTTCTTAGGCTACAGCACATCATATTTTATTTAATTACTTATCTCACACCTCAGTTTTCAAAACTGATTTGAGGCAAACTTATAAAAATGCACGTAGCAGTGAAAAATGAATGAGCATATAAGAGCAAAGAGACTACTAGGGTAGAAAAATAAAGCCAAGAAGAAGTATGGAACTACATTCCATCATGCCCTTCAGATTTTGCTTTAAACTTCCTGGTCACAGCAAAGGGGAAAGAAACATGAAATGTTACGACTCCCAGTGATCATCAAATGAGAAAGGCAATTGCTCCAGAGAAGAGCTTTTCCGGTTACTGAGAATTGAGATGTTTCTGGGGTCAGTGGGAAGGTGGAGGTGGCACAAGTCTTCAGCATGCATGGCAGGATCCAAGAAGCAGCTTCCCAGAGACCTCGATGCTTCTGTATGGCAGGACACCAGGTCACAGTTCAGTAAAAGCAGTTTTATAAAAGCCAGGACTGATGCTAGGCCATAGGTTTTTGTTGGTCAGTCTTAATCTAAATATAAAATGTCATGTAGCCAAAGGAACAATACTTGCCACACTTTTGATGTATATTTATTTACCACCTCCTGCCAAACGGTCATCTTGTCGCAGGGAGTAATCATATTTCTCTAAGGTTTGATCAGTGGGTAAGGAAAGGAAGAACATTGATGAATGTGATTTGTCCAGGAATCATCATGGTGCTCCACACTGAATCATATGAGCTCAAAAAGTCGGGTTCGTATCTGCCATCCAAGAGCTACAAATAAGTCGTCATCAGCTTTCTTTACTATTTTAGACAAAGACCTGCTTCTGAGGCCATTTTCAGCACCAAGTACATCAGCTGAGTGAAGCAAAATAACTACATCCCAGCCAGTCTGCTTCCGGGATTCAAAAGAAAGCCGCTAAAATAACTTAATTTAGCTGTATTAAAAATTTTAAGTTTAATTTTACCTTTGCCTGTTGCATTTAAGACTAAGAAGATAATAATCTGAATATATTATTCTGATCAAAAAAGAAGTTAAATATGCATTTTCAAGAGAAAAGCAAAAATAGCAAATTCATTCATTGAAAATGTCAGTTGTTCCAAAATAGACCTTCTGGGCTGGGGTGATATAATGCCTTTCTTTTTCTCACTGCTGCTTTGTGTTTCTTTGTATACACAGGAACTTGACAAAGAACTCCCAGTGCTTAAACCATATTTTGTCAATGACCCTGGAGAAGCTGGAGTGAGGGAAGCTGGCTTAAGGGTCACATGGCTGGGACACGCCACGCTGATGGTGGAAATGGACGAACTCATATTTCTCACAGATCCTATCTTCAGCTCTCGTGCTTCTCCATCGCAGTACATGGGTCCAAAGCGATTCCGTTGTCCCCCATGCACAATAAATGAACTCCCCCGAATAGATGCAGTCCTTATCAGCCACAACCACTATGACCACCTGGACTACAGTTCTGTCATTGCTTTGAATGAGCGATTTGGTAATGAGTTGAGATGGTTTGTGCCTTTGGGTCTCCTCGACTGGATGCAAAAATGTGGCTGTGAGAACGTGATTGAGCTGGACTGGTGGGAGGAGAATTGTGTCCCTGGCCACGACAAGGTCACCTTTGTCTTTACACCTTCCCAGCACTGGTGTAAAAGGACCCTAATGGATGACAACAAGGTTCTCTGGGGAAGCTGGTCTGTCTTGGGGCCTTGGAATCGATTTTTTTTTGCTGGAGATACTGGTTATTGCCCTGCTTTTGAAGAGATAGGAAAAAGGTTTGGACCTTTTGACCTTGCTGCTATTCCCATTGGAGCTTATGAACCAAGGTTTGTAAATTTCCAAAGAAAACACTTTGGCTGCATGATAAGTTTAGAAATTTAAAGGATATGATTTTTGTGAAACTATGTAATGGTGAGCTTTGTTATACATTGATGGGGCTTTGTGGGTCAAATTCAGTTAGATATTATTAAATTTTAAATATTTTAATCATAGGATATCCTTTATGTAATTATTCCAAATCAAGAAGGACCAGGGCATAAAGAAATAACATACCTCACATGAAGTTCATGTACCATTCCAACTAAAGTTAAAACTTGTAAGCCAGCAATCAAACCTAACTCTTGTTCTTTCTTTCACATGGAATATTCTTTCTTGTATAATTACAGTTCACTCCATGATTGGAACGCACCAATCCCTTGTCCTGTAGCTCTCCTGAGTGGAGTAGAGAGAAAGCCGGAGCTGGCCTGTGGCATTTCAGCCTTTTAGTCTGTGTGTGTGGTCATGAGGTCACACTACTCTCTGCTCATCCTTCAGCCACTGTGTCCTCATCACTTACTTCCAGAGCAGCTCTCGGCCACATATGGCTGGAGACCTAGGAGAACATCTGCATTTACCTTAACACTGTATATTTAGGGAAAAGAGAAGTGATTTCAGAGAATTCAGTTAGATTTCAGTCAATTCTGATTTTATGTATAGTAAAGAGAAAACAAATACTGATAGTAACAAAGTAAGGGCTAATTTAAATTTTTTTATTTAAAAAATGATTCTTTTGCATTTTACAGTGCTTGCATACATGGGTACAACTGCATTTTATTTAGGTGATCCAACAAAATAGAACACCTAGTGTTTCTCTAACACATAGATGGAATATATGAATCTTATCTTTTGTTTCCATTTGGTTTTGTTGTACTTATTTGTTAACCTTTTAAGTTCACTAACTCCATTTTTCCCTATCTTTATTAACATTTATTTTTCCCTTTTATGTTTTTTTTGCTAGTTTACTTAATTTGGAGGCTATATATTTTAATGTTTTAGTGCCTGATAATTATTAAAATTATCATAAATCAATATTAGTGCTTGAATTTCACTTCTCCACTTAAATAATTCTAGTTATAATGAAGCCTCTAAAAATATCAACCTGTGTTTTTTTAAGAACTGTTCTAATCAATTAAAAAAAAATCTTTTTTTATAGTTGTTGATGGAGAGCATGCCTTTATTTATTTTTATGTGGTGCTGAGGATTGGACCAAGTGCCTCACACATGCTAGGCAAGCACTCTGCTACTGAGCTACAGCCCCAGCCTGGTTTAATCAATTTTGTATGATAATGATCTTTACTCAGTACATGTTCTTAAAATAACTGAATATTTCTAATTTGTAATTATGAGAGTAAGTCTTCATAAGTAGCAATGTACATATTAGATATGTGCTTGTGTTGATAAACCAAACCATATACACATTTACCTACTTCTTCCTTCCTGCTTGCATTGGGCCATGTTTATTTCTAAGACAGGAGAAGGGCAGGGAAGATGTTATTTGCTGTAGAGAGTTAAATGTGGCAGCCTATTCTGGGTAGTTCATTTCTCTGATCAGTACTAACAGTTTCAGAAATAAAGTATCCATTCAACAAACTTGAGAGTGCTCTACAAACGTGATATGATTACAAAAACGACTTTCAGTCATATGCTGGGAATGCTTTGTCCTTACTTTTGAGATCTCTTGTCACCAAGTCTGTTGGGATTTAAAATTTTAATTGTTTCATCATAGTCAAAAATTTAAACTTATTTCAGATAGACATGAGAATAGAAAGGAATTTCTATCCCTTTCATTTGCAGTAGGATCTTTCAAAAAATCAATAAAGACGCACCCCTCAAACTGTTTTCATCTTGCCCTGAATTCTGTGCCAGGAGATATGGCAGAACAGTGCTTCTGTAATCTTCTGTTGGGGAGAACACAGTGGCTTTGTTTTTGGGCTCTCTTAGGACCCAGCAACTGCTGGCGGTAAATAACACCCTTTGGCTATTACAGATGGATGAATTCCTACATGATGTTCCCTGAACTGCAGAAGCACCTGTGCTGAATCCAGGCTCATTAGTTTTTCCGTAGCATTAGTAGACCCTCCCTGGTGGATCAGGTAGACAGTGTTGTTATTCCTCCAACAAACTGATGGCTTGAAAAGCAAAAGGTTTGCTTGTAGATAATGTTTTTTCCTAATATAGTATTTTTTTTTTTCCTGAAAGTGTTGATTTTTGTCAACTGTAGTTTTCTGGGAGAATTTTATGGAATAGCTAGTATGCTTCATGCTTTTATAAACATTGTTTTTGTTAATCCTTGTAATAACCTTTACCCGGAATAGGTCTAAATTTATACTTAACAACAAGGAAATTGAAGTTCAGAGAATTAGAAGGGACCTTCTGAAGGCCTTCCAGGAACTGCAAGGGCTGGAATTCACAGCCAGGCCTGCCTCCTGCCTGGGTCCTTGTTCTTTGCAACCTTTCAGTGCTTCTGCATTATCTCGAATCATTCGTCCATTACGCAGGCCTCCCTTCTTATGAAACCAAACACCTCAATGTTCAGTTTTATGATGCTCATGTCCCAACCCAGAACAATTAAAACAGAAGCACTGAGGGCACAGGCTGAGTAGCAGTACTTATTTAAAGTTCTCTATGTAAGTCCAGGGCCTGATAAGTGGTTGAGGTACCACTAGTGTATGTTGCTGATTCTTTTGGCAGTTTAGCCCAATTCTTAGGTGTACTAATTAAAAATCAAGTGAAGAATAGGGAGGCAAAGTCAGAATACCCAAACTGAGATGATTCTTATTTCTCAAACAACCCACAGGTCTGTGTGGAGTCTTAAAGTCTGATTAGATAAAGCAAAAATTAGAATCCAGAGTGTATTTGAAAACCAGAATTAATAAATTGCTGTGTTTTATCAGGTGGTTTATGAAATACCAGCATGTAGACCCAGAAGAAGCTGTCAGGATTCACATCGATGTTCAAACAAAGAAATCCGTGGCAATTCACTGGGGAACTTTTGCCTTAGCAAATGAGGTGAGTTTGATCATGATAAAAATAACTTTGATGATGTGTGTGACCACTGATGGGATTCAGGCATCACTGTCTCCTAGCAATGCTTTCAGAAACAGACTGTGGAGTCAGACCCTTTGCAGTCATCACAATCATGACATGAATTAGGGTGTTAAACCTTCTTAATCAGTAAAACAATATTCACATACAGTGAAAAACCCTTGTTGCAAGTTATTTTTTTGGACTACTAATCATTGTAGTTAACGAAGCATGTGTTTGTATAACCAAAAATCTGTGTACATAGAGTGGGGAGTAGAAAAATGAACCATCATGTCTCCCCCCTCAAGGCAGCTTCCATTCCTGTGGAATATAGATGTATACATGATACAGATATTGGAAGGGGAAATGGCTGTAATGTGGGACAGATTCATCGGTCTCAGAAAATCATGGGTGATCCTCAATAATCAGAATAGCATGGAAAAATAACATTTGAACTTGCTTATGAAAAGGCAAGAGGAAATTATTTCCAGAGGGGGATCAAGGGCATAGCATAGGCCTGGAGGCAGCAAGTGCAGGGAATGGTGAGGAACCTTTAAGCAGGACAGTAGATGGCACGAAGGGCAATGGGAGAAGTAAGGCTAGACTGACATTGTGGAACCTTCTAGAAATATGTTGTCATATTTGGTTTAGTGTCTGCTGTGTACTAGGCGTTGGGGTAACTGGTTTTTTTCCTACACTAAACCACAAGAGCTGATTTTTTTCCTTAAGGGAGCTGAACCCTAGAACTCTGCTGTTAACATGGATTCTGGGATCAAGGAAGGGACAGCTTAAAACTTTATCTTCTTTTCTGGATCCAAGCCTGCCCTAAGGAAACTTTAGAAAGGGATGGATGGAATGTGGCTTCTCTTTACTTTCTGTGGCATCTTCCATATCCTAGGGCCTCTCTGCAGGAACCCATGTTTTTCTTGCTGGTTTTGGCTCTCCCCAGTACCATTTCTGGCCGGCCTTCTTCCTGGACACATCTTGTTTCAAAATTTCCTAGTACCTTGATTGCTTGTTTCCCACCCCCACAATCAGAATTCCCAATCCTGAGTCATGATGTAGCTACTCTTAGTCATGCTGTCAGGGGATGGAATAGAATGAGTGAATAAATGAATAACTTTGTGGGGTACAGAGGATGAATGAATGAGGAAGGAAGAGAGAGGAGTTTCATATATCATTTATAATAGGTATCAGTGCCTTAGATGAAGTTATTTTATTAAACCTGGGCAAAGAAATGAATCAAGATTAACTCCTAGACTTTTAGCTTGAGTGATTGGGTAGGCAGTTGTGATCTTCATTGATACATGGGCAAGATAAGAGGAGGATCAAAACCTCAATCTGAGAATTATTGTTACTCACATATCTGTGATTGGCACGGTTGGGTGTGGTGGCATATGTCTGTGAACCCAGAGACTCCAGAGACTGACGCAGGAGTTTGAGGCCAGCCTCAGCAACTTAGTGAGACTCTGTCTCAGTAAATAAAAAGTATCCGGACTGGGTGTGGTGGTGCATACCTGTAATACCATTAACTTGGGAGGCTAAGGCTTGAGGATTCCAAGTTCATGGCTATCCTTAGCAATTTTGTGAGGTCCTAAGCAACTTAGTGAGACCCAATCTCAAAAAGCAAAAAGGGCTGGGATGTGGCTCAGTTATTAAGTGCCCCTGAGTTAAATCCCTAGTACCCAACAAAAGTGTTGGTATAGCTCAGTGGTATAGCACCCTTGGGTTCAGCACCCCAGTACTGAGAATAAGAAGAAAAAAAGAATTATTGTGTTATTCAGCCTTCATGTGTTATTCCTGTTATAAATCTAACCTCCATCTTTATTTATTAATGAAACATATAATAAAAAGTCATAGCTTTTAATCCTTTGAAAGTTGTTCACATTTAGGGCTGGGGCTGTGGCTCAGGGGCAGAGCACTTGCCTTGCACATGTGAGGCACTGGGTTTGATCCTCAGCACCACATAAAAATAAATAAAGATATGGGGGAAAAAAGATTTAAATCCTAAAAAAAAAAAAAAGAAAGTTATTCACATTTTGATGTTAGTTGAATAACACTAGACAAACATGAGTTTATTAAATTGTAAAGTAGATGAGATTTTCTAAGAAGTTTAGCTTAAACTTCTGAACACTTTGAGATTCAAAAATTTCATATATAGCAACATCCAGTTTACCTAAAATATGGTATGTGGATTTCCTAGAACATGTGTTTAAGCCTCAAAACATTAAATCATTAGTTTTGATGGAAACAGACTTCAAGCATTATATAATATGTAAGTTAGCTTTCTAATTGACCAGGGTCTTGATTGTAGAAGATTCTAAAATAGGGATCCCTTTTAGAACTTAGTTGTTGTCTAGGACTGCTTGCCTTTCCTTTATCGAATCCAGAATGCTGGGAACTCTGCTTTCCCCACAATCTCACTGATCTCTGATTTACCACCTTGCTTCTCCGTAGCTGTTTGCTCCTAGGCTGTACGGCATTTTTATCTCCTTTGTGGACTAAAGTGCTTGGATCAGGAGATTGTTATCAATTACTCAGAAGGGTTTTTTACCTAATTCCAGGGTTATCTTCTAGATGGTTGAAATAGATAAGAATTAACCTATGAAAAAACTCAGAACAATATTGCTAAATCTAGGCAGATTAAAGGCAAAGGATGTCTACTCCCAGCTAAACATCAAAATCCACACTAAATCTACATACCACATCATGCACCACACTAAAGTTATATATAGCTTGATAAATAAATTATCAGTGTAAAGTGATGGTGTATATGTATTGTTGGGGTGAAAAGAATTTAACAAAAGTAGTTATTTTTCAATGAAAGAATTTTATCATTTTGAAATATTTTCTAAAAAATTGCAAGGGAAATTTCTTGACTTAGGTTATTATTTAGTTAAATTCTATTGGCAATATATTAGTGATCTCCTTTCTATATGTATAAAATAGACTAAAAGTAGGTTCCTGTTTTGTGTCATCCATTAATTGGTTATCTTCAGTAGTCAGTGGAAAGATATTCGTAACCCTTTAAAAAGAGTCATACATGAACAAGTGAGCAAGGGGGGAATATTGCATATGCATTTTAAGCCTCAAGAAATGTTTTGTGGCTTTCCTTGTTTCTCACTGGCTGTCCCTTCTTAGTCTCTCTTGGTAGCTTTTCATCTCCCTCCCCCTAAACATTGAGGGCTGCAGGTATTAGTCCTTGGACCTCTTCTTTTCCAATTGTTTCCTCCTTTAAGGATCTCATCCAGCCTTGTGGCTTTAAGTACCATCTACCTGCTGTGCCTCTCTAGCTCATATCCCTCCTTCCTCCACCATCATCCACATTTATATATCTATAGTTGTCTCTTGACATCCCCCCCTTGGATATCCATTAGGTGTCTGAAAGCAAACTTTCTGATCTTCCTTCAAACTTCTTTTACATCTCAGTAAATGGCAACTCTGTCTGCCCAGTTATTTAGGCTAAAATCTTAATGTCTCTTTCTCACATCCTTCTCCTGGTACCCCCTCCCCACCCTGCCTACATACAATCAACTTAACATTAGACTGTATTCAGAATTTGACCACTTCTTACCTCCTTCATTGCTACCACTCTGCCCCTTACATCTGCTTAACACTATAGAGGGCAGTGACCTTTAGAACTTGAATTAGATCATGACACTCCTTTTTTCACACCTTTTCTAATTGAAGTTAACAGGGGTCTGGTGGTTGGGGGGAAAGCCTTAGAATGAAGGAAAAAATAGCTATTATGCGATGTAGAGACTTAGACCAAATGAGAAATAACCAGCTGGGCACAGTGGTGGAGCATGCCTGCAATCCCAGTGACTTGGGAGGCTGAGGCAGAAGATTTGCAAATTTGGCCTGGGCAATTGAGCAAGATCCTTTGGTAGAGCACCTCTGGATTCAATCCTTGATACTACAATAAACAAACAAACAAAACACCACCAAATACTAATGACATGATTTAGCTTTATACTTCTAAATTTATTTATAAATAACTATTTTATTCAATATACAGTGGACTCACCTTATTTGGAAAATATTTGGGTGAAAACATTCTGGAACATACTGTATGCCGTCTTCCCTTTTTATTGAGCTATGAAAAATTGAGGAAATCAAGGGACCTAGGGAAACTTACCTATAGTATCTCTTCTCTGGGGGTCCTTTTTCAGTCTGCAGACTAGTTTCTACATGTGGCTAGAGGTTTTGATTCCATAAGCCCTTCTCCAGCCAAAAATATTTGCTCTAGCATTCTCTCTCTCTCACACACACACAGATTTTTATATGCTTCAAAAATGTTAACATTCAATTCTCTATGCCATTTTTAGCAGATTCCACAATAGATTGAAATTTTAACAAATCAGACTTCATATAATCTTATTGGTGTTCAGTCTAAGGTGGCATCACATTTGATATACAGTTGTTTAGATATATTAATTTCTATCTATTAGTAGACATTTCTGTTGATATCATAATGACTCAGACTGTATTAACAAATATGATTGACTCATTTGCTAATAATTCAATTAAAAAGGGAATTGTTTTATGAAGGATTTGTTGGTTACTTCAGTTTGAAGTTTAATTTGAAATATCACCCAACCATGTGTTATTAATTTCTTTTTCTTCATTCTGCCCTTTGCCAGCATTACTTAGAGCCTCCAGTGAAACTGAGTGAAGCTCTAGAAAGATATGGACTTAAGACTGAAGATTTTTTTGTCTTGAAACATGGAGAATCAAGATACTTATATAATGAGGATGAAAACTTTGAATATGAGCACAGGAGCTTTTGATGAAAAAAGCATCATTTGATGTAAATTTGAAGGCAAATGACAAGACTAAGCAAGTCATGAATATTATGATATTTACACTTCTGCAAGTGTGTTTTATGTTTTGTGTAATAACTTGCTATGATGACTAGCTTATATAAAAGAAATGTTCAGGAGTGAGTCATTTAAATAACGAGTTGACAATGTGGATTTAAAAATCTTACATTAATGGTATAAGCAATGCAATAGAAATTATTTACTACTTTAGCGGTGGTAGAATTTTCTGAGATAATGAAAAACTTGATCCATTTGTTTTTTAATTTTTTCAGGACCTCTACAAGGTGAATCAAGGTTTTATAGTTATCTAGATTTTTTTAGACGCCTGTATACATACCCTTATATCTTTTTTTCCCCCCCTGGGTACCAGGGATTGAACTTGGGGGCACTCAACCACTGAGTCACATCCTCAACCCTATTTTGTATTTTTATTTAGAGACAGGGTCTCACTGAGTTACTTAGCGCCTTGCTGTTGCTGAGGCTGGCTTTGAACTCAAGATCTTCCTGCCTCAGCCTCCTGAGCTGCCTGGGATCACCAGGCACTCATATCTTTCTAATATTCACATGGTAATAAGTGATAAAATCGATTCCCACATGCTTAAAAACATAGCAGTTCTTGTTCTATCAAGACTAGCTTATATGTCAAATGTTAAAGTGATTTATTTTATTAAGCACACAAATACAGGATTTGGGACAAGTTATCATTTTAAAAGATTTTTAAAATTGATTGTGGCAAGATATACATGATCTTAAATTTCTTGTGAAGCCATAACCACCATGAACTTAAATTTTTAAAAGAGGGGTATATTTTACTGCACCTCTACAATCTCCAAATTAAAAGCTCTTACTAGGGCAGAGGAAGGGATATGAGAAATGATTTATGAAATTTTCTATTTTTAATATAAAAGTGAGACCTTCTACTAAGCACAAATGTAGCTACAGTAAAATATTTTACAGATGGGATAAATGCAGATCTTAAATGTGAATAGGCCATAACACTTTGAATTAAATTTTACTTTCTCTATGTACATCCCCCCCCTTAGTTCTAACCCTAATGTATCAGTAAGATTTATTTTATAAGTACTTTTGTTTTACATGATTCAGATGTCATATATTTTTATATTAAATGACTTATAAGCATAACTGTACTTTTTATTAAGGCAGTGTGGCATACCAGTGGTAAACAGAGATTTCTGGTTGTTGGCTGACCTGAGTTTTAGTCTTAAATAAGGCACTGTATTCACTTGCTTGTTCTGAACCTTCTTAAAGGAGTGAGCTGTATTAGGTACTAGTTGAGGCCTGTTCTGTGTTCCTTATCTGTAGACATAGTGAAATAAACTTTATCCATACAAAATAATTAGAATAGGTTTTCTACACCAAATATACAAACTTAACAGTGCTCTATAATTTGCACATATGTATGCATGCCAAAAATTGCCACTAAATCTGAATGTTAGTCCTCTCATTTCATCATGAATTTTCTGTGTAACCTGAAACAAATCACCTATGCTCACTGTGCCTCAGTTTCCTCACATGTAACAAGAGGATAATTTTCTCCTACCTCCAACACAAGTAGGATAAATATTTTTTTATTATTATTTTTGGTACCAGGGATTGAACCCAGGGACGCTTAACCACCGAGCTACATCCCCAGCCTAAATATTTTTGAAAGCACTTTTAAAATCTAAGGGAGAAAATGATTTCCTAAAATATCACTGCCTAATACAGATAGGCACATTTGAAAGCTGAAAATAGGCTAATGTTTTTTGATAATATATTGTTCCTGTTGCATATTTATGCTTACATATTAGGACACCAAACAGTACACTCATTTTGTAGATTTGGAGAGTAATAGCAAATATAAGCGATCTCTATCAAAATTTAATATTTTTATCTAAAAGGTTCAAATCAATCAAGGGGAAATGTATACACAATGTATATGTATGTATAAAGTATGTGAATGTATGATTTGGGGGCACAAAGCACAAAAATTCCCCATAAGAAAAAGAAACTTAAGAAAAAAACAACATAAACTTTTTCACTCTAAGCAGATGTGTATCCAGATGTTAGGGTTATGGTGGGTTAGCTCGAGGCATATTGCCCTAACACTAGTCAGCATTCTTGTGGTCATCTTCCTTGAACTGAAATTCATCTCTTACCTCTCTGCTATGAGCATCCAAACATATCTTAGATATTTCTTCTCCCTGAATGAATGGCCTTAATATTATTTTTGTATTCACATGTACTGTTTAACTCAGAGTCTCTAAGCACTTTAAATTGTATTCTAGTGCCATTTAATTGAGCCAGCCTTATTTTTCTAGGCTTCCCTGCTTTGATTTTTATTGCCATTCATCTTTTTTCCCCACATTTTTTTTAATTGATGCATTACCATTTGTGTTCTTTTTACATTGACATTTTTATTCATTAAGTACATCAAATGTCATTGTTCCTTGTCACAACTACCTTATTGAGTGGTTTCCAGTTTTTCACTTATCTACAATTTGAAGGGTTTATGTGCAAATGAAAACAAATTTTGAAAAAATAGACAAATCCAATCTCTATCCTCAGTCTAGTCTGATATACATTATAGTACTTTAAAATCTATCTTATAAGTTTCATGTTCTTTGATTAGCAAGCATCCTGAGGATGCTCACTTTGATATACTTTACTGCCTAAGGGTAGGTCCACTGGTGAGACATACCTCCTAATAAAAGTGATGGTGTGTTGGGTGTGGTAGTCCATGCCTGTCATCCCAGCTACCTGGGAGGCTGAGGTAGGACTATGGGTTCCAGACCAACCTGAGCAACTTACTGAGACCATGTCTCAAAAATAAAAAAGGTGGGGATGTAGCTTAGTGGTAGAGCATCCCTGGGTTTAATCCTGAGTAACCACTCCCACAACAAATAAAAGGTAAAGATGTGATGACCTACATAGAAAAGATCTATTTGTATATATTTATTATGAATTCTTCCGAAACAGTTAAAAATTACTCCTCTTCTTTAGCATGTTGATATTTCATAATTAATGCTGTGATCTCTAGGAAGTGTCATTACTTATTCAGACTAGTAAGAGAGGAAAAGACAGGGAGATTTAGAATCTGATGTGTCTAAAGCATATTAAATACAAATCATATCCTGGTTTTTAATATGTGCACATTTTGAACACATAGCTTCATTTAATAGGGAAACAGATTTTTAGAAAAACTGTTACAAAGACATGTGCCTTTTGGGGAAATAATACCTGTGTTGTGTCACCAATATGAAAGTATTATTCTTAGCTATCATATTATATTATATTACTACTCTAGCCCATTGGGAATTCCCATTTTTCATCTTGTATTGCATCCTTTTTCTACTGAAAATATTTCTTCAAAGGTTGATTTTTATATCAGGATAAACCTGATAACACATATTTTTCTGTTTGAGGATTTGTGACTTCCTGTAGCAACAGGTTTATATCTGTGTATTTGCAAATGAAACTTAAAGCACTCTCAAAGCTTTTGTCTTAAGTACACAAGTGTAAAGCTTCTGCTTGCCTATTGATTTACTTAATGCTAAGCACGTTGAGGACTATGAACTTGAGTATTACAGAAGCTGGCTGCATTCAGATATATCAAATTGTTAATAAATACCTTATGGGATAAATATACTATTTAAATAGATAATAACTAAAAATCTTTATATTGTAATTCCAGACAAGTAAAACATGGATAAAATTAATAAAGTACTGTCAAGGGAAGAAAATATGTACAGACTTGTGACTTTTTATTAAAAAAAAAACAAACAAAACTATACAATTTCTGATCAAAGTAAAAAAAAATTCAAACAGTAGAAATAGGTATACATAGGTAAGTCACATTCCCATATCCAGCCTCGCTCCAGGAGTTTATAAGCATAAATATTTTGCATTTAAAAACCACTCATGGGATCATAATGTACATACAGTCTTTCACATGTACTTTAAAAGCAACCATATTTCATGGATGTCTTTCTACATCAGCACATTCAGGTTCACTTAATTTTTTTCTTTTTTAAAAGACTGGCTAATTGATTTAACCAGTTGGCTACTGGATGGACATTTTGATTGATCCCAGTATTTTACATGTAATATCTTTACAACTAGCTTACTGAAGGGGAGTGGGTGAATACTAAAAAACATTTTCCCCTAAAAGTTTACATTTTTCATTATCTAGAAATGATGAGAATAGATTTTTTTTTGTGCAGGAATCAGACCCAGGGGCACTTGACCACTGAGCCACATCCCCAGCCCTTTTTAATAGTTTTATTTAGAGAGGGTCTTGCTGAGTTGCTTAGGGCCTTGCTAAATTGCTGAGGCTGGCTTTGAATTTGTGATCTTCTTGCCTCGTCCTCACAAGCCACTGGGATTACAGGCATGTGTCACTGTGCCTGGCTGATGAGAACAGATTCTGATAATTAAAAGACCTTTGAAAGCAGTATGGCTGGGTTGGCAGGTGGACTTGAGAGCTCAGGATCTCATTGCTATTAAAAAAAAAATAGGGCCATTCTATGGTAGTTCAGAAACAATGAATTAATCACAAACCAATGCTGTCTCAGAAGAGTAACTGCAAATCAGTTCAGAGTAGAGGGAGCCAGGTGTGATGGTGCATACTTGTAATCCCAGTAGCTTGGGAAGCTGTGGCAGGAGGGTCACAAATTCCAGGCTAGCCAGCAACTGAGAGAGACTCTATCTCAAAAAAGAAAAAGAAAAGCAGGGGATGGGGTACTGGGGATGTGACTAAGTGGTTAAGCACTCTGGGTTCAATTCCCAATACCCCCCCCCAAAAGGTAGAAGGTTACTGCTTATGTAGAGGAAATAACTAAAATATCTCAGCATATAGCGAAATAACTGGTCTTAGTTCAAGCTCTTATATTCACTTGGTATCAATAAATGGTCCAAAATAAACCTGAAGACCATAGCAAGTTATAGAGGTTGAGTATTCCTTATCTGAAATACTTGAGAACAGTATTTCAGATTTTGGAATTTTTCATACTTTGGAATATTTGCATAATAGACTTACTGGTTAAACATTCTTAATCCCCAAACCCTAAAATACGAAATGCTCCAGAATCTCAAATTTTGAGCATTGTGTGAGATTAGAGATGTTCCACCTGTACTGTGTTAAAGATGAAAAGTGATATTTGCTGCTCACATACAATAGCTGAAAGAATCCCTCTATAAGGAAAATGGAAAATAATTTTCGGTGTATTAACTTCCAGACTGCATTACTCTTTGGAAAAATATGATCAACCAATCAGAATTTTGGTATTATTGTTAGAGCCTTTTCTTTCACATCCACATCATGATGATAAACTAGAGCTCTCATCTTCTGGGCACATTCTTCTCCATATAACAGGAAAAACAATGAACCTTTAGAGAAAAGAGGCTGAGTAGCTAACTGACCTTCCATTCTGAGGCAGTTATTTATATTTTGAAATAGTGTGAGTACTCGAAGAAGAATCTCCTTAGCTACATGGCCGTCATAAAGGGAAAGGAATGATGAATCCACCTGGAAGAGGAAGCAGTATCACCGTCATATTTTAACACTGCATTGAATATTTTACATTTCTAAAATGCTGTCACAGAAAATTAACCCTGACTGCATAACTTACACATGTAAAATCTTAGGCACCCTTATGTTATATACTAATGAGAAGAGGTTTTGTGGGCTGGGGATGTGGCTCGAGCGGTAGCGCGCTCGCCTGGCATGCGCGAGGCGCTGGGTTCGACCCTCAGCACCACATAAAAATAAAATAAAGATGTTGTGTCCACTGAAAACTGAAAAATAAATATTTAAAAAAATTCTCTCTCTCTTCTCTCTTAAAAAATAAAAAAAAGAAAAAAGAGAAGAGGTTTTGTGTTTTAGCTAAAGAATGATTTCCTTGGAATCCCAGAATGTGGTAATTTGAAGAAATATCCATATTCTTTTTAGGATCCATCATACAGTTTTCATGAGAACTCATTAACTCATCAAATATTTACTGCTTACATCAACTAATTAGAATTTTGGCATAATTTTAGAGAACAGGGATGAGCAAATGAACCAGATGGTTCCTTTTCTGCAGGAAATGAACTCTATTCTATCTCAGCACCACTTCTGCTTCCTTCAGAACACTCAACAGTTTTTAAATTATCTTGTTCATTTGTTACCTATTTTTGTCTCCACTACACCATAAGCTCTAGGATAACACACGTACTCACTGGTATGTCATGGATTCCAGCCCCACATTTATCACATACATTCTGGGTATCCAGTATTGCTAAGGCACATGTGCACAGAAAGAGACCAAGTATAAAAGATGTGATGTCAAAAGTGTACCCTACCCAAAATTTGGCTGACAGAAAAAATATAATTTATTATTCCTATGAAGAACCTTTAAAAATTATTTTTAAAAGTAAAATAAATATGCTTGTTACAGAAAATTAGGAAATTCATGTATACAAAGAATAAAAGCAACAACTTAATATTGTTCTTCAGAGATAAGCTCTGTGAACATTCTGTGATAAATCTTTCCAGATTTATTTGTCCAAATCTCTTTATAAGTGTATTTACAAAATAAGTATGTAATCTATTTACTTGGGCTCTGAGTAGTCCTTCTGTCATGGCTGGGTTTTCAGACAAATTTAAAAGCAGCTTCAAAACTTGAACCTGAAATAAGAATATTAGTTTATTTCAGACCAATAAACATGACTTTTCTGTCCCTACCATGTTATCCTCTTACCATGTTCCCCTTAAATTCTTGCCTGTGCTTCGAGGCCTGGCTCAAATTCTCTCTACTCCATGAAATCTCTCTCTCTGAACTCTTAGAACACTTGGCATCACTGTCAGCAGTTAGCAGGGAGCAGTGTTATTTTAACCTTTACTTTTCTAACTACACTATTGAGACAGGAAGAATATTGTGAATGTCTTTACAATCCCCACTCATACAAACATAACACTCTTAAAATGTGGCTTCACATATGTTAAATGATTTTTATAAGAAATAAATGTGAAATATGTATAGTGAAAAGGGATCTTTGGAACAAATCTCTCAAAGCTTAGTTCATTTCTACTGAAAGAATGAAAACTTTTCAAAAGTTTGGTTACCAAGATTAAATAAATAATATGGCCTTTTAAAAAATTGTTTTGACTTTGATATTATATTTTTATATGAAAAATATTTCGCAATATAGGACAGTGATATAACTAGCAAACAAATGTTAATTAATAGCTGACTAGCTAAAATACCAGCATTCTTACCACTTAATTCTGAAAAATCAAGAATAAAAATATTTAAATTCAATTTCCCTTTTAAATACATGTAAAACTAAACTATACTTTTTTAATATTTATTTTTTTAGTTCTAGTTAGACACAATACCTTTATTTATTTTTATGTGGTGCTGAGGATTAAACCAGGGCCTCGCATGTGCTACGTGAGCACTCTACTGCTGAGTCACAACCCCAGCCCTTATTCTTTTTATGAGAGATTTGAAATTAAAACAAGAAGGTAGAGGGTATTAAAGTCAGGAAAAAGCAAAAGAAGTTCTTTTTACTAAATCTAGGCAAGAACATGGATGCGCATTTTATAAAACTTTTTGATTACCAAGGCAATAGATGTTTGTTGTAGACTTTTTTTGTGTGTGTGTGTGCTGGAGATCAAACCCAGGGCTGCCACACATGCGAGGCAGTGATCCATAACTGAGCTACCCCTTCAGTCCTAGAATAGTTTTAAGTACAAAAAGGTACAAAGAAAGAAGTTCCCTCATATTTCTAAGACCAGAAATGATCTTAGACCAGTGATTACTGAAGTTTTAGTGTTTTCTTTCTGTGTTTTATGCCCATATCCTATACTGAATGCTTACAATTCCTTTGATCATGTACATACTAATTATTTGTTAAGGAGAAGGAGAAGGATATAAGGCTTTGCTTAATCTTACTTTTATCAGCAAATTTTATTTTTATAAAATTAATGCATGGGGACAAGGTAAAAACAAAAGCTACTGTCTTAGTAGGTCACTACTAAATGGATACACAGAGATCATGTTCTCCAAACAGATACTCTTATTAAATCATGGCCTTATAAGGTGGTTAAGTAAAAGAGATTTCTGACTCATTAATGCACTTTGGGGGACAGGGGTCACTGTGAGATTTAATCTGTCTAACTGACTGTCTATACCAAGAATAAATGTTAGGGGGAAAACACCTGGCTCCAATGTCAGTGAAATATGAATTAGGAAAACAGGAACAAGAGGTGTTAAACAGATGGTCCTGCACCTATGACATAAGCCTGGATAAAGTCAATCAAATCCAAAAAGGCTCATGAGTAGTAAATGAGGGCAGGTATACCAGGGAATATTAAGAGCAATAGGTAATTATTATTCTGTACTAAAAGGTGATGTTGCTATCCTATGTAGAAGAGAGTTAAACAGGAAGAAAATAACATAAAGTTAGAGGAAAACTATAGGTTAAAGAAATATATATACTGTATTTTGGTTTGAAAAGGCAAAGTCCTGTTTTTCCCTCTTGTCATCTGCGCCATCTTGTGGTGACTATAGGACATTTATTTTAAGCTGCTAGCTTTTTCCCCCTCATTGCAGATATAGCAAGCACAGAATTTATCTTAATTAACCTTCCACTATTTGTATTTTGTTATAAATGAATGGTGTGCCCAAAAGTCATTAAAGTACAGTGAGATCAAGGCTTAAGCAAAGAAAGATTTTGAAAAAGCCACTTTGGTGGTTATTTACTAAGAAAATATCTAAAATAGATACATATGACTCCAAAATTTGATTTTTATGGGGAAATATTTAAGATTAGTGGAAAGGTTCCCAGGTGACAAAAATTAAAAAAAAAAAAAAAGAAATAAATTCTCAGTCCCAGAAATTATAGGCAACATAATGGAAAAATAAAACATACTATTGTGATGTGATTCTTTTTGAAAGTTATAAATTGCATTAAAACACAAACTATATCTCAGACAGATACATACAGACCCAAGGCCAGACCTGCCTGGCTCTGCACTCAATCAGAGTTGCTCCTGGGGTTCTGGGTAAAGCAGCTAGAGACAGACTGAGAAGAGGTTTTTCTTGTAGTAACCACACCATGGGATAAGAAGGGAGAGTGTTTTCATGAGTCCTCATGGGTTGGAAGTCATCTTGCTTCACTGGACAGAGTGTTGATAGGAGCATGCATGTTGGAAATTGCCTGGGGATGTAGCAATATTGCTGAAAGAGGATTAACTCTTAGGTCTATATTTTTTTTATTTTTATTTTTTTGTGGAGCTGAGGTGCAAGTTCTGTATCATTAAGCTACATCCCTAGCCTTTACATTTAATTTTGAATGCCTATAGGTAAATCTTGGACCAGATCTAAATAAGTTTGGCTGTGGGAAATGTGGAAAAGCCCACACAAACACCTCAAAAACAGACCACAGTGAGGTTGTCCGATAATCACATCCTTGATAACCTCAAAAATTACTGCAGCAACAGCAGGACATTAGGAGTATGGCTTCATATTTGGTCCTTCTAAAACTGTGCATTTCTCTCTCAACTATCCCAGAGAACACAGATCAATATAGTAAAACCCCAATGAGCCATCAACCTAACTTATGAGAATATTTGATTAGTCTACATTCTGTTTCATGCAGTCTTGTCTTGAAAAATGACAATGATGAGAATCATACTAACAGGGAGAAACTTCAGAGAGCAGCTCAGAGAGCCTACTTAATTCAGCCCCACCTCTGTTGCCTCCTACATCTGCAGAACTGGACAAAGTGAAGTACTGCATTATTTTTCCTACCTAATTCACTTCATTTACTACTGTTTAAAGTGGTGTTAGAAAGATTTTCTACAAACGGATGAAAAAAATGTTGTTAACCCTGAGGTAAGTAAAAAATTGAACTACCACTATTACTCAGATTCTTGTTAATCACAATTTTTCTATTTGTGGTTGGGGTGAGATAGCTACTTCACGTTAGTAAAAGGTCATTTCACTGATTCATAGGAAATCTAATGAATATTGATCTACAGAAACGTGAAACAGTGAATCATTTTCACAAGTTAATTTTGCAATTCAATATTAGGGAATAAAAATAATGTACTTTCTTAGACCCAGTCAAACCTTTTTAATAAATCTTGACTAAACTTTCTCTTTTCTGAGGGACATCAACCTAACATAGATGGCCTGGAAATTCAATGTCAATCTTTTTTTTTGGCACTGGGGACTGAACCCATGGGTGCATTACCATGACCTATATCCTCAGTTCTTTTTTAAAAAACTTTTATACATATGTGGTTTGTGTGTGTGTGTGCGTGCACATGTATACACACACACACACACACACACACACACACACATTTTCTTATTTGAAACAGGGTCTTGGCTAAATTGCAGAAACTAGACTTGAACTTAATCCTTCTGCTCCAGCCTCCCGAGTCTCTGCAGGTGCCACTGCACCTGGCTTTCAATGTCACTCTTTTTTTTTTTTTTTTAGGTACCAGGGATTGAACTCAGAGGCATTTGATACTGAGCCACATCCCCAACGCTGTTTTGTATTTTGTTTAGAGACAGGGTCTCACTGAGTTGCTTAACACCTCGCTTTTGCTGAGGCTGGCTTTGAATTCATGATCCTCCTGCCTCAGCCTCATAAACTGGTGGGATTATAGGCATGAGCCACTGGGCCTGGCTTTGATGTCAATCTTAACAAGCTTAATGCACAAATAATAATAATAATAATAATAATAATAATAATAATAATAATAATAAGCTAATGCAACAGCTCTTTGACCTTCAAGTAATAACCACTTCACTTTTTTTTTACCTTCGTGTTTCCATTTCCAGTAAGTAACACCTGGAACAGGTCTGTAATGTAACTTTTCAGCATGTGCTGGTGGTCATTGGTAACAGTCATGTTTGTTAACACTCTCAGTCCAGCAAGCTGCACAGCAGAGTTCAGGGGACCAGAGAAGACATCCTCACAGATTTGTTTGATGTATATCTGAAGGCAGAAGTGGGGAAAAGTGAGCATCTTCAAATCTCCCAAACTTTTCTCACAGTGGAGTAAGGCAACTGTTCAAGATGAAACTGGTTCCTCAAAAAAGATAACATCTCTACCCAGCCCTCAAACAAAGATGACTTTTTTTTTTTTTTTTTTGGTGGAGTGGGGGGATGTGGATACCAGCGATTGAACTCAGGGACACTCGACCACTGAGTCACATCCCCAGCCCTATTTTGTATTTTATTTAGAGGCAGGGTCTCACTAAGTTTCTTAGTACTTCGCTTTTGCTGGGGCTGGCTTTGAACTTGCTATCCTCCTGCCTCAGCCTCCCTCGCTGTTGGGATTATAGGCACCTGGCCAAAGATGACATTTCTACCCAGCCCTCAAACTTTGATGACTTTTTAAAGCTGCTTTTGTTAATGCCTGGCATTGCACTGAGCATTTAAAAAATACACCTCATATAATCCTTTAATGAGGTGGGGGTTATAATGGTTAACTTACATCCAGAGACTTTAAAGTCTTTAAGGAGCTTAGGACCCTGTATAATGTCAGGTGGCGGACAATGTCCAAGTCCAGAGATCATGCTCTGAACACCAGTGGCCTTTCTTGAAGGGAGCCTCCCAATTCAATCCACTTTTTAAAACTGGTCTGGGTACAATAAGTTCAGGGAGGAAGATATGCAAAGCCATTTTGTATCATGGTAAATAACTTAGCAGAAGGGTTTTAAGAACTTCACCATTTCAGAAGTAAAGAATGGGGGAACAACATAAAGTAGAACTTTTCTTTAGAGTTATTTCTACCAAAAGTAAGCAGAGTAGGGCATGGTGGCACATGCCTGTAATGCCAGAAGCTTGGGAGACTGAGATAGGAGGATCATGAGTTCAAAGCCAGCCTCAGCAATGGTGAGGTGCTAAACAACTCAGTGAGACCCTGTCTTTAAATAAAATACAAAATAGGGCTAGGGATGTGGCTCAGTGATTGAGTGCCCCTGGGTTCAATCCCTGGTACCAAAAAAAAAGCAGAGCAAAATTATATTTAGCCAAAGGTTTTTCTTATTTTTCTCATATACATCTATCTATCTGTCTATCTTTCTACCTATCTATCTATATGTAAGTGTGCATGCACACGCTAGCGCATGTGCGCGCGGGGGGCACACACACACACACATATTTATCCCTTCATATTGTTGTTAACCACCACTGGCCCAAAGTAATGAATGTAATGCTGGTAATACTCCTATTTCACACATGGGAGAACAAAACCAGTATGATGAAAAGTTTTTTTGAAATTCTGTTTTCAGAAAAACAGTGTATGGCCATGATCTTTCTAGCTTGGAAAAATTATGTTTCACAGAAAATTGATATTCACATTACTAAATCGAAACTCCACCAAAATTTATAACTAGTAAGAAAAATTTTCTAATGTGAAGTGCTAAGAAATGACCAACATTCCAATTAGCCATTTTTAAGAAAATAAATAAATAAATATATCCATGTTGCCAAAGACAGTAATGACAATAAAGAGATTGAATTTTTAATCTAAACATTCAAGCTCTAAATTATATCTACAAGTCAACTGGCTTTCACTGCTTACAATTTTATTACATACTCTATCCTTTAAAAGCGGCATTTTTTTAGGGGCTAGGGTTGTGGCTCAGTGGTAAAGCACTTACCTTGCATGTGTGAGGCACTGGGTTCGTTCCCCAGAATGACATAAAAAACTAAATAAACAAAATGAAGGTACTGTGTCCATATACAATAAAAATATTTTTAAAAAGTGACCTTTTTTTAGTTGTTTGTAAGTCACCTATTTTTGTAAGATGCCAATGTCTTTCAAAGCACTTGCTAAAATGTGTTGAATATTTCCATCCTCATTGTATATGAATCTTTTTACCATTTCAATTCTAGTAACAAGCTTACCCAATGGGGCAGCTCAGTAATTTTTGGAACTGTGCCCACTTCAACTAATTCTTTCTTTTAGAATTCTCTCCTTGTTAAAAAAAAAAAAAAAAAAAAAATTCTTTCCTTCTTCATCTCCACCTATAGACACCTTAGACATTTCTAAGAGCCAGGTCAGATTCTACCTCTTACAGATATTTTTGGATGGCAATCTCTCCTTTCCATGTACTCAACAATGTTTTACCTATCCTTCCTTAAAGCAATCCATCATCTTCTGCCTTGAGTCATAAATATTTATGGATTTGCCTTACCCCACCTTGACTTTCTTAGAGCAAGTATTCTATTCATGCCTATACTCTGTACTACAAAGCAGTTGTTCAATAAATGTTGAATTCATTTCATATAATTTTTTATTTAGTCCTTCTGAAGTTTTCTAATTCTGGCCTGGTTCTTTTTTATTTATTTATTTTTATGCCTCACACATGCCAGGCAAGTACGTTTCCACTGAACTACACCCCACTCCCTCTGGCTTGGTTCTTTTTTAGCACCTTTGCATTAAACTGAACTCCAATTATAAAAGTTTCTTGTACTTCTTTCAGACTAGTTCAGGTTCCTCCCTCCTCTGCTTTATTCTCTATTCCTTTGAAGTTAATTCTTGCCATGAAGTTATACAGGATAGTCTAATGAAGCTTCATCATTTACTGTTTTATTATTTTCCCTTTTATATGTAGAAAACCTTATATATTTTTTATTTCAGACAGCTTACCTTTATTTTGATTTGATTTTCAACATTCACACTCAGATTATTTAGTGCATTTAAAGCTTTCTCTTTAATACTGTGGTTTGGATTGTTGATTTTGTCTCCAACAATTGGAATACCACCTAATTCTCGAATAACAGCCTAGAAGGGGGGGAAACAAATAGGACCATAACTTCAATATACATCCCCTTCACTGAACTGTGTGCAGATCTACAAATACAAAAGTTAATCACTTAAAAAAAGTTAGTCACTTTTAAGAAATACTTTCCCATATAAAAATCTTTCTGGAGCTGGCTTAAGTGGTAGCATGCGCGCCTAGCATGCGTGAGGCACTGGGTTCGATTCTTGGCACCACATAAAAATAAAATAAAGATATTGTGTCCACCTAAAACTGAAAAAAAAAAATCTTTCTAAGAAAACCTAATATTTTTTTTTTAAATTTTAATCTCTTACATAAAACAAAAATTGTACATATTTTGTAATGTTTTGATACATTTATATATTGTGTAATTGTTGAACCCACCTTGCAAAGAAAAGACCACCCACTCCAATTTTAAACCAAATTAAAGCAAGCTTATGTTGTGTACACAGAAGAGCTGATCAGTGACTGCCTCACCCAAGTACAGGGCCAGAAGACAGCCTCTGGTCTAAGAGAAAAGTTACAAAGGTGAGTATCTTGGAAGCTTACAGCTGACAGGGTTCTGATAAGCGTAATACAAGGGCAGACAGCAGGTTAATGATCTATATAGCTTAACATCTCAAAGTGGGAAGTAAACACATATTCCAATATCAAAGTCTGGGCTGGGGATATGGCTCAGTTGGTAGAGTGTTTGCCTTGCATGCACAGGGTCCCGGGTTCAATCCCCAGCACCACCAAGAAAAAAAAAATAGCAGCAGCAGCCACTGAAGGTTGCTGGATAGCAGAGTAAACTCTGCCTACCTTTCCAGGCTCATGCCCTGCCTCCCTCAAATGAGCTAAAGCATGCTATGGTTGTTCCTTACCAATATCCAGTTAATGAGGAGCAGCTGAGATTTCAGGGAGGGTTGTTATCTGGTCAGGGAGGGTTGTTATCTGGTCAGGGAGAGCCAGGCATGGGTAAGTTTAAAGCACAGGCAGGAGTTCCAAGCAAGTTTAAAACATCAAAGTGTGGTCAGGCCAAATAGAAATCTTGTTATTTTATAGTAAACAGAACTGAACTTTTCATGACCTTGTGTCAAGATGGCTCCCAATCTTAAAATGGAATTAGGCTGGGTTCATCATAACCAGTTTAAATGTACTATTTCTTTAAATATTTATCACTTCTTTATGGTGAAAATATTTGAAATCCTTTCTTCTACCTTTTTGCAATACATAGTATACAACTATTGTCTATTTTTTTTTTTTCCTTTTTAGGTACCAAGGATTGAACTTTGGGGCATTCAACCACTGAACCACATCCCCAGCCCTTTTAATATTTTATTTTGAGACAGGGTCTTGCTGAGTTGCTTAGGGCCTTGCTAAGTTGCTGAGGCTGGCTTTGAACTCATGATCCTCCTACCTCAGCCTCCCAAGCCTCTGGGATTACAGGAGCATGCCATTGTGCCCAGCAACTATTGTCTATTGATGACCCCACTGTCTACACATAATTCTGTGGGTAAAGAAAAGCAATCGAAAAGAAAATTATCAAGATATGTGATTATTTGTACTATAGTTATACAATGAAGATTTGCAGTTACTATAATGATTTTGAAGCAGTTAACAAATAAAATTATTTTACTTTGAAATGAGTTATGTGACTTCTTTATTACAGGCAAACTTGGAAAAGTGTTAAGATTTAGAATACAGTGTCTGTAATGTGTATTTTTTGGAATATGAGTCCTTCAAGTTGTTAACAGATGTCTCATTAAAAAGGAGGGGTTCAATAATTATGTGAGTTTGGGGAACTCTGGGTATAACAAGGGAAAACGTTTCCTTATTGTGAGGCAGTAACATGTTCATGTGCAATGGGAATCTCTTAAGAAGGGAGTAATGACTAATGTAGTTCTGTGAACTATACACAAAAGGGTCATTTTTCAGTGGTGGAAGTCAAAGCAATACATTAATATCTTGCAGAATTAGAGTTTCATACAGTTTGGAAAGTGGTGCCCAGATTTTCTGAGGAAAAACCATTCGATTTTTTGCATTATTAATTGCCACCCTGAGTTACCATGTGTCATTGGTCCCAAGATTGAAAGAAGTTATCAGTTGCTTTAATTCTCATAAGAAAAATAAGCTGAAAATTACTCTTCTCATGCCAGACATGTCATTCTGTCAGAAAAAGAAGAAAAAAAAAAAGACTGCCATCATCTACTTTTTACAAATTGCCCAATACTCTATGCTAAAGATGAGCTTAGCATTGTAGAAAAAGAAACTTCCCTCTGCAGTTCCAGGTTTTTTGAAGGACTTGCTATTACTAGGAAACAGTGCCCCCGCCCTTTTCTGTGTAGTTATGCAATGTAACCACAAGGACATGTTCTGAGAAATGGCTTATTAGGTTATTTCATCACTGTGCAAACATCATAGAATGTGCTTAACACAAACTAATAGGGCTACGTCACTTAACAGCATATTCTTATAGGGCTACCATGCCACATGAAGTCTGTCATAAAAGATCCTTAAGCACCATGACTACTGCTAAAGCACATCTAGGCACTATAATTGATGGTGAGGAGCAATGATTGCCATTGCTCAAGGGAATACTTGTTCACCAGTGGCTACTGACCCACTCTGACTACAACTTGTTTCAGAAGGATAGGAAACTATGGCATGGAAATATTCCAATACAGGTAAGTTAACAATTTAGTCACCATCTACTCTTTTATTGCCTAGTGCTCCTTTTCCCACTGGGTCAGATTGGTACCTCCTCTATTCCACACAGTCCCCTGGTGAGACTGTTGGCCAACTATGTTTACTGTCTAATTGTGTTGCTAGTGTGGCACACACATCCTGCAAGTAAGCCAGGCCTCACTCTTCATGGTCCATGGTCCTTTGCCTCAGAGACTGATCCAAAGGGTAGGTACCTAATCCTGGGAGAACAATGTTACATTCTGGATCATGAGCCATAAGGATGAAGGCCTAAGAGGCTAACGGCTTTCTTTCCATTCACTGAAGCAAATCTTTCTGGGCCAAAGACCAATACATAAAAAGCTGGCATAAGCAAAGCCAAAAGGTGAAGTACAAACTTGAACTAGATTCAGTTGTGCCTGATGCCAATGCTATTCTTAGAAGTCCAATATTTTCCCTTTTGGGCTTAAAATAACCGGGATTCTGTCACTTGCAACTGAAATAGTAGAATAATGTATAAATATTTTGTATATCTCCTTAAAAATCAGTAAATCCTGTCATTCTGGAGAAAACTGGACTGAAAGTATAAATTCAGAATATCCTTGCATTTATGATGTTAACAAATGGCATGATATTTAAAAAATTATAAAAATGTTTTGACTTGTTCTCTATGGGGAAGCAGGGAGGAGGAAGAAGAAGTATTCAAATAAAGCTTTTTAGTCTTGGTGTTAAGTCTCTACTTGTAAAAGCTACTTACATTGATTTAGGAGTTAACAGAGTGATCCAGGGACCATCTGCATCAGAACCATACTGCAAAGATCTATTACACAATTTAAAGCATGTACTTAAATGTTAGATGCTTTTATTGTTTTATTGAAGCACTGCTAACACTGATAAATGTTGGATAAACTTACTATAATATGCAATGCCAGTAATCAGCTTCATAGGGATCTAGCAACATATTAATAATCATATTACTGCTAGGCTGTGTTTTCAGAAGTAAACAAACATTATGTTGTAGGCATAAGTGAGGAGAAAATTGAGGCTCTAGGAGATTAAGTAACTTTTCCAGGGTCACAATTACTGCTAGTGTGTAAGAATAGAAGGAGCTTGTTTGCTGAATGAAGGTACTTACTTGGTTAGCTGAAAAGGCTGCATTGTTGCCCAGAGTGACCAAGGCTCTTTCCATAATTACAGGATCCTCAGTTGATTCAAGCAGGTAAAGGAGTTTCTGAAGTTGTTCAGCATTTAGAACATCATCACATGAATCACTGGTTAGGTCTTCTGCATGAGAAGAAAATTTAGTTAAAATTCATCTAAAATCAAGATGAATTTTTTTTTTTTTAATTTTAAAAACAGTATCAACACACACTCTTGTTGCTAGGCACAGTTTTAAGCACTTTACATGTTTTACCTCATTTAATCCTCAAGCAACTCTAGAAAGAAGAAATTTACAATTTATAAGTGGAAAACTGAAGCTCATACATGTGAAGTGGTCACTTGGTCTATGTCTATTAGTAAGACACTGTGTGCAAATAAGATACACCCCTAATAATGATAGCATTTTGTTTCTTCCTTTAAAAACCAGGCTCGCCTACCCAAAGTAACACTTCCCCCATATCACTGGTTAGTAACAGAATAGGTTTTCATTAAGTAGAACTTTTTTGACTATAATTTTATAATAACTCAAGCACACTGCCTGTGTGGCATTTTTGTATGTTTTAAAGGAACATGACTGGGATGCTAGAATAATAAATAGTCCTATTTGTGGTAATGACAGAAGTAAAATTATCATCATCAAGCTTTCTGATAAATGTAATCCTAATTTTTAAAGTTTTATAGATATTGGGTTGGGGATATAGCTCAATTGGTAGATTGCTTGCCTTGTATGCACAGGGTCCTGGGTTTAATCCCAAGCACCCCCCTCCAAAAAAAAAAAAAAAAGGCTTATAGATACTGTGACTAAAATATTTTTAATTAAATTTATATTTAATTCTTGTATACAATGTGTATATATAAGAAGCTACTGACTAAAGTATATTTATCTTATAGTCAGGTTACTTTATTAAACTTATTGCTTGTAATAGTTATTTAGTTAATTATTTTGGATTTTTCCAAATAAAAATTGTCATCTACAATCATAATTTTGCCTCTATTCTAATATTCACGCATTTCATTCTTATCAAGCTGACTGCAACTCTAAGACAATGCTGAATAATAGCTATGACAGTAGTCATACTTCTCTTGTTCTTGAATTTAATAGTGATACTACTTATGTTTCACCATTAAATATATTTGTCTTTGGTTTTTTGTATCATTTTCTTTTTGCTGGGGATTGAACCCAGAGCCTTTTGTATGTTAGGCAAGTGGTCTACTGGTGAGCTATATCCCCAACTCTACCTTTGGTTTCTGATGAACACTCTTCAACTTAAGAACATTTCCTTCTATTTATTCCTAACTTGGCTGCAGTTTAAAAATCAGAAATATTATCACAAATCAAATTATATTTATGAGATCACCATGTGGTTTCTAATATACTAATGCAATAAATGACATAATTTCCTTGCTATGAATTTCCTTGTATGTCCATCTGGCCTTGGTATATGTATTATTTCTTTAATTTCTGATAGATTTGCTAATACTTTAAGATTTTTACTTTTATTCATAATTGAGACAGATTTACAGTTTTTCATGCTATCTCTGTCAGGTTTTTGTATGAGACTGTTGAATGACCCCCCATATTTTTTCAATGCTAACAGTCTTAACAGTACAGGAATTACAAATTTCTTAAACTTCAAGACAAAAGAAAAGATCACCCTTCAAACTTTAAGTGTGATGATAATGAGTATTTCTCAAGCCTTTTAAAAAATAAAGGTGTAAAAACTCAAAGTGGATCGAGGACCTAGGCATAGACTAGAGACCCTAGAAGAAAGTGTAAACCCAGCTTTCCAGCATGATGGCTTAGGAAGCAACTTCTTCAAGAACACACCTAAAGTTCAATAAGTAAAATCAAGAATCAATAAATGGGGTTTTGGGTTGTAGCTTATTGTTAGAGTGCTTGCCTAGCATATGTAAGGCCCTGGGTTTGATCTTTAGTACTACATAAAAATAAATAAATAAAATAAAGGTATTATGTTCATCTACAACTAAAATTATTTTTTTTAAAAAAAAGAATAAATGGGACAATATCAAACTAAAAAGCTTCTTCCCAGCAAACAATCAAGAGCATGAAGAGAGACGGTATGGAATGGGAGAAAATATTTGCTGCCTGCATTTCAGATACAGCATTAACCTCCAGGATATATCCAGAACGCAAAAAACTTAACACCAAAAAGCAAATTACCTTCACAGAAGAAATACAAATGATCAACCAATAAATGAAAAAATGTTCAATTAGAGAAATGCAAATTAAAACTGAAATTTTATCTCATTCCAGTCAGAATGGCAATAATCAAGAATATAAGCAACAGTATTTGTTGGAGAGGATGTGGGGGAAAAAGGTAAACTCATACCTTGCTGGTAGGAATGCAAATGGGTAAAACCACTCTGGAAAGCGGTATGGAGATTGCTAAAAACAAACAAACAAACAAGGAATGGAACCACCATTTGACCTGGTTATACCACTCTTCAGTATATACTCAAAGGACTTAACATCAACATACTGCAGTGATGCAGCCACATCAATTTTTTTAGCAGCACAATTCACAATAGTTAAGCTATGGAGCCAAACTAGGTGCCCCTCATCAGATGAATAAATAAAGAAAATGTGGTATACATACACAATGGAATAAAGATTAATGACTTTATGACTTTTGCTGGTAAACAGATGGAACTGGTGACTATCATGCTAAGTGAAATAAGCCAATCCCAAAATACCAAAGGTCCAATGTTCTCTTTGATATGCAGATGCTAACACCCAACAAGGGGTGGGAGCAGAGGTGAAAAAAATAAAAGTTTAGTGGATTGGACAAAGGGGAATGAAGAGAATGGGGGATAGGAATAGGAAAGACAGTGGAATGAATCAGACTTAACTTTCCTATGTTCATGTGTGAATACAACACCAGTGAAACTCTACATTATATACAACCACAAGAATGAGATCCTAATTAGAATAAGTTATACTCCATGTATTTATAATATGTCAAAAAACACACTGCTGTCATGTATATCTAAAAAGAACAAATAAAAAAAAATAGAGGTGTAGTTTCAGGAAGAAAGGACTCTGAGCAATTTATTTTTAAAGTTGTCTGACCTAAAGTAATGATTCATTCCCTTTGTCCAAAAAACTAAACATTGTCAGAATTCACCAGGTTGAATCAGGATAAGTGAGAAGATATTTGGGTCCAGGTAAACTCCCCAATTATTTACACAGAAATACCTCTGACACAAGAGTCCACAAATTAGGCTAAGGGTAAATACACACCTCAATCACTTTTCCTTGTGACAAGAGACACCCAACTCACTTTTCTTAGAACATTTCCTTGAGTAAATTTGTAATTTTAAATCCTTTGTCCCTTTGATAGAAATGCAAATTTTAAAAAAGTAAATGCCAGTTTTACAATCCAAGGACAGTTATTCTTAAAGATTTGGGAGCCATCACCTTGAAATGGAAACATTCAAGTTGAACCCCAATCCCCTCAGTTCTGTGAGGGGATATTAGCTTAGGCACCTGCTTCCATTTTTTAACTACCTGCTTATCACAAAGGTCAACCCCCCCCCTTTCTGGATCAAGGCAACTAGTTAACACACATAACCACCCTATTTATCAATGAATCTGTGATGTAAAAACAAACAGTGCTGTCAAGTTTTCTTTCTTAAGGACAAGCTATTATTTATCTTGAGTTGTATATGGCCGGTTATAGAGGTGAGCCTTCTGTTTTGGAATTCCATTAGTAGACTGCCTGTGATGTTCGAGGCAATATGTCTTAATGCTTACTCAATAATACAGCTGTTTGGTTCATTACATCTGCGGAAGAGTTTCTTGGTTGGCAGATTTTAATTATTTTCCGAAAGTTTCCATGATCTGGACTAAGAGCAAGCTGTTAGAATTCTGAATGTACGGATTTAATCAACTTTTAGACAGAAACCTCATCATGGACTTGTCTGTTGGGGGAGTGTGCCTCGTGCTGACAATTGTTCCAATAACCAATACACACCCCCATTTCCAAGTTGCGAGACGGTGGATCATCTTGACAGTAAGCACTTCACATATTTTACCTCATTTAATCCTCAAGCAACTCTAGAAAGAAGAGTGGTGTGCTGGGTCAAGTGAGGGCAGAACTGCCCCTTTGGTGTTGACTCTACCAGGCAGCTGCAAACTTCCCTCTAGGGCTCCAGGACCCCAACACCCCTCCCTCGATCGGGGTATGCTTTGGTAACCCAAAGGCCCAGAACAAGCTTCAAAATGACAGGCAAAGCAACGCACAGGTTGCTTTGAAACCTCTCCTGATTTTCTGAGAAACCTGGTCTTCTGCTGTGTCGCCGATCGCAGGTACAAAAGTTTGGGCAAATTTTCCAACTCCAGATTTTGAACAAAGAAGTGGAAGCTGGGAAGCCCAGGTGGCAGGGCGGATCGTCTCTTGGGCTTCGGGACCCCGCGCATTTCACTAGCCACTCCTCTCTCTCTAGCTCGGCCCTTTCTTTTACTCCAAGGACAGGGAAACCACACAAGCCGTGGCGTCCTCGCCTCCATCCTGGCCCGGGATGGCCCCTGTACCGGTACCCAACCATCTGCAGGGCACCCCGCGACCTCACCTGCGGACCGCGAAGGGCGAAGCCGGCGCCCACCGCTCCTCCGCGGCTGGCCCCGGGTCAGTCTGTAAATGCAGTAGCAGGCGCCGGCGCCCAAGACCAGGCCCGCCGCAACCCAGCCCACGTCCCGCGCGCCGCCCATGCTGCGGCCGGGCCGGGACAGGTTGCTCAAGGGGGTCGACGTGGGGTCTCCAAAGCACTGGGGCCCAGCAGCGAGTCGATCACAACTCGGCAAGAGAAAGAAAATGGGGGCCTGAGCTCCGCCTCCCGGAAATTATGGCACTGTTAAATCGTAAACCCTCCCACTCGATCTCGCTGGTCCCCGGAGCTTCCACCAGGCGGGCCGGGAGCTGACTCCTGGAGAAGCTGCGTCGCTGCGACCGGGCGACCCTTACTGGGGCTTATTCCCTAGTTCAGCCCGCTGGGCAGGAGGCCCGCCCCTCTCACCGCCCCGCCTTTCACTGCCCCCCGCCCCGCCCCTAGTGGGGACGCGGGCTGCGCGGGACTCCGCAACCAGCCCAGTGGTTGCCGGGCAACGCATGGTCGCAGCGAGTCAGTGTTCCCTGAGCAGCTCGGAGGCGCGGGGCGCTGCGGGGAGACAGAGCGTAGCCTTTCTGCCCGGCCTCTGACCATGTCCTCTCTACGCACTGCCAGCCCCAGGCTGAGGAACTACTTCAAGGAAAACTACATTCCTCAGATCTGCGAGGTACTGCAGCCCCTGGACTGCGGACCCGGGTCCTGCGTGGGGAGGTGGAAAGGGGAGGAGTCAGGAAAGACTTCCTCCAATAGGGGCTGGGAGGAGTGGCGGGAAGGAGCCGCGGAATTGGAGAGGGGGAAGTCAAATTTAGGTAAATTGGTCTGGACCCAAGGTACTGATCAAAGGCAGAAGGGTAGTAATGGCTGAGGATAAGGAGTGGGGTGGAGATAGTGGGTGACATCTCCCAGGGCCCAGGGCGGAAACCCCAAACCCCAACTTTTAAGGTTTGAACAAGAGCCTGAGGGACAGGAGAAGGAATGGAAAAAAAAAAAAAAAAATGCCAGAGACCAGAGGAAAATCAGGAGAGTGTGTTAAGAAGGAGAGAGTGGGCTGTGATCACCTAGGGGGTTCTGGGGTTGTCTCAGAATGATCCTGTGGGGAAGGACGCTCACAATCAGGATTGCCTTTGAACAGGAGAGGGACTGCTCTCCCCCCTCCCCCCGCATTTAAACTGATGGGTAGGAGGATATTATGGGGGTGAATAAAAGGTTTTGTACACTTAGGGACAGGAAACAGAGAAAGTTCTTTGGCGACTTAATTTTCACTGCAAATTGCTGGTGAAATACTTGTCAAGAAGGTGTATGTTTGGATGGGGTTGGGGGAGGAGTGCAGGAGGAGATTTGAGCAAAGTAACAGTGGAGAATGAGGGAGAGAGATACCTAAGCAAGGAATGAGAAGAGCCCAACTGAGGGTAGTTGACTTTCTTGTGTGGTTGGGAGGGCCATTTGTTACAGCCCTCTTCCTCGTTGAAAGGTAACTTACAGAGCAATAGTAACAAAAACAGCATGGTACTGGTACCAAAACAGGCAGGTGGACCAATGGTACAGAATAGAGGACACAGAAACCAACCCACAAAACTACAACTATCTTATATTTGATAAAGGGGCTAAAAGCATGCAATGGAGGAAGGATAGCATCTTCAACAAATGGTGCTGGGAAAACTGGAAATCCATATGCAACAAAATGAAACTGAATCCCTTTCTCTCGCCATGCACAAAAGTTAACTCAAAATGGATCAAGGAGCTTGATATCAAATCAGAGACACGGCGTCTGATAGAAGAAAAAGTCGGCTATGATCTACATACTGTGGGGTCGGGCTCCAAATTCCTCAATAGGACACCCATAGCACAACAGTTAATAACTAGAATCAACAAATGGGACTTACTCAAACTAAAAAGTTTTTTCTCAGCAAAAGAAACAATAAGAGAGGTAAATAGGGAGCCTACATCCTGGGAACAAATCTTTACTCCTCACACTTCAGATAGAGCCCTAATATCCAGAGTATACAAAGAACTCAAAAAATTAGACAACAAGATAACAAATAACCCAATCAACAAATGGGCCAAAGACATGAACAGACACTTCTCAGAGGAGGACATACAATCAATCAACAAGTACATGAAAAAATGCTCACCATCCCTAGCAGTCAGAGAAATGCAAATCAAAACCACCCTAAGATACCATCTCACTCCAGTAAGATTGGCAGCCATTAGGAAGTCAAACAACAACAAGTGCTGGCGAGGATGTGGGGAAAAGGGTACACTTGTTCATTGTTGGTGGGACTGCAAATTGGTGCAGCCAATCTGGAAAGCAGTATGGAGATTTCTTGGAAAGTTGGGAATGGAACCACCATTTGACCCAACTATTCCCCTTCTCGGTCTATTCCCTAAAGACCTAAATAGAGCATGCTACAGGGACACTGCTACATCGATGTTCATAGCAGCACAGTTCACAATAGCAAGACTGTGGAACCAACCTAGATGCCCTTCAATAGACGAATGGATAAAAAAAATGTGGCATTTATACACAATGGAATATTACTCTGCATTAAGAAATGACAAAATCATAGAATTTGGAGGGAAATGGATGGCATTAGAGCAGATTATGCTGAGTGAAGCCAGCCAATCCCTAAAAAACAAATGCCAAATGTCTTCTTTGATATAAGGAGAGTAACTAAGAACAGAGTAGGGACGAAGAGCATGAGAAGAAGATTAACATTAAACAGGGACGAGAGGTGGGAGGGAAAGGGAGGGAGAAGGGAAATTGCATGGAAATGGAAGGAGACCCTCAGGGTTATACAAAATTACATACAAGAGGTAACAAGGGGAAAGGGAAAAATAATACAAGGGGGAGATATGAACTGCAGTAGAGTGGGTAGAGAGAGAAGAGGGGAGGGGAGGGGAGGGGAGGGGGGTAGTAACGGATAGGAAAGGCAGCAGAATACAACAGACCCTAGTATGGCAATATATAAATCAATGGAAGTGTAACTGATGTGATTCTGCAATTTGTAAACGGAGTAAAAATGGGAGTTCATAACCCACTTGAATCAAAGTGTGAAATATGATATATCAAGAACTATGTAATGTTTTGAACAACCAACAATAAAAAAAAAAAAAAAAAGAATTAATTAGAAAAAAAAAAAATGTTAAGTACAAGTGTACCCCATTGCCTAAGTTGATTTTTTTTTCTGAGGAATCCTTCACCACTTCTGCTCCTCCATTACCAGCAGGTGGAAGAGAACATTGTCTTCTGGGGCTCTACACAGACATATTAAATTCATTATCCACTTCTCCTAAAAGTGTATAAAGGTGAATTTCATTCCGCTTTCTATATTTTTACATCTATTTATCTGACACAATTTCCCAGCACTTACACTCTTCTAAAATTGATCTGCAGGTTTTGAAATACATAAACACTCTTTTATCATAGATTTCCCTGTACTTGGGACACTGAGGATTGCTTGAACCCAAAGTTGGAGGCCAACCTGGACAACATGGCAAAATAAATAAAAACCCCACAAGGCATTCTGCATGGTTCACTGGGCTTACTGAAACTGCTGATTGATATTTTAAATCAGTTTTAGAACTGTTCATTTAAAAATATTGCTTTTATCCAATTCTCTTTTTCTTCTTTTGGGAATCCAGTCATAAATATGTTGTTGTTATTTACTTCTACATACCTTTTTTTTTTCTTCTGTTCTATTTTTTTCCCATGTTTAATTTTTCCTGTCTGCTCAATTTTGGATCATTTTCATTGACTGTCTTCAAGTTTCCTAATTGTTTTATTCTCCATTCTCCTGTTAAATACATGAAATGAATTTGTAATGAAAACTTAATTTCAGACAGTATATTTTCCTAGCATGTCCATTTGATTCTTGTTAATATATTTCACTTATTAAAATTATGAATCTTTTCATTCATTTTGTTTATCTTTTTTTCATGAATGTGTTAATGACTTATTTTAAAACCATTGCCTGGTACCTTGAATATCTTGAATATCTAGTCTGCTTCGATGTTTGTTTTCTTCAGCTGATTGTTCATCCAGTTACAACCTCTGCATATTTCTAGTAGTTTATTTTATTGGACATCATGTAAAAACAAAAGTAGACATTCCACATGGTATACTCTTTCAACAGAGAAGGGTCTCCCTTTCCTTTCTATAGAGAAAGGAAGAGCTGGTAACATTAATCCCAGACAGGACTAAGTTGGATTAAGACTGATCCTTTTATCTGGGTTTGTATTATTCTTTTCTCTTTCTTTTTTTCCCTTTGACCAATTTCTCCTCCTCCTTTCAGCCCTTATATAGTGCAGTAATTTTACTACCTTTAATAACTAATTTCTCAACTTATTCCAGAACATACCCAGATTAGAGGAACTGTGGAGAATATTTTTTTCTAAGGGTTATCAGTACATGGCTTTTCTCTGAAGTGATTGCAGTTAATAGGGTTTAGTATCTTCTCTAAAAGTGATGCTGATACTAGGAACAGCAGAAGATACACATTGAGTGAAAGTATCACTGCCTGAATATTTGCCCAGTCAGGTCACTTAAGAGAAGGAAGCTCACTAAATAGTTATTTGGATAAAAATAAAAAGGATATTCATCCCAGAAGATCGGTATACATATAAGGAATATGAAAAAGCAAGGGAATGAGCCACTCCAAACAGCCCACAATACTGAAACAGCTGATTCCATTGAAACCCCAGTGGAGGAAATATTGGAGAAAAAAATTCAGAAATTTCATAGTTAAAATGTTCAATGAGCTAAAAGAAGATGTAAGTAATGAACTTACAGAGAAAATACAGAAGTCAAAAGATCTCAAAAAGAGACAGGGAGGGAGGGGGAATAATTCATTCTGGAAAAGAACCAAGTCCTTCAAATGAAAGACTCAAAAAAATTAAAAATTTAGTTGAAAGAATCACCAATAGATTAGAACACATGGAAGATAGATTCTCAGGCCTTGAGAACAAAATGTTTAATCTTGATAATAAGGTTGACAGTTTAAAAAAAAAAAAAAGATGTTAAGAGAACATGGCCCAAACATTCAAGAAGTCTGGGGTAACATTAAGAAACCAAAGTAAGAATCATTGGCATAGAAGAAAGCACCAGAATATAAACTAAAGGAATGCACAACCTTTTCAATGAGTAATATCATAAAAAATTCCAAATCTTAGGAATGAAATGCAAATCCAAATAGAAAAGACATTTAGAACTCCAAATAGCCAAGATAAAAAAAAAAAAAAAGATTCTCTCTAAGACACAGTAAAATTAAAATGCCTATATACAAGAGAAAGATGCCAGGTCACATTTAAAGGTAAGCCAGATAGAATTCTATGGATTTCTTAGCCCAGACACTTGGAGCCAGGAGGGCTTCAAATAATACAGGCCAAGCTCTGAAAGAAAACAAGTGCCAACCAAAATAGTTTTGCTAGCAAAACTATCCTTCAGAATGGAAGATGAAATAAAAACCTTTCAGGATAAGCATAAACTAAAAAAATTCATAACCACATAACCACTTCAAAATATACTCAATGAAATAGTTCATGCAGAAGAAATGGAAAATAAATATCATAGCCAGCATAGGGATGAATCCCACAAGAATAGTTAATTAACAGAAAATTACAGCTGAATTAAACATTCAAAATTAATCAAAATGATAGGAAATAAAAATAATCTCTTTAGAATAACACTGAATATAAATGGTCTGAACTCTCTAATCAATATAGATTGATGGGATGCATTAAGAAATTCAGACATCCAGGCTGAAGTAGAAAGGATAGAAAAAGATATGCCATGCAAATGGAGAACAGAAGTAAGCAGGGGTAGCTTCTTTCACATCAGACAAAACAGACTTAAAGCGGAAAAAAAATCAGAAGAGACTAAGGTCACTTAATACTAGTTAAGGGAATCATCCAATAGTAGATATACTGATTGTAAATGTTTATTCCCCAAACATTGATGCATCTACATACATACCCTATACTCAAGAATCAAATAAACTACACTACCTTAATAGTGGGTGATTTCAACACACCTCTTTCACCAGTAAATAGGTCATGCAGACATAAACTAAGTAAAGACTCTTTAGAACTACATACTATCAAACAAATGGATCTAACAGACAACTATAGAATATTTTTTTCTATCAACAACCAAATTCACTTCTCAGCAGCACTTGGGACTTTCTTAAAATAGTCCATATTTTAGAACATAAAACAAGTTTTAGCAAATATGAAAAAGAGTAGAGATACATCCTTGCATCCAATCAGATCAATATGGAATAAATTAGAAATCAATAACAAGATAAAAACAAAGCATTTTAACAACTGGAGATGAAATAATACACTTTTGAAGGCAGATCATAGAAGAAATCAGGGGAGAAATAAAATTCTTAGAAACATGAGAACAGAGGTGCAACATATCAAAATCTCTGGAACAGTATGAAAGCGATTCTAAGAAGAAAGTTTATAGCATTGAGTACTTATATTTAAAAAATAGATTATAAATAAATAATGTTATTCCTCCAGGTTCTAGAGAAAGAACAAATTAATCCCCTAATCAGTAGAAGATAGGAAGTAATTAAGATCAGAGCTGAAATTAAGGAAATTGAGAATAAAAGAGCAATATAAAGGATCAGTACAACAGAGCTGGTTCTTTAAAAAGGTAAATGAGATTGATAAACCTTTAACCAAACCAGCCAAAAGAAAGAAAAGATCTAAATTAACAAAATTATAATAAAAATTATAGATAAAAAATATCACCACAGACATTTTTGAAATACAGAGGATCATTAGAAACTATTTTGAAAACTTACAGGTCAATAAGCTGAAAAACCCAGAAGATAAATGACAAATTTCTAAACATGTATGACCTACCCAATTGAACCATGATAATATAGAAAAACAGAACAATATCAAGCAAGGAGATTAAAGCAGAAATGAAAAGCCTTCCAACAAAGAAAAGCCAAGGATCTGTTAAATTCTCAGCTTAGTTCTACCAGACCTTCAAGGAGAACTGATGCCAATCCTTTTCAAATTATTTCATAAAATAGAGAAGTCCACCAAATTCATTCTATGAAGCTATTAAAGACACATCAAAGAAAGAAAACCATAGGACAATATCCCTGATGAATATAAGATGCAAAAATCCTTAATAAAAACCATTCAAAAACACATTAAGAAGATAGTACACCATTATCATGTGGGTTTCATCCCAAGAATGCAAGGTTGGTTCAACATATGCAAATCTATAAATGTAATTCATCACATAAATAGAATCAAGAATAAGAATCACATGATCATCTCAATAGATACAAAAAAAGCCTTTGACAAAATCTAGTACCCAGTCATGTTAAAAGTGCTGAAGAAACTAGACATAGAAGGAACTTCCTCAACATTGTAAAGACTATCTACAACAAACCCAATGCCAACATCATACTGAATGGAGAAAAACTGACAGTATTTCCTCTAAAATCAGGATCAAGACAAAGATGTTCACTGCTACCACCTCTATTCAATATGGTTCTCGAAACTCCAGAGCAATCAGGCAAGGAAATGAAAGGAATACAAATAAGAAAAGAAGAAGTCTGTTATCTCTGTTTGCTGATGACATGACTCAGCAAATTTTGGAGCTAATAAACAAATTCAGCAAAGTAGCAGGATACAAGATCAATGTACATAAATCAATTGTTTTCCTATAATCCAATAATGAGTATGCTGAGAAAAAATAGTAAAACAATAACCTAAAATGATACTTGGGAATAAATCTAACCAAGAAAGTGAAAGATTTCACCAATGAAAACTATAGAACATTGAAGAAAGAAATTGAAGACATTAGAAGATGGAAAAACCTCCCATACTCTTAGATAGACAGAATTAATATTATTAAAATGGCATACTACAAAAAGCATTGTATGGATTCAAAGCAATCAAAATACCAATTAAATTCTTCACAGAACTAGAAAAAACAATCCTAACATTTATTTGTCAGAATAAAAGACCCAGAATAGCCAAAACAATCCTGAGCAAGAAGAATCATACTGGAAGCATCACAACACTGGACCTCAAATTATACTACAGAGCTAGAGTAGCAAAACAGCATGGTATGGGCATAAAAAAAGATATGTACACCAGTGGAATAGAATGGAGATTTACATGAACTTTTTTATAAAGAGGTTTTTTTTCCCCTTATTTAAAAATTGAATTTGAAACTACTGTGGTCAATTATCATGACTCTGTCAGGGAATAATCTCTTTTCTAATAGATTATGCCCTTGGCTTTGCAGCAAACTAGTTTTTTCCACCATAGACCATTATTATTTAATGACTTTCTTGCCATCTAGATCTGTTATCTATACAGGTGATATAAACATAGAAATATAGGAAGAATTTTTTTTAACCTTGGAACCAAGGGTTTTAAAAATGTTAATATTTGAAACAAATGAACTAAATGATCCTTGGGAATTTGGGCAATAAAATATTTACTCTGTAAATTACTTTATGATTTAGGAAAAGTAAATTATACTAAAGTATAATTTACTCTGTAAATTATTTTATATTTCAGGAAAAGAATGTTTTAGAAATTCCACATTTAAAAAAATTTCTAATGTAGAGATCCAGGATCTGCATCTAGAGAGAATTATAAGAAAATGGAATACCTATATTGCCTTCTGATCCCTCATTCTCACTACATTAATCATATATCCCTCCAGAGTGTTGAGTTCTCTTTGCACCACTATGGGAATACTTTAAATTGCTCCTTTATTTTGGAGATACCACTCAAAGGCATTTGAATTTTCAAAGAAATAATTTAGATAGGAGCCCACACAATGATGCCCTATTGGTAGAATTTCAGATGGTAGATCACAATTTTCTACCAGGCAGAAATCAGCACACTTGTTTACAAATAATGCCTGCCCCATAGAGACTGAAGATGAGCTAGATATAGTGGGTATGGTATCTATAAAATTCCCAAACATGTATAGGTAGAGATTGAGATGAAGAAAGTGCTCTCCAATTTTTGAGCTCAGATCTCAGTTTAATGCCTAGGAAAGAAAAAACGAGTTAGCAAAACTAGATCTGCCCAGCAGAGGGTGGACTTAAGCTACAAATCATGATTTTTTTTTTTTTAAAAAAATGACTTCTTTCATAACTATAAAAGATTTTATGGTTTGTTTCTTTCAAGATTAAGTTGTCAATCTATATTTTTAAAAATAGTGCATTTATTTCTACTCACATATACTCTATTACCAAGAATTTTAAAAAGGAACTAATGGCTGCATGTTTGGCACAGATGTAAAAGCTGATATACTAGGGAGCTGGTATACTAGGAAGGCTGAGGCAGGAGGCCAGACTGGACAACAAAATGAGACTCTATTTTTTTTTTTTTTTTTTTTGGTACTGGGGATTGAACACAGGGGCACTCTACCACTGAGCCACATCCCCAGCCCTATTTTGTATTTTATTTAGAGACAGAGTCTCACTCAGTTGCTGAGGATGGCTTTGAACTCGCGATCCTCCTGCCTCAGCTTCCTGAGTCATTGGGATTACAGGAGACTCCCTTTTTCTTTTTTTTTTAAAGTAAATATTTGTCAGAGATGCAAGAATCAGGAATTACTATGTAGTAAGGGACTACCCTGCCAATTTATAAGGGGAGGAGCTGGTTATACTAACTCATTTAATCAGACCTTGAGGTGAAAAAGTTATGGCTTCTTTGGAGGACAGTTAGTTTAAAAATGCAGTTCCTGAAACAAATCCACAGCACAAAAACAAAACAAAAAGTGTGATTCATTCTCTTTCTAGCAATTATGTTTTATCTAGGGATTAGTTGCCTGGGACTACCTCCCTGTTGGGCAGGTAGCTGAACCATTGTCTGGCTTTCATAGAAGCTGCCATTCCTCACCTGTCCAGTCTACCTTAAAACCCTTTAGTCTGGCCTCAAATGGTGTCTTCCACTCCCTAAGCTTCCTTCTGCATGACTGAAGCCCACTAGTCTCTTGCAATAATCTTCATAACACTTTCATTTACAGAGTTTATAAAAATAGAAAAAATATTAGCACCATCTATTTAAATGTTGACAAGACATAGACACTCATTTATTTTCAAACTTTTGACTGTCATAAATGCAAATTAAGACTTTCCCAAAACTAATAACATGTCAATTTCATCTTCATCCCAAATGGGGAAGTGGCAATCATTTGGAAGATATCATTTTGGCTTATTTCAGGGGATAAGGAAGTGTGTGTGTGGTACAAAGGACTTTGAATAGTGTTTAGGAATTTACACCTGTTTATGTAAGTAAAGGAGTTTCTGTAACAGTAATTCTGACATTGCATTTTTTAAAACACTCTCATTTCTTAAAAGTTGCACAAAAAATTGTATGTTGATTGTTCTGTTTAAAAGAAGAATGCATTTCTGAGTTTGTATATGAACACAATATTTTCAGATGCAGTGAATCTCCTCACCTCATTCCAAGTTCCAGAGGAAGATATATATGTACACAATTTTGTGTGAGTACACAGTATGAGTAAGATGGAGCCTTAGGTTTATAGTTTTAATACCTGGCTCTGTGAATCATTTGATTCTTCTTTGGCTCATCTGTGAGATCCAGAAGCAAAAATATCCCCTATAAAAGTCAAGGTCATCCCTACTAGGATGTTGAAAGCAAAGTATACTGGTGCTCTCCAATGCGTGGCCATCTGTGACCTTTGGCCATGTAATTGCTCTTGCTGAGATTTGATTATGAATGACTGCTGTGGTTTGAACATGACCACCAAAAGTTCAAGTGTTGGAATCTTGCTCCCCAATGCTATAGTATGGAGAGGTGTGGGACCTTTAAAAAGGTAATTAGTTCTTGGGGGCATCAACTTCAAGAATGGATTAATGCTTATCTCACAGGAATGAGTTCTCACAGGAGCAGATTATTACAAAATCAAGTTCAGCTTCCTTGGCCCTCTCTTGCCTTTGCCATGTTATGAAGCAACAAGAAGTCACCATGCTCCTGAATATCCCAGCCTTCAAAACTGTGAACCCAAATGAAATTCTTTTCTTTATAAATTACCCAATCTATGGAATTTTGTTATTGCAGGAGAAAATAGACCAAGACAATGACCTGCTAGGTCTGGAGGGGGGCACAGTCCCAGGCCATGGTATAGGTTTCCAGAATGGCCCCATCTGTGGGCCTCTTTCATTCATCCCTTATTATAAGCAAATTGATTCTGTTCTCAGGCTTATCTTTTCCTCTTTCCCCACCTGCATGTCCTCATCCCTCCTAGCAACTTGGAATTTTTTCTCCAACTGCTGAGGACTGCAGTAGTTGTACTGTACTTTTTTATTTCACTATTTAGGCCCTTACCATATTTCACCATGCTTATTTGAGTACCTAACAAGATAAGTAAGACTTGCTCTTTTAAATGTCTTACATCTGTTGTGTACCCGTACTTGGAGTTACAGTGGAGAGTAACTATCTTGTTGTTTATATTTGAAATATTGTTCTATCAAGTTCTCTTCCATAACCATTTCCCCCTAAATGCATTTTCCCTAACTTCTTCCATTAGACTTGGAATAAAGTCAGTTAATCTTTCTCTATGTCATCACACTGAACTTTGAGTACTATAAAGGAAATTTTTTAAAATTTATTTTTTGTTTTTCCAAGTCTTGGCTTCTAATAAAGGTGATTAATTAACAAAGAAATGGTTGAAATTAATAACGGCTTGCTATAGTTACCTATTGAGTCCTTATTTTGTTCTAAACAGTATTCAAAGCAGTTTACGTATATCAATACATTTAATTCTTGTGATAGCCTTATAACATATGTGCCTTCCCATTTAAGTAAAGAAAACAGAAGAACAGAGAGATAATCCATCATCAGAAGTTACATACTAGAACATTTCAGACCTAGGATTGAATGATTAATTGATTTTTTTTTTTTTAATACTGAGGATTTAACCCAGGTGCACTTTACCACTGAGCTGTATCCTCAACCCTTTTTATTTTTTTCAAATTTGAGACAGAGTCTCACTGAGTTCCTTAGGACCTCCCTAAATTGTGAAGGCTGGCCTTGAACTTGCAATCTTCCTGTCTCAACCTCCAAGTTAGTGGGATTTCAGGCATGTACTACTTTGCCTGGCTCAGTCCTAGAATTTAAATCCAATGGAATGCATCAACTTGCTCCTTGAAAGATCAAGTAGTGGACAGGAGTGACAGTAACTGTCCTGGATAAACCCATCTTTGTCCTCGATACCTAGAATATTTTTCAGAATATTTGAGAAGTATTGGGGACCAAGATTAAGAAAGCAGAACCAAAAGCAAGTGGAAGATTGCATAATTGCTTTGTAAATTTACAAGTTTGAGAAAGCCATTTGTGATAGTTAAGTCATGGTCTTTTTTTGTCCTTGATTGTTTTTACTATGAAGGCTAGCTAACAGTAGTAAAACCTTAATTAATGTTTCTGAGTCACACATTCGTCTCATGAGACTGTTTGGATATCTTGCTTGTACTTATAATAAAGACTAGATTATTTTGTGAGTTTTATTTTCATGGAGCAGAAAAAAGCTATTGATTAATATGAACTGTTCATTCATTAATAAACAAAACCTCATGATGTAATATTTTGCCCAGTGGAAATAGATAAGCAGTGATATTTCTTAGGCAAAAAGTGAATATTTCAACTGCTAGTTCAGTATGCTTTCATGGACATTTCAGAGACTTATCTTCTCAAATTGACTTCTGCAAGTTAACTTTTTGGGAAAGTAGTTTTCTGATTTGGGCAGCTTGGATATATGAAGAAATAGGCAATTTCTAATATTCATTAACCAGACCTCAGTTTTTTTTTTTTTTTTTTTTTTAATTCAGAAAGTTAAACTGCATTAAGGCACTAGTTCTCACACTTTCATGTGCATAGGAATTCTATTACAATACAGATTTCTAGGCCCCATCCTTGGGGAACAGCTTGCTCCTCAGGTGATTCTGATGTAGATGTTCTTAGGGCATCAGAATAAGATGGAGGGGGAGACATGGAGTGCAAGGTGCAGAAACTCAATGCACTGGAGACCCAGGCACTCAGGTGCTGCAGAGCTGATGGGCTTTTCATTGGGGCTATTTAGGAAGCTGTTAGAAGAGTTCAGTCCTTCTATTAAGTCCCATGTAGGACCCACGTTTGCTGTCACTTAGGTAGACACCCTTACAAACCCAGCTTGCCATTGTGGTAAGAACCACTGATTTCCTGTGTAACCATAATCTCTTGGATTGTGGGAGAAGGAAATCAGTCTGCAGAGGGCTGAATGTTAACTGTGAGCAGCTGGGATGGGACTAGGTCAGGAGGCAGAGCTGGAGAAGGAGAGGGATCCAATGTCTAAGACATTTAGCTATTGACTTAAGGAGATTCCCAGCCTGCAGGCTGCACCCGAAGAGGAGCACACAAAGCTATTGCAAAGAAAAAGACTGTATTATGCAGGGCCCAATCAGGAGAAATTACTTTGTCCCTTTCCTTTCTTCCTCCTTCCCTTCCCTTTGCTTCCTTCCCTACCTGCTTCTTTCTCTGAGAACTGATAAGCTCCCAGGTTTAGGTCTGCTTGGCCCTTTGAGCTCTGAATAGTTTAAAAGGATGGGATTATTTATTCCTAAAATAAAAGAAGAAGGGAAAAAAAAAAAAAAAAGCCAGAAGGAGGTAGATCCTAGTTGGGAGAAAAGCCAAGGAATGTCCTCCACCCCCAACAAACACATGCTAGATTCCATTGGAGACAGAGAGCCAAGAAGGAAAAGATAAATGCCCAAGGAGATTTCCAGGTGGTTTCTGTGGGCTGTGTGCGGTAAACCTCCTTCTTTGTCTCAAATCGAGAAATTCACAGTAATTCTGCATGTCTTATCAATACTTTTAATGAGAAGCTCCTTTTATGGGACCTCATAGAGGAAAATGAGACAGTTTAGCTTTTTGAGTTTCATACATGTTCTTTAAACATTATCTTAGATTTGGTGAGTCATTTTTTCCCCCACCTATGCTAAAATTTTTCCAAAATATATACTCTGTGGATGTTGTGAATGATCAAATACAAATGGTTTTCAAAAGTTCTTCACAGTAGACTTTCATGTAGATTTTTCTTAATCACTTTTATGGTGGGTTGAGTCTGAAGAAATTTTTGACTTTAAAAACATGGTTTCCTCATATTTAAATACTGTCTGCTATTGGAATAAAGAACTTACCTTCTCATGCAACAGTGTACAGACTCTCTATTGACCATTTTCTGGTGGATTTTTAGAAAGAGGCAGGGTATGTTGCGTTTTGATTTGTCTTTAGCAAAATATCAACCCTGGATAAATACAGAGGGGTTATGAAAAATCATGTTTGTTTGTTTGTTTGTTTATTCATTCATTCCATATTTTTACTGATACATTATACATAATGGTGGGATTCATCGCTACATGTCTGTACATGCATACAGTATACCAATTTAACTTTGTCATTGTCATTCATCAGTATTTCTCCTTTCCCTTCCCTCCTCCCACCCCTGGTCCTTTTCCTTTACTCTACTGGTCTCATGATGGAGAAACTAGATGTAATTTTAAAATGAAATTATAAGAACATTATGATAAAGAACCAACGCCTGGGAAAATGGTTAATTTTCCTCCCCTGTCAGCATTTCTACAGGGAACCTAATTAATCCTGGGTTCCCTACCTATTGGATTGTAAATAGCTGTTCTCTGGGAGTCTGACTACCCCCTCTTGAAATGTAAACACCCCTTTGCCAGGCTTTCAAGGCCAGAGACTCAACAGATGCCTTATACTTTGTAACTTTCTAAATTGTAAGAATGTAGCTACATCATTTAATTGCTAGGCCAATGAACTGCTGTCTAAACTATAACCTCATAGGCTTAGTTATTAAAAATATAGCTCTTAGGGAGGTAAACTTAAGTTATCTTGAGTGACTGCTTCCTGTGGTGAAGGCCATACTCACAAGTGTTTTACTATCTTTGTTCTATACCTGTGAAGTACTTACGGTAAATTTCCCTGTGCATGGTCTTTGGTCATGTAGGCCAAGAATTCAAACCTACCAATGTTGTAATGGTTAAAAAATGAGGCCAAATTTCCTATAAAAGCCCCATGTAACCTTGATGCCCAGAATCTCAGAGCTCTAGCTAGTTGGAAGAAGAGCCAAAGAAGGCTTTTGTGTAAATAAACCTGAGTTCTTCAACCCTAGGAGTGGTGCTTGTCTCTTGCTGTGTGCAATTTCCATAACAGTCTCTCTTCAATTTTCATGAGATCCCCCCAACTTCCAACTTTCTTTCCCTTTTTCCCATCTAGCTTTCACATCTGAGAGAAAACATACAGACCTTGACTTACTTTCTTTCTTTCTTTTTTGATACTGGGGAATAAACCTAGGGGTACTTAACCACTGAGCCACTTCCCCAGTCCTTTTTATATTTTATTTTGAGACAGGATCTTGCTTAGGGCCTTGCTAAGTTGCTGAGGCTAACTTTGAACTTGCAATCCTCCTGACCTCAGCCTCAGGAGTACTGGAATTAGAGGGATGTGCCACTGTGCTCAGCTAGCCCATTTTTATTTATCCATTTATCCATTAAAAGACACCTAGTTCCATAGTTTGGCCATTGTAAATTGTGCTGCTATAAATGTGGGTATGCATATGTCACTATAGTATATTAACTTTAATTCTTTAGGATAAATACCAGGAGTGGTATAACTGGGTCATATGGTAGTTCCATTCCTAGTCTTTTGAGGAACCTCAATACTGATTTCCATAGTGGTTGTGCTGATTTATAGTCCCACCAACAATGTAAAAGTGCTCCTTTTTCTCAGTCTCCTTTCCAACATTTATTATTGAAGAAGCATGTTTATTTAAAGACTGTTGGATTCTTTTAAAAACTGTTGCATTAATTGGACTTTTTAATTGTTTGCAGAAAGTCCATCTGTTGCTGAGTCAGCACATGTAAATTCAGAAACATTGATTCCGTTTCCTTTTCTACAGGCACTGTTATGTGGTCTACTTGTTACATGTCCTGAGGATCCACTGAGATATTTAGAGAGAATGATCATGGCTATCATTGAAAATGGTCTTGAAAGTCTTCATTGGTAAGTATTGTTTTGATTTATGATTGGGAAATATTTTATTTTGAAGGCAAAACACACGTTGTATAGTATCAAAATAAGGTCTTGCCAACGAATGCTTCTAATCTCAGTTGTTGACAAATGCCTCTATAGGCTGTTAGGTCCTACATACTTAATGTGAATAATATGTTCACTGGTTCTTAACTTGAGAAATATAGCATATTCTCATAAACATGATCATAGGGTAGATTTTTTCAAGTTGGGGATAAGGATAAGGAAAGGCAGGCACACTCTCCTTGGGGGATCTAAACAAAATCTTGGGGAGGTAGTATGAAGACTTTCAGGTAATTCCGGTCTGTTTCTCTCAAGGGGAAATGTCTCTTCTCTCTCTTCCCTTCTTCTCCACCCACAAGAAAAACTGATTTAAATATGAAATTATTACAGAGCGGGGGCCTTCCAAGACACTGAGGCCTTTTAGGCCCTGATTCTTGTGATCAAGTCAGAGGATTTTAGATGTGTCACTCCGAGTAATAGGAATGAGTTTATTGAAGGGATGCAAAAAAGGGAAAGAAGACACTCTCAAGGGAGTGAGTAGGTCCTCTCAGAAGAGGGGGACAATGGGCCTCTCATGCACTCCAATTTTATTGGGGATCCCAGAGAAGTTTCCAGGAAGTCCCACACAGGTCCACCTCATGACTTTTGACTGAACAGCAAGATGACATCAGATTTTCAGGTATCCACTGCCACGGCAGCTCTAGGTCATCTTGGCCTATACTGACTGGTTCTAATTGAATTCCTAACTCTACGTTCTTACAGATTTTATGGTTAGGAAGAACTATCTCCCAGAGTTTCAGGATATGGTCACAAAAGTCTCCTGGGTTCCTCCCATCAACATTATCTTGGGCCTGCATTTCTCCTGCAGTTAACAGGTAGTTTGCTGAGGCAGGTGATATATCCTGTCCACTTATACCAGGCAGGGCTGCAGGTAAATTCCTTCTTGGGAAAGAAAGTATGTAGGAGTCAGCACAGTGGGCCCATACTATAGAATTATTCTCTTAACCTCATGTTCCCACCATCCTCATCTGTCTTTTCCCTAACAGAACTACTATGAAATGAAAATAATTTTGACCTTGTTTTATGATTTTATTAAAGGGATATGTGCATTGATCCATTGATGAAACAAAATGTTCGAATATTATCTGAAACTTGCCTGGAACAACTTTTTGGACTGGATGATCAGCTGGTAATTATTATTCACCAAGCATTTTAAAATATATATCTTGAATTCTGATGGAAAAACTCAAGTAGATTTTAGATTTTATGGGAGGTCAAACTGTTTTTGGAACTAGGAACATCTTCAGAAGTGAAAGAATTACAGAGAGAGAGAGAGAGAGAGAGAGAGAGAGAGAGAGAGAGAGAGAGCGCACCAATAATCAGTAACTGCCTCAAATTTCCAAGAGCATTTGCTTGTTTCTCTTTCTGAATGCTGCTTTTCCCCTTTCTCTCACCTCTCATACACAGAAGAAGCATTATGGAAGGCTATAAAAGAGGATGTCTTCCTTTGTTTCTAATCTGCTTTCTTCTGTGTCACATTCCCGCTCATTGTCTCTAACTGCCCTGGAAGATGAGAATAAAGGAATCCTACTCAAAAAGACATGGGCAAAACATTACATGTGGTCTAACTCAAAAGCCAGACCTTACTTCTCCTTAAAGGAACAACCCTCTCAAGCAGCTATTTTTGATTCTGTAAGTGAGCAATGAAGTAATTCAGGAGATAGAGACTTGAAGAATAAAGGTTGTGTACATAGAGGAGCTAAAATAGCAAAAAGAGAGAAATATCAATACAAATTCTATGTGTGTACAGTATGCAATACCTTTTAATCCCAGAGGTATTGGCCGTTCCTGGTCAGGGCTTGAGAGTTGCTGGTGAAGTTGGGCATTGAAAGTTGGATTCAAAGCCACATTCAAAGTGGGTGCTGAGAGCCAGGAACAATTTAGAGTATCCATTTATAAGAATTGTTGGAAAGTACCATTGGTTCCTCATCAGTGGTCTATAATAAAGAATCAGAGGGATGAGACAATTTCTGCCAACTCTGGGATGAACTGGAGGGGCTAGTACACTAGATAGAACGAACATGCCTGATCTTAGTTGATCTGCATCATGATGTGTAGATTAATAACTGTTCTTTATCAACCATAGAGTTTTGATCTACTAAAGAGTACAGATATCTGCAAACTATGTTCTTGGAGATATTTGGGGGGTCATCTGAAGAGCTGAAGAGGAAGCCCAGGGGACAGAATTGAGTCTTCCAACCCTACCTCTTCACTCTAAGATAGTTTTGCTTTCAATATAATTTTGCTTGGGAGGGGTGTGTGTGTGTGGGAAGCCTGAAGACTTAATTTCTTAAAATTGCTATAATCTTTGAAAACTACTGATCTAGAGTAGTATTGACAGTGATTTTTAAGATCTAAAAATCATGCTGTCTCCAGTGTCTATGGAAGCCTATAGTGAATCTTTAAATAATTGCACAGAATTCATAGATGCTTCAAACCTAAAGTTGTTTTAGAAAAGAAATTCTCAGATATTTCATGATGTTGAAAGCACAAAGAATAAAAATGATGGAAGCTGATTCAAACTTTGAAAGAAGTATGACAATTTTCCAAGGCATAGAAAAGATGCTTACTTCATACAATAAGAGGAAATAAATAGAAATCAGATATTACTTTGCAACAGTGACGAAGAAAATATTCATTAAGGTTGGATATGAAAATGTGAATCTCCAGCTACTCTATGATTGTTTACTTAGAGGGCTCAACCTAGGCTGGTTTTAGATTCATTCATTTCTCCTTCACTTTTAGAGAAAAATGAAGTTTTTTTTTTTTTTCTTTTAGTTACAAAGAAGTTAAAAAACTGTAATCCTCGGTGTTTTTGATATTTTAAATTATAGCTACTAAATATTAGCTTCACTTAAAAAATTTGCATTCACATCATTTCCTATGCAGTTATAACTGCAGTAAAAGATTTTTAACATTTTAACCAAAAACCTGAAGATCATAAAAATTGTAATTTTTCATATTGTTTAATAGTTCTTTGCTGGGGTTCATAGTCTCATACCCTATAGTCCTTCTCAGTAAGGGCTGCCTACATATGCTTATTTATAAAGCATAAATAAGTATTTTTACTTAGAAAAGAGTGAATATAGGAAACTGTGAGCGAGCCAAATAGTTACCAAATAAAGTTGAAATTTCATCGAAGTAGAGAGGAAGACTGTGTGTTCCAAGATGAAAGAATCCACCATTGTAAGGAAGAAGCTAACTTCACAGACTTAATTCTCATTTCTTAGGAAATTAAGTCTCCAGATGGATAGTCTAATTATAAGAAATAGCATATATAATGTTTTTAAAAATATTTTTATTATGGAAAAATTGAAACATAATGCAAAAGTAGAATACCATATTCATCACCCATTATCCAGCTTGAGCAATGGTCAACATTTTGCCAATCTTGTTAATTTAGTCCTCTTTCCACTCTTAGTGTGGAGTATTAGAAAATATGTTCCAGAAATTTTATATATATACACACACACATATATAAAACATATATTTACCAATAAATCTTTCAGTTGCATCTTTGACAGAAATGGCAGTTTTAGAAAATATGAACATAGTGTCAAGGGCAGAGAAAGAAGGTTGCTGAGTAGGATGCTCAGCTGATCATCTCCCCACAGATACCCCAAGTTACAAACTACTCACACACCAAATGACCTTCACAGGAGCTAAGGAAATCAGGTAAGAGACTACAGTGCCTGATTTTAGTTTAACAGAACAAAAGGATGTACTGAAGAAAGCAGAAAGAGAAAAGAGTTGCCCACATCATTCCTTCCCCTAACTGTAAACAACCCAGTGTGGAAAAAGCTGCCTTCTGCTTGGGAGAAGTAGACAGAATTAAGTCTAGGCTTTAGATTTGAAACCCAGTACCAGGCCTGCCACGTAAAACCCAGTAATGGGCCAAGCCTCAGGGCTCCTCTGGCCAGGTCAATAACAGCAGAGTGTGACCAGCTGAGACACTGAACTGTCTTAGGCCAGGATGTTGGCTCCTTCTACTAGGCTTCCTCCAAGAGCAGCAGATTAGGGAACAAGATTCTATGCTTAGGGAGTAACACATAAAAGGTAGCATAGGGCTTTTTCTTGGAGGAGCTCGGTGCCCAATAGAAACTGAAGGCCATATACTCAGGCAAGAGATCACAGAACAGTCCCTGCATGAGGCAGAGGCTAGAGTGCCAACAGGACAGACTTAAGTTTTTATCTGTATCATTTCAAAGCTGGAGCCGGCTAGGAGCACATCCACCCTCCTCCACAGAGAGTGCAGGCCCTGCAGCTATGAGATTCAGGTCCCTTACAGTTTAGCAACAGTCTTGGTAGCCAAGGGACTCTATTACCTGTTCCCAACCTTAGACAGCACAGCTGTTGCCAGGCCAGGTGCTCTAGAAATGGCCTGGCAACAGGCAGAGACCTATGCTCCAGTGAGACAAATTTATGCTTTGCCTGCATAACTGCTAGCTGTAATGTGGGCCCCAGTAGATCCCTGAGATTATGCAGGTTCTTGTGGCTGTAGGATTCAGGCCTGATTCAACTTAGTGTCAGTCTAGGTGGCAAGGGACTGCTTCACCAATATTATCCCAACCTCAGACAGGTTCAATGTCCAATACCAAAAAAAAGTCTAACTTTATGCCATATTTTGAAATAATGCAATCCTCCAAATCAAATTTTTCTTGAGAAGCATTACCTTTCAAAGCTGACAGAGAAATTAATTCAAAGTTTTATTTTAAGTTCTTGCCATTCTGACTTGAGTGAGATGGAATATCAATGTAGTTTTGATTTGCATTTCCCTTATTGTTAAGGATGTTGTACATTTTTTTCATGTATTTGTTGATTTTTTACATTTCTTCTTTTGAGAAATGTCTGTTTATTTCATTTGCCCATATATTGAGTGAGTTATTTTATTTATTTATTTTGGTATTAATATTTTTGAGTTCTTTGTATATTCTGGATATTGATCTCCTGTTGGAAGAGTATTGGCAAAGTTTTTCTCCAATTGTGTAGGCTCTCTTTTCATACTCTTGTTTTCTTTGCTGTGCATAAACTTTTTAATATGAAGGCATTCCACCTATTAATTACTGACATTTTTTTCTTGAGCTTTAGGAGTCTTATTCAGGAAGTTTGTGCCTACACTAATATGTGGGAGTGTTGAGCCTATGTTTTCTTCAAGCAGTTGTGACATTTCTGGTCTAATATCTTAAGTCTTTGGTCCACTGTGAGATTATTTTTGTGCAGGGTGGGAGCTAGGGACCTAGCATGATTTTTCTACATATGGATATACTATTTTCCCATTACCATTTGTTAAAAATGCTTTCTTTCTCCAACACATATTTTTTGTATGTTTGTAAAGGATCAGATGATTGTATCTATGTGGATTTTTTTTCCTGCATCTTCTATTCCATTATGTTGGTCTTCATGTCTGTTTTTGTGCCAATACCATACTGTTTTTGCTACTATAACTTTGTAGTATAATTTGAGATAAATTATTGTGATGCCTCCAGTATCTTATTGCTCACTATTGCTTTAACTATGCTGGTTGTTTTATTCTTCCCTATGAATTTTAGGATTTTAAAAAAATTCTGCAAAGAGTGTCATTGGTATTTTGATGGGGCTTGCATTGAATCTGTATAATCACTTTGATACTTTTAATATGTTTTAAAATGCAGATTGATAATATTTTATTAAGAAATTTTCTATGGCCATTTTTGACAGAATTAATTCTGCCCATCCAAAATCGAAGTAGATTTTGCTGTCTTCTAAGACTATCTTTAATTTCTTTTTTCATGTTCTATTGATTTTCTCTGTAGAGGTCTTTTACTTCCTTGGTTAGATTTATTCCTAAATATTTTATTATTTTTGAGGCTACTGTGAATGGAATTGTTTTCCTGCTTTCTTTCTCAGCTGATTCATTTTTGGAGTGTAGGAAAGTTACAGATTTTTATATGTTAATATTATAATCTGCTACTTTGCTGAATCTGTTTATTAGTTCCAAAAATCTTTTTGGTGGAGTATTTTGGATCTTCTAAGTACAGAATCATGTCATCAGCAAACAGAGATAATTTGACTTCTTCTTTTTCTATTTGTATCCCTTTAATTTCCTTTTCTTGCCTGATTGTTCTAGATAGAGTTTCAAGAAATATATTGAATAGGAGTGGGAACAGTGACATCCTGTTCTGTTCAAGATTTTATAGGAAATACTTCCAGCTTTTCTCCATTCAGTATGATGTTGGCCTTGGGTTTGTTGTAGATAGCCTTTACAATTTTGAAGGAAGTTCCTTCTTTGCCTAGTTTTAACATGACTAGGTGCTGGAATTTGTCAAAGGATTTTTTTAATCTATTGAGATGATCATGTGATTTTCCCCCTTGATTCTATTTACGTGATGAATTATATTTATTGATTTGCATATGTTGAACCAAAATTGAATTCCTGGAATGAAACCAACTCAGTCCTGATATACCATCTTCTTAATATGTTTTTAAATGCAGATTGCTAATATTTTATTAAGAAACTTTCTGTGTATGTTCATCAGGAATATTGGTTTTCTTTCCTTGACATGTTTTTATCTGATTTTAGTATCAGGGTGATACTGGCTTCATATCCCCTTTCTATCTCATGGAACAATTTGAGGAAGATTAGCTTTAGTTCTTTTTTAAAGGTCTGGTGTAACTCAGCTGTGAAAGCATCTGATCCCAGGCTCTTTGTTGGGAGGCTTTTTATTAGTGATTTAATCTCGTTGATTGGTATTGATATGTTTAGGTTTCTATATCCTCTTGTTTCAATCTGGGTAAGTCATATGTGTCCAGAAATTTGTCAATCATCTTCTATATTTTTTATTCTATTGGCATATAAGTTTTCAAAATAGTTCCTAATTGTCCTCTGAATTTCAGTAATGTCCATGGTTGATTTATCCTTTTTCATCTCTACTTTTGTTGATTTGGGTCTTTTCCCTTTTTTGGTTAGTTTTTCTAAGGGCTTATCAATCTATTTTATCTTGAACCAGCTCATTGTTTGATTGATTCTTTGTATTATGGTTTGGATATGAGGTATCTCCCCAAAACTCCCATTAATGCAAGTGATATTCAGAGGTGAAACAATTAAATTATTAGAGCTGAAGCCTAATCAGTCTGCCCTAGTATAAATGGACTGACTGGGGATATTGACTAGAGGTGGGTTGGGCATGGCTGAGGAGGTGGGTCACTGGGAGTCTGCCCTGGAAAGATGCACTTTCCCTGTGGCCCCTTTCCCTTTCTGCTTCCTGACCCCACCATGAACTGAATGACTTTCTTCTGCTGGGCCCTTTCCCCATAATGATTCCATTGCCCTAGAGCAATGGAATCAGACTGACACCTCTGAAATCAGGATCCCTAAGTAGAATTTTCTTCCTATAAGTTGTTGGGTATTTTGGTCACAGTGATGCAAAAGCTGACAAAACACTTTGTAATTTTTTTATTCTCAATTTCATTAATTTCAGCTTTAATCTTAATTCTTTCCTGTTTTTCCACTGGTTTGGAAATTAATTTGTTCTTGCTTTTCTAGGACCTTGAGATGTAACCTTAGATAGTAGGGAACTCTCTGTTTTATTTATTTTTCTTTTTTAAATGTAGACATTTAGTGCTATAAGCTTTCCGCTCAGAACTGCCTTCAGAGCTTTTGATATATTGTACCTCTATTCTTGTTTGTTTCTAAAATTTTTAAAATGTCTATCCTGATTTCTTCTCTGAAACATTTCTCATTACAAAGTATATTATTTAATCTCCATGTATAAACATGGTTTCTATTTTTTATTTTTATTACTGATTTCTAATTTTACTTCATTAACTTCTGATAAGATGCAAGGAATTCTCTCTTTCTCTCTCTCTCTCTGTCTCTCTCCTTCTTTTTTGTTAAGACTTGCTTGGTGTCCAAAACATGATCTAATTTGGAGAAGGTTCCATGTGCAATTGAGAAGAAAGTAACTTCAGTTGTTGATGGATGAAATTGTCTGATAGATACATTTGATTGATAGTATTCTTTTTTTTTTTTTTTTTAAGGTCTAAAGATCCTTTACAAAGTTTCGTTCTGGATGACCTATCTATTGGTAAGACAGGTGTGTTGAAATCACCCAGTTACTGTTTTGGAGTCTATCTAGGACTTTACAATGTGTAATGTTTGTTTTATGTATGTAACTGTGCCAACATTAGGGGCATAAATATTTATAATCATTGTATCTTTTTGTGGGGTGGACTCTTACCAGTATAAAGTAATCTTCTTTGTCTCTTCTGATTACTTTTGGCTTGAAGTTTGCTTTTCAAATATGAGAGTGGCTACTCCTGCTTGTCATTTGGTCTCCTTTTGAATGGTATATCAACTTTTCATCTTCAGATTATGTTATGTCTTTGCTTAGAAACTGAGTTTCTTGTAAACAACATATCATTGATTCCTGTTTTCTAATCCACTCTGCCTTTTAATTGGAAAGTCAGGGCCATTTACACTTCATGTTACTATAGAGATGATTATTTCCTGTCATTTTGATCTTTTTTTGGGGAGTGGGGTACTAGGGATTGAACACAGGGGCACTCAGCCATGGAACCACATACCCAGCCCTTTTATTTTATTTTATTAGAGATAGGGTCTCACTGAGTTGCTTAGTGCCTTGTTAAATTGCTGAGGCTGGCTACTCCTATCTCATCTTCCTGAGCCACTGGGATTACAGGTGTATGTATAACAATGCGCCTGGCCCCATTTTGATTTTTTCTAAAGTTTTATTTTGTCTTGACTCTCCTTTTTAAAATTATTCTTCTAGTGGGATTTATTTATTTTCTCTCTTTTAAGTTTGTTTTGTTTTTTTTTCTGCATGAAGTATTTTTCTAAGAATTTCCTATAATGCTGGTTTAAGTCATCATGGAATCTTAGTTTATGCTTATCTTGGAAGTTTTTATTTGGTCTTCAGTTCTTAAGCATAGCTTTGCTGGATAAACTAATCTTGGTTGACAATTATTATCTTTCAGAACTTGGTACATATTATTTCAAGGCCTTCTGGCTTTTATCTGGGCTAAGAGATCAATGGTGATTTGCTTAATTTACCTCTAAATGTAATCTGACATTTTTTTTTTCTTGCAGCTTTTAAAATTCTATTCTTGTTTTGTATGTTAGACATTTTAATTATAATATGTCTCAGAAAGGATCTTTTTGATCTAGTATGTTTAGGGTTCTGAAAACATCCTGTATTTGAATCTCCCTTTCATTCCCAAGGTTTTGAAAATTTTCTGATATTATATCACTGAACAGGTTATGCATTAGTTTATATCTCATTTCCTTTCTTTATATCAATAATATGTAGATTTTGTCTCTTCATGTTGTCTCATATTTCCTGAACATTCTGATCATGGTTTCTTATTGTTGTTTTTGCCGACTAAATTTTCAAGAATTATGTACCTTGTCTTCAAGGCCCGAAAATCCGTCTTCTGCATAATCTCTTAGTGATACTTTCCATTGAACTTCTAATTATTTTTAATAAATTAATCATTTTTTCCTAGGTTATCTGTTTCATTCTTTTAAAAAATATTGATCTCTTTATTGAAATAATCTTTCACTTCCTGTATTTTCTCTTAGTTCAGAAAATGTGCTTTTTTTCTTTCTTTTTTTTTTTTTTGGTACTGGGGATTGAACCCAGGGGCACTGAGCCACATCTGTAGGATTACTGGGGATATAATAGCAGGGGGATGAAACCAGGAAGGAGATAAGTGGTAGCAGTAAATTGCACTTGTTTAACTCTACTATGGGTCCCTAAGTTTCTTACCCCTGATCCTCTTAAGATGATATCACCTGCAAAGTGCTATATAAATATTTACAATAAATAGTATAGGTCATGAAATGAGTATACTTTTTGATTAAATGAATGTGGTTGAAATCATCTGGCAGTGAGGGTTCTAACTCAGGAAGGCCTATCCTCCACTGGGATAAGGCTTGTGTTGACTCTAGTTTAGCTCAGTGGAACTTTTGGCCAAGTGCAACCATTATTGGGCATAAGCCTGGATAACTTGGCCCTCACATGGTTTCATTTCCACTGTCAATATTCTCACCACTCAGCAACTGCCTTTATAGCAGTGTTTTGCACACAGTAGGCACCCATCAAAAACAAATGCTTTTCAACTCTTTTTACATGTTCCACAGTTTAGATTTTTAAAAAATTTATATATAATTTATTTTACTGTAGTCATCACAAACTATATAATGATTGAGTTCCCAAAAACTAGAAACACTAGCTAAAAGGTAATTTTAATACAAAATGAAGAATGAAATAAATATATCAATCCAAGATGAAATAACTTTCAAAATGTTTTCTTTTAATGCAGTAATATAAGCCATTAAAGTTTTAGAAAATCTGGGTGTATAAAAACTTCTCATATGAAATAAAATGATTCATTGTATGTTCTATTGAAACTGATGATGTTAAGAATGTGATACTGCAATTTATTTAGATTATAGAGGCCCTTAATAATAAGAATTTTCTTTATGCATTATGTTCTACAGTTAACACTGTCTTTAATCTTTCGAACATTCTTATACAAATACCTATACATTTAGATATTAATCAGTTTTCTTTTTTAGTTTGTTCTAATTAGTTATACATGGCAGTAGAATGCATTTTGACACACTGTACACAAATGGAGAACAACTTCTCATTCCTTTGGCTATATATGGTGCAGAATCACATGGGTAGTATAATCATAATGTCCTTCTCATTCCACTGTCCATCCTATTCCCACACCTCCTCCCCTCCCCTCACTCCCCTCTGCCCAATCCAAAGTTCCTCTGTTCTTCCCTACCCCCACCCCCATTATGGATCAGCATCTGATTATAGAGAAGAACTTCAGCCTTTGATTTTTTGGGTATGGCATGTTTTATTTAGCATAATATTCTCCAGCTCCATCCATTTACCTGCAAATGCCATAATCTTATTCTTCTTTATATTATTGTGGGATAGACCCCACAATATTCCATTGTGTATATATACCACATTTCTTATCCATTCATCTGTTGAAGGCATCTAGGTTGGTTCCACAGATTAGCTGTTGTGAATTGGGCTGCTATAAACATTGATATGGCTGTGTCACTGTAGTGTATGCTGATTTTAAATTCTTTGGGTATAGACAGAGTAGGATAGCTGGGTTAAATGGTGGCTTTTTGCAAGTTTTCTAAGGAATCTCTATACTACTTTCCATAGTGGTTGTACCAACTTGTAGTCCTGCCAGCAATGTATGAGTGTACTTTTTTCCTGGATCCTCGCCAACACTTATTGTTGCTTGTATTCTTGATAATTGCCATTCTGACTGAACTGAGATGAAATCTTACAGTAGTTTCGGTTTGCATTTTTCTAACTGCTAGAGAGAATGAACATTTTTTTCATGTTTGTTGATCTATTGTATTTCTTATTCTGTGAAGTGTTTGTTCACTTTATTAGCCCATTTATTGATTGGGTTATTTTAGACTTTTAATTTATATGGTTTTTCTTATTCCTGCTTGGTGAGGCATTCCTACACTTTTTTTACATTTTTTTTTTTTTAGGAAGAGAATCTCATATCCTTGATAAGCAAAATCAGTCTTAATTAAATAGTGACCAGTAGAACTGCAGTTCTATTCTTTTATAAATACAGCTAATAATAACAGTGCTATAATATATACATTAAAATGCTTTAAAGTGAGATGTAATAGGATAATTTTAATCTGCAATTCTAACTTTTAAAAAATAGATTTTAGGCATACATAATAAAATTCCTAAATATTTAAGTGATATATAGTTCTTTCAGTCCATTCTTGTCTCCCAGATGCCTAGTTCCTTTCCCCAGAGGCAATCATTGCTCTCATTTCCTTGTGTATCTTGTTCAGGTAAACTGTGTATTCCACTTATGTCTAATGTTTATTTCAATTACTTATTTATTTTAGACGACTCCAGAATTGATGATAAAAGCATGCACCTTTTATACTGGACATTTAGTAAAGACCTATTTTGGGTAAGAATGTGATTTTTCTGATAAGAATCTGATTTTTATATACTATTTCTTTTTGTGTTTTTATTCATGATATTCTCCACATAAAGAAAAACTCACTCTTAGCCAGTTGTGCTGATTTTTTCTATTTAAGCATGTTTCTACCATTTCATTTTTAAACAATTTTTTAAGATTGTAGATGGACCCAGTACCTTTGTTTTATTTATTTATTTTTATGTGGTGCTGAGGATCAAACCCAGTGCCTCACACATGCTAGGCATGTGTTGTACCACTGAGCCACAACCCCAGCCCTACCATTTTATGTTATATTTTTAAAAAATATTTAATCAGAATGTATTTGGTTAAAATATATTTTTTACTTCTTTGAGATATAACTTTTGTATTTTATGTTTTTCTTTTTCTTTAATAAAACTTATAAACAGATAGTACAGGTCCACAATTCTCTTATCTGAAATCCTTGGGGACAGATATGTTTTGGAATTTGGATCCCCCTTTTTTGTTTTTAATTTTTAAATTTGTTCTAATTAGTTATATATGACAGTAGAATGCATTTTGACACATTGTACACAAATGGAGCACAACTTCTCCTTCCTCTGGCTGAATATGGTTGCCGAGTTGCACAGGTACTATAATCATACATGTATATAGGGTAATAATGTCTGTCTCATTCCACTGCCCCCTTTTTTCTTAAATCATCATTATGACAATTATTTTGGGAAATTGAAGTTATCCTAACATGACATTATTCCATGATTTCTTTATCTTATCCCAAAAGAAATAAGGCTGCCATATAACATCTGTAATCCTCTGTAATCATTAAAAATTCTTCAGGTCACCCAAATGTATAGAATTTTCTTTCTATGCTGTGATTTTGAGGAGAATAAAGGAAGTGTTAGTTCTTGTTCCATTTAACGTATTTACTAACGGGTTGCTATGACATCAAAATGTTATTTTTCTGTGTTTCTGCCTGCAGGACTTGGAAAGAAATAGCAATGCCTCATATAAACGTAGAGGATACCCTAGCTGAAAAAATGGAAAAAGCAATAATTTATTGTGATTCTAAACTTAAAAAATTTTTATTTCATCAATGGTACTCTTATACAAAAAATCAAAAAGCAAAATTTCAAGGTAAATCCTTACATGATAACAATAGTTTTTTTTTTTTTTAAATTTACTTATTCAGAGAATCAGTAAACTTACAGTTTAGCATGGTTTGTATTATTGTCATAAAATTAAGGTAGAGCCATTAATTCAGAATACTTAGTGACATTTTGTTTAAAGATTTTATTACAATAGAAAAGAGGCATATTTAAAATTAAATCCTGTGTATTGGTGTATGAATATATAAATATAAATAGGGATTTATTATCTTTTTACATAGTAAAGAACTGGTATGTTATAGGTGGATATCAAAGTTGACTACTTTTATGGAGACCTATATATTCTTTACAAATATTTAATTTAATTTATATATGAGAAAGCTTAAAGAAAAATCATTTCTCTTAATTAAGAGTAGTGGTAGCCAGGCATGGTATTGCCTGTATCCCCACTCCTGCAATCCCAGCGGCTAGAGAGGCTGAGACAGGAGGATCATGAGTTCAAAGCCAGCCTCAGGAAAAGTGAGGTGCTAAGCAACTCAGTTAAGACCTGTTTTTAAATATAAAAAATAGGGCCGAGGATGTGGCTCAGTGGTTGAGTGCCCCTGAGTTCAATCCCTGGTTCCACTCCTGCCCGCCGCCCCCCCACCCCCCACACCAGTAGGGGTAAAGAATTCTAGCCTTTTGCTGGGATGTTGTTGCTGCTCTCTAGTACTGACTCATATATGACTGTGCAAATCACAAAATCATTTCCTTTTGTGTTGTCTGTACCTCTCAGAGTGGATCCCCTGAAGGTTTTAACATAAATGTGATGAAGGATCTAGTTAATTGGCTAACTAGAATTTCACAGGGCTGTAATGGTAGGTGGTAACTATCTTCAAAATTCCTATCTTGGAGGAATTGTGAGCTCTGTAGTAAAAGCAATTTAATTTGTACATGAGAATGGGGATGGCCTCTATCATTTTTTTTTCCTCTTTCCACTTCTAGGCTACTTCTTCTATGTCTCAACACCTCTCCCTACTCTTGTGATGGTTTTTTGCTCCTGGTTTATGTTTCTCTTTTCACTTTTCTTTCCCTTTCTCAGGCTTTCTGTCACTGCTGCATCTTCCTTCTATTGTTCTAAATCTCTCTCTTGTCTATTTTGCCTTTTGTACCTTTCACCTCCCAATCTCTTAAAAACATCCCAGTTACAATCACATTGTGGCCCTTCAGGATGTTATTCTTCCTGCCCTATCCTTAGTTCATATACCTTGATCATGAAAAAAGTTAAAATCTTGTTTGAGAATTATCAGGAATCCCAAACAATAAGCCCAAGTTATGATTCTCAAAATGGTAGCTTTAAAATGGACAAAAAGGGGCTGGGGTAGCGTGCTCGCCTAGCATGTGTGAGGCACTGGGTTTGATTCTCAGTACCACATAAGAATAAGAAATAAAGATATTGTGTCTACCTAAAACTAAAAAATAAATATTTAAAAAAAATAAAATGGACAAAAAAATAAAATAATAATTATTAAAGTATTTAAAAATTTTTCTAGTTGTCGATGGACACAATATTTATGTGGTGCTGAGAACCAAACCCACTGCCTTTCATGTACTAAGCAAGTGCTGTACCTCTCTACCACTGAGCTACAAGCCCAGCCCCAATATTTAAGTATTTTATGGTACATTTATATAATGTATAATAAAGCCTTGACGTTCTGAAATATTATAAGCTGATGTAATTTAGAAGCTATATAAATAATATAATATATTGGTATATAAATAAGTTTCTGATAAAACAATATAATAATTTCTCACTAAATTTTTTTATTTTGTACTTGTTATAACTTAAAGGGTAAAAACTAAAATCAACCTAAGTATTTGAATGTCTGGAACTGTATTTTGGTGGAAAGCAATTCAAACAAAAGGCATTGAAGTTAAAATGAATGGAAAAACTTATTGTCTTAAATAATTGATTTTCAAGCCATCATTTTATGTGCCCATTTAAAAGTGTTGAAATTTCTAATTATTCTTTTTAAAATATATATGTTTTTAGTTGCAGATGAACATAATACTTTTATTTTATTTATTTTAATGGTACTGAGGATCGAACCCAGTGCCTCACACTAGGCAAGCACTCTACCACTGAGCCACAACCCTGTCCCAGATAATTATTCTTGAAAAGATTACTGAAGTAACATGGTAGAGAGATCTGATTTTGTTTGTTCCTCTGTTTGGGAGCTGAACTTAAAATTGTGTTGTGTGATTCAGCTCTCCATACTGAACCACAACACTTTAAGCAGAATGAAAAGAGTGGTCCTGTAGATGATTAATTAGGTGAACTGAACAGATATGCAATGATAAAAGCTTATTCATTTCTGAGTTAGATTAGCTCAATTTGAGAACTATTAATTAGCCAAACTAGATGAGTTTTAGGCTTTCTGAAGAGGTTAAATCTGAGAACAAAATTACAGTGTGGATAGTGACTACATGGTGACTCTGGAGGCTGAGGCAGGAGGATTACAAATTTGAGAACAGGCTCAGCTATTTAGCGAAGCTGTAGGTAACTTAGTGAGATTCTGTCTCAAAATAAAAAATAAATAATACTGGGGATGTAGCTTAGTGGTAAAGCACTTTTGGTTCAATCTCCAGTACAACCAATCAATCAATCAATAAAATAAAATGAAATAAAAATAAAATTCTAACTGTGATTTTGAAAACTGGTAAACAAATTTAAAAATTTAGTTTTTGAGTGTCAGAAGTAGTCATGTAAAATCTAGATATCAGCTTTTTTTGAAAAGAAAAAACAAAATCCAAAACAAAAACCAAACCAAATATTATAAAAACAAAACCAAAACTAGGCCTTTACTCCTGTGAAAAAAAATAGTTGGCTGCAATTTAGATTACAAACAGGAATATAAATGCAGTCTTCTGAGGGCAGTATCTCCAGGCTTGCTGCTGTTGTCCTCCTTCCTGGCCCTTTTGGACTTTGGATCCCTGGTTAACATGTATAAAGCAATCCATTTAATCAAATAATTATAGCATATAACAAATTAGAAAACATTGGGTCTGAATACTGCCTCATGATTGCATTTCTTATGAATAAGTTTTAGAAGTTCTGGTTTATAAGAAATAGATTTGTTTTAAAAGAAATGATACATAGCTTCACATTTCTATACATATCTTCACATTTCTAAGGGCAAAGGTGAAGTTTACAGGTTCTTAAGGTCTCGGGAGCACTTTTTAATCCTTTCAAAGTAATTAATTTTGGGTGTCATTAAAATCAGGAAAAAACATCTGATGCAACATTGGTTCATATTGTAAGCATGACAGAATATTGAATCATTTGGGTTTTTTTGAAACAGCTTTAATTATATAGGGACTTTATTAATTTTTTTCAGGTGCAATATTACGGATACAAAAGATCTTCCAAGATCACAGACAAAGGAATTTCATTGCAAAATGGCGGGCTATTGTAAGAATTAGAAATAAAATCAGAGAAGAGGAGTTGGTATGGTATATTGAAAACTTAATTTTTTAAAGAATCTGATTTAGTTATAGTATATTGCCTCAGATAATAATGCTATATGTAGAAAATATTAAAATCCTTCATATTTTGTACTTTGCTGGTATTCTTGCTCTTTTATAATATGGTAATTTAAATTCCACTTCAGTTATTCAAAGTATTTGTTTTTACTCTTCTATTTTTTATATTCTGTTTTTAAATTTTTAAGTTCATTATCATCATATCCCAAATATTTCTGATTTTTTTGTTTAATTTGAACTATGAAAATCAAGAAACAATCTTTTAATATTTTGTTTATATTTATTGATAAAGAAACTAAGTAAATATGTAGATAGGTAGATGTCTGAAGTGGAAGAGAAACTAATATGATTTAGAGAAATAAATGATGAAGTTGAATCAATCTATTCCTTCTCTAGATAAGATTAAATTGCTATTTATTTATACTTTTTCAACATTCAATTTAATAAATCAGAACCTTAACATTAAATGATTTCTTAAATTACTAAATTGGCAAGTTTAAAGAATCACTCTTAACTGGAACACCTACTGGGAACTGAAATAGAGGGCTCAGCATCTCTAAGCATAAAAACACCCTAGTTGGCTTAAGTTATCATTATATCATTACTTAAATTTTTTAAAGAATGTTCAGAGTAACTACTAGCATCAGGCTGGAATTTTTTGTAGTTATATTATTTAGTAGGCAATATTTTATTCATATTCTTTGAAGTACTAAGTTAAGATAAAGAGGAAAAAGAGGATTAAATCAAATCTCCCTCTTTTGTGGTTGTCCCTTGGAGGGCATGAGCAATGCCCCTATTCACACAAAAGTGGTTCAGATGTTAAATTGACAATACCACACAGGAATAGCATATGAGATCTTTTTTTTTTTAACTCATGTATGCTTGAAACAGCTCTAAAGTCTGTGGAGGATGTTGAAAAGCTAAAGCACAGTTCTGGCTCTTTAGCATTTATAATTTATGGGTATTAGGCTGTCATTCTTGTAGGCTGACCTCTAACCTTTGCCTTTTGTGGATACCTATGGGTACCATTTTGTGTCTGCTCATTCAGTGCTTTCTACCACTTTGTGTATTAATCTAGTGTTTTGATCACTGTCTTCTATGCCTGATCACTAATTATCTTGTGGCAAAGTAGGTAACTGTATCTGACCAGTCAGCCTCTGTTTTTTAAATATCCTTCCTTAAGCTGAATGTCCCTGAGAGCAGGCAGTATTCTCACAATCTTCCCTATACACCAAGCATAATGTTTTGCACACTCTAGTTGATATATAGAGTACATATCATATGAAGAGTAATTTAATATTATTCTTAATATATATGTGTATTACATAGTTAATTGAGTGTTTAGAGAAGAAATTTTCTTCTAGTTATATAATTTCTTGGCAAACAGTCATTCTATATTCAAGTAGAGTGAGGATGACAGGTATGTGGTCCGAGCAGAGGCAGGGAACATCTGTGTGTGTTGGCTCTCCAATTGTGTGCTTTTCCTTAGACTCTAATTGATAAATACATTTATTTATTTATTTATTTATTTATTTATTTATTTATTTATTTATTTATTTATTTATTTATATTCTCTCTCTATATATTAATTACATGGAAATTGCATGTGTATGGGTGTGAAATGCTAGTTTATCCTTAGCATTTTATATTTATTACACATTTTTCAGGAATGTATCAGAGTAATAATGTAGACTTCCTGAAATGATAAATCAGGCAAATCTCCAAATAATTTCCTTCTGACTCCCCCTCCTTTTATTTTTAAATTTTTATTTATTTTTGCTATTTCTCTGCTAAACACCTCCCTTCCATGCCCTTTTATTACCAGCACCTTCACTTTGTGGGCTTCAGTTTCTTCATCGATAAAAGAGGAGGCTAGATTCAAACTTTTTTCAATGGATTGAGAATTTTTCTTTTATTAGTGCATTATAGTTATACATAATAGTTGGGTTCATTTTGACAAAATCATACATGCCTGGAATTTGATTTATTCCATTTCAGACCCTAGTATACCTCTCTTTCGCTCCTCTCTTCCTTCCCTCTATTCTCCTTCCTCTACTGTAGACCAGATCTTTAAGGTGGCTGCCTGTGCCAATGTTGTATAACAGCTAAGACAAATGATCTGTAATGTAAGCTTTGGTGGTTCAGGGAGTATTAAACATGCATATAGAAAATTTTAATTTATGTAATAACAAGGATAATAAATAATGTTAGGTTGGTGCTATTGTTATGTTAAGCACTGTGCTATCGTCTTATTTGATCTCTATTTCAAATCCATGGAATTTGTTAATTATTTTCATTGCAGATATCAAAACATGAATCTGAGCTGAAAAACTGGAAAAAAAGGTTAAAAATGAAATCTTCTGAAGAATTTGCTTCTCTTGAACCAAGTTTCTCTGAAGCTGTTTTCAAGAGTAAGTCTATGGAATTTGATATTTCACAGTTACCCGAAAATGCAGTATTACAGGTTTGTATGAATTAATTATATACTATATAATATTACCATTTTTGTATATCTTGGGAATTAGGATGATTGTATTTTTGACCATTATTCTCTCTTTTTACAAATTACCAGCTCATATTTTGTCTTTTAGTAAAAATTTCTATAAATTTCATACTGATTTGTAATAGCTCTTTTTTTTAAAGACTGATTCTGTCATCAGTTTAATAGGATATTCATTCTATAAGGCTGCATTTGTGAAGTATATATTTAAAAATACCAACAGTTTTTGTAATAGCTCGTTATATATTGATAATCATATCCCTTTGTCTGGAATCTATTTAGAGATTATTTTCCCCAAACTTGAAGCTTTCATTTTCCTGTGGAGTCCTTGATAACAAAATTTAAAGTTTTAGTGACTCTCACCCTATGATTTCTCTTTATGTCATATTAATATGACAGTATTAGTATGTCATTCTTGATTTTCTAAGCTGTATCACATTTCTTCTTACATTTGTGAAGCTGTTCTTTTTTTTCCTATAAACTCCTATGCCTTGACTGATAATGTTTCTTTGTTTATTGCTGCCCTAGGGTTTATATTATGTATTTTTAAGATATCACAGATTACTTTCAAAGTATTTATGCCACATTATTATAATGTAGGACTTTAACAACAGTGTGCTTTTAGTTATTATTGTCATATATTTTGTTTCTACATATTTATAAACTTCACAATATAATTTATTATATTTGTTTTAAATAGTCAGTTGTATTTTATCCAGCACAATTAAAAACAAATTTTTAACAATCTCAGACTTGCAGAAAAGTTACAAGTATGTTACAAAAAATTTTTTTTCTAAAATTTTGAGAATGAGTTTCTGACATACTATGTCACAACACTGGAATATTATTGATATATTTCCTATAAACATGTTTTTCTCTTAAAGTCAATCATCAAAATCCTTAGACCTAATTCAGGGTTCCTCAGTTATTCCAATGATGATCTAGCAAAAGGGTCTAGCTCAGGACACATGTTGCAGTTGGTTGTCAGGTCTCCTCCGTTTCCTTCAGTCTGGAACAGGTTCTCAGTCTTTCGTTAATTTTCATCACCTTGACATGAAGAAATTAGGCAAGTTTTATGGTGAATTCTCTGAATTTGGGTGTGTTTTTAATACTTCTGCATGAGTTGATTTACCTTAGGCATTTTTACTGGAGCACACAGACATGATCATGTTTTCTTCTTCTCAGTGTATCCTCTCAGTGACTCAGGATTTAGATTTGGGTAGATGTCTTCTTGGGATATAACCTGCTTTGGGCTTCAGTAACCCACAATGAACCACATTTCCTTAGTTTGCCTTCCTTTTCCAATTTGGGTTCCAACTTTTCATTTGGGGATATTCCTCCTTGAGAACAACCTTCTAACACTTCTTGGGCTCCAGAACTCTGTGCCAGGCTGCTCCATTGAGGGGATACTGCCCTTTCCACACTCAATTAATTGGATGTCCTGCTCTGGGCCTCCTGGGCTCCTTCTGTACCCCTCACCTTGCATGGATGCTTCCTCTGCTTGGCTCCACTTAGTGGCTTTAGGACTGGGCTGAAGGGAATAGAGAGAGAAAAGTGTTCAGTTATCTTTCAAAGAAAGTAAAACCCCAGAAAAAAGTAGTTTATATTTTCCCACAAATTGGCTATTTTTTGTTGCTCTTTTTGTTTAGATCTGAGTCTTCATCTGGAGCTATTTCCCTTCAGCATGATGAAATTCTTAATATTTCTTGAAATACAGGTCTACTCCTGCTGAATTTTCTCAGCTTTTATTTCTCTGAAAAAGTCTTCTTTCTTAAAGGTATTTTCACTAGATATAGAATCCTAGGCTGGCTAGTTTTTCATTTTTGAATACTATTCATTCTTTTCAAGATGTGATTCCATTATCTTTTGCCTTGAATTATTAGGTGTTTTCTCTCCCTTCTTTTCTTTTCTGTCTTTTTCTTTTTGTGCCTGGGGATTGAACTCAGAGCTTCACACGTGGGAGGCAAGCACTTTACTGTTGTGCTACATTCTGGCCCTGCCTTGCATTGTTTCAGGTAAGTCAGTGACTGGATATTCTTTCCCCTTTTGTATATAATGTGCCTTTTGTCCTTGTTGCTTTTAAGATTTTTTTGATTTTTCCCTAATTTGATTTTGATATGCTTTGGTATAGTTTTCTCTGTGTTTGTCCTTTTTGATCTGTGGGTGTATATATTTTAGCAAACTTGGAAATTTTTCAGCCATTATTTTTTTTAACTACTTTGGTCTCCTTCTTCTTTTCAAGCATATCTATTAGATAACTTGTTGCCCCAAAGTTCATTGATTTTCTGTTCATTTTTTTCTTTCTGTGCTTCATTTTGATATATTTTCTTTCTGTGCTCCATTATTAATATTTCTTCAGTAATTTTTTAAAGATTTTGTTTTAATTAGTTATACATGACAGTAGAATGCGTTTATGCACTTTGATACATCCTACATAGATGGGACATAATTTCTCTTTTTTCTGAGTATACATGTAGTCACATATATACATACAGTAATAATGTCTGTGTCATTCTACTATCTTTCCTATCCCCACATCCCCTCTCCTTCCCTCCCATCACTTCCCTCTATCTAATCTAAGGTAACACTATTCTTCCCTAGTGCCTCCTGCCTTATTGTGAATTAGCATCCGCATATTAGAGAAAACATTCAGCATTTGGTTTTGTGGGATTGGCTTATTTTGCTTAGCATGATATTCTCCAACTCCAGCCATTTACTGGCAAATGCCATAATTTTACTCTTCTTTAAAGCTGAGTAATATTCCATTGAGTATATATACCACATTTTCTTTATCTACTCATCTATTGAGTGACACCTGAGTTGGTTCCATAGTCTAGCTATTGTGAATTGAGCTTCTGTAAACATTGATGCGTCACTATCGTATGCTGATTTTAAGTCCTTTGGGTATAAACCAAGGAGTGAGATAGCTGGGTCAAATGGTGGTTCCATTCCCAATTTTCTGAGGAATTTCCATACTGCTTTCCATAGTGGTTGCACCAATTTGCAGTCCCACCAGCAATGCATAAGTGTACCTTTTTTACCATATCTTCGCCAACATTTATTGTTGCCTGTATTCTTGATGATTGCCATTCTGACAGGAGTGAGATGAAATCTTAGAGTATTTGTATTTCTCTAATTACTAGAGATGTTAAACATTTTTTTCATATATTTGTTGATCAATTGTATTTCTTCTTCTATGAAGTGCCTGTTCAGTTCCTTGGCCCATTTATTGATTGGGTTATTTGTGGGGTTTTTTTTTTTTTTTGGTGTTAAGATTTTTAAGTGCTTTATATATCCTAGAGATTAGTGCTCTATCTGATGTGTTTGTGGTAAAGATTTGCTTCCATTCTGTAAGCTCTCTATTCACCTCACTGATTGTTTCTTTTCCTGAGAAACTTTTTAGTTTGAATCCATCCTGTTTATTGATTCATGGTTTTAATTCTTGCATGATAGGAGTCTTATTAAGGACGTCAGATCCTAAGCCAACTTGGTGAAGATTTGGGTCTATTTTTTCTTCTATTAGGAGCAGGGTCTCTGTTCTAGTACCGAAGTCTTTGATCCACTTTGAGTTGATTTTTGTGCAGGGTGAGAGATAGAGGTTTAATTTTATTTTGCTACATATGGATTTCCAGTTTTGCCAGCACCATTTGTTGAATAGGCTATCTTTTCTCCAGTGAATGTTTTTGGCATTTTGTCTGGTATGACATAACCATATTTTGTGAGTTTGTCTCTGTGTCCTCTATTCTGTATCATTGGTCTACAAGTCTATTTTGGTGCCAATATTATGCTGTTTTTATTACTATAGCTCTGTACTATAGTTTAAGGTCTTGTACTGTGATGCCTCCTGCTTTACTTTTCTTGCTAAGGATTGCTTTAGCTATTCTGGGTCTCATTTTTCCAAATAAATTTCATGATTGCCTTTTCTATTTCTGTGAAGAATGTCATTGGGATTTTAATAGGAGTTGCATTAAATATGTCTAATGCTTTTAGTAGTATGGCCATTTTGATAATATTAATTCTTCCTATCCAGGAACATGGGAGATCTTTCCATCTTCTGAGGTTTCTTCAATTTCTTTCTTTAGTGTGCTGTAGTTTTCATTGTAGAGGTCTTTCGCATCTATTGTTAGATTGATTCCCAGGTATTTTTTTTTGAGGCTATTGTGAATGGAGTAGTTTTCCTAATTTCTCTTTCAGTGGATTCATCACTGATGTATAGGAATGTGTTTGATTTATGGGTGTTGATTTTATATCCTGCAACTTTGCTGAATTCATTTATTAGTTCTAGAAGTTTTCTGGTGGAATTTTTTGGATCTTTTAGATATAAAATCATGTCATTAGCAAATAGTGATAGTTTGAGTTCTTCTTTACCTATATGTATCCCTTTAATTTCTTTCTTTCTTTCTTTCTTTCTTTCTTTCTTTCTTTCTTTCTTTCTTTTAGTCTAATTGCTCTGGCTAGAGTTTCAAGGATGATGTTGAATAGAGGGGATAAAAGAGGACATCTTTGTCTTGTTCCAGTTTTTAGCAGAAATGCTTTCAATTTTTCTCCATTTAGAATGATGCTGGCCTTGGGTTTAGCATATATAGCTTTTACAATGTTGAAATATGTTCCTACTATCCCTAGTTTTTCTAATGTTTTGAACATGAAGATGTCCTGCATCTATTGAGATGATCATATGATTCTTGTTTTTAAGTCTATTAATATGATGAATTATGTTTATTGATTTACATATGTTGAACTAACTCTGCATCTCTGGGATGAATCCCACTTGATTGTGGTGCACTGTCTTTTTAATATTTTTTTGTATGTGATTTTCCAGAATTTTACTGAGAATTTTTGCATCTATGTTCATCAGGGATATTGGTCTGAAGTTTTCTTTCCTTGATGTGTCTTTGTCTGGTTTTGGTATCAGGGTGATATAAGCCTCATAGAATGAGTTTGAAAGAGTTCCCTCCTTTTCTATTTCATGGAATACTTTGAGGAGTAGTGGTGTTAATTTTTCTTTGAAAGTCTTGTAGAACTTGGTTGAGAATCCATCTGGTCCTGGGCTTTTCTTGGTTGGTAGGCTTTTGATGGCGTTTTCTATTTTGTTGTTTGAAATTGTGCATTTAAATCATGTATGACCTCCTTATTCAATTCGGGTAGGTCATATGTCTCTAGAAATTTGTCGATGTCTTCAATATTTTCTATTTTAATAGAGCATAAATTTTCAAAAATAGTTTCTGTATTTCAGATGTGTCTGTTGTGATATTTCCTTCTTCATTTTGTATTTTAGTAATTTTAGTTTTCTCTCTTTTTCTCTTCATTAGCATGATTAGGAGTTTATCTATTTTATTTTTTCAAAGAACTACCTTTTTGTTTTGTCAATTTTTTCAATTGTTTCTTTTGTTTCAATTTCATTAATTTCAGCTCTGATTTTAATTATTTCCTGTCTTCTACTGCTTTTGATGTTGATTCGTTCTTCTTTTTCTAGGGCTTTGAGATTTAGTGTTAGATCATTTATTTGTTGACTTTTTATTCTTTTAGTGAATGCACTCAATGCAATAAACTTTCCCCTTAGTATTGCCTTCATAGTGTCCCAGAGATTTTGATATGTTGTATCAGTGTTCTCATTGACCTCTAAAATTTTTTTTATTTCCTCCTTCTCCACTATCCATTTGTCATTCAATTGTTTATTACATAATCTCCATTTGTTATAGTAGCTTCTATTTTTTATTTTATCATTGATTTATAATTTCATTCCATTGTGATCTGATAGAATGCAGGGTTTTAAATTTTTTTTTTAATTTACTAAGATTGCTTGGTGGCATAAGATATGGTCTATTTTAGAGAAGGAGCATGTGCTGCTGAGAAGAGTGTATATTTGCTTGTTGATGGATGAAATATTCTATATATGTCTGTTAAGTCTAAATTATTGATTGTATTATTAAGTTGTATAGTTTCCTTATTTAGTTTTTGTTTGGAAGATCTGTCCAGTAGTGAGAGAGGTGTGTTAAAGTCACTCAGTATTATTGTATTGTGGTCTATTTGACTCTTGAAATGAGAAGAGTGTTTTTTTTTTTTTTTGATGTACATAGATGCTCCATTGTTTGGGGCATAAATATTTACAATTGTTATGTACTGTATATATATATATCTCTTAAGAAGTATGAAATGTCCTTCTTTGTCTCTCCTGATTAACTTTGGTTTGAAGTCTACTTTATCTGAAATGAGAATGGAAACCCCGTCCTTTCACCTTCAGCCTGTGGATGTCTTTGCTCATGAGGTGAGGCTCTTGAAGACAGCATATGGTTGGGTCTTGCTTTTAAATTCAATCTGTCAGTCTGTCTTTTGATTGATGAGCTCAGGCCATTAACATTCAAGGTTATTATTGAGATATGATTAGTATCCCCTGTCATTCTGATTTATTTCTGGTTTCTGATTTGTCTTAGTTTCTCATTTGGTTGAATGTCACTTTAGTCTAGATCCTCCCTTTGCTGGTTTTCACTTTTTTTTTTTCACTTCATCCTCATGGAATATTTTAATGAGAATGCTCTATAGTATAGGCTTTCTAGTTGTAAATTCTTTTAATTTTTCTTTATCCTGGAATGTTTTAATTTCATCTTCAAATCTGAAACTTAATTGGCTGGATATAAAATTCTTGGTTGGCATCCATTTTTTTTTTCAGAGCTTGAAATATATTATTCCAGGACCTCCTAGCTTTGAGGGTCTGGGCTGAGAAATCAGTTGAGATCCGAATTGGTGTTCCCCTGTATGTAATTTGATTTTTTTCTCTCTTTAATATTTTATCTTTATTCTCAGTGTTAGTCATTCTCATTATAATGTGTCTTGGTGTGGGTCTGCTGTAATTTTGTACACTTGGGGTTTTGTAAGTCTCTTTTATTTGATTTTTTCCATTCCGTTCTTTAGGTTTGGGAAATTTTCTGCTATTATCATTGAAAAGATTGTGCATTTCTATTCCAATAACTCTGAAATTTAATTTGGTCTTTTCATGTTATCCCATAATTCTTGGGTGTTCTCTTCATGGTTTCTTACCATCTTCTCCACGTGTTCTACTTTCAAGGTTATATATTTTGTCTTTATTGTCTGAGGTTCTGTCTTCCAAGTGGTTTAATCTGTTGGTGATACTTTCTATTGAATTTATAATTTGGTTTACTGATTCTTTCATTTTGAGGATTTTTGCTTGTTTTTTTTTCTTTCATAATCTCTAACTCTTTATTGAAGTGGTCTTTCACTTTCTGTATTTTTTCTTTGATTTCACTCCTATACTATCCTTTACTTTACATATCAATTTAACTATATACAATCTGAACTCCTTCTTGGACATTTCTTCTACTGTGTTATCAGTGGCTTCTGTTGTTGAAGCATCTTGGTTTGTTTGGGATTCTTTTTCCCTTGTTTTTTTCATGTTGTTAGTATTTTTTCCTCATCTAAAAGTATGCATCTAAGACATCCTGTAGACCTATAGTGTCCCTGAAGGTTTCCAGTGTGGTTGTGCAAGCCTGTAATCCCAGCAGCTCAAGAGTCTGAGACAGGAAGATCGTGAGTTCAAAGCCAGACTCAGCAATGGTGAGGCACTAAGCAAGCCAGTGAGACCCTATCTCTAAATATAATATGAAATAGGGCTAGGGATGTGGCTCACTGATCAAGTGCCCCTGAGTTCAATCCCAAATACAAAAAAATAAAATAAAATAAAACAAAGAACTGGGAATATAACTCAATGGGCTCAATCTCCAGTGCCAAAAATCAACCAACCAACCAAACAGCATTTAATTTGGTAACTTCTCTGGCTAACTAATCCTCAGGGACTTGAGTGGAAAAAAAAAAACATAAAAATATTATATGAATCAGGTCATAACTTTACAATTTAAGTGTTAGTTTTAAAAATAAATTTAGATTTATACATACAAATCACCTAATGTTTTGAAGGAATAATTGAAAATGGCAATTTGGAAATACAATTTGAACTTACTTGGAAAACACATGTGAACTGTAGACTTGCTTCTTAGGTCCAGTTACATCAACTCATGAAAACAAGTCCATTTCTGTTTTGCAACCGTTTTCTTTAGCATCATTTACCCCTTAGGGAATCCAGCTTCATTAGCAGATGGTGGGACTCATGTACTATCATCAAACTTCCGGCCAAACTCAGAGCTAGTAGGAGGGTTGCCAAAGACCATTTTTCAGGAAAATACAAGTTGTTTTTTTTTTAGTCCTTCTGTGTAGTTTGGCCCACAATACAGAGAAAAGCCTTATGTTGGTGAATTTGGAAAGTCTAAATGATGTAGTTAAGTAATGCAGTTGTCTTGAAGTGTAAAATTTTTTGATTAGTTTCATAATGTAAATGCTGCCTTGTGGTCATCTTTCATTTCAAACTACTGACTTTTTATTAGTTTGTAAAAGATGTAAAGCATGTGGACTTGCAAACAGTTATAAAATCACCTTCAGATTTTACAGTGCTGTTGTCTCATTTTCTCACTTGAGGTATAAAACCTGGATAGCTATTAAAACTATTACCATGCTGTAGAAGAACCAGATGGTTCAGGCTTGTTTGATTAAATTGCTTGTAATTGTAAAACAAAGAGTTTTCTCAGTGACTTCTTAAATCCATGCTTTGATAACCTCAGGGGTCAGTCTGACCTTATTTTACCAAAGCAGAGTGGTTCCAGGTTTCATAACTATGTACTGCATGAACATCAGATAAGGGAAATTTCCAAAACCATCATGCTCTATCAAGGAGCTGTGTGTGTTGGCTTGATTTGTTATGTGGGTGAAAAGTAGACGAAGCAAAACACATAAAATTGCTTTAGAAATGGTTTATTTTTGGTAGAAGTTATTCTACTCCTAACCTCCTAGCTTTCATCACTCCAATCTTAATAATTCTTTTTTTGTTGTTGTCGTTCTTTTTAGGTATACATGACAGTGGACATATTATACCAAAAGCTGAATGTTCCAATAGGTGGAAACATGTACTTTTTTGACAGAGATTTATTTCCCAGGAGTACTCCTTGAAAATGTTCTCTATTCTCTCTCCCACCATCCACAAAAATTAATTAAAAAAATAACTATGGGTGAATGGCAGAAAGATCAATGGAGGGAAGGGAAAGGAGAAGTGCTGGGGTCTGAATTAGAAGAAGATATATTCCATGCTTGTATAATTATGTCAAAATGGATTCTACTGTCATGAATAACTAAAAAGAACCAACGTCAACAACAACAAAATATCAAAATAGAACAAAAGAAAAAAGTGTTATTTATTCACTATTTTTGTAGACTAAGCATATCTTGAATTAAAGTCTTCCCCCTTCCCATTGTTTGTTAGTTCCAGGAAATGATTAGAGCAACTTTGGTTTTATTCAGTCAAGAGAAGATTAGGACTATTCTTCAGTGATACTGTGTTTTAGTACCTGGCACACTGTATTCTCTTCAGGGCACTGAGAGCTGCCCTTCAATTTGTCACACACCGGAGAATATGGAATATACAGTGATATATAAAATTAAACATTAAATGGGTGCTAGTGATCCCATGAGAAAACATTTGTTGACAGGAGAAACTGATAAATATCTCTTTGATTACCAAAATTATTTTAAAACTTTTTTTTCCTGGCTATTGTTTAGGGAAGAGCCCATCATGAAGCAGGCACACTGTGATTCCTTGCAGATTAGGATCAAGTTCATCATGATGTCCCCTTATTTCAATTTCATTACCAAGAATAGGCTGCAATCCTATATTGCTGTTACATTTTTCTAGAAAGGAAACATTCCTTGAAATTGTTTCTGTAATTCCTCCAAATATTTTCTTAGATCAATATTTCATTCTGAAATGTTACTGTCATCTAGTGGTATTAAAATGTATTGTAGACATAAGTTTCTTAGGAGATACAATAAATTAACTTATAAATTAAATCCTATGTTAGCATTTGTGTGTTCGTGCCTATGTGTACACATGGTCATTTTTAATTCCTGTAATAGGAGAGTGACCTAAATTTGAAGCTGGAAGTTATGAGTTTTAGGTCAGATTTTTCAATAGTATCTATTGAAATTTGAACAAGTCATTTAACCTAACTCTCAGTGGATTGGAAATAATAAAGGTCATCATGATAAGAAAACACGACTGAGGGAGAAGTGTTTTTCTTACCACCCTCCCCGCTTTTTTGGAGAGGCAGGATGATAAATTCAGTTTTAATTAAATTTAAAATATACAAGCAAATTATATGTTATTAATAATATCTTGCTTTACCTTTTATGTTTGTTTTCATAAAGTTCAAGTTTTATATCATATTTTTATTTTATTTGTTCTTTTTAGATACACATGACAGTAGAGTGTGTTCTGACATATTGTACATACATGGAGTATAACTTATTCTAATTAGGATCTCATTCTTGTTGTACATGAATGATGTGGAGTGACCCTGGTTATGTATTCATGTATAAGAATAGGAAAGTTATGTCCACTTAATCAATAATTCTAAGTTGAAGAGTTTGAATGATTTTAACCTAAAGTTTTCATGATTTTTAAATTGATTAATTTTATCAAGAGCCATCCTTACAAAAATGATAGAGCATATGGAAGATGAAAAACTATAACATAGAGGCAGCCAGAAGGAAAATGAAAGGATACGCTCTGGCGTATCCTGAGCATGCTGCTTAATCTTTTTTGTATTTAGGTGGTCTCATATGTAAAAGGAGGGTGAGGGTAAAGATGGTGAAAATGGTGATGGTGGTGGTGGTGGTGGTGGTGGTGATGATGATGATGATAGTGATATCTTCTGCATTTGCTCTTGTGAGGATTAAATGAGTTAGTATTTATGAAGTTCTTTGGACGATGCCTGGTGTACAGTAATTTCTCAATAGATGTTACTGTTATTAACCATTGAGTTTAGAATATTGGATGGTGGAGAAAACACCAGATGGGAAGTTAGGAAGAATAGATTCTAAACTCAGCTTTGCTGCCTCTGATTGACAGATTTTTCTAGGTATCCAATTTCTCTCAATCTCATTGTAAAGACTTTGAAAATCCCTAGCAAAAATATTTACTTGTGTTTTCTCTTTGAAATGAGGACAGGTTAGGGTGACTTCCATCTCTACCTGTCTGTAAATCTTGGATGGAAATGAATTCAACGTCAGGAATAAATTCTGAAAAACCTAGAGAGCATTTTATATATGCTCTCATCCCTGCCTGGAATGCTCCTTCATCCCAGTAGACTGACTGGGTTGACTGGAGCTCTTTCTGTGTGTAGTGATTTATATATCATCCATCAGAGAGGATTTTTTTGACCACCAGCTCCAAAATCAAGTCCTGTGTAGAATCTTATTCTTTTCCTTCCTAGTACCTATTACTATTGTAAATAGTTATTAATTCTGTGTGTCTCTTACACTAAATTTATGCTCTCTGGGTTTTGGGGTTAGATGATCAAGATTTTATTCATTTAATTTATTATTGTCCATTTAACGTCTATAGTACCTAAGGCTCCATCTTAGGGGCTGGGGCATAGTAGATTAGATAATAGCAGACTTGCTCTTAAGGGATTTATGTTTTGCTGTGAAGAATCAGATAGTAAAAAAGTCAACAAACACAAAATCATGCCTCATATAATTACATGCTGTGAAGAAAAGAAATCAGGATAGGATGAAGCGCAACTGGGGTATACTGCTATAGACAGTACTGTCAGAGAAGGCTTCTCTCTGGGAGGTGTTTGCTAGAAGAATTTTTTAAAAAATAGCTAGGAAAATGAGATAAATACTTTAGGGATGGTTGAGTAGGTGAGTTTGGCTGGGAGAATTTATATTGGGAGTAACAAGATATAAATTTGGAAAGATGTGTTATTGGGGCCTTGAATAAGAGATGAGAGATAGGCTTCAATCAATGGGCATTGGAGAACCATCCTAAGTCAGTAAAACCATGATGGAATAAGAAAGCTGTTCTCTTTCTCTTTTACCCCTTTCCTTTACTCTTTCCCTTTCCCCTACCATGGGTAGGTTGAGAGGGCTGAGTGAAGGAAATTTCTCTAAGAAGGTGCCCTGGGATAGCATCAGTGGGAATGAAAAGGAAAGGACTTGTGTGAGAACCAAAGCGTGAACAGAATCCCAGGACCTGTGGTATGTGAGTGAAAGGGTGAGTGAGGCAGTGCCTTGAGAGGGCAGCATTGAGAGTGGCAACTAGAGGGTTGGGAGACTCAGGAAGAATGAGGCCAGGAGGGAGCAGAGCCAGCTTCTTTATTGACCTTAAATGCATGACTCACCCCCTGCCTCCATTCCTGACTCATACTTCCTGTTTTGCCAAGTGACTTTCTTTCTGTACCATCCAATGTTCTATTTAAATGGTTGGTGGAGCCTAATTAATTTTAGCAGTTTACCATTTGTTTGAGGTGGCTTGTGAAATAATATATCTCAAGAGTTTGTTTTATACTCATAAGATAATCCTCTTTTTTAAATTACATTTTTGAAAATAATTTAAAAAATTTTGTTCTGAAGTTTCTATTAATTTGTTCTTTCATATTTATAAATGTGTTCAACTCACTCCTTCCCTTAAAAAAAACATTTCTCGGTCCTGCTTCTCTTGAGTTAGTATTATTTTTCTTCCTTATATGTGTTGTCAGATTTCCTGACACTACCTCCTACCTGCTCAGTGAATCACTCAGAAACTGCTTTGAGCAGTCTCTACCTGGGTGTTCCAAAGTCACAAGCCAATTCATTTCCAAATAGAACTCATCATTTCCTTCCTTCAACCATATCCTGCCAACCTTAACTTTCTCTTATATCCTATTTCTGAATTAATAGCACCGCCATCTCCTTAGTAGACTCAGTCAGAATTTGGAATTTATCTTTGATTTGCCCACTGCACTTTCTTGTCCATTTTAGCTGGTAATGTTCTTTCTTTTTTCTCTCCATTCTCTCTGGTACTCATTTATCAATCAAAGCTACTTAGTTCGTCTTTCAGCATCTACTCTTGACTTTGATATCTCAGCCCATTTTTTCCTTTGTTCACCAGAGGTGTCCTTCTAATATCACATTTGTTCATGGTTCTTTCCTGGTTAAAATCTTTCCTGAACTCTCCATTGACTTTAACATGCTGCATAAGGCCTTTCATGTTTTAGGTCCTTGCTACCTCTCAGTTTTGTTCTCCTTTCCCCATGGAGCCCTCGTCTATGGTCATACTGAGTTACTCCCTATTATCTAGGTGCAAGACATAGACTCTGGCCATAGGACTTTGTTCTTCCTGCCCTCTCTGTGTAGGGCCCTCTGTTCTTCCTTGCGTGGCTCCCTCTTGCTTAGACAGATTGGGTATCATCTCTTCTAGAAGGGCTACCTTTTTTTCTCTAAAATATTCTTTCTTTTAAATATATTTTTTTTTGGTTTGTCAATGGACCTTTCTTTTATTTATTTATATGCAGTGCTGAGAATTAAATCAGAGCCTCACACATGCTAGGCAAGTGCTCTATCCCTGAGCCACAACCCCAACCCAGAAGGGCTACTTTTGATTTTCTGTTCTCTCATTCAGTCTTGGTTATTCATCCTTCCTGTATGTTCCCAGAGGCCCCAAGGCACTTCTTAGTGTCTCTTATTTTTTCCTTGTTGTTTTTTATTGTATGTGCCTTGAGGATAGGGTCAGAGCATTATCTGCTTTGAATTTTTCAACCCTTAGATGCTTGTTGACTGCACTCACTTTTCATCTTCTTTGATTCTGCTTCTCTCTTTTTAAAAATACACTTATTTCTTTATTTTAATGTGGTGCTGAGGGTCGAATCCAGTGCCTCACATGTGCTAGGCAAGCTCTTTACCACTGAGCTCCAGCTCCAGCCCCTCTGCTTCTTTCTTGAAATGCTTTTTTTAGCCTTGATGACATAACATTTCCTGTTTTTTTTTTTTGTTTGTTTGTTTTTTTCTATGCTCATGAAAGTTTTCCTGATCCCCACCAACCAGAGTTCTCTGACTGAACCTTCAAATGTTGACTTTGGCCCTCCCTCTTTTCTGTACTTTCTCTGTCTCAGGGAAGTCATAGCCAGGCTTTCGAACATCACTGTATGATGTTGGTGTTGATTTGAAATCATGATAGACACCTTTCTAACTTTCCTAACTACTTAGCAACTTCAACTTCTAAATCGTAATGAATGTAAGGCCCATGATACTTTTGATGTGCAATGTTGGGAGAGTGAGGTGATTTGGAGGGGAAAGAAATTTAATTTTGGAATCACTGATTTTTGAAATGTCAGTGAGGCATTAAGTTAGTCCTGGAAGAATCCAAAAAGTCATAAAGTCACAAAATCCTCCATATAGAGGATTTTGTCCAATTTCTTTCCCAGGATAATATTCCTCACAGATATTCTTGAAGTTTTAGAGAATGGTATGATGATATCCCCTTTCTCATCTGAGTTTGGGACCAACTAAGAGTAGACAGTTGGAAATTGAAATATTATATGGTATACCTGATAGGAGATTATGGCTTACGATCGGTGACCAAGGCTTCATTCTCTTGATTCTGAGTCAGATATACTCACCCCTTAGTCACTGCATAGCTGGACAACTGCAAATTTCCTTCATGCTGCAGAGAGAAGACCAGGATGCATGCATCTTGCTTTCAGGGTAGGAAAGTTGGAGCAGGAGTTGAGTTGCAGACCTAGATTTTTCTTCCAAACCCCATTTGGGATGCAGTCTCTTTCATTTTGGAAAGGATTTGATAATTAAAAAGTTGTTCTTTATATTGAAGCAGATAAAGTGCCTCCAACATTTTGTACATTTTGTCCCTGTTTCCTTCTGTGAGTTGGATCTGCATTCACAAGGCATATGATCAAATTTGTTAATTATTTAAGCATAGGCTATAATTTTATTTTCCAGTTCTTTTTATTGCCCATTCCCAGTTCACTCAATTGCTTGTTTTTCTATGATAGTTTCTATTTTGAACCTTCCCTGTCCCCACCATTGCCACTCTATTAGCTGCCATCTTCTAAGAATTCTGTCTGTAGGTTTCTCATAAAGTGGGTCCAACTATGTTTTACCCTCCACTCTGAGAAGGCCCAATCTTCTGAAGGGCAGGGGAGATCTCCAGGTAATAGGTTGCCTGGATTGCTTCATACCTTTACCTGCATTCCCTCTTTATCCTGGCCTTAAGGTTAGCAATGTGAAAGGAAACTACACAAAACAATGTGAGTATATAACCACGTGATTTATTACTCAACACTGATTCAGAATTAGTGGGATCAGAATCAGTGGGAGGAGTAGCATTCCAGGCTATGTTTTCTGTTTCAACTTAATCCCTTTTGCAAAGAAACCATTCTTTCCCATTGGAAATACCGAGACCATTTAAGTCTCTGTACCAGTTATGGTTTATTTCATATCTTGATGATTTCCTCTTAATGCTTTTTGCATGATAAAGGAGTCCTTTGCCAGAGCAACCTGGAGCAAAATATACTTCGTTGAAATTTATTAGCCTACAAGGATTGATTCCCATTGTGTTCCCACTGTGTTCTTGCTATTATCACTCTTGTGGTTAAAAGAATATTCACCCTTCTATGATTCTACACACTCCCCCAGTGTATTGTTTTTCTCCTTTCCCTATAATATGGCTGATTTGTTTGGTTTTTCCAGAATGTTCTAATTTATCTTCTACTTCCATTATTAATCATGATGTCTCTCCTTCTCCTAGCCAAAGGCTTTCTCCTTCAATCTCCTTCACATTTAATAGCTCTCAGAGCTAGAAAAATATTCCAAATTTGAGCTGATTATTGCAACATCCATTGTAAATATCACCTCCCTTAAATCAGATATTCAAGTGGCCTGTCCTTACCAGTCCTGAATCTGTGCTAGCTAGACTTACTATTGACATAGTGAAAATTTTGTAGCTCTGTTACTCTTTCTGACTTGGATGACATCTTCTTTAGCATTTAAGTCTTTCTTGAAACTCAGCCTCAGTGGCAATACTCTTAATTTTCTGTCCATCTCTCAGGTTTCTCTTAAGGTTCCTTTAGGGATAATATGTCCTCATTGGTTTGTAAAGGCTCCATCAGTGTTCCTCCATTCTTCTTGCTCCATCCTCAGTTGCTGGTGATTTAAATACATGCTTTAGGTTGTATCCTATTTACTTGAGACTCTCAAAACTATTTTTTTTCAGTCACCTTTCTCTTTTGAGATCCAGGCCATTGTAATCAGTGCCTGCTGAATAACTCCACTTGCAGATTCCACAGCATCTTCCACCCAGTATGTTCAACTTGAAGACATGCTTACCACCCCTCTGAGAGTACTATACTATTCACCATTCCATATTCCTGTTTTTAAGTCCACAGATTTCAAATGTGTATAAAATGCGTCCACACTACCCTAAGGACATGATAGGATTTTTATATAAGTTATTTCAGGTTAATCCTCCCAAAATATTTTTGAATTAGGTATTACTTCTGTTTTGCAAATGAAAAAAAAAGGATGCTTGGGGAAGCCCTTTTTACTTCATAGAAGTGTGAGTTATACTCCCTAATATTTGATGGAAATACTTTCATGTTTATTTCTTTACATCAGGTATGTCCGCTGCATGTTCTCACTCATTTGACAGCCAGTAAGTTCATTGTCTATCATCAAATAACCTGCTGGCCCCTTCTCCTTGGTTGTGTAAGAATCTTATCTGGATAATGTGGCTGAGCTCCCTGCCTAAATCAGCACAGTGTCTTAAAGACAGGAAAGTCCACAGTTCTCTGAGTCCTGCAGGCCTCTTGGAGTTCAGTTGCTATGGCTTTCTGATAGCACTCATTAGAAGGCTTGTCCCTTCTTAGGAGGGTCTGCATGGGAATGGAAGACAGCTATTTGCCATAAGCTTCCATTCTTTCCCTATATCTCAGGAATTGCTTTAAATCTGCTCCCACACTTAGTCACAATCTCTGTGATCCAATTTCTTTCTCTAAGGCAAGGGATTTTGTGGAGCTAGTTTGGCTTTTAGGGTGAATGACAGCTTCTGCTTTTGGCCCTGCCATGTTAATGCCATTAAAGAACTCAAGTATTACCACATAAATGTTCCCATTCTTCTGGTCTCTTTCAATAAATATAACCAAACAAAATTAATGTTTCAATATATTGTACATCATTGTCAAATAATATGACATTTCCTATTAAAAAAACATATCAACAGATGGGTATTGTGCTGGTGCTAGGGATGTGGGGTATGGAATTATGTTTGTTAAAAGTCCCCCATATTGTAGGCATTGTTCAGACTCAACATGTGTTATCTTGTTAATCCTCACAATTTAGTGAATTTAGTATTGTCCTCATTTTATCTTGAGGAGATAGTAACTTGGCTCATGGTAATTTAGTGGTGAAATCACTATTTGAGAAAGGGTTTGTTTGAATGTAAGTATTGTTATTTCTCCCCTGGCATGTGGTAATGACTGTCCTTGACCTTGTGTTGAACCAAAATGCTGAGGTTTTTATCTGAACTGCTGGCTAGCAGGTCTACCTTATGTCACTGGTATTCTCAACCTAAACACAATAGTTTGTTATTCCTGTTCAATTTCATGTTGTTGATTTTGGTTCTTATTCAGGAATTCAGTGAGTTAGTTATGTTTTCCAACCTTGAGGAATTCACTGATTTGATAAACATGATACTTATATTCTTATCCATATTGAAAAAATGTTCAACACAAATTCTATCAATTCCCTCTTTGTGGAACTTTTTCTGCTGCCTCTGTGACATGCCTCTCTGGGTTTTTTGAGTTTTTTTTGTTAGTAATATATTCACATTTTGTACCTTCCCACAGAATCTTGCATTGTATGGAATATGAAGTGGTTTGTATGCTGGTGGGATGCCCAGTCAGGAATACAACCACCAGGATGGTTCAGTTTCCCAGTGAAGTGAGGGACAGATTTTCCTCATTGCTGAATGTGGTAGGGCATGGTATCCAGAGGATTTGACAGTAACTCAAAGGTTCAACCTATATCCTGGCCTGGTGGTGAGCATGCGAGAATCCCAAGGGTTCCTATAGGTGGATAGTGCACAGTGATGTAGGTATAGGTACTGTCAACATGTGGTGATCTTGGTGATAGGTAGGTGATCAAGGATTGGGTAATCAGGTCTCAAGCAGTGAAGGTCTGTCTGTAGAACTAAGGAAGAAAGAGAACCAGCACCAGCAAGGCAGAGACCCAATCCAGATGAGGGTTTCCAGAAATAGCAATAAAAATACAGAATTTCCAGTTGAATTTGAATGTTAGATAAACAAATTTGTTGTTAAGTATAAATGAGTACTGTGCAATATGTGGCATCTACTTATACTAAAAATTTATTTGGGCATCTTATACTATATTTAACAGTCCTAATCTAGGTAGAACTGGACAATGGTATAGAATTATATTTGCCTTCTTTAAACTAAGATAATAATTAAAACATTGAAAGTTCTTTGAAGGATTAAATGCCTAGTACACAAGAAGTATACAATAAAGATAAAACTTCTTTCTACCTCCACACATCATTTTCCCCTTCATTTTGAAAGTACAGCACTTAAAAAATGGATTAGGTAGTTTTAATAAATAAAGCATCATATAAGCCCTCAAGAATAAGTGAGCTGTCTTTGAGCTGGGACGTCAGTCTTCTCCTACCTTTCTATTCAGATTTGAAAGGAAATTATGCCATTAACTCATGTGGATCTCCACCTTGCTAACTGAAGGTCTTGGATTTCTTAGCTTCCATAATTTCATGAGCCAGTTCCTTAAAGTAAACAAATCTCCTTCCCTCTCTCTCATCTCATAGATGATATGGAGAAATATAGATCCTGTTGGTTCTGTTTCTTTGGAGAACCCAGGCTAGTACAGATTTTGATACTGAGTGTGGTTCTAGAGGAACAGGATTTTAAGGATGAGTTTTCTGAATTGGTTCTGGAATTGCTGAAATTAGCTTTTTTTATGTGATTAGATTTAGATAAACAAATTTTAGATAAACAAATCTGTTGTTAAGTATAAATAAGTACTGTGCAATATGTGGCATCTACTTATACTAAAAATTTATTTGGGCAAAAATTCTAATGACTTTATTTCTATTGCTAGAGAGAGCATTGGTAGTCCATGGTATGATTTGGCAATAGAGATATTCAAAATATCTCCAGTAGATACTCCTAATCACCTCCTTATTTTAGAAGAAAGGAGCTGTACTATACATGATACTTTTGAGCAGTTTTGGAAATCTAATGCATTTAAGGTTGACTGTTGCTTCTAATGTTACTAAAAAAGTACTAAAATATAAGTATTAGAATATTCAAATTCTCAGGTCAAGCACTGTTAAATAACCTGAAAGCTTCTCTGTGTGTCCTGAGAGATTCATCTCCTGCAGACTCAGGGATGAGATTGGTAAAAATCAAATGCAAAATCATATCCTACAGCTGATCATGCAAATTAAACTCTCAGCTTCACAGGTTCTCTAAGTGAAGGCATTGATAGGGAAAGAAAGGGATCCCAAAAGTTGGAATGAAATTATGTGAGATTTGATTAATCTGGGGGCACTGAGGCCTTTCCACCTCAGTTTGAGGTGATTAACCCTACACGTCATGAGGAAACTGTAAAGGCCTCCTCTGAGGCAGTTACCATGAAAGACAATGTTTATTTCCCCCCACTCTTATTACTCTTCTTTGCTTCTGAATCTATAACTATACTCAAATCTCAGCATGCCCCTAAAGGTGGAGGACAAAGTATAACCCATGAGAAAGTACTCTATATTTCAAAAGAAGATTTTTCTAATTTATAAAGACAGAAATCTTGGAAATAATAATGATGGAAGGAATATAAAATTGAAAGGGGCTGAATCTGTTGACATGAGCACAACAAACAGAGATTCTGCATTTAATATTGCAGCTCAGAGAGTAAGGAAGAACTCTGACAGTTTAATTTTGTTTGTTGGCTGCAACAAAACAAAGGGTAAGTGGCAGTGAGCATCCTAGAAATTCAGGACTTGTCTTGTATAAGTCAAAGGAAAGGATTCAAAGACTTGGGGAGATTGGAAGGTTAGAATGGATTTGTCATTTCAATCTATTTACCCCACTGGGAGTAGCCAGAAGACACACTACTACTCCCTTCACCATGACTGTGAGAAGTACATTTGTGAGGGAAGCCCCAGCATCCTTGAAGAACTTTGTCACAGTATAAATTTAAAATCAGACACAATTTATGCATCAAAGAATTATACGACTATTAAATAATAATAACAATGCCTCCTTAGTGATTGCTTAGCCCTTAGTTTGCAGAAGTATTCATGTGATCAGGTCATTCTATAAGGACTAAATGCTAAAGTTACTTAGTAAGTGGAAGAAAGTTTCCCAATCAGGTCAAGATATCTATATCTCTTGAAGATTGAAAAATAAGAAAAAGAAGAAATTTAAAAAAATTTCTATAAAAGGCTGATTTTCTTTTAGCTAAATCAGGTACTTCTCTTTGGCATCTCTATCCACTGACTGAGTAAGGTGGTCCAACTAGTAACTAGAATACCATATGTCAAAGTTGGCAAAATTGGAAAGATCCCTTTTCTTGATGGAAAACAAAATATAATAAAACATTAAAAAGTCAATTCTGGCCCATTATACATTAGGTGCCAAAGCCTATATCATAGTTTTCAGGTAGGCCTGGTACTTTGCCAGGAACAAATGAAGGTGGTGGATCCTTGCCCCTTCCTAGAGCCATTAAGTAGAGATGAAAAAAAGGGGTGGGTAGTGGGCCATAGTAGGGTGTCAAAGCCCAAGCAATGTTACCTTAGGAGGTTTATGTAGTGCAAATGACGGAGTTTCCTTGGGAGGAGGAAGACACTTAAACTAGATGGGAGGGAGAAGCTGGTGTGGAATGTGGGAGCCCAGACTACATAAGAAGGCTGGTCTGGCATGGGGTTTAGAGCTCAATGAAACAAAAATTGTCTAGTCAAGGAGTGAGGACTCTAGGATGTTGATAGGCTAGTAGTCACCCTTGGGAATCACAGTGGAACTTAGTGCACTGAAGAGTGAATTTACTTCTGGAATAGGGACTGACCTGTATGTAATGTCAGAAAGAGAGATGGGTAAAGGGGTATTTGAATAGGAAAGGCAGCCAAGCAATGGAAGCTTGGTATTTACTAGGAAATTGAGAGGCAGGTTTCTTGCTCTAGAAAGTAATTACAAGTGTGGAGAGGAAAACACTAGGATGAACCCTGTGGTGTTAGATTATGATTGGGATTTCAATGGGAAGTCATGGTTTTTAATACACATAGCTAAATAGATAGGTGGGACTTGGAGTGAGAAAAATTTCACTAAAGCTTATGGAGAATATAGTCCTAACCAAATCAAGGTTCTGTTGGGAAAAATTGATTGTTAAGTAACCAGCATCATTCCAGTAGATCCTCAAACTAGGTAGGAAATGCCCTTAGCCCCAGTACATAGCTCACATTGACACTTGCTTGATATCTTGTCTTCTCTAGATATCATTTCCTGAGTCTTACCCATTAATCTATTTAATTTAGTATTGCTAAATTACTAGCCAACTTCTAGATTATCAGCAAACTTTTTCTGAAAATGGTTAGGAAGTAAATGTTTTAAATTTTGTGATCCAAGAGGCAATGTCTTCAACTCTTGAGCAAATTCTTCTCTCCAAAAGGCTAATTTGAGGTCTTAGTTTGAGGTCCTTACAAAAATAGCTGGAGTAGGTTGGCCAAATTTGGTGTACAGGCTATAGTTTGCCAATCCCTGCTGTAGACAACCTCTATCCCCAGCAACCCCATGTTGAACGTAGCTTGGCACCTCTTCTGGATTATAACATGCTAGATCTATGGCATCTGCAAGATCCTTCAAGGTGAGCCAAATTCCTAATCTTACTTCCTTGTAGACATTTTTCCCCAGAGGGCGACCCATGTCATCAGAACAAATAGATTGAACCAAACTTAGAAAATTCCCTAAAGATCTTTTTTTTTTCTTTTTTCTTTTTTTTTTTTTTTTTGGCAACAATGCATTAATCTTGAAGGGGCCAGTTTTCATATTTTCCAAAGATTAAAAATAGACTTTTGTTAGAATGTGAATGCATTTAAACCTTTGCTAGTAACTTGGGTCACTGTTAAGCAGCTTGGATAAGTGTTTTTAAATGTCATAGCAAACCTCTTAGGTCCATTCCACCATTGATATCTACCCAGTAGAGTTCAGTATGGGTTTAGCCATGTTTTGTATTGATAGGCTTGCTCACAAATATTATCACTCACATCAACTTTACCCATGTTATAAAAGTCAGAAAATAGAGATTAAATTACATGTTGTAGGTTACATAATGTCTTAGTAATCTTGGCTTGCTAAAACAAACACCATCAACTGGGAGGCTTAAACATCCAATATTTATTTCATAGAGTTCTGGAGGCTGGGAAATCTAAGACCCAGATGCCTGCAGATTGCTTGCAGATTCCTTTCTTGGTGAGGTCTCACTTACTGGCTCACAAATGGCCACCTTCTCACTGTATGCTCACGTGAAAGAGGAAGCTCTGATGACTTTTCTTTTTCTTAAAAGAATGCTAATCCTATTATATGGACTTTACCCTCATGACCTCATCTAAACCTAATTACCTGCCAAAGATTCCACTTCCCCCTATCATCCTATTGGAGATTAGGGCTTCAGCTTATGGATTTGGGAAGGAATTCATCCATAACACACAGTTACCTAGAATGGGGATTCATACTCTAGTTTTCTACATTTAGGAATTGTTTCCCTACATAGTTCTTACAGAAACATTACTCCATTCTAGAATGAGAGAATGTTCTTGCCTGATTGCAATCCTGCCTAGAATAGAATGCATCTGTTGTTTATAACACACCTCTTAGCCTACAATTTAATCCTCATCGTAAAATCTCTGTCCTGAACATTTCCAGAATGGTTATGAAGATAATTATTGGCTCTTTTTCATCATAACCTGCTTGACAACATATAATGATGATTTTATCCACTTTTTTTTCTGACAAAAGATATTTGTGTCAAAATTCTATAATCACCCAATTACTTGACCGCAAAATTTGTTCAAAAGTAAACTTCCATTTAATTGAGTCATTCTTTTAACCCAAAATTAAAATGGAACTTTGACCAGTATGAGGTCCAAAGTTTGCTGTTTTAACTAAGTGTTCCTTTTTGCACAGCATCTGATGTCAAAAAATGTAACAACCCTTTCAAAACTTCCAAACACTTCAAGGGAAATTTAACTACACTCATTAAAAAAAAAACTTCCAAGAGTACAACACTTACCAATCTACCTTCATATCTTGCTTGTACATTCTATTTAAGCTTAATCTTTAAAATTTTAAAATATTGATACAACGCATGGACTATTAGCAATTATCTTGTTCTGTATATCCAAACTAGGGAGTTTTATAGAAGTTATTCTTATTTTTAATACAGTACTTCTGATGCATAAAATGGTAGACATTCTAAAAATGTAATTAAGGTGAGCTTTTCATGTCCATATGGTATCATTGGAAATACCAATAAGTCAGTTATTTTCTCATGCACAAAATGATAGATATTCTAAAAATGACTATGGGGGTAATCCACCATTCAAACATTGAATCCTGTGGACATATTGACCAATATTTCCAGAATTATTCCTTAAAATATTGCAAAATATTTTGTAGTAAAAAGAAAACAGTAATATGGCCAAATAAGTTTGAGAGATTCTGGTTAGAACAAAGTAAAAGCTTGGTTAGGAAACATCCAGAAAAGGACAGAAAATTTAAAATAAGTACGTACTAAACCAACTTAATAAATTATATTTAAGAGGTTTTGCTTTAGGACTTTCTTTTATCCCCAGAAATACAATAGCTTTAACCCTTTACTCTGGGCCTCTTTTTTTTTCCTGGAAATTATTCTTCTAGCATTTAAGATACCATATTACCCATTTCAGTTCTTCCTGGTTCTCTACTCTTGGTGCTCTGTTCTTTACACAATGTCTTTGTGTTAATCTGGGTTCTACAGAGAAGCAAAACTTGCATGTCTGTGTGTACATACTGTAAGGAATTGGCTCATATGATTATGAAGACTTAGAAGTCCAAGATCTATAGTTGGAGACCTCAGAGAGAGTCAATGATATAGTTCCAATCCAAGTCTGAAGGACTGAGAATCAAGAGAGTCGAGGGTGTAAGTTTCAATCTCAATCTGAGTCCTCAGGCAGGAGAAAACTTATGTCCCAGCCTGAAGACAATCAGTCAGAGAGTTAATGAGACAGAGACTTATTATTTCTCACTGTCTTTCATTCTATTCAGTCCTTCAGTGGTTGAGATGAGAACTACTCTCATTAGGGAGGGCAAATGCTTTACCTGGTCTACTGATTTAAATGTTAACCTTATCCAGAAATACTCACACAGACATGCCCAGAAACAATGTTAAATTGAAAATCTGGATACCCCATGACCCTGTCAAGTTGACACATAAAATTACCATCATAGGTCCACCCTTGCAACTTGCACCCATACACATCTCCTTGAACCATACTTGATTTCTCAATAAAGATAATAATAAGTTCATAATTCTATATAGCACAATTCTGCTGTCCTGTTTATAATCAGAAAGGTATTAATTATTTCCTAGAAAAAGAGATAAAATATTTGAATATGTTTACTTGTCTCCTTGATATCCCATAATTGAAATGCTATATAAGTATGTAAATACAATGATATAATGTCAGTACATCTTATGTTATATGATATCAAGAAGGAGAAGGAAGAAAACAAATACAATAGAGATATACATAGATGATACAGATATTTGATATGTATTTATAACCAAATAATGAGGAATAAGCTAAAAATAATGAGAAATAATAGCTTATCATGAGGTTATACCTGGTATTTATAGCTACCTACTTCCATGATCTGTCTGTATTCCCTTGGTCTTCTTAAACAAGCACCTCAGGTGATCCTTGTTCCTTATCTGGTATGATGATACAAACTTTCATTCCTGAAGGGTCTGTGCCATTAGAAAACCTGCTTGGATTGGGTTGTTGTTTTCCATGTTATTACCTAAACACAGGGCATCACTAAGAGATACCTACAAGGATCTCCTGTATTCCAGACATACTCTTCCTTATCTACATTGTGGAGTGATAGTCCACTTCCTCCTTGATCATCAGGATCCATCCAGCCAGCACATGAACTGCTTAGTGATTCAGAGACACAAGGAGACAAGAATGGTGAAATGGTAGTCTAAACTTCCAGTTTAATGAAATTATTGTTTTATCTCCTGGTTGAAACATTCCTTCTTTTGGAACTAGAACTTTAGGCCAGTGTCTTTCAGTTTATTAGAATATTGAGCCAGGAGAATAAGGTCATGGGAACAGGATTAGTGGATCATGAGGGATAAGAGTATGCCACTCTCATTTCTGACCGGTGAGTCCTGAGTATGGGAGAAAGTATCATAAACAGTATTAAATGCTAATTCAGAGGACATAGAGGCTTTTGGAGAATCTTGCTCCAGTCCCACAATGTATTGCCACCCACTCATAATAGTTAATGAGTCATCACAAGACCATTTCACCATTTTATGAAGCCAGCAACTTCAGGGTGGTGGAAAACATGGTAAGATTGGTGAAGTCCATCAATGGGCCTCTGGAGGCATTTCTTTTTGCTGTGGTGTAAATTCTTCAACCAGAAGCAATATTATATATTTTAAAAAACACAACTTTCCACTAATACCCAATCCAGTCTAATACTACAGAGTTATTTCTAGTATTCTTCTCTTTCATACTTGTAAATACTTTCTATACCAAGATGTCTGATTCCCAGTTTCCTAATACTTTTATTTTTTGATCTATCTCTTGCCCCTTAAGTACCAAGATTCTATTGCCTGGCTGTATATCTTATGCAAATGCCCCTTCACCTCCATTTCTTTCTGACAGGCCATGCAGGTCAGGCCCTCATCCCACAAGTAACTTCACTACTCACTACCCTAAGTTCTACTGTTATCCCCTAGGGTGACTATCTGCTTTATCAACTTATCTTGAGTCCTCACTCTTTGATTGGCCCATTTCTATATTTCCTGGGTTGTATCCCCCATCCACACCAGCCTCCTTTTGTAGTCTGGGCTCCCATATTCCATGCCAGGCTCCTCCCTCCCATCTAGTTTGGAAATTTCACTCTCCTACTGAAACTCAGATATCTGCACTGTGCATTCTCTGGAGGAGACATTCTTCTCACTTTGCTTGGGCTTTGACAATTTCCCATGGTCAAAGTGTTATTCTACTACCTGTCCCCCTTGCAGGTGCCTATTTTGTTCAGCTCCACCTAATGGCTCTACAAAGGGGCAAGGATACACTGCCTTCAATTATTCCTAGCAAAGTATCAGGCCTACTTGAACACCGCCGTGATATAGGCTTTGGCACCTAATGCATAATGGGCCAAAATTGAACTATTAACGTTTTATTTTCCATCAAGAAAAAGGGTCTTTTCCATTTCTTCAACTTACATTTCTTCAGTGGTCTCCTGGTTAGTAGTAGGACCACTTACTCCATTGGAAGATAATGGTGCTAGAGGGAAGTACCTGATTTAGCTGAAAGAAAACTAGCCCTTCACAGAAATGTTTTTTTATGATTTCTTCTTAAATTATAAGGCTCAAGAAATACAGATATCTTGACATAAAGAGAACCCTTTCTCTAGCTTGACTTTACCATGTTGTTTTTGAAGAATGACCTGGTCATTACACATTCGCATACTAAGTGCTGTCTAGTTGCTTAAGAGGTATTTCTATGGTTAGTTATTGATGCCCACCGTCACATAATTCTGTGATGGATAAATTGTGTTTAATATAGATTTATACTGTAACTCTTTCCCTCCTTGCTAATTGGGTCTGGAGTTATTTTGTTGTTCTCTACTGTGTTTATAGCAAGAATTTCCATATTAAATGCATTACTATCCAGGGTATTTAACAAAAATAAGTAGGGAATACTGGTACTACTAGAGAATATAGTTCTCAGGAAGTTCATTGAGAGCTGGCTCATCTTGGAGACCAGGGAATTTAAACATTTTAGAATCACAGAAACTTTGTGATGAAGGGGACTTAGAATTGATGTCTTCTTACAGGCTCCTCCACCCAAACTCAGAATCCCCTCTGAACACATCCAGTGCTCCCTCATACTCAGTGAATAGGCACCCTTTCTGGTCAGTTGGCCATGTTAGCTCTTCCTTCCTCCTTGTTGCTACTTTTGTATGGGACACATGTGCTGATACCTCTAATACCAATCTAATGCCACAGGGTGTTAGAGAAAAGTTAATTCTAACCAAGAACACTGTATATTCCTTTTGGGGGGCTTGCTTGTTTTGTATGGAAGAGAAAAATTATTAAAAACCATTTTTGTGCTAGAAGGTATTAGAGGTTTTTCCTAATGTAAAGCTGAAATCTGTCTGCTGTGATATCCTCCTAGGGGCTCTGGTTTTGTCACATAAGATCAAAATGAAAATAGCTACTGGGTTCCAGTGCTTCAGTGTATTGTAAAATTTCCATCTCTCCATCCCGAGAACCACTTCTAGTCTCTTCCAAGAGTATCACTGGTTTTCACATTGAGTCAGAAGTAGGAAGTAGGACTGTAGGCTTGAAAGGTCTTTGCTCTAGGTAGACTTCTTGCAGCTGCCTCTGTAACCTTAACTGAAATCATCGTATCTCACCAGGCACCATTTCAATTTCTTTGAGGCATGTTTGGCTTCCTTGAACTGGTGAATCCCCTTTCCTTTTCTTTCCCTTTGCCAGGGGTTAAAGTGTTCAGTTTGTTCTCTTGTTACATCCATCCATTTCCCTCATGATGTGGGCTTTCTTTCTCCTTTCTCATCCCAATACTTCTTCACTAGATGCTCTTCTTTTTCCTGAAATTCAAAGTGCCCTGGCTCATAGTGGTGCTGAAACATATTATTGAGTATGCTCAGATTTCATGCTCATATAGACTTTCAGTGGCATATGGTTTTCTTAAAATGCCCTGTTTTCTGATACGTGTTGTCAATTTTATGGGTTAGGATGTGTCTTGCATAGAGTACCCACTTGGTGATTATCTATGGAATTGAATTAGAAATCATACTCTTCTTCCTTGATGTTCTTCCCAGGTTGCTATATTGGCAACAGTGTTCCATGTGGAATTAATTTCTAGTATTTCTAAATGTAATTGCATATGAATGTTTTAAAACTTTCAGTTATATTTTATAATAGTGGCCCCACTCCTTAAGCGAAACTATAGGTTTGTAGTAATTGTACTTAAATTCTTTGAAACAGTTTATTCTACATTGAATTGTGGAACACCTGCCTTTTAAGTATTTCTGGGAAATGGTCTATGGAATGAATGTGGTGTGACATTATAAACTAGGTGCTAAACAATTAAGTGTTAAAAGAGCTAGTGAAGAAAATGGTAGCTCCTCATTTATTGGAAAAGACATAAAAATCCCCACACATTGGGAAAGGCAATATGTAGTCTTATTCTAATCATCTTTCTCTGTTCTACTACGTGGACCACAATGCAAATGAAAGTCTGAATCCATTTATGAAAGAATTTAACATGTAAATGATAGGTATGATCTATTTAGATATGGGCTTTTTTGTTGTAATTAATGCCCTCTTAGAATTTATAGTTGAGAAGAACTTAAATCATACAATATGGAAAAAATAAACTCTTTAAATTTGAGATTAAAATTACCATATGGCAATACAATTAAGAGACTAATTTTAACTATCTGGCCATAAATTATAAAAGTAATCACAAAATTTTAGGTATGGAAGAGGCCTTTAGAAATTATTTCACCAAAGACCCTTGTTTTACAGATGAGGAAACGGACTCAGAGGAGTTAGGTGACTGTACTAGGTTGACTAGTGTCCTCCAAAATCAATGTACTTCTGGAACCTCAGAAAGTGACCTTATCTGGAAATCTGGAAATAAGGTTTTTGCAGAGAATAAGTCATGCTGCGTTTGAATGGGTCTTAAATCTAATACCTGCTGTCTTTATGAGAGGAAAGAGGGAACCAAACACACACAGGAGGGAAGGCCGTGTGACAAGAGGCAGAGGTTGGAGCAGTGATATAGCTATAAGACAAGAATGCAGAAGAATCCTGGCAACCACCAGAAGCTAAGATGGCAAGGAAGGACTTTCTACAAGGGCTTCAGTGGGGCACCACACTCTCAACTCTGATTTCAGGCTTCTTACCTTCAGAAAGAGGGAACAAATTTCTGTTGTTTTGAGCCACCCAGTTTGTGGCAATTTGTTATGGCAACCTAAGCAACTATATAGTACCCTTCCAAGGAGAGGTGGTCTCTGTAATAAAGGCTCAGGGAATAGAAGCCCAGTCCATTCTGAGCAGCTGTGCTCAGTTTTCCTGTTTGCTTTGTGTGTGTCACAGGGACTTGCAGGTGCTTGATCAGGAACTTTATTTCTTAATTGGCTGAATTACAGTTTACTGCCTTTAAGGCTTTGCTTCCCATCCCACTTTTTATCTAGATTGTTCTCGTACAACTCTTAAACAAGTTATTTGTCTCCTGCAATCTCAGAAATTTGGCTCTATCAAAGTGTGGCCATTTGACTTTTCTAGGTTGCTTTTACCTCTCTGGACATAAGGCCTAATTATCGTACTTCCTCTCTTTAACATACTGTACAAAGTACATGTATGAAGACACGAATTGGGTGTCAACCTATTTTACATACAGAGATATGAAAAATTATGGTATATATGTGTAATAAGAATTATAATGCAAAAAACCCCACAAAGAACATGTATAAAGACATGAATTGGTATGAACATACTTTATATACAAAGATATGAAAAATTGTGCTCTATATGTGTAATAAGAATTGTAATGCATTCCACTGTCATGTACTTAAAAAAATAAAATCAATTTAAAAAGTACTGTACAAGAACAGTACAGGTAGAAAATGACAATACACTTTTTAGGCTACCTCATCTACTGTAATACCTTTCCAAGGTTCTTGGCCATTTCAATGATTGACTTAATTGTTAGCATAATTAGTTCCTTCAATAGTATATACAGAAAAAAAATGTGGAATTTTAACTTTATTTGTAATGTTTTTTGATGCACAAAAGTTTTGAATTTTGGTGAAATTTAGATTTTTTTTCCTTTGTGGCATATGTCACAGCTAAGGACTTTTGTTAAACTCAAGGTCATGAAGATTTACCCCATGTTTTCTTTTAAGAATTTAATGGTTTTAGCTCTGATATTTAGGCCATTGATTTATTTTGAATTTTTAAAAATATGAAATGAGTGTGTGTGTGTGGGGGGGTCTAAATGCATTTTTAAAAATATTTGAATATCCAATTGTCTCAGCACCATTCATTAAAGATACTCTTCTTTCCCCAATGAATTGTATTGGGCTTCTTGTTGAAAATCAGTTGTTCAAAGATGCTAAGTAGGGGCTGGGGTTGTGGCTCAGCTGTAGAGCGCTCGCCTAGCATGTGCGAGGCCCTGGGTTCCATCCTCAGCACCACATAAAATATAAATAAAATTAAAGGTATTGTGTTCAACTACAACTAAAAAAAAATAAAAATAAAAAAAGATGCTAAGTATTTCTGGACTCTCAAGTCTTATTACATTGGTCTACGTATTAATCCTGTACTTTGATGTTTTGATTATTATAGCTTTGTATTAGCCCTCTTTGTTCTATTTTGAAGTTATTTTGGCTATTTTGAACCCCTTGTGATTCCATATTAATTTGAGGATTGGCTTTTCCATTTCTGCAAAAGGAGTCTGAAAAATTAATAGGGTTGCGTTGAATCTATAGATCACTTGGGTTGAACTGGTATCAGTGTTTTTATTGTTTTCTGTTCTTTGAATATTTGATATAATACTATTATAAAACACTCTGAGTTTGTGTTTGGTGTTTACTAAAGGGCAGACTGATTCAGTTCCTTATTGTTATTGTGTCTTCCAATTTACAAAATGGAATATTCAATGTTTTGTATGATTCTTTCATCCCCTTAAATTTATTCCTATGTATTTTATTCAAAAGTGAGTTTATTAATATAAAATATTTCAGGCATGCAAAGAAATGTGAAAAATGAGTACTTGTGTACTCATCACCCAGTTTAATAAATAAGCCAGGTGCAGTGGTTCATGCCTGTGATCCCCAAAACTTGGGAGACTGAGACAGGAGGATCACAAGTTTGACACCAGCCTCAGCAAGTTAGTGATGCCCTAATCAACTTAGGAAGACCCTGACTCAAAATAAAAAATAAAAACTACTGGGTATTTGGCTCTGTGTTTAATTATCCCCTAGATTCAATCACTGGTGCCAAAAAAAAAAATAAAAATAAAAAATAAAGGATCACATTGTACAAAAGGCATCAGCAGATAAGTTCTAGTACTTTGAATAAAATTTCTATCTTCAGATAAAATTCTAGTGCTTAAACTTTTGCTATACAATATATGGATTATATTACCATTTAGTCTCTCTTAATCTCTCTTTTCCTCTTTCCACCCTTACATGCATGTGTGCACACACATAAAAAGTGGGAAGAATTGCATCAAAGTTTACACATTTTTCAAAATTGTGTATTTCTTTTCTTTGCACTTAGATTTTCTCGTACCTTGGTTTAAGAGATGTGATAATATGTGGTCAAGTAAACCACTCCTGGATGGTGATGATACAAATAACTAAATTGTGGAATGCTGTAAGTAGCTACTCTCTGAACTATGGGGTTATTTTAGTTCTTAAGGGCCAATGGACTGCTATAAGACCTGCTTTGGTAGGGACCACCTTCTTCCTTGCTCCTTACTCTGTGGCCACCAGCAACAAGTGCATTTGTTTTTCTTTAGTCTGGGCAGAAGCTTGGAGGGAGAGATAAAAAAGAAAATAATGTTATTTTAAGAGATATATTAGTATTTTAAATAGTAGATATGAATTGAATATTATATTAGTATTGAAGCAAAGCCTGTTTTATTGAATATTTTATACCCTGTCCTGACTTCATTATTAATATGTGCCTAGATTCCTTCATGAGTGTATACTGTATGTTGAATCCTTGCCTATGAGGAAGACAGTTTAGACTGTGTGGTTTGTAATGACTTATTCATCACTCATAATTTGGAAGGATTAGTTCTACTAAAAAGAAAGAAGAAAGAATGACGTTATATACATGGCTAATGTTAGGTAAAACTGATAAGATGAGGGGTTTGAACTTGAAGAGGACAGAACTGACTGATAATTAAATTCAAAGTATGACATTGATATAATTTTTTGCTAAAAATTTAAGCATTTAGCTGAAACATCCAATTTGTGAGTAGCCAATTCCTCATTTTGTCATTTCTCATTGCCTTTTTTAAAATAATTGTGACACATTTAAACACAAATAAAAGCAAAAATAAAACAAAGGCCAATATATAATTATGGAAATAGAAATTTACTAAACATAAAGAAACCTAACCTCCTATTCTGGCTTTGTTCTTCCTGCCACGTTCTCATATTCTCTACATCTTTATCCAATGAGGACAGAAGTGCTGGCTTTTTCTAATTTCTGCCAGGCTGCTGCAGGATTTGTCCTGATCTTAATATTGCACATATTATTTCTCCTTCAGAGCATTTGGATTCATTCTTTCTTTTTTATGAGTGTTCCAAAGCGAAAAGGAACATCCCCAAACATCTGTCACATAAATAAGAGATTTATTCGTATAAACTAGAGATTCGTAAAGTGTGGTCCTAAGACCAGCAGCATCAGCAACACCCAGGAACTTGTTGGAAATGCAAATTCTCAGGCCCCACCCCAGAGAAATTCTGGGAGTAGCAAATCAGCAATCTGTTTGTTTGGATCGTTAAATCCACCCAGATGATTCTGATACAGGCTAAAGTCTGAGAATCACTGCGTTAAACTAAAAATAAGCTTAAGGCATGAGTATCTGATTTGTTAGCTCAGATGGAATCAATTCTCTTGATATTGTCATACAGAGTGAGAATAAAATAGTTCAGCCAAGAATGGGGAGGGTGCTCTGATGACATGTTTGGTTGACTTATAGATTAGTGCCCTTGGCACCTTGTCAACTCCTCTTAGTTTCTGTAAGTTTCAGAGATTCTGAAAAATGGGGTTAGTCCCCCTATTCACAAGTCAATCTAATCACAGAATATCATCCATCCTCCATCATTAGCAATAAGGAAGGTGGAGAAGTCAGCTATTGACTGGACTTTAGACAACAGGGAAAATGATGGCCATTGATTATTGATAACAATCATAGTTGTTGAGAATACAGTGTTATCCAGGAAATAGATAAGTCATATGTGGTTACTTTTTATTGTTGATGACTCTTCTTCCCAGTGTCTTTTTGGAATGAGAAACACAGGCATGATCCAAGTTACAAAAATAGTACTAGAGAAGAATAGTACAGAAATGTCAGTCTAGAAGTCCACATTGGAAAATGCCAGAGTGTGTGTCTGCATGCATGCAAATGCACTGACAATATCAAGAAGGCTTTGTTTATGTGTTGCATATATTAATCCTATTCCCTGATGAATTTTTAAAATTTCTGCACTCATATTTTGTGCTGTCTTATTATGTTTTTGAATAATTGTAGCTAATATTTACTGAGTTCTGCACTGAGCACATTGTTACATTTTCTTAGTTCACCCCTGAAGTTTCCTGAGTTAGGCAGTATTATTTTTCTCACTTTACAGATGAAAAACAAAAACATAAGACATTGTATCCATCTACAACTAAAAAATATTTTAACAAAACCAAAAACTAAGGCTTAGTCAAGTAATAGCCCAAGTTGTTAAGTGGGTGGATTGGAATACAAACTCTGATCACTCTGACTACAAAGCATATACTCTTATTTAGCAAATATTTTTTAAGGAAATGCCACTTTTGCCATTTAATTTCCCCCTACCTGGAAACACAGGATTTCTGCTTTCCAGGTTCTTTTAAAATAATAGAATCTTGGTGGGACTGGTGACACATACCTGTAACCCCATCCATTTTGCAAAACCGAAGCAGGAGGATTGCAAGTTCAAGGCCAGCCTGAGCAACTAGTGAGACCCTGTCTCAAAATAAAACATAAAAATGGATGGGGATGTAGCTCAGTGGTAGAGTGCTTGCCCAGCACATGTGAGGCCCTGGGTTCAATCCTTAGTACTGTGGATGGGGAGAGGGGAATCTTGAACTCTGAGAACCAACTCTCATCAAAAAATTGACATTGAGGAGTAAAATTCATGTAGGATTTGGTCCATTAAATCCTCTAGATATTGTGAATTTTGTTCTTGGGCTGAATTATACAATCAGAGAGAGTAACATAGTTGGATCTTGTTTCTTTAGGTTTTCTGTAAATTGTGCTTTTTTTTTTTAACCCTGAATTCAGCTATTGATCAGTGTTTTGTTGTAAGAAGTCCCTCAATTTATTTAATTAGTTTCTTAGCTTGTTTCTCTCTCTTTCTATTAAAATCCTTTAGTGTACATCCTTTACCTCATTTTTAAAATACATATGAGTGTGGAGCTAGGGTTGTAGCTCAGTGGTAGAGCACTTACCTAGCATGTGTGAGGCACTGGGTTAATCCTCAGCACCACATAAAAATAAATAAGTAAGGTAAAGGTATTGTGTCCATCTACAACTAAAAAAAAATATTAAAAAAATACATGATTGAGGGCTGGGGATGTGGCTCAGTGATTGAGTGCCCCTGAGTTCAATCCCTGGTACAAAAAAAAAAAAAAAAAAAAAAAAAAAATAGAAAGAAAGAAAGAAAAGAAAAGAAAAATCTGTTAACACCAAAGATTGGTGATATGACAATATTTACCAAGATAGGAATATAAACTTGTTTAACAACATGGGAAGGCAATTCAGAAGCATCTACTTAATTTGAAGACACTCAAATCTAGGACCCAAGCAATTGCATTTCTAGGTATATAGGCTAGAGAAACTCACAGATGTTTTCAATCAAGTCATGTGTTTAAAACAGCAGAAACACTACACACGACCTAAATGTCCATCAATGGAAGAAATATTTTTTTAAAATAATAACTTCTAAAATATATACAATGGAGTGATGGAATGCTATACATATTTTTTTTTTGGTGGTACTGGAGATTGAACCAGGGGTACTCTGCCACTGAGCTATATTCCACAGCCCTTTTAATTTTTTTATTTTGAAGATCTCAGTAAGTTACCCTGACTGGCCTTGAATTTGCAATCCTCCTGCCTCAGTCTCCCAAGTTGCTGGGATTGGAGTCCTGTGCCACTGTGCCTGGCTACTAGATAGATAGTAAACTAAAGAGTTAAATAAACCTGAATGCATCTCTAAAATAATACTGAGCAAAAAAAAATAGAAAAAAAGTAGATAATCCAGTCATCATCAAAATTAAAAATTTGGGGGCTGGTGCTGTGACTCAGTGTTAGAGTGCTCACCTAGCATTTGTGAGGCACTGGGTTCAATCCTCAGTTCCACATAAAAATGCAATAAAGATATAAAAAAATTAAACATTTTTGGATCCAGCAATTCCACTACTAGGTACGTATCCAAGGGAAATAAAATCCATATATCAAAGAATCACCTGCACTCCCATGTTTACTGCAGGACCACTCACCACAGCCAAAATTCGGAATCAACCTAAATGTCAACAACAAAGGAATGAGGGGGAAATGTGGTATGTAGACACCAAAGAATACTATTCAGCCATTAAAAAGAGGAAATCTTGTCATCTGCAATATGTAGGGAACTAGAGAACATAATGTTGAGTGAGATAAGCCATACCCAGAAAGACAAATACTATATCATCTCATATTTATATGGAATCTTTAAAAGTTGAACCACAGAAGTAGAGAGTAGAATACAGGTTAAGAGACTGGAGAGGAGACAGGAAAGGGCAAGGCTGGTGTGCAAATGCATGGTTATAAAAGTGAATAAGTTCCGGTGTGCCATTGCACAGTACAGTGACTGTATTTAACAATGATGTGTATTTCAAAAGAGCTAGTAGAGAAGTTTTGGAATGCTTGCCACAAAGAAATGATAAATATATGAAGTGATGGATATGCCAGTTACCCTGATTTGATCATTATACCATGCATGAATGTATCAGAACATCATTGTTCCCCATATAGATGTATGATTATATGAAAATGTAAAGAATATTTTAAGCAAACAAAAATATTTTAAAAATACACGATTGTATCTGCGGGATAAATTCCTAAAGGTAACATCATTATGATAAAAGTTAAATTGATTTATAATCACAAAAGTGTATGGCGTTATAGAGTGACTTTTGCTCCAAGATTTTTTTAGTTCTGCTTGCTTTTTGAAATCTATCATCTCATTGTTAAACTATTTTGTATATCTTAACTCACAAGTGGGAGACTAGATGTTGTCTCATGTGTTAAATCATTTAATAATAATAATAAAAAAGAAGCCATTTGTGGACTTGGGATATAGCTCAGTGGTTACAGTGCTTGCCTATCATGTACAAGGCTTTTTAGTTTTTTTTGTTTTTTTTTTTTTGGTGGACACAACACCTTTATTTGTATGTGGTGCTGAGGATTGAACCCAGGCTGCACGTATGCCAGGCGACCATGCTACTGCTTGAGTCACATCCCCAGCCCCCATGTATAAGGCTTTTTAAAAAATTTTTTAATTTGTTCTTTTTAGATAGACATGACGGTAGAATATATTTTGACCTATTATATATACATGGAGTATAACTTCCCATTCTTGATGTACAAAGCTTTGATTCTCAGAAACATACACTTACACATACCCCCAAAGCCATTTGTGTTTAATGTGCTATGTTTTTTTATTGGCAAACTCAAATCATTTTGGAATTGTGTTTGTATGTGTGTATATTCCCTTTTTACTTATGAAATTTATATTCTCTAGTAGAACACTCTAATATTTTAGTCTTTTTTTCTATTTGGGAATGTTTGTGATGGAGAACTTTTAGTACTTGATAATTTAAAATATTTAAAATTTTTATATGAAACATATTTTTTGCATTTCTTAATGCCTTTTGTTTATCCTTTTTAGATTAACTTTTCCACGGTGAAGAATACAGTTACAGATAAATATGTAGTGTCTACTTTGCAAAAGTGGCGTCTAAATGTGCTGTGTTTGAATTTTCGTGGTTGTCTTCTCCGACCCAAAACTTTGAAATATGTCAGTAAGTATGTTCATTACAATATTTGTCTTGCTTTTCTATTTTCTAATTAAATAGATGAAAAAAAACCATAAATAAAAGGGAAACTTAAGTGATAACCTTAGGTCATAAGAATGTGGACTGCAACCACATTAAAAACTTATGTTTAGTTCTTACTTGATTATATGCTCTGGGAGTGAGTTGGTCCTTTGTGCATTCTTCTTGATCAATATTTGATCTTGCATTTGTCTATTTATGTATCATCAATTTATCTACACCTGTAATCCCAGCAGCTCAGGAGACTGAGGCAGGAAGATCACAAGTTCAAAGCCAGCCTCAGCAACTTAGTGAGGCCCTCAACAACTTATGGAGACCTTATCTCAGAATGAAAAATATAGGGCTGGGGATGTAGCTCACTGGTTAAGCACCCCTGGACATCTCTCTCTCTCTCCCCATCTTTCTCACCCCTCCTTCCCTCTCCCTCTCCCTTTCCCTCTCCCACTCCCCCCCCACACTATTAAGAACATATCCTCACTTAACAAAATCTAGCAATAAACAGTAAAAGTATCTCCCTTCAACTCCCTCAAACCCATTCATTTACTGAAAGGTACCCAGTATTATCATTTTTCTGTCTTTGTAAATACATTTACATAGACATGTGATTTAAAATACACAGTTTTAACTTTTGACATGAAAGAGATCATATTGTTTTAGATTTTCTTTTATGTCTTGGAAGTCTTTGCATGTCAGTATGTACAGACCTACTAAATTCTTTTTAAATATTGTAAAACCATTTTATAGATAGACCATAATTTATTTAATCTTCCTCTAGATGAACAGTAAAGTTATTTCTGTTTTTTCCAAGCTGCTTTGTACTTGCAATGTGATTTTTGTCTTTAACCTATATCTCTTTTGAGATGTGGTTTTTACTTACCATGCATGTACTTTTAGAAATGAAACAAATTATTTTTTAAAAGCATATTCCATACTGATTCCAGATAATGAAAAAGAATGCCATATATAAGCGTAAGTATCAACTTGGATAAGTCTAAAAATAAGGTAAAATCAAGTTGCAGGATGACACATGCACATACATATAATTATATCACATATAACTTAATACAATTTTTCAATGTGAAAACTTAATATATATATAGTTTGCATTTTATTTTGAAATTAGTGCAAATATATATACACATGTACACACATTTATGTTTTTTAAGGACATAGCACACACATGCTAACACATAAAAACATGAATAGAAGTAAAAAACTCTAAATGCAAGATAGTGTTTATGGAAGGGGTGGAGAGTTTAATGAAACGAAGAAGAGGTACACAAGGAATCACTGTTGTTATCTATAAACTTTTTTATTGAAAAAAGAAATTGCACAGAATGGAATAATTCTGATTGCTTGTTGCTGGTGCTAAAGAAAACTATAGTTTTTTTTTTTTTTAATTTTGGATGATGTTATTGTTTTGGACCATATATAAAATTCAGTTCTTGGTTTTAATAGTTTGTCAGTTGATCCTCTTGGGTTTTCTAGGTAAATGGTCATATCATCTGGGATTATTCACAGTTTTGTGCCCATTCAATGTTATATTTATATCTTTTTATTCCCATTTGATTACATTGCTTGGGATCTCCTTTGCAAGGTTGAAAAGTAGCAGAGTTATGTGGAATCTTGCATGTTCTTGACTCCTCTTTTCATATTTTAATGAAAATAATGTTCATATGATTACATTTTAAAATTTTCGGAATACACCTTGTTGTGGGGGTATAATGCTATTCTCACTGTTACAACAGCTTTCTTCTCCATATTTATTTCTTATTCAGTCTGATTATATCTGCTTTTGTTTTTTTTTTGTTTCATTTTGTTTTTTTTTACACCCATGATATATGGTGTATTTTGACATTTTATACATTTTATACATGTGATGGGGTGCAACCCATCACAATTTTTGTACCATTCTTGTGGTTAAATATGATATGGAGTTACACTGGTTGTGTATTCATATGTGAGCATAGGAAAGTTATGTCTGATTTATTCTACTGTCTTTCCTATTCCCATCCCCTCTCCCCTCCCTGTGTGTACCATATGTTGTTTATCCCCTTTGTCTAATCTAAAGAACTTCTATTTTTCCCTTTGTCTAATCTAATGTTTATTCCCCTTTGTCTAATCTAATGAACTTCTATTCTTCCCTCCCTGCTAATTATGTGCTATCATCTGTATATCAAAGAGAAATTTGGCCTTTGGCTTTTTGGGATTTTGATTTATTTCACTTAGGGTTTTCACATAGGTATCATTGTAACTGATAGTCTCCAGTTCCATCCATTTACTGGCAGGTACCATAATTTAATTCTTCTTTATGGCTGAGTAATATTTCATTGTGTACATTTACCAATTTTCTTTATCCATTCATCTGTTGAAGAGCACCTGGGTTGTTTCCAAAGCTTGACTATTATGAATCGAGCTGCTATAAACATTGATGCATCTGCATCACTGTAGTATGCTGATTTTAAGTCATTTGGATATAAGCTGAGGAGTTGGGTAACTGGGTCAAATGGTGGTTCCATTCCAAGTTTTCTGAGGAATCTCTGTACAGCTTTCCAGAGTGGTTGAACCCAGTTTGCAGTCCCACCAGCTATGTATGAGTGTACCTTTTACCCTACATCCTTGCTAATATTTATTGTTACTTGTATTCTTGATAACTGTCATTCTGACTGTAGTGAGATGGAATCTCAGTGTAGTTTTAATTTGCATTTCTCTAATTGCTAGAAATGTTGAACATTTTTTCATACTTTTTTTGACCATTCATATGTCTTCTCCTATGAAGTGCCTGTTCAGTTCTTTTGCCCATTTGATTGGATTATTTGGTTTTTGTGTGTGCGTTAAGTTTTTTGAGTTTTGTGTATATCTTGGAGATTAATGCTCTATCTAAGGTGCAGGTGGTAAAGATTTTCTCCCATTCTGTAGGCTATCTGTTCATATTCTTGATTGTTTTCTTTGCTATGAAGAAGGTTTTTAGTTTAATGTGAGCACTCCACCACTGAGCTACAGCCCCAGCCCAATCCTTTTTATTTCTGTAAACTGGATACTAACATACATACTTTCATTTCATATTTTAGTGATATTTGTCCTTTCTCATTTCTTTGTCAATATAGCTAAAATATTATCAATTTTTTGATTATTTCAACCAACCAACTTTTTGATTCTTTTTTTATTGGTAAAATATATATAATATCAAAATTTTGGTTGTAATTCCTATAATTGTACAGTTCTATACAGTTACATTTGCATTGCTGTCAACTATCACCATCCATCTCCAGAACTTTTGCATCATACAAAATTGAAACCTGTACCCATGTAGAACTAACTCTTCATTTCTTCCTGCCTGGCCTGTGGCAACCACCATTCTAATGTCTATCACTATAAACTTGATGATTCTAGGTATCTCACGAAAGTCGAATTATAGAATAGTTGTCCTGTTACTAGCTTTTTTTTTTTTTTAAACATATATCTTCAAGGCTCACTCATGTTGTGGCATGTGTCAGAATTTCTTTCCATTTTAAGGGTGAATAATATTTGTGTGTGTGTGTGTGTGTGTGTACCACATGTTGTTTATCAGTTCTTCCATCAATAGACACTAAGATTGTTTCTACTTTTTGCTATTGTGACTTATGTTGCTGTGAATTCAGGTGTTCACACAATTTCTAACTCTTCTTCTAGTCTCTATTTAGTTTATCTCTACTCCGATCTTTATTATCCTGGTTGTTTGGGGCTTCATTTGATCTTCTTTTTCTAGTTACTTTAAAAAATTATCAATAACAGAAATGTATTTTTTAACAGACACGTATAAATTATACACACTTATAGGAAACCATGTGTTTTGATACATTATGTAGTGTTCAAGTCAGGATAAATATATCTATCTCCTCAAACATTTATCATTCCTTATGGTAAAAATATTCAAAATCCTTCATTCTAGTTTTTTAAAAAATATCCAGAACATTGTAATTATTTATACTCACACTACTGCACAGTAGTTATGTTTCTAGTTTTTTGTTTTGTTTTGGTACTGGGGATTGAAACCAGGGGCACTTTAACAAGCTATCCCTTTTTATTTTTTAATTTGAGACAGAGTTTTTTGAAGTTGCTGAAGGTCTCCCTAAGCTGCTGAGACTGGCCTTAAACTTGGAATTCTCTTGCCACAGCCTCCAGAATTGCTCGCATTATAGGCATGTGCTACTTCACCCAGCTTATTTCTAATTTCTTTTTATTTATTTATTTTTTAGTTTTAGGTGGACACAATATCTTTATTTTACGTTTATGTGGTGCTGAGGATCAAAACCAGTGCCTCATGTGTGCTACTGGAGCACTCTACCACTGAGCCACAACCCCAGTCCCTATTTCTACTTTCTTAATGTAAAAAATTATGTTGCTGATTTGGGGCCTTTCTTCCTTGTCTTTATAATAATCTTCTGCTTCTGCTTTATTTTTTTTAGAGCAGTTTTAGGTTCTCAGAAAAAGTGAACAGACTGTATAGGAATTCCCATTATATTCCCTGCCCCCACACATTCTAGTTCCCCACTATCAACATCTCCCACAGGAGCCACACATATGTTACAATTGATGAACCTACACTGACATGTCATTATCACTCAAAGTCCATAGTTTACCTTAGAGTTCAATCTTGGTGGTGTACATCTATTAAACTGGATACATTTATAATTATATATCTATTATTTTAGTATTATATTTCATTCCTCTAAAAGGTCTGTGCTTTGTTCATTCCTTGCTTCCCCTTGTCAACCTCTTGCAGCCACTGATCTGTTTATTGTACCTATAGTTTTGCTTTTTCCAGAATGGCATATAGTTGGGATAATATAGTAGGTAGCCTTTTCTTTCACTTGGTAACATGCAATTAAGTTTCTTCCTTATCTTTTCATATACCACAATTCATTTATTCCTTCATCTATTGAATAGTATCTTGGCTGCTTCCAAGTTTGAGCAAGTTTGTGTGTGTGAGTTGTGTGTGTGTGTGTGTGTGTGCGCACGCGCGCACCTATGGGCATAAATTGTGTTAGCTTCCTGTCACTGTGAAAAAATACCTAATACAAACAACTTAAAAGGCAGAAATGTTTATTTTAGCTAAGGGTATCAGTGGTTTCAGTCTGTGTACTTGTGGCATCATTGCTTCTGGGCCTATGGAGAGGCAGAGGCACATGGCAGAGGAAAGCTGCTTACCTCATAGTGGCAAGGAAGCAAAGAGAGAAACAGGGAGGGGCTAGGATTGGGGGCATATGAATATCCTGAAGATATTCCCTCATATGAATGGAATATAATCCTTTGGGAGGCACTTAACAGCCAAACTATAACCTAGTGTTCAACTCATTTGATTAGATAACAAGAAGCACGATTGGAGATTGTGTAGTGGGAGTGTGGTTAGTTTTTTAAGAGACTACAAAACTATATTCTAGGGTGGCTGTACCGTTTTGCATTCTCATCACCAATGAATGAGAGTCCCTATTGCTCCACATCCTCTCCAACATTAGGTATTGTCAGTGTTCTGGATTTTAGTCATTCTAATAGAGCATAATGGTATCTCATTTTTGTTTTTACAATTTATGTCCCTAATGACATAAGATGTGGAGTTTTTCATATACCTATGTCTTTTTGGTGAGGTGTCTGCTAAGGTTTTTGGCCCACTTTTAAATCAAGTTGCTATCTTACTGTTGAGTTTTAAGAGTTCTTTGTATATTTTGGATAATGGTTCTTTGTCAGATGTGTCTTATGCAAATATATCCACCAAATTTGTGGCTTGTTTTTTCATTCTTTTGATCTATCTTCTTTTAAAAAATAGGCATTTACAACTATAATCTTCCCTTATTATTTTTTTTAACTTCTTTCACATAAAGACTTTCTGATACTTAGGCACAGGCTCACTGGAAAGTTTGGGATAGGAGAAGAAAGGGTAACATAGGTTGTAACTTGTGTGAAGTACAGACAGTCAGACAATGAAAATGCCTAAGTCAAACTCTCTACTGTGCAGTGCACATGTTGACTGTATGTTCATTGTATCAGATAATGGCATGTTTTATATTCTGACACATAATATATATAGTAGTTTACAACTGGATCTGAGATCAAGATAACCTAAAATATTTTGTTGCTTTAGACTTTTTGATATTTTGTTGTCTTTTTAAAAATGTTTATTTAGTATTCATCTCGAAGTATAATTCTTGGTACAAATACCTTTATCACAGAAATACTTAAGCATGCAAGCCTGAAAAGATCTTGATTTTTTAAAAAGGCAATAAATATGTTTCATGTTTGTGATATTTAAAATTTGCTACCTGTTATTTAATTAAACCAGTTTTAATTCTAGCATTCTAGCAAACTTGAGTGTGATAAAGATGAAAGCTATTCTCATACATGTTTTAGCTTTTCCATTTTCACCCTAGCTTTTCTACTGGTGTGTCTAGAATTAAACACATTCCTTTCAAAGAGTTTGGTTTTTGGATTTCTAGGTTGAAGAAAAATATTGGCCAATCTTTGGGGCTGTTTGGTTGAGCACAATAGTTGTAATCCTCATGTCAATATAAGCTTTAGAATAAAATTAATCTTAAAATGTTTAAAAGGCAGATGAGGGAACGGGTCCATAGAACTGGGGCAAGTGGATTCTCATCATTGAATTTCTTCTATTTGCCAGAGCAGGAGACTTCAGATTTCTCCAAAACACATGAATTAATCTAGGGTATAGGCTCCAGAGTAGGGAATAGCTAGTATATGAAAACAAACAAATAGACAAACAAAAAGCCTACCACAACTACAACCAAAACCCACCACCAACCAGAACAAGAACAACAACATTAACAATAAAAAATATCTTTCCGAAATAATCAGGCATTAAGTCAGAGATAATGGGTTAGGATTCAGGAGATCTTAGTTCCTAGTAAATCAGAGAATCTTAGGTCCAGCAAGAAAGTTTAAATAAAAAACTTATTCTATCTAAATACTCAAGTGATATACATATTTGGTCAAATATGAGAATCTCAGAATTGTCATATTTTTGACTAGCAAGAAGTATACTTATTTTTTAATCTCCTGAATTCATCATCTAAGGCAAAGTTATTAGAGTAACTATCAAGGAAGAAATTAGTGGAAGAGGAATTATCTAATTATTCCTTCTATCATGGATGGAATATGTTTCCCAAAAAAGTATGAACTCTGATACAGAGAAGAGGCAGCTGTAAGCTTTGAAAAATATGCTTCAATTAAAGTCCTGGAAGATATTAGTAGCTCCAATAAGCTTACTTTTGGATGGTCTGGATTAATTTCTATTTTTTTTCTAGAGCTTTATTTCCAAATAGATCTCTGGGGATACTATTGGATATAAAAATCTACCAACACAATCCTAACTACTTATTAAAAATGAAACCAGAGAACACCTTGCGTCCTTTCTCAGAACCAGATTAAATCTCCTCATTTCATTCAAGAATCCTCTTGCCCCCACTGTGATACTCTTGTCTCCTACTGATGTCACCCCAGCCTTTCTCATAACCAAATCTTGGATGTTTCAGTTTCCATGTTCTTAATATTCTACCCTAAGGCTCATGGACAGTAAATGATATTGTTACATCTCTCTGGTAGTACTTCAAATTTGACAGCTGTCTTTAATGTCATGAATAATATGGAGATTTAGGAGATTTTCATTGAGAAACAGTATCTCAAAGTCTTTACCTCTGAACTAAACCACTGGTAAAATGGGTAACATGGTTAGAACCTTACAATCCAGACTCATTTCCTAAACTACCAGCTCTGGACATTCCTCCAGCTTCCCCATCTTGGGTTCCTATATAAATTAATGCAAATTTAAATATTTTGGACCAAGACTGTCTCCTCCCCATTGCTCTCAATGGTACTCCTGGAGAGAAAGGAACCAAATCCCCAAAGAGGAGCAGATGGTTCTTGAAGTTCTGATGCCAGACAGCCAAGACTGAACCCTAACTCTTAGAGTTCTGCACAACCTGCACAGCAGAAAGTGTTCAGACCGACCTGAACCCAGGCTCTGCTACCTGTTGGTCCTGTAGCTTTGTGCAAATTACCTAAACTCTAAAAAAAAAAAAAAAAAAAAAACCCTTGAATTCCTCATCTATAGAAGGCAGATAACATTAATTTCCCTAGAGAGCTCTTATGAGAATGACAAGTGGAGTTTGTGAAACTCTTAGCCTAGTGCCCAGCATCGATTAGGTGCTTAAAAAGGGCTCAATACTATTTATCATATACCATCTTCCATGTTTGGGGAGTTTGTGCAAGTATCAATTAAGACCAGTTGCTAAACTTTGTTGGAAGAGCTTGATACAAGAAATGAAAATGTATTCAACTCAAGGTGAAAAGGAAATCTGTGTAAAAGGAAAAAAAAATAGTATTTCATTAAAAATCAGATATGTTTCTTTTCACTTTGTTTTTCTTTCTATTGATCATTTAAATGCAAGCTGATGGAGTCAGAAGTTTAAATTCTCCATGCATGTGCTCTTTTCTGGCGACCTATTTCTGTAGATGAGCTAATTTGAATTTGCAAACCCAAATCAGGAATTCTCTCAAGCACCACTCCTTCCCTCAGTTGTCTCTGAATTAGTTCCTGTTTTTCTCTTTGGCTTCATCCCAAATTCTGACCTGAATCCTAATCTGATAAGGAACATGTTTTGTTTTATAGTCCTTGTCACATTAGCTTGGCAGGAAGTACTCAGGCTGTCTACCACTGACAGAAGGCTTCCTGAACACTACTTGGGGTGGGGGGGGCGGGGGGGCAGTTTCTACATTCACTAGTGTTTATGCCTCCTCAGGGCTCATGATTCATACCATCTACATCTGCTTTTCAGAGCCCATTCTCTAACCAGCTTCCAATAATATAATTTTATTATTCTTATTTTTATGGTGACAATTGCCTTTTAGGTCTAGCTTGATAGTTATTTGCTAGGATCAGTGAAGACTGGTTGAGAATTTGAGTTTACCAGGACCTTATTTTGGAATGTACAGGAGTAGAAATGGGAATTTGTTTAATGTTTACATTGATTTTCTGAAAAAAAGGGGGTGCATGGAGGAGGGAATAACATTTTATTATGATTAAGCATTTGTATCTTTTCATTTTGATCATCTTTAGATATTTACAGACAGCTATTAAAAGGCATGTTAAAACAAACCAAGTTTTTCCCCCCCAAAAGCAGTAAAAACAATTATACAGGACATTATGAAATTCTAATGCCATTACTAGGACCCAACTCCCGCAGGTTACCAGCATGGAATCCTGTATCAGCAGAGGCTGCTCCACCAATGGACAGACATGCAGGGTGACAGTATTCTCTTGATTACTATACTTGTCATAATGTAATAACAATTATGAGATAAAAAAGGAAACCTTTCTATAGCTGATAACACTACATAAATAGGTAACACAGTTAATCAAAATGTAAACATATGGTTTTCTCACACCAGTATAGCAAATAGGAGACTATTTACAGCCAGAGCAATTCTAAGTTATCCCACTATAGTGATTCTTACACCTTGTTTCTTTGTTGTATGATCCTTGTGTATTTTTTCCCATTCGTCATCATCTGTATCCTGGTCAAATGTCTCAGGGTATGCTGGTAACTTGTCTTTGGGGCATTCTTCATAGTAACTCCGGACATATTTTCCCACAGACCATCCTTTGTATTCTTCTGGCGTTTTGCATTCCAGGCCATTATAATGGACATTGTAGTGGTGTATTAACCAATAGAAGAGGTAGTGGATGTTGTAGTCACATCTCCAAGGATTATCTCTGAGCCATAAGAGTTTCAAAAAATACAAGTCTTCTAATACTCCATAGTCAAAGTTTTGCAGCCTGTTGTTTGATAAATCTAGCTCTTCTAAATGTGTGAGCCCTAAAAAAGCAGCTAGAAACAGAAAATATTTATTAAACCAATGAATAATTGAGTTAATGCAATGGTCTATAGTGAGTTGTAAGGATAAATACAAATTAAAAATAAGAAGTTTGATTATCCCTGTTGAAAATAAAGGAAGTTTTCCCTTCTCTCCTTTTTCTCAGACATTTACAGAAAATTTGTAAATATAACCACTTTCCTCCTCTCTTTGAAATGTCTTTAAATCCTTTTAAAGACCAGATAGGCCATTTGTCACCATTAAAATCCAGGAATGCCTTTCTCAAGGACTTGGGAGCTATCTTTTTGAACTGCAAACATCAACTAAGATAAATCCTTGTGTCCCAGTTTCTGTAAGGCCAGGAGCCTAATTTTGGTGGCATTTTGCTTCCAGTTGCAAGACTACCTAGATAAAGTCAAAGAGCTAACCCAGATAGATGGTCCACTTACCAGATAAAGTTAGAATGAACTATATGTAATAAAATGTAATATCAAGTTCTCTTACTTGAGAACTTGTTTATCCTTAAAACATGTGTGTAATGAATGGGTAGTATATAAAAGACAAGATTCTCTCTGTCTTTGCAATCTGTTAGTGATTGCCTATGCTGTGCATCTCATTCTGGTATAAAGTTTATTCAATAATGAAAGTGTTATTCTTTTTTTCTTTACTACCTTTGTGGAGAGGACGTCTGGATTGGGAGGAGATTTTTTAAAAAATTCTATTTTCCCACTATGCCTATTTAAATGCATACTTTCTAAAACATATTTTTATTCAAACAAAGCTTTCCCTTGATTAGATTGACTAGTATACAGCATTTGATTTGAAAAGTCAGCTTTAGGTTAGCTTTTAAAACAGCATTTTCTGATATGCATTATTTTATGCTTACTAGAAATATGACACCAAAAAAGGGAGGGAAAGAGAGAGAGAGAGGGAGGGAAAGGGGGTGGGAAGAAAATATTTCAAATGTAAGATTTGAGTACAGAAAAAATGAAAAGTGTGACTGTTGATGATTTGATAGCTTCCTGGGATATCAGTAAATTCTAAAAATGCCTAGAAAACAATTTTTCCCCAGTTTTGAGGGGAAAGATTCTAATTCTGTAGAGTCCTCAAACAATCTGCTAATGTTATGAGAACATCTGGTTGTGTTTGGCAAGCTATGGAAGCTGTCTGCCTTGGATCCATATGTATTTAATTTTTCTGGAGGGTGAATAATTAGAACAAATATCAAACACATAACAAAATAAAACAATAAAGTTTTTTTCTTCCAAGAGCAAAGAATCTCCTATCTTAATTCTATTTTAGTTGATATGAACTAAACACATACCTCAGAATTTATAGGTCAATCCTGATTTCAGATATTTTGTTTCTATTTCAGCCATTTTCTCATTACTGTTTTAAAATGCCCTTGTTAGAGCATAGTGTTCTCATTTTTGAATTTGGAAAATATGCTGACATACCAATACCATTAGCTGTTTTCATATTATCTGTTCTCAGACAAAACCGAAATTCCCCCTAAAAATATATTTTATATTTTGATACAAAGCAATGGCTTGGGGGTCTGGTGGGAGTGGGAGACAAAAGTTCAGTCCTGTGATTATAGTGCTGAAGACATTGCATTTTTTTTTCTATTTGTTAAAATTCTGTATGTCAATGATTTCACAAATTGTCTTTCTTTAAACTGATTCAACCCAAAAGCATGTATAAATATTCTTAAAATTTATTTTGGAAGTACTATAGTTGTCACTTAAACCATATGTATCTAGGCACTTGGGAAAACTAGTTTTTATCTGTTTCTTAAAGGAGGTAAAACGCCTCATAGGGTGACTTCTTTCCCTTTTCCACAGTAACTCCTGGCATTTCATAAGATTATTATTCACGAAATTCTCACTGCACTTGCATACTTGCCAGGAAAAATCATTAAAGTAAGTCTACTTTGGCAGTGTTTCATCTCAAAGATCCTAGAACATAGTAGGTCTTTTATCTGAAAACTCCTTTAGGTTATTTTGCCTTATTTAAATGCTGAGAATACTTATTTTGTTCCAAAGGAGATACCCCCGCAAAAAGTGGCTGGCATTCAGTAGGTGCACAATACATATTTATTAGTGTAGGAAATACTTTCCTTGGATTGAACTGAATGAATTTATTAAAAACTAGGTATCACTGCTGATAAATAGGGATCAGGTCAAATGTCAGCAAGGAAAATGCATAGGGTAAACAAAATTAAAATGCATAGGGTAAAAAATCATGAAATTCTTGCAATTTCATGAATTCTATAAATGATGAAGGAAAAATATGATTGGAAGTAAAATAAATCCATTTTCCAGCTATCATCTGTCTCTGTGTTGTCTCCTTTCATTTTTTGCTAGTGTTCTTTATATACTGTAGTTTTCCTGTAATTATAACATTATTACATTATTGTTCACTGCTTTTAATATGTTTAACTTGGGCCATATAATAACTAACATTTTAGTTATTTTTTGAGAAAGATCTAAAATTTGTTTGCATCCATACTGTTTTTATTTTTTCTTTCTTTTCTGTTTTTTCCCCACCTCTTCATTCTTTTTCCAGTTGGGAGGTCAAACCCAGGGCCTTGTTCATGCTGGCCAAGCACTCTGCCCCTGAGCCACATCCTCAGTCCTTGCACTCACACTTTTGATAGTTGGTAAGCTCTTGCTGTAGATTATAGCATCAGAAAGAAATTAGACACTTGCCCAGGGACCTTGGATATGGCATACTTGTCCTGTCGGTCTTTGGTTCTCCTGGGGCAAAGAAAGCATCTCCACCTCCAGATCCTTCACTCTGCTTCCTGGCTTTGTAGAGATTGGCTACTGGTTATTGACCTGCACACTAGGAAAATGAGCGCTTCATGTGGGAGAAGAGTGTTTCTATGGTGTTCTTATTTAATGTGAAGTGAAAACTGCATTTGGTCTTGCCATTCAAAGATACTTTCAAGTTTGCCATATCTATATAGGCAAAGGTATAAGTGTAGCACATTGCTGTCCAGCTAGGAAATTTTAAAAATTACAATTTTCTAATATTTTAAAAAGATGTTAATCCTAAAATATGCCTTTATGGCTCCAGAATATTCATCCTTAATTTTCACTTCTATCATGTTAAAATTCTAAGGTTTATTAATAGTATTAAATTACCATTAAGAAAAGTCAGAGAAATAATTGCATTCAAAATGTTTATAACATTATATTTTATGATTAATAATATTAGTAATTTTGTTATAGTTAGAACTTTTCAAATTTAAGTAGCTTCATAAAGGCACATGTATCCTGTATGTAGCACATCTTACCATTGTTTCAGTAATTCTCAGTTCCTTCTGCATCTTGTGTGTTTTAAGTTCAGTTTTTTGCCAGAGGCTTTTCTTAGCAAATAGAGAAGAGATGTGAAGTTGGAAAGAGAACTGATCTTTATTTAGGAGGAGAAATAACATGTCTTGCTCTGGTTTGAGCATATTTTATCTTAATTTGTGAGGGTTGTATTTAGCAGTTAGTTTCAAATTTACTCTAAACAAGTTGGCAAAGAAAATGCCACATGAATTTCTGTTTAAAAATTGTTACATGTTCACTGTATCAATGACCACTTGCCATATCTTTCTATTTTTTAAAAATCTATTCTACAAAACAATTTATTACGGCTAAATGAATATATTTCACAGTCGGCAACTGTAACACATACTTTACAAAGCAACTTTTGGCAACTATTTCTCTCAGTGCCAAACAAGTCCTAATTTAAGTGCCACACTTGATTAAAATTCATACTTTTTAATTATTTAGCTTAGTTTAGTTTTTTTTAACTGTATTTACTGTAAATGTTGCTATAAAAGAGAAATCACAGAGCCCCATTTAAGGGGCTGATATTCAATGAAACTTACCAGGGTCTATGAATTCAATGGTGTTACTGCTGAGGTTCAATTTCTTAAGCTCATGAACATCTTCAAATTCCTTGGGTCGAAGTTGGTTGATTTTATTGTATGATAAGTCAAGTTTAACAATATCTGGAGGGATATTGGTTGGAATTTTCTTCAACTCTGGAAAAATTAATAGTATTTAGGTTATTTTATTAGTATTGGAGCTCTCCTTGCTCTAGTTCTCTCTTTACTGCTAAACTCATGTGATTGAAGAATTAACTCTTAAAGATAAAGTATAAGGATATCTAAAGCCAAAGAAAACTGGTATGAGCAAGTCTTAGTGTCTGCTAAAGTCTGTCAAAGACCAGTGAATCAAGCATCAAACCTAGAGGAAGGGCTGCCTAGTCCTTGCTGAGCTGTTCAAAGAAACTCCCTAGATGCAATGGTAGAAAACCAAGAGGAGAAATAGCAGGCAATGCCATATAGGTAGCCAAAGAGGAAGGTAGGAGTAATCCAGCTACCAGTAATTGCCAGGGAAGCTTTTGAAAAAAAAGAATCAAAGTAAAATCTATAAGTCAAACAACTGCAAACCAAACTGCTGTAAGCCTGTCTCCTCCTCCCTCTCTTTCTACTTCTGAATTTTCTAATAATATTGCTTTTTTATTTGTATCTTCATTTTATCCTTCTTTTTAGATTCCCTCTGCTTACAAATAAGCTCAATTTGCTTCACTCTAAAAAACAAATGAAAAGCTCATGACCTCCATGATCTTAAGCAGCAGTAATCAGTAGTCTCCCATTATCCTCAGGAGATACATCCCAAGACCCCCAGTGGATGTCTAAAACCATAGATAGTATGAAACTCCTGGAATACTGATTTTTACCTGTACATACAGACCTGTGATAAAGATTAATTTATAAAGTAGGCACATAAGGTTAATAATACCCAGTAATAAAATGGAATAATTATAAGTGTCCTCTAATAAAAGTTATTTAAAACATCTATTGGATTGGCCATGGACAATACCATTCCCTGCTTTCCTTTTCTCAGTGGTAGTTATCAACATCAGACATAGTATACATTTTACTGATTTTTTTCCCCCTTGGTTTTTGATCCCCTTCCTTCCCTTCCTCCATGGAGGGAATGAGGGAATTTAAGACAATGCCAGAGTAAATAGATAAGTGGTGTGTGGCAGGTAACTTCTATGATTGCAGCCAATGATCCCTACTACAGATATTAATGCCCCTGCATATAAACCTCTCCTTTGAGTATGGATGAACCTAATGACTTGCTTCTAACCAAGAGAATGTTGCCAACGTGGTGGGATATTGCTTCTGTACTTGTGTTACAAGAGAATGTGATTTCCATCTTGCTAGCAGATCCCTCTTTAATTGGCTTTGATGAAATGAACTGCCATGTTAGGGAGGCCTCTATGGCAAGGAATTAAAGGTGACCAATAGCCAGCAAATATTACTAACAAATCTTAGTATTATTTGAAAACCACAGACAATTGAAGTCAAAGAAAGACAGAAGAAATAATTTTTTTTGACACTTAGAATTTGGGGTAATTGTTGAGAATGGCTATTGTATCTTGTAATAGAAAACTTGAAAAAGCAGAGCAGAATTTTATTTCAAAATATCCAGAATCCCACTTCTTACTTCCTCCATTGTTACCACATTGATCCAAGTCATTACTTCTTACCTGGATTATTCCAATAATGTCCTAAGCCTATGTGATCCTGACAGACCAGATGGCAGAATCCATCCAATGGCTTCCCATCTCAAAATGAATGAAAGCCAGGATGAGTACTCACTGAAGCCCTATAAGCCATGGAGGGTTGTAGGGCATCTTGGTCACCAGAGTCAGCACCTTCTAGATTCTAGAAATCAGCCTGTTCATCAGAACTTGCTTGCCAAATCCACAGCTACTAGGCTGGACAAGAGGGTGACACAACAACCTCTGAGGGACAAGCTAAAGTGGGTTAGCCACAAATAAATGGATAGCAAAAAATGTTTACGCGAACACTCTGGAACCCAACTTGAGCAAAGTGGCAGACCTGTGGATGCTGGCAAAGGAATACGAATTACAAAACCATCTTTGGGGTTGTCAGCAGAAATCCTGGATAAAAATAGGATCCACAAGTAGTACCAGGAAATGTAAACCCAATGCTTTTACTAGTATTTCTTTGAGAAAAGGGAAAATCTTACTTCATGTATTGATGAGTAAAAATAGTTCTTTACTATAAAACTTGAATAAGAATTGTAAAACTTGATGCTAAGTATGTTTGTCTTCAATAAAGAATGTATAAATAAATATTTCCTCAGGCCAGAATTCAAATTTCTTCAATATCCCCATTTCTAGATCAGGCATCACATGGTATCCAGATTTCATGTTTATTGCTACCCAAAGTCTTCATAAATGCCCTGACAATGCCATATTTGCTTGATTATTATTCTTTACAGATCTTGCTTCTCCTCCAACCAAACCTTACTGACTTTGAGGAGGGAATTGGGAAATTTTCTCCCTGTAATTTCCCCCATTTAGTAGGTTATCTTGGTTGTCAGCAACCTCAGAATTAATTTGAAAGCTTGGTTGTAGGAGTTAAGGAGATGAATGACCCTGTTTATTGCAAACTTAAAAATCCTTAACAGTTTGATTTAGGGAAAAAATTGTGTCTTTAACATCAGAGACAGCTGGAGGCAATTTACTTACACAATTTGCCCTAGCCTGACCTTTGAAGTGAAAATGGTAAATTATCCTGGTAAATGTGAAGTTAAAAGCAGTTTAAGAACTCTGATTTTCCTGTGTTCTTAGCAAATGCATTTACCTCAATATGGCATAAATGTACCTTTCAACTAATCCCACATTTTATTCCCTTTGAAAGACTAAGTTTTGTTGGCAAAGTGCTCGTCTCTCAGTTAAGACACTATTATTTTATTTCTTGCTGTTAGATGTTTAAGGCAAAAATAGTGATCTTTGAGGTCTATGTGGTTGAATTGGCATTAGGAACCCTACACATACCATCTGACTCATTGTGAAGTCAGTTAGGAAAGGCTCAACTCCCACTAGAGGGATCTGTATTGCAGATTCTCTGTATGCAATTATGTGTATTTTTCTAAAGAGCTTAAAAGGAGGCTTCAATACTGGGAGGAAACATTAATAATTCCTCATATAATAAATAACAGCCAGAATCTTGAAGGGAGAGATGACATTACTTGGTGGCCAATGACTTGAAAACTGTGTCACTGACAACCTGTGTGACCTTTGAAGGGCAAGTTAGCTTCTCTATACCTCAGAGAAGGTTTAAAGATATATATCATTTATAAAATGAAAGTAATAATACTTCTTTTAGGGTTGTGCAGAGTAAATGACAATGTATATAAACCTCTGTCTCCTTTGATAGAAGGAGGCTCATTCATAGTGGGGTAGGGAGCAGGAGCATGGGAAGAATAGACGAACTCTAGATAGGGTAGAGGGTTTGGAAGAGAAGAGAGGGGACATGGAGTAATTAATGATGGTGGAATGTGATGATCATTATTATCCAAAGTACAGGTATGAAGACACAAATTGGTGTGAATATACTATATATTCAACCAGAGATATGAAAAATTGTGCTCGATATATGTAATAAGAATTGTAATGCATTCTGCTATCATATATAAATAAAAATTAATAAAAAACCCCTCTGTCTCACTGCCATGGAGCATATAGGTACTAGCTGTTATTCATTAATATTGCTGCTAGTTCCTCTCTTGATGGCATGCTTTAGGCCTCCTTATATTCTATACAGTGTCTAAAATGTGAAGTGTAATTATCAAAAGCATTACTACTTTCTGGCAGGGAGCTAGAGATGCACATTGCTAAACATTTATTTTTCATATTTAACATTTGTTACCCCTTTTATAGAATGGAATAAGAAAAATTAGATCAGATTAAATTCAGGTTGTCATGCTTATATTCTAGCTATGATTTCTAACTTACATGTATTTTTATTTTTAAAGGTTTCTTAAATTCCTTTTTTTGTGAGCAAAGAAAAACCTCTGAATTATTTTCACCAATCTAAAGTACATGGCCCTGTGCCAAGCACTACTAAAGGGAGTATAATAGACAAGCCCTCTGCCTTTACACAGGAATTGACACTATAGTAAAAAAATGAAAAATAGGGGCTGGGGTTGTGGCTCAGCAGTAGAACACTTGCCTAGCATGTATGAGGCATTGGGTTCAATCCTCAGCACCACATAAAAATAAATAAATAAAATAAAGATATTGTGCCCAACTACAACTAAAAATAAATAAATAAATAAATAATAAATAAATAAATGGGAAATAAATGATCAAGTGAATCGGTAGATTTATATAAACAATGGTGAACCATCTATAGTGCTAAAAAGGCAAAACTATCCTCCATTTTGTAATCTAAGAGTATAGACTCTGCCTAGGAAGGGTGTGGGAGGAGGATGGAGAGAGTGGTTAAAAGGTATAAGGGTGCAGATAGGAGAAGGAATAACTTCTAATGTTCTGTAGCACAGTAGAATAACTGTGGTTAGCAACATTATTTGTGTATTTTGAAATAGCTCTTAGAGGGGATTTTGAATGTTTCCAACACAAATGGTAAACATCTGAAGTGATGAATGTGCCAGTTACCCTGATCTGATCATTTATATCATATGCATGTATTAAAATGTCACACTGTGGGACTGGGGTTGTGGCTCAGTGGCAGAGCGCTTGCCTAGCACATGTGAGGCACTGGGTTCGATCCTCAGCACCACATAAAAATGAATAAACAAAATAAAGATATTGCATCCGTCTATAACTAAAAAATATTTTAAAAAATAACACACTGTATCCTATAAGTACATATAATTACTGTCAATTAAAATTAAAAGTGTATTTTGGAAAGGGAAGTATAGGCTATGAATTGCATACATAGTCACTAACATTTAGGGGAGCTTGGGTTGTCCATTAATGCATGATCTACTATTGGATAATTTAAATTTGTATGTCATAAAACTTCATATTGTATCCCACTAAATAAAATGTGTATTTTTGAAGCAAGGGGATGAATTTATGGCACATGTCTGGGAGGTTGTATGTAAACAACATTAAGTTGATAAAAGAACATCATAAAATAATGTATTTTTCCAAAAGAAAAAGAAAAATATTATGGAAAAAAATGAAACTCAAAACAAAAGCAGAAATAGGCTAACTGAGGGAAATGGCCCAAGAATAAAAAGATAGTAAAAAAGAAAAATATGTTATCTCTTCAGAGAGCTGTAGAAGTTTTAAATTTTGTATAGATAGTATTTTTCTCAGAAAATTAATGACCTTAATCCTACTTTTCTCTTTGATACCTGGTGCAGCAAGGACAAATTAACTTAACCTGAACTGTAGAACTGCATATAAAGTATTCTAGGACAACTTCAGGATAGTTGCTTTGTATTTGTTCAAAATGTATAATTCTAAGCATCACAAAGGAAATTCTAGTAAACATACATTATTTAGCATGAAGCTCTAATTACTCTCCATAACCATAACAGGGAAATTCTACCCAATATTGCTACAGAAAAACTACATCTATCAAGTCTTTTGGAATTTTCTATTGCTTCTTGTTGAGGCAATACTTGTTTTGAACATGTTCAGATTATTCTGGAAGACAGCATCATGAAGTAGGACGCTCATTGGGGATCAGACCAAGGTTCAAATATAGCTTTGCTGCTTACTTTTGAGACCTTGACCAACTGCCTGGACTTCCATGAACCTCGTTTTATTTACCTATGTTTGGGCACACTACGACCATACTGAAAATTAGGGTTGCTGGAGCACAGTAGCTTTTTTTTTTCTTTTTATAAATTGATTTCATTTTTTAAATACATGACAGTGGAATGCATAACAGTTCCTATTACACATATAGAGCACAATTTTTCATATCTCTGTACATAAAGTATGTTCACACCATTTAATGTCTTCATACATGTTCTTTGGATAATGATGTCCATCACATTCCACCATCATTGCTAACCCCCTACCCCCTTTCTTCCCCTCCCACCACCCTGCCCTATCTAGAGTCTGTCTATTCCTCCCATGCTCCCCCTCCCTACCCCACTAAGAGTCAGTCACTTTATATCAGAGAAAACATTCCGTATTTGTCTTTTGGGGATTGGCTAACTTCACTTAGAATTATCTTCTCTAACTCCATCCATTTATCTGAAAATGCTATGATTTTATTGCTGAGTAATATTACATTGTGTATATATGCCACATTTTTTTATCCATCCTCTACTGAAGGGCATCTAGGTTGGTTCCACAGTTTAGCTGTTGTGAATTGTGCTGTTATAAACATTGATGTGACTGTGTTCCTGTAGTATGCTGTTTTTAAGTCCTTTAGGTATAGACAGAGAAGTGCAATAGCTGGGTCAAATGGTGGTTCCATTGCAAGTTTTCCAAAGACTCTCCATACTGCTTTCCATATTGACTGAACCAATTTGCAGTCCCACCAGAAATGTATGAGTGTGCCTTTTCCCCCACAACCTTGCCAGTCTAGTAGGTTTTAAGTTAGCCCTTTATCTCAAATTCAGAGGAACTCAGCATAGCATGTTCCAGGTTATGAGGCCATAACTGCTTCTCTCTGGCAACAAATTATATACAAATCACAGGCCATCTTGTAGACAAACCTTTCCATGCCACATGGTTGTGATGTGCTTATCCAGGTGCTACCTCAGAGCCAGGGAGAGAGTGGTAAAGCTTTAGCACAACTTTGCTTAAAAATGAACAAATGTACTCCTGGCTCAGGTTGTCTGATTTGTCACCATTAACAAATCCTGACTTGTTTTCTCTTGAGAGGGGCCTCTTATGCTCTCTTAACTTTCCCTTTCTCTCGCCCTCAAATAAACAAAACAAAGCAAAGCCTCCTAAAATAGATGGAAGAAATGATATAATGCTCTTTATGACTCTAATCCAGTGATATATGACTTTAAATAGTAATTGTTATTACTAATAAATTATTAGGCCATGCCAGAAATGACACATATAAACATTGTTATAATGGTTCGTTATTATGTAGTAGATTAGCAGTTCCTGCTCCACGATTTGATAATATCCATCTTCACTAACCTGTCAAGAACATTAGTAAAATCTCCCATCTGTTTCTTAGTTCAGGACTTTATCCTGTAAGTGCAAATCCTGCACAGCACTAGCACAAGATTGTGTGGGATGGAAAACCTGGTAGTGATTTGCAGAGAGTAAGTAATATTCCAGGAAGATTTCCTTAGTCTCATAGTCTTAGATTAAATACTTTAGATTCAGTTCTTTAAATATTCTTTTTGGTCCTTTTCTGGATAATATGGGGACCTTAAAGATGTAGGACACTAGCAAGTGTTTATTAAAACCTTGGGAATAAGCGGCATGAAATACAGAAGCACTATCACTATAGTGCTTGGCTTCTGTCTCAGAGTGCTGTCCTCTCAGAATCCTGTCCTCTGTCTTGTTCTGCAGATGTTTTTTTCATTGAGGTTGTTCCGCCACAGATGTACACCTTTAATTTATGTAAGTCAAGTCACATAGACATAGATGGCATTTGCACCTGTTTTCATATCCATTGGTTTTACCTACATAAGTTAAATTGGATTTAAGATAAGAGGAATTCCTTATAGCCACAACTTATGATGAGCAAATAGGTAGGATCCAAATTGCTGCAATTCTTTGGTGTGACAGATGGAACAAAGAAAGTATTCCTCTGAAATCCAAGTTTGGGTGATCTTAACTAAATGCAGTTCAGGAACAAGTAGGGGATACTTCGTACCTCTTCTACTGTCCCCTAATTGCCAACCACCTTGAGTTTGACCCCAGAAAATCTTGAAATAGATTCTGTTGTCATTGGGAAAAAATTCTGGTGGAAGTGACAGAAATTTGAAGGTATGATGGGGTATAAGGAGGATTATAAGACTCAAAGAACATTTCTAACAGGCCATGAAAATGAAAAAGGAAGAAACATACCTTTCCTTTTGCAGTCCAGCGTTTGTATGGGAAACACGTAATTGTAGCACAGAGTTGAGTCTGCCTCAGGCCTGATGACTGGGGGTCTCCCTGATACTTGGGGTTTTGGGTCCGGTTGTTCCTTTTCTTCTTCATTACACAACTGTTCAGATTTTAGCTGCAGCAATTTTTTATTTTTTAGTTCATGTGGGCTTGCGCACTTGGCATAGTTTCCCAAATTTCGGTTCTTTGGAATCTGCAACATTGAAATGAGGGTTTCTAACTCACAACTACAGTGCCAGGGGTTGTCATAGAGTCGCAGGTAGCTCAGGAGAGGCATATATATGAACACCTCCTCTCTCAAGACTTTGATCTTATTGTGCTGTAGCAAAAGGGTGGTAAGTTTGTTTAAGCCAAAGAAGGCTTCACTCTCAATTTTGGAGATCTCATTCTGTTGCAGGTCCAGGCTTTTCAGGTTTTTAAATTTGGAAAACATGTTGTTTTTCAATATGCGGATCTTGTTTCTTGCTAAAAGCATGTGCAGCAAATCTTGAGGCCAGGTAGGTAGCACATAAACTAATTTTCTTTCTTGACAGTCTAAATATTTCTCATGGAGATATGTGTACACATCACAGGGGAGACCTGGTGCGTAGCGCTTTACTGGGTTGGAGCTTCTCCGGCTCCCACCTGCCCGGCCATGATTTGTTCGGCTTCTTACACTGCCAGGGCTTCCCTTGCGCAGCTCAGCAGCTTTACAAAGGCAAAGCAATATTACAATAGTAAACACGCGCATCCTGACATCCAGCTGGCCCCAATTCTTTGGTGTGACAGATGGAACAAAGAAAGTATTCCTTTGAAATCCGAGTTTGGGTAATCTTAACTAAATGCAGTTCAGGAACAATGAGACCCAGATGGGGGATTCAGAGTTCCTAGATTGGAATAGAAAAACACATTGAAAGTTAAAAATCATTGCAAATATTGTGGTGTGACTGAAATAGCAGTCTTTTTTAAGCAAATACCTTCCTGGTTTAGAAAGGTGTTTGCAAATCAGTGGTATAGAATGCTCCTCATCCTCTTCCTTGCCTTTTTTACTGTTCAAATGTTTGGGCCCTCAGTTTGAATCAAGGCTCTTCTACCTGCTTGATTATGTGATGCTGGGCTAGTTATTTACCTCATCTTCATCATCTGTAAAATGGGACCAAGGATCCCTCCTAATGTGGTGGGGAGAATGAAAGGGACTCATGTATTGTAAGGTACTTTAGAATACCCAGTCCAGGGAGTATCCTGCACAAATGTCAGGACTCAGCATGATGAAAAGTGAAACTTATAGGAAATTAAAGGGATTCTCCTTATATCCCTGAAATGTGCAAACAAGAGTAAGATTCTAATGGCTGTGCTTCTTTCATTTACTGTCTTCCAATCCCCAGTCATATTGACTATGGGCTTCAGAAATGCTCAGAGTAAATGGCATTGTTCTTGTGATCTCCTGGGTTCAAATGCCACCTGCTAACTGAAGCCTTCTCCTTCAGCCCTATTTAGACTTGCAACGCCCCTCCTTCTTTAGGCACTCTCAAATCAACTTTCTTGTTTTATTTTTCTCCATTGTACTCATCAGCATCTGTCACTGTAAATATTTGATTTCTTTTGTTTATTGTCTCCCTTAACTAGTAAATAAGCTTCCTAATAGTAACGCTGTTTGTCTATTCTGCTCATTACTGTATTTCTTCAATCAATATATATATATTGAAAGTATGAATTACTTTCACATAACTATTCTGTAAGAACACTTATCTCATAAACTGCCAAGTTGTTTGGGGAATCTAGTTTTTTCTTAAGTTTTACTGGGTGGACTTCCATGATCTGAACATTTTTAAGCATTGTTTTTATTTCTTAAAACAATTCTGTGGGACTGAGGTTATGGCTCAGCAGTAGAGCGCTTGCCTAGCATGGGTGAGGCCCTAGGTTTAATCCTCAGTTCCACATAAAAACAAATAAGTAAAATTAAAGGTATTGTGTCCAACTACAACTAAAAAATGAATATTAAAAAAACAATTCTGAAAATATTTCTGATTGGCATTTATCACTTAGGATAAAGTCCACTCTTGGTAAAGGAAGAAATGTTCAAATGGATTTATAACTAATAACATGTTCATTGTTAGTAGCATGGGACTATGTGGTTATGAGTGACGGATGTACTTTCTATTCATTGTAGCATTTTGATGTTAGTATCACCCCTTGCCTGGAGTTTTCCTGCTTCATGGGGTCTCCTCCACCTTGAATGCTTTTCATCCTTTTCTTAAGCATTCTCCCCATTCACTGGTCTGTGTAACCTCCCGAGCTGCTTTCAAGACACAGATTGTGTAACACTTTGCTGTCTAACTATTTGTGTGTGTGTCTTTTTGTTTTGTTTATATTTATTTCTTTTTTTCCCTAATGCTGGGGATCACTCTACCTCTGAGCTACACCCCCAGCCCATATGATTGGTTTTATTTATTTTTTGGTGCATTGTAATCATCCACAATAGTGGGATTAATTGAATACTCACATCTTATGTTCTCTAAGAAACCATAAACTGTGCAGTGGCCTCTGGACCTAGAGCTAATCTAATTAGGCATTTAGTCTTTCTAACCTTCTACTTCTCTGTCTGTAATTCATTGTGAATTGTATGTAAACCTAAACTAAAGAGACACAGCAAATTTTTTGTTTGTTATTATGCATGTTGAATAATATTATGCATGCTGATGTCTGCAACTTCCTTTGAAATGTGTACAAGAATAAGATGGAATGAGGAGTGGATTGAGAGATGGATGGGTGTATGTAATAAAGAAAATGCAGTAAGATATAAATTATAATCTAGACAGTTATAAGTCCTCATTATGCAACTATTTCAATTATTGTGTCTGAAATTTTTCATAATGTTAAAAGAAAAAATATGAATAAAAACCCATGCACAAAAAGCAAGTATGTTTTCTTCAAGTGTTCTAAACTAAAAGCTTTTTAAGTATTTAGTGTTTTTCCCTAAGTTGTATTTTTCTCTTCTTCCCTTCCTTTGGTAAGCCTCAAACAGTAATAAACATGTGTATATATTTTGTATTTGAAGCCAAAAGAAATTGTTTTTCTGGGAAAAGACACTCATATACTTAGAACACATGACTTCCAAGGTTTCTGTTTGTTTTCTAATGAAAGCATCACATTGAATGTAGGATGGAAAAACTTCAAAAGTTCTATTTAAAATGTTAAATTTTATTTAAACATTTAAAAGCTTAAACGTCTGTAATATGTTGTTTAGTAATGTGTAACTTGTTTGATTTTAGGCCACTGTAGAAACTTGCAAGAGTTGAATGTCTCTGACTGTTCAACACTCACCGTGAGTATGAGCAGCTTATTCACTGTTGTTTATATTGTGCTTGTTGAATTGGAGAGCCAATATGCAGAGTGCATGGCTGTATGTGCGTTGGGGGTTGAAAGTGGAAAAAAGCAAACTCTATTAAACTTTGGCAAGAAATTTTACTACTTCTGCACAAGGCTATTATTAATCTTGTAGATGGATGCCCAATGTTGGAGCCTCTGGCAAGTGGAAACTCTTTAATGATTACATAAAAATAAGCTGTGTTTCATGTATATGTGTATGAAGCAGAAAAAAAAAAAAACTGGGCCCCAGGAGAGATGATACACTCATCATAGCGATTTTCATGACTATCAACAGTCATATCAAAAGTAGTGCCGAATATAGAAAAGAACATGTATATTCCTGTCCCCAGTCTTTTCCTCTACTCCCAAATTGTCTTCTATGTTATGAGCACACAATTCTCTTCTAAAAGGCAGATCTGACCACTTCACTTACATCTTCCATCAACTGCACCCTCCTGTTATCTACACTGTTGGATAAGTCAGAGTTCTTTAACATTACAATACCTTGGAGACCCTATGTGTTCTTGCTCTGCCTCCATTTTCAACCTATCTTGCTCCAGTCCCATGTACACATTAAGAGTCAGTGTGATCCCAAGCCTCTGTTTGAGCTTTCCTTGCTAAATGCTCCAAGTTGCTCTTTGCAGTTTCATTTGCTAACCCTGTGTTCTTTGCTTGGAATGCTCTTTGCCTTTGTCTTCAAATGGCACTTTTCTCTTTGACAGGGTTTAAAGTTAATTTTACACATCACCTCCTCTACCAAGATATTACTGGCTCCCGGGGCAGGGTTCACTGCTGATCCTCTGCGTTCCTGAAATAAGTAATTCTAACCTAGTGTTTCTGCCTACTCCAAGGGGCAGGGGAAGTGCCTTACTCTTAGTGATAGTCATAAGCACACAGCGCTGACTTTGATTTCTAGTAAATATTCAGTGATGTTTAATAAATGCTACTGTATGGAGATGCCTAGTAGGTAATGATCAACATTGGCCAAAACTTGAGATTCCATCTCTGGTCTACATTTATGTATAAATCTTAAGTAACATTATAAGAGTAAGATCAACCTAAAGAGAAGGTATGAGAAGAGAAGAGGACTTAGAATTGAGCCATGGGGAACCCTGACTTTTAGTGCAGGCAGAATATAATAAGAAGGAATAATAAGAGAAGAAGGTTGAAAATGGAGGTGTATCATAAAGTGAACAAGAGTGAAGAGTATCAGAAAAAAGAGGTCAAAGTGAGCAGATAAGGAAAGGACTCAGTGTCATCTCCTGGATTTGAAAGTTAGAAAGTGACTGGTGATTTTTGCTGTAGCAGCTTCAGTGTGGAATATTGGAACAGAAATATAATTATAACAAAGGAGGTGAGAAAGTAAGGCATTTATCATACACTGTTTTTTCTAGAAAAGTGATTAAGGTGGTAATAGAAGGAAAATAGGGGCAGGAGAATGGAAACAGGTTTATAGAAGCTGGTGGAAATTCTCCTGAAGCAACCAATGGAGCAAGTCTTTGAGGAGACAGGAGGGCAGAGATTGAAGAGTCTGAGTCTCCTCATTGTGCACAACTCAGGATGAGAGCCAAGTCCCTTGGCACTGGTGAAAAGACTTCATGAAGTGGCCTTTTCCTGCTACTCCAGCCTCCTCTTTACAGTTCTTCTTTTCAGATTTCTACTCAAATTTCAATCTTGATTTCATCTGAAGTTCCCTGAACATGTCATGCTATTTCATTTAGTCCTTGAATTCATTTTCTATCTGCCTGAAAGAGTATTCTACCACCCCCATCCTAACCCAGCTAATACTTGCTCATCTTTTAAAGTATTCTCTGTTAGGTCTTTCCCTTTACTTAAAAAAAAAAAAAATCATGGAGGGCTGGGGATATAGCTCAGTTGGTAGAGTGCTTGCCTCACATGCACAAGATCTTGGGTTCAATCTCCAGCACCAAAAAACAAACAAACAAACAAAAACCATTATGGAGATATTAATAAATTTATATTGATATCAGTATTAAATTTACCCCAAATGTACAATTTAATAATAGTTTTTGGTATATTCAGAATTGTGGAATAGTTACCATAACCAATTTCAGGGCATTTTTCTCACCCCTGAAAGAACCCACACACATTAACAGTCACTCCTCATTTTCTCCCAACCTCCCACCCCATGCAATGCCATCCAGTTTTTGACAGGATAAATTTGTCCCTTTCCTGAGTTGCATCTTCGGTCTCAGTACTTCATCATTTATACTTTCTACTCTACTAAACTTAGTTTTATATATATCCTCTTTTAGAACTGAGAACTCTTAGAAATTCTCCTTCAGTGTTTTTTCCATGAAATTCACCTCCCATTTTTACAACAAAATATTTTTTCAAAGGAAGGAAGACATTATTTGAATAAATAAAATGTGTACATAAAAATATTAAAATCCCCAGAACTCTTGCACTTCTTACCATGATACACAAATCCAGCATTTATATTAGTTGTTTAGTTTCTGTCTATCAGACCACAGAGAATCTCTCTAGATGAAGTTAGCTAAGTATCTTTTTCAGTGGCTTATAATTTAATGTAAAGATACTGCTTCTTCATGTTCAAAAGTGCCCCCAAGACATGGAGGGATAGACATGTGATAGACAGATAATGTCAGAGAAAAAAAAATTCTATTTTTTCCATACTTTTCCTCCACCAGCAAAGTGAACGTAGGCATCTTTGTTGGGAGATTTTAAATCTTTGCAGACATTCTCCAGATGTCTGCCTGTGGTTATAATGAGATTGTTTATACAATGAATTTGTTTTCTCTAAGGGTATACATTACACCTACTATGTTAAAGACATCCAGCTAAGTTTTAGAGGGATTTTTTAAAAAATCAATTTTTAATTCTTGCCCTCTGGGAGCTTCAGTTCTGCACATGACTAAAAAAGATCATATTCTTTGAATTTGGCTTTCTAATAGGAAAGTTAGAACACAATGACTTCTGCATGAATTTATTAACATCAAAGTCTTGTCCAATTTTGGAGTCTATAAAGGGTTGATAATTTTGTCCAGCTACATTTTACTGTTGTTTTTTTTTTTTTTTTTTTTTTTTTCTTGGAGACATAGACTGGGAGACAGGCTTACATTTAAGGAGTGGGGTAACATTCATGCACAGAGCTTTGATTTCCAAGCTTGTCTTATGAAATACATTACATTCAGAAGGATTTGAGTATTGTACTTTGTGGACAAATTCATAAGCTATTCTGCAATGTATGCACTCACAACATTTTTGCATTTATGTGTTCAAACATTTGGTGTCTGAGTTTTGAGCTCTTTTAATGGGAATGGGAGTGGTCTGAACTTGCTTGGATGTCCAAGTGCCTCCAGACAGGGAAAATGCAGAAAATGGATTACCTCCAGCTCAAAGGAAAGTCGGATTCCTGTATGGTACATAAAGCACACACTGTCCTCCTGATCCTCACATTTTCATTCTCTCAGTGGCTGTCCTTCTAAAGGTGATAAACAAACTTTCTCACATCTTCTTGTCCCATGTTGTTTTCATTTAAAATTTTTTTTTCATATTTTATTTTTTAGTTGTAGTTGGACATAATACCTTTATTTTATTTATTTTTTTTTATGTGATGCTGAGGATAGAACCCAGGGCCTCGCATGTGCTTGGCAAGCGCTCCACTGCTGAGCCACAACCCCAGCTCTCTTGTTTGCATTTTTACCAATGTCTTTCAACAAATGCATAAACACTTTGATTTTTCGTTGGTACCCTGAACATTTTGTGTATATTCAAGTATAGTGCCATACATTATGGTTGTTTACCATTTATAAATTCATAAATTTTATAAATTTGAGTTTAGGGCTTGAAATCTCTGTTTTTCTGTCTCTTTCATGTTACAGTCACACCATTCACTTACTATTTCAATCTTCTGGGGGAAGATTGCTTGAAACTTCAAGATTCTCCCCAACCTTCTCCAGCACTCAATTTCATGCCCACCTTATGCAGAGTCTATATTTTCCTTCAGGTTATCTCAAACTTACTATAAATTTGGTGAAACTCAGTTCAGCCATTTTAATATGTTCAGCATTACAACCACAGAAACTTTACTACACACACACACACATAATATGTATGTAAATATGGACTAATTTTTAATGAAGCCCAGCTGAGAGTGTTTACTATTCTCATCTTTCAGAATAATTTTATTAAATTATTAAATGGGTCCATTTTTAATCACTTTTCTGCATGTGAAAAGTCAAGAGTGTTTGACATTTGTGTTCAAATTTCTTGTCACAGAATAGAACTTGCAAGGCTTAACCTTTTAATGAAGTGTCTTTGTGATGGATTGGGACTTTCTCGAGAAAGGGAAAAGAAGGGAGTAATGAAGCTTCAAGCAAAACCATTAGTTTCTATTTAATTTAATTTAAACTGATACCAATGAATATGAAGACACTAAGTCTTGCATGTATTTTTCCTGGGGCAGGAAGAGAAGTGATAGATAAGGGAGAAATTGCCAAGCCTGTTAGGGTTTTCATAAGATTCTTCCCTTTGTTTTTTATGCAGGATGAAGCAATGAGACACATTTCCGAAGGCTGTCATGGGGTCCTGTATCTTAATCTATCTAACACAAGTATCACTAATAAGACGATGAGACTCCTGCCAAAGTAATGTTTGTGTTGTTTGTATTATCCTCCCCTGGGCCCAGATTGTTTTCCCCAAAGGCAGTGCTCCCTTTACCAACACCTCACTGCAGTGGTACTGCTGTTCTGCTAAGGGACTTCTGCTTTCAAGTCCCCAAGCTGGTGACCGCAATCTTCTCACTTGGCAGATGCAGTTTGATCAGGGGTATTCTGTCCTGGCCAGTGGTTTTGTCCCTTTTTATAGCAATGTGCCCAATAGCTTGAATTTGACCTCACCTAGCTCTTTTGGTCACCCTTTCTGAACAATGAATGTTGGCCCCCAAATTCCAGTCTGATATTGGGAACTCTCTATAATACAACCTAACATCCTGCCTCCGGAGACTTTGAGCACCCCTGTCCCAGGTTCCCTGTTGCTCTGTCTACCTCTTCAAACTTCCACCGTTGCCAGGGAATCTGACAGTTGGTTTTTGACTGTGAACTATTGACATCCCTGGGCATGAAATGTCGCTTCTCCTCAGCCAGCATTTCTTTGGATGAGAAGAGACAGAATAACATAAGAGTTGACAAAGTATTCAAACTTACTACAAACTAATGTCACTCATTATTCTTTATTTGTATTATGGAAAGAAAAATTAGGAAGAGTATACAGTCCCTGGGAGACATTCAAATTTGACTTTGAGAAACATTTCTTAAACTACTGTGAAAGAATAAACTATGTTAGAGCATATAACTTTTTGAGATCCTTTGAAAAACAGCAATGAGACATTTGGAAAAGCTTAGAGAAAATTCTGGGTGGTATTTTTTTTTTTTTAATCTTCTGACTGTAACCATTTTCCACAAATAAGCAAACCCCCCAAAAAGTGCCACCATATTTTCCATTTATCCTGTTAATTGAATTACCATGTTTTATTTAGACAAATCTACGGAAACTTCCCTTTGAATTTTCTCCTAGTACTTTAAACATAGTCTTCCATTTTCTAGGCATTTCATATACATTTACTTGTTTTGTTTTTTACTCAAATATGTAATGAATCTAGAACTTATATTATTAGTAGATGAATGAAGCAGATGTTTTGAATCAGGGGTCAACATATATGTTCATATGGCTCAAGGCCTGCTTTTTTATGGTCCATAAGCCAAGAATAGTTTTACACTTTAAGTACTAAATAGCTAATCAGTAATCCAGCCTCATTCATTGACTATGAAGTGGTATCTGGTTCTTCCTTATATACCTAAAACTCTTTTGCAGGCAATAAATTTTTAAAACTCATCCTTTTCTAATATTTAATCTTATATTACATTATGGCCTTGAAGTTGTTGATGTCCATTGTGTCTCTGATGAAAATCCTTTGGAGTGGTATGCTGTCATACAGCCCTTTCCATCTCCATGTTTAGAGACTTCTTGTTGATAGCTTGCAATTATTAGTTAATTGGGAGTAATCCACACCATGGAAAATGACTAATATTACAAATCAGTTCTTGATTTATTGTTTCGCCATTGCTTATATTTGAGAAAAGGACAGAAAACAACAATTAATAAAAGCAGACTAAATTTAACAGTGTATCAGGTCTGTAGTAACAGTATTGTAAATAACAAAAAATGGAGGAAATACTTATTTCAGTACTTTAAAATTATTAACTGATTCAGCAAAGGCACTACTCATGTCATTGATGGATGAGTGAAGTATGGACAGACATCTTTGTCTAACTCATTAATGAAAATAAATGTACTATAATCCATATGGAGCTAAGTTCATTCCTTGATTGCAACTATTGGTGGGTTGGCTCCATTTGTAAGAGTTTGGTAAAATTCAGTGAAAGAATCAGTAGTATGTGTGAGAATCAATTAGCCATATGGAATTGACAATAAAAAAGAATTGTGTTTTATTATTATTTGTAAATGTGTGTTATTCAACCTTTATAAGATAAGTAAGATATAAAATTTTATAATAAACTTAAATATATTTATATGCATTTATTTTGGGAGAGCCAGCTGTTTTGTTTAGCAAATAAAATAAATTAAACAGCCAGAAACTGATTTATATTTTTATAATATTTAGCTTTCCTATCAGGAACATAGTTTATTATTATTTTTTCAAAATTCTTAAGTCTCTCAATACAATTTTATTTGTTTACATAGGTTTTATTTTGTGTGAAAATTATTCTTAAGAATCTTTTAAATTGTTATTGAGAATGGTAGCCTTTCTGATTATATTTTCCAAATGGTCACTTTTGAACTTCAATATGAGATGCAGGTATTTTTTAAACTTTTTATTTGATTGATTTCTTTCCTGATCAGGGCTATAAAATTATTTCTATATAAATATATAAAATTATATAAAATAAAGATAAATATATAAAATTATTTATAAATAAGATTTTGGGCAAAGCCCACAAGATATGGTAAATATTATTTTCATTTTCTAAACAAACTAGTCTATATTTGCTTTCCTCTTTGACCCAAAAATTATTTAGAAGAGAATCTTTGGTCTAAGTGGTTGACATTTCTTTGATTAAGGTTCTGTTTTTAATTATGCACTGTAGTCAAGAAATGTGGACTGAATTATTTCTACTTTTTGGAATTTATTGAGATTTCTTGGTGGACTAGTTATAATCAATTTCAACAAATCATCTATGAATGTTTAAGATAGTTTCTTTTTGAGAACAAAATTCTGTATATATGTGTGCATATATACATATACCTTCTTGATATGTCATGATAGAATAGTGATATATATTAGTGGCTTATTACAGTCAAACTTCTAAATTTATTTTGATGTTATTTTATTTATTAAGGTTCATAAGTATCACATTTCAATATAGATTATAGCTTTTATTCACATGAAGTGATTTTTTTTTCCTGGTTGTTTCTTTGTCATGAATTCTTTTAAATCTACTATTAAATAGTCACCTTTGTTTCCTTTCACTTGTCCTTTTTGTGGAAAAACTGTATATATTCCCATATTTTTAACTTTTGTGTTATTGGGTTATAGATTTGTTTCTTATATGCAGCACATAGTTAACATTGCATTTAAAAAATTTTTCCTCTTTGCCTTTTAAAGAAGACAGTTTAAAAGATTAATATTCTTGTAAAAATTTAGTGTGAGGTCTTTCTTTTACTATCTTTTTTTGATTTTTCTATTACTGCACTGTACTCAATGTTTCTATATCTACTTTTAAAACAAAGGTGTTTAAAAGGTATTATACATTCTGTTAATCATGACTTTTGCTAATCACTTAACTTTTAATATTGATTTTTAGTGTTTTACATGTAATATCATAATCATAATTACAATTACTATGTAACCCCAACAAGTTAGGCTACTTATTGGAACTGCTCTTCTCTCACAGATTCCTTATTCTTTAGTTCTTATTTTTGATTCATCCTATGATGACCAGAGATATAATTTTAAAAACTCTTTTCTTAGGAAAGATGCATGATTGTTAGAATTTCAGCCATTGATCTCTGAAAAATGACTGTTATCTTAGAAGATGAACAACAACTTATCCTGGTATATGATTATTCAATCATATCCCTTATTTTATCTTTAAAACTCTTAGGTGTTGCTCTATAAACCTTGATGTTTCAGATGAAAGAAAAATCTAAAAGCCAGCATGATTTTTTTTGTTAAGAGAAGGCAAGCAGAGAGTCAGAATTAAGGGCCCTCCTTTGTAACTTATTTTTTTTACCAAGATGTTTCCAAGAGTTTCTTTTTCTGTGAGAAATTAAAGACATTTTCCAAGCTTAATTGTGTTCTTTTAATTAATTTTTCCTGGAACATGGTAAACTTTTTGAACATTAAAACTTGAACTTTTTTTTTTCTCAGCCCAAGAAGATGTTTCTCTTTTTAATGCTTCTATTCATTTGTTCAAGGTTCATCTTAAAAATCCCCTTTTATTTTTATATTTATTCCTGTTCTTCGAAGCTGCCATATTTTTTCTCACAATTTTTGTCTACATATATAGTTCATTGCATACTGCTTTTTCTATACCAGTAATTCTTAAAGTGCATTCCAAAGACAACAGTGTTCAGGCAAATATTTAAAACCTGGCTGGGGTGGTGGGTGGAAGGTTGTACTGATTTCTGTGGCATAAATAGTCCCATTGTGGCCAATTTTAAGCCATAACAAGATGCCATTTAATGTGAACTTAAGAGATGTTAAAGTTCAACTGGAGCTGGCACAAGCCAGCTCCAATAACATCACTGTGGGAGGCCCCCCATGAGGATCTCCAAGACCTTGCAGAAGTTCTTTAAGGTCCTCTAATCCTTTGATTTAGAATTTCATTCAGGACTTTCTTTAGACATTCCATACTAAAGTATATAAATATAATTACATATATGTATATATGAATCTCTGTTTCTCTACCTGAATATATGTGTTAATATGTATATGAATTATTTCTACTTTTTAGATTTTATTCAGATTTCTACATAGAATAGTTTAGTAACAGTACATACATAATAGTATAGAGAGAGAGAGAAGGAAGAAGAGAGATACAGACAGAAAGAATATTATAAAATCCATATATGAAAAACTGAATTTAGGAAGTAGATGATTTGAGAGTGGTTTATATCACATTACAAATTAAGTTCTTTTCAACTTAAAAATATTTCTCCAATCATACATTTAGATAACCTTTTTCTCTTAGGGAAATTTAATATGATATTCTAGCTATGTATAACTCCTTAGGGATGTTTGTTTTACAAATCAAACTGTACCTTATTGGGCAATAGATAGAAAATAAGAATTTTATTTAACTTCTAGTTCTTGCCATTAAAAGAATGTTATGCAGAATAAATGCTTCTTAATACTGATTTTTTTGGTCATATGGAAAAAATATACACTGACTTATCTATGACAAAAATATATTTTGTAATGATTTTCTATTTTTTGCTGTTTTCCATTGTTTCAAATGTGCTTGGACATGCAAAAGTGTTCTTTAAGCTATAAATAACCAGAGAAATGGTGGTTGTTGCTGCTGTCATTCTCTTTTCATGCCTTTAGTACTTCTTTCCAAAGAAATCATTTGCCAGAGGAAAAATATAATTTGTTTGGTCTTTTGGGCCACACTGATTTGTCATCTTTCATTTGAATTTTTTTCCTCACTTCTTTGGAGACTTGCTTAATTTTCTAAAGTTGAAACTGAGGGCTGTCCACAGTCCATGCCCATTTCAGGAAATTTCCCCCCTCTATTATTTCCTGAATTCAACCCTTTGCAGTCACTCCTGTTGTCACAACTAGGTGGCACTCTCAGCTCCTTATTTGGCACAGCATCCTGCTGGTCCCACCTCCTGTTTTACTTCCCTACAATCTGCCCTACTTTGTGCCCCAAGAAGGATCATACTAGAACACTCTTCTTATTGTGTCTACAACCTTCCTTAACTATCTCTTAACATTATCCAGTCAAATGAACCTGCCTAAGTCTTCCAAGAGAAGCCCTTAACTCTGGACCTCTGCTTGCCTTCTCTATAGCTGGAAAACCTTTCTGCTTCTCTTTGCTAATCCTTAGCCTCAAGTCATGCCATCTGCCCGAAGTGCAGTGTTTTCTCCTCTCCCTACATTCTAATAGCCACATTCATTCACTTATTCATCACATATTAACTAACTACTATGTACATATGGTTGGTAGTACAGTCATTATGATCTGTGTTCTCTGCACTCCCCATTCACCTTTTTTTTCTTTCACTGTGTCAGCCATGCTGACTTCTAACTCTTGGGCTCAGATAATCCTCCCACTTCAGCCTCCCAAAGTAACTGGGACTATTGGCATGGACCACCATGGTTGGCTTGATCTGCTGTAGTGGAGTGGTGTCTAATTATTTTTCATAAAGATGAGTTGATCCTTCCTTTGGCTTAAAACTTGTTGTCAGGGGTTATCATTTTTACATACCATTTCTTATTGTCAGGGATTATATAGAGTACCCATGAAAGTGGGGCAGACAGAGTTAGCCCTTGTCCTGTCTGAACAACCTCAAGTTCACCCTGTAAGAAAGAGTCCATATCACTCTACTTTTTCTGCAAAATTACATTTCTTGAACCTGCCTCTGTTAAACTAAAGAACCCAACACTCCACTCTAAAGAATCCACATGCAAATTATCTCTTTTACAAACTTGGTCTTGTCTTAGTGATTTTTAAGAGAACTTTTCATTAAAATACATAATTTTATATTCCTCAGGTATTAAAGATTTGAAGGGGCTGGGAATGTGGCTCAAGCGGTAGCGCGCCCGCCTGGCATGCGTGTGGCCCGGGTTCGATCCTCAGCACCACATACAAAGATGTTGTGTCCGCCGAAAACTAAAAAAAAAAAATAAATATTAAAAAATTCTCTCTCTCTCTCTCTCTCTCTCTCTCTCTCTCTCTCTCTCTCTCTCTTTATAAAAAAAAATAAAGATTTAAAGACAAAACACTTCAGTTCTTCATAGGAAACAAAGCCAGAAGAAAGGAGGAAAAAATAATCTCTGTAGTTTCTACAAGAATTGTAGTTTATTACATATAGTAGCAGCAGAAAAATAAATAAACCACAAAGAGAATACCCATCCCTCAATATGAAAAACTTAAATTATTAAATAATTAGGAAAAGATTTAAAAAGATTGGAAACACTATGCCTCAAAACGGAGTTAGAGTTGTCAGATAGTCTCTGTGCTGGGAAAAATGTTGAACCAGACCTTACTCATGTAGGAGACATATTTCTTTGCCAAAATCCTTAATAAAAAGTATCACTATTGCATAAAATTTGCCAAGTGTGATTTCACTATTAACTGATATTTTTCCCATCTCCAACAGCTTTAAGTATGCCACATGTAAATCCCTTGACAGCTGTCTAGGGCCATTCTAGATTCCTGTACTTTGCTTGCACACTCAGAGTGGTTTTCATGAGGTTCCATTTTGAAGACAGCCATTCAGCCTAGGAACTTATTTAGGAACTTATCTTTTGTCTAAACTGGAGATTTTCAACCTGGGGTCTATGAACCCCCCAGAGGATCAGGGATGAAATTTACAGGGTCTGTGTATTTTGATGGGGGTGGGGAATTCTCTCTTATTTTCATTAATCTCAAACTGAAATGTAGATTTAAAAAATCAGAGTAGGATTAGCAGCTCTGGGACTTTTTTTCCCCACATAAATGCAATACAGAAGAAAGGAGGAAAAAATACACTCTTCTCATGTTATAATTGTTACACATATTTTGAAATACCACTGACACTCATCACTACTTCACAATCATAGCACTTATTAGAACTGCCACTAGCTCTTGTTATTTAATTTATTAATAAAGAAGCACATATATTACTGTTCTATCCATTTGGTTTTAAAAATGTTTTGATAATTAGATAGTTCAATATAATTGGCTGCTTTTTAATCTTATGTATTTTGTTTTATGAATAAAAAAAACATTATACTAAGAAAGAATCTTAGACCTCACTAGACTGCCAATGGTGTCTATAACAACAACAACAACAAAAGCCCCTTCAATTCTCATTTTTCTTACTTGTTAAATGATGACATGGATTTAAGTAAATAGAAGAATAGGCTTGGGCCAAGGTATAGACTCAATGTGACATCCCTTAAACTGTTGAAATCATCTGTAAGCACCACTCTTGTCAGATGAGTATCTATGCCATTAAATGGAAGAAACAGTACAAACTCCATAAAAACTTATTATGTGGGTTTTATTTGGGGGTAGTAGTAGCAATCCTAACAATGCATATATTCTCAAAGCTTCTACAATATCCCCACTGGTTTTAATTGTCAAAATCACCCTCAAGCTACTACTATTACATTTGTGTTCTCATTTAATTGCATACTTCTAAAGGCAAAGAAAGAGAGGATGGGATTACATTCCTCGTTACTGAGGGTGAGTAAAGCTCGTGGCCCCACAGTTGGTTAGGATAAAAAAAAATTAGAGATGAAATTCTTATCACCGCTTAGCAGATGGGGAAACAATCTCTGAGAGTTAAGTTGCAGAAAGTATCAGGGCTAGGACTGGAATCTAGTTTGGTCACATTCCACAATCTGGTATATTTTCCGTTGTGTGGCGCTGTCTACCTCACTACTCTTTTCTCCAAATCAGAGATCTGCAGGGTTGTTAGAAGTGACAAACCCCACCCCTACGTTCTTGACTTAATTGAATCACAGAGTTGAAGGGAGAAGAAGAGAAAGTGAACTTTGGCCTCACTTTTAGTCCACTGGGGGCGGGCCCTTGGGGAGAGGGGCGAGTCTGCAGAGGGTAGCACTTTCTCAGTCTGGGCTTCCCTCTCTCCCTGGCGGAATCTCCTGTATACAACCATTCCTGGAGAAAAAAGTTATGAATCAAATAATTCTCTGTAGAATAGGAATCATTATAATATATAGATGTGTTTTTCAGATTTTAAAACTCTGATTAATAAATGGTCCATACTTTTATATCTTGTTTTCCATTTGAGGGAAGTAGATTTTATTAAATTAATTTGTAAGCTTTTAAGGGGCAGAGAGGCATTTTTCTCCCCACTTTCACATTTGCTGCTAAACTGTTGCAGATCATAAACCAAGAGCAAGTTGTTAATTCCATAACAAAAGCAGGCAGTAGTGGGAGTTCTTGCACTTCTAAAATACACAGAGTGTCCTCAAAATGTGAGCCCTTACACAGTAGTATAAGCTCATCCTAATTACTCTCCTTTTTTTTCTGGAAGCTCTCATTTTGGTCAATGGGGTAATGCTATGTTTCATTTGCTTCAACGCTGTAAGATTGAGAGCCTCTGATACAGTTTTTATCTTTTTCATGTATTGCCCACTCATTTGCAAGCTGTTCTTCTTAACCTATGTTTCAGTTCTGTGTAGCAATGTCTTTTTTTTTTTTTACAATTTTTAACTATAATAATAAAACTGTTACTTATAAAAGCATGCATACTTAAGTCTATGTCTATATTTTTCAAACCAATAACTTATCAGATCCATTTAAAGAGACTCTTATGTTCTGTTTTGCCTTCTTTCCCAAATCCTCACTCTCTCAGAACAGTTCAAAGTTTGTCTTTGTAGACATTTTTTCGTATTATTTTGTTGCTCCAAAGCTAAAACCTAAAAACAACAATAAAGCAAACCCTCACTTTTGGTTTCAAAAACAAACTAACTTCCAAACAATATGAATGCAACCCCCCTCCCCCACATTGCCCAAAAAAGCTTTAGCCCAGTCAACTTTCTTAAAAATCTAGCCAAATATTTTTTTATTCTGTTCCTTTAAAAGGTAATTATGCATTATTTCCTATAAAGGTCTCCTTTAATTAACAAGAAGAGAGTGAACTATAGAGTTAAACTGTTGAACCATCTGCAAGGAGAAAAAAAATTAATCTACAGTTTTAGTTCTCTTTGTCATAGTGGCTTAAGAAAGATGTGAGAGAGCAGCTGAAGTATAATTCTTTTCCTTCCTCTCATTTCTCTCTCTGTCTTTTCAGACACTTCCACAACTTACAGAATCTTAGTTTGGCTTATTGCCGAAAGTTCACGGACAAAGGTTTACAGTACCTGAATTTAGGGAATGGATGCCACAAGCTCATCTATCTGGACCTTTCCGGCTGCACCCAGGTTTGTCTTTTAGTCTTCTCTTTCCAGCAGCAGGCAAGGAAGTCCTCCGGAGCACAGGCTGCATCCAGCTCTCATGTTATACTAATGCTGTGCACGGTCCGCAGCACACTCTTCAGAGGTTTTAAATTACATGGCCACAGCTGCTTAAATTTTCCCCAGGATCGCTACTATAGGCTCTTGGCTTCCTTCCACTAGAGTGTCACATCGACAAACAGGCAAAGCTCATTGGATGATGAAACAGACCACTTCTGTGGAGATACTCTGAACACAATTCTAAGACCAGAGTCCAAATCTTGAAAACTTAAAGTTGCTACTCAGATACAAACAAAGGAAAACCTTTGGGTGAGAATTTGCACAGAATTCCTGAAAAGCTAATAACTCTAACAGTTTTTTGTTTGTTTGTTTGTTTGTTTGGTGGGGGGTGGGTGGGTAAAATCCCATAGGGGATGCATGTGAGGAAGGAAATGTAACAATTGCAATTTTAAAAATCGCATTACATTCTTGGGTTCTATGTGGAAAAATATTTTAAGTTTGAGGAAACAGGGTTAGGAATGTTGGGCAGAAAGTAGGGTAAAGTTGTGGAGAACAGACCACGTGCTCTGGAAATAATTAATGCATCATTGTTAGTTTCTTCTGCTCTAATTTTGATAGATCTAAGCCATAATTTTTAACTTATTTTCTCCCTGTGTGTTTTCTTGGTATTGGTATCATAGTCTGTTTCTTATTCCATATAAACAACATAATAGCACAAGTAAGAACTAGCTGAAATATTGATGTCTACCATTTATTGAGTTGTTACTATATGTCAGGCACTGGGTTGAGTGCTATACAGATAAGATTTCCTCCTCATAGAATGTGGTGAAGTTTATATTTATTATTTCTACTTATAAATGGAGTGGTTGACTAAACTAAGGTTGCACAGTTGGTGAAAGCTCATGACACTGGTACAATTACAAACAACTTTGGTGGATACCAAGCAGGCAGACCATGGTTTCTTGATATATTGGATATAGGGGAAAGGAAGGGATGATATTAAACTAGTATTAAGAATGTCTAGATTAATTTTCTCTAAAACTTGTCCACTGATGTGTAGCTTTGCTAAGTGTCAACCTAGACCACACTTGAGTACCAGCTTGGCTGAACTTGAGACAGTCTTCTTCCTGACCTCCTTTTTCTTAGAGCATTCCCTTTAGAAAACTTGAAATTGTAAGAACTTGAAAGAATGACATTCTTTCTCTGCCTGCTTTGAGATGTAAATCTTTTTTACAAGCAAGAAGCATCTTGCTTTTAAAAAAGCAAGGACTTGGGAGCACTCCCTTTGATAGATAATCATCAAAGAAGATAGTACCCTATCTTCCAGTTTCTGTGGGAGGATAGAAGCCTAACTTTGCTGGGCACCAGTTAGCAAACACAGATGGCCTATTCATAGAGGAAAATATTTGCAAATTCAGAGATAAGGTAATGTGCTTGACAAATTCCATTAAGCAACCTCCCTTCAATTATAATTCCTCTGGTGCTTTTATACTAGCTTACTCCAATGCTGAAGACCCCTCCTACAGTATAAGTTGCTTCCTTATTTATCTCCATTCCCACAAGGTTATTGAAGCAGCAGCAGCAGCAACAACAACAACAACACCACACACACACACACACACACACACACACACACACACCCTAGGGATGAATAGTTTTAGACACATAAAATTCTCAAAAGTTTCATGTCTGTTATCCATTACCCAAATATGCATGCAAAGCATACACCAAAACGTACATAGTTTACCTTTACATTTTGAGCCAATATTTACAATTTTGGAGTTTCTCTCTCTCTCTCTCAATCGTTCTCTCTTTCATACACACACACACACACACACACACACACACACGACTTTTTAAAAGGAAAAACTAGCTGAATTGGGCCTGCACCCCATGTGACAGCAACAGGCTGGAGCTGAGTCAGCCTCACCCTGGTGAGGTGGACCATGATCTCTTCAGAGTGCACCCCTCTCATCTGCTCAGCAAAATCCATGCATGCATTTATCTGTACTGTAACTGCTTAATTCATTGCCTGCCTGAATTCGTCAGTATTTACTTACTAAATTCGTCAGTATTTAAGTTTGGCCTAAATGTGTAAAGAGGAGAATTCTTTTCCTAGTTGTGCCTTAATTTTGTATCATTGCACAAAACAATGTTAATTTCTTTCATTTACCACGTTTCCATTTTCGTTTGTTTAATTCAGTAGAAATTTCACTCATGGTGCAAACACTGTTTTAGGCACTGGGAATTGAGCCATATGAGCCCCCACTGGAAATCAGAAATGCGCTTGTTATGAACCACACAGATCATAGTAACAGCCATTGCTATTGCTTCACAGAGGACCTGCGAAGCTTGTAGGTTACTGCTGCTGAGGAACTTCTCAAGTCCTGAGAGGAGGCTCCAGCACCCACCTCCCCAATTCGGAGCTCAAAGAAGGAATTTGATGATTTGCAGATTTTTAAGGCTTTCCCCTCTAAGTTAGAAGTTTTATCTTGGAAACTAAAATCTACTTTCTAAGTTTGGAGTTTTGAACTTGCAAGTCATGTGTTAATATAGCTAGCCAAGGAGAAAGGACCTAATAAGAAATGACTTGAGAAGAGAAACTTACACCTAAATGCTTTGGCTGGTGTTTGTTGAGTGCCTGCTGTATGCTGGGCACAGTGATGGGTAAAACAGCATTCCTGTCCTTTAGGAGTTCAGGATTAACATAAAATATGCCAAGGATGAAACTTTAATATAGTCATTGCTGCCCTGAAAAAGGAAAAAATTATTTATACAATATCGTGAAAGAATTGTAACCAGACTTGTTGGAAAAAATAATAGATGATGGAGAGCTGCAAGGAAAAGTGAAAAATCAGTGACATATGTTTTAGAAATATTCTTCACTCTTTGGGAATTATGAACACTCCAGGTACATGAAGCAATGTCACTGATTTCTAACGAATGTCAGCACTTGTGCATTCACCTGCATACTGTCATCCTTTGTGAGGTTGAGATGAGCTTCTCTTCACTTTCTTTTGCTTCAAACACTCGCCCCTGTAATTGATCTCAAAGCAGGGGAAGGCCCCTCTGTCATTAATCCTGGCAAACTTCTAGTCTTACACTTGTCACCTTGAATTATCTTTTCTTTCAGAGCTGGAGTGCTCTGACAGAAATTTTCTTTATAGAGTTTTTTCAGAAGAAGGAGGAAAATGAGATTTATTTTATTAAAAAAAACAGATTAAAAAATAAATTTGTTGAACAAATTTAATTCATTGCCTTTTATATTTACCATTCCTTCAGTATTTTAGTTATAAAATACTAGCTTATGCCAAAAAAAGTTTCAATAACATATTTAAACACAACTTGGAAAGCACTTTTGGAGACACAAATGATTTTATCATATAAAGAAAGTACCCTGTCCCTGTGCGCCTTAGTTATCTATGGCCTGGGAGATATTTGGCAACAATGAGTTCATTGATTTTGATCTCTACTTGAAGGAATGATACGTGGTCTGACTCACGGTAGACATTTGTCAGATGTTTATTGGATACTTGACTTCATGTTTAGTTCAATAAGTGAAACTAATGATCATTGTTTGAGATGATAATTTTTCTTCTCGCATCATACTTTGCTTCAGGGTGCCACTCCTCTCCCATCCCATATGGTTCTGGGGGGCTGTCATCCATAGCACACTCAGAGCAGCACAGCAGGGTAATCCAGAGCACAGGTTCTGGGTACCTGCATGTTAACCCTAAAATTGCCATTTATTAGTTATGGAAATGGTGCAGTATATCCCCCTGTGTACCTAAGTTTCCTTATCTATGAATGGGAAAATACTAATACCTACTTCATAAATGTGTTATGGTAATGGAATGATTTGATACAGTTAAGATGCTTAGAACAGTGACTGGTACATACTAAGTACTTAGTCACCTTAGCTACTATTATTAGATTTCTGGTATAATTATTTTTTTCATGGCTACTGGTCATTTGGTCCAGGCCTAGCTGATCATAAATTGTATCCCCAATGGCTGGAATTTGTCCAGGGAGGGTATGTGACCCTAGCACAAAGCCATTTAGAATTTTCCAGGTACTTAAAATTGGGGGAATAGATTCTGTGCTCCCTGAGGTTACAGAGCCTGGAGCATGTAAGTTGAAGCTGCTTTGTGGTTCTGTTCCTCAGCAACACGGGAGACAAATTTTATCTGCAGTGGAAGAGAATGAAGCCATCATTAAAAAGTCAATCTTTGAGGGGGAGATGATGTGTTTGAGGAAAGGTAACAGGTTGTTTAACGGACCTTTTGGTTGGAGGCTCCTTTTTAAAAAAATTTTTTTTCTTAGTTGTAGTTGGACACAATACCTTTATTTTATTTATTTATTTTTATGTGGTGCTGAGGATTGAACCCGGCACCTTGCACAACCCCAGCCCCTGGGGGATGCTTTTTTTCCTCTTCTACTTAGTCTAGCTTATGTTGGGTTCCCATTACTGCAACTAGAAGAAACTGGTACAACTCTGGCAAGGGTTTCATTCTTATTTGGCTTTCAGTTGGTGTTAAAAAGAATATTTCTGGGGCTCAGGTTGTGGCTCAGTGGTAGAACGCTTGCCTAACATATATGATGCACTGGGTTCAATCCTTAGCACCACATAAAATAAATAAATAAATAAAGTTTAAAAATCCAGTATAGATTTAAAAAAAAAGAAGAAGAATATTTCCGGTTGGGCTTTATGAATCGCCTTGTTCAGGAATAAAACTAAAGTTTAAAAGGGAAAGTCGTGAAGGTTTCTCATGGCTTTTCACATACTCATATTCTATGATCTAAACAAATTTGTTGTTTTGAACATGTTTGTGACTGGCCACAAAGCAGTCCTTATCACGCCAGAGACTGATTAAATCTGCTTTCTGTTTTTCTGGCGGTTGGGACCTAATAAACAAAGAAACTTCTCTAATGAATTTTTTAAGTGAGTTTTGCCATACTAAGTTTTCCCAAAATATAACATATAGACAGAAAAATGCACAAAGTACTATGAGCATTCATGTACATGTGTTTTGGTGAACACAGCACATATTTTTGTTGTGGGTACACAGAGACTTCAAATGACTGAATGGTCAGGTGTATGTATGTTCAGCTTTAGTTGATATTGTTAGTTTTCCAAAGTGGTTGTACCAATCTTAGTGACATTTTAATGTTTTAGAAAATAATAGAGATGTGATTTCTGCAGGAAGGCTGATGCTGCAGCTCCTCATGCTTACTCCCCATATTTATCCACATCATTTATTTTCACAGCAACACTATTATTAAAGTATTTTACAAGAGGGGTAGGAGAACAATTTTCAAACCCAGCCAGAGTGGGTTTCTGTGCTGAGCACTCTTTCTTTCTCAGAATCTAGCAGTAAGGATTTATATCATCTTATATTCTCTTTCACAATAAGTAGTTTCATTACATTTCCCTTTTCAAATATTCTTATAAGACTGCCAGAACCCAATAAGGAACTCCTATTGGTGACTATTTTCAATAAAAGAAATTAAAAAGATAAGTTTAAGACTTTTATGTTTCACTGAGCATAGTGACACAAGCCTATAACCCCAGTGACTCAAGAGGCTGAGGTAGGAAGATTGTAAGTTTGAAGCCAGCCTAAATAACTTAGTGAGACCCTAAACAACTCAATGATACTGTGTCTAAAATAAAAAATAAAAAGGACTGGGGATGTGTTAACCCAAGTGCCCCTGGGTTAAATCCCTAATACTATAAATAGTAAATAAAATAAAATAAAAATTTTGTGATTCTTCTGCAGTGTTGTACAGTGGAGAAAAAAATATTCAAGAGAAGAAGTATGACTAGGGATTTCTATTTTATTTCATATTGGATTTCTTTTGTTAATTTTAGAATTTAGGTACCAAGAACACATTTACTTGTATTTCTCAGTTCAGGCATCATCTGTCTCTGCAGGGTGCTGCTCTTGTTTTACTTATTTCCTTCTTTTCCCCTCCCCCACCCAGGCCACTCCTCTGATCTGTTTTATGTATTTCCTAAAATCTCTGTGTATTCTACTCTTACACTGTTGTTCTCTGTTTTAGCATTTTAAGTCTCATAAATTATGTTATGCCAAAGTTCTTGTTTCTTACTTGACAATATTACTGAAATTACTTGATTAAGTCATCTCCTCTTCTTTCCAACCTCAAAATCAGAGAGAGCCCTTGGGTTCAGTCCTTTTCAGGCTACATCTGCTTCTTTGAGAATTTCATCCTATCTTGTATCCTTTTATCATCTACAAAAATAAGCATATATATATGTGTGTGTGTAAATGTATATACACATGAACATATAAAATCATATACACATATACACTTATATATTTGCATACATATTTATGCCCATATGCATATCTACACACATATTTGTGCATAATTTATGTATATAGAAGTTTATTGTATACTATATAATCTCATATATATGAAAGAAGTCCAACCCAAACTTCCTTCTCAAATTTTGGACTCATACCTTAAAAAAAAAAAAAAGTCTAGAAATAACTCCTTGCTCCACCACAGCCTTTCCCATTTTAGTTAATGGTAGCTGCATATTTATAATTGCTTAGGCCAAAAATTTTGATGTCATCTGTGATATATTGAATTGTGTGTTCCCCCAAAATTTATATGTTGATAATCCTAACCACCAGTACCTCAAACACAGGTCACTGCAGATGTAATTAGTTAAGATGAAGTCATCAAGTGTGGGCCCTAATCCAATATGATGAGATGTCCTTATAAAAAATAAAAATTAGACAGGGACTCAAGCATGCAGTGAGAACATTGTGAACATGAGGACAGTCACCAAGGAGAGAGGCCTAGGAACAAATCCTTTCCTCAGAGCTCTCAGAAGGAGTCAAATCTATGGACACCTTGATCTCAAATCTCAAGCCTCCAAAACTATGAGAGAATGAATTTCTGTTGTTTAACCCTCCAGTTTGTGGTATTTTCTTATAGCAAATGTCACCCTTCACTTCCCCAACCCCAATTCCTTTCTTTCCAACATCCATTCTGTTAGAAAGTCCAGTTGACTCTTTTTTTTTTAATATTTATTTTTTAGTTGTGGTTGGACACAGTACCTTTATTTTATTATTTATTTTTATGTGGTGCTAAGGATTGAACCCAGGGCCTCACACATGCTAGGTGAGTGCTCTGTTGCTGAGCCACAACCCCAGCCCTCCAGTTGACTCTTCCAGCAAAATCCATCCAGGATCTGACCACCTCTCAGTGTCTCCACAGCCACCACTCCAGTCCAGGTGGCCCTGTATCAGTGTGCTCTCATCACAGTATGTAGAATTATCATTTTGAAACCCACGTCAATGTCCTTCCTCTGCTCAAATACCTGGCAAGGCTTCCTGTTGACTCAATAAAAGAAAAGCCTTGGAAGGACCTAGAAGGCCCCTTGTAATCTGCCTTGTCCTCTAGTTGCCTCTCTGACATCATTTCTCTGACTCTCCTTCTTGCCAACTTTGTTCCAGCCACATTGGCTGTCTTACTGTTCATTAAAAAAAAAAAAAAAAAAAAAAAGACAGTGGGGGCAAGCTCCCACCTTAAGGGTTTTTTAGTGGCTGTTCTCCCTGCCTGGAATGTTCTTTCTGCAGATATCTGTATGGTTAACTTCCTCTAAGTTTTTCCTCAACTGTTCCCATGAATAACTGAATAAATGGATAAAAAGGCACAGTTAAAATGCTCCAAAGAGATCCATATTAGTTCATTTCAGAGCTTTCTAAAATAAGTTCCTATTTCTCTCAAAACCCCAAAATGGAAAATGTGGGTAGAATCAAGTTTTATTGGAGAGAACAAATCTATTCTATTGTACATGAGAAAGTGCCATTTGGGAGGGTAGTGATTCTTGGTTCTTGCTCCCCACTAACCTCTGCTCTGTTTGTGTAACTCCAGGGAGTCTCCTGTTGCCATTAACTTGGAGTAGCTACTTTCTCTACAGATTCATGTGCATAACACAGAGTTATGGTACTGTGCAGGGAGCTGGGCGTTGAATAACCACAGACATGCTGGGAAGGACAGCTGTGTCCAAGCCAAATTCAGACTGAAACCCAAATGCTCAGAAAGCTACAATTCTGAACGTGGAATGGGAGAAGGAGCCAGATGAAGAGTAGGGAATTTGGACCAATGTTCCAGTTTGCACATGCAGCTTCTGAATAATTAAAGGGACAGTAGGAGAGCTTTCTGTGAGTTTTCTGCCTTTGAGCCCACCCCGCTTTCTTCATTTCCAGTCTCAATTGTTTCACTAGGTTCTTTTGTCCTCTGCCTAGACATCTCCATACCATCTCTCTCTCCTATTCATTATGCTAACTTGAAACTATCCTTTGAGACTCTGCTCAATCAAAACCTTCCCGTCTGGGTTATGACCTGTGCATCCTTTGACTATTGCACTTTTCATAAGCAGTCTCTATGTATTCAGTGGTCTGCTGCCCTCCCCAGTGTGAGTGCCTTGCTGGCAGGAATGATACCTCGTTTAGCTGCAAATAGGTATCCTTAGCACATAATACTATTCATGTCAAGGTAGGACTGTGATCAGTGTTTGATGAATCAATGAGTGAATGAGACTGCAGAGAATTTCATGGCATGACTAGCCAGGTGCTTCAGATGGAAGCACAGGAGATTTGTTTGGTAGCTTAGAAGTTGCCCACCTATTCTGGAGCAGGTGTGCTGATCTCTTCTTGTAAAGGGTTGAGTGTAACATTTCTTCAAACTTGAAAAAGAAAAGAGCCTAGGAAACCATGGAATACAAAGTGAAAGTATTTTTCATCAGTTATATTTCAGTTGCTACACAAAAATAAACAACAATGAAAACAGACTGCATCCCAGAAATGTTCAAATGATTCTAATACTCAGATGCAATAGTAACGGTTTATCGGTTACACTGTTAAATCTCTCTGGGACCCATGAAACTTAAAGGAAGGTTGTGCAAACTGCAAACTGAAAGATTCCAAGGTCATTTCAGTTCGTTCTAGGCTACATGAATTCCAATCTTCCCTTTCATAGAGGCCGAGCTCATGGAAGGTCTTATTTGTTCACCCCTGGGGTTTGTGGTAGAGGTGGGAGAAAGCCACACAGGCATGTCCAGGGACAAGTATACTAGCCAAATTGAATAGAGATTGCATTAGCAAAGTTAGACTGGGAAGGGATTTCCCTTTCTTTCTCTCTCTCACTGTTCTTTCTTTCTTCCTCCCTCCTTCTATCCTTTTTTCTTTCTTTTTATGCATCAGAAGTCAGTGGGATGATGAAAGGAGCCCAAACTGAATTCAGGAGACCTGGAATCTGTTCATCCTACTGTGCCACCGACCAGTTGTGTAACCTTGGACAGTTACTTGGTTTTTTTCTGCCTCACTTCCCTCATCTGCAGCATAGCTAGGCTGGGTTAGATGATCTCTGAGCCTTTTTTTTTTTTTTTTTCAGCTTTAGGATTTTGGTTTCTATATGGTGACCAACCATAACCACAGAAGGAGCAAGATTGGGAGAAAAGAATAATGGATTTTATTTATCAAGGCTAAATTTTGAGTTCTTGTGATATATCTGGGTGTAAATGACAAGAATTACTTGAAAGTAGAAGTCTGGTCCTTGGAATGGAGCTGGGAGTAGAGGTATAGATTTAGGAGTTTATCAATAAAAGTTAATTCTATAGAATAGTAAAAGATACTTGATCAGCTAAACTAGTTTTGAATGAGCAGATTATATATCAAAATGAATTTGTAACATTTAAATTTGAAGTCATAATGCACTTATATTTGATTGATTTCATTTTCCTACATTCTAGGGAATAATAAAGGGAAGGATATTAATATTTGCTGAATCCATAGTGTAAATACTCTCACCATGGCCTGTTTGAAGTCACCATCTAGAGGTCACTGAACAGGGAGTTGCAGGGAGCTGTGTAGCAGCACACCATTATATAATATTTTCACCATGGAGATATGATAGACATAAATATTCTCAAAAGCACAGATAATGGTAATGTGGCAAAATAAGAGTGATGAGTTTGAGTATGCATTACCTTTGTTTTTAATACAACTTACATAATTTTAAGTTTATATGGTTTAATTTTTAAAGGGCTATGTTTCACAGCTGACTTATGCAGTTCCTGAAAATTAAACAATCAAAAATTTTAACATTCAAGTTCAACTTATACTCACAAGTAGCATGAACTAAAATAGGGGAGTAACTTGCTTAAAATCACACAGAAAATGTCTAGCCAAGGTTAGAACCTCCATCCATCTAATACTAAAGATCAGACAGTTAATCACTAGACTATCATTTGAAGTGCTATATTGCATATCATGAAAAAATATTCATTTTGGGTTTGAAAAATACCATGTAGTCTTAAGTGTCATTTAATAAGGAGTTCTAGTGGAAAATCAGTCAGAAAAAATCACAGTGTCATTTCTGCTGTTTTGGCTCAGTTCTTGTACCTCATTTTCCCTGTTAAAAGGATGCTTTAACATAGTCCTTTGTGAACCACACTTCAACTTGTGTTGAAAAAACTTGTAGAATCTATGAAAATTTTTTGATCCATCTTGTAAATAAGATGTATGAATTTAAATGGTATTTATAATTAGTTTGAACAGAACTCTGTGCTGAATCTCACCATCATGTGTATCTATAAGACACTAATTTGAAAAAAAAAACTGTAATAGTGGAAAGATCAATAGAGTAGAGGAAACGGAACAGGGGTATGGAGAAGGGTAGGGGAAGGAGAAGTATCAGGGACTGAGTTAGAGCACACTATATTCCATGCTCTTATGATTATGTCAAAATGAATCCTAATATTATGTATAACTAAAAAGAACCAATAAAACTCAAGTTAAAAAAATAAAAATAAAGAAACAAACACCTATTGTTTAACATCCCAAGCTTAATATAATCTCTTTGTAGTCAAGATGTATAAAGATTTTTATTATATTAAGTAGCAAAATTGAAACATCTGGCATCAATTTTTAGATCTTGAAGAATCAGATGACAAAATGATGAGTCTCAGAAGAGTAAGATCATGTTTCCCACTCCTGAAAAAAAGATTTGAAAAAAATGTTTCATGTTTTCTGAAAACCATACTTACTTAAATGTCTTCTCTGTTCCTATCTTGGGAAGTGACTTACACACAGAATTTCATGAATTGTTCTCAAAACTCTGTTTTGGTCTTTGGACCTGGTAAAGCATGTGGTAGCTGTAAAGCCACCATCCAGCCTGCTACTCTAGTTAAAGACTAGAGTAGCAGGTCTACTGCTACACAAGTTGCTTTGTGGCTCATTGTGTTGCAAGAAGGAAGTATAACAGGGTTGTGATTCAATTTTTAAAGAAATGAAGCTTCATTATAATCCACGGGAAGCTCTGAGCCATTTGGCCACTGGTGAGGAAAAGAACAAGATAGTGTGTCCTAGACAAGAATGACAAAAGTTCAGGATGGTCCAGCCTGCTTCTGGCAGGTCGCAGCTCTGAGTCATTGTGCAGTGAATGCACACAAGCATTGGCCAGCACACTCGCCTTCCTGGCATCTGCAGGCTTCACTCATGTTGTGTTCTAGCTCCTCACTCACATCAGAAAATGAAACTTTTTCTACATTTGATTGTATGATGTTTTTAGATAAATATGTTAGTTTTTAACAACTGGCTGTATCAACCACCATCCTCTTTAGAAATACTAATTCTAATTTACATTCTACAAACAATTTGTTCAACAACCACTTGGTCTATTTGCAAAGCATCCTTGCACCATCCTCTGCATCAGGCACTGTGTTTACTATAAAGGATACAATGATACTAAGATGCTGTCCATGTTCCTCCCCTGGGATATTGAACATGTGCATAGATAACTACCATATCATCCTATTGGAGTTGGTCAGGGAGGGCTACTTAGTAGAAAGGTATTAGTGAACAGATACAATTTTAGACTGTAGAAGTAGGAGCAGTCAGGAGGAATGTACAGACCTGGAAACTGTAGGATTGTTCAAAGAGAATTGGCAGGACCTCAAGAGGACAATCACCAAGCCTTCTAATATTTCAGAGCTTGTCAAGCCCTCTTAGCACAGACAGTATGAGAAATTTGCTATTGAAGATGCTTGGGGTGCATTTGAATGCAATAAAACAGAATGTTTCATAGTGTTTTGGAGGAAAGCTTTTCTTTCCAGTAATTCATTCTATTTGCTAAGCCAGGCTCAAGGTCACTAAGAGGTCATGAAGGATATATGGATATGACTAAAGTCATTACATTACCCATTAGTCATTGGATACAGTGCTGTTAGAATGAGAGAAACAGCTGGAAATGGTAAAGGAACACAGCTTGGGCCATGTCTACCTAAGATGGATATTTCTTGCTGTCTTAGAGGGTCTGGCCCCATGTATATACATCTTTTCTGTGTTGCCAAACTGACTGATTCAGAGACACTGTAAAACAGAAGTGGAAAGAAGAAGGTTGATGAAATGTTATCATCCGTGTTGTAAATCCTTTCCTCCTTCTTGCCACCTTAGAGTGGCAGAGAGATGTGAGCTGGACCTTGGTGCTCAGCAATTTGATATTCATTTCATGGGGTTCACACAAAACTCATTTCCTTAACAGACAACCTGTCATGTCATGCTGAAGGTTTGAGACCCATTCAGAGGCTGCTGGAGAGAATTTTCATGGAATCACCTAAGCTCTTTTGCCCCTATTAGGAACAGTAGCTATCTGGCGGGCCTAGAGATTGGAACAACACTGGCAAAACCAGTTTCCCCCACTTTCCAACCAGTGAGGGCTTAACCAGAAAAGGGCCAGGTGGCAGGGCTCCACTTGGTGGCAAAATGGAAGCCACAGTCACTTCTCAACAAAGAGATCAGATCCCAGGTATTTTAAGAAAGAATCCTACAGAGAAAATGCACAGATATCAGCTGGGATGAGGCTTGGAATTTTAAAGTGGTAAAATATTTTGCTTTTTCCCTTTAAAGAGAAAATTTTAATTTCAGATTTTATCCTCATTATTTCAGTGAAGAGAAAGCACAACTAATTGCTTGACTGAAAAGATTCTGGCAGGAATATTTGAGTCATAAAATATTAGCCAAACATCTTTTTGGATATTCTAATATAAACTTTGTGGGAAACTAAGCACTTCATGCCAGGACAAAGCTAAAAGTCTCTTCTCAGAGGTTCCTTCCACCCCCTTTTCTAGAAACTAATCTTATTGGTTGATAGCACCAAATTTTTGGCTGCAATGCAAGGAATCACCCAGCTGTGGTTGCTCGTTGCTATCATTTTTTCCCCTTATTCAGGAAATCTTGTGCATTTGAATGCAATAAAACATGTGTTGTCATGAATATGTTTCTAAGACATTAAGAATGAAAATCTTGTTTGTTTATTTTGTGGAAGCCATTGTTTCATGTACCAGTGCAGACAGAATGGACTTATTTGAATGCAATAAAACATGTGTTGTCATGAATATGTTTCTAAGACATTAAGAATGAAAATCTTGTTTGTTTATTTTGTGGAAGCCATTGTTTCATATACCAGTGCAGACAGAATGGACTAGGGCCTGGGATAAAGTGGTAGAACTCACAAGTATTGTCAAAAACAACAGTTTTTGGAGTCCTATGTCACAATGCGAAGAGGTAGTCTCTGGTCTTGGCTCTGCCATTGCTGTGTGGTTTAAGACAATTTATTCATACATTCTGCATTTATGTTATCTAGTCTGTATCAGACCCTCTTTTTAGCACTGGGAGCACACAGTGAGGAATAAAGAATCTGTATTACACAACTTCTCCGAGTATCATTTCTTTATTTGCAGTGCACTGCAATGAGTTCTCAAGGTCCTCTACCCATGGTTCCTGATTTTTGACTTTTCTGTGGGAGCAAATTGTGCCCAGAAGAACAATAACAGGAAAAGTGATATCTGATATTACATGGACAGATATTGTACAGACTAGCTACTTTTATATACATTGCCTACTTTGTTTTCTCAAGAAATCTCTTAAAAATAGATACTATATCTGTTTCATAAACAGGAAACAGAGTTGGAGTAGTTCATTTTGTTACAAATGAGAAAGAGGTAGAATGAGACTCAATCCCAGCTCTGCTGACTCCGAATCGAACATTATTTTCTCCTCTGCTCTCCATGGTTTTATATGTTCATTCATCTCCCCTGAACTTTTCTCTGGGAGAACTTATGGAAAATTTACTCAAGAATCCATGTTAATACAATACAAACTCTCTTGTTCTTGCTTTATGGAGTCTTTCATTAGCTTTCCCTAACTTCTTACCTACTAAACTTCTCTTAATCATTTAGGAGTGGTTTTGTTGCTTCATCCAAGGCCAGCACTCCTATGGCTTTTTTTCTGCTTATGCGTTACCTTCCACTTGGAATCATTTTCAGTATTTCCTATGCCTAGTTGTGCATACTACTTGGAAGTCTGAGGCAAAAGGATCACAAGTTGAAGTCCAGCTTGGACAATTTAGTAAAAAACAGTCTCAAAAAAGAAAAAGATGAAAAAAAATTTCTTGCCTGTAGTCAAATTTTACACTCTTTCTCAGATTTTGTCATATTCCTCAATTTAATTCATTCATTACCTAATAGTTGTCCAACACAATAAGAAATTTAAAATATGACATAGGATCATCTCTTGGGGAAAAATAAGATGCACAGATTATAGGAAACAGTTATGTGCCATTTATTCTTGGAGTTTCCCCACAAAGAGAGGTGTGTAGCAGTGTATGATTCAAAAATGGTCCAAAGTCTTCTTCATGCTACCCTTTTCCAAAAGATGCCTTTTCTGGTTATACCTGGTCATTGTAGAAAGTTTGAAAAACAGAAGTTATCATTCTTCAGAAATAATCACTGTTAACATTTTGGTGTAGTACATTTCTGTCTGTGATGGTTAGTTTTCTGTGCCACTTTGTCTAGTCTAATTGTGTCAAGTTATTTAGTCAAACACCAGTCTAGATTCTTCTGTGAAGTCTTTTTTTTTTTTTAGATTGATAAACATTTCAGCTAGACTTTGAGTAAAGCAGGCTATACTCCATAATGTGGGTAGACTCATCCAGTAAGTTATTCCTTACAAGTAAAGTCTTGAGTTGCTCCAAGAGCAAGCAATCCTGCCTTAAAACTTTAATATAGAATCCTGTTTTCACATGAACTGATTCCTTAAAATCTCTCTATGTCCACATATTACCTAGTTGGTTCTGTTTCTCAGAAGACCTGACTGATATATCTTCTTTATATTTACTTATTTCCTCTGGATTAGTACTTCTCAAGCAGTAATGTGCAAATTAATTGCCTGGGGATCCTATTCAAGTGCAGCTTCCAAGTCAGTAGGTGGTAGGCTGAGATTCTGCATTTCTAATAAACTCACAGGTAATGTTGATTCTGTGGTCTGTGGACCACATTTTGATTAGCAAGACTTTATGTAACCAACTTTTTTTTTAAAAACTAGTCATGATCTCAGTTATTCTATCAAAACATTTGTATTAACTGTATTACACTGCATCAGATGGATTTCTATAATTTAGTTAATGCATTTCTAATTTTTAGTTTGGGGTTAGTTTTTTACCACTATATAATTCTGTGATAAATGCAGCCATGCACTGCATAATGATGTTGTGGTTAACCATGGACTGAATATAAGAGAGCTATCTCATAGTGATATAATAGCAATCTTATTTTATGTCAGAATACTGATGTTCATACAATGACAAAATCTAAAGGACATATTTCTCAGGATGTATCCTTATCATTAAGCCACGCATTACTGTATCCTTGTCCATAAATTTCAGGGTGAAACTCTATTTCCTTAGGATAATTTTGTCAATGATTAATTCTTGGGCCAGAATAGATACATTTTTTTCAGGTTTTAGAATTATAATTTCCAAAAGGTTCTTTAGAAAAATTGTCTGAAATATACATATACCCTAAAGTCTGGTTGTAGCTTCTCCAACTCAAGTCTGCATGATTGTCTCTGATTTCAAGAATTTTCCTGGTCTTTTTGACTGTGTGCTGGTATTGTCAGTGTCTCTTGAGCATCAGAACCTACCATATTTTCAGATTTCTCCGAATTCATTTGTACATTCTCCTACTTATTCGTGTAATAATATTACTTGATTAATGTTGTAGAGACCCTTCTGGGAGTTAGGGTAGAGGGGAATTAACCCTAAGGGTATGGAGACAGTCTGTTCTAATCTGAGGGTCAAGGACACTTCCTGAGGAAGTGACATTTGAGATGAATTTTGATTGTTTTGAAGATGTGGTCCTCAGTTCCCTAACGTTTGACTAGTCATTTTAAATAGGTGGAGGCTTTGATGACAGAACCTTGGAAGTAACCTTGTTGAGAGATGATACACCTGAGGTCTCCAAGGGTCTCCCACGAGGCCCATTGTAGTTGCTGTATTTCATTCTCCCTGCCATGCTTTTGTGAAGATAGCATTTCAGGGGGTTCCCTCTTCCATCTGCTCCTGGGTAGAGTTTCGGTTTCTCATTACTAAAGCTGAATGCCATCCATCTGATGTTCCAGCTATGTCTATTTGTTATAGGAAATAGAGCCTAAGGAAACAAGTTATTTTAAGGTTATTTATCATAGGCAAATATTTTGATATTTTGATCTGTCATTATTTTGAACACTTTCTACCACTGCCAGACCACATTAATGTAGATAATGATAACTGAAAAGAAAAAAATCAGTACTATAAAGCTATAGTTTTCAAGAGTATAATACTAGCATATGTACAGACATATGGAATATAGACCAATGTTCAGACATAAGTCAGATCAATGGAATAAAATTGAGAATCTAGAAATCCATATACTTATGGTCAGTTGATTTTTGACAAGGGTGTCAAGACAATTTGGGAAAAAGAGTATTCTCTTTAATAATTGGTGCTTAGACAACTGTATGTGTACATGCCAAAAAATGTGCAAGTTGGACCCCTACCTCACACAAATAAAGAAATTAACTAAATATAAGAGGTAAAATGATAAAACTCCTAGAAGAAAATATTGGGGGTAAATCTTCATGACATTAGATTTGACAGTGAATTCTTAGATATGATATCAGAAGCATGAACAAAAAAAAGAGATCAATTGGACTCATCAAAATTAACTTTTATTCATAAGAGACACCATTTTTTAAAATGAGAAAACAATCTACAGAATGGGAAAAAATAATTCCAAATCATTATCTGATAGGGGTATAGTATACAGAATATATAAAGAATTTTTACACTTCAATAACAAAAAAGTCCAATTTAAAAATAGGCAAAAGACTTAGACATTTTCTCACAGAAGATATACAGATAGCTAATAAACAAATGAAAAGATGCTCAATATTATTATTATTGTGGATATGTAAATTAAAATGACAATGTTAAATGTCCCTTCAAATCCTCTAGAAAATTCTTGAGAAAAAAATGGAAAATAAGTGTTGGTAAAGATGTGGAGAAATTCAAACCTTTCATTTGCAATTGTAGAAATTAGATTGTTGGTAAGGATGTAAAATGCTACAGTCACAGTAGAAGGAACTTTTGTGTTTCCTTTAAAAAGTAACTTAGAATTACGTAATTCATCAGTTCTACTCCTAGACATACCCCAAAGAATTGAAAACTGCTACTAAAGCAAATAGGTGTGCACACACAGCAAAACTGTTCAAAATATGGAAACAATCCAAATAGTCATCAACAGACAAATGGATCAACAAAATGTAATATATCCATGTGACAGACTATTAGCAAAAGTAATAAATCCATAAAAAGGAACGAGGTGCTGATACATGCTCCAGTGTAGTTAAGTCTCAAAAACCATTATGCTAAGTGAAAGAAGTCAGGTACAAAAGGACACACATTGTGTAATACCATTTATATGAAACATTCACAGATGGTCAATTCATAGAGACAGAAGGCAGGTCAGTGACGCCTCTTTTTGAGAAAAGAGGCACCTGTAGGGGATAACTACTTCAGAGTTTCCTTTTGGGTTGCTGAAAAATTTTAGGAAGTAGATACAGGTGGTGTTTACACAACATTATGAATGGTTAAATGATTTAATTAATTGCTATTATATGAATTTCACCTCATAAAACATTATATAATAAAGAAAAGATCAAGACTAGATTCTCTCTTCCCGTTATATGTGCCATATTTTTATGGTTTCAGTTTTAAAACAGCAACAAAATGATGACATACCTTTGGTTATTAATATCTTGGGGTTTTGTTAGAGGCCATACTAATCGGTTCTCTTGTGATTTCCACTTAAAATTTTTACTCTGTGCAATTCAGATTTCGGTCCAAGGCTTCAGGAACATTGCAAACAGCTGCTCTAAAGTTATGCATCTGACCATCAATGATATGCCAACTCTGACGGACAACTGTGTAAAAGTAGGTAGTGGAAAGTGCATTTTCTTCTCAGTCTCATTAGATAATGGCTTGAATTACTGAAAAAATGTAAATTGACTTTTCATTTTAATTAATTAATAGTAAGAAAATAATTAAAAATTTATACACACATGCACATGCGCACACACACATATACACACACCCCTCCAGAAACATTTGAACATTTAAATTTAAATCCTTAAAAATCCTAAGAAATTTTGTTTCACAGTTAGGATATTTTTGTTTCAGTGCTATTATAGCCTAAATTAAAAATTTAATTTTAATTTTCCTACCCAAGTACTAACCAGGTCCAAGCTTGCTTAGTTTCAGTTTAATCTTCTATGTTAAACTGCCAAATTTTTTCCAGCATTTCATTTTCTCATAATCTTGAACCATAATATAATTCTGATTCCTCTACATTACTCAAATGTGAGCATGTTAAAATATGTTTAAAAAAATCCCATTTTCTTTGAAATTAGGGAAATTTAATAGGTGCTGTGTCTCTGTAAATATCGAGAGAAAAAATGATATCACTGCCTTGGTAAATTTGTTTATATACTATGTTTAATTTATTTAATCATCTTTTTTTTCTTCTTAAAGGCTTTAGTTGAGAAGTGCCAAAGTATTACATCAGTGGTTTTCATTGGTTCGCCACATATCTCTGACTGTGCTTTCAAAGCTCTTTCTACTTGTGACCTCAGAAAGATCCGATTTGAAGGTCTGTGATATAAAAAATGTGGTTCAACGTTATTTTTTACTTTTTTTCTTGTGGCATTATGTATACAGTACTTGTTTTTTCTTTTAAGCAGGAAATAAAAGGATTACCGATGCATGTTTCAAATTTATAGACAAGAATTATCCAAATATCAATCACATTTACATGGTGGACTGTAAGGGACTAACTGATGGCAGTCTCAAGTCGCTTTCGCCTTTGAAGCAACTGACTGTGTTGAATTTAGCAAACTGTGTAAGGTAAGAAGGCATTCAGCTGAATATTCAAGAAAGACTGATTATCTAGGACATGTCTGAATCTCTCATCAAGAAGCAAATTGGTTGGTGAGGTAAACATGAAAGTCAGTAGTCCAAGTGTCAATGTGAAGGGAAGAGCAGAGTTTTCTGGTGACCCAAAGGGGAGACACTGGACTCACACCAGTTACATGGGGCTGCAGGGAAGTTGTCAGAGAGAGCTCAGGATATGAGGAATCGTGGACCCTTGTAAGATTCAGTGAAGTTTGGGGTATCTTTCCTACTCAAGGTTCTCATAGCTAGTTCAGTTAACAGGTTCATTTACCAAATGGACTTTATGACTTGCTTATGAGGAACCAATCTAACTGCAGGCTTTGTTACTAGTTAGATTTCTCCTGTGTGGGTTTTCTGACAAATGATAGTAAGTTCTTACTAAAACCCTTTCTTTAGCTGGGCCATAGTATTGGGCTGCTACCTTGGTATTTTCAGGTAAACAATGATCAAATTCTTGATGAAATCTCTTCTTTAATAAATATTGCAGGAGCTTACCTGTGTAAATTTTCTCACAGTTTCACAGGGCCAGATGATAACATTGTAGATGAAAATAGCATTTTATCTACAATGAGGTTTAGATAATATTTAGGTACACACAAGACAGGTCAGAGTAATAATCTAAACTACATAAAATATTAATCTATGTTTCCTATTATTAAAGTGGAGATTGACAAGGGATTGGTGTAGACATAAGCATAGAGTGACAAGGGATTGGTGTAGACATAAGCATCGATTGACAAGGGATTGGTGTAGACATAAGCATTTGGGATGAGAAAAAACATGGATTAAGAAATGAGGCATGGGCTAGGGATGTGGCTCAAGCGGTAACGCGCTCGCCTGGCATTCACGGGGCACTGGGTTCGATCCTCAGCACCACATAAAATAAAATAAAGATGTTGTGTCCACCGAAAACTGAAAAATAAATATTAAAAAAAGAAATGAGGCATATTTAGTAAAGAACTGAAGCCTATGGCTCATAGCCATATGAGTGAACTTAGAAGCAGATCTTCCAGCCTCAGTCAAGCCCTTAGATGATTGAAGCTTCAACTGGCATCTTGACTGCAAACTTCTTTTTATTTTTTATTGTAAGTCATTATCTCATTAGTTTGGTTAGGCCCCTCTAAATTGCTGAGGCTGTTCTCAAACTTGCAATCTTCATGTCTTAGCCTTCTCATTTGCTGAGATTCCAAGTGTGTGCTACCAAGCTCAAATTTAATTTTAAATTAAATGGATATTTTCTGCTTTCAAAGTATAGTTGACAAGACATTTCAAAGGGCTTTTTTTTTTGCCACAATTTAGATCTTTTAGAAAATATATTTTCAGCACATTGCTGAGTCCAAAAAGAGTAAGAAAATATTCAACAGGCCCAAGACCCCTGATTCTGCCCAACCCTCTCAATGAATAGACTCACTGAAATGAATTGTGAATAGCAATCAAACATAAAAAATTAAGCTACTCTGAGCATAAATGTTTGTATCAACATTGCCATTGAGAATATCAACTTTGAGCAAGACTCAGATTAGGGAAGCAGAATCAGAGACTTCTACAGGGCCTTGGTCCTGTTCAAGCTGGACAAGGTGATCTCAGGTAGGTAGCGCCCAGGATCCTGGAAAAAATTAATACAAAGCTTCTATGAATAGACATTAAGATCACAATTAAAGATTGTCAAATACACAAAGTTATGAATCACTGGGAGAATGGGTCACCAGAAATAGCAAAACAGATTTGACATACAAATAATTCATACATAGGAATTATCAGACACAGAATATTAAATTACTACAAAGTTACTACTTATGAAATGTTTTAAGAAATAAATAATGCGGGGTAAAAATGGGAGTTCATAATTCACTTGAATCAAATGTATGAAATATGTCAAGAGCTTTGTAATGTTTTGAACAACTAATAATAATAATAATAAAACATATCTACTAAAAAAAAGAAAGAAATAATGGAGTCAGAAATATGAGCAGGCACAAAATATGATAAAATTATTAGGTTAGGAAAAAACTTTCAGAAATTAAAAAGTACAGGTATTTAAATAAACTCAAAGGATATACTAATCAGCATATTGGAGAGAAGAATGGAGCTGAAAGATAACTGTGAAGAAATAACAGCAGAGGGAAAGACATGGAAAAAATGAGTATATAACCCAGGGTAAAAAGACAGAGGTTTAATATCAGTTTCAGATTAGATTTTTTAAATTCACCTATAGAAGATACACCTGAAACAGTAAGTTTGAGAGTCAAAGAATATGTTTTGTTGTTGTTGTTTTATTTGTTTGTTTTTTGGTACCAGGGATTGAACTCAGGGCCTCTCAACAACTGAGCCATATTCATAGCCCTTTTTATTTTTAATCTTAAGACAGGTATTACTGAGTTGCTCAGGGCCTCACCAAGTTGCTGAGGCTGGCTTTGGACTTGTGATCCTCTTGCCTCAGCTTTCCAAGCCACTGAGATTACAGGCATGTTCCACTGTGCCTGGCAAGAAAATGCATTTTTATCAATGACATATTAGTTCTTTAAAAAAATGGACCAGGTATGAAATTTTTGTATTGCAAGTCCCTGCAACATCCAAACCATTGATAACAATAAGCTATAATCACTCTCTAAAATTCAATTAACTTAGGAATTAGTAACAAAAAATAATAATGTAAAAAGAATGTAGTATATGATTTAAAAATAAAAATCCCAAAGCATGAGACTCATGGTGGGGGAGCTGAATAAAACAGATGTCCAAGAGCTATTGATATATGATTTTTTTTGCAGTGGAACCTCAGCTTAAATATATATTTTTAAAAAAACAACATGACTGATTTTAGTACACAGCTAGGTTTGAAGAACTAATTGACTTGGATCATTTCCTAAGTAATCCCTTTCCACTGGCTTTTGAGCTCCTCTTGGGTATAATATAAATGTGTATGCACACACTTGCATGCATGTATATGTGCATATGCACATATGTGTACAGTATATATGTCTACATATTTGTTCATAGGCTCTCTTTTTTGTTCAATTGATTTATATATCCTCTAATTCTGTGCAGTATTTTATTTGAAAAATAGCAAAATAAGAATATATACCTCATAGGAATGTTTCAAGGATCAAATTAGTTAATGTGAAGTACTTAAAATAGTATTTGGCACCTAATATCTAATATAGTGAGACTTTCCCTACCTTATACCATTTCTCTGTACACCATTTGAAGGGGGGAAAGAGTGTGACCCCCAGGAGTATAAATCTAATACAATAATCTTCAGTGAGGATAGTTTTAATCAATAAAAAATTACCAGATTGCTAATATTTTAGCCACATTTGAGTGCTTTATTTCTAGTTTTGTCCACAAGTTTGGGAGTACTAGAAGGGTCCAAAAATTATCTGTGAAACCATAATGATATCCATCAGATTTGTCTGTAAATGAAAATGAGTCTATTGCTTAGTTTATTGCACTTTTTTTTTAAAAAACCTCTTTCTTCTTTGCCTACCATAAAAGCCCAGTTGTTAATTTAATCACTATTTTTACTACCATGGCATTTTGATTCAGAAGAAAAGAGCCACTACTGTATTCATTTTATTTATATATGCCTAATTTATCTTTGCAACATTTTTGCTTTTGGTGTCAATTTATTTTTAATGTGTTTCTTATAGATAATTTATTTATATACTGGTTTTGTTTGTTAAAGCAGTCTGAGAATCTCTTTTAATCATAAGTATTTTCATTTATAATTATTATAAAACTAATACATTTGGTCTTCTTTTGCCTCTTCTATTTGCAAACTATTTGTACTTATATTTTACATTTTGGCTTTTGTCTTTTAAATATATGAATTATGTTTGGCTATTTGAAAAGTTTTTACTACCTCTAGTTACTAATTTTAAAAGAATTTATTCTTAAATATTTCTCAAGAATCTTTTTTTCCCCCTTTTTCTTTTTTTTTAAAGTTGAGCTTTATAGTTATACATAATGGCTGGGTTCATCCCAACAAACTCATACATGCCTGGAAATTGGTTTCAGTTCATGATCCCCCCTTTTTCTCCCCCTTTGCCCTCCTATCCTCCCTCCCTTCTCCCATTCTCTTTTCTCTACTCTACTAGACTTCTCTCACTCGGCTATTAATTTATATTTGATTCGTTCTTATGTTACCCTGTCCTTCCCTCTTCCTTTCTTTATTTTACTCTTCTACATATGAAAGAAAACATTTGACCTTTGAGTTTCTGAGTTTGGCTAATTTCACTTAGCATGATATTCTCTATTTCTATTCATTTACTGACAAATGGCATATTTTCATTCTTTTTTATGGCTGAATAAAACTCTATTGTATGTGTATGTATATATATATAAATAGCACGTATGTTCATATGTACATTTATATACACACATTATATATCACATTTCATAATCCATTTACCTATTGACAGGCATCTGAGTTGATTCCATAATTTAGCTATAAACATTGATGTGGTTGTATCACTGTAGTATGTTAATTTTAGATCTTTGGGAGAAATACCAAGGAGTGAGATAGCTGGATCATATGGTAGTTCCATCCCTAGGTTTTTAAAGCATCTCCATACTGCTTTCCAAAGTGGTTGTACTAGTCTACAGTCTCACCAACAATTTGCAAGTGTATCTTTTCCCCTACAATCTCATCAGCTTTATTGTTGTTCATATCCTTGGTCATTGCCATTCTGACTGGAGTGAGATGAACTCTTAGTGTAGTTTTGATTTGCATTTCTCTAATTGCTAGAAATGTTGAACATTTTTTGTGTGCATTTGTTGGCCATTTGTGTTTCTTCTTGAGAAGTTTCTGTTTAGTTCTCTTGCTTGGGTTATTTGTTTTCTGAGGGTTAAGTTTTTTAAGTTCTTTGTATATAATGGTTATTAATCCCCTATTGGAGGAGTAGCTGGCCAAGATTTTCTCCCAGTCTGTAGGCTCTCTCTTCATGCCTTAATCCTTTCCTTTGTTGTGCAGAAGCTTTTTAGTTTGATGGCATCCCACTTCCTGATTCTTCATTTCCTGCATTTTGTGGGTCTTGTTAAGGAAATTGGTGCCAGCACATAGATCATGAAGTTATGACCTTGTTTTCTTTTAGCACTTGCAAGGTTTTTGGTCTAATTCCTATATCTTTGGTCCATTTTGATTTGAGTTTTGAGCAGGGTAAGAGATAGGAGTCTAACCTCTTTTTTATTCATATAGTATCCAGTTTTCCCAGCATCATTTGTTGAAAAGGCTAAACTTACAAAATATATTTTTGGCACCTTTGTGAAATATCAGATGGCTGTATGTATCAAGATTTCTCTTTATCTCCTATTCTGTTTCATTGGTCTTTTTGTCTATTTTGAAGCTAATACCATGCTGGTTTTGTTACTACAGCCCAGTAGTATAATTTCAGATCGGTATTGTGATGCCTACTGATTCATTTTCATGCTTAGTATTACTTTGGCTATTAAGCTCCACTTAAAACAATCTAAAGAATTTCGAGTTTGCACTGCTAAGCATCTCAAAATTTCTCCCATCAATTCCAAAATCTCAAAAAGCTTCTGAACTACACAGCCAGGTTAGTCACAGCAATAACCCAACAATTTCTGTTTTGGTCTGCTTTTTTGCCATGTGACTAAAGGACCCAACCATAACAACTGTTGGGGAGGAAAAGTTTTATGTGGGGCCTTACAGTTTCAGAGTTCTCAATCCATAGACAGCCAACTCCATTCCTTGGGACTCATGTGAAGAGTGTAGCAGAAGGAAGTAGCTCACATGTTGATCAGGAAGTAGAGAGAGAGAGGTCTCCCCTTGCCAGATACAAATATGTACCCCAAAGCCATGCCCCAATTCCCACCTCCTCCAATCACACCCTCACCCTACCACTTTAGTTATTACTCAGTTAATCCCTATCAGGGGATTAATTCACTGATTGGGTTAAGACTCTTATAACTCAATCATTTCTCCTCAGAACCTTCTTCCATTGTCTCACATGTGAGCTTTTGGGGGATACCAAATCTAAATCATAACAGGCTTTGTGGCCTAGAATATGATCTATTTTGGAAAAAGTTCCATGTGCAATTAGAGAAGGTAAATTCAGCAACTTAGGGGTGGAATATTCTGTGTCTGTGAGGTTCATCTGATTTATAGTGTTATAGGTTGGTGATATCTTTGTTGATTTTATGTTTTGATGATCTGTCTATTGAGATAAGGGTATATTGACATCACCCAGAATTATTGTGTTCAGGTCTATGTGAGAATTAATGTCATGAAGTATTTTTTCCATGTAATTGGGTGCATTGATATTAGGACATAAATGTTTATTATCTTTATATGTTCTTGTTGTATTATTTCCTTTACTAGGATGTAGTGGATTTATTTGTCCTTCTGATTAATTTTTGCTTGAAATCTACTTTGTCAGATATGCAAATAGCTACTCCTGCTTGTTTTCTTGGATCATATGTATAGAATATTTTTTGCCATCCTTTTACCTTCAGCCTGTGGGTATTTTGCCTATAGATGAGTCTGTTATAAATAGCATATAGTTGGATCTTGTTTTTGATCCATTCTGCTAATCTGTCTTTTGGGGAATTGAGTCCATTAACATTCAGTGTTAGTAAGGATATGTGTTTGTGGTTTCCAGCCACTTTGATTTTTTTGCTATATTTTATCCTTGTCTTGATTCTCATTAAGTGGATTATTCTACAATTGAATTTCCTCTGTTTGGGATTTTTGGGAATTATTTGTCAATTCCTCTCTGGGCAGTTTATTTCTCCCTTGAATTTGAAACTGAGCTTTGCTTGGTATAGTAACCTTGGCAGGCATTTGTTTTCTTTTAGGGATTAGAATATTTCATTCCAGTCCCTCCTTGATTTTAGGGTCTGAGCTGAGAAATCAGAAGTAAGCCTTATTAGTTTGCTTCTAAATGTGACCTGATGTTTCTCGTAGCTTTTAATATTTTTCCTTATTTTCTTTGTTAGGCATTTTGATCATTATGTATCAGAGAGCTTCTTATTTGACTAGGTCTATTTGGAGTCCTGTAAGCCTCCTATATGTGGATGTCTATCTCATTTATTATGTGGGAATAGTTTTATATAACTATCACATAACAATGTTCTTTATGCCTTTAGTTTGTATCTCCCATGTTCTCTTCTATCCCAGTGATTCTCAAGTTTGGTCTTGTAAAATTGTTCCAGAGTTCTTGTATCCCTTCCTTTTTTTTGTGTTTCTCTCTGGGCTTCTAGTTGGAGCAGCCTAAGGTTGAAGCTGATTGATATAAGAGTCAGCCTTCCTACTCACCAGTATGAGGTAGGATGGGTTAGGAAGTACTGTCAGTTGGCATTTTGTCCATGTGGGTCAGTTCCTTGTATTCCCAGGGTATAGTTTCTGAAGCATTGTATGAAGGGAGTTCCAACAAGTGGGGCTTAAGTCTAATAAGGTCTCAGGAGTTTGTTGGGTGGTTCCTTAATTAGAGAGACTAGATTGACCCACCCCTAGGGCTAGTTGCTTTCTGATATAGGTCTGGTTCTCAGGAGCCTCTCAAGAAATCCACTTGTGAGGCAGTGGTGCTGATCCTCTACTCACGGCTGCCCAGGAGCATAGCCTTCCTGGGCTTAGTCCCTGACTGTATTTACCCCTATTCTCTCAGGCTTCCAGCCCACTTCAGCTGGTCATGTGGGCCAGCAGACACAAAGGAGAAGTGAGTTTGGCTCCCCTTCACCCTTCTGACTTGAACTCCTCTGGGTTGAGTCTACTTTATACCTGTTTTACTCATATCTGCTAGACTCAGCCTCCGTTACTCAGTAGGCACCTGCCAGGATATTGTGACTATGATGCTTTGTTTGTTTGTTTGTTGTTTTCCTAATCTCCCAGGTCCTGCAGTTTCCACAGGGGCCTCTTGTTCCCAAATAGCTCCACCTCAGCTCTCGTAGGCCAGTTGAAATACAGAGCCCATTTTTTCAAGCACCAGCATACAGTGCAGTCTCTGGTCAGCTAAAATTAGGCAGCATTTTGATCTCAGGTTTTTCTGTACCAAAACTCTATTTCCCCCCACTCTCTCTGTGGTGAATTTGTGCTGGTGTCACCCATGGAACCCCTGGGTTGGCTCCAATGTATTCTTTCTTTCTTTCTTTTTTTTTTTTTTTTGAGAGAGAGAGAGAGAATTTTTTTAATATTTATTTTTTAGTTTTTGGTGGACACAACATCTTTATTTTATTTTTATGTGGTGCTGAGGATCGAACCCAGTGCCCCGCGCATGCCAGTTGAGAGCACTACCACTTGAGCCACATCCCCAGCCCCATTCTTTCTTTTTTTATTATACCAAAATTTCTGAGTGCCTAAGACATTTTGAGTATTAAATATTAAATTTTAATGAAATCCCTCTTTCACCCACCTCACTGAGAATCCGTACACCTCTTGCTTTGGTTCCAACTACAGTACAGCTTGGAATGCAGCTCTACTCTACTCTGCCATCTTCCATCTCCAAGAATCTTCTTTATTTAAAGGTTGAACCGGTTCTTTACTTTCTATCTTGTTTATTTTAAATCATTCATCCTTATCTTTAGCATTCCAAAGGAACTTTTAAAATATACTCTCTACTTCCTAAAGGATCAATTTTGGATTTGATACCTTCAATTAAGTTATTATTCTTATTAAATTAGGTTATTATTTTTATTTAGTTTCTTTGCTTTCTTATCTCCAGCAGCCATGTTTTCATCACAGAATGCATCTGAGGCCATTTTTATTTTAGCCAATTCTCTCTATTAATTTCTCTTCTTCTCCACCCCCCCAAATGCTATAATATTTTTCTGTTTTCTTCTTAAAATCTTTTCCAGAGCCGTGCTTTCTCAGTCTTACAAATCTTGTGCTATATTTTGTTTTTAGTGAAAACATTTCTCAGTGAATGTTCCAGTCCTGGTATTTGCCAATGGATGAGTTGATTTGTTGTATTTGGAATCTCTTCTTCCCTATATCCCCTACCCAACCCCCTCACCAGGCCCTCAACTGCTTTCCCAGGTTCTGGCATTATTCTCCTCTCATATTCCAGGAGGAAGATATGTCCATGGGCAGGGTATTATTTACTAATACAGCCCATTTAGCTGCAACAGGATATCACTTTCTGCCTTTACTGCTCAGTTCTTTGCAAATCTGACCAAAGGAGGGTATAGAAGGTGTCTGCAATGTATGCTCCCAATGTTCTTCTTGGCTGTACACCTACCTGTAGGTTTGTGTGTGAAAACACTTCTTAGATTTACAATGATACAATCTTCTGTCTTGGTTTATTTCCTGAAATAGTCTTTAGAAGGAATTGGTGGTATCTGAAATTAGCAATAGGAGTCCCAGTGGAAGACAGAGAGCTGGGCCAAATAGATCTTCATTCATTTCTGAAGCAGGGCTGACATATGGTAGGGAGGGCTGAAACCGAGGTGTTTCTGATTAGGACAGTGTAGGAAGGTTGAGGTCAAGGTCTTCTTCCAGCAACAGGTTTTCTCTGACTCAGAAGGCAGGAATTCATAGGTCGTCTATTGATTTTCCAATCCAGCTGAATTGACCTTGTATTTTGTGAAAATTCCTCAAGATTGTGGCAATAGTTTGTATCTATTGGGTCTCCCTTTCCTAAATTTTTGTCTTTTTCTTTTACAAAAATCATCAGTGGGTTTGTTAAACCTGATCACATTTTAACCCGGGAGAAAAAGACTATCTGTGTTATTAATAATTATGCCACCTAATTAAATGAACAAATGAATGAAAATAATGTTTTTATTAATAATTGTTCCATTACTATCATTTATACATTTTCTATTACATTAAATGCTACATAATCAAATTTGGTCTTATAATGTTAACAAAATACCACTGTACAGATATTATTTTCTATTTTTAAAATATATTGATTATAGAAATTATTACTTTAATACCTACATATATGTATATGTATATGTATATATTCATATACATATGGATTACAAGTGAAGATTTTCTCACTCTTTTCTACAGGATCGGTGATGTGGGACTAAGGCAATTTCTTGATGGCCCTTCAAGCATAAGGATAAGAGAGCTCAATTTAAGTAACTGTATGCAACTGGGTGATGCCTCTATTGTGAAACTATCAGAGCGGTATGATAAAGCAATCTTTAATAACATAGCATTAGTAATTGTATATTTGCTAGTAGGAGAGATCATAGTTAGACATAAAATCAAAAACTCCAGCCATTTGGAGAACATGCCCAGAAGCTAGTCCAATCCTCACATCCTCAGTGAAACCGAATCAAATATAAAGTCATAGATTGAACTAATCTTTTGATTACATCTTATATTTCTTATTCTGTCACCTAAGGGAAAGTTTGAAATGGACTTATTCATAAAGTAATGAAAATCTAGATAAGTGTGATTTCTCTGTACTGTTGTTGTTTGCATGCTAACTTTTACTCCAGCATTTCCCAAGGAGTATTTTGATCCTCTTGGCAGAGGTCTTGTGTTCTCCAAGGATGAAACTCAATTCCTGCAGCAAACTTACAATAATTAAGTGGGGAACTTAACTTTGCATTTTTAGTGGTTTTTCACTGTGGTACATATATGGTAGTATTTTGTACATATATTTTTTTGTTTTGCTTGTTAAAATTTGTAATGTGAAACAAAAAGAAAGTCTTATATAATAATCTTTCTTTTATCTAACTCTATAATGCCAAGTTATTTTCTACTTTTAGGCTTACATTTATGTTCAGAAAAGGAAAATCCTTGTTTCAATACTGTTTGTTTTCCCAATAGTTTTTACATGAAGAAATCCATACTGATGATGTGATTGAAAGCTGAAATTAATTCTTTATGCTGCTTTCTTTCAGCTGCCGTAATTTAAACTACTTGAGTTTACGAAATTGTGAACAGTTGACTGACCAAGGAATTGAATACATTGTAAACATCTTTTCCTTGGTATCTTTAGATCTTTCTGGAACAGTCATCTCTAATGAGGTAAAAAGATAGTCAAAACAGTTTGATGACTTTTATTTTTTTCCTGCAATATACACATTTTCTGTTTTGTAAATAATGGAGAACAATAATTAATTTTATTAAGTTATTAGATTATAGAAAGAAAGTTTAGGAATATTCTTATTTGTAAATATATTATTTATAAATCAAGTCTTATTTCTCTGTTTAAAAAATAGCAAAATCTAGCAGTGTGATCCCAGTGACTCTGGAGGCAGAAAGAGGAGGATTGCAAGTTCAAGGCCAACTTCAGCAAATTAGCAAGGCCCTTGGCAACTTAGTGAGACCCTGTCTCAAAATAAAAATAAAAAGAACTGGAGATGTAGCTCTGTGGTAAAGAAGTCCTGAGGCTCAAGCCCGGGTAATCCAAATCAAAACAATACAAACAACAACAACAACAAAAATACAGCAAAAGTCACAACAGATCAAAGTATTACATGAGAATCTGAAATTTATCATAGAAGTTTGGTTAGTGTGGTGATAATAATTTTACATGGCTTAAGTATATTTTTCCTGTTCATTGTACATTCTGTAAACTACCTAAGTACCTTTTGATCTAAGTCTTTAGTTCAATATCAAAACCTAGAAATGGCCTCATCATGTCCACAAAAGATACTTTTTAAGGAACTCATTTCCTACTAGTAGCTGATACTACTCATCAGAGTTGAAACCCAGGTGTTATGGTTTGGATGTGAAGTGTCTCCCAAAATCTCACCTGTCAGACAATGTAAGAAAGTTCGGAGGAGAAATGATTGGGTTGTAAGAGACTTAACCCAATGAGTGATTAACTAAGTGGTAACTGAAGTGGTAGGGGGTGGCTGAAGGAGATGGGAATTGGGGCATGGCTCTGGGTATATATTTGTAACTGGCAAGTGGAGTCTCTCTCTGCTCTTCCGTCATGTTGTCCTGCCTCACCTTGAGCCCTCAGGAATGGAGTCAGCTGTCCATGGACTTGGACCTCTGAAACTGTGGGCCCTCAAATAAACATTTCCTCCTCTATAGTTGGCTACTCAGGTCTTTTAGTTGCAGCAGTGAAAAAGCTGACTAAAACACCAGGCTATATCTACTAGTACTGCCTCATTTACCAGACCAAATGAGGGTAAGTCCTGAGAGACTGGTCATGTTTCTGAAAGACTTTAGTGGACTACAGTTAAATCAGAAATATAGGATTTTCTTGCTAAATTCCCATTCATCCTCAAAAGACTAAAAGAGCCAATATCAACTGTCTATGAGGTCTTTTCTGAAAAGCTCTCTGCCTAGCAGGCAAATATTGGACCTCTCTATGTGCATATCCAGCCTCAGTACATTTTTTTGACATGATCTGTTTCTCATTGCATTACAGACGTTTGTGTTATGTGTTTATCCTTGTCCCACATTCAGTGAGCTCGTTTAGTTGCAGGATGTTTCTATTATTGGTCTAGGTTTTTTCTTGTCTTTATCTGAGTACACTTTGATTAAGATTTCATTCTACTAGATGGTCTCCTCTTCCTTCCTTGGAGTTTTAGCTGAGTGTGATATACAAGTTAGGGTGGAAAGTTTATGCGTAGTTAACTCATTATGGTGGAGTCAGTATCTGGTCTTCTCAGTATTGTTTTCTGATCAGGATAGAATTCATCGAGGCATCCAAGGGCCTATCTTGTCTTTAGTTTGCTGTCTAGGTAGATCCCTGATGTGTGTTCCTTGTCCCACATCCAAGGCCCTTGTCCTACATTCAAGATTTTAAGATACCTTGTCATGTCTGCCTTGCTGAGTCTTGCTGGGGTGTGGTGATCCTGCAAGGCTGCCGTAGGTCCACCATCCTCGGCAACTCCTGCAGACATTCTGCTACCATATCATGGGTGTGTTTGTCACATATTCATGGCCACACCCTCCCCTTGCTCTGCTACAGTGCCTGACCCATGTCAGCTAGATTCCAAGTTGAGTTCGGTACTTATGAGGCATTTTTGAGGTATCTGAGGGTTTGTACATGGAGAGGCTGGTGTCCCCCTACTCTCTTTCTTGCATTATCATTATCAGCTGCATTACCTTTGTGTTCTACTCTCTGAGCAGGCCTGTTGTGCTTTCAGCCCTCCTGAGTGACCTCGACCCGAGGTTTCAAAACCTCATCTCTTCTCACTGTCCTTCCAGCATAGTGACGGTAGTGGCTTCCTACTGCTTTGAAGCTCTAGATTGTGCCATTAGACTATTTAGCTTCTCAGTTTGTCTACCACAGATGTAGCAAATTCCCTGCTAAAATTAAATTCCCTCAGTTTTGCATACTCAGTTGTTTTCTGTTTTCCTTATTGGATCTTTACTGATAAAATGATGAGCACAGAAAAATTCTGATGCCTAGTTGATTTTTTTCAACCCACAACAGAAAGGTGGACTAAGTTTTCATTTATTCCGAGATTTCCAAGCCTATCCAGAGGTTCCAACTTTCTGTCCAGCTGAGCAGATCTGGGAAAGTCCAGAACAGACCCCTGTATAGGTAATCCCCAAGCATCTCCTCCCTTTGCTTCTCTCTGGCTCTTCTCTCTTCTTCTTTCCTCCCCCTTTTTCTCTCCTCTGGATATTTCCTCTTCATTCCCCCTCTCCTCCACTCCCCTCTTCTCTCTTCTAGCTCATCTCATTTCTCTTGGCATAGATTCTTTTTTAAAAATATCTTTATTTGTTCTTTTTAGTTATACATGACAGTAAAATGTATTTTGACATATCATACGTACATAGAGCACAACTTACCATTTTGGGGTTGTATATGATGTGGAATTTCACTGGTTGTATATTCATATATGAACATAGGAAAGTTATGTCCAATTTGGCATAGATTGTTGATATAATCTATGGGTAGAAAAAATGATTACATGGTTTTTAAAACTGTTATGCCCCAAGGGCTTAGGCTTTTGAAGCTTAAAAGCCCAGGATTCTTTCTTTCCTCTGTGTTCTGCGGTCAGAACCCTTCCCTGACACACATGAGTAGAGTGCCCAGCTGTTGTCTGAAGGGTCACAGAGTAACAAGAATTAGAGGCTCAAAGCACATAATAAGTCATCAAGATTTCATTCTCTCATCGGACCTATCACAAACCTCAAGTGCCTGGAGAACATTTGCTGAGTAAGTAGAGAGAAGGCTCAAACTTTTTTTTTTTTTTAATTTCCAGAGAACTCATATTAAAATTTTACCAACTGTGTTTAAGTATAAAACTGAGGTATGTAGCTTAAAGTTCTATCCTCTGTTTTTATTTTCTTCAGAAGAATACACATGAAAGAGCTCTAAATAGACATCCATGGGTAAGAACACTGATTGTTTTCTGACAAATGACTCAAATGCAGGTCTTGTGAAGGCTGTTGTTTTCTTCCTCTGAGTCGGTTAAACTCTGATCTCAAAGGCAATGACTGACAATAACAGTGCTACAACAGCTGTGGATGTTAACCTCAAACAGTCAAATTAAAATGAGTCAGCCCAGATGTCAACTTGGGCAACTAAACACCAGCCTGGACTGTAAGTCTAATGAAGTGCAAATTTGACTACAGACTTAACATTCAGAATTTAAATTTTGGAATGTTGTAGATATTCGCCAGAGATGAAATGTGACCGACCAATTGTGCCTTTAGGGGGAAGATTTATTATGTTTTCTAATAATTATGCCCATTCCCAATTCTTCTGAGTGAGTTTTCAGCTGAAATCCCACTATTCAATTTAGTTAAAAAGTATGTATTGTACTTGGAGCTGGGGATGCCAGAGTGGACCAACCAGATATGGACCCTCTTCCTGGCACCTACATTCTGGTGGGCCACACGTTTTTGAAGTGTGATGGGTATAGAGGACAAGAGAAGAAAAACCTCACCTGGCTCAGAGAAGGAAATAAAATGAGAAGGAAAGGGAGAGGGTGGAATGGTGAGCCAAAGAAACAGTCTTCACCAAGGTATGGAAGTTTAAAGATGTGTGGCATCAAGAAGTCCACACAACTGAGTCTGGCTAGATTGTGAGGAGAGTGTTAAGAGATGTTGTTTCCAAGGCAGTCATGGGCCAGGAAGCTTTAGAAATCTTTAATCTTCTATAGTTTTAGAAATGTCTAATTAAATGAGATGTTATTCATTCCTTTCCTACCCCAAGGATTATTTGAACATGAGGATACACACACACACACACACACACACACACACACACACACACACATCTCTCCATGTATGTACATGGGAAAATATTTTATAGTAGTTACGAGAATTATGATTTACTAAAGACCACAGGACTCACAATTAGAGCAGTTCAATCTGTAGTTTAAGTTGCCTTAGTCTCTGCCATATTTGTTGTTCAAAGGAAAAGTGAGTCAGAGCAAATGTTCCAGACGTTGTGTTTAGTGGTTTAAGAAGAGTCTTTCATTTGCCCAAATTTCATTTGCCCAAATTTCAAAAATTTTCATTCTGAGTAATAGGTTGTGAGTGCCTAGCATGTAGGTAATCTCCTGGAGTCTCCTCATAAACGTGAGCTCCATGAGGACTGCCACTGTGGTTTGTTCACTGCTGTTTTCCCAGAACCCTAGGAAGTAGTAGGCACTTGATAAATCCTCACTGAATGAAGGAACACGTGCTGGACTCAACAGTTACCCAAAAGGAATAATACCACTTCTGTGCAGCCCAGTTGGAAAGGGTAGGCATGGATAAGTTAAGTACGATTTGGTGGGTGTAGTGATGGAGGCAAGCAGAGGAAAAGGATCTCTTAACTCAGCCTGTCCAACACAGAGGCATGCAGCTGCATGCTTGTTCAGGGAATTCTGTGCAGCTTGGTCCTGCTAGAATGTACTGTGAAAAGGAGAGATCATTGAGAGAGTTACATGCTGTGCCAAGGAGCTTGGACTTGAACCAAGGGGATGCCAGAGTGGACCAACCAGACAAGGAGGACGGGACGTTATGTCAGGAAGTCATAGTCAGTCTCTCGTTGCACATAGATTATTTGGGTTGTTCTGTTGGAGATGCATCGGAGGGATTAAGACTGGAGGCAGGGAGATCAGTAGGGATTATTTTAGTAACTAAAGAAAGAGATGAGGAGTTCTTGAACTAGTCAGAAACCAGAACTAGTATGGAAAAGACTTATTTAAAAAGATTTATTAGGTGAAACTAAAAGAACTTGATGATTGATTAGTTGCGGAAAATGAGGATCTGAGGATAAGGTGAGAGGATAAGAATGAGATTAAAAATCTGGCTTTGGGTGGATGGAGGTCCTACTTCAAAAAAGTTAGGTTATGCAAGAAATGTAACAAGTTTTGAGGGGAAAATTATTTCAGTTTTACCAGACTAGGAACCTGTGTAATACTGAGGCCAAAGTCTTGGGAGAGAGATGGGTGGCTGGAGCTGCAGGTGTGGGAGTCACTAGCACAGTGGTGTGAATGTGGTCAAGATCCTCAGGGAGACCATGAGAATGAGAAAGAAGGTGTAAGAGAACCAAGTGAGTGTAGCCCGGTGTGGAGTGGAGTGAGAATAACCAACAATGTCTTATAAAGCAGAAAAATCAGAAAAAGACAAAATTTGAAAGAACATTTGCCATTAACCAAACAGATACCCATTTACCCCTCTGCTGTCATTTTATAGTCCTACGTCTGTCATTCCCTTCTATCTATCTACCCCTTCTGCCTCCTTTTAGCTCCTTAAGCCAAAGTCTTTCCTACCTCAGGAACTTTGTATGTATTATGCCTGTGCCTGGGATGTTATTTCTTCTATTCTTTATGTGCCTGGGCACATGCTGAGCAAATAATGATTGATAATACTGATAAGAGTTAAAGGATTTTGAAATAGCTGTTAGTGCCTTTTAAATATTTTTGGCATTATTTTCCCTATAATAAACATTGGTCATGCTGTTCATAATTATCAGAAAACCACTACTCAATCTAGGGCACTTCTATTTGACATCAGTGGTTTTATATCATTGCTGCATTCTTTAAGAAAACAAGTCTCTAGATGTCTTCCTAAATAAGTGACATTTAGTGTCTAATGTACCTTATCTGTCACATTACAACATAGTCCCTATTTCTGTTATCTAGTTAGATAACCTCATAGTAATAATGGCTTGTTAAGACAGCTTTTTGTTTTTGTTTTTGTCATAGGACAAAATACCTGATAAGAACAACTTAGAGGAGAAAAAATTTATTTTGGCTCATGGGTTCAGAGGTTCAGTCCATGCTTGACCAACTTCATAGCTCTGGCCTGAGATGATAGTGGAATATGATGGCAGAAGGGCTTACTGGAGCAGGGCTGCTCAGTTCATGTCAGCCAGGAAACACAGAGGGAAAGTGATCAGAAGGACAAATATAATCCCTAAGGTCACACACCCCACTGACCTACAATTACCACCCAGTAGTTGATTCACATTATTAATCCATCCAATGGATTAATCCACTCATTAGGTTATAGATTTCATAATCTAACTCATCTCTGAACATTCCTGCATTGTCTCACACATGAGCTTTTGGTTGAGAAACAATAATGTGGCTCTTAAATTATTGGTAGCACAAAGATAGTTTTCAAACTGGATTGCAAAAAACAACAAAAAAAATTTAGAGCTGGGTGTAGAGGCACATGCCTGTAATCCCAGTGTCTTGGGAGACTGAGGCAGGAGGATCACAAGTTCAAGGCAAGCCTCAGCAGCTAAGCAAAGTCCTAAGAAACTTAGTGAGAACTTGCCTGAAAGAAAGAAAGAAAGAAAGAGAGAGAGAGAGAGAGAGAGAGAGAGAGAGAGAGAAAGAAAGAAAGAAAGAAAGAAAGAAAGAAAGAAAGAAAGAAAGAAAGAAGAGGAAGACTGGAGATGTGGCTCTGAGGTAAAGTGTCTCTGGGTTCAATCCCCAGTACCAAATAAACAAACAAATATATATTCAATACTAATTGAATGTTGGCATTGTTTCCATGTTAATTTTAATCGCATATGTTAAAAAGCTATCTAGTTTCAGATATTCTTAGTCAAAACAAAACAAAAAATGTATGAATAAATTAAATTATATGCTAAAATAGAAAGAAGACAATATGAAAACTGTAGCAATCTTTTGTTATAGTCTATTAGTCTCTCTTTTATCTGCCCCTGCCTTCTCTCCATCCCCACGGCCACAGTTTCTTAAGTACCACTGTCCTCTACTCTGCTGCAGTGTGATCTTTCAGTATGCAACTCTGAGCCTGTCGTCTCCTTACTCAGAGTTCTTGCAGGGGCTCCACACTGCTCACAGAATAAAGTCTGAGCAGTCTAGTGTGGTGGCCTAGTCTTTCCAGGGGACCTCTGTTTATCTTTGCAGCTCTCATCAAACTGACTCCTGCCTTTCTTTAGCTCCAGAGACTGAGCTGACCCTCCTATGGCTTCTCACACATGCCATGCTCTTCCTGCTTCCCCATTTCTGCCCTTTGTCTGAAACACCCTCTCACTTGTCCACCCAGTAAACTTTTATTCCTTAAGTTTCATCTGTGAGAGGCTTTCCTGAAATTGTGGGCAGGCCCAGGATCTTCTCTGGCTTCTCCTGCATTTCCCATGTGCTGCCACCAAAGCAATCAGCTCATTATATTTTACTTGTTCTACACCTGCCTCCCAACAGCACTGTAAGCTTCCTGAAAGCAGAGGCTGGGCCACCTCATCTTTAGGGTGCCTAAGATAATGCCTAAGGATTCATAGGAGGCACACACAGTGTTTGATGAGTGAGCGAGTGAACGAATGGCTCTGGCACCATTTCCTTCCTCTCAACCCAACACTTAAGGCTTCTTTAAATTCCACATTTTCTCATCAGTCCTCTGAGCTGGAGTGGGAGTGCTTACAGCTGCAGGTCTTAATCTGATGATCCACTTGCAAGAGACCACCCATCTGCCTGGAACACACACAAATAAAGCCTGAGGCCCAGTGAAGCAGACCTCTAAGGCAGGAAACCCAGGAAATCACTTGGGATTCAAGAAAGAGGAAGACTGAGAGTTGAAAGGAAGCAGGGTAACTTGGAGACAAAAGAATTTGCCTTTAATTTTCAAAAAGCACATGACCAGAAGTCAGCCAGGGGTCTTCTGTGGATCTGCTGGTCCCTTAAGTCATGACAGTGGTCTCTCTGCACAGAGTCTTCAGTCCCTTGCCTCCTGTTACCGACAAAAGTGCCCACTAAAAACTGTGCAAACAGAAGTGACCCACAGAAGCCTGTCTCTTCCCTCAGGAAGGATCTTTGACAGCATAGCCCCCTTCTCGACCCCCATTAGGTGGAAACAAGCAGTCTCAAAGTGAGCTGCTCTGAAACCAAGTAACACAGACCAATTTTTTCTCCCTCCACACTCATTGTATGTAGAGGACCTATTTCTATGTGTTGGACAAAGCCTGCTGTTCTTCAGACTTGTAGGTCAGTAAACTAGGTCAGAAAGGTTGATAGATTCTAAAAAGAAATGTACAAAATTCAGAATAATGAATAAGTAAAAAAAAAGAGTGAGAATAATTGAGAGGAAAAGGTAAATTATTTTTATAAAATTACAATTCCTAATTAGAGTGTAAAAGAGAAGATCTCTGGGGAGATTAAGATAAATTTTCAAGAATATTGTGCAAGACAGTGTTGTCAATGATGATAGAAAGAGGCTGTGTTAATTGAGATAATACGTATTTCCAAGGGTCAGTCTTGTTCTTTATTCCTAAAAAAATATGTTGGGCAGCAACAAACAGAGCAAATCTTTCAGAGAGAGACATATGGAATGTAGACACTGATTCAAACAATTCCAAAAGGAAGTACATTCCATCCAAGAATTCTGAGAGCGTGCCAGCAAGATAAAATTGGGTCCATAAAAAATAGATAATTTCACAGACTACTCACTCATTCAATAAATATTTATTCCCAGTCAACTGTATATCAGACACTATGCTAAGTTCAGAAAGTGCTAAACTGAAAGATACAGTCCTGTGTCAAGGTACGGTCTAGTGGCAAACTAACAACAACAAAATTGGCACTGTCTGTTAAAAGTCACCAAAAGCATGAGTTCAGAGGTGGGCTCACATGCCGGCTAGTGCCACAACACTGAGGCCTTGCACAAGTTACTTAACCTCTCTGTGCCTCCATTTCCTTCTCTTTAAAACAGTAATTTTAATATTGCCTGTTTCACGATGTTATTGTAAGGATTAAGTAAGACAAGACGATGCATGTCAATTGCCTGTAGAGTACCTGGCACGTGGTAAGTGCTCAGTGCATCTTAATGACTATTTATTTGAGTGAGGACACAATGGGTCAGTTTGTGCAGCGAGGGAGATGTGTTTCAGTAGCACCAATGAGTTGGGAGAGTGAGCACTTCTGGTCTGTGGTCTCTGGTGGAGTAGGTGAGGCTTTGAAGAACAGCGGAAAGCTTCAGTGACATAAGGCAGAATCCATTCTCAGTGGAGGAGGAGGCAGGTGGGATGAGGTATGAGAGAGGTTCATTGTAAGGGATCCACCATGATTCAGTGCTACAGAGCGTGCCCTGAGAACAGAGAGAGTGGGGCGGGGGGCAAGCACTCTTGAGAGACTTCATTATTCATTAGTTCATTCTTCCCTCCCTCCTTGTCTTTGTAGTTCCTACTGTATTTAAGGCACTCGTCTAGTTTTAAGTATAAAAATAGGAGTGAGATGGGAAGACTTAAAATCTTTCCTTGAAGATTTTATGATCCTTGGGATTTTTTTCTACCTCATTTTCCCCTTCTGTTGAACTGGACATTTTTTTTTGTTGTTTTGGCCAATTGATTTCTCAATAGGTTTGGATATGATTTCCCCAAATGTTCAAGTACTGGGGGCTTGATCCCCAGGGAAGTGATAGTGAGGTAAGGGAAGCTTTAAGAAGTGGGGCCTAGTAGAAGGGAATTTGGTCATGGGGGCTTCACCCTCACAATGAATTATAAAATTTTTCTCATTAGAGTAGGTTGTTATAGAGCAAGGGCATGGGCTCTTCTATTATGACTCAGTGAAGGGGACCCTACAAAGGAAGCCAGCACCATGCTGTTGGGAGGCTCTAGCTGCCAGGATTGGAAGGCAAATAAGTCTCTTTACTTCTAAAGTTGCCAGACTATACTTTTGCAATGGTTTATCTCACAACTATGCATGAGAGATTTGTTTTAGCATGTGTACCTTAAAGTCTACAGGCTACTGCTCCTAAAGACTATCGAAAAATGAAGAAAAATTATTTAAAATATGGACTAGGGCTGGGGATATGGCTCAAGCAGTAGCGCATTTGCCTGACATGTGCGGGGCGCTGGGTTCAATCCTCAGCACCACAAAAAAATAAAATAAAAGATGTTGTGTCCATCGAAAAAATAAATATTAAAAAATTCTCTCTCTCTCTCTTTTTCTCTTAAAAAAAGATGGACTAACTATAAAGTCTTTTGTAATTTTATATATTTTTAAGAGTGATTCTTTAAAGTTTATGCTTATTTACTCTTCTGTTGTGCCTGTTATTAAATTGTTTCTAAACTAAAACAAACTGTAAGCAAGAATGATTTATAGTAATGCAGCAGCCAGATAAATTACAACATTATATTTTGTTCAAATGTTCAAATTCCATAATGCCTAGGCAATTTTTTCCAGACTTTTTCTAAAAGTACAGTATCTCAAAAGAAAAGCCATATGCAAGTTATAAAGAATAAGTCTATTTCCAGAATGTTAAGCTCTGTTTAACAAGGTTTTATCCACTTCAATTCTGTATACAAAACATGGTTTATTTTTGAATTATGGTCAAATGTTCAGTCTTATAGTGGGGCAGGGTATTGTTGTTTTTATTAGTGTATTATCTTTTGCCAATAGGTAACATAATCATACCAATCAAAATAATAACTACATTTTGTAAATTCCCCAACAGGAATTTGGGAAAATTAAAAGGTGACTAGGAATGTAGCTCAGTGGTAGAACATATGCATAACATGCTCAAGGCCCTGGGTTCAGTTCACAGCACCAAGAAAAAAAAGTTATTAATAGGTACACAAAAAATTATTGGAACGTTTAGTGTTATGTCTGGAATAATTTTGTTTTACTCAAAACACCTCCAAAAACATTCAACAGGGGAAATGACGATAAAGAAGAATGTTTAAATAAATATCAGCAAATAAATGTAGAATGAAAAATAGTATTTAAAATTAGCATTTGGCAACTCTCAGTGTTATGATTGACTTAGGCAAGAATCAACAATGAATATTAACATAATTGTCTGAAAGATTTGGGGAAAATAGTATCCTTGAAGTTGCAAAGAATCACACCACAGATTATTTATTAAATAAATTAGGAGAAATACTTCCATGAAGAGATCTAGTCGTCACCTTCCGAATCAAATATCCAGTGGCATCACCAATAGTGGGGCAAACTAACCTGTGCCTTCCAATAGGATGCCACAGCACTTACGTGGTTTTTGACAACAACAACAACAAAAAGTTTACCTTGAATCTAATCATAAGTAAAAATTGGACACAAATCTAGAGTATGGCACATTCTAAGTAACAACTGGCCTGGGCTTTTCAAAAATGTCAATGTCTTAAAAGACAAAATTTAAGGAAAAGAAAAGAAAGAAAGCTAAAGAAATAAAGAGACATAACAACCAAATAAAATGTATGAACTATGACTAGGTCCTAGGAAATAAAAGGTGAATATTTACCTTTATTAACCTTAAGTTATTACTATTATTTTTCTTTGGTGTGAGAGTGATATCTATCTATATATATATATATATATATATCATATATATATGTCATACTATATATGTATATGTATGTGTATAATATATACGTGTGTGTACATAACTACATATGTGTATACATATAGGTCACATATATATGCATACATATACATGTATATATATGATTCTATACAGTTATAAAGAAAAATTCCTAAGAAGATGCATACAGAATATTTAGGGCAAAGCATCATAATATATGAAACTTATTTTCCAAAGATTTGGAGAATTACAACTTAAATATATAAAAGAAAATAGGTATATATATATAAATATAAAATTATATTCACACACATGAATAAAAATATGTTCATACACAAAGTCATTAATCAAATTATGGCAAAATGTTTATAGTTGGTGAATTTAAGTAAAGTATATATAGATATTTATTGTACCTTTCTTTGAACCTTCCTGTAAATTTGAATATTTTCAAAATAAAGAGTTGAGGGAAGGATATTGTATGTTTATGTTGGTGATATCCTAAACCTCAGCCACATAGTATATATATATGTACACACGTATACATACCATTTCAACATTTGGTAACTAATTCATTGCTGTGTTGTCTACATTAGCTAAACAATTCCAGATGTAAACTTGGGGGAAAAGTGTAACATTCAAGGATTTTTCTGTTCCCAAATGTCTTGTGTGCATGTATTCCATATTCCCTCCCACTAATCCCAGTGACTCCAAATTGAACTACTTCCAAACAACTCTCACTTTCCAAATGAAGTCTCTGTCATGCCATTTCCTCAGCCTGAAAACACTGTTCCCATTATTTTGCTTGCTTGTCAGAATCATAGTCAGTCTTAAGTCAAATTGTCCTTCCTCTTTAAAAGTCTTTTCTAGACCACTACTTTTTCCTTTCAACTGGAAGCAATTGCACCCTGCTGTGTGGTCCCTGTACATCTCTTTAAACATTTATCTATTCTTAGGTTATGGTCACTGTATGTCATTTCCCGTGGAAAGGGAAAGTTCTGTTTATCTCTGTTGCATAGGGTGAAGTCCAGATTTCTTAGAATAATGTACAAGGCTTTTCAACTTGGTGCCTGTGTTCTTTTGAGCCTTTTGTCTTGACGTTCCCCTCAGTGAACCTGATATTAGAGCTATAATATAAGCCATTTTTGCATGTGACTTCTACATCTCTCAGATTCAATTATCTTGGTTCCATGGCTTTGAAGGAACAGAGAGCTTCCTAGGATTTCTGGGAATCTCTTGAGCCTTGCATTCTCACACAATCTGCACCGCCCCTGACATCACCAGACCACCACACTAGCCACTTTCCTCTATGGTTCCTTACCTGATTATGAAATTTAGCCTCCTTTTACTCTTTGAGAAAATAAAGCAAAAACCTTCCTGCAAAAGGTCTCAGGTATTGGACTAACTTCTGGAGACCAAGGAAGACTTATATTACAGTGATGCCTCGATTTCCCTGGAAGTGGGCATCAACCTGCCTTTGCCCACTGAGACCCAGTCACTCCATCTTGCTGGATCCTCTTTCCTCCCATTGTCTTCCCATTCTACTCTGTCCATTCCTTCCAGAAGTAAAACCTTGGCACCAGGAATCAAATTAAACAAAGTAAAGCAAAGCAAAACAAGCAGTAATATCAACAAGGCCAATAGTTTTCCCCTAAAAGGAATTCTGTGGCAACTGTGTTAAATAAAAAAGAGAAAATATGTTTTAGTGAACAATTATGATTAAACATGGCATTTTGTTTTAATACTTTAATAATTCTGATAAAATTGTAAAGATTTCACAGGATGATAAATGGCATATTTAGCAAGTGCATGTCATTTGCAGCCAATCTTTAAAAATTCTAACTTGTCTATATGAAAGTAAAGTCTAAATGAAAATGTTAGGTATAATTCCATAGGATAAATTTTCCATAGGATAATAAAACACACTTGGCTACTATCAACTATAAGGCAAAGAGACAAACTTTGCATCTCTTACTTGATATTTTCATTTAAACTATTTTTTTAATTGGGGAAATATCTAAGCTTTTCCAATTCTTCTAACATGAATAAAATATCTTCCACATCTGGAACCCAGACCACATTCAATAGCTCCACAGGGTTTGATCATTCTTTGTTTTGAAACAAGGAGGCAGAAAACATAATATGTTCCTAGCAAAAGAATCCACAGTCACAATAAAATTAAAAGAATGAACAGAGTGATTTTATTTTGGGGTGGTGTACAGAACCATCAAACAAAATTACAAATCACAGTTTAAACGGTGGCTTAAATCTAACACTTTTTTCCTTTAGTTTGGACTTTTTTTTTCTCCTTTCATTAAATGAAGGGGCCCAAAGGAGAAGAAAAAAATCTAATATTTGCAGACTCCATATTCAATTGGACCCAAATGTTGCATTTAAAATCAATAAAATGTAAACCAGTGATACAAATAAAAGGACAAATCTATAGCCATTTCTAGCATTTTCTCTGCTAACTGACTCTGGAATCATAGAATGGGGGGAGAGAGAAGAGAGAGAGAGAGAGAGAGAGAGAGAGAGAGAGACACTGAGGATGTTATTTTATATAATTATAAAAGTAACAAGATCCTGAAAGCAAAACAGGAAGATGGCATCTATAAGCCACATTTGTCAATTCTTATATCTGAGGGTTGTGCCTATCAGTTTAGGGGGGGAAGTTCTGAGAAAGGACAATACAATCACATATTAAAAATGTAAGAGCTGAAAAGTGCAGTCTATTTTGTATTCCATAAAAAGAAACAATGTATTAAAACTGAAAAAGAAGTGGGCTATTAGTGAGAGATTATCTGTCAGTAGGCCTTTATATAAAGATCTATTCCCTTTCTCTTCAAGGGATTAATAATCATAAAATTAGCTAAAGATTTTGAGATTTGTAGGTTTGGAACGAATAAGGACTTACTGACAAACAGATTCATTAGCCACATAAAGTGTCTTCAAGATAAAGTTAGAGTTGTTTATATTGATTCCGATAACATCTGTCTGAAAACAGAAATGTAATAACTTCCTAAGGAGTTTTCTGGCCCTGGAATTCTGCAGCACTTTTTGCAAAATATCAGAGACAAAATATCAGAGAAACATTATTCAATAATCTTTTTATCCAAATTGAGTTTGTTTTGTCAAATATAGAGAAATATAACAGAAAATAAATTCTTTTTGCTTGCATAATTTTAAAAAATGCTGTTAATTTGCACAAATAGTTATTAAAAATATACCTTCCATACTAAATTATAATCTAAAATGATCTTTATATTTTCAGGGTTTGATAATGCTTTCCAGACATAAGAAACTTAAGGAACTTTCTTTATCTGAGTGTTATAAAATCACAGATCTTGGAATTCAGGTATGATAATTAAGGTCTTCTGTTAAAGAACTGTGATAGAAAACTAAGAATTTTTAAATTGAATAAACTTTGTAGGTTAGAGTAGATAAAAGAAGTGGGTGAGAAATTGAACAACACATATGTGATTATGGTTGAGCCAAGATCAACTCTGGGCTCTTTGTTGGGTCTTCCAGCCCAACATGACTGAGAGGCTTTGTTTTCTCATTTTTCTCTTTCTTCCTCATGTCAGACTCAGATAAATAGAGACATTTTATTTGGAGAGTGATGGAACTGCTCTGTGTTAAAAAGTCTTCTCATATAGAGAGAGGGCTCAATAGAATAAAAATGTTAAGTAATCTAACCATGAACATTGGGCGACTTTGAAAAACCTATACCAGATACCTAACAATTTGAAACTTAAGTTACTCAAAATAGTTGGTAGCGTTCTTTATCAGAATGGACAGCATAAGGTAAGTAATTGAGTAGGATAAATGTTTATGTGCTCAAATGATACTTCAATAATTTATGAGAAAGATCAATTTCCTAGACCTGGTCCTGAGAGATGTACAGGAAGTCATAAAGTAGGCATTGTGAGCAACCACAGTGTCATTTTCAGCACATTCAGCATCTTACTGGGTTGTTAAGATTAAAAAACACCAAAACAGTGTGTCATGCATGTATGGAAGAGGGATGAAACCGATAACCGAGGCATATGGAAATTGTTAAAGACACTGGGAACTCCAAATAAATGAGTCTTGAGAGTTTAAAAGACCTTGCCACATAGGAGAACCTGAGGCTAACCATGAACATTGAGGGACTTAGGAAAAAAAGGAAAAAAGGGAGGAAGGAACTTTCTTCAGAGATTAAAGGGATGGATCCCACAAGTAGAGTATTCTGCTTTCTTCTTCTTTTTTTCTTTTAAATGGTGATTCCATTCCTAGTTTTTCATTTAAAATAATGTTTAGCTGTAGACAGACACAATACCTTTATTTTATTTATTTATTTTTATATGGTGTTGAGGATTGAACCCTGTGCCTCACACGCGCCAGGCAACACTCTACCACTGAGCCAGAACCCCAGCATTCCTAGGGTTTTTTTTTAGATTTATATGACAGCAGAGTATATTTTGACATATTATACATACATGGAGAATAGCTTATTATAAACAGAATCCCATTCTTGTGGTTGTACATGCTGTGGAATTATACTGATCATGAATTAGACATAAGTTTCCAATCCTTATATGTGTTCTTTCTGGTCCCAGATCCGTCAGTCTACACCTATTCAGGAAATTGCACCCTAGTCAACAACCAGAAAGCAAGACTATGGAGAACTTGTCTTCTTCTCAGCTCCTTTCTTCTTACCTTTTTCTTTTCTTTTCCGTGTATGTATGTGTGTGTGTGTGTGATTCTAGAAATTGAACCCAGGGCCTCATACATGCTAGGCAAGCACTCTACCACTCAACTACACCCTAGCTCACTTTCTCATTTTTAAAGGACACATAATATTTGTACATATTTATGAGGTACAGAACAATAGTTCAGTACATATATATAATGTGTCCCCATCCAGCCACCCACCCATCTAGCCATCCACCTTTCTTCTATTTATCCACCTATATATTCATTCATCTATACATCAACCTACCTATCCATTTATCTGCCTGCCTAATTAATCATCATCCATTTATCCATTAATCCATTAGCTCACCTCTGCATCTATCCATCTACCCACATATCCATTTATTCATTCATCCTTCCATGGGCCACAGGTGATATTAACATCATACAGTATACAAGAGAATTCCCTATGACAAAGAATGAGTTAACCCTCATGTCAATAATACTGAGGTTGAGAAACTGGCTAAATTTCTACAACAGGATTCTAAGTTCCTTGAGAGAAAAGATCATCTCTTATTTGAGTTTGTAGTTCCAGTAGTTAATACAGTTGCAGGTATATTACAGGTATTCTATAAATAATGAATGAATAAAATAAAATAGTTAAAAGTTTGAATAAAATTTGACCTTTTAAAAATCTGTATGTATTTACGGCTGGAGATATAGCTCAGTTGGTAGAGGGCTTGCCTTGCATGCACAAGGCCCTGAGTTGGATCCCCAGCACCAAAATAAATAAATAAACAAACAAATAAATAAATAAATTGTATGTATTTAATTTCAGTAATCTAAAAGAGATAATTTTTTTAAAGGTGCATGAAATACAGGAACATGAAAATACATAATTACTCAATTATTATTTACATCAAATAAGCTATTTTGTTCAAGTTCATGAAAAGGAAATTTTGTTTTCACCATCTCTCATTCCTCTTTTTCTCCTGTTTTTGAAGTGGTGTGTGTGTATGTGTGTATGGGTTGTTGTTTTTTAGCCAGTTTTAACTCTTCCAAGGTTCATACTCCTGGGCATGCTAAAAGTAATCATTTTCCTCTTTCCCTCCTCTAGCTGAATTTAGTCTCAAAAAGGGAACAGAGAAAGAAAGGGGAGGAGAAAGTGACTTTTGCCAATTTCACAACTTATTATCTGGATTTGTAAAGAGAGAGTAAAGAAGCAAAACATAGCAATTAAATTAGATGTTTCAGTTATTTATAATTTATCAGAAATTTTCTCTCTCTACTCATAAAAGGTAGGGGAGACTCTCTTTTTAGCATAAGACATTGAAAACCTATTTTAATGAGAAATGAAAATATTTTTACCCTAGTTAGATTTTGTAAGAGTTGTAAACATTATAATAAAAAAATTACCTCATTTTGGAGTTTTACTGGAAGCTACAGCTCTTGCAGATTATGTGTCTGGGGCCTCAGATGTATTGACTTTTAGGATCTGGCTTTAATTATTTTCTCCAGCTTTAGTTCTTTTCTGAAAATATTATGTGTTCAGTGATTATGTTAAATTAAAATTATTTGGTGCTCTTGAAATGCAACTTTGGAAGAAATGTTTGATATAACTGTAATCAAGCATTTCTCAAGAAACATTTTTTGAGCATTTTATAATATTAAATAATAGAATGTCAAGTTTGGCAGAGAAATAAGTTTAAATGGAAGTGTTATGACAGATAAACTGCAAGTTCTGTATTAGATTACTATGATAGAACCAATGGAATAAATCCAATTATGTACTCTGGTTACTTTTTATATTTCCTTCATCTAGTTCACACTTCTTGTTTCTTTTTTTTAAGAATAAAGTATACCATTAATAACAGTAATGTAACATTCATTCATATGAAGATATATGTTTTTCTTTATGCAGAGTATCTGTGGGTGAAAATCTTGCAATTAGACAAAACTTTCTGATTATTTCAGTGTTAGTAGGTTGAGGCAGTTAAAAAGGGGAATTAGGAAGCAAAAATCAGGTATCATGTGACCCACCAAAAACACTAACACATGTATGCTGTGAAAAGTGTGCATAATATTCAAATCCACACTTTCTGTATACTGAATGTATAACAAAGATGTGGGTGAAGTTAAAGCCTGTTGTAGTGAGACTAGAATTGTCTCACAATTTTCTGAGTTTATAATTGCTTTATGTTGGGATTTGGGACAAATGGAAGTGTTCTCTTTTGCAATCTAATGAAAGAATGTCATCTTGGAAAAAAAGTGTGCATACATGCAGGTTTATATGTAAATGTGTACATTAATGTGTACCTATTGTTTAGTATGTATAAATTAAATGTATAGGCACTTCATGTTTGATTATATGTGTTTACATGTAAATACATAAGCAAATGTAAAACTATATGTTTAATATGTGTGTGAATTAAGTGTATCTATATATCTTAGTATATATTACATAACATACATATGTCAATGTATGTTTTTTGCATCCAAATTGTGTTTAGAGATGCTATAAGATTGTATTCTGTAATATATATACATGTGTGTATATATATATATGTATATATATATATATATACACATATATAAGTGTATGTGTGTGTATATATATGTAAATAAATGTATGTGTATAGTGTGTGTGTGTGTGTGTGTGTGTGTGTGCGCGCATGTGTGTGCTTTTAAGGCTAAAACCAGTAAATGGTGGTCAGCACTCAAAGAAAAAATTAAAAAATTAGTTTGTTAATGAATTATCTTTAATTTCAAAAATAATCATCCACTTAAATTACAAGGCTCTATTTTCTGTGGGAGTGTGTGGATTGACTTTCTTAAGGCAAAGATAATGATGTAATATAGGGGATTGGTCTCTGCTGACAGAAATCTTGATTTTTATACTGATTCTGCCTTCCACATGGCCACATGATCTTACACAATGTACTTAGCCTCACAACAGTTCGTCATTGTTATAGTGACTACAGTTGTAAAACAGATAGGAATTAGCATACTAGAGTAGGAGTTGGCTTTTTTTGTTAATTTTTCTGTAATGTTTTTCTGTTCAGGACCAGGTAACTTAGACTTTGCAAGCCACATAGTCTCTGTCACAACTATTCAGCTTTGCTGCTATTGTGTGGAAACAGCCATAGACAATGTGGAAAAAAAATGAGTGTCTGTTTTCCAATAAAATTTTGTTTATGGACACTGGAACTTTATTTATGGACACTGAAATTTAGCTTTATGTAATTTACACATGTTATTAAATGTTCTTTTGTTATTTTCCAACCATTTAAAAATATAAAATCCATTCTTGGCATGTAAGCCATACAAAAATAGATGGCAGACCAGGTTTGCCTCACAAGTTATAATTGCCACTCTCTGCTTTAGAGTCAGACAGGACTTTCCAACTTTGGCTCTGTTGGGCTGTGTGACTTTGGGTAAGTTACTTTCTTTCCCTGGGTCTTAAGATTCCTCACTCATAAAAATGAGTACAATTTAAAAATATTCTTTAGGTTGTATTAAATGATATAAAATATCTAAGTACTTGGTATGATTCCTGACACAGAGTAAGTGTGTATTACTGTTGTTACTGTTCTATATAGTAACCAACATATATTAGTAAGTTTTAAAAAATTGTTAGTATAATAGTTTAATTATTTACACTTAGTAAAACACAGGTAATCTCAACAGCCAGTGCTCTTCACAAAAGGATAATTTGGAATATGCTCTTCAAAGAAATAATTGACTCATTTTGGGGCATCCAGTATTGGCCAGGACTGCAGAAGGGCTGTCAAGCACACAACCTTTGTGCTCTCTAGAGTGCAGCCTGGTGGGCTATGCTCAACAGGTGGGGGTCTGTGACTGCTCCAGAGTTCAGGTACTTTGGTCATGTCCATTCAGAAAGTTTCTTAAGTGTCCTTAGTAAAGTAGGATATTATTTGCAATTACCAAGCTAGAAATAATTTAGATGATCAGGCCCTTCTAATGCCCTCGTGTAAGACCATCTAAAACTGTCTCATTTCAGATTAATTAATTTTGTGAAAATGTACCCTCTTGTTCAGTGATTGACCTGAGCATTTTTTTAATTGGGCTTTCTATGTAGTAGATGCTGAAATCATCTATATTTGAAAAAAGAACCAAAATCATTATAGATTTTTGTAAGTGATGAGGCAAGCTTTAGTGGGTTAGGCACATTTATAAGAAGAAAAATCTAATATCATGTGGCAATTTCAAACTAATATTAATTTAGCATCTACTACATATTAGGCTTTGTTGTATTTTCTATGTATCAATTACCTACCTTATGAGTTAGTAATACTTTTAATTACATTTTAAAGACTAGGTTCAGGCCACCATCTTGGAGAGCTGACGTCACCATCCTTGTTTTCGACTGATTGCAGCTCTTTCAGCTATAGAACAGGTAATTTCAGGCTGACAATTGTCTGCGTCTCGCAGACAAATTGCTCAGACTTAGTGCTAAATAACACGCGGAAACTGCTTCTTGGAGCCTGCTCCTATCAGAACACGCACCGAGCCCGGAGCGGCGGAGCTCCGGCTCCTGGAGCTGCTCTGGCCCAGGGCTATAGAACCTGCGGAAACTGCTTCTTGGAGCCTGCTCCTGTCGGAGCATGCACCAAGTCCGGAGAGGCCGAATTCTGGCTCCCGGAACTGCTCTGGCCCAGGGATAAAGAACCCGCGGAAATTGTTTCTCAGTACGGGTCCTGCTGAATACTGTGGAGGCCAGAGGGGCGGAGCAGAGCCGCCGCCGGAGCCCGGAACAGGCCCAGCGACCCGCCGGCGTGGTGTCGCGTCACCCCGGCTAGAGCAGGGGCCGAACAGAGCCGCCGCCCGCGCCCGGAACAGGTCCAGCGACCTGCCAGCGTGGTTGTCAAGAAACCCCAATTGGAGTAGGGGCAAAGCAGATCCTCCACCCGCACCCGCAAGGTAGGCAGGCCTGTGACAGACTGGTGGAACAGGCCCAGTGGCCTGCCGGCGTGGTAGACACGTCACACCACTTGGGGGAGGGGCAGAGCAGAGCAGAGCCGCTCCCCAAGCCCGCAGCAGGCCCAGCGGCCTGCCGGCGTGGCAGCCACATCACCCCATTTGGAGTAGGGGCAGAGCAGAGCCGCCGCCCGAGCCTGCAAGGTAGACAGACTTGCTACCGACCGGCGGAACAGGCCCAGCGGTCTACTGGTGTGGTAGACACGTCACACCAATTGGAGGAGGGGCAGAGCAGAGCCACCTCCTGAGCCTGCATGGTAGGCAGACCTGCGACCTACCGGCGGATCAGGCCCAGCGGCCTGCTGGTGTGGTAGACACGCCACCCGTCACCCCAATTGGAGTAGGGGCAGAGCAGAGCCTTCGCCCGTGGTCGGAGCAGGCCCAGCGGCCCGACAGCGTCGTAGTCACGTCAACCCAATTGGAGCAGGGACAGAGCAGAGCCGCCACCCGCGCCCAGAACAGGTCCAGCGACCTGCCGGCGTAGTAGTCACGACACCTCAATTGGAGTAGGGGTAGAGCAGATCCTCCACCCGAGCCCGCATGAGAGGCAGGCCTGTGACAGACTGGCGGAACAGGCCCAGCGGCCTACCGGCGTGGTAGACACGTCACACCACTTGGGGGAGGGGCAGAGCAGAGCCGCCGCCCGCGCCTGCAAGGTAGTCAGATCCATGACTAACTGGCAGAACAGGCCCAGGGGTTCACGGACGTGGTAGACACGTCACACCAATTGGAGGAAGGGCAGAGCAGAGCCGCTGCCCGCGCCTCCAAGGTAGGCAGACCTGCGACCAACCGGCAGAACAGTCCCAGCGGCCCGCCAGCGTGGTAGACAGATCACCCCAATTGGAGGAGGAGCAGAGCTGCCGCCTGCCCCTGCAACGGAGACTTTTCAACTATACAAGAGCAATATAAATATATAGGGGGAAAATTTCAAAAACACAACAGTTTCACCAAGCAGAAAGAAACACGAGCAATATGAAAAGACAAGGAAAGAAAGGACCACAAGCAATGCAGGTCAACTCAACTTTAGAAGAGGTAATAGCTGCAGCAGATGGAATGTCAGATAAAGAATTCAGGATATACATGCTTCAGATGATCTGGAGTCTCAAGGAAGACATTAGACAGCAAAATCAGACAATGAAAGATCACTTCGACCACTTCGACAATGTATTACATAAACAAATCCAAGAAGCAAAAGATCAACTATACAGGGAGATAGAGGTAATAAAAAACAAACAAACAGAAATCCTAGAAATCCAGGAAGCAATAAACCAACTTAAAAACTCAATTGAGAATACTACCAGCAGAGTAGATCACTTAGAAGATAGAACATCAGACAATGAAGACAAAGTATTTCAACTTGAAAAGAACATAGACAGCTCAGCAAAACTGTTAAGAAACCATGAGCAGAACATCCAGGAAATATGGGATAATATAAAGAGACCAAACTTAAGAGTCATTGGGATACAGGAAGGTATAGAGGTCCAAACCAAAGGAATGAGCCACCTATTCAATGAAATAATACGAGAAAACTTCCCAGACTTGAAGAATGAGACAGAATCCCAAATCCTAGAAGCATACAGGACGCCGAATGTGCAAAATCATAAGAGATCCACACCTAGACACATTATAATGAAGATGCCCAACATACAGAATAAGGAGAGAATTTTAAAAGCTACAAGAGAAAGGAAGCAGATTACATTTAGGGGTAAACCAATCAGGATAACAGCTGATCTTTCAACACAGACTCTGAAAGCTAGAAGATCCTGGAATAACATATTTCAAAAACTGAAAGAAAATGGGTTCCAACCAAGAATCATGTATCCAGCGAAATTAAGCTTCAGGATGGAAGATGAAATTAAAACCTTCCATGATAAACAAAAGTTAAAAGAATTTGCAGCTAGAAAACCATGTCTTCAAAACATCCTTGGCAAAACATTACAGGAAGAGGAAATGGAAAATAACAATGAAAACCAACAGTGGGAGGTAGGACAGTAAAGGGGGGAAAATAATCAAAAAGGAAAACAAACCATGTTTAGTAACATAAATAAACAAATATGGCTGGAAGAACAACCCATATCTCAATAATAACCCTAAATGTTAATGGCTTAAACTCACCAATCAAGAGACACAGGCTAGTAGAATGGATCACAAAACAAGACCCAACAATATGCTGCCTACAGGAGACGCATTTGATAGGAAAAGACATACATAGACTGAAGGTGAAAGGTTGGGAAAAATCATATCACTCATATGGACTTCGGAAACAAGCAGGAGTGTCCATACTCATATCAAATAAAATAGATTTCAAGCCAAAGTTAATCAAAAGGGATAAAGAGGGACACTACATACTGCTCAAGGGAACCATACACCAACAAGACATAACTATCATAAATATATATGCCCCAAACAATGGTGCAGCTATGTTCATCAAACAAACTCTTCTCAAGTTTAAGAGTCTAATAGACCAACATACAATAATCATGGGAGACTTCAACACACCTCTCTCACCACTAGACAGATCTTCCAAACAAAAGTTGAATAAGGAAACTATAGAACTCAATAACACAATTAATAACCTAGACTTAATTGATACATATAGAATATACCACCCAACATCAAGCAGTTACACTTTTTTCTCAGCAGCACATGGATCCTTCTCAAAAATAGATCATATATTATGTCACAGGGCAACTCTTAGACAATATAAAGGAGTGGAGATAATACCATGCATCTTATCTGATCATAATGGAATGAAACTGAAAATCAACGATAAAAGAAGGAAGGAAAAAACATGCATCACTTGGAGAATGAACAATTGGTTACTAAATGATCAATGGGTTATAGAAGACATCAAGGAGGAAATTAAAAAATTCCTAGAGATAAATGAAAGCACAGACACAACATATCGGAATCTATGGGACACATTAAAAGCAGTTCTAAGAGGAAAATTCATTGCTTGGAGTTCATTCCTTAAAAAAAGAGAAAAACAACAAATAAATGATCTCATACTCCATCTCAAAATCCTAGAAAAAGAAGAGCAAAACAACAGCAAAAGAAGTAGAAGGCAAGAAATTATTAAAATCAGAGCTGAAATTAATGAAATCGAAACAAAAGAAACAATTGAAAAGATTGACAAAACTAAATGTTGGTTCTTTGAAAAAATAAATAAAATCGACAGACCCTTAGCCATGCTAACGAAGAGAAGAAGAGAGAGAAATCAAATTACTAGCTTACGGGCTGAAAAAGGCAATATCACAACAGACACTTCAGAAATACAGAAGATAATCAGAAACTATTTTGAATCCTTATACTCCAATAAAATAGAAGATAGTGAAGGCATCGATAAATTTCTTAAGTCATATGACCTGCCCAGATTAAGGCAGGAGGATATAGACAACCTAAACAGACCAATATCAATTGAGGAAATAGAAGAAACCATCAAAAGACTACCAACTAAGAAAAGCCCAGGACCGGATGGGTATACAGCAGAGTTTTACAAAACCTTTAAAGAGGAACTAATACCAATACTTTTCAAGCTATTTCAGGAAATAGAAAAAGAGGGAGAACTTCCAAATTCATTCTACGAGGCCAACATCACCCTGATTCCTAAACCAGACAAAGACACTTCAAAGAAAGAAAACTACAGACCAATATCTCTAATGAACCTAGATGCAAAAATCCTCAATAAAATTCTGGCAAATCGGATTCAAAAACATATCAAAAAAATTGTGCACCATGATCAAGTAGGATTCATCCCTGGGATGCAAGGCTGGTTCAATATACGGAAATCAATTAATGTTATTCACCACATCAATAGACTTAAAAATAAGAACCATATGATCATCTCGATAGATGCAGAAAAAGCATTCGACAAAGTACAGCATCCCTTTATGTTCAAAACGCTAGAAAAACTAGGGATAACAGGAACTTACCTCAACATTGTAAAAGCAATCTATGCTAAGCCTCAGGCTAGCATCATTCTGAATGGAGAAAAATTGAAGGCATTCCCTCTAAAATCTGGAACAAGACTGGGATGCCCTCTCTCACCACTTCTGTTCAACATAGTTCTCGAAACACTGGCCAGAGCAATTAGACAGACGAAAGGAATTAAAGGCATAAAAATAGGAAAAGAAGAACTTAAATTATCACTATTTGCAGATGACATGATTCTATACCTAGCAGACCCAAAAGGGTCTACAAAGAAACTATTAGAGCTAATAAATGAATTCAGCAAAGTGGCAGGATATAAAATCAACACGTATAAATCAAAGGCATTCCTGTATATCAGCGACAAATCCTCTGAAATGGAAATGAGGACAACCACTCCATTCACAATAGAGGTAAAAGACTTATACAATGAAAACTACAGAACGCTAAAGAGAGAAATAGAAGAAGATCTTAGAAGATGGAAAAATATAACCTGTTCATGGATAGGCAGAACTAACATCATCAAAATGACGATATTACCAAAAGTTCTCTATAGGTTTAATGCAATGCCAATCAAAATCCCAATGGCATTTCTTATAGAAATAGAGAAAGCAATCATGAAATTCATATGGAAAAATAAAAGACCCAGAATAGCAAAAACAATGCTAAGCAGGAAGGGTGAATCAGGCGGTATAGCGATACCAGACTTCAAACTATACTACAGAGCAATAGTAACAAAAACAGCATGGTACTGGTACCAAAACAGGCGGGGGGACCAATGGTACAGAATAGAGGACACAGAAACCAATCCACAAAACTACAACTATCTTATATTTGATAAAGGGGCTAAAAGCATGCAATGGAGGAAGGATAGCATCTTCAACAAATGGTGCTGGGAAAACTGGAAATCCATATGCAACAAAATGAAACTGAATCCCTTTCTCTCGCCATGCACAAAAGTTAACTCAAAATGGATCAAGGAGCTTGATATCAAATCAGAGACACGGCGTCTGATAGAAGAAAAAGTCGGCTATGATCTACATACTGTGGGGTCGGGCTCCAAATTCCTCAATAGGACACCCATAGCACAACAGTTAATAACTAGAATCAACAAATGGGACTTACTCAAACTAAAAAGTTTTTTCTCAGCAAAAGAAACAATAAGAGAGGTAAATAGGGAGCCTACATCCTGGGAACAAATCTTTACTCCTCACACTTCAGATAGAGCCCTAATATCCAGAGTATACAAAGAACTCAAAAAATTAGACAACAAGATAACAAATAACCCAATCAACAAATGGGCCAAAGACATGAACAGACACTTCTCAGAGGAGGACATACAATCAATCAACAAGTACATGAAAAAATGCTCACCATCCCTAGCAGTCAGAGAAATGCAAATCAAAACCACGCTAAGATACCATCTCACTCCAGTAAGATTGGCAGCCATTATGAAGTCAAACAACAACAAGTGCTGGCGAGGATGTGGGGAAAAGGGTACACTTGTTCATTGTTGGTGGGACTGCAAATTGGTGCAGCCAATCTGGAAAGCAGTATGGAGATTTCTTGGAAAGCTGGGAATGGTACCACCATTTGACCCAGCTATTCCCCTTCTCGGTCTATTTCCTAAAGACCTAAATAGAGCATGCTACAGGGACACTGCTACATCGATGTTCATAGCAGCACAATTCACAATAGCAAGACTGTGGAACCAACCTAGATGCCCTTCAATAGACGAATGGATAAAAAAAATGTGGCATTTATACACAATGGAGTATTACTCTGCATTAAGAAATGACAAAATCATAGAATTTGGAGGGAAATGGATGGCATTAGAGCAGATTATGCTAAGTGAAGCCAGCCAATCCCTAAAAAACAAATGCCAAATGTCTTCTTTGATATAAGGAGAGTAACTAAGAACAGAGTAGGGATGAAGAGCATGAGAAGAAGATTAACATTAAACAGGGACGAGAGGTGGGAGGGAAAGGGAGGGAGAAGGGAAATTGCATGGAAATGGAAGGAGACCCTCAGGGTTATACAAAATTACATACAAGAGGTAGCGAGGGGAAAGGGAAAAATAATACAAGGGGGAGATATGAACTGCAGTAGAGGGGGTAGAGAGAGAAGAGGGGAGGGGAGGGGAGGGGAGGGGGATAGTAAAGGATAGGAAAGGCAGCAGAATACAACAGACCCTAGTATGGCAATATATAAATCAATGGAAGTGTAACTGATGTGATTCTGCAATTTGTATACGGGGTAAAAATGGGAGTTCATAACCCACTTGAATCAAAGTGTGAAATATGATATAGCAAGAACTATGTAATGTTTTGAACAACCAACAATAATAAAAAAAAGACTAGGTTCATAGAAATTAGAAATGTTTCCCCAAGACATGAAATAAGTAACCACATAACCTACAGTATAAAATGTCTAATTCCAAAGTGACTCCTTTAGTCATTATGTTGTGATAAAAGCATGTAGAAAGTTATGGAAGGATTCAAATGAGGTACCTAATCCAGCATGGGAATGCCAGGGAGTTTATCTGTCAGAACATCTTTTAAGTAAATAACATGGAAGATTGATTGAAGGGCAAGGGGAAGAAAAGAAAGCATCAACAATGAAGGTAAATGTAAGCTAAGAGGTGTTATTACCCAGGGAAGAGAAGATGGCAACTGAACACAAGAGGACATTTATATAGAAAAAAAATCATGGAATTAGTGATATTTTGGATGTGGAATGAAGGTGAAGAGGTGGTTAAAATGATGTCCGTGCATCTGACTTGGCTGCCTGGGAGGTACCCCCATTTTTCCAGAACTTTTCCATAGCCAAGCAGAACTTATGAGCTACCAAGTCCTATTTTGGCATTTATTGTTGCACTTTCTTTTCCTATGAATTTGTGATTTATAATATAAATGTGGTCTTTGTCTCCATATCCTGGTACAGCTCACCTAAACCCTTTGTAACCTCCTGAGCAATAGGAGTACTAGTCATTTGTTCTAATATTTGTTTCCACAGAACTCCTAGAGGAACCTTATGGTTCCTTGTTGGGGGCTGGTCACCAGAAAGGCCAAACCATAATTAGAAGCTTAGCACTTTAACCTCAACTCCCATCCTCTCGGAAAGGAGAAGGAGCTTGAGATTGAGCTAATAACTGATCATGGCTATGTTAAAAAAATATCCCTGAACTATGGGGTTTGGAAAACTTCCAGGTTGGTGAACATATTCATAGAGTTGGTGATATATGCCCCAACTCTGTGGGGACAGAAGCTTCTGCACTCAGTACCTTCCAGGTCTTTCCTATGTACCTCTTCATCTGGTTGCTCATCTCTGTCCTTTATCATATCCCTTATTATATAAAAATCAGGTAAATGGGTCTCCTTGAGTTCTCTGAGCTGTCCAAGCAAATCTCAGAAAGTGATTTGTGAACCCCATTTGTATTTGATCCATCAGATACACAGTGACAACCTGGGACTTGCAATTGGCAACTGAAGTGGGGATTGGGTTCTTAAACTGTGGGATTTACACTGATTCTAGTTAAGTATCAGAATTAAGTTACATTGTGGGGCTGGGGTTGTGGCTCAGTGGCAGAATATTTGCCTAGCACATGTGAGGCACTGGATTCGATTCTCAGCACTACACTAAAACAAACAAAAAATAAATAATCAAATAAAGTAAAGAAATTGTGTCTAACTACAACTGAAAATATTTTTTTAAAAAAACAATTAAGTTACATTATAGAACTCAGCTGAGAATTTATCCGTGTGAGAAAAAACCACACATCTGGTGTTAGGTGTTGGAAGTATTGAGAGTGATGTGTGTATGTACAGAAAAAAGTTCAATCTTTCCTATATAAAAAGTGATTCTGCTGGGTGTGGTGGAACACACCTTAATCCCAGTGGCTTGGGAGGCGAAGGCAAAAGGATCCTGAGTGCAAAGCTAGCCTCAGCAACATAGCAAAGCCAAAGCTTTTTTTTATTTTGAGACCTTGTCTCAAAATAAAAAGTAAAAAGGGTTGAGGATGTGGCTCAGTGGTTAAGTGCCCCTGGGTTCAATCCCCATACCAAAAAAAAAAAAAAAATAGAAAACTTGATTCTGAGTGTGTTTCTTCTAAGCTCCCTTCACATTAGCCTTTTAGGTAAGTCTTTAAAGCTTCCCCTCTCCCACACAGTCTACAGGATTATGGAAGCTGAAGGCAGGCTAAGAAAACTCTGTTGGAATTTGTTTCTAATTTTACTTTATTTACAGGTAATTTGAAAGTTGTAGTATTCTCCATCTCTTAGTCATGAAGAATATATGAGTCTTGTGCAGTTTTATTTGTTCTCTCTGGAAATCTTGTGGTTTGGAGAGGAGGAAAAGATTTAGACTTAGATAAACTGTCAACTTTCTCCAAACCAAAACATAACCCCTCCTATCTTTCGTTAATTATGAAAAAAAGTATCTCTAATACAGACAGACATGTTTTTTTAAAAAACAAAACAAAACAAAAATCTCCAGAACCAAAATACAGTGGGTTGTATGCTTTACTGAGCTTTTGTGTTGCTATGACTAAAATACCTGACAAGAACAACTTAGAAGAGGGAAAGTTTATTTGGGGCTCAGTTTCAGAGGTCTCAGTCGATAGACAGCTGACTCCATTGCTCTGGGCCCAAGTAAGGCAGCACATCACTGAGGAAGGGCCCAGCAGGGGAAAACATCTCAGCTCACGATTGGATCAGAAAGCAGTGGGTAAGGGGCCACAGAGCAGACACACTCTTCCAGGGCACACCCCTAGTGATCCACCTCCTCCAGCCATGCCCCACTTGCCTACAGTTACTACCTAGTCCATTCATAGTACGATGGACTAATTAGTTACAGTTCTCACAATCCAATAATTTCACATTTCTGCCTTAACATAGGGACTTTTGGGGGGACACCTCATATCCAAAGCATGATATTCTGCCCCTGACCCCCCAAATTTCATGTCTGTCTCGCAATGCAAAATACATTTAGTCCATCTCTAAGAGTTCCATAGTCTTAACAGTGTCAGCATTACTCAAAAGTCCAAGTCCAAAGTCTCCTTCTGAGACTGAAGAAAAATTCTTGAGAGTTAGACTCTGTAAAAATAAGAAACAAGTTACATGTATCCAATATACAGTGTCACAGGGTAAACATTCCAATTCCAAAAAGGAGGAATGGGGGCATGGAAAGAAGGAAGGGGGTCAAAATAAGACTGAAACCCAGCCAGGCAAACAGGTCCCCTAATTCCATATACAGCATCTGGGACACATGAGTAGGAAATGTATTCTCCAAAGGGCTTGGACAGCCCCCACCCCTTTGGTCTTGTCAGTTGCAGCACAAATGTGTTCTCTCTTCTAGCCTGACTCTCCATAGCCAGCAGCTTTTCTTGGTAGACAGTTCATGTTACTGGCATCTCTTAATTCCTGGGGTCTCCATTCCAGCTTGAGATTTACCTTCACAGCTTCATGCATATCTCTCTCAGGGACAGCTTGAAGGGACTCTGACCTGCTACGCTTTGCCTGGCCTCCCAGGCCGGCCTTTGAAATTTCAGTGATAGTCTCCATGACTTTTTACTTTGGCATCCTGCCTTCCTGAAGAACTGGCACCACATTGATGATGCTCTGGTCTATGGTTACAGTGCCCTCTGAGTCCTGTGTGACTCAGTATGAGGCAATAAGTTCCTAGGCTCTCCTGTGCAAGTAGGATGCCCCCATGATCTCTTCTCAAAGGAATCTTCTTTTGTATATCCTGGAGCCTGTAGTGGGCCTGAGATGCTCTTGAGGCATCTTTCTTATTATCTCTGCAAAAAATACTTAGCATCTCTGTAGAAGATTTAATCTCTTCAATAAGCACACTTTCCTTGGACCCAACTCTACATGCACTTTTCTAGCCAAACTGTAAATTTTAAAATCCTTTAGCCCTGTTTTCTGCTCTTGATTCTTGCTGTAAACCAGGCTAAAAGCTGCCAGCAATATCCATGCTACTGACTGAATATTGTGCTGCCTTGAAATTTCCTCTGCCAGATTAGTTAGCCCATCACTTTTAAATTTGGCCTCACACAGTCTCAGGACATGTGAAATATGCAGACAACTTCTTTGCCAGAATATAATATGAGTGGCCTCTAGTTTAATTCCCCTAGAGCCCTCATGAGTACAATCCTCATTCTTGTCAGCATTCTGGTCTTCTGAATTCCCACCAGAATCACCCATTAAACTCCACTTACAACATTTTAAGTATTTTTCAGCTTGTATCTCTCAACTTCTTAAAACTTCTCCCACAAGCCAGCTCCAAAGGGTTCTGAACCACATGGTCAGGTTAGTCACAGCAACCGCTTCCCTTCTTGGTACCAATTTCTGTTTTAGTCAGTGTTCGCATCACTGTGAACAAAATGCTCAACAAGAACAACTGAGAGGATGCAAAGTTTATTTGGGGCTCATGGTTTCAGAGGTCTCAGTCCATAGATGGTCAACTCCATTATGGGGAAAGGGCCAGAGGAAAGCTGCTTAGTTCATGGTGAGGTCAGGAAGCTTGGGGCAGCGGGGGACAAGGGGCTACAGGGAATATGCACCCTTACAGAGTATGCCCTCGGTGACCCACCTCCTCTAACCATGCCACACCTGCCTGCAGTTACCACCCAGTCCATTTACACTAGGATAGACTTGTTAGGCTATAGCTCTTACAATCCAGTCATTTCACATTCCTGTGTCAATACAGGAGCTTTTGAGAGATACCTCATATCCAAATCATAACAATTGTATTTATAACTGCACAAGAGAAATAGCCAGCTTCATCTGCTGTCTTATGTCTTTTCTGCCTGGCTTGTGCCTTATTTTCTGGTATCTTGCAAATGGCAGTACTATGACTTTTAAAAGATACAGCTTAGATAAATGTCATGTTCTTTGGTGACTACAAAGGTATCTGACAGTGTTTGTTCATGGGATATCAGCAGCAGGAGAAATACTAGACTCTGCACTTCCCTCCTTGTCCTTCCAGGGTCCCTTCTTTTCTGAGAACTTCAATCTTGCCCTGGTTGCTTAGACATTGAAAATTACATGTTTTTCTTTCCTTTAATATCCAATGTGTTTTGATCTCTTATTACCCATTATTTTATATTATAAGCTTGTGATTTTTCTTTTCTATCTGATCTTTAGTAACAATTTTGTCTTGATTTGTAAATATAAAGGGAGGTAGACAAGAGGACTCGAGGAACAAGAAGCTGGGAAGAGCAGCCATGTTGGACAGATTGTGAACTGCTTCATAGTTGGGAGACTAGGAGAGCAAGATCCATTGCTGTTTATTTGACTTTCAGTGGGAGTCATTATGTTTAGGAAGTCAAGTGGTTGTGTCGATGTGGTGCTTACTGGCAAAATGTAAGTGGGAGTTGGCAGTTCAGAGTTCTCAGTCTTGTGCACTGAACTATCTGTGTTAGAAATGGAAACCCTTGGAACTACATAGAAACTCAGGTCACAAAGGTCCAGAAGACGAGCTCCAGTGACACAATCAGCACACAGTCCTTATGAGAAAGATCCAGAAAGACCTACTTCATTCAGCCACAGTCTGTCTGAGTCTTCCTCCCCTAGAGTGGCCTATGGCCTATGGACAGCCTGTATTTTATTCTCTCTAGAGTATAAGAAAACCTGGGTGTGGTGGCACATGCCTGTAATCCTAGTGGCTTGGGAGGCTGAGACAGGAGGATCAAAAGTTCAAAGCCAGCCTCAGCAACTTAGCAAGGCCCTAGATAACTTAGCAAGACCTATCTCTAAAACTTTAAAAAAAAAAAGGGGGGGGGGGGCTGGGGATGTTGCTCAGTGGTTAAGCTTACCAATGGATTCAATCCCTAATACAAAATAATTAAAATTAAAATAATGTTAAGTTTATGATCCCAAACAGCAAACACTGAATTACTCTCCCATGGATCTTTTCTGATCTTAAATATTTACTTTGAATCCCTGAACTTTCTAATTAGTTACAAAATGTTGTTTATACAATAGTCTCATTAATCATTTTTATCAGTTGATAGACTCCACCCCAAAACTGCTGAACCAAAACTGATTTCAGTAGCTGTTGACACATACTGACTCATAATACCAAAGATGGATTAGATGTGTTGGCGCCACATAACAACTATTTTTTGAAAATTCAATATTGATATCTATTTTGTTTCCAAGATGAAGTCATTCAATAATGATTATCAAAGCATGAGACTTCAATAACTCCACCTCTTCTCCAGGGATAAGGTTATGTTCATGGGTTGCAAGGGAGAGAACAGAGGATTCCTTTCCAAAATGGCCTTAATCATTGGTTTTTGGTGCAGCAAAACTTTGAAATCTCCTGTATGGGACGGTGGAACATTCAGATACTGAAATTTGGACCCTTTATCTCTTGGCCCTACTGCTCAGAAAGTCTTTAATATCATCCAATACTCCAGGTTAGAAGTGGAAAAAAATGGACAAAAAGGTCTATAATGAAGGTCACAAAGGATCTCAGGCTTAGAATTATTTTACAGAATCGTAGGACAGGGAACTAAGGAATTCCTCTAGTAGAATTAAGGAGACAATCTCTTAGCATCTTGTGGAAAAGCAAGCCCCACAAAACCTGGAAAAATTAAGAGCTTCATTACAGAAATCTGTGCCATGACTATCCATGCTAAGAATGGTCTCCTAAACTTTACAATCACATAGCGTACCGACAGGAGACTTAAAGCACCTGCAATCAACTGGGAGTCACAACTCCTGCCAAGATCCCAGGGCATTATTCTTTCTTCAGAGGTTTTGACAAAAGAAACAAACTCAGTATTCTCTGTTTCTCTTGACCCTGTTATAGTATGTTCTGGCAATTCAACAAAATTAGAAATCTGCCAGACTTCAAAGGATATGAGATTTGACAGTTCGTCAGTTTCTCATAGTCTGTAAGGTTCCAGGGGATTCTGGAGCCATGGGTACCATGTTTTCTTGGCTAAGAAGCAGCTGAAGCTGAGAACACATCACGGCAATCCTGGCCTCCTGCCCACTCCCACTGAGGAGAATCACTCTGACAACTGCAATTCTGCTGAAGCTGCTAAATCACTGCGCACATCTGCTATTTTCATATTGTGCATTCACCGATAAGAACTATATGAGAATGTGTTAAAAGGCAGATAATTCCTGGGAGTCCTCTTCCACCCCTTAAGCTACCCCTGGAACATTAGTTTATCATGTAAGATGGAAGTGAAGCAAAGCCTGTCAGATTGTCTGAAGGCAAAAAATAAAAATGCAGGGAAATTGAATGTCAGAATTCTACTTTCCTACTAATAATGAGTTTATGCTTCTTACAACTCACTGGCCAATCTGTTTTTGTAATATGTATGTTTTATTTATTCTCTTTAGTTATACATGACTGTAGAATAAATTTTGATATATCATATATGCATGGAATATAACTTCCCATTATTGTGATTGTATATGATGTGGAGTTACACTGGTCGTGTATTCAAAAATAAACATAGGAAAGTTATGTCCAGTTTATTCTACTGTCTTTCCCATTCTCCCCATTATGCCTTTCCAATTGGGTAAACCTCTACTCCTCCCTCCCTGCCACCTATTGTGAGTCAGCATCCACATATCAGAGAAAACATTTGGCCTTTGGTTTTTTGAGGTTGGCTTATTTCACTTAGCACAATAACCTCCAATTCCATCCATTTACTGGCAAATGCCATAATTTCATTCTTCTTTATGGCTAAGTAATATTCCATTGTAAATATATACCACATTTTCTTTATCCATTCCTCTATTCAAGGGTATCTAGGTTGGTTTCATAGCTTAGCTATTGTGAATTGAGCTGTTATGAATGTTGATGTGGCCACATCACATAGTATGCTGATTTTAGTCCTTTGGGGAAATGCCGAGGAGTGGGGTAACTGAGTCAAATGGTGGTTCCATTCCAAGTATCATGCAAAATCTCCAAACTGCTTTCCAGAGTGGTTGTACCAATTTGCAGTACCACCAGCAATGCATGAGTGAACTTTCCCCCCACATCTCACCAACATTTATTGTTGCTTGTATTCTTGATAATTGCCATTCTGATTAGAGTAAGATGAAATCTCAGTATAGTTTTGATTTGCATTTCTCTAATTGTAGTGATATTAAACATTTTTTCATGTTTGTTGATCATTTGTATTTCTTTTGTGAAGTGCCTTTTCTGTTCCTTTGCCCATTTATTGATTGGGTTATTTATTTTTTTGGTGTTAAGTGTTTTGAGTTCTTTATACCTCCTGGAGATTAATACTCTATCTGAGGCACAGGTGGCAAAATTTTTCTTGTGAATTTGCTGTGAAGAAGATTTTTAGTTTGATACAATCCCATTTATTGATTCTTGATTTTACCTCTTGTGCTTTAGGAGTCTTGTTGAGGGTGCTGGTTCCTAAGCTGACAGGATGGAAATTTTTGGCCTACTTTTTCTTCTAGTAGGCACAGGGTCTCTTGTCTAATGCCTAGTAGGTCCTTGATGCACTTAGAGTTGAGTTTTGTGCAGGATAAGAGATAGGGGTCTAATTGCATTTTATTACATATGGGTTTCCAGTTTTCCTGGCACCATTTGTTTGAAGAGGCTATCTTTTCTCCAATGTATGTTTTTGGTGCCATTGTGTAGTATGAGATAACTGTATTTATGTGGATTTGTCTCTGTGTCTTCTATTCTGTTATTGGTCTTTATTTATGGTTTGGGGCCAATACCATGCCATTTTTGTTACTAGAGCTTTATAGTATAATTTAAGGTCTTGTATTGTGATGCCTCATGGTTTACTCTCCTTGTTGAGAATTGCTTTGTCTATTTGGGGTCTCTTATTTTTTCAAATGAATTTCAATAACTGCTTTTTCTGTTTCTATGAAGACCATCATCAGACCCTTAATAGAAATTGCATTAAATCTCTGTAGAGCTTCTGTTAGTAGGGCCATTTTGACAATATTAATTCTGCTTATCCAAGAGCATAGGACCATTGTCAAAGGTCTTCTTTAATTTCTTCCTTTAGCATTCTGTAGTTTTTATTGTAGAGTTTTTTTCACCTCTTTTGTTAGAGTGATTCCCAAATATTTTATTTTCTTTGAGGCTATTGTGAATGGGATAGTTTTCCTAATTTCTCTTTCAGTTGATTCATCACTGATGTATAAGAATGCAATTGATTTATAGGTGTTGATTATAGTCTGTTACTTTGCTGAATCATTTATGACTGGTGAAGTTTTTGGGTCTTCTAAATATGTAATCATGTGTCAGCAAATAGGGATAGTTTGAGTTCTTTTTTTCCTATTTGTATCCCTTTAATTTCTTTCTTCTAATTGCTCTGGATGGAATTTCCACGACTATATTGAATAGAAGTGGTGAAAGAGGGCATCCATGTCTTGTTCCAGGTTTTAGCAAAAATGCTTTCAATTTTTCTCCATTTAGAATGATGTTGGTCCTGGGTTTGCCCTGTATAGATTTTATAATGTTGAGGTATGTTCCTACTATCCCTAAATTTCTAGTGTTTTGCACATAAATGGATACTGTATTTTATCAAAGTTTTTTTCTACATCTGTGAGATAATCATGTGATTCTAGTCTTTCAGTCTATTGGTGTGATGAATTGTGTTTATTGATTTTTGTATGTTGAACCAACCTGCATCCCTTCCTATCTGTTTTTGATCCCTCTTCTATGTGACATACCTGGAATTTGCTCATTTGCCTAACCTGACATGGGAAGAGTGCCCTTGGCACGTCTTAAAGAGCTATAATTCATCATGTTATGTTTCCTAATAATATTCTCCATCAATTCAGTTTAATTTTGTTTGTTACATTTTCTCCATCCTAAAGCCCTGATTCATCATGTTGAAGGTCATGCTCCTAGGTCTTAAAGAGGCAGACAGGATGGTTCTAGGATCTCTCTGGGTCCACTGTTGACAGACAAAAGCCAGCATTTATATAGAGTGCTATTTCTGCTAAGGGATTTTATAATACATGTGTTCTCTCCATCTTCAAATAACCCCGTGGGATACATAGGTTTTGTTTTTATTCTCCTCTTCAAGATGAAGAACTTTAAGGTCAAATGACTTAAGTACACAGATACAACTTCAGATTCTAGGTCGTGTACTTTTCTCCCAGACTTAATTTGATCATTATTTATTCTATTAAGTTCCCAAATGGAGTGATGGAGAGGGAGGTCAAAGAAGTCATCAAACAATGATCGATGGGCTCATTGTTTCTTAGAAAGTCTTAATAGGAGGGTCACAGGAGGAGGCTGTGACTGTTCTTAGAGTAAAAGTTTTGGATTCCCATTTTCTTGAGAAAGTATAAGAAAAAGGAAAAACAAATGTGGTGGCTGACTGCATAAATACAAATCTATCCATTCTTTCAGGCTAATTTTTTAGACTTATATAATTTTCTTCCCTTCTCATCACATAGAGGCTCCTAGGGGAAGTGCCAGGTAATTGGGCCACTGACATTGATTTTTAAAAAATTTATCTTAAGTGGAAAAAAATGCTGCACAATCGCACACACCTGTGATCCCAATGGCTTGGGAGATTGGGGCAAGAGGATTGCAATTTCAAAGCCAGCGTCAGCAACTTAGCAAGGTCCTAAGCAACTTAGCAAGATCCTGTCTCTAAAAAGGCTGGGAGTGTGGCTTAATGGTTGAGTGCCTCTGGGTTCAATCCTTGTTCAAAAAAAAAAAAAAAAAAAAAAAAGGAAAAAAAATCTTGGTTATGCCACAGGCCACAAATACAAAACAAAACAAAAAGCCTAATTGCCCTTTGTCCAACCCTGGCTTATTTTTATTTTAGAGATAAAATATAAAACTTTGTTTTTTCAATAAATTCTAATTACCAAATATAATACAAAGATATTTTGTTTTGATGTATTCCTGGTTATTTTTCCCTTAAATTTTTCTGATATATATCCTCTTTCACTCATTACCCTTTTTTATTCTTTAGTCATCACCCCCATCACATTCTATATTTTAAGTAGAATTCCCTTCTTTTTACCAAATGCCCAGGATCTGTGCCAACATTAATCCATCAAAATTTATCGATAACCAAACGTGTACTATTGAGTAGGTATTCTCAGAGTAAGCAAATGAATAAGATGATATATTTTAGTGTGACAAGAACATATTAGAACTTCTAGAACTTTTATTTAGATTTATTTTTATCATATACATTTGTTCATTTATATGTTTATAATATTTAAAATATTTAAACAGTTTGATATCATTATAATTTACAAAGTACATTAATATAAATTTATTGAAAGTACACTCTCAAAATATTTTTACCATAGTGTTCATGATTTTAAAAATCTGGCAACCAGAGCCACAGGGAAAATTTTGACAAATATTACTAGTTACTATTTATTGACTACCTACTATATGCAAGATACTATTCAATTGTTTTATTCATATTAACTTAGTTAATATCCTCAACAACTCTATGAAGTGGGTGCCTTAGTAGGTATCATGCTATTCCTATGTTTCAGAAGAGAACATCAAGGCCTAGAAAGGTTGAGTGTCTTATTCAGAGACAAAGGACTTCTGGTTGCAGGATTTGAACTCAGGCCAGCAGGCCCTCAGACCTTGCTCTTAACCAACTCTGTACACTGCCCTTGGCAGTTAGTGAACCGAGTGAAATGTAGGACCAGACAATGTTCTGAGGGCCTTCTGCCCTCTATGGGGAATTCATTATCCTCACAAATGTGCTCAGAAGAAATCTCCATTCCCTTTAGACACTCTCCCATCTTGAATAAGTGTAGAGGCCAGGTGTTGGGGCTACAAAAATAAATTGGACATCGATTCTGTCCTCAAAAAGCTACAGTCAATGAAGAAGATAAGATAGTTTCATAAAAATTATAATGGGAGCAGAAAGACTCTGGAAGAGGCATTTCTGCCACATGAGGAATTGGGAATTCTTTATAGAGAAAGCTACATTTCAGCTTTGCCACTGATTTAGCATACACCTTGGACCAATTATTGTGCCTCAGACTTTCCATGGATGAGCTAAAGCTAAAGCTTCTTCCCTCGATCACCCTATAATTTTGTAGAACATTTCATTATGAGAGTATCTTTGGGAATACTCGCTTTGGGTCTTGGCCTTTCCCTTTTTCCCTTTCATTGAGTCCTTTACACATAGAAAAACTGGATGCTCCTGTGATGTTGGGCCTTAGCTAGGCCTTTGTTCAGCCTGGCTTCCTGACAGGGAGGTGGGAGACAGAAGGGGCATCTCGCCAGGAGAGTCCTCAGGCTCCTCTGCAGACTGGGTTTTGTGGCCCAGGCCATGACCATAGCTACCCTCTCCAGTGCCTGGTGGGAAAAACACCATCTTTGGTTGACTGTACCTCTACACTTCATGGGATAGGAGGCCTAAGAAACTGCAGTTTTACATTTAGTTTATAACTTAAAATTGTGAAAGTTGTATTTTTAGCCTTTAAAGCAGCCCAAAATAGCCTTCATTATAAAAATTGGTTCTTGAAAGCATAATATTTTACCAGTTATGAACTGACAAAGGGAAAAAACAAACCAACTTTTCAGTAGAACTAATCAGGACCTAATGAGGCAAACAGTCAACAGAATGTGTCATGAGTATGAACCATGAAATGAGCTTTTTGAAGGCTAAGAACTGCCACCTGTCGAGGTGGTTTAAGTCAGGATGTTGGCGGAAATCATTATTGTGACCATCAACAACTGTGAGTGAAAGTCTCCTCTACATACCCAATATAGGAATGTAGTCAGTAAACCCCCGCACTGTGACTCAGCTCAGAAGACACAGAGAAGAAATGATTTAACTCACTAGGAGCTGTGGAAGTTTTCTTTAACATTATTAATCCAGAGCAAAATTGGCTGATATGGGATGAGAGTCAAACTTGAGAATTTTTGCATTTTCTCTCCATCCTCACTATAAAAGCCTCTGATTTGGAAGAAGCTTAGTGAGCATTTTCCAAGAAAAGAAAATAAATGGCATTGATATATGAATCATTCTGTAGCAGTGGAGCCAGAGTACATAGGATAAATTTATCTGTGGGGGAAAATGAGATTTCATGAGTGATTGCAGACTTAAGTCCTTAACATGACTTGTGTGTCTCTTAAGGAAAATGTGAATTACTAGCGAGGAAAGGTTCTTAGTTCTCGATTTGCCACTTATTTAGCATACACCTTGAACTAATCATTGTGCCTCAGATTTTCCATGGATGAGTATGCTACCATGCATGTATCAAGTTGTGTATGACAAATGATTTAATGCTACCATGCATGTAGCTTATAGTCATTTTATAAGTTATTTAATTTAAAACATTGGAGAAATTGTTTCAAAGGATATTAAGAGCTTTGAAAAGGTATAAAGCAGGATTGGTTTGAATAGACCAAAGACATTGGCAGATGCTGCTGAAGAGGGTTTAATTTCCCTTTAAAGCATCTCTTCTTTCAGTAAATTATTCTTAAAGTTTAAATATTTTTTCTTGCTATCAATTTGCTCTGGTTCCTCAAACTCTATCCATTCTCTAAATAGAAAACAATGTTATCCTGTTCCCTGCAACATTCTTATATTATTAAAACAGACTTCTTAATTTTCTGGAAGACACTTATATAGGATCGACCAACTAGCTGGTAAATTGGTTTGAATAGACCAAAGACATTGGCAGATGCTGCTGAAGAGGGTTTAATTTCCCTTTAAAGCATCTCTTCTTTCAGTAAATTATTCTTAAAGTTTAAATATTTTTTCTTGCTATCAATTTGCTCTGGTTCCTCAAACTCTATCCATTCTCTAAATAGAAAACAATGTTATCCTGTTCCCTGCAACATTCTTATATTATTAAAACAGACTTCTTAATTTTCTGGAAGACACTTATATAGGATCGACCAACTAGCTGGTAATTATTGAGAATTTACCATCTTCTAAACATTATGCTTGTGAGGGGGTATTAAAACTAGCAGAGTTACAGACAGTACCACAAGACTTACTGAATTCTTATTGAAAAGACTGTGAATCTCTGAGTTCAGATTCAAGGCCATTGATTCCAAACATTTGAAGATAGCTTCCCTTCTGTGTCATTCTGGGTGTGCCCCCGAGGCTTTTTTTTTTTTTTTTTTTTTTTTTTAATCTCCAGTGTTACAGACCTGACTAGTAGTTGTTTCCAGTTTTCGTCATCATGTAGTTGCTAGACAAGACAGATTTCCATGAAAGTCATAATGCAAGAATGAGTCAAATACTGTAAGTGCTGAATCAGGTGAAAAAAACCAAGTTTGTATGAGATCACAGTAAGGAATTATTACTGTTTGCTGTTGTGATCAGAAAAAGATGATTTAAGGTTAAATGACCTATATCTTTTGGTTTTTCTGAAAGCATAAGTGATTATTATTGTTGTTGTTGTTATTATTATTATTATGTCATACAAAAATCCCAGTAAGAGTTAACATTTATTTTATTCTTTTTAACGATTTTACATTTTTTAAATTTCCATCTTTTATTGCTCAGATTCTTTTTTTATTGATTTTTTAATATATAACAGCAGAATGCATTACAATTCATATTACACATATAGAGCATATTTTTTCATATCTCTGATTGTATATAAAGTATATTCACACCAATTTGTGTCTTCATACATGACTTTGGATAATGATGTTCATCACATTCCACCATCATTTCTAACCCCATGTCCTCCTTCCACCCCCTGCCCTATCTAGGCTTTGTCTATTCCTCCCATGATGCTCCTCCCTACCCTACAAGGAATCAGACTCCTTATATCAGAGAAAACATTCAGCATTTGTTTTTTGGGGATTGGATAACTTCACTTAGCATTATCTTCTCTAACTCCATCCATTTACCTGCAAATGCCATGATTTTATTCTCTTTTATTGCTGAGTAATATTCCATTGTGTTTAAATGCCACATTTTTTATCCATTTATCTACTGAAGGGCATCTGAGTTGGTTCCATAGTTTAGCTCTTATGAATTGTGCTGCTAATAATTTTACATTTTTAATTAACAAAATTATATTTATTTATGGAATATAACATGACGTTTCAATATATGAATACATTGTGGAATAGCTACACCAAGCTAATTAACATACCCTTCATCTCACATACTCATTATTTCTCACACTTTAAAAAAAATCTACTCTCAGAAATTTTCAAGTATACAATACACTACTATTAACTTTAGTAACCCTGTTTGTTGTACAATAGACCCTTTCCTTCCTAATGGGGAAAAAAAATGTATATCATCCTTGATCACAGGCCAAGTTAACCTTGTCTGTATGGTTCCAATTTAATGTATGTGTTGCTTAAGCAGTAATTAAAATTCATAGAGTGCTTACTATGTGCCAAGCACTAACCAATGTGCTACATATTGTCCCTCAAATAACACTGTATACAATATAAAATTTTATAGATTGCTCAAGAATCTATATTTTGTCAGAAACCATATATGTGTATGTATAATTTCATATCATCTCCACAATCCCTTTTAATATGAATGTTATTTCTGTTTTACCCAATGAGACACCATGGCTTGGAGAGGTGTAATAACCCACACAGTGGCAGAGCCAGGCTTCTGACCCCACTTTGCATGATGCCACAGTCCCAGTCTTGTCTTCTGTGCTAAATTGCTTCTCCTGATAATTGTCCTTCTTCTATGAACTTACTGAAGAACACTGGGTAACTAGTTCTTTCCAATCTTAGAGCTAAAACAAAAGGAACCAGGCATAAGCAGTATGAGAGAAAACCACAGGTGGTTCTACCTCTAGAGTCAGCCTGATGGCCATGAACTGAGCCAGTAGCCCAGGTCTTTGCCTCAGTTTTAAAAGGAAATTAACAGGCAGTCCAATGGACATCCATATTTTTTTATATAAATAAGGACTACTTCACTAGTAATCCTGCACGTTTATTAAAATTTAATAATTATTATAATTTAATACTTTTAGAACTTGAGCTGCTTTAAAATGAGGCAAGACCTTTGGGAATGACTGAGTATGAAGATAGTTCTAATTCTTGAAATTTGGGCAAAGGACTTTTCTTATAAATATTATCTTGAATAGTTGCTGATTTCCAATTTCTACTTGTCTTGACTTATTAATCTTTCTTTGTAATTACTGTTAGTGTTTACCTTTGTGTACCACTTTATTCTTTTTAAACTGCTGGGTTGTAAACTCTTAACTGTTATTTCCACATGGTTTGTTTGTTTGTTTATTTATTTATTTAATTTTTTTTAAAAGAATGTGATTTTTATTCTGAAAATAATGGCAAGCTTTTAACCAGGAAAGCATTCAGATTATATTTATGTTTTTTTCCTACAATTTTTAAATTTTATTAATTTCTAGTTATATGTGACAACAGAATGCAATTCAACTTATATTACACAAAGAGAGCACAATTTTTCATTGTCTCTGATGAACCCAAAGTAGAGTCACACCATTCATGTTTTCGTACACGTATTTAGGGTAATGATGTTCGTCTCATTCCACTGTCTTTCCTTCCCCCATGTCCCCACCTTCCCCTCCCTCTCCTTTGCCCTATCTAAAATTCCTCTATTCCTCCCATGCTCCCTCCCAACCCCCTTTATGAATCTGCATCCTTATTTCAGAGAAGACATTCGGCATTTGTTTTTTGGGATTGACTAACTTCACTTAGCATTATATTCTCCAACTCCATCCATTTACCTGCAAATGCCATGATTTTATTCTCTTTTAACATATTAATATTCCATTGTGTATATATGCCAAATTTTCTTTATCCATTCATCCACTGAAGGGCATCTAGATTGGATTCACAATTTAGCTATTGTGAATTGTGCTGCCATAAACATTGAGGTGGCTGTGTCCCTGTAGCATGCTGTTTTTAAGTCCTTTGGGCATAGACCAAGAAGTGGGATAGCTGGTCAAATGGTGGTGCCATTCCCAGTTTTCCATAGATTCTCCATGCTGCTTTCCAGATTAGTTGCACCAATTTGCAGTCCTACCAGCAGTGTAAGAGTGTGCCCTCTGCCCCACATCCTCACCAACACTTGTTGTTTGTATTCTTAATAGCTGCCATTCTGACAGGACAGGAGTTATTTGCATTTCTCTAATTTCTAGAGATGTTGAACTTTTTTTTTTTTAAATATTTGTTGATTGATTGTTTATCATCTTCTGAGAAGTGTCTGTTCATTTTTTTTGCCTATTTATTGATTGGATTATTTGTGGGTTCTTTTTTTTTTTTTTGGTGTTAAGATTTTGAGTTCTTTATATATCCTGGAGATTAGTGCTCTATTTGATGTGTGTGTGTGCTACAAATTTGTTCCCATTCTGTAGGCTCTCTATTCACCTCACTGTTTCTTTTGCTGAAAAGAAGCTTTTGATTTTGAATCCATCCCATTTATTGATTCTTGATTTTAGTTCTTGTGCTATAAGAGTCTTATTAAGGAAGTAGGGGCCTAATCTGACATGATGGAGATTTGGGCCTACTTTTTCTTCTATTAGGTGCAGGATGTCTGGTTTAATTCCTAGGTCCTTGATGCACTTTGAGTTTTGTGCATGGTGAGAGAGAGGGGTTTAATTTCATTTTATTACATACGGATTTCCAGTTTTTCCAGCACCATTTGTTGACGAGGCTATCTTTTCTCCAAAATATGTTTTTGGCACTTTTGTCTAATATTAGATAACTGTATTTATGTGGGTTTGTCTCTGTGTCCTCTATTCTGTACCACTCTATTCTGGTGCCAATATCATGCCGTTTTTGTTACTATCGCTCTATAGTATAGTTTAAGGTTTGGTATAGTGATGCCACCTGCTTCACTCTTCTAGCTAAGGATTGCTTTAGCTATTCTGGGCCACATGGTCTATTTTTATCACTCAGGTCTCTTTGTTTTTACTGAAAATTAAGAAATACCAAGATAAAAAGAAGAATTCCTAAGTCCTAATGACTTCCAGGTCTTTTTATAGCCCTAGAAATTTCAGATGAATATTTTGTCATTTCAGAATAATGTGAGAGAATAGATATTATTTTCCTAATTAGAAGAGGAAACTGGGGCTCAAGAAAGTGAAGTGACTTGCTAAGTTCTTGGAGGTTATAAATGTTGAAAATGAAATTAAAACTCAAAGAATTCACTTTTTTTCAATTAGCTTCCACTGTCAACCCCAGAGATTAGTTTGCCATCTAATCTCACCTCCTGATGTATCTTCCTCTATTTATTTGACTGAATATAACTCTAATAATTATTTATCATATGAGTCAAACTTCTTCAGAGGTAACTTAAAAAAACTTAATTTTATTAGTAGGATTGAATTAATTACTAAGCTGTCCAACTGATATGTGAATATCTTTTGTTATAAAGAGATTTGGGATGTTATGTTATTTCATTTTGTTTGGGACAATATGGAAACGTTTATATTTGGGAGACTGAAATGTGTACTAAGTAAACTGCCATAGGTAAGATGGCTCTAAATATATACAGTGTATATAACATTTGAATAAAGACTAAGTAAAACAAACAAACACCCTCTAACCTAGGGATTTCTCTTGCAGGCATTCTGCAAAAACTCTGTACTCTTGGAACACTTGGATGTCTCTTATTGTCTCCAGCTGTCAGATGATATTATTAAGACAATAGCCATTTACTGTGTTTGCCTCACATCTCTCAGCATTGCTGGCTGTCCACAGGTATGTGAAGTAGTCAGAGCTCAAACATGTCAAATGGAAGCACTCCAAAGAACCCAGGCAGGGCAGCATTAATGGGCTGGACTCATGGTAGGACTGGTTTTCTTTGCCTTGTCTGGGGTATTCCTTACAGATTTTTTTTTTCCTATCCCCAAACTGGAAATCGCTTTAGGAGTTTATGTACATTAAAGTAGAATTTTCAAAAAGTTAAAAACATAATTCACATAAAAACATAAACATGTATTAAAGATTTATTTAATTCATTAATAAGAGAACTAACAAAATAATAAAGACAGTGAAAACAGCATAAGAACAAACTTGGTATTTATAGGAATTGAAGAAAGAAAGATTGTTGGACTGATTGTCAGGTTAGATGGAAAAGTGGTTAATGGTTAACAAAACAATACAACCATAACCTTGGGGGTATAGTTTCACCAGATAGAAATAACTTGCATCTCTCTTCATTCAAAACATAAAGTGTTAACATCTAATGCTTCCTGAGTTTAACATGTAACTTCCCTGAGTTTGGGCTTTAATCAGTACTAATAGTATGTCAAACAAACGCACGGAAACCCTAGAGATTTCCTCAAGTGGGTCAGTTAAACAATATTCCAGTATGACGTTGAAAAATCATACAATCGTCTTTTGTCTTATTTTTGAGTTTCATAATTTTTCTTGCATCTGTGCAAAAGAAATACATATTCATTGTAAAAAAATTTGACTACATATAAAAGCTTACAGGAAAAAGTAAAAATCCATTGTCCACCATTATATCAACATAACCATTGTTGGCAATTTATACTTATTTTTAATATTTTTTTTAGTTGTAGATAGACCCAATACCTTTATTTTATTTATTTTTATGTGGTGCCAGAGATTGAACCCAGTATCTCATGCATGCTAGGCAAGCGCTCTAACACTGAGCCACAACCCCAGCCCTTATGCTTATTTTTATAGATTTTTTTCTTTGTACAAAGAGGTAGAAACAGTTACAAACAGAAGGTTTGTATTTTGTCTTTTTTTTTTTTAAAGGATCAACTTATACTTTCTAAAACACATTAACCTACTTTCTTTCCTCTTAATATACTATGGTCATATCCCCATATCAAGAACTAGAAGTCTTGGATTCTGGATGAACATGGTAGATTGCATATACAAAAATAATTTTGTTTTGAAACCCCAATACAGCTGCAGATGAAGAGTGAGGGCCCATGTTTATAATAAAAATAGGTCATGAAAAAGAGCAACAAAATTTTGGAAGCTTGAAAATAATAGATGGACAAATTTAGCAGACATGAGAGAGCTTTAAGCCTAAGACAACAGTAAAGAAAGCTGGAGAAAAAAAAATCTGATTTACACAACAATCTTTTAACTTGGAGGCACCTTGTACCTCTGGAACTATGTTAAGAAGGGGTTAAAGTAAGAAAGACCGAGTTAAAAAATTCTTGAGAAGCACACAGTCTTTCAGATTTCCTCCTCTATAGCACACCTCTGGGAAGTTGTCCATCCTACCACAAACAGAAACCTAGAGATCCCTTGCCTTCCCCTCCCTTTCCTTCTCCTTCCACTGGGGATTGAACCTGGGGACACTCTAACATAAAGCTACATCCCCAGCCCTTTTTATTTTACTTTAACACAGGGTCTCATTAAGTTGCCCATGCTGGCCTTGAACTTGCTATCCTTCAGGCAAGATATTTCTTTATAGTGGGGGTGGGGTTGCCCTGTGCATTGTGGGATGTTTAACAGCATCCTTGCCCTCTACTCACTAGGTCAGGAACACCCAACCAGGCTGGGGGGATGTTTGCTTAGCTGTGAGCGGAGGGTACAAAAGTGAAAAGGGGGTTGTAGTGACTGAATGCTGAGTGCAAGACACTCAGGCACTTTTCCCTGAGTGTATCCAGAAATTGGCTACTAGATCTTTTTCTCCAGGCAGACTTGAAGCTTCTTCTCTGGAGGCCCTGGCTAGGCAAGATGAAAGATCTAAAAATACTGACATTGGGGGGTTTTCCAAAAACCAACCATCCTACCACCCTTCACTGACGTTGATGGTGGAGAAGCTCCACACTGTGCACTCAGAGTTTCCAGGCACTTTTTAGCTCTCACTATTAATCATGAACAGACACTCAAGGATTACCAGATTGAGAGGAAAAGACCAAAGCAAACTAACAGGAAAAACTTGAGGGGCTGGGGCAAGTGGCTTGCCTAGCATGTGTGAGGCCCTGAGTTCAATCCCCAGCAACACACACACACACACACACACACACACACACACACACACACAGAGTTAAAAAATATTTAAATCTTTTTAAAAAATCCTCAGGTATTGCAAGGTTATTAGCAACTTCGCTCTCTTCTGTTGTGTACACCCACAGACTTTTATTTATACAGTGTCACCCCATTTCTCAAGATGCCTGTATTTAGCAAGGCTACACATTCAGCTTCTGTGTTTTTAGTTTGTATGGTGAGTGGATTAAGAGAGGGATGCTGGAACCTCCTAAATCTTCCACAGCTAATTGTGCAACAATAAAGAGGAGGTGGCAGTAGGGGAGGACATGTGGTAAACCATGACAAAATTAAGCCAGAAAGTTCACAGCAAAATTCTTTTTAATAACATAATTGTTTAGAGAGCTAGGGACACCAGATGTGTTTCTGCTCAGCATCACCTGGTTCTAGAAGCTGGACCAAGGAACCCGCATACTAGCACCACCGAAAACTGACTCTGTTGCTTGAGCAGCGAGAGCTGACAGGGGCTCTCCGTTTCATAGCAAAGGGTCACATGGGCAACGCATAGCTTACTGGGAACTGCCCTGGCTGCAAAACAGGACATATGGGCACAAGCTCTTTAGTGGCTCCACTAACTATGGAAGAAAGTAGCAGGATGAGAAAAGGAAAGGTTCCAATAAGAACAGGAAATTGGGCAGAGGATTGTTTTGTCTTCTTTGGTAAGAAGAAACTGAGGGAAATTTTCTATAAATTGGGATATTCTGTTGCAGCCTGGAAGTTAAAGAATATGTTACTTAAATAAGATGTCACAAACTGCACTGTGCATCAAAGGTCTAAGGGCAGGAAAAGGAACGGGAGTAGATGCTGATTATTTCTGATTATTTCAGAAACCCACTGTAAAGGAATAGTAGGATTTAGTTTTACCATCTGAATTGTTAATTAGATTGTGGGTCAGATAAGTATCCTAATTCAAATGTGGTGACCATTATTTGGGCCAACCTGAGTATATCCCTCAACTCACCTCACTTCATCTCCAGTGGCCCAGCCCAATCTATTCCACTTACATTACTTTAGTGGGCCATAAAATACACCAGTATTTGGTTCATCATTGTATGCAAGGTTTCCCACAAGCCCAGAGGTGAATTTTAAGTGTTTATTTTATATATCTCTTAAAAGGCCAATTTTCCTAAGCAGCCACCTCACCTCCACAGTGAGTCAGTACTGTGACCTCATTATACCCACACTAAAATACCAGGAATACAAACATAGTTCAAATCAGGAGAAAGGCTGGCTGTTGTGGACCTACTTCAGAGGCCTCAGTACTGTTCTGTTACTTAACATTGTCATCCTTGATTCTTATATGATTTGAGGTAGGAGTTAATGATGATTAGAAACAAAGAACAGAGGGGCATGGGAGAAGGGAAAAATTAAAGCGAATCCCTGAACAACAATGACAAAATAATTCTGCAATGCACTTTGATGGAGAAAAAGTAATCTTATCCAAACCCCAGCCAGGGCTGTGGAATTGCATTTCTGCCTGTCAGGGAGGTGTAGGTGATGTGACATAGGTTCATCTGATGCTGTTTACCAACTTGGCTGAGTCTGGTGAGACAGAACACACTCATATGCAATAAGTCACATGAAACAGTTTATTATAAGCAGGTAGCAAGGGGCAATAGAAGCCTAGGATTCATTAAGAGTAGGTCCACTAAGGCTCAGGAGAGCTTCCAGGGGGAATGAAGTCTCCAATACATATTCTATTTGCACCACAGCTGAGTAACTCCAGAAAATAGCCTTCTGTGGGGTTTATATCCTAGGGATAAAATGACACACTGAGCAGAAACACTAGAGACACATCACTACAAGGGGGACTGGAACAGAACCCAGGTTGCTCTAGCCAGTACTCCATCTCAGGATGTTGTGCTCCCATCACAGCCTACAGTTATTCTTGAAAACTGTGAGCAAGAAAATGAAGAGAACTGGGTGGATACAAAGTTAGCAGGAGAACTCTCCTGCAGGTATCACAGATCTGAGGAGGTAATTGAACCAGGCCACAAAACCCTGCTGCTCTTGCCTGAGGCATTTCTCTCCACCTCATGGTAATATGATGAAACAGTGTATCACAAACATTATCAGAAATGTCTCCAGAGCTTTGATAACACTAGGGGATTAGAGTTAACAATACTTTTCGATTGTCTGTTTTTAATTAATCTTATTTACAGATGGGGAAATTAGTAATGGAAAGGTATAGGCACTGGGCAAATGACAATGTTTACTGTAGTGACAACCTAGTCCCATAGACTTACATATAAAGGGACAGAAAGAAGATGTTTGCTGAATCTGGGACTCCCCAGGACAGACCTACCCTTTGCATCTTGATTTTCTTAGTGTAGCTGGCTCACGTTTGGAAATTCTTTCAGTTTAGGAGTTTAAAAATTGTCATAGGAGAATCAAAGGTTTCAAAATGGTTACAAGATCAGTGGATCATATTACAGTATATTAGAAATGGTGAGACTTTCATTACATGTTGTTGGCTAAAATATTAGTTATGTAACCAGCCACCCAAAACTTGATAGCTTAAAGGAACTACCATTTAATATACTCACAATTATGTGGCCAGGTGGCACATGCCAGAGCCTTGGGAAATTGAGGTAGGAGGATAGAGAGTCAAAGCCAGCCTCAGCAACTTACTGAGAACATAAGCAACTCATTGAGACCCTGTGTCTAAATAAAATATAAAAAAGGGCTGGGGATATGGTTCAGTGGTTAAGTGCCCCTGAGTTCAATCCCTGGTACCAAAAAAAAAAAAAAAAAAAATCTCTTTGGACTGGTCTGGGTTGGGTGATTCTTCTGCTAATGGTTGTACCCAAGGTTGCCATGTAGCTGCTGCCATCTGTTGGTTCCACTTAGAGCTGACTGGTCCAGGGACCTCTGCTGAGATAGCATCTGCTTGCTGGACATGGTCTTATCCTAGGAGGTGATATTTGGGGTATTTATGGATTAAGGGCTGGGAACTGGGGATGGAGATGATTTAGCTACATTTCTAGCTGAACTTCTTCATAGGGCACAAACACACATTCCAAGAAGGCAAGGGGAAGGGGTGCTGGGGAAGTTGTGTTGTTTAGTATGTTGAATATCTTTAAAAATTCCCTAGAATTAAATTACACGAATTAAGAAGTACTCTAGAATATTAAAAGTAGTTATGTTGAAATGATAAATATGTAATTGCTTTTCCTTTGCTATTTTTGCTAATATTTGGCTCTGTGTTTAAGTTATTTCTAAAATATAAAATAACTGCCTTTAAAAAATAAGCCAAGGGGCTCGAATTGTGGCTCAGCATTAGAGCGCTCATCTAGCAGGTGCGAGGCCCTGGGTTTGATCCTCAGCACCATATAAAAATAAACAAATAAAATAAAGGCATGCTGTCCATCTACAGCTACAAAATTCCATCTACAACTACAAAATGAATGAGGGGAAGGGGATCCCAAGATTCAGTCCATAACAAGCAAAATCAAGCCTCTTCTTCCAGAGAATCAAAGGGAGGTGAGTTGGGAATAACATAATCTCTGCCCTGGGACCAGACCTTATTACTGAGTTAGAAATGTAGCTAAACTCTATCTCCAGTTCCCAGTCCTTAATCCATAAATACTCCAAATGTCACTTACTTTATTGAGCATCTTGAACTTTTAATATATAGGAAATATTGAGCTTTTCAACCTTTCATTATTAAGCAAAACCTACTAATACCCCGAGCTCCATCTGCCCTGAAATTTTCTGTCATCTCATTGTCCTTACTTTCATCTACAGTGCTGAGTACTTTTTTGTTTATTTTTTTCAGTGATAGCCTCAGAGTACAGCAGGAATGTCTGAAGGCATTTTCATTAGAATCAGTTGCAATTTGAACCTTGGTCCGAAGCATGATCTGGAAACAGGGCATGCTTAGACAATGACACCATCTATTTTTGCAGACCTAAAAGGCATATATTTTGAACCAAAGTGCTTTTCTGCACAATTCTCCTAACTTTATGTTGAAAAACAAAAGCCAAGTCTCATGACATATGTTTTTTAGAATGTTCAAACATAAAATAAGAAATTAAATCCAGTTGGAGAAAGATTCCTTTGGGGAGAGTAATCTAGTTGATTCTGCAGCAAGTCTCAGCTCAGCTATAAATTCAAAAGCTAGGCCCTGAGTAAGTGAAATAAACTAAGAAATGGAGTTGAATTACCTCTGCAGAACATCTGGTCAAACTTGCAAGATGTGGGAACATTCAACAGAGTTTCTCAGAGAGTGGAATTCATATAGTCTCTGTGGCTTCTGCTGTTCTTTTCCCATGATGCCACCTTTCTTACACACAATCCATCAGATATGTCCACACCCTTTTCATAGGAATCTGATCTCATTTGCAAGTTAACTTCAGGGAAAATATATATATATATATATTCAAACCTATATTTTATAGGTTTGAAGCATACAATGTTATTAAGAATATCTTTCCAAATTGAATGGATTTTACCCTCAGAATGGATTTTAAAGCCAAGCCCCATCTCTATGACATTTTATAAGTTGCTCATTTTGCTGTGACAGGTATCACAAAGGAAATTCTGATGAAGTTTCTCATCCAAATCAGTGGATTTTAAGATGACAACAAAATCACTGCCATTTGTGGCAGACATTTTGCTATTCTATCTTATTTAGAAATAGAATTACACCACTAACTTGGCTCATCACATGGGTGAAAGAATCTGCAAGAGGCTTGATTTGCTTGTTATGGACTGAATCTTGGGCTCCCCTTCCCCTCATTCACATGTTGAACTTTTTGTCAAACTTACAAGATGTGGGGACCCTCATCTTGGATGGGATTTGTGTTGTCTTTGTGGCTTCTGCTCTTCTTCCTCTCCTGGCCTCCAAACATCTATCTCACCTATTTGTCCCTTTCCACAACCTGGCTATTCTACCTTTCTTACACACACCCATGTGACAATATCAGGAGGTGGAGACATTGGGAGGTAAACAGGTTTAGAAGAGATCATGAGTGGAGCTTCCATAATGGGATTTTGTCCTTATGGGAAGAGACTAGGGTATGTATGATCTCACTGCCATGTGAGAATATGGCAAGGTGGCAGACATCTGCAAACAAGAAAGAGAAGCCTCACCAGTCACCAAATGTGCAGGCACACGATCCTGATATTGACCTTGATTTTGGATTTCCCAACCTCAAAATCTGAGAAACATTCGATGTTTAAGCTGCCCATATTTTATTTTGGCAGCCCAAACTGACTAAGACATTGTTCTTCTGTAGGGTAGTTTGAATAACCAGTACTTACTTTGGCTGTGTGTTCAGATTACTGACTTGGCAATAGAGATGTTATCAGCAAAATGCCGTTACCTGCATATTTTGGATATCTCTGGTTGTATCCGACTTACTGACCAAATCCTTGAGGACCTTAAGGTAGGCTGCAAACAACTCCGGATCCTTAAGATGCAATACTGCAGACACATTTCCATGTAAGTATGCTGCTGAGCACAAAGAGCTTTGAGAATGACTTTCTGAGAAATAGAATACATGGCTATGACATTTGTAATACACAGTGGCTTTCAGTGTTAAGAAATTTCATTTGTTTATTTTTTGCCTACTTAAATCTAATATTTTGAGTAGAAGTGTGGAAGTTCTCTTCTAAACTGGTCTTTGTGGTGTCATATCCCTTTCCCAGTGGCCCTTCTACTTTAAGCACCTTCCTTTCCTTGACCAAGCAGGTGTCCCAAGCTTAACTCTGCCTCTGTAGCTTATCTCTAACTCTTCCTCTACTGTTCCTTTCTTAAAGTACAATCCATTTAGTTAATTTGCCCTAGGGCTAGGAAAATAATCGGATTAAACAAGCTCACAATAAATCTTTTTTCCTCTATTACTAAGGGTGAAAATATGTAAGTATTTTAATTGACCTAATGAAATAGTTTGTGAAATGTGCAGAAGGAGAATCCTGACATTCCCTAAAAAGGTCAGGTTCTTTTCTGAAACCTGGAAAAATTAATATTAAGAATTAACATTATCAAAGTCTAAAGGACAGAATGTGGTCCAAGCATTTATTTAAAAAAAACTTTTTTATTCTAATTTGTTATGTATGACCGTAGAATGCATCACAATTTTTATTACACACATAGAACACAATTTTTCATATCTCTGGTAGTACACAAAGTAGAGTCACACCATTCATGTCTTCATCCATGTACTTAGGGTAATGATACCCATCTCATTTCACCATCTTTCCTACCCACATACCCCTCCCTTCCCCTGCCTCCCCTTTGTGCTATCTATAGTTCATCTAATCCTACCATGCATCCACCAACTCAATTATGAATCAGCATCCTTATATCAGAGAAAACATTCAGCATTTGGTTTTTTGGGATTAGCTAACTTCGCTTAGCATTATATTTTCCAATTCCATCCATTTACCTGCAAATGCCATGATTTTATTCTGTTTTAATGCTGAATAGTATTCCATTGTGTGAATATACCACATTTTCTTTATCCATTCATCTACTGAAGGGCATCTAGGTTGCTTCCACAGTTTATTTATTGTGAATTGTGCTGCCGTAAACATTGATGTGGCTGTGTCCCTGTAGCATGCTGTTTTTAAGTCCTTTGGGTGTAGACCAAGAAGTGGGATAGCTGGTCAAATGGTGGTTCCATTTCCAGTTTCCCAAAGATTCTCCATGCTGCTTTCCAGATTAGTTGCACCAATTTGCAGTCCAACCAGCAATGTAAGGTGTGCCCTTTGCCCCACATCCTCGCCAACATTTGTTGTTGTTTATATTCTTAAGAGCTGCCATTCTGACTGGAGTGAGATAAAATCTTAGAGTAGTTTTGATTTGCATTTCTCTAATTTCTAGAGATGTTGAACAGTTTTAAAAATATTTGTTGATTGTATATCATCTTCTGAAAAGTGTCTGTTCAACTCCTTGGCCCATTTATTGATTGGGTTATTTGTGGGGTTTTTTTGATGTTAAGATTTTTTGAGTTCTTTATATATCCTAGAGATTAGTGCTGTATCTGATGTGTGTGTGGTAAAAATTTGCTCCTAAAATGTAGGCTCTCCTCTCACCTCACTGTTTCTTTTGCTGAGAAGAAGCTTTTAATTTTGAATCCATCCCATTTATTGATTCTTAATTTTAATTCTTGTGCTATTGGAGTCTAAAGAAGTCAGGGCCTAATCCAACATAATGGAGATTTGGGCCTACTTTTTCTTCTATTAGGTGCAGGGTGTCTGGTTTAATTCCTAGGTCCTTGATCCACTTTGAATTTTGTGCATGGTGCGAGAGAGGGGTTTAATTTCATTTTATTACATATGGATTTCCAGTTTTTCTAGCACCATTTGTTGAAAAGGCTATCTTTTCTCCAATGTATGTTTTTGGTGACTTTGTTTAATATAAGATAACTGTAGTTATGTGGATTGTTTCTGTGTCCTCTATTCTGTACCTTTGATCTACCAATCTTATTTTGGTGCCAATACCATGCCATTTTTTATACTATTGCTCTGTAGTATAGTTTAAGGTCTGGTATAGTGATGCCACCTGCTTTACTCTTCTTGCTAAGAATTGCTTTAGCTATTCTGGGTCTCTTATTTTCCCAGATGTATTTCATGACTTATTTTTCTATTTCTATGACACTGGGATTTTGACACATGGAATTGCATTAAATATGTATATTGCTTTTGGTAGTATGGTCATTTTGACAATATTAATTCTGCCTATCCAAGAACAAGGTAGATCTTTCCATCTTCTAAGGAAATAATTTAATTAATTTAATTTCTTTCTTTAGCATTCTGTAGTTTTCATTATAGAGGTTTTCCACCTCTTTTGTTAAGTTGATTCCCATGTATATATTTTTTTTTGAGGCTATTGTAAATTGGGTAATTTTCCTCATTATTCTATCAGATCATAATGGAATGAAACTAGAAAACAATGATAAAATAAAAAATAAAAGCTACTCCAACACCTGGAGAGTAAATAATATGCTACTGAATGAACAATGAGTTGCAAAAGACATCAAGGAGGAGATTAAAAAATTAAATGAGAACACTGATACAACATATCAAAATCTCTGGGACACTATTAAGGCAGTACTAAGAGGAAAGTTCATTGAATGGAGTTCATTCCTTAAAAGAAGAAAAAGTCTGCTACCTTTCCTATCCTCTACTATCAGAATACAACAGTTACTAATAGGGCATTATGTAAAAATGTGGATGTGTAACCGATGTGATTCTGCAATCTGTGTTTGGGGTAAAAATGGGAGTTCATAATCCACTTGAATCTAATGTATGAAATATGATATGTCAAGAGCTTTGTAATGTTTTGAACAACCAATAAAAAAAAGTTAAAAAAAAGAAAAAGTCAACAAATAAATGACCTAACATTACATCTCAAAGCCCTAGAAAAAGAAGAACAAACCGACACAAAAATTAGTAGAAGACAGGAAATAATTAAAATCAGAGCTAAAACCAATGAAATTGAAACAAAAAAAACAACTGAAAAAGTTGACAAAACAAAAAGTTGGTTCTTTGGAAAAAAATAAATAAAACTGACAAACCCTTAGCCATGCTAATGAAGAGAAGGAGAGAGAAAACTCAAATTACTAACATACGTGATAAAAAAGAAAACATCACAACAGACACTATAGAAATATAAAAGATAATCAGAAACTATTCAAAAAACTTGTACTTCAATAAAATAGAAAATATTGAAGACATCGAAAAATTTCTAGAGTCATATAATTTGCACAAATTGAATCAGGATGATATACACAATTTAAACAGATCAATTTCAAGTGATAAAATAGAAGATACCATCAGAAGCCTACCAACCAAGAAAGACCAGGACCAGATGGATACACAGCTGAGCTCTATAAGATCTTTAATGAAGAAATAATACCAATACTCCTCAAATTATTTTGTGAAATAGAAAAAAAGGGAGCACTTCCAAACTCATTCTACGAGACTAGTATCACCCTGATTCCAAAACCAGGAAAAGATGCATCAAAGAAAGAAAACTTCAAATCAATATCTCTAATGAACATAGATGCAAAATTTTTCAATAAAATTCTGGCAAATCGATACAAAAACATACCAAAAAGATCATGCACCACGATCAAGTGGGATTCATCCCAGGGATACAAGGTTAGTTCAGCATATGGAAATCAATAAATGTAATTCATCACATCAATAGACTTAAAGAATCATATGATCATCTCAATAGATGCAGAAAAAAGCATCTGACAAAATACAGTACCCCTTCATGTTCAAAACACTAAAAAAACTAGGGATAACAGGAACATAACTCAACATCATAAAAGCTATCTATGCTAAACTCCAGGCCAACTTCATTCTAAATGGAGAAAAATTGAAAGCATTCCCTCTAAAACTGGAACAAGACAGGGATGCCTCTTTCACTACTACTATTTAACATAGGTCTTAAAACACTGGCCAGAGCAATTAGACAGACGAAAGAAATTAAAGGGATACAGATAGGAAAATAAGAACTCAAATTAGCACTATTTGCCAAGGATATGATTCTATACCTAGAAGACCAAAAAATTCCACCAGAAAACTTCTAGAATAAATGAATTCAGCGAAGTAGCAGGATATAAAATCAATACCCATAAATCAAAGGCATTTCTGTATATCAGTGACAAATCCCCTGAAAGGGAAATGAGGAAAACTACCCCAAGCATGTAGATTTCATAAATAAACTTTCTTAATTAAGTAGCCATGGAATAAGCTAAACCATGGCCCTTGTCACTTGAGGCATGTGCACACACACAAAGAAACCAAAGCAAGTCAGAATTTATATTTACTTGGGCCTTGTTCCCAAATCTCAATGTAAAATTCTAATTATAGCTAGATCTCTAGAAAATCTCTTTATCTAAGTCAGACAGCAACAAGTCCTAATTTGTCTTCTGCTATAATGCTTGCCTGTGTCTATCAACAAGAAGCAGGTAGAGACTTGGCCCTAATGCCTAGAAGAAGGCAGGCTTGTTCTATGCATTTCTTTGTCTAAAGAGGTCAGACTACCACTTTTTAGTCTTCTTAGAAGCTCTGTCCTGGCTCAGTTCCAGCAGGAAAAAGGCCTAGAGCGCTTTAATTACATCTTTGTCTAGCAATGGAAGACAGTCCTCACTGCAGAGTGACTGGAAGAGTTCCAGTGTTTGAAATTGAAAGGCTTGAAGAACATCTGTCTTTATGTCCAATATCTAAAAGAGGTTACTGTTTGTCAGTCTGGGGGCTCCTGAAATACTTGGCCTCAAAACTTCAACTACAGAAATGGTAAGGCCTGACTGCATGCAGCTGTTTGGGGCCATCTCTAGGGGCTGCAGAGCAGCTTCCTTTTCCACTTAGATCCTTAAGTGGAACTGGAAATGCACAGTGTCTGTGGACTGTTTTAGTCAGCTTTTTCATAGCATGTCCAAAATATCTGACAAGAAGAACTTAAAGGAGAGAAAGCTTATTTTGGCCCATGGTCTCAGAAGTTTTAGTCCATAATCAGTTGACTCCATTGCCCAAGATAAGGCGAACATCATGGGGGAGGGGAAGGGTTCAGCAGAGGAAAGCTGCTTAGTTCATGGTGAGGTCAGGTATCAGAAAGAGAAAAGGGAACCAGGGAAGGGGCCACAGAGAAAACCAACCCTTCCAGGGTATGACCCTCGTGACCCACCTCCTCCAGCCACACCCCATTTGCTTACAGTTACCTCCCAGTCAGTCCATGCAAACTAAAATGGACTGATTAGGTTATTGCTCTCAAAATCTAGTCATTTTACCTCTGAATACTCCCACATTAACAGGAGCTTTTGGGGGATACCTCACATCCAAACCATAATATGGACCCTTCAAAACAAGAGACAAAATCTCTAATCCCTTATTTGTTGTTTGCTCTTGCCAGGGCCAGTGTGTTTCCCTCAACTAAGGTATTTTGTTTTGTATGGGTGAAATGGAACCTTTGGCTTCTAGGAAAGAGGAGATTTTTCTTATTTGGGAAGAGGCTCAATAATTGAATCCATTTTTTAACATGAAAATATGTTTGCAGCCCTTAAAATGCAATCACAGCTTCCAGAAGAAATGGCTTTATCAACAAATTTCCCCATACTCACTATAATCTGGAAACACTACACTAACTTTGCAAAATAAGAAGCTTGGCTCATGCCAGTGTTTTTAAACCAGAAGAGGAGCAAACTTTTGTTGATCAATGAGCAAACTAGCTAGCTATAGTTGTTTTGCAAGAGAGCACCCATCATAAGATATAACTGTCATTCTACAAACTCCAGGGTCTGAAAAGGCTCCCCCACTATTGGATTACTATTTTTTATATCACAGATACCAACAAATTGACCCTGGCTTATAGCTGACTGAGGAACTATATGACCTGATATTTAATAAACATTGTTAAAGCTGGGCGTGGTGGAGCATGCCTGTAATCCCAGTGGAGGCCGAGGCAGGAGGATTGTGAGTTCAAAGCCAGCCTCAGCAAAAGTGAAGCACTAAGCCACTAAGTAAGATCCTGTCTCTAAACAAAATACAAAAATAGGGCTGGGGGTGTGGCTCAGTGGTGACGTGCTCCTGAGTTTAATCCCTGGTACCCCCCAAAATAAACATCATCAAACTTAGCTGGTGTGAGGATAAGTACAATTATTGCTATCTAGAACCCTCAAAAACTGTTGCTCTTATGAAACTAAAAGTAACATAATTTAGTCAACTACCTGGAGATCCTTTACTCTCTAAAACAAACATTTCCTTTTCTTATAGGCCAAGGCCTCTGTTGTCTCTAACTATAGTACTCTGGTACTACAATCAGTGTCAGTGGTGTTGAATCAAATGAACAACTGTGAACTGCTATATGTGTGTCCAGAGCTGATTCAAAGGACAAGGGTCAGGAGGGCATTGGAAATAGGGAACTAAGAATGCCTCATCTAGACCAGCAAACCAGCAGGAGTCAAGAGAGTTAAAAGGACTTTCACAGTGTCAGCTGCTGAAATCTCTTCCTTTGGCTGTTAAAGCTAGGTTTCACAGAGAGACAAAGAAATTATGGCCTTAAATAACTTACTATTTTTTAAACCAAAGGAAAATATCAAAGTTCAAAATTATAAACAATGCCATGAGGTTCTATATTAGAAAGAAATGAATTATATGATTAAGTTCAGAGAAGGAATGCATTGGGTCGAATCTTTATACAAGAGGCTAGACTGGCTTGGAGTTTGATGGATAAAGTTTAGACAGGTAGAGATGGGATGAAGGTTAACAACAGAGTTCTGCTGCTTGGGATAGTATATCCCCCCTTTGAAACTGGTGATGCCAATGTATTATGCCTCAATTTACTCCAACACTTGGTATTTTGTTTTGGTAAGTCATTGGAGGGAAATCTTGCAGAAGATATATGAAGAGGTACAGTAATCTCAATTCCATAGAATTGAAAAAAAAAAAAAAAGAAATATCAGAAGAATATGGGGAAAGCAAAAGATATAAGCTTATTCTTTTTATATAATAATGTTTTACTTAGAGGACATATAAAGGTTTATATAAGATGTTTAAAATAGAATAGCTCCTTTAAAAAGATTTTTTAAATTAACAATATAAAACCTTATTTTTGACCATAATTTACTATTTTCACACTTTGAGAATAAATATTAAGAAATGACACTTGTTTGCCAAGTTTTAGCACAAGGAGATGGTAGTTTTGAACTAGAAATTAGTATATAACAATTACTTTTACTCAAATTATTCTTTAAATTTATATAAATCATGTGTGAGTGCAAGTATGTTAGCCAAAAAGCAATGTGGTAAGAGGCAGAATTAGCAATGCTTTGGTTGTCTCCTTGTTGAGTTTGGTTATGATTAACAGCATTTTAAACTAACATATCTCTGCTTTTTCCATTTTCATTGCCCTATCTGAACTCATATGGACATTTAGTACAAATTTAACTCCAAGGTGTGGTAATACCAGCTCCATATCAATGACTCAGTTACTTTTGCAATTAATAATTCAGTGTAACAGACTGCAATAGTAGTGGGGAAAGTAGGCCCTTAATGGGTGAACATCATAGTTACTCATTTCTAATCCAATACAAGTGGACAATTATTCATTGCCTTTTTAGTACTGGCCTTGTAATTTGAACCAATTTCCTAGGAAAGTCCTCTGTCCTCAAAATGGCTTTGATATACTTTGTTTCTGATGCTTTCTTCCTCCCTCTTTCCCTCCCTCCTTCCCTCCCTCCCTCCCTCCCTTCCTTCCTTCCCCAAGATAGACAGTTATTTTTAATCATTTGGCTGTGGACTCTTTTGAGTCACAGACCTTCTTCTCAGGGAAATGTGTATTTGAAACAAAACTATGTGGACTTTCAGAGACCCTCATGGACCTCCCTGAAGTTAGTTCATTCATGTATCCAACAAGGATCTGTGAACTCTGGGTTAAGAGCTTCTGCCCTGGTGCCTGGTCTGCCTTCACAGGTTGGCTGGTTAGGTTACTCCCTTATTAGAAACCCTGGATATACCAGGAGAGGGCTTGCTCAAGAGCTCTCTAAATAGAGTGACCTCAGTGTTCCCACTCCATGGCCATGCAGTCTTCTTACCCACTCACTGTGTACTCTGAACAGGCTGAACCAGACCTGCTTAGGCTCTGGGATCCTGGTTATCAGCCCAGTTATCCAGAAAGGCAAGAGAGCTCTGAAGTGAATTCAACTTGTGACAAAGTTCTCTTAATTTCAAATGTGATCTAGTTGAAAATGGTATACTAGGAATTAACTAGATAACACTAATCTTTGTTATTCCAGGGAGGCAGCTCACAAAATGTCATCTGTAGTCCAGCATCAGGAATACAGCTGCAGTGATCCTCCAAGTTGGTTTGGCTATGACGGTGGTGGCAATCCTCTTAATGTTCAATATACAAAACCATTTAAAGGTGTCCCAGAGGTGACAGTGAAAGAGTCAGAGTACAGTAGTACTGAAGAGGAAGTATGACCTTCAGCCTCAAGCAGGAACCCCCCCCCCAAAAAAACAAACAAACAAAAAAACACCCCAAAATTTAGAACCTAGCAACCTTTCTTCACTTGATGAAAGTATTTTTTCTAGCTGGATCTCAGTAACAATGTAAACAAGCAGCAAGTCATCTTCTGATTCTTATCCCACATACAAATGTTTCTAAATATATTGGTTTTTCTGTCTAAATAATCATGATCCCTAAACTTAATTTAATCAAACCAATAATTTTGACATTATCAAATTTAAGGTTCTATTATAGGAAACAACCCTGAGAGATGTAAATCTTTTGAAAAGAATTTTTAAATTTGTCTCTAAATAAGCAAGGATGGCCATATAAGTCAAAATAAAAATTTGAGCCAGGACAATGACTTTAAGGATCTGTGAAGCTTTATTATAAAAGATAGACATCCATTTTCAAAAGAAAAGGGGCTCTTTTTTTTGTGTGATTTCCAGGTATTTTACAACAAAACAGAACTAAAAACAAATTAGCTCTGGATTCATTTAAACACTTTAATAGGGGAAATTAAATAGAAGCAAAAATTGTCTATGAACAGAAAAGTTATAATTCCTATAATGTCTCACAAACATCTTTTTAATCAAGTTTGCACTATGGAGGAATTTTAAAACCAAACTGTGTCAAAAAAGATGTTCCCTCAATTTTTGCTAGGAGGTATGGGCTGTTAATTGCATATACTGATATTGACAGAGTCCAGGAGAAAGCACAGCTTTGTTCTGACTGCTACATACAGGCTGCATCAGTGATATTAGACAGTTTTTTTTTTAAACTTTCCTATTTCCTCAATAATTTCCCTCTTAAATGGGGTTATTCCCTGTCTTCTTGTTTACCTTAAGTTTGAAATAAATATAAAAACTTAAAGATATGAAAGTTATTTTGGAAGTTTTAAAAGGGATGTATAAGCATTATTATAGGGTACTCTGTGTTAGCTAATGTTATGGTCTCGATATTAGGTGTTCCCAAAAAACTCATGTGTGGGTTATGAACATCTTAACCTAATCAGTGTGTTCATCCCCTGATAGGAATTAAGTGGGTGGTAACTGCAGGTAGGGCATGGCTGGAGGAGGTAGGTCCTTTAGGGCATACCTCTGGGGTCAACATTTGTCCTTGTTTAGCGAAGCTCTTTCTCTCCCTGCTTCCTGTGGTGATGTCTTGAGTTGCTTTCCTCTACCACATTCTTCTGCTGTGATCTGTTTCACTTAAGCCCTAAGAAATGGAGCCAGTGGTCTATGGACTGAGATCTCTGAAATTGTGAGCCCCCAAATAAACTTTTCCCCACTCTAAAATTGTTCTTCTTAGGTCCTTTGGTCACAGCTGAGAAAAAGCTGACTAAAATAGCTAATCTCCCCGCCCCTCCCCCCCACGCCCTTTTTTTGGTACCAGGGATTGAACTCAGGCGCACTCAAACACTGAGCCACATTCCCAGCCCTATTTTGCATTTTATTTTAGAGACAGGATCTCACTGAGTTTCTTAGGGCCTCTCTAAGTTGCTGAGGCTGGCTTTGAACTTGGGATCCTCCTGCCTCAGCCCCCTAAGCCCCTTGTGCTACCACACCCGGCTCCTCCCTCATTTTTGAAAGGGCTTTTCTTTCTACCTGATTTTTAAAAAAATTCCTTTTTCCTTTGGTACTCAGGATTTAACCCAGGGGTGCTACATCCTCAGTCCTTAATTTTAAATTTGAGACAGGGTCTCACTAAGTTACTGAGGCTGGCCTTGAACTTTTGATGCTCCTGCCTAAGCCTCCTGAGGACTGGGATTATGGGTGTGTGTCACCTCTACTTGACTTTTTAAAATAAGTAGTGGAAAGGTTCCTGGGAATGGACAGCAAGGGAATCAAATAAGTAAAAATCTAAGACCTGAGCCAAGATGATTATGGTAGGAGTGAAATTTTAAACTAAATTTGGAAATTTCTGGCAGTTGCATAAAAATTAGCTTCAGAAGTCTAACCCCTAGATGTCTCATGCACACAACTATAGAAGAGGAAGTTGGTTTCCAAAGGAGTACCTGCATGGGTAAGACCAGGCCAAGGAAAAATATACCCTGTTATGTTTTCTAGAAACCCAGCAGGTTACTTTATAGGCAAAGCTTGCTCCCAAACTCTGTAATACCCTCCTTGAAACAAGAACAAGAGACCCATTCATTCATTCTGGTGAGATAAATGCAGAGGTACAGAACTGAAAGAAAAGGGGGGTAGGTGTTAAAAAAAAATGAGCCATGCAAGGGAACCATATGTACAATGCCATAATAATAATAGCTATAGTAGGCTGAAATTATAGTCATGACCTTCTGCTTGTTGTTGGCTAATTTCATCAACATTATTTTTAGACATGAAAATGTTTATATAATTCCATGAGGGTGAAAAAAGTTTATAAAAATTGCCTTACTGCCTCACATTTTCCTCTCCTGACAGTTTAACACACACACACACACACACACACACACACACACACACACAATCACCTCAAATATACCAGCATATGCATATCTTTCAAATTTATATAAATTCTGGTTTCATGAAGACTGAACTAAAAAAAGACATTAAGATATCCCACAAAGTTGAATTTATTTCAAAAATAAGAAGTTAGCTGGGCACGGTGGTGCATGCATATAATCCCAGCAGCTCAGGAGGCTGAGATAGGAGGATCACGAGTTCAAAGCCAGCCTCAGCAATGGTGAGGCACTAAGCAACTCAGTGAGACCCTATCTCTAAATAAAATACAAAAAAAGGCTGGGGATGAAGCTCAGTGGTTGAGTGCCTGAGTTCAATCCCTGGTACCCCCCCAACCCCCAACCCCCCCCAAAAAAACACAGAAGTTAAAAACAGAACTTTAAAGAAATGAAATAGTAACAAAAAGGAGATTATTCTAAATTGCAGCATTTAAAAATGGTTATTAAAATTTAGTATTTAAAAGTTGATTTATCCTAGTCATAAAAATATAATCCAATAAACAGATCTATTCAGTATTATATAATTTAAATGTTCTAAGAATAAAGTTGAAAAGAAATGAATTTCATAAAATAACTTTATAAAGTACACCATTATAAAATTGAAAATCTATCTTCATACATCAGGCAATAAAATAACTTTTTATCTCCTAACTAGTTATATATTACATTACACAAAAGATATTAAGAATCAATAGCAACTGCTTCACAATTATAAGATTTTATTTACAACTTAAATTTCCAATGATGTTTAAGAGATATTCAGTAGAAAACCTGTCACATGAGAGCTATAGTACAAAGAATTCTAAGATAAATACCCTTCATGACTGATGCCTTTGCATGATCTCTTCACCTTGAGTGGAAATGGAAACTCTTGATTATGCTGAAATTTCACTCCCATGATCATGTGACATATGATAAAATACAAATTATTCTGGGTGGGCCTGAACTCATCTTTGAAAGTCAAGATTTCTCAACTTTTAAAAACTAAGTCAGACACTCAAGCATGAGAAGGACTCAAGTGTGTCACTGCTGGCTTGAAGATGAAGGGTGCCACACAAGCAGGGTTGAGTGTAGCCTCTAGAAGCTTAGAGTGATTGCTAGCAGACAGCCAGCAAGAAAATGGATATCTCAGTCATATATTCATAATGAACTGGATTTTACCTATCATCTGAATGAATCTGGAAGTAGATTTCTCCTCAGAGACTCCAGATAAGAAGTCAGCCTTGCTAACCCCTTGATTCTGGCCCTTTGATATCCTGAGCAGAGTAGTCCGCCATCTGGGCTCCTGACCTACAGAACTGTAATCTGATGAGTGAGTATTAATTTAAGCTGCTAAATTTGTGGTACAGTGGTTCCCCCTTATCTGAGGTTTTGCTTTCCATGGTTTCAGTTACCTCTGGTTGATGACAATTCCAGAAATAAATATAAGTTTAAAAAAAAAAGTCTGGTAAAATCTATGGTAAGATTGAATGTTTCAGCCTGGGGTTGTAGCTCAGTGGTAGAGCACTTGCCTGGCACACATGAGGCACTGGGTTTGCTCCTCAGCACCACAAAAAAATAAAATAAAGGTATTGTGTCCACCTACAACTAAAAATATATTAAGAAAAAAGAATAAATGTTTCACCTGTGAAAGTGTGAAGAAGGAAAAATAAGCTAGTTTTGCTGTTGCAACTCAAACTGCTCAAGTTAGAGCTATAATTCACAAATGCTTAATTAAGATAACAAAGGCATTAAATTTGTATATGTATTTGTAAGAAATAACATGGTATACATAAAATTTGGTACTGTCCATGGCATCCGCTTGTGGGGTCTTGGAACATATCCCTTGAGAATAAGGGGAGACTACTGTTATTTGTTACACAGCAATGGAAAATGAATATGGTGGCTAAGTAAGTATTTTGAAAAGTCCCCCAATCCCAAACTATTTACCACTATTAATTCCTAATGCCACTGTTTACAGCATTTATACAAACAGTGAAAGTTGCATTTTTGTAGTCACAGTTTGCTGATCATTATTTTAATAGCACAAGTACAGATCAAGCCATTCTTAGTCTTGCAGTTTCAGGGACTGAAACCAGCTTTGACTTCTAAAACTTACAATGCCTTTTGGGGCAGCAACATTAATCCATTTTTCATGTTTGCTTGCTTGATTCATGAGTCCTGAAATAGAAAATTGCATAAAGTTATATCTTAATGGGCAAGAATAATATATAAGCACACAAATCTTACCGTATATCTCTAAAACCAATACTTTAGAATGCCAAAAATCTTAACAAGTAGTTTGAGTTGAGAAAGAGCCGCAAAGAGGTTATGTGGGCTTGCTCTCCTTTCATTTTCTTAGAACAATTGAGAGGCAGCTGCTCTGCTTTTACTTGTATCATTTTTAAAGGAAGGTTTTAAAAGAGTTTTATTGAAGTATAGTTGACAAAATAAACCACATGGGGGCTGGGGATGTGGCTCAAGCGGTAGTGCACTCGCCTGGAGTGCGTGCGGCCCGGGTTCGATCCTCAGCACCACATACAAACAAAGGTGTTGTGTCCGCCGAGAACTAAAAAATAAATATTAAAAAAAAAAATTCTCTCTCTCTCTCTCTCTCTCTCTCTCCACCCCCACTCTCTCTTAAAAAAAAAAACACATGTATTTGAAGTATACAATGTAATAAGTTTTGACATATGTAAGAAATCTGTCAAACTGTCTCCTCATTCAAGATAAGGTACATCATCCAGCATTCCCAAAAGTTTTCTTAACCCCTTTGCAATCTTTCAGTCATGACCCTCTACTATAGTTTGGATCTGGAATGTTCCCCAAAGACATGTACTAAAGGTTTAGTTCCCAGCATGGCACTATTGGAAGGTGGAAGAACCTTTAAGAGGTGGGGCCCAGTGGGAGTCCTTCTGGTTACTGGGGACAAACCCTTGAAGAGGATAGTGAAGCCCCGCCTTTCTTCATCCTGTCTCTTGTTCAATTCCTGGTGATGAAGCTCTGCACTACCACACACTCCCTTACCATGATCTGCTGCCTTGCCACAAGCCCAAAAGCAATGGAGTCAATTGGTCATGAAATGGAACCTCTAAAACTTAGCCAAAACAAATCTCTTTTCAAGTTGATTATCACAGTATTTCTTGCAGTAAAAGAAAGCCAACACACTAACACACCCTCCCTTCTTTCCTTATTCCCAGCAATCAATGATCTGCTTTGTGTTACTATGAATTGCATTTTCAAAAAATTTCTAAACATGGAACCATACAGTATGTACTCTCTCTCTTTTCAAAATCTGTCTTCATTCAGTGTATTATGTTGAGACTCATCTATATTGTACTGTGTATCCAGTAGTTTCTTCACAGGCATGGTAGCCAGTAATTTGTTGGGTGCTCATCTACAGAATCCCCTGTGCTGTTGTTCCCTCTTGTCTGAAACTTTGTCTCCTGAGCTCTGGGAAGCCCTGGTCTGCCCAGTCTCCCCACTCAGTCTCCTGTAGTCCAAGTATCTGCAAGGCCCTGGCTCTATTATCTGTCATTGGCCTGCAGCCTGGAAACTCTCAATAACTATGGCAATCACAGAGCTCACCCATCTCTGCTCCTGTAACCAAAAGCGTGGCCCCTGTCCCCAATGCCAATTTAATAATGAGGATACAGTTTTGAGAAAAAGGAAAAAGTTTATTGCTTTGCTAGCAAAGGAGAAACACAGAGGACTCCTGTACCAAAGTCTGTGACTCTCCCAATCAGAAGGGATGGCAGGGTGGGTGTCACATACCAGGTGTGTTCTGGTAGGGGGCCTCTGGGGGCCCTGATGAAATGTTAGAATTCATTTGTTCATTTGGGAGATATTCATTTCCCAGATTCTCAGCAGGCATCTCCTTCCTGTAGTGGGTATGTTCAAGGGCAATTAACTAGGTGAAGAAAGGATAACACTGTCTCCCCAATCTTGTTAGGGAGAGGTAGAGGAGAGAAGAGAGGAAAACACATTAAAAAAAATAAGCCTTAGAGCAATGAGGGCTACTTTCAGAAGGTGAAGGTACCACTGTTACACTCTAGTTCTTGTTTTCTCTGTTAATTAAAGTAACTAAGGTTTTATATCTCCTCTGGAGCTTCACTGTTTCAGGATTTAAGAAGCCAGTCTAAATTGAACTAAAGAGTTGTGTATACACTGTTGGGAGTTCACTAGTTAAATGCAAGTTAACAAATCAGAGACTAATTCTCTTCTTCAGTATAGTTTTTTTCCTTTAGTACCACAAGGTATTCTTAGCTGAAGAAAAGATGCTTTCTACCATGAGATCTTTGTGTTAAGGGTTCTTCTGATGCATATTCTTCTTTGAATTCTTGCCTCTCTTCCTTTAGCTCTGACCCACCACCCTGTCTAAGTTCTAGAGCTCACTGCATCTTTCTCAGACACAGCTGAGTATACCCTTCTTCTTCTTTTGCTATATTTTCAATATGATCATTACCCCACTTCTCATTAGCTTTGCTGAACTGATAAAATATCTCTGTGCTCCATTTAGTAAATCCCTGTTAGAAGTTTCCCTTTTCCCTCCAGCTCTTCATTAATAGGGTTCGGTACTATCAACTTTATCTGTTTTTCTGTGCCTGTGCTACACTTGGTAGGTCAGGATTTCAAGGTACCTTGCACCAAATTGTCTGTAATACAGAATTTCTTTTTCTGGTAATTCAAATAAATGTTAAGGAAAGAACTGGAAATCCTTAGCTTGTTCTTTAATACCATTTAGCACCAATAATAAAACATCAGCAATAGTAGGGACTTCCTAAATATCTGGGAGCTTTGTCTTAATATATAGCTCATCACTTCCCGGGTTGTTGTGCATTTCTTATGGAGTGAGAAGCCCATCTACCCACTTCCTCCTGCAGCAGGAGAGGCTAAGCACCATGCTGCTGTGGGTAACATCAAAGAGTGATTTCAGCTTAGTGACAATATTCAAAAGACAGGACAGTTTACAAGATTCCATTTAGTTTGCTGAAAACAGCCTTCTTGCCAATAAGCAATTTACTGAAAGCTCTTTGTACTTTGGCCTGAATCTATGGTGAGTATATTCTAATTTGTAAAGTATAAATCCTTCCTACAAAGTCTTACAACACATATTGGAACTTAGGGTTCCAAAACCTTGTACCTTATTTAATGTTCCTTTGCCAGTGAAAATAAGGCACTTTTTTCTGTGACCAAGAAATGGGAAAATGACTACCCTATCCCTATGTAGTATGGCTTCTATTGAGAATGAGGAAAGGTTGCTTAGGACATATGTTTAACTCTGCCATTTGCTTTCTAAACCCCTACCTCCGATCTATTCTAACATATGAATCTACAAGTTCTTTCTACTTTTAACCCAAAAGGCACCTAATCTAATCAGCTCTAACTATGGACAAACACGGGGCTCTGGGGAATAATTTGCAGAATTATTTCTCTTTTTAAAATATAGGATTAAAAAGCTTCTTAGAAAGATGAGCTTCTTCCTGCCTCCCTCCAACTCTCACTTCAGACTTTGTTTATTTACATTTGGCTCAAAGAGACACTTCTGCTTCTGCTTCTGCCTTTTTTGCATCAGATAAAACTTCAGCACATCATGTCTTTTTCACATGACAAATACCATGGACCATGCACTACCACAAGCACCATACTAAGTAATTTAGGGAGATTAAAAAAATATAAAAAAGACAAATTATGCCTTCATGAGGTTTACCAGTACACTAGGAAAAGAAATCATACATGTATGAAACAATATGAAAATAATTACTCTGAACTTTTATTATTTTTAACACATAAATTTCATAAAGTAAACCCTAACAATACAATTCCATAACAGAATATTTTGTCAACAATAACTAGAGTTTTCTTTTAATAAAAGTACAACCCAAGATATTTTGACAAAAAGTCTTTACTGATAAGAAAATATTTATAAGCTAGTTTTAATGGTACCCATCTATTATATTTTCTCTCCAATACCTGGAACAGTAACAAAGTTAACAGTACTTTAGGCATTGAGCAAGAATACAATTAATAAGTTCTGCCTGAGAAACAATCTCTTAGACTCCTTCCTCAGATCTGTCCTTCTGTGATATCTAATCCTATCTATTTCCTTTTTCATCTCAGACTTATAATTCTAATTTCTAAGAATTCAACTTTGGTCTTTTTTGTATCTCAGATGCCTTAAGTTTTTGAACATATGGAATAACAATTATGATGATGGTTTTATTTTCCTTCTCTGCTAATCTAATATCTGTGTCCTTTCTGGGTTGGTTTCATTGGTTCTTCTTTTTGTTATGGTTCATGTTTTCTTTCCTCTTTGAATGTCTGATAGCCTCTGAATGGATTTCAGATGTTGTAAATGTTACTTTGTTAGGTGCTAAATACTTTGTATTCTTATAAATCTTGAGTTTTGCTTGTGAATGAAGTTAAGTTACTTGGAAACAGTTTAAGTCTTCCATCTCTTGCTTTTCTCATTTGTCTGGCAGTTTTGGAGTTGAGTTCTATCTAGGACTATTTGTTGCCCACTACCCAAAGCCCTATGAGCTATGATTTTTGTTTCTGATCTAGTGGGTAAAAGGGGCATTATTTCTAGATACGTGTGAGCACTAGGCTCTACTCCCTCTGGAAGTTTGTTCTGCAAAATTAGTTGTTTTGGTCTCTGTGGACTCATATTGGATCTCATTAATTCAGGTAGTCTGCCAGTAATAGTCCTCTGTACTTAGCTTGATGACTTCCTTGGCAGTGATCAAGGCTCATTTTATTTGTTTCTCATCTCCCAGTGACTATTTTCTTTACTGCTTGATGTAAAGTGTCTTGAAAACTTCAAATATTTTGTCTCTTTAATGTGTGTGTGTGTGTGTGTGTGTGCGCGCGCGTGTGTGTGTGTATCACAGCTTCAGGTGGAAAGGTAACTTGGTCCCTTTAACTCCATCTTAACTGAGGGACTACATTGTTTTTCTTTCTTTGCCTCCCGCTTCCACTCCTTCCAATTTTTCTCCTTCCATTTCTTACCCCTACACAGACTGACAAGAAATTACAAAAATAGTACAGAAGGGTCCTGTACATTTATCACACAGTTCCCCCAATGGTAACATCTTACATAATAATAGTACGTTATCAAAACCAGAAAATTGGCTGGCAAAGAACAATTCATTAGACTATAGACCTTATTCACATTTCACCACTTATTCCATGCATTATTTTTTTGGTAGGATTTTGTGCTCTTTTATGACATTTTATCACGTATATAGACTCATATGGCACTTATTATAGTCAAAATACAGAACTATTCTTCCCTTAGATATCCCTTTAAAATCACACCCTCCCTCCCACTCCTTCTCTAACTTTTGGCAACCACTTGTCTGTAAATTTTGTCTTTTCAGAATGTTATACCAATAGAATAATCTTAACATTTTAAAATTGGCTTTTTTTACTCTAAACAGTACCTTGTTCCATTCAAATTGTGTATCCAATAGATTGCTTGGTCCTTTTTCCTGGCATACCATTTACATGGACATACCATTTTGTATATCCATTCACCTATAAAAGGGTATTTGTGTTATTTTCAGTTTGGGGCTATTACAAATAAAGTTGGGAACTTAAGTTCCATTTCTCCAGGAAAAGTATCCAGGAGGAATATGATTGCTGGGTCATATTCAGTTTTTTAAGATACTGACACTCTCAATTCTAGAGTAAATGTATCATTTTACATTTCTATCAGCAATTTAAGGAAAGATCCAATTTCTCTGAATCTTTCCCAGTGCTTGGTATTATCAGTATTTTGTATTTAGCCATTCCAGCAAAGATGTAATGGCATTTCATTCCAGTTTTAATATGCATTTCCCTAACGACTAGAGATGTTGAACATCTTTTGTGTATTTATTTGCCATTACGTATCTCCTATGGATGCCCTGTTTCTTAAATCTTCCATGATCAAAGTTTTTGACCCATAAATTATGTTTATGTACATAGAAGTTTTATGTGCATAAATCTTCACGAGTGGGAAGAGTTCACTCAGGATAAGGATTTGGCTATGGTTCAATATTTCTTGAATGACCAAAATAAATACAAAAACACATAATTTAAAAAAACCCTACAGTCATCACAAATAATTCGTCATAGTGCTCTAAGACTGAGGAGAACACTTTGATGTCTAGGGGTTAGCACACTAAAGTCCACAGGCCAAATCTGGCCACAGGACTGAATTTATAGGGCCTGAAAGCTAAGAATGGCTTTTACATTTTTGAAGGGCTGTTAAAAAAACAAAAAAAGAATGTACAACAGAGAGCACGTGTGACCTGCCAAGTCTAACCCATTTACCATCTGGCCTTTTCAGATAAAATCTGCAGATGAATGGAAACAAAACCTGATTTTTTTTAACATTAACAAAGTTAATGTCTAATTACACATGATACTCCCAGGATCTTACACCTAACAAAAGGGTTGGAAAACAAAAACAGCATAATAAAAGCATAAATGATCAGAAGACAGATCCCACAGTAACTCCATGTCAAAGTGTTCTTTAGCAGACAGACATCAACCTAACAGTATTCTTCATTCTGTTAGTGAATTTCTTCTGTATGGTCCTAATGCACATATAACTGACAAATGTGTGATAAGCTTGGAGAAAACCACAACTTCAGTGTGTTCTTTAAAAAAAAAAGTATTTCTAAAATTTCTATTAAAAGACTGCATTTCCTCCCATTGGAAGAGAAAACATGGTCCCTAGATTTTAAAAGTAGCATCAGTATAACTAATTAGAACACATACCATACACACAAAGTAGCATCCAATGGGCCATGTCTCATTTCAACCTCTTTCCCAACCTATGAACCAGTTTTCCATTGTAAATTATAATACTATTGTACATATAACCCTCTGGCCTAAAGATAAACTGAGAACTCATCTAACTTGGTGTTTATTTTTATGTAAATTTTTTTATTTATATATGACAGCAGAATGCATTACAATTCTTATTATATAGAGAGAGCACAATTTTTCATATCTCTGGTTGTAGTTTATTTTTATTTCAAATTAATGTTATCTTTTATATGCTTTACATTTCCATTTGACTAAAATGAAATGAATCCAGTAGTGCCAACTTCCCTACTATATGGTGACAAACACCAATCCTATGCAATACACCTAACCTCTAATACTTTTTAAATATCTAAATTTTGAAGTTTTAAAACAAAAGGACTTGGTACCACATGCATTTCTGAGCTTGGAGAATGGCTTGATAAATCACAGGTTTCATATCTAAGTTGATGTACCAAGTCTAAAACCCAGAAGAGAAGTCAACTTCTTATTAGAAATGTGTTACCTCAGTCATTCACAACCTGTTGAATTTACCACTTACTAGTAGAACATAAAACTTAGAATGCTCCACAGAGAACACATACTGTGCATAACCATAGTCTTGGGCTTTTTTTTTTTTTTTTGATCTCAGAATAGCACACAATACTTGTAAATCACAGTAAGAATCATACAACTGAGAGTCTGTATCAGTGACAGCAATGGCAAAGCAAACCATGAAGCAGGAAATCAAAAACAATTATAGGGTTGATATATCAAAACCCTTTGGGGAGCTTGAGCCTGAGGGACTAAATTTTACTGGCATGGCTTCTTGTGGAAATCATACTTATGCTACAGATTAAGTCCAGACTTCCTAGCAAGAAGGGCAATATTTCTGTTTCTCTGCCTTGTAGGATCTATGAGGAAGGCCTAGATGAGCTGAGCTCAGGGGCTTATATTAACAATGTACACTGAAGCTGCCCATTATTTCTAAAATTAGGTTTCAGACTGGAAATCTATACACACACTCTCCCACATACAAACCCTAAAAAAAAAAAAAAAGAAGAAGAAGAAGAAACCCAATGTCTCTTGAAGTATTTCACTTTCAAAGTCTCTTAAAAGTATTTCATCTACTTGATAAATAAGGCCTGTGACCTTTAAGAATAAACTAGGAGAGTTTGTTTTAAATCCAGTCACTAATTTATACAGCTTGCTGCAATACAGAATGCTGCTGTCTTTACCTGGGGTCTCTGTACATTGTCACTCTAATGGATTTATCTAGTATCAGAGACAACACACAGATCTATCTGGTGCCCAATCCCATAGTGGACTCTATAGGAAGTATATAGATTTTTGCACCATGAGCAGGAAATAAAATTTCTTCTGCAATTTGGTTCTTCCTGATGTAAATAGAGATCAGAGTGTAAGACATAACAAATAACACATACAAACATCTAAATAAGCCAAGCAGTTTCATAATAGCCATTGAAGTAAGTATGCATCCTCTCATTGCATTCATTAACCTTGTCCTTCAACCAAATTTGTTGAAAGTCTGTTTACTGAGTATAAGACAGCTCTGAAAAGACCAGGCCAACTGCATTCTTTCTCCTGAATTACTGCATAAATCTGCTAATTAGCTTTTCCTTAATCCATCATGGTTCTTTCCAATCTCCCTCCATCCCCCATGGTTCAGAGTGATCTTTCTAATATGCAAATGTGATTATATAACTCTATGTGACTATGTTAAAACCTTTAAATGACTTTGAGATGCTCTTAATATAAAAATATAAGTTGGTCCTATGGGAGCAGATCTCTCCCAAACTCTCCATTTAGCCATTTTCCCTTTTACTCTCCTATACTCTGGCTATATTTGACTTCTCATTTGCTCACACTAACACACTTGCCTAATTTAGATGTACCACCTCTATACTCTAACAGTACTACATACATAGCTTTCTCATAACATCTTATTCCAGTGTATTGTGTGCACTGGTTTGTGTTACTTTGCACTCCTGCTGTCCAGCAGTGCCAGACTCCCTAAACATTTGTTGAATGACAAACCAAATTTTTAAAAACAGAGAAGAGAGGAGAAGGAGGAGTTAGGCTAGGGAAAGATAATTTTTATTTCAATATTTTTATATCAAGCCAGATGCATTCTGTAATTCCAACTACTTGAAAGACTGAGGCAGATGGACATAAGTTTAAGGACAGTCTAGGCAACTCAGCAAGATTCTGTCTCCCCAAAAAAAGGGCTGAGGGTGTAAGTTAGTGGTAAAGCATCCTTGGGTTCAATCCCCAGTACAGAGAAGTAAGAAATATTTCATATTATATACATTATATATATATATATATAATATTTGAGGTGGTACAGTTTATCAAAATGAAAATGGACAATAATAATAAAGAGAGCAGGTCTATAGATATTGATTTGGATGGAATATGTGCATAGAAGTAATGATTGAACTCATAAGAACAGGGGTTTAAATTAAATTTAAAATTCATAAAGGTATATGATTCTATGAGTAATAACAAAATATGACAAAATAGCTTTATGATTCAAGCATGCTTACATATATAAATAATTTAATTATGATTCAGAGAACTGTTACTTAAATTTGTATTATTGATTTAGATGACTGGGACCAACAATAGGTAACTAATGGCTTTTAATTAAACTCAAGAAATTAGATCACAGGACGTTGATTCTTAGCATGTTTGATACATTCAGATTCTCATCAAATTTTCATTATGTAACTAAGAGCCTGTTCATTAGTAATTGAGTCAGATCTGAAAATATACAGGTATTATTTTTATCCCTTTATGCTTTTCTTAATATTTTATTATTTTAACAAAACTACTTCTTAACTTTCATGACATATAAAATGAACATTGAAAACTGAAACTTGATCTTACGAAGACCGTACCCACCTCAGCACATATACAAACATTCATTTTTCTAGTTAGTACCTCATGGTTAAGCATATAGGGTATGCCCATGCACACAGTTAAATTTCAAATCCTTTTTGATGCCATTCTGATAGAATTTAAAATAAAATTTCACCATCATGAATTTTTGTATCCATTTATACAACAAACATTTAAAAAATTGCATGGCCATCAGTGCAGCTGACTATAATGAAAAATATACAAAATTATTTACATTTATAGGATTACTAATTTGCTATATTAAAAGAGGAAATTTATAATATGCATAACACACCAAATTATTTTTCTTGAATCAAGCAAAGTTAGCTTTAAGTCTTACATTATAATGTATGTTTTTAATTGATTTTCAAGTTTAAGAATTAGAAAACAGCTGTTCCATAAAAAAAATTAAATCCATTTTATCCAAGGACAGGACTAATGAGTGTTCCTAAATGATTTAATTAAGAGTTCTTTTCAACAAAATGTCTTCATCATGTTACTGATAAGCAACAGAAAGAAAAAGGTGTTCAACATTAGAATGTGACAATGGAAAAGAATAAAATTGTGGCTAACTATACCACATTTCTACTTATGTATGGAAAATGAGTATTCACACATGGTAAAATGCATCCTCCTTACCAGTAATTATTACACCATCATCCTTATGAGCTTCAGCCATTTCCTGAACACAGATTTCTGGGTTCACATCAATTTCTTTCCCTGATAATTGTAAATGAGCTTGAAGAGAAGATGGTACCTTCACAATAACAGAACCTGTGATAAATTTAAAGGACAGCTTATTAGTCCAAAGCAATCTAAGTACAAGAATCCATTATAAATTAGATTGAACAAGGTTAGGATTGCTCCTTATACTATGTTTTTACTCCTCAGCACATTTATTCAAATAGCAGTGCCTTGTCTTTACTCCCAAGAGATCAAAGTTCCCTTACTCTCAAGGCATTCATAGTAACTCTGTCAAGAGTATGAGGCATTAGGAACATTATAAACTATTGGTTCTTCTTTTGCCAATAGCCCTACCCAATTCATCTGATATTAGAAAAGTGAGTGGATTGCTACACATGTAGCTTATAGATAGAATTTAGTATTAGTTAAGCATTTACTAAGAGCCAGCCACTTACTATCCACATGAAATTTATGAAGTACTATTATATTCACAATTTTACAGATGAGGAGTTGCTCAAGGTCTCATGTTCTAGTGTTGGGACACATATCCAGTTAAATGACTACAAAACCCATCTTTCAACCACTGATATTTTACACACTGCAACTTTATCATATTACAAGACCACAACCAGAAACTAACACTGTGCCTACTGTGTGAAGGGAAAATAACAACAAAAGGAAAGGGATTATGATTATGATTATTATTATTATTATTATTTATTTTAGTGGATCACAGACTTTTGAGTATCTGAGGCCTGATACTCTAATCAGTACAATCTGATAATTCAAACTCCTAAAGGAGTAAAAACAACAACAACAACAAAAAAAAACTCTGTTATAGCTGTGGAGTCATTTTTCAAAACAATTATGGAGGTTGCAGTACAAATTTACCAGTACACTCCTGCATCATAAGTTTCTTTCTCTTATTTCTCATCAAATAAAGAGTCCTCTACCATAAGGCACTAACCCCATCTCTGTGAACTGTCAGACGACATACATTGTGAATGCTGAAAAGTCTCCTTTTAGCATGTATTTATTTATGGGTCTGAGTTTTCCTTCTAGTCTGCTTAACATCTGCTTGCATTGCCTAAAGTAACTGGTATCTCCTCAGTCTTCCTAACTAGAGCTGGAAGTTTGGCTGATAAACTCTCATATTTATTCCTCAGAAAAACTAAGGAACTAAACATATCACTATATCTAGTTTATTAAAAAATAAGTTGCTTTCTGGGGTTCAAATATAAACACAGGAGATTTCTCATGATAACAAATTTGACGACTTAAGAAACAAAACAAAAACAAACCTGGAAAATTTGAGGATGAATAAAGATGATATGTTTTCCTATCAAACCTATTTTGGGGGAAGGGATGTGGATTGAACCCAGGGTGCTTAAACCACTGAGCAACATCCCCAGCCCTTTTTATTATTATTTTATTTGAATTGCTTAGGACCTCTCTAAGTTGCTGAGGCTGGCTTTGAACTTGAGACCCTCCTGCCTCAGCCTCCTCAGTTGCTGGCATTACAGGCATGTACCATGGTGCCAGGCCCCCAAACCTATTTTTTCCCCCCAAACCTATTTTTAGAAGTAGAAAATCATGAATTTAAATACTTTTTTCCTAGGATTTTATGCCTCTAAATATATCAAATACAATAATTTTAAGAACATAAGAACACTCTTTTCTGTTTTTACATGAACATGATCTTAAGTCTATCAAATGTTTAAGCAAACTGTTCTATCCCCATCTCCCTTCACATCTTTGAAAACAAAAACCACCACTACCAAAACTGCCTCTGTTTGTGAATGGCTTCTAATGCCTTGAATGTGTTCCAGTGTTCCCATCTTTAACACTATCTTTTTTCAGAATGGAGAGCTCTTGTTAGGACATCAACCTCTTTTTACCTTGTAAACTTCTGCATGGTTACTGACATCAATACTATCCTCTTAAAAATTCAAAAGCAAACCATACTAATAAATGCAACTTACTGAAGGCATACTACATAAAAATGAGTGATTTTCCCAAGGACAACATGTTTGGCAGAAAAATCAGTCCTCAGATGCAGGGCTAACTCCCAAGCCCAAACTCAAACTGCCTTTCTGAATAAATTTCACCATATTCACTTTCACAAGGAGAGAGAAAACAAGCATTTGTAGCATTTTTACTTCTCATATGGCAAAATGATGAAGACCTAAGAGATTCAAATGGCTGGCTCTGAACCCTTCAGCAAGTCAGTGGCAAAGCTTGGAATGGATTCCAGATGTCTTTACTAACCATTAATCAATAAATCATGATAAACTTTCCATTACTCTAAAAAGTTACTGTTCCCAAGTATAATGAGAATTAAGAAATCAGAAGATATAAATCTTTGTTTCCATTTATCTTTCTTTAAGTTTCTTCCAGTAATGTGGTCCCAGAAGGAGAAAACACAAAATTGTAATCCAAATCAAATTTTGCAACATCATATGCTATTTCATTAGGTTGCTGGAATGACATTCTAACTAATACTAAGAAGTATTTTAAATAGATGAAGATTAATAATCTCCAAAAGTTCCAAAGTTTTTGTTTTGTTTCCCTTTTTTGACCACCACACAAAAGAAGAAATAACCTTCACATATAAACAGATTATTTAAAACTTTGTGTTTTTTTATTGATTTTATTTTTTAAAATACACAACAGCGGAATGCATTACAATTCTTATTACACATATTGTTTTTTACTATGTTACTAGTTATATTAATGGTATGATTTTTTTCCCCCTTTAGGTCTTCATAAGAGAATAAAATTATATTACTAATGAGGTATCTACAATTTACTCCAATAGTATTATTGAAGCTTTTCATAGTTTAGTGAGGACATGATAATATACTATTTTTAAAAAATTATATATTTCTTTAAAATAGTATAATATGGTGTGAGAAATCACACCTCTGTGTCAGAAATAACTTCGGTTTTGAACTTCTGTGTTTGGTAGCTCTACTCTGATACTCTGACAAGAAAGCCTAGTTGAATGAAAACTTCAACAAACCTGGCAGAGAATTACTAATAGCAAGAAAACAGTCTCTAAAGAAATACTTTACTTGTTATACCGTTAGTCCTGTTCAGATCAATATACAAGAGCTTCTAGACTTTAATTTTTTAATATAGCTCTTAACTTTTTCTGTACCAAGGCCACTTTGGCCCCTGTTGCCGAACCATTTGTCACCATGTCCACACAAGTCACTTGTCACTGTGCATGTGTGTATGCATGTGCACACAGACACACATAAACTGATAATTAGCTTTCATATGAATAAAAAGTATACCATTTTGATGAAAAACTTGATCTCTTAAAATAAGTGACTTATAGGTATAAGAAATTAAATTATGTAGAGAGGAACATCATATATCTTGATACTTGAAGAAATTCATTTAATGGCTTTACAGGATCTTCCTGGTAAGATTTATTTCAGGGTCACACTTTGCAAACTGTTACTCTATAGTGATAGCCTGAGTAGGTCCTTATACAGGCTGGTAGGAAAGCTTTCAATATATGAGAGCATTTTCCCTCCAAAGAATATTCTAAACAGAAAGTGTAATCCCAACATCTCAGGAGTCTGAGGCAGGAGGATCACGAGTTCAAAGTCAGCCTCAGCAAAAAAGCAAGACACTGAGCAGCTCAGTGAGATCCTGTCTCTAAATAAAATACAAAATAGGGCCCCAGTACCTTCCCCAACAAAAAAATGGAAAGACCCACACAGTAACACTAAAAATTCTACAATACACAGTCAAAATATTACATATTTTGTCCTACAAGTAGGAAAGACAATCTTCATGGTCGTCTGTCCCCAGATTTATAAAGATTATTGGTTTTGAGAGCTAGAAGACAGGCATTTAAGATGCTATCAGAAGAAAATTTCCTGAAGTCACTCTGCCAATATAGGTAATATGACCATCAGTTTCCTCAGTGTTCCATAAAACCTAAATTTATACCACATATCAATATAAATGATCCAGTTGGCTAACCTTTGTGAGATTTCAATTCCACCTTCCCCAGCTGGCTGACATAGACATCGATGGCACCCTGATGAGTTGAGGCTCTTAGACATCCTGAGGATGAATCTGAGGAAGAAAAAACTGTAAGTGTAATTATTGTTATAAGAGTAAATGGTATAAACTTGAAATAAAAGACTGCTTTGATGTTAGAAGTTAAGAATCTTATAAGGTTTTATAGTTTCCTCATAACAATGCCATCATTTTCATAAAAATGTAAATAGTATCAGAAATCCAGAAGTCTATATCCAGACAATAACAAAATATATCTATAGTAACCTCAATAACTTATCTCTAGACATTTACACTATAACTTCATCAGAGGAAGGACAGTATGTAAACAATGGATCCTTGACAGCCAAGACCATTAAACATCATTAGTCTATTTCATTTATTATCATATTGATATATTTAGTAAACTTGCAGAATTTGCCAAGAATTCTACCTCATATATGGTCACATGTAAGCAGTAATAAAGTAAATGAAAATCAAAATCTCTCACAATTCCCCTTTTATCAAATCTGTGGTACTAAAAAGTGCTCCTAATAGTAAAAACTTATAACATGCCTGGCATGGAAGGTTTGAGGCAGGAGGATTGCAAGTTCAAAGACAGCCTCAACAACTTGAGTAAGGCCCTAAGCAACTCAGTGAGACCCTATCTCTAAATAAAATACAAAATATGGCTCGGGATGTGGCTCAGTGGTTGAGTACCTGAGTTCAATGTCTAGTACTGAGGGGAAAAAAAAAAAAGCTTATGACACATAAGGTTTACTACATTTCTTAGCGTGACACAAAGGTATGGGGGATCATTAAAGAGTAAAGCTTATTTTTATCTAATATTTCTTTCCAAGTTTCTGGAATTGAATATATATCTTTAAGTAAGGGAAGAAAATAATAAATAAGGTAGTTCTGATAATCCTTTTTTTAAAAAAAAAATTGTTCTAATTAGTTTTACATGACAGCAGAATGCATTTCAATTCATTGTATACAAATGGGGTACAACTTTTAATTTCTCTGGTTGTACACGATAGAGTCACACCATTTGTGCAATCATACATGTACCTAGAATAATGATGTCGGTCTCATTCCACCATCTTTCCTGCCCCATGCTCCCTCTCTACTCCACCCTCCCCTTTGCCCAATCCAGAGTTCCTCCATTCTTCCCATGCCCTCCTCCCCGACGATGAATCAGCATCCAACTATCAGAGAAAACATTCGGCCTTTTTTTTTTCGGATTGGGTTACTTTGCTTAGCATGAAGCATCTCCAACTCCATTCAATTACTTGCAAATGCCATAATTTTATTCTCTTTTAATGCTGAGTAATATTCCATTGTGTATATATACCATAGTTTCTTTATCCATTCATTTATTGAAGGGCATCTAGGTTGCTTCCATAGTTTAGCTATTGTGAATTGAGCTGCTATAAATATTGATGTGGGTGCATCACTATAATATGCCGATTTTAAGTACTTTTTGAATAGATAGAGGAGTGGGATAGCTGGGTCAAATGGTGGTTCCATTCTGAGTTTTCTAAGGAATCTCCATACTCAAATTTCTCTGTGTTGTCAATGACTCCATTTTTAATCAGCCAATATTTTAGTTCAAGGGGAACGGACAGAGTCAGAGATGAAGTAAAAGAATGATCTGAAGACTTCAATCAATGCAATTGTCTCCTCCTTCCTCCTCTTCTCCCACAGCAACTGAGCCTTAATATTCTATTTGACTGTCCTGAGAAGGCCATAGCATATACTTTTTGGATAAGCCTATTTTAAAAGCACATTTCATCAGGAATTCTTATTACTTTAAAGTCGAAGCAAAGTAGGGAGTGTGGGGAAAATTTTGTTGAAAAATGCACTTTTTATAAAATGTGGAGAGAAAACATTTGTGTATCCACAAAGGAGTCAAGGTTTTTCTTTATAAAATTTTAAGTGACTCCAAACAAAAATAGTAACTTTGGAATAAACCGTTCAAAATCTAGCACCAAGATCATTTATTATAATTTGTCTCCAATTTATTATACCAAAAATTTCCCTTTATCAGACATAATTTATTAAGTTTCAAGTGTCAAAAGTAAACACTAACATTAGAAAATGAACTGCTAGATCAAGAACATAAAATAGCCAGACAAAGGTGCATATCTCACTGCTTTGATAATACCAACAGAAACTCCAGTAAGAGATTTTACTCTTACTGCATCATAAAAGAAGCCAAGTAAAAATACATTATGGTTTTTTTAAAAAAAGTGGACTACAGAATGTGTGTATTATCCTAAGTTGAACAAGCATTAGTTTGATTTTTCTTACTTCCTTTGTGGTGGGGGGGAGGGGAGCCACAAGATTTTTATGTGGTTCATAAACAACACTTTTCCATCTTTCCCCTTTATCCCAAATGAGAAATAAACAACTAAATTACATTCTAACTCACAAAGTAATTATATCTTTATGTTATCAGTCTTGAACTCTGATAATGGCTTACCCACCTGGAGGCTGTCAAAAAATAAATTAAAACTCTAGATGTGTTTTGAAAAGAGAAAGTAAAAATGACATTTAAAGATTACACAGAAAAATAACCCCTATTTTTCTTGTTTACAATACAAATCACTGTAATTAAAATTAATTATTAAGAGTAAAATTAAGGTTTACTCTACAGAATTTCTTTTGAGATTCATACAGTGGAGAAGTTGTATAGATCTTGGAGAAAACCTTAAGGGAAATATGCAGTGAACAGAAATTGCTAGTTTGGACACTAGTAGGAAAAAGTAGTCTCCCACAGAAAAGTATCTATTATTATAATTCTGGGCAAAGACCTTGTGGGTCTGACAGAGACCATCAAGTTTTCCTGGAAAATTATATATACAAAAGGAACATACTGATGTCAGCCACCAGCTTAACATTACACATACCAAAGAAACAGATATTTGTAATATATATTTTGTTAACAGAAGAAAAATAGCAATTATGCTTGAAAGGCTGAAGTTCTAAAATTTGTTGTTTTCCTTCATCTTATTGAAGAACTCTCTCAAAATTCCTCCAGCATGTTCAACAAGTTCTTAATTTTTATAATTTTACATGAAGTTTCAAAATATAAAAGAACAACCAAAATATAGTTCCTGATTTCTGCAACCTGATTCTTACATTTAGAAATCTATACTAATTGCAAGGACAAGAAACAACCTTTATATACAGGACATAGGGGTTGTAAAGGCAAAATATGTTTTTTAAATTGACCTCCTCTCCAGGTATTCTGTATCAGGAAGGGAGCAAATAGGAGGCTGAGTTAATGAGAGGCACATAAAACACACACACACACACACACACACACACACACACTCGTTTGCTTTTTTAAAGACATGATTATCATTATATAGCTCTGACAATGCCTTTCATTGTCAGAAAAGAGGGAATACAGAGCAGAAAAAGTAAAGTTTCACAAGCAACTCTATTAGCACTCCTACCCGACCATTATTTACTATCAACTCTGCTTTCTTTTGCTAACTCATTTTAATTGGAAGATGGCCTCATGTTCCACAAGGAAGTATTACATAGGTTAAGTATCCCTAATCTAAGACTCCAAAATCCAAAATCTGAAATTTTTGAGGCCAAATGATTCCATATGTAAAATATTCCATACCTTATCTTATGTGATGGGATGCAGTCAAAATGTAACTGCACTAAAAAACACTGTACAGAATTACCTTCCAGTTATGTGGTAAGGGGTGTGTGTGTGTGTATGTTTCATATATATATATATAAATTTTGTGTTTGAAGGTGGGTCTTATCCTCAAGATAATATATTATATATGTGCAAATATTCCAAAATCTGAAGAAATACAAAATCTGAAACACTTCTGCTCCCAAGCATTTTGGATCAGTAGTCTCAACCTGTATATAAAAAATTATGGTATAAATTTATCTTTTTAAGGAAGAATTGAAAATCACTGGAAATAGTAACTAATAAATAGAAAATATAAATAGGTAAATATAAAAAATTATTTTCCTGAAATTCTTCCAAGTACATGAGACAATACAAAGCAAATTATTTTATGGGATTTGTAATATATGTAGATGTAAGAAAGTCTATACCATACTACCTTTGTTATTCTTCTGGGCATACATTTAAAGCAAATGAAATCAGTACCTCAAAAAATATATTTATACTCCCACATTCATTTCAGCTTTATTCACAAAAGCTAAGACATGTAAATAACTTAAGTATCCATCAGTGGATGGATGGATAAATAATTTGTGGTATATGTATAAAAATGAAATCCATAAAAAAGAAATCCTGCATTTGTGACAACATAGATGAGCTCTGAGGTCATCATACTAATAAAATTAGACATAGAAAAACAAACTGCTTAATCTCACTTATATATACAATCTAAAAAAGTTGAAGTCATAGAAACAAAGTAGAATGACAATTACCAGGGGAAAGGAGAAATGGGGGAGATATTGGTCAAATGGTACAAACTTTCACTTAGAAGCTGAGTTAGTTCTGTGGATCTAATATACAGCATAGTGACTACAGTAAATAATAATACTGTACTGTATACTTGAGATTTTCTATGAAAATAGATCTTAAATAGTCTCACCACACACACACACACACACACACACAAATGGTAACTGAGTGAGGTGACAGATGTTAACAATTTGATTGTGGTAATCATTTAACTATATATATGTATCAAATCATCACATTATATATTTTAAATATACACAGATTGGTCAGTTATGCCTCACTAAAGATGAAAAAAGTTTTTAAAAAATTATATTGTAGGGGGCTGGGGTTGTGGTTCAGTGGGAGCATACTTTGCCAAGTATGCATCAGGCACTGGGTTTGACTCTCAGCACCACAAACAAATAAATAAAATAAAAGTCCATTAACAACTACAAAATATTTTTAAAAATTACATTGTAATGTGGTTAGCTCAGTGACTGCAACATAGGCACTAAATAATGTGCACAGATTTTTTTTTAGAAAAAAATCAGTGTATTAAGTCATATAAATAGACTAAAGGAGAAAAAACACATGATCCCTTTAATAAATATGAAAAAAATTATTTGACAAAATTCAACACCATTCATGATAAAGGAAAGGGAAAATAATCTTATAGAAAACTGGGAATAAATAAAGGATAACTTTCTTAAAATCTGGTAAAATTTTTTAAAAGTCTATAACTGACAATTAATAATAAAATATTGAATGCTTTCCCCCAATATGGGGATAAGGATTCACAACAAGAACAAAGAATCCAACTCTTACTACCACTATTCAACATTGTACTAGAAGGTCCTAGCTAACCTGATAGGGCAAGAAAAAGAAATAAAAGAATTACATATTGGAAAGAAAGAGATACAACTATTTTTGTTTATAGGCAAAATGATTGTTTATATAGAAAATGAATCTATATTCTAGAAAGCCACTTAATGGGTGAATTTAGTTAGCAAGGTCACAAGGTACAAGGTCCATGTATTAAAAATCAGTTGTATTTTCATATACTAGCAGCAGATGATTAGAAAAACAAACATATTTAAATTCTATTTATAATAATATCAAAAACAAATTTAACAAAAGGTGTGCTAGATCTCTGCACTAAAAGTTATAAAACAATGTTGAGAAAAACTAAAGAATATATAAATAAATGGACAGTTATACCATTTTCATGAATGGGAAGACTCAATGTTAATGAGGATCAGTTCTCTCCAAATTGATCTACAGATTCAGTGATTTAGTACAATCATAATCAAAATTGGATTTTTTTTTGGTAGAAACTGACTGTAAAATCATAGAATCTACAACATCCAAATAAAAAGTTTGAAAGACTTCAATTACCTGATTTAGAGACTTCCCATTTTAAAGCTACAGTAATCAAGGTATTGTAGCACCAGCCTAGGGCTCAACAAATAAATCAATGACTTAGGAATGAGAGATCAGGAATAGGTCCACACATATAGTCTTTTGATTTTAGACCAAGATGCTGAGAAAGGAAGTTTTTTTCAACAAATGGTGATGCAACATCTATCTATCTGTGTAGGAAAAACAAAAACAAAAACAAAAAAACCTTGACTCCTAACTCACATTAAACACAAAAATTAGAAATGTATCAAGGTAAAAGCAATAAATTTAAAGCTGCTATAAGAAAGCAGGAGAATATTTTCACCTGGTAGACAAAGATTTCTTAGGATGAATAAAAATAACTGGTAAATTAGACTTCATTAAAATTCAAATATTCTCATCAAGATATACCATTAAGAAAATTAAGCCTCTTAGGAGACTGAGGCAGGAGGAAAGCAGGTTCAAAGACAGCCTCAGCAACTTAGTGAGACCCTGTCTCAAAAAAATAAAATAAAAAGGGCTTGGTTTTTGGCTTAGTGGTTAAGCACCCCTGGGTTCAGTCCCTTGTACAGAAGGGAAGAGAAGGGAAGGGAAAGAGGAAGAGAAAGGAAGGAAGGGAGGAAGGGAGGGAAGAAGGAAAGAAAGCAGGAAAAAAGGAAGGAGGGAAAGAAGGAAAATCTGGTCACAGTGGTGCAGGTCTGTAATCCCCAAAACTTGGGGATACTGATACAGGAGGATTGTAAATTCAAGACCAGCCTGGGTAACTTAGGAAGACTCTGTGTCAAAAATGAAAAGGGCTGGAGATGTAGCACCCCTGGGTTCAAACCCCAATACCAAAACTAAATAAATGAAGTTTAAAAAGAGAGAGAAAATGAACAGGCAAGTCACAAACTAAGAGAAAATATTAACAAAACAGTAGTTGTACTTGGCATTTATAAAGAACTACTACAACTCAATAATAAGGCAAATAAGCAAAGAGATATGAATAAAAACGTCACAGAGGAAGATACACTAATGACTAATAGTGTCTGCAAAAGTGCTGATCATCAAAAGTCATTAGGGATATGAAATTAATACCAGAGATATTAATACCACTATATGTACCTCAGAATGGGTACAATTTAAAATACTGACAATAATAAATGTTGGTGAGGATATGGAGCAACTAGACTTCTCATGCACTTTTTTTTTTGGTCAGAGGTACCGGGGATTGAACTCAGGGGTACTTGACCACTGAGCCACATCCCCAGCCCTATTTGTATTTTATTTAGAGACAGGGTCCCACTGAGTTGCTTAGTGCCTTGCCGTTGCAGAGGCTGGTTTTGAACTCGTGATCCTCTAGTCTCAGCCTCCCAAACTGCTGGGATTACAGGTATGCGCCACCATGCCCAGCCCATGCATTTTCATAAGACTGTAAAATGGAATTTTGGAAAATGTTCAAGTTATTTATCAAATCACAAAATTAAACATATACAGAACTATTCAACCCATCCATTCCATTCCTAAGTATTTACCTAAGTAGAAGGATATCTCTCTCTCCATAAAATGACTACTGTGAGAATGTTCACTGAAGCTTTATTGACAGCTGCCAAAAGTTAAAAACAGCCCAACTGTCCATCCACAGGAGAATGGATCAACAAACTGTATTTTAGTGGTCTGCTTTCACTTCTACCCACTCTGGTACATTATAAAATACCAGCTAGGTTGTTTCTCTTTTTAAAGAAAAAAAATTATTTTTTAGTTTTTGGTGGACACATCTTTATTTTATTTTTATGTGGTGCTGAGGATGGACCCCAGTGCCTCATGCATGCTAATGAGCCCCAGCTCCAACCCCTAGGTGGCCCCTTTTAAGTGTATATTAGATTAGTCCTATACTAACAGCCTGTTGTAACTCCTGTAATGAACTTCTATAATGAACTCCTGACTCTTACCAAGTCTACAATGTTCTAAGGTCTAGTCTTTCTTACTTCATCTCTTTCCTCTGTCCCACAAGTCCTTCCTCTACACCTCAAAAATGATAAACTCATTCCATTTTTGAAGCTTTCACTTGCTGTTCCTCTAGGTGGGTGTTCTGTATCCAGAATATTACAAGAGTCTTTTCCATTACTGTGGCCTTAGCTAAAACAACCCTTCCCCAAACTCTCCCTGATTGTCCAAGTGAAGTAGCTTTCTTTTCCCCAAGTAATCTCTATCCCATTATGGTTTTTTACTTATTTATTGCACTTATCCTGATCTGAAACTACCTTTTGTTATTTACATACTTATTATCTTTCTTCCTACCACTCAGAAAAGGTATGGTATCTGGCACAGAGACTGTGTCTTGTTAACCAACATACATACTAGTACCTAAAAAAATTCCTGACACATGGCAGGCACTCATAAACACATGTTGTCTAATTAGTTAATAGCATACTCAGGGTTGTCTTCCAATGTTAACACAATATGGGGCCCAGCTATGTAATTTATCTTTCTTTTAAGACTTAATGTAGATATTTGAAGAACTTAAAGAATTTGTATTATGTTACTTAATACCAAGTTCAAGTAATTCTCTTTGAGTGGACAAGGTCATGCTAGGTTTGCCTGTATTTGACTTACATATCAGGATTATGTCAGGCTCATGAGCTAAACTGTAGACTTTAATAAAGCATGAAAAATAAGCTAGTTTAAGAAGCAGGCAAAATTTATCAACTAGCATCTCAGAACATACCTATGGTGATGTTACCTGTCTCACTTTGTATTATTATATTACCTAAAAGAGAAAAAGAAAAAAAAAATTTATTAGGGACAATCTAGAAAAAAATTATGTTATATGGAATCCTAAAACAATGAAAAATCTACAATGCTATTTGATAACACTGTTATTTTTGTTGGCAATTTTCCTTAATATTGCAGATCCAGATTTAGTTATAGTTCTGAAATATCTAGCTTTAAGCATCTATGCAAATCTTTTGCCCCCACTCTCAACCCTCAAGTTTTTATAGAATAACTATAAAACAAACCACCACACTTCCTGACAACATGGAGAAAAATTATATTTCTAAAGCCTATAAATAAAAGATTACTCAAATGTGTTCACTACAAATTTTCATTCTAAACAAGTAACACTAAAATATCATATGGAAATAATAATTTTATTTATCAGGCCAGTTGCCACATCTGTTTGTTAGATTAAAGTAGTTTTGAGGCCAAGACTTGAAGTGGTTTGGGATAGGAATAATGAATACATGGAGGCATAACTAACAAAAAAAGCTTCAAAGCCTTCTTTCTTTCAATGAAAATACATTTTCCAGGATAAGTATAGGATACCACAACCATTCCTAGCCACTTTCCTCTAATACCAAAAATAGCAGGATTTTTCTTCATATGTGTGTACGTATAAGTACTTCTGGAGTCAGAAGCTCAATTCCCTTAAGATGTAAGCAATAATATTACCTCTTCTAATATAATTCTAAAACTACATAAAAAAATAATCTTGTCTCAGAATTAATTTAAAGTATTTCATTGCTTATGTTTTGTTAATACTAACACTTGTTGATATATGGGGGAAAAACCAAAAAGGGCACTTGTTTCATGTACCTGACTGCAAAAATCTTTCCAGATGTCCAACATTCTATCATACTTCATGTGAGTATATGAACAGGGCTACCTTTGTTTAGGAATAAAAACATGATTTGTATGCATAAGTTCATAAAATATTTAAGACTCAGTAAGTTATAAGGCTGTGAAGATCTTGTTAAATGTGTTAAGTAAATATTACTTCATTGGTGTGTATACTCTCTTCCAATATTCAAACCTAATAAATATAGATTCATCATCACAGCAAAAGTGGGCAAAGATCATACTTTTAAGATGATTTCTAATCCCTGCCTCTGATATTCATGCTCTTGTATAATCACCAAGATTATACATGTAGGCTGGAACTTACTGATTTGCTTTTTAAAAAAGAGAATAGGGAAAAAGTGATGGGATGTCACTTCCAAGTTTAGGTAACAAGAAGATTCTGGCTTCTATTTTTCTAGTCCTCTCTCGATCTTATTGAAGCCAGGTATCATGTTGTCTCTGCCCTATGGAAGAAGTCCACTTGGCAAGGAAATCAAAGGGTCCCCTAACCAATAGGATCTGAACTGAATCCTGCCAATAACCACATGAACAATCATGGAAGCAGATTCTCCCCTGGTTGAACATTCAAATGAGCTCAGAGCCCTAGCTGATGACTTGATTACAAACTTGTGAGAGATCTTGAGGTAAAGGACTCAGCTAAGTCCCATCAAAATTCCTGACCCACCCAATAAGACATGTTTGTTGCTTTCAATAGCTATATTTTGGGGTTATTTGCTACAGAAGACTAAGTAACTAGCACAAATGTTGATGCCTGAAATAGGGTCCTGTCATAATAAACCTAAGCTTGGCAGTAGGCAGAGGTTAAAAGAGCAATGTAGAGAAATACTAACTTGCCCTGAGCAAGTTTAGTAGAAATCTAGTATGCTTCCCTTGAGGGTTCAAAAGGAGTGAGAAAAATGGGTTTGAAAATGGAAGGAGTATTCTTGCTAAGCAGTGTAGAAACTTAGCAACACTTGTCATCTTTGGTAATGTGTAAAGTACAGAATGTGCCTAATTAACTGAATGCTCTAGCTAAGAATATTTCTAAGCAAAGTCAAGTGTTGGAAGTGCTGTCTATTTATTTTTCCTTGCTGCATACAGTAAAATGCAAGAGAGAAACTAAAACTAAAGGAAGGACTGTTAAACCAAAAAGGACCTGGACTTCAAAACAATTTAGCCTCTCAAGATGGCAATAGATACTAAAGTTAATAATGACTTGAAGTTGGAAGTTGGAATGGCTTCCAAACAAAATGTGAATTCAGGGTACTGCTAGAACATGGCCTAAAAAGGAAGTGAAGGGTGATTGCAAAATTTTTTGCTAAGACCCCAGAAAGATCAATGAGGGTATCTCATACCCCTGATATTTAAAATTTTAACTACTAATGAAGAACTATGATGTAGTTTTATAGTCACTTATCTAGTAAGTCCACTCAACCATTCATGAGGAAATGGAGCTTTATTGTCCTAAACTAGTCATCAATGAATGCAGTAAGAATGTACTATTTTTTTAATGGAAATATGGTCTTTCTCAAAAAGCCAATCATTAGGAGTTTTGATGATAGTAATAGGGTCTTAAGAAAATGATTCTTAGAACTAGAAAACAAAAGTTTATAAAGAATGAAGACTGGTTCATATCATAGTGGAATCTATAGAGTTTCACACAATCTCTCTCTTGAATTCAGTTCTACTATGCAGTAAAAACACAGTAGAACAAAAAAAAAAAAAATAAGGAATGGGCTAGGGTTGTCACTTAGTGGTAGAGTGCTTGCTTAGCACATGTGACGCATTGGGTTTGATCCTCAATACCATATAAAGTATAAACAAACAAGATAAAGTTATTATGTCCATTTACAACTAAAAATATATAAAAAGAAATAAGAAATATTTGTAAATACAGTTAAAAAAGAATATTCCAAAATATGTCGTGAATACTAAATAAAGCAGTAAATAAATAAATAAATATATTTGCCAATCATACCAAATATTTAGAAAGTCTTTACCCTAAATAAATATTCCAAAGTCATCAGAATACACAAAATGAACTCTTGTCTCAAATATTTTGTGATATGAGAATATTTAGAAGTATATAAATAAAAAAATGGTATTATTGGCAAAATTTCCTATATTTTAGTTGCACCCATTTCACCTCCAATCACAGGAAATAATAAATCACCTGAGAGAAGTAAAACCTTCTTTTTTTTTTAATTAATTTTTATTGTAGTTTGTTCAAAACATTACATAGTTCTTGATATATCATATTTCACACTTTGATTCAAGTGGGATATGAGCTCCCATTTTTACCCCATATACAGATTGCAGAATCACATCAGTTGCACAACCACTGATTTACATATTGCCATTCTGGTGACTGTTGTATTCTGCTGCCTTTCCTATCCTCTACTATCCCCCCTCCCCCCAAAACCTTCTTTCCAATAAAGAAGATACTACATTATCTGTAATAGCTATGCATGCTTACACTACTCTCAAGTTATACAACTTTTCCACAAATCCTAGTATTTGAGAAAATATGTATTTTTTTTCTTACCTTGCAACCCTTAATTCTAGCATGATAGTGGTGGGGGGCGATAAGGAACAATTAATTTAAAAATAATGACAATGGTGTATTTTTTTTATTAAAAAAATATGATCATGGTTAAAGCAGCACATATGCTCTTAACAATCCAAACAGAACAATCAATATCTTTAAAGGTTAAAATCTTTGGGGGGTTGGGAGGAGAGGGAGTGGGGAGACTTAAGGAAGCCTTACTATATGCAAGCCACAATGCTAAATGCCAACAATGTGAGGACAAATAAAACATGATCCTTGATCTTGAGGAATTTATAATTAGGCAAAAATTTATAGGTCAATAAAAACCCAGAGATAAGGTGAGGATGCTTCAGCTGGAGTTACTAAAAGATTACTTAATGAGATTTTTTAAAAAGCTTGGAAAGCATTTTGGGCAGAATATAAAAACAGCATGACCATGATCACTATGCTATCAAGTATAAAACAGCTTAAGAATGGTACAAGAAAAAGTGAGGCTAATTCTGGAAAGTAGGGCATAGGGTCAGAAAAGGGAAGTCAGCAATCACTGAAGACAGTAGGAAAGGGTTTGAGTAAGAGAATGACATGTTTAATGTGTATTTCTAGTGAACTACTGTAGCTACACTGAGGAGAATGGATTTGAAGAAGGTAAGATTGGAGGCAAAATTACTGCTAGATTCAAAGCAAGAGACTAGAAGAATGTGAGACAGAATTCTGAGTAGAAATCAGAAGAAAAAGCATGGGAGAGATTGAAGAAATATTTAGGTGAGTCATAAAACCTGCCTAAAAATTAGTGATTGATTAGATACAGGAGGTGAAAGAGAGGAATTTAGGATGACACAAATTTATAGCATGGGGATTTACGTGCATGGTGATATCAAAACCCGCATATGGAAATAAAGAAGGAGGACACTTTATGGATGAGGTTGTGAGGCAGGAAAAGGAGGAAAAGAGAAATTGAGAATGTTGAGTTTGAGATGCCTGTGAAGATCCAAAGGGCTATGCCCATCAGACAGATGGCTATTTAAGTTGAAAGGGCTAGAAATAAAGATTTGAATCATCAATATGCCACACACAGTTAAGACTCAAAAATGCATCTGATGCCAAATGTTAAGAAAAAACAACGGACACGTATGAAATCCTAGAGAATACCACATCAAAAAGATAGAAAGAAAAGGAATGTGTAGACATTTGCAAAAGAGCAATTTACCTATAAGGTAAGACAGACGTGCCTATGCCCATTAAATTTTGTATGCTTCTCTCCTTCCTTCCTTTGAATTCAGCTACATTACATATCTCACTCAGCCTCTGCGGTAGATAAAGCCATTTGAAAACATTCTTTCTAAAGGCATATGGGCAGAAGAAATGTATGCACTTGTAGGCCTGGTTCCTGAAACTTCCTGCATGATTCTACTATGCACTCTCTTCATGGAAGCTTTGGCAGCCACAAACTAAAGATGGCAACATCACCTGTAGGGAAGGACCTAGGTCTCTGAGTGTCTCAAAGGGGCTGAGCTGAGGACAAATATTGATGGCAGATCAACATCCAACTGTGCTGAGAGATTAGAGGGAGCCCAGTAATGAGGAAAATGCTGACAATAAATACATTTTATGCTTTCCTCCTCTCATGGAAGCCTTAGAAGTCATACAATTAAGATAATAGGATTTTTTTTTTTTTTTTTTAATGAAAGGAGTCTAGTTCCTGAATGCCACCATGGAACTCAGATTGAACACTAAGGAGCAATCACATTTTCAAATGTTATAAGGTAATAATAAATGGTCCTAAATCTCAAGGAGATTACAACATAGAACACAGTGGAAGCAGTACCAGTGCTCCTATCTGTCTGCCTAGAGGAAACATCTCTGGAGGTAGGAAGCCCTTGAAGTGATGATGGAATTTTTAGTGCAATCAAAAAGTTCACCATGGCCATGTGCCCACATTTGTTTGAATACTATTTAAGAACATCTCCTTAGAAAGTCAAGAAGCTAGGATCTAATCTTTGCTAATTTACTAATTAATTTATAGCAAAGGGTAAATAATTAGACATTTCTAAGTTTGTTTTTCTCATATGTAAACAGCCAATTGTCCATTAAATGAGCAAGGCTGGCTGATAGCACTCATTACATGTTTGCTTTCAAACAACCACCCATCCACCTACTGGCACAAGGGCTCCAAAATCATCTACCAAATAAGATCTACCAAGATGATAGTTATTGCATCATATTTGTATAAAAATGGCTTTTGAAAAATCTATATGTTGGATTTTTTCAGCTCAACCTGGAAAAAATCAGTTTAAACTGTCCTTAGTAAAAGAAGCCAACAAAACTATATCCTGGGGGATGGGGTTGTGGCTCAGTGGTGGAGCGCTTGCCTAGCACATGTGAGGCACTGGGTTCAATCCTTAGCACCACATAAGAATAAATAAACAAAATAAAAATATTGTGACCATTTATGCTAAAAAATATTTTTAAAAAATAATAAATCCTGAACAGGCAGGTCTTTAAATGCATATATTCTCAGTTTTTCTGCTCATCAAAATGTTTAGAAGTGGCAATATATTCTGTAAAAACAAGTTTTAAGATTCCATGCCAGCTTATTTAAATATAGCCAAATTTTTTGCCTAATTTGTGTTCTTTAATCAGCAGCAATTAGAACAAAGAACTCACTGAAATATATATTCAGAGTTCCAGCTTGAGAAGATCCTTGGAAGACATCCCCCATCCTCAACCAAAACCCAAGAGCTGGAACTCAGGGATTTACTTTCACCAGCCATGCCTCTAAATCTTCTCACCTACCAAGACAAGGGACTAAAAACCTTGCATGCTCCTCTGTATGCATCCCATCCCTGAATTCCAAACTTAGTATTTTCATAGAATCCCTCGGATAAGAATGAAAAGTGAGATGACATGGAAGAGACAGCAATAAATTTAGACTTGTCTGAAGGATGATTTAAAAAATAATTGAGGCCTAGGGTATGACTAAGAAATGACTTGTATATACTGAAAAAATAAAAAAACAGTGAAGACCAAGGACTAGATGGGGAAAGCAAGGATGAACAACATGGAAGCTTTTCAAAGATTGCAACTGGATCACATTTTTCCTTCCCTTAATCCTGCTCTACACTAGTATTACAAAAGAGCTAAGAGAAACAGTTAAATGATTGCTTTTCATTGAGGCAGGGTGACAATGGATGGCAACTGGAGATAAGGTGGGAGGTAGTATCCCAATGGGGACAGTAGTAACTGAGAAAACAAAAAAGGACATTCGATCCTTCCACTAGACTCTGAATTCTTTGAGGACTCAGGTACCATCTCTTGCTCTATTTTCCATCCCTGGTGCTAGGAAATTCAGCACACAGTAGATGGTCAATAAATGTGCTGAATGAAGAAACAGATTTAACTATAGCAGAGGCTGTGATTGATTATGCAGAGCTCCTTCACACCTGAAGGCTTATTTTCCTAGCTGTTGGGAGTATTGTAGGCAGATATCCCTTGCTGTCAGTACTCTCTGGGAACTGCCTCAGCCAAAAAGAGCCATCTTGGCCCAAGATCATACCCCTTCCCGGGGCAGCTGGTATCTAATGACTGGGGATATAGAAGTCCAGTTCCCCTCATTCCAACTTCAGACAACTCTAAGGGACCACCCCAGCGTCAGAGCTCCCTCTTAGGGTTGTTGAAACTGTGTTACAGTCCAACTTCTCTCATGGAAATTGGAGTCCCTTCCTTTGCAGGTATTGGTTTCAAGAGCTCTCCCTAGTAAATGTGCTATACTCTAATTCCCATCTCAGAGTGCTTTCAAGGAACCCCAACCTGAAACAACAGTCCAAAAGAAGACCTAGATTTAAACCACAATATGGAAATGTATTTGACTTAATATTAAAGATCAGTAAATATTAAAAGGCTTTACAAAAGCCAAAGAATGATCTCTTATCCCTAAAAATGTTTACATATCAGCTATGTTGTGATCAACAGACCTAGAGTACTTTGAAGACTGCCTCAAAAAAGTATACCTGTTTTATTATCATGTACTCAGTGATAAACCACCCCAATTTCAGTTTTCATCCATCTTAAAGCAAGAAATCACATATCAGTACATTTAATGTAAACGTGGTATAAAGCAGTGCTGAGAATAGAACAGTTTTTCCTTTGGATGTTAAACATCTGACTTGATAAGGAATTGTTTTTCACTAAAAGCTACTCGGTATATTAGGTGCAGTGTTTTAATTATAATTAACAAATAAATGTAATGCTTATATAAGTTATTTTAAAAATATGAAGCTACAAATTGCCAGAACTACCTAATGTGCAACTGAATAAAAAGTAAATGAGTAAGTAAACAAAACTATTTGTTTTATCTGACTAAGGCTCCACTTGTGCTCAAGCTATTTTGGGCTCAAATAATATTTTAACCTTGCAAGAATGGTTGAGGCTTAGTCATCAAATTAGGCTCAAGGCTCAAGAATTATTCCAAGTATATAAATACTCTTCTTTTAGTTTTACTTTCTAAAACTGAAAATACTACTTATCTGTTTGCCTCACAACATGACTAGCCCTAACCATGGTTACCACCTAATAACTTATACTCATTAAAATCTGGGGAGTTTTCCAGAGTATATAGATACCAATATTCAGTTTTAATACAGAAGTGAAATTAGTAGACCATATATAGAAAAGGTTCAAGCCTACTCTAGATAGGGCAAAGGGTTGGAAGGAGAAGGGAGGGGGCATGGGGGTAGGAAGATGGTGGAATGACATGGACATCATTACCCTAAGTACATGTATGAAGACATAAATGGGTTGTGACTCTACTTTGTGTGCAACCAGAGATATGAAAAATTGTGCTCTATATGTGTAATATGAACTCTAATACATTCTATTGTCATATATAACAAATTAGAATAAAAAAAAAGGTTCAAGTCTAAACTTCCTGGAATACGGCCCAAAAGGCATTTAGCAGATGTGTATATATTGTACTTCTTTCTGAGATAAATGATTCTTTATTAAATTTTTTAGTCATAGATGAACACAATATCTTTATTTTTTTAATTTTTATGTTGTGCTAAGGATCGAACCCAGTGCCTCAAATATGCTACCCCTGAGCCATAACCCCAGCCCCAGATAAATGATTCTTAATTCTATCTGTATATATTTTGGAAAACATATCTGGATTTAAATCTTCTGCTCTGTGGAAATTTAAGGCAGGCTGAGTGACACTGAACACTATCATATCCTTTGCCATATTACTTCACCATTACATTCTATCATTTTCTTTCAATAATACAAATGTTGACTAAATAATAGTGTTTGTCTATAGAGATATGTTTTAGAAATTGAGAGAGGATACTCAAAGAAAACTGGAAATGGGGGGATGCTGAGAGGAATTGATATCAGTAAAAATGCCCATAAAGCATTTAACCAAAATCAGTATCTCTGGGTTCCTATAATTAGATTCTACCCAAATGTTTCATTAACTTTTAGCTTTCCAATTATAACTAAAAGGAATCACTCAAAACCCATCTTTATTTAATACTGCTTATATTTCACCTGCATACATATCTTTTGTTACTCATTTTCTGTTATAAGGTTATTCGTTAAAAATCAGAGTAGCTTCATATATAACAGCATAATCTTCAATTTCTTGTCAAAATAACATTAAGCTAGGTTATGAGTCATTATATTTTTAAGAGATGGCTAGTCTGCAATTAATTAGAAGGCCAGTTTCCTAACCTTCTTCAACTACAGACAGTCATCTCTTAAAATTTAAGCTATGCGTAAAGTCTAATATATGGTAGATTTTTGTCAGCTTACCATGAACACTTCCTAATGCAATATCCCCAGCAGCAGAAGACAGAAATGATGATTCTGTATAAAGATACTTGGCTTTCAGCAAACCATCTTCAGTAGATATATTAACAGAACTTCCCTGCAGTTTATCTATGGTCACAGTCTATTAAGAGAAAGACTCATCAGTTCATCATAAAACAAAAACTGGAAAAAACTAAAATGACACATATGAAATTAGTAGGCAACTACATAAGAAGTTACTACCTCCTTCACAATAACTTAATTCTTATTTTTAAAATCTAATTACAAGATTGAAACATGTACTCTATGTAGAATGTGGAATAGACCCACTATATATACCTCCACTTATATAGATCTTCTTTCATTTTTGTTTTAATTATGTTTTATATTTTCTATGTAAAGTTCTTCTTCTTTTGTTATACTTAGTCCTATTACAGTTTTAAAATGTTTTTGTTAGTGCATTATAGTCATACATAATATTGGGATTCATTTTGACAATAACACATGCATGGAATATAATTTTCTCCACTCAGTCTCCCAGTACCTCCTCTTTCCTTTTCTTCCACTCTCCCTCTGTTCCCCTTCCTCTATATCTTTGGGTCTTCCCTCTATTTATCATTTTTTAAAAATTGTGTTTTATAGCTACCCATAAAGGTGAAATTCACTGTAGTATATAGTATAATTTGGTCAATTTCATTCCACAGTTCCTTCATTTAAGTGTTACTATACAAGGTACATTTTAATATTTCATTTTATCTTAATTGACTTTTGTACCTGACCTTAATCCAACAACCTCAATAAACTCACTAATTCTAGTAATTTATCTGTATTAAGAAAAAAAACTTGGGCTGAGGTCATAGTTCAGTGTTACAGTGCTTGCCTAGTACATGTGAGGCACTGGGTTCAATTCTCAGCACCACATATAAATAAATAAAATAAAGGCCCATTGACAACTAAAACATATTTTTTTAAAAAAACTTCTAGATGTATAATTAGGTTATCTACAAGTAATAGCTTCATTTCCAATCCTTACATTAATACTTTTCCCCCTGCTTTTTCACTCTTTTTCTTGTCTTACCACCTGGCTTTGGTCTCTACTTCTACAGCTAAAAGATGTAAGCAGCCACCTTTATCTTATTCTTGTTCTCAGAGTAAAAGCTTATAGCATTTCAGCATTGAGCACATTTGTTATGGATGTCTCTTAGATACTTTTATCAAATCATAAACAGAGTCTGAATTTTGGCATATACTATAATCATATTTAAGCACGATTCTATAAAGTTATCACAATTTCTCTCCTTTAGTGTGTTAATGTAGTGAATACACTAATATTTCTACAACTTTTCCACTTTATATTTCCAGTGTACAACATGGGATAAATTATATATTTGTCCTTAAATTTCCCTATCAAAATTCAGTATGTGTTTGTGTCTCAAATATCGCTTACAACGTAAAATGAAGCTATCTAGTTAAGGATTCCAAATCATCTTTATGTATTTTAAACAAATGTAAGTGTTAATGTAAAACTGTTGACATAAAAACTGAATCACCAGGAAGGTTTCTCAGTTTTGTCCAGGGACAACTTCAAGCCATACACTGGGGTGTTAAAAGAAATAGCATCACTGTTTTCTATACATAGGCATTAGTGCCATCAATCCTAAATGAGTCCTTCAAAATTAAGACTTTAAAATGTTATCTAACAAAAATGGAGTTTTGAGAAATTTTACTGTAAATTGTGCTGTTCTAAATTTAATTGTTCTAGTTAGTATCTGATACAGTGCATTATATATGGCCCTCTTGGAAAATAAGAAGAAAAGTAAAAGTGCAAAAAGAGAAAGAAAAGTATATAGAGGTCTTACGGGAGATAAATTAGAATTACTTTCTCTTCTGGATTTGAAGTAAATAACTTTCTTTTCTAAAGGGCAGTTATTAAGTATACAATATAGACCTACTTGCTTCTTAACTACTACAGTTTCTTTTTATCTAATTATGGATTGAGAGGAATTTTTCTTTAAATCTAATTTCAATAAGTCTGTCAAAGATAGATAGATATTTTACCTACAACCAAATTTGTGAGAATACAAATGTTTTGACTTCCTTGGTCTTATAGTAAAGGTATAAAACTCCTGAAAAAATATTATCATTTAAAGGCTCTTCATGAAAGGTACTTTATGCTCAAATTCTCTATTTGAAAAATTGCTTTATGAGTAAAATTCTCCAATTATTTCCATAAAGCAGGCAAAAAGTCTGGCTTTTTATAGATAGTGAGGCCATTTTAGAAAATACCAAAAGATAAATATTGAAAAGAAATTTGAAACTTAATTAAATTTGAAAAGGAACACATATGATTTCTACTTTCTCAACAACCAAATAAAGCTTTCCAGACTCCTTGAAAGTATCTTGAAAATGCCAAAGATTTATATTGTTCAGTAGACACTAAATATTATACTTTCTATGAAGCTAGAAAAAATATTCTGCCCTATGAAAGCAAGTGAAACCATAACAACTCCCCTTACAATATTAACAAATCATTCCACAAAATTGCAAAGAAATTCAAAATTCCCAGAGGGCCATATATATAATGCACTATATCAGATACTAACTAGAACAATTAAATTTAGGACAACACAATTTACAGTAAAATACTGAGGCTCTGACTTACAGTCATAAAATGTTATTGGAAAGAAGTGTCACAAATAGGTTCTCTACATTGTTGAGTTTGCTTTTTAATGAAAATACCTATTTAAAAACAGAATCAACAGCAGATCCAAAAACCAATGCCTTCCTGACAAAGGTATTGTTATAAATTAATTTTCTTTTCTATATAAGAAGGAAATTTTTTCCTAAGTTTAGATAGTATACATATATACTATATAGTTATTACAAATAAATTATAAGGAAGTACTGTGGCTTTGTAGCTCAGACTAAGAAAGAAAGGAAACTGACAACTATGTCACCAACTCACCCAATAGTCAGGTGAAATTGATTTTTATATTCTCGGTTGTTATAAAACTAAATTTAGGACACTAAAATAAATGATATAATTTTAACATGGCAATGTAATGATGCTACTGTTTATAAAGCTCATTTAACTTTCACAATCTTATTGAGTATGAAAAGCAAATACTACCATCCCTGTTTTCTGAATAATAAAACGGAGGCTCAGAGAAATAAAGTGATAGATCTAGGACTGGTCAAGTAATTGTTCTTGTAATTCCTTCATCTTTATCACTAACATGGCAAGCATTATGTTAGAGTTAGCTATGTGTTAGACATTAAGTACTCTACCTGGATTAACTCAATCATCATAACAACCCACTGAATTAAATCCATTAGATTACAGTGGAGGGGGTAGAGAGAGAAGAGGGTAGGGGAGGGGGGAGGGGGGATAGTAGAGGATAGGAAAGGCAGCAGAATACAACAGACATCAGAATGGCAATATGTAAATCAATGGTTGTGCAACTGATGTGATTCTGCAATCTGTATATAGGGTAAAAATGGGAGTTCATATCCCACTTGAATCAAAGTGTGAAATATGATATATCAAGAACTATGTAATGTTTTGAACAACCTACAATAAAAAAAAATAAATAAATCCATTAGAAATTTGTCTAAGGATACAGAGGCTGGACCAGGATTCAAATATTTGGTTCTCAATTTTGTGCTCTTAACCAATTCCCTATGCTGCCTCTCAAATTTCCAAGACACATATGTATGAAAGTTGTATATTAAAAGTTAATGAATTTCTTATTTACTTTATATGTTCTTTTTAAAAAACTGCAGGCTTAGGAATATGCTTTATAAATTAACACTATATATAATAAAAATAGAAGAAAATCTAGACTGAATCTTTGGGTCTACAAAAGTCAATCAGGCAGGAAGCAAAATAGTGTAATAAGAAGTAGGAATAAATAAATATTCAATAAACCATGAAAGTTGGAGCAAATAACTAACTAATGAATAGCCAAATTATTCAAAACAGCAAATAAATGAGAGCTGATTTAAACATTGATACTTTTATTTGAATATAAATGTACTATTCTGGTAGCTTAAATATCATTTCAAGTAACATTAGCCATCAATTAAAGGAATGAACTTGAAGGAGCTGCAAAGTTGTCCAGTTTCCCTCTTTCATATCTAAACCACAGAAATCTGACTAAATGCCATCCAAAAAGGGCTTCATCAAGGGCCACAACGTCTTTCAGAACTTTCCTAGTTTAATTTAAAAGGCAGTTGGGTACACTCAAATATTTGGATTTAAACAGGCTCCCACAAGTCATAAGAGAAAGGTGATTGAAAATAACAACAGAAAGAGTCCCATACTCCACTTTGTTTAATTACACCAGCAACACTCACCCTACAAGATATGCTCACAATTGCTCCCCTCCAACTATGGAAGAATAAAGCTGGCTACGAAATTTAGCAAATTTATAACAAAAAATCATTGCAAATTGTAAAAGTCAGAAACAAGAGGAGACCAAGGTTTTTTTGTTGTTGTTTTTTAAATTTCATCATTAGACCAAGGTTTTATTTATTTATTTTTAAATGTTTTATTCTAATTTGTTATATGTGACAGTAGAATGCATTACAATTCCTATTACACATCTATAGCACAAATTTTCATATCTCTGGTTGTATACAAAGTATATTCACACCATTCGTGTCTTCATACATGTACTTTGGGTAATGATGTCCATCTCATTCCACAATCTTTTTTATACCCCTTGCCCACTCCCTTCCTCTCCTACCCCTTTGTTCTATCTAGAGTTCCTCTAATATTCCCGTGCTCCCCCTCCCAACCCCACTATGAATCAGCCTCCTTATCTCAGAGAAAACATTCAGCTATTTATTTATTTTTATGTGATGCTGAGGATCAAACCCAGTGCCTCACATGTGCTAAGCAAGCTCCACCACTAAGCCACAACCCCAGCCCAAGACCAAGGGTTTTCATAAAAATTTAAAACATTGTTAGTCATATTTTTAAAAGGTGACAACTTATACTTCCAAAATTAGACCTGAGCTCTTAATACTAAATCACAGGAAACAATAAGAAAATTAATTTAAAATACAATCTTCCTACAAAAAAAAAAAAAAAGCTATTGGAAGGCAGTAAAGCTATCTAATGATGCCACCTTGTGGAAAATAATGAATAAAATTGAGTTTTAAACCTTGTCCTTCAGTTTGTCTAATGGCAAAGTAAACAGGTCTTGGAAAGTACCACACACAAGTAAACAAGAAAAACCCAATCCAGATACTAATAGTATGAAATATTTTAATCAATGATCATCAATTAAAAATCTCTTCAGAATTAAATTGTAAGTATTTAAGTTTTTACTGATTACAAATAACTGGCAAAAGTATTAAATCACAAACTAAATTTTAAATTGCATAATATTTAATCACCTCAATTCCAAACTTGAATTTGAAACAAAAATGTATTAAAAACGAAATAACACAGCACAAATCCTATAGAAGCTACCCATTTTGTGAGCTAACTGGAAGCAATATTGCAATTGTGAAAAAAAGAAAATTTCAATCTTACACTTTTATCTGATGCATGAATATCTATATTTCCATAAACTGTTCCCAGAGAGATCACTCTGCCTCCTTTTGTTTTAACATGTAGTTTTTGACCCTGAAAGATAAATATAAAAATACATATACAGAAAAAGAATAAGTTTGACTATACTAATGAAACATTTCTTTTATATTAATAATAAAGAAGCAAAAGAATCAAGAAATGAAATAGAAATTCATTATTTTGAATCATAATATCAACTGGAAGAAAATGTTAGCTGCTGTTAAAGAGATTAAACACCTGTACTCATAGGGAAAAAGAAGAGATGTGAATATTCCAGTAGCCTCACTGAAGAACGGTTTCGGAGTTAAGATCACTGTGATGAGCAAGCAAAACACCACTGAGGATGAGGATGACCACATTAATCATTGTTAATATTCATCATTATTATTAATAGTTATCACTTACTTGGCAGTTTTCCAGTACTACAGACAACTTTACTTATTTTATATGTATTTTATCATTTGATCCTCACAATAAGAGAGATAGGTATTTTTCCCATTCTATAGGGGAAGAAAATCAAAACTCAGAAAGCATGAGACAAGAATGGTGGTGCACACATCCCAGCTACTGGGGAGACTGAGGCAGAAGGATTGCAAGTTTAAAACCAGCCTGGGCAACTCAGCTAGTCCCTGTCCCAAAATAAGGGCTGGGGGTATAGCTCAGGAGGAGAGCACTTTCCTAGCATGTGCAAGGCTCTGCATGTGAAAGGCTCTGCGTTTGATCTCCAGTGCTGGGAAACAAACAAACAAAAACTTTATCAGGGTGACAAAATCTAAATTAAATTAGAATCCAGCTCTGTATGATTCCAAGGCCCATACTCTGGAGAAGGGCAGATTACACCTAGGGTAACAGGCTATTGTTACCTTACAGCATAACACACAGCAGAAACTGAAACTGAGTGAAAAATGTCTCCAAGCACAAATAAAACAGTCACAAGCCAGTTTTCAATCTCTCCCTCTCTCTCTCATGCACACGCACACACAAATTGTGTGTACTTTGATTCACACTTGGCAACTGTGGCAAATACTACCAGCAGTGTTGCTGGACCTATGATAAGACCATTTTTTAGCTCCCCTTTCCTCTTAGGTGTTGCTAAATTTTTGCCAACAGAATGTAAGCAGAAAAGCTATGTGTCATTTCTAGGCCGGTGTTTTTAGAAGAATAGGTATGCCTTCTCTGTCCTCATCCCCTTCCAACAGATGAGTGCAGTTTACAAGCCTCAGAGAGAGATGACGGAACCAGAAGATAACAGAAATCACTGAATGGAAGAGAGCCCCCGCCAACACACCTGGGCACAAGTGAGAAACTACAATTGTACCTGAGCTAATAGATGTTCAATCTATTTTTTAGAGTAATTTACTTTTCCTGAACTACTACATGCCTTCAGTTCTGCTACAATTATAAAGAGAGAAAAAATAGGTAAATAGCAGAAGCTGTCAAGGCTGAAAAAAATAACAAAAACAAAATCACCATTATGATCAGCCACTGCAGAAAAATGTCTAAATGGTAAGGACACAAAATTTCAAAACAGCCATGGAGCTTCTGGGGGGAAATAGTTCAACTTCAGGTAAAAGAGCCTAGAAATCAATTTTTAAAATATTGAGTGAAAAGAGCAGAATAAATCATTCTCAAAAGGATTTGTATCATAGATAATATGGTTAACTTCATGCCCAAAGAGACATGAGTCTAAAATCGAATTAAATTTAATATATGCTTCATCAGGCAAAATGGATTTTCAAAAAGAAAACTACTGTTGTGCTTCCATGGATTTAAAGAGTTTGTGAAATTTATGAAATCATAAGAAAAATTTCATATACATGTGTATTTTTTTCTAAGAGGACAATCATGAGATTTTCTAAGAGGTCAAAAGGGCTCAAAAATTTAAAGCTCATCTAATTACCCCAAAATGTGAAAAATTTTAAAGATAAATAAAACCAGGTAGTGAAAATAGACAAATAGATATTTAAATCAGAAATTATTTAGAAAACAAAATTATTACACTCCTTTTTAAGCAAATGTGTGGTATTCCTTAGATTACTCTAAGGATGTTGAATAAATATGGTATTGCCATATGTTTTTTTGACAGGGTAGAAAAAGCATAAGGTTAAAGACCAGGAAGATTCAAGATCAAATTTTTTATCTGTGTAAACTCAAGTGAGTTCCTTGGTCTTTTAATGCCTCCTAGTTTCTTGAGAAAATAGAGATGCTTCAAGGATCAAACAGAGGTTTAGTTGGTACATGATAAGGACTCATTAGCAGTAATTATTATTGCTATAAATTTTATTACACAGAACTCTACATAAGACCTTAAACTGGGGCTTGGGATATAATTCAGTTGGTAGAGTGCTTGCCTCACATGCGCAAGGCCCTGGGTTCAATCCCCAGCACCACACATACACAAAAAAGAACTTAAAATAAATGAAAGAAATTTATATTAACAGGTGGCCACTAATTAAGATAATAATATTGTACCATATTAAAACTTAAACTAGATATTTTACCAAAGTGTTCTGCTTTGTGAATTAAGTCAGTTAAATCTTAAGATCTCAAGAATAATTCCCTTAACCTTTAGTACACCAGAGCATCCAAAGGCCCAGTTTTAGTTTTAGAGTTTCTTTTTTCAGTCATTTTATTTACAAGAATTGATAATTCATTATTTTTATTCTTTCTTAGAAGTCTTTCAAAAAAAAAACAGAAAATTTACTTATTTTTTTTAAAAATAGAATTAAACTCACTCTATCTTGAAATTACTGTAATAATCCACTGAACTCTATAAATCTAAAATATGTTTAGGATAATGTTTTCCAACTGGGAACACATGGAGATGTTTTCTTTATCATAACCAAAGAGCATTCTTCTGACATTTAGAAGGTAGAGACCAGAGGTGGTGCTAAACAACCTACCCTGCGCAGGGCATACCCCCACAAAGAAAAAAATAATATTTGACACAAAATGTCCCTAGTGACAAGGTGGAGAAACCAATTTTTTTTTAATACACAAAATGGCAAAAGAAAAGCTGAGAAAGATCTTTCAAACTTACTAGGTGAAAAAAATGATGACAGCAAAAATAAAGATAGCATTCTAGATTCTAATTTCCATCATGAAATTGGAAATCCCAAACTCTGAGTCTTCAGAGTACAATATTCTACCTTAGTTCTCCAAAACTTAAGTATCAATGAGTGAACAATACATTTCTAAGGACAAAAGATTTCATTGTGCAATCTTTTTATATCAAGATATTCTTAATCCTGTATTTTATTTTTTGGTATCAGGGATTGAACCCAGGGGTGCTTAACCACTGAGCCATATCTCCAGCCCTTTTTAAAAATTTTATTTAGAGATAGGGTCTCGTTGAGTTGCTTAGGGCCTCACTAAGTTGCTATGGCTGGCTTTGAATTTGCGATCCTCTTGCCTCAGCCTCATGTGCTGCTGGGACAATAGGCATGCACCACAATACCTGGCAGATATTCTTAATTCTTTATGTTTGTATAAGAAAATTTATTTAAAATAGTTCGTATGCACATAAAGATGGATAAAAAACTGATGTAAAAATAAAAATTCATCAAATTAATCATCCTAAAAATTTTTTAGATCTAAAAAGAAAAAAGTTTTATAATTGTAAAGCAAAGATGACTGAGTTCACTTCAATAAAATTACCTTCAATCAAAGTTTGCAAAGGTATTGCATTTTGATGATGCAAGTGCTAGAATATAACATTACTAGGAATAATGACAAGCTACATATCAGATTTATTGCAAATCATTTACAGTTAAGATTGATCTAATTTTAAGAAAATAAAATATAAAAATGTTAATTATAAAACAAGATGAATCATCTGTTTTGCATACATAGTTATTAGTCTCTAAGTAAAACAGCTACCTGGTACATTAAAAACATGATTAAAGTAACCTAATATTTCAAGCACATTTCTAGTGCATAAAAAGGCTATTCCTTACTTTTTAATAAACAGAAGAAAACAACTGTGAAGACTAATTTTCTTAACTTCCCAAATATCTCAGAATACTAATAATATATACTCTTGAGTTTTACTGTATGCTTTGAAATGAGATCTCAAAGAAATATGAGGTAAAACCTTCAAAGCTGCTTCAACATCTATACTTTCAAAAGAGAATAGCTGTCAAGGCATAATGTTTGCAAAGAATTTCTGACTGATGAATAAATTATAATATACTGAAAAAAAGAATCATCTCTTTTGTTTGATACTAGAGTTCATAGTTAAAGGTTTGTTTGTTTTTTAACTGAAAACAGAACTAGGAAAATGCTTATACCTTAACAGACTGTAAGATGCTGGTTCCCTGTTCAGTTTCAATTTTGCAATTATCACACTGAATATTTTGGACTTTTACACAGCCAGACCCTGATGACTTGATATTCAAATCTAGAAGTAAAAAAAGAAGAAGAAGAAGAAGAAAACAAGTTAGTCTTAGTGGTTCCAAAGTATTTTAGTACTCCCTAGAAATTCAGCGTCTCAATTATGTCCAGAATATTACCAAATCCTGGGACAGAATCTTTGTTAACAGTCTCTCTCTAAAGGTGGTAACAGGATCAAATGCAATGACCTTTCTGCCAGTATTTAGAAATAATTTCTTCTGTTGGCCTCTATCATCTAAAAAGAGGAAGTAACACAGATGGGAATTAAAGGAGGCAAGTGACTGCAGTTCTTTTAGTTACTCATGTTTCATATAGAAGATCTTAGCCCTGAGAAACACCCCCAATATACATACGAATGAATAATACAGTGAGTTAATGAGTCAATATCATAAGTCAAGTCAGTCAGCCTAGTCTCTCTTATATTCAGGAAGATTTAAAGATTCTTCTCTAGTTGTCTCCCCCAAATTAAAACCATATTACAGGAGCAGATTTAGGTTTCAAATCCTAACTCGAACCTTTCAAACCTTAAAAAACTGAGAATATTGCCATGAAGGTACATCACAAAGTACTTGAAATAATTTTTTAAAATGAGAATCACTTTGAAAAATTTAATCAAACAGTATTAAAACTATAAGATTGTGGATAAATAAGAGTGTTATGTGAAGAAAGTTCAGAAAATAAGGAATCACAGGTGCCACTTTTGTCAATTTAAGGCATAACCTTAGGTATCTCTGTATAAAAATAAAATAAGAACACTGATGTTTAATACTTAATTTACATAAATATTGATGATTTTCCTCAACATAAACTATAACAGTAAACACTATGTTCCTCCAAACACAAACTATTGGGGGCTAATGCCACAATTTCAATAGTTACAGCACAAAAACAGTTTCAGAGCAATCTCTGTAAAGGCTTAAAATAACACCAATATTTTGGCTGAGATTAAGTGAGAATATATAAAAAGATAATTTTATGCCACATAAACATGGATGCAAATATAACTACAAAATTTATTTCCCAGAAATGTTACAACATATACCTGGATCTAAGGCAGCACAGGTTAATATGTAGTGAAGAGAAAAGATTCTAAAGATAATATTATAGTTTGGATTTAAAATGTCCCCCAAAGGCTTATGTATTAAAGAATTGGCTCCCAGCTTGTGGCAATTAGTAGGTAGTGAAAAACTAGGAATAGTACCTAGATGAAGGAAGAAGGTCACTGGGGGTGTGCCCATGAAGGGTTTATCTTGTCCCCAGCCCTTTTCTTTCTGTGTGTACTTCCTGGCCATGATGAGGTGAGCAGCTTCGTTTCCACCATGCCTTTCCCTGCCATAATGTTCTGCCTCACCACAAGGCCACAGCAATGGGGCCAACTGACCATGGACTGAAATCTCTGAAACCATGACCAAAGTAAATCTTTCCTCCTTTTTTTCTTTCAGTTATTTTGTTACAGTGACAGAAAGATGACTGACACAGATACACTGCATTTGATAGGTAGGTGGAGAAATTAAAGCTAGACAGTAATAATAGTACTACTTTCATCCATTCACTGAAATAGGTAATAGACAAAGTAAAGGAACAGTATGAAGAAAACCAAGTTACAGATATTTGAGGGAACTGAGGAATAGATATGGAAACAGTAACTTAAAAGCAGAGCTCTGACACTAAAAAGAGTAAGCAATAAATAATGAAGTTTGGAATCATCAACAAGGGTAGTATCTATTTTCACCTGTGCTGCCATAAATTTTGCTTAGCTGTACTTAAACACTCAGTCTTATTTGTACTATGGGCAAATCTCCACCAGCACCTTCCAGATATTTTTAGAGGGTCTCTTAGTCATCTAGGCTGGTTAAAATAAATTCAGAAGCAAAGTGGTTGGATGGATTCTGGGCAGTTCAAATTCCAGCTCTACCATTTTATATCTAAGAGAAAGAAGACATTTCTTAAATCCACCCCCAACACCCCAACCAGATGTAAGTTTCACAAATCCATGAAATGTTTCTTATGATTTATGTTTCACAATAAATATTTACTTTATGATACTCCCTTTATTTCAATTTCCTCATCTGGAATGGTGGCAATAACATCATCTACTCTAAAGCCAGGATTAGAAAAGATTATTTTAGAAATGATGATGGTTATTATTATGATCACTATCAATATCATCCTTCAGTCCCTGGAAGAATGAAAGCCTGTGGAGCCCTTCCTGGTGTCTTGAATTTAAGAAATAACACATCCCAAACACCTAGGATATATATCATGCAGGCATTATTTCTGAAGTTTCTAAGGCAATCTTACTATGTGTTTTTCTTTAAAGCTTGCTACTCCTGGAGAACTTTGACCAAAAAGAACCAGAGACATCAGTAAGAAGCTAGGTGCCTCTCTGAAACCAGATACTTGCTCCAGGTTAGATATGGAACAGCCCATAGATGAGAAGTTGTGTGGGGACCACAAGGAGAGAAGAATAAGCAAGGGGAAAGATAGATGGGTTGCCATACCACTGAATGGATTATCAATAAACCTCAACCCCCAACAGTAAAACAGTTTGTTAATGACAATGTGACAAAGGAAAACATACAGGTCTCCACAAATATTATTTGGGATTATTCCATAACATGTTTGCATTCGATTTATTTATTTATTTGTTTATTACTTCATTAGGAACCTAATTCTTAAATACTACTCAGAATTCAGTAGTGCAGAAGAAAGGGGGCCAACTGTAAATTAGGTTAGAAAGTCAAGTTCAAAGAGGCAAATGCACGTTCGCCTAACTTGGTCTAATTTAAGAAGGTCACTGTGTTTGTGCTCTGGGGCCCAAACTTCACTTGCCAAACTTCAGGGGTGCGTTCACCTCCACCGACGCCTGGGGGTCCACGGTGTCAGACAGGATGGCCACCTCCTGCAGGGCCTCGTCGTACTTCACCTGCAGGTCATTCAGGCCCAGTGTTCCACCCTCCACGCCGCACACCGCGACCAGCAGGCGGTTGCCATCGGGGTAGGTGAGAGGGTCCAGGGGCCTCACAGACAGGTGGCAAGGGAGCCGCACCCGCAGCCGACCAAATGGGCTAACCAGCAGCGTCCACTCCTTCAGAGTCCGGGGCGCTGGGCCAGGCAGAGAGGCCTCGGGTTCGGATCCCAGCCGCCGCTCGCCACCCGCTGAGCAGTACGGCCTGGCCTGGCAGGCCCTTAGAGTCCAGAGCCCAGCACCGGCCCACACTCGGAGCTGACCAAGCGTGAGGCAGCCAAGCCCCCAGCCAGAGCTGGAGGCGAACATGACTCGCCCCTCTCTCGCCCTCCCTAGGAACACCTCAACCACACCCGCGGCGTCCCTTGCCAGGGCCAATCGACTTAAGCACCGAGCTGCTACTAGTCAAAAAGGAGGATTTGCTGAAGCTAGAGCAAGCCCATTCACTTGACTAGGCGATTTAAATCTCAGCGACAGGGCAATGGTAAACCGGAATTTGAAAGCTGTAAATACAAATTTGAAAGCTGTAAATACAAATTTGTATATTTGTAAATACAAATTCCAGAGGCGCACTCCTAGCTTACTTCCGCCCCTTTCGCGAAGGCCAACGGGATAGGTAGTTCTGAATAAGCCAGACGTCAAGACGTTCTGGTGGTTTAAAAACTACATATCCCAGGAGGCAATGCGTGGGAGAATAAGGGTCCTGTGCTGGAGTGTTGGCCTCTCCTGAGAACGGCGCGCGGCCTGTAAGTCAAACCCATTGGCCATTGGAGGGATGAGCGGGGGGCGGGGAGAGGGGGGGTAAATCTACATGAGAATCCTGCTGGCCAATGGAAAGAGTGGGAGGGGTAAGGGTAAAGCTGCGTGGTCACCTTGGAGACCAAGGACGCGACTTCTCCTCAGGAGAGGGCGGAGCTTTGGAGTGAGATCCAGGAGGTCAAACCCCCAAAAGAAAACTAGGAGCCTAAATAAGGATCAGGACCAAGGGAAGGGGTAAGAAATTGCTCTTTCTAAAAAGACGAGAATTAGGTGCAAAGTAGAAGTCCCTTCTGGGTGGCTAAACCAAGCTTCGCTAAACTAGTTTGTGTGTGTGGAGGCGAGGCGGAGGGCGGGGTCCCCCGGGATGGAGAATCCTGTGTCAAGAAATAGAGTAACATTGGTGCCTTTTAAGGAAACTCCTTCTTCTGTGGCAAAGAGAGTATAGGACTAGCTTTAGAGTCCTGGCTCTCCCCGATGTAAGTGACCTTACTCCAATCATTAGATATCTTTGGGGTTCAAATAAAATGCTCGCTTTTCAAATAAGGACAATGATATCTTCCTTGCCTTACTTCAGAGGATCAAATGAGATAAAGGATGGCAATAGTGCACAGTCTACAAATTGCAATGAAAGGTTCTGTATTTTCATTTTAGGGACAACATTGATTCTAACTTACCAAGACAGTTTTAAGAGATCAGAACTTATTTTGAGAACAGCATTGCTCTCTTGGATTACAAATGATCCTCAGTTTGAGGTCTAAAATAAAATACTAAAAAGGAGAAGGCAACCAGATTCGGTGGAAAAAGCATAAATCTAGGGGTCAGATTATTTTCCTGGTTCTGCCATTGGTTTATCTGCATCACATGGTCCTGTTTCTTCTATGTTAAGGTAAAGATGGATTGTACTAAGTGACTCTATAAGGTCTCTCTTGCTTTTCTATTTTATTATTTTATGAAGGTAAAAAAAAAAAGAGGGTGGGGGGGATGAGAGACTTATTTCCTTTTTATCTGCCTGATCTCTCTTCTTTCTCTGCCTCTCTCCTTCTGCAAATCATCCCATAAATTCCTTATTCAAGACACCAACAAACAATAAAGTTTAATGAAACACAAGTGCTGAAAATGAATGCTTTCAAAAATTGTAGCCCTTACTCAAGTGCTATGACCAGAGTTCTTGGGAACTATGGTGGTAGAGTGGAAAGAGAGACTGGATTAAAGTTCTCCTGAATCCTAGTTACAGGTTCTTTGCTGGTAACATCTTTTTAAAAATTCAGTGCTTTCTTAAGTTTCCCTTTTCTTCTGTCCTTAGTCCTTCCTCCCTCCATATTGTTCATTTAATGAAGACTCATGATAGGTGCTAGCTTTTAGGTTCTGCAAAGGCCCACAGAAAGAATAATTTGGTCATAATTATTCAGATTAATCTTCAAAGTATCTTTTTATGAAAACCAACAGGCAAATCCATTGATTTCAAGTTTCAAATTTTTCAAAAGAAATTTTAAAAAGGAATTGGATTAAACAAGTTGAGAATGCACTCAAATTTGCTGCAGAAGTGCTAGATATTTTTAGATGAAATATAAATCCTTAATAAGTAATTACTTATATGGCTATTTTTCCTTTTTGGAGACAAACTAAGTTAATGGAATTGGCAGTTGAGCCATAATTGTCTATGTAATGAAGTAATTTCACTATTTTGAAATAAAGTTACTAAAATAGAGAATACTTCATGATTATGTGAGGTTGAGAATTTGGAAAATTATTGATATTAAGATTTATGTAAAACAGCTTAATGAGTATGAAATCTGTCTGTATGTCAGGAGTGACTGATAAAGAATGTACCTTCCATCTGTATGACATTATAGTTTTCAAAACATGTTCACCTGCATCTTCTCACTGTATCCTCACAAAAAACTCTTTATTTTGGAGGACAATTGTTATTCTTTTTTGCATTATAGTTGAAGAAACAGATTGAGAAACATTAAGATTAAGCAGTTAGAAGCTCTGCCCCTCTTACCATTCTGCCAAAAAAGTCCTAATTTCTGACACCTTTGAGAAAAGAAGAAAATATTCACTTCATAAATAGAGTATCAGATATAATGTTTTATTCTTGTTTGTAGTTTACTTGCAAGATATTTTTATCTCTTCAGTTTTAAACAAGCCATTCCCATGCATTAAACAAACTTTTCATTTCATCAATAAGCATGAAAAGCCTTAAAAATATGTGTATCTATGGCCAGAAATTGTCCTTTTTGGAATGTAAGCCTAGAAAAAGGAATGTTAATGAATTTTGTTTTACAGTGCTACTTAGAAAAGGAAAGAATCACATCAATTTGAACACCCCTCCAAAAGAGAGCATTACCATTACAATATTAGTTGTAATATTATGCAACAATTTAAAAATTGCATTTTGAAATTGAGTAAATGGTATGAGAAATATTCCATAACAAAATGTTAAGTAAAAACAGTAAATACCAAAATGTATATATAGTATGATTCCAATTCTGTAATAATAATGAATTTCATATAAAATTATATTATATAGAAACAATTCCAGAAAGAGGATATACACCACTTGATAATATTGGCTATCTCTAAGCAGTGAGATTATGAGTGATTACATTTTTTGCATGTTATCAATAGTGAACATATTTAACATAATAAGAAAAAACATTTTCCTTTTTTCTTTTTATAATTATACCTAATGGTGAGATTCATTATTACATATTTGTGTACACAATAGAAAAATGTAAGTTGGTCAGTTTCATTCCCCAGCACCTCCCCATTTTCTCCCCTCCTCCCTTCCCTTGCTCCTCTTCCTCTACTCTACTGGTCTCTCTTCTGTTTTCATGAGGTTCCTCTCTTCCCCAACCTTTTTTCTCTCTGGCTTCCACATATGAGAGAAAACATACCATCCTTGTCTGAGTTTGGCTTATTTCACTTAACATAATGTTTTTAAGTTCCATCTATTTTCCTGCAAATGATAAATTTTATTCTTCTTTATGGATGAATAAAACTCCACTCTGTATATAAACTACATTTTCTTTATTCATTCATCTAATGATGGACACCAAGGCAGGTTCCATAGTTTGACTATTGTGAGTTGTGCAGCTATAAACATGGATATGCCTGTATTTCTATAGTATGCTGACTTTTGCTCTTTAGAATAAATACCAAGGAGTGGTATAGCTGTGTCATATGTTGCTTACTACAATAAGGGAAAAAAATAAATATGTTTCTCAGCATATATTGTTCCCTAAACTGACTCAATTAAAGACTTTTTATCATCTAAATGAATTTTATTGATTTATGTTAAAAAATGGACAGCAGAGGGCATAAGAGAGTTTTTAGAAAAAAATATAAACAAAAGAAAAGATTATTTCTGTTTAAGTGAAGGAAGTCATAAGAATTAAACTTTCTGAATTATAAACTACTTTAAAGAAATCTATCTTATGATTTTCTATTATTGTAATAAAATATCAATACTCAAAAACCTGAAGTAATGGTACTGAGAAGCATTTAATGAATATATAATAGACCCTTTTGAAATCTGTATGTGAAACTATAAATAGAAACACTCTTATTTCTTCCTTTATAATCTGTATGGCTTGTATTTCAATTCTAGTGCTATCACACTGGCTAAGACTGCCACTACAATATTGAACTGGAACAGTGAATGTAGAAATCATGGTCTCCTTTGCAATCACATGGGGGAGACATTTGGTATTTCAACAACTGTGTCCTGTAGACTTAATAGATGTCCTTTATCAGATCAGGTTAGGGAAGTTTCAGTCCTAATTTTCTCAGACTTTCTACCATGAATGAACATTTTGCATTTTGTCAAATTCTTTTTCTGCTTCTATTAAAATGGTCCTATAGTTTTTCTTTTTAAAATTATTGATATTGTGTATTAAATGATTGATTTTTCAAATATTGAACCATTTTTTGTTTGTTGCATTAATTTTATTTGGTCATCTTATATTCTCCTTTCTATAAAAATTGCTGTATTCAACTTGTTAAAATTTTGTGAGAATTTTTTATTTGGTATTCATGAGATATTGATTAGAAATTTTTTAATGACTTTTTCTGATTGGGTATCAGTGTAAAATTATGAGTTTTATTTATTCAGCTTTCTTTACCTGAAGTTTTAAATTTGTAAATCTTCAGCTTTTCCTCACTTCTTCCAGTCTTTACTTTTGGATGTATATTAGAATTGTTCCTTCTATCATTCATGTGCCTTACTGTGTTCAAATGACACGTGCTTTTTCATTTTCCGGATGATGTCCTCAAATCTATATTCTAATTCACTAATTCTTTCCTAATCTTTGCTAATCCAATGTTTAATACCTGCACTGAATTATCATCCCATTGGCTATATTTCATTTTTAGAATTTTTAGAAAATTTACTTTTTTTAAAACAAATCTACTTTCTTTTACTTTAAACTGACCTATTTATATATTGTAGTTTCTTTATCTCACCTTTCCTCTTTAACTATTTTAAACTTATTTAAAATTGTTCTATTATATCTGTTTCAGGGTCACTATTTCTCTTTTGTTGCATAAGCAAACTCCTTATGGTGGCTTATTTTCTATAGTGGCTTATATGTTTTTATTCTTAGCTCCACTTGAGTGGGAATTCTCTTTGTGAAATTCCTTTAAATTCCAGATTATGATAGCATTTGAATTTCCTTTGTTTAGATCCTTACCAACTTTAGTGGTCATGGGGCCAGATTTTCAATTTTAATTTATTTTGTTTTTACTTCATATCTTTTATGTAAAGCAATTCATTCATGTAGAAGAATGCATATAAAATATGAATAAGAAATAGCAAAAATAATATCTCTGGCCCAAACACCCACAGAATTAAGAATTGACCAATGAGTTTCTTTTTTCCTTATTTTTTTTCTTCCTTTAACTGCTGGCTTTTACTTAACATGGGCTGAACTGAAAAGTCTGTAGAAGGGGCTTCTACAACACAGAGTGGGGAAATCCCTGTTTGTTTTGTTCTGTTGGCTCTGCTCCAAGCATATTTGTACTGCTGCTGACAGGCCATGAATATATTTATGAATAGGAAAACACTGACTCTTTAAATAGAGGATCTGGGAAAGAGTGGGAATGGGGAAGGGATGCTCATGTCCTTCTCTCTCTCTCTCTCTCTCTCTCTCTCTCTCTCTCTCTCTCTTTTTTTTTTTTGTTCGTATTTTTGTTTTGTTTGTTTGTTTGCTACTTTATCTCATGGGCAGCCCCAATTCTGTGGAACTGAATGACAGCATCAGGCAAAATGGTAAGAAATCCCAGTCTTTCTGGCCCTAATAAAGAGGATTCGTGAAAGTGAAAATGTAGGGGAACGCAGGAGGGAGCTGGAGAAGGTAAGGCTTGATTCTATGTTTGACACTTTACAAGTAACAAGGTCAACTCCACTCCTGCAGAAACATGGAATGTGCCAAAGAAGCAGTTAATGCTTTGAGAAATGAGCTACAATAAAAACACCACCAAGGTCTCAGAACACTTCCTGGGTATTGGTTTCAGCCTGACCAATTCTCAAGGAAAAAGACAATCAACAGATACAGTCGTGGTTTGGATTTGAACTGTTCCCCAAAAGCTCATGTCTGAGACAATGCAAAAAGATTTAGAAGTGAAGAGATTGGATTAGGAGAGCCTTAATCCAAGCAGTGAATTAATGCCCTACAGAGATTAACTAGATGGTAACTGAAAACAAGTAGGGTGTGGCTGGAAAATGTGGGTCACTGTGGGTATGCCTTTGGGGTATATATTCATATCTGGTGAGTGGAGTCTCTCTCTCTGCTTCCTGGTCATCATGTGAGCCACTTCCCTCTGCTACACTCTTCTGCCATGATGTTCTGCTATACCTCTAGCCCAAAGGAATGAAGCCAGCCTACTATGGACTGAGACCTTTGAAACTGTGAGCCTCAAAATAAACTTTTCCTCCTTAAAATTGTTCTTGTTGGGTCTTTCAATCACAGCAGCAAAAAAGCTGACTAAAACAGATACTAACCTTAAATTATCAGACTTTATTCACAATAGTCAAAACCCTTGAAACAACCCAAATGTCCCTCAAACATGAATGGAAAAACAAACTGACATATATCTGTATAATAGAATGCTACTCAGTAATAAAATAGAGTGACCATACATACAACAAAATAGATAAACCTTGAAAACATTTTACCAAGTCAAAGCCTCTCCCCACTTTTTTTCAGTCTTTACTTCTGGAGTTCTAAATAGATATACATTGGAATATTTTCTACTATCATTCATGTCCCCTTAACTGTGTTCACATGACATGTGCTTCTTCATTTTAATGTCATTTTATGACATTTTAATGTCATTTTAATGTCCTAAAATCTATTTTCTAATTTACTAATTCTTTCCTAATGTTTAGGTATTTAATACCTACACTGAATTATCATCCCAATGGCTGCATTTTCATTTTCATTTTTAGAAAATTAATTTTGTCCTTTTGCATATCTATTTTCTCTCTTACTTTAAATGACATGTTTATTTATTCTAGTTTCTTTATCTGGTCTTGCCACTTGATGTTCTAGAAAAGGCAAAACAAAAAGGATGAAAAACAAATCAGTGGTTACCAGAGGTTATTTGTGAAGGTAGAATTTGACTATAAAAGGGCAGCATGAGAGAATATTTTTCTTTTTTTGAGGAGAGGAAGAAACTGTTTTGTATGTTGATTGTTATATGAGTATAAGCATTTGATAGAAGTTAAAAAACTAAACAAAAAGTGATTTTTGCCCTGTAAATTAAAAATGAGTTTTTAAAAATCATCCATTAAAAAAAAAAATTCTGTGAAGCAGATGGCTTCACAGGTGGATTCTACTAAACATTTTAAGATAAAAATCATACTTATTCCACATAAAATCTACCCAAAATTAAAAGACAGTATTATCTTCATAAGAAAATCAAAGATATTGCCAGAACACTACATAATATTTTTTATGAACATAGATGCAAAATCCTTACATCTTATGAGCAAATCAAATCCAGCAATATGTGAAAAAGGGAAGGCATAATGACCAAGTACAATTTATCTCTAGAATGTAAGAAAAGTTTCATGATTTAAAAAAAATACATTTTTTTCATTCACACTTTTTAAAAAAGGAAGAACATGATTATTTCAATGAATTTTTAAAAGTACTTAGTAAAATACATTAACAATTCCTAATCAAAACTCTCTACAAACTTGGATGAGATGGAAACTTCCTCCACTTTTTTATCAAAAAAAAAAAAAAAAAATCTACACTTAGTGGTTAGTACCATACTCTTGCAATTCCTAATCAGCATGTCTACACAATGAAATTTGGCAATGTAAGGAAATAAAAGAACTTCTGGTTTCATGTTCCACATGTAAGGAACATGGAAGTCTCTCCTCCATCTTACCAAGTGAAAAATTGAACAGTCTGAAAAATCAACAATTATGTATGTTTATGTATATATAATCATGCGAATGTATGTTCACATATAATTGAAATGAATGATAGCAGTGATACAATGCATAATATAAATTATAATTATTTTGTTTTTATATGGTGGAGCAGTTTGATTTTATTTGAAAAGAAATATGGATTAGTTGGAAATGTACATTGCAAAATCTGGATTAGCCACTTAAAGCAAGTTTTTTTTTGTTGTTGTTGTTTGTTTGTTTTTTAAAAAAGTGTTACTGACATACTGAGAAAATGGGCATATAAAATCTCAGGTGAAACCACAGAGGACTGAAAAAGAGTAGAAGACAAAAATAAGAACAAAGAATAAGGGCAATTAATTGAACGATAACAAATATTATGACTGTTAATCTAACTATATCAATAATTTTGAACAGCAATGGTGAAAATGTACCAATTATGACATATTTCCAGAGATAATAATAAAAAAAAAAAACAAGATACAACTGTAGGTTTCTATCAGGAACTCATTTTAAATTTAAAGACCCACAAATTAAATGGATGGGAAAAAGTATAACTTGCTAACGCTAATAAAATAAAAGAAAGAGTGGCTATATCAATTTCAAAAAATATTTCAAAGCAAGGAAAGTTATCAGAGATGAAGAAGAAAATTTCATAATAATAAAAGGGTTGATTCTCCAAAAAGATTTAATCATTAACATGTAGACACCTAACAACACAGAATCAAACTGGATGGTGCAAAAACTGATAGAACTCTGTAAAGAGAAATACTGGAGTCTGTTATCATAGATGGAGACTTCAATGCCCCTCTATCAGAAATAGACAGATTCAGCAGGCAGGGCTTTCAGGACATCGTTGAATTCAATACCACCATGAATCAACAATATATAATGGACATCTAAAGACTATTTCTTCTAATAACCATCAAACACACATTCTTCTCAAACTCTCATGGAATATTCACCAAGATACCACTTTCTGGGCCATAAAACACATATTAACAAACTGAAAAGAATAGAAATCTTACAACATCTTCTGTTGGACCAGAATGGAATTAAACTAGAAACCAATAATAAAAAGAAAACTGGAAAATTCCAAAGTAATTGGAAATTAACACATTTCTACATAACACATGGACCAAAGAATGCTCAACTGTTAAAAAATAATTTGAGCTGGGTGCAGTAGTGCACACCTATAATCCCAGCAGCTGGGGAGGTTGAAGCAGAAGGATCAGGAGTTTAAAGCCAGCCTCAGCAAAAGCAAGATGCTAAGCAACTCAGTAATACCCTGTCTCTAAATAAAATACAAAATAGGGCTGGGGATGTGGCTCAGTAGTTGAGTGCTCCTGAGTTTAATCCCCAGTACCTGCCCCCCCAAAATTTGAACTCAATGAAAACACACCTTAGCAAAATTTGTGGAATTTAGTAAAATCAGTGTTCAGAAGAAAACTTGTAGCCTTAAATGCATATATTAGAAAAGAAGAAAGATCCCAAGTTAAGTTTCCACCTTTGGAAATTGTAAAAAGTAGAGGAAGTTAAATACAAAGTAAACTGAAGAAATTAACCAAGAAGTAGTTTGGAAAATCATTGAAACTAAAAATAGGAAATCAACTGAGAAAAAATCTATAAAATGAAAAGTTAGTTCCTAGAAAAGATCAATAAAGTTAGGTAAGCCTGTAGCAGGGCAAACTAAGAAAAAAAGACAAGAACAGAATTACTTGTCTTTTTTTACTGGAATCAGAAATGAAAGAGGTAACATAACCACAGATCCCATGGACAATAGATAATAAAGGAGTATTATGAACAAGAAATAGACAATCCAAATAGGCCTATATTTAGTAAGGAAATTGAATAATAATTAACAACCTTCCCAAAAAGAACTCACAAGGCCCAAATGAGTTAACTCACTGATAAATTCTATCACATATTTAAGGATAAAATTATAGCAATTCTCTACAACCTATTTCAGAAGATAGAATCAAAGGGAATACTTTCTAACCATTCTCAGGCTAGCATTACCCTAATATCCAAACCAGGGCGAAGACATTAAGAAAAAAGAAACTTCTAGACCAATATGTCTTATGAATGTAGATGCAAGTATCCTCAAAAATATTTTAACAAATTCAGTCCAAAAGTTTTTAAAAAGAATAATACACTGATACCAAGTGAGATTTATCTTAGGTATGCAATGCCAATTTGACATTTAATAATTAATTAATGTAATTCATTACATCCATAGGCTAAAAAACAGAAAAACCATATGATTGTATCAATAGAAAAAATTAATTTGAAAAAATTCTACATCCACTCATGATTAAAAAGAAAAAACTCTCAGTAAACAAGGATTAAAAGGGCACTTTCTCAACTTGATAAAGAATGTCTGTAAGAAAGCCTACAGCTAATGTCATGCTTCAAGGTGAAAAATTAAAAGCTTTCTAACCAAAATCAAGAACAAGTTAAAAATGTCCTGTCTCATTTACTCCTTTCCAGTATTTTTCTGGAAGTCCTAGATGATAACAATAAAATAAGAAAGGTAAATAAAAGGCATAGAGATTAAGAAGGAAGAAATAAAATTATGTTGAAGATGACTTGGATTGTCTATGTAGAAAATCTGAAAAAGATCAACAAAAAACCTAGAGCTAATATCCAATAATGACTTATTTTCAGGAAACAAGGTTAATATACAAAAAATTAATCAAATTGCTACATAACAGCAATGAATAAGTGGAATTTGAAATAAAAAACAAAAATACTGTTTGTATTAGAACCCCTCAAGATGAAATGATTATGTACAGATTAAACAAAAAGTGTACAAGATCAATATGAGAAAATACAAAATTCTGCTGACAAAAGCAAAGAAAAATTAAATGAATGGAGAGATAGTCCATGTTCATGAACATGAAGATTCAATATTATCAAGCTGTAACTTCTTCCCAAATTTATCTATAGACTCAATGTAATCTCAATCAAAATCTCAGCAACTTACTTTGTGGATTTAAATAAATTCACTCTGAAGCTTAGCACAGAGAAATAAAGACCCAGAATACCCAACACAACATTAAAGGAAAAGCACAACTGTCCAACTGATACAACACTTGCTTTAAAGCCAATAATGAAGACTGCACTATTAGCAAAACAAAAGATAAGTAAATCAATAAAACAGAATAGAGAGTCCATAAATACACTCAAATAAATATAGTCAACTGATCTTTGACAATAAGCATTACACTGGGGATTGGAATGGAATAGTGCTGGCACAACTGGAAATCCACAAGAAAGAAAAATTAAATCTAGACACAGATCTTAACATTCTTTACAAATATTAATTTACCATGGCTCATAGGCCTAAAAAATATGCAAAACTATGAAAATTATCGAAAATGTAGGAGAACACTTAGATGACTTTGGGTTTGATGAAATTGCTTTAGATACACTCCAAAGGTATAATTATAAAAGAAATAATTGATAATCTGGACCTTGTTAAAATTAAAAATGTCTGTAAAAAGCAATGAACGTGAAGAGAATTAGAAAGTCCAGAGAAAATATTTGCGAGAAAAAGAACTATCATTCAAAAGATATAAAGAATTTTTAAAATTCAATAACAAAAGATTTTTTAAAACACATTTTTAGTTATAGATGGACATAATATCTTTATTTTAATTATTTATTTTTATGTGGTGCTGAGGATTGAACCCAGTACCTCACATATTCGAGGCAAATACTCTACCACTGAGCTACAACCCCAGCCCCACAATAGATTTTTAAAAATGATCAGATACCTTAAAAGTCACCTCACTGAAGAAGATATATAGATGGCAACTAAACATGTTAAAAGATGCTCAGAATAATAAATGGAAATGCAAATTAAAACCTTAAGGTATTATATACATACACTAGAATATCTGCAATTAAAAATACAACTCCATGGATTGGCAAGGATGTAGAGCAGTGGAAATCCTTGCACATTTCTGGTGGGACTCTAAAAAGGTACAATCACTAAAATTAAACACATTTACCATATAACCCAGAAATTTACTCCTTTGTAGTACCCAAGAGAAATTAAAATAGCCACATGAAGACTTGTACTTTAATGTTCTTGATTTATAATAGCCCCAAACTAGAAATAAACAAGTCAAATGTCAATCAGCTGTCAAATGGAAAATAAATTGTGACATTGGTGTACAATGGAATTGAACTCAGCAATAGAAAGAATTAAATATTGATAATCACAACAATGTAGGCAAATCTCAAGGTACACTAGGTGGTAGAAGTCAGACATTATGATTCTGTTTTAGTTTAGGCTGCTATAACAAAGTACCATAGACTGAATGACTTATAAACAACAGAAATTTATTTCTCACAGTCTGGAAGTTGGCGGTCCAAGATGAAAGTGCCATTATAGTCAGGTTCAGGTGGGGACCCTCTTGCAGATTTCAGACTGCCAACTTCTCATTGTATCCTCACATGGCAGAAAGAAAGCCAAATGGCTCTTGGGCCTCTTCTTAAGGCCACCAATCCCATTCATGAAGGCTCCACCCATATTACCCTTAAAAGGCCCCCATCTTTTACATCACATTAAGATTTTATATTAACATATGAATTTTGGGAGACACAAACATTCACTTCATCACAGATTCTATTTATTTGAACTTTAAGAAAATGCAAAACTATTGGTGGTTCTCAAGTTCCTGGGATGAAGAGGAGGGACAGGAGTAGAAGGGAGTGGGATGGGAGACTGACTGTAAAGGAACACAAACTTTTTAAAGCAATGGAAATGTATATGATAGTGATGGCAACATTTATAAAAAAAAAAACTCATCAAATTATATACTTAAAATCTTGAATTTTATTGTACATAAATTATATCTCAATAAAGCTGTTTTTTTTAATTCAATTCTTGATTTCTTGTTCCTATCCTCCTATTAGGATGAGACCTAAATTGTGGTCATTAAATAGCCTATGTCAGTGGTTGGTATCTGACCACACTGACCTCTTCTGAGATTGTTATCCATCTGGAACTTGGAAAAGGGTCTCCATGATGGCCTCCTCTGAAAAATCTGTACCCCTATCTGGTTCTCAGAGCTTCCTGAAGCAGTGTTCTTACATCATAACTTCAGTGGCTCTTGGAGTATAGTGCTCCCAACCTCATCTCTCCCACACCACTTTGTGACCTTTCTTGGGCCCTCTCTGCCTAAATACCCTGTTTCACTTTGTTATATGAAGGGATAAGAGTGGCAATGGCTCTGGAAAGTAACTACTGTACTAAGTGCAACTTGGAAAGGAGGCACATTATCCCCTCACCATTCTTGAATGTCTAAGTTCCACCTTTCCTTTCCTAAGACTTGTTCTGGATAAACAGGGTGGTTCCCTCAAGAGGCCCATGCCAGCTTATTTTCTCACTCCACTCCCATTTCCCACTTCAGAGATTTGTTTAATTCTTATTTTTAATTTCCTCTTCTAATGTAAAGGTAGAAAAATCATCTTCATAAATACTCTTATAAATCCTCTAATTAATAAACTTTTGCCTTTAGAAGAAGAAATTGAGTAAGGGATGCTACCAGAGGAGAGGAAGAATAAAATGGAGATCTTTCTAGGACCAGTGAAAAACTGAGATAAGGAAATACTTATACAACCAAATCAGGTGACTGTAAAATTTGTACACGTGGAAAACGAAGAGGAAACATCTTATTGTCTAAGGTGGCTCTTCCCCTGATTCAAAGTTGACGTGCATTCTTTTAAGAAAAAAATGTGTTGCTCCCTTTCTCTTTCTCAAAAACTCAATGTCCTCTCCAGTCTTTCTTATCCTACATTTAAATATTTTACAGTGGGATTTGAAGATCAGGACTTCCAAGGACAAATGGACAAATTTATACTGGAGAGAACCAATTATCATTTCTAGCTTACCTATTAGTGAAATCTTTGTTCCAGCTCCAGACTGACTTCTGTTTATTTGTTCCCCATCAAAATAAGATAAAGAACATTATATATGAAAGCAAAAGAATGAGGCAGTAGTGGGAGGGAGCTAACATTTTATTGAGGAGCGTAAACTGGGCTCTGCACTGAGACATCATGTGCATTGTCCCATTTAATCTTTACAACTCTTAAATCATCTTATGGTTTAGGAAATAGCCATTCAGAGGATGAATATCTTGCCCATGATCACACAGGAAGGGGAGAAATGAGTTTGCAGGCTGTATCACTGAACTTCAAAATAGTCATTTCAGGGCATGAACAGTGGTGCATGACTGTAATCCCAGCAACTTGGAAAGCTGAGGTAGGAAGATCACAAATTCAAAGACAGCCTCAGCAATTTAGAAATACCCTAAGCAACTTAATGAGATCCTGTCTCAAAATAAAAAATAAAAAGGGCTGAGGATGTGGCTCAGTGGTTAAATACTCATGGGTTCAGTCCCTGGTATCCACCCCACCCCACCCCCCCAAAATAGTCATTTTTATTACCCCATGCTGCCATCCTGGTAGACTAAGTCAAAGCCACTAATTCCACTCTCAGATGAAGTCAAAGGAGGAGGTGGAAGAAGGCAGAAACCTGGAGAAGAACCTGGCTACTACAGCTGGGAAGCAGTGATCATTCATATTTCCTGAAGTTCTTTGCTAAGGAAACAGACCCATCTAGGTATAACATCCCCCCTAACCAGGTAATGAGGAAGAGAAAAGGAGAGCTGAAGGATCAGGTTTGCAAAGTAATTTCTTAATTAGAAAATTCCATCAAAATAGAAGAAAGATCAGTGGAGTAGACAAAGGGAATGCAGGGAGAGGTAGGAGGGATGATATGATAAGGGAAGAACAGTGGAACGAATCTGACCTAATCTTCTTATGTACATATATAAATATACCACAGTGAATCACACCATTATGTATATCCTCAAGATCCTAACTAAAAATAACCAACAAAAAATTATTAGTAAATAGCAGAACCCAGTATAGAGGAAAAGGAACAGGGGGAGAGAGGAGGGAAGGGAAAGGGAAAGTACTGAGGACTGAATTGGAGCAAATTATATTCCACGCTTTTATAATTATGTCAAAATGAATCTTAATGTTATGTAAACTAAAAGAACCAATTAAAAATAAAGGAAAAAAACTATGATATCTCCCATTTATCTTCCTAAAGGTCCGCTGATTTTTCCTAAAAGTGATTTGTTCTTTCAAAAATGCCCTTTTGCGCCCACCCCCCCACCGCCCCGGCCCCTTTAAAATGGTATATAATGTAAATCCTAACTACCACCAGGAGTCATATTTCTTAGTTAACTCCCATTTTATGTAAATAATTAAATCCATTTTTCTTGCTAAAATAGATATATAGACTATTATTATAATATTGTAATTGTACTTTCTGGTATTATTTTTAAAAATTCAAGCAAAAAGGATGGTGGAGTTTTTCAAATGTGTTATATTCATAGCAAGATTGAGGAGTGGCCTACATTTGATTCTAAATTGCTCTCAAACTTGTAGAATCTCTGCTTCACAGACCTGGAAGAGTGTCAGCTGCAGACCTACTTGGGCATTCCATACCTCCTACAGGATTTGGAACTCTTTAGCCTCTGCTCACTACTAAATTATGTGGAAACTTTTAAGGGAACTGATAGGGCCTTTCAGGCACTCTGAATTTCTGAAGCCTGACGGGACTTGCAGAAGGACTGTAAATTATTGCAGATATGAAACCAGTGTTTCTTGCCACACTGTGTATATGTGAAGCCTTTCCTTTTGTTTGTAACTATAGCAACAAGCTCTATGGTCCATTGTTTTGCTCAGCTCACTCTTAACCACCTCATGGCTGCCTAATCATCACTGCTCTACCAGAATTAATTTGTATTTGATTGATTTACACTATGTTGGCTTGCTCTTTGCTAAAGGAGTCCCAACCCTGTACTGTTTCAGTGACAGGTGTTGGATTCCATCAGCCTGCCTTTACCCTTGCTCTTTAGCTAAGACCCAAGAGAGAGTCTTAAAGGTAATAGAATCTAAAAAAGCAAGGGATTTGAGACATAGTTTGAATAAATACTTCTATTTATTGTTGCATGATCTTGGGTACATCCTTCACCCTTTCTGATTTCAGTTTTCTCATCTACAAAATGGAGATAATTCTTGTGGTATATGTTTGTTGTTAGGATTATGTGAAATAATATGAAGGAAAGCTTTGTTTAAATTGTAAGAACTATATAATACTGTTAATAGGTACACAGCAGGTCACCACTGGGCAGAAATGCCTTCATGTTGACAAGGGTCATCAGGAATATATGTTAGAGACAAAATCATATCTGTTTCTATGACAATTCTGCCACATGTATGGTGCTTCTCTGTCATAACCCAACAATATGTCTACTCAGAAATGACTAATTCAGAGCTTGTTTTAGCTATGTAGGTTTCAAAGGAAAAAATGGAAAAATACATAACCTTCGAAAAGAAGGTGAACTTTTCTTGGATCTGTGCTTGGGACACAGTGGGAGTGGGCACAGGGAGGCAAGAGGATAGTGCATAGAAGAACCAGGATCAAGTGCACTGAGCATGCTTCCCTTCCAGGGAGGGGGTTTAACCTGTTATAGAGCTTTGGACTCTCCATGATTGTGGGCAAGTAACAGATTCCTCATTGGTTGTAGATGCACATAATTTAGGATTGAACTGTTTAATACATGTAAACATTTAATGGCTACATGTGCACTTAGAGCTTCTTATCAGAGTTTTCCTTCCTCGTGTGTGTGTGTGTGTGTGTGTGTGTGTGTGTGTTTAATTAAAGGTGGTCTTACCCAGATTGTTACTTGAACATTTCAATAATGAGACAAATTTTATCTTTACATACCTACTGCTTGAGTTTTCTTTCTTTTTTTAACCTGTGCCTGAATAGTTTTGCTTTTTACAAAACCATTTTTTGAGAGGATATTTTCTTTTCTTTTTTGAACAGAAAAGAAGTTGTGGTTTGGTTCATCAGATCTTTGAGAAAACCTTTTAGCATCTCTTTTTTAACACATGTATCTATATCTTCAAAAATGTTTCAAGCCTAATTTTGTCTTCCTATAGTAATAATTAGTCTTAGAACAAAGTATCTAGATATGAATAAATGCAGTACATTTATCTGTTGCATTTAGGACTGCCAGGTTGGTAGTATCTGCTATTATTGTCCATTGAGTGGATCTGAGGCATGCCTCATGTCAGATTGGTTGTCCAATATTCTAAGCCTATCATATTGTGGACCAGAGTGCTCTTAAAATAGGCCTTCAATGGAGCCTTTTAATGTTACATAAGAAATATACATAAGAATACAAACCATATACTGACAGGATTGAGATGCATTTGTTAAACATTTTTTGAAATCCTGTTCCAACATTTCTGTCTTTAAAAATATATTAGGAAACTGAAACAAAATAAATAAATAAATAAATAAATTGAAATGTCCTAGAGTTCTTCCTTCCTCCAAGAGGTTTGACTCTGAATCACTGTAGGAACAGTCACGCAGCTAACCTTCTACAGAAGTGGGCTGCTGGGATTCACATGCAATCCTATTTCCAGGGCAGTTAGAAGAATTAAATTACAATGACGAATGATCAGGTTGCATGTAGATATAGGAGAGAAACAGAACATATTTAACTTTTAAATTATACTTTGTTGTTTCTAAAATGAGCAAAATGTGTTCTTGTCCAGCGACAAGTGATATCGAAAGACTGTGGTTTCTTACAACATCTTTCTTGGAGCATTGCCATCTCACCGTAAGAAAGTCACATTGTTTGTGTATCCTGACCTGTTTTCTGGGGCATGTGTTATTTGTTTTTTGTACATACTCCTCGAAACTGTCAAGAAAAATCTTTGGAGTTCAAAATCAAAACAAAATGATGATTGTCCATGTTTAGTTTTAAAGAAGAGGAAGTAGTGGTGTGTCTTACAAAACAAGGCCTTCCCTGTAATGCCTATTGCTTAATTATTCTGTGGGAAGCTTCCTACTTTGGCTTTTATCTTAACCCCTAGATGAAGTGTGAAGAATAGGGGAGCTAGATGGGACCAAACCTTGATGGTTAGCTCCCTTTCTCCTTCACTGGCTTTTTGCTTCTGTGTGTATCAAAAGCATGTGTGTGGGCTGGGGCTATAGCTATAGCTTGGTGGTAGAGCACCTGCCTCAGCACCACATAAATAAATAAAGGTATTGTGTCCAACTTAAAAAAAAAAAAAAAGCATGTGTGTGGAAGCTTGGTTCATGTCCTCCACTTTCTGGCAGGCCTTATCAGACCACGTCCTCTTTTCAGACTCCTGCAGCATTGTCTCAACTCAGGGGCTCATCCTAGAGTCTTCCAGCAGTGGCGCCCCTGCAAGTGCATCCTGCATGGCTACTGGCCTCTCCAGTCCAAGCCTTCCTGGCACCTATTTCAGTTATAAATTTTTGAAGATTATGTTTCTGATTCTTGATTAATTTCCACCAGTCTGCAAGCTCCCTGAGGCCAGGGCCCTTGTCTGGTCTTACTCACCACAGGATCTTTCTCTTACAGCACAGTGGTTGGTTCCCAGCCTCTACACTGTCTCCTTGCCCCCAGATTCACATACTTTCCAACCCATTACTCTTGGTGTCACCAGTATCTTTACAACACAGGTTAACTCCTCTCTGGAAAAAAAAAAAAATGTGATGGCTTCCAAGACCCCCAGATGAAAGTCTAAATTCCCGGCTGCAACTGATTGGTTTTGTTGTTGTTGTTGTTGTTTGTTTGTTAGCTTTATCTACCTGCCTAAGAACATTGCTTTTTCTGTGGGCTTATTTTACCTTAACTTGTATGACAAAACTAGTTATTTCCCTGCCTTGATTCTTCTTTAGATTATAAGTTGTTTGCATATTTGAAGATTCTTGGTTTTTAATAGACATTTGCTTCATTGATTTATGTATTCTGGACATATAAGTCTCTAGAATCACTACACCTGATAGCTGTGTAGTTTTTCCCACACCAAGAATTCAAGGCATTTTATAAACATTTTCTAGTTTATATCACTGTAGCCTGAAAATGTATTTTTTCCCGTTGGTTTATTCATAGCTGTCAATCATATTGCCTGCAGCATGGTAATATTAATACAATGGATTTTGCAATCCTATCTTAACTAATCCTTGAATATTTTCTGTTTTACCCATTAAACTTTGTTATCCACTAAAGTCTTTTCCTTCCTATAAATATTAGCTTAATTAGTGATTTAGGTCTTAACAGAGACTTTTATATTTGTCTCTATTATGTTTTCTTACTTTCTCACTCACTCTTACTTTCTTCTTTCTTTCCTTTAACCACTCTACTGAAGTATGATTGACATATAAAAAGTTGTACATAAACCCAACAACTATGTATAACTATAAAGTTCTAATTTTTTATTGAAAAGCTATACATAGCCAGGTATGGATGCACATGTCTGTAATCCCAGCAACTTGGGAGACGGAAACAGGAGGTTTGTAAATTTGAGGCCAGTCTGGGAACTTAGTATGATCCTGTCAGAAAATAAACACAAAGGACTGGGGATGTGGCTCAGTCTCCAGTACCACACACACACTAAGCTGTACATATTGCATGGGCACACGTCAATGAGTTTGGGCATAAGAATAGACCCATGAAACCATCATCATTACTAATGACATGAGTACATTTATTATCTTCCAAGGTTTCCTCCTGGCCTTTTTATTATTGTTGTTATTGTAGGTATAGTTATACAGTATTGTTAACCATGGACACTATGATAAATAGTTGATTTCTAGGATGTATTTATCTTGCATAACCATTCCCTTCAACCACCACTTCTCAATTTCTCCCTGTCACAACTACTGGCAACCACCATCCTATTCTATGAGTGTGACCATTTTAGATTCCACACATGAGATGATATAGTATTTGTATTTGACTTCACATAACCTCTGCTTTATGCATGATGTTATAAATGCCAGAACCCCCTCTTTTTAGAGGTTGAATAGTGTTCCATTATGTAAAAATACCACATTTTCTTTATTACTCACCTGTTAAGACATTGAGTTGATGCTATAACTTGGTTACTGTGAATAGCACTGCATTGAACATGGGAATGCTGATAAATCTTTAAAATCTTTATTTCAATTCTTTTGGCTGCGTACCTAGAAGTAATATTTCTGAATCATAAAGCACTTTCATTTTTAATTTTTTTGAGACACCTCCATACTGTTTTCCATAACATCTTCACTGATTTACTTGCTACCAACAGTGTACAAGAATTTCCCTTTCTTTCATATCATCTTCAGTACTTATCTTTTGTTTTTGTATTATATTAAGTAGCCATCCTAATAGATGTGAGCCTATAACTCATTGTGGTTTTCATTTCCAAAATAACTTGTAATGTTGAGCATCTGTTCTTGTATCCATTGGCCATGTCTACATCTTGAAAAAATATCTGTTCAGATCCTCTGTCTAGTTTTTCAATCACATTTTGCTTTTGCTTTTCTCTGTTTTGCTATTCAGTTTTACAAATTCCTGGTATATTTTGATATTAATACCTTATTGGATATATGGTTTGCAAATCTTTTCTCATTTCACAAATTGCCATTTCATTTTATTGGTTAGTTCCTTTGCTGTGTAGAAACTCTTTAGTTTGATGTAATCCCACTTGTTTATTTTTTCTGTTGTTGCTTGTGCTTTGGTGTCCTATCCAAAAACTCATTGCCAAGACCAACATCAAGGAACTCTTCCCCTATGTTCTCTTCTAGGAGCTCTGTAGTTTCAGATCTTAAGTATTTAATCCGTTTTGTTGTTGCTGCTGTTCTCTGTGTTTTTTTCCAATTCATTTAAACATTTAATCCATTTGAGTTAATTTTTATTAATAGTATAGATAGTGGTATAGTTTTATTCTCTGGCACATGGATATCCAGTTTCCCCAACACAATTGGTTGATGAGATTCTCCTTTGTCATTTTGAAATCTTGGTGTCCTTCTTGAATATTGGTTGCCTGTAAATACATAGGTTCATCTCTGAGCTCTTTGTTATGTTCCATTGGTCTATGTTAAAAATGTTTTTAATATTTAAATGTTTAAAGGTATGCCTAAGTGCATTATAGTAGTTATGATCTATTTTTTAATGCCACTACCATATGGTCTACGTTAAAAATGTTTTTAATATTTAAATGTTTAAAGGTATGCCTAAGTGCATTATAGTAGTTATGATCTATTTTTTAATGCCACTACCATATTATTTTGATTGCTATAGATTTGTACTGTAATCTGAAACCAGGAAGTATGATGCTTCCAGCTTTTTTCTTCTTTCTCAGGGTTGCTTTGGTTAGTCAGGATCTTTTATGATTCCATAAGAATTTTAGGATTTTTTCTTCTATTTCTTGGAAAAAGTGCATTGGAATTTTGACAGGGATTGCACTGAATCTGTAGATTACTTTGGGTAGTGTGGATACTTTAACTATTAATTCTTGTGACCCATGAACATGAGATTTCTTTCTTTTTATTTATGTTTTCATAATTTCTTTCATCACTGTTTTTTAAAAAATAGTTCTCAATGTACAGCCCTTTCATGTCTTTGGTTAAATTATGCCTAAATATTTTATTCTAAGGGCTGAAGTTTGTCTGATAATGTCTATCAGAACCCTGTTAAAGTGTCTTTTAGTTGTTTCACTATGTAAAATGCTATATCTGTTCTAAATATTTAGAATGTTTCAAGACAATAGAAATTGAAAACTTCAGCAAATTGAGAAATTTGTCCAAATTCAATATAGTAACCACATTTTGTTGGCCAGGTAAGCTGTACAATAAATTTAAAGGTACAGTGCTTTGATTACCTCAACCTTGGCTTTCAAAGTTAATTTTAATTATCAAGGTTCCAGGAGATTTTAAAATGCATTTTAAAGTAAATAGATATACTTTGCAACACTTTTATAATAGCAAAAAAACTGGAAATGGCTGGGTCCAAATTAGTGGCAATGATGACAGTAATGGCAGCAGAAGCAGCAGTGTCAGCAGAAGTAGTAGGGGAAGCTCCAACCATCATGTTCATGCTTTTTATGAGGACAGCTCTGGGACCCAACGTGGGGGGCAGGTTCCCAGAACTTGTCCATGTGGCATTGCACATTAAGGGCAGGAACTGCTGGCACCCAGACAGAATATTTTTTAAGTAAATTATCACAAAATAAAAGCAAACACATGGAGGATGCAATAAAGCATATCAGGGAGTTCCTAAGAATTCATCATAGTTTAAAAATCATCAGTTTTGAAAATGGCTACAGCATTACAAATCAAATATCCATGTATCCATGCTTAGAAATAAAAATGAAATTTAAATGGCATTGCATTTGACAAAAAAGAAAGAAAGACAGAAAGAAACACTTTTCATGTGAAGCTTTGACTAAACCAAGAATTTTATTTTTACTTTGTCATTGAATGTATACCAATAGAATGCATAGGGAGTGTTTTGGTGTATATGCTAAGCATAAAGCCATATATAGATTCTTGCATAGCCTCCACAAGTTACATGGGATGTCACAGGAAACATTAAAATGAATATTGAATAAATTTACATTTAAAATGAAATTCACACATGAAACTGACTTGTATTTTAGAAAAATTGTTCTATGGGACTTACCAACTCTAAGTGTTATGAATTTTGAAATGATTATCAGAAATTTATCCAAATACTGTCACAGCCTGTAAATTCTCTTAATAATTCCAGCAACAGATGCATCTGCAAGGAAAAGTCTTTTCAAAATTAAAAATTGCCAAAAATTGTTGGTTATCTTGTATTTCCCAAGAGCAACTGACATCACTTTCAATTAGGTCAACTGAAAATGAAATTGCAAAAAGTATTAATGGGGAAATACTAAATGAATTTGCAGAAAAGTGAGCCAGAAAAATCTTATGATTAATCGAAATATCATTATTATTCATTTTATTATAGAAAATTATGACACCAAAAGTGTTTTCTGCTGATTTGTAAGTTTGGGTTGTTGTGTCTCACTAGCACCCCTATTACATTTCATGGGTAATATTTTTAAAGGAAAATTTTACATTTTGGTAATTTTCATATTACATTTCGCTTGCTTTTTATCAGGGAGCCCCATATTTCTTTTTTTGCCCTGGGCCCTGCAAATTATGTAAGTAGCCTGCCAATATTATTCAGGGAAGGAAAATTTTCAAAGCTGTCAATAGCAATTGTGCACAGCAATCACACAAGAACTTCAGTTTTGCTCCTCTGAAACTTTACTTTTGGACTAACGTTCTAAGAAATTGAAGGAATCATTGTTACTTCATTGGTTTAGCATTTTATTTCTGAAAAATCAAGGAAATTTTTTGAAGTTGGCAATATTATTTGGTCATCCCATCAGCAAATGTTTCTTGCACACTTTCCTGTGTGTTATTTGCCAGGTGTTGAAGCTCCATGGAAAAATAAATATAATTTCTGTTGTAAATAATTTATTTAGAAAGAAAAATGAAAAATAATTAATTATAATACAGTACTTTAAGGGTGGCCACAAAAGTGTGCACAGGTGATTATAGTGATATCAGAAAGTAAAGTGTAATTAACCCAATGGGTTAGCTGGAAAGGTCCCTGCCAACATGTTTCAAGAATGTCTAGGCTGGAATGGACTTGCATTCTTATTGGAATCCTTTTGTTTGTGTGCTTAAATGTGGAGCAGAGAGTCTACTGCCTGACATCAGATACCCACCAGCCCTGCCACCAGTTCAAAATATTGCTGAATGGGATTGGCTCTCTTCCTTCCTTCCCTAGACGTGGCTCAAGAGCCTGTTTCTGCCTAGCCTCAACGTTCTCATTCCCACATCTCAGCCTGTCTATTGGTTTATATTTTTTCAAAATAATTGGAACTAATTTTGTGTTCTGTTTTAAGGGTAAAGGTTATATCTATTTATTCATTTAATAATAGTAACTGAGTGTTCAGTAAACTCAGAAACCTAGTTTCTTCCCTCATGGAGCTTATATTCTAGTTATATATTTTGTTTTTCAATCAACATGACAATAGCTGATTTTTAAAAATTAAAATTATGGATTTTACTATAATAATAGGATGTATCTGAGGTTGGGAGCACAGGTCAGTGGTAGAGTATTAGCATGTTCAAAGCCCTGAGTTCAATCTCTAGCACTGTAGGTAAAAAAAAAAAAAAAAAAAAATGAATAAAGAAAAATAATCTTTGTAACAGAGCAGCCTTTTATAGTAACAAGATTATAGCTAGCTTTTCTTATTTGCAGTTTCATTAAAGACCAGCTTATTCCATTACTTCATATAATTAAAATGTAGTTTAAAAAAAGCTTGCTCCACTTGAGTTTAGTTTACTTTTACTTTAGTTTTACTATTTTTCATTAATTTTACTTAATAAGTAAAGAAACTTATAAATAACTGAATATGAATGATTTTATTTCAGAGTTGAGAAAATGGGAGATAGTTCCACAGACACAGAAAAAGAAGAGGAAGAGGAAGAGGAAGAGGAAGAGGAGGATGAAAAAGATCAAAAAGACCTCACCTATGCCATAGTGCCCACAATTAACATTCAAGATGAGCGGTTCGTAGATTTGTCTGAAACTCCAGCTTTCATTTGTCTGAATGAGGTATATCTCTTTGCATAATTATTACTATAATACAATCTGAATCATCATCTACTTAAAAATTCAGATGAAGTAAAAAAAAAAGTTGTTTTTTTTTTTTTTTTTTTTTTTTTTGTGTGTGTGTGTGTGTCCTGGAGATTAAACCTAGGGTCTTCAGCACACTGTTCAAGTGCTCCAACACTGAGCTATTCTCTCAGCCCCTCATCCAAATTCTTTATTACATATATCCTATAGACAATATATACAGTTTGAAGTTCTCTAAAACAAAATGGGTCCTGATTTTTCATCTGAAGAGCTTGTCATATAGTTCTGGACTAGTACAGTAGTATAGGATCTGATATTTTTAAAGCACAAAAAGTATTTTTCATATATGCAGTTGGTAAGTACATTTTATAGATTGATACATGAAATAAAAATATTTAATTATTGTATATATAAAATTTACTTTCATGAAATGAAGATAAAAGTTCTTGTCATAAAATAATAGAAAATTATTAACCTGATTAAATGTAGTTACTGAAGCAGAACACTGACATCTGCTTCCTATCTGCAAAGAAGCAAAAAAGCGGGTATGACCAATTACATATTCTTATTTTCTGATTTTTGTAAAGTGAAAGGAAATACCCATGTATGAGAAGAGTTGCGTTTAAAAAAAATTATCTGAACACATAGAGAACTGTTACTTCGTCATGCTTGTGAGCTATGATTAAAAAAAAGAAGAAGTTGTTTAGAGGACATCTGAATTCCTGACTATTAACTTTCAGTATTTTGCATTAGCTTTCTGTCACTGTGACAAAATGCCTGACATGCACAACTTAAAGGAATAAAGATTTACTTTGGCTCAGTTTCATGGGTTTCAGTTCATGGTTGGCTACGGGCCTGTGAAGAGGCATAGTATCATAGTGGGAAGGGATAGTAGAATAAAGCTGATCACCTCATGGTAGCCAGAAAGCAGACAAAGAGAAAGGGTCCAGGGACAAAATTACCCTTCAAAGGCATGCCCTCAGTGACCTACTTCTTTCAAGTAGGCCCACATTCTAATAGTCAGTTCAGCTATGAAATCATCAATGGATTAATACATTGATAGAGTTAGCACCCTGATGATACAGTCACTTCCTAAAAGTCCTACTTCTGCATACTGCTGCATTGGGGACCAAACCTTCAAAACATGAACCTTTTGGGAATACTGCTGCATTGGAGACCAAATTAATAAACATAATTCATAAACATAATTAATAAACATAATTCAGATCTAAACCTTAACAGAACAAGAGATTTACAAGCACAGTAAAAATAAGCTTAAGAATTCTTGAAGTAGTAACACAGTTTATTCAAAACCAGGAAGCAAAAGCCAAAGGGAAATAAAATACAATGAAAAGGTAATTTAAAAAATGATAGTGTGTGTGTGTGTGTGTGTGTGTGTGTGTGTGTGTATGTGTGTAGGATCTAAATTACTAAATTGTTTACTTTTTCTATAGTTTTTGTTCTCTTATTCTGACATAATTTCAGTCATATAGAAATTGCAAGATAGTACAAAGAATTCCTACGTACCTTTCATTCAAATCCCCGATGTTAACATCTTACTGCATTTACTTTATCCTTTTTTTCCTTCTTTCTGTGTCAATTTTCCCTCCCTTTGAAGGTGCCCTTTTATAACTAAAAGCACCATTGTGTTTTCTAAAAATAAGTTCATTCTTTTCCATAGTGTAATTATATAAAAAATCAATATTGCTACAATACTGTTATCTAACCTACAGACCTTATACAGATCTCAATGTTCTTTTTTTTTGGTAGGGGGCGTGGGTACTGGGGATTGAACTCAGGAGCACTCAACCACTGAGCCACATCCCCAGCCCTATTTTGTATTTTATTTAGAAACAGGGTCTCACTAAGTTGCTTAGTACCTCGCTTTTGCTGAGGCTGGCTTTGAACTCACGATCCTCCTGCCTCAGCCTCCTGAGCCTATGGGATTACAGGCGAATGCCACCGTGCCCAGCTCAATATGTTCTTTATATCAAAAGAAACTCCCATATTAGACACTGCATTTAATAGTCACCTCTTTATTCTCCTTTAATCTGGAACAGCTCTTTAGAATTTTTTAAATGTTCATAACATTGACACTGTTAAACAGTAGAGGCCAGTTATTATGTAGAATTTCTTTCAATTTAGATTTGTCTGATGTTCTCATCATCAGATTCAAGTATGTATTTTGGGCAGGATCATCAGACATGTCATTTTCTTCTCCTGTATCTCATAGCAGACACAGGATGTTGATTTGTTCCATTACTATTCTTGTTAACCTCTATCACTTGGCTAAGGTGGTGACTTCCAAGTTTCTTCTCTGTTTATTACCATTATTTTTATGTTTGAAACTAATAAACACTTAATGGGGAGGTATCTGAGACTATGGATGTATATTACCCAAAATCTTTTTACTTATTAGGTTGGCGTCTATTGATGATTCTTGCAAATGGTGAATTTTTTTTCCCAATGCAGAGAATCAAACCGATTAGGCAAGAATTCTAGCACTGAGCCACATCCCCAGCCCAAATGTTTTGTTGTCATTATTGAGATGGGGTCTCAGTGTGTTTCCTGGGTTGGTCTCAAATCCTGCAATTGAGAGATCCTCTACCCCAGCCTTCCAAGTGCTGGGACTACAGAAGCAAGCCACTACCTTCGGCTCCTTCTACAATTGTTTTAGGTGGCTTCCTACTCTAAGGAAGAATTTTTTCACTTTCCAATTTATATATCTGACTATTTAGCAGTATAGACTTATGGATTTTTATTTTATTTAGTGTGTTATAATCCCTTATTGCTATTATCCATTTTTATTCTTTAATTATTCCTGATTTGGCCAGTATGCATGTCTTCAGGTAGACTCATTTGTCCTTTGAAACTGCTGTCGTAATTCCTTGTTCAATTCCTTACTTTTTGGTACAAGAATGTGTTTTAGGCTCTTTTTGTATCTTCTTTGATCCAGCATTCAAATCAGCCATTTCTTGGAGAATTTGTAGTTTCTTTTAGTGAAGAATAATATTTGAAAACTAAGATCCTAATGCTGGTTATGGTCATTACTACTGGTATGCCATTGATTCTAGGCCCTCTAAGTGGACAGTTAGAAACAGGTACATGAATATTTGCATCTACACAAATTTATATCAATTTCTATGTGTACTTTTACATATTTAAAACCATGTACTTATGCATGATCATGGCTCTCTGTTTCTGCTAAAACACATCATGTGTCCAATTTGCAATAAAATTTCTATCCTTAATAATTCTGTTAATACTAAGGCTAAACTTTTGTCATAAATTAATTTAACATTGCTACCGAAGAGTTTTTAACAATATACTTATGATCATCCATTTTCAAGTCTGTCATAAGTTGTTTGAATTCCAGTCCCTTATGACCTAGTTAAATCATCCCCTCCCCATCTGGTTGAGATACAGCCCACTTGTTCCTCATCTCACTGGTCCCAAACCTAACACACAGCTGCTAACCATGATAAAACTTAATGGTCAACACCAGAACATTATAAGTAAATTCCTCCCCACTTCACATGTGTTTTCTTTAAACCAGACAATTCACAACCCCTGCAGGAATATCTAAGGTATAAGGCCCATGAACCTTAATTAAGGCACAGATAGGTCCTCTCTTATTTGCTCCTATATGTTGGTTGAGCTCCTCCAGACTTCTCATCAGGCACCCTCTATTACCATCCCTAAACTCTCTGGGATATGTAATACATTTCTTCTGTTTCATGTATTTGTTTCACCTCTTCATTATTGTCTCATTTAACTGACACACCCATGTCTAACTTCCTCCCTACATCTTGCTCCTCAGGTCAGGTCTCTTCTAAGAAAACAGTGGTTGTTGTGGCTCATGGCTACTCTCGGCAGAGAGATCTCAAAACCAATTTAGGCAGAAATCATAACAAGAAATAAAAAATCACAACAACTTAAGCTTATTTATTTCTAGCAAATTTATGCTAAAAGTAAAAATTATATAATCATGTTTTTTAAGCCAAAAATGAATCACAAAAGGTGATTTATTTTTGGCTTAAAAAACAAAAATGAAAACCACAGGAGAATTTAGGACAATTTGTGTGTATTTATCTTCAATCGAACAACTTATTATTTCAAAAAACTTTCAATACACATGCATAACAAAGTATAGTTATTTAACATTGGATATAATAAGTCTGAGCAAATGGATACACAAGAGATTTCAATAATGGTGTCAAAGAAATGTCTTATCCACTCTTATGCATAATATCAACATTAGCAATTTTGCTGCACATGAACTGTTTCTCAAACCTGTTGAGATCTTACAAAATAAATTATTAGCATCAGACAACTATTTTGCATAATAAACACCACTAAGGGACTGCGAGTGTTCCTCAGTTGTAGAGGAACTTGCCTGGCATGCACGAGATCCTGGCTTCTATCCCTGGCACCACAAAAAAAAAAAAAAAAAAAAAAACCCAAAACCCAAACTACCAAGTCATTGTTGAGCTTTGGCACCTGTAGCTTTGTTTTTCTAATTCTCACAACATTTCTCTTAAGATTTATGGGGGATCTTAAAGTTTTTAACCATCCTTGTATAAAGTTGTTGTTACAGTTTAAATATTAGGAGTCCCCCAAAAGCTCATGTGTGAGACCATGCAAGAAGGTCTAGAGGTGAAATGATTGAGTTATGAGAGCTTTTACCCAATCAGTGAATTAATCCCCTAGCAGGGATTAACTGAGTGGTAACTGCATGCTTGTAGGTTGCAGCTGGAGGAGGTGGGTCACTGGGGGGGCAAGCCTTTGGAGTATATATTTGGTGAGCTGAGCCTAGGCTCTCTCTACTTCCTGATCATCATGTGAGTCACTTCCCTTCACTATACTCTTCTGCCTTGAAATCCTGCCTCACCTTGAGCCCTAAGGAATGGAGCAAGCTGTCGGTGGCCTGAGACCTCCAACATAAAACTGTGAGGTCCAACATAAACTTTTCCTCCTTAAAATTATTCTTGTCAGGTCCTTTGGTTACAGCAACAAAAAAGGCATCTAAAAATATGCTACATATATCTGCAGAATAACCAGAGTTCAGATGGCAAATGGAAGAAAGCTATCAGGAATCCATTTGCAAAGGTTCAGAGGCTTGGCATTACTTTGAAAGAACCAAACCACCTTGAACATTTATTGTTATTATGCTATTTACACAATTAGCCTGGCACTGTGGACTTGCAAATATGTGATATAAGATCATGGCCACCCACAAGTCTGCCTAGTCACATTGCCTCTTAAAAGACTGTACCACTCAAACTAAAACTTGAAATAAAGTTCTTGCATATACCATACTTGAAACCCTTGCTCTGTTCCTAACCTTTCAGAATCAGCCTCAATTCCCCCATCCACCAGGAAACTGCCTGGGTACCCAGCTCAGAGGGGTTTCTCCAACCTCTAACTTGCCACACTTATAGGCTGTAGTGGTTGCTTGGTACATTAACAGATGTTTTAAATATCTTCTCATCATAAGATATTGCACAGAAAATTTAGAATTCCTCATTGACATGATCACAATGAGAAATAAAACCAACAAGGCAGGAACTACACTGCGTTAATTCACTCTTTGGAATGAATGTTCAGAGTGATGCTTACAACACTGAGCCTCATGACTCCCATTGATGGACTGTGTGGGCTAATGCTGGACACCTGCTCCCCAACTCAACCATCACTGCTATGAGGCCTGGAACTTCACATTTTTCTTGTCCCATTGAAAATGTAATTTCATCCCATTTCCTATTTGATTTTTTTTAAACAAGGTATATAACATACATAGCATGCCAGTGAGTGTACAGCTTGGTGAATTTTTTACATATGCTTCCCACCACTCTGTTCAGTGATGAATTTTATTCTTCTCCAAATTCTGTGTTCTTTGACAGTTAAGGATTTAAATATCTCTTGCACTTATCTTTTTACCCACCATGTTTCCAGCAACCCAGAGGTCTCCCTGGGACCCTTCTCAGTCATTGATCCCATTAAAGATAAACACTGTTGTGACCTTACCATATGTTAGTTTGCCTCTTCTTAAACATTGTATAAATGGAATCATACCATATGCTTTTGGTTGGTTTCTTTTACTCATCATTGTGTCCATGAAAATATCATTAGTATGATATACAGCAATATTTGTTTTTTCACTGCCTATGTAGTGTCCTACTATTCTTACATATGCTTTGTACTGAAATTTTATTTATCATGGGTATGTACATCAAAATGGGGTTACTACAGCTGAGCTCAGTGGCTAATCCCAATGGCTTGGGAGGCTGAGGCAGGAGGAGCATGAATTCAAAGCCAGCCTCAGCAAAAGCAATGCACTAAACAACTCAGTGAGACCCTGTCTCTAAATAAAATACAAAATAGGACTGGGGATGTGGGTCAGTGGTCGAGTGCCCCTGAGTTCAATCCCTGGTACCCCCCCAAAATGGGGTTACTTTCATGGTCTAGGTTTATATTCAGTTTTAATAGAGACCCTCAAATAGTTTCTGAAAGAGATTGTATCAATTATACTCTGCTGGGCCTCATGTTAGAGACTGAAACACACCCAGGATTATTATGTTATAACTCTCCTGAAATTCCCTAAATCAGGATTCCTACTTCTGTCTTTATGTGCTATGTAAAGTAGTACTGACTTATAAATGACCTTAGTTGTCAAGTGTCAGTGTGTCAGAAGTTGAACTTTTCTGGGATGTGGAAGTGATAAAATCATTTTTGTCTTAATGCCATCAGCCCAAATCAAAAACATTATATTGTTTTGCTTAAGCTTTTTGGCTCTTTGCTTTTCACCAAGGGTCAGTTGACTCCTTTTTTTCTTCATGAATAATTCTTGTGCCAATCATTAAGTCTTTGACTTAACTTAGCCAAGAGGTAGAGAAAAGGCAGAGCGGGCAGACAATGCAGGGAAACTCTAAGGCAGTAAACATGTGAATCAGGAGAAAATATGGGATTCTATAGAAGTAGCGCAGATGAGGAGATATTGTGGATGAGTAGATGAAGTGGGTTTGTTGATAATATGATCCCTCACTAAACCTGGTTATATATAAAACTATGTTGGACTTCTTACAAAATGTGTAATAAATAGAGGTGTTTGTATCTAAGTTTTAGTTTCATGTCAGATTTGATGAGAACTGAGATATCAAGAAGTTTGTGAAGAATAATGAGGGACATTAAATCTTAATTTAATAATAATGAGGGACATTAAATCTTTTTTTTTTTTTTAAAGAGAGTGTGAGAGAGAGAGTGAGAGAGAGAGAATTTTTTTAACATTTATTTTTTTTAGTTTTCGGCGAGCGCAACATCTTTGTTTGTATGTGGTGCTGAGGATAGAACCCGGGCCACAGGAATGCCAGGAGAGCGCACTACCACCTGAGCCACATTCCCAGCTGGGGACATTAAATCTTAATGCAGATATTTATACTGCACCCACTGGGCACTATGATAGGAGAGATTGTAATTATTAAATCTACTGAAATCGAATCTATCCCTTTAACTACTCTTGTTTTGAGCACCTCCTGTGTGCTGGATTGTGCTAGACACCTTAGGGATTCACAGATATAAAGCATAGGAAAGGCTCCTATTCTTTAGCTTTGATTGGGAACAAGAAGCTTGAAATGTTAAATGTCAATAAAATGGAATATGTGGGTGTGGAAGGATCAATCACTGTGGAATGAGTTGATATGGAAAGACTTTTTGAAGGCAGTAAGACATGAGAGGGTCTATTTCATGCATATCTCCAGGTTGTATTCAATCTGTTTTTCTGTCCCTGAACTTTGCCCACATCCATTATGTATGTGTTCTTGGAATATCTTTGGACACCAAGGTTCCTCAAAGTGAACATAATCAGAACTACATGATTCTCTTCCCAGACCTAACCCTCTTTGGGTATTCTGTCAGTTGGTTCTCTTGTAAATGTCTCCTGACTTGCATCTTCTCCATTTTCATCTTCTCTGTATTAAGATAAGATATGAAGAGAGGCTGAACTACAGCAGTGGCAATGGGAAGAAGGAACAAATACATTTAACAGAGATATTAAAGAAATATAAAATTTTGGACTTAATGTCTGAGTGGATGGAGGTGAGGGAAAGATTCTAAATTGTTGTTTAGATTCTTACAGGACATTGGCTAAATTATAGTAGAGGAAGTGACAGAAGAAGCAACAGATCTGAGGGGAATGTCTACTGTGTGGATTTGAGCTTGCCAGGAAAGTCCCTGGCTACAGATGTAGACACAGTATCACTTGATAGTTTTCAGATTGCTTTCTGGAAAGATTGCAACTTCCTGTTTTTGTGTATTTGAACAGCATCATCTACCACTGCATATTTATAAACAGATACTGCCATTGTTGACCTGATTGCATACTTTTAAGATTACTTCTTTTAAAATTTGCCTAGGTGTCCATCAGTGGATGAATGGATAAAGAAAATGTATGTACACACAATGGAGTTTTATTCAGCCATAAAAAAATGAAGTTATGTCATTTGCAGGAAAATGGATGGAACTTGAGAACATTATGTTAAATAAAATAAGCCAAACTCAAAGTCAGGGATCATGTTTTCTCTAGTATGTGGAAATAAGAGAGAAAAAAGGAAAAGAAAGGTGGAGGGGAGGAATCTCATGAAAATCAGAGAGATCAGTAGATTAAAGAAATGGGGGAATGTGCTGGGAAGTGATTGGCCAAATTATATTGATATATTGTGTGCATGTATGAAAATGTAACCAGGAATCCCATCATTAGGTACAATTATAATGTACCAGTTTAAAAAATGGGGAAACTATTACTTCTTTACTAGGAAATTCACATACTCAAAAGATATTTTTTATATATTTGGTTCTCTTAATGCTAATTAAATTTTTTAAAATTTTAATTCCTGAAAATATTGGTGCTTTTCTGATATCTGTCAAACCTTCACTTATTTTCTTTCTTTCTTTCTTTCTTTTCTTTTTTTTTTTTTTTTTTTTTTTGTGTGTGTGGAGGGGGTGGGTGTTACTGGGTTTTGAACTCAGAGGCACTCAATCACTTAACCACATCCCCAGCCCTATTTTGTATTTTATTTAGAGACAGGGTCTCAGCACCTTGCTTTTTTTTTTGATGGGGCTGGCTTTGAACTCTTGATCCTCCTGCCTCAGTCTCTCAAGCTGCTGGTATTACAGGCTTGCGTCACTGCGTCTGGCCCTTCACTCATTTTCTGTAGGGTTGTTGATGAGTTTTTTGAAATAATTCCTAATGACATTTAGAATATTTTTCAAGGAATTAAAATGGTTTCTAGGGGCTGGGGATGTGGCTCAAGTGGTGGCGTGCTCGCCTGGCATGCGTGCGGCCCGGGTTCGATCCTCAGCACCACATACAAACAAAGGTGTTGTGTCCGCCGATAATTAAAAAAAAAAAATACTAAAAATTCTCTCTCTCTCTCTCACTCTCTCTCTCCTCTCTCACTCTCTCTCCTCTCTCACTCTCTCTTAAAAAAAATGGTTTCTATTTGATAACTTAATCAAATAACTGATTACAAAGATGATAAGACTCCCCCATCAAGGAGCTTACAGTCAAAATAGTTTTAAGCCTGTGACTTTTCTAATTATTCCATAAGGAATAGGAATTTTGAGACGTCATTTCCATGTTAAATGTTCTAAAAAATTGAACTTGCCTTGTTATACATCTGGGCAGAACCGTTAAGGCAAGCCAGTCTTCCATTTCTTACCTTAGTACACGTTGCCCTTGACATTATTCACTTGGCAGTCACACATCTAAACACTGCTATTTTAAGCTTTGAAATTAACTTTTAAAATAAAGTTTATATTAAAATGAAAAATAAAGATAAATATGTAACATTCTGTGAATTACATATTTATTCACTTCCTTATTTTTTTCTTTATCACACCTCATTAATAGCTATACTCATGAGGGTGTGTTTTTAAGAAACTGTGAAATTTCTTTTTAAAATCTTTGTATAAATCTTTCTATTGGCAAACTTTCACTTTTTCATCACACTTCCAGGAATCCTTACAAGAATAATTTTTCAAGATTTTATTTAGCTATCAGAAGACTTTAAATAGACTGAAAGTTTATTAAATAATAGAGATAGGTTCCACTATTCACATAGAGGTATGTTGTTTTGTTCTGTTTTGTTTCTGTTGTTGCTTTTACTCTGACACTGGGGTGGGAATTTAAAATTCTTTCCAGTATGGGAGAAGTCCTTGGGATGTGGCATGAATGCACTTTACATATGTGGGTATCAACGTAGTTATATTTACAAAGATTAAAGATTTATATTAGGATGACAAGTATACAGGGCATGTTTTATTTTGTAGAGCAGATTAACACCCCTAAATTCAATCAGTAAAATAATGTGCTACAGAACAGAGCAGAGAAAGGATGTTCTCCTTTGAGGGTATATTTATTCTTGTCACTTTCAAAAAATGATAATCATGAAGATTGGTTCTGATCAGGAATCCTGAATGTTATCAGAGAACTATCTGAACAGACTGTGATTTATTGCAAGTGGGAGTCAGAAGAGCATTGAAAATTGGGGAGAACTCATAATTCCTCTCCCCTCTATCCATGAGGTTTTCTGTTATTCATTCTGAAAGTCTTTACTGAACATCTACAATAATGCCAGTCCCGGCAATAGGAAAGATGAAAGTGTGGCAGTGGACCTGCTGTCCCTCATCTATATGGTTCATTTTTTTAGTTGTTGATGGACACAATATCTTTATTTTTATTTGTTTATTTTTATGTAGTACTTGGTATCGAACCCAGGGTCTCACACATGCAAGGCAATCACTCTACCACTGAGCTACAACCCCAGCCCTGTATAGTTAATTTTTCTTTCTTCCTCTTTATCTGCTTCTATTCCTTTACTGATATAATGGGGACCTTGTGTGCATGTATGCACACGTTTATTTTTTGGTATATTTAACAAAGTGTCAATTCTTTATTTTTTATTTTTAAGCTACTATTATAACAACTTGATTACATATTGAAAATAATCTAAACTTGGATACTAGTTTATGCAAGTAAACATATCACAGGTGTTGCATTTTAAGGTGAGGAATAGGAGAAATAACTAATGGTATTTTTTTCATTTGTGAAAGAAAATTCTTGAGAGAGAAAGTAAGTAGACTTATATAACAAATTAGAGTAAATAAATAAATTTTAAAAATAAAAAAAGAAAGAAAACTTGTGACTCTCAGTAGAAAATGTGCATCTTGCAAAACATGGTACCTTTAGTAATCTAGGAACTATTCAAATATATTAGGAATTAAAGAAGGAAGCTTGAGGATTAAAATTAAGAAAACCCTTTTACACTATATATATATATATAGATAGATAGTAGGGCAGGAGTATAGCTCAATGGTTGAATGCTTGCCTAGCATGCACAGGGCTCTGGGTTTGATCCTTCAGCACTATAAGAGGGGGAGAAGAAGGAAATAAAGGAACAGAAAAAAATATGAAAAAAACAGATGAAGAGAAGTTACTGTTGTCTGTTGGGTAGATTATATGGAGTATAAACAGAAGTGAGTAGGACTGGAACTTTGACCATCTGGTATGTCATCTGAATGTACAGGTGACATCAGTTAAATGAATCAACACTAGAAAAGTCACTGAAGGCAAAGCTATCAATCACCAGAGTTTTCATTAGCCAAGCAAGATCAGGTTTTCAGTAGTAAAGCAGTGAGATGCAAGCCAGAAAAGGAAATTAAAGAACAATATCAAGGAGACAGGTAATAAAGTTTTTTCAGTCACAAATTAGCTTTTTTTTCTTAAAGCTATTTTAAATTTGTAAATTATGCACATAGTACAAAATTCAAAAGGTGCAGAAACATATTCAGTGCAAACTAACTCAGACTCCCACCCCGTTTCACAATCCAAAGTCAATGTCCCCAGAGCAAACATGATTAACCATCTTTTTTAAAAAATATTTTCTGAGTTATAGATGAACATAGTACCTTTATTTTATTTATTTATTTTTATGTGGTGCTGAGAATCCAACCCAGTGCCTCACACGTGCAAGGCAAGCACTCTACCACTGAGCTACAACCCCAGCCCTGATTAACCATCTTTTGTACAGCCTTACAGAAAGTCTATTCCCAAACAAGTAAGTGGTAGTAATGATGAATGCAGTTATTTTTTCCCCACATACATAATTTTTATATTTTTATGATTTTCATAGTATTTCAATGAAAATGGAACATGCTTTAATCAGTTTTGTTATAAGACTTTTAGGTCATTGGTTAAATAACCTTTTATATACATCACTTCACACTGGAATAATCATATTAAAAGGACATATTAATAATGGCATTGCTGGCTCAATAAGTTTGCTTAATTTTTAAAAGTCTTTGAGATAAAATATACTACTTTTAAGTATATAGTTGACTAGCATGAATTTTATTCACATTGTTGCACAACCAATTCTCCAGAACTTTTGCACATTCAAAACAAACTATATTCATTAAATAATAATTCCCTAATTCCTCTGCCCTAGCCCCACAACCACCATCCTACTTTCTATTTCCATGAATGTGACTACTCCAGGTCCCTCCTATAAATGGAATCCTACAATATTTCTCTTTTGGCAGCTGGCTTATTTTATTTGGAATAATGTCATCAAGCTTCATCCATGTTGCAGCATACATCTGAATTGGTTCTTCTTAAGATTAAATAATTCATTGTATATTTATACTGCATTTTGCTTATCCGTTCATCTGTCAGTGAACACTTGGATTGCTTCCATCTCTTGGCTATTATGAATAATGGTGCTATGAACGAGGGTATACAAATATCTCTTCAAGATAGTGATTTCAGTTTTGTTATCATTTTTTGAATATACACCCAGAAGTGGAATGCTGGATCATGAGCTTTTGTGTTTAAAATTTGTTTTTATTACCAAGGTATTCTCCCTAGGTGTTGTGACAATTTACATTCCCACTGTAAGAGTGTATCCCTTTATTCATACTAGCACTGTGTGCCAACTAACATTTTGAACTTTGTTATTCCTTTTTTTGTTTTTTTTTTTTAATTCTTTATTCTTTTTGGTTATACATGACAGTAGAACGTATTCTGATACATCATACATACATGAAGTATAACTTCCCCTTCCTGTGGTTGAACATGATGTGGAGTTACACTGGTTATGTATTCATATATGAATGTAGAAAAATTATGTCTGATTCATTCTACTGTCTTTCCCATTCTCATCCCCCCTCCCTTCCCTCCACTCCCCCCATTCAATCTGGTGAACCTGACCTTTGTTATTCTGATAAGGAAAAAAAGTCATTATATCAGCCTTTATATTTATCTGAAAATGAATGAGTAAAATATGAGTGAATGAATATATTTAAAACTGTTTTAAAGTATATTAATACAAAATTTTAGGTATGGGAAGGCCAACAAGTCAGGAGATTGTTGCCACTGAAATGACAACTATTCACAGTTTCCAAGAGGAGGGGGCAGAATATACCATGGGGGCATCAGGTAAAGGGGTGACACATGGGGGAGCACAGGGACAGGTCAGGAGGAGGGAGGAAAATGGTTTTCTGCCAAGGGACAGGCAAGGAGGATAAGCAGTTTAGAACTGAACCGTTTGGATAATTTCAGTGGGTTCTGGGGCACAGGTACAGTCCTTAGTTGTCTAGTACCTGGCACTGGGGTGCTTAGGGCCAGTGGAGGTGTAGACTCTGGATTATTTTGCATTTGAAAAGTGTGCCTCCAGGAAGAGGACTGGGGAGGGATAGATGAGGAAGGCAGGAAGCCAAAGGCAAGGTGACTCAGGCATCATTTATCAGGTTGTCCAGAACTAGGTGTATCTGGCATATATATGTAGGTCAAATGTTAAAGCATTGACTTTGCAGAAGTTAGAAATGTGGTTAATACAAAGACCTATTTGTAATTCCATTCTTGTGAACTCTCTTCACATTCTTTCTTCTGCTCTTATTGGATGATTTTTTTTTCTTATAGGTTCATAGGAACTCTTTATACATTTGATAAGTAGGCCTTTGTGTATACTATTCACTGCTTTCTGTGTTTATTGGGGTTTTTTTTTTGTTCTGTTTTTAGTTTGCTTATAATTAGTTTTGCCCCACGTGGAAGTTTATTTTTTAATACTATGCCTGAGTTTTATCTTTATTCACAACTTTGGGATTTTGTGTCATACTTTAAAAGACCTTTGTTACTCTGAGGTTATAAATCTATTTCCTGTGTTTTCTTCTAGTACCTTGATGATTTGAGTCATCATATTTTAACCTTTGACCATCCGGTATATAAGTTGGCATAAGAGGAAATGGAAAGGAGATACCAGCAACAAGCTTAGAACCCAATGCCAAGTCCATTATCTACTGAGGCAAAAGTCCTTTTTGTATTCTCAGCCCATACATACCCAGATGGAGGTAAACAGGGACACCTAGGCAGCATCAGAAATAGGAAATGAGGGCATACAAGAATTACCTGATGTTAAACTTCAGATTAAGAAGATAGGCATTTTGCTACCTATAAAGGATATAACTAAGAATGGACAGGCTTGGTGGGGTGGGGGATAATCTCTGATATCAATGGGAAGTGAAAGAGTGGGTCAGGGGAAATGGCTCTTAGTTCTTGCTCTGTACATACTAGCAGGGAAGCTTTCAGCAAGTTGTTGAAGTTCTCTGAGGTTTACTTTACATTAATAATACATTTTGTAGCTCATGATCCTTCATTACCTTGCTGTTTAGCACAGTAGTTTCATTCCCATTTTTGATTGCTTTATCCCCCCCCCACCGCCCGTGGAAATCTTACACAGGGGCACTTTATATAGAAAATAGATTTGTATGTGGTGGCCTAGGGGGTGAAGGACACAAGATGAAAGCCTTTTGTCTCTCCCTTTCCTACTGTCTTCACCAACCTTGCCCCACCCCCACCCCCTAAGACACCCCTGGGGAAACCTCTGCTCTGGGCAGCTCAAGTGCGAACTGCATGAAACACTCCTCTGACTCCCACCTTGAGACAGACCTCACAGCACAGCATAAAGAAAATGCAGATCCACCTCCTTAAAGCGTTGGGAAGCAACATGAAGTTTCCTTTAGGAAATGGAGGAGTGAGTTCCACAGCACAACCAGCTGCAAACCTTCCTAAAATTCTCCATCAGAGCAGATGCCTGGCCACATTTTTTCACTCCTACTCTAAAAATCCTCCAGAAACTTGCCTTCCCACCCTCAGGCTGCATTTTTCTTTGTATCTCCACCCATCTTCTCCTTGATATCTTTGGCCATTTCATTATTTTTGTAAAGCAGTTTTCAGAGTTTCCTCCAGTTTTCCTTCACACTCAGTAGTATCCTGCTGTCGTCTAAAAGGACAAGGCACAGAATTTAGGAATAAATAGGTAGTGGGGGAGGCTGCGGATACTTAGATCTGAATTTTCTCTTGCCTATTCATAAAAAAGATTGTCACCTGCTTGACCTTGCAGTTAAATACCTCTGCAGTCTCATCTGCCATTCCTTTCCCCCCATTTTTATTGTCCCTGCCACAAAGCCCATGCTCCAGTCAAATTAGATGATGCTCTTCTACTCCTTCCCAATTTCCACATTGCTGGTGTCTTTGCTTATTCCCTGCCCAGGTCCCAGGTAAGGAGAGCTCTGCTCCCCCATTTCTGTGCTTCCAGATTCTTTAGGTCTTTCCAGGCCAGTTGGGGTCCCACCTTTTTCTGGAAGCATTTCACTTCCTGACAAAATGTGGATCACCTCTGCTTCTATAATCTCCACAGCAATGTAATCATCTCATCTCACTTCTTTCCTATTTTTAAGCTAACCTAAAGTAGCCTCAGGAACTCTGAGAGCAGAAAATGATGGTACTCTTCTTTCACTATCTTGCATATAGCCAAGCCAAGATGTTCAAAAAGTAAATATTCATAGTAATTAGTAAAACACTCCATTAAATAATCACTCTATGAGATCACCACTTTAAAAAGCAAACTTAGAAATTTCTTCCAAGTTTCTGTATACATTTGACATATTGATTCAACCTCAGTTCTCAGTAATTTAGGCTTTTTGAACTTAGAAAATTCATATAATTATTCCAGTTTTGTCAGTTAAACCCCTAAAAGGAAGTGTGACATGGAAGTAATGATTATCAAATCAAAATCATACACATGCACAACCTTTTTCTTAAAGTGAAATTAAAAATGTAGCCCAAGATATAGAAAAGCAGAACTATTCTACTCGGACAGTATTTCACACATCATGCATTCTCCTGGCTTTTCCCCCAACCCAGCTTTCTTTGGCACTCCTAAAATATGTCTGTAGAACCTTCGGGTCACTGGGACAATTTGAAAACCTCTCAGCAGCTCAGCACATTAAATACCAACCCTGTATTAAACATGAAGGTATCTTTTTCCTGTCCAGCTTCCATAATTACTATGATATGGGGGCCCCTCTAGGTCTCTAAGAGAGGACTTAATCTGGTTTAAAAAATTTACTCAATGTGGGATAGAAATTTTAAAAGTAACCATCACCAACACCATTCACTTGTGATATGTTTTGTAAGAATTATTTTATACAAATAAAACTATTTTAACAAATAAAAATAAGAACTTTGGCATTTCCATGAGAAGTCTTTCAGCTTCCAAAGAACTTACAAAGTGCTTTGTATTTGTTCATCAGTGAATTCTGCCACGTATCCATGGAGTAAAACAGTGTTTGGAGAGCATAAAAACTTGTTTGCCTTTTCTCTGAGTTGTTATAAATTTTGACTTAGCTTCAGGAAGACAATTTTTAACCACTAGGTTAAGTGGGGACATGAACACAATTTAAAATATACTAATTTTAAAAATATCTCCTGTCAAAAATTATATAATTGTTTTGATAAGACACAAAAGGAAATGTTCCACCTTAAACTGAAATATAATTGGAATCATTTCCCACTTTCTGAGTTCATCCAGAAAGTCAGTGGAAGGATGATACTGAGGTTTACTATATATGTACTTTATCCATGGAAAATCAGCCCATTTTGTCTAAAATACACCAAGAATGTTAGGAAAGCTGAAAACAGATAATAGTCCACAAATGATAAACAGTTCATAGATAACCAAGACTCCCCATTCAAATTCAGGAAAGATTTAGTGCAAAGCCTCATTGGGACATTAATCACAAGCAGAGATAACACTGGAAATACTCCTAGGAAAGTATCCAGTATAGGGTTGGCACTCAGCTAGTGACAGCTGCTTAATATTAGTATGTGGAAGCAAGAATCTAAGCAAAAATAAAAACAGGTTAGCTTCACTAAAAAGAAAAAAATACCATTACCAAATGGAAAATAAATGTAAGCAAATAATTTTGTGGGTCCTTCTTTGATAAACTTTTACAACATAAGCATAAATTACCTGCATCTTGGAGAATATGAGAAAGCCAAGTTTCAGAGAAATTTAAACCAGTTTGCAGATCCTATGTGTTTGTATATATGTTGCCTTTTGTAATAAACTATTCACTTTATACAGTATCATTTTTCTTAAAGAAAAATTTAAATATTAATGATTAAACTCAGATTTTTGAGTTTAGAAAATAATTTTGAAACTAAGCACATAATAAACAAATGGTAAAATTGGATTCAAATAATAAATACAAAGAAATATTGGTTTTTTTGAAGGACTAAGACCAAAAAGGCTTATATGTTTATTTTTAAATGATTCTTTTTTAAATTTTAAATTTTAATTTATTTATTTGTTCTAATTAGTTACACATGATAGCAGAATGTACTTTGAGTTCTAGTGCACAAATGGAGCACAATTTTTCACTTCTCTGGTTTTACACGAAGTAGAGTCACACCATTCATGCAATCCTACATGTACCTAGGGTAATGATGTTCGTCTCATTTCACCATGTTTCCTACCCCCATATCCCCTTCCTCCCTTCCCTCCCCTTTGATTATTTCTTCTCTAAATGGGAATATCTTAGAATGTGGCATAGTTTTTCTCTTGAAATGCCTAATAATATGTATCTTTTTGAGAGACTGTGCTATGTCTAAAACATACTGACCACAGTTAGCTAGATAATGAGATTTTAGGTGTGGTGATTTTTCTTGTATTAATTTTTTTTACTATGCATAATAGTTGCATATCTATTTTATTTTTATGGGCAGGTTTCCTTGTATATTATAGTATATGTGTTATAAGTAATAAGCATAAGTATATTTGTAACATATATGTATATATATGTAAGCACATACTTGTAGGTATATATGAATACATATATAAATTTACCTCAATCCATCTATATGGAAAACCTACCCATATTCAAAGAGTGACATAAATTTTCACCTGAACCTGGAACTTTTAGTGAAAATTGTGAGTGAGATTCATTTATGGTCATTCACACTTTGAAAGCTAATTTGGATAACTTTTAGAAAATATTTGTGAAAGAAAGTTGAATATCATCAATATCTCAAAAATAGACAAGGGGAGTAAACAATTTCATCCTAACTAAAGATTTATAATCATAACAAATTAGTACCCTAACAATTTTAAATGATCATAAATCATCCTTAAACTTGGACAGATATTGTTAACAAATGAGAAAAGCTTTTGTCTTGCTCTGTGGCTCCATTCATGTTTCTTTTTCTGTATGTACACGTGCACACATGTGTGTACACATGGTATACTGCATGATAACACCCCAGCCTCACAAGGTGGTATTTGAGGCTTCAATATGTCATTGCTGCCTCCTTTTGCTGTGACATGACCTCCTAAGTCAAGATCAGTATTTTGTAGACTACTATTGTGGAGTACCATTATGGGTTTAAAAGGTATTCCAATAACTCAACATAAGTGTTTCTGGCAGAAGGAAGGAAAAGCAAATCCAAGTATAAAATAACCTAGAATAAATTTCTGTTACAGTGAAAATACACTTCTGCCCCTTCCACAAAGAAGCATCCCTAGGACCTCTCAAATTACACAGTTATAGGGTAAGTAGGGTGCTAGTTCCTCCTCATGTACAACCTCTGCGAGGCCAGCTTCTCCCAGGGCTTCTTTGACAAAATCTTTGTTCCATGTACACGTACTTACTAGGTTATTTCCTCTAGGCTCATATTTTTCTTATCTGCAATCTAGCAATTGTCAAATGTATTCCTGAACCCTAGTTGTCCTCCTTGGACTTTAGACTAATATACAAATAACTCTGTCCACTTGGATGTCTTAGAAGTATTTAAACTTAATAATGCTCAAAACTTCAGGTTCCAATCCTCATCTACCCCACTCCTTACACACTTTCTGCATAGGGTCTCCCTACAGACTTCCTTATTTCCCCAAAGTTGTGGTTTTCTGTAACACCTTTATGTTTTTCTTTTACTATCTACCACCAACCTTTGATCAGCAAATCTTGTCCCCTCTGCCTTCAAAATAGATGCAGTTCACTGCAACCACCATAGTGCTGTGTTCATCTCACACCAAGATTATTGCAAACACTTTATTGTGAAGTGGGGTCCTTGTTCCAGACTTGGCCTCTATTCTCAACATGAGTGATCTTTGAAACCTGGATGAGATCGTGTCCTTCCTCTATTCAAAACCCTCATGACTCTTATCTACTTGGAGTAAAAGGCAAAATTCTCATTATGGTTCATAGAGCCTAGATGATCTAGTACACCACCCTCATCCACAACCCTACAAAGCTGTCTAATCTTATATCTCACATCTCCATCACCCTAAACTCTGCTTTTATACACAGACCTCTTTGCTGACACTGACCCTCGAACATGCCAATCACTCTCCAGACTCTGGACTTTGGCACTTCCTGCTCCCGTGGCTTGGAACACTCTTCTAGATATCTGCCTACCTTGCTCTCTCATTTCTTTAGTTCTCTGTTCAAATGCCACCTTCATAGAGAGGTATCCCTAGACCACTCTATATTAAATAGCATCCCTCTTATATACTCTTGTCCTATTCATTTTTCATGTTACATGTCATTTATTTATTTGTCTTTAACAACAATGACTACAGGATTTTTGTCTATTGGTCATTGATATCTCTAGTATCATAATAAAATTTATGTATGAATAAAATTCATTTCAGAATTACAAAACTTTGGTACCTGGTGTTAACAAATGAGAAAAGCTTTTGTCTTGCTCTGTGGCATTTCTTGAATGAATTAAGGATAATTCCATCCCAGATTTCCTATCTTCTTAAGTCTTTGAGTTTTAAGACTTTTCTCACTTCTCAACCAGACTACTATCAAATCTAGGTTTTGTGTTAACTAAGAAAGCACATTATAAGAACAAATATATCTTCTCAATCTCACCCTCCTTGTTTAATCCATAATTTCTGGTAAAAATATCTATATCAATAAATTCAGTGACATCTAAAATTTGGTTTCTTCTTCCTTAGTCAAGCATCTTCAAAGTCTATTCTCACACATCCTCCCTAACCTTTTGCTGATATAAATTAGCAAGATTGTGAAAGTTTTTCCTTCTAATTTGACTATACTTAATATCAGGGCATGTCTTGATTACATATCTGCAGGCTCTGATGAGTAGGATAAAGGAACCAAAAAGAGGATTAAGATCATTCCCTCAAGCAAGAAAGCAACAGTGTCTTCCAGTAAAACAAAGAACCTCATCATACATTGGCAGTAGGGCCACTTCAAGTAATAAGGAAGGTTCAGTCACATTGGGGGATGGGGGATTTTGTGGTACTTTGGGTTCTCCAATTGCACTCATTTTCCCTCATTTCTAGTTCTTTCCAATTAGTGAAAAAAAAAAAAAAAAGACCTGATGAGGCTATGAGTCAATAGATGTTGCAACTTGGCAATGCACAAATGAAATTGAAATTGGATTCAGCCACCTCAGCTTGTTACCTCTGGGGAGAGGGAGGAGGTTGGAGTTGAAGGTGGTTTGCAAAGGGTTCTTCAGGCTAATCTGTAATTTTTAATTTGTATGAATAAAATTGATTTCAGAATTGCAATATAGTATCAGTAGTATGAAAAATATTGTTTTTTCCTTAGGAACTCAGAAAGTGGAACACTGTTCAGCTTGGTATAGCCAAACATCTCTAAGTGGCATGTATCCCAGAAGCATATTCCCTGGGTTCCTTCTAACACGCGATTATGTATCCAATCCTGTAGAATATATAATATTGCCTTGTCATATGCCCTCCGATATCATCACCTGTATTCAATTTCTCAAATCCTCTGATTTGGTGATATCCACTCCTTTCCCAGTTGCCACTCTGGTTGCTTTAATCTACAGCACTTCTTCAATGGTAGCTTATTATTAGTCACTGAATAATACTACCCCTGTCTCAAGTCTCCCTTTACACCCATTTTCCCACACTGTAGAACTCAATTATTCAATAATGAGGAATTCAATAATAAGTAATATGTAGGATGCTGTCTGAAACTCCACCCAATATTATTAAAGACAGATCAAGGGAGAGAACTATTCAGGATGAAGACAATAAAAATATATATATCTATGTTCTAGGTACTTATGTTACGTCATTGAATCTTCCCATTAAATCTATCAGGCAGACTCTGTTATTTCTATTTTATAATTGGGGGAACTAAAAACCATTAAGTGACTTTCCCATGATCATCTAGCTTGCATATGGTGGACCTGAAATTCAAATCTAGAAGTCTGGCTCTTGAGTCCCTGCCCTTAACCATGGGTGATAAGACAAGACCCAGTGGGGCTTGAGGATGGCATTCTATCTAGACCAAGGGTACAGTATACACAAAGTAATGAGAACATGGTTGGTTCTCGAACAAGAAGGGATTCAGTAGGGTGGGAAGGAGTAATGGCAGAAAATAGTACTGAAAAGATAGGCAGAAATTGGTTCAGGGAGGGGCTCATTTGCTGGATTTCATCCTACAGGAAGTGTGGAGTTGTTTTAAGCAGGATAATCAAATATCAGAATTGTATTTCTGAATAATCCCCCTGGCAGTGATAAGGGAGACAAGTGAGCACAGATTGAAATTGGAGGTACCAGCTGCTGTTAGGAAGAGTCTGCAGTATCCTGAGGAGTTAATGGGATCAGCAGCATTGACAAAGGAAAAATAGATGGAGTTGAATGACACAAAAGGAAACTGAAGATTGTGCCTTGTAAACATGCCAAGACTATTCTAGAGGGAAATAAGATAATGGTGTTCCTCTATTTGCCCCATCTTCCTGTTAATTAAATTGTATTTAATTTATTTAATAAATCATGCTAATGCTCATAAATGAGGACTATTTATAAATAAATTAAACAAATAAATTAATTAAATAAAAGTATTTTGTCCATCTACAACTAAAAAAGTTTTTTTAAAAAAGAATATTATCTAGATTAGGTAATCATTATACAATTTTCAGACAAAAGCATATTTATATTTTACAAACAATAATTGTTTCCACATTGAAGAATAAATACATTATTTATGAGGCTTTAAAAAGATAGGAATCATAACCCTGATTACACATTAAAGAATTTTAAACAAGCTTTTTGTAGTGACATTACTTATCCCTTTTACTTTTAAAACCTTTTCTTGGGTAGTTCTTAAAAAATAAGGATATGTAAATGCTATTATTCAGATACATCTAATGCTTTGTATATTTGAACTCATTATTTATTGGATGCGTGTGCCATTAATCCATTTGGCGTATTACTGCTTATCAGAAAAATTTGAAATTTTTTTTTCCTCCTCAGTGATAGGTGAATCTACTTCATGTGGAATTTCTAAGGACCCAGTTTCAGCCAACATTTTCAAAGAATGATAATATTTAGAAATAAGACCTTATCTTAATTAAGAAATATTAGCCACCAAAATGAAACCAAGACAAGACTCTAAAAATATTTATAAATTGTCCTCATTTATGAATATTAGCATATAGTAGTGAATAGTTAAAGCAAAGGACTTTCTCAGATATAATCTATTTCCATCAACATACTAAAAAGTATCAAAGTCTAGAATATATTTTATGATTGAGATGCAATGATTACAAAAAATTTTGTGTTAAGGAATTTATTAGGAAAGTGTTATAAAAGTATAACAGAAAATTTTTGATCCTTTGAAATAATGTGCAAAAATAAACTATTTACATGGATTAATAATTATTCAGCAAATTCTCTTGAAAACATCCCAAGTTCTCATTGAAATCAGTGGACACTCTCTATGAAAGTATACAATTTTCTTTGGAACTGTATTTTGTGATGAGTCCATTTTATCACAGAAATTACTTATACATATATTAATAGTTACATGTAGCAAATGAAAATGCCCTTATCCAAAACAAATACATAATATCAAAATCTTCTTAAAAAGAAAACCAGAGATAGAAATAAAATATTATATCATTTACATTTGGTATCCCACTGAATAGATACACATTTTGTATTTGATTGATACTATGTTTTTCATTTTGACCATCATTTGATTATACCTTTGTTTATCTTGCTCTTGTGGTACAAAGGTATTCATAATAACTTAATTTTCATCATATTTATTTGAAAACATCTTTTATCTTGCTCTTGTGGTATAAAAGTACTCATAATAACTTAATTTTCATCATATTTATTTGAAAACATCTTTTAACATCTGCTATCTTTTAAAAAGAATTGTTAACCTAAAACAATTGACCTCATCAATCATTTCAAAGAATGGGTAAAGATACATTTGTGTGAATGTGAATATATTTTGAAAACTTTGTTAGTGTATGCCAAACAAACAGAAATTAAAGGTCAGTTTGTTGCTATGAGGCTCATAAACAGTACAGAAAATAACTTCAAATTTTAGTCAAGAGCATTTTTTAAATGTACAGCAAAATAATGCTGTTCTCTCTGAAATTATTATTTTCTTGACAATGAAATTAAACATTATATGATACTTAGCATTCAGAATGGATGAATTATAAAAGTTCTAGGTACTTTTGTTTAGTTGGAAAAAAACACATTATCTTTGAATTTCTGATAGTAAATAAACAACCTACCAGTTGTTTAGTCAAACTACATTTCAAAATTCATGCTTTAATAAATAAATTTATTCATTCTAGAAAACTTAGCCTCCTATAATGTATATCATCCAATGATATTGCTTTGGATGTGAAATTGGCCTTCAAAGTATATGTAAACACTTCTTTTCCCACACACTATTATCTCCAAAAGGAGAGCTTCCCAGTAGTCTAGCACACTAGTGAGCAATCTTAAATTAAAAATGATTGTGCAGATATAGCAGAGGAAGATAACTTATACTAAAGCAGTTTTTCCATCAAACATCTAACAAGTTATAAACCATGAATGAATTTTCTTAAACCAAGGTTTTTATAGTTACATTATTTTCTGACTGTTTGGGGAGCTAACATCATGCTACCCATTTTACAATATTCTAATGCCAAAATTTGCATTTTGTGACTGCTGCATTAACAGTTTTAATTACATATATTGTTTCTCTTTGGAAACTAAAATGCTGTAAATTCTTTCTGACTCAAAAGTGCATAAAGTGAATAAGTATATCTCAGAATGAAGATTACAGTATTTAGAGACAAATATGCAAATAACTTCTCATAGCCTGAAAAAAGTGACATATTTTCAAATGTGCACATTAAGTCATAGCCACAATAGAGATTGCTTATGTAGAATCTAGCTTGCTGAATAAACAATTGTTTAATTGTAGAAACTAATATGAATATTGAGAACTTTTCAATTAAAGAAATTAAAATAGTTATAAAATGTATCATTCTCAATATTCCCAATTACTTGCAAGCATTCGTTGGATAATAGCAACAAATGAATATTTTTAAATGTGTATTTTCCAGTTTTATTTCAAATGCTATGTTGGGTAAGAATCTACTCAGAAATTATTTTTAGCCATAGAAAAGGAATGTGAAATAAAGCATGTTCCACAGGACTGAATGAATTAATTGCTCTGTTAGATAATGAATGTTTAGAGAAATAAGCATTAGTGATTATGGCTTAAAGTGCTTGGGTCTAATCATCATTTTGGCTTCTTTAAAAGAGGACTTGTAGCCACTAGGCTGGGCCTCACTGATACCTGGCCAGGTACCCCAGAAAATTCCATTACGGACACCTCTGTATTTTTGGTGATAATATTTACCATTTAAGTTTGCAGAAAGACATGCATCAAACCACCACCCTGAACTGTAGTACAGCCCACAGTTCCCAGAGGGATATCGATCATTGTCTCTATCTGGGGTGGTGAAAAACTTTAGATCGTGGTTATAATGTTTACTGAAACGTAAGGCATCTCCAGCTGTGCCATTGTAGTTACCAATGTGTAAACGGTATTTGAGAAATTCGTTAGCCACGTAAAACTGATCATACAAGGCATATAGTTTGACACCATTAAAGTCTTCAAGATCTATTCTCAGAATCATTTCCTTACTCTTGGTCAGAAGATGGATCTTATCATTTCCCAGCCAAAATTCTCGCCTGAGATTTCCAAAGCCTGTTTTGTAGTCTTGCCAAGTTTTGGTGAAATTGGTGCTTCCATCGAGACGAGCTTGTAGCACTGTCCAGCCTCCCCCCATGGTCTCCATGTCACAATACACCTCAAAGCTGCTATTTTTGGGATCAGGTGTAACTCTGTAGGTCTCACTGCTTCTTTTGCCTATTATGTAGTAGTCTGAACAATCTTTATGTATTAGATGTTGAACTGGAGGAGGGAAAAAAGAAAGGCATTGAATTTTATTTAAAAATCTACACATCTGAGGAATTCTTTAAATTATGAAACTGCTTTTGGGTATATAATTGCAATAATAAAATCTTGCTCTGCTAAACTTACCTGAACCTGATTAGCAAATGTTTGTTAAGGCCTCAGAACAAGAACATGGTTCTATGAAGTAGACAAGACTCTCTAACATACTCTTGTTTGCTAATAATGGTTATAACATCAACAAACAACAATAAGAAAAGAAAAAGTAAAGGTAATATTTAATGAGAACTACCTCTAGCATGTTCTAGGCATGCTACCAAAGACTGGATAACATTTTCACATTTAATCAACATATCAACATTATAATGTAGTTTTTATTGCCACTTATGCTTTTTTTTTTTTTTTTTTTTTTTTGATGATGATGATGAGGCTTTTTAGGCCCAAAGAATCAAAGCCTTGCTCAAGTTCATACAAGTATTTGGCAGAGCCAGGACACAAACTCAGATCTGGCTGTGACAGCAAAGCTTATTCTCATAACCATTGCATTCCTTTATCCTAAAATTCAGATGATTCCAATTGTCCTAGAACTACATTCCAGGCATATAGGCTTCTTGTCCCTTTAACCTAAAGGGGCTGATCACTCCTACTGTTGGGAAATTTTATTGGACATGTTTCACTTAATGAATTAAGGTTCTAATGTACAGCATTGATCATAAATTCACATTTATTTTACATAACTATATAAAAAAGCTTGTGAGAATGTATTTTTTCAATAATATACCAATACTATTCTGAATTTATTATATAGGAAAGTATATTTAGCCAGTGTTCCATGTGTTTATTTCTAGAAATAAACAACAGGTGATCATGTTCAGGATAAGTGTAATCAGTTAATAGGGTTTTATAGAAATAAAAAGATAGTTTTGTGACAGATAAATTTAATATAAGATATCCACTGCACAAAAATCTAATCGTGTATATTTAGAACTCAGAATATTCAGTTACTTTCATAAAACTTTTAGGATAAAAGTGAATAATACCATTTTTCATATCATTACAAGTTACCATATAGCACCATATTTGATGTCACCTAAGATATGATGTTCAATGTTCAGAACACATTCAGATATAGGCTGCCAGAAGTATTAACAGCAGTGGTCCTGGAAACCGAGCTACCTTCAGGGACAGATTCCCTGGGGATGGAGCATGTCTGGTGTACTTGTTCCAAAAGTGGTTGCTACCATGTTCCCTGAACCTCAGATTTATGGTAAGCAGAAGTCCTAATGCAGATATGGCTTTGCAAAGTATAATAAGACCAATAAGGCCAGTAGCAATGGTCTCTGGAGTCTAGGTGGAAAGCCAGAGTTTGGCAGGGAGCCAATGCTACTAAAAGTTCATTGATAGAATAGGCAAGGCTGTTGTCTTTAACATGTTTATTAAAGTTCAAGTAAAGTGGATGGTGAGGATGGGTTCTATTAAATTCTTGAATGGTGGCAAAAGGTTAAAAAATAATTTTAATAGGGAAACTTCCCTTAGTGGCATGCCAAAATTCTCCCCTAAAACACAGGTCTAAAGAAAAACATTTTGCACATACATGAAACTGCTTTTATTCCATCTGTAAAATCTCCCATTTTCACTAGCTATTTGAAGTTAAGAACTTCAGATCATTTCTAAATCTTCTATGGATCACTTGTTGCTACTTGAGAAGTGGCAGTCAGCCAACCACAGGAAAAAATGAATTTTTAATGAACAAAGCACAATCACAGCACTGCCTTATCTCTTGTTTTCAAACACTTGAGTGAAGAGATAGACTGCACTAAAACATTAAGAAATTCTGTGCTTCTGTTTGTGTGTAGGTCTGGCATTTTTCAATTTCAAGTAACACCTTGAAATTGAAAGTGCTTCCTAATGGATATAGAGCTAATGACTTTTGTAATCAGATTATATATCATTTCTGTGGTACATTAGAGAAAACATTTCCCCCCCTCTGGATTACTTTAATGAATAGATGTTTGTTTAATACATCATCTATTTTACTTATTCACTTTGGTTAATGTTTATAGATACTGACTTACTACCTCACATTCATGAACAAATGATAAGAAAACAGCATACATACTTAGTGGTGACTGGATTTGTTCTTGGCTGGGACACTTCGATGAACATTTGCCATCCAAACTATTGACAACAGATGTTAGATTTGCCACCTTGCTGTCAACATAATTTTCTACGTTGTTCATATTTACAAGATTCAGCTTCTCCAGGCGGCCGTGAAGCACATCGATCTGGTCTTTTGCACTCTTTAACTCAGAGGACAGCTTGTTCACCTCGCTCTCAAGTTCTTGAACTCGATTGTCACCAGCCTCTCCCGGGGCTCCTGTGCTGGGGAACAGTAGTCCATTTCTGCCCGGGTCTCGGTTGTCGTCAGCCTGCAGCTTGCAGTCTTGGCAAGTTTTCTTCAAGCTGTTTACAATTTCCTTGAGGTTCTGGACCTCTTTGAACACCTCCTGGATCCTTCCGAACTGCTCCGGGAGCTGGATAGCCAGCGGCGGCAGGCTCACCTGGAAGGGGCACTCGCCTGCCTCGCATTTCCCTCTGCTTTCTAATCTCACCGGGCAGGCGTCCTTTGCTCTTTCATCTTTAATTTCCTCTGTTTCATTGTTTGCAACTACCAAAAAACCATAAGTAGCGAGGACAGCTGAACTCAGCCAGTACCAGTCAGGAAGCTTCATCTCTGCGCTGTGCTGCGCTCACCCCAGCAAGGAAACAGCGCGCCTGGCCCCAGTGGTTTAACAGGGACAGCCGCCTGAGTCAGGCTTTCAGCATTTCCAGAAAAGGGCGGGAGCTTTTGCATCACTAGTTTCGGAACCGCACAGGAAGAGAAGATGGTCCTCACCAAATGCCGTTTATCCAGCACTAATTTATTCTCAGCCAAAATAATATACATCAGAATTAACAAAATATATACATTAGTCTGTGGGATGTGCATATTTGCCAAGATATACTTTAATGACTTATTTTATAAAGCACAAGATTATTTTACTAAGCCTTTAATTTCAAAATAATTTGTTATGCGTGAAATAGACCACTTAATTATACCCAACTCCATTGGAAACAAATAGTGTTAAAAGATAAGTATTTATGTGTTAGTTACCAAACTGTCTGAAGAAGAAATACATTACTAAAGTGGAAGCTGTCCTTTTTAAAAATTAGATTGGGGCACTGAAAACCTCTAATTTTCTCCATGTTGGGCTTTCAGGTGAAATCTTAAACACTTTGAAATGTTTCTAAAAAAAAAAAAAAAAAAAAAAGAAAGAAAAAAAAAGAACAAAGCACAGCTTTCTGGCTCTTTGCAAGATGACTTTGTTTCATCCATTTGTAAAAGGGAAGAAATTGATTGGGGGGGTGGGGGTGGGATGCTGCCTTCTCCTTTTTTCAACCATAGCATAGTGTATACAATTGTCTAACTGGCTAAAACACATTCAAAACAGAACATTGTATTTTATCAAAATGAGTAGCTGCTTCTTTTGCCAGTTTTGTAATTGCACTGTCACCTTTCACAGTGGCTTAAATGTGAATCACCCTCCCATTCCTGTCTCTCTTTACATGTGTCTTCTAACTTCTTTTCCACAGGCAGCCCTGGCTGATAGGCCTTTGTTGTCTGCCTCTATGGTTGGTTCCACCTGCTCTCTAGGCCATATAACATGTCACCTTGTCCACAACATGTCAGCACTCACAGCAGTAGTTTTCAAACTCTTCTGTTCAGAGGCTAAGGGGCAAGAAGGGGAACTGGCTTCAATTTCAGAAACCACCTCCTTTTAAATACTTATACCCAAATAGTTTTGCACATTAGTGTCTCATAAGATTTCCTCCTCTTCTCCCCCCCTGCAACTCCTCCTTGTTCTTCTTCTTTTTAGTTGTAGATTTGATGAAAACAATACCTTTATTTTATTTGTTTTTATGTGGGGCTGAGGATCAAATCCAGTGCCTCACAGGTGCTAGGCAAGTGCTGTACCACTGAGCCACAACCCCAGCCCAGATTTCTTATTTTTCAAAAAAATATTTTATGGATTTTAAAATGATTTCAACACTACCAGTATAGAAAAAATTCCAAATTCTTTTGTATCAGTTAAGGCACATTGTAAATCTATCTCATGTTTCTTTAACCTGACTTCTTATGACTCTTCTATACACTCCCTTCATCTGTTCATGTTCTAGAAATGTGCCAGACTCCTTTTCTGCTTTCACGATATACTTACTACTGAATACACAGGAGACTGGGTATTTAAACCCTGAATCACTTCTTCTGGATACACAGATAGTTAACTTTACTGCACATCTGTTCCAGTATGGTAAAGGAGGAATTTATATATGCTTTGCTCATACAAGAATGACTTACACAAACTTTCAGTGCTTAAGGAAAAAGACAATGTATAAATGTATAAATGTAACATTCTTTCCAAACATTTGTCAAGCATGTTCTACACACCTTATGTCTCATTTTACCATCTAAAAAGTCTGGGTATCCTTTGTGAACTGGCTCTTGTCCCTTTAGGATCCACAGAAAATTTCCCAAATGAAAGTAGAAAACTGCTATATTTATTTCACTGACACTGATACATGATCCTCAGGATTCTCAATTTTAAGTGCTTTGCTTTCAATAGGTTGAATTTTAAGTATCGACAAACTATCAACTAGAAATATCTAGCAAACAAATGTTGAGATATGAAAATCAGCACAGCATAGCTGTGGATGTCAATTTGAAACTACAGGTGCAAAAGGATTATTGGAGAAATAAGGCACAAACCAGGAGAATGCAGTGTCAGAAAGATAGGAGAGAGAGTTTCATGGAGGAGGCCATCAGAAAATAAAAAACTAAAGAGTTCACATCCTTGTCCTCAACTCCTATGGAATTCTCTCCCCTCTGTCATTGACTTTCTGCCTGCTCCCTCTTGCTGGAAAGTTTTCTGGATTCTCTCACCCAGTCCACCCTGATTCCTGGTGTTGACTACTGATTGCTCATGGCAGTGTCAGAATCTTCCCTTCTACCCCAAATCTGCCCCAACCTGTAGCATTGACACATTTTGCTCACTTACAGAAGTGTTTTTCCTTCTAAACAAATTATTTAACAGTATTACATGGTGAACTTTTTTTTTTTTTTGTACCAGGGATTGAACCCAGGGGTGCTTAACCACTGAGTCACATCCCCAGCCCTTTTTATTTTTTATTTTGAGAAAAGGGCTCACTAAGTTGCTGAGGCTGGCTTGGATCCTCCTGCCTCAGCCTCCCAGAATGCTGAGATTACAAGAGTGCACCACCATTCTCTGGCCATGATGAACTTTCAAAGTAGTAAGATTTGCTTTAATAAAAACAAATATGAAAATTACTTTCATCAGCCTATATTCATAACATATTCAGAGTTATTTTTCTATACAAGATACATTTGAGAGAGGATTTGCACTTTCTGTATCTGAATAATATCCTAAATTAAATTTTCATTTTCCCTAGTATAGTGTTTTTTAAAAGAAATGTTTCTATTTGTACCAAAAGTATAAGTAAATTTAATGGAAATTATTTATAGTATTGAGATTCTTTCATTGATATTAAGCTTATAAACTTAACATTTATAGTTTCTGTTATTAAATTCTGAAGCGCTTAATTATTTTTTAGGGCATATGTGCTTTTCTGATAAGAAAACTAAAACATTCACTTTTTAAAATTACTTGATTTTAAAAGTCAGTAGTAAAAAAAAATATTTAATATTCCTTAGGGGTCTTTTCCTTATAAATTTCATGAAAGGAACTTTAAACGAAATTCTGATTTTAGCAACCCATAGAGAGAATATCGAGGATTGACTGTATATTGTTATAAAATTCATGGCTTTAAATTATTCCAAAATGTCTATACATTTATTCCAAACTAAAATGGTTATTTGATTTTATTGTTTTAACGCTTGTGTTCCTTAGGGTTTTGTTTGTTTTGCCTATATTTGGCATTCTATAATAACATATAAACATGAATTTATATAGGCTATAGCATGTATATATATGTTCCATAATGTTTGTGGAATTTGGGTTGTAGCTCAGTGGCAGAGTGCTTGCCTAGCATGCATGAGACCCTGGATTCAATCTCTGGTAACACACACACACACACACACACACACACACACACACAAAAGGAAAAAGAAAAAATTTCAGTTCATTCACGTGCTCCTAAAAAATAATTATGGAAAATTAAAAATTCTATGCTGCCAAAACAAATTTTATGCAAAATGTGTCTTTTAAATGCCTATCCTTACACTCTTTTAAACTAGTTTTTAAGAGTTCTAAGTTTATCTTTTAAAATATATATGTCAGCATGTGACACTTTTATCAAATTAAAGGCCATCTCCACTGTGCCAGTAATTAGGAAATTTTATAAAATGAAATATATGTAGTTTTTAATGGTCAAGCTTTGAAACAGAATGATAGTCCCTCATTCAAGGTCTTCTAAGGAATTTTTTGAGAGCTTGTTTGGAGGTTCTAGCAGGGGAGCGCAGCTACTCGTATACCCTTGACCGAAGAACGGTCCTCCTCTATCGGGGAAGGTCGTCCTCTTCGACCGAGCGCGCAGCTTCGGGAGGGACTCACATGGAGCGGTGAGGGAGGAAGGGGACACCCGCCTAGCCAGCCAGATCAGCCGAATCAACCCTGGCGATCAATGGGGTGACAGATGTCGCAGCCAGATCGCCCTCACATCCTCTAAGGAATTTTTTAAAACATGATTTAAAGTATTTATCATTCTGCAGTGTGGCATCTTTAGTTTATTTCTTATTCTGCTTCTAGTTTGATATTATCTATGCTTTGAGTCATTTCCTGTTATTTGCAGTGAAAATTTTTCAAAGTAAAAGAAAACACTCATGATCATTATCAACAAATATAAAACTGACCTTTGTTTTAAACTAGTTCCGATTATCTGTTACAGCTTCCTCTGCTTGTGGACTTAACACAGAATTTTTTTGATGTTTACATATATGAATATCACATGTGTTTTGACAACTGTTGCAAAGTTCAACTGCAACAGTTGTTTCACCAGAAAGATTTCAAAATAGACAAATTATACCAGTTGAATGTAAATATAGATTTAGAATATAATTCCACTTATTATTGTGACCACTCAAAAAAAATACCAAGATATTGGGCTGGAGATGTGGCTCAAGTGGTAGCGCGCTCGCCTCGCTTATCTGTGGCTTATCCTCAGCACCACATACAAATAAAGATGTTGTGTCTGCCAAAAAATATAAAAATAAATATTAAAATATTCTCTCTCTCTCTCAAAAAAAAAAACACAAAACAAAACAAAACAAACAAAAAAAAAACAAAAACAAAATACAACAGAGTAAAAAGGGCTTTAGATTGGTAGTCATTGAACCTGAGTTCTCAGTGAAGAAACACTGACTAACTCTTACTGTTGAACAAGGGCTTAGGGAAGCAGGCCGTGGTTTTGTCATATGAGAAAGTCAGATTAGAGATCTATAAGGTCCTTTGCAACTGGTACATTTTATGACACTGAATGTTATTAATTAGAAGTCATATAATAGCAGAGCAGATCATCAAGATGTAAACACAAATACAGTCTGTCCTTAAATCACTAACTCCAAGAGAAAATCATGAAGACGTACTTTTTTTTTTCATTTTTTTCTGTTGTAGATGGACACACTGTATTTGTTTTATTTATTTATTTTTATGTGGTGCTGAGGATCGAACCCAGTGTCTCACGCATGCGAGACAAGTGCTCAACCACTGAGCTATAACCCCAGCCCAAGATGTACTTCTTTTTAGCTATTTTTCCATTCAACAATTATTTTACATATATTGAATCAGGCTCTCTAGAATCCCTGGGGTTAACAAGGATGGAAAAAAACAAACACACATCTCTCACTTCATGGAGCTTGAAGTTACAGAGCAATGAGTTTCAAGCCAAGCCAATCTTGGGTAAAAGCTGTTCAGCCTTTGAGTATGGTTCTGTAAACACAACTTTCCCAAACCCCTCAACTGCCTTCTACTATGCCATGGCATTGTCCTCCCCTAGTAACCCTGAAACAGCCACTTTTAGAATAACTTTTTCCAAATCAGACCACAAGGGTGGCCATCTATAAATAACTCCCAACATGGTGCATTTATGCTGCCTGAACAGAGAGAAAGCTTCCTGAGTCTCCTCTTTATTAAGCTTCTCTCTTTTCTCTTAACCCATCTCAACAACTACCACTCCTCCAAAATCTCCATTTGCAAAGTAGAAAAATAACTGTTCAGAATGAAAGGGATTTTTAAAAGCAAACCTTGTCCCCTACAATGGCATGTTTAGCTTCTCTAGAGCTAAAATTTGAGTCTAGTGTTTATTCAATAAATTAAAGATTCTGCAGAATGTGTGAAATAAAGATAACAGCCTACAGCATTGGGAATATAAAAGCATAGGTGGTAAATACATTAAAACTTTCTGGATTTTTATATTTGCTGTTTTCCCAAGTTGTTTGTTTTTTTCCTCCCATTTTTTAAATCTTTGCTTCTGCAGTGGGAAGCAGTGAGGTAAGGAGAGAGAAGATGTTGCTTTTCTCCTTTGTCTGGCTTGACTGGAAGAATCCAAGCCAAGTTGAAGTTGCTCTTCCTTACTGCTCCACAAATAGCAAACATCTGCTGCTTATTATGTGGCCCATCTTCTCTAAATTGTCTCTCCAATTCCCACCAAGACATAGAAGACAGAAATATAGTGTGTGGAATGATGTAGAACCCACAGAGATGAAGGTGATGAGGTAAAGATGATAAACAGCAAAGCAAGAGGGAGGGAAAGGGACAGAAACTGAATTGGGGGGAAACTGTACCGTATTTTGTTTAATGATATTATGTTTCTATGTAAAGCTAATTTTTTTAGGAGTGGTTTGGAAGAGAATAGGGTTTAGAGGATATAATGAGAATCAGAGCATTAGGGTGTCAAAGACAAATGCCTTTTCTACCATTCTGACAGTGACCTGTCTTGATAATAGTTGCTTTGGCTTCTATTGTTATAATGCCCATTGACAAAGTTAAATAAAGTTGTAGGACATCTGAGTTCCAAATAGCTTAATTTTACAAACTGTGATTTTTAACCAAAATACACAATTTCAAAATGTGTAAGAGAATTCTGCTGGGGAACTGCTTGCTATCATAGCAGTTCATTGTCATTTCTTGAGTTTTTCATATTTTAAAACTGCAAAATAATATTGTCAGGTGGAATTTGAATCAATATAAAATAGAAAAAATAGCTTTTAGAGAATTTGCTAAGCAACTTTAATGTTTACACAGCTATTTCAAGTTCATTTTTTGCAGCGCCCTAAAACCTCAGGAAGTGATGGTACACCTTATCAACATCAGCCCCTTCAGTTTACAGATAAAGAAACATGTTTTGAAGAAGCTAACTAATGTATCCAATCCTGACTGAGGCTTAGGTCTCCCAATCTCCAGATTGTCTGTTCTGGATTCATCTTTTTAATATTGAAAATATGTTACAGAAATAGGGTTTACCCACATTAAAATTCTTTGTATAATTTTTCTGGGATATTCCAATGCAATACAGTTTCTCCATGTCCTTCAAAACAATTGGGGTCCTCAAATGTGCTATTCACTTGCCTTGTTGTACATGAATATAACTCAGTTTGCAAATGTTGTACTAAGTTGCTTCTAAAAATTTTTTCCCATTTGTCTTTCTGGTTTTTTTTTTTTTATTTATGTGTGTTGTCTTAGAGGATAAATTCTTAGAATAATATTTTTTAAAAAACATTTTGTGCCCATCCTTCTCAGAGCTGCGTTGTTCAAGGCATATGACAAAAAACAATTTTTTAACTTTTCAAATTATAATTTAAATACTTTCCAGTCATAAAAGAGATTAAAAATTATAGACATGGGTATGATAGCCATAATCCCACTGCTTTTTTGATTGTGGTAAAACATACATAACATAAAATTTCCCATTTTAACCACAGATAGTAGCATTAAGCACATTCACCTTATTGAACAACCTACACCATGCATCTCCAGAGCTCTTCATTACCCTTATCTCAAACTCCCTATCTGTGAAACAGTAACATCCTCTTCTGCCTCCCCAAAGCAACTGTTCTTTGTCTTATGGATTTGACTATTCTGGGCACCTCATATGAATGGAATCATACAGTATTTATCCATTTGTGTCTGGATTGTTTTACTTAACATCGTGTCTTAAAGTTTCATTTATGTTGTTTTATGATCAGAATTTCATTACTTTTTAAAGGCTGAGTAGTATTCCATTGATTATATATATCACATTTTTAAAATATTATGTTTTATTTTGTTTATTGACTCAAATTGTTCATAGTTGAGACACAATGTGATATTTAGATTCATGTGTATATGAGGGAATGATCAACTTGGGTAATTAACATATCTGTCACCTTAAACTTTTATCATTTTTTTGAATTTTTATTAGTTCTTTTTAATTATATATAACATTAGGATTCATTGTGACATAATTATAAAAGCATGGAATATAATTTGCTGTCATTCAATCCCCAGTACTTCCTCTTTCCGTCCCCGTGTTTCCTTCCCTCTACTCTATCAATTTTTCTTCTATTTGCTTATAGTTTCTTAAAATTAATGCCTTGTGGATTTAAATAATGGTGAGCTTCACTGTGGTATAGTCATTTATGTACATAGGAAAGTAAGGAAAGAAAGTTCATTGAACTATTCTTCCCTTACCCTTGCTGTTTCTCTTCCCTCTCCTCCCCCTCAATCCTCTTCCTCTACTCCACTGACTGATCTTCTATTTTGGGTGGAATTCTGTCCCCTCTTTTTTCTTTTTTCTCTTTATTTTGGACTGGCTTCCATATTTCAGAGAAAACATTCAACCTTTGACTTTCTGGGTCTGGCTTATTTCAGTTAGAATGATAGTCTCCAGTTCCATCCATGTACCAGCAAATGCCATAATGTCATTATTCTTTATGACTTATACTTCATTGTGTACATATACCTCATTTTCTTTAACCATCCATCTTTTGAAGGGCACCTAAGTCAGGTCCATGGCTATTGTGAATTATACTGCTATAAACATCAATGTTGTGCATCCCTATAGTTTGCTGATTTTAGATCTTTTGGATATATACCAAGAAGTGGAATAACGGGTCACATGGTGGTTTCAGTCCTAGTTTTTTGTTTGTTTGTTTGTTTTTTGAGAAATCATTATACTACTTTCTAGAATGGTTACACTAATTTGCAGTACTGCCAAAAATTTGAGCGCACCTTTTTTTCTTATAACCTCTCCATCATTTATTATTTGAATTCTTGATAATTGCCTTTCTGATGGGAGTGAGAGGAAGTCTCAATGTGGTTTTGACTTGTGTTTCCCTATTATTAGAGATGTTAAACATTTTTTCATACATTTATTGGTCATTTCTACCTATTATTTTGGGAAGTGTCTGTTTAGTTCTTTTCCCAGCACTACTTCTTAAAAAGGATATCTTTTCTCCAACATGTGTTTTGGTACCTTTGTCTCCATCTTTGTTCCTTCTGATTAACTTTGGCTTGGAGTCCACCTTATCTGATATGAGGATAGAAACCCCTGCTTGTTTACAAGATCCCTGTAAATTATATGCCCCCCCCCACTTTCACCTTCAGTCTGTGGATGCTTTTGCCTATGAGATGAGTCTCCTGGAGACAGCATATCGTTGGGTCTTATTTTTAAACCAATCTGCCAGTCTATGCCTTTTGATTGATAAGTTTAGGCCATTTAGGTTCAATGTTACTGTTGAGATATGATTTTTATTCCCTTCATTTTGATTTATTTCTGGCATTTAATTTGAATTAGTTTCTCCTTTGATTGACTATTCTTCTGATATTGCTTCCCCCCTTTGCTGGTGTTTACTTTTATTTTTTATTTCTTCTTCATGAAATATCTTACTGAGTATATTTTGTAGTTTAGGTTTTCTACTTGTGAATTCTTTTAACTTTTGTTTATCATGGAAGGTTTTTATTTCCTTGTCAATTCTGAAGCTTAATTTTGCTGGGTATATTATTCTTAGCTTGTATCTTTTTTCTTTCAGAGCTGAGTATATATTATTCCACAAATTCCTGGGCTGAGAAATCAGCTGAGATCTGGATTGGATTACTTCTAAATTGACCTGTGATATTTCTCTAGCAGCCTTTAAAATTCTATCCTTATTCTATATAATAGGCATATTTATAATAATGTGCCTTGGCATGGGTCTGTTGTAATTTTGTATGTTTGGGGACCTGTAAGCCTCCTGTATTTAATTTTCCATTTCATTCTTAATATTTGGGAAATTTTCAAAATTATGTTATTGAAAAATTTGTACATTACTTTGGTTTGTATCTCCAAGCCATCATCTATCCTGATACATTGAATATTTACTCTTTTCCTATTATCCCATGTTTCTTGGAAGTTCTGTTCATTGTCTCTTAACATCTTTTCTCCATGGTCAACTTTATTTTCAAAATTATATGTTTTGCCTCTATTGCCTGAAACTCTATCTTCCAAGTGTTCTAATCTAGAAGTCTGCTATTGATGCTTTCCATTGAATTTTTAATTTGATTGATTGATTTCTTCATTTCAAGGATTTCTGTTTTGTGTTGTCCCCCCCCCCCACGAATCTCTATATCTTTATTCAACTGATCTTTCCCTTTCTGTATTTTCTCTCTGATTTTACTCTTTACGTTGTCCTTTACCTCACATATCTATTTATGAATTTTCTAAATACATCTCTGACATTTCTTCCACTGTATTGTTTATGAATTCTGTAATTAAAGTATTTTGGTTTGTTTGGGACAGTTTGTTCCCTTGTTTGTGTGCAGTTTGGGGCAGTGTGTTTCCTTGTTCCCATGTTTTTGTGTCTACCCACTTAACAGTTTGAACTAAGGCAGTAGGAATTTCACCCTGTGGACTTATAGTGTCCCTGAAGGTTACCAGTACCTCACATTTTAGGGGGAGACAAATAATAACAACCATAAATGCAAACAATAAATAGCATTAAACCAAGTATTTCCTACCATGTCAGCTACAATGTTTATTGTAACAATAAACAGAACTGATGTGAATAGTTATTGCCCTCAGTAAAAATCATAAGTTTACAAAAGGGTTTACAATTTTGAATGGTGAACAGGGAGGAAACAGATGAGATGTAGGATGTGATGATTATGAAGGAAGAGGAGAGAATATAGAAGTAAAAATTGAAAGCATGAAAGAGAGAAATAGAATTTTGCTGTTAATAGGAAAAAAAGAGAACCAAGGGAAACAGATAAGTTAGAATATATAATTTATATGACTATATTATGTATATGTATTATATATATAATAAAAGAATACAAAACTGAAATTTACTAATCAAACATCCTCGCCCTCTAAGGAGTAGGATAGGGAGAGGGAGCATGGGAGGAATAGACGAACTCTAGATAGGGCAGAGGGGTTGGAGGGGAAAGGAGGGGGCATGGGGTAATTAATGATAGTGGAATGTGATGATCTTTACTATCCAAAGTACATGTATGAAGACACGAATTTTTGTGAATATACTGTGTATACAACCAGAGATATGAAAAATTGTGCTCTATATATGTAATAAGAATTGCAATGCATTTTGCTGTCTCATATAAAATTTTTTAAAATTACATAAAAAAATTCTTGCCCTCAAAAGACTAAGCCATAAAAAATAAGTGCCTTCAAATAATGCTAGAAATGAGAAAAAAAAGAGACAAATATGTTCATGAACCACAAATATGTTCATGAACCATTCACTTCACAATTAAACAGAAAAAAGAAGAAGAAAAGGAGTTCTCCATAGAAAGTTAAAGAATTGTTTCCACTGGAATTCAAAAACTTCTCAGCTTCCCTCCTCAGCAGGGTTAGGTGGGGTGGGATGGGCTGTGATGTCTGCTGTACCCTGAGGGTGGGGTCACTGGAGTGTGAGAGGAAATCCCATAGGCAGCGCTCCTGACACTTGGGTTGGTTCCATTTTGGGCTATCATGAGCAATGCTGCTAGGAATCTTGGTGTACAAATATTTGTTCAAATTCCTACTTTTGATTCTTTTGTGTCCTGTGTATACTCAGAAGTAGAATTGCTAGATCAGATAATAATTCCATGTTTAAATTTTTGAAGAAACATCTTATAATTTCCACAGATGCACCATTTTATAGTCTTACCAAGGTAATGCAAAAGGGTTCCAATTTTTCCACATCCTTGCCAAGACTAGGTTTTTTCTTTTATGTATATGTAAAATATCCATCCTGATGAGTGTAAAGTGTCATTTCAGTGTGCTTTTTATTTGCATTTCCTTGATTAACAATGTTGAACTTTTTCACATGCTTGTTGGTCACGTACATGTCTTTGAAAAGATGTCTTATTCTGTTCCTTAGTCATTTTGAATTGAGCTGTTTGGTCTTTGTTGCTGTTGAATGTGACACTACCTTTAGCTTCTTAGAATATTTTTTCTCAACATTTATGAGTATAAATTATATATGAATATATTTATATAGATATCACATCTATTTATATATATATATTTACATATGTGTCCAATTTTGTATATAAACACATTCATTCATGCATGTCTGTGTAGTTTCATAAAAATTAGACCACCTTTTAATAGTTCTTCATCTTTTTAAATATTTTTGTTTAGTTGTATATGGACTCAATGCCTTTATTATTATTTTTTTAATGTGGTTCCAGGATGGAACCCAGTATCTCACACCTGCTAGTTAAGTGCTCTATTGATGGGCTACAACTGCAGCCCTAGTTTTTAATCTTTTAATTGTGAGGTATATACATATATTAAAATATCCAAAATATAAAATATGGTTCAGATCAGTACTTAAGCAACCACCAATCAGGTTGAAGACTAAACAGTGTTAGTCTCAGCTCCCAAAAATGCCCCAAAATTACTCACCCTGAAGTAATTTTTATGTCCATTGTTTTCTTGTTTTCTCAGTTTTACCACCTAAGTATGAACTCCTAAGCAACATACCTTTGTTTTTCTTTAAACTTGATGTAAATAGAATCACATGGAATACATGCTTTTGTGTCTGGATTTTTTCACTTTAATTGTTTTTGTGAGGGTCATCATTATTGTGTGTATTTTTCTATTGTGTGGTTATGTCCCTATATCCATTATATTTCCAATGGATATTGAGAGTGCTTCCAATTTTCATTTATTGTAAATAATACTACTTGAACATTCCTGTACACATCTCCTGGTATAAATGTGCATGCCTCTTGGTGGGGTATTTACCAAGGAATGGAATTGCTTCATTAGAGGGTTTGTGTTTCTTTTACTTTAAGAGAACTTTCACATTGTATTTCCAATATTTTTAGCAGCTCCACATCCTGGTACTGTTAGTTGAATATTCTTTTATAACTCGTGTTTTTTCATGACACTTAAACTGATCATATTTAGCAGGTGCATAGTAAAAATAACATTATATTTTATTTCACCAGTCCTTATTAGAGGATAATTATATTTTCAAATTTTCATTGCCATAATCAATGCTACAGCACCTCTTGTTTTTATATAGATATGCAAAACTATGTATATAAACATAGGCATATATTCATACACAATACACACACATTTTACTGAGCAGTTATAGATTATTTCCTTAACATAAAATTCTGGAAGTGAAATTCATGAACTAAAAGCAAATATCCACTTAAGGCATCCATTTTAAAACTTATTGCCACATAGTCTACTTTAAAAAAAGAAAAAAAATGCTTAAATATTTAAATCCTCACCCAAAGTGTTTGTGTTCATTTTCTCATGCATTCAGTAAAAGAATATTACCATCATTATAAAACTCTTCCAAAAGTATATGCCAAAAGTAAATAATTGCTTTCATTTTAACTTCCTGGATTATTAGTGAGATTAGGTAATAATTATTAAACATTTGGATGTATTTTTAGTGACTTACATTGTCATGACATTTCTTCTATTGTGTTTTTTTATTTGTAAAACATTTTTTATACATCTATATTATTGATACTTTGTATTTCAAGTGTTTGCCTGTTTTTGTCAAGTTTGACTTTTGATTGTAGTATTGATTTGTAGACATCCTTAGATATTGCATTTTGTATTAATATTTTCCTTATATTTTCTTTCTAATATTACAATCAGATACATAACTACCTATGTTTTCCTTTATTTTTTCATTTTATTTCTTATATTAACATAAAATTATATATATTAACCATGTTTAGCACATTGATTTGAAATATAAAAACATGGTGGAGTGAATAAGTCTGGTTAATTAACATATGTATTACCTTACACAGTCTTGTGGTGAGAATAGGTTATATCCGCTCTCCACGTTTTTTCAATAATACAGTGTATTGTTAACTGTAGTCACCTTGTCATAATAACTCTCATAATCTCATAATTGGTTATACCCTCAGGCCTAAAACTGTTTTCTATAATCACGTTGTTGGTGGTGGCAATATTCTGAAAAATTTGTGTATCCAATACTGAATAAAGTGAATGAGTAATTTGTATTAGTGTCATTGAAAACCAGGATTTTGATGTGTACAAAAGAGACACAGCTATAATATTAAAAAGGCTAAGTAAATTTGCTATATCACCCACTTCTGATTGGCAATTTCATAAGGTATTTTGTCTTTTAAAGAATTATTTCCCAGTTCTGTTCATTAAAAAGGTATAAATTTAATGAGCACTCTAGCAATAGTGAGGACCTCTAGTCCTCAGATTCTAGTCCCCAATTCAATGGTGCTCTTAAACTTATTCCTCCTATCTAACTGAAATTTTCTATCATTTTACTAACAGCTCTTCGATCCCTGCCCCCAACCACTCCAGGCTTTGGTAACCACTATTCTATTCTCTACTTCTATGGGATAAACCATTTTATTTTCCATATGAGTGAGATCATGTAGTTTTAACTTTCTGTGTCTAGCTTATTTCACTTAATGTCATACAGGCTCATACATGTTGTAAATGACAGGATTTTTGCCTTTTATAGGGTGAATAATATTCTGTTGTGTATATAAACCACATTTTCTTCATCCATGCTTATGTCATAGGGTCTTGATCCAGGTCACATTTAAATTTCTTACTATTTTTTTTTTTTTTGCAAGTATGCTTTTAAGGTAGATACCATGAACTTTCATCAAAAAGCTAGTCATCTCCCCTTTGGTGATGTCTCCCACCATTGATGATCCTTGTCTAGATTCATTAATTTATTAGGGAGTACAAATAACAATATTTTAATGCTATGATTTCTTTTTCATTTATTAATTAGAACCCTTCTTGTCCTGTCAACTATTTGATTGTCCAGGGACAGAGTTCTTGCAGGAAAGTCATATTAAATGTTTGATTCATTCCCTTGATTTTCTTGTTTTCAAAATTCTTAATTGATTAATCTCCTCTAGAGGAAAATGGGTCCCCCCCAACCTGCTTATATATTGTGAACTCATTTATTTAAACATATGTATTCCAGCCATTTGAAGTTATTATCTTTTGACAGTCAAACTGACCCATTTTTGCATGATTTTGGTAGCCTTTGCTAGCTGTTTTGCTTTCTGGTATGGCAAGAGGATCAACACTCATTTGTTTCCATGCCCCAGACCTCCAGATCTCCAGACCTGGAACCAATCACTTATCCTAAAGAGCCTTATTTCTTTTAGTGGAAAATGATACTTGGAGACTAGAATCTGAGGACTAGAGGTACTCATTATTGCTAGAGTGCTCATTATATCTATACTTTTTTAATGAACAGAACTGGGAAATAATTCTTTAAAAGATAAAATACCTTATGAAATTGTCAATTAGAAGTTGGTGATACAGAAATTTACTTAACCTTTTTAATATTATAGCTGTGTCTCCTTTGTACACATCAAAATCCTGGTTTTCAATGACACTAACATAATTACTCATTCATTTATTCCGTAGTGGACACATAACTTTTTCAGAATAATGTCACCAACAACAATGTGATCATAGAAAACAGTTTTAGGCCTAAGAATATAACCTATTTAAGATTTATAGTAAAATTGGAATGGTTCCTCTCTGTGCAGTGATGTACCAACTTGATACACAGTTATGTTTTATTTTTTTTTTGTTTCCAAATTTTAGTATTTGCTCTTTAATTTTATTCAGTATTATAGTGTTCTAGATTAAAATAAAGTATGTTTATAAATAAAATATTTTCAAAGAATTCTAACTTCTATCTCTAGCTCCTCTGCCCTGTTCCCTCTCTCCCCTATACAACTCTAAAGGTTTATCCTTTTTAGATCATGAAGAACTTTCTTTACTCATAGATAGCTCCTGGAATTTAGGAAGGTTTGTGCTTTTCTTATAATTGTTATTTTTATACTTATAATATTATAAAATACCTTCTCTTTTTTTAAAAAAATTAATTTTGACTAGGATCTCTTGGTTTCATACTATTACTAGCTAACACATCTTTTTCCCCCTACCCTTAATATCCAATATTAATTTGACATACTGTCCTTGTATGAATATCATCTATCCTCACATGGTCTCTTATGCCTGTCAAACTGAACTGCCTAAAGTTCTCTAAATGTCTTTAACACTGTCTCCATGCCATCAGTAAAATCTTAAAAACTCATTTCTGAGTTTCTCTAACTCACTTAAAATTGAAAGAAGTGCAGAATAGAATTGTGGTCAAATCCCTGCAAAGCCTCAGGCCAGTTTTGTGACCTTGCTCATCCTAAACCATCTTAAATTTTGTTTTATTTCTATAAGTTTTGGATTATAATGCCTATTTCACAGGGTTGATGTGAGGATTAAATGGGACAACACGTAAAGCACCTAAAATAATACGTGACGCATAGCAATCTCTCAATAAAGAAAAGTAGCACTTAACATTTTATTTAATGAAATATAAGAGGTGAATTATTCAGAATTATTAATGTATACTTTTTATGCATTTATATGATAAATATTTGTTGAATCATTCGTTTCTTGAATTTTTCATTCATTTAGTAAATATTTATTGAATGACTATTATTTCCTAGGTACTCATGTGTAGTTTTATCTTTTAGTTATTCAAGTAATTATGAGTTCCACATGGGCTGAACCTTGGCGATACAATGGTGAAAAAGATGGACATGGCCCCTACCTGAATAAAATGCTCTGTCTTCCATCTTACCAGAAGTCAGAACTTGTAAAGTTTTTGAATAAGTTATTTTCATCCTCATAACTACCCTCTGAGGATCCCTAGTTTGCTGATGCTTGGCTTGCCTGGAAATGATTTTCTCATTTGACTACATGACTGGTTTTTCACTTCCTTTTTGGTTTGAAGATCTTCTAAAATAATAACTTCTGAGTGTAGTTATTCAGAATTTATCTGCACTTCTCTCAAAAATTATAGTTTACCTCTCTGTCAGTTTATACAGTACAACACCAAAGAGATTGAAGGCTGCAAGGATGTTTGTAGAGAAGGCAAAGTCCTCTATGTCAACTGAATGTTTCCTGTTTTTCAGCTCCAGCAAAATTTAGCTTGACCCACACCTTTTCTCATAGTGTCTTTCTAATCTCTGGTAGCTTTTTGTTGTTGTTGTTCCATGGTATGTTTTTATTGAGTTGAAAATACATGTCAATATATCTAAGCATCACAATAGTTCAATATAAATAATTATTAAATATTGAAGCATCAGACTATGTTTATAATTCTTTGAATAAAATTATGGAAAAACAGCAATGAAATCCCTGAAGCTTTAAAGCATTAAATTCAAAATTTCAGATGATGCAGTCATACAGCCTTAAGCTCACATAGGTGCAGAGATAAGCAAGGGAGAACATACTAGCCCAAGGGATAATACATTCTAAAAAGCTTACACTGGAGTTTTAGAAATGGAGCTATTGTTTAATCAGTTGAATGGTATTTTTCTAGCTAACTAGCTAACACGGTCCTAATTTCAAATGCCTCTACAGTCCATAAAATAACATAGATGAGACTTAAATCTTAATATATGATTGCATACATTGTATGAGTAGAGCAAAATGAAGCAGGCTCTTTCGGTACCTGTGAAAGTCAATCTGTATTAAATACCAATTGATGATTACAACGTTGGAATACAAACCTAGTGTCCTCAAATGTAATAATTTTTAAATTGAAGCTATGAATTTTTAAATGTTGCTAATGAATTTTCTAATTTAAAAAAAACAGTGCATACTCAAAACATTGGCTGAGTTGTTTGCTGCTAATTTGTGATCTCTGGTGAAAAATATACTATTGTGACATGGATCAAGGTGTATCTTAGCATTTGCATCTTTAAAAGACATAGAAATCTGTAGAGGGCTGGGGTTGTAGCTCAGTGGTAGAGCACTTGCCTAGCAGTATGAGGCACTGGGTTTGATCCTCAACACCACATAAAAACAAACAAACAAACAAATAAAGGTTAAAAATGTTTAAAAATAGATCTTTAGAAATGGTTTTATATCCTTAAACAGTTATAACCTATCAGAAATAACTGGAAATGTGGCATTTCCATGAAATGAAGCTATTTGTGTATGCCAGAAAACACATTAAAATATTTTGTAATAGTCAACTTTGTGAACTAGAAACAGCTGTGCTTGGAGATGTGTTTCTTAAATCTGTTTAAAAAATTTTTTTTTCTACTTTGCTTGAGTATGAAAGTTGGCATCAAGTAAAAAAGTTAAAATTATATTATATGGTTTTCCTGCTTTTTCAGAAATTAAGATAAGCTAAAGAACTATCCATGTCTCTAAATACCATAAAAAAAAACAAATTTCTTGGAAAATTACTAATTTCTGGACATCCCACCCTTTTCTGAGAAAATTACAGGATAATCCGTTATGTAATTGCCGTGGGTAATAACTATTTTCTGTAAATTGCAGTATTAAAAGAAATTTTTAAGACAGCCAACTGGTTTATATTAGTATATAAACTAAAAGATTCTGAGTAACCACAGGTTTAAATGCAACACTTTATAATGCCCAATGAGTTATTTTAAAATTCTGTTACCTTGCTCCATAAGAAGTGTTCGTTGGTACTCAAACATTTCAGGCGTTGGATTTTCTGCTTTACTAAGGAATTTTTTAATCTTTCTGATTTTTTTTTTTTTTTTTTGGTACTGGGGATTGAACTCAGGGGACTTAACCGCTGAGCCTCATCCCCAGCCCTTTTTTATTTTATTTTATTATTTTATTTATAGACAGGGTCTCACTCATTTGCTTATCAACTCATGAAGTTGCTGAGGCTGGCTTTGAACTCGAGATTCCCCTGCCTCAGCTGCACCCAGCATCTTTCTGATTCTTAAGTTTGGCCTACCTATCTACTGAAGTTATTTGTATCAAGTAACTATGGGCTTAGTTATGTATCCTGGGACAGGTATATTATGTTGAGTTAAGGGCTATCCCTGGAAAGCAAGCTTTCAGGAGAAAATATCTGATGCTTGTTCATTCCACTCTATGTTTGGGAAGTGTATAATCAGTTAATGTCATTTTCCCTTTGCTCACACACAGACACAGATACACACCTTTCAGGCTGTTGATGTTGCTTCTGTGACTAATTTTTTAATATTCTTCCATGATGCCCTCAATGATCAATTTGGCCCAATTCACATGTGCATATGGAAAGAAAGCCACACAGAGAGATCTCCTTCAGTGAAGTGGGTGGCCCTTCATAGCACCACCACACATCCTGCTGCATACCAATAGATTCTTCAGACATGTGCTGAGCACTCTCTGTGTGCTGTGTACCCTGCAAGGTTCTTGGGACCATAGAACAATCCCTGCCTTCAGAGAGCTTTGTCCCTGGTGGACAGACATGAGCATTTAATACAGTGGAATGAGTGTTCTCATAGAGGAATGTTTGAGATATAGGGGCCTCAATCATTAAATAGTTTTTTAGTACCTTAGTGTTAGTGTTCTAGAAGCTCCAGGATACATCAAGAAAACAAGAAAGTGAAAGATATTCTGCTCCAGACATTTGCAGAAACCACGAAAAAGCTTATACCAGGGTTCTGATGTGAAGTCTCTATTTATGTGTTAAGTAGTAGTTTTAGTGAATAAATTGGCTTCTATACACAAGCAATAAATTATCTAAAATATGAAATTGAAGAAAATTTTTACTTACAATAGGTTCAGAAAGAAAAATACTTGGGAATAGATTTAACAAAAAGTCAATGGCTGATCCAAATATGCTGCCAGGATTTAAAGCCTCCTTAGCAAAGAATTAGCGTGAGTGGAAATCAAACACTTCCATTTCTGTTCTCAAGTTCCATTTTATGGTATCAATGCAGAAGTTGAAGTTGCAACTTTCAGTTTTTGTTCTTTTTTAAAGATCACATCTATGTAGCAACAAAAGGCATCATTATCCATCACAGGCTGCCTGCTAGGAAGGGAAGTAGAAGGCACTCCAAGTCACCTCCATGCTAATAAATTGTTATTGATAAATACTGGCAGGATCACTATGGGTAGAAGCATCTTCAAAACCTGAAAGTGAAGAGCACCCTATGTCCCCTACATGAATTTGTCACAACCTAGAACTGGGGCACATTGAGAGCCCCAATGTGCTGTCCTCTGGATTCACTAATGTTTACAGTGATAGCCTCTCAGGACAGTCAGAGCAGTGACTTTCATCACTTTACAAAGTGAAATAAACAAATGACTGCTGTGCACATCTTCTTCATACATTTGCAACCTTTGCCTGAGAGATGGCCCAAGTTCTATTTTAGGTTTCTCACTGCCTAAACCCACTCAGCTCCTTGACATGTGCGTGGAAGAACTAAAAGCTGATGGGTTAGAGTCACATCAACAGAATTTCTGGGCCTCATGCAAATTCCAACCTCCACCCCAACTCTTCTCATTCCTCTATTGTGACTTTAGTCCTTCCACTTGTTTTAACCTGGCTGTGTTTCCTGACCCCAGTTTTGTTCTGACCCTCATGTGAATGCTTTTCATGGCTTTGGTCATGTTAGGTTCTTTGCTTAAGAACTTCCCTGGTACACCCTTTGAAGTTCTTAAGGAGGTATCTGGATTTAAGTCTGGCTCACTTCCTGTCAAAAATAAGCCAGGATCTTTGAAGGTAGAGATCTGTTAAATAAGGGTTAAAATATTGTTAAAAATCCAAATAATTGCAGTTTCAAAAGGACAAATATGTTTTAACAGGAATGACACTTATGGACATGTATGTACATCAGCATGCTTTTAGTTATTTGTACATTTTAAATTATTGTAACTCAACTTTGAAGTTACCCATATAGCTAGGCACCTGCATTGTTCATCCACAATGTCCATTAAATTTGTTACCTTAACTCTTGGGAGGTCCTGTTTGCCTCCTCTGGTCTTCCTCTCACATTCCTGTGGCGGGCCACCAAAGAAGGAACCAGACAGCTGTGGTGAAAGAACAGTCCCAGATCTCTCTGTGCATCCTGTGAACCTTGCCAACCACACAGAAAGGAGAGGAGAAGCTGTGGGCAAGGCAGCCAGTTATACAGCAATTCTCTGCTCTTCTAAGCCCATGTTGTAGCCAAAATACTTTGCTTTATTCCTCTTTTACATTTACATAGAGTGACAGATTACTTAGAATTGAAATGACTGAATAAAAATGTGTTCTTCCAAATATATCCCTAATTATAAGTTTAAATGAACAACAGTTTAAAGAAAATTATTGAGAATTTACAAGCTGAGTACTAGACCTCAAAGATAAATACAGCAAGGTTCCTATCAAGCATGAAGGGCCATAGACATATTTAAAAATGTTGATAATAATGCACAGTGTATACAATAATAGATGTACTCAAAATACAAAAACAGAAAGAAGAATTTAATTTTCTCTGGTGGTTTCACTTGAAGGAACCACATATGGCGACCATGAGATACTTTAAAAGAAGGTTGAATGCTCTGAGTAGACAAGAGACAAATTGCAGGTGAAGGCATATAATTGCAAAGACATGATATCATTTACAGACTATATTGACTTTCTATTGCTTCTGTAACAAACTGAGTAGCTTATAACCAATTTTATCATCTCATGACTTTGTAGGTGTCCAACATTGGACAGATGTCTACCATTGATGTGTGACCAGAGCTGCATTCTTTAATGGAGGTTCTAGGGGAACTTCCAGTTCTTTACCTTTTCAGCCTCCAGAGACCACTTATATTTCTTGGCTTATGATGACTTTCATCTACATTCAAAGCCAACAATGGTGGGTCAAGGACTTCCTTCATCTCAAGTCTTTCCTCCTTCATTTTCATCTCTCAAACCCAACCAAGAAAAATTTTTGCTTCTAATGACTTATTTAATTAGATTGGACCCTTCCAGATAGTCCATAATATCTCACTTCTCAAGGTCCACACTCTTAATTACATCTGCAGAAACCTTTTTTCCCTATAAAGTAACATATCCACAGGTTTTAGGGATTAGGCATGGACATCTTTGCGTTAGCATTATTCTAACCTCCATAGGATCTGCAGTTGGTATTACAGAGCTGAAATGGTCATGGGAGACTAGGGAGGGTGGGACAGCTGCTGGGTAAGGAAGACCTTTTGTAGACCATGTAAGGAATCTAGGCTCCATCTTGAAGGAATGAGATCTTTGAAAAGTTTTAAGCAAGATGAGAATTGGGTTTGGATAGAGTAGTCTGTTGGTAGCACATAGGACAGACTCAAGAAGGATAAGACCTAAAGCCTGGGAAGTTGACTACTGCCAAAGTCTCAACAAGAAATGATAAGGATATGTGCACGGCACATTATGGATTATTCATTCTATGAAACTATCTGACAATATGTAATTCAACAGAATCTATAGATGAAATGCCCCGTAATACAAATTTCCCTCTAACAAATGTTCACCAGCACTGGGCCTAGAAGGCATTTCATGTCTTACATGGCCTCTGCCCAAATAAAGTCCGATAGGGCTTGTTCTATGACATTTATCCTACAAACCCTTCTGTTTGGAAATCATCTGGATGTAGGTGATAGTTTAGACTGTGAGACTAAGTAAGGGATCCTAGGGAAGGTAAGTTATTTAAAAAGAGAAACGGAATGAGGGCCAAATCCTTGAGAACACAACCTTTAAAGGGAGGGTCAGGAAATAAGAATAAGGAAAGACTGGTAATGTATGTCAGAAACCAAAGAAGGGGGGCTTCCAGAAATAATTAAATGTAGCAAGTCAATAGTAATAAATATCACAAAATGTTTAAGTAAGATAAGGACAGAGAAATATCATTTGAATTTAATAATTAAAAGGTACAGGACCTCCATTTGCAACCAATATGGAATAATAGAAACCATATTTACCTCCTACCTTAACTAAAAAAAAAGGATCAAATTATATTAAATATTCCTTTTCAGAATTTTAACCACAGACCACACAGCACAATGATGCCTGGAGAGGAGGGAAATAATGAAGGGAAACCCATAATTGACTATCTTACTTCCCAGATTTTCTGGGTTATAGTATACAGAGGGAAACAGAGGCAGGTGGTCTTGTTGATGATTTCAGAAGACAGAGTTTAGAGTTCAGACAGGCCAAGTTGACTAAATGACACAGTTAAGAAGAAAGAGCTCCATAAATAGCTCCAGATATTTATAGAGGGCTTCCTGAATATTGATCAAGGCATGCATGTAGGGATACTGCTCAGGCTGGGGGAAGAACTTCCAGAAAATGGAACTCACACAGGGCCAGCAATAGGTCATGTTCCTACCAACCCAAATAGAAACCTCCTAGCATGTGGGGGAATTCAGTAAGAGTGTGCATTCAGCAGGAGGATCAAAGTATTGCTACACAAAAGATTGTTCTGGACCTCTTAAACAAATGTTAAAAGCAAACCTTGAAAGGATCAAACTCTTACCAAGTTACCTGTGTGAGAACTGACTGAAAATGAGACAGAAAAGGGGTAATTAGATGGGAGCATAATTTCCAGGGTATATTTTATTTTGATTATTGTTATTTTTTCCAGTACTGGGGATTGAACTCAGGGCCTTGCACATGCTAAGCAAACTACCACAGAACTAAAAATCTTAGCTCTTATTTTTATTTTGAGATGGGATCTCATTAAGTTCCCCACATTGGCCTAAAATATGATCCTCCTGCCTCAGCCTTCCAGGTATCTGAGATTACAGATGTGTACCACCACCACTGGCTCATGTTTTTTAAATGAGAAAGATGAGCAAATTTGGTCTGGGGTTGGGCTTAGCGGTAGAGCGCTTGTCTAGCACATGCAAGGTCCTGGGTTTGATCCTCAGCACCACATAAAAATAAATAAATAAATAAAGGTATTATGTCCAACTATACCCAAAAAATAAATATAAAAAAGATATGAGCAAATTTATAGGTTGAGGATAATAATAAAAAGCTGATAATGACTAATCCCGTATATGTGTTCTAAGATATTATATACCTACTATGCATATATTTATTTGTTCACTATTGTCTTATGAAATAGGAACTATTTTTATCTCCTTTACAACTGAATAAACTGAGGCATGGACTGGTTAAATATTATTCAATATTATGTAGTTTAAAAGTAGCAGAGCTAGAATTCAAACCAAAGTCCACTTGTCATGAACTTGACTGCTCTGAGCCAGCAAAAAGGGAAAAGTGGAGATTATAGAGGAGAAAAACTACAATGGATGATTTGCCATCTTAGAAAGGGGTAGGAGAGTATGTGAGAGCAAGTGGATGGGTTGGCCATAACCAATAAAAAAGAAATACTTAATTTTTGAGATGTGGGGAAAGAAGTTACTGGAAGGTGGTGCTGTTAAATAGGTCTGTTGATATTGGGGATGAGTTCAGGTGGCCCAGGTTTTTCTGGTGAATGAGTTAGGTGAGTGAGAAAACAAAATTTGATATACAACTAAAGAAAATGTCAAAGGAGTGGTGAGAGCCCAATTGTGTTTGGAAGCCATTTCAAATGGCTGTGTTGTTTATTTCTAGCAGTAAAAGGAAGGAGGTGAAGAGTGAGAGGGAAATGAAGGTAGTAAGGATTTGTGCTTTCAAGGTTGTTATATATAAATGAGATCAAACCAGTAGATAATGTCAAAGAAGCCAAAAGAGACAGGATAACAACCACAGCCACCTTTGACAGGGTCAGCTCCCCTGTCCAGGCCCACATGAACACCTAATTATTTCCTCATATGATCCCCTTGTAGATAAGCTCACTTGATAAAAAAAAGCTCTTACTGAGCTGTCCCTTTCCTTGGAATGTCCTAGAATTTCCCTTTTTGAAATTTTTTCCATATTATTCCATGTCATCCATGAATCATGAACTCTTGTTAAACTTTCAGCTCTAGTGTAAATGTTTCCTCCGAGTCACAGTTACCAAAAAGGCAGTTCAGTAACACAAGCATCTATTGTGAAATCGTATTTATGAACTTTTGACTTTATATCTAACCTTTTGTTGTGTATACTCTTTGACCATTTAAGATTGGCCTTTATGCTGTATTCCTTAGATTCTGCATTTTTAAAACATGACAAATTTGGTTGCCTAACTTAGATCATGCAGCATGAACATACAGCCATTTTTTTTCCATGTCCTCACTGTGTATGAGTGAAACATTTCCATCTATTAGCACCAAATCTGGAATTTCTAACCAGGGGCAGACCTGCTTTCGGACAATTGGTAACTTGACAAAAAAAAAGTTACTTTCTGAAGAACCAGATTATGATTTTTTAATATTTTTTAAGGAGGAAAATTCACTCTTCATAGTTTGGTTTTTACCATTTTCTCTTTAAAATGTTTGTGTTTATTAGAGGATGCCCAAATAACAGTTTATTAGTCTTATTTCTAAACATCTGTGACATCTCTGATTTGGGCAGAAATTGCAAAAACAAATAAGATGTTTTGCCCCATCAGCTTTCTTGGCCTTTGAGACATCAAAGGCCAGTGGAATGATGGGGACACCAAACAGAAAAGGAAACGTGTAGATATTCTGCTTTGTTATGGTCATAAAACATGCTAACATGCCTTGCTGGCCCACCTGCCATTACATTTCAGACCTTTAATTTAAAGCTGGGACCCCATTTATAGGAAATAAAGCTGAGCAGTCCCTAAGTCAGAGCTATAATCTAGTTGTATCTGTCATTTGTATCAGATTCCAGAACCTTCCCGCCCCAAATTCTGCTCTATTCCCTATTGTGTAAAGCAATCATTTTCAAGCATATTTTAATAAGCATTATTGACAGCAATACCTATTGTGTTGCCAAACTATTAGGAAATATAAACAAACAAAAATAAAAACATGAAAGAAATACATACTTAGCACCCAGAAAGCACCATTTTAACAACTTAGCTCTTATCCTCTGGATCTCTGTATGTTCACATACTCATATGTAGAAGATCATACTATATACACAGTACTTGCTTTCTGGCCCAGATGTGTCAGCTTCACTTTGTATCTTCCCTGTGTCAGGCCTAAATTCAATCATTTCTCTGACACTTGCTGGTTTGTTTTAATGGAGGTATAAAAGACCACAATCATATTAAAGGCCACAGTGGGGGTATTAGGGACTGTTCATTGTTGCTAATGTGGCATTGTTTTTAGACCATTTTAATGAACAAAGCTTATCTGGTTTGGTTTGGTTTGGGATTATGAGTTCATACTAGTATTTGCAGTTCAGTTTTAACTTTACAGTGTTTTCACTATTTTTTTTTTTTGATTTTACAATTGTATAACTTTTACACTGAAAATCTTAATTTCTAACAATTTACATTTAAAAGTTTGTTTTTCTGAGTTATAATGTCCATACCACAAAATTCACTCTTGTTTTCAATAGTCTTTAATATATACAATCACCATGTTCTAATTTTAGAATATTTCCATTACTCAAAAATAAATCTGCCAAGAGAGGTGGCACATACCTTAATCCCAGCAGCTTGGCAGGCTGGGATGATTGTGAGTTCAAAGCCAGCCTCAGCAAAAGCAAGGTGCTAAGCAACTCAGTGAGACCCTGTCTCTAAATAAAATATAAAATAGGGCTGGGGATATGGCTAAGTGGTCAAGTGCCCCTGACTTCAATCCCTGGTACCCCCCCCCCAATTTAAATAAATAAATATATCCTACACCCATTAAGTCACTCCATTCTCCATAGTCACTATGTCTATGGGCAGCCATTAAATCTACTTCTGTCTCTATAGATTTGCTTATTCTGTATAGACATTTGTACATAGATACTGTATGATAGGCTTTGTACTATATGTGGCCTTTTGTGAATGACCTCTTTTCATTAACATATAATGATTTCAAGATTCAGTCACATTGTAGCAGGTATCAAGACTCCATTCCCTTTTATGGCAGAATAATGTTCTTTTGTGTGGATATACAACATTTCATTTGTCCCTTCATAAATTGATGGGCTTTTAGCTTGTTTCCTTTTTTATTATTTTAAGTGATTCCAAGTTTTTGTGTAAGCATGTATTTGAAATTTGCTTGGATACACTCTTTTTCATGTAGATTTAATGTATTATCTGATGTGACTTACTTTCAGCCTAAAGAACTTGCTTTAATATTTCTTACAAGGCAAATCTGTCAGCAATGATTCTCTCCACTGGGGTTTGTCTTAGAATGTCTTTATTTCCTCTTTGCTTTTGAGAATACTTTTGATGTATAGATTCTTGGTTGACAATTCTTGTTTTTATCTTTCATTCTGAGTATGTTATCGATCTGCTTTCCACCCTCCATTGTTTTGGATGAAAAGTTACCTATTATTCTTAAACTGATTTCCTTGTAAATAATAAACTGTTTTTTTTAATTCCTGTTTTGTTTTGTTTTGTTTTGGGGGGCTATTGTTTCCTGTTCACTTTTGTTTTTCTTGATTTCAAGATTTTAATCTGTACTTTCAAGAGTATCACTGTGATGGGTCTGGGTGTAAATATCCTCTTTTTTATCCTATTCAGATATTCATTGAGTTATATCCCTATTTGGAATTCGTTGAGTTCTTAGATATATAGATTAATGTTTTTCATCATTTGAAAAGTTTTTATTCAAGTATCTTCTGTCCTCTTTCTCAACAGTTCTTCCTTTCTACATAACTGGTGGACCTTATGGTGTCCTTGACTTCTGGAAGGATCTGCTCATGGGTTTTCATATTTTTTCTTTTCTTTTTTTTCAAGTGATATAACCTCTACTGATCTGCTTTCAAGTTCACTAATCCTTTTGCCTGCTCAAATTTATTGTTGAGTTCCTCCAGTGAAATTTTCAATTATTATAATTTTCTATTGAAGAATTTCAATTTAAACATTTAAAAAAATACTGTTTATTGATATTCTCTATTGATAAATTGTCATCATACTGCTTTCATTCTTCAAACATTATTTATAATAAGTTCTTTGAAATCTCTGTTAAATCTGACATCCATATCCTCCCAAGGCAATTTCTGTTTCTTTATATTTTTTCTGTGTAGGAGATCATACTTTGTTTCTTTGCATTTCTTATAAATTTTTATCAAAAATTGTAAATTTTTTACAATATATTGTAACAGTTCCGGATTCTGATCCTCCTGGCTTTGTTGTATTGACATTTTGCTTTTGTTACTGTTCATATGTTCACTTGTTCAGTCATTTGGCCAAACTAATTCTGTAAATTGTGTTTCTTCCCTAGTATGCAGCCTCTGATATTCCTGCTCAAATGTTTTTTCCTTGTTATTTTTAAGCTTGACTTTCTGGGAACTGCTGCTGGATTACTATAGCCTAGTGGCTAGATACTGATTGGTCAAGGGTTGTGCTTAAGTTCCCTGAGCCTGTAAGGTTTTCATCCTTTTCCATGTGGCTTGGGGACCACCCTGAAAGTTCAGGGAGTGTACCTATCTGCCTCACTTTAACACAGGGACTGGTAGAGTAGAAAAACCTCTCTGGTCATGCCTCTGGCTTTTCCATAGCTTCTTAGTTCACCATTATTGAGTGAATTTTAGTAGGGCTTTTTTGACCATCTCTTGCCTTGAGTTCTCTGTTATATTTCTGCTGGTCTGCCTTTACTGACATCACAAAGATATTAGCTTCCTCTTTTACCTCTTGTTATATCTATTATTTTTGATAATGCTCTGGTCCATGGATATTGTAAACTATGTTCCTAATAAAACCAAAGGCAGGGCTGCAGAGCTGCTAATATTCACAACTTGCCCAGCCTCCAGCCTTCTCTGTTACTGAGCAGGAACTTTCTTGTTTGCCCTGCCCAGAATTCTTCCTGTAGAACAGGACATTTGGGAGTGGGAATAGGTACTACCAAGCAGCTGCAGCTACCCACCTGGTAAAACTTTTCCAGCATACTAAACCAAGAGTGGGTGGATGAGTACTACTGTTTTCTAGGGCTATCCTGCCCACCTAGAGTAGATCTTGAGCAATAGAAAAGTGGGGAGGTGGGCACTTCACTGACTATCAAACCTGCCTGAAATAGTTCTTGGGCAACATAGAGCTCTAGGGGTAATGGAGCAGTTCATGGTTCAAATGCCAGTCTCTCACTGAATAAATGCTTCCCATTTCTCGAAAACCCTTAGGTCAATTTTCAAAGGCTTTAAATTGTTGTCTTAGCTTATTAATTTTTTTTTCTAAAGAGAAAGTGACATTAAGAGAGAGAGAGAGAGAGAGAGAGAGAGAGAGAGAGAGACTTTTTTAATATTTATTTTTTAGTTTTTGGCAGACACAACATCTTTGTATGTGGTGCTGAGGATCGAACCCGGGCCGCATATATGCCAGGCGAGCATGCTACCGCTTGAGCCACATCCCCAGCCCAACTTAGCTTATTTTGATGAGTTCTATCAATATGCCTTTGAGGGAGGGATTCTTTGAGTTCTTCACACCACCATTCTAGCATTCCTGATCTCTGGAAGTGGTTTATAATTTATAATTTTATTTATTTGCTTTAACTTACAATATAAAGAAAATAAATGCAAAAAATAAAGGCACAAAAAATTAAATAGTTATTAACAATAAAACTACTGAATATAGGTGAAGTATTCTGTCATTTCTTCTCTCTTCAAACTGATTTACCTTATGGTGGGGCCTTTGTCATATTCATTTCTATTTCTCTTATGCAAGGGAACAGTGGATAGGAAGTAATGGTTTTTCCATTTTAAGAACAAACTAAAGACTGTATGTATTTTTAAACATATAAATCCATAGTTAACTTACCCAGTGGTTCAATGCTGGAGCGCTGGCTAGTTATAAGGCTGGCCCCTACTTCATAGTACATACACATATATATTAACATACACTCACATGCTTACCTTTGCCTAAACTTTCCCCAGAAATCTTTCACAATATGCAAATTATTAATAGTATTTATGTACTTTTTACTTACAAGACTTTGAAGGCACAACATCCTTTCAGAAACCAGTGAAAATGTCTGAGTCCTGAAATAAGTTATACAATGCCTCAAAAATACAGGGAAAAAAAATGTAGAACCAAAATAAATGTGCCTAATTAAATGTCTATAAAATGTGACACTGTCTGCTTACCAAAGTAACTCAGTTAAAATGTATGTATAAATTATGATTTAAGGTGGCATTTGAATGTATTTTAAACCTTTAAAAGATCTTTAAGATCCGGTTCACCCTATTTCATCCATGGATTTAAAAAAATGAGGGCTGTGGGAGTGGAACCCAGGCCCTCATGAAAGATCTCTAACACTTTCACAAAGAAGCGATAGTTCCAGTGTATTTAACATTTTCAACCCTGATTTGGATAGAGAGACCAGTTGCCTCACTGTGTAGACTCTTTGTGTTTTGTCAGTTACTTTTATTCACTTGCTAATTACTATAAACAATTTATTGAGCACCTGGAATATGAAGAATAAGGTGCCCAAAACCCTTTCCTCTAGGGACTTATAACCATGTGTTAATTGAAAAAATAAAGGCACAAAGAAACAAACGGTTATTAACAATAAACAAATTAAATTTATTATTAAAGAATGTAGGTGTTATATTTATAAAGTACAGAGTTTGGGGTAAAGGAGATTTGGAAGTGAGAAAAGGCCTTTTCATAAATGGATATTTAGCCTGAGGCATGAAGAAAAAGTTGGAATGAAATAGGAGAAAAGTGAAGAATGGCTAATTCAGAGACCTTAGAAAAGGAAAGAGATCTATGCATCATCTGTGGAAAGAAAAGGCAGCCAGTGTGGCAGAAGCACTGTGAGCTTGAAGAGGATACTGTGGAAGGAGACAGAGAGAGGAAGGCAGGGTCATGCAGGGCCTCAGGATCTTGAATATCATGAATCACGAATTTTATTCCACTTGAAAGTTTTGAGCACCCAGCAAAACAGACCTTGTTTGATTTTTAAAAAGATCTCTGTGGAAAGAAGATGGGTGGGGTTCCTGAGTGGAAGAAGGCACAGGGAGAGTTAGGGAAGCAGTTAAATTTCATACTAGTCTAGTTGAGAGATGATGTGTCTTGAACTAGTGGATTCAGAGAAAGGCAGGAAGTGGATGGATTCAAGCAATATTGAAACACAAATCTTTTCTTTAGTTCTTTTTAAAAAAAAATTTAGTTGTTGAGAGACCTTTATTTTATTTATTTATATGTGGTACTGAGAATCAAACCCAGTGACTCACACATGCCAGGCAAGTGCACTACTGCTGAGCCCCAGCCCCAGCCCCTAGTTCTGCTTTTTGATATTATGTCAGTAACAGTTTAAAGTGAAACCTAATTCAAAATACTCATTGTGTTGTGGTTTTAATAAGGTAAAACTTTGGTGTTTAATGTTATGATGTTATTAACTAATTATCATGCTATTCAGAGAGCAAGTCAAATTTTTTTTTACCAGAAATAAAAGAAGGAATAAACTAACACCTCTGTTTATATTGGATAGTTTCCTTGCTGCTTTGACAGTAGAGGCAGAAGCATCCATCAGGTTAGGACAGTGATGTTGGGTTTTTTGACCTAGACCACCTAGTTTAAATCCTGCCTCTGTCTCAATTAGCATTTTACCTGTAACCTTGGACAAATTATTTAACTCTTCAAAACCGTAGTTTCCAATGGAGATAATAATCCCTATCTCATAAAATATTTTCAAGAATGAATAATTTATTTATAATAGGTATTTAATCATTGCTTCATTCAATTTACAAATGGCCATCCTAGTAATCTATAATATTCAGGTTGTTTGCTAATCCTAGAAATATACTTCTAGAGTTAAATAATTTTATTCAGTTATTTCACTTTCCAGATGAAGAAGTCACAACCTGGAGAATCAAAAGATTTGTCCAAGAACAGAGACTGGAGGCAGAATAGAACTAGCTATTTTCTCTAAATACCCAATGTCTTTAGAGTAAGCTATATTGCCTCATGTGTACCCTCTCAGATGTTTAACTGAAATATTTTGTAAGATATTCGTATGTCACTTTATCTCCTGCTTAAACATGAGGGGGGTGACAGCTAATGGTGACCTTGTGTTCTCTTTGCTAGTTACATGCCATGGGAAAAATTCCTGGAACCAGAATGGCAGAATTAAAAGCCAAGTATACCTTGCTGCATGACACCGTGATGAGGTAAGCTCCTTACCAATGTGGAGATGTCTTTTATCATATCTATATTTCTTACCTGTAACAGGACCTATCTTTGTGTTCAAAGATAGTGTCCCTAAAGCTGGACCCTGAGACAAGGATTGAGTTCAAGTAGTCTGATAAATGACTCAAAAAAGCATCATGGGAGAGTGGGGAAGTGAGACTGGGAAAGGAGTTTAGTTGGGGTGGGTCATTCTGTGGGTATTACACTGTGGGCAACTGGGGTGTAGTCTCACAGAGGACATTCTGAGTGACTATGAAGAATGCACCTCAGAATCTGCCACTGAGGGATAACAAAACTGGAATATTTACTACCAGTTTTTTCCATCCCTCATTGATTAAAGGATTGTTCCCAGTGAGATTCATTCCTGGAACTTCTAGCTTGCCCTTGGAGAAGTCAAGCAAGCTTTTATAGCTGGAGATAGAGGTATGCAAGTGCTTGCTGGTGATACTGAAGCTTGAGACAAGGGGATTTTGGTGGCATGCTGACAGCCTGTGCTGCAGAACACTCCTGTAGGACTCCTGCCCACCTCTCCTCACCACTCAGAGGTATAGATTCTATGACGACCCCAGCCTACATCTGCCAAGATGCCTGTCTTTACTTCTCACTTCTTCTTCCTATACCAGGCTACTCACCTTAGCCAAGACCAGGTCAGCAGCAGGCCAGAAGAAGCTTCCATAGAATGATGATTCAGTAGCTTTTCCAAGTACCTGCTATTAGGTACTGGGAATCAAGGGGGTAGGGGAGTAGAGAAACAAGGAGAGGGACAAATCTGCTGCTGTTTCTTAACACTCATAAGCCACCTCCTTCCTTTCCTCACCTCCTGCCTCAGAGCCTTGTATGATATATTCATCAAAAGCTCCATCCCACCAGTCCCCAGTCATCCTCTTCTGCCAATCCCCAACCAATGCCCCTAGTTCTTAACATGCCCAGGTCTTGTGTCTGTAGGGTACTTTGAGGGTGGAAGCATGAGGGAAGAGTGAATGGCTGGGAGAAGAGCAGGCCTACATCCCAGTGCGAACTTCACTTATACCCCAGTCCATACTAATGCCCCCAGCCTTGGCTCCTCCTCCCCAGCACCTCATGGAGAATCCATTCCCCCAGAGTTGGCACTGCCTGCCAGTAAGTTGTTCTCAAGACTCCGGAATTGGGAGGCTGTAGGTAAAAAATCTGGAGACATCTTCTTCAACGTACCTCAACTACTTTACTGGTAGAAGACTCTTCAGATGTCAAGGCATCCCTCCAAGCTTTTTTGAAGATACAAGGATATTGCGGAGTTTTTTGTGCTCTGGATAGCTCTTATTTGGAGCCCAGGGGAGCTTGCAGGGTTTAATGATTTAACTTCCCCAAATGGTCGCTGCCCCAAAACTCAGATCCCTGGGCTCTAGTGACATATATCAATGTAGGAGCAAGGCTGTGGTGTTATTTCTTCCTGCTTCCAGGTCATGTTACAAAATAGTTACTTCCCTTCTGCTACCCACATTTTACCTCCTCTTGACCCGAAAGTTTCCTCTCTCTGCGTTGTAAACACCAACCACTCTATCCTATGCCCACTGCTTGAAGGGCCTTTAAAGGCATGAAGACATACACTCTCTGCTTTTGTGCTAGGGTTGCAGCAGGCAGGTGTGGGCTGGAGATATTGAAACTGATTGAGTTTTCCATAAACACCACATTATAAAAGTTGTTAAATTCTCTCCTATAGACACAGAAATATATTTCTGCTGAAATATATTTAAGAATTTATGGATGAATTGTCATTTCCATTCTGACTAGAACCCAAACACCACATTGTCCTCCTCTTCTCTGTGGGAAAACATACACTATGGTTCAATCCAATATTTTGTAGTCTAGTAATTGAAGTATGTCTTATTAAGAGCAGATAACTTTAGATTCACAGAGTATATGAGCATGCAAGGAAATTGAATTGTAAGAGAATAACCCTAGTAACTATGTAGTAGAGTGCTTTCCTTGTATGTGTGAGTCCTCGGTTTGATCCCCAGAACCAAAAAAAAAAAAAAAAAAAAAAAAAAAAAGTTTAAATTTAATTAGTGGAATTTATATATGTGTTTTCACCATATTTGTAGTCAGCTATTATTTAGCACTCAACACAGTGCCTGGAACATATTCTGCTAATAGTAAACATTTTTGCTGGATGCCATTGGGCACTTGACATATTAAAGCCTGGGAAATGGGTGGAGCTGATAACTTGAGCTGAGACAGCCTTGATCAAATTATGGGGCACTCTGCAAATGAGCTAAAACCTGAAGATGGTGGAGAACACACACCCAAAGAGAACACTGACTCTAAAACAGGAAATGGTCAGACCTTGCCCCGAATAGGTTGGGTAGCTAATGTGAGGGTTTCTCAGAAAGATAAGTCATGTTTGATGATAAAACTGGTGTGTTCTAGAAGGTTCTGTGGATTTGACCATGTACAATTTCTATATCCATCCAGATCTGCCTCTATGTCCACCCTTTCCAAATTGGGCCTAGGGCATAAAATATAATTGGAGTAATAGAATCTCCTTTTCTGTGGTGTTCAAGTATGGTTTTGGACAGGCTTCAGGGTTAAGATTTTTAAAATCCATAATTTATGTTCCTATCTTTACAGGGGAATTTTTCTTCCTAGTTTCCTTGTAAAGTGCCATTACAAGTTTGTTTCTTCCTAAGAGGGCAAAGATCTTTCTATAATCAAGTCAGGAGAACTCAAGAAAGCCAGATTTCTGGGGCAGTTCAAGGGACTGCCCTCATTTCCCCCCTTCCTTGGAAGTCTTGGCATTCTTCAAAGTCAGAGGAAATGTGCATAATCCCATTGAATTTAGTCTTTTCTCTGTCAACCTCACATTGTCTGGGTCTAGACACCAGTGGTAGGACTTGTCAGCATGCATTCCAGTTACCAATTCCCTCTGCTGCATGTTGAGCAACTTGAGGTCAGCAGCTGAGCCTTATTCACCTGAGCATGGAGTGCAGTATTTGGCCCCCAAATAATACTGAGGTGAACTGAACCCAAGAATGGGAGCAGCTCCATGCCTCCCACAGGAGCAACCAAAGGTATGGAGAGCGTACCTTTCTCATTGTGCAAATCTGTCTTCCTGGAACCCAGCACCCAAGAGTCAGAGGTCCAGCTGCTACAGAATGCCAAAAATTTTACTGAGCAAATACAACAGCAGCAGTTTCACCTGCAGCAAGCTGATAGTTTCCCAGATGCATTCTCCACTGAGGTCTCCAAGATGAGAGAACAGCTGCTCAAGTATCAAAATGAATATAACGCAGTGAAGGAAAGAGAGTACCATAATCAGTACAGACTAAACAGGTAAGTGCTCAGTTCCCTCCAGCGCACTGAAAACAGATAAGAGCAAAGCTGTTTGCACAGAAATAAGAAAAATTAGAAAGTAATTTTAGGTACAAAGAGAGGTACCTACCATATGTTGATAGTTACAAGCTCAGTTCTTTCCTTGCTCCCTTGGAGTGAGCAGTCTCTGAACAAAAGGGTTACACAACTGACGTCTAGGAAAAATGACTCAGGTGATGGAGATCCTGTTTTGTTTTTTGTTTTTTTTTTTTAATGTATGTCAGGAAATCCATAGCTCTGGAAGCTACAGCCAAAAACTACACTCCATAGAACAAGCACTTGGCATTCCCTTCCCTCTCCTTACCCTGACTGTGACACCTCATTCTTATCCCCAGAAGTGTGAGTCCCGGATCACTTTTCCTGTGGGAGCACTTCACCCCACATGTTCTTTCCAAACAAGCCTGTGTGAGCTGAGGGTCCCACTTGACTCACTCTGTCCTAATACAGCAAGCAACAGGGCCCATGGATTCAACCTTCATCTCTCTATCTGAAACTGTTCCTTAGGGCCGAGGAGGAATGTTACATCCTTTTGGAAGACACATTTACTTATCCCAATCTAGAGAATGTCATTTTATGAACTAAAAAAGAAATCTGTCACTAGAAGAGCAAATGTTATTTCCAAAATCTCTTGAACACTCCTCCCATGGAGTAGCAAGTGGGTGGAAGAGCCACCATTTAGGTTGAATTTCAAAATTATGGCAGTTCTGGTTTTGAGCCATGGTACACTGTGTGCTGTGCCTGGATACTAGTCAGAAAGCCAAACCATCTCTCCTAGAATTTGTTACATTTAAGGTGGCAGAGCTAGCTATTTTTAAGAACAGGTAGAATTGCTGTCAGAAAAAATAGAATTCAGTCCTGCCTGGAGACCAGCAAGTGGCTTGTTAAAACCCTCACAAGCCCTAGGTTTTGAGATCTTCTCCTGGGATCTTATTTTTCAACTGATGGGTACATAATGAAGGCCAGTTTAATCAAGAGAATTCTACTTAGAGGGGAAAAAAATCAGTATTTTTTTCTTTCAGTCTAAACTTGTTTTAAACTCACCACTGAGATCTATAAAAAGAAAGCTTAGCTATTTCTGTGCTCTGTAAGCACTCTTTCAGCTGAGAAAATAATAAAATTAAAACAATTGGTGGTTGTTCATTAGTATTGAAAATATGAATGTTTGACATTTCGTGAAAGGGTAAGAAGAACATAAGGCAGTTGATATTTAAATTGTTTAAAATTTCCAAGTATTCCTGCCAAGAAGGAAAGAAAGAACTCTTGCCTTTTAGGTATAGATGGGCAGATTGTTCACTGAACTACTTGAGATAGGGAGGGGATGGTGAATGGTAATTTACAGTGAACAAGAACATCCAAAATGTCCAAAATGCACATTTACAGAAATGCGTAGTGTGGATTCTTTTTAATTTGTGACATATGATGCTTTAGTTTGAGCCAACTCCCTTGCATTTTCAAATATCAGCTCAAGAATTAACAAGCTTTCACACACACACAAAAATGATACCAAAGGAAATACCAGGCAAGAGTTACAGGCCATGTATTTTCATTGGCTTCACATGCTTAGTATGACATGATAAGTCACTCAACACCCTCCCCCTGGAAAAAAAGTAGATATTTCCATCCCCAGATTTTTTTTAAAAAAAAAAAAAGAAAGAAAAGAAAACTAAGCCAGTGAGAGAAAACTATTCATCCAATTATACAGATGACATTTGTCAGGCCAGTACAATAAACTCTCATGTTTTTCACTTTCTAAATAATAGAAGTCCAAATAACTAGCACCCCTCCACCCCAGCCCCTTTAGGAACTTCTGAATCATTGGCATCTATTAAGAACAACATCTTGTTCAGATACTCTTGAAAAAGAATTTATAACTCAATTGATTTTCTACTGTTTTTATGATAAGCCCTTAAATAAATACTGATGGTCAGTATAATTACCTGGTTGGTCATAATTATGCTACCATAGTCATAGTTTTTGGATTCCTTTCATTAACAACCTCTTGATAAATAGAATACATAGGTTACATAGGAAAGAATATGTAACCTATTTAAATAAGCTAAGTAAATGATAAAGTAACTAGACACAAAATGGATGTAATTTATCTTTCTAAAAACTTCCTGTGAAAAGGTTTTTCAATACTCTCTTCAACATTTTCCTCGCCTTGACTTTGGGGGTTTCCCTGATTCCTAGTAATTCCTAAAACGTTAACAGCAAATACATCATGGCTCTCATACTAAATCTGACATATTTAAAAAATTTTTTTTTAGTTGTTGATGGAATTTATTGTCTTTATTTTTATGTGGTGCTGAGGATCAAACCCAGTGCCTCATGCATGCTAGGCGAGCATACTACCACTGAGCCACAACCCCAGCCCCTAAATATGACATATTCTGACAAGTCTCAGCTGGGAAAAGAAGGCCATGGTCAGTCAGTGCTGTTGTCACAGTGTGGACATGGAGAGTGGGGCTGCTCAGGCCTCACATGCACACATACACACACGCAGGGCTGTCCTGATGTGATCCCAACCTTAGTGACTGTTCACTCTCCTGTAGCTGGTTCTCACAGTCCCTGCTGTTGCTCACAGGGTTCATTAGTTATTTTTCTTTCTTGGTCCAATAATGACAGCAAAGTAGAAACCAAGAAGCAAACAAATCATGTAAGAAAGAAATGGAAGGATGATTTTAGCAGTGCATCTGGAATTCTAGAGAATATGACAGAGGGGCATGCAGGCAGGTTCTCAGGGGAAGTCATAAAAAAAATACAGCTGCAACAGATTTTATCTTCTAACCTTTTACTTTCAATTTTTTTTCTTGCTCCCCTTGTAGCAACTAATGTCTTAAGTTTAAAATAGGTTTCTCAGAGTATAATCCTCAAATAACAGAAAGAAAAGCACTTGAGATACTCATTTTAAAAGTAGATTCATCGCTGAAACTAAGGATTCTGAATTCTGCCCACACCTCCACCCCAGCGCGACACTTGAATTTTCCCCAAGTCCTACATGATTCTGATTCAAATTAGAATTTGAGAACGGTTAATCCTCCAAAATGGTACTCAGCTGCAGTTACATGTTAGGATCACCTGAATCTTCTTTTAGTAATCAGTCTGCACTTAAACACTTTCAGGAACCAGGATTGCTCAGCCTCTCTCAGTGACCAGTTCCAATTCTGGAAAGCTTCTACCCTGAGATGGTTATTAGGTTGGTTCAGAAACCTTCCTCCTTGCAACTTCTACCCATTCATGCTGATTCTACTCCTTATAGTGAAGGATTTCTCTCACCCATGGCAATCTATTGGGTTCCCCGCATTGCTTCTACACTCACAGACCCTAAAATCCAAAATCCTGCAATGACATAGCTAAAATTAGGACTATTTTACTGGAGGAAGCAAGTAAATCCTAAGGAGCTTTGATATTGAAGCACCCCTTGGTCCAGAAAGCTGAAAATTTTTATATTTAAATTTTAATGTGAGTTTAAAAGGTTAGGAATTAATATATACCAAGAAGTACATATAAAAATATTTTGTTGGGGTTGGGGATATAGATTAGTTGGTAGAGTACTTGCACAGCACGCACAAGGCCCTGGGTACAATCCCCAGGCACCACCAAAAAAAAAAAAAAGTCTTGTTCTAGTAATGCCTTGCAAAAATGAAAATCAAAGGAGAAAAAGTAAAATTAGACAAAGATATTTACTACATCATTTTTTATAAAAGTGAGAAATTGAAAGTAATCTGAGTTCTAGGAAACAGGAATATTTAAATAATCAGTCCAGAGGTACTGACTCTAGAGCCAATTTGAATGTCAGTCTAGCCTTGACTACCTGGGAAAATGCTTAACTTTTCAGTTTCTTCATTTATACTATGAAGATAAAAATTGCTTAGCAAGGTTGTGAAGGTTAGAAATGATATATGTAAAATGCCTGGAATATAGTAGGTTCAATATGTGATAAATTATATTTAGGATTGTTTTATTATAGTATATATGCCCTAGAAAACCTTGAAAATAGCTATTAAATCATTAATTATGAAGTATATTTAGCAACTTGAGAAAATAATAACTGTTAAGCAAAACTGGATTTAACTATGCATACACATTTAATATAATCCTATTTAAAAATGGAGAAAATTAAAATGACCATCCATGGTGTGATAGGGGTAGGATTATGATCTTTCTCTCCTTATAAAAATACTTATCTTTTAAAGGAAATAGAAGTCAGTGTCTCTTAATAAAAAGAAAATTGTATAATAGAAATTTAATTAGCTTAAAATGTTTTATAAGAATTAGCCATATATATTTGTTTAAAGAAAAGACAACTTTATTTATTTACTTACTTATTAATTAATTAATTCATTCTTTTATTCATACCAGGGATTGAATCCAGGGTGCTTAACCACTGAGCCACATCTTCAGCCCCTTTTAAAAAATATTTTATTTAGATACAGGGTTTCACTAAGCTTATTAGGGCCTTGCTAAGTTGATGAGGCTGGCTTTGAACTCCTGAAGACCATTTTATTTAAAGAAAAGACTACAAGTCCTATCTTATGGGATAGCTTCATGTCACCATTTTGAAAATCAAAGACAATCAGGTTGCCTTTATAACCAAAAGATGGCAGCACATTACCACCCCCTGGTGGCAACCTGCCTAAAGTGTAGGATCAATATACGGGAATTTAAATATCACCAATTTTTCAAACTCTAAAAGGAAAGGTGTTAAATTAAATTAAATATCATCAGCTCTGAAAATTCAGTTTCAGTTTTGACCTGGAAAGTTAACTTATATTAAATTCAGTGTGAAATATATGGTGGCCCTATCCTTAATCTACGTTATTATAAACGGAATTTTATAAAAATGAAAGCCAGTGTGCGTGCACATGCTTTAGCTCCCTGTTCCCAGATATACTGACTATTGGATATAACCAGTGGGTCCTTGGTAAAACCAGCAGACCTAATTCTCCATGCATTCCCAACTTTTATTTTATAGTTGTTCTATATTTTAAAGGTTGTGTTAATCAGATATAGAAAACCCTAAGACTTTTTTGGCACTTAATAATTAGTCATTAAATGCAGAATAACAAGAAAAATAAAAACTATTTCTCTTAGACCTCATCAGGAAGTCCAGTGGACAAAAATGAATTCAAAATGTGGTTATTGGAAGAAAAAAATAAACAAGTGATCATATCCAACCCACTAATATTTATTTTGTTTAGAACATTCAGGCTAACTCTATTTGAACGCAATTTTTAAAATCTCATTTTGGCATCATGCCACCTATGCCTAAGCGTTAAAATAAAAATAAAACATAAGTGTTCTCTTTTTTTATTATTCTCATTGAGTGAAAGAAAGCACATTTTCCCATTTACTGTCTGTACTTTCTAATAGTCTATTTCTTTTGATAATCTCAACTTGTAGTAATGATTGGCTTTCAGAAAAAGCCTGGCATTTCTTTTTACAAATGAGAGATATATCTTAGTAATAGATGATATTTAATTTAATTATGCCTTTGCTAACCTTCTGTCTTCTACATTTGTCTGTTTCTGGTAGAGAAGTGTTGAAGTTACCCACTACAATTATGGATTCTTCTATTTCTATAGTTCATCAATTTAGGCCTTTTGTATTTTTGCCCTCTGTTGATAGGGCGGATGCCTGTAAGGGATCATTATGTTCTCTTGAAGAATTTACTTCTGTGTTCTTGTGAGATGACCCTCCTTAGCCCTACTCAATTTCCTTGCTCTGTACTCTGCTCTATCTGGAATTAATACAAGTGAGTATCCCTTTTTCTAAGTGCTTAGAACCAGATGTGTTTTAGAGTTCAGAGATTTTTGGATTTTAGAATATTTGCATAGACTTTACTGATTGAGCTCCCTAATCCAAAAGTTTGGAATCAGAAATTCTGAATATCATATCAGCACTAAAAAAATTTCCAATTTAGGAACATTTTAGATTATTAGATTTTCAAATTTGGAATTCTCAACCTGTAGAGGGACTCCTGTCTTCTTTTGATTAAGATAGTATATCTTTATTCATCCATTTTATTTATATACATATACACACACAAATGTATTTAAAATGAGTCTCATACAGACAATGTATATTTGAGCCTTTTTTCTTCCAACTTGTAGTCTTTTAATTGATGTTTACCATGATTATTGATATATTTGCATCAACATTTACCATATTTGTCTCTCTATTCTATTTGTTTTTTTTAAAATTTTTATTGTTGGTTGTTCAAAACATTACATAGTTCTTGATATATCATATTTCACACTTTGATTCAAGTGGGTTATGAACTCCCATTTTTACCCCGTATACAGATTGCAGAATCACACCGGTTACACATCCATTGATTTACCTATTGCCATACTAGTGTCTGTTGTATTCTGCTGCCTTTCCTATCCCCTACTTCCCCCCTCCCCTCCCCTCCCCTCCCCTCTTCTCTCTCTACCCCGTCTACTGTAATTCATTTCTCTCCCTTGTTTTTTTTCTCTTTCCCCTCACTTCCTCTTGTATGTAATTTTGTAAAATCCTGAGGGTCTCCTTCCATTTCCATGCAATTTCCCTTCTCTCTCCCTTTCCCTCCCACCTCTCATCCCTGTTTAATGTTAATCTTCTTCTCATGCTCTTCGTCCCTACTCTGTTCTTAGTTACTCTCCTTATATCAAAGAAGACATTTGGCATTTGTTTTTAAGGGATTGGCTAGCTTCACTTAGCATAATCTGCTCTAATGCCATCCATTTCCCTGCAAATTCTATGATTTTGTCATTTTTAATGCAGAGTAATACTCCATTGTGTATAAATGCCACATTTTTTTATCCATTCATCTATTGAAGGGCATCTAGGTTGGTTCCACAGTCTTGCTATTGTGAATTGTGCTGCTATGAACATCGATGTAGCAGTGTCCCTGTAGTATGCTCTTTTTAGGTCTTTAGGGAAGAGACCGAGTAGGGGAATAGCTGGGTCAAATGGTGGTTCCATTCCCAGCTTTCCAAGAAATCTCCATACTGCTTTCCAAATTGACTGCACCAATTTGCAGTCCCACCAGCAATGTACAAGTGTACCCTTTTCCCCACATCCTCGCCAGCACTTGTTGTTGTTTGACTTCCTAATGGCTGCCAATCTTACTGGAGTGAGATGGTATCTTAGGGTGGTTTTGATTTGCATTTCTCTGACTGCTAGAGATGGTGAGCATTTTTTCATGTACTTGTTGATTGATTGTATGTCCTCCTCTGAGAAGTGTCTGTTCAGGTCCTTGGCCCATTTGTTGATTGGGTTATTTGTTTTCTTATTGTTTAATTTTTTGAGTTCTTTGTATACTCTGGATATTAGGGCTCTATCTGAAGTGTGAGGAGTAAAGATTTGTTCCCAGGATGTAGGCTCCCCATTTACCTCTCTTATTGTTTCTTTTGCTGAGAAAAAAACTTTTTAGTTAGAGTAAGTCCCATTTGTTGATTCTAGTTATTAACTCTTGTGCTATGGGTGTCCTATTGAGGAATTTGGAGCCCGACCCCACAGTATGTAGATCGTAGCCAACTTTTTCTTCTATCAGACGCCGTGTCTCTGATTTGATATCAAGTTCCTTGATCCACTTTGAGTTAACTTTTGTGCATGGCGAGAGAAAGGGATTCAGTTTCATTTTGTTGCATATGGATTTCCAGTTTTCCCAGCACCATTTGTTGAAGATGCTATCCTTCCTCCATTGCATGCTTTTAGCCCCTTTATCAAATATAAAATAGTTGTAGTTTTGTGGATTGGTTTCTGTGTCCTCTATTCTGTACCATTGGTCCACCCGCCTGTTTTGGTACCAGTACCATGCTGTTTTTGTTACTATTGCTCTGTAGTATAGCTTGAAGTCTGGTATCGCTATACCGCCTGATTCACACTTCCTGCTTAGAGTTGTTTTTGCTATTCTGGGTCTTTTATTTTTCCATATGAATTTCATGATTGCTTTATCTATTTCTACAAGAAATGCCGTTGGGATTTTGATTGGCATTGCATTAAGCCTACAGAGAACTTTTGATAATATTGCCATTTTGATGATGTTAGTTCTGCCTATCCATGAACAGGGTCTATTTTTCCATCTTCTAAGATCTTCTTCTATTTCTCTCTTTAGGGTTCTGTAGTTTTCATTGTATAAGTCTTTCACCTCTTCTGTTAGGTTGATTCCCAAGTATTTTATTTTTGGGGGGGATATTGTGAATGGAGTGGTTGTCCTCATTTCTATTTCATAGGATTTGTTGCTGATATACAGGAATGCCTTTGATTTATGCGTGTTGATTTTATATCCTGCCACTTTACTGAAATCGTTTATTAGCTCTAATAGTTTCTTTGTAGACCCTTTTGGGTCTGCTAGGTATAGAATCATGTCGTCCGCAAATAGTGATAATTTAAGTTCTTCTTTTCCTATTTTTATGCCTTTAATTTCTTTCGTCTAATTGCTCTGGCCAGTGTTTCGAGAACTATGTTGAACAGAAGTGGTGAGAGAGGGCATCCCTGTCTTGTTCCAGATTTTAGAGGGAATGCCTTCAATTTTTCTCCGTTCAGAATGATGCTAGCCTGAGGCTTAGCATAGATTGCTTTTACAATATTGAGGTATGTTCCTGTTATCCCTAGTTTTTCTAGTGTTTTGAACATAAAGGGATGCTGTACTTTGTCAAATGCTTTTTCTGCATCTATCGAGATGATCATATGGTTCTTATCTTTAAGTCTATTGATGTGGTGAATAACATTTATTGATTTCCATATATTGAACCAGCCTTGCATCCCAGGGATGAATCCTACTTGATCGTGGTGCACAATTTTTTTGATATGTTTTTGTATCCGATTCGCCAGAATTTTATTGAGGATTTTTGCATCTAGATTCATTAGAGATATTGGTCTGTAGTTTTCTTTCTTTGAATTGTCTTTGTATGGTGGTCTATTAGACTCTTGAACTTGAGAAGAGTTTGTTTGATGAACATAGCTGCACCATTGTTTGGAGCATATATATTTATGATTGTTATGTCTTGTTGATGTATGATTCCCTTGAGCAGTATGTAGTGTCCCTCTTTATCCCTTTTGATTAACTTTGGCTTTAAATCTATTTTATTTGATATGAGTATGGACACTCCTGCTTGTTTCCGAAGTCCATATGAGTGATATGATTTTTCCCAACCTTTCACCTTCAGTCTATGTATGTCTTTTCCTATCAAATGCATCTTCTGTAGGCAGCATATTGTTGGATCTTTTTTTTTTTTTTTGATCCATTCTACTAGCCTGTGTCTCTTAACTGGTGAGTTTAAGCCATTAACATTTAGGGTTATTATTGAGATATGGATTGTTCTTCCAGCCATATTTGTTTATTTATGTTACTTAACATGGTTTGTTTTTCCTCTTTGATTATTTTTTCCCTTTACTGTACTACCTCCCACTGTTGGTTTTCATTGTTATTTTCCATTTCCTCTTCCTGTAATGTTTTCCCAAGGATGTTTTGAAGAGATGGTTTTCTAGCTGCAAATTCTTTTAGCTTTCGTTTATCGTGGAAGGTTTTAATTTCATCTTCCATCCTGAAGCTTAATTTCACTGGATACACAATTCTTGGTTGGAACCCATTTCTTTCAGCATTTGAAATATGTTGTTCCAGGATCTTCTAGCTTTCAGAGTCTGTGTTGAAAGATCAGTTGTTATCCTGATTGGTTTACCCCTAAATGTAATCTGCTTCCTTTCTCTTGAAGCTTTTAAAATTCTCTCCTTATTCTGTATGTTGAGCATCTTCATTATAATGTGTCTAGGTGTGGGTCTCTTATGATTTTGCACATTCGGCATCCTGTAGGCTTCTAGGATTTGGGGTTCTGTCTCATTCTTCAAGTCTGGGAAGTTTTCTCATATTATTTCGTTGAACAGATTGCTCATTCCTTTGGTTTGGACCTCTATACCTTCCTGTATCCCAATGACTCTTAAGTTTGGTCTCTATGTTATCCCATATTTCTTGGTTGTTCTGCTCATGGTTCTTAAGAGTCTCGCTGAGCTGTCTATGTTCTTTTCAAGTTGAAATACTTTGTCTTCATTGTCTGATGTTCTATCTTCTAAGTGTTCTACTCTGCTGGTAGTATTCTCATTTGAGTTTTTAAGTTGGTTTATTGATTCCTGCATTTCTAGGATTTCTGTTTGTTTGTTTTTTATAACCTCTATCTCCCTGTTTAGTTGATCTTTTGCTTCTTGGATTGTTTATGTAATTCATTGTCGAAGTGATCTTTCATTGTCTGATTTTGCTGTCTAATGTCTTCCTTGAGACTCCAGATTATCTGAAGCATGTAAATCCTGAATTCTTTATCTGACATTCCATCTGCTGCAGCTATTACCTCTTCTAAAGTTGAGTTGACCTGCATTGCTTGTGGTCCTTTCTTTCCTTGTCTTTTCATACTGCTCGCATTTCTTTCTGCTTGGTGAAACTGTTGTGTTATTGAATTTTCCCCCTATATATTTATATTGCTCTTGTATAGTTGCAAAGTCTCCCTTGCAGGGGTGGGCGGCAGCTGTGCTCCTCCTCCAATTGGGGTGATCTGTCCATCACGCTGGCGGGCCGCTGGGCCCCTTTCTCCAGGTCGCGTGGTCTGCGTACCTTGCAGGCAATGGCTGGGCCCCTCCTCCAATAGGGGTGATCTGTCTACCACGCTGGCGGGCTGCTGGGCCTGTTCTCCAGGTTGCATGGTTGCCTACCTTGCAGGCGCGGGTGGTGGCTGTGCCCCTCCTCCAATTGGGGTGATCTTTCAACTAGGCCAGCGGGCCGCTGGGCCCTTTCTCTGGGACTCCCGTTCTGCCTACCTTGCGGGCGGCAACTGGGCCCTTCCTCCAATTGGGATGATGTGTCTACCATGCCAGCGGGCCGCTGGGTCTGTTCTCCCTGTCGGTTGCAAGTCTGCCTACCTTGCAGGCGCGGGCAGTGGCTCTTCCCCTCCTCCAATTGAGGTGGTGTGTCTACCACGCCAGCGGGCCGCTGGGCCTGTTCTGCCGGTTAGTCGCAGGTCTGCCGACCTTGCAGGCACGGGCAGCGGCTCTGCTCTGCCCCTCCTCCAATTGGGGTGACGTGTCTACCATGCCGGCGGGCTGCGGGGCCTGTTCTGGTCGGTCACAGGTCTGCCTACCTTGTGGGCATGGGCAGCGGCTCAGCTCTGCCCCTACTCTAATTGGGGTGACGTGTCTACCCTGCAGGCGGGCCGCTGGGCCTGTTCTGGGCGCAGGCTTCGGCTCTGCTCTGCCCCTCCTCCAATTGGGGTGATGTGTCTACCATGCCGGCGGGCCGCTGGGCCTGTTCTGGTTGGTCGCAGGTCTGCCTACCTTGCGGGCGTGGGCAGCGGCTCTGCTCTGCCCCTACTCCAATTGGGGTGACGTGTCTACCATGTCGGCGGGCCGCTGGGCCTGTTCTGGTCGGTAGCTGGTCTGCCTACCTTGAAGGTGCCTGCGGCGGCTCTGCTCTGCTGCTACTCCAATTGGGGTGACGTGTCTACCACGCTGGCGGGCCACTGGGCCTGTTCTTGTATTCTCTTTGTCATCCTTATCCTTTGTTTCTTCTATTTGTCATCCACTTTTTTTTCTGCCTTTGGGGCTTTGAGAATTTTACAAGATCCCCTTTTACCCTTCCTTAGCAATATCCACTGTACTTCTTTTTTTAGTGGTTGGCCTTGAGTTTGGAATATACATTTACAACTACCCAAGATTGCTTTCCATTATACTACATCACTTCAAATACCTTATAATAATCTAACTCTTCACTCTTATCCTTTGTGTCATCATTATTTCCTATATATAAGCATAATAATTCATACTTATTTTTATAAGCATACATCATTGAATACAGTTGGTATTATAATTTTGAACAAATTATATCAATTGATAATGAGAAAATTGTTTTTGTTTTGTCTAAACTTACTCTCTGATGCTCTTCCTGTATATAGATCCAAGTTTCTAATCTATATCATTTTCCCGCTAATGAGCTTCTTTGAACATTTCTTGCAAGGCAGGTCTAATGGCAACAAATTCTTTCTATTTTTTTGTGACTGAAAGAGCCTTTATTCCTCCCTAACTTTTGAAGAGTAATTTCACAACAGTTTTTCCTGCCAACACTTTAAATATTTCACTCTGGTGTCTTTTTTTTTGCATGGTTTCTGAGAAAAAGTCAGATATAGTTCTTTTCTTTGCTCGTCTGTAAATATGGTGTTTTTCCTCTAACTTCTTTCAGCATTTTTTCTTTGTCTTTTATTTTCTGTAATTTATATATGATAGTCCTAGGTGTAACTTTTTTGAGCATTTATCTTGCTTGGTATACTTTGAGCTTCCTAGATCTATGATTTGCTGTCTGACGTTAATGTGAAGGAAATTATTATTGCTTCAAATATTTCTTTTGCTTTTTTCTCTTTTCTGTCTGGAAATAGGTGCATGTTTTGCCTTTTGTAACTGTCCCAAAGTTCTTGGATATTCTGGGGTGGTTTTGTTTGTTTTTCTCTTTGCTTTTCAGTTTTGAAGGTTTCTATTGAAATAACTTCAAGAATGGAGATTCTTTATTTACCTGTGTCCATTCTACTAATAGTCTACTTAGCATCCACCTAGCATTTCTTTATTTTTTCTTAGAATTTCCATCTCTCTGCTTATGCTGCCTATATTCTTGCTTGCTGCATTTCTTAACATATAACATAATTGTTTTAAGTTCCTAGTCTGATAAATTCAAACATCCTTGCCATACCTGATTCTAATGCTTGCTCTGTCTCTTCAAATGGGGCTTTTTGCCATTTACTATGCTCTGAAGTTTTGTCTTGATAGCCAGACATAATACACGGTGTAGAAAGCACTGCTGTAATTAGGGCTGCCATGGTGATGAAGTGTGGCCCGGGGAGGCACTCTATAGTCCTGAGTGTGGGTTTCAGTCTTTTAGTGAGCCTGTGCCTCTGGACTCCGAACTGCTTGACTGCTTTTTCCACCTACCCCAAGCCCCTGAGACAGGATGGCTAGAGTGGGTTCTAGCTGGGGTCTAGTTCTTATCATCGTCTCGATGGCAAAATGTGTGACTTATGCAGTCGAGGGGAGAAATAAAGAATGCTCACATGCTTCTGCCTTTGTTAATGCTTTATTCACCTAAATCACTCAATACAATTTCACTCTATGAGTTCTTAATCAAGAAAATGACAATCCTTAATGCTAGGCACTGCAATGACATAATCAATTAACAGCAAACAATTCTAGATTAATTCACAGCAAACAATTCCAGATTAATTCTAAGCATTGCAAATACACCTAATCATGATAGGCTAATGACAGACATTCCCTCTGTGTGCTAAGCTCAAGTGCCAGATCTACAGTCTCAAGCCTTAGGCTTTAAGTCCATCAGATGCACACTCAGACTGTAGTGATCAGGTCAGGAACCAAGGCAGGCTTCTTCTGGGATGGAGCACTGGCTGAGGAGGTGGTCATATGGAGAAGTCCTTTTCTCACCAGAGTCAAGAGGCTGCTGTAGAGTTTGAGAGCGGCGAGAACAACACAGAGGATCAGGCAGATGAGGAAAGTTGGGATGTTAGTTCAGGTCCCCCTTAGGCTTTCAGGCTTGTGTGCATCAGTGTCAGCTGGCTGAATGTTCATTTGCTCCATTACTTATAACAAATTTGGGGGCTTTTGACCCCCCTTTCAATCCCTATCAGCTGCAACCGGGTCTCTCAGTTATGTCATTTACCCTGGTGTTAAAACATCTGGTCTGGTGGTCCCCATCCTGATTTTCTCACCTTTCCCCCTTATCGGTGAGGACAGCATGCCAGAGACTTCACTCTGGGTTTGTCAAGGTGGGGAGAAGTGACTTGTTTGTGCCTGAGGGTCATACTGGAGGGCTCCATTAGGTAGGTGGGCCTGATGAGACTACAGGTTTCAAACTGGAGTTTTAAAATGGAGTTGCTTAGGCTAGGCCTAAGGCTCTCCTTACAGTCTTCCATGTGGACTGCTAGAGCCAACTAGTCAGTAATTTTATTTTTCCAAGGTGAGTGAAGCTCTAATAAAACCTCAATGGTTAGTCTCTCCTAAGGCCAGGCCTAGGGGATTTTATCCTATATTCACCCTGAGGATCAGGTCAAGCTCATGAGGCAAAGCTGACAAACTCTGCCCTCTGCCCCCTGGAGGTTTTGACTCTCAGACATCCACACTGAGCCTCCAGCAATGCCTCAATTACAATTTAGATTTTTCTATCAACACTTGTGATTCTCTGTATTTGTCTATCTATCCCTCCAATTTTAGTGGCAGTGGTTTACCCTGTGACCTCGTTTTCTTATGGATATATTTCTCAGTTCACTTGGCATTTTACTTATTGCTAGAAAGGAATGGCAAGTGAACTCCTTGCATATAGGAATGGAAATCAGAACAGTTTTAGAATAGTTTGCTTTTTTTTTCTTAAACTAGTTTCTCCTCATCTTCTGTGTATGTAAATTCTGGAATCCCAGAAATCAGTCCTCAGCCCTCTTTCTATACCTTCTCCCAGAATGGCCTTAAACATGAGTTCTGGCTCTAGGAACTGTAGAGTAATCCCACTGTGTCCAGTCTCTTCTACTAAACATAACTATGAAACTGGGTGAAACACGTGTAGCATATATTTTCCTCTGAAAAGTAAATAATGGCAGGTATATTGAGGGAAATGATCCTGAAGTGGTGGTGAATTTGCCATTTTTCCCCTCTGATATCTCTTAGCCTGAATGTTACAGCTAAAATCCAGAAATGGACATTGACCTGGGCAGACAGAACCCCAGAAAAAACTAGCTCTGGTTCAAAGATCATGAAAGGAACTCATAATGCTCAGAATGCAGACCCTGATTTTGGTTTTTTCTCCCCTACATTCTCTCACTCTTCAGCTCCCAAGCAACACTGAGGCAGCAATGACAGAGGCCACTTGCAGTGGAAGACCACAGAAGCCAACATTCTAAGGAGAGGCAAACTTCACTGTTTTAGAGCTATGATTCCCAAAAGAATAGGAAGAGTCCCTTTGCTTATTTTTTGATTTTCTCTCTGTCATCCCACTGCTTATCTCCAGATATAAGTTCAGTTGCCAAAGTAGCACAGGGCAACTAAGTCTCCATTTTTCTGGCTGAAGGTTAAAAAGGAAGAAGATCAAAAGATCTAAGTCTCTAGGAAGTACTGAAGGGATCTCAGAGGAAGAAGAGCTTGTACGTGTGTTCATGAACTTCTGGGCTCACCCTCAAGCTGAGTATTTGTATATCTGACCCTAAACAGCTTACTGAAGTCTTTGAGAACTGAACTAAGGGAGTTCATTTTCCATATCCCAAACCTGTCCAGGGTGGCACACATAAAAGAAAAATCTGAATAGTACTGCAAAGGTGCTGAAAACTGAACTGAAATTAAAATGAGAGCCCCCAGAATCTTGACTGGACCCTTTGACACAAACCTAACTAGGTCTGGAAACCAAAAATATCAATAGTTGTCATAGAATTTAAGTAAAATCTGGAATCTCATAGAATGTTCAAAATGTTCAGGCTATAATACAAAAGTTGTCATATATAAATAATCAGGAAAATAGCAGCTTCCATGAGAAAAGACAAAAAGTAGATATTATTGAGAAGAGAAAATTGTTTGAGTTATGTGACAAAGAACTTAAAACAGCTATTATACGCATACTCCACTGTCACAAGGGTTACTATAGACTCAGTCTGAGGTGCAGTTAGATTCAATAAAATCTATTTTATTAATGCTCATCACATTTCAAACACACATCCTAAGTCCTGAGTCTACACCCAAGGGTCCCAGACGCTCACCCGTGACATGTCTTAAGTCTGGGTCGCTGGAACTGGATCTGTGCCAGAGGAGTCTAGTGCAGGGGGGACAATAGTGATGGAAGTATCAGTCTTTCTGTCTTGATCCTGTTAGTCCCATCTCTCCCCACAAGTCTGGGGTTTTTAAGTCCTAGTTCAGTTGTGCTTATAGCTGATAACTGGGTAAGGTCTGGGGTGTACATCCCAGGTGTAGACTTTTACATCACTAACTTAAGTCTATTTAGGTTCTGCAGTTTATCTAAGTATTGCAGTTCACAGTACATCATGGGCACATTGCTTATAGTCACTTATTTATTCAACACACACACTAATTAATATAATAAACAGTCAATAATCCTATAATATTTATGGTGCTTATATCATCCACAAACAATTCCAAACAACTTTGTAACAGTGGAAAAAATAGTCTCAGAAAACAAAACATATAAAGAACACTTCCTTGGAAATTTTAGAGCTAAAAGGTACAGTAACTAAAAATTTAACTTAATTGATGGGCTGAATAGAAGATTGGAGATGATAGAAATTATTGAACTTTGGTAAATAAATAAAAATTATCCATTCTAAGCAACACAGAGAAAAGAGATTGAATAAAAATGAACAGCATTAGGCATGCATGAGACAATAGCAAAAAATCTCATGTTATCGCAGTTGCAGAGAAAAAAGTATGAAGTGATGAATAAATATTTGAAGCAGTAACCATTGAAAACTTCCCAAATTTGATGACATAAGCCCACAGATTTGCGGAGCTTGATGAACCCAATCAGAGTAAGCCTTAAGAAATACTTTCCAAATGCATCTTAATACATAGACAAAAAAAAAAAAAAACTTGACAGGAGCAAGGCGTGGAGAAGTTTCAAGAATGATTCACACTCATAATTTTGAAAAGTGACCCAAGTGCCATAGACTGAGAGGAAGAATAGAAAAACAGATCTCAGGGGGGAAGATAATGAGTTATAATTCAAGGGGATAAGAAGTCAGACTTCAGCTGGGCTGTTTAGTAGTAACACATTTTCAAATGACAGTGGAATCACCAAACTCTGTTTCTAGCTCCCAGCAGTCCAGTGCAAGTCACATCCCCTCCATCTTTTAGCTTTGGCAAATGGATCCCGGGCCTTCCCAGTTCAGTGTGGCTGGGAAGACGAATGGTCTTTACTCCCATTCATTGCCAAGAATTAGTCCCTTGGCTCCATCCAAATGCAAGGAAGGCTATACAATGTAGACTTCTTGTGTATCCGGGGAGGGAAAATGGCATAACGAATTCATGGCATTGTGTTTGTCACAGGGGTCAAAGGCAGATTCTTATGAACCAAACACCCAGGAGATAAAAGTACAAGGTATGCACACAGGGTCTTCCTGTGAATTCATATTGGAGTTCCAAATAGTTTGGAAGGGAAATAAAAGAGGATTATTCTCAAGTTTACACATGTAATACTCCTTTACACTTGCCTCCTGGCCTAATCTGTCCTTCACCTGAAACATGCATTGAATCCCTTGAATATCCACCACCCAACCACATCTGCAACTATGTTCCCCTCTAATATTATCCCTCAGGAATTCAGTCATCACACAAAACTAAAGTGAGTTCTTGAAATAACCCTTCTTCACATCTCTGAAAACAACTGTGGAGTCTTCCCTTCCATGACTTACACCAGTTTTTTTCTCCAATCTGGATATAGAACAATGTGATGCAATAGGTCATTCTGAGGGAAGTTATATTTCCATATGCATAGCCTTCTCATTTAGCATATAAATTATGCTATTTCAAATAATAAAATAAGGAATAAAACTAACTTCAATCATTCTATGGATTTATGTGAATATTTATTGGGTGACAACTACATGCAAATGCTTTTTAAAAAAATTTTTTTAGTTGTAGATGGACACAATACCTTTATTTTATTTATTTATTTTTATGTGGTGCTGAGGAACGAACCCAGTGCCTCACATGTGCTAGGTGAGCGCTCTACCACTGAGCCACAACCAGGGCCCCATGCAAATGCTTTTTGAGTCACGGCAATACAGTGGTAAACAGGACAAAGTCCCTGGTTTTCTGCTGGCCAAACTGACAAATACATAATGTAGTTTCAGGTTGTGATGGATAGTATATAGAAATTATAGCAGGACAAGGAAAGAGTGATGTATAATGCTGTTTTAGATAGGATGATCCAGTGCCTCTGCAAGAAGGTGATGCCAGGTAAAGCTCTACATGAAGTGAGGAGTGGCCTGTGCAGAGATCTGTGGAAAGAGCAAGCCAATTGCAAGGATCAGAAAAGGCAAAAGTCTTGGGGTAGGAACAAGTTTGGCAAGAAGGCCAGTGTGACCAGAGCTAGAGGGTAGCAGGCAGTAAGACTGGAGAGACAATGTATGCAGGGCCAACTGGGCTTCCATATGGTGCTGGGTGGTAATTCACTTTCATGAGCAAGGTTGGAGGCAGGCAAGGAGGGCCAGTTAGGAGACTGTGTCAGTAACCCAGGCAGGCACTAGTCCTCCATTGCAGGTAGTATAAAGAAGGCCCAGAGCCTGCCTGGAAGGAGCCTGAGTCTAGAGGGAAGGCTGTGCTCCCTAACAGTTATAACATGCTAAGAAGACTTCTCCACTGGGTGTGTGTACTCAGTGTTGTAGGGGTGCTGAGGAGAAGGAAGTGCCTCAAATGGGCCCAGGGGAGCTGTCAAGCCCATCATAAAGAATGGACATCAGGGTGCTTGCAGATAAACTTGGGAACAGATTATGAGAAGAGAAAATAGAAAGTTATAAATACAGAATGAGCTTGCTCTTTTGTATGTTCTCTAACTTGATTTCTTTTTTTCTTGACAGTTTAAGAGAAGAAAAGGATCTCATGTTAAAGGAATTTGAGAAGATACCTAAGCCAGGAGTAAGTATAGATGATTTAGAGTTTGTCAAATGCAGCTAGATTCAAACCTCCTTTTATAAGAATCTTCATCATAATAAACATACCCTGAAACATTTGAAGACTGAAAAGTCATGACTATTGAAGGTGTGGAAGAGAGTATCTATGAAACTTCTGGAGTAAATATGAGTGGTGTCTATCATAGGCTTTAGCTATTTTGCATCTAATCATTTAGTTCAATAATATCTGCTTTGTTTCCAAAAAAAGGAAGGTTTTATGTTGAGCACTTAAAAACATTATTTTTGCTATAGCTCATACCCTACATAGCTTTCTTAACTCCTCAAGTTATTACAGTCACATTTTTAAATAAAGAAGATGTATTACTTATCTATTCCTGCATAGCAGACCATCCCCAAACTTAGTGGCTTAAAACAACAATTTCTTATTTTCTACAGTTCTGAATTCTTCAGGTCTGTGCTGGCTCATTTGGGGCTTGTGTATGTCAACCCTGCACCAGGCTAGTTAGTCTAAGGTCACAGTCACTGGTTGATCCCATGATAGTAGAAGAGTTTCCAGCCTCAGAAGAGGGCAAATTCCAACATGCAAGAACATTTTGAGCCTCTGTTTAAATCATTTTGCGTAATATCTCAGTAGTCAAACAATTCACATGGTCAAGTCTGGAATCAAGATATAGAACAATAGACCTTTCCTTTTAATAGAAGAATGGCAAATATATATTATAGAGAGGCATGCACACCCTGAGGAATAGGAGGAATTTGTGACCATTTTTTCTACCATATATAATAAGTAGAAAGATCATCATACATCAAATATTGCATTTGATTTCTGAATGGTTATATTTTAAAATTATGTTGATGATTTAATTCCATGGCTAACCCACAAAAACATATTCAGCATTTAGTAAAATACTGTTAATTGTACATAAATACATCTAATCACTGTTTGCAACACAGATTTTATAGGAAAAAGCATTTTGAATTTTAGTTTCAGGTTGTAGATTACTAATTTTACTCTTTCCTGGCAGCAGTGGAAGGAGGGACCTAGTCAGAAATCCCAGAGCAGGTTAAACAGACCCATCTGCTTAGACATTAGTATCATGTATCATTTCTGAGTATTTCTTCTTGGCTTTTTTCTCATAAGTCAAGCATATCTGGATAATAAGCCATGGGAAACGTAATCTATTCTGAGTCTGAGGTAGAGGACATTTGGGGAAAACATATAGAAGCTAAAGAAATAATAGTAATGAGAAAGTGGGGCAGTTAAAAAATGGAAAGAGTTGGACATCTCAAATATGAACCCTCTTATCTTCAGTTCCCATGTGTGACTCCAGTTAACCATAAGCCAGATATTCAAAGATTATTTGCAGCTGATTTTGTCGAATCCCAAAGCTACTAGAAAACAGAATTGATATTGTCACTAATGTTTTTTGGTATGAAATAAAAATTGACTCAGAAAAGGGAAACATTTAAAAACTGAAGCATTAGTTTAAAAATTCAAATAAAATGTTTAATTAAGCATGCAGTATAATTGTCATGTCCTTGTTGAAGATAAGCATAAGTCTTGTCTTCAGAAAGCATAAAAGTTACATTTAACTCTGTAAGAAAACATTCATGCACTTCAAAATAAATATAATTAAAAAGATAAAATTCTGTTTCATTCCATTTTTACATAGATAAATGTTTTCTCAGACTATATAACCTGATAATTTTCATGACTTTTTAAAGGAAATGGAGAAGAAGATGAGAATACTCAGAGACAGTACTGAAGAATTACGTAAAGAAATAATGCAGAAAAAATTAGAAATTAAAAATTTGCGGGAAGATTTGACATTTAAGCAAAAGCAATTAGTAAAGGAACAGAAGGAACTAGAAGAATTGCTGGAACACCAGGTTGTCCTAAAGGTATGGTGCTTATAGTTTAGGAATATTTGAACATTGTACCTGCATGGATGTAAAAATACCTTTGTATAAGGTTAACTACATAGGTTTAACAAAAAGGGATACTGTCTCACAAATGTGTGTTTTGGAGGATCCTATCAAACTAAACCTAAGCTCTGAGAATTCACAAAAATACTCTGGGGTGTTTGATAGATACTATTGTTTTAATTAAAAGCCCTGGCTCTGGGAAACAGGTCTCTCTAGACATCATCAAATATTTTTCAATATTAAAAAAAAGTGTCACACTTTTGCTTCCCTGAAGAGCAACCAAATGTCCAACCTCTTGTGTGTATTTATGTTATCTTATCCTTGTCTATTTAATCCACTTCTTGTCCTCTTACCATAAAAATGATAAGGGGCCTGTATTTATATTTTAGGAGATAATGAACTAAAATTCATTTTTAAGAAAAATGTATGATAACAATTCTTAAAACAATTTGTATAACCTAGAGTTGCTTTAAAAATAACTATTTTTAGAGTTATTTTTATAACGAGCTGAGATCCACTGACTTAGAGGACAATTCTGGTGTATTTTGACCTCTTCTTCCTTGAGTCTAAGAGCGATTGGTCAACATGTGCCCAGCTGTTGCCTGGAATAGAGAAACTAAGCAGAGATGGATTTATCAGGAACCCAGTGAAGCATAGCTTCAGACCCCTCACTTATATAAACCTCTTCCAAGGGGCCTGAACCTGATTTAACATTTGCAAGTTTTTACTTTTTTATTTGAAGAGGGTCTCCCAAGTACAAGTTTCAGTCTCACAAAACTTGGACTTGCCCCAGAATTGAGCAAGGTTCCACAGAAAGATATTCTGCCACAGTGATGTGTTCAACCTCCATGCCTATGTGTGACTGCAGGTCCCAAAGTCCAGTGTGATCCTCAGGCAGGAAAGGACCCTAATGTAACCCCTGTCATGTACATGTGACTCTTGGGCCTGAAATTTCCATGAATCCACAGACCACAATGGAAAGTGGTATTGGATAAACTTAACTTCTGATCTTAAATTTAACTTCTTGCCATTTATTCTCTATTTAGACTGTGGGGGAAAATGGTTTAACTTCTAGCATGAATCTTAGACAGGGTTCCATAAAAGCAGTGCCTAAGATATTTAATAATTGAGGGAGAGCTCTCAGAAGGATCCCACAGGAGCAGGATAAAGCTGGGGAAGATACAGGGTCAAAATATGGTTTCTACAGTGGAAGAACTCTTATCTTAACTTGACCCCATGGAGTTCCCTTCATCTTGAATTGTATGGCAGCAGCTATTGCTCACGGGCAAGGGATATGGGCTGTTTTACTGACACTTAAGTTACTGGTCACAGCCTGTCCCCATCTCCACCTCACCACTCCCCATACCCTGCTCAGCCAATGGCAATACAATGGAGAGATTAACATGAGCTATTGGAAGGTGTCCACTGCAGCATGTGTAGGAAGAGCACCTCCATAAAGGGAATCTGAGCAGAGCTCCAAAAGTCTTTGTCACATTCATTGACACCCTCTTTAAGACAGTAACAAATACTATCTTATAAGATCAGTGTGATAGTAAGAATTCTACATATTATAGTTCCTTTTTCTATCTCATTTGCTTGTCTTGATTGTTTCTGGTCCAAGACTACATGATATAACATAATTGCATTTCTTTACTAGGATGAAGTGGTCTACCATCAAACTGTACCTGTACAGATTGTAAAAGAGATTGAAAAAATGGCACGCAGAAAAGTGTAAGATTAATGCTTTTATTTTGAATCTTTCCCAGCCTAACCTCCCCCAAGTAATGTGAGCACACTAAATCAAGACAACTAATCACTGGACACATCAAATTAGTATCATCATTTAGAAGTATCTGCTTTTGGCCCTGTCTCGGTTGTATATATCAAGTTCTTTAAAAGAAAGTTATACAGCAAATTGCTATCATTCTTATTTATTTATGGGTCAAGATTCTGTTTCCAATTTATAAATAGTTTTTATGGAGAACATCAATTGACTTTAACAGAGGTAGGGATACATTATTTAAGCTGGTTAGAATTTCATGGTTTAGAATTATATTATCCAGCCAGCAGCCCAAATGATGGTAACTCTTCACTTCATGAGGATATGACACCCTCAGACATTCAGAACAGATTTGGATTCAGAGGTCGTTGAAGAAATTCTCAGGGTTTCAAAGAACCAAAAAGAATAAAGATTATTGAAGATACAAGTATTATGGAGAAATAATATGATAAATCTGCTGACTGATTTTAAAAGAGGAGGGGGAAATGAAATAGTAATGGTTCCAAAAACCAAGCTCACCAGCACCAAAGTTGAGAAATTCAGGTCAGTCCCAGGAAGCTAGTTAGGATGTGGGTAGAAGTAGAGGAGACAACAGGATCTGGGATCTGGGAGGAAGTAGGGAAGCCTGGCAAATTCTGCCTTCGGTAGCACTTGGACACACCTCTGACATCACTGAATTAACGACTAACTCTTTTGACAGGTTTTGAGCATGGGCTTGAAATAAGGTACTCTTGTGTGTGTCACTTACAGAGAAATGGAAAAGATAAATATTATCTTGGAACTTGAAGTCAGAGAGCTAAACGACTCCCTAAAGAAAGTTGAAAACAAAATTAGTGCTGTAGTAGAAGAGAAGGAGGATGTAATGAAGGAAGTTGAAGGCAAAAGAACCTTGCTTGAAATCAAAGAACGAGAATATAACCAACTAGTCAAGCTATTGGAATTAACCAGAGAGAATGAAGCCACTTCACTAAGTGAAAAGTTAGTTATATTTATGTGTGTTGTCATCTAAATTTTTTCTTCAACATATAAGCATCGATTCAGAACATACTCTCAAATGGTTTTATGTTGATTAAGTAAGCCTTTTTACTCTTTTTTTTCTTTTTATTTGTGTGTGGTACTGGGATTGAATCAGGGACACTCTGCCACTAAGCTACACCCCAAGTCCTTTTTATTTTTTATTTTAAGACAAGGTCTTTTTAAATTATTTAGGACATTGCGAAGTTATTGGGGCTGGTCTCAAACTTGCCATTCTCCTGGCTCAGGCTCCAGAGTAGCTGAGATTACAGGCATTAAAAGAATTTTTAATCAGTTTTTGCTATTAATTAAAAATGTTATTGGACTGTGGATGTAGCTCAGTGGTAGAGTGCTTACCAAGCATAAACAAGGCCCTGGGTTAAATCCCCAGGACTAAAATAAATAAATAAATATATATATATATATATATATATATATATATATATATATATATATATATATATATATATATATAATTTATTATCAATAAAGCATTTTGAAGTACCTTTTCCATCTTGTACTCATAATTTTCCTCAATTCTCTGTGACCAAATTTTAAGGACAAAATCCATTGAAGTTTCTGAAATGTACTTCCAGACAATTATATCACTGGTGTGTGCTCTACAGTTCAGATATTTTACAAACCAATAAATGATGTTTTTGAAGTAATCCTGATTTTTTTTCCTAATAGAGACAAATTCATGATGTGATTCCTTAGAAGAATTTTATTTCCTTTTTTTTTTTCTTCCAGTGCTGGTGATTGAAGCCAGAGCCTCATGCATGCTAGACAAGTACTCTACCACTAAGCTACATCCCCAGCCCCAACTTGCCATTTTTAGATAAAATTTTAGAGAAAGTAGGGGCTTCTCTCTCTGACACTCTGTTATTACATTTAGGAGTTTTATAAAACTGCAATTCAAAATGATACAAGTTCACAAACCTCGTAACTTTGAGCATTATTTATAATTTATGATTCTAACATGAGGATAGTTTTGTACATATATACTGAGATACTGTCTTGATAGATTTTGAAAAATGTGTAAGACAGCTGATAACAGATCATTCTCATTTTCTCCCTGTACCTGGACAGAGGGATCTTAGATCTCAATATACGAAACAATGTCATCGACAAGCAGAACTACCATGATGAGTTTTCTCACAAGCAAAGGGAGAAGGAACGAGATATTCGAAATTTAAAAAAGATGGAGATGCTCTTGAAAGTGTCCTCAGATTCACTTACTCAAACTCAAGCCATGTATAAAAGGCTTCAATTAGAGGTGAGTGCTGCAAACTTCTGTCTGGTTTTTAAACTGAGTGCCATCTTTTGAAGTAAAAATATTTTGGGAAGTTGTTTTGCTAACTATAGAGAAAGAAGAAGAAAAGTAACAGGGAAAAGGCAGTTTTCAAATGCATCAGACCTAGTATAGAGTGTTTTGCCCTATGTTTTTCAATCTCTTTTTCTTGCCCAAGACCAGAGAAATGTCTTATTTGGATCAGATATCAGCCTGGCTAGGGAAGTAATTTAGCCATTTAGTTTTAGAAGACTAGAGGTTTCACTTTAGGGTAGGGCTGAATGCATCACTGTCTTTATCAGTTGAGAGATTCAGAATGGCACCATGGCAGACTATGTCCATTAAGGACCAGATCAAATCATGTATATATCAAATCATGTAAATGTGGTCAGTTGGTCTGTACCTCTAACTAGCCAAGGCAATCCGGATTCCAACATTGTTTTCCTTTCCTTAAACTTTTTAAAAGGCTAAAGAAATTTTTATAGTTAGGATAAGATTATGAATGTGGCTGTTTTATTACAGTGGAGAAGACTACATCATCAGGCCGTATTGATGAACCTCAAAAATGTTTCTCAGGACCCACTCTCACTACCTGAATGACTACAATTGCCCACTGGCTATTTTCTGTAGGTCCTATTCCTTCCATGTCCAATCTATACTCCATTTTTCTACTAAGTTAATATTTATGAATATCACTCACCTATGCAAGACATTCAATAGGTCCTTTTTTCACATAGTCATAGAAAGAATTGGGAGGAATCATAAAGATCATATGGTCCAATCAAGGCAAACAAGTATCACTCCAAGAATCAGTGTCATTCATTTGGTGGCAGCTCCTCATAGTGACCATGTTGCCAAGGATTCTGAGGCCCAGCACTGCCTTGTCAGATAGGAGCTCTGTAGTCAATTAGAGATGTCTATCCCAGGCATGGAAAGAAAGATTTTCCATGTATTTCCTACTCATCATCAAGTTCTCTTCAAATCAAATGCTATTCCTTCAGTTGGTTCTTTTGCTATCTCTTCATTTCCTATGTGACATGCTTATAATACCATTACTTGAGTTTTCAGTTTTAAAACTGATCTTTGTACATTTCACTGTAAAAGAGAAGGATATGGCTCTCTTTTAGATCCCTGATCTCCATGTACACATTTCTTGTCACTCCACGATTCCAGTATGCTCAAGTCATAATTTCAGTTAGTTCAGAATTTAATGTTTACATTGTTATGAACATGTAAAGTCTATGCACACCTGAGCCATGTAATATTACATAATTGCCCTTTTTTATAAAACTTTACACTTTCAGGAATTTATAATCATCCTGTTTTTTCTTTTGTTTATTTTCCTGTGTACTTATTAGTTCAGTCCCAAGCCCCTTCTCTCCAGTTGCATGAATTTCCTCTCAGTGTGTTAAAACATATTTGATAGTCCACACATTTAATTTTCTTGAAGAAATCATTCCTGAGCCTTGTCAGTGGCCTCTAGCAAAAGACAACAGGAATACTCTTATAATCGAATGAGTTGTTTAATCACACATTGCAGCAAGGGAGAACACATACCACAGGGAATTGTAGGAGGTCTCAGCAGAGGGAATTAGAAAGGAGTAGAGGGTATTAGCCACACTTGGACTTATGTCATGTGATGTGGGAAATGGTGTAAGGAATGAGACTTAGCCTTGAATTTGGATGTTGTCAGGAGATGAGAGTAATTTTATAGTTGAGTATCTTAACAAATCGTAGAGAAAAGACTAGATGGAGGAAAGCTGTAATTGGTGAAGACTGTAAGTGGGGAATGTATGCTGTTTTGTGGCTTGGACGACATTCATGTTTTTGTCTGTATTCAAACACAATTATGAAATGGTCTTGTTTTTGCCTTGCTCCATCATAATCACACAGTGGCTTTGTCTGAAGCTGATGTTCTGTGAAATTGTTTAGGATCAACAGAACACCAGGGCTTAGCTGTGAGTGCCCAGCCAGCTGCTTATCTCTTTCTCAGCCTTCTGACCTGATACTAACTCATTTCTCTGTGTGCCTACCACCATGCTCATTTGGGGAGCCTTCTCTACCATCTTGGTGATATGCTCTATCTCCCTTCTGCGATTCCTTACTCCACAGGTCTATTTCTTTTCACTACCTTTTTTGGGAGGATACATGCTCCCAGTAGCTTACTGAGAAAATGAGACTGGAAGGAGTTTTTAAAGACTTTTCATGTCAAAAAATGCATGATATAAAATATTTTTCTTTCACACTAGCTGTACATATAATTAATAGTTTAACTGGATATGGAATTTTAGGTTGGAAATAATTTTCCCTCAGCACAAAGGCATTGATCAATTATAGTTTCTGAAGTCACAGTTAAGAAAACCTGGTATCATTCTGATTCTGGATCTTTGTGAAGACTTTATTCCATGCTGGAAGCTTTTTGGATCTTAACTTGCCACCAGAATTTTTAAATTTCATAGGGCTATTCCCACATGTGGGCTTTTTTTTTTTTTTTTTTTTTTTTGCGGGGGTGGGGGTTGCTGGGAATTGAACCCCAGGGCACTTGACCACTGAGCCACATCCCCAGCCCTATTTTGTTATTTTATTTAGAGACAGGGTCTCACCTGGTTGCTTAGCACCTAGCTTTTGCTGAGGCTGGCTTCAAACTTGTAATCTCCTGCCTCAGCCTCCTGAGATACCAAGATTATAGGCATGTGCCCCCGTGCCTGGCGGCTTCTATTTTTATTTGTTTCCCTGGGCACTTGGTTGGTTTTTGTGTGTGGAAACATGTCATTCAGTTCTGAGACTTTGAACTATTTCTTTTCTTTTGCCCCCTCCATTTGTCTTTTTGATCTGCTATGAGGGGGCTTTCTTCAATGTTTTCTTCTAACCATTTACTTTTTCATCTGGCTCTTATATTTTGTATTTACATAAGCTCTTTTTTTTTTCTCTCTGAATGTTTCTTTTTTTATAGTATTCTTATTTGTATTTAATATCTTCTCTTACCTCACTGAACATACTAGTCATGATTTCTACTTCTTCCTACAGGAACTTTATTTTCTTTAAATTACTTTTTCCTGGATTTTGTTGTTTTGGTTTGATTATTTTGATCTCTTTCTTATTAAGAACTTTCCTCCAATGTGTGGTGATCCTTGGCTACCTAATTATATTTAAGCATGGGACACTATAAATCTAACTAGGCTCTGATTCCAATGGTAAGACTTATAGATCGATCTAGCTAGACACAGAGTACACAGGAATGGCCCCTGACTAAAGAGTAGTTTGCAGTGGAATGCTCACATTCTCCAAATCTTAACAAATAAAAACTATTTATACTATGACTACCAGCCACTGAGTTCATAAAATAGCACCCATGAATATAAAACTAAAATAAATTAAAATATATTAAGATACTCTCCTTCACTGATTTCAAGAAAAAGCTCAGTTATTGTCCTAGAACAGTTTCAGTAAGATACTTCCTCTTTGATCTATGACTTTTAATTAGCTTGGCCACTACCCACAGCTGGCAGTACTTGAAAATAGGAGTCAGGCCAGTCACTCCCTGAAAACTTCATACTTGCATGCAATCCAAGAAGGGAAAAGATTAAAAAGTGAGTGTGCAGATGGTTCTGGCTAGTCTTCAGAATTTATTTTCCCCAGAGACAGTTTGATTCTCCTATGGTTTTTGACTCTTTAGAGATTTTTCCAGAAACTCAAGACACAAACCTCATGGATATTTGGAATGTTTTTGAAAAATATCAAAGCATTACCCTTAACACTGAGGTTTCCTGATATCAAATAATCAGGATGTTTACAGCAACAGAATAATGTCTAATTTCTTTTATGAAGTTATGGATGGAAAATCTATTGGGAACCTTTGGTTGACATAGTAGCTGGTGGGTATGCTCTCATATTTTTTTGTCACAAGTTTATAAAATTTCCTGTTCCCAGATAGTATTTATGTGCCAATTTGCTTACCCCTGGGAACAGAGCATGGGAAGCAGCCCACTCCTAGTCCACTGGTAGCAGAGAATGAGTTGGAACCCAGGATGCTTCCTGGACTTCCTCTGCCCAGAAAGGCTTAGCTCCAGTTTCCAGTGGGGAAAATCAAGCTCTTTCTCACTGACTTCTTACCTGTTCCATCAAGTCTCTCCTATAGACTTGATCTCTCCCTTTGCTGATCTCCTATAGCAATTATCTGTTCATTAAGACCACAAGATTCTGTATATTGTTACATGGGTCTCATAAGACCCTGATTCATCTCCCTAAGACAAGTATGTGTTCTTTGACAACTAGCTTTCCATGACAGCATGGAAAGCAGGACATCACTGAGCACACAAAGCTAAAAAGGTGTTCCTGCAGATACACAGAAACCTGTGAAGTGTCCAAAGACACTTCAGCTACTTTTTTTTTTCTGGTACAGGGGATTGAACCCAGAGGTGCTTAACCACTAAGCCACATTCCCAGCCCCTTTTTATTTTTTTATTTTGAGATAGGGTCTCTCTAAGTTGCTTAGAACTTTGTTAAGTTGCTGAGGCTGGCTTTGAACTCACGATCCTCCTGCCTCAACCTCCTGAGCTCCTGTGATTACAGACATGCATCATCATGCCCAGTGACACTTCAGTTACTCTAAAACAGTAGCTTGACTCTCAGAAAGATCTTGTTAGGTGACTTTTAAATCAATAAATAGTATGATATTCCCCTCTTGGAACAAGTTTTAGCCACTATTCAACCTTGGTGCCTGGAAGTATATGCTGTCACAGGAAGTGACATGCTGTCATATGAGCCACATCAGATTAGTCTCATATGCTTCTGTTATAATGGTCCAAAATCAAGTAGGCCATACACACACCAAGGTATCCCTTCCTGTGGCCTCAGATGGCACCCCTTCCCTTATCAGTTGCCATGTGTCCTTCTCCTCATAAAGAATCTGTCAAGATCATTTCAAATAGGGCAACAAAAATTCATAGACTGAGCTTTTGCTCTCTTCCCAAAGAGAGGGGAAAATACAAACAAAATTTAGGTATCAACAAAAAAAGAGGCTTTTCTTTCGTGTAAGAACTTTGTCTGCTCATCAAACTATTGAAAAGATTCTCCACTTCTGTTGGTGGATGGGTCTGTGTATCCTGAAGGCCTCTGCAGCCAAGAAAGCCTATTTTAGTGTTAGCAGCTAATCACAGCAGAGGATACCTATAGACATTAGCTCCACGGTCACAGCCAGCAAAGCTTGATTCTTCACTACTATGGAATGATGTGTTGCAACTCTGAGTGGCAGGCTGTGTCCTCCAGTGTTGCAACAGACCCCAGCAGCTCACTGCCAACTTCTTTTCAGGTTCTTGTCTTCCAAATCCAAAGAATAAAGTTCACAGGACAACAGAAGGCAAGAGTGAAAGGAATAGGATTTATTCAAGTGTGAAACTCTCACAGGGGCAAGAGGGGACCTGATAGCAGGTTGCCACTTGGATATGCTAAAGTCTAGGCGTTTCTATAGCACTTGAATCAACACTATTGATCCAAATTTATGCCAATCAGGGTTTGGAAAACTACCAATGCTATTGGTTAGTCCTGCGGTCCCTTTCAGGTCTGCCTCACTTCCCTTTTCCCATGGCTTTGGGAAGCAGGAGGTTGAGGTCGTCAGATAGTGGATGGTTAGGGTTCTGGGCTGTGGTGCTGTGTGGAGTGGGCATCTGCACCAGGCCAGGTTGGGCTACCTCGGGGCTCTTTGTGCCTCACGCCCGTGCCAGCATGATGGGATCTGTGAGACTGCTGTCTGTGCTCATTACCTGTACATAAGCTCACCCAGTCTGTAGCTCTGCTACCCTGGGACAAAGGCTTGGCTTCACTCCTACCTGAAAGTATCAAACTATTCCCACTATTAGTAATAAATAGTTTATATTTTTCTTTAACCTATAAAATTACATAAATTAACTCACATTTTATAATATCACTTTTGAATAGTCATAGTATATGCATGTTTTCAAAGTGCTGAAGCATGAGTTAGAGAGGTAATATGATGTTGTATTAAGGTCACAGCTCAAGATTCACTGCCTGGGTTTGCACTTGTACCATTCAGGCAAATGACCTAAATGTGTTTGTGCCTCATTTTCCTCATTTGTTCAATTGGAGATAATTGTATTATCTACCTCATAAGGTTATTGTAAGGATTAAATAAGAACATACATATAAGCCCTTAGAGTTTTCCAGGCACCTAGCCAATGCTCAATAAAAATAATAATAGATATTAGTAAGATTTATTTGTAAATGAATAATAAAATATTTGCATCTGGTGAATAATGAGTGCTTGATATTTCTTCAGGGTTATAGTTTGCTATGACTTTTATAGAGAGTGTTCAGCATAATAAGCAATTCCTATAAGAGGAGAACATGTTTTGCCTGCCTTTTTCAGAAAGTATGTAATGGGTTTGATTACATGACATCGAAGATTGCTTTTTTATATAAGTACCTGTTTTAAATTTTGATTTCCAGATTGAAGCAGTCCCTAAAGATGATTCTGTATTGTCTGAGAGACGGAAAGAACTCCACAGGGAAGTTGAAGTAGCTAAGAGGAATTTGGTCCAACAGGTTAATATTCTCATGTTTCTATCTCAGAATGGTAATATGGTTATCATGATGATTCTCTTTTTTAATTTTTTTTTAATTTATATATAAGAGCAGAACGCATTACAACTCTTATTACATATACAGAGCTCAATTTTTCATATCTCTTGTTGTATACATAGTATACTCACAACAATTCGTGTCTTCATACATGTAATTGGATAATAATGATCATTGGGGCTGGGGATATAGCTCAGTTGGTAGAGTGCCTACCTAGCATTCACAAGGCCCTTGGTTCAGTCCCTAGCACCACCAAAAAAAATTAATAATAATAATTATCATCACATTCAACCATCATTAATTACCCCATGCCCCCTCTCTTCCCCTCTCACCCCTCTGCCCTATCTAGAGTTCATCGATTCCTCCCATGCTCCCCCTCCCTATCCCACTATGAATCAACTTCCTTATATCAAAAAAAAATCAGCATTTGATTTTTGGGGATTGGCTAACTTCACTTAGTATTATCTTCTCTAACTCCATCCATTTACCTACAAATGCCATGATTTTATTCTCTTTTATTGCTGAGTAATATTCCATTTTGTATATATGCCATGTTTTTTTATCCATTAATCTATTGAAGGGCATCTAGGTTGGTCCCACAATTTAGATATTGTGAATTGTGCTGCTATAAACTTTGATGTGGCTGTGTCCCTGGAGTATGCTGTTTTTAAGTCCTTTGGGTATAGACCGAGGAGAGGGACAGCTGGGCCAAATGGTGGTTCCATTTCCAATTTTCCAAGAAATCTCCATACTGATTTCCATATCGGCTGCACCAATTTGCAGTCCCACCAGCAGGGTATGAGTGTACCTTTTTCCCCACATCCTCGCCAACACTTACTGTTGTTTGTATGCATAATAGCTGCCATTCTGACTGGAGTGAGATGAAATCTTAGAATGGTTTTGATTTGCATTTCTCTAATTGCTAGTGGTGATGAACATTGTACATCATCTTCTGAGAAGTCTCTCTTCAGATCCTTGGCCCATTTATTGATTGGGTTATTTGTTTGGGTTTTTTTTTTTTTTTTTTTTTTGTGTGTGTGTGTGTATGTCTAGTTTTTTGAGTTCTTTATATATCCTAGAGATTAGTGCTCTATCTGATGTGTGAGGGGTAAAGATTTGCTCCCAAAGATGTAGGCTCTCTATTCACCTCACAGGTTGTTTCTTTTGCTAAGAAGAAACTTTTTAGTTTGAGTCCATCCCATTTATTGATTCTAGATTTTAATTCTTGTGACACAAGAGTAACAAGAAGTTGGAGTCTAATCCCACATGATGAAGATTAGGGCCTACATTTTCTTATATTATATGCAGGGTTTCTGGTTGTATTCCTAAGTCCTTGATCCATTTTGAGTTGAGTTTTGTGCATGGTGAGAGATAGGGGTTTAATCTCATTTTGTTGCATATGGATTTCCAGTTTTCCCAGCACCATTTGTTAAAGAGGCTATATTTTCTCCAATGCATGTTCTTGGTACCTTTGTCTAATTGTAACATAATTGTAGTTTTGTGGGTTAGTCTCTGTGTCCTCTATTCTGTACCATTGGTCTTCCAGCCTGTTTTGGTGTCCATATCAAGCTGTTTTTGTTACTATTGCTCTGTAGTATAGTTTAAGATCTGGTATAGTGATGCCTCCTGCTTCACTCTTCGTGCTAGGGATTGCTTTAACTATTCTGGGTCTCTTATTTTTCCAGATGGATTTCATGATTGCTTTTTCTATTTCTATGAGGAATGTCATTGGAATTTTGATCAGAATTGCATTAAATTTCTATCGTGCTTTTTTGAAGTATGGTCATTTTGATAATATTAATTCTGCCTATCCAAGAGCATGATTCTATTTTTTTAAGATAGGATTTCACTGTGTTGCCCAGGCTGGCTTTGAACTTGTGATCCTGCTGCCTCAACTTCCCACATGGCTGGGATTACTGGTGTGTGCTCCTGATCCAGCTTATTGTGGTATTTTTAATTGTGCTCCATGAAATCTCATCAGTAAAAGTCATCAAGGAAATATTCTATTTAATGTGGGTGTATTTCCTTCTTTATAAAGTTTTTCTCAGTGCTGGAGATACCAGAGCCTCACACACGTTAGACAAGTGCTCAACTACTAAGCCTACACCTCAGCTACATCTCAAAGTTCACTCCAACCCCACACTAAGTTTTGGGGGAAAAATGATGTATTTGATCTGGTAAAATGTATACAAATCAATGAGACTTTAAAAATAAAAGGGCTATTGACTACTTTAAAAATAAACAGTAACATGTGCAGTGGCACACATGTATTCTGGGCCAGCATGGGCAAATTTATGAGACTGTCTCAAGATAAAATAAAGGACTGGGGATATGGCTCAGTGGTAGAGCTCTTACTTAACATACATGAGGCCCTGAGTAGAATCCCCAGCACCAAAACCACAACATAACAAAATTTAAAGGCTGGAGATATAACTTGGTGGTAGAGTACTTTCCTAGCACATGCAAAGCACTAGGTTCAATCCCTAGTACTGGGGGGGGGGGCAGTAAAATTTTTAAAAATTCAATTTTTGTTTATTCAAGCTACTCTTGACAAATTTGAAAACTTTTTTAATCTCATAGTCATTTGACAACAGGCTAAGAAAATTTCATTGTGTTAACTCACTAGCTTGCACATTCTTTTATTGAAAAAAACAGGGAAATATGGTGGAGTTGCTTTGTTTTATATTTTAATAAATCTACACAGGATTACAAAAGTAGTCTAAGATACTATCTTCATTATATTCCTTCAAACAAATTATAACTATGTTGTGGTTTTCAAAAGAAAGTTCTATCAGAAGCTGAGTTAAAGTTGGTAGAAAAGCAAGTTATAGAAGAAAACAAGCTTTTAAAAGAGCAAGAACACTTCCGAGAACTGCTGTTCCACCTTGTCCGTATGACACAAATCAAAATTGATGAAAAGGACCAAAAGTCCAAGGATTTCCTGAAAGCTCAGGTAACTGCACTTATTACTACAAAAAATTCTGAGGGGGCTCATTTTGGCGCAGTGTTTATCTATTGCTGGAAATCTCCTTCATATCCCAGTAACTATAAATTTTTCATGAATGAGACTTGTTCATGCACAGAAAAATAGTTCTAGAATTCAATTAGCAATAGTCAGCAATCTACAGAAAAGAAAAAAAGAATCACAGTAAGCAGAGGATTTAAACAGTTGGTGATTTCAGTACAATAACTGGGTGGGTTTGGGGGGGTCCCTCCAGTGGACAGGGCAGGCAGGTGCATGGGCCACAGATAAAAACTGGGATCCATCTCTGATCCCACTGTGATTTGCCTAGAAACAACTTGAGCAGTAGCATTTGACAATTCCCCCTCACAGGTTTATCCAGCAAGCATCATTCAAACCAGTACCAGGATACCCTTGCTTATTGCTTCTCACTCCATGATTTCTCACAGACTCCTGCAGAGTACCAGAGAGGGCCTGGTACAATATCCCAAAATAAAACCTTCCTGTCATGCTAGCTAAAATTCTAACATTAGAATCATTTGTTCCATGTAAGGATTATATCCAGATTATACCCAGAATTCCTCAAAGGATATGATATGACATATTACTAAGAGTATTTGAATTTATCATATGAGCCATATATTGGCCGTTTCCAAGTGAAATCTTTGTTCTTATTTTGGATAAGTATTTATATAGGACAACACTTCTTCTCATTTTCCAGAAAGAAAAAAAAAAAAACTCACACCAGAGCATTTGTAGCAATGGGATTAGATTTTGCAGAGAGAAAGATCTAATCATAGCAAACTCTTCACATCCTCCATTCACTATTTTTCCATCTTAACATTTGAGAAACTGAAAGAAGTTCATCATAGTTTACACAGGGGAAGATGGGAGAAGGGATGTCAAATGGCAAATCCAGAGAGCAGGAGAGGTGAGATAGGGAAGGTTACTCAATCCACATTTTGATTTTGATTCCATCATGAAGACTGCAATAATCCCAGTAGAGTCCCTGGGACAGGTGGATTCCAACAGAGTAAAGAAGGGGAAAATGGTTGCACGAATGGGAAGGAAAGGCAACCAGACAGGAGAGAGGGTGTGAGGGGAGGAGCAGAGTAGCAAAATCAAAATGAGCTCATTCATATTGAAACATAAGATATTTCTTCCTTTTGAGATCTGGAAGCTGATAAAGGGAAAATATTTATTCCTTGAGTGTTCTTAGCAGTGGGAATTGCTCCATTAAAGCTATAGTTTGCTGTCATTTCTATAAGAAGGCATTAGAGCTTATCATTTTCCTTTCATTCAACATCTACATTCCTTTTTTAAAAAAAGATAAAAGGTATAGAGGAAATATAGTGTCATCTATCACCCCCCCAAAAAAAAAACAGAGTAGATGGAACTACATTTTTATACCTATTTAATTATTCACACAGTTACCTAAATATTAATTTCTTCTTTTCCATTCTGAGAGTTATGGAAAAGCACTTTAAACATTGCTTCAGCCTCTCATGAAATATTGGAGGATTTCATGCATAAAAATTTTCGCAGCTTCCTATAAATCATCTTTGCTTGTCTATCTTCCAGAAACTTTACACTCACCCTGTCCAGTGATGCAGTCCACAATTACTCTTCTCTCAATAGTTCCTCAAACCCAACCTGTACAGACAATCTCTTGTCCTTATGTTACCCTTTGGCCTTGCCCATTTGAACCAGTTCAGCTAGCAATTTTCAGACGTGCCCGGAGTCTCTCCACCCAATCTACACAACCCAGCATGCCAAGAGAAATGATTCCTTCACCGATGGGAATGAAGTGGGGTTCAGCTGGGGGTATTCATATTATTTCATATATAAGTTTTATATTTCAGCAAAAATATAACAACATTGTTAAAGAAATCAAAGCAAAGGATCTTGAAATCAGAATATACAGGAAGAAAAAACGTGAAATTTATCGAAGGTAAGGAAAAAAATCACATGGTTATCTATTTGGTGGGGCAAAGTTGATTTTTTTATTTTACACAGTTCAAAAAACTTTGTATTTTCACAGGCTCAGAGAGTTTGCAAAGTTGTATGACACAATTCGAAATGAAAGAAACAAGTTTGTTAACCTACTTCATAAAGCTCACCAGAAAGTAAATGAAATAAAAGAAAGGCATAAAATGTCATTAAATGAACTGGAAATTTTAAGAAATAGTGCCATTACTCAGGACAGGTAAGAGTTACAATAACTATAATCCTTTGAAAGTCATACTGGGGAATCTTAAGATCGAAAATAATAGTTTAGATTGCTGGGAAAGCCCTATTTAAACACTGTTTCCCAGATAATAATCTAAGCTTCAGAACACAATTGCTTATGCTTGTTTGGGAGACACACTTTTTTCTTTTTCCGTATTTTTTATGGATGCATCATAGCTGTGCATAATGGTGGATTTGTTGTTACACGTTCATACGTGCACACAATATGACAATATAACTGGACTGTTATCCTTCCCCAGTATTTCCCTTCCACTATACTGCTCTCCTTTCAATTTTCATGAAATTTTCCCAACTACCTTCCTTTTCTTTTTTCCTCTCTAGCTTCCACATGAAATAAAACATACAACCCTTGACTTTATTTCCCTTAACATAATATTCTCAAGTTCCATTAATTTTCCTGAAAATGACAATTTCATTCTTCATTATGACTAAATAAAACTCTATTATGTATGTATATCACATTTTCTTTATCCATTGCCGGACAAATATAATGTATAAGTATTTAATATGATTTTATGATTGTCATTTGCCCAATTAGAAAAATTCAACTCTGGTAATCTGCACTTGTTAGAAAACAACCAAATTGTTTATTAGTCTGCATCCTCTGGTTGTAGATTTAAAGCATCTAATGAAGCTACAGGAGGCAATACCGGAGAGCAATTAAGAGAGGGGGCTTCCTAGATGCAGATCCCAGCTCAGCCACATACTAGCTGACTGACCTTGAACAAGCTAACTTTTATCTCTAGACTCACTTTCCTTATCCATAAGAAGAGTCTTTATTGCATAGGATTTTTTATTATTATGTGAGCTAATTGGTATAATAACACACAGAAGGGTGTCTGGCAAATGGTAGTTTTATTGATTTATTGTTTGCCATAGGCTACATTGGACTCTTTTACCCATGTTAGATCCTGATCTCCTGAGTCTACACAATGTGAACTTTTTCCGTTGGCTTTTTATTGTCCAGTTTCCTTTAATAAACACATTACAAAATGGCTTCATTTGGAGAGTGGTGGTATAGAAAGAAAAAATATAATTTCCCAATCAGGTTCTCACCCAACAGGAAAGTTAAATATCATTTACAGAGGCTGTGATCTCATGCAGCACCAATTATGGCCCACACTAAAGTGCAGGCACCAGCTCAGGTCCAATAGATGCCTTCAGATAGGACCACCTTGTCCTCAGGAGAGCAGCCTCTGGAGGACAGCAGAGCAAGGATGACTGACTATAGTTTCTTGCTTTGACAAAGGGGGGAAGGAGTGGCACAACCATGGGCACCAAGGAAAGGTGTCCTATTCTGGTTGGAGGGAAGAGTCTGAGACCTGGGATGATTACAAAAACTCCTGAATGGTACCCGGAGTATCACTACTATTACTACTGTCATTTCAAGAGCCATGTGAAAGCAAGAGCTACTTTGAAATGCTTATGTCTCAGAAGTCCTCATTAGACTCATAATCTTAGCCACTGTCCCGTTATTTTAAAAGAAAACTACAAAATTCTATGTTGAAACATGCCAACAACGTTACTATCAGAGAGAGCATGCAAAACGATGTGTGCAAAATCTTATCAAAACTTCAAGAAATGAAAGAGAAGAAGGAAACCCAGCTAACCAGCATGGACAGACTTGCCAATACGATCACAACGATAGAAGAGGAGATGGTGCGACTCCGCAAAAAGTATGAGAAGGCTGTGCAGAGGCGAAATGAAAGGTAAGGGCCAGGAACCTAGTGTGAGAACAGGGTACCAAAGTATGTGACTTAGATATGTCACCCTTACTCCTCCTAGATTTGACAGGAGTGAGGGACATGTGACATTCAGATTTCATTAGCCTTTAGAGGAGGTCTTGCCTAAAAATAAGAACTGCTATCCTTGTAAAAGAAACAGGCAAAGAGGAGGCGATGGGAGGTTATTCACTTTTAAGATCAACGTCTTTTCTCAGGCTACCATTCAGGATATCTCTGATAATATCAAATTCTTTTCACATAATTGACATAAACAAACTGGTATTCATTTTGGTGACAAGTTTGATCTTATTACATTTATCAAAGCCATTCTCTTAGCTCATTTTCTCAACAATAAGACCCTTAAATGGTCTTATTTCTTCCAGGCTGCAATTGTGCCATTAATAAATTTATATTCTAGCAGTTTCCCCCAAGTTGCTTGTGCCCTAAGAAACTGGAATGTGTGGTTGTAGAGCCCTGTAGTAATGATGCCTGGTATCCGATTTTTTGTTCTGTGTGAGGCATTGGAGTGCTTGACCATCAGACTACAAAAAGACGGTAAAACATTGCCCCTCACTTCTGCTGAGACTATTGACATGAGAAACTTTGACAGAGAAATAAAGGTGGAATTCTGGGTAATGCATACACAATGGGTATAGAAAGACCTTTAGGGTCCTTGAGTAGCACTTTTTCTAAGGGTAGATGAGTGTGTTCTCTGAGCGGGGGTAATATATCTTATTTGGTTCCTAAAACAGAACAAAGCATTTAAGCAAATGCTTTGCTCCCAGGCCCCGGCCAGACCAGAGCTACAGGAGTTAGTTAGAAATTCCTGTTTCTTTCCCATAGTCTCCTCTCGAGGAGGGGATCTTGGGGGTCACCCCCACTCATCAGCATGATTACAAAGGGCAGATTTTTGCCTGTTTATGGGGAAATTAGCATCAAAAAATATTCAACTTTAAAAGAACCTAGTGGGCCTGGCAACTTGATATAGAGCAGAATCACCCCCAAAACACATTCTCTGGCCCCCTGCCTGTGCACTTCTGGTCAGGATTTTGTTGGCAAATCTGGCCCAAGAACAGGGTCTGCAGAAAATCAGACTATGGGATTACTTTGTTCACACATGGGGAATGACATTCTTTCCTGCCCCCCAGAAAACCTTTGAAACCCACAGAGACACTGCAGCCAACCAATCACATGGTTGGCCTAAGTGTCAAGCTGCTAAACACACCTCCAGGAAAATCCAGCGTGCAGTTTTAACTAGAAAAACATCAGTAAGTATCTCCCACCCTCTGGAATTTTCCTGTGTTGTTTATTTTGTACCCAAAGCTAAAGGGAACTACAGTTAACTAGTGAAACAGTAGCTTTAGCATTCACTTAACCTCTTCCTTTGAATTTGACCACAGTGGTGTTCAGCTGATTGAGCGAGAAGAAGAAGTGTGCATTTTTTATGAAAAAATAAATATCCAAGAGAAGTTGAAACTAAATGGGGAAACTGAAATACATGTCCTGGAAGAAAAAATCCGATTCCTAAAACTGAAGATAGCCGAGAAGCAAAGACAGATTAGTGTGACAAAGAAGTTACTGCCAGTCAAGAGTGCCTTGGATGCCGATCTTGCGGTGCTCCAGATTCAGGTGGGAGAGCTGTCCTGGACACTTGCTCACATCATTTGCATTTGTGTCTTGCCTTAATTAGTTTGTAGATCACTTGAGTTCTTGCATGTAAACCAATTCATGCTACTCCTGGTGCCTGTAGCAACCTATGAATAATGTCTTGTTTGAAAATACCTGTAAACACTACTCGGGGATGGAATCCGAGAAGGCTTCATAGCTATAGATTTTTCTCTCATGAAGCATCTCCTGCTTTCCCCCTTTTTCTAGCTCAGCTTCCTCATATCTTAAAACTTCAGCAATCTAGGCTGTCAATAACCACAGCATAATTATGCTGCTTGATGCTTGCTGGGAATAGCTTGGGCACCCTGTGTGGTCCTCTTGTCCTCTGGAGCAAGTGATTACCTGAAGCTTGCTGCTTATTAATGTTCAGTCACACAGAATGAGATTTAATCTCTAATTCCCCTATAATTTAATAATGAACAAGAGGTTCATGTGGGGACTTACCTCATCAGACCAAACACTCAGTGCCTGTTCCACTTCTGTGCCACATCAGTGCAGCCTCTGGACTGGTCCCTTCCTTAGTCTACACCTACTCAAGATCAAAGCCTTTGAACAGATTTTAGTGAAGACCTGAGGCAACTCTGTATGGGGTGATGTTACAGAAAGGCAAGGAACTTCAAATTAGATCTAAGAAATCCATGCCCTTCAAAGTCCTTTGGGGTCACTCTGTCTCAGGGATGCCCCCCACCCCCAGGTGCTTTGCCCCATGCAGCACCCCCACCCGGCTCAATTTCACTGACTGGTCTTTCATCTCCCATTTCCCTCCATAGCTTCATTGTCCCACACTGTCCTCCAGTCACTGAATTTTTTATAGTAATTCAGCTCTCTCCCAAAATGTAGCTTCAGGTCTGTCTTTGCCCATTCATTCCCAACTATCAGGATGTCCAAAAAGACTTTAAATTCAGTAAGATCAAAAATAGAACAATGTCTTCTCTGTGAGCATATTCTTTGTGTGGATCACAAATCAATAATTCCATCCACTGAAAATTGTTTTCAGAAAAAAATACTTGGCATTTCATTAGATAAAATCATCCACTGTGAAATGTGAATGCAGTTTTACCCAAAAGGAAAATATTTAATACTACTTGTCGTGCATGACGGTGGTGAGCCATTGTCATTTTGATTGCATATTAATCGAAATGTGTGCTACATATTATCAGTTACCTATTTTAGCAGGGTGAACTCTATGCTTAGGAACAGTTGAATAGAAAGTTTCCCATTCATCTTCAAACTGCATTTAAATGTTTGTCTACTCAGCACTAATTACACATGCTCTGGAAGGATGTGATGCAAAATTTCTAGCTTCAAGTACACCATGTTTGCACTCTGTCCTCCAGGGCCGGATCCTCATCATATCCTGTTATTGGTTTCAGATGCAGTGTTTCAGCTTTTTTTTTTTTTTTTAAGTCATCTTTGTTGTATTATTTCAGAACTCTATTAAGCTTCCCCACCACCATCACCACGTTATTTGAAACAGTTTTTAATTGCCCAACAGACTAATACAGAACTATCATGAGTCATGATCTCCTGGATTCTGTAATAACAACTCCATTTTAGGGATCTTAGAAGTCTCTTGAACTATTTTAGGATACCAAGACACTTTTATAGAGAGAAAGTGAACAGTTTTTCCTCAGATGCCAATGGGGGAATAAAATGAAGGCACTTTGATAAACACTGCATTTTTGTTTCTCAGTTTTCTAGTTAAGGGAACATTGTGTTAGCAAGAACTTAAAATCTTAATATAGAATTGAAGTATATGTGGGATTAAGTGCTATTAAGGAATGTAGAGAGGGAGGAAAAAATTATTACCATTAAAAAAATTTTATGAGGAGGAGGAGCATTGATTGGAATTTTTTAAATCCTATCTGTGCCACTCTTGGGCATGTTGTAAAATACTTCAAATCTGTTATCTCATTTGATGGATCAACTCTATGGATTAAGCCTTATCTTCCCATGTGACCATCGAGGAAACTAAGGTTCAGAGAAATGATTTGCCTGATCACATAAGCCTTCAGTAGAAAGTTGAAATAATGCCTCTTGATTGTCACCATGCTCCACATCTCTCATTATAAAGAAAAAAACTAAGTGTGCCTATCATTTCTGTGTGAGTGTAGTATTGTTTCTTCATCTATCTCCAAGTTTCAATGATTCAACAAATATATACACAAATTGATATATAAAGCATTATATTAGAGATTTAACAAAAATATACACATGACTGATGCTAAGAGTGTTCACTGTGTGACCCCATAATTAACAACTTTCTTCTTTTGGAGGATGCCATTAAGCCTATTGCCAGCAAATGGTTTTAAAGTGGAGTCAGCATATTATATGCTAGCTACCCTGGGCTCTGTAACAACTGTAACACAAAAGGATAGGCTATATACTTTTGAGTCCAGCAACCACGCAGTATCCCACACAAAATGGGAAGCAATCGAAGGGCTCTTTGTAAACTCAGCTTTTTCTCTGACTCAGAAGCCAGACTTGTCTTGCATAGTCAACCCAAGGCATCATCCTCATGGTCCCATGAGTGAACAGAAACACTGTTAACCACAAGTCCCAACTTACGGGTGTTAAGAAAACAGTTCTCCTCTACCCTTGCCTGGGTTGGGCCTACTAAAGGGCTCTAGAGACCCTGGCCACACAAGCCTAAGATTTACTGAGCTGGAGAGTTCGTTTTAAAACTAATGTTTGTTTGTTATTTAACAGTTTTCACAGTGTACAGACAGAATAAGAGACCTGGAGAAACAGTTTATAAATCCTGGGGATAAAAACAGAATCCGTCTCCTTCGAGGGAAGGACCTGACCGAAGCAGAAATGATCAAAAAATTAGATGAGGTAAACAGCCTTGCTTCAAACTGCATCTACTTGCCTCTTGTGTACAGTTTCAGAGATACCTGTGGTCCTGTTTCCTGTTATGCTGAGAGACCTATCCATTATTCCAGCCACTCATAGAGTCCTTTAACTGTAACCTAGTAAAAATTTCTAAACTGGATTTAGACACTTACCAAAAGTAAAAGTCCAGTGCCTTCAAGATTCCTAAGACATCATTCCCTCAGGGCTAAAAGCAACCATTTTGACTTCTTGAATGAATAGATCAATTTGTCTTACTGATCAAAAGAATGATAATTTTGTATACTGGGCAGAGCTAGAGGTCCAAAGTCTACCATGGAGGTAAGAATTTCCAGTGCTATCTGGAGCTATTGAAAGAAGCACTGGAGAGATTAGGCTTTACATCTAGAGAAACAAACTATAAATGACTGAGAGAATTGTCCAAAACAAGTTTGCCTTGTTCTCAGAATGAATTCATTTTACAATGAGAAAACCTAAGCTTTTCAAAACATTGGAGCTTCATTTGGCAAGCAACTACTCAACTATTACAAATGTGGACGCCTGATGGAACTGGGCCCTAGTCCACCAGAAGGGAAGAACTCCCAGAGTTATCTGGAAGGGGCTGGGGCATGGGAAGTCTTGACTTGGCCCAATCTCCAAAAACTTGCAACAACTGAGAAAGCAATGTCTCTCCACTACTGGGGGGTGGGGTGAGGGTCAGGTAGTACTCCAATTAGGAAAGAAGATTGTGCCTTGCATGAGCGTTTTCTTTTTTCTTCTTATTGAAATTGTTTTCAACAGCTGGAACTACAGTTGGCCAAGAAGGAGGAGAAGTTACTAGAGAAGGATTTCATCTTCGAACAGGTCTCCCGACTTACAGACAGGCTCTGCAGCAAAACTGAGGCCTGCAAGCAGGACACGCTGCTCTTAGCCAAGAAGGTCTGCCTAAAGCCCACCCTCTCTCTTCTGCTCCTACTCCTTTATTAGCTCTCATTTTCCAGGTTGCCTGGTTTATTGAGAGAAGCACTGGAGAGATTAGAGAAACATAAAACTGTAAAATGACTCCGAATTGTCCAAAACAAGTTTGTCTCGTTCCCTGAATGAATTCATTTTACAATGAGAAAAACCTAAGCTTTTCAATAATAGTAAATAAGTTATCAGGCAACCACTCAAGTATGAAAATTGTTATCTTTGTATTTCATGCATAAAATTAAATCCTAATGTCTTTTGAACAGAAGGCCTCACTTATCCAATGTTTTGTAGGAAAGACTTCAATTCTGAACTCAGCTTTCTTGAAGAGCAGAACAGACACACTATACCCAGGCTGACTACACCATGAGGTGCAGCCACCACCAACAAGGAAAGGCCAATAACATGGAGCTTCAAAATTACTGGGGGCTGAACTGCTAAAAGCTATGCTAAAAGTTGCTGTCACAGGAAGGGAGGTTGGGGATTCAGACATATCAGGACAAGACTCAGCACCTTGAGCAATGAGAAGATTGGTCATTCACCTAGCTCCTGTAATCCCTGGCAGCTTCTCGCCAACACAGGGATTTCAGTCACTCAGCCACTGTCACTGAACTCTTGCTTTGTGCTACTCTCATGCTAGGCTGTGAGGGCAAAAACAAAGAGGAAGGAACACCTTGTCCACCCTGTATGATGTTCAGCAGGGGAGACAGAAGATGACAGCTAATGGTAGTGTCTATATCCCAGATTGTGGGTTCTAGAAGGCAGCAATAGTTTCTCATTCTTAAGTTTCCCCAGTGTCTCACATGTACTAGACTCTAGAAAAACATTCATGAATACGTAATCCTATTCTAGAAAGCTTGGGTACACTAAATAGGAAAGATAGTAAATCTTAGGGTACTTTCATTTTTATTTGGTTTTTATATTTGTCCTCTGGCCACTTCTAATAGACTGATCTGTCCAGTGGCAGCTCTATAGTCCACAACTTTACCTCATAAAATAATCACTAATACTTACTTAAGCTCATGAATTTGCACACCCCATGTTTCTGTAAATGTTGCCACCTTCCTTCTGCAAAATGAATTTCCCTTCTTGAGGAAAAGTCATTTTCTTTTTTCTTTTCTTTTTTTTTTTTTTTAATGAGGGCTGATTTGTCAAAGCTCAATGTCTCCCTGGAAGGTACCTGAGAAATGATAATAGTGACCACTTTGACATGGCCAGGAAAGCTCTAGCACAGCTGGGTAAGATACAAACTGTTAACTTCGGCCAGAACTGAAGCATTAAGACCATTCTCCCTTCTCTCTTTCTCACCCCTTAAAAACAGACACTAAACTTCCCCTCTATGCTGTTCACTGTAAAATCAAGTAACTGATGAACATTTTTTTCTTCATACACGAGGGTATTGGGCTCAATCCCTGAAGTCTCTTTCATTTCTTATTTTCCATAAATTGTTAAACCTTCCTTCCTTCAGGTAAGAATGCTGCCCCCTCACACACACACCATTTCAGACAGCCAACAGACTGCCATTTTCTTAAAGTCTTCATGGAATGTACATATTGACTAAACCTTGGGCTCTTTGATTCTAGATGAATGGCTATCAGAAAAGGATCAAAGATGTTACTGAAAAAATAATGGCTCTTGTTGCTGAGCTGTCCATGAAACAAGCCCTGACCATTGAACTCCAGAAGGAAGTCAAAGAGAAAGAAGAATTCATCTTTTATTGCAATTCCAGGTTAGAAAAAGGTCTGCCATTCAACAAAGACATTGAGAGAGAATGGATGAAGGTACTTCGAGATGAACAAATGTATGAAATGGCCCTCGCTGAAAAGTTTCGGGTAAGCTTTGGCTCCCATATTACATTTGTAAAGTGTGCCAAGAAAGGCCAGACACAGTCACTATAATCCCAGCAATTGAAAAAGCTGAGGCAGGAGGATCACAAGTTTGAGGCTAGCCTCAGCAACTTAGCCAGACCTTTTCTCAAAAATAGGAAGGACTGAAGATGTAGCTCAGTGATAAAGCACCCCTGGATTAATTTAAAAAAAAAAAAAATTTTAAGGGTGCCAGGAAGGGCTGTTTTCTGGGGACCAGTCTTCCTATGTAGGTGGACTATTCTTTATTCAAAATGCTTGGGACCAAAAGTGTTTTGGATTTTCTCAGATTTCAGAATATTTGCATATACATAATGAGCTATCTTGGGTATAGCACCTATTTATATTTCATATGTACATTACACACATAGTCTGAGTTTTTACTACAACACCTGGTGATGTCAGCTATGGAATTTTACACTTGTGACATCCTGTGTTCAAAAAGTTAGGACTTTGGAGTATTTTTGGATTTCAGGTTTGGGGGTTAGGGATGCTCAGCCCATTTATGAAAAATGTCTTCCTCTCCTACACACGGTCCCAAAAGACATTAAAAAGAAACTTGCTATATTACATAGATAAGTCAAAGTATAGCAGTGCACTTGAAGAACACTCAATAAGCATCAAGTCCCCTCCCAGTCCTACTCCCAGGGCTCCCACCAGCATGGCACTGGCTTCGTCCATAGGTTTCCAGTCTTTCTTCTTACACCCTTGCTCAGATACCTGCCTCTTCTGTGTTCACAGCACATTGTAAACTTCCAAAATATCATGCATATCAAAGTGATTGCCACTGCCTTCTACAGACATCACACCTGGTATGCATCACAAGCCTCCAGGCCACTCCTTTCTTCTCCCACCTCTGGCCTAAGTCTCTTTCTACCATTGAATTCATACACAAGTTTGGTGCCCCGTTCTTCTGTCTACCCTCATAATAAGCTTTCAGTAGATTAAGATAGAATCAAGCATCTCCTGCCAAGGAGATGGCATCCTGGAGTACAATTCAGACTGTCAAGTGAATGTCCCTAAAAGGATCACTATTTATCACTAAGCCAAGTAAAATATACAGTCTGAATCCATACTAGGACTACAGAGCACAGGGTCTGATTTGTAATTTCCATACCATCTGGGATGAGCTTTTCCAGGACTATACTTTGCTGGGACTATATTCTTCATCATGTAGAGTTTATATTAGTGCCCTAAGATTATTTTCCAGAGGCACAGACAGAAATATTGAAGACCTTGAGACTCAAACCGCTGACCATTTCTCTCTTCTGGTTCTATTTATTGTCTAGTCTGTTGTAAATTTGCTCATCAGTCACTTAGCAAAGAAAATATTACTGTTTTTTCTGCCTTTGTAAAAAGTGCAGAAATAATTAGCTCTTGATGAGAGACTGATGTTGGGATGCAGTGCTTCTAGAACCCAACAAGCAGTTTTTGATAAACCCTAAGCCTTAGCCTCATCATGATGCTTAACCAATACAGCCCATAGCAGTGAGTCGCAATGTGGGGGGCGGGGATCCATCCTCCTACCCTCCTGTCCCTTTGGGGCGGATCATTGAGCACAGCATAAGGCTGCTCAGCCTCAGTTGTGTCTTTGGGGATCTGAAGGTGAGGTAACTTTAGAGTTTTCAGAAAACTGAAAGAAAATAATTCTTTGCAGGAGTTGCAAGAAAGAGATAATCAACTGCTGCCCAATGGTGTTTACACATCAGCAGAGCAGCGTCCAAATGCCTACATTCCGGAAGCAGAGGCCACTCTTCCTGTGCCAAAGCCATACGGTGCTCTGGCTCCTTTTAAGCCCAGTGAACCTGGAGCCAATATGAGGCATATAAGGAAACCTGTTATAAAGCCAATTGAAATTTGAATGTGTAGACCAATCCAGGATTCCTCATTTCTACAGCCAGAGCACGTGAGCATCATCATTCTCACACTGCAGATCAATGAAGCGCAACCAGCAACAGTACAACTTGGTTCTTTTTACACTAACCAACTTCTGTGTTTCACATGATGTTGAGAAAGACACAGAATTGCCCCACACTTCAAAGCAAATATTTTAATTACTCGTGTATTTTTCACTCTTCATAGTTTCAGAAATATGTAGTAGGCAAGGTGCTATAAAAGTGCAGAATAAAATAACTTTTCATCGAAGTATAGAATTAAATTCTTTTTCAACTGCATACATGGAACTTAAGATATCCCAAGGATCACAAAGCATAACTCAGTTTGTTGAGGTGGCACCTGAATGTCATGTTAGTAAATCTAAATCAGGTAAGAAGCAGTAGCCAAGCTTGTCTTTTTTGATGTTATAGTGATTCTTTTTCACACGAATCCTTTTGCCACACAAATATTTATGTCCTAATCTATCTTTCTTACAAATCCGGATTTTTCACATTATCTGTAAATCAAATGATTATTTTAAGCTCTAATAACAGATTTATCAAAATCTCAAATTAAATACTATATTTACAGTTTTGCATGTGAGAAGACCTGAAAATGAGGCCAATTCTACTTACTACTCTAATATTACTGTATTTCACCAAGTGTATTTTCCTAATTCTGATTTCTCATATACAAGAATATACAACTAGGTTGAAACATATGTTTTTATAGTCACTGGTAGTAATTATAATTTTATTTCACAACTCTTGGGATGAGAAATATATCCCTTTATTTGGATAAATATTCTGTTCTAAGCCCCTATCTTGTCAAATTGGAAAATTTAATTTCCTTCTCATTCTGAGTCCCAAATCTAACCTAATTGCTTTGCAGAGTTATTATAAAGTAATTATTTGGGAGTGCCTTTGATAAGTAACACTGTATCAACCATGTAGTTAATAAATGAATGCTATATACTTAAAGAGAACTGTGCTGTAGAAACTAGTAATCTCTTTAAGGACTCAAAATATATGCACATAAGTTTAAACACCATAAGTGCATTCTACTGTCATGTACAACTAATTAGAACATATTTTTTAAAATGTTTGAAGTTCAAACACCAAAAAAACAGGAAACACCTTTTTAAAAATCACAAGGGATGGATATTTAACCATTATAATGTATACTACTGATTGAGAGAAGGTAGGTGCCACCATGTGTTGAAATGACCTGGATTATACTCAAATGGAACTTCTTTTTTTCTTATTTAAAGTTTTTGTAATTGTAAGTGGACAGCATGTCTTTATTTTATTTGTTTATTTTTATGTGGTGCTGAGGATCAAACCCAGTGCTTCACATATGCTAGGCAAGCGCTCTGCCACTGAGCTACAGCCCCAGCCCCATCAAACAGAACTTCTAATCTGGCCCTTAAGCATGAAAAAGATTTTAACAGGTGGAGAGAGATTTTAGGTGAGAGAAATAGCTTAAACAAGCTGTATTTATGTCCCAGTGAGCTGGCCTACCTGCAAAAAGAATGCTTATGGTATACAGGGTCAGGATTTGGAAAAGTTGAATGTTAAGGAGTTAGAATTTTCTTTTACTGAATAGCAAACTATTGAATGATTATGAGCAGACTGATAGGATCAAACTAATGTTTATCTTAAATATGTGTGTGAAAAATTAGGCTTTAGACAATGACAATTCAAAAAAGACCTCATTCAAAAGAATCAGCACTGCATTGCTGATTTGACTCCAAGATCTTGAGGATTGGTGACTATGAAGTGTTTGAACAAAAGAGGAAATTCTATAGGTGAGGGCAATTTTTAGAACACAATAGTGACTTTTTTTTTTTTAGAAGAAAAGTTGAATAATCATTGGTAATATTTATAATCATTAAATTTTCAAAGAATACTAAAGAGGGAAAAAAAAGCATTATAAGCTGAGTCCCAGAAGCAACCGTATTTATGGGTCAGAATTAAGTCACTATAAGAGAGAAAAACAGAAAAATGGTACAACTAGTTAAGGTGTCCTGGGGAACACTAAAGGAACATGTTCATGGACTCAAGATTCCTGGATAAAAAGGCTATGTTCAAAAACAAGAAGAGTCAGACCAAAGCTGTCAGCATTTGGGTTTTTTAATAGTATAATACTAAATCAAACTTTTATAAATATAAAAAATTAAATACAGTTCCATCTGAATTATCACAAAGACAAACCCTACTCTATTACATGTACAAATTACTATGTTACAAATGATGGTATAGTGGAGATAGATTTTTATCTATCCAATTTAAAAAAAACTCCTTTTCAAGTAAAATTCTTACACAATATTTCTTCTGCTTGTTATTTTAAGTTTTTGCTGGCCTAAGCACTATTTCCTACATTTCTGAAGTCCATTTTATTTCAAAGTTCAACAGAAACTAGCTCTTGGTCTGCTTGGCCACTAGGAAGAGCACTGTTTATGGCACTATAGGTCATCTTGGACTGTTTATTGGTTGTTCAAAACTGGAATAAGGTTAATTCTGTCTAAACAAGGACCAAACTGAAATTCAGACTATTCAACAATATATTCTGATTTTTTATCAGTTTTAAATATTGCTAAAGAATTATCAATATGAGTAAGGTTAATGAGCAAGATTAAAATATTACAAGTAGTTACAATAGAAATTTTTTTTCTTTTATAAGTCCAAAAGCATTGTGGTGTGTTTCAGAGCTGCTTCCTGTATAAATTGCGCATCCACATTGTCATGTCCTTCAAAATCACACAGAGCTGGGGGGAAAAATGTGTATGTGTGTTACTATAGAACCGAGGAATATTTATAACTTTTTCCCATAGCTCATTAACTTTATATTTTATCAAAATACATTCTCAGAATGTGTTGTGAAATTTCATCAAACTTCAAGAGCATTCAAATCAACTACACAGGATTTAAACTCTTTTAAAACATCAAAGGTGATTATTCCTTTTGTAATTTGGGCAGTAAATTGTGTATGGCTAATGAAAATCAACTGCAGTAAAGGCCTACTTGTAAAGTAAGGCATATTTTTGAAAAGAAAATGGTACACAGAAGTGAATAGAGAATGACTGATGTGTCAAGGAGAAAGCTGTGAACAGAGGGCTGAATTACCTTGACTGGAGGACTCCAAGTCAGTCAGAATTTCAATGAAGTAGTTCAGAGGCAGAAATTCTACACTGAATGATGACTTGTCCATCATAGAATTCCGAGACTAAAAGAGAAACCACTTCTGGTATTAACTGATATCTCTGAAACAATCATGCATTTAAAGTCATCAGAATTACAGTTACTGTCCATGTGGATATGTTGACACTGGGAAACAGGATACAGGAACATGGAAGGGCTGTGTTTTCACAGACTCACCTGCTTTTTATAGTTCTGAAGCAGTTGGGTCACATGGGTCCGTGAAATGATATTGGAACTCATAGGATGATCCCAAACTCGACAGATCTTCTGACCAATGAGCTATCATGCAAATTGAAAATTGTATAAAGAATATATCTCATAGTTCATTAAATATACCTTATGTGTTCATAATTTTAAAAGTAATATTCCAAAATTACTAGCCATTTTAAAAGAAAGACTACATTCCTATGAAGTATGCTTCTGAGTTTTGAATTAAGACTCCCCTCAAATGCTACCTTGAGGAAAGCAGTTGATACATTCATGCTGCCGAATTCTTTTTCTGAAATGGAGTTATCTGCTACTCTTAGAAGCTGGAAATGTGTGTGGCAAGCCTAAGTGATATTTTAAAAGCAAACAAAAGGTTAAAGGCATGTTTATATCAACTTCTCTGCCCCTGTCTTACCTAGGAAATTTTTATTCACTAAGTCTGAGGCCAAAAAAACAAAAAAAATCAAATTTATAGACCAAACTAAATGTTCAGCAATGTTCCCTAGAGAGACTGAGCCAGGGAAAATATGCTTTGTTCTCTATTCTTGCCTTTGCTTCATTAAGCCTGTGATGGACAGAGACTATTACAAAGTGAGACCACTAGGTTCAGAAAGGGCCTCCCTTGGGGAGGATGGTGTCAAAAGTACAAGCACTCAAGGGAGGTAAACCGTGGACAGGGTACCTAGGCTCTTAGGGTCAGGAAGTAGTCGGAAGACTTTGCTGTGGAATTCTGTATTTTTTCGTGGTATTTCACACTTGGATATTAGTGCACCCCTCCCCCTCAAAAAAAAAAAAAGAAAAGAAAGAAAGAAAGAAAAACCTCCAAGGAATTCCTTTAACTTTTTCCCCTCATGTTTCTCATTTTTCCTTTGACCTGGGAATGTTTTCCTGCTGGAAATGTACTAAGAGGAAATACAGTTCCAGAACCTTCTGACCTCACCTGCATTTAAATTTCTTATCAGTTTAAATGCCAAAAGCACATGTTTCCCCTCTCACTCCTACTCAGACTCAGATGTAAATATTAGTGTGGTTTCCTAAGAGGAGAAAATGGCTAAATGTTCTCAGTGGACTATGCCAATACTGTGCAAAGCCAGAAAAGCAAGTACATTGTAGACCTAACGGGCAATAGCCAACAGAGGGGTGGGGGTGGATAGGATTTCTTGAGAAGAACTGGGAAATGAAAGACTTCAATTACTTAGCCAAAAGCAAGTAAATGCTCTTACAAAAAGAAATTGAAGGAGGGTCGTGCCAAGACTTAAGGGAAAATAAAATTCAGGATTACCGGAGGAAGTCGTACAAGGATGCTGAATTTCAGTTTTTCATTCTTCTCTGAATTATCCAGATCTGTTAGAAAGAGTTGGCAAATAAGACAAACAGTCTTTAACACTTTAGTGGTTCATCCTGATAATATATATTCCAACTTTATATTCTCGATTTAAGCGACACTTTGAAAATTTTAGGTGGGTGACTAAATAAGAAGGGATTTTCTGTAATAAGCTGCCAATCACAAAGCAATATTATTGATTAACTTAAAACAGAAGGTACTTTGAGGGATGGCAAACATTCTCATACGCATTAACAAAATTCATCTACTAAAGTACCACAATTGAGAGTGACCTTATTTAAAAATCAAATTCATATAAGTACTGCTTCTCTCAGTTTTTCCTGCATTTCAAGGCTGAGATGATGACAGTCAATCAGCTGTAATAAGTAAGCCATTTTGTGACACTTTCTTGAGAACAAACCTACAGGGTCTCCTATTCTCAAGTGCCCTTGTGCATAGTGAAAGCCCCAAAGTACTTCTCAAGCCACACCAAATAGCTGTGTGTTGCTTGAGAAGTTCTTCGGGGCTTCTTGAAGAGCTAAGGTACTTTACGTTGGCCCAAAGGTGGTCACAGGCAATGGACTATACTCAACAGGACTACTTGCATAATTTGTGGGACCAGTGCAAAAGGAACATGTTCAAATATTACAAATTTCAAGATCCTCTGCAGGGCATTAAGCCAAGCCTGGGACCTTTCTTAGTGCAACAGGCTCAGTGTGACAGCCACAGTTCACACACCCAGAAAGCCAGCTCTGGTGGTGCCCAGGCTGGAACCAGCACACTTATATACTCAGGGCCTCTTACCTTTTATAAGCCTTGTGACTGCTGTTTCAGTGAGAAGCAACACTCCATTATCAATATAATCCAGCAAGTTGTGCAAAGGGAGACAGTGGACTCCAAGGATCGTGTGCAGAGTGTGGAAACCTAGGATGAGTGATCCAAAGAGTAGACACATCAGCTGGCATCTCCAACATCCCAGAGGAAATGAATCCATCCTTGTTAATAAAGTTCAGTGCTTGGTGCCTAGAGACAACTAAACTCCTTACAGACAAAGTCCAAGTTTCCTTCTTTATATTATCAAAACTAAGTATCACACTGGATATATAGTAAGTTCCCAATAATTAGGAATTTCCTTGTTCTTGGGTCCTCTCAGCAAAACAAAGGCAAGGTCTACATAGTGTAAAATTATTTTATGGTTTAGTAATATTTGTAATTCAACAGCAAGATAGTGAAAGAGAACTATCTTTCAAATTTATGCCCAGGCTAAAAGGTTGTTTGGATAGAGACTATCTTGCTAAAGGGGAAAAAATTGGACCAGAAAGTAACAGTTTATGTGCCTAATTTCTAGTTATATCCTAGAGAAAGGCTTCTGGAGTCTACCCAAACTAAATTATAGAAAAGAATGAATATACATGCCATGGACAGAGAGCAAATCTACAGGGATTCAAGAGAGGAGCAGGCTGTCTCTCCAGCCTAATTAGCCTCATGGGGAAGGTTAACCAAGCACAAACCCAAAGCTCTATATATACTATTAATGCAATGGTCAGAAGCAAGACACATGGAAGAAGATGATATCAGACCGAGAGAATCAGAAAAGCCCTCTTGGAAATGATGGTGTTTGAGAGGACTTTTGAAGAGTAAATGTAATTCTCAGAAGTGGAAATGAGGAAGAGAATATATTTAGTGGAGATATTAGAAAATATCAGATTAAGCATGAGCAGACCTGGGCTAGAATCCTGCTGTGTTACTTACCAGCTGTAAGTAACTAAGCTTTTCTGAGTTTCTATTTCTTCAAGTTGAAGTAACCTGAATCCAGGCCAGGATCATAGCCTACGTTTTTCACAATGGTACCACTCAGCTAATCAACAACATGGTTTAGATCTGGAATGTCCCCCAAAAGTTCATGTGTTAAGCAATGCAGCAATGTTCAGAGAGGAAATGGCTGGGTCATGAGGGCTCTAATTTCATCAGTGGATTGATCCATTTGATGGTTAAATAATTTGAATGTATTTAGTGGATAATAGTGAAAACTATAGACAGGTAGGGCATGGCTGGAGAAAGCAAGGCACTGATGGCATAGTCTTGGGAACTGTCCCAGCCCCTTCCTCTCTGTCTCCCTCTGCCTCCTGGCTGACACTCACAGACCAGCTTTCCTCTACCACACCCTTCTGCCATGGTGTTCTGCTTCATCTCAGGCCTAGAGCAATAAAGCTGGTGGACCATGGACTGAATCCTCTGAAACCATCAGCCAAAGTAAATCTTTCCTCCTCTTAAGTTGTTCTTGTCAGGTATTTTGGTCACAACAAAAAGCTAACACAATGGATGAATGGACTGATATATGTGACTAAATAAAATCAACTGATAGCATTATATAGTGACAGCTATCATACAGCTTAACATTTTTGTCTTTTTTTTTCTATTATGACTAAAAAGCTGACCAGAACAATGTTAGAGGAAGAAAAGTTTATATTGAGGGCTCACAGATTCAGAGATCTCAATCCATACATAGCCAGATCTATTTTGTCTCGAGATGAGGCAGAACATCATGACAGAAGAGTGTGGTAAAGGGAAGTGGCTCACATGATGGTCAGAAAGCAGAGAGAGAAATCCTCACTTGCCACATACAAATAAATACCCCAAATCCACGTCCCCAATGCCCCACCTCCTCCAGCCACACCCCAGTCACCCCCAGCCACCACTGAATTAATCCCATCAGGTGATTAATTCAATGATTGGGTTAAGATTCCCACAATCCAATCATCTCCTTTCCAAACCCTCCTGCATGGTCTCACACATGAGCTTTTGAGGGGCACCTCACAACCAGACCATAACAATGCTCAATATAATATATACAATAATAAATTCATGCATATACCAGCAACCAATGTTCAATAAGAGTATCAAGAATACATAGAGGAGGATCTGCCACCATCATGAATGACACAGTAACTATCCAGACCACAAAGTTCATGACTAATCGACTATTTCAGATGAAACAAATAGTCATTGATGTTCTTCACCCTGGGAAAGCAACAGTTCCTAAGAGAGAAATTCTAGAAAAATTAGCCAAAATGTTCAAAACCACACCAGATGTTATCTTTGTGTTTAGATTCAGAACCCATTTTGGATGTGGCAAGACAACTGGCTTTGGCATAATTTATGATACCTTTGATTATGCAAAGAAAAATGAACCCAAATATAGACTGGCAAGATACAGCCTGTATGAGAAGAAAAAGACCTCAAGAAAACAGTGAAAGGAACGCAAGAACAGAATGAAGAAAGTCAGGGGGACTGTGAAGGCAAATGTTGGAACTGGCAAAAAGCCAAAGGCGTCAAGATTCTGCAATGTCTTTATCTGCGGTGATAGTGTGAATTTTTCATGAGGATTAATAAACTGTAAAAATGTTTTAAAAAATGATACCTAAAGGAGATAGAGGGAGAGTTAGATGGCAGAAGAGATGCACCCAGCACTAGCCTACTTCTCCAGAGGTAGAAACAAGACAACAGGTATGCAACTGCTCATGGTAAGTAGCCATGGGTGAGCCCTGAAAACTGACAGCATAGAAAATGAGACCTGGTGGAATCCAGAGACTAGGGAGAGTAACAAAACAAGAAAAGTGGAATACCCCAGAATCTGGTGTTCAGATCCTCAGAGGAAGGGGACTCTACCCACTAAGAGGGTAAAGGTAAAAGAGTCACAGCATGGAGTGGAAGGCTGAACCCTGCAGACTGCTTAAATAAATAAGTGACCTGGAGTCTGCACAACAAGCTGGCTTTAGAGAAGAAATTTCCCTACCTCTCTTAGTAAACTCTCAGGATGCTATACCTAGGAGCCCTCTTGAGATTATACTGATCTGGCGGGGATCAGAAAATTTGAAACCATAATACCCTGTGGATACCCTGCTATACTGACTGGGAAGGAGGTGGCCACACAGGATGCTGTTGGATTGGGAGAGTGTCTGACACAAACCTGCTGAGAAGTTCTATCTATGCCTTGGGAGTGCAGGCTACCACAGGGAATCTCAGGGAACCTCCCCTCTGCAGTTGAGAGCGACACCAATCACATGTGGTTTCACACAGGGGTCAGGTCTGAAAGTGCTGGAATCCAGGGTAGCAGATCACTGGGTTTATTAAAAAAAAAAAAAAACACCCCAAATGAAGAATTAGAAGAATTCGGTGGTTTCTTTGCTCTTCCTGCTCTTAGAGGCACTAGCATTTGCCATGCCCCTAGGTGGGCAGTGACCTCAGGAGAGAATATCCTCCAGGTGTGGTCAATATTCTACCTGAATCTATTGGGCAAGAGACACCTGGCACAGCCTGCATTCCACCCAAACTAGCATGGCAAAGCGGAGAATTCCAACAAGCTACTGCCTTGGCTGTGTCTTCAACCCACTACACTTGCCTCATACCTGGCAGAATCCAACCTTAAAAGACTGGAATGATACTTAAATCCACAGACCACGATCAGCCACACTCAGACTTTTAAGCACTTCAGAAAGTTTCGAGTCATTTTTAATCTATGTCAATTCTTTTATTTTTCCCTTAATTTTTATTTAAAAATTAATTTTTGTTCTCATTTTCCCTTTTATTTCTATTTTTGTGTTTTTCCTCTTCATTATCCTTTTTATTTTAAATTTATTTATTATTATTATCATGGTAAACCCCCACCCCCGCTTCTGGTGCTGGGGATAGGCAGGTGCTCAGCTACTAAACTATCCTCCCAGCTTTGCTGAGAAGAATTAAGCCCAACTCCAGCCACAACCCAGTCTCACTGGAACCCTGTTGGACACTTAAGGAAAAGGTTAGATGTAAACTCCCAGCTATTGATCAGTTCCCAGGTGGACACAGGCAGAAGGAGGCTAAGGTCCAGCTGCTGGACAGATTCCCCAACCATAGCTGCACAAAAGAAAAATATACAATGCTTGCTGACACCACATCTACATGGGTCCTCTATATTGATTGGAGGAGAAACTGATCTGATTGACTAGGATTAATAAGACTGAAGGTGAGTCCTAAGAGGAACTGTGATTTCAGGCCCCTCCCCTGCACATAGATCTGCACCAGTCTCCAGAGGACAAGAGCTTCAGGCTCTTTAATGCAAATATCAGAATATCAGAATCACTTTCAAGTAACAAAGCTGCCATCAACAGGGAATACTGTAGAAATCCCCAACTGCAGATAGATGCTACAACTCCTGTAGGAGAATAACCACAAAGGGTGCATCCCACATATTGTGCTGGCTACACATCTACCTGAAGTATCAGAGTGCCCCCTCTTTCAGAGACAGTGGGTCTCTGATTCCAACACAGTATGTTCTGTGCCCAAACCCAAGAACTTACGGTATAGAGTCTGATTAGAAATAAATGCAACATATACAACAAACCAATACCTCAAGCTACATTGAGAGAATAAAGTCACATGCCAACAAGAATACCACCTGAAAATGAAAGAGGTATCCATATCCCAATACATGCACAAATCTCAACATACAAATACAAGAAACACGAAAACCAACATACTATGTCACTTCCTAAAGTTCATAACTCCATAGTGACAGATCCCAAAGATACCAAGTAGATGAAATGCTAGACAAAGAATTCAAAAGAATGATTTTTTTGAAAGTTCAATGACATCCAAGAGAATACAAATAAAAGGTTGAATGAATTGAGGAAGACAGTGCAGGATATGGATGATCAACCCAATAAAGAAATGGAGATGTTGAAAAAGAATCAAACAGATATTGAAGTTGAAAAACTCAGTTGAAAGCCTTAACAACTGATTAGATCAAGCAGAAGAAAAAAAACTGAAGACAATTCTGCCATAATATTATAATCATACAGCAATAAAAAAAACTAAGAACAAAAAAGGAAATATACAAGATCTCTGGAACACCATTAAAAGATCAAATGCCATAGTATCAGCATACTGGAAAGAGAAGAGCTATGTGCTCTGGGCAAAGAAAACCTATTCAGTGAAATAGCAAAAAAATTTCCAAATCTTGGGAAATACTTGGACATCCATGTATATGTGGTTCAACTTAAAATCACAAATAGACATAACCAGAAAAGAACCTTTCCACAACAAACTATCTAAAGTATAGAACAAAAAAAAGAATGTTAAAGCTGAAAGAGAAGTCACATTTAAAAGCATACCCATTAGGCTAACAGCATATTTCTAAGAAGAAACTCTAAAGTACAGGAGGACATAGAATAATGTATTTCAAATCCTAAAGGAAAATAACCACTAGCCCAAATTATGATACCCAGCAAAGTTATCCCTCAGAATCAAAGGAAAAATAATGATCTTCCAAGATAAGCATAAACTGAGAGAATCTGTGACCACTAGACCAGCATTACAGAAGATGCTTAAGGGATTCTAAAAGAAGTGGAAAATAAAAAACACATAGTACCAAAATACCTGCTATGAAAACCTGACAAGAGGACACACACAGAGACTTATTCAATATAGTGCTAGAAATTCTAGCCAAAGAAATTAGGCTAGAGAAAGAAATAAAAGGCATATAATAGGAAATGAGGAAGTCAGATTTGCAGATTATTTGATTCTATACATAATAAATCCTAAAGACCTCACCATAAGATTTTCAGAACTGATGAAATCAGTAAAGTAGCAGGATACAAAAAATAAACATGAAAATCAGTAGCTTTACTAGACACCAATAATAAACTGAAAAATGAGGAAAGCAATCTCAATAGCCACTAAAAAAAATAGTATACCTAGGAATGAACCTAACTAAGGCTATGAAAGACTTCTACAATGAAGATTACAAGCCACTAAAGAAAGAAATTGAACAGTAGATGGTGCAAAGTTAATAGAATGAGAGAATTAATATTGTTCAGTGGCTATATGAACCAAAGCAATCTACAGATTGAATGCAATCCCCATCAAAATATCAATGGTGTTCTTCATAGAGGTGGGGGGGGGGATCCTAAAATCTATAGAAACACAAAAGACCCCAAATAGCCAAAGCAATCCTGAGCAAAAATAACAATGTTAGAGGCATCATAATACTTAATTTCAAAATATACTACAGACCCATAGTGTGTTAATCAGCTTTGGGCCACTGTGATCAAAAGACCCAACAAGAACAATTTAGAGAAGAAGTTTATTTGGGGCTCACAACTTCAGAGATTCGGTCCATGGTCAGCTGACTCTATTACTCTGGACCCAAGATGAGGCCGAACATCATGGCAGAAAGGCATGGCAGGGAAATCTCAACTGATGGCATCTAGGAAATAGAAAGCAAGATGCCAGGGACAAAATAGAAACCCCAAAGGCATGCCCTTAGAGACCTTCTTCATCCAGACACACCCTATCTGCCTACAGTTATCACACAATACAGTAGTCCTTTCAAAGTAATATATCAAATGGATGAATACACTGATTAGGTCACAGCTCTTAAAATAGAAGCATGTCACCTCGGATCATTTCTACATCATCTCAAGAGCTTTTAGGGCCAGGCTCAATGGCAGGCACCTATAATCTCAGCAGCTCTGGAGGCTGAGGCAGGAGAAAGGTGAGTTCAAAACCAGCCTCAGCAATTTAGCAAGGCCTTAAGCAACCCAGCAAGACTCTGTCTCTAAATAAAATATTTTTTTTAAAGGGCTGGAGATGTTGTTCAGTGGTTAAGCACTCTGGGGTTCAATCCTTGTTACAAGAAAAAAGCTTTGTGGGATACTTCATATTCAAATCATAACACATAGTAACAAAACAGGCCAAAAGGATAGTATAGAGGGCCCAGAAATAAATGCATGCATCTTCAGCCAATTATCAATTGATTCTTGACAAAAGATGCCAATAACATACACTGGAGAAAAGACAGCCTCTTCAATGAATGGTACTGGGAAAACTGGAAGATTGCAGATTGAAACTAGAACTCTATCTCTCACCCAGTACAAAAATCAATTCAAAATGGATCAAATATGTTAATGTAAAATCTGAAACTTCAAAACTACAAGAAGAAAAAATGGGAAACACTCCAAGATATTTGCACAAGCAATCATTTCTTGGATGGGACTCAAATAACCCAGGAAATAAACCAAGAATTAACAAATGGAATTTCATCAAATTAAAATCCTTCTGTACGGCAGAGGAAACAATAGAGTGAAGAGACAACCTACAGAATGGGAGAAACTATTTTCCAGCTATTCATTTCATAGAGGATTAATATTTAGAATACATAAAAAATTAAAAAGAAACAACAAACAAATTAATAAATGGGCCAGTGATCTGAATAGACACTTCACAAAGTAAGTGAAAAATAAGCAGAAATGGCCAATATCTGAAAAAAATATGTTCAGTATCTTTAGCCATCAAAAAAATGCAAATCAAAACTACATTGAGGCTCTGTCTCACCCCAGTTGAATGACTATTATGAAAACAAAAGTAGCAACTGCTGGCAAAGTTTTAAAGAAAAAGAAACCCTTATATACTGTTGATGGGAACACAGATTAGTAACAGCCATTAAGGAAAGCAGTATGGAGTTTCCTCAAAGAACTAAAAATAGAACTACCATACAATCCAGCTATACCACTCCTAGGTTTTGATCTAAAGCAAATGAAGTCAGCATACAAAAGAGATAAACTGCATGTCCATGCCTTCTGTAGTACTATTCATAATAGCCAAGATATGGAATCAGCCTATGTGCTCATCAACAGATAAATGGATAAAGAAAATATGGTTTATTATATGTAATGGATTATTATTCAGTCCTAAAGAAGAATAAAATCTTGTCATTTGAAGGAAAATGGATAAAATTGTAAGACATCAGAAATAATCCAGGCACAAAAAGACAAATATTACATGTTTTCTCTCATATGTAGAAACTAAAAAGAAAAAAAAAGATTACTAGGGACCAGGAAGGGGTGGGGGAAGAGAGGTAGGAAAAGGGAGGTGGATCAAAGCTCAAAATATGCATGTATGGAAATGCCACAATGAAACCAATTAATTTGTATAATTTTATAATTACCAATTAATTTGTATAATTACACTAAATGGGAAAAAGTACTTGCAAATCTTATATCCTGTAAGGGGTTAATATCCAGAGCATATAAAAACCTCAAACAACTCAGAAGCAAAAAGGCAGCCTAATTAAAAAGTGGGCAAGGAACTTGAACATTTTTTCCAAAGATGACATACAAATGGCCAAAGATGCTCAATATAACTAATCATCAGGGAAATATAAATTAAAGCCACAGTAAGACATTACCTCACACCTCTTAGGCAACTATAGCAAACACAAGAAAAAAGTGTTGGCATTATGGTTTAGATGTGAAGTGTTCTCTCGAAAGCTTATGAGACAATGCAAGAAAGCTTAGAGGTGAAATGATTGGGTCATGAGAGCCTTAATGTAATCAATGCATTAATCCCCTAGTAGGAATTAACTGGGTGGTAACTGTTGGCAGATAGGAAGTGGCTATAGGAGGAGGGTCACTGGGCATGCATGCCTTTAGTATTTATATTTTGTCCATGGAGAGAGGATAAGTGGCTCTCTCCTTCATGATAGCATGTCCTGAGCCACTGTCCTCCACCACACTCTTCTGCTATGCTGTGGTTTCACCTCAAGCCCCAAGAAGTGGAGCTGCCATCTGAGGATTGAGATCTCTGAAGCCATGAGCCCCCAAATAAACTTTTCCTACTTTGATTGTTCTCATCAGATCTTTCAGTCACAGCACTGAAAAAGTTGGTAAGAATGTGGAGAACCCTTTTACCCTGTTGGTGGGAATGTAAAATGATGCAGATACTAAAAAATAGTGTGTGAGTTTTGCAAAAAAAAAAAAAAAATTTAAACAGGGGGGACGGGGTTGTAGCTCAGTGGTAGAGCACGTGCCTAGCATGCGTGAGGCACTGGGTTCGATCCCCGGCACCATATAAAAATAAACAAAGGTAAAGAAAAACAATCCTACATTTAAAAAAAAATTAAAACAGAACTACCATATAATTCAGTAATCCCACTTTTGAATATATATCCAAAAGAATTGAAATCAAGATCTTAAAAAGATATGCACATGCTCATTGCCACATTATCCATAATAGCCAAAGTATGAATACAACACGAAGTTCCACTGACAGATAAATGGATTTTAAAAATGTAGAATATAAACATAATACTGTTCAGTCTTAAAAGGAAAGAGACCCTGCCATACGCAGGACGAACACCTGGGCAAACCTAGAGGGCTTCGTACCGGTTGAAATAAGTGTTACAAAAGACAAATGCTGCCTGATTCCACTTACATGAAGCATCTAAAATAGTCAAACTCATAGAAACAGAATAGAAAGGTGGTTTCCAGGGGCTGGGAGATGGAGAAAGAGGAAATGCTCTTCAACAGGTTTAAAATGTTTCAGTTATGTAAGATGAGTAAGTTTTAGAGCTAGAACGCTGTGCCTATGGTTAATACTGTATTGCATGTTTAAAAATCTACTAAGAGGGTAAATGTCATGTTACGTGTTCTCACTATTAAAAAAGTAACATAGCAAACACAAGACAGTTCATAGCAAATAGGAACTTATTCATTTCTTATTATGGATACTGATTTATATATACATCTTAACTAGATTCTTTGTAATCTTTGTAACTGTTCTAATTTCTAAGATTACCTGGCATGAAATGTGCTCTACAAATGTTTGCTGACTAAATGAACAAATGACCACTTAAATGAATGCATTGCATTCGCATATCCTAAGAGTGTTTTGAAGCCTGACTTGGTCCTGTTTCAAAATTCTAAGGGAAACAGTTTCCAGTCACTCAAGAATCAGCTCAATCCTTGGCACAGAATCACTTCCTCCCAAGGGGGAACCTCCAGACATCTCCATCAGATAAACAAGTTCTGAAAACCTCAGAGAAAGGGCTCCCTGGTTCAGTCCCACTGGTTCAAATTTCCCTAGAAAATTGCACAGGGTCCAGTCTTCTTCTTGAAGGTAGTCACAAGCTACAGCACAGTTGAGTAGCCAGGGTAGGTCTGGCCAGCAGAGACCAACCTCAATGCCAATCTCTCACAGTGACACACTGTGAGACACACAATTTCTAACAGTTATCATGAAATTCACAATGTACCAAGGTCTGGGGACCAGGTGAAAAAAAAAGAACAAATTTATTACACCAAAGGACAAAAGAACCCAGACTTACCAGGAGGCAGAGGTAAAAATAAACTGTTAGTAGCTTCCAAAATCCTGGTCATGATGTGAAAGACTTCAAATTCAGCAGCACTTCGAGGCCTATTGCTGGGAAAAGATAACAAAGCAGCATGTCAGCAGGCCTAAAGTCCCATCTGCCCCAAGCAGTGGCTCTGAGTATCACACAGGGGATCTGCTAATTGTGAAATGCTAGGCCCTGCAGAAAGCTTCATAAATATGACAATGACCATCAACCAAAGGCCTAGAATCTAACCAGACAGTAGGCTCTTAAATTATAAATTGTATTAACTGAAATTCCCCCTTCATAGCAGTACTCCTGTGTCTCTCCCTCTTCATCAACCATGCCAGAGAAAGAGGATGGCTAATGTAAATTTAAATGCTGAATTGATGGAGCTGGGATGGGTGAGAATTGCTTTGAACTAGGAAGTTTCAAAAAGGCTGAGCTAGAATAGGTAGTCATCAAAGTTGTTGCCTGTTTGTTCATCATGATGAAGGACAGTGGGAAATACTTGCGTACAAGTGGAGAACAGAAGACTGAAGATCATGCCTCCTCCAGCAGGTTTCCACTAGGTGGCAAATGAGATCCAGCTAGAGGGCAGAAAAGGGTGTTCACCAACTGCTCACATGCTTTCCCCCAGGCCCCTCTGGCTGTCCCTACACAGCTCTGACATCTGGCATTCACACTGTGCCCTGACACAGAACCAGCTTTTCTGAGGTCAATTCTGAAGCAGAGGAATCCAAAACAGAAAGATTGAAAATGCTTCCCAGAGCCTAACAGAGCACACTCTGTCTGTGCAGGAAGTGCCCCCAGTGAGCCTCCCCAGCTTGGCAAACTGGTCCCACCATTCACACTTACAGACCCATCAGTGAAGGTCAAGTGTCACTCAGTTTGCTCTAGGCCTGTTACACCACAAGGCCCAAGCGCTAAAAGCCAAAGAAAGAAGACATAGTAGAATAGAGGTGTGAGCATGAGTTGTGGGAAATGAATATCAAGTCTGGGTTCTGTATTTCACCAGTTGTGTAACCCTAGCAAATTACCTTTCCTCCCCAAATCTCAATGTCCTCATCTGCAAAATGAGGGGGGATTATTTAGCAGAGCTATTGTAAGAATTAGCACCATTGATGGTTAATACATCATAATTGTAATCAACCAAAGTAGATAACCTTCTTTGTCTTAGAGCTCTACTCAGAAACCCATTCTAATTTTGCAGCAAGCTTGTCAGCAGTAGGGCAGTCTCCAGTGATGTCAGCCATGGATTGGTGCATCGCACATGCAGGCTAAGAAAAGGAACAAGGCAGAAAATCTCCATAGATGTACAGGCACACACTATCGCTAGTGATTTCTTCAGCTGAAATCAAGATAACATGTAAACAACAATCTAGTGCTGCTGCAATGCCCTTGATATATTTTAGAAAAACTACCCAGTCGTCCTCTGAGGAGAAGAGGAGGTATGGCTGGTTGCTGCTGGGTAAGGGCAGGGAGATTTGGCCTCAGTGATTGCAGATTTAGGAAGTCAAGGACACTGAGATTTCTGAGTCTACATATATATCATATCCGGGCCTACTGATTCTAGCAATAATTAATGCAAACTAGAATACTTTGGAAGGTGAAAGTCAACAGAAAGAAGGATGATAAATGGATGTTAAATAATTGTGTTATAAGATAGCAGACTTTCTAGGAAAGCAAGTGAACATCAACATGAGGAAGATCAATATCATTTTCATGAAGTGAGCCTCCTTGCTATCATTCTACTGAGAAGGAAAATTATTTAGGGAAAATTCAATTCCTCATTTGTAAATATCAGAATATGAGAATGCCTAATATCTCCTAAAACATTAAAAATTATGAAACTTAAAAAAGTGAAACTCAAATCTTTCTATAGAAATTCAAACATGATATTTAAAAACAGATTAACAATTATAATAAGGTGAAAAAATCTTAAAATTAAACTTGAAGAGATTAAATCAGCCAGATCTAATAAACTTAATGAATCTTCCAGAGCTCACTGCAAAAATGTTTACACATGGGCTCTTTTGTATAGAGGTCTTATCCAAACTCGGAAAAATAATGAAGCATTCTTTCTCTTTCTCTGTAAATATGTTTTTTAATTTGTCAAAGGATATTATTTCTGTACTCTAAACAGAACCAGACTTAACTTTATGTGCTTTTTGGAAGACCAAGGCATCTTAAGTTAATTTGATCTTGTCACGTCATTTCTATTTACAAATGAACTGGTGTTATTAACTTGTATTACACAATTTCAATACATGGCTACCAGGTAATGAACTGCCATCTCATCAGCAAGCTCACCCATGGTAGTATTTATGCAACTAAGCTGGAATCTGACCTAATATGGCTGTTGGAGCTAATTAAGAACTGAAGTTCAGGTTCTCTCATGTCTGCATAAATCTCCAGACACAGAAATCACTAGTTAGTGTTTAATAAGGAGCGGGGAGTTGCCAAGATGAGTGAACATTTGGCAACCTTCCTAAATTCATTGTTCTATGCCTCTTGAAGTACATGACCACTAGCTGAAGGGAGGGCAGTAAATCACTTTCAAAATCAACTTCTCATTGTTTATTGTTCTTATTTCCCTTTCCTCAATCTTTAGCACCAAATATATTGGTTTGAGGATGGGATATCTTCTAAAACCTAATTTGAAAGACACAAATATGCTCACTGAACTATATCCTGAGATTTATATACAGGGGTAGGGAATAGGATGGAAGTAAGAAAAAGTAAATCCAACCAGTTTTGAAACGTAGTGCAAAACCATCTGTTCAATTTTCTTCTTTTCTACACCCTGTAGGTGTCTCAAAAGATGCTCTCTCAACTCAGACACCATCTGAAAAGAGAATATGCATTTAGTTAAGCCACAACTACCCACTCACACATGCAATTGACTTGAATTAGAACCATTTATTAACATTACTTATCAACATGAAAAGTTTTGGATTTGAAATCCCACTAACAGATGTATAACTCTCAATATTTCTCTGGTATTATAATTTTCCTCAAGAGGAAAATTATTTACAATTTATCCAAAGGCCAAAAAGCCAACAAAATCAGTTCCTAGGTCCTGATGTTAATTCTCCAAAGAAGCCTGTGGAGGTCACCAACTTGAAAGTGAAAGTGAACTTGACCTACCAAAGAATTGGTACTGTTCCTGGATCTCTGGGGAATCAAAACAAACAACTCTAAGCACAGAATGACTGTGTTGAGGGGAAATGATTTAAGGCATCTGGAAGGATAGAGGCAGTAATAAAAAGGAAGTGCATCATATAGAGCACAATTTCTCATATTTCTGGTTGTATATAAAGTATATTTACACCATTCGTGTCTTCATACATGTACTCAGATTAATGATGCCCATCTCATTCCACCATCTTTTTTCCCCCTGCCCCCTCCCTTCCCCTCCACCCCTTTGCTCTATCTAGAGTTCTTCTAATCCTCTCATGCTCCCCCTCCCTACCCCACTATTATGAATCAGCCTCCTTATATCAGAGAAAACATTCATCATTTGGGTTTTGGGGATTGGCTAACTTCATGTAGCATTATCTTCTCCAATGCCATCCATTTACCTGCAAATGCCATGGTTTTATTCCCTTTTATTGCTGAGTAATATTCCATTGTGTATATATACCACATTTTCTTTATCCATTCATCTACTGACGGGCATCTAGGTTGGTTCCACAGTTTAGTTATTGTGAATTGTGCTGCTATAAATATTGGTGTGGCTGTGCCTTTGTAGTATGCTGTTTTTAAGTCCTTTGGGTATAGATCCAGGAGTGGGATAGCTGGGTTAAATGGTGGTTCCATTCCCAGCTTTCCAAGGAATCTCCATACTGTTTTCCATATCGGCTGCACCAATTTGCAGTCCCACCAGCAATGTATGAGTGTACCTTTTCCCCCACATCCTTATACTTATTGTTGTTTGTGTTCCTAATAGCTGCCTTTCTGTCTGGAGTGAGATGAAATATTAGAGTAGTTTTGATTTGCATTTCTCTAATTGCTAGAGATGATGAGCTTTTTTATATGTTTATTGATTGATTGTATATAATCTTCTGAAAAGTGTCAGTTCAGGTCCTTGGCCCATTTATTGATTGGATTACTACTTTTTTTTTTTTTGGTGTTTAGCTTTTTGAATTCTTTATATACCCTAGAGATTAGTGCTCTGTCTGATGTGCGAGTGGTAAAAAATTTGCTCCCAAGATGTAGGCTCTCTATTCACCTCACTGTTTTTGGGGGGTTTTTTGTTTTTTTTTTGTTTGTTTGTTTTGTTTTTTTTTTTTTTTTTTTTTTTTTTTTTGCCAAGAAGAAGCTTTTTAGTTTGAACCCATCCCATTTATTAATTCTTGATTTTAATTATTGTGCTATAGGAATCTTATACAACAAATTAGAATTAAAAATTTTTAAAAAGAGAGATATTAAGAAGAAAAAAAGAGATCTTAGTAAATGTTAGTTATTGGTTTTTTTTTTTTTTTTTTTGGTGTGTGTGTGTGTGTGTGTGTGTGTGTGTGTGTGTGTAGGAGTGAGGATAAGCCAATAAGTAAGAAAATACCAGTTGGTGATAGATGCAGTGGAGATCATTAAAATGGGAAGGTTTCAAAGCAAGTAAAGCAAATGCGTAGTTACTTTAGATTGGGTGGTTTAACCCAAGATAATGCTATTTGAATTGAATTCTGAACAAAAAAGAATCCTGGCAGTGCTTACTCCAAATTCAACAACTTTAGCCCTTGAACTAAATCTGACTCACAACCTGATATTGAAAATAAAGGTTTTTTTGTTATATATATAAAAAAAAGAAGTGCATCAGGTGTGTCCCTCTGCACAGCAGCTGTAGACACTCATCCCAGCCCTGATGTGCATAGGTAATGATTTACTCATTCTAGTGCCTGCCACTTGCTGACCCTGCACTTTAACACCTTTGGGCCTTCCTCCTAAATGGGCAGCATTCCAGCCCTTCCCACCTTTTGCTTTTCTTTCTCTCTCCTCTTTTTCCTTTTTGCCTAGAGTCTCTGTTCAGCAAGAGGTCCTCCTAGCTGGAGATCTTTATACCAAGAAGCAGCCCAGGACAACTGTACAACTGATGTCATCATACACATATCTTCTATTTTAGCAGATTCCCTCTGCCCTTTGAGGCCAAGATGCATTGCTATCATATTTCAGATCAGTCTTCTGCATGCATTAGTTGATTTGACTTTTTTTGTTGTTGTTGTTCTTAACTGGTACTTTATTTTTTATTTTTCATTACAATCCTTATTACACATATAGAGCACTATTTTTCATATCTCTGTACATACAGTATGTTCATGCCAATTTATGCCATTATACATGTACTCTTGTTTTTGCATTACAATTCCAACATGCCTATATACAAACAGAGATATGAAAAATTGTGGAATATATGTTATTTGGCTTTTTAACACATTAACTTTTTTCTGCTTAAGAAGTATTACATGCTTTTGCATACTTTTTTTACTTTTCCACAGTCACTATAAAGTTTGAATTTTAAATCATTCTCTTTTTTAAAAATTTTTTTGTTATTGTATTTCTTATACCTTTATTTTATTTATTTTTACGTGGTGTTGAGGATTGAACCTGGTGCCTCACACATGCTAGGCAAATGCTCTACCACTGACTACACCCCCAGCTCCTTAATCCTGCCATCCCCTTAATCCTGTTTTTTACCCTTTTCTTTCTGACAATGTACACCCATTCTAATGTTTTGTAATCTCCTTTGTTTTTTCATGTTATAGTTTCTTTATGTTATTAATCTTGCGGGGGTGGGTACCAGGGACTGAACTAAGGAGCACTTGACCACTGAGCCACATCCCCAGCCCTATTTTTTTGCATTTTATTTAGAGACAGGGTCTCATTGAGTTGTTTAGTGCCTTACTTTTGCTGAGGCTGGCTTTGAACTCATGATCCTCCTGCCTCAGCTTCCAGAGCCTCTGGATGTGCACCATTGCTCATTAAATATTTTTTTATTGGAGCTTTATAGTTGTACATAGTTGTTGGGTTCATCCTGATAAACTGCATGGAAATCAATTTCAGTTCATGATCCCCCCCTTTTGCCCTCCTGTCATCCTACCTCTCCCATTCTTCCTCAATTTTCTTTGCACTCATCAATTTTTTATTTGATTGGTTATTTATATTATGCTATCCTTCCCTGCCCCTTTCTTTTATTTACTCTAGCTTTCACATATGAAAGAAAACATTTGACCTTTGAGTTTCTGAGTTTGGCTTATTTCACTTAGCATGAGATTTTGCATTTCTATTCACTTATTAGCAAATACCATAATTTCATTCTTTTTTAGGGCGAGTAGAATACCATTATATATTCTATATATACACACATATATACATATATATGTGTATGTTTATGTGTATATATACACATATATACACACATACATATAATGTGTGTGTATATATATACACACACACTACATACATATATATATATATATATATATATATATATATATATATATATATCACAAATTCTTAATCCATTCATCTATTGATGGGCATCTGGGTTGATTCCATAATTTAGCTATTATGAATTGTGCCACTATAAACATGTAGATGCCTGTATTGCTATAGTATGACAATTCTAGATCTTTTAGGAAAATACCAAGAAGTGGGATTGCTGGGTCAAATGGTGATTCCATTCCTACTTTGAGGAATCTCCATATTGCTTTCCAGAGTGGTTGTACTAGTCTACAGTTCCACCAGCAATGTATAAGTATACCTATTTCCTCACAATCTCACCCACATTTGTTGTTCATATTCTTGGTCATTGCTATTCTGACTGGAGTGAGATGAAATCAATGTAGTTTTGATTTACATTTCCCTGATTGCTAGGGATATTGAACATTTTTTAATGTATATGTTGGTCTTTGGTGCTGCTTTTCAGAAATATCTGTTTAGCTCCACATCATGAACAACCACAACAATAGGATCCTAATTAGAATAAGTTATACTCTATGTATGTATGTATAACAGGTCAAAATACACTCTACTGTCATGTGTATCTAAAAAGAAGAAAAAGATGTCTGTTTAGTTCTTTTGCCTATTTATCGATTTGGTTATTGGATTTTCATTATTGTTTTTATTTGCTTTGAGGATTTTTTGGTGTTAAACTTTTTGAGTTCTTTATATATTCTGGATATTAGTCCCCTGTCAGAGGAATAGCTGGCAAAAATTTTCTCCTTTAGGCTCCCTCTTCATGCCCATTATCATTTCCTCTCCTGTGCAGAAGTTTTTTAATTTGATGATGTCTCACTTATTGGTTCTTGGTTTTATGTCTTATACTTTCAGGGTTTTGTTAAGCAAGTTGGTGCCTGCACCAATATGTTGAAATATTAACCCTATGTTTTCTTCTAGCAGTTACAAAGTTTCTGATTTTACTTCTAAGTCCTTGATCCACTTTGATGTGATTATTGTGCAGGGTGAGAAATAGAGATCTAGTTTCATTTTTGTATATATGGATATCCAGTTTCCCCAGCACCATTTGTTTAAAAAAGCTATCTTGTCAGGCTGGGTGGCACACGTCTGTAATCCCAGCGGCTTGGGAGGTTGAGGAAGTAGGATTGCCAGCTCAAAGCCAGTCTTAACAATTTAGCAAGGCCCTAAGTAACTCAGTATGACCCTGTCTCTAAATATTTTAAAAGGGCTGGGGAGGTTGCTTAGTGTTTAAACACCGCTAGGTTCAATCCCCAGTACAAAAGAAAAGGATGGGGCTTATATTTTCTCTAACATATATTTCTGGCATCTTTGTCAAATGACTTTGTCAGATGACTCCATGTGAGTTTGTCTTTGTGTCTTCTATTCTGTTCCATTGGTCTTTGTGTCTATTTTGATGTCAATACCATGCTATTCCCATAGCTCTGTAGTGTGACTCGAGATCAGGTATTGTGATATACCCAGCATCGCTCTTCTTGCTCAAGGCCATTTGTCATCTGATTACAGTAAGGCTAAACATTTTTCTGTTCTCCCCTACTCTAGACTTTTGGGACATTTACTCTTGAAATTTGATTGGTCAATGCCTCTTGTCCATTTCCTTTCTGTTGTATTGTTTTCTTATTGATTTATAAACTTCATATACCAAATGTCAATCATTTGTCACATTGTTGCAGATTTTTTCCAAATTTGTTGTCTGCCTTTTTGTGTTCTATTTATACTTTAAGCTTTCATTTGGTCAAATCTATCTTTTTCTATCTGTGTTCAATAATATATTTCAAACTCCTTTTCTATTTCATCATTATCTAATTATCTACTTATTTTATTCATATTCCTTCACATGGTTTAATTTTTTAAACTAAACTCCTTAATCTATCGGCATTTCTGTTGGTTTATAGCATAAAACAGTCTTTGGGGCAGAAGGAATCTAATTTTATTTTACAAATAACTAACCATTACTAATTGATTAAAAATTCTATACACATGGATTTTAAAACTTAATTGTACACTACAGATTCAAATTTAAACTATAGTCTACTAACTGTATATTTTTGTATATATACCATATTATTTCTATTATCATAGGTTGACAACACATTTAGATATCAGTCTCACTTTTATTTAATCTGTCTAGTAAGTTAGTTGATTATCAGATAAATTTTATCAGCTTTTGAGTTATAATTTTATTAAACCTAGACACTGAGGATTTGAATAGAATATTTTTCTTCTTTATCTTTTCTAACATCTAACAGCTCAATACTAATTTTTTAAAAAAGAAATTACTCTTTGTTCTTTTCAATTTTTCCCAGTTGATTGTTTAATGCAACAAGCAAACAAACTAATCTTCACATCTGCCTTTACCTGGGTTTCTTATTTGCATTGGCTATTCAGAACAATGTGAAATTATAGTGAAAATAACAAGAATTCTTAATTTCTTTGTACTTTCAACAGTAATACCTCTAGCATTCCCTAAAACAATATTGGCCCGAAGGACTAGACTATTTGATTTACTGAGTTCTTATATTCCAGGTGTGGAACTTGACTTTTATCCTCTTTCAGCACCTATAGATATTTCTTCTTCTTTGACTTTGTAATATGTTGAATTTCATCAATATATTTCTTAATATTAAGCCTGGAAAGAACATTATTGACCATATTATGGTTTCAATAGACCACTGGAAAGTACGTTAATTAAGCTTGTAGTAGCTACATTCATGAATAAGTGTGGTCATTGGCAGATGTTGGTTCTGAGGCCACACAGGCCTGTAAAATGACTGAGAAGTCTTCTGTCTTCTTTCAAAATAATACTTTATGTAGCATGAGGATGATCTGGTTCTTGGAAGTTTGAAAGAACAAGCAGTGCCTTCTTTGGAAATAATCTTTGACATATTCTTCAAATTATTTCATAAAATTATTTCATAAATTATTTCATATTTTTCAAATTATTTCAAAAGCTTTCAGCTTTTCAGTTTCTTCCTAGAGCAAGTTTTGGAATTTCTCTTTGTCAAGGAAACTCTTTAATTTGAACTGTCCAAGTTATAAACATGGATTTATACATATTTTCCTCATATTTTTAAATTTGACATACTTAAGATAACAGATTGTCTCATTCTTAAATCTGCACAATATCAAAAATATTGTATTGGTGTCTTTTTAATCATTTTAAAGTTTTTGATTTATTTATCAATTTTGCTTTTCAATTAATTTATTTCTATTTCTTTGGACATCCTAGCACTGTAACAGAAGGAATGCTTTATTCTTTTGCATTTTAAACCCCAAAATAAATGCCATAATACATTACTTTCTCCTTTTTTTAAAAAAAAAAATCTTCAATGCCATATGTTCCTGGTCATGGTTTATAATTATGTATTTATTGGTGTGACCAATTAATGTGTCTCCACCATTAGACTACATATTCCAAGACAGAAATCATGTGTATGCTTACTGCTGGACAGACAAGGTCTGCAACAACTTTTTGTTGAAAGAGTAACAGAAAATATAAACAGAATGAAGGACACAGTCTAGCCCTTCACCCTTGTCTTGGGGCCACTGTTTGCAAGGTCCCATTGAGACCCAGGTCACTTACCAGCCCCAAGAGCAGCTTCTGGTGGTTGTCGTCCTCCTGCAAGAGGAGTGTTAATCTTGGCTCTGAAATTAAACAGAGCAGCAGTCAAGCAGGGTAATTTTCCGAACATGGAACAGAAGGAAGAAGAGTCAGCCCAGGTTTCCCTTCTCTGAGTTACTGGGAAACATAACACTTCCACAGTAAAGTGGACATTTTTTAATAAATAAGTGTGACCCTGTCCTACCAGCTGAACCTATCACTCAGGTGACACCCAGAGAGCTCTGTCAAACAGAGAGAACGACTGAGCAGAAAGCAAGCAAAGGAACGCATTGCCCAGCACCAGTAGATTCTGGCTTTGATTTATCTTTATCACTAAAACTCACCACTAAGAACCTCTACTTACTAGAGACAGGGACGAGGACCCTCTTAACCCCATGGTAGCCAGAAGCTGAGGGACAGTGGGGCTTGCTAGAAGGACTACATGACTGTTTTCTAGTCTCTGACCCCTATACACCTTGACTTGGAGTTACTGAGCTGGGGGAACCAGTTACTATGGCCAACAATACTAATTGATACAAGTTCTCACTCTGAAAAGTTACCAAGATGGAAAAGTGATATGAATGTTACATTAAAATGACACTTTCTCCACCATAATTGATACTGCACTAGCAAGACCAGAGAGGCAGACAAACAGTCTTGCTGGAAGATCTGCCCTAATGCTCCCTAACAAGCCTCCTGGCTTGGTTCTTCCACTCCCAGAACACCTGAGGCCCAGTGCCAGGCAAGAGGGCAGAACTATCCTGCTCAGCCTGCTGACGATTCCTCCTTGACCCCTCAGCAAAGAGCCTACCTCTGTCCCACATAACCTTCATGATTAAGATGAAGCAACCCAAAACGTGAGCTCGACAGCCCTGAATTTCAGTTTTCCATGCAGACAGTGGCAGCATTCTTAGTGGGAAACTAGCACAATCAAGCTCAGGGAAAAACGGGAAGTTTACCAATGGGCATTGAGAGGCTAACTGGAAACAGGATGCCTGAGCAGAGAGCAGGAGGAGCTCCAGAAAAGCAGGGCAGGGGAATGGACACAATCAAAACCCTGCTGGACAGCAGTTTCCATATTGCAATACCCCCAGCAATGCAAGGATGGCGAGCCCGGATCACATGCTCGCCCCTGTCTGGCAAGGCAGAGCCCCTGGTTTCAAGCACGGATGGCCTGGTAATAGGCAGAGGCTGGTTCCCTTGGGACAAATTCACCACCATAGTTCAGCGGGCTGTGTGCACAGCTGTGGGGTGTGCAGTCACATAAATAATTTCTGTTACAGTCCCCCCAACATATACCTAAAACATTCAAGTCCATAAAACAGGAGTAGGATGTAAAAACAACAGCTTCTTTAATGAATGCTGACCTTCATGAGGCGTGAAAGTATTCCCCTGACACCTACAAAAAAAGGATCGTACCTGGGTATACTCGCATTCCCCTCCCTTAAATTCCCTTGTTTGTCAAGAGAAAACCCAGGTATCACCTCTGGGAAGCCTCTTCCAGCCATTCCCACTCCCGTCTTCACCTAGACTAACCCCTTGCATGTAGGGGCTTCAGAATACTGGTTGCTTGGTTTAGAAGCGATTTGTTAGCATTTCCTCCTCACTAATGAGAAAGCAGCCACTAAAGGCACTTCACAGGCACCAAGGCCCATACTAGGTGCTGGGTGTCACCCTCATTTCTCCCTGACCTGAGGAGGACAATGCAGGAAATGCACCCCCAGCACCTCACCTCAGTGTGTTGCTCAAGTTTTAACCCAAATGAAAGGTGCATACAAGTCAAAGACCCTGTGTGATCAGACAGCTGGAGAGAAAATCAGCAGGAGCCAAGAAAATTACCAGCGTGCATCCTGGGGTACAGCCAGAGGGCATGTTAATTTGCTCAGCTATGAGGAGAAACAATGAAAACCAGAGGGTCAACTCCCAGGACTCCTCCAGCAAAAGCATATTCAGCAGCTGGATGTCCTGGTGCCAAGACAGACATGGAAACAGCTATGTGGTCACTTTAATGAGGCAACATTAAAGGGCGCAGCCTTCATGACACTACTGGAAGTGATCTTCCTGCCAATCCACAGCGGTGGGACAAGAACAGTGTTACATACAAAACACAGAAACCCAGACGACTGTATTACAAATCTTTTCTTACCCGAATTCCTTGCTTCTATGTTAGAAATCACCCTACAAAGAAATTAGCTGTGTTATTCACATAGGAAGCATTATTTAAAAAAAAAAAAAAAAAACTTAAAGCCACAACACCATACAAAGCTATCCTCCTTTACAAAACCATAAAACCACTGCAGAAACTGTTCTCAGGCCACTAGAAACCTCAAAAACTTTTCAGTGTAGCAAAAAACCACATTTAGGCAATTATAAAGTCTGTAAACCTTTTAGTGCCAACAACGGCAATAATTTAGAACAATTGCAGCTCTCAGTTATTAGAAATAATGGAGGTAGAAAATAGAACAGAGGTTGGAACAGGGCCTATACTTTTAGCTCTCCGATGACTCATCTACCCAGAAAATATGGCTTCAAAATAAGAGCAAGCTCACCAGCCCACTAACAGTTTAAAACAAAACAAAACCTCCTGGCTGCTCTTGTCCTCATAAGCGCTCACTTAGTAATAGCTGTTTACCACTTAGCCACTATAGGTTTAACCCACAAGCTTTTCCCACTGAACTCCAGCACCAACTCCAGAAGAGAGCCTAGGCAGGTGCGCTCATGAAGCCAACAGCTTTACTGAACATATACAACAAAAGCAAGCTGCTTCTGTGAAAGGCGGCCAGCAAGGTAAGATGCCATCTTTAGTTCTACTTACCTTTTTGCACTATCAAGAATGTTCCTCATGTATGCTGTGGACCTTCTTTTTCCTGTTTTCTAGGAGTAAAAACATGTCAGAAGTATAGAAGGTAAAGCTTGTGTGGGTGGCTTTATTGTTTTTTATTTTTTTAAATAACTTTATTTATTTTTATGTGGTACTGAGGATCAAACCCAGTGCCTCACACATTCTAGGCAAGTGCTCTACCACTGAGCCACATCCCCAGCCCGACTTTACTTATTTTTTTCATCAAGGACATACTGCACTCTGGTTAAAAGATTCAGAAAGAAGAAATATACTTTCCAGGTAATCAGAACACAAGACTCCCCCGCCCCCCGCGCCACCCCAATGCTGGGGATGGAACCTAGGGCGTTCCACATGCTAGGCAAGCATTCTACAACTGAGTTATACCCTATTCCAGTATAGATTTTTTTAAAAAATTCTTTTAACATTTTACTTAGAAACAAGAGACTCACGGGAAGTTGCAAGCCAGCTATGTATAACAACACCAGACTATATACCACAATACTCAGAGAGATTCTGGGTATCCTTCAGTTAGTCTCCCTCAATATTTACATTTTATATAATTATACTACAATCTCAAAATCAGGAATCAACACTGGCTCAATGTGTGTGCATAGTTCTATGTCATTTTATCACAAATCATTTCATGTCCCAAAATGTAATTGATACACAGAACTATTCCATCACCCCTAAAGATCTCCCTTGTGCACACCCACTCTTCTCCTTCTCAACTCTAGCAACCACTAATTTGGAAACATCTAGATTTTTTTAGGGGGGGGGGGCGGGGGGGGATTGAACTCAAGGGAACTTGACCACTGAGCCACATCCCCAGCCCTATTTTGTATTTTATTTAGAGACAGGGTCTCACTGAGTTACTTAGCACCTTGCTTCTGCTAAGGAAGGCTTTAAACTCGTGATCCTCCTGCCTCAGCCTCCTGGGCTACTCAACATCTAGATTTTTATAAATCAACACTTAACTTTATAAGTACTTCAAGAACATATCTGAGACATGGTTATCGGTCACAGTTCTCTGAATACACTGTACATCCCGTAACCCATCTGTACTGTGGTTATCTTAAAGAACAGAGATCACAGAAGTGCCTCGGCTTGCTTATCAGGAGATCAGTAATGACATTAAACAGCTTGGCAACTGTGAAGAGAACCATCAACGTCAAGTGACCTTGTGATCTAATCCACGTGTGTTGGCTGCTTGCTTTGTTCTCCTTGACGCACACATACCTCTTCAGAGATCAGGTTGTGCCACTCTCTCTTGACCACGCTGTTGTTATAACGTAAGTATGGCTTGGCATACTTAACATAGTCTAGGTTGGAGTTCAGTTTTTCCCAATAGCCCTTAAAGCTGTGGACCTGTGGGAAACAAAACCATCAGCCAGTTTGAGAAACAGGCCTTGCAGCTCAAAACACCCACCAAGGATTACACAAGCCTCACTTCCCCAGCTCTTGGTGACAGTATTTCTTAGTGAATGCTTCACAGGAAGGACAGCAGTCTGGTCCCTACAGGAATCCTAAAGCAGATCTAAAGAGCTGGCCTTTAGACTCTATCTTACCTATCCCCTTTCCAACACAGAGAACGTCTGCTGACTTCCCAAAACAGATTTCTCTGGGTTGATTTAGTGGGGAAGCCTGTACTCAACACAGCAAGCCATCTCCTCCCTAGAGACCCATTTTATGACTTGGGTGGTGTCAAAAGTGCTATGTTCAGAGAATGTACAGAAAATTTGGAGCAAGCAGAGTAAGCTTACTTTCCCAAGTTTATTTAATTACCAAATGCTGCCCATCACAACTATTAAGGAAAAGTACAAATGGCAACATGAAAGGACTGTTTCCCACTTATGATTTGGATTGCCAACTGATCCAAATACAAAAAGAATTTTTTTAAAAGGATAAAATGAACAATTTTCACATTCAGTTGTCAAATACTCCCAAACAGAATTAGCTGAATTTCTAAGGTCTTTGAGTTAGTATTAATCATACTATCCTGAACAAAGAATGTATATTTATTTTTAATAATAAAAACGCAATGCTAACACCTTTACTGTTGGAGGATACTGACACAAATTGGTTTAACCCAAGGAAGATGGATTTATGACACATTCCTTCTTGCCAACAATGTACATTTATAAAAGATTTGATGCAGCCAAGGATGACATGTATGACCATTCAATGCTCTGTTGCCTACTGTGGCAATAGACTTGGCTGAATTGCGAGAAAATAAGGGAATTTAAATAAACTACACCTCAATCAAGAAAGGTACTCTAATGTTAAATAACAGCATGTCATCTGAATTTTTATTGAAAGGACGGTCATAGTTGGTTTGAAATGGATTTTGAAGTACCTGTAAGATGATTTACATAACATTTTAAATCTTGTTTTAGAAGCCTGAAATGCCCATTTAGTCAATGTCTCTTCTCTCAGAGACAGAAAAAAATAATAATCTTTAATCAGTGTAGCAAAAGCCAAATTAGACAATAACAAAATCTCAAAACCAAAACTAGGGAAATATTTATTCCTGGGGGAATAGGATCACAAAGTCAAGGCTGACTCCTCACTTGACCCACCTTGCTCGCCTTTTATTTATTTATAACAAATGTGCCTTTATCCACCCTTTGTTTCTTCTCAGTATTCAAAAAATATGTAGGACAAATTCTACGGGCCTTTGGCAGGATGAAATCCCCAACTGGAGGTCACTGCAGCTTTGTTGCTTCCTACATCTAGACTTCAGGCACACTGGTGCCAAAAGCAGAAACCTTGATGGTGTTGTGGTGACACCTAGTGGTCATTTGGGCTACTAAGACTGCCTGCTTTGCCACCAGGCCCATAATGGCATTCACTCAGACCTTGCCCAGAAGGGAGGCAAGACACTTGGTGCCTTCTACCTGTTTTCTGGCCTCATCCCCTCAGGCCAAATGCTGTCCTGCTGTCAGAAGACCCTACTCACACTCCCCCTTACCTTCCTTCTCACACCATTAAAAAAATTCCTTTCCTCAGAATCTGTGTCACCCGAGAATAAACTAATAAAACAGAATTCTGGACAAGTCCATGGATAGGCTGCAAAGCAGCTGAGCACCCACTGATTGTGTGTAAAAATGGAGTCCGAGTGCTTGAATGAACACTCTTCTGGGGAGAGAGTCTATACCTTGTACCATATCTCAAAGAAATCCATGGCCTAAAATGTCCAAAACCTCGGAGTTAAAAGGAAAGGGATCTGAATTTAAAACGAAAATTAAAACTTACATGTAAGTAAGAAATACTGATAGCCAAAAGGCCCAGAAATATTTTCATGTGGAACTTATGATCTTTCAGAGATGTCACTGCTCTATTATAATAACTACAATGTCTTACAGAAATTAAGAGAATACAAAGAAAAAAAGAATCAACACATATGCCACTGTTTGATATCTACTAAGTAAATGATGCAATTTCTTTTAAGTTATAAAAATGTGGAGATCACTGAATTGAAAGACAGTACCTAGTCCTGTAACAATGGCAATAGTTCAAGAAGCACATCACCAACTGCATGAAAAGAGCGCTTACTGTTTTAAAACACACAGAAATGCTTTATATGGAAAATACCTATGAATTTAGCTCCTCCGGGAAGACTGGTACTAGAAGCAATGAGATTCTCAAGAAATGACCCAGGAGCACTTTCCTACACAAAAGGGAACCTTAACTTTTGATTTGGAAAACAGGGAAATTATTCCAAGTCTCTTCTTCAGAAATAATCTCATTTGTTCTCATAAGATGACTTGAAACGATTACCAAATGCAGCCCATCACAACTATTAATTAATCAAAAGCACTCATATGTTATATTAACAGACTGTTTCCCATTTGTAATTTGAATTGCCAACAGATCCAAAAAATTAAAATAAAAATAAAACAAAACAAAAAATCCCCGTGGTACTGGCTCATCTGCAAACTGCTGTCAGGAATAAACATCTGCCTTTCATTTTTACAAGATCCCCTGGCTTTGATCCTACTTCTGCTGATTCTTAGCACAAGTCTTAGGGGAGGTGGCCAACTCAGAGAGAACCCTTCCCTCTATGCCAGGACTCAACTAGCAGAGCTAAAGTGCCAGACCAATTTGGCTCTTCAGTGGATCTCATCTCGGAATCAGCTTTTAGTTACAGCCAGAGAAACAACCCACACCTCTAGCATAGACAGAATAAAAGGCAGAGAAATGTCTATAGGGACATAAATTAGTAAGAGACCATATTAAACTAAGGTACTTTAAACAGGCACAAATAACTAGAACTCCTGAGGCTGCCCACAGAGAGAACTGCAAGTTCAAGGTCTCCTTCTCCTTTGGGATTTCCTCCTTCTCCAGTATCTAACAAAAAAATTCCACTTCCTTGCCCAGCTGGGTGGTTTAGCCATTTTTTTTTAATGGGCTGGATTTTTCTTTAATGCCATCACTAAATATGTCTCTAAACTATTCCATCTCACATTTGGCTCTCTCAGAGCATATCCCCCGAGAAAGCCTTCCTCTTGACCTTAAAAATTAAGGCTGACACAAGAGGAACAAAAACAAGATTCCTTGATCCACAGTCTGTTCCTGAATTTTATCAGCAAAGAATTAGTCTGACTATATCCCCATCTCCCAGAAATGATAGGAATGAGGTCACCAACCAGAGGCACTGTTTCCAAAATGTAATGGTTTTTGTATCATCATAATAATGGTTTACAATATTAACTGAATTCACTACAACTCATTGTCCCAGAAAAAAATGTGTGGACTGCACTGTGGGGCCGGGGGGGAAATCAGTGTTTCCCATGTGACCACCTGACACTTCTGACAATACTACCTTTTGCAATGATTCTAATTTTTAAAAATTGTGAAAGATTGCATTGTGATTATGCTGCTACTTGGGATCACTTAACAAATCTTTAAGGGGTGCTATCTGTCTGAATTTCAGAGGGTCAAGGAAAATAAAGTGTGCTTCACTAAGCAATTAATTATCCTCTTGTTCTGTTTAGTTAAAACAGCTTTTAAACTGTTTCAATTTTCACTTTTTAAGTGAAGAAACACACAAACAACCTTCTGGATGGAGAACATCCCAGGTATCAACCAGTCTTCCCAGTTGCTCAGGAACTATAGACCCCTGATTGACACTTGCAGTAACCCCCCTCACCTCTGAGTGGCCATAGGTCAGAAGGCCCTTTAAATCTCTCTGGTCTTCCCAATGTCTGGGTCAGGTAGCCGGTAATCTCTACAAGTGATCAAATACATTAAAAGTGTCCAATTTTTTAAAAAAATATTTTGGTAAAAATACCCCATATCTCCATTTGTAGCACATTCTTTTTATATTTGAGTAAGCTATTGTTCTCTTTTTTAAATCATTACATGCTTCCTGTGGTTTACTAGTTTCAATGGTTTCTCTTTTCACCATAAAATCAAGGGCAGTTTTTAGCTTCTTATGAATGTCGCTAGTTCCCTAGAGCAGCCCACAGCTTACAAAAGGATGAAATCATTCTTAGGAAAGTCTCTCTTGGTTACATTTATTTACAGCATGGACCTTGCTTAATATTTTACAAACCATTTATAAAATGAGACAATCTTGTCTTTTGGATGACAATCTTCTAGTTTAACTGGTTTATCTTCTACAATGTGGAAATACATAAACTGGTGACTTATAAACTACAGACATTCACTTCTCACAGTTCTTGAGACTAGGGGGTCCAAATATCAAGGCGTTGGCAGATCTGGTGTCTGATGAGTGGTCCTATCCTAGTCAGCTGTGTTTCCACTGCAAAAATCATATGGCAGAAGGAACAAGCTAGCTCCTCAGTGTCTCTTTTAACAGGGTACTAACCTCAATCCTGAGGACACTTCCCTCAGACTTAATCACCTCCTAAAGGTTCCACCTCCTAAAACCAGGACCTTTGTGGATGAGGACTTTAACATAGGAATTCAGAGGGTCACAAACATTTAGACCATACCAACATATTAAAATATTTGTAAAGTACTCTACTTCTCACTAAAATTACTTGCAAAAGGAGCAGGAGGAAAATACACATCTAGTTTCCCTTAGCCCTTTCCTCCTTTGACCCTTTACACCAAGGAAAGTAGAAGTGCAGTCAGTTGAACAAAATAGGGCCTTTGGGCTTCACTGGGATTCTGGTGTAAGAACCTATCCCAAAGGTAACTTGTGATTCAGGCCATGGCATTCAGAGCCAACTCCTACCAGGTAGTCAGGGCAAGAATGGACACAGAACTGGGGCTGGAGAGGCAGGGGCAGAGGACAGCAGGTGCCACCGCCACAGTCCATCACAGTGTAATTAAGCTGAGACGGGGTAGGTAAAAGTAGGTCAAAGATAAAAGCAGCAGCTACAGTGAGTGGCATTATGCAAATACAGAGGGAGAAGAAATGGGAGCCCTCAGGGCCAGGCCTTCCATGAACCTGAAGGTACCGATTAGCCTTGCACACTAATAACTGGGGTGGGAGTGGAGGCAGCTAGTCACACCAAAGCCACTTCATCATCTCCTGCACCCAGTGAAGTCCCAACAGTGTACCTCTGATGGATTATGTCTGGTAAGAAGGGTGGTAACAAACCTATAGTTCTTCAAACTTGTCCCAGGAAACTACTAGCTTATGAATAAACCAAAGAGCTCCCAAGCATCTGTGGGAATGTCCAGTGAGAAACCACTCTCTGCAGACTCAAATGCTAAAGATGATGGGCGAAAGAAGAAAAAAGGGAAGAGAGAGGAATATCAATGAAGTAAAAAACAGAACACAAAAATCACTTTATACACACACACAGAAATCTGCTAGAGTGTGTAAAAATAAGTTACTCTGTTTCTAAGCAAAGTCAAATATTATTCTTAGAACAAGCCAATGAAGGGATGGGGATGTGGCTCATTGGTAGAGTGCTTGCCTAGCACACACAGGGCCCTGAGTTCAATCCCCAACTCTGCTGGAGGGGTATGGGGTGTAGAATGAGCCAATGAGTAAAAAATCTTAAAAGGACCTTCCCATTACTCTTTTCTACTTAGTTTAAATGAAAATGTGCAATGTTGATAAGGGTTACTATCCAACTGATAAATTCACAAATCCTTTTTGATGGTGTAAATTATTACAATTTTTGAATATTAATTTGCCAATAAGAATCAAAAACTATAAAAATTATCATAGTCTTTTATCCAATGAGAGTCCTGGCATTTAATTTTAGGGGAATAAATTAAAAATGAATTAAGACATATTAGAAATCATAAGTTTATGTAGTAATGTGAAAAATGTTTATGATATGTGATAATCTGCTGTGTTTATCAAATGTCTCTGGGTTACCATTACTACCAGGTAAAATAGGCATGCCTAAGGCAAAGGCCAAGAGGAAATGAGGGGCTGGCAACAGTTGATATGCTAGAAATTGTAGAATTGTGGGTGATATCTTTTTTCCTCTAAAAATTTTCTTCATTAATTTGTATGTTAAACACCGTATGGGTTTGGTAAGACAACTGGTAAAGATAGAAACAAAGAAATAAAAGGATGGCGTCTCTTAACACACCTTTCAAAACTATTCATGAAATCTTTCTTTCCCTTCATCTTCCTACGTTAGTAGGACTTCACAGTCATCCTAAGCTTCCACCTAGAGACAGCTGGTCAGTCTCTCTTTCAGAGACTCTTTTTAGAACCAAAACCTAGAACCACTGAACCAGCTCCAGTCTGCTCTCTCTTGCCATTGGTGCATCACTAGACCCTCAGACGACCCCGGCCTCCCACAGCTGCAGGGACCTGGCCTGCCCCTCATGGATCCAAAAGAGTCAAATGTAAATAAAAGGCAGCAGCCCACTGAGCTGCCTGCTGCCAAAAAGCTGAGATTTCCCAGTCCGCACCAAGCTATAATTACCAGGAGGCAATGCCAGGAACAACAGACGAACGAACTTTAAGGAAACTATTAAAAGACTCCCCAGTTTTAAACTACATACATATTTTTTTCTACTCACACCAGTCGCTCCTCCCATTTTACTCTGAAATCACCACAAAGACACTAAAAATCACAGTTCAGTGCACAGGAAGGAGGTATGCAGAGCTTGACTGAGCCCTGCAGATCAATGCAAAGGCCACAGATAATCCCAGCCCAGGTCATTTAATGATTCTAAGATGGAGAACCGTGTGAGTGCATTTTGGAGTGACCATGAAAGAAATAAAAAACAGTTCCCTGGTTCTCTGAAGATAATTTACAGAAACTCCAGTTAGAAAGTTTGAGGCACTATGGCAAGTATTAGTTGTATATGGTTTAAGCTGAACCCTGTAATTCTCGCCTATCTTCAGAAAACTGCTCTCTCAAACAGCATTCCTAAGAGGTGTGTAACATCATACTCAATGACTACTCAACCTCTATGGAAGGATTCTCCAGGGAACCAAACCTGCCCCTTTCCCCCTACCCCACCCCACCCTCCCCTGCTATGATGCAGTCCCTTTTAGAACCACCATTACTGGGGGCAGCAAAGGTTCAGTCATGCACATCTGTGCTTTCATCCCTCAGCGGAAGTACCTTACCTTCATGAGAGGCAATTCAGTCTCTTCCGTCACAAGGGTTATTCCAGGAATTTCCTATGGAGGAAAGACACACACACACACAAAAAAAAAAAAAAAAAAAAAAAAAAAATCCTGCTTAACAGCTCAACATATCAACTGTTACAAACTCAAGTCATCAGGAAGTGTTTTCTGCACAGACAGCAGCTGAGGAAAACTTCCAGTTTGTGAACCTCTACTTTAATAAAGTCTGGGGTATAGAAATAGCAAACGTGGCCTATTGCTTGCCTTGAAAAGAGGGGGAAAAAAATTTTTTTTTTTTTTTGAGACAGTAGCTCACTGCATGCCCAAGCTGGTTTTCAAGTCACCTTATGAGTAGCTGAGCCACAGGGGCATGCTGCTGTACCTGGCTGAAATATTGATCAATCACTAATTGAGAGGGTCTCTAAAGAAACAAATCACTATGAAAAAATAGAGCAAATATATTTTTTACATATTTCTATTTAAGAACAAATCAGGCGAATTATATTTGCACCATCAAATGTAATAAAAGGGAAATATTCCATAATTTGCACTTTCTTCCCTTTTCTTCTCTTTCATTTATGTGTATTATAGTTGGCCCCTGCCTCACAGAAGGAACCAAAATTAATAGGATTCTAACATTCAAAAGGAAAATGTTTGTGTACCTCATTATCCACCATGATTCCAGAGATAAGAACTCCCCATAAAAAAATTTCTATAGTACCATGGTCAGGCTAAAAGGTAAGCAATTCATACCAGAAAGTTCAAATGACAACATTCTGCTAATCAGTGAGCATTAAAACAGACACTGAAAGAATGAATATCAAAAATTGCCCTTTATTCATTGTTATTTTGAAAAACTGTCTCTGTGGTAGCTGTGTAATTAGCCTCTCATCTTGTCATTTCAGATTCCTGTAAGAGACAGTTTAGGAGGTGCTATGTAAAAATAGGAATTGGTCTTTGGTTAGGGCTTAAGTGACCTGGATTTGACTAACATACAGCATCCTATGAAACAAGGCAGTACAGCAATAGAGAAAATTTTCAGAACATTTCAACAACTGAGGTCTCCATACAGCAGCATGAAGCCTGTGGTACGATGTATTGTGAGCTTCACTCATCACTACTCAACCACTGAGGATACCTCAAAACAACATTAAAATTGCCATTCTAGGCTATGAGTAGCACTTAAAATAGGTACAACAATAGCATTTTAAAATAGATCTAATTATTTGCAAAGCACAATTCAAGATTATCTATGTGTAGGAGTACCATATTTTCTAGTATCTTAAAACATATATATATATATATATATATATATATATATATATATGTCAGTTTTCTCAATTCAGAAGCTTCAAATTAATATTTTTCTACTGTGGCAAGTTTTTTTATTAAGGTTGTAGCATTAAGAACATCTGCAAAGATGACCTGAAGTGGGACTATTAACGATTAGGAAGGGGCCAGGGGAGGAAACAGAATAAAAGGGAAGGTGAATCTGACCAATGATGATCAATACATGGATGGGAGAATCACAGGAAAACCTGCTAAATTGTACAATTAATACATGTTAATTTGAAAAAAAGAACATTTGCTAGTCAGAGAAAGGGACAGTAAATTATTTACATCATTGCTAAAGATAAGCATGAATTCATAGAACTTCATGATGAGAAGAGACCTTTAAGATAATCTACTCCAACCACAAGAAGTTTTAAAGCAACATGGTAAACCCCAAAATAAGCCTGGTACATGTAGGTGATAACTGGTGGTTTCTTTTCATTATTGTTCGATGTGGGACTTCCTGATGTCACTCTGTTTATGTTCACAATGGCCTCTGTGTCCCATAGAGTGTTAAGAAATGCAGAAGTAAAGTGTGTCCCTTCAGGATGACATCCCCACACAACGTTCAATTAAAATGTGCTCTGTCTTTCAGTACAATGCTGGGAACAGTGGTCCCAGCCCTGCCTTCTGAACACTTTGAACACAGGACATAAAAGCAGTGGGTGATAAGGGAGGGGAGCTGCTGTATGCATTTCCTGACCTCAGAGTGTTGTAACCTGCAGACTTCCTGCCACCAAACCACAGAGTCTGCATGTATATTCACAAGTCTTCTTCAAGAAAAACATGGGTGCCTGGAGGAGGGGCAAGCGCAGGTTTTCCCCCTCATAATTCTATAGTGAAGCATGAAAATCTAATAACTGCAAAGGTCAAAAAAGAAGAGGCCTTCAGCAAAACACTATCATTGTGCTTATCAGAAGTTTAGAAATTAATCAAACACATGATATATCTTTGTTAAGGACTATATTAAGATGTAGTCTAAACACAAAATGAAAGTGTCACAATTTACTCTAGGACTTATTTTCCTATGTCTGTATTACCTAAATCAAATTTATTTTTCTAATTACCTTTTTGAAACAACTTCTGCCTCAAGACTAAGCATGTAGTTCCAACATCTAAATATGAAAGGCAAAGAGGCAGAACCTTTTTCAGGCAGAGGCTATGCATTTTCATCTGCTGATCTAATAAGGCTCAGTTTACTGTACCACATTGGAGAGAAAATGAATCGTGTTTCAGGGGAACACTTCCTAATTTAAAAGCAAAGAGCCAAGATCAAAGGAAGAAAATGTTGAATAGAGCGTGTTTACTTACAATTTCAAGACTTTTACTGATCTAGAAGCTTGAGTAATTATTGAGACTGGTCTAAGAGGTCATGAAGATCCTAATCTACCAAGTCTAACTGCAGTGGTCTGGCCATTTCTCATTTATAAAAAACCTAATACATTAATCTACTCAAGACAATAAAAAACTAAAAATACCATTTTATAAAAAATACTACATTTGAGGTTTAGTCCTGCCTGGCAGTATAAAAAGTAACAAATATCCTGTACTTTCTCCTTTACTTCTACTGCTTTATATAAATACTTTTGGCCAAGGACAGGGATTCACTCTACATTGAGCATCCTTTACCCAAAATGCTTGGGATGAGAAATAGTTTGGATTTTGGATTTTTTCATATTTTGGAATATTTGCACATACATAATGAGATGTCTTAGATATGGGACTTAAATCTAAACATGAGATTCATTTATATTTCCTATAAACTCCTTAGGTACATAGCCTGAGGGCAGTTGTATGCAATATTTTACCTATGTTTTGACTGTAACTCATCACTTGAGGTCAGCTGTGGCATCTGTTGACACTCATGGTGTCAAAGTTTTAGATTTTGGGGTGGGTGTGGTGGTGTACACCTGTAATCCCAGAGGCTCAGGAGGCTGAGGCAGGAGGATCACAAGTTCAAAGCCAGCCTCAGCAATTTAGTGAGGCCCTAAACAACTCTGTGAGACCCAGTCTCTAAATAAAATACAAAAAGGAGAAAGGGGGTGCTGGGGATGTGGCTCAGTGGTTAAGCACCCCTGGGTTTAATTCTCAATACAAAAAAAAAGGGTTTATCAATTTTGGAGCATTTCAAATTTCAGATTTTCAGATTAGGAAGCCTAAACTTCTCTGCCATAAAATTCCAACTCAATTCCTCATCAGTCAAAACAGAAATGAAATAACCTTGGCTGCTATTACAGGATGTCCTACAACTGACCCACACTGTATATCAAGTTTAATTGCATACAAAGTATTAACTTACTGTATTCCAGGTGAGCACTGAAGAATATGGCAAAATTGTGTCCACATTACTTGTCTTTGCATATATGCTCCAATAAGAAGAAGCTGAATAGATTTTTCAAAGAGAAAAGAGACATGATTTAATAAGAATAAGGAAATCTACATTATAATTCAACCAAATCAAGCAAACCAACCAAAGTTTCCACTGCTTTATTTATCATCCTTAAAAGGTTAACCATTGTGATTTTATCTGTAGACTAAAATGTTTAAGTTCTGCTTTTAACAATGAGAATAATTTCAATTTTTTTTTTAATTTGCTACTACATCTACTTAAATGACACTACACCACTTTATACAGAGCCAGACAACATAAAACTGGGCTAAGAAAGATTTTATTTTTAAAAAATCACTAATAAGGTTACAAAATCAAAATCCTATCTTATATCTTATCTGTGTCTGAAAAGCCACAGCTTCTCACAAACCACAAGAGAATGAAATTTAATTAGCTGCTGACTGCAATAGTTTTTTTTAAATGTTCCTAGGCAGCATTTTGACAGATTGAGGCATTCATTATCAATTTATTGCTTTCCCTCAAGTATTTGATTTAATGTGCAACATCAGCATCTCTTACCAATTATAAATTCCTGAATGAGGTCAAATGAATGGCAGGCAGAGACAGTCTCAGAAATCCATTGAATAATCTTTAAGAAGAGAACAGAACTCTGTTGATATTTAAATATGCACTCCATCCCCACAACCAAAGTACAAATGTACATATATACACATATCTGTGTTTATATACTATATAAATGAATCTTTTTAATTCTATGTTTTGGAATTACCTAGGAATACATTCACTTCTACACTATTTTTTTTTAAGATATGTAATAATATTAATTCTGGCTGGGTAAAACAGTATTATAAATGAGACCTCTTTTATACATTTTTAAAATAAATGCCCTTGACTGGGATCCAAATAAACCTTCTTCAGTGCTAATGAAGGTTTGCTGGTTTTGCTAGAATGGATGACGTCATGCAAGGCACCAGTAGGGAAAGCTCTGAGATACAGAAACAAAGGAAGCAAAACCACCACCAGGCTTGGAGGCAGCACCTGTCAATCTCCACAGCTACCCTCACCTGCTGGAAGAGTGTCTCCTGAGGGTTGCCTGACCCTAGTGCACACTCACATTTCTGCTCCTACCAACATGTTGTTTTATTCCAAACTTATTTATGCCAGTTTTACTTATTTTCACAACTAGGTAATTTAATAAAATTTACTACAGACAAATGAAATATAGTGCAAAGAGTATTGTTGGGTTGATAAAAGTTGAATGCTTTGGAAAGACTCAAAGGCATGTCTCTCAGATGTTTATTTTAAGCATAGGTATAAATGAGACAACTACGAAAGATTGGGTAAAAAAAAAATGCCTAATATACAGACTACTTTGGAAAGGTTCTTAAATTATGGATCTCCTTAGAAATAATTTTTTTTCCAGAAAGTAATAGGAGTCAGAAATGTACATTATTAGGAGTTTTGTGCAAAAAAAAAAAAAAAATGACTTTGAACTCCAATGAGCTAAATTACATAGAAAGGGCCTTAATATACAGTAAAAGATAGGTGAATAAATGTACCTTTATATGTTTTAGGTTAAACTTAAATGTCTATTTATTTTTCCCCAGTTAATCAGCAACCTATTAGTCCCAGCCAAATCTGATAAGATTTCTGACTTCACAGCCTAGCTGCAAAAATTAAATTACAGAGGGCTAGGGATATGGCTCAGCTGCCTATCATACTTGCACAAGGACCTGGATTCAATCCCCAACACCATGAAAAAAAAAAAAAAAGAAAGAAAGAAAAGAAAATTAAATCACAGAGAAGGTGTGGAAGTGTTTTGCAAACTATAACATGAAACACAAATGGAAGCTATCAGCATTAAAAATGCAATAAATATCCACCACCAAATTTAGCCCTTCTGACAATATATTTATGCCAAATATAAACCAGGAAAAAAGTAGAAGTTTAAGAAACTCATTATTTACTGAGCACTTAATTGGAAAGTTACTGATGTAGTTAAATATTCATTCACAATGTGGAAAAGAGTGCAATAGTTTCTCCTTATCTTCAGGGAATAAATATGTTCTAAGCCCCCCAGTGGATGCTTGAAACCTTATTCTGAAATGTTGGCAATGTTAGCTTATGATTTTTCTTCTCTCATTAAGAACTTTCACTTAAGTATTTAGAGGCTTCTTAAGCATATTTGAATTGCTAGTATCACTATTCTTATGCTTTGAGGCCATTAAGTAAAATAAGGATTACTTGAAAACAAGCACTATCAACACTGCAACCATGGATCTGATGATTGAGAGAGTTACTAAGTGACTAATGAGCAGGTAGCATATACAGCATGGATACACTAAAAAAAAGGGATGATTCATAACCCCAGGCAGGACAGTGTGAGGTTTCATTTAACTACTTGGAACACCACTGTTTAAAACTTATGAATTGTTTATTTCTGGAATTTTCCATTTATTATTTTCAGACCACAGTTAATTTTGGATAACTGAAATTGCAAAAAGTAAAATCAGGGATGTAGGTGGCAGGTGGTTACTTTACTCAAAAGAACAGATACACCCTCATAGTCAGAGGTCTGGTAGAGATCCATAAAAAGGAAATACAAAGGAAGAATATGTTCAAGTCACAACATCAGCAGTAATCCTCATTTAACTATTAACAAGTAAAAATAACTTCCATTATTTTAAACTATCAAATAAATACTTTTGGTGTTGTCTATTTACCATGTTCTTACCTGGCCTTCCAGGAACTGTGAATCTTGTCCACAAGAGAGCACACAGTGCAATATGGCCATCTTCTCACAATCTAGGGAGGTGTTCCATAGGAACCGCAATAAATAGGACTGGTCAAGGAATGCTCTGTAGAGCCTTCCAGAATACCAATCCAGTACCAGGGATCCTGACAGGGACTGGAAAGAACTATGAGGTAGCATATCATTTGTTTTGTTATTTTCTGGGGGGGAAAAAAAAAGTCAGCAGATAAAGGAAACTTCTCACACTCAAACATAGATACTAAAGTCAAAACAAATCCAAATTCATGGGAGAAAATACTATCCCTACCTGTCAGAAATAGACTGTGGCAGATCAAGTCTGGATGTTGAATGTTAAGTAAATGAAAGAAATGACCAGGTAAGTAAACAGCCACATAACGTTCTGTAAAAGACAAAGATTCATATCACCTATAAGTGGTAAAAGCTGTACAGGTTCAGATAAGGCCCAGAACTCTACATTATCCCAGTTTTTCATTGAACCTCTCAAACACAAAAGGTTTTACCATGTAATAACAAGCTGTCTGATGCTAGTTTATTTCATCAGACTAACCAGGTCCCCTTTTTTCCTATCTGTGGCGAATTATCTTCAGACATTTAGCTTTGGTTATCTAAGTTTATACCTAGAGTTTTTTTCCAAGTCATGCATGGTTTTATTTCAATCTAAATGATCTCTCAGAGGAAACTAGAATCAAAATTATCAAGCAACATGAATCATTCCTCAATCTGACAAGCTGGGAATGGCTTATAATGGGATTTTCTCTGTAGTCAGGCTGGGAGAGCTCTGCAGTTTAGTTTCCCATCTCTGTCACTCCTCGTCGTCAACATCATCTTGTATAAAGAAACCATGATACTCATCAAGGTGATCTCTATGGCGTCCTGGCATTTTTGAAGTACTAATTTGTTTCTTTGCATAGCTAGCTGCTTAGAATTCATAACTTAGTGGTTCCTTTGCTAGATATTTGTGGAGCCAGAACATTTTCACCCAGATTGAAACATAGTATAAATATAGGTTTCTGGAGAACGGGAGGGTGGAAGGAGCCCCTGCCAATAACTTTTCTAGGATCTTAAAAAAAATAAATTTGTGTGGTACTAGTGAATTTCATACAGGAGAAAATTTCAATTTTGAGTTAGCTACATTTCTTTCTCAAAGAAGAAAAGAAACCTATACTAACCAGTGGCATAGAAAGCATTCTGTGGAAAGGAAAGAGTATAAACCAATCGGGTAAGTGTCCTTTCACGCGGACTGAGTGAAGTTCAAGGGCTTCACACAAATGCTAATCATCTTGTTATCGTGTCAACATTTCAGTTGGAAAAACACGAGGAATAACCTAGTGAAGCATAGTGGAAAGGGTTTAGGCAATTAAAATGGTACTAAGTCCCTGAGGCAGGGACATTTAAAAATGTATTATTTTGGGTTATCACCATCATTAGGGTAGGGTGGGGGATTCCTCCTGGTATTTGTTGAGTGGTGCCCAGGGGTGTTCAATCCTCACTGTGCAGGACAGTGAGGAACAATGAAAGAAGTCTAGTCACACATCTCACCCTTTTGAGCTTTGGTTTCATTATCTGTAAAATGGGGATACCCTCAACCAGGCAGAATTGTAGCAAGGATCAAAATAATTTAAGTAAAATATTTAGCTTATAGTAGTCATTAAATAATAGCTTTTTAAAAATTATTCTTAAATTTGATATTTATGTGTTTGTTTTGAACTAGGGATTAAACCCGAGGGCACTTAACCACTGAACCACATCCCCAGTCCCTTTTTATATTTTTTATTTAAAGACAGGGTCCTACTAAGCTGCTTAGGGCCTTGCTAAGTTGCTAAGACTGGCTTTGAACTTGTGATCTCCTGTCTCAGCCTCCCAAGTCATCAGGATTATAGGCATGTGCCACTGCACCAGACTAGCTTTTGTATTTTTAAGCATAGCTCTTATGTAGATATGTTTAAGGCTCATGGAAATTTGTTAAATTTTAATATTTCTTAAATATTTCAATCAGTAGAAGACACATTTTAACTGGGTAATATTACATAGAAATTATCAGCAATTAATAGCAAAACATACATCCCTCAAACAAGTACTACTGTTGTCATTAAAATCCCCTCTAAAAGAGTTTAAATCTTGGGTACAGTTTGGTGCCTTTAAACCAAAATGTGCTCCAGGAGAGAGAACTTATGTCAAAACAGCCTGTTTTTACAAAGCTCTAGTATTTCTGCCCTCTGTACACTCTGAAGATCACAAATTAAATCCTGCCTTGCCCTTTCCAAGTCATTCCCAGGGGGGAAAAAAGAGAGAGAAACCTTTGCTCTCATAAAATGGTAGGTTATTTTTGTGGGACGTTTCCCACACCACTCTTGAGTGTGCTGACTCAGCAATCTAGTAAGAATCAGGTCCCAGACCCAAGAGCCTTACATTTCTCTCCCTGTCACAGGAAGCAGTGGAGCCAGGCCTTTCCAAGGCCATTCTCCACAGGTTTTGAATCATGTTAAAATTTGCTCAGATTGGCCAATTTAGCATCAAATACTTAACTTCATCAATAATATCATTCAAAACAAAAATCTTGGGGACTGAGGAATATAGCTCAGGTGTAGAATGTTTGCCTAATATGTGAAAGGCCCCGGGTTCAATGCCCCAACATTACAAAATAATAAAGTAGTTAAAAAAAAAAAAAAAAAAACGGACTCTGTATGCACTTACCATTTCTGGTTCTTACTTCTTTCAGTCCCCTCACATTGTACTTACCTAAACCTGTCATGACAGCAGATGGATCAGGGGTCAGGGATGGGGAAAGATATCAAGGAATCCTATGCTCTGAAACTGAAGCTTTCCTTCTTTAAATATTTTGCCATTGCTCATGAATGGAATACTTCCTATAAGTTGTTCCTTTACTGTTACCTAACACAATTACATGAAAGTATCTTTCTTTTGTAATATATTTCAAGTTCTAATACTACCAAGTCAAATGTACAAAAACTCACTGACCTCAAAGTGACTGACACACTTCACATTTGTAAAAGTAAATCATAAAATAAGAGTTATTAATACCATAAACTAAATAGAATGCAATCTATAAATAAATATTGTGCCATTTCCCATATGTAGGCAAGTAACTATTTATTTCATAGTTCTTGTATTAAACTCTGTGTCCACATTCCAATTGGCCTGGAAAAGCACCTTTCAATAGGGAAATACAATAAACACCATTAGAGTCCCCTAATACTCCCAAGTTTAACATTCATCTGGTTCCCATCGCCATATTTCCTCAATGAAAACAACTCACTTAAGCTGGTTGTGAATGGAACCCATAAGCCTTATCATAAATAGCAAAAGGGAATGGACAATTCCTAAAAGGCCCTGACCTTTTGGGTCAAGATGATGTATTACTTTTCATAGGCTGTTAGGGAATGTGTTATCCAAGGTCATCATAAATCAATACTCACAAATGTTCTAAGGACTGCTACCAAAAGCATAAGCTCACAGCCTACATTTTCTAAAGGGGGAATATACACTTCCACCATGAAAGCTAATGGAGTCAAGTGGAGGGGTGTGTTTCAGAGAAAACCTTCTCCCATCAGGCTTCAAGAGGACTGGTGACTGTCATCACAAGCTGAGTCTCAAAGAGGCATGAGAAAATGAGGTGCAGAGAGAAGAAAATAAGACCGTGAAAGCTGAGGCATAGCATGTACTGGGAGATCAGAACGGAGAGAGAACATCTCCTCATCACCCACCAAGATTGAGGAAAGTAATGCCTTGTGTCCCGTGTGAGCCAGCACTCCCAAGAACGGCAGTGAAGGTCTTGCTGTATCCTGGAAGCCAGAAAAGGAATGTCAGAAACAGCTGGGACTGTACTTAAGACAGTGACTCTAGGTAACACTCTCAATTTCAGTAACCAGAGAAATGACTGAATCTGGTAGAGCAAGCACCTTGTGACTTCTCCATCTCATGGGGGCCCTCATTCTCATGGGAGCCTGCACTAAGGTGGATCTGTCTGAGTGCAGGCACAATCTACTGGTTGCTTTCAGCTCCTATGTAACCTTAGGTCATAAGAGGTAGATTAGATTGTTCAGGGAGAAAAGGATCCAAAGAAATCTACTTAATAATCTAAGAGATGGAGAATATCAAATGGCTCATTGGCCCGCATGCTTCGAAGCTCACTGCCACACTTGTAGGCATTAAGACCCTTTGACACTCTGAGTAATAATCCCACTTTTAGTTAAAAAGGGGATTGGGCTACCATTAATCCCAGTATACTGGATTTCACTCTACTATTCTAACTTAGTCTTCCGAATGGTTCATTCACTGGTTTTAATCATTAACCATGAGAAAAATGTATGGAAACATTCCACAAAACTTTACATTTATACTATGTAGGTATGTATATATGTCTAGTTGTAAAGTTACTTTTAGTTTCTCCACTATTAAGTTTTTTAAACTCATCTGCCTTGATCTCTAGCACCTAGGTAATATTAGGCACTCCTGCAAAATAATGAATTGTGGTATGGCTTGGCATAAATATTTTTAAAATATTTGAGGGAAAAAAATCCAACTTTAAAAAAATTTTAGTTCCACCCCTAGTACTACACAAATACTAATTTTGAAGAACTAACAAATAAGTACTCCCTATTATGGTTCAGACTGTGAGAGGGCATGCTGTGACCTACTGCAAAACTGGAAAAGGTTGGGCATTTGCTCCTGCTCCCCAGCCTATTGCCTAATCAATAGCTCAGGGCCACAGACGTATAAAATGAAATAAACACATCTTAAGTCTAAAGGTCAGAGATCACAATTTTAGTTTAAAACTAAAACCTGATGTCACTGTCTGATTTAAAGCTATAGGTACTTTCCAATTAGTAACAAAAGGCAAACACACATACTCTAGACAAATACATCTATTAGGATTTGTTCGTGGGCCTAAAAAGAGACATATGCCAGGACAAAAAATATATATATAATATATAATATTTAGCTAATTTAATATTTATCACTAGTGAATTTCTTCAGGAAACATGTATTATGTAGGTATATAGGAATAGAATGTACTGATAGAAGTAGTAATACTTTAAAAATCTAATTTGCTACTATTTGAAAAAAGCAATTATGTAAACTCTAATAAGTGTAAAGTACCTTTATGAAAGTAAAACACTGAATATGTGATTTGTTCCCAAGAGTCAAACTTCGGGCTGTAACATACACACAAGCTTCCTGGAAAGAAGAACATATTTAATAATAGAGTTTAAAAGAATCTGTGTAATAGATAATTTTCCTAAGTCACTTAGCCATTCTATTCCTTTAGGTATCCTGCCCCCATCTTACCACAGATTATTCCCAAATTCTAGAAGTGGCCAATTAACAAGTTGCTAAGAAATTTCAAATCAACAACTATTTAGCATCAACAATTATAAGCAATAAGTTGTGGGAAGTGACTGATGGATAGAAAAATGAATAGATGCTATTATATCTGAAATAATGGGAGTCTAGAAACATCTCCAAAAAGATCATAAAATCTCCTACTGTGCATGTACTGCCCTGTTATTTTATCTATCTTGCCACTTTCAATCATTTCTAATAGTAGAGAGCCCAGTTTATAAAAAAAATATATGTTCCCCTCTTTACAGAAGTTGTCCATTCTTGTTTATTTAGACTAAAAGGTACACTGTGATCTCTTATGGGACAGTAGTAGCAAATTTGGTGTCTAAACCCATGCTTACCCCTATTTGGGTCACTGAAAGCTTGTCCCAAGGTAAGCACCTGGCATGGAGTGGTCTTTCCAAATTAACCCAGAATTCTTCACTCAGAAAACCCTCAACCTTCCCATCTCCATGTGGAAAACTGTACATGATCTGTACAGTTGTTGCTAACTAGATAGAACAATGTCCACCAATGATGTACAAATGAGGGCATTATGCTTAAAATAACACTGGTTGAATATTGCTTTTCTGAAATGCCTGGAACCAGAAGTAATTCATATTTTGGATTCCTCAAATTTGGAATATTTTAATAGGCTTTACTGGTTGAGCATCCCTAATCTGAAAACCCAAGATGCCCCCAAATCTGAAACTTTTTAAGCATCATCATCAGGGCTCAAAAAGTTTTAGATTTTGGAGCATTCAGCATTTTGGATTTTCAGATTAGGGATACTCTCCTATGTTAACATTTATGTGACTGACTGAAATAGGACATTGTTGAATAGAAAGAAACTTGACAGAAGTCAGAAAACTCAGGTTCTAGTCCCAGAGCCAATATTAACTAGCTGTGTGAATTCTATCACCCCTATACCTCAGTGGCTTTTAATATTTTCTTTTTTATTCTCTACTTGTTTTTTATAAAAGAATCATGGAAGGAGAAAAATGGGCATTTTCTTAAGGAAGACTATTCAAGGACATTTATAAAGATCCCGTTACAATATTCCACAGTTGTGACTATTTTAATGACATTTAAAATTGTAATGTATTGTTTGAAGTACACTCTATTGCAAAGAGTTTGAAAATATAAAATTTTAGAAAGCTATTGGATAAAAATGGTAATGATTCTGCTACTCTATGGTTACTGATGACCCAATTACAACTTTTCTTTTTTTTTTTAAACAACTTTTCTTTAAATTACAGCACTTACTTAGATTAAAAGTAATCTACTACTATAAAAAAATAGTAACCATAGGAAATACAAAAGTGCAGTGTACCACTTTGACTACTTTTCTACAGTAGTAAACATTATCAAAAACAACCCACTATTTTTTGTCCTAGGATCACAAGGAGAAAGAAACTGTTAGCAAGTACAGATAGAAAAAGGAAGCCTCTCTAGCAATAAAGAAAGAAAAATTAAAACAAGATACTGTATTAATCAGCAAATTTTTAAAAAACAACAATGCGCTGTCAAGGAAGCAGTAGGAAGAAGATTCTTGAGGAGTGTTGAAAAAGAGAACTAGTTCAACCTCTCCCAAAAATAGCATGGTAGTGCACACCTATAATCCCAGCTGCTCAGGAGGCTGAGGCAGGAGAATCAAGGCCAGCCTCAGCAACTTAGTGAAACCAGCTCTCAAAAAATAAAAAAAAGACTGAAGAGGAAGCTTACAGAGTTCCTGGATTCACTTTCCAGTACCAATAAAATAAAAATAAAAAGTAGGTTTACAGAGAATTAAATATATTCAGACTTATAAACTGAAGAATTATCTTAGGAATCTATCCTAAGGAATGAGCATGATATGTCAATAAAATAAGATCATAACCTCCTCTATAACAAAATCCTCCACATACCATCCTCTATAGAATGAGGATAATTGTTTCTATTTTGAAGAAAATTAAAGCAACATGTAAACTGAATACACCTAATTACATATACTGAGAACCATAATCAGATCTAATAAGCAAATATTTCCAGATTGTTAGGTTGTAGTTTAATTCTGTCACCCAAACTCAAAGGGAAAGAGAGACACATCCATCTGAAATAAGCTGTGCACAGGCTCTACAGTGCTGTTCAATAAACTTTATAGATGACAGAAATGTTTTAAACCTATATAGTCCTATATGGTAACTACTAGCCAGAGTTAGTCATTGAGCTCTTAAAATGTGGCTAGTGTGACTAAGGTACTACTTTTTAAATTTTTAATTAACTGCAACTTAATAATACATGGCTAGTGACTTCCTTACAGGCCAACACAGTTATAGAGCACTAGATCTTTATTTTGTTTATTTTTATGTGGTGCTGAGAATTGAACCCAGTGCCTCACATATGTTGGGCAAGCGCTCTAACACTGAGCTATAGCCCCAGCCCTTAGACCACTGGTTCTCAACCTTGACCCTACATTAAACTTATTTGCCATCACAGATGTTAAGATCCACTTCCAATCAACTAAGAATCTCCATGGCAAGACCCAGGCATCAGTATTTTTTTAAAGCTAATAGATTCTAATGTGCAACCAAGGTTGAGAACCACTTTCTAAAAATCATATCTGGATGTGAATCTTAGTTTGGGCTTACTAAAGTATATTGCCTAAGATGAGTTAATTAAATTCTCTAAGCCCTAGTTTCCTCACCTGTAAATAAAGAAAAATATAAAACCTACTTCATAAGGTTCTTGTGCGAAAATTAAATACAATAATGTGCATAAAGCTCTGACAAAGTAGTTATATCTGGCTATAAATGTTAGCTGCTATTATTATTCCAGAACAATTTTGCTGCTATTTATAAGTTTGAAGAAAGCATAGTTTGAAACACGGTATACTCTTAGTAGCATGTGCAGACCTGGGATTGGACCCAGGAGTGCTCTCCTCTAAGCTATATCTCCAGGCCTTTTTATTTTGAGACAGGATCTCACTGAGTTGCTAAGTTTGGTCTGGAACTTGTGATCCTCATGCCTCAGCCTTTTAAGGAGCTGGGATTACAGTCATGCACTGCCACACCTGACTCTAGACTAGACTTTTAATAAATACTCATCAAAAATGAAGATAATATCTCAATACTGGCTAACCTTTAAGAAACCGTTTATACCATGAAAACTATTATGAAGTTTTCCAAGGGAAATTATGTCCTTGGAATGGTTATTACAGGGCGCTCTAAAACACTGTGAAATGAACTGCTCATTCGGAGCAATTCTTGCAATTTTGTCAAAGGGAAGAATGGACACATGTCCCTACTACTTCTGATCAGGTACATGAGAAAGAACTACAGCCACTGACTTATATGGTGAGTGCAGCTTCCCCTATCAGACATGGATGGAATATTTTCTTCCTTTTTAATGCTTAAAGTCTCTAATTGCTTTACCTTCTTATTGTAAGAGATTTATCACAAAAGCCTAGATGAACTCATAATACACAAGAGGCCTCACACTGTAGCAGCACCACCAACTTTCGTGAATATAACTATCATCCAGATGTTAACCTCTTGCTCCTCAGAAAATATGGGAGGAATGAGATCCCATTCATTTCTTGGGGCAAACAAATTCAGGACAAATCTGCTTTTGAGAACAAAAAAAGTAATGCTGAAAGGACAAAGTAGCTCCTTATCCTTGGGTTGCTCTCCCTAATGACCAAGGTGTGACCAGTGAATACCAAATATCATTATGTCATCATCGTCAGTGTGAATAGTTGGTGTGGGAAGCCATATTTGGATTAGATTATATGTTCCCTTCTCTAACCTTACTTTGCTCAAGTAAATTTTGTTTATTTTAACCACAAAGGTTAAAATAAAAACATTTAAAAAAAACAATTTGGGAAATATATGAACTGGCAAACTATTGTGATAGTAGGAGCAAATGTGACTCCATTTTGTTTTATGACTTCATCCTGTAAAACAACCATGCCAAGTAGAAGGGTCATGACTGGGGCAAGATGTTCTTTTCCTTTTGCTATAGAAGCCTTTAAGAACACGTAACTACCTAATGGGGCATTGTTTCTGTAACTAGGGTAACAGGGCTCTGTTTCTGTAACTGGGGTGACTGGGCTAACTGTGATTGGTTAGGCTTCCCTCCGCTTGACTGCACTGTCCTGCTTCTGTAACCTGGCTTGCTTGCATTGGCTAGACCCCCGAACATCCCTTTTGCAGTCTTCAGGCTTGTAAGGAGTGGCCTTGCAATTGTTCAGGGCTGATCAGGGGAACAGCTTTATGTTCTGGTCAGCCGCCACTGGTGTGCTTCAATAAAGGCTTGATTCGATTATATGTGAGTGGTCTGGAAGTCAGTTTATGAAACCCCAGGATGAAGCTTTAACTATAACACTATAGTTGAAAACCAAGTGATTGGTTCTATGACTTTTTCATGTTTACATTTGGAAGCACCTCATTTTCAACAGGCTTTTTTTTTTTTTTAATTTTGTTTCAAAGCTTATTTTGTACTCTCCCAGACATCACTTGGGAAAAGAAAAAAGGCTTTAATATCTCCTGCCCCATAAAGCTAACATTTTGTTAAATATGGTGTGATAGGTAGCCCATTTATCGGTTACTGTTCAGGAGAAATTCCTAAGAGAATAAAGTGAAAATAAATACAAGTTCACACGAAATTAAAGCCTAAAATGATTGTTACAGCCAACAGACTTAAAGTGAAGTACAAGGGAAATAGCTACCCTGGTCCCTCCCTGTGAGCTCTGGATGCCATTTCATCCCACCTCCTAAGCAAATTTATTCTACCAATGATCATCCTCTTCATTAAATATGTCCTGTAAGGATTTGAACATACTAGAGTCTCTACCATCAAAAATAAAAATATTCCCCGAACCCCACTTCCACCTTCAGCTGCTGCCTCTCTCGTGTCTACACAGTGTTACATTTTCAACTCTCAAGTTCCACTCAACCAAGCACAATTAAGATTTCACCTCCATCACCCCACACAGAAATCTCACAGTAACCTCAGTAACCTCCTTGCTGCTACACCCAATGGGCTCCACCTCTCACTTCCTCCTGTCAGTCAGCCACCCCGTCTCCTTTGTGTGACCCCGCCCCTCGCCTTCAGCTCCTCTACCACCTCATTTATTTTGCTGTTCTTCCTCTCTCTCCAGACATTTGTCTTCCTTATCCCTGGGATGCTCTCCCTAACCTTCAATACGTTTATGCTCCCAGATCTTATTTCTAAATGTCTTCCTTTCTGACCCTGAACTCTTCCCATGGCTTCAAATGCCGGATATATTCCGAAAAATTCCACATTTACTCATTACCAGTCCTGACACCTCTTCTAAACTTCAGACCTCTTAGTTAACAGGCTCAAAAGGAAACTCATGATCTTCCTTCATAAGCGCCACTCAAACCTCTACACCCCAGAAATCAGCACTGCTGTTTACCCATTTGCTGATGCCAGAAACCTGAAAAACATTCCTCGTCACTTATTTATTACCAAGTCCTCTCAGTTTCCTCACCAGAATGCACCTCAAACTCATCTAGCTCCCTCCACCTATCAATGAAAATTATAGGAAGCTATGAGAGCATAATATGAGGGTTTAGTAGAAGATACTGGTATCTTTATGTTCTAGTTTAATCCACTATAGTTCATCTGTAGTTCAGTTTAATCCATCATAGTTCAGGCCTCCATCTTCTCACACATATCACCCCAGTCTCATCCTAACTATTGACCTCCCCACTTCTCTGGCCTCCTACAACCCCTTCTTCACACAGCAGCCACAGTGATCTCATAAGATTATATAATTATGCTACTTCCTGCTTAAAACTCTACCAGGAAGTGACACACATGGACCCTAAAACTGCCATAGGAAAATTGTCAGGAATAGGATTGTCACTTGGTGCCAAAAATTACCCACAAGTTAATTTAGAGGTTAAAAATGTATCTTTTAACCTACAAGGGAGGCAGTGGTCACCACTTAACCAAATGAACACACTTATCACCACTAACAATAAGACATCCTAGCATTCTATGTCTCCTGACCTGAAAAATGGAGATTCACAATACCACCTACAAAGCATATTGCTTTTAAAGTAAAAAAAAGAAAAAATGGGTTTAGAACCCAAACATATTAGTAAACAAGACACAATAGGTATCCCTATCTCTATACACCATTTGCTTAAAGATGAAGCAAGTGAGAAAAATATGGATTAAATATAAGCTCATCCCCTCTGTTAAAACAACACAAATGCTACTTATTAGAACAATGATCCTGTTAACCATAGCTTCTTTCATACAGAGAGCATATGTATAAAATTATAGTGGAGGGGTTAGGGGTGTCACTACCTGACAGTACATGTGCTTAGCCTGCACAAGGACCTGGATTCAAACCCCAGCACCAAAGGCAAAAAATAAAATTACAGTGGAGAAGGCAATTTGGTATGTATGTGAATCCACATGATTACCTATATAATAAGGATAAAATGAAGTGGCTCTTTTATATTTCATTTTCAGGATCCATATTGCTAAACAATAACTAAATTTTAGATAGAACTTGAGTATAGTGGAATAAATTGGTAAATACAACCCTGGTTCTACCTGTGTGGTTGGTAAAAACACACAGAGTCAGGTATTTGCACAATTTTTCTTGATCTTGATGATAATCATATCCAAAGTTGACGAGTCTGAGAAGATAAGGGAAAAATTATTGCATTAAAAAGTACATTCCCTTAGAAAAAAAAAAAAAAAAAAAAAAAAAAAAAGTACATTCCCTCAAAAATGATGTAAGTGACCCCCTGTAATGTACCCATAGAAGTAGAGATGTGTCTCTGAGATATTTAAGTAGATAACTTCTTTGGTCAAAAAATGCTGGACAACAGTATTTTAAAAAAAATACATGGTACATAAACAGTGTGGGCTGAGCAAGAGAAAAATAAATATTAAAACTTACATTTTTATATTTTTTTGTAATTTAGAGATATACTCTGAAGCATATGTTTCTGAAGAAGCACAACTAAACATTCATATGATTAGAAAAATCTAGTGAAATATATCACAGCTCAGGATTATCATTACTCTAATTCTTGAAGACTTTCATTTGTTTTGATGGCCTTATGTTTGTTTTTTCCAAAGTGTCTGAGGCTTTTACTACAGGTAAAGTATGCAGGAATGAAAATGAAAGCTTGCCTTCTTGTAAAAAGGAAAGCAGAAAAGCAGAGCTAGAGACTCAGCTGAGCCACAAGCAGATTGACCCGTTACATCCTCTCGAGGGCAACATGGGTTTTGATGTTTTATTCTAAATGCAGCTCCGTGGCCTACAAATCTTTGTATTCAATCATGAGGAAAAGGGTACTTCCATACATTAAAATAAGTTGAGATGTGCCACAGAAATAAATGGCTAATAAAATCAACAAGTTGACTTTACATGTAAAATCTCATGTTTGTGCTTGATAAAGTTATTTATAGTCCCTATAGAGAACAGGAATATAAAATAAGATACACAGACTATCAAACTGACCCTTTATTTGCATATCATGAATTAGGAATATAATCATTTTGACCAAAAATATCTATAAAAATAACAATTTATTAATAACTTAATGGAAGACTTTCGTTTGTTTTGATATATTTTTTTAATACTGTTGTCCAGCATTTTTTGACCAAAAAAATTATCTACTTAAATATCTCAGAGACACATCTCTACTTCTGTGGGTACATTACAGGGATCACTCACATCATTTATGAGGGAATGTATTATTTAATTACTTAAATAATTATTTAAGTGATAACTTACTTAAATCCTGAGTCACTTAATGATATGTCCAAAGGTGCTTCAAACTGTTTAAAAAGAGAGAGGGAAAATGACACTAAGTGATGACAGGCCGTGCTCAACTGTGATGAGAAGACACTTAACCATCCTCATCTTCAGAGCTGACACCCACATGCATGGCACAGGAAGCGCACTGAAAATATTCTGGACTTTACATACAACCACAAGCTTGATGTATACTTTCTTTCTTGAAGAGCTAAGGCTTGGCAAACTTTGCTTGGATCCAAATATCATAAATGGGTTGTACAACAGGCCAATTAAAAGACACGAATGACCACGTAAGGCAGGCAGGCCTGGGGTCTTTATGAGAAGTGGCTAAGCCAAAAACGGCAAAAGGAGTAAATGAAATTCATGGAATGGCATGAAGCCAGTCCATACTAGACAGTCAAGGAAGAGGAGGAAGGATCACCTGTTGTGGAGAGCCATGATTTGAATCATGGTCTTTCTGACTCCTTTGTGGCTGCCTTTGCTCTGGGAACTACCTGCTCAGGTCAAGATAGCCCAGTTGCTATGTTGACACCTGTGCAAAGGCTCAGATTTATCAGTTGGGACCTTTAGTTCAGGCACAACTCCCAGGGACAGAAAATTCTGAGCATAAAAAGATGACCCTAATGTCTTGCCAGTCCTTTATCCTTCAGATTGCCTGCTCTGCTAAAACTTTCCCACAAATAACCTTTTTTTTTTTTTTTTTGAGAGAGAGAGAGAGAGAGAGAATTTTTTTAATATTTATTTTTAGCTTTTGGTGGACACAACATCTTTACTTTATTTTTTTTATGTGGTGCTGAGGATCGAACCCAGCGCCCCATGCATGCCAGGCAAGCAAGCTACCGCTTGAGCCACATCCCCAGACCCCACAAATAACCTTTTGATGACAAAACCTATATAATAAATGTGCTAAGCCAGCTCTGGGTCAGTTGAGCTCCATCAGAGCTTTTCTATGTGTGCATCTACCTTTTCTTTACTCCCCATTGCCCCTTATCTGGTTTCTGAATTAATGCCTAGGGCTGAGAGATGAGAGGGTCACGGCAATCCATCCCAGATAAAGACATTGGGGATGCCTAATGAGGCTAACACTTTCAGTAGCTTTCCTGGGAGTAATGCTTGAGTTTTGCTAATTAAACCGTACCCTCTTACTGGCTCTCCTTATTTTCAAATCCAAACTCACAAGTCCTTTCAGGTCAAATCACTTGCAACCATTTAAAGTCATCTACTGTAGACCACACTTACTACTGAGTCCCACTCTTATGCTTATTCCTATAACGTGGGGTACTTAGTAGGGACTTCCCGCCGATGCTCTTCTCACCCATATTAAATATGCATTTGTTATAGAGCTGAAGGCTTGAGATGGCAGGACCTATTTTACTTCCTCATCCAAGTGACTAGCCAACATTAAAAAGGCTAAAATGTTGTTCATGGTGGCAACTCTTAAAAGGGAGCAACAGTGTTATAAAATTTCCTACAACTAATCATTCTGACTTACCATTAAATCACAGCTCTGATCAGCATAAAACTGGAGGCACTTTAAGATAATCCTCGATTTCTAAAAGAAAAAACATTGTGACATAATATCCCCCATGTCCCCCCCAAAAAAAATACATTAGGAAAAGAGGAAAAGGAGAAAGAGAAAAGAAAGCAGTGAAGAAGTAGTAATAAAAACTTTTTCATTATTTTTAATAAACTTCTGCTGATGGCTCCCACCAACGAAAATGTAGTGATTAATAAACTGTAGTGATGATAATGGCAAAATAAAATTTTTCCTATAAAAATGAGTTTTTACCTCCAGGTCAATGTAGTATAATCTCTGCTCTGACATATCCCACTGAGTCCAAACAAAATCCTCAGCTATTCTGTCTCTTGGGAGATGGTCAGAATTTTTAATTACCTAAAGAGGCAAAAAGATTTTATAAACATTGTTTATAAGATCACATCTGGAATTATTTTGCACATTTCATCTCTGTGATATGTGTGAATATTTCTATTCCTGCACCCCAGCACACACAGTCTTTCCAGGAAAGTTAAGGTGTAGTTCCCTCATAAATGCTCTAAAATATACTATTTTATTCTTGTTCCTAGTTTAGTGGACAGGTCAGGGTTTTTGGAGGCAAGACTACACCTACCTAAAAATCAATAGCTGCATTAACAGAAGATTCACAATATCCTGCTGTGGACATAAGCCCCTCCGTCAGACCTCTGCAGACTAGAAGGCCTCCCTATCAAAGACAGAGGCTGTTATGCCAAGAAAACATTCAGGCCTCGACACAGGAAGTTCTGCCATGACCCCCGTCTAGCCATGACTTTGGGCATGCTTCTATGTCTTCCACAACCAGTGTGATGACATTGCCCATCTCTCAGCAATTCTCAACTACTCATCCTTCAAGACGTGACTTGGGCGCTGTCTCCAACACAAAGCCTTCCCTCCCCTCATCAAGATGAAGGCAAAGCTCCTCCCCTCTGTATTCTCTGGTGCTTTGGCATGCTTCTATTATAGTCACACTTTAATTAACAATATAAGCTTCCCCCAGTGAGCCTACATTCTTTACGGCACCTTTATTTTTCCATATCTTGATTGTTTCTAGCATGAAATAGCATTCAAGGAATGCTTGTTCAAAAGACAGAAATATCAGGTGTGCAAAGTCAAACTGTTCAGTATAAAATATGTGTTTACAAGTAACAAAGTCAGAACTATAGAAATTTAAAATTTGAGGATTCCAGAAATCATCTCATTCAACCCTCTGCTTTACACAGGTGAGAAACCTGAGACCCAAGAGAGGTAAGATTAGAAAGGCTATACAGTTAGTTCAGTGAGACCCAGAATCCCAACATCTGGCACCCTGCCAGAACCCTTTGGACACCCCAGCTGACTTAAAAATAACTGAAAAGGAGTTTAGAATTCACTTTCCAGGGCCTGGGAGTGTCGTTTCAGTTGTATGGGGCATGCTTCATGTGCAGAAGACTCTAGGTTTAATTTACTTTCCTCAAAACATTTACCAAGTAAAAATTATCTACACTGAGAGATGAATAAAAAATGAAGACAGGTTAAGATAGAAGAAATGAAGAAAAAGGAGATCATCAGAATGGTCCATAGTCATGCCTAACCTCAAATACAAGGCATAGAGTTTCTTGCTTGCCAGGTCCATTACATTTAGTCTATAGAAAAGTGACACTTGACAAAGGATCCAAAAGCACACATCTTTTCTAAACCTCTATATGCATCCTGTTTCTTTTCTTTTCTTTTCTTGGAAATTTGTTAGGTTGGGGCAGATATTAGAACCCTTTCAACTAAAGGGATATGCTGACAAAAAACAGGAGCATGAGAGTGGCATACCCAGGTTCCAATCTCCACCTTGTCCCTTTACAATTACCTCATCTCTGTGAGTCTTGGTTGCCATCTTCTCTGTGAAAATGGTTATGATTATGATACCATAACCTCAATCAGGCAAGAGGCTGTGGTGAGCACGTGAAATTGCATTCTGCTGTATACAGCAGCCATGGAAGCCTTTAAGAACGACAGGGTTGCCCCCAGAAGAGCACATGTGGGTAAAGAAATGCTGAAGCTGTGCCAAGTTGGCTAGCAGAATCCTTTCTGGGCAGCTGATAAGGGGCCCTCCCCTCTCTCTTCCTGCACAGTCCTAAACTCATTCCCCATTCCTGACCCCATCTTATTTAATTCTCTCCAGAGACTGTCCTCAAATTTGTGATCCCCCTTTCTCAACCTCCCAAATCACTAGGATTACAGGGATGTACCACCACACCCAGCTCCTGATGATTTTTAATGCAAAAATAAAAATGAAAAACTGGAAAATCAAGTGACTATCCTTCCATGGTAGAATGACTGAAAAATTATGGGTTTTTATGTTCATGCTTCTAAACAGAATGAATTGGAGCTACTCTAGCTGACTTACAGGTAACACCACAAAACTGAATGAAGTAAAGAGTGAATGACAAATCAACCCTGGGTGTGCTGGGGTCAGGTAGGAGATTTTGTTAAGTATGAAAGGATACGTACCAGGTGGTGAACATAAGTTAGAGGGGAAGAAGAAAGGGAGATGTGGAAAGCAAACAAAAAACGGAAAACTGCAACATAAATGTTATGATCTCATTTGTTATTTGTATAATATGCATAAAAATTAGAAAACCGACTATTTTTCTATTTAGTAACTTATTTACTCCTGACAAAGTAAAAAAAAGTAAACACAAAAGTATCTAGTAAATGTACATATTAAAATTTTAGTTTGTGAGGACAATGAACTCCTCATGTATGTGTGTCTAACCTTGTGTAAGTTTGCATGAGCAAGGCAAAAGCTGTGCAAAGACCCACACGGACACTGTTATTAGTTACTCCAAGAAACAGATTGACAGGGGTGACGTAGAGATAAAGGCGATAATTAACTTCCTCGTATAGCTTTGTTTTACATATTATGATAGCAGGTCTATAATTTAAAAGACTTAAAATAAAGAAAATACCACATATTGATAGTATTAATCTTTAAACAGTCTACATAGTTCTTCGTAGAAGAAAACTGACAAAAAAGAAATTTCAAATCTTTACCACTCTATTTCCATCTTCTTGGGTGACTTGGATATGAAATTGTTCAATATCTTGAAAAAAAAAAGATAATTGAAACTTCAACATAAACATCAGTATATTTTTGTCAGTTGTGAAAAAATTTTTACAAAAGTAACAGATTAAACAACTGCTACAAAACAATGTTATCAGACTTACAACAGAGACTCAAACACAAATAAAAAACCTGCCTTTCTTCCCCTTTCTTTAGTCTATTTCAATACCCACTTTTGCTTCACTCTTTTTTGTCCTTTCTTTTTTTTATTTATTTTTTACATAGATGACAATAGTGGAGTGCATTACATTCATAATTATCCATTCACAGCACAATTTTTTGTAACTCTGTATATAAAGTATGTTCACTCCAAATTATGCCATTATACATGAGCTCTCTTATTTTTTGCATACAATTCTTAATACATCTTTATACCACCATTTATCATATCTCTGTTTATAGCACCAATACTGTGTTGTCTTTCTGCACCTTTCTTCCCTCAAACAGTGTTTGTTCCCCTATGCCATCAGTCTTTATAGAGTAAACAGGGCACCTTAGCAGGGCTTATCTTCAATGTCCAAATATCAAACTTGTGTTTGTTTGTATAGATAGAAAACTCATCATACTAGACATTTGGGAGAGGCAGTTTTATTGGGGTCAATTTCACATGAACCAAACCCCAAGACTTAATGTTAATTTGCAGATGGTTCCTTATAACAATTTTTTTTTTTTAGTACTGGGGATTAAACTCAGGGACACTTGACCACTGAGCCACATCCCCAGCCCTATTTAGTATTTTATTTAGAGACAGGGTCTCACCGAGTTACTTAGCGCCTCACCATTGCTTAGGCTGGCTTTGAACTCGTGACCCTCCTGCCTCAGCCTCCTCAGCCACTGGAATTACAGGAGTGTGCCACCACGCCCAACAATAACAATTTTGATTCAGTCGCACCTTCTGCCAGTTCTACTTACAAAAACATGAGACAGGAAATTGAGTGGCAGAACAAGGACTGAACACACACTTAAGCCCTCAAGCCTGTTCTGCCAGTCATAAATGAAAGATGGCTCACTAGACAAGTCCACAAGTGGGTTTTGTCCTTCCCCACTTCCCAATGAAAACATCATGAAAGGACGTGAGCTCTTTTAACACAATCTTATTTGCTTTTACTTGAATTTGGCCATGTTGGTATGTGTCCTCAGATCTGGAATTCTTCTAGCAACCAAAGCCTTCCCTTCTCTCCATCCAAGCCTCTTTCTCCTTTTATTAAAGTTATCTCCTAGGACAGACATCCCAACGAAGGAAGGACTGAAAAATGCAAAAACAGCCAGCACAACTGTTCTCCACACATCCCACCATGTGACAAAGTTGGAGATCTATGTATAGGATCCTGTCATTCCCAAGACAGGCAAACTGAACAGAACTTGGGGACACCATAGGACAAACTCTTCCAGAGGAATTCTAGGTCTCAAATGGACAAAGATTAGTGGACCCTTAGCAATGGCAAAGACATCTAGAAGATTCACTCATGTCCACACTTCTTTAGGAGACTATGTCTCATTCACATGCCCCCGCATGGAACTTAAAGATACACTTACATTTCTCTTCTGATATCAGTAACAGTTGGTCCTGTGGGAGAGGATGACTTTCAACGTGTGGGTAGAGGAACTGTAAAAAGCAAATTAATCAAAATCATAAGGTTCTTAGTTGCACAAATATTTCAGAAGTTGTATTTAATCACTGCACTACTATATACCATACAGGGGACTGGGAGCTACACAATAGTTCAGGGGAAACACACATACACATAGGTCAAAGTATACAGGAAGTAGAAACTTTCAGGACTTCAGTTTTTCTAGGAGGAAGTTGATCTAAGCACAACACTATCACCATATTGTTAAACAATAAAGCAATAGTTGGAGCTATTTCTAGGGATGATACTTCCTATTTGGAATATTGATTCTGAAGCCAATTGAAAGAAGCAATGCAAACAACATTTATACAGTATTTTTCACACAAAAAAATAGAGTGATCAGTCTATTTGTTGTACAACTAAACCTAGTGTATACTTTGTGGGCCAAGTAAACATACTCCCCACTACAACTTCCAAATTCCTGCTCCCCAGAAGCAAAGCACGACATAATTGGGGATTTTCAAAAAAAGTTCAGTGAGTCATGATGTGGCCTGTGGTTGACAATGTACAAGCCTCAAAGACAGAATGATCACCACTGGGAAGAAAAGACTTATTTCACCCCATTTCTTCTTTGTGGTTTACACAGGATTCTCATAGGACAAAACAGGCAGCCAGCACCACCAGGCCTGACCCTATCAACCGTGATAATGAGGAAAACTGGTCATGGGATGACTCCAGTGGCTTAATTCTTTCATCATCAAAAGGTGACTGCAAATCAACAATTTCATTTTCTGGCATGAAAAACAGCTTACTAGGTAAGATCCACCAGTAAATTTTGTCCTTCCTCCTGCCCCCAAGACTTAAAAACTTTATGAAAGGACATAACTTTTTATATTTCTATTTTATAGTCATCAGTCTTACTAAAACTTAGGAAAATGATTAAATACATTACCTAGTGTCCTAATTTTTCATAATAAGTTAGAAATAGAACTGGTCAATTTAAGGGTTTATAGTCAAATTCCCTTTTAGAATTAAAAAACAAAGGACTGGGGACATAGTTCAGTGGTGAAGTACTTGTCTGCATACCCAAGGCACTGGGTTCAATTCATACATACATGCATATACAAAAAGGACATTCGGAATTGAAAAGCAAAACTTCCCACCATTCCTCGTGGCAATAACCTTAAATTACAAAATAAACATCAATGTGGTACATTGGCTACAAAAATATAGAGCTCATTATTCATAATTGTGAAATTGTGCACAAATAAGACACACCGAGCACTGGGGTTGGAAAAAAGGCAGAAATAATTTGCACCACACACATAACAGTAGAGCAAAGACTCAGTGCTTCAAAATAAGGAGATACTCCCATAGGAGACAGTATGGCCTCCTGAGTCTACCAAGATGGTGGGGATCTTCCAAATTAGGAACATGAGGTGCTACAGCATTAATAATTGTCAACCTCTACCCCTCTGCCTGGTCTTTGCATAGGTGACCAGTAAGAAAGTGATTTTTTTTTTTAAAGCCCATCCAGGTGATGGTTCTTTTTTTTCCTACTATAAGGCAGCCTTAGAGCAAAGCCCCGAAGTTTAAAAAGAAAAGGGAGGGGGGCTTCAAATACAACTACATAAGTGCATCCTAAATAGGAAGTTATGCAGGTTTTACACATATTTAAGAAAACATCTATTTTCACAAGTATGGAGCTAGACTGGGAACTGGTGCTAGTCTTTGGGGAGCAGGTAGTCTAGTTGTATAGAGGGGTATGTATTTACACACTGGAACTATCTGGAAGATGCACCTCATACTGTTAGGGATCTCTCAAAGGGTACCAGACTAGGGTGCAAGCACCACCCACCATTGTCCTGCTGAAGATCCTCTGAGACGGTGACCAGGGAAACATACGACTGGAGATCACCATGCATGTTTTGGTGATAAAGTGAGATGGGTCCCAGTGATAACCCAGTAGACTGTGAAATGACATCACTCTAAGTGGGGAGAGGAAGGGAGGGAAAAGGTGAAGCTAAGCCATGGAAGTTTGGAGGAGCTTCTCTCTCTAGAGGCACAGACATGAGAAGCAGGAAGCAGGACTAGGAACTGAGACGGGTCCACAGAGTGTGTGCAGGCTGTACTTGATTTGGGTGGAAATTTTCTTTTCTTTTGGCCTATAAAAGCTGTCATATATCATATGCTTTTAATTTTCTAAATTCACATAAAATTCATAGTTTTAACCACTTCAACTGACATAATTTTCAGTGGCTTTTAATCTACTCACAATGTTACATGACTTATAAAAACTCTATGCTGTGATTCCCTTTAGTTGCCCCAAATGTTCAATAATGTCTGTTATTTGCACTGGGTAGGGAAGCCCCAAAACAAGCCAGAAAAGGGAAGTGTGCCTCTGTCCCACAGTCACCCCTGCACTGATGACAGACTTTCCAGGGAGGAGAAATACAGCTTGGGAGTTCCAGGCCAAACCCATCTAGAAACAACAGGAGTGGAAAGAAAAGTGCACAGCTGGAAGGACTGCTGACAGCAGAGGACCCAGGACAGAGGAGAGACAACCCCTCTCCTAAACGTGCTGGCTGCTGGCTGGGAGTGGGGGTGGGGTGGGAAGGAAGGAGCAGGTACTTCACGTGACACCAGTGGACCCCAGGTAGACCAAAAGGAATGTTTTGACCTGTAGCAGAATCTGAAATTATGCAGAGGGAAATTAAGCCCTAAGATGTCTGTGCACAGTTGATTCTTGTTATCTGTGGCAACTGTGTTCCATAAAATCACCAAAACACTGTCTACTGCATACTAACCTTGCCTAGGGCAAAAACAAGGCTAGGTTACTGTGAGCCTCTGTTCTTCACATTTCTTTTCATAACACTTATGTATTATCCATAGATTTTACGTGTTTCTGTTTAAAAGAGAATTTATATATATTGTTGCTTCCCTAACTTTGAGCTCAGGGCCAAGTTAGAGAAGTTACGATTCATGCCAGAATGAAATGTACCAAAGCAGCACACATACTCTGTCTAAAAAAGGCACATCACAGCCTTCCTGCCCCTGGGAACACTAGAAAGCATTTCCACAATACGCGGGGGGAGGGCATTTAAAACAGAGAAATCACCAACAAGACCACAAAAATTAGAATAATATGGCACAAGCCTCCCTGTTTACAGCATGAGAACCAAAACAAGGCAAAGCTCTCCTTATTCAACGTCTGCTGGGGACGTTCACCTCAGGTGATTTGAATTTCTTCATCACTCAGCACATCTGTAAATGATGAGGAAAGTGCCTTGAGTGTTAATATTGAGTTACCAATCAATTTTAGCAAGAATTTGCAAACATGGAATCTGCAAATAAAGAAGATAGTAATCCACATGCCATTATACACAAAATGCTTCTGTATCCATGGAATTGATAAATCCACGGATTTATTAAGTCACTTAGTCATAGATAATATAATCATATGGTTGACAGATTAATTAACTCTGTGTGTGTGTGTGTGTGTGTGTGTGTGTAGAGAGAGAGAGAGAGAGAGAGAGAGAGTGAGAGGGGGCAGGGGGGGGAGAGGGGAGGAGAGAGAGGGAGAGAAACTCGGGATTTAACCTAGGGGCACTCTACTTCTGAACTGCATTCCCAGCCCTGTTTATTTTTACTTTATTTTGAGAAAGAATCTAAGTGGCCAAGGCTGGCCTTGAACTTGCCATCCACTTGCCTCGGGCTTCCCAGTTGCTGGGTTTACAGGTGTGCACCACTGCACTGGGTAAATAAACCGTTAATGTTTACCATAAACATGTTTTCATATCCAGTGTTTCATCATGTCAAACATATTGCCTTGCCATCAGACAAGTCATGCTGTAGCAGAATCGGAGAAACTAACACTTGAGTTCCTAATTTCCATGTTTGTAAAGGAAGAGGCAGTGTATCTAGCTGTATCCACCTACAAGATTGCTTTGAGGATTAAATGTGATAATGCGTGTGAAAGCACTTTGTAAATATTTTTCCACTAGGTTTCATACCTTTTTATTAATGAGATAAGTGATAGATGACGAGCTTACTTACCTGTACCCAAATATAGCTATCCACTGCTTTTAGAACCTTCACATTGTTAACAGGGTGGATTTCAACCAGCAAAGTTAAGCACTTTGATCCTACAGAGAAAAGAAGGCTTTTAGAAGTAAATATTAGAATATCATATTATATTTTCCAAAGCAAGTAGGGAGAGGAATTCCTGGTAAATCCTATTACACCACACAAAGCAATTTTCCCACATTATAAAGTCCCTTGAGGTGACATAAACTGTAATTCCATCCCATTTCCACTCTCCAGGGATAATGTGTCACTCCAGGACCCCAAAGAGCAATCACTGTGCCAAAGGACCTGCCTTCTACATTCTTGACACTGTAAGGAGGCTGCATTGTATTATGAGGACCAAAGGATGCTCAAAAAATGCAAATGTCAAAAGGAAGTTTTTGAGCGTTCCTGTAAACAGCAACAGACACCAGGGGGAAAGCATCACATCTGAAATACAAGTGGTTTTTGAAATAGAAGATGATGTCATTTTGAACCCTCACCAGCAATGCATTCCAGTGCCTCACAAACTGGGTTCCAATGGCCTCATCTCTCCGCAAATTATTGTGATTCTAAGATTTGCAACATAGGTACATCTGAGTTTTGAAAATGTAACTGTGTTTCCTATTGCATTATGCCGATCCTTAAAGAAAAGGAATCTTCTTAAAGTTCACTTTTACCCTTTGTCACACCAAAGTATGTTTCAGGGGTAGCTCTGGGTTTGATCCCCAGCATGGAGGCGATGGTGGGGAGTGGGCTCCAAAACAGAGAAAACATCACAAGGCAATATGCTCGAAGCAAGGAACAAGCTTCCATCCATTCCTCGGCCATTTTTAACATAGCTTCACAGGTCCCCTAGGTTTCTAAGTCTAAATAAACACATCTCAGTGTCACTTCAATTCTGCAGCACAATGGCAAACACTGTGTATGAAAGTGTAAAGATATTTCTGATGCACAAACACGTTTATGGCTGACAGCACCTATCAGTAGGACAGGCTGGTTTCCCTCAGGAACAGTGATAATGGCCCATTTAGGGCCTCAGTGTCACATCTGAGCGAATGTCATAAAACACAATGATTAGGAGGAAGTCCGTGGGCACAGGCTGGAAGGGGTTTACCACAGATTTCCAATTTTAGGTCAGAGATCCCCCTCCCCCACTACTAACCCTCAGAAAACAAAGTGTTGCCTTGTATTGAGTGCTTAAGTCTCTAATAAAGATCAGGTGCTCTCACAAGGACTTCATTTTGAATAATGTATAATCTGGGAACAGTACAATAGCCTGAAAATCAATACCAATTTTCAATATTTAAGAAAGTAACATGACAGCACTGATTTTAAAAAGGTAAAGAATGTGAAACAACTTCTGGGATATGGCTTAACAATGAAGGATGGACAGTTCTATTAACATGTCTCTCAAAGACCACTTGAAAAAACAAGAGAGCAATGAGTTATCTAACTGTAGACTAAAAACCAAATGTTTGGGCAGGGGATGGTGGCACATGCCTGTAATCCCAGTGACTCAGGAGGCTGAGGCAGGAGGATCACTAGTTCAAAACCAGCCTCAGCAAAAGCAAAGTGCTAAGCAATTCAGTGAGACCCTGTCTCTAAATAAAATACAAAACAGGGCTGGGGATGTGGCTCAGTGGTTGAGTGCCCCCGAGTTCAATCCTTGATAACCCCCCAAAAAATGTTTAATGAAAAAGAAAAATACTTATAGCTCAGGATAAAAATCCTAGTGACAGGTTTGTACACCAATTCAACAGGGTTGTACTCCACATAATCGGGACAGAGGCAAAGGTGAGCAGGCTTAGAAATCTGCTGGATGATTTAAAAAAATGGCACCAGGAATAATAAAGAAATTGATGTCAAAGCATTTCACAAAAAGAAAAAACAGAATAGAAATGTTCTGTGAAAGGCGAGAGTGGGGTGGAGGCAAATTTCCCCTATCAATATTTTAAATGTGTAACTAAATTATTAAATAGGATAAACAACATTTAACTATTTTATCTCTTGCCATAAAAGGTAATATATTCCAACTTGGGGGAAAAATTGGGGTGGGGGGACTGAACAAACTTTCTCACTGGAAAAATAAACAACTCATATTTGACCTTTTTAGTATGAATTTATACTCAAATAAGATAATCAGCTAAATTTTCTTATCTTCAAGAAAAAAAGTATTTCTAATTTTCTCCTTCTTCAGTGAAGCCCAGACATTTAGTTATATAACTGCTATAATTTTAAGAGCAAACCTTTGCAAACAGGAATTTCCCTCAGTAGCATACCATGTGCTTTCACAGTGAAGCAGGAAGCATTCTGGATTAGAATTCTGGAGACATCATTCCTAATCTTGGCTCTGCCACTAACGTAATATACTTTTCAACATATCACCCAAGTTTTTCTAGGCCATAATACCTTGTTATTAAAATGAAAGACTACAGAAACAGATTATTTCTATAATCACTCTCAGTCATAAAAATCCTATGATTCCATGAAGTGCTAAACTTGTATTAAGAATGTAGAAAAATCAAGTGGGGCATAGAGACGCACACCTGTAATCCCAGCAGCTTGGGAGCTGAGGCAGAAGGACCGTGAGTTCAAAGCCAGCCTCAGCAAAAGCAAGGTGCTAAGCAACTCAGTGAGACCCTGTCTCTAAATAAAATATAAAATAGGTCTGGGGATATAGCTCAGTGGTCAAGTGTTCCCTGAAACCACTCCGCCCCCACAAAAAAAATGTAGAAAAATCAAAATATCAGTGGAGCCTGGGAGGATATCACCAAAGGGGAACTTGCAGCCAGGCAGGATATGGATATCCCAGGAAGAGACACAGCAAGATTAAAGTACAGGGACGGGGATGACATGGGAGGGAAGAAGGTGGCAGAAGAACTTGGTCTGATGCAAGAGATGGTATATCTCAAGAGTTGGTGATAAGGTTGGGAGAGTTGGAGGAGCTCTGGTTAGTGGGGCTCCTGAATTGAACCACACTCTGAAGCTCTTCACTGGCCCTAACACTGAATGGATCTCCAGGAGTCAGTGGAAGTGGGACCCCAACACATGTGATCACCCCAGTTGCTGCTTGCCGGCAGCACTGTGGCAAATGCAACTCCACAGGGGACAGTGTGGAGGACAGCCTGGACCTGGTTTCCCAGTAAAAGCCATTTTCTAAATAAAACACTAATTCTGTGTGGTCACAGCCAAGGAGAGAAGCACTGTTGATAAAAACTGCATTGTAAAACATGTGGATCAAAGAACTCTGAAAAAAATGTTAGTTTGTCTCTTTTGCAATGAAAAACCAAATCTCATTTTAAGTGACTGTTAAGTAACACCTTGTAGCAAACTGTGTGTGTGTGTGTGTGTGTGTGTGTGTGTGTATTTTTTTTTTTTAATCAAACGGCTTACAAGATCATTTATGGAACGGTTAAGTCTTTCCAAAATACCCATCCAAAATACAAAACATTATAACAGACTCTAAAATGCTTTTTGGTTACATCATTTCTGAAATCTTAACAAAATGAAACCTTCCTATGATGAACACTGATGACTTATATCTCCACCCCGAAACTCTCAGCTGAGCTTCTGACTTGTTCAAATTCCTACCTCACTTCTCTACCATGATGTCTGTGAGGCATGTCGAACTGAGTGTGCTTTGGGGGCACCTCAGAACTACTCATTCTAGGAATGGAAATAGAGAACAATTAGCCCCATTTAGTTCATTGATCCTGAGTTGCCCTACTGTGCATCACTTCCAACCACACTTCCTGGCTGTACAAGTATAGGGAATAAAGAGATTTTTCCAAAGGCCCCAGGCAGAAAGTAAGAAATAGGCAGAGCAACTAAGGTAAGGCACTGTCAAATTACACCTGGACAGAGCTGGCTCTCACCTCAGTGGCCAGCATAAAAGGTAAGCTAATTAAAGCTATGAGGTACCCAATGCAATACCTAACAATATTCATTCTAATGTTTTTAAAGATACAAGCAAATAATCTCACTATAGGTGCAAGCTTAAAAGACTGAACAAGCATATCTGCATATAATTTACTATTTTATCAAATACAATTTTAAATTTGATCTGAAAGCACATTTTATAGCATAGTCACTAAAGATTATTGTTCTGTACAACAATTGTGCATAGATGAATGTCAAGTAAAAAATACAGTTGCAGCTGCGTTTAACAGAATAAAGTATGTCTAAGGCTAAAAGGAATGAGGCACAACAAGACCTGGGAGACACAGGAAGCAAATCCAAGGTTGTGTATAGATGCCCAGTCTCACCATCTCAAGAAACCCAAGCAGTGAGGCTTTCCTTTCTGGGACAAAGGGGTTTATTAGCCCAGGAGATCGAGGTCAGATCCTGTTTTTTTCCATACCCTTGTTTTAGGGGTCAGGATACCAATGTCCTAGATCCCATTTTGCTTAAGTTAGTTCAGTTCCATCTCCTCCGAAGTGAGTTTTGCACCTAATTTTAAGAGGAGCAGAGAGTTCTGGGGAACTACCAAAAGGAGGTACAGAAGCAGGTTCTCAGTGTATCAAGGCAAGGGGAGGCAAGGGCAATGAATACAACGAGATGTCAGGGAAAGCTCCTGTCCACCAACACCTGCCCTAAGCTATTATGCTGAGCACTCCAAGTAGGACCCATCCAGACTCAACTCTGGTCTCCTTGCCTCTCAAAGCTGGGAACATGTGTCATGAGAAACCCAGGATTCTTCATAGGCCTCATATGGAAAAACAGGGTATAAAGGGTTTTTCCATCAGATGCTGAGTGGGAACTAAGCTAACAAAGAAGAAATTTAAATGCCAAATAAATAGACCAGATGGAAAGCACCTGGGATCAGAACAGTACGGGATTGATACGTGATCCATTAGACCAAAGGTTGAATGGTGGTAGTCCACACGCTTGCTCCAGCCCACAGGTGGTGGTTATTGCCTGGGCAGGATTTAAAAAAAAAAAAAACTTGAACCAATTTTTACATACCTATATATTACATAAAGGTCCAGACTTCTCTTAAATTGAAAAGCTGACCCTGCTGGACTTACAGCCCCCACGTGACAACAAAAAGTTAAAGCTGAGTAGTGGCTTCCCCTGTGAAGTCTCCCATGGGGGATCCACACCACACCACATCTCTATAGCTCTTGAGATCCCTCCCACCCCCTATAAAAGAGAAGAAATATTTCCCAGTTTCTATGTTAAAATGGAAACAAGACACTATTTTCCTTATTTACTTACCATAGACATTTGCATTGTATCCCCAGCACGATGCCTAGTGTCTCACCCACAGAAATTATTCAATACTGTTGAGTTATGGACAGATGGATGACACAAAATGTTAGATTAAAAAGGTGAGAGTCACATGACTAAAAAAGTACTAAGCAGGCCTTGGCAAATGAGAATTTTTTTTTTATTGTGTATTGGTAGGTTTTTCACAATGTGCTAGGTAACAGTCATTACCCAATCAGGAATTTTTAAAATGGTATTTGGGGCTTCCCCAAACTTTTTTTTTTTTTTGACAGCTTCTGGCCATAGGATTCTAGTGTCATCTCAGCCTCAGTCTTCAGGTGATATTTATCACCTTAATACTTTTGCTGTTTTTGGACCTTTATGCTTACTTGAAAAATAAGTCTAAGACAAAGCTTTTTCTAAAGATGCTTGGCATTTGACTTAGTTCAATAAATCATCTACCAATATATCAAGAAAAGCATAATTTCATTACCTGGTAGTAGCTCATTCCTTCTACCTTCTTCAGCAGATTGAACTAAACTTGCAGCTAATGGAAAAAGGAAAAAAAAAATCCATTAGCAATTGATACATGTAGTATCTTATTAAAGTTTACCATTTTATACCTGAAGTAAATGAGTGTTTAAGTGTTTAAGGCTTTGTTATGGAACATTAAGGTAGAATGCAAAAGGTTCTTTTTTGTAGGTCTATTTGCAGATTCTTAATTTCCAAAATAATTTCCCAAGAACATTTCTTTCCCAGACCTATTGTTGTAGAATAATCAAATATCCTAAAATCCAATACTTTAAAACTTTTAAAAGATGTAGTTAGTTCTTGATATATAGCAACAAAAAAGATTGACTTACCAAGTAAAGTTTTCTCCCTGTTGACAGAGCAACTGACAACTTGCAAGTCTTTCTCAAAGGTATATAGATGCTATTAAAACAAAAGTTTCCCTTTTTAATTTGAAGTTTTATATCAAATAACAATGGTACAAAAAAAATCCCACTGGGCTTTGTATCAAGTATTATGGTGAAATATTTCATTAAAGAATACTCAATGAACTAGTTTATCCATGCTGAGATATTGTGCATTATTTTAAAGATAAGTTTGCAATTGTAGGCCATATTTGGCACTGAAACTTAGCCATGAGATAACCAAACACAGTGGGTAAGCACACAGACTTTGGAGTCAAACTAGTCCCATGTTCAAATTGTAACTGTCACTTGGAAGCTGTGTGACTTTGGACAAATTATTCAATCTATCCCCCCATCAATAACATAGAAATCACAGTACCTATCTCATATGATTGTTAGGAGGATCAAGAGAAAGAACAAATGAAGTCTTTAGTATAATGTGTGCCACACATAATAAGTACTCAAATGTTGGTATGATAATTATTGAATAAAGTTTTTTAATCAAATACCCAACTGACCATGATATCATTAGTTATGTCTCAGGGACTGGCACAAGCGTATCTTATATTTAGAGAATTAGCAAATAAGTTGTCTATAATCTTTTTTCTTATTGCTGTTTGAATTGTTCAAAATATCAGAAGACTCCATTTCCTGAAGTATTAGAGGAAATGAAAACAGTCACACAGGAGGAGGGTGTGATGTGCAGATTGAGGAACTGGAGACAACTGCAGTTCATTAAGCAAACTCCTTTCAAGTTTACCCAGAAGATAAGGGAACAATGAAGAGTCTCAGACCTCAGGAGAGAACAGGCTCAGGGAAGCAGTGAATGGCAGAAGTAGTTAGAAGGTAATTAGTACTTGCAGGCTGAACACACTAGACTGGGTGGCCAAAAGTGGTGAAAAATACTGGGGAAGTCAGGAAACAGGAAAGGTGAACTGACTGAATACAAAAGCACTGAATTCCTGGAATACATTTTGGTTTTCTTTAACTCTTGCTCCAAGGGATTCTAATGTATAAGAAAAGAAGGATCATGTAGATATTTAGCTTTTAATGATTTATTCTTTTTTAAATTTTTTAAAAAATTTTCTAATTTTAATTTTTTTTTTTTTGAGAGAGAGAGAGAGAGAGAAAATTTTAATATTTATTTATTTAGTTAGTTTTCAGTGGACACAACATCTCTGTTTGTATGTAGTGCTGATGATCGAACCCCGGCCGCACACACGAGTGCACTACCGCTTGAGCCACATCCCCAGCCCAATGTTTTATTCTTTTAACTATAAAACAACACATGAACACATTCTCAGTATTTAAAAGATGAAAATACTACAAAGTCAGTCAAATCTTCCATTTAGTAGTCGATCCCAACTCCCATTCAAAAGGGAGCATGTTTATAATTTGCTCTGTAGACTTCCAGATCTTTTAAAATAATTTTAATGTAGTATCCCTCACAGTTCATAGCTTTAAGTTTTTTAAAACGTAAATGGAAGGTATTATCCTTACAACTTGCTTTTTTCGTATAACAATATGTTTTGGAGAGACTCCTGTGACAGTATACATTTATAGACTTCTTAACCCTTTAATGGTCATATTGCTGTCCCAAAAACTTACTGATGGCCCCTTAGTTTACTGCCAGCTTTAAGGTATAATGACCCAATGTACTTTTATATATATCTTTGTAAGCACATACAAGTCTTTCTGAAGAATCATACCTCAAAGTAGAATTTGTAGGTCAAAATGTATGCAAGAATTGAATTCTTCCATTATGAGCATCAAAAACTCTCCCCTAACCTAGCTTATGCAAAAAGGCAACTACATAGTGGCTCATGGAATTGAATAATGTAGGGCATATGGCTTCAGCATTAGCTTGATCTAAAGCTGGAAACAATCATTCTTTCTGTTATCTGGGTTAAATACAATTTTAGCATCCATGCAATGATATTCTATGTTCTATTCCTCAGAGCCACAGTGGTCCCAACCTCATTCATCCCTCACCACACCCAATGGAAGGGTCCACGTCCAAATTCCCAAAGTCTATTATACAGTTATAGTCAACCAGCTTATGTCATATTCACTCCTGTATGCACTAAAAAGGTAGGTCTGCCTAAAACAGAGAGGAAGTAGAAGGTACAGAGGGTGAGGAAGAAAGGTTTGGGAATCTGCCTACATATGTATAACTTATTGTTTTCCATTTGGCATGGCAAAGAGAGAGATCATTCAATCAAAACTTGAGAGATCAAGACCAAGGTAGAGTAGACACACTTTCCTCTATTTTTCCCACTGTAGGGATAAAAATACTGGACATTGAGGCGCACCTGCGAACCACCGGCAGGTCAGGCCCAGCAACCTGCGGAGGGGCACAGCTGCCCCACGCGCCTGCAAGGTAGGCAGAACCGTGACCACCGACAGAACAGGCCCAGCGGCCCACCAGACACATCGCCCCGGTTGGGGGAGGGGCAGAGCCGCCGCGAGCCTACAAGGTAGGCAGACCTGTGACCCACCAGCAGATCAGGCCCAGCAACCCGCGGAGCAGCAGAGCCACCCCCTGCACCTACAAGGTAGGCGGACCTGCCACCCACTGGCAGGTCAGGCCCAGCAACCCTCGGAGGGGCACAGCTGCTCCACGCGCGTGCAAGATAGGCAGAACCGTGACCACCGACAAAACAGGCCCAGTGGCCCGCCAGACACATCGCCCCGGTTGGGGGAGGGGCAGAGCCGCCGGGCGCCTGCAAGGTAGGCGGACCCGCGACCCACCAGCAGAACAGGCACAGCAATCCACAGAGCGGCAGAGCCACCCCCCTGCGCCTGCAAGGTAGGCGGACCTGCGACCCACCAGCGGGTCAGGCCCAGAAACCTGCGGAGGGGCACAGCTGCCCCACGCGCCTGCAAGGTAGGCGGAACCGTGACCACTGACAGAACAGGCCCAGCAGCCTGCAGAGGGTCTGAGCCGGCCGCGCCTGCAAGGTAGGCGGACCTGCGACCACCGAAAGAACAGGCCCACCGAAAGTACAGGCCCAGCGGCCTGCCGGGGTGGTAGGCACATTGCCCCAATTGGAGGAGGGGCAGAACCACCGCCAAAGCCTGCGAGGGAGACTTTGCAACTATACAAGAGCAATATAAATATATAGGGGGAAAAATCAATAACACAACAGTTTCACCAAGCAGAAAGAAACGCGATCAGTATGAAAAGACAAGGAAAGAAAGGACCACAAGCAATGCAGGTCAACTCAACTTTAGAAGAGGTAATATCTGCAGCAGATGGAATGTCAGATAAAGAATTCAGGATATACATGCTTCAGATGATCTGGAGTCTCAAGGAAGACATTAGACAGCAAAATCAGACAATGAAAGACCACTTCGACCACTTAGACAATGAATTTCATAAACAAATCCAAGAAGCAAAAGATCAATAATACAGGGAGATAGAGGTTATAAAAAACAAACAAACAGAAATCCTAGAAATGCAGGAAGCAATAAACCAACTTAAAAACTCAATTGAGAATACTACCAGCAGAGTAGAACACTTAGAAGATAGAACATCAGACAATGAAGACAAAGTATTTCAACTGGAGAAGAACATAGACAGCTTAGCAAAACTGTTAAGAAACCATGAGAGAACATTCAAGAAATATGGGATAACATAAAGAGACCAAACTTAAGAGTCATTGGGATACAGGAATGTATAGAGGTCCAAACCAAAGGAATGAGCAATCTATTCAATGAAATAATACGAGAAAACTTCCCAGACTTGAAGAATGAGACAGAATCCCAAAACCTAGAAGCCTACAGGACGCCGAATGTGCAAAATCATAAGAGATCCACACCTAGACACATTATAATGAAGATGCCCAACATACAGAATAAGGAGAGAATTTTAAAAGCTACAAGAGAAAGGAAGCAGATTACATTTAGGGGTAAACCAATCAGGATAACAGCTGATCTTTCAACACAGACTCTGAAAGCTAGAAGATCCTGGAATAACATATTTCAAACACTGAAAGAAAATGGGTTCCAACCAAGAATTGTGTATCCAGTGAAATTAAGCTTCAGGATGGAAGATGAAATTAAAACCTTCCACGATAAACAAAAGTTAAAAGAATTTGCAGCTAGAAAACCATCTCTTCAAAACATCCTCGGCAAAATATTACAGGAAGAGGAAATGGAAAATATCAATGAAAACCAACAGCAGGAGGTAGTACAGTAAAGGAAGGGGGGGAAATAATCAAAGAGGAAAACAAACCATGTTTAGTAACATAAATAAACAAATATGGCTGGAAGAACAACCCATATCTCAATAATAACCCTAAATGTTAATGGCTTAAACTCACCAATTAAGAGACACAGGCTAGTAGAATGGATCACAAAACAAGACCCAACAATATGCTGCCTTCAGGAGACGCATTTGATAGGAAAAGAGATACATACACTGAAGGTGAAAGGTTGGGAAAAATCATATCACTCATATGGTCTTCGGAAACAAGCAGGAGTGTCCATACTCATATCAAATAAAATACATTTCAAGCCAAAGTTAATCAAAAGGGATAAAGAGGGACACTACATACTGCTCAAGGGAACCATACACCAACAAGACATAACAATCATAAATATATATGCCCCAAACAATGGTGCAGCTATGTTCATCAAAAAACTCTTCTCAAGTTCAAGAGTCTAATAGACCACCATACAATAATCATGGTAGACTTCAACACACCTCTCTCACCACTGGACAGATCTTCCAAACAAAAGTTGAATCAGGAAACTATAGAACTCAATAACATAATTAATAACCTGGACTTTATTGACATACATAGAATATACCACCCAAGATCAAGCAGTTACACTTTTTTCTCAGCAGCACATGGATCCTTCTCAAAAATAGATCATATATTATGTCACAGGGCAACTCTTAGACAATATAAAGGAGTAGAGATAATACCATGCATCTTATCTGATCATAATGGAATGAAACTGAAAATCAACGATAAAAGAAGTAAGGAAAAATCATGCATCACTTGGAGAATGAACAATAGGTTACTGAATGATCAATGGGTTATAGAAAACATCAAGGAGGAAATTAAAAAATTCTTAGAGATAAATGAAAACACAGACACAACATATCGGAATCTATGGGACACATTGAAAGCAGTTCTAAGAGGAAAATTTATTGCTTGGAGTTCATTCCTTAAAAAAAGAAAAAACCAACAAATAAATGATCTAATACTTCATCTCAAAATCCTAGAAAAAGAAGAGCAAAACAACAGCAAAAGAAGTAGAAGGCAAGAAATAATTAAAATCAGAGCTGAAATTAATGAAATCGAAACAAAAAAACCAATTGAAAAAATTGACAAAACTAAAAGTTGGTTCTTTGAAAAAATAAATAAAATCGACAGACCCTTAGCCACGCTAACGAAGAGAAGAAAAGAGAGAACTCAAATTACTAGCATATGGGATGAAAAAGGCAATATCACAACAGACACTTCAGAAATACAGAAGATTATCAGAAATTATTTTGAATCCTTATACTCCAATAAAATAGAAGATAATGAAGTCATCGATAAATTTCTTAAGTCATATGATCTGCCCAGATTGAGTCAGGAGGATATTGACAACCTAAACAGACCAATATCAATTGAGGAAATAGAAGAAACCATCAAAAGACTACCAACTAAGAAAAGCCCAGGACCGGATGGGTATACAGCAGAGTTTTACAAAACCTTTAAAGAGGAACTAATACCAATACTTTTCAAGCTATTTCAGGAAATAGAAAAAGAGGGAGAACTTCCAAATTCATTCTATGAGGCCAACATCACCCTGATTCCTAAACCAGACAAAGACACTTCAAAGAAAGAAAACTACAGACCAATATCTCTAATGAACCTAGATGCAAAAATCCTCAATAAACTTCTGGCGAACCGGATACAAAAACATATCAAAAAAATTGTGCACCATGATCAGGTAGGATTTATCCCTGAGATGCAAGGTTGGTTCAATATACGGAAATCAATAAATGTTATTCACCACATCAATAGGCTTAAAAATAAGAACCATATGATCATCTCGATAGATGCGGAAAAAGCATTTGACAAAGTACAGCATCCCTTTATGTTCAAAACTCTAGAAAAACTAGGGATAACAGGAACATACCTCAATATTGTAAAAGCAATCTATGCTAAGCCTCAGGCTAGCATCATTCTGAATGGAGAAAAACTGAAGGCATTCCCTCTAAAATCTGGAACAAGACAGGGATGCCCTCTCTCACCACTTCTGTTCAACATAGTTCTCGAATCACTGGCCAGAGCAATTAGACAGACAAAAGTAATTAAAGGCATAAAAATAGGAAAAGAAAACTCAAATTATCACTATTTGCAGATGACATGATTCTATACCTAACAGACCCAAAAGGGTCTACAAAGAAACTATTAGAGCTAATAAATGAATTCAGCAAAGTGGCAGGATATAAAATCAACATGCATAAATCAAAGGCATTCCTGTATATCAGCGACAAATCCTCTGAAATGGAAATGAGGACAACCACTCCATTCACAATATCCTCAAAAAAAATAAAATACTTGGGAATCAACCTAACAAAAGAGGTGAAAGACTTATACAATGAAAACTACAGAACCCTAAAGAGAGAAATAAAAGAAGATCTTAGAAGATGGAAAAATATACCCTGTTCATGGATAGGTAGAACTAACATCATCAAAATGGCGATATTACCAAAAGTTCTCTATAGGTTTAATGCAATGCCAATCAAAATCCCAACAGCATTTCATGTAGAAATAGAGGAAGCAATCATGAAATTCATATGGAAAAATAAAAGACCCAGAATAGCAAAAACAATGCTAAGCAGGAAGTGTGAATCAGGCGGTATAGCGATACCAGACTTCAAACTATACTACAGAGCAATAGTAATAGGAGCAGACAGAAACACACACCCATTATCTCCAGCCAAAGAAACCAGAAAGGGGGAACCTTGCCTGGCAGAAAAGTTCTAGACTATACCAAATACCACGGGGGAAATGCAATCCTGCTCCTACTTCTACCAGCAAAGGCTGAGTGGGGAGACCAAATTCCCACCTTTACCCAGCTGCAACAAGGCACCACTCTCACCACTGCCATATTTCTATCAGAAAAGATCAAATGGGAAATAAAGACTGGGACTGGGGGTATAGCTCAGATGATAGAGTGCTCGCCTGTCTTTCATGCACAAGGTCCTGGGTTCAATCCCCAGCACCAAAAAAAAAAAAAGAAGCAGAAGAAGAAAAAGAAGAAGGAAATAAAGACTTTTATCCCCACCTGATAGAAGTGAGCCTCCAAGACCTTCATGACCAAGAGTGTCATGTGGGAATTCTGTACTTCTTCCCAGACCCAGCACTAAGAAAGTGCACTTTCCCCTTCTTCATTGAGTGGTGTCAGAAGTGGCTGAATGGCAAGTCAAAACTTCTACTACCACCCAGTGACAATGAGGCCTCCACCTACCTACCTATCACTCCCTGATCTCCTGCTGTGATATCAGTAGAGGCCTAGAAGGCAGCCTGAAATCCTGCCTCTGTCTAGAAACACCTCTCAACTGGGTGTCAAAGGAGGCCAAGTGAGGAATCTGGACTTCCACCCCTACCTAGCCGCAGTGAGGTTATAACCCTCATTCTTCAACAAGAACACCTTCAGAGGAGATACAGAAAATTTCAATAAGATCTGGATTCTCATACATAATACTTAAAATAGCTGAGACACAATGGAAAACCATGCACAATGCCAAGAACAAGGAAGTTTTTTTTCTCATTCAATTTGAAAATAAGAATAAGCATCAAGATGATGGAGGTACTGGAATTCTCTAACAAAAATTTTAAAGCAGAAATCATTAAAATGCCATAATATCTCAGTAGATACATATAACATACTAGCAGAGAGGACAGGAGAACTGGTGAACTTAAAAAATATAACAACACAAATCACCTAATCTTAACAACAGACAGAACTATGGAAAAAAAGGAACAGAACCTCAGATCTGTGAGACTAAAAAGACTAAAAACAAACAAACAAACAAAAAAAGGCCTAACAATCATGCAATTAGAGTCCATAAAAGAGAAAAAAGGTGGGAATTTTTAAAGTATTTGAAGAAATAATGACTGGTCATACTACAGTGATAAAGCCACATCAATGTTTATAGCAGCTCAATTCACAATAGCTAAGCTATGGATCCAACCTAGGTGTCCTTCAATAAATGGATAGAGAAAATGTATGCATACGCAATGAATTATTACTCAGCCATGAAAAGAATGACTTTGCTGGTAAATGGATGAATATGGAGACTATCATGCTAAGTGAAATAAGCCAATCCCAAAAAAACAAAAGCTAAACATTCTGATATGTAGATGCTAACACATAATTAGTGGGGGAGGGAAGAACAGAAGTTCATTGGAATGAAGGGGAATGAAGGGAGGTGGGGGAATGGGAATAGGAAAGACACAGAAATTATCAGATATAACTTTCCTATGTTCATATATGAATACACCACCAGTGAAACTCTACATCATGTACAAGCAAAAGAATGGGATCCCAATTAAAACAAGTTATACTCTATGTATATATGTCAAAATACACTGTCATATATTTAAAACAAACAGATAAAAAAAAGTTAAAAGAAAGAAATAAGAAATAATGGCTGGTGACTGAAAACATGCCCAGTTGAGCAAAAGACAGCAGATTCAAGAAGCAAATCCCAAACAGGAACAATCCAAACAAATACAGAGACATGCAAATCAATCTTCAGAAAATAAAAGGACAAAGAAAAATATTTTTGAAGCAATTAGAAAACAAAAATGACAACTTGAGTATAAGAGAAAATCAATTTGAAAGTCAACAGATTTCTCAAGAGAAACTATGGAGGGCAGAAGGAAATGACACATTTTTCAAGAACTGAAGGAAAAGAATTGTCATGCTGTATTCTATTATTGGAAAAATCATCTTTTAGGAATCAAAACACACATTCTCAAAAGAAGGAAAATTGTGAGAATCTGTCATTGTCATACCCACCCTATGATAATAGCTAAACAAGTTCTTGAAAGAGAAAGGAAATTATTTTTGAAAGGAATCCTAGAACACTGGGAAAGAAGAATAAGAAGTGCAAAAATATGGGTAAAACATAACTGACTTTCATTCCCTTGTGTTTTCTAAATTATGGTTGACAATAATGGCAAAAAGTATATCATCTGATGTAGATCTTTAAAAATGTAGAAAAGGAATGAAGACAACTTTAAATGTAGGACACTGAATGAACTTAATAGGAGATAAGGTAAAATGTCACATTTCATTCAAACTGGTAAAAAGTCAACAGCTGCAGATATTCATGGTATTGAGCAGTTCTGTATCTTGATTGCAGAGGCAATTTCAGGAATCTACACATAAATCTACACATAAAATGACATAAAACTTGCTGGGCGCAGTGGTGCACACCTGTAATCCCAGCAGCTCAGGAGGCTGAGGCAGAAGGACTGTGGGTTCAAAGCCAGCCTCAGCAACTTAGTGAGGCACTAAGCAACTCAGTGAGACCCTGTATCTAAATAAAATACAAAATAGGACTGGGGATGTGGCTCAGTGGTTGAGTGCCCCTGAGTTCCATTCCCAGTAAACTCCCGCCCAAAAAAATCCAAATGGCATAAAACTATATATGTACATTCTACCAATGTCAATTTCCTATTAACATTAATTCATATTAATATTTAATGTTATACCTAACTTCACAAGATCCAATAATTGGAGAAAACTGGGTGAATTGTATGTGAGACATAGTTTGGGGGCGGGAATAAAAGAAAAAAATGCTTTAAGATTCAGACACCAAGATCTAGCACCACAAAAAAAGCACCATCTTTCTCTTGGCAGCACATTTCCAAGGCAAAACACAGTACTTAAAATTTTAAAGCCCAGTTAGGCTTGGCATCCAAATTCATTCTCTCAATAAAACCAAAGGGCCAATAAAGAATATATGGGTTGATAGACTTTTGAGTGTATAGAAGGGATGGGGAAAGAGCTGTGCTGTTTTAACGTGGCTCCCAAAGTTCATGTTTAAGGAAACTTAACCCCACTGCAATGTGTTGGGAGGTGAGACCTAATAAAGGATCATTAGGCTTTGCCCTTTGCAAAGGATTAGTTTTGTCATCTCCAGAGAGGAGTTATCCATCACTGAGTGGGTCTGTGATAAGAGTAAGCTCAGTCCCCTTTTGCCCTCTCACTATCACCCTTCCACCTTCTGTCATCAAATGATGTAGCAAGAAGACCCTTACAAGATGTGGGTACTCAATCTTGGACTTCCCAGCTCCAGAAATGTAAGAACGAAACCTCTGTTCTTTATAACTTACCAAATCCCGTTCTGTTACAGCAGCAGAAAATGGACTAAGATAGCAATTATGGTATAGGAGTAAGACTTGCCTATTTATAAAAGCTAGATAAATGTCCCATGAATTTATTCTTTAACTGATTTATTTTCTGAAATCATCTTCATATTTTGAAATCCAATGAAGTGCTGTCACTGGAAAACGTTTGAAAATCAGCCACTGTGGAGGGAACCTATCACTGTCAATTCAGTAAAATATCCTTCACTGAATTACTATGGCTTATAAGGCAGTAAGCTGAATGCAGTGCAGATGAAACACATTGGTATGCAAAATGCTCCTCACTTTTTTGGCGCTCACAGCCTTAGCAGAGAGAAATATGTCCACAATAGATAGATAGTAATACCCACCACTATAGAAGACTATGATGTCTTCTCTCAAGCCATCTTCTTAGAATTCGCACCACATAGAAATTAAGCTAAGAATTACACTAACATGTGAGATTTTTAAAATTTGCTTCTATCCCAAGACTGTATATTGTAACAAGATTCTTCTTGGTCAATACTGAGACTCCAGAAGCTCAGAGAAGAAACACTGAATGTATATTTGTTGGGTCAGTGAATAAACGAATGAGTAAGTGAAATGTGTGTGAATAAAACAGGTGGAGGAAGGAGAAAGACCAGAGAATTAACAAAGCAAAATATTGGTAGCCTAAAGAGTAAGGTGACTGGGAGAAATTTGAAAGTGACCACCCAGAAATTTAACTTCAAGGATGTCTAACATCCTTAATTAATTAAACCCTAAATTGCTTTTATATAGGCCCCAAACAACTCCCCCATCGCGCACGCGCATGCGCGCGCGCACACACACACACACACACACACACAATTAGACAAAGCTTATCCTACATCAACCAAGGCATTATGTGAGTACTTTAGAAAAAAATTAAGGAAAAAGGTAATGAAGGCTTTGCCAAGTTCCAAACCCTGAATTGTTGAAAAGGAGCAAGAAGCAAGACAAGGCATGGTTGAGCACAAGCAGAACTCAGAGCCAGAGGTCATTATGAAATGACCTGGAGCACACAAGTCCTGGAAGGGCACTGGATTTCCTAATTCCTTATAGGATGTTGGAAAGCTGGTTTAGGCCAATTTTACTTAAATTCAAAGGACTAAGACTTCATATAACATTTGATTCAGGAGGAGTCATTTTTTTTTTTTAAGATATGGGGCCAAAGCCAGCCACATTGACACACTCCTGTAATTCCAATGACTCAGAAGCCTGTGGATCACAAGTTCAAGGCCAGCTTCAGCAATTTAGTCAGACTGTCTAGAGATATAGCTCCATCCACAGTACAAAAACAAACAACAAAAAGATAATGGGGCCAAGAAGTAGTTTCTAAAAAATGAGCAGACAAGGCAGGCAAAGAAAAATTTTATAAAATGAAGTGGGAATTTTTATCTAGAAAACAAACAGTGGAGGCAAAGAAAACTCTAAAAGCAGTAAACAATAAGTAAGCTATGATTTATCTGATGTTTACCTGATTTTTTCTGGTTTGGCAATCATATAATCCAAAGACAATATTTCTCTCATCATCCTAAAAAAAAGAAAAATAACCAGATGTTTATTAAATGTCATAGTTTAGGAAGTTAGGCTAAAGCTAACACTAGTTTTAAAACAAACCTGCAATAATTCAGTCTCAGCAATTAAAACCTCTAAGGAGGATTTTTTTTTCCAAGAGTGCAGAATAGAGAAGGTCACTTTCCTGGCTGCTCCGTGGCACGAAACCAAGAAGGCGTAGATAGGCAGCTTCTCAGCAAGGCAGCTTCTCAGCAAGGTGAGTGAACAAAGGTGGGGTGGGGGGGGACTTTACTGGAATTTAAAACTGGACATTCAAATTAGACTAGGAATTCAGGAGGGTGGATATACTAAAACGAGGAAGAAATCCCTAGCAGTACAGCTGCTTCTGGGCTGGAAACACCAGCCAGAATAAGGATAGAATTTTAAAGGCTGCCAGAGAACAAAAGGTAACATTTAGAGGGAAACCAATCTGAATCTCAGCTGACCTCTCAACCCAGACCCTCAAAGCTAGGAGATTTTGGAATAACATATATCAAGCTCTAAAAGAAAAATTGATGCCAGCCAAGAATACCATACCCAGCCAGGTGTGGTGGTGTATGCCTCTCATCCCCAGCTCAGGAGGCTGAGGCAGGAGGATCATGAGTTCAAAGCCAGCCTCAGCAAAAGCAAGGTACTAAGCAACTCAGGAAGACCCTGTCTCTAAATAAAATACAAAATAGTGCTGGGGATGTGGCTCAGTGGTCAAGTGCCTGTGGGTTTAATTCCTGCTACCTCCCCCCTGCCAAAAAAAATACTATACCCAACAAAATTAAGCTTCAGAATCAACAATGAAATAAAAAACTTCCATGATAAACAAAAGTTAAAAAATAAAAGTGAAAAAAGCAAGGCTGGGGTTGTGGCTCAGTGGTAGAGTGCTTGCCTAGCATGTGTAAGGCACTGGGTTGGATTCTCAACACTATATAAAAATAAATAAAGGACCACCAACAACTAATAAAATATTTTTTTTAAAAACTGAAAACCAGCAAAGGAAGGAACTTACACTAAAATAAGAGCAAATCAATGGAGAAAGCAATTCAAATTAAAAATCAGAAATAAATCAAAATGACAGGGAATAATCATATCTTAATAACAGACTATAAATGGCCTGAACTCATCATGAAATGAAATAGACTGGAAGATTGGATTAAAAAGCAAGGCCCAACAATATGTTATTTCCAAGAGACACCTTATAAGCCAAGATATCCACAGACTGAAGGTAAAAGGATGGGAAAAAACATATTTACATGGATCATGTAAACAAGCAGGGGTTTCTAGCCTCATATCAGATAAAGTGGACTTCACATCAAAGTTAATCAGAAGGGACAAAGAAGGACATTTCATACTGCTTAAGGGAATTATACATCAAAAATACATAACAGTCACAAATATTTATGCCCCAAACAATGGAGCATCTGTATATATCAAACAAACCCTTCTCAATTTCAAGAATCAAATAGACCACAACATAATGATGCTGGGTGACTTTAATACACCTCTCTCACTACTGGATAGATCCTTCAAACAAAAACTAAATAAAGAAGCTATAGAACTAAAAACATACAATTTATAATTTATACTTAACAGACATAAATATTTCATCCATCAATGACAAAATACATTTTTTTCTCAGCAGCACTTGGATCCTTCTCTAAAAATAGACCATATCTTAGGCCACAAAACAACTCTCAGTAAATATAAAAATAGAGATAATACCTTGCATTTTATCAGAACATAATGGAATGAAATTTAAAATCAATGATAAAATAAAAAATGGAAGCTACTCTAACACCTGGATACTAAATAACATGCTACTGAATGACCAATGGATAGCAGAAGAAATCAGGGATGAAATTAAAAAAGTACTTAGAGGTAAATGAGAATAGCAATACAACATATCAAAATCTCTGGAATACTATGGAGACAGTGCTAAGAGAAAAGTTCATTGCATTGATCTCATTCATTAAAAGAATAGAAAAGTCAACATCACTATAGTGATGGGGCCACATTCATAGCAGCTGGAGGCTATCATGCTAAATGAAATAAGCTAATCCACAAATACCAAAGGCATCTGACATGCAGATGCTGACTCACAATAGGTTGAGGGGCAGGAGAGGTTTAACCAGATTGGACAGGGGAGAATGGGGAAAATGAAGGGAAGGGAGGAGGGATTGGAATGGGAAAGACAGTAGAATGAATTAGACATAACTTTCCTATGTTCATATATGAATACACAACCAATGTAACCTCACATCATGTACAACCACAATAATGGGAAATTATACCCCATGTATGTAAGATACGTCAAAATACATTCTACTGTAATTTTTTTAAAAACTAAAGGAAGCTTGCTGTGCAGATCAGAAAGGGGCCAGGCCTGATTCAGCTGGCCATTTGGGCTCGAAGAGTTCAGAGCTCTTTATAGGACTGAGCATGGAGAAAGAGTCAATCATTTTGTATTTCCAGTAGTCTCTTAAAGAGAATATTAGTGATGACTGGGCATGATGTCACATGTCTAAAATCCCTGATACTCAGCTGAGACAGAAGGATGGCAAGTTGAAGGCCATCCTGGGAAACTCAGCAAGATCCCGACTCAAAAAATGAAAAGGGTTGGGGATATAGCTTAGTGGTAGAGCACTCCTGGGATCAACCCCCAAAATCACCAAAAAAAAAAAAAAGAGAGAATCTATATAATAGATAATGGGATTGGCTTGAATAAATCCATGATATTCTTATGAATACAGGTTTTTGAATCATACAGTTTTTAAATACACTATCCTTAGATACAACTTAATATTTTTAAACAAAAGAAAGTAAAATGATATAATTTTCAAAGCAAACTATGAGAATTTTTCTTCCATGTGTCCCTAGTAAAGTTATCAGTAAAATTAAATTTTCCTCAGAACACTTAACATTGGAAACACATTGTCAAATAATGCCTCACAAGTCCTAGAATACCTAGTTCTAAATAGACAAAAATCAAATTTAATATATCTTCAAAGACAAAAAATTAACAGTTGTCAAGTTTAAACATCTTGACATTTCCCTCTAGAAAGTGAAATTGTTTATTTACTCAAATTTTTTGAGCTTCAAATATGCACATTTTATCTTATTTTAAAAAGAAACATCTCTTAAGACTTCAAATCACTCTATTCAATATCACACACAAAAACAAGGGCCAGAGGTTAAATACCAAGTCTTATCAATTACCCTTCTATACAGGAGAGAATTTTCATAAAATTACATAAATGGTTAAAATAGTAAATTTTGTTGCATTTACTTTACCACAATAAAAAGAGAAAATATACATACCTTATAGTTATAAATAATATTTCCATTTCTTTCAACATTTAGTACACGTAAGCTCTCATAATTTGTTTCTAAAACATCTGAAATAAAATAATAGCCAGTTAATATTTAAGATGTTTAAATATGTAGCTAACATTAGTGAAAGAAGTACAAAGCATACATGCTGAGGATTCCATTATACCCAGATTAAAAGCAAGCAAACCCAATCTCGATTACTGGAAGTCAGAACAACAGTGACCTTTCAGGAAGAAGAAAGGGGGCAGAGATGGCATCATCTGAGGGAGGCCTTCTAAGGTGTTGATAAGGTTGCACACCTTGGGTACACAGATAAGCTCACCTTTTAATCTCTTACCGAGCTGCACACTTTATACTGTAGACTTGCCTGCATGTGTCACACCTCAATAAATTTTCAGTATCTACTAGTTTTTGCTTTATATATTTTGAGGCTACATTATTAGGAACAAATTCAGAACTGGTATAGCTTCCTGGTGAATTAAGTTGTCAGGCACACAGCTGAGCTTCCATGTGTCTCAGTTGTTAAATGGGATAAAAAAGAAAATAACAGTCAAGCCCTTAATCATTATGATGCTATATCCAGGGGCTAAACAGAAAAAGTGCCAACTTCTTTGTTGCATTTCCATATGGAAAGGTGACGTATGGTGAAAGATCGGGTGCATTAGCAGAGATGTGGGAATTTCTCCCTGTTGAGGGAGCAACTGGACACAGAAACAGAAGGGAGATGGGGAGCCATTTGGAGTCTGAGTCTACTGACAAAAAGTTATCAAAGTTCCCCTCTTCCCCTTGTGGGAAAGTCTTTGCTGAAGACCCCCCAAAAAAGAGGCCTTCCAATGAAGACACTCAGATCTAGCAAGGCACGTATGAACGGCTATGGCCAGGGCCCAGGCCTGCCTGCAATTCTCTGGGCAACTGCATTTCCTTGGCTATATGTCCAGTCTGATTTAGGGAGGACAGCTTTCCTGTGAAGACTTCCAGGTAAAGCCTTCCTTGTGATTGCACATATTCAGGTCTGAAAATTCACACAGAAGTTTTGAACCAGGAGCTGAACTAGTCAACCACTTCAATATAAAAATGTATTTTTATCTAATAATTCTTTACTCCAAGTCTATTTTGCCTTATATTAATATACTACCTCAGCTTTCTTCAGAGTATTGCTTATATGAGATAGCTTGTTCTAGCCTTTCATTAATGTTCCTGTGCCCTTATAAGTTATATATTTTATAAGCAGTATCTACTCATGATCCCATCTGACAGCTTTAATCTTCATTTGAAATATGTAGCCCACTTTCATTTACCGTAATTACTGACATATTGGGCTTATTTTACTATTTGCTTTCCGTGACTCACTTGTTTTACTCTTTCATTCTTCTTGATTAATCAGTTTATTATTTCATTTTCCTATTTCCTCATTAATTTCATATTCTTTTGCTATTCTTTTACTAGTTATACTAACAATTTTGAGCATTCTCAATATTATGTTTTAATGTTATGTGGTACCACAAAATGGAAGTGAAATTTCATAAACTGTTAATGGGATATAAGTTGAAAAACTGTTAGCAATGTCTATTGAGGCTCAACATATGTGACTCAGAAATTGCACGTTAAGTGAATATATGTGAGGAAAAAAATATATATATATATATATTTACACACACACATAGACACATACATATATTCAACAGAAGTACATATGTTCAGCAAAAGACACGTTTATAGTACTGTGGTTCAGAATAGCCAAAGTAAAAATGCCAAATAGCCTTCAAGAAAGAATAATTGTTATGTCCAATGTTATATCTCACAATTAGAATGAATTAGCCTATAACAATATAAAAACTGAGAAAAATCAGATTCCACCCCAACCACTAATAAAAATAATGAACTATATGATTCAATTTATATACAGACTTCAAAAACAGGTAAAACTATAAAACTAATCTATATTGCTGTATAAATGACAGCTGAAGGGAGACATGAAGGGTCCCCATGGTGCTAACATTCATTCTTGTACCAAATGCTAGTTATGTGAGCTTCACTCAGAAAAGTAAATGAGCTGTACATTTGATTTTGTACTTTTCTGTACAAAAGACATTTTGAAGGACAGACTCTTTACACAAATATTTACAACTGGCCATCTTCTAAAACTTTTAGGATAGCCCTAATTGTACAGTTAAAGGATTCAAACATTAGTGGATACAATGTTAATAACTTGTTGGGTAGAAATGCATATTTTCAACTTCCTCAAAGCTATCCAAAAAACTAAATTGCTTCACTCATTTTTTTCTATACATTAATACTGCTTTTAGATGTTAAATTATGTTGATGACAAATTATAATATTCAGATAAGACATGCAAAACATTCTATAACTCAGAGCAAAATTTTGTTTGTATTCCCGATTTAAAGGGGGAGAAAAGGAAGGTAATAAGGATAACTGGTAAGGACATCTGCACTGAGCTAGGAAGCATTTAGAGAGGGGAAGTATAGTTTCATTAACTTCAATCATCCTGAGAGCCCTTCTCCACCCCTCATAAGCAGCAGCTGTGTGGATCTCCTAGGGGTGGGGCAACATATATAGTTCAACATATATTGAACTATCATACATGCTTTACACTAATTTTAATATAAGGACAACCATTTGGCCTCTTAGCAGTAAAATAATTGAATCATATTCTGCTAAATAGCACTTCCAAATTCAGAGTTCTTGTTTCTAGAACATCCACACTATGTATACTGTGCTGCAGGCCCATTGTGCGATAACACAGTTGAGTTCCAGTGAGAAGACACTTGATCAACCTAGACAAAGTGGGGCAGACTCATCTTAAATCTAAAATAGGTAAGCAGAATGATGCACAAAGTGTCCTGTATCAAGCTTACAATAGGAAAATGGGTAATTATTTAAAAATTTAAAGTAGATTTTGTAAACATCTAAGGAGAATTTTAGTGAGTTCCTTTTGATCCCACACATGACTCAAAACCTCTGGAATGCAATGTGTCAATATCTTGAGAAGTATTTTTTTTCTTTCAAGATTATGAGGTTGCTGGGACAGACTTGCACAAAAGCACACTTAAAAGGTTTCAACCAAGATAAGAAACTCCCGATAAAAAGTCTTGATGAGAAAAATCAAGGGTTTTTGTTGTTGTTGTTTGTTTTTTTAATAAACACACCTATTTTCAAATTACTAAAAAAAAAAAAAATCAACAAATGACATCTTTATTCCATTAAACCATTAACTCTCAACTCTGGCTAAGACAGAAACATCAGAGAAGTTCTTAAAGAAACATTGATACCCCACCCCCAGGCTCTAACCAAGATATTTTCATTTTATTGGGCCAGTGTGTGTTTACTCCCTGCGTGATTCTAATAGAATCCTGGATTGCAAACCAATAAACTGTATATTTATGTTACATTTTAAGCAACATCAGACAGAAAAACTAGGACCAAAATATGATGTAACTATGGTAGAGAGGGTTGGAAAAAAAAATGCCTTCATGGAGTACATTAAATAATGCCAACCCTGCAGTGAAGTGCATGGCTCACATCTCTAGAATATTTAAAACAGATTTGGCAATGTTGGAAATCTAGAGACCAACGTATCACCACACACCATTAACCCACTGGCCCTTCCTTCCTAGATTAGTTTGCTCATGTTTTAAACACACCCTATTTTTTTTAAAGGGGTGTTCAATAACCTCTTTGCTTATTCATTATGACTCGTCTCTCAGTAGTTCATTTCTGGAAAGTCCAGAAGAGGAAGTTTAGCAATTTCAAATGAGGAAATGTGATTTTATAGTTCAATGTATTCAGTGCTCACAAAGAAAAACTGTAGCCTTGATAGATGAGATACTTACATAAGTAAACCTACCAAAAGTCAGTACCTAGATATCCAAGGTATTGGGAAGTCATAACTCATGTAAAACAGAAGCTGGCTTTCTAAGTAGTCTCATCCATTTCAACTTTACAGGAAGGTGCATCACAATGCATAAATTTTATCCCAAACTGTTATACGAGACAAAAATAAAAGTATTTTTGTCTTTCCAACAACAATACTTGGGGCAGAGGGGAGTCATGAAGGCTCACACAAAAATCAGAATTAGTTACAAATACCTTAGATCAAGAAGCAATGAAATAGCCATGTATGGTGGTGCATACCTGTAATCCCAGCAGCTTGAGAGGCTGAAGAACTGGGGATGTTGCTCAGTGGTTCAATCCCCAGTAACCCCCGCAAAAAAAAAAAAAAAAAAAAATAGTACTATACCTACAACACCCTTATTCTGTAAATAATCCCCATAAGTCCTCAGGCTCAATATGACCAGATATTATAACTCCAAAATTGATGAAGTAAATATCATGTAACTTATATTTTATATTGTGAATGAGAAAAAGAATGGTGCACTTAATTAAAAAGCAATAAAAAGAGATGAGAATTAGGAGATGAGTGAAGTAGGGGAGGGAAAAGTAAATAGGAAAGACAGTGGCAAGAGACTTGTGAAGGAAATGAAAACAATGAAACTAAGGCAAATCCTGGTCTCAAAAATCAATCTGGGGGTTCACAAGAGGCAACAAAAAAGCTTACTCTTAAAACCTAGCAAAACACATCACTTTCCTGGCAAGGATGAATTATAAAAAAAAAAAGTTTGATCTAGTATATCATAAATCCAAAACTAATCAGAGAAAATACATACAAAAGAAGATCACATTCCCCCCGCCAAGAATTATATACAGATTATCCCTGATTTATATTTCAATTTATGACTTTTTAACTTTACAATGGTGTCAAAGCAATATAAATCCAGTAAAACTATACTCTGAATTTTGATGTTTTCCTGGGCTAGCATTATGCAATAGGATACTCTCTTGCAATGCTGGGCAGCAGGAGCAAATCACAGCCACATCACGAGGGTAAACAACCTATACCCTATATGAACTGTGTTGCCAAGCCAGGATGTTCAATAGGTCAAGCATGTTAAATGCATTTTCAATTTACTGTTTTCAACTTATGATGGATTTATGACAGAACCCCATCATAAATCTAGAAACATTAGTCTATATGAAATTTAAACCTTGGAAAATTTATATTAGACCTCAGTGTCTTAAAGATTAGATCCCTCCCGACAAGGAATTAGGCACTAGACCCAAAAATTATGCAAAAGGTATTTTATTTATACCAGAAATGGTTAGAAGATGTGATGCTTTTACATGTGCCATTTATGGAGATCAACAAAGAAATAACCTAGGAATAATTTAGCAAGAAGTGTGTGAAACCTTTATGAAGAAAATTCTAAGACTTGAGAGTCACTTAAAAAGATCTAAATAAGTAAGCTATCTTTGTTCATAATTGGAATGATTCAACATTGTAGAAATGCCAATTCTCCAAGCTGTATAGAGACTTTATCATTCAAAAATTTTTAATAGACTTCCTGGTACAATCTAACAGGTAAATTATAATTATATATATATGAAAGAGCAAAAGACATACAAGAACTAGGATGCTCCCAAAGAATACTAAGGTGAGGGAATTTACCCTACCATTTTCAAAGGCTCATCATAGTTATTATTAGATGGTGACATTTCAAGTTGACACAATGGAACAAAAAGAATACAGATACAAAGACCTCCACATAACATGGAAATGTGATGTCTGTCAAAGGTGGCTTTGCTGTCAGAACAGAAAGACTATTTGGTTTGTAATATCGAACCAAGGAGCTATTATATGGAAAAATAGTAAAACTGAATTTGTCCGCCATATCACACAAAAATTCTGGGTGGATAAAAACAAAGTGCAAAAAGCTATACTGTTTTTAGAAATTAATGTTTTAAATGTCTTCATGACTTTTGACTATGGAGAAAATTATTTAATGAAAAGCACAAATCAAAGAAAAAAGACTCATAAATTAAGATCTCCCTTTTGAGCATATTGACATACACCTGTAATCCCATCTTCTTGGGAGGCTGAGGCAGGAGGGTTGCAAGTTCAAGGCCAGCCCGGGCAATTTAGACCCTTTCTAATAATAAATAAAAAGTCTGAGATTGTAGCTCAATAATAGAGCACTTGCTTAGTGAGTGTGAAGCCCTGGGTTCAGATTAGTATTCTCTGTTGATCAAAGGCACCATCACTCACACACACATACACACAAACAACTAACAGATCGAGGGAAAATATTTGCAGCACAATCACGAACAAAGAACTAGAATCCAGAATACATTTAAAACCGCCTAAAAATAATTTTTAAAAAAATCAAATAGAAAGATGAACAAAAAGATGAACATTTCATAGAAAACTCAAATAGTCAATAGTGATGCTCAACCGCAGAATGCAATGAAATAACATTTAGACCAAGTATAATAAAAAAATTAAATCTGAAATTTTAAATCAATTTAAAATTTACATTAAGAACTTGTCAGGATATAGTGTCGGAAAAACTTCTGAAACATAAAATTAGGGTGTTCATGAGTATAATACTTTGGAAAACAATTTGATAATACCCAGGAAAGGTGAAAATGGGCATAGCTTATGACTTGACCACTCCACTCTTAGATACACATCCTAGATTAAACAGCAACTTTGTGGATCAGGAGATGTGCACAAGGTGGTTAGTAAACACATTGACTGTAATGACAAATCCAGAAACCTCCCAAATGTCACCCTCAAAAAATGAATAAGTAAAAGCTGGGCTTCCTAGCAAGCACCTAGACAGTTCAGTATGTGTTTACATGCTGTCCTTAGTAGGTTGGGATTATGACCTGCAGAAGGAAGGATTAGGAGAGGCTGAGCTGCCAGCAGGCCAGGGGCAATAACTTCCAATGATCCCCCTGCGGGGGATCTCTAGAACTGAAACACATTGCCAGAGTTATCCCAGGTGGAGTCAAAATGGTCGGCGCCTTATACCCACCTTAATCATTCACTGGATGTGGGCCACACTCAAAAGAGAATGAAGCTAGGGGAGGCAATCCTTAGGGAACTGACCATACTCACAACACCCAGGAGAGGCTCTTCCTTGCAAGGACAATCTAAGGGCTACATCTCCATGTCCACCATGTTTTTATATATTCATACAACACCGTATAGTGGTGAAAATTAATGCCCTAAAGATAGCCAGTCAACTTGACTAAATCTCACAATACTAGAAAGAGGAAAAATCAAAAAGAAAACAGTTTTCATTTTCTTGAAGTTCACAGACCAAAAAAAAAAAAAAAAAGGTTGAAACTACAAATAATAATAAAAAAAAACTATAAATGTATAAGTAATTGTTACCTCTGAGGGCAGTGGTAAGAGATGGAGAAATAGGATTAGATAGAAACACACAAGAGTCTTCAAAAGTCCTGAAATTGTTCTGTTTGTAAGCTGGATGGCGAGTACATGGGGTTTTAAAAATTATTATTTCTTTTATATAATTGTTTTGATTTGAGAATCTTTTCTCGTTTTATTTCAGAGAGAGATCATTTTTCCAAAGTTCAACCCAGAACCAGTAACAGATGCAGTAACTAAGTCTATTCTCCTAACTCTTTGACTCTGTTGACTAAAATGTTGTAGTCACCAAATTCCCATGCTGACTTAGCCCAACTCCCTGGCTATTTTGCCAGGAATGTCATTTTATGAGAATTACTAGACACCAGTACGAAATTTTTTTTTTTTATTTGTTGGTGTAGAAATAGTAAAGTTTCAAGTTTAGAAAACAAACGTGCAGAAAGGAGACATTAGTGTTCTAGCGATTCACAATTTATATTTGCAAAGCTGGGACTTTGAAAGGAAAATAATTTGTACAAATGTTTAATAATGACCATACTAGAAATAAAGTAGAATTCCAGATTTCCCTGCCAGAGCAATAAATTACAGTAGAAGAAGACCTGACCTATTTTTCAGTTACTATCAAAGGTAACAATTCTTTTAGTATTACAGGGTTAATATCTTGCCTTGAAAGTGCACTGAAAGGGGACAATACTACCAGTGTCAGAAAAACTAGCATTTCCAGGTACGTTTACCTTTGAAGATCAAGGGTTATCCTTTTTTCAGTGGAACATCATTATACATGTTTATAATTCTCCAGATGAGTGAAAGATACAAGGAAGCCAATACTCCTACTAAGGCACACACAGCTTTTCAATTACAACATATCTTACTGAAACATAAGACTGTGGCATTTCACACTTCACCTAACTTCTCATTTGCAGTCACTTGCCATTTAACAAAATAAGGTGAGAGTTCAGAAAGAAAGGGCTACTTTATACTGGAAAACAGATTTGGAACTGCCTGTTGTATCTCAAAAAGTTAAAATCTTCAAAAAAAAATTTTAGATATTCAGGAGACTTTTAAAACTATCTTCTTCCTGCCCACAAAATGCAAAGCATTACTAATAATGACACTGCCAGCAAACTCAAACCAGAAGCTACACAAACAAGACTCCTTACTTGGAACTAACAACATGCCCAAAGAAGGAAATCTACAATCAATTGTGCTAAGGCATAAAAGAATGTAAAGATATGTTGTAGCAAACAAAAACTTAAACCAGAGTTTAGGAAAAAGGAGTTGTAGATATGGGTAATTTGACATCCCTCCCCCACAAAATATACTTGCAGTCTAGTGTTTAAGGAAAAACAAAAAGAGGCAAAGCATAGCTAGCAGTGGTAGCATAGGCCTGTAATCCCAGAGATGCTGAAGCAGGAAGATCACAAGTTCCAGGCCAGCCTCAGCAACTTAGAGCCTCAACAATTTAGTGAAACTCTGTCTCAAAATAAAAAATAAAAAGGACTGGGAATGTAGCTCTAGCTCTGAGGTAAAGCAGACTTAGTTTCAATCCCAACATACACACACACACACAGACACACACACACACACACTCTCTCTCTCTCTCTCTGACGTGGACAGCTCTTACATACAAGGCACCATTGATTTGAAGCTGAATTCTGAATTTAAGACCCAAGATGCTCCATTCTTTACAAGCAAACTTTCTTCCCCACATTTTTTTTTTACTGGTGCATTATAGTTGTCCAAAATGATAGGATTTGTATAAGCAAACAAGAAAAAAAAAAACTGGGAAATCGCAGACCTTCTCTTTAAAGAGATCAATGCTAGGAAGGATCAAAAGTCATTTTTCACGCTGTCACCAAAATCAAAAGACATTTGTGGCCTCAACTGTTGGGAATGTTTGTGCCAATTCACACTGAGGAAGCTAGGCCAGAAGAGGAGCATCACTCGTCTCACTTGGCTTGGCGCCTGCACAGGTAGTAATGCTGGATGGCCGGTAGGAAGGGCTAGCAACAGCAGGCTCCAAGTTCACTCCTCTCTGCCAGAAAGCAACTGCCGACCCCTCTCACTTCACATCCGGAGTGGCATGTCCCCTAAGTCACCTAACTCTGTTGAGAAATGTGACTCAAAAAATTACGAACTTTTATTTAAAAGAAAAAAAAAAACGGAAATCAGTTCCCGTTAAGATAATCAATGCAGAGAAGCCTCAAAAAAATCACACTTGGGGACAAACTGGGCAACAGTTGGATAGCTCTGTGCTGGTTTTCTTGGTAGCCCCAATTCAGCTTTCCGTTCTCAAAACACACAACTTGCAGGAGCCTCGCGTCTTGGCAGAGCCCCCACTCAGCTGATGGGAGCCTTCCTGGGCAGGTGAATGCTAATGGCAGAGAGAGGAGCCTCTCTCGCTCCCGCAGCTGCTCCTCCACACCCTCCCCGCGAAGTGATGACGCTGAGGGTGCCACCCGTGTCCCCGGTCTGTCTGGGAAGGGTGAACTACTGCGGGCACCAAGCAAGTCAGACGCTAGGGACAGAGGCAGCGCACCCCAGCCGCGACCTCGCGGGGGCTCTGCGCCTCCAGCCCCATGGCGAGGAGAGTGGCAAAGCCAAAGACCCGGAGCGCCAGGGAGCGAGGCTCACCCTTGCGCACCAACCTCCACAGGCTGGCGGAGCCTCGGGGTGCTCCCCGTCGGGCTGGTGCCCCTCACTCCACCGCAGCCCGGGAGCCCTCTAGGTACCGACGACTCCGACTCCACGCCCCCCCACCGCGGTCCCCCGCCCGGGTGACTCGCCCCGGTCACCTTCTGCCCCAGCGGCCGCTGACGCCGCCCGCTGCGCCCGCAGCCACGGGAGCACGTCCTTCCGGAGATCGAAGTCAGCGACCAGACGGAGAGCCATCGCCCGCACGCGGCCCCGGGGCGGCTCTGGGGACCCGCGCCGCGGGCATTCCCGGCCCTGGGTCACCACCTCGCCCTACCCCAGAGACCGCCCTCTTCTTCCTCTCCCCCGCCTCCCAGGCTGTCCGCTGCCGTCCGCTGCTTTCGGTTCTGGAGCGTCCCGGCCTGAGAAGCCCCGAGCACCGCCTCCTCCCGGCCAGCGGCCTGCACAGAGGAGGACGGAGGCCCGGGACCAGGCCCGCCCGGGGCCACTAGCCCTCGGCGCGAACCCTCCGAGCGGAGGACAGAGGGGCGGAGATTTGGGGGGTTTGTAGGTCCTGCCCAGGTGGCTAAACCAAGGGTTTCCAAACGCTGCTGCACGTTGCTGTGGAGACTAGGCATTTTTCTACTTTAGCTCCAGGTGATTTCACTGAACAGCAAAGTTTGGAAACCACTAGGCTAGAGAGAGCTGCGTCACCTGAGGAGGTCCAAGGTCGCCACTGTGGCAGGGCAGCCAGGGTCTTGCATTTCTTTGATTCAGCTCAGGGTGGTGGTGTTTTATTCGTGGTGTTTAGGTAATAAGTGGCAGCTGGAAGCACGTGAAGAACGTGAATTTTTTTAAAGACAAGGTTTTGCTAAGTTGCTGAGGCTGACCGAAAACTTGGAATCTTCCTTTCTTGTCCTCCTGGTGTGATTCTATTTTAAGAGAGACACTGGAAACTGTTAAATGCTTAACACAAACAGGGTCTTCTTTACCTGTTAATCCCTACACTACACTAGTTTGAGGAAGCTGGATTGTCTACGATTCTCTCTGAAGAGATTTGTTTTTAAGATTTGTTCGGAAGCACCTGTCATCTTGGGCACCTTTCCACCCACACTTCCCTCTGCCTACAAATAAATCCCGTGTTACCACAATCTGGCCATCTTTTAGTTTTCTGTTGGTTTCAGCATGCAACACTGGTGAATTCAGTGGTCGCGGTACTCTTGGCCCTGTCAGACCCAATCCATCCTAAACATCAATGTCAGATTATTGCTTTCCCTAAAACTGAGTTAGCCTCATGTCTCTATGCAGAAGACTGTGAATTACTGCCCCAGGATAAAGTGTCTTTCCACCCAGAACTTCAGCTCCTAACTTACCTACTTCCCAGAAGTCCTCTGATTCCTCTCTCCTTCCTCTTAGCAAAATCTCCAGGTCCTTCCAGCCTAGCTCCACAGAACCTTCTCACAACTTCAGCTATATAAACCTTCCCAGAACTAAACTCCTAGAGTGGCATGGGTAGAACACCTCACTTGACAATTATATAATGCCATGAACATTGAGTTTTGGGATAGCCCCTCTGCCCCTATGAAGGGCTAACAGCATTCTGAAGATATTCAACAAATTATGGAAGAATGAGTAAATAATAATAGACTAAAGAATTACATTTTTCCTTGTTTCTCAAAGTTGGAGTCTGAAAACTACCTGCACTGAAATTATCTGAGGCACTATCTTACAATGCAGATTACTGGTGTCTAGTCTAGACTAGGGCAAGGCCCAGAAATGTACATTTTAGCCAGAGCCTAAGTACCTTAGTCTTGCTATGATTCAAAAACAACTCAATAAATGTAAAAAATAATAATAATAAAATAAAATCTAGAGACACATTTCTCCGTGGGGTTACTGGATGATCTCAGATAAAATTCCACTAACTAAAATGACAAGCAGGAGGATTTCCATGGAGGATTTCCATATATATATATGGAAATCCTCCTGCTTGTCATTTTGCATGGAAGTTTAAGAGAAATCTAATGCTAATATTAGCTATGAATAAAAGGATACACCTGGTGTAGCGGCACATGCCTGTAATCCCAGCAACTCAGGAGGCTGAAGCAGGAAGAGCACAAGTTTGAGGCCAACCTCAGCAACTTAGCAAGACCCTGTCTTAAAATAAAAAGGACTGGTGGTATAGCTCAGCGATAGAGGGCCTCTGATTCAATCCCTGGTGCCAATACATAAATAAATAAAAACTTAAAAGGGGACACTAAGGACATGAGAAGCTACTATTTCATACCAAATGCAACTCGAGGACTTTGTCAAACAGAAATGTCCCCACTTGCCAATTTTTTAAATTCGCTGTTTTCACTAGTTTTTGCAGTTAATTTCTATTTTTGTCAAGCAAGACCAATTTGATAGTCATGCAATAATGGTATAATTAATGATATAAATTCTCTTTAAAATTAATTTAAGTTTAAAAAATTGTAAAGAAGTTCCAAAATAGTAAACAAGATAGCAGAAAGAGGGGCTCAGGTTGTGGCTCAGTGGTAGAGTGCTCACCTAACATGTATGAGGCATTGGATCCGATCCTCAGCACCACATAAAAAATAAATAAATAAAACAAAAGTATTGTGTTCATCTACAACAACAACAACAAAATCTTAAAAATAAGATAGCCGAAAGATGTGACCCAGATCACAAAGATGCTATATGAGTGGCAGGACTTTGGAGATTAGAAAAGAGACTGATGAAGGATTACTTAACTAGCTTAAAGTTGGTGAAGGGTTAATAGAAATATGCTGATGGGATGTGTCAGCTCTAGTGAAGGCAAACTAGAGACTGTAATGTCCTTAAAAGGCTGCCTTTTAGAGTCATGTAAGACTGGAACAGGCTTTTAGATGAAATAAAAAATTTGTGCTTTGGGGGAATTTTAAGAGTAAACCATCATCTTCCTTAAAATCAGACAAGAAAGAATTAGAGACTTAAAGATCATATAATCAAGGCCCTGTGAAAAAGGTGTCTGGTTTGCATGGTACCAGGTTGTAGCTTCTGACTGCTGGTGTTAATGTTGGTCAGCATCAACAGACAGTTTAGAGAAAGCTTCGGTTACTTTCCAGCTGAGGTTTCTAAGTATTGAAATACCACAGATTGGGATGGAATTCTTGTACCATGTTGAGAAATCACCAAACTTGAATCTTACAGTTTTCTTAAAATAGCACAGATTCTTTGTAAGTTCATCTTGAATTTTTAGATTTGAAGGAAATGGCTGGGTATGGTGGTGCATGGCTGTAATCTGAGCAATTTGGGAGGCTGAGACAGAAGGATCCCATGTTTGAGGCCAGCCTCAGCAATGTAGTGAGATCCTGTCTCAAAAAGTTAAAAGATCTGGGGATGTAGCTCAGTGGTAAATCACTCCTGGGTTTAATCCCCAGTACCACTAAATAAATAAATAAATAGACTTGAAGGAAATGAAAAGAATTTGGAAATGTGGATTAAGTGAACCATTTGTATGTGGAAGAGAGTTTATTTTACAAAGGTATTAAAATTTGAAGTTTCCCTCCACTCTCCTGACCATTCCTAGAAATGAAAAATGCATAGTTTGAGTTTTTTTTCACTTTTTAAAAGTACATTTTTTAAAAGTTTTCTTTTTATATTCTTCCCACATATTTTTATTGGCTCATTATAGTTGTACATACTGATGAGATTATAGTTTGATTTTTTTTTAAGAAGTTAAAGAATAGCCTATTTAACAAAAAATCTAACCCCAAAATTAACTGTAAGTGCCTAAGGACTAAAGATATTAGGTTTGAAATTTGTATTCAGTGGAGCAATGAATATCTAAAAAATATTTTTTTACTAACAAACTCATATGTTTTGAAATTGAAAGTGAATAGACTAAAAGGTTAACCCTGCTTTTGGAGACTATGGCTTTGAAATTGGGATAGCCAAGAATTTTTTCTTGTAATTAATAGAAATTACCCCAAAACCCAATTAGAATCTAAATAGTACACGATAAGCAAGTTTCCTTTGCACTTTCCAGGAAAAAATTGTTTTAAGCTTCGTAACACAGATGCAACAGCATTTAGAGTGAGGTGTAAATATTGAGAATGCTGCTTCCCTAGAAATAATAGAAATACTTAATATATTTTTAAAGAAATAATTTTCATGTGGTAATCATTATGACTTCCCAAAGTCCATTTGCACCAATGAGGTAGTAACAATTCTGGCCAGTGATTGATTTAGGAATGGAAACATGCATCAGTTAGATCTATGTTTACCAGAAGTTAATAGAAACCCAAATTAACTTAAATTAAACACACAAGGTTTTATTGTCCTACCCATCTTGAGGGAGATAGTCCAAAGTTCAGGGGCAGGTTCCCAAGCTTTTCCAGGATTTTGCTCCACCAGACCTTGAGTGTACCTTTATCCTCATGCCCAAGGTGACTGCAAAAGCTTTAGCCATGGGGTTTGCATTCCAAAAGCAAAAATGGAAGAAGAGGGATAAAAGGAAAGTACTGCCTATCTTTTACGTATACTTCCCAAAAGTTCTACACTTCATGTCTACTTATATTTTATTGACCAGAATTCAGCCATCAGTCAAATGTAGTTTCAAAGGCGGTAAATAAGTATACCTGACCAGTGATGTACTCAGACAAAAATCAGGACAACGTCATTAAATAAGATAAGGAAATGGTTACTGGGCTTAGTGTCACATGCGCATAATCCCAGCGGCTTGGGAAGCTGAGGCAGAAAAATCTTGAGTTCCGATCCAGCTTGAGCAAAAGTGAGGCGCTAAACAACTCAGTGAGACCCTGTCTCTAAATAAAATACAAAATAGGGCCTAGGGTGTGGCTCAATGTGGCTCAGTGGTAGAATGCCCCCGAGTTCAATCCCTGATACAAAAAAAAAAAAAAAAAAAAAATGAGGAAAATGGATATTCTGAAGCAACAAAATATCTCTATTATGGGAGGAAACTCGATTTTGACTAAATTATATAAGGCTGTGAAGAAAACTCTGCTGTGGTATTTCTGGGAGAGATTTCTCTATTTCTAAAAAAGAAGACATGGAAAAAGATGGTCCCTTTCTGTCTTTAAATATGTTGAGATCTGGATATGATTCCTAGAACCTCAGCCATCCTCAGACTAGACATTAACAACCAGACTGAAATAGTCCATCCATGGAGTCAGAGCTCAGAGAACAGCAGAAAAGAGGAAACCTGACATGTCATTATTGGAGCCAGCCCTACTTTCAGCATTTTTAATAATAGAGATAAATTTCCCTATTGTTTAAACAACATTGAGTCAGAATTTTATTTCACTTGCAACCAAGGGTCTTCATTTTAAGGGGCAATATTTCAAAATTTCAGACATAAAACAAAGAGCTCTGGGATCATAGGAAGTTTTTATGCTAAGTTTTGTTTTGTTAACCTAAAAACTTATTAGGACACAGTATTCTGTATTTTTAAATTGTTTTTATTAACATAAAATGAAGCAATGTTAAGGAGTAGACTGAGTGGGGAAAGCCCAAATAAGCAAAGAGAATGAGTTCCAGAGCCCTGATACCCTAAGCAGCGCTGGACCAGATCATACCTAAAACTCATTGTATCAGCAAGCTTTTCAATTACATTTATTGACGTGAGTCAATTTCCTTCGTTAGTAAGCCTGTTTGAATTGGATTTCTGTTGTGGTAGAAACACCCCAAATCAAGGATACACAAACTTTAATGAGCAAACACCTCACCTGAGGATCTTGTTCAAGTACGGATCTGATTCAGCAAGCGTTGGTAGTAATGTGGAGTCCACGTTTTAACAAGCTCCCAGGTGCTGCTGATCCACGGATAACAAATGGAATAGCAAGGTTCTTCTGTTTTAATGTGACAATCCCCTCACCCCCTATTTCTTCCTTACTCTCTGCCATAGAGAAGGCCTGGTATGGATGGTAGGCTTGGATGAGTTAGCTTTGGAGATACCCCAGAGCTAAAGGTCTAGGTCCAAAGAGAAGTGTAAAATGGGGGTAAGGTACTACTTTCAAAAATTTGAACCAGGTCACGGGCAGTGAGACCTAGTAGCAAACAACTGAGAATCAGTAAACCGGGAGGAAGTGATGTTAGGAAAAAGAAAAGAATCAGCCTGGACAGAGATAAAAAATGCTGACATTACAGGAAAGATCCAAGCACAGGGCAAGAAAAGCTGTGAAGCAAAGCAGTGAATCAGAGGCAAGGGCCCTGGATGATTCTCTTGTGCATCAAGGTTTGAGATGCACTGGTGTGGCTGCCTTCTACCTTAAATTAAGTGTGTTTTCTTTCTTTCTCTGTTTGGGACTGATTTACTGAGTTTCAAGCCTTTGTCGACTTGTGGAGCAGAGACCTCACTCCAAGATACAGGAGGCAAGAGGGCAGAGAAGTATGAGTCTTCCAGAACACTCACAGCACAACACAGTGGTCCTAAAAAAATAATAAGCCATTCCAAATCTAAGTGATTTTATTATCTGCTCTCAACCTTTCCAGTGTTTTACTTGATATGATCCTAGGAATAGTATTTAAAATCTACACAACAGAAAATGAGAAAAGATGTGGTCTTTCTAGAGAATTTTTTTTTGAAGATACAAAATGTTCAAGGTGGATAATCCCTAAATTGCCAATGACAAGTTCTGTTATGGTAAAATGTTTTGTAGTCATTTCACAGTCGTTTTTAATTCTCTCCAAGAGATGAAAATAAAGCAGACTAGCATCCTATATATCTTCTTCTTCTAACAGTCTTATTCAAATATACTTAAAAATAGAAAATATAGTTCTAGTTCTTACTAGTTACAAGTGGAAATCCAAAAATTGTCCCAACTGTTACCATCATTACCTCTGAGGAATGTGGTAGCTATGTGAATGTTTTTGTTGTTGTTGTTTAACCTTCGGCTTGCATTAACTTTTTAATTTTAAAACTAGTTTAATTTTTTCACTTTTACTAGTACATTTTAATTATACAGAATAAGAGGTTTCATTGTGGTAGATTCATACATGTTTATACTCAAAGAGTATATTACCTCTCCCACTACCATCTCTCTCTCCTCCCCCTAACCCCCTTCCTCTTCTCTAATAGTCTCCCCTCTACTTTCATGTCATGTTTTTTTCTCTTAGACATGAGAAGGAAAACATGCTATATTTGTCTGACTTATTTCACTTATTTCACTTAACATTATGATCTCTAGTTCCATTCATTTTACGGCAAATTATATGATTTTTTTCTTTATGGTTGAATGGTGCTCCATTGAGTATATGCACCATGTTTTCTTTATCCATTCATTCTTTGATGGACATCCAGGCTGATTCTGTAATTTGGCTATTGTGCCATGATAAACATGGGTATGCAGGTGTGTCTACGGTATGCTAATTCCTTCAAGTACATACAAAGGAGTGGTATAGCTAGATCATACAATAGTTGGGTTTTTTTTTTTTTTTACTAGATTAGTCTTTTTTTTTTAAAAAAAAGTCTTCATTCTGATTTTGGCTATAAAATTTTGTTCAAACTGTTAGAAACCATTATCCTGAAAACTTATGCTAATTTCTGTCCTGTGTAGTTGCAGAGATGGCTGAATGCCAAGGGATGTCAAATATTGCCTTTACATGTTTTCTTAGAAACCTAACACTGAGTCTGGCAGTGATTGACAGAGTAATTGTTTAAATTGGCTTGCTTCTCACTCACAACATTAGAGTGTGAGAGCATTTGTTGAAAAGAAGATGACATAATTTTTTTTCCTTTTTTATGATTTGTATTGGTGCATTACAATTATATATAGTAAATTCTTAAGTTGATCAAAATCATTCCCCCAATATCTCCTCTTTTTTTTTTAAGTCACAGATGTTTTATTACAGTAACAACAGTCTAAGACATCAGTATATAAGAAATAATATAATCAAGAATAATATATTTTAGTTAGCTTTTCATTCCTGAGCTGGTACTGTCCTTTAATTTCTCCACAGTGTGGCTTAAATGTCAATAAACACCAAGAGATGGACAGAGCTCATGCCACCCTCACATGAAGCCAGTTGAGATGCTGGCCATAGAAAGCTACAGCTGCCAGTGGCTATGGTGATTGTAGGTGTGTTGAGATGAGAAAGTTTGAAAACAACTGGGGAGATTGTTTGTCAAAGCCTCTTCCAGTTCAAAAATCCCACTATTTTTTTTTTATTTTTAAGTACCTGATTATGAGGCTTGCTTTTTTTTCTTTAAATTGGGAATTTATTTTATTTTATTTTTTTCATCTTTCATACATTTGATTCAAGTGAGTTATGCACTTCCATTTTTACCCCAAATACAAATTGCAGAATCACATCAGTTACACATTCACAATGTTTACATAATGCCATATTAGTGACCGTTGTATTCTGCTGCCTTTCCTATCCCCTACTATCCCCCCTCCCCTCCCCTCCCATCTTCCCTCTCTACCTCATCTGTTGTTGTTCCGTTCTTTCCCTCCCCCCCTTTCCCCTCACAACCTCATATATGTGATTTCGTATAACGATGAGGGTTTCCTTCCGTTTCCATGCAATTTCCCTTCTCTCTCCCTTTCCCTCCCATCACTCATCTCAGTTTACTGTTAATTTTTTCCTCATGCTCTTTCCCCCTGCTCAGTTCTTAGTTGCTCTCCTTAAATCAAAGAGGACATTTGGCATTTGTTTTTTAAGGATTGGCTAGCTTAACTTAGCATAATCTGCTCTAATGCCATCCATTTTCCTGCAAATTCCATGATTTTGTCATTTTTTAGTGCTGCATAATACTCCATTGTGTATAGATGCCACATTTTTTTTTATCCATTCATCTATTGAAGGGCATCTAGGTTGGTTCCACAGTCTAGCTATTGTGAATTTTGCTGCTATGATCATTGATGTGGCAGTATACCTATAGTATGCTCTTTTAAGATCCTCAGGGAATAGTCCGAGGAGGGCGATAGCTGGGTCAAATGGTGGTTCCATTCCCAGCTTTCCCAGGAATCTCCATACTGCTTTCCATATTGGCCGCACCAATTTGCAGTCCCCCCAGCAATGTACAAGTGTACCCTTTTCCCCACATCCTCGCCAGCATTTGTTGTTGTTTGACTTCAAAATGGCTGCCAATCTTACTGGAGTGAGATGGTATCTTAGGGTGGTTTTGATTTGCATTTCTCTGACTGCTAGAGATGGTGAGCATTTTTTCATGTACTTATTGATTGATTGTATGTCCTCTTCTGAGAAGTGTCTGCTCAGATCCTTGGCCCATTTGTTGATTGGGTTATTTGTTATCTTATTGTTTAATTTTTTGAGTTCTTTGTATATTCTGGAAATTAGGGCTCTATCTGAAGTGTGAGGAGTAAAGATTTGTTCCCAGGATGTAGGCTCCCTATTTACTTCTCTTATTGTTTCTCTTGCTGAGAAAAAACTTTTTAGTTTAAGTAAGTCCCATTTGTTTATTCTTGTTATTAACTCTTGGGCTATGGGCATCCTATTAAGGAATTTGGAGCCTGACCCCACAATATGTAGATCGGAGCCAACTTTTTCTTCTATCAGGTGCAGGGTCTCTGATTTGATATCAAGCTCTTTGATCCATTTTGAGTTAACTTTTGTGCATGGCGAGAGAAAGGGATTCAGTTTCATTTTGTTGCATATGGATTTCCAATTTTCCCAGCACCATTTGTTGAAGATGCTATCCTTCCTCCATTGCATGTTTTTAGCCCCTTTGTCAAATATAAGAAAGTTGTAATTTTGTGGATTGGTTTCTGTGTCCTCTATTCTGTACCATTGATCCACCTGCCTGTTTTGGTACCAGTACCATGCTGTTTTTGTTACTATTGCTCTGTAGTACAGTTTGAACTCTGGTATCGCTATACCTCCAGATTCACACTTCCTGCTTAGAATTGCTTTTGCTAATCTGGGTCTTTTGTTATTCCATATGAATTTCATGATTGCTTTATCTATTTCTACAAGAAATGCCGTTGGAATTTTGATTGGCATCGCATTAAACCTGTAGAGAACTTTGGGTAATATCGCCATTTTGATGATGTTAGTTCTGCCTATCCATGAACAGGGTACATTTTTCCATCTTCTAAGATCTTCTTCTATCTCTCTCTTTAGGGTTCTGTAGTTTTCATTGTATAAATCTTTCACCTCTTTTGTTAGGTTGATTCCCAAGTATTTTTTTTTTTTTTTTGAGGATATTGTGAATAGAGTGGTTTTCCTCATTTCCATTTCAGAAGTTTTGTTGTTGATATACAGGAATGCCTTTGATTTATGCATGTTGATTTTATATCCTGCCACTTTGCTGAATTCATTTATTAACTCTAGCAGTTTCTTTGTAGACCCTTTTGGGTCTGTTAAGTATATTATCATGTCATCCGCAAATAACCATAATTTAAGTTCTTCTTTTCCTATTTTTATGCCTTTAATTTCTTTTGTCTGTCTAATTGCTCTGGCTAGTATTTCAAGAACTAAATTGAATAGAAGTGGTGAGAGAGGGCATCCCTGTCTAGTTCCAGATTTTAGAGGGAATGCCTTCAGTTTTTCTCCATTTAGAATGATGCTAGCCTGAGGCTTAGCATATATAGCTTTTACAATGTTGAGGTAAGTTCCTGTTATCCCTAGTTTTTCTAGTGTTTTGAACATAAAGGGATGCTGTACTTTGTCAAATGCTTTTTCTGCATCTATCGAGATGATCATATGGTTCTTATCTTTAAGTCTATTGATGTGGTGAATAACATTTATTGATTTCCGTATATTGAACCAGCCTTGCATCCCAGGGATGAATCCTACTTGATCATGGTGCACAATTTTTTTGATATGCTTTTGTATTCGATTCACCAGGATTTTATTGAGAATTTTTGCATCTAAGTTCATTGGAGATATTGGTCTGTAGTTTTCTTTCTTTGAAGTGTCTTTGTCTGGTTTTGGGATCAGGGTTATGTTGGCCTCATAGAATGAATTTGGAAGAGCTCCTTCTTTTTCTATTTCTTGAAATAGCTTGAAAAGTATTGGTATTAATTCTTCTTTGAAGATTTTGTAAAACTCTGCTGTATACCCATCCGGTCCAGGGCTTTTCATGGTTGGTAGTCTTTTGATGGCCTCTTCAATTTCTTCCTTTGTTATTGGTCTGTTTAAATTGTGTGTGTCTTCCTGACTCAATCTGGGCAGATCATATGACTTAAGAAATTTATCGATATCTTCACTATCTTCTATTTTATTGGAATATAGGGTTTCAAAATACTTTTTAATTATCTTCTGTATTTCTGTAGTGTCTGTTGTGATATTGCCTTTTTCATCCCGTATGTTAGTAATTTGAGTTCTCTCTCTTCTTCTCTTCGTTAGCATGGCTAAGGGTCTGTCGATCTTATTTATTTTTTCAAAGAACCAACTTTTAGTTTTATCAAATTTTTCAATGGTTTTTTTTGTTTCAATTTCATTGATTTCCGCTCTGATTTTAATTATTTCTTGTCTTCTGCTACATTTGCTGTTGTTTTGCTCTTCCTTTTCTAGGGTTTTAAGATGTAGTGTGAGTTCATTTATTTGTTGTTTTTTTCTTTTTTTGAGGAATGAACTCCAGGAAATGAATTTCCCTCTTAAAACTGCTTTCATTGTGTCCCATAGATTCCGGTATGTTGTGTCTGTATTGTCGTTTATCTCTAGGAATTTTTTGATTTCCTCCTTTATATCTTCTGTAACCCATTGATCATTCAGTAACATATTGTTCATTTTCCAGGTGATGCAGGATTTTTCCTTCCTTCTTTTATCATTGATTTCCAGTTTCATTCCATTATGGTCAGATATGGTGCATGGTATTATCTCCACACCTTTATATTTACTGAGAGTCGCCCTATGGCATAATATCTGGTCTATCTTTGAGTAGGATCCATGTGCTGCTGAGAAGAATGTGTATCCACTTAATGATGGTTGATATATTCTATATATGTCGGTTAAGTCTAGGTTATTGATTGTGTTATTGAGTTTTATAGTTTCTTTGTTCAGCTTTTGTCTAGAGGATCTGTCCAATGGCGAGAGCGGTGTGTTGAAGTCCCCCATAATTATTGTGTTGTGGTCTATTTGACTCTTGAACTTGAGAAGAGTTTGTTTTATGAACGTTGCAGCACCATTGTTTGGTGCATACAAATTGATAATTGTTATGTCTTGATGGTGGATGGTTCCTTTTAACAGTATATAGTGTCCTTCTTTATCCCTTTTGATTACCTTAGGTTTGAAGTTGACTTTATTCAATATGAGTATGGCCACACCTGCTTGCTTCCGAGGGCCATGTGAGTGGTATGATTTTTCCCAACCTTTTACCTTCAGTCTGTGTATGTCTTTTTCTATCATATGAGTCTCCTGAAGGCAGCATATTGTTGGATTTGTTTTTTTAATCCAGGTTACTAGCCTATGTCTCTTGATTGGTGAATTTAAGCCATTAACATTTAAGGTTACAATTGAAATATGGTTTGTACTTCCAGTCCTGTTTATTTATTTATTTATTTTAGATTGGCTAGTTTTCCCTCTTTGGTTATTTTTCTCCCCCTTTACTGAGATACCTCCCGCTGTTAGTTTTGGGCGCTATTTTTCAATTCCTCTTCTTGTAGTATTTTGCTCAAAATGCTTTGCAGTGCTGGTTTTCTGGCAGCGAATTCTTTTAGCTTTTGTTTATCGTGAAATATTTTAATTTCATTGTCAAATCTGAAGCTTAGTTTTGCTGGATACAGTATTCTTGGTTGGAATCCATTATTTTTCAGAGTTTGAAATACGTTGTTCCAGGATCTTCTCGCTTTCAAAGTCTGTGATGAAAAATCAGTCGTTAACCTAATTGGTTTACCCCTGAATGTAATCTGCCTCCTTTCTGTCGTAGCTTTTAGTATTCTCTCCTTGTCCTGTATGTTAGCTATCTTCATAATTATGTGTCTTGGAGTTGGTCTATTATGGTTTTGGATGTTTGGGGTCCTGTAGGCTTCCAGGATTTGGCAATCCATTCCATCTTTCATCTCTGGGAAGTTTTCTAGTATTATTTCCTTTAATAAGTTATCCATTCCTTTGGACTGAACCTCTGTGCCTTCTTCTATCCCAATGACTCTCAAGTTTGGTTTTTTGATGAGATCCCATATCCCTTGGATAGATTGCTCGTGAGATTTAAGCATCTTTTCTGTGTTGACTATATTCTTTTCAAGTTTATAAACTTTGTCTTCATTATCTGATGTTCTGACTTCTATTTGATCTAGTCTGTTTGTAATATTCTCATTAGCGCTTTTAATCTGATTTAAGGTTTCTTGCATTTCTAGGATTATAGTTTGATTTTTTTTAAAAACCTCTATCTCCTGGTAAAGCTCGTTCTTTGCAGATTGAGTTTGTGTGATTAGTTCCTTTTCAAAATATACTTTCAATGCTTGGACTTGCTGTCTAATGTCTTCTCTAATATTCCGTTCCATCTGAGTTAGGTATGCCTTGATTTCTTTCCCTGTCCATGTTTCTGATTCTTCTAGGTCCTCCTGTATATTTAGGTTGTCCTGCATTGTTTGTAACCCTTTTTTCCCTTGTTTTTTCATGTTGTTCATGTTGCTTTCCAGCTCTGTTTGACTGCTTTGTAACTGCTTTCTCCTATACATTTGTTTTGGCTTTGTATATCTCTGTTGTCTCTCTTTTGTGGTGGGAGATTATGCCTAGAAATGTTGGGCTTTGTTGTACTTTAAAGCTGATTCATTCAATTCATATAAGGCTTCTAGGTTCTGTATGCATATAGTGATTTGTTATTTGTTCTTAGGGCTATATGTTTAGGTTAGGTGCTATGGTGGTACGATGGTTAGTATGTCTTGGCTACTTTAGAAGATTGCTTCACTGAAGTTAGATACTACCCGGCAATTGGATCAGGGTGTTGGTAGTAGCTGAGTATTTAGGAGTCTTATAGACAGCCTCGAGACATTCACCTATTTGCATTTAGACAATTACACGAAATGGAAGATGTAACGCTTGGGATGAAAGTTGGGGGGTAGGGGAATGAATGTGCTCTTAAAAAGAAAAAAGGATAGAGAGAGAGATAGATTAGAGGGGAATGAAAAGAACAATAAAACTTAAAATGGGATAGAAAGAGAGAAGGAAAAGGGGAGAAAGGAACAGAGAGAGAAGAAGGAGCAAAAAAAAAATAACGACAACAGCAACAACAACAACAACAACAAAAATTAAAGTCTTAGAGATCCACCTTCTTCTCTTCCAGTAGGCGGAGCTGTGCCCTCTGAGCAGAGCTTCTGCTCTCTACCTGCCGATAGCTATCTCTGTAAGGCGTCTCCTGGGAGTCTCTCAGACTTGTCAGTCCATAGCCATTTCACTTCTCCAGCCCTTAACCCCCTTCCTCCTGTCAGACAGCCAGCCAGGTCCTGTTCCCCAGAATTGATTCTCCAGAGATCTAGTTACACTTGCAGCCCCACCGCGTGTCCCTTTTAAGCCCCAATGCTGTGGTAAACTGGCGGCTAAGACCTTGGGTGTCACCGCTGGTGAGATGGGGGGCTGGGGGTTGGGGATCCCCTCTGCTTCCCTACGGACTCGACCCCTGAGAGGTCAATGAAGTTTCCTGGCTGCTTGTATCAGAATGGGGAGTCACACACCTGCTGAAGTGGATTCTGCTGGGAAGGAATTCCGCCTGCCGAACTCCGATGACGTCACCTCTCTGCTATGGTGGGCCCCAGGCTCCTTGCCGGAGTGTCCGAAGGGAGGGGTGGGACTGGTCCGTCCTGGTTGGCCTCCGCTCCTGGCTCGTGAAGGCTTGGCTAAAGACTTCTTCCTGCCAAGCTGCGTCTCGGAGGTTAGCAGGACCCAGTCACTTTGGCTACGGGCGGGCGGACGGATCCGCCGCTGCGCCTGCGGAGTGTGGACTGTGGCTGGTGGATCTGGGTCTCCGCGTCTCGTGGCAGGGTTTTGCTCGTCCGGGTCACACAGACACTTCAAAAAAATCCTAATAGCTCCCGGCCGGTCTCTCTTCAGTGGAATTTTGCTAGGAGATTCTCCGTTGGTAGAATCCAAGCGTTATCCATGTGACTTTATGACCCCATCACTGGGGGTGTATTGAAAGCGCTGCCTCTCTGCCCGCCGCCATGTTGGATCTCCCCAATATCTCCTCTTTCCCTCCTCTCTTTCCCCTGCCCTCAACCCCTTCTTCTACTCTATTATCCTTTCTATTTTTTTAAACTCGTGTATTATAATTATATATTAAAGTGGATTCACTGTGATAGGGGTATATATGTAGATATATCATAATTTGGTTGATTTCATTCCCCAATATCTCCCATTAACCCCCTCCCCCACCTCTCTTTTGATCCTCTGCCTCTATTACTCCTTTTTTTATTTTTTCTCTCTAGCTTCCCTGCATGAAAGAAAACATTCTACCTTTGACTTTCTGAGATTGACTTATTTCACTTAGCATAATTTACAGTTCCTTGGCATCCACTTTCCAGTAAATAATGTAATTTCATTCTTTTTCTTTATCCATTCATCTGTTGGCACGCACCTAGGCTGGTTCCATAATTTCATCATTACGAATTGGGCTGCTATAAACATTGGTATGCATGCATCACTATAGTTTGCTGATTTTAGTTCTTTTGGATAAACACTAAGGAATATAATAGCTGAGTCATATGATTGTTCCATTTCTGGTCTTTTGAAGAATCTTCATAGTGATTTCCATAGTGGTTGTACTAATTTGCAGGCCTACTAACAATGTATAGATGTTCCTTTTTCCCTACATCCTTGCCAGCAACTTAGTTATATGTATTCTTTTTTATTGTTGAATTATAATTATACATAATAATGGGATTCATTATGACATAGATTTTTAAAGGAAACATCCTAAGGAATAATAATAGCCTGATGATTTTTTTTTAGCCTGATGATTTGAAGGGGAAAAAAGTATTGCCATTTAACCTAAGGTGCTAGACAACAATTTGAATATTATAATGGAATTATACCTGTCTAATCAAGAGAATAGGTAAGAATTGGGAAGGAAATATTTAGAAAGAGCACTCGACATTTTTGACAGCAAGAATACTTCACCAAGTTCTTCTTAAAGTTTAGTGAAAGAAGGCTGGGGTTGTGACTCAATAGTACAGCACTCATCTAGCACATGCAAGGTCCTGGGTTTGATCCTCAGCACCACATAAAAATAAATAAATAAAGGTATTTTGTCCAACCACAACTTTAAAAAAAAAATTTTAAAGTTTAAAGAACACTATTATTAACTGTGGAATTACTAAATCTCAAATAGGAAAAACAATGGAATGTATGAAATAGAAAGAGATCATCCAAGAAATACGCAATTATGTGAAAATTGTGTTGCCATCTGTGGTATTTCACAAGATAAATGAATGCTAGATTTTATTGTTTGTAACAAACTAGAAAAAAAAAGATTTATAGCTTGGCATAGGGATGCATGCTTGTAATACCTGCTATTCTGAAGACAAAGACAGGAGGATTACAACTTCAGGCCAGTCTTCACAACTTAGGGAGACCCTGTCTCAAAATAAAATGAAAAGAGTTGGGGATATAGCTCAGGGGTAGAGCACTTGCCCAGCACGAACCAAGTACAAGCTTGGTACAAGCTTCAATCTTCAGTACTGGGAAAAAAAAAAAAAGGATTTATGTTCTATGTCAACCAGAAAATGGTCCATTTCAAGTGACTTCTCAAATTCTTTTTTTCTTCTTAAAAATATATTCGTTTCAGGGGCTGGGGTTGTGGCTCAGCAGTAGAGCACTCACCTAGCACATGTGAGGCACTGGGTTCGATCCTCAGTATCACATAAAAATAAATAAATAAAATAAAAGTATTGTGTCCAACTACAACTAAAAAAGAAAATTAAAAAAAAAATAGAAAATCTGCTTACTTGTGACTTTTCCTCCCTTTTTTTTTCACCGCTTTTCATCCCATCCTCCTTAGTTCTTTTCCCCTTCTCTTTCTGAATAAGAAAACTATCAGGTGAGGCAAAAAAAGATAAGCGTCTGCACAGGTGGGGTTGAGAATAGGGTGTTGACCGATTTTGATGTCAACCCTCAGAGTAAAGAGGGAATCCAAAGGAAGGGTAGTGATCACTCAGCACATCAGAGTTCAAAGAAGGTACAGAGGGCACATGGGCAGGGGCAAGGGGGGTGGGCGGGTCCAGTCTGGAGTACCAGATTTCAAGTGGCTACAAGAAAGCATCTGTGAAGGAATGAGAGTGGTCACTAAATTGAGAGATTGGCTACTTACATGGGCATTGACCAGTTAAGTAAACATATTAAGAAAAATGCACGCTTTATTTCTGTCAAGGAAGTCACCAAATAGAAAGAATAAAAGAAAAAAAAAAACAGAATAAACTCTATAGTGTCAGCTTGGAGCTGAAGGTACTGGTAAACTTATAATTTTCCAAAGAAAAATTATGAAAGGTTGCTGGGCACAGTGGTACAGGTCTATAATCCCATTTACTTGGGAGGCTAAGTCAGGAGGATTGCAAGTTCAAGGCCAGCCTTGGCAACTTCCTAAGATCTTGTCTCAATATAAAAAGGGCTGGAGATGTAGTTCAATGGCAGAGCAGTGTGTTAGCTTTCTGTGATTGTGACCAAAACAACTGACAAGAAAAACTTAGAGGAAAGGGAAAATTTATCTTGAGCTAATAGTTTCAGAGGTTCAGTCCATTGTGACTGACTCCATTGCTCTGGGCCCAAGATGAGGCAGAACAACATTAGAGAAGAGCATGATGGAGGAAAGCTGCTCATCTCATGGCAGCCAGGAAGCAGAGAGAGCAAGAAAGACTGAGGCACCAAGGACAAAATATAAATACCAAGGCATACTCCCAGTGTCCTACTTCCTTCAGCCACACCCCACCTACCTACAGTTATCACCCACTTAGTTCATTCGATTAGGATGGACTGATTAGGTTATGGTTCTCCTAATCTAATCATTTCAGGAGTTTTAGGGGGGACACACGTCCAAACCATAATAAGCACCCTGCTTTCAATACCTAGTCCCTCAAAAAGAAATAGACGATGATAGATAGAAATGTAAGATGTGATACAAATGTGTATAAATGTATATGCATATAGATACCTAGATACATGCTTGTATTTCCTAGGTCTGTCCACCTAACCTACGAGCAACAATACCCTATATTAATTAACACACAAGAAAAGAATAAGATAAACTTAGAACATTTATAGTACCAAAAAGCAAGAATGCGAACATGTCAGAAGGTCACAGGAGCCAGTGTGATGACTCTCCCAACTGGGCAGATTTGGGACAATTTGAACATCAAAATAAATAATTTATATATATATACACACACACACACACACACATACATACATACACACACATTCACATACTATTCACATACTATTAAAGCATGAAAGCATGAGTCCATAGAGATATAGATACATTGAAAGTTTGATAAGGAAAGAGACATATAGATTGAAGGTTTGATGAGGAACAGAATATATAAGTTTTCAAGTACCACTCTGAAAAATGCTTATTAAGCCTGGTTCTTACCACCTTAATCAGCAGTGGGACAAATGGAAATCAGGATACAATCACTTCCAGAAATAAATAATCTTAATCTAATCACAAGGAAACATCAGATTCAACTGAAGGACATGCTACAAAATAATTGAATTGTAATCTCTGAAAGTGTCAAAGTCATGGAAAGTCTGAATGACAGTTCCAAACGGAAGAATAAAGAGGCATGATAATAAATACTCCACATGATCCTGCTTCGAATCTTTTTTCCTATAAAATTCCTTATTGATTCAAATGAATAAACTTCTCTAAAGATTAAGAGACAATGATGAATCAAGAGAAATTTTCTGAATTTGATGTTTTTACTGTGGTTCCATAGGAGAATATTCCTGTTTGTAGAAAATACGTTCTAAAGTTTTTGAGGGCAATTCAGGGGGGAAAAAAAGTTATTTATACTACACTCCCAATTTTTCTATTATAAGTTTGTGATAATTTCAAGATGAAAAAAAGTTAAAAGTATGTTATTGTAATAGGTATTTAGGAACACAGCAAAGGAAAGATAGACGAGTCTTAGGAGAAATGCCCAGGAGCCCTTGAAATGCAAAACAAGCATCCTGGAGCAACCCAACCCATATTCTTAACCTGCACCCTTGACCCTCAACCTTGATTCATATCCTTGCCTGTAAAAAGTGACAAGAGGGCAATGAGCAAGCACAGGGAAAATTGGCACAAAATTGCTTAACTCTACCCTGACTGCACCTCTACTCCAGCCCTTAGCAACCATCCCTCTATAAATATTAACCCCACACCAAGGGTTTGCTGTTTTCTCCCTCTGGAGATGGCCCACATTCTCCCTTGAATGTGTATCTGCTTTTCTAAATAAACCTCTCTCTCTGATTGGCACGTACTGAAATTCTTTTCCATCATGTAAGCCAAGAACCCCACTTGTCCTGAGTCAAGGTCCCCTCTCTGGAAACTCCTCAGACCTTGGTGACATTATCAGAACAATTGGCGTTTCAGAACCCTCATAAAGTTTCGTTTTTCTTTTTGCACATAAGGAACTATTATCTCCAATTGCACTATGTTTGCTCTTGCAAACTTTAAATAGTAACATGGATGGGTTTGATTTAAAACACAGTTTTCAGTAAATTAGGTTGCATTTTTCCACTCTACTGCAAACCCCTAAAGAAAGTTGCTGCACTTATTAACCTTGTGCTATATGAAGTTAATTCTCTAAAACTGGCTGACAATAAGCCAGAGTCAAATAACAGAAGAATGATGGAAATTTTTATCTCTTAAATTACTATCTTTTCTCCAGCATAGGAAACTTCCATTAACTAGCCTCAGAAAAAATTACTAAAACTAACCTTTTTTTTTTTTAAAGCAATCATATGACTTTATTTCCTAGGGAAACTGATGACAAGGAATATATGTCTATTATAGAAAGATTTTTATTTAAAATGCACACATTGACTTCATAAAATCCTTTGTGATTTCCATGAACAGCATTCAGTCATTTAAAAGGAAATGTGTAACAGATATTTGTGTGTGTGGCAGATTTTTAATGTCCAACTGCCATGTGTTCCATACACAGATTTTGTTTTTTTTTTCAAATTTCTAAACACCAGAGAGAATATCTGAGGCAATTCATTAAAATCTTGGCAGCCAGGCCCCCAGCTCCAGCTTTCCCTGAAAGCAGCCTTCACTGAAGCTGAACTCTCTCCCAGCAGCTCCCTCCACAGAAGACCTATTGTCACCACATCTTTCTGGAGGGGCAATTTTTGAAGTCAGCAAAGGAGGGTCTCCAATTAAAAAAAAAAAAAAAAAAAAACTAAGTAAATAAAATTACCATCTCCAAAGTAGAGGGTTAGTGTGCTCTTCTGAATGTCCTAAGAAAATAAATTTGATTACATTTAAATATTATATTGTAAAATATAATGTTACAATTCAGGGGAATCGAGTGTCCCCGTGGAGAGTGTCAGTTGTTGGGGGAAGGGAAATGACAGGCTGTCCTTCAAAGGTTGAGTCACAAGAGCTTCTTTTCTTTGAAATGATTTTACATTGAAAAATATGTTGTAGGTGATCTTAATTGAAAGGTGTCTCTTTGCAAAGAACATTACATTTTCCTACATTTTTCATCTGATTGTGGCTCCGATTTTTTTCCCCCCAAGCTTCTGCCTCCCCCTCCACTTGGCTTTGCTAATTAGGCTGGGAAATGTTTCCTGATTCCAGTGCTCCACGTAGCCTCTTCCCTCCCCTCCAGTTCTCTCTCAGTGGCTATCTCTGTGGTGGCTTTGTTCTCTGCACAGATAGTCCCTGCAAGTGTTGATCAAAGTTCTATGAATACACACTGACTCATTAGCTACTTAAAGATCTTCTTCATTAAGTAGCTTCTGTTTAAATTTCAATTATGGCTCATTTTTTATTTATATTCTCATGAATCATGATATATACCAAAGGAACATGATTTGACCAGAAGTATTTAAGAAAAGCCTATCAAAGAAAATCCTTTTGAATATGATTGTACTGTGCCAAAAAAGTGAGCCGTTGAAACTTTCTCTCTGTGCATTTTAATAATACAGACCGCTTTAGAGAAAGAAAATCTAACCCAGCTTGTTCAAAAGAGGATCCAAGCAGTCAGTCACCAAAATGGTCCTGTATGTTTTCAAAATGCCAGTTATTTCTGAAAATTTAATTTGTGAAAGTTGAGTAGTCATTTAAATTTTTTAGAGGGATTCACGAATGTTCCCCTTTTTGTATGATTTTTTTAAATATCTTTAAAGACTAATCATTCTAAAAAATCTATACATTTGAGCCAAACTTTGAGCCTATCTCCTCTGTTGCAGAGTTTTTCCTATAAAAAGATAATCAGATTCTCTACCATTTTAGTCAACACCTGTCACTGGGTCTGCCGAAAGGGATTGCAGAGACAAATCAGAGCCAACAAAAAAAGAGCTGGCCCTCTCCCCTGCATGGAATCAGAGCACCATCAGCATGCTTAGGATTAATGGCAACCTGAAGCCTGTAATGTGTCACATTTCTCTTCAGGGCCTCTGGTTTTCCAATGTCCATCTAATCTGTGTCCACCCCTGGGAGCAGCTAGTACAGTTCCCCGTCCTCAGATTGTATCAAAACCTTGTCACTTAAGAAAAAGCCTGATATCGACACTAGGTTGGCCAGATGCTCAGCTGAGTCCCAGGAGGGTAAAGAATTTCAGGTATTAAAAGAAAGGCCAGCAACAGTGTGATGTGCTCAGTGCTTGACTGAGAGCTAAGGCTTGAATTCTTGTCAAGGTCCTGGCATCAATAGGCTCTGTGATGTTGGGCAGTTCACTAAACCTTTCCAGACTTGGTTTCCTTATTTATAAAATAAAACAGGTTGAATTATGATCCCTGAAGTCCATTTTACTTAGAAACTGTTCATGATTCTTAACCATAATTACAATAAAATAATACCAAAAAAATTCATTTCCCAGCCCTTATCACCCAGTTCATATGTGCAGACAGGCTTAGGATAAAACTGCAACTCTAGTAACCAAGGAAACTCTAAAATTTTACCAGTGAATGTAACAAAATAAGATAAATTCCATAAAATTAACCAGAAAAAAATTGAATTGAAGATTAAGGAATATTAGGGAGAATTTTCAAAAACACTCTTCTATTTCTCAATTGCCCCTCAAAATCCAAATTGTAGGTTTTCCCTCAGACCACCGGATAAATGAGTAATAATTCTTTGAAGTGGTTCAACTCTTCTATTCAATCTAAGATTCAAGCAGTATTGTTAAATTTTGTGTTAAATATTTTTCAGAATTAGAAAAATACTAACTCCTTGTACATTGATTGTATGCAACCCAGGTATACCAAGCCTTCTGTCCTGTTTTTCATTCACAAGTCTCTTTCATGCATGCAGTTGAATAATAATCTCAAAAACAAATTAATATTGGAATAAAGCAAGGCCAGATGTCTCTGGTGGCTGAGTCCACTCAGCTTTCTTTTGCTTCTTCATATATTTACATATTAAGTTTAAGCCATAGGTGAAAATTAAAGCCTATACTTCCTGATTCTCTTTGATGTTGCAGAGCTGCTCAGAGCTTCCTAAGGGAAGATTTCCTGTGGGGAATATTGATTCCAAGTATGATTAGTAACCAAATCTGACTGCTAAGACAGTGTGAGGAGGACCAACCTGCTCTGTGAGTCACAAGGTCATAAAGCTTGGGAAGCTAGCTGCACTGCCAGGCTTCTCCACTTCGGGTAGGAGAGATGAGGGTCCCTTTTGGGAGGCAGGTCACCAACAGCTGGAACATACATCACAGTCACATCCTGTTGAAGTGAAAGACACATTCTATTTCCAGGAATTGTTGTTTGGGGATAGGGAGTGGGATGGGATACCAGACTGCTATGAATAGCTAAGGTGCAACTCACCCCTTGGAATCAGAAGTACACAGGTTGAAGAGCGAGTTAGGAGACTGCGCTAGTGCACCCTCTCTTCAGGCCATCTCTAGTGCATTTTGACCATTAGGTTTTTTTCCTCTCACAATGTTTACTTGTTGGGCTCAGGGAGGTCAAGAGGAAAGAGTAGTAGGAGAGGAATTAGATATGAGCAATGGTAGTGGTAGGGATCAAATCCTTTTTTAGATCCTCTTGTCCCTTTCTCTCCATCTTGGGTCCCTCCCCAAGCTCTATAACTGAGTGTTATGAAAGGCATAGAGAGAAGCTTTGTTTTCATGTCATGTAGTACTAACCACAAATTGAACTATCTTCCACTTGGGTATTTTATCTGGAATGAGATCTGAATCCCAGAGAAGAATCACTTCTGGGCTGGGGCTGTAGCTCAGTGGCGGAGTGCTTTTGCCTAGCACGTGTGAGGCACTGGGTTCAATCCTTAGCACCACATAAAAATAAACAAATAAAGGCATACTGTCCATCTATAACTACAAAATTTTTTTTTTTAAATAGAATCACTCCTGTCCCAAAACACAAGTCCTGGACCAGAAGGATGGACACTCTTTAATGAGTCATAGGGCTAAACTTTGTGTTCTTTATGATCAGTCACTACCCTGCTACTACCCATAGAATTCCCAGCTCTGTCCCTCACCTTCTATTACCCTGTGAAATTCCAATTCCAAGAATTGCCTTTAGTAGGTATGGAGAGCTTGTTAAAATATCCAATATAGGGGCCCACACCCAGAGTTTCCAATTTGCCTGTCTAATAAGTTCCCAAATAAAGCTAATGGTTCTGGTTTGGGGAAATGCCCTGGAGAACCACTATTCTAGCACATGGTAGTCACTTAACTAATGCTTGTTGTTCATTTTCTTTCTTTCTTTCTTTCTTTCTTTCTTCCTTCCTTTCTTTCCTTTTTTTTTTCTTCTTCTTCCCCTACCCCTTTGATACCAGGGATTAAACTTGGGGTACTTAACCACTGAGCCACATCCTCAGCCCTTTTTATATTTTATTTAGAGACAGGATGTTGCTAAGCTGCTGAAGCTTTGAACTTTGACAGGCTTTGAACTCCTGTCTTAGCCTCCAAGCCACTGAAATTATAGGTGTGCAACACTGTGCCCAGCTTATTCAGTTTCATAATAAGAAGTCAGAGATGCATATTATGGAACAGAAGAAACAGGAATAATTCTGCATTTCTGAGTTTATTTATATTTGTTGTACTTCTCATTCTGTTTCCCCACAATATTCTATTTAAGCAATTTTCAGGAAACAGTTATTTCTTTCTTCCTTCCTTGAAAGACAATGAAAATTTAATAATAGCTAATAATAGGTATTTGAAGGAAACAAGGGTGTGTCCTGGATATCTCTGATAATTGATGATTGACATTATAGGGATGTGAAAATTAATCCTAATTTTCTCTCAAACCATTAAGAAAACCCATCAGTTAAAAAGATCCAAGTAATGTTTGCCAAGATTTACATAGAAATCTTTTTTAGCAGAAGCAAACATTTCTGACCTAGAGAAGTCTTTTCTGACTCACGTGATCACTTTTGATCATGAGCCAGAAAAATATTAGTCCGTATAGTAGAATTTAGGATTGCTGTTTACTGCATATTTCTTCTTTGGCTTATCTCCTTTAGCAACATGCCTGAACACAAATGAGTTAAAAGAAAAAGGATAATTTAAAACCTACATTTGTGGCTCATTTTTCATCCTACAAATTCCCTCCTCTTAGATATACACACTTTGGGCACAAATCACAGAATATGAAAAGTCAACTTTTATTTAATGAAACTGAATATAGGGTTGCATATTCATCAACATATTGACAACTGGAATTGCCCAAGAATTGCAAGGACCACTGCAATGAAAATATGTTTTCTTGTAATTATACTTCTCCATGCTCAAACAGCTTTATAGGCTTTTAAAATGAATTCCTGTAACATTCCTCTGAGGTAAACAAGGAACAGGTATAATTATCTCCTCTTCACAGATGGATAGACCAACACAAAGGAATGGACTTAATCAACCAACAAGGAAATCAAGCAAAGGGTCCAAATAATTCTAATATGATCTGCCTCTTCTATCAAGGGCTGTTTTCCTTTGATTTATGAAAACTGGTGTTGTGGGAACCTCCAAAGGCATTTGGGGTTTTTTGTTTGTTTGTTTTGTTTTGTTTTTTCTCTTCCTTTAATGATGAGCAACAAAGTTCCTCTAAAGAGAGGAAGGAAATGATGAGACTGGCAAATATGGGCAGCAGCAGTGCAAGTCTATGGAAACCAAATTAACTTTTTCTGGATAATATAATTAAGGCCCTTCAGTGCTGAATTCTATCAGCAGATCAGCCAGCACCATATTGTTTGACATAAAAAGCAGGCAGAGAAGGCATAATACTAAACTAACAGGCATTATTCCATGGTTGCAAACCTCTCAAAGTACTCAACCTTTGGGAAGTACCAAGCAACTGGAAATTTTTCTGAATGACAATAGTGTTCAGTGCAACAGGATTAGAAAATATGCTGTCTCTGGCCCAAAGCCAAATCACTGACGCTAAACAGTAGAGCCAAAGATCCTGAGGAGCAGATAAAAACAGCCCCCAAACCTGCACTATTAATCTTCTTTCCTATTGTGCCACATTTTTTTAAGAAGAGATTCATACAACAAAAGCTGGGTTCTTTGGGAATTATCAGTTTTAATAATCTCACCTTTTAAGTCAGGAACATTTTGACAGAATCCTCAACTAGAGGCCTGGTAATCTCCAGATGGCTGACTTCCACAAAGCCCCTTCCCAACACCCCCAGAATGTGAGATTGTCCAGCAGGAGCCCAAGCCTGGCTCCCCCCCTTATTCCTTCCCCTGATATGCAGCACCCTCCTTTAACTGCCCTTCCCAGATGCCTCTGACCCTTCGAATGTTATAAGGTTGAGAAGGAATCAGGCTACATATGCGACTACTTATGAAAGCTACATAAAGATACAGGTAAGTATTTAGAAGGAGGACAGTTACTGTTCTGATCACATAAACCTACAACTTAGAGACATTTGAAGCTATACCTGGTTTTGTCACATGGTAATACGATACAACAGTAAGGAGGTCCTTGAAATGATTATAATTAGTACTATTTTACAAAGCCTTAGGTCCTTTCAGGGTTTTTTTGTTGTTACTTTAGTTCAGAATCTTTTTGACCATCAATATTATTGGTCTATCAGTCAATATTTTTTCATAATCCCATGAATCTTTGTACTATCAGCATTTACTCAGATACATATTAAACAGCTTCTCTATGAATTCAAGCAACCACAGATTGAAATTTTTTAAAATTGTATTAATCCTAAACATATAGACTTTTTGCCATTATTTCCTAAACAATACAGTGGAACAACTATATACATTAGGGTTTACATTTAATAAGGTATTATAAATAATCCAGGGATGATTTAAAGTATATGGCTTGTGAATTTATGTACAACAAATGTCTTACTGAAGATACACTTACCTCAACCAGTTACAGGGACACATGCCTGTAATTCCAGCCTCTCTGAAGCTGAGACAGGAGGATGGCAAGTTCAACCTGCACATCTTAGCAAGATGCTTTGCAAGAATCAACTTAGTGGTAGAGTGTTTGCTTGGTATGTGTGAGACCCTGCATTCAATCCCCGAATCACAAAACACACACACACACACACACACACACACACACACATAAACACACACACATAAACACACACACACTTACTTCAACTACTGTTATAATTGCTGTGGAATGCAAATTAATGGCTTAAAGAGAGCAGTTACTAAACTGCATTTCAAGGTCAGGCATGGTGGCGTGCACCTGAAATCCCAGTTACTCCAGAGGCTGAGACAGAAGAATCTTGAGTTTAAGGCCAGAATGAATGACATAGTAAGACCTTATCTCAATAAATAAATAAATAACATTTTGGCATATTTTATAAATTCCTTTTGTTGGTTGTTGTTGTTTTCCAAAATAAGACGACTATCAAAATGAGAAGAACTATCCTGGACATACGACCCCTTTCTGGCCAGAAGTTCTGGAACAGCAGAGGTCCTTGTACAGAACTCTGCAGGTGAAACAGTGCTAGGAGGTGCCACAGTGAATCCTGAGCAGGAAAGGGATTGCAGGGGGTGGGTATGACTGGGGAAGAGCAGGCCAGACAGTGGCATGAAGAAGAATGAACAGATTAGATCCCAAGCATCTGAAAGGCAAAGGAATAACAAGTATTAAAATTGGGGGCTGGGGATTTTGCTCAGTAGTAGAGTTTGTGCTTCCAATACACAAGGCCCTGGGTTCGAGTCTCAGCACCACCAAAACAAAAACTGTTATAATTCCAGAAGGAGCCAAGGAGCAAGGATTGTGTTGGTAGCAGTGTGCAAACACCACTGATTGGTTGTTCAGAATCTTCCACCAAATGCCCCCTTAGCAGCTGCAGGTGTGACTACTGCTTTTTATCCAGTACACCCTTTGAGTGTTGGCTAAGATGACAAACCTTGTGTCCTCAGTTTCTTAAGTTCTTCCCATAGAACAACCAAAGCAGATTTACTTTCAGAGCCACCTAAGGCAGAATTAGCTTCTACAGGCCAATGGAATATACCCAAAGAAATGAGGGAAGGAAGAAAATATAATGTATTATGCTCTTGTTCTATGTCAAGTACTGTGGGAGGTACTCAGATGTGTGGATCTGATAAGATAAATTTCTTCTTAAGGGTCTGTTGTCGTTTGAATGTGACATGTCCCTTGAAAGCTCCTGTTAATGCAGGAATACTTGGAGGTAGAATGACTGGATTGTGAGAGCCATAATCTAATCAGTTCGTCCTAGTTTGAGTGGACTAACTGGGTGGTAACTGTGGGCAGGTGGAGTATGGCTGGAGGAGGTGGGTCTTTGTGGGCATCTTCCCTGTGGCCCCAACCTCCCCACCACACTGCTTCCTTGTTGCTGTGTCCTGAGCTGCTGTCCTTTGCCACGCCCTTCAGCCATTATGTTCTATCTCACCTCAGGCCCAGAGGTATGGGGTCAGCTAACTATGGACTGAACCTCTGAAACTGGGAGCCAAAATAAACTTTTTTCTCTTCTAAATTGTTGTTGTTAGGTCTTTGGGTCACAGTGATGAAAAGTTAACTAAAACAGGGTCTATTAGATACTAAGCACTAGAACAAAAAAGGGATGCCATGTGCCCTTGTGAAACTGAAAATCTAGGCAAGACTTTTAAAATAAGCACAAATGTGAATTGTGTGGTGGATTTAAAGTTTATAATCATAACCGATGTGTACTGGAATATGCCTTTATCCTTTCTGATGGAATTCTACTCAATTCTTGAGTCCCCTTTTCTGCTGATGGGAAGAAAATTAACTCAGTGTCTTGCCATTTGAAGATAATTCAGTCTCTTTCAGTGAATATGCTCTCAAATTCAAATTTCTTCTCCTCCTTCTTCTGTTTCCCTTTTTAAATGATGGCCTGATTTCCCCCAGGAAGCCTCAACCACCCTCTAGCATCAGGGGACAAGGGACTCCTGTAGCATACATACCCTACTCTTGCCTCCTCTGGATCTCTTCTTCCTGTCTATTTGGAAGTGTTTATACAACAAGACTATGATATGAAATAGCTCCAATTTCGGTTAAAGGTGATGAATGAGTAAAGAATGGCTTATATACAGGATGACCATGGCCCAGGAATAGTTCTCCCCAGGGAGAAAAGGAAGGGGAAAGAATTGCATCTGAATGGTGTTAAGTCACAAGAGGAAAACTTCCCTTCTTCAAGTGATTATCACATATTGTCAGATTTATGTTTTCCTAGTCCCAGCTGGAAACTGTGGCTTTGTTATGTAGAATTCAACCACACACAAAATTACATTTCTGCATTCCTGACTTTTCTGATACCAAATGTCAATGTCCACTACAATTACAAATTTGACAATCGCTGTAAAGGAAAAGTAGAGGATGTTCTGCAAAGATATAACAAGAGGTCCAACTTAGATTAAAAAGCAGGGAAGGACTGGGGCACTACAAACTCCCTTGGCCTACTCAGACTGACAATCACAACTTGTGCAGTCACAGAGCACTCACATGCAGCTGGGATCCACCAGAATCACTGGTGTTCCCTGGCTTCCAGCTATTATTATCAGTATACAAAATAGTACTCACAAAATTAGGTGAAACCTGATAAAAATGTACATGAATGTTTTCTTTGTAGTACTGTGGATTAAACCAAGGACCTTGGGTGTGTTAGGCAGGGACTACATCTCAGCCCTTATTATTTTTTATTTTGAAACAAGGTCTTCCTAATTTGCCAAGGCTGTCCTTGAACTTGTTATCCTCCTGTCCCAGCCTCCTAAGCAGCTAGGATTATAGGTGTATGCCACCATACCCCTTTGCAGGTTTTCTATAATGTTTACATGGGCACGTAAGTATCAGAGTACAAGCTGAAAGGAAAGCTAAAACTCAAAACTAGTTTCTTCAACAAATAAATTGCAAGAGAAAAGAGAAAGAAAATATAGAGTAAAAAGAAATAATCATAATGTATGGGATAGGAACCCAATTTTTAAAAACAAACTGAGCCAGGTGTGGTAGAACATACCTGTAATCCCAGCAATTTAGAAGGCTGAGGCAGGAGGATCCCAAGTTCAAGACCAGCCTCAGCAACTTACCAAGACACTGTCTCAAAAAGATCTGGAGGTGTAGCTCAGTGGTAAAACACCCCTGAGTTCAATCCCCAGTACCAAACACAACAACAACAACAAAAAGGTGATGTTTTTAAAACAATAGGAAAATTGAAAAATTGAACACTGTTTATTTGTTACAATTTTAGATATAGTAATTATCTTGTGGTTATTTTCTTAAAAAGAGCTTTTGTCTTCTAGAGAAATATTCTTCAAATATGTAAAGATGAAATAATATGATGTCTATAATTGCTTCAAAATAATACAAAAAGGAAGTGGACAAGAGGAGGAATGGGATAGGATTGATGGATATTGGGGCTAACTATGACTACATAGAGATTCATGGTTCCATTCTGTCTACTTCTTTTTAAAATTAAAATTCTCCACAATTCAAAGTAATAAGCCAAAAGGCCAAAAATAAAATCTTCCTTGGAACTCTAAACTTTATATACGACTGTGTGGGACTAGACAAGTACTAACTAGTAAGCACACTGGTGAAAAAGTTGTCATTTTCCTTGATGTCTATGAATTAATGTATATTCACATGTACATTTAGTCTTACATTTACTGTCTGTCATCAGTCAAGTGTTCCTAAACAGGGATGGTCTCCTGGGGTCCATTTTGCTGCTTCTACTGACATTTTTATGGCTTCAACATGCAGTTCATATTTCTTCCTTTCAATTGCAAAGAGTGATTTTGTCTGCTCCTAGGGTAGTGGTATGAGAGTCATTAGAGAAACATTTAAAATAATTTAGCAATATGCACTATAATGGAAAAAGTTTGGAGACTTGAGCTGATTTTGATTTAAGAGCTGTTATTAGTCCTGTCTGCCATTGGTTTGTCATATAAAGTTGGACAAGTCACTTAACCTGGTTAGTCCTCAGTTTATTTATCTGTAAATGAAGTGCCAAGGCTGCTCTTCAAGGTTCTTTAAGCTTCACACTCCATTTTGTTTGTTTGTTTGTTTGTGTTAGTAAAAAATGATTCTTAATCAAACTTAAAAATAAGAAAAACAGAGTATTTAAACAATATTTAGCAAAAAGTGACAAAAGTTAATATAGGATAATCAGACTTATGACTGGGTATCAAACTGAAAGTATATGAAAACATAGTAATTAAATTGTTCCTATTAGTTTCCATAATCACTAGAAAAAAAATCAAAGAAACATTAAGCTAAAATAAAACTACAACATGATGGTTTAAAACTAATAGAAATTGTGATGATAGCAACATAACTATATATAATAATGGTGGTTTATATTTATTGCACTCTTCCTAAAATATAGTAAGAACATTCTATGGAGCTTCCATGTTATGTTTGATTTTCATAACAATCCTGTGACTATTATTATTTTCCTCCTGTCTAAGATCCTCATCTCTGACCTTTGCCCAAGGTCATAGAGCCAGTTTACCTCTAGAGTATTTTGTGAGGATTAGATAATATTTGTAAAACAGTATATTTGAAATGCTTTGTAAAGTATTAGGTGCCAAACAGATAATGATTACTATTATTATGATTAGGGGAAAGATTAATTGTCTTTAATGTGTTTAATTATATAAAATGAAAAAGAATAATTAAAATATTTCAAAACTTTGGAAGATCGCATTATAAGGAGGGACAAGATGGGTCTGAATGGATGGAAACAGACAGCCCCAGCCAAGAGTAGCAGGTCAAATGCTGAGGAGGAACTTCATAATGATAGATCAGGGTGACCACTCTTAAATCCATGCTAAATGTTAACATCAAATAGAGTAGCTAGACATTATGTGCCTTCTGCTGGAGGTAGATAGGTCCACCATTGATGAAAAAAACAAACCCGAACCTAATTAATATTCTAGATCTAACTCCAGTTTGCTCTTAGTGTGGGAAGCAGACATTAAACTGCTAAATGGACCATAAGGACAGAATCGACCAAATTCAGAATGTGAGAATCATCACAGAACAAATGTTCTGGTTTCTTCAAATAAATTCCAAGGAAAAAGAGGAAGGGGAGAAGTATGATTTTTAAAAAATATTTAAAAGGTATATGAAAACCATATTAGTATAGACATTGTTTGGTTCTTTTCAAGCTTCTTAATAATGGAATTTGGGTGGCAGTTTTTGTTTGTGTTGAGGTTATTCACAGGGGAGTACTGGGGATTTGACGCAGGACTTGCAAACTCTAATTATACACTCTTCCAATAAGGTATGACCCTAACTCTTGATTTTTTTAACCACCTTTTTGAGGATGAGTGACACACAAAAACTACATTTGTAATATATACAACCTGATGAGCTTGGAGGTGAGTATACATTTGTGAAACCACCATGACCTCCAAAAATTTCCTCCCACCCTCTTTATTTATTTTGGGGTGTATCTAATAAGAACACTTAGACCTTTTTTGGATCTTGAGTTAAATAAACCAATTGTTGGGTGGGGTTGTAGCTCAGTGGTTGAGTACTTGCCTAGCGTGCATGAGGCACTGGGTTCATTTCTCAGCACCACATATAAATAAATAAATGAAATAAAGGTCCATCAACAATTAGAAAAAAATATTTTAAAAATAAACCAATGGTTGTAAATATAGGAGGAAATGTGATAATAACTGAATTATTTGGTGATATTAAGGAATTAACTATTGTTTTTTCAATGAAATACAGTATTATGAGGTTGTCTTTTTAGGCCTTATCTATTAGCCAAATAGACATATTTATATAAGAAATAATATAATATTTATGTTTAGCACCAAAAAGTTCAGTGAGTGTGGGACAGAAATGGTATAAATAAAACAAACTGGTCAGGTATCATTTGCTGAAACCAGATGATATGTGCATGGGATTTCTCTATTTTTATATATTCGTTAATTTTGCTATAATAAAAAAGACAGGGAAAGGAAGAGAAACCAGATTCACCAGTTATTTTATAGAGCCTAGTGCCTATAATTTCAGCTACTAGGGGGCGTGAAGCAGGAGGACCAGTCTGGACAACTTAGACCCTGCCTCAAAATCAGATGTTTTTTAAAGGTCTGGGGATGTAGCTCAGTTGTAGATTGCTTGACTAGCATAGCATGAGGCCCTGGATTCAATCCCAAGCATCAAAGGAAAAAAAAAAAGTTTTAGAGCAGAAAATGTTAATATGAAATTAAAAATTATACAGCTCAATTTTGTTTTCTATATGAAAAATGCATTGTAAGGTGCTCTTTTTTTAAGGGCATGGGCATATTTATTCATTTATTTATTTATTTTTAAAAAGTCAGAACCCTTAAGAGTTGGTTTTTGTTTTTCTCTTTAGGAATGAAGAACCCAAGAAAAAAATTACGTAAATCATTTTGTCATTTAACAAAAACATTTACTGAAAAACACACTAAGTGCTAGGTATCTTGCTGTGTATATTTGTGGAATTTGAATTACAGCATAAAATACAGCTGGGGATACCAGGGCTGCCCTCAAAAAACAATTAGAAATCAGAACAGGGGATACAAAGGTAGCCAGCTGCTCCCCAGTTGTGTGCCTGCCTTCATAGAGTGGTTCAGAGAATACAAATCTTGAGACAGGGGTACATTTCCCAGCACAAGGTGGAGCCCTGTGCCTAACTCTCACCAGCAAAAGTAGTGTTACATGTTACTTCTAGACCAATGCAGCTAAGACCTCTCTCTCCAAGTTCTAGCTAAAAGTTGCCACCCTGAGCAACTCTGGAAACTTTATGTTGAAGGTAGCAGAGTCTCCCTCACCCTGGGTCCCTAGGGCTGCAAAAAACACAGCTTCCTCCACCACTCTGCTGTCGGTGAACATGAATATAACTTCTCCTCCTCCTCCTCCTCCTCCTCCTCCTCCTCCTCCTCCTCCTCCTCCTCCTCCTCCTTCTTCTTTTTGAGAGAGAGAGAGAGAGAGAGAGAGAGAGAGAGAGAATTTTTTAATATTTATTTTTTAGTTTTTGGTGGACACAACATCTTTATTTTATTTTTATGTGGTGCTGAGGATCGAACCCAGCTCCCCCAGCATGCCAGGCAAGCGCAATACCGCTTGAACCACATCCCCAGCCCATGAATATAACTTCTATGGTCAAACCACTGAGATTTGGAGTTTTATTGCGTCTAAGGACTAGAGAAATGTATCAATTGCAGAAATGTATCAATTGCTAGGTAGATCACCGCTATGTTCAAGAGTGAGAGATCACTGCAGCAAAAAAAGAAAAAAAAAATTACAGCATGCTTCATGGAGTTGATGGAATTTGAGCTGGATTTTGAACTAACAGTTATAAGGGCAAATGGAGAAAAGGAGGCATACCGGAATAAGCAACCACAGCAGGAATTCACATGCAACTGATGGTGAGACCACTCTGATGAGTAGGTACAGTTTGGGAGAATTGAGAAAAAAGGATAAAGAGGCAGGATGAGGTCAGAATATGAAGATCCTTGAGAATTTAGGACTTAATTCAACAAAACCACTCAAACTTCTGGAGTAAATAGATGCCTGATAAAGGTCTATATTGGGAAAATTAGTGACACAAAAGGGTGCAGGATGGATTTGAAGGAAAAAGATTAGTCTGGATGACTTGCTAAGAGGATGTTGTGGTAATTCAATTTTGATATAATTAGAGGCGGCAAACAGTGGAAAGGAAAGGATAAATTTAAGAATCTACTTATCGTGCAAATCCACAGGGCTTGACATTAGAGAAAAAAACACAAAACCAAATGTCTATTCAATCAGAAGATGGATATTTTTTCCTAACTCCCAGAACTCTGAGTTCTATTATTTGAGGCACGTTATTTAATTTTGCAGATCTATGTCTTCTCTGTAAAATGTAAAATATCTCTCAAAAAAGTTTGAACCCAAACTTCTTTCCATCAGTAAAAATCTTATGGTTATAAAGTCATGGAGGAAAAAAATAAAGCAATGTAAGTATTCAGTAGAAAGATACAAAGTAAAGCATGCCAATGTACAGTGTGGCTGAAACAGTTTATTTAAACCAGTCTCTGTAAGTGGATGCTAGGATTGTTACCAATCTTCTGAATTACAATGTAGCAATGAATGATGCAAAAGTACTTTAGCTCTCCTAGACTTTCAATTTGATTTTAAGAACTGAACTCTGAGTATGACTTAAAATGGCTACATTACTTGCAGTATTAATTCTCTCTTATTAGAGATGAAGACAACTCTAAAATGTATTTCCTGATTTCATGATGTAGAGAATATGTGAAAATATTTTGGAAAAAAAATGATGGCTTCACAAATTTATAGTATTCTCATCAACTTTATAATTACCATCAATCACAAGTAATACTAATTACTCTTTCCCTAGATAACTATGCATAAAGTAAAACAAAAAATTTTTATTGGGTTTTTATTTCCTCTTTTATAATTAGTCTTAGCTTTTTTTTTTATGAGAGAGACAGAGACAGAGAGAGAAAGAGAGAGAGAGAGTTTTAATATTTATTTTTTAGTTATTGGCGGATATTACAACTTTGTTTGTATGTGGTGCTGAGGATCGAACCTGGGCCACACGCATTGCCAGGCGAGCACGCTACCGCTTGAGCCACAACCCCAGCCCCTTACTCTTAGCTTTCATTTTTTATTACTTTATAAACAGACTGCTAGATAAAATGAATGTTTTAAACTAGGAAAGTGAACACTATTTTCCATACTGAAAATAACCACTGATAAGGACAAAATGGCACAGTCCTTGACACTCACCAGTTTTCCAGCATGCCACTGTGTCCTTGATATGGCACAATTTTCCCAGAAATATTTGCCCAGCAGATATTTATCTCACAAACTTATAAGGATCTTTGGACATTGCTTGGCACAGGTTCACTTTATGCTACAGAATGAAGGTCAAAATAGATGAAATCAAAGGAGAAATGGTTTCACAAACATGCATCTGTCAAGAGAGTGATATCTGGGACATATAAGGAGCCTCTATAACTCAACAAAAACCTAAACCACCCAATAAAAAGTAGTCAAAGATTTTGAAAAGACCTTTCACAAAGAATGCCTACTAATGACCATTAAGCATATGAAAAGTACTGAACATCATTAGTCATCAGGGAAATGTCAATGAATGCCACAATGAGGTATCATAATGCAGTAAATGGATGCCTGATAAAGGTCTATATTGGGAAAATCAGTGACACAAAAGGGTGCAGGATGGATTTGAAGGAATCCCCAAAACTGAGCATTCAAAAGAATGACTGCACCAAATGTTGACAAGAATGTGGAGCAACCAGAACTCTCATGCATTTCTGGCTGTCATGTAAAATGGCATAATCATTTTGAAAAATAGAGCTGGCAAACTCTTATAATATTAAGCTACACATATCCTACGACCCAGAAATTCCATTCTAAGTCTTATTTATCCATATGTCCACAAAAACGCTTGCATTAAAATGCTCTTAGCAGCTCTATTTATCACAGCCACAAACCACTGTTGTTCATCAATAGGAGAATGGAAAGATCATTCGGCATAGTCATACAACAGATAAAAAGGAAATACTGATACACACAACATACAGCTAAATGATAGAAGTCTTATCCACAAAGGCACATATTTTATCATTCCATTTGTGTAAAAATCTAGAAATAGCAAAACTAATACATGGTAGAAAAAAATTAGAACCCTGGTTGGGGCGGGGGTGGTGACTGGAAAGGGGAATGAGGAAAGTTATCGGGGTGATAGCAGTGACCTATGTCATGAGAGGGGTTTCACTTTATGCAGGAGTAGATTTTTGTCAAAACTCAGTGAATGGTAAGCTCAATATTTTTTAGATCACTATATGTACCTATTAAGGAAAGAAAGAGAACTGTAAGCCAATGTAAAAATCTTATGATACACTCACTGAAGCCTTTACTATTAAGTATACTAATATCTGCAACTTACTGCATTAAATAAGTTGGATTGATGAATGGATGAAATAAGATATAAATGCACATAGTTGGGTAATAAATATATTAAAATACTCATTGCAGAATATGTGTTAGTGAGTATGTATATGGTCACTGTGTAATTATTTTAACTTTCATATGTTTGGTATTTATCAAAATAGAACATTGGGTAGTGAAAGAAAAAAAATGAGATTTCTTCATTTCTTACCATAATGCCTGATCAGAAGATAATAACAAGAAAGCGGTCACCATCTTGGAGGGCTGAAGTGACCACCGCGACTCTCGGACAGATTGCAACAATAAAACAGGTGTGTTACTCAGCTCATTCCCCCATACATCGGGGAATTTGCATAAAATCTCTCCTAGGCTTTCCGGGAGAGGGAGAATCAGAGCGAGCCTGCATAAAGACTCGGGAAAACTAGAGACACCTGACCTTCAACTCCCCCTCCCATCGGCAGCCAAAACGAAACCTGTCTAGCCGGCGTTGGGGTCGGGGCTAGCAGGGAAAATCAAAACAATAGAGTGCCTGGATCCCAAAAGTCAACTGCGCGACCAGAGATCCGGGCTGACTGATTTGCGCGGCCTGCCCTGCTGCTACAGACGGCAGGGCTCCGCAGAGAAGCGAGTAATTAGCAAGCAAGGAGAAAAGTGGCTGCGATTCTGTGGAATCCCGCCGGCTGAGCCTGCACTGACCCCCGGGCTGAGTACGGGATTCCAGACGGTGAAGGAAGGAGTGCAGTTCTGTATCCCACAGCGGAGACTCCACCAAGGAATTCAGAAAGCAGCCACCATCTTGGAGAGCTGAGGTGACCACCGCCACTCTCAGACAGATTGCAACAATAAAATAGGTGTGATACTCAGCTCATCCCCCATACATCGGGGAATTCGCATAAAATCTCTCCTAGGCTTTCTGGGGGAGGGAGTATCAGAGCAAGCCTGCATAAAGACTCGGGGAAAACTAGAGACACCTGACCTTCAACTCCCCCTCCCATCAGCAGCCAAAAGGAAACCTGTCTAGCCAGCGCTGGGGGAGGGGCAAGCGGAGAAAATCAAAACAATAGAGTGCCGGGGTTCCCAATAGCCACCCTCCACACCCAACAAACAGCAGGCCCAGAGTATGGTTTGAACTGCCGAGAGCCATCACTTAGGGGAAATCTGGTCTAGCAGGAGAAACCAAGACTAGCAGGAGAAGCCAGGGGTCTAGAGGCCAGGCCCTCAAGACTGGGCGGCTGGAAACCGAAGGCCTGTCAGTGACAGTCCACCCACTGTCCACATAACTGGGCGGCTGAAGAACGCCTACCCGCCGGCTACCAACCCGCGACTGGGTGGCTAGAGATCACACGCCCGCTGGCAACAGGCGGGCCCGCTGCCTGTGCGACTGGGCAGCTGGAGATCGCCTGCCTGCCATGACCGGGAGCTGAAACCAACCAGAGACAGTCCAGTCACACCCCGCCAGTGGGAGTCACACCCCGGCAAGGAGCCTGGGGCCCGTCATAGCAGAGAAGTGACGTCATTGGAGCTCGGCCGTCAGAATTCCTTCCCAGCGGAATCCATGTTAGCAGGCATAGTTTACCAACACAAAGTAGAGACAACAGAGATATCCAAAACCAAAACAAATCTATAGAAGAGAGCAGAAACACAGCAATCAAATAGAGCTGGAAAGTAACGTGAACATCATGAGAAAACAAGGGAAAAAAGGAGTACAAACAATGCAGGATAACTTAATTCTTCAGGAGGACCTAGAAGCATCAGAAACAGGGTTAGGGAAAGAACTCAAGGCATACCTAACTCAAATGGAAAGAAATATTAGAGAAGACATGAGACAGCAAATCCAAGCAATGAAAGTATATTTTGAAAATGAATTAAACAAACAAATTCAAATGGCAAAGAATGAGCTTTACCAGGAGATAGAGATCTTAAAAAAGAATCAAACAATAATCCTAGAAATGCAGGAAACTATAAACCAAATTAAAAACTCAAACGAGAATATTACAAATAGACAAGATCAAGTAGAAGTCAGAACATCAGATAATGAAGACAAGGTTTATCAACTTGAAAAGAATATAGTCAACACAGAAAAGATGCTTAAATCCCACGAGCAATCTATTCAAGAGATATGGAATGTCATTAAAAAACCAAATTTGAGAATCATCAGGATAGAAGAAGGCATAGAGACTCAAACCAAAGGAATGGACAGCATACTAAATGAAATAATTCTAGAAAACTTCCCAGAGATGAAAGATGGAATGGATTGCCAAATCCTGGAAGCCTACAGGACCCCAAACATTCAAAACCGTAATAGACCAACTCCAAGACATATAATTATGAAGATAGCCAACATACAGAACAAGGAGAGAATATTAAAAGCTACGAGAGAAAGGAGGCAGATTACATTCAGGGGTAAACCAATCAGGTTAACGACTGATTTTTCATCACAGACATTGAAAGCGAGAAGAGCCTGGAACAATGTATTTCAAACGCTGAAAAATAATGGCCTCCAACCAAGAATACTGTATCCAGCAAAATTGAGCTTCAGATTTGACAATGAAATTAAAATCTTTCAGGATAAACAAAAGCTAAAAGAATTCACTGCCAGAAAACCAGCACTGCAAAGCATTTTGAGCAAAATACTACAAGAAGAGGAATTGAACAATTGGGCCCAAAACTAACAGCGGGAGGTATCTCAGTAAAGGGGGAGGAAAAAAAAAAACAAAAACAAAAAGTAAAACTAGCCAGACTAAAATAAATAAATAAATAAACATGACTGGAAGTACAAATCATATTTCAATTGTAACCTTAAATGTTAATGGCCTAAACTCACCAATCAAGAGACATAGGCTAGTAACCTGGATCAAAGAAACAAATCCAACAATATGCTGCCTTCAGGAGACTCATATGATAGAAAAAGACATACACAGGCTGAAGGTAAAAGGTTGGGAAAAATCATACCACTCACATGGCCCTCGGAAGCAAGCAGGTGTGGCCATACTCATATCGAATAAAATCAACTTCAAACCTAAGCTAATCAAGGGGGATAAAGAAGGACACTATATACTGTTAAAAGGAACCATCCACCAACAAGACATAACAATTATCAATTTGTATGCACCAAACAATGGAGCCGCAACGTTCATAAAACAAACTCTCCTCAAGTTCAAGAGTCAAATAGACTACAACACAATAATAATGGGTGACTTCAACACACCACTCTCGCCATTAGACAGATCCTCTAGACAAAAACTGAATAAAGAAACTATAGAACTCAACAGCACAATCAATAACCTAGACTTAACCGACATATATAGAATATATCAACCATCATCAAGTGGATACACGTTCTTCTCAGCAGCACATGGATCCTACTCAAAGATAGACCATATATTATGCCATAGGGCAACTCTTAGTAAATATAAAGGCGTGGAGATAATACCATGCACCATATCTGATCATAATGGAATGAAAGTGGAAATCAATGATAAAAGAAGGAAGGAAAAATCCTACATCACATGGAAAATGAACAATATGTTACTGAATGATCAATGGGTTACAGAAGACATTAAGGAGGAGATAAAAAAATTCTTAGAGACAAATGATAATACAGACACAACATACCGGAATCTATGGGACACAATGAAAGCAGTTTTAAGAGGGAAATTCATTTCTTGGAGTTCTTTCCTCAAAAAAAAGAAAAACCAACAAATAAATGAACTCACACTACACCTCAAAAACCTAGAAAAGGAAGAGCAAAACAACAGCAAATGTAGTAGAAGACAAGAAATAATTAAAATTAGAGCAGAAATCAACGAAATTGAAACAAAAAAAAACATTGAAAAAATTGATAAAACTAAAAGTTGGTTCTTTGAAAAAATAAACAAGATAGACAGACCTTTAGCCATGCTAACGAAGAGAAGAAGAGAGAGAACTCAAATTACTAACATACAGGATGAAAAAGGCAATATCACAACAGATACTACAGAAATACAGAAGACAATTAGAAAGTATTTTGAAACCCTATATTCCAATAAAATAGAAGATAGTGAAGACATCGATAAATTTCTTAAGTCATGTGATCTGCCCAGATTGAGTCAGGAGGATATTGACAACCTAAACAGACCAATATCAATTGAGGAAATAGAAGAAGCCATCAAAAGACTACCAACCAAGAAAAGCCCTGGACCAGATGGGTATACAGCAGAGTTTTACAAAACCTTCAAAGAAGAATTAATACCAATACTTTTCAAGCTATTTCAAGAAAAAGAAAAAGAAGGAGCTCTTCCAAATTCATTCTATGAGGCCAACATCACTCTGATCCCAAAACCAGACAAAGACACTTCAAAGAAAGAAAACTACAGACCAATATCTCTAATGAACTTGGATGCAAAAATTCTCAATAAAATTCTGGCGAATTGAATACAAAAGCATATCAAAAAACTTGTGCACCATGATCAAGTAGGATTCATCCCTGGGATGCAGGGCTGGTTCAATATACGGAAATCAATAAATGCTATTCACCACATCAATAGCCTTAAAGACAAGAACCATATGATCATCTCGATAGATGCAGAAAAAGCATTTGACAAAGTACAGCATCCCTTTATGTTCAAAACACTAGAAAAACTAGGGATAACAGGAACTTACCTCAACATTGTAAAAGCTATATATGCTAAACCTCAGGCTAGCATCATCCTAAACGGAGAAAAACTGAAGGCATTCCCTCTAAAATCTGGAACAAGACAGGGATGCCCTCTATCACCACTTCTATTCAATTTAGTTCTTGAAGTACTAGCCAGAGCAATTAGACAGACAAAAGAAATTAAAGGCATGAAAATAGGAAAAGAAGAACTTAAATTATCACTATTTGCGGATGACATGATAATATATTTAGCAGACCCAAAAGGATCTACAAAGAAACTGCTAGAGTTAATAAATTAATTCAGCAAAGTGGCAGGATATAAAATCAACATGCATAAATCAAAGGCATTCCTGTATATCAGCAACAAAACTTCTGAAATGGAAATGAGGAAAACCACCCCATTCACAATATCCTCAAAGAAAATAAGATACTTGGGAATCAACCTAACAAAAGAGGTGAAAGATTTATACAATGAAAACTACAGAACCCTAAAGAGAGAAATAGAAGAAGATCTCAGAAGATGGAAAAATGTACCCTGTTCATGGATAGGCAGAACTAACATCATCAAAATGGCGATATTACCCAAAGTTCTCTACAGGTTTAATGCGATGCCAATCAAAATCCCAACGGCATTTCTTGTAGAAATAGATAAATCAATCATGAAATTCATATGGAAAAACAAAAGACCCAGAATAGCAAAAGCAATTCTAAGCAGGAAGTGTGAATCAGGAGGTGTAGCAATACCAGAGTTAAAACTGTACTACAAAGCAATAGTAACAAAAACAGCGTGGTACTGGTACCAAAACAGGCAGGTGGATCAATGGTACAGAATAGAGGACACAAAGACTAATCCACAAAGTTACAACTATCTTATATTTGATAAAGGGGCTAAAATCATGCAATAGAGGAAGGATAGCATCTTCAACAAATGGTGCTGGGAAAATTGGAAATCCATATGCAACAAAATGAAACTGAATCCCTTTCTCTTGCCATGCACAAAAGTTAACTCAAAATGGATCAAGGAGCTAGATATCAAATCAGAGACACTGCGTCTGATAGAAGAAAAAGTTGGCTACGATCTACATCCTGTGGGGTCGGGCTCCAAATTCCTTAATAGGACGCCCATAGCCTAAGAGTTAATTACAAGAATAAACAAATGGGACTTACTTAAACTAAAAAGTTTTTTCTCAGCAAAAGAAACAATAAGAGAGGTAAATAGGGAGCCTACATCCTGGGAACAAGTCTTTACTCCCCACACTTCAGATAGAGCCCTAATATCCAGAATATACAAAGAACTCAAAAAATTAAACAATAAGATAACAAGTAACCCAATCAACAAATGGGCCAAGGACCTGAACGGACACTTCTCAGAGGAGGACATACAATCAATCAACAAGTACATGAAAAAATGCTCACCATCTCTAGCAGTCAGAGAAATGCAAATCAAAACCACCCTAAGATACCATCTCACTCCAGTAAGATTGGCAGCCATTATGAAGTCAAACAACAATAAGTGTTGGTGAGGATGTGGGGAAAAGGGTACACTTGTACACTGCTGGTGGGACTGCAAGTTGGTGAGGCCAATTTGGAAAGCAGTATGGAGATTCCTGGGAAAGCTGGGAATGGATCCACCATTTGACCCAGCTATCGCCCTTCTCGAACTATTCCCTGAGGATCTTAAAAGAGCGCACTATAGGGATACTGCCACATCAATGATTATAGCGGCAGAATTCACAATAGCTAGACTGTGGAACCAACCTAGATGCCCTTCAATAGATGAATGGATTAAAAAAATGTGGCATCTATACACAATGGAACATTATGCAGCACTAAAAAATGACAAAATCATAGAATTTGCAGGGAAATGGATGGCATTCGAGCAGATTATGCTAAGCGAAGCTAGCCAATCCTTAAAAAACAAATGCCAAATGTCTTCTTTGATATAATGAGAGCAACTAAGAACAGAACAGGAAGGATGAGCATGAGGAAAAGACTAACATTAAACAAAGACGAGAGGGGGGAGAGAAAGGGAGAGAGAAGGGAAAGCATATGGAAAAAGTAGGAGACCTTCAATGTTACACAATATTATAAGTGGTTGTGAGGGGAAAGGAGGAGGGAAAAAAGGGAGAGAATTAAACAACAGCAGAGGAGGTAGAGAGGGAAGATGGGAGGGGAGGGGAGGGGAGGGGGGATAATAGGGGATAGGAATGGTAGCAGAACACAACAGTCACTAATATGCCATTATGTAAAAATGTGAGTGTGTAACCAATGTGATTCTGCAATTTGTATTTGGGGAAAAAATGGGAATTCATAAATCGAGTCAAATGTATGAAAGATGATATATCATGAGCTTTGTAATGTTTTGAACAATCAATAAAAAAAAGACAAAAAAAGAAGATAATAACAACTAAAAAAAATTCAAAGAGCTTGCAGAAAGAATTCTAAAAGTTTTCACTACAAAGAAATCATAAATATTTAACTTGATTTAAACATTACACAAAATATACATGTATCAAAATATTACATGGTACCCCATTAGTATGTATATTTTATGGTTTTATTTATCAGTTTCAAGATTAATAAGAAAAAATAAAGTTCTCATTATTTAAAAAAATAAGATAATTGGCAATTGACAAAATAAAAGTGAAAGCAATAGGAAAAGAGAGATTTGGCCATATGATGAGTTTAGCTAACATTTATTAGGCTCCTGACTTCCTAAAATGTGCATGGGTTTTTATAAAAGATATTGGATTTAACAAAGGTGTTTAGAATGTGGGCACAGATGTCAGGTATCCATTATTAGGGGATAGGCCTAAAGAAAACTACCCACGGAAACAAAGAAAAGGATGCTGCATTGAAGAGAGAAGAGAAAAAGAATGAAGAGAACACAATGCACATTTTCATTGTGACCAATTTCATAAGGAAGAAAAATGGCCAGTTTCAATCTTTGTAGAATCATGTGATGGTGATGGTGTAACCACATTTTCATATTCCCAACTACGTGCTTCAGTGAGATTTTATATACTATTTAAATACTTGTAATAAAAATGGTTGTGACACACAAATAGGCACATTCATCTTCATTTCATTAGGTCAAACAGCATAGTAAATGGGACTGGAAGCTACATTTCAAAACAAAATATAGAGGCAGAAGATATTCAGTTGATAGGATTCAGGTTGGTAAGGAAAAGAAATGCTATATCTAATAGTTAATGCTTCAGGGATTGAGGGAAAAGATATCTTCATTATTAGGGTACACACTTGCTCATAACAAAGTATTTGTAGCATACATTTCTCAAAATAGATTTTCTTTGAGCCTTAAACCTCGAACTATGCTATGTCCCATAGGGTATCACAGAGTGGCCTATATTCACTAGTTAATCCCAGACATAAATGCTGATCTTTTATCTCACCTGTTAGAAGATAATAAATAACTTTATTTATTGCAGAACTAGACATGCACTAATATAGCTTTTATGGCCCCTGAGCTAGCAGAGCATGGGAAGTGTCAAAAGTATGGTGCTGATAAGGGGTTATATTCTAAGCCACCAGCACAGTATTGGTTGAATTTGTATTTTGTGGATTCTTTTAATTCTATAAAGAAGAAAATTACTTGCACTATTGATCTACAATTGTCTGCAGTCTGTAAATATAAAGAATCTTAAATCAATGAACTTCATAAATTCAGCACATTTCCATTCCTTTTTCAAGGTAGAAATCCAATACCCTGTCATTACAACCTTGACCACTGTCCTGCCAATCTTAACTGCAGTTTTGACGACTGCTGTTGCAACCTTTCAAAAGACCCTGCTAGAATTTCACCTACTTAATCTCATTCAAATGTAAGTTCCTTTAAAAAGATATATTATTTGTTTCCATGTTATTAAAAATTATCAAGAGGCAGGTGCAGTGGTGTTCATCTGTAATCCCAGAGACTCGGAAGAGGCTGAGGCAAGAGGATTACCACGTTCCAGGCCTGCTTCGGCAATTTAGCGAGACACAGCAACATAGAGACCCTTTCTCAAAAGAGGCTGGGGATATGGCTCGTGGTAGAGTGCCCCTGGGTTCAATCCCCAGTAACAAACAGTTTTTTATATTTGCCAAACAAGTTTCTATAAAGCAATCCTTAGTCTAGAAAAACCTCAGAAGTCACATTCTGAAAAATGATTTTACTTGCCACCTAAAGCAAGTTTCACTGGACTGGGCTGGTCCTGTAAGGTGATGCAGAGCCAGAGCCAGTGTGGGGAGCTGTCAGGTGACTAGGCCAAATTGTGGGAGGTGCAGAGGGCCTTAGCATATACATGCTGTCTCACCGCGAGGGCAATTCCACTGGATTTGCAGTAGAGATCCAGATACCCAATTTTCAAATATCTGGAAGTAGAGCAATTTTTTTCCTCTCTATTCCCTTCTTAAGAGTATATAGCCAGACAAAAACAGACATGAAGCCCAATGGAACAGAATAGAAGGCACAGAGACAAATCCACACAAATACAATTATCTCGTACTGGACAAAGGCCCGTAAACATACCTTGGAGAAAAGATCGCCTCTTCAACAAATGGTCTGGGAAAACTTGGAAACCCATATGTCACAGAATAAAATTAGACCTCTCTCATCCTGCACAAAACTCAACTCAAAGTCAATCAAGGACCTAGGCATTAGACCAGAGACCCTGTGCCTAGTAGAAAAGAAAGTAGGCCTAAATCTCCATCATGTCAGCTGAGGAACCAACTGCCTCAATAGGACTCCTAAAGCACAAGAAGTAAAATAAAAAATCAATAAATGGGATAGTATCAAACTAAAAAATTATTCAGCAAAGGAAACAATCAAGAACGTGAAGAGAGAGCCTACAGAATGGAAGAAAATCTTTGCCACTTGCAACTTAGGTAGGGCATTAATCTCCAGGATATACAAAAAACTCAAAAAACTTAACATCAACAAAACAAATAGCCCAATCAATAAATGGGCTAAGGGCTGGGGATATAGCTCAGTTGGTAGAGTGCTTGCCCTGCATGCACAAGGCCCTAGGTTCAATTCCCAGCACCACCAATAAATAAATAAATAAATAAAATGAGCTAAGGAACTAAACAGACACTTCACAGGAGAAGAAATATTAATGTCAACAAATATATGAAAAAATGTTCAGAGCTGGGGCTGGGGCTCAGCGGTAGAGTGCTCGCCTAGCATGTGTGAGGCCCTGGGTTCAATCCTCAGCACCATATAAAAATAAATAAAGTAAAAAAGAATAAAGAAAAAATGTTCAACATCTCTAGCACTTACAGAAATGCAAATTAAAACTACTCTGAGATTCCATCCCATTCCAGTCAGAATGGCAATTATCAAAAATACAAGTAATAATAAAAGTTGGCAAGGATGTAGGAAGAAAGGTACTCTCATACATTCCTGGTGGGACTGTAAATTGGTGCAACAACTCTAGAAATCTATATGGGGATTTCTTAGAAAACTTTAAATGGAACCACCATTTGACCCAGTTATCCCATTCCTCAGACCAAAGGACTTAAAATCAGCATACTACAGTCTCATTAATGTTTATAGCAGCTCAATTCACAATAACCAAGCTATGGTACTAACATAGATGTTCTTCAACAGTTGAATGGACAAAGAAAATGTGAGATACACATACACACACGCACACACACTCACGCAATGGAATATTACTCAGCCATAAAGAAGAATAAAATTGTGGCATTTGCTAGTAATGGATGGAACTGGAGAATATGATAAGTGAAATAAGCCAGTTCCAAAAAACAAAGGCCAAATATTCTGTCTGATATGTGGATGCTAACCCAAAAAAGGGAGGATAGGAAGGGGAACAATAGAAGTCCATTGGATTAGACAAAGGGGAATAAAGAGAAAGAAATGGGGAGGGGAAATAGGAAGGCCTGTAGAATTAATTGGACATAACTTTCTTATCCTTGTATTTGAATACACAACCAGGGTAACTCGGCATCATGTACAACCACAAGAATAGGATCCTAATATAGAATATGTTATACTTCAAGTATGTATGATATGTCAAAATACATTCCACTATCATGTATATCTAAGAAGAACAAATAAAAAGAGAGAGAGAGAGAATATAGCTGGACACAGTGGTGCACACCAGTAATCTCGGCAGCTCAGGAGGCTGAGGCAGGATCCCGAGTTCAAAGCCAGCCTCAGCAGGCTTTGAACTCAGCCAGGCCTTAAGCAACTTAGTGAGACCCCTGTCTCAATATAAAATATAAAAAGGGCTAGAGATGTGGCTGAGTAGTTAAGCACCCTGGATTTAATCCTCAGTACCAAAAAAAAAAGGATATGTTTATAAGAATTACTGAGCCATTGGGTGTCAGAGGGGATAAAAAGGAGGATGACTATTTCCAAATGCAGAATGAAAACATCTTCTCTCTCTGTTATTAATGATGTTGGTCTGACTTTTCCTAGTCTGTAGGGATATTCAGAGGGTGGCACAAAGAATGACTTTTTAAAAGCGGGTGGGGACAGGATGAGGGCGGGAGGTAAGAAGCCAGAGAGGAGGTGCAGGACCTGCAGGCTGAGATAACGATGATTAGGAAATGCTCTCTTTTATAAGTATGTGAAAAATTACTGTGCATAGTGGAGTAATTTCTGTCCCGCTGTGCTAAAAAGGGGTTGAGGAATCATAGGGGAAAAAAATACTCAGGCCAGGGAGCCTGTGTCCTAAGGAACTATCTCCTAATATCAGTCCAAAGATACAACCTGCCACAACTTCAAGACTTATTTTACTTAGCAGCTATCCATAGAACAGCCAGCTCTGACTTTAAGACTAGTTTTACATCATAACTGCAACTACTCACCAACCAGATTTAGCCAACTCTTACATAATAGCAAGTCCAAAACACCTCACATAACTTTTCTTTTTCTGGATGAAATGCTAACCTTTCATATGTCCCTTGGATAGTTCAGAAGCCACTCTGACCTGTGCATATGTTCCTAGGATTGCAATCCTATTGCCTAAGCCCAAATAACCCCCGCTCCCACCCCCACTTTATTTGAAACTGGTCTCTGTATTTTGTTTGCACCTTAACCACCACTTCATGAATTAGTTACCATTATTATCCCCTTTGGGTAGATAAAGAAATTGAATAGAAGAAAAGTAATCTGAATGAGTCCACTAGGTAGTCAGTTGCAGAAACAGAAATCAAACTCAAGACTCCAAGCCCAGCATTTAGCCCTCACCCTACAGAAATAGACCTGAGCCTGAGTGCCCAGGGAAACTTCCCAAAGGAACTGGGATGTAAGATGGACTGCAAAGGTTTTTAGGGTTGAAGAAACAGGGACTACTTTCTGGGGAAGGAAAATCAGAAGCAAAAAAGACAGAAGTAGGAATGTCTCTTAGTAAACAGTAAGGGAACAGGCCTGGCTGGGTTATGGATCTATTCTGTCATGGATAATACTGTATGGCTCATAGCACATTGGTATCCATCTCATGGGTCTTCAAAACCATCCTTTTAATAAGAGAGAAAGTATTATAATTCTTTGAAAATGCATAAATTGAAGATCCAAGAGGACAAGTGATGTTTCCATCACAGGTCCCTCCAACCATAGAACCTTTATAAGTACTGCTCCTTCTGCCTGGAAAGCACTCCCCCCCACACACACCCTCTTCACCTTGTTAACTTCTTCCTGTCCATCAGCTTCCAGTTCAACCTTGATCTCCTAAGAGTGCCTGGGCTGACTTCTTCTGCCTGGCTCAAATTCTGCCTGAGTGTACACACTTGTTGAACCATGTACCTCTCGTTTGTAGCATTTATCATTATTGTAGTAGTCTATTTATTCATATGAATACATGCAAGAAAAACAAATAATTGAATAAACAAATCAGTTGAACAAATCAGTCTGCCACCTGTCACATAATCCCTACATGAATACACTATTTACAAAAGGTACAATTGAAAGATCTGAGGCTATTTTACCTGAAAAAGAAAATTTAGGGGTAGAGATATGACAGCTGTCTTCAGATGCTTGAAGAACTGCCATTTTGAAGAAGGATTAGATATATTCTACATAGCTCCAAAAAAGCAGAACAAAGACGAATAGGGTGAAAGTTCAGGGAGGCCAACTTCATCACAGGGTAAGGAAGTGAAATATGTAACAATAAGACCTGTCCAAATATGAAGTGGGATATGAAGTGGGCTGTCCAAAGAGGTGAGCAAACAAGGACAAGAGGAACACCTGTCAGGGTGTGGAGGAAATTCCTGTTCTGGTCAGGAAATTTTTAGCCACTTGGACCTTTCCAAGTCTAATATGCTTTCTGTGTCTGAGAGGGACTTGAAAGCAAAATTAAATTTGATTTGAATTGACCTTGAAAAGAGAGCCCAGCAGTGAATAATTGTTCTTAAGATGACCACTAACGTTGGACTCTTTAAGAGATACATCTGCATTTGTGGGTGGCCACTTCTGTGCCTGTTGATGGAGTCTTTGAGAGCCAACATTCCAATGGTAGTTAGGGCTGAGCAGCTGCCGCTGTGACTAAACAGGGAACACTCCAGCATACACGGGGGGGAAAAAACCCAGGGTCATTCCCCGCTCCTCCAAGTAGAATCTCTCCTCTTCCCAGCCCACTCCCACCTCCCATGCACATCCACACAAACACATTTCTACACTGGGAGCCGCCCCTCTGTGCTGAGGTCTCAGTGGGTGCTCAGAGGACATATTCCAAACTTCTACTGCATGTTGTTCCTTTTCTCTGATATTTAAGACTGCCCCTTACACTGAGCACAACTGTATAGCAATGTTTCTGTCTCTCTCTTGCAAAAATCGAGATTATGAAAAGGACAGCAAGAAAGAAAGAACTAAAAATCAACTTAATACATTATTTCTTAAGTACACAAAAACCAAGACATCAAAACTTATATGGAGACTGAAAACTAGGATTTCTGACTTGGAAACTGAGATCTAATGATACAGATATTTGCATGGAGGTAAGTTTGCAAGAGATCTGTAACTGTTATTCTCAGCAAATGCAGGCCTAGATCAACAATGACAGTTTTTCTGTATGGCAGTATGTTCTGAGTTTCAGATAACTGCTTTGCAAATTGAGAAATACAACTCACTTGTGAACAATCAAATCTAATAAATTGTAATGTTTTTAAAATTATAATTTACCAATTACATTTCAAAATTATAATTTACCAATTACATTTTATATGATATTTGATATTTGATATATTTAATCCCATCATTAGACATTTATGGAACACCCGCTATGTGTCTAGCACTATCCAGAGCCCTGAGTATAGGGAGGTAAAAAAAAAATAGATATGATCTCTGATGTTTTAAAGTTTATAATCTAATGTAGACAAAATAATAAGCAACAAATTAATACATGACTACAAATTGTGACGACTGATATGAAGTGAAATGGTCAGTTAACAGAAAATCCTAAAATCATGATGAGCTTGTCTGAGGAAGAGACATTTAGCAGAAATTAGGAATAAGTGAGAACTAACCTCACAAATGGTTAGAGGAAAATTTATTCCTGACAACGGGAATATCCCAAAGCCCTGAAATAGGGAAGAATTCAGTTTCTTCAAGAACCAGAAAGAAATTCAGTATGAAGAGGAAAAGCCAGAGGTGCTGCAGCAGAGCTCAAGGCACATGTTGAGGAAGTCGATGTTAACTCTCAATGCAACGGAAAGCCCAAAAAGAGGGCCATGCCGTTTACATTCCAAGAATGATTACTCAAAAAGTCAGACGTGTGGAGAATGGAATAGGTAGAGGCAAGAATAATGTCCCACTCTCTAAGCTCCCCATTCTCAAAAATGAAGACTGCTAATTTACAAGCATATGAATGTAGCACACTTAGAGTTATTTCTTTACAATAATTACATTTTTGTTTACCAGGCAACTCTTTCCCCAGGAAACACTAAATGAATGAAAACTGAAATGTTTTGTATTATATGATTGACAATATAAGTTCTAACATACATTGAGAATGAAGACAAATTACTATTGGTAAGTAATTTGAGGAAGAAGTGAAAATAATGCCTTTTTATGTAATGCTGCATTCAGGACATTATCTCTATTTTATAAATAGGGGAAACGACATTCTCCCCTGAGGAGGCTGGGAGAATTAGGAAACAGAATTAGAAATTCTCCATTCTTGACTATTTCTCTCTCTCTCTCTCTCTCTCTCTCTCTCTCTCTCTCTCTTGTTGTTGATGCTCAGTACTGTTTCTTCCTGTGGAACACATAGGAGTAGCAGCCAGACTCCTGCCAAAAATGAACACTGTAGGGTGGGTCCTCCCCATCTGTGGCAGGATTTGGATGTTATAACTGTGGATTCAATCAACCTCAGATCTAAATTATTTGGGGAAAATTGCATCTTTATTGAACATGTACAGACTTTTTTCTTACCTTTATTCCCTAAATACTACAGTAGAACCACTATTTACATAGCATTTACACAGTATTAGATATTGTAAGTAATCCAGAGATAATAAAAAGCATACAAGAGGATGTACAAGATACAGTATTTCATAGGCTCTATGAAATACTATACTATTTTATATAAAGGACTTGAGCATCTGCAGATTTTGGTATCCGGGAGGGTTGTTCTGATCATTCCTCTGCTGATAGTGAGGGATAACTGTATGTATAACTGGGTTATGCATACCTGGAGAATAATGTGCTCTTTTCTTATTATTCTGAGAATAGGACCCTTGCAATGGTCAGTTCAAGATATTCATTTCAGGAAGGGGGACTGAAAATTAATACACCTTTTTTTTTAGAATTTCCTTTTTAGTTGTAGATGGACACAGTACCTTTATTTTGTTTATTTTTTTATGTGGTGCTGAGGATGGAACCCAGTGCCTCACATGTGCTAGTCGAGCGCTGTACCACTAAGCCACAACCCCAGTCCCTGGAAATTAATACATCTTAAAAAAGGGATACAAAGACAAAAGTAATGCTCAGCTTCTGGCATTCAAAATAGGATCATGCAGGAATCCAGATTATTTTCCAAATATCTTCCTTCTCTCTGTGCAACCAAGCCCACAGGGTTCTTTCTCACAGTCTGTTTGCTCATGCTATGTAAGGTAGATATGAGGATTCGTGCTTTATGATAGTAGGATGTTACATTAGGTCAAGTAAAAGGAAAGCTTGCTCCTTTCCAGTGCTGAGGAATTGTATATAGAAGAGAGAGAGAGAGAGAGAGAGAGAGAGAGACAGAGAGAGAGAGAGAGAGCAGGAAGAACACAAGAAAAAAGGAAAGTCAAACATATACGCTGATATTCCCTTTCAAAAAATTGTATTAAATCCATGATTTTTTAAACTGCCTCGCATCCCTTAGAGTGCTTGTTAAAACACCGTTGTTGGGCCCCACCTCAAGCAGTTCTGATTCATTAAGTCTAGAACTTGCATTTCTGGCAAGTTCCCAGGTATTACTAATACCGACCACACTTTGAGAACAAACTTGTTTAATAAATCAAATTAAAACCAAGGACAAAGAAGTCTCTTGCCCTTGATTTTTATGTAGTATCCAGGAAAGAGTTGATCTCTCCATATGACCCCTTCTCAAACCTGGTGAGCAGCCAATTGTCCCCAATTCATACTGCATCAGTGGGGACACAAAACCCAAGTCCCTCCTCCCTTGACTTGGGTTTGTTTGAGTCTTCATATGTTGATACAACAGTCTAACCTGTATCCCAACCAAGATGAATGGAATGAGAGGCACGAGTGGTATGTGAATGATGCATAAACTCATTGCAGTGCTTACGACTGTAACACACTTTTCCTATGTCATACCCTTCCACCCTGATGGCCATATTCATCCGGGACTTGGACTAAACCAGTCCTTTAACATTTCACTCATCTTCTGGTATTTACAGTTCCTTCTCTTTCTTGGCTATTCTCTATCACCATTGCATTTATCTAGTCTAGAGATCTGTGTAATTTTACCTCACTCTATTCGCATTTCTTCTACAGATGCTTTAGACTTGTTAGGAAATAACTCAAGCATTTTTTATACCTTTTAATCCTTTTGGATATCTGAATAAGTAAATAAATAATCAAAAGAGTACACTTCTTTTAAATTGTCTTTATTAACCTTTTGCTTCTCAGATATAAACATTTATGAATTAACAAGTATGATTTGGTTTAGGTAATAATGTGAAAATTATATCCTGTTGAATCTTAGGGCAACATTTCTAAAAATAAACAGATAAACATAAGTTTGAGCATATATATGTGTGTGTGTGTGTGTGTGTGTGTGTGTATGCATATGTGTGGTGTGTGTGTGTGTATAATACAGACAAATGATTTGTCTAAAAATTAAAAGTCTATGTAACAGATTCATTCTCAAATTCTTATTCATTTAGTAGTAAAATATTTTAATCAAGTTGTCCTCTTTATAAGCTCAATATACACTCATGTTACTCTTAAAATTCTCATAAAATGTCTATTTTTCCAAAATAAAGTATTATTTGTAATAAAAATGACTACCCAAACATTGACACTAAGAATGCCAGATATACCAGTTCTCTCTCTCTCTCTCTCTCTCTCTCTCTCTCTCTCTCTCACACACACACACACACACACACACACACCCCTTGCTGTAGAGTGACCATATTATTACGCATTATGTATCCTATAACATCATGTTGTAAGCCTCAAATATATACAATGAACTTCATCAAAAAACAATTACAAAAACAACAAATTGCCAATAAGCATATGAAAATATTCAGCCTCACCAGTAAATAAAAAGAGAACATTGAAAACCCCATTTTCCTATTCAGCTGAAAAATTACACAACACTAAGTATTAGCCAGAGTGATAGAGAGTCGGGCAGTCTTGCACAGCTGGTGGAATTGTGCACCGACACTCACTTTCAACAGCCACTGGGAAATGCCCATCCCAAGCCTCAATCGTGTGCATTCTGCTTCACTTCAAAATTCCACTTGGGAAATTATCTTAAGGAAAGTGTCATGAATCTGCAAAGACTCCAGTATATTATTTATAATGGTAGGGTCTATCACAGGAAAAATTGTTCAGGGAGCAATGCAAAATACATATCCCATGATAAGGAATTCAGTGAACACTCCAGAACTCTGCATAGCCACTGTAAATAGGAATGTTGAATAATGTTTAATGGCACAGAAATAAACATGCTGTAAAACAGATAAAGAAAAAAAAAGAATGGCAGATACTCTAAGTTTCATTCCTAAATGAATACAAATTTTAAAATAATTTTGGTTGTTTGTAGAAGTCACAATCCTTTAAAATATAAATTACTCAAAGCAATCAGTAAGTACTCCAAATTTTATTTTGAACTATTACATCACTGATTTGGTTTGGCCAAAATAAAAGAATGTGAAAAGTAAATATACATTACTGTTTATCTCCATCAGAGCCAATTCATATAATATGATTTTGTACCTTCTTCCAAAACACCAATACAGCCAGGCAGTTCTCTTTCCAAACAAACAAACAAATATAGGTTTACAAGTAAAATAAGTGTTCATATCATCGTCAATAAAAAAAAATTATAAACACATAGTAATTTTTATTTAAAATATTTTAGAGTACTTTAAATAGTTTTGGATGAAGAGACTTAGTGCATGAATTCTATTGAGCTTCAGGAAGCCACAAAACAATCATTTTATCACCCTGGCCAACTACTGATCATAGAGATGAGATGAGCCAAGACAGACACCAAAACAATGAACCTTTGTGACTAGCCACAGGAGTACAGCAAACCCAGACACAGAGACACTGCCAGGGAACCAATGTTCAAGACAGAGCCAGCAGTCAGAAGTCAAGAGAGCCTTTGTAGGCTACAGAGCACATACATGCAGGAGTTCACAGCAAGTCCTAAATCACATGGATCAACGTCCAAAACAAGGAACAGAATCAAGAACCAAAACAAAAATTCAGATCATACATATGAAGCACCTCCCTAACTGCCCTGTCCATTAGTAATTTGGGTGGATGTAGTGGCAGCAAGAATATTGTGTGTTAGTTGCAGGTGACTCAGTCCCAGCCAGTCCTTCCAGCACAGTGGCTTCCCAGACACCACACACTCAGATGTCACTAATTTCTCCACTGTCCATTAGTTGGACTTCAGAACGATAAACTAAATAAATAACGTGTATTTTCCCTTCGTGCCCAAGTTGTAGTGAGTTCAATTTCTACTCTGCTACATTAGCTATTGGCTGGACTTGGAGCAGAATTAGACATAGGAATGTCCAGCTAGCCAGGGAAGTACCAGGAGACAAAATTAAATGTAAAACACAGATGCCTTTTTTACTTCTGACAGTTTTATTGAGAAATAATTCACAGAGTATGTAACTCACCTATCTAAAGGGTTGGAATTTTTTCTATTTCTCACCAACACTTGTTTTTACCTGTCTTTTTGTTATAATACCTCACCCCCTCATTACAAATCTCAAACTGATCTTCTGGATCCTTGGATCTAGTTAGAGAGGTCCACTTACCAAACGCAAAATACTGAGTGCACATTTTCCTAATGGTAAGCAGGCACGAAAAGGTAAGCAGGCCAGAGCTGTCTGGATGCCTGGTGGACTCGGGGGCAAGGAGGACATAAAGCAGCACCCAGTCCCTTCTGAATATAAACCAAAAGAACTAGAACTGCCATTGCTTCCACATAAACTTGTTTCAGGAATGGTTAGTGCAGGATGCATAGCTGAGAAAGGGTTGAGACAGAACTCAAATTAACTTGAGAATGACTACGGAGCCAAAGCTAAACTCAAGACTATTTTCTCCTCCTCCACATTTTCATCTGGTGTTTTGTCCCCAAAGAGCACATACTGAAACCCTTGGGAATCTCTTCCATTTTTTAAAATCCTATAATTCCATGATTTTCTTCTTGTAAGTGTATCTTAAATTGATTATACTAAGTATCCCGGTTAGTCAGCTTTCCATTGCTGTGACAAAATATCTGAAAAAATCAACTTAATGGAAAAAAAAAGCTTTATATTGGCTCATGGTTTCAGAGATTTCTCCATGGTGTGTTGGCTCTGTTGCTTTGGTGCCTGTGGCAAGACAAAACATCATGATGGAGAACATGTGGCAGAGCAAAGCTGCTTGCCTCATAACAGCTAGAAAACCAAAGAGAGGAAGGAGGGGGCTAGAGTCCCAATACCTCCTTCAATGGCAAACCCCCTAATGACCTGACTCCCTTCCACTAGGCCCCATCTCTTAAAGGTCCCACCACCTCCCAGCCCTGCCACAGACTTGTGACCAAGCCTTTAGCATACGAGACTTTGGGGAAGTCTCATTTTTAATGTGTTTTAAAAACATATTAAAAATGTGTTTGTTTAATATTGCAGTTTGTTTAATATTGTAACTGTGTCTTTAGCATTGTTAATGTTTCCTGAAAGTTCCTGGAAGTTCACCTAAGAGAAAAGGTAAATATGGTTAAAGGGAAACAAACAATAGAATTTATCTCTTAGAAAGTACACTGATTACTTACTTATTCAACAAGTTAGAGAGTTGTGTTGTTTTATTCTTGAGAACTGTGCCATGAAGAAAAATAATTTCATTGAATAGCAATATCATTATCACACCTGAAAATATAAGAAAAGACAAAACGGGTGCCATGGCTCACGCCTGTAATCCCAGTGGCTTGGGAGGCTGAGGCAGGAGGATCGCAAGTTCAAAGACAGCCTCAACAAAAGTAAGGTGCTAAGCAACTCAGTGAAACCCTGCCTCTAAATAAAATACAAAATAGGACAGGGGGTGTGGCTCAGTGGTCAAATACCCCTGAGTTCAATCCCTGATACCCTCCCCTCTCACCACCCCCACTCTCACCCCCCCAAAAAAAGATGACTTGGAGAGTTGGAGAATTCAAAAAAAAGGAAGACCAATTCCAAACAGAATACCAACCAAATTAGAAGATATTTGAGGACATTACACATAATCTTTCTCATTTAACATGGGAGACAATTGCAAGTATTATTTGGCTAACAAGGCATTTCCTGTACTCAAAACTTACTAGTCCTTCAATTCAACAGATATCTGTTATGCATCTGCAAGAAGCCAGAAATTTTGCCATTCCCTGTTGCTGCCAAAACAAGAAGACTCCACCAGGGAACAACAAAAAGGAGGCTTGCCCTCTGCCAAGCAGTCCCAAGCTTCCTACTCAGCTACAATGCCCTGAAACCTGCCATTCTACATCTATGACAGGAAAGAAAGAAAGTGGAAAGGTGAAGAGGGGTGGAAAGGGCCCTGGAGAGGAGTGACAAGGACCTGACCCATACACTCAGCCTCAAAAAATACTAATAGGATTTCACCAAGCAGAGAGAGGCAAATGAGTTTGCAAAAACATTGTAATGCACCAGGCACATGCCTATAATAATCCCAGTGACTTGGGAGGCTAAGGCAGGAAGATTGCAATTTCAAGGCCGAAAGTAGCACATTCATATGGTTCAATCTAATACAAAATAATCCCTATGAGTATTTAGGATGAACATTTAGGACTTGTAGGAAGAAAGTTAGTTAGAAAAGTAGTTAAAACCAGAGAAAGAAAAGTTTTGAATTGAAATAGTTTCAACATTATGCCATGGTTGATGAAGAAAATTTACAAAATGACTTTGAACAAAGGGCCAAAAGAAGTATTTTTAAATATATATAAAGAATTTCAAATTTAAAAGAAAATGATCTGTCATTTTCAATGCCACAAAGAAAATAAGGACAATATTCAACATTAATAAGAATTCAGGGAAACAGGATATGTCAGGTGTGCAGATAAGAACAATCTTTCTGGAAGGTAATTTAGATACCCTTGACCAAGCATTCCACTTTTAGACTATATTGCAAGAAAATAGTCATGGATATTAAGAAAGACTTTAGCTACCAGGATACCGTTAATGTTAAACAATAGGGAATTGATTAAAAATATCACAGGCCAACCTTATACTTGAACACTATATAGCTACTTTAAATATCCAGATGAATATTTAATAAAATGAAAATACTCATGAAATTTTGTTACATGAAAAAAAAAAGTTATACAATGTTTAGGGCCTTGGGGCTGGGGTTATGGCTCAGCGGTAGAGCGCTCGCCTCGCAAGTGCAAAGCCCTGGGTTCGATCCTGAGCACCACATAAAAATAAATAAATAAAGTAAAGGTATTGTGTCCGACTACAATTACAAAAAATAAACGTAAAAAAATTTTTAAAAAAACAAACATTTAGGGCCTTAACAGCTACCCCAGACTGACTAATTTCAGAGTCACCTTTTACAGTCATTGGCCCTAGTCAAATAACCTAATCTTTCTATAATTCAGTTTTGTCCTCTGTAAAATGGGGATATTACTAGTCCCTACCTCTCAGGATTGTTGTAAAAATTAAATAAGTTAATATACATAAGGCATTCAGAGATCTGCATGGCACATAGAAAGGGCGTAACTATCCTAGTTACTGTTTGCAGCATTAGTATTTGTTGCTTGCCGCAGTCTGTCTGGGCACAAAATCACGAGCCACTCACAGCCTTGTAGATTCAAACAGCAATTCTTTATTCCCGAAACTCTCACTGACACTCTACACGCACGTTCTGGGGAAAATCCACACCTCCACCGGGCTCTGCATCCCAAAATACTCTCTGAATCCCATGAGAACTCAACATGGGAACTCAAAGAGCAGAGCGGGCGCCTGAGGCAGCAGGATAAACCCTGTTCCCAGCAGGATCCACCTTAAACCTGGAACCGCCCTAAACCCCAGATCCACCCTGGTTCTTGAGCAGGGTCACCTTTCTCAAACATTCATGCAATGTCACTGCAAATGACCTGGGTCCAAGGCAAGCCCATTTCCACAATGGAGAGTCCTCCCTCTAAGCAACATTGGGTAGGCTGACAAAGAAATTGCCATGCGTCATTCCTACTTGGCTATGGCTCTCAGCAGTTGCTAATAAACTAAAAACAACTTTTAAACTAATTTAAGAAGCAAAGGTGGGAAGAAGAATCATCCAGGCAAGAACCACACCCAAATCATTCCACAGAGCTGGTTCTGTGAAGTCACCACCCCAGCTGCTGAGCACTGACCCCATGGCTCCCACTGCTTTTACGTCCTTGGGTGCAGGACATTGCCTACAGCCACAGAACAGCTGTCTCTCCTGCCACTGGAAACCGGATGCAGCTGCCATGGCCGCTGTGCCCTGGCCAGAGTGACCTCTGCGTCATCCCTTCTGCTTTGAGTCACCAGCTCCTGAATTAAAGTCCAGAGAGGATGCATCTGCTTGACTGCACTAAGGCCCCAGTTCCCAGCTGTAAGAGAGGCTGAGCAAAAGAGAATCTGGCATTTTTATCATATAAAGAAAAGAGGGAAAATTCACTTTTATAAAATGAGCAAGTCCAACAAACTTAGGGAGCAAATTTGTACACTGGGCAACGAGATATAAATGATTCCTTTATGGTTTAAAATACAAATATATATTTACATGCAAACAAGAAAAGAACTGAAAAGATATACATTAATGTGTTAATGATCAAATCTGAATTGACCATTATGGCTTCTGAATTTTTTGTGACATAAACAAAACTTTTCTTTTTGTTTGTTTGGGATTTTGTTTTTTGTTGTTGTTTGTTTTTGCGGTACTGGAGATTGAACCCAAGAGCATTTTGCCCCTGAGCTACATCTTTTTTTTTTTTTTTTTTTTTAATATCTATTTGGGGACAGGGTCTTGCTATCACCAAGGTTTGCCTTGAATTTGCAATCCTCCTGCCTCAACCTCTGAGTCACTGGGATTAGAGGCATATGCCACCACCACCGGGCACCATTTTCTTTTTTAAAGCAATACTGGGCAACACCAGATCTCTATTTTTTGGAAGACAATTGAATTTTCTTAACTATAGCTATGAACAGGAAGAATAAGACTAGGCTCAGATGGTCATTGTTAGCCTAGAGCCCTTGCAACTTAAGGAATAACAATTGGACCAGCGACATGAGCCAACTCAGAAGCATACTTGAAATGCAGAATCTCAGGCTTATCCCAAATCTACTAAAAACAAAGAAAGGTACAAATCAAAAGATATTGTAGAAGTATAAGCACTGAAACTTGACACTGAAGAAACTCATGTAAGCTTTCATAATTATAAGCCTTAGAAGAGTTTCCAAAGTTGGAAGAAGGCAAGGTCATTAGAGACAGATTACTGGAATAAAAGATAGTGTTAAAGGAAAAAGATAAGTTTAGTTTTAAACACATGAGGTTTGAGAATTTGAATGATGGCCCAACCTATGGTCAATAAGAAATGTCAAGACTGGGCTTAAAAATCCGAGAGTAATCTAAGAAAGAGATTATGGAAACCATCAAATGTGCAAGATTGCTAATGAAGAGCATGTAAAGCAAGACAAGAAATCCAAATAAAATCTTTTGGTTATAATATCTATATTTTGGAGATGGGGGAAAAAGAGAAGTCAGAAAATGGGTAACCAAAACTAAGTCCATTAGGAGATTATAGCATCAAAGAAAGCATAGGATAGGTGTTTCACTGTAATTCATTTATTTCCTCCTCTTATGAAAAATTAGGAATGATTTAAACAGTTATACTAAAAGGAACAATGATAGATTAAAGGAGATCTTCATTCTAGAAGCATAAAAAGACCAATATATTTGGGGATAGGGGCAGGGATATGGAAGAGTGCCGCAGTCTGACTGGGCACAAGATCACGAGCCACTCAAACAGGAACAAACTTTATTTTTGAAATAACCGTCAATACCACGTAAGTGCCCGGGAAGATTCCCAATCCACCCACGCGGCGTTTCGCCGGTCTCTTCCCGGAACCCCAGAGCAAGTTCCTCCCCCGGAATTCCCTCCTACTGCACTTTCCCAACCAATGGGAACTCTCCAGGAGTCCCACAGCAGGCTGAGGTAAACAGCAGGAGTCCGGTATCCATATGAATGTAATTTTTAACATAATCATATCATCTCAATGGCTAGCTGGCATCACCTTTCAATCAAAAATGCCATGCATCATATTAATTGGCTGTGGCTCTTAGCAGAAGAGGAGAACACTAACCCCTTGGATGTTATAGTAACAGGTCTTACCAGAACATACCAAAAGTTTTGTGACTTTTTAGGTAAAGTTTTGATGGACATTTTGCAATTTTTATAGTGCTGCAAATCAAGTAGGACCTCGACTTATCTTTGTTTCATTTATTCATTCAGAAATTATTTATAATAATTATTTATTGGGCATTTACTATGAGCCAGGCATTCTTCCAGGTGTTGAAGTTACAACTGTTGAAAAAACAGACAAAACTCCTTGTTGTCATGTGGATTGCATTCTAGAGGGGGAGATAGATAATAAACAAAAGAAATAAGTAAACATATTGTATGCTAGATAGTAATAAAGGAAGGGTTACAAGGATGGAGTATGAGCTGGAATTTTTAAAAAGGTGACAGAGAAGACCCTACTTGAAAAATGAATAGATCAAAGGGGAAACACTGGGTACCGATATTGTCCAAATTATATTGTTATACAGTGTGCATGTACAACTATGAGGCAAGAAATCCCATCATTATGTGCAACTATGATGCACCAATAAAAAAATGGGAAAAAAATGAATAAATCTGAAAGAGGTGAGGAAGCCACTAGTGCAGATACCTGAGGGAGAGCATCCCACAGCAAGGCTCTGAGGCTGAGGTGGTCCTGGCTATTCAAGGAAGCCATCAAAGTAGCTGGACTGAGGGAGTGAGATGTAGGCAGGAATAGAGGACTGAGAAGTAAAAGCCCTTGGAAGATCTCGAGTATATAAATGGCATTATTTGTCCTGAATTCTAACATTCTAGCTGCTATTGTTAAGAACTTAACTAAAGTAGGAAAATCAGATAGGAGGCTATTGTAAACACCTGGGCAAGAAAAATAGTGATTTGGACCAGGCAACTCTGACATTTTTACGACTTCTCAGATAGCTACCTTTCTGTTTTTGTTTTCCTTTTAGTATAACCTACTAAAGTGGGATAGAAGAAGGGATGAGAGATTGTGTGTATAGCAGAGAGAAAAATGCAGAACTCAACTCTCTGGTTCAACAATTTTATGAATTTTCACATTTATCTTTAGCTACACAGAATAATATGTATAATAAATAAAAGTATAATAAATTTGAACACCTAGGTGTATTTAAATACTTATGTCTTCTAAGTTATTATAGCTTCATTAAATGTTTTTTTAAAAAACTTAAAACTATTATCATTGCCATCAACAAATTTATAGTAGGCCAAGGTAACATTAAAAGAGCCCGATAATTTATATTAAAGACATGAGCAATATTTTTGAAATGTAGAATCACTAAATAATGATTAGTTCTGAAAGACGTATTTGTAAGCCTTCTACTTTTTCAATGCTATAATTAAAACAAAAACGAAAGTGAAACTAGAGTATACACAGAAACCTGAGTCACATCAGGACACACAATTAGCTTCTCCTAGGGATCTGAAACTAAAGCCTCCATTTATTTGCTAAAGATTAAAAGGATAAACTGATTTTTTAAAAAATTTTAAAATACACAGACAATTAAGTCAAGTCAAATGTTGATTCAGAGGAGTCAACACTATATCAATACTGTCTTAGATTGTAGAGTACTTCACTGTTTACACAACACTTGTACTACCTTTATCTCATTTAAATCTCACAATAGACCCATTCATATCACTATTCTTCATTTACAGATGAAGTCTTCAGGAGGTTAAGAGGTTATCTGAGGGCATTTGATTAACTAGCAAGTGCCAGTACTGGAAATGGCACCCTCACTTCCAAGTTCACTGTGTTCCATACGGAACCAAGCTGCATTCTCTTCCAGATAGAGAACTGGGGGTAGGGGAGATGGTTTTCCCATGTGGGAATTATCTAGGTGAGCAAGCCAAAGATAAGGAGTAGTACCTCCGGAAAGGCACCAGCTTAGGAATAACACCTTCTTGTCCCCATACTGTTGACCCAATTTAATGTTGGGAAAACCAAAAAAAAAAAAAAATACACACTTATTACACATGAGATAATGGCTCTACTTATTCAGGGGTGGTTTGCAATTTAGACTTACCTGAAACTTCTTTCCTAGTCCACTTTAGGGTTTACTTGATCTCCTTGCCTGCTCTTTAGCCACTCCACCAGAGGGCAGGCAGGGCAAGAAGAAGAGCATTTGTAACTGGTTTGATTAAAAAGCTGGAAGAAGAAAACCTACGTCATTATTTTAATTTAGGCTTTGGAGTCTTTCTAGATTTCAGTTATTTATGTGATCTTTGCCACCATTATTTTAGGTGGCAAAGATCCTAGAATAAATAATGCAGTAAAATGATTTCAGAACTGTAATCCAAACAGGCAGGAGAATCACAAGTTCAAGGCCAATCTCAACAATTTAGCAAGACATTATCTCAAATTAAAAAAGGGCTGGAAATACAGATCAATGGTAAAGCACCCATGGGTTCAATCCCCAGTAACAACAACAACAACAACAAAAGCATGAGAATGATAGTGAGGGTGTGGTGAGATATGTATTTTTATATATTCTTAGTATAAATATAAATTGGTATCATTTTTTTTTCTGGAGAGAAATCTAACCATTAGAGAGATTATTCCTCACTCAAGAAAATCAGAGTAATATCTTACTAACTTGGAACTAATTCTGGTTCTTTTTCCTGGAATCAAGTGAATTCACACAGAAAATTCAGACTACTTGCCATAGTTAGAAGAAAAAGCAAGTTTTCTGCTATCTCCGGCCCTCTCCAGACTTAGTTGATTGAAAGATGAGGGTCCCTGCCCCAGTAGATAAAGGAAAGGTTTTAATTCTCACTATTCTGGGGAAAATTCAGAGCATATACTGATGGAAAGAATTGGAAGTATCTGCATTGCCTGTAGATCTGTCAAGATCACAACATCTGCCTCATACCTAGAGGAGAGGGAAATAGAATCTTTTACAGGTTCCAGCAGCAAAATACATGGTGCTGACCTGAATCCCGTTCTTCCAAGCTCTTCTGGATAGAACCAGAGGGCTCAGGTGTTTCCACACCCAGCAAGATATCATGATGGGTCTTAACAACAGACAGGGGCTGGGGTTGTATCTTAGTGGTAGAGCGCTTGCCTAGCATGCATGAGGCACTGGGTTTGATCCTCAGCACCACATGAAAATAAATAAATAAATTACATGAAGGTATTATGTCCATCCACATCTTTAAAAAAAATAAAGAAAGAAAGAAAAAACACAACAGTCAGGCATACATCTTCAAATTACATTACTATAGGCCAGACCTGGTCTAACAGGTCAAATACAACATCTGTCCCCAAACTCAATTTTTACAGTATAACAGAACTTCTTTATATTGCTTATTACTTGAAAGCTACTAATTTCAGCTAAATTAAGAAACAATCTGGTAGCAAAAGGAAAAAGTCTCATTATAACAGGAATTTTCATAGAAGGCCTAGGCTCCACACACACACAAAAAAGACATTTTTCTAAACTGTCCTAACTATATACCCATCACAATTTATAATAGAAACTAAGAAGAAACTAAATACCCAATCAAGAATATGGTGTAGGAGATTATCAGGAGGGGGAAATAGGAGAGGGAAATAGGGAAGTTGTTGATGGGTACAGCTTCAGTTTTGCAAGACAAAAAATTCTAGAGATCTGTTGCACAATAAGGTGCACATACTTAACACTACTGTACTATAGACTTAAAAATGATTACGATGGTGAAAGATGGTAAAGAGGGGAGCATGCACCCATTAACTAACAAAAATAGACAATGTTTATCCCATAATAAGTTAAAATACAGAATACAGAGAAGTTCTGGATAAGCAGACTGTAACCCTGTCTTTCCCACTGAATGCATATGTAAAATGGACAGGATAAATGAGGCAGCTCTAAAAGTGAAATGAAATGGATTCAATCCCCAGCACCAAATAGTAATAATAATTATAATAATAATAATTTTTAAATAAAATCACAGCAAGCAGACTGGGAAAGAAGACCAGATTTTGAAATCATGCTGACAAGCAGGGAGTTTCCCATTATCTTTTCCCTCCATTATCTCCTGAAACCTGAAGCCCAAACCAGGCAAGGAAAAAGCCCCAGATGAGGTCTTGTAGTTCTAAACCAAGGAGTAAGAAAGGAGATCCCTAGTGCTCAGAGAAAACAGGAGAAACATCTGTTTCCTTTTTTCTTTCCCCCATTGTCTTATGCCTACTCATCCAGGCAAACCAGGAGCTGCAGCTATGGCAGCCACAGTGGCAGGAGCAGGGAATCCCAGCTGCCTAAAACTGGGAGAGATGAAAGGATCACTGGAAGCCAGCTTGGAGTTGTAGGGAAGGGGATCACAGTATCAGAACTGGAATAGTGGACCTGATATGGGCACACTGCCCCACAGACAGCCCAGATGGATTTGTCACATTTCACTTAGAAGTTAAAGCTAAATACTCTAACCATTTTCTCCTTATTACTGAGTGACAGCTAATCACTGAGAATTTCTTGTAGCATTCTTTAGTATCTATCTGCTCCATTGAAGAAGTAAACAACAAGGCACATTAGGCCAATTCTAAAAATCAGGGCTATGGTACCCATGGAAATATAAACAGAATTTCATTTTATTGTAGGATCCAAGGCCTGGCTGCTAAGTCAGAGATCTCCAGATTTTGCTTGCTTATTCCCTAAAAGAAATTTGAAAATTTTTATATTCCCTCAGACTTTTTAAAATCGTAATCTAAACTTTTTTATTGTAAATTTAGTTAATGACATAGGATATGATTTCTGGTGTATTATAATATACACATTATTTAAATTAAGCTACTAAATTACTCTTAAATATAACCAAGAGAATGTAGTCAGGCAGGATGGCACACCTGTAATTCTAGGGACTTAGAAGGCTGAGGCAGGAGGATCATAATTTGGAGGCCAGCATCAGCAACTTAGCGAAACGGTGGATGTGGAGAAGAAGGGGGGCGTGGGAAGGGAAAGAGAAGGAGGGGTGGGGAGACAAGTTAAATACCATATAGGTCCAACACTCATCATCATCTATTTTATCTTTTTTGGTGTATCTGGGTATGGTATTAGAGATTAAACCCATAGGTGCTCTACCACGGAGTTACATCCCCAGCGAATTTGAATTTGAGACCCAGTGAATTTGCAGTTTTCCCTAAATTGCTAAGACTAGCCTTAAATGTGCAATTCTGTCTCGCTCTCCCAAATTGCTGGGATTACAGTGTGCCACCATGCCTGGTGACATCATCTACTTAAAAATATGTATATAAACAAACCTTTTTTTATTATCAGAAATTTTACATTATTTCTTTTTCTCCCTGAACTCATATTTTCGTTCCACTCTCCCAACAAAATTATATCCTAATCCTAATGTGTCTTTTTTTTTTTTGGTGTGTGTGTGTGTGTGTGTGTGTGTGTAGTGCTAGGGATTGAACCTGAGGCCCTGTGCATGGGAGGCAACAACTCTACCAACTGGTCTATATCCCAAGCCCTAATATGCCATATTTTCACATTTTGATGCTTGGAATATTTTATTGATCACTGTATCACAATCCTTTGCAATAAAATATGCATACAAATTGAAATAGTCTCTGATTCTATACTGCTGTCATTTTTTCTTTTGCATGTAGCTATCATAACTGATCACATGGACAAAATTGATCAATCAGGATAACTAGCACATTTAGCTAAATGTTAATATACATCATTAAAATTTTATTGTAAATGCATCTTGAGAGATAGCAGGGACTTTTTTCAATTAGTTTATGTAACTGTGAGTTAATATTAATTATTGCTACATTTAGACTTCTATTTCCATTTTTATTGTTTTGCAATGTTAGCTCTGAAAAACTTATTCGCATAAAAGAATAGTTAAACAAGAAGAAGTGTTATTACAGCAATGCCTTGCAATTATACTCGAATACCTTCAGAGTTATGAGTAGAATCACATGGTAACATATTATCATAAGTTACCTTTTAATAACTCACCAACTGACCACTCGATTAAAGTTTCTCTTTTACTTTTGCTGAAAAGAATTGAAAAACTCCTGAGTTTCAAAAGGACTTGTTACTCAGTTATTTTAATTATTCCCCTGCTCACTGTCCACTCCAATTATTTGAATTGTCTTTTGGTTTGGCACTTAAGAGCTTCTTTCGCCCCAAAGTAATATGCTGCGGAACTATCTTGAATTTCCTAAGGTGGTTGGTGGAAGGGAGGAAATTGAGCAAAGGAAAATGAGAGAGGAGAAAGCAGATACTGCAGGGGTGTCCTAAGGCAGATAAGCTCAAAGGAGAATGTGGAAGTCCAAGATTCAGAAACTGATTCCAGTCAATCTCTCACACCCCTTAGAAATTGTGGTATATCCTTGGTTGATTTAAACTAACCAATATTTCCTTTCTTGCTTCATAATCTATTTTTTTAAAGAAAGACCAAAAAAAAAGTAGAAAAACTGCAATAAATGCAAGAGTATTTTTGAAAAATCTAGGAAACATCAATCTGACCCATGGGGTAAGGGAAACTCCTCAGGGAATGGGGCTGAAGAGAGCAAGAGGAGAAAAGAGTGGCTGGTATCCATGGGTGGGGTAGGTCAGGAATGGAATACTCACCTTTACTCTCAGAAAGTGGTAGAAACTTGAGGTCAGATCTCTCCTGAATCAACACCCTCGGGCTGCATTCACTCAGCAAAGTTTGGGGTTTTTTTGTTTGTTTGTTGGGGGTGGGGGGGCACTTTCAAATCAGCATCTCCATGAGCCCCAGGGATACTAGGACCTTTTCACTTATTTACACTTCTTATCTTCAAGAAATTATACCAGCTGATCAGGTCTCAAGTTCTTCACTAAGTTTCTCTAGCCCACCCATTAAATCCCTCTGCTTCCCTGTAAGGACTTTTCCAAGGATTTCTTTCCACACCACTGTTCCCTATGCTACCATCCACCCAAAGCTATGTTTATCTCATTTCTGCAGACATTATTCCATGTTTTAAAATGCAGAGTGTACCATGTCACAGCCAATGCTGCAAATGGGTTACACAGATGCCCAAGATAGCTGATTCTTCAGCCCCTTAGAAATTCCAACAGAAGGGCTAACCTAGGAACTGAGAGGCCAGTTTGGACACCTCTAGGCAATGAAAAGCTTCTTTCCCTGTGGTTGACAAATGTTACTTTATTTTTCTATGAGACCTGGTTTAAGTATGATGGGAATTTATTATTTATTATGCTGTAAATTTATTTATCAAATTGTGAACCAAAACATCTAAGCAGAAGTTCAAATGCACTACCTAAAAGTTGCATCTGGCCTGTAGACACTTTTGATTCGGCAGAAACACTGTTGACAACTTTAAAAAAAATAATTTGCTTTCAACATTAACAATTTTCAAATAGAAATCTAGATATCTGGTTTCTCATAAAAAAAAAAACTGACACTGAGCCATATTCTTATTTTGCAACAGTCAGCTGGCAATGCATAACAGCTTCCTCCAAGACAGAGTGCATCCTTTCCGCATTCCCTGCTTTCTTCCACCTACGTTTCTTGTCTGCCCTCCCTATACCCATCACCGCTTGAGGTTCTCCCCAGTGCACTAGAGTACAGTCTGCCCTCACAGAGCCTTCACTCTTATCTAAGTACACAAAAACACTCGAAGCTCCTGCTAGCTCTGTAACAATACCCTCAAAAGCAAGAAGTTTCAAATGCAATTTATTTTTACTCTAAAAATAATACATATGCAATACAGAAAATTTAGAAAATGAATAAAATGAAAGAAAAGCTATTAAATCACCAGTGATTTTGCTACCTAGAGACAATAATCATTAATACCTCAGAATGCATTTTGTTTTCCTGTCTTTTTCCATTGTTATATTTAAGGCTATGCAAGTAGTTTGGGTGGGCTTATATTTTTGTACACATTAAAGTCATTATTATTTTGCTTGGTGCTTACAAGCATGGTATTTGCTTAGCAATCATGATTTCCTGGAAATAAAAATCACCTACTTATAACTTTTTGTTTAATGCACTGTTACATATATTGAAATATAATACTTTAATTTATTTAAAACTTATTACATGCATTGGCCTTGTATAACATTTGGAACTGGTATGAGCTTCTCAGAAAGCATATAAAATGCTTTAAAGCTTAGATAATAAAATCCATGACTTGGTTCTGGTAGAGAGCAGTACACTTTGACTTTTGTTTTCAGAATTTCAAATGTCTATAATATTCCATTTCAGATGACTATCAACTAGAGGTGAACTGTTGTTGTACTGTATCATTTACCCATGTTTATATATAAAAATACTTGAGAGACAGCATATTAAATGATGAGAGTAAATACAAAACAACCCTTGTTCCATCCCTCTGATACCCAGGAAATAGATTAGCCTCTAGACTTTAAGAAAGAAGAGCATAAATTGACCAAGATTAAGTTTCTAGCCATGCTTGGTGGCACCTGCCTGTAGTCCCAGTGGCTCGGGAGACTGAGGCAGGAGGATCGTGAGTTCAAACCAGCCTCAGCAAAAGTGAGGCACTAAACAATAAAATACAAAATAGGGCTGGGGATGTGGCTCAGTGGTCGAATACCCCTGAGTTCAATCCCTGGTACAAAAAAAAAAAAAATTAAGTTTCTGTCATGTTTCATTTTAGCCTTTCTAGTTGGGTATTATGTAGAAATTAAGATCATAGGGTTATATATATATATATATATATATATATATATATATATATATATATAGAGAGAGAGAGAGAGAGAGAGAGAGAGAGAAGAATATGATAAAATTTCTGGATGCCCGAGTTTTTGGAGCTTTATCTTGCTTTGCCAGATGTTTCTTCTATGAAAACAAGGTCACTCGGGACTTGGATTTTTTCCTAGAACTATGGTGTGAAAATAAAAGTAAAATTTCTAAAATCTTTATAGAAATTGTTGATAATGAAATATAAACTGTAGTTATCTCTTCTCTTTTAAATGTGATTGATAAGTTTTCAGAGATTTCCAGATGCCTCTGATAGCTGCAGACTAAGAGAAGAAATTATGAACTTTTTAAAAAATCATTCTTTTCTGTCCAAGTAAAATTACAAAGTGTCAGGAAAGATTGTTTTTTGAATGTGGTTCTTTTATTATTTTTATTAGTAGTAGTAGTAGTAGTAGTTATATACGACAGCAGAATGCATTTCAATTCATAGTACACATATAGAGCACAATTTTTTCATGTCTCTGGTTGTACATAAAGTAGAGTCACACCTTGAATGTGGTTCTTTATGGTCAAATTGAGATTATTTTTAGGCCTTTGTGCTGTAAATAGAAGTAGCTTTGACAACATTAAAAACAATTCAAACAACTGTCATAACTAATAACATTTTGAAGTTACTCCAAGTTGTGCTTTTCCTCCTTGAACTTTTAAGCATTGATTATTTTAACATTCACTTAAAGAATATCTACTGTGGGAGCTGGGGTTGTGGCCCAGCGGTAGAGTGCTGGCCTCGCACGTGCGAGACCCTGGGTTCAATCCTCAGCACCTCATTAGAAAAAAAAAAAGGATAAGTGAAGGTATTGTGTCCAACTACAACTAAAAAAATAATATTTTTTTAAAAGAATGCCTATTGTGTGCCAGGCATTACGCTAAGTACTGAGAGAAAATTATAAAAAAGAAATAGTCCTTTTCCTTGTTTTAGTCTAGAGAAAGACAATTACATTTCAGAGCAACGATAAAGTGCCTTTCAGAGAAGGAAGTATCAAGCTTTGAAATTCATAACAGGAACATACTGGTGCAAATCAAACTGCAGGAGTGAGAACAAATGAAGAAAGTATGTGATAGCCAAGTCTTAAAATCAAGAGTTTCTCAAGTGAACAGGTGATGAAAGTCATTTCAAGCAAAAGATACATATGTGTGGAGTTATGGACATGTGATAAGAAGGTAAGGCAAGTTTAGGGAAGTAAAATTGTTTCAGCATGACCAAGAAGTTAAGTTGCAGAGAGGAAAAGAGTGCTGTCAGATAAGGCTGAATTGAGGGACAGATGTCAGATAACCAAGAACCTTTATGTTCTGCTGAAGATTTGAGTTTTATTTTGAAGGCAATGGAAACTATGGAAGATTTTTTAATGGCCCAGGGCCATGATCAGATTTGTGTTTTTAAATGATCACTTTGTTAGTAAAATGGAGAACCAGTGCTAGAAACAGACTAGTTAGGAAGCTGGTGCAGGCATCCAAGTAAGAAATGGTAATGGATGCACCTACATGGTGACAGGACAGAGAAAAATGAATGTAAGTGAAGATATTTAGAGTCAGTAACACCTGATAACTTCCTGCATGTGAAGAATGAGGGACTTTCTGGTCATGGTCATTATAAATGCTTATAAGAATATTGAATTGCCTCACGGGTATAAAATTCTTATTTTGAGTACTAAATAGAAAATTGAAATCTTTCCACCCTCTTGAGCCTCATGATCTCATCTGAACATTTAGTACAACTTTTTCCGAACCATGAAACCACCATTTGCTGAGAAGGTGACAAAGAAACAGAGATGCGGTTCTTTAGAATTATAGCAATTTCACATTTCTGCCACCACAATCTACTATACCTATTCATCCACCCACCTCCTGTCATTATTAATAGCCTTTTGCTTTCTCAATTTTCCATTCAAACCTAATCTTTCAAAAATGGGCTGACCACCAAATTGGGCCAGTCACTTTTATAAGCAATCCTTACAGATTTTCCACTTTCAGTTTTTTTTTAAAAAATAGAGTTATCCTAAACGCCCTAAGATATGGTTGACTAATATTATCAACCTTCTTAAATGTATCAGAAGGAGGCAAGGAATTGTAACACAATATGATTTTATATTTAGGACTTAAGTCATACACTATGATAGATGTTATTTAAAATGTTCTCACTAATTAATTTGCATACTTTCGAATCAGATGGGAAAGGTATTGTTCATTAGATTTTATAATGTTGTAAAACAACACTCAATTAGTTGGAAACTTTTGCAACCTTATTGAAAAAGTTCATTATCATATGAGACATATTAAGAATGCTTTTAACATGAAACTTTTTTTCCTCCATATGTCCTTGAATTCAATGTTAAATTATTGTTGCTATAATAAAACAGAAGTCAGTGACCAGTGGCATTTAATGGTAGAAGGAATGATGGGAAATAGAATTTGGGAAATTCCTAACTCCACTAACAATTCCCAAGATATTCAGAATTTCCAAGACAGAAATTTAGACCTTGGTTTGTACAACAGATGAGTTCTTGTCATTTGAAATTACAGAAGAAACCATGGCAAATATTTTGCTCAATTCCCTAATATTAAGCAACCAAAGACTAGCGAATTATCTGATGTAACCAGTGTGACAAAACTGGTTGGTAACGGTCCTAGAATCTAGGTCAGAGCTCTTCCCAAGCTCCCACTTGTCTTTTCCATGAACTTATCATCAAATTAGTTGAATCAGAGAAGTTTCAACCAGAGAATTATTTTTCAAAAAGTTAATAACCAGCCGTTAAATTTTACTATATTTTATAAATTCTGATAATTATACTTACATTCAGTATACTTAAAGGAAAATATATTCAAGCAATTACATCTGTCACATTTGAACTAAAAGGCTTTGTAGGTTGTGTGGGAACATAGTCTGAATTGATCAAAAGAGTGAAGTTAAAAATACTTCAGAAGAATTTTTTCTTTGGAGTAAGTACAACGAGACTAGGCTGACTGTCTCTCAGAGACATTAGGGATCGTTTTTTCAGTAACTGAATTTGAAGAATTAATAAATCAGATATCTAAGCCGAGTTGTTCTATCTTTTCCTGCATTAGTGAAGTCTAATGCCCAGTCAGCTTCTCTCAAATTTGAATTTTGGAAGTCCTAATAAAGGTGTAATTATAAAACATCTCCATCAAAGGGAAAGAAGGAACCTGGAAGAAAATACCCAAGATTTTCAATGGAGCACCAAAGAGGGACATTGTCTTTTGACCTCATTTTTCTCTTTCATCATCATATACTATAAAGAGAAATGAGATTGTCATGCTAAGCATGTGATATACAAAAGATTTTGGACATGTGGTTCTTGGTCTTCATGCATAATATTCAAATGTGGTTACTTGATTCTTGAATGCTGAATTCTTTTTTACAAATTTGTCTTGAGAATGAGGAACATTTGGCTGCTCAGAGGTATTCATTTTCATATGGGCTGGGTGGAGCCCATACCAAGGAAAGTTCAATGCCACAAAACAATTACTCAAGCCCTGTGGGTGAGCCATTGTTATCCAAGAATTAGGCTATTCATTGAAGAACTTACCTTCTGAGTCCTGGTCCTGTACTAAAAATTCTCACAAAGTGGTGACTCCTCCTAGTCAATAAGAGAAGGGAACTGACATTTGAGCACCAGCGCTGTGTTTTACATGCTTCCTCATTCTCACAAAAGCTCTGTAAAATATGCATTACCCCACTTCACAAAAGAAGGAACCAGTTCTGGGAACTGAAGAAAATTTCTCTCAGTCACACAACCAGAAGACTGGTCTGTCTAGACTCAGAATTCAAGCCCATTCCACCATACTCTGTTCTTTCCCCAACTGAAGAACAGCTACAGGACCCCAGAATCTATGTATATATTTACAGTGAAAATGTATTGTAAAAATCCAATGTCCTTTGGATATAAAGAGATTTGACTTTGCTATGATTGCCAGATTATGCCTCTGCTTTTTATCTGCAAAATCTGCTGGCTATCCTTTAATTCAAAGAGCCAGAAGAAATTTCTAGCTATGATTAACTAACTCTAGGGCGAGTGTTTAAGACTGCAAATGCAATTTAATGAACTGGGGAACATTTGCTTCACAGCCATCAAACCAGACTTAATCCCAGCTTCATTTCATTGAGATTGTCAGGTGCCAAAAGGAGTGATGACAAGGACCAAGGCAGATGTGATGACAAATTAGCAAGGGAGCCTGCAGGTCAAGAAAGAATCAGAAGGCATTTGCAGCATACATTCAAGTATAATTTCAAGTCATCCAATGTCGTTGACTGAAAGAGGTTGTTAGAAAAGGAGCCCTGTTTTAACTGAAAGAGCCACAAAGACAAGACAGCTGAGCTCCCAGAAGGATCTGGTTTTGTCATCATTAACTTCATTGCTGGCTAAACATCCTGGTCTGGCTTTCACATGCAGTGGGATCTTGTACAATGGAACATTAGGTCATGTCCAGTTTGCCAGAGCTAGTCAAGTATGTTCTACATTTAGAAGAAAAATTTCTGGGCCCCTGTCCCCTTAAAAGGCCACAGGACAGCCTAGGGTCAGTTAGAATAACAATGTCTTATTTTTACATACCACATGCAAACTGCCTCTAGAACTAAATAGACTACATTTTCATATTACTCAACTTGGAAAATATCAGTAGCGCAGTGTTTGAATCATAGTCACAAAGATGAATATCAAAGACCTGCCTAACAGTGAATATTCACACACATTAGGGTACATTTCATCAGGGTGAACTATCTCCCAATGATGACTATCATGAAATGCAGTAGTGTATTGAAGGGCCCCAAGAAAAAAATGTGTTACAATATAAATGTGTAAAAACCAAAAGATTTTTTAAACCAAAAAACAAAGGATGTACAAACAGTATTTTTAAGTGTGAAAAAAAAGTTCACCATCACATTCATAACCAAAGTTGTGCCAAATAAAACTATAATAAGATCTGCTTTCTAATACTTAAAAAAAAGACACTATTCAATGTAGGAAACAATACTTTGAGATAAGATTTCTCATACTCAGCTAGGAAAACTGTAAATTCTTATAAGCTCTTTGGAAAGTAATTTACCAGTATGTTTCAAACATCTTCGAATGTTCATACTGCCTCAGAAAGTAAAATGCTATCGGAAATTTGAGGGTGGGGTCAATTTGTTTTAACATTTAGGTTTGAGCACCACTGCCCTAGACATTCTCACCCACTCTCCTGCTCAGTGACCACCTGCTATAGAATGACTGTTTATGTGACCCCAAAATTCACACGTTGAAACCAAATCCCCAAGGTAGCAGTGTCTGAGGTGGGGCCTTTCAAGGGTGATTAGGTCAAGAGGGACTCTGAGAACTCCTTGTCTGATTGCGTCATGTGAGGTTACAGCAAGAAGGCTCCAACTATAAGCAGGAATTGAGCCCTCACCAGGCATGGAACTGCTGATGCCTTGATCTTGTACTTCCTGCCTCAAGAACTGTGAGGGGAAAAGTTCTCTCGGGGGACCAGCCTGAAGGCAGAAACCAGCAAGCGGAACCAACATGCCAGTGACCCATACCCCACTGATCCTCCGATAAATCCCGCCTTGATCAAGAGCTGAAGCTGATGGGTAAAGCCTTGCTGCGGCAGCTTGTCCGCATCAGGTGCTGGATGAGCACAAGGTGAAGGAGGATTATTGCATATTGGGCCTGAAGATCGAGTATCTCTTAGGCGCCTGCAGACCCAGGTCTTTCAGCTGGGTCTGGCTAAGTCCATCCACCACCGGTTCCTGTCCACCAAGGCTGTCCAGCATGTGTGCTTCCCGTCAGCACAACATCAGGGTCCACAGCGGGTGATGAACTTTCGCCCCTTCATTGTCCGCCTGGCCTCTCAGAAGCAATGGATTCACACGGGGGATGGCCCCCAGGCCAGGGGAAGAGGAAGAATGCCAACAAGGGCCCGGGTGGGGTCTAAGATGGAGCCAAGGAAGAGAAAGGTTAAGCCCGCCTCTCCCCTCCTGGGCTGAGAACTATTTTGTGTTTCAGTCAAATAATAAAATAGGATAACACTTTTTTAAAAAAGAAAAACTGTGAGAAATAAATTTCTGTTGACTATAAGACAACCAGTCTATGGTAATCTCTTAAAGCATAAGAGTGCACCAAGACACCATATCTAGGCAGATGAGACCTAAGTCAATATCTGTACTCCAGATGAATTTTCTGAATTCCAAGTTGATATTTCCAAAATAAGCATGTTTAAAATTAAGTTCAGATATTTGCACCCCCAATCTTCTCTATCTCCAGTGATCCCAATCTCTATAAATGGCACTATCATTTCTGCTCAAGCGAAAAAACTACCTGTCATCTTTGACTCCCCCCATTCTCTTCCCCTTCATCTAGGTATCCAATAAAGGACTATTTCCTAACAACATAAGATATTGCTATGGGTCAATGTGTTCGCTCAAAATTCATATGTTGAAGTTTTAAAATCTTATGTGGCTCTACCTGGAGTCTTCAGGAGGTATTTACGATCAAATGTCTAAATGAAACCATAATTCTCAATCCTATGGGGCCCCAATCCCCTATGTTTGAGAATTATAAAAAGAAGAGTGCCCCTCATTCCCCGCTTCTCCACATCTCTTTCTATCTCTGAGATACAGCAAAAAGATGGTCATCTGAAAACCAAGAAGAGAGCCCCTACCAGAGCCTGACCCTGCCTGACCCTGGGACTTCCAGGCTCCAGAACAATAAGAAGATTAGTCAATGTTGTTGAAGAGACTCAATCTATGACATTTTATTATGGCAGTCCACGAAGATTAAGATATATCTATAAACTGCTACCATCCTTGGATAGACTATCATCACTCATTTCTCTCTTTATTCCTTCCTTCCATGCGTCCATCCTTCCTTTCATTTGAGACAGGGTCTCACTAAGTTGCTGGCCTCAAACTTGGAATCCGCCTGTCTTGGGCTCCCATATAGTTGGGATCCCAGAGTGTGCACTGCAGTGCCTGGCTACCTTCAGCTCTTGCCTGGGATACTGCGATAGTTTTCTGTGTCCATCTAGATCAGTCTCACTCCTCTTTAGAACTTTATCTAAACCTAACTAGAGGGATATCATCATGTTAGGTTTTTTTTTTAAATCATTCAATGGTTTTCCAATGTCTTTTAAAAAATGCCCAAATATTTAACATAGATATATCAGGATGACATAAGAAATATTAACTGGTGGTCACCAACCCCACTCCAGGATACTGACTCTTGTCTTTCCTCATCTAACTGTTTGCTGCCCTCAGTATTTCCATGGCCTCATCTGCATCCTCTTAGTCAGCCTGCTGTGAGAGTAACTTTTTGGCTAATATGTTGGAAAATATGACCTCTCCACAGCCCACTTACCTATGAATCTGTGCTCAGGTCCAATTCTTTAGTACCCCATGGAGGATCTGCATATACTCCTACTCAGGGAGTATACGTTCTTCATTTTTCTAGTGCTCAGCTGGCTATTTTGTTGTTGTTGTTCAACTTCAAGTTTCTCTTCTTGGGTTTTTTTGTAGCATCCTCTTCCTGTCTTTGGGGAGATGCCTCCTAGCTTACAGTCCAAGTGGTGGAGGGTTGAAGGTTGACATAGTTTTTTGGGATTACAAACACATCAATTAATACTTTACAAACAGCGCCCAGTACATTGGCTAAAATGTCTTGTTCTACTTGGCCTCTCTATGATGCTCTCCACTCTCTCTAAGTCATTAGGTGAAAGCTACGCTGACTTAGTTCCTTGAATACACCAGGTTCTCTCCCACCTTTAAGGCATTGCACAAACTGTCCCATCTACCCAGAATACTTTTTATTTTCTCTTCCCTTTGTGTATTCATCTATCATGTCTCAATAGAAACATCGTATCCTAAGGAAGAATGTCTTTGACCACTTTTATATAAGAGAAGGCCTCCTGTTACACATTCCCAGCATACTCAGAATTTCTTTCAACTTGTAATTTATGAACTTATACTTACTCACAATTATTTATTTAATGTCTATTTATATTTAGTGGAATTTAAGCTATAAACCCCAGGTGTCTCTTTTGTTCTGTAATGGAATCTCACTGTCTACAACATGCTAAGGGTTCAAGAAACATCTATGACTGATGACAAGGTTAAACTCTTTTTGCATAGATTTAAGAATTGTTTTTCCATAGCATCTAAGACTGCAAAACATGTTTTTTTTTAAGTGTTCCACTTGCAACTACTTTTCTAAGTGTATCAGGATATCATCAATACCATGTAACCAATTCACATTAGGAAATAAATTTGCTTGCTTTCTTAAGAGAAAGGTTAAGAAAGGGCTTAACCTTTCTCTTCCTCGGCTCCATCTTAGACCCCACCCTGGCCCTTGTTGGCATTCTTCCTATAAACTTAAGCCAGGTATATAAAATATACCTGACTTAAGTTTCTTTCTTTGTTCTTTTTCTTTCTTCTTTCTTTCATTTATTTATTTATTTATTTATTTTTAGTTTCTGGGGATTGAAACAGGGATCTGGAACATGCTAAATGGGCAGTAAGCACTCTACCACTAACCTTCATTACTGGCCCATTAGTTTAAAATGTTTTACTCCATCAAAAGAATTTCATTAAAAAATGAATGAATAAATAAATGAATAAAATAAAGTTATGTCTAGGCAGGGAGAGGTGGCACATGCCTGTAATCCCATAGGCTCAGGAGCCTGAGTCAGGAGGATCACAAATGCAAAGCCAGTCTCAGCAATTTAGCCAGCCCTAAGCAATTTAGGGAGACTCTATCTCAAAATAAAAATAAAAAGGACTGGGATGTGATTAAGAGCTCCTGAGTTCAATCTCCAGTACAAAAGAAATGAAATAAAGTTATGTATAGCCAGGCATGGCTGTATATGCCTATAATTCCAGTGAGGCAGGAGGATCACAAGTTCAAAGCCAGCCTCAGCAACTTAGTGAGACCCTGTCTTAAAATGAAAACAAAAAGGACTGAGATATAGCTCAGTAATAAAGCCCCACTCCCTGGGTTCAGTCTCTAGTACAAAAAAAAGGGCTCATTGTTCTTAGAAAACTCAGGCAACAGCTTTAGAATGAATTCAATGTATATATATGAACTCAATCAAGTACAGTTACAGTAAGAAAATTCCATTTCTACATAGATTTCACTTGAAAACCCCTCCTTTTTTTTTTCAGGGAGAAGAAACATAACTTTTACATTAAGTTTGGAAGAATAATCTAGATGTTTTATTTCTCTCCTTCCTTTCATTCTTCCTTTCTTGAGGATTTGAACCCAGGGTTTCACATATACTACGTAAGTGCTCTACATTGAGTATATCCTCACCCCTTTTTAAAATTTTATTTTGAAACGGGTCCTACTAAATAACTAAGACTGGTCTCAAACTTGTGATCCTACAACCTCAGCCTCCCAAGTAGCTGGGATTACAGGTGTGTGCGCCACTATGCCCATCTTCTACAGGTCTTTGCACACAGATATCTGCAAGATTCTGATTCTTTAGTTGGTTTGGGGTTAACTGAAACCATTACAGTACTACTCCTAGTCCTAGATTTTATTGTCCTCTCTTGCTCTTAGCCTACATAATTTTTCCTTCCCTAATTTATGCAACCAAGATGTACTTCCCAGTTGGCTGGAGGAAAGGTGAAGAAGGATAAGGGAAAGATAGCTCTCAGGGAAAGAGTTGAGCCTTTAGCATCTCTTAGGCAACCTGTAATGCTGATTTTCCTACCATATACCTTCCCACTTTTCCTTTTAGACAACTCAGTAGAAAATACAAAGTACACTTGACTCTAAGTCATGCTGAGAATGACACTATTTTATGTCATCTTCAAGACACGGTTGAACCATATTAAAGAAATAATTAGTTAGAGCAGTGATTAAAGTCTCAATAGAGAATCCATCCCACTAATCAACCTCCAGACCTGAGTCATCGAGTCCACTTTACTAGCGCCAACAATATATCATCTTAACTTGGATGTCAAACCCATCAAGTTTCAAATGGACCTTATTATCTTCCTCCACAAACTGGTTTCCCTTCTTAATTTCTCTGTGTGAACCAGTGCTACAATCTTAATCTTAATCATCCAAGTTTACAGGCTAGGATGACTCTCTTTTCTCTTCCTCTCAGTACAAGTACAACAAAGAGAGAAGGACCTAGAACCTACTCCCAGTTCTACACACTAATGTGGGTTAGGCACTGACATCAGAGTTGTCAAGGTTAAGTCCAAGGTCCTTGTGAGTCACAACACCCTGCAGCACTTGTTAAAAATGCAGACTTCCAACCATACCTCAGACCTACTGAATCATGGTTGGGTTGAGGAATCAGTATTTTAAATTAGATCCCAAGAGGACTTTTAAAGCCAACTAAAAAGAATCAACACTCTAAAGGAAATGACCCAATTACAGAAAGACATAGCATGGAAGAGAAGCAGGTGAGTAAGATACCCTATCCAAAGGGCACAATTGAGATCCAAGAGGAAATGATGGAGTCCCATGAAGGAGGGTGGAACCGAGGCAGAAAATCAGAGTAAATTGCAAGGTTCATTACTTCTGAACCCATCTTTTAGATTCATACATGAACAGTCTTTGCCAGGATAGGTCGGGAGAAACTCTATCTCCCCAAAGGGAGGACCAATCAGAATAAGGTGTGCCAGAGACTAGTTCTGAGAATTAAAGCAATCACAAGAGGAACAGTAGCAATTCAGGTAACAATGTTACATTCCAGGGTTATCACTTTTGGCTAGATCCCCACTCTGTTTGATAACAAAAAGCCCTAAGGAGCAATGCAGGAGACTGATGGGGAGCTTGGAGGAATGATTCAGGGCTTCACCTGTGTCAGTCAGGATTTGGTCGCCAGAAAAGAAAGCCTTTCTAGCTACTTTAAAGTCAAAGGAATTTAAAGATGGTCCTTGTCTTAGCAATATTTCAATTTAGGTTGGTTTGACTGGATGATTTTTCAACTCTAAATAGGTGCAAAAGTATCAGCAATCAATAGAAATCATACTTCATATTTGGGGATCTTTTTCTGGATCAGTGATATGTAGTATGATACTCCCTCCTGATGGCTGAGCAGCAGGCAGCAAACCCCAGCTCCCAAGTTAGCCATGTGATCATGAAGGTAAACAACAGGATATTTATAGCATACTGTGTTGCCAAACTATGATGAATGGTGTTCAGTAGGTTAGCTGTATTAAATGCATTTGCGACTTAACAATATTTCAACTTAAGATGGTCTTATTGAGATGTAACCTGATAATAAATCTAGCAGCATTTGTATAATTAGTTAGCTGCTTCTAAAATTGTTGGAAAGCCTGGGAAATCAAGCCCTGAAATTCCAGGAATGATCAACAGAATTGCCAACCAATGTAGCTATTGACTGTGCTAGGTTCAGAAAACTGAGGAATAATCAAAAATAAGGAATAATCAGAATGAGGAAATGCCCCAAATGCTGGTTCCAGGCACACTGCCCAGATCCATGCAAGCAAAACAGCTGTCACTGGCACTCACAGAAGTAGGCCACCAGATCCTGAGGCCTCTGCTACATTGTCATACAGAAAACTGGAGCCTCCATGTCCCTGCTTGCCAGTGTAAACAGTAGATATGCCACCTCTGTCTCGCTTCTATCATCCAAATATCACATTCATATGTCTGTTTGGCAAAAGTTGGGTCACATGCAGAATCTGAAGGAGTTTGGGAAATGGAAGCTTCAGCTGTCTATCTTACAGCATGCTGCAAAGAGAAGAGGGGTGTAATGGTGGTGTGCGACAGGCAGGATCTCTCTCTTGGCACCCTATTAAGCTATAAGCTTCTCTACAAGATTGGAAGCTCTCAGAGGCCAGGTACCTAACAGCTGTTTCATAAGCCGCAGCACTCAACAGAACATCTGACAACTAAGTAGCAGAAGGAAGGAAAGAAGGAAGTGAGCATGAAAGGAAGAAGCTCTGGACAAGGTCACGACAGAGACAACAGGTGGAAAGCATTAGGAAACTTAGTTCTGATGGTATTTAAAACCTAAGCTAAAAGGAAGTAGGAGAGATACCAATGATTCTTACTTCCCAGTAGCTTTTTCGGTCTGGTTTTCTTCATTTCCGTGTCTGTGAACTTAATATGGTTCAAATTCCTTAGGTCTGGGAAAAATCAATTGTCTTCTAACTGGTGCCCTGCCCAATCTCTCCCAATTCTTCCTCATTCTAGTCCATTCTACACACTGATCCCTGGACTGAGTTTCCTAAAACGGTGTTCCTCAAACTTTTTACTTGAAACTACTTTCAAAATGAATTTTGCAAAGGCTTGTATCCTCTTGCACATTACTAAACTGACATTTAAAATTTCTCATCCAAAGTTAAAATATTTGCAAGGGTCCTAATGTGCTATAAATATTGTCATTTTAAAAATTTTTAAAAATACAGTAATTAAAAAACATATCTAATAGAATCTAAATATCACATCATGTATTTCTTTAAACTGCATGATCAAGCTGTTCTTTAGTAGAGATTTTGCATCTTTCCTTTCTCCCTGAGCTCATATTTCTATTCTGCTTTCACCAAAGAATTTCATTCTATTATGACATATTTTAATTCCTGAAAGTCTTTGGATCAATTATCGTAGTTATCATAATGAAAGTATATATATATCAAAATTATATGCTTAATTCCCGTGACAAGGAAGCTAGGTTTAAAATTATTCTAGATTGAGTTATAATTTTGATTATTATTAGCATAGTCTTGATAAAGGCATGAACATATTATAAATTTTGATAACTAATTATTAAACAAAAAAAGTCAGTTTTTATTTTAAATGTCTCTCTGTTGAGCAGGATGGGCCTGGTTAGTTTTGTTCAAATTAGGTCAAGAATCTGTAGATAAAAATTGTTTACTGCTAAATTAAGACATGGTTCAACCTCAATTTTATTCCTCTGCCTTTGTTTTATTATTCATGTAAATGCTGAGGATATTTGTTTGCATAAGTAAGTAGGTGGAAATAGAAGCATACCTTCTATTCTTTGTACTCTGTCAGAATCATGACAAAAATCTTGAGGCCAACTAACATCAAATTTTATTTTTTTAAGTCTGGGGCTCTTTCTTAGTGGTTAGAGCAGTTGACTAGCAGGTGTGAAGTCATGAATTCAAATGCCATCGCCACACAACAAGTTATTTTTAATTATCTTTTCATCTACAACTCAATTCTAAAATTTCCTGTGATTATATTGAAAGCAAACTAAGAAACCATCTAACTTCAAAAGAGTTTGTTACTCATTCATTAATGTGACTCCTTTCTCAACACCAATACCAATCACAATTCTATGTTTCTAATTATCACAGAAGCTTTTCTACCCTAGGGACACTGTAGTCAGATTAGAATGATGTGAGATAATGGGAGAATGGTATGTGAAAGAAAAGATGGAAAAGATGTGTTCTCAGGTAGGTCAGCTGAAAGAAGGGCAAAGAGGAAATGAATATCCAGAATTTGATTCCCTTAAAACTCTTCTTATTCTTGATATCCTTTATAAAGTGTTCATATACCACACTAGTTTGAAGACCACTGTGTGTTATTTCTCTATTAGTATAAAATACGCATAAATTGAATGTTAAAAGAATGAGAATGACTAAACATTTAAATGTCAACTAGTATATTTGTATTTTTAAAGAGCTTACAATTAGTATAAGCAATTTAGCAAATTGTAAAACCTCTGTATGTTGCCAATTTCTTTGATGTTAGAAGTAATGGATATTTTTATATTTTTAAAATGTTGTCATTAAATCAATAGTGCATCTTAAAACTTGAGGAAATATGCTTCTATATAACGACAGGAGCAGACTGGTGTTCTATTGTTCTTGGTCCTACCATTACATATTCAAACTTCCTCCGAAGCTTAGTTGTCGGTCCTAAATGTGCCTAGGACCCCTGTTCCCAGGCTTCTGCTGTAGAGGTGCCCAGCCAGAATGTCTGTGATTCAGATTCAAGGATCCTTAAATCAGTCTTTGGGAAGCATTCACTTAAAGGGAAAGCATGTTGGAAAATTCATAAATTGCAATTTGTAGTAGTGATTCATAAAATGAAAAAGTTTAGGGTCTATTAAGGCTCAAGATGAGTGCACACACTGTGAGTTCAGCATTCATTTGCATCAGAGAAGCATATGATGCCTGTGGTGATATCTCCCAGGATCTCTGAGATCCTGAGGTGAGCCCAGAGACCAATGAACTTGCCCTGTGCTTCTGGTCTATGGGATCTCCAGGGTAGGTCCTTATAAAGAACTCAGATTGGGCTGGGGATGTGGCTCAAGCAGTAGCGCGCTCGCCTGCCATGCGTGCGGCCCGGGTTCGATCCTCAGCACCACATACAAACAAAGATGTTGTGTCTGCCGAGAACTAAAAAATAAATATAATTCATAGCTAAACTATAGAACCAACCTAAGTGCCCTTCAACAGATGAATGGATAAAGAAAATATGGTATACATACATAATGGAATATTATTCAGTCTTAAAGAAGAATGAGATTATAGCTTTTGCCAGGAAATGGATGGAATTGGAGAATATTACGCTAAGCAAAATAAGCCAATCCCAAAGAACCAAAGGCCAAATGTTTTCTCTAATGTACAAATGCTAGTTCATAATAAGGAGCCAAAATAGAGGTATTTTGGACTAGACAGAGGGGAGTGAGGGAAGGAGAGGAGATATGGGGGTCAGAATGATAATAGAATTTATTATCTGACATTATTAACCCTATGTGCATATATGATTACATGACCTGTGTAACTCTATATCATGTACAACCAGATGAATGAGAAGTTATACTCCATTTATGTATGATGTATCAAAATGCATTCTACTGTCATGTATAACTAATTAGAACAACAACAACAAAAGAACTTAGATTTCCCCCATTTATGGATAGAGTACCGAACTGATGGTGTTAAAATGTATCTGTATCTTTTTATTTGTTGGAATGATTATTTCTTTGCTGCATGTGCAAGCTAAAGTGTAACTACAATATGAATTTATTTTTTTTTACTTTTTATTGTTGACATTTTCAAACATATGCAAAAATAGACTGGTACAATGAATCCCATATGTCTACCAATATATAACTAATATTATTTTATCTATACTGCCCAAAGTACTCTCTTCTCCCTTCACTGGGTTATTTTAAAGCAAATCCCACATCCTTTCATCTTTATTATTCCAGTATATATATCCTTTTAAAAATGACTTTTTTGGGGGGAAGTAGTACTAAGGATTTATACATACATATATATATATATATATATATATATATATATATATATATATATATGTTTTTTTTTCATTTTATTTAATTAATTATTTATTGAGACAGGATCTCACAAAGTAACTGAGATCCTCACTAAGTTACTGAGACTGGACTTGAACATGTGATCCTCTTGCCTCAACCTCCCAAGTCACTGGGATTTTAGGTATACGCCATCATGCCTAGCTCCTGGCTTAATTTTAAGTATACCATTATTTGCACATTCAAAGAAGGGTTCTCTTCAAAGAATCATCTTAAAATACTATCAACAATGCTAATCTTTCTTAAAACATTTTTGGAATATATCTGATCAGGATTTCTTTCAAGTATTGCTATGTCCAAGTCTATCTTTGCATATATTTCAAGAGTGAGTATCCCAAATCATGACCAATCTTCACTCTTCATGGCTACATTTGACTTGAAAACAACCATAAATATTTTAGGAAAAAAACACAATGAATAGTGAGAATAATCAGATGGAACAGTAATGATTTTTTTAATTTATTTGTTTTGTTACTTGGAAGTGAACCCTGTGCTACCTGTCTACACCCCCCAGTCTTTCTTCCTCTCTTCTTCTTCTTTTATTTTTTTTCTTGAGACATGGTTTTGCTCAGTTGTCCAGGCTTCTCTTGAAAATGTGTTCTTCCTGTTTCAGCCTCCTGAGCAGCTGGGATTACAGCTGTGCTCCACTGTATCCAGATGCAGTACTATTTTTTTGAAGGGAATAATAGGCACCAAGAGGCATTGTATTTCATGAAAGGAGTCTGATGCTTATAAAGCAGCTTAGAAATCATCCACTCAGTGATGAGAGATGCTAATAAGAGAAAGAGTGCTGTTGTTGCATAACAGCTAAAGCAGGAATGAAACTAAGGAAAAGTGAGAAGCAGCTGAGAAAGTCAGCAAACTGGATAAGGGAAGGTATGCTTACTTTCTGTACCCTAAATTCCAATAATTCCTAGCCACTTTGGGGATTTATCTTGCATTTCAGGGTTTCATGTTTTGCAAACAATGCTCCCTTTGATTGGAATGCCAACTCCCACTGGGTGGACCTATTGAGTCAATCTCTAGTCATCCTTTAAGTCCTTGATCAAATATTACCACATTCTTGGACTCTCTGACACAATTAGTTTTTCCATTGTCTAGCCCCACTTGCACTTAGTAGGTATCTGTTTTAGGTATCTGTGACTATTCCTATTTTTCAGATATGTATATATTCCCCCAATTAGGTAGGGAGCTTCATTGTAGTGTCTTTGGTACTTGGACAGTGACTGGCGCGTGGTGAGCCTTCAGTAATTATTTATTACATAGACAGGATTAATCTGTGTATCTTTACATGCTTTAGACCATGAGAGGTCCTCAAAATGTAGTAAAGTAGTTGTGGGCTCTAAACATTAAAGAATAAATCAAAGAAAACCCTATGCAAAAGCAGTTTCTGCAAACTCAATCTCTGGAAGTTTCAGTGCAAAGTTATGACACAGAACTACCCAAAGAAATGTTGGTGATTTATTTTCCTTTCTTCTTAAAAATTAATTTTCCAAATCATTTTTTTTTTAATTTCATGTGGTTGTTTTATTTTTCTTGGAGGGATTAGCAGTTGAAGAATTAATGAATAAATGAGACTGAGCTCAAATTTATTTGATCCACATTCTTCTCAAAATATATTGAGAGCCAGAACATAAAACACAAAAATGAATCACCTACTTCAAGGTAAATAGATGACTGACGTCAAGGTCATTGTATATAAAAACTATAGAATGTTGGAACAATTGAACTATTGAAATCTGGAACTTAATACACTCTCTTGTCAGGGTGATTCATAGACTCCTCTTTCTCTCCCATCTTCTGTCCCAGGACAGGAAAAGGCCCTATTGGTTCTTACTTGAATGCCCAACCTGGCCCTTGGCTTTGGTGGGAAGTATAGACATCTCTTCCGGCATTGTGCCAGCATGTGCCACACCTACCACAACTGTGGCACACACAGTCCCAGGACGAGAAGTAAAGGAGCATATGGGTAGGCTATGTGGGTAGAAAAAAGAAAGGGAGATCCCTCTGCAAAGGACAATTTTTTGGATATCACCAGTTTTTTGCTGAACCTGAATTTTATCAAGACAATAAATAGTTCAAAGTGTATTTTCATAATAGTTTTTTCCTTCCTTTTTTAAATCAGAAAATCCACAGAAATCTTATACCCCTTCTTGTCAGATGATAAAAATTATATGAAACCATGTTTGAATGTAAATAACCTGCATTAGAAGCAAAGAAACCAGGACTTGAGTAGTTGAGCAACAGGTTTGCTTGGTTTTAATGGTTACATTGCACAACCTGGGCAAGGCATCCCATGACATAAAAGATTATTACAACTCAACTTAGAAATCCAGCCAGACCACCCAAGGACTTACAAAAGCACTCCAGATTCCACAACACAGGAACCATTTCTCTGACCTTGTGACATATGGTCTTGGATCCTGTGACCATTTCTCAATTGGAAAATATTTGAGATAAATTAGCATTTGCTTTTGGTTAGTTTTATAAGGGGAATTTTTTTAAAACAGACAAAATCTAAAGTTATAGATTAAAACAAAAGTAAAGAATACAGAAATGATGCAAATACAAATAATGGTACCATTTATATTTTGTTTGAAAGCATCATATTTTTATTAGTTCTAATCAGTTATACATGACAGAGAAAGCTCTTTGATTCATTGTACACAATAGGAGCAGAATTTTTCACTTCTCTGATTGTATGTGAAGTAGAGTCAGACCATTTGTGCAATCATACATGTACCTAGGGTAATGATGTCTGTCTCGTTCCATCATCTTTCCTACCCCCTTGCCCCCTCTCCTTTGCCCCATCCAAAGTTCCTCCACTCATCCCATGTGCCCTCCCATAAAGGATTAGCATCCACTTATCAGAGAAAACATTCAGGCCCCCTTTTTGCGGGGATTGGCTTATTTCACTTAGCATGATGTTCTCCAACTCCATCCATTTACCTGCAAATGACATAAATTTATTCTCTTTTAATTCTGAGTAACATTCCATTGTGTATATATACCACAGTTTCTTTATCCATTCATCTACTGAAGGGCATCTAGGTTGATTCCATAGTTTAGCTATTGTGAATTGAGCTGCTATGAACATTGATGTGGCTGCATTACTATAGTATGCTGATTAGTATCGACAGAAGAGTGGGATAGCTGGGTCAAATGATGGTTCCATTCCAAGTTTTCTAAGGAACCTCCATACTGTTTTCCACAGTGGTTGCACTGATTTGCAGTCCCACCAGCAATGTATGCCTTGAATTCAATGAAGATTCAATGCAGTATGCCTTTTCCCCCACATCCACACCAACATTTATTATTGTCTGTATTATTGATAACTGCCATTCTGACTGGTGTGAGATAAAATCTTAGAGTAGTTTTGATTTGCATTTCTCTAATTACTAGAGATATTGAACATTTTTTCATATATTTGTTCATCGATTATATATCTTCTTCTGAGAAGTGTCTGTTCAGCTCCTTAGCCCATTTATTGATTGGATTGTTTGTTTGTTTTTGGTGTTAAGTTTTTTGAGTTCTTTATATATCCTGGAGATTAGTGCTCTATCAGACATGTGTGTGGCAAAAATTTGCTCCCAAAATGTAGACTCTCTCTTCACTACATTAATTATTTCTTTTGCTGAGAAGAAACTTTGAATCCATCCCATTAATTGATTCTAGAGCTTTAGGAGTCTTTTTAAGGAAGTCAGAGCCTAATCTGACATGATGAAGATTTGGGCCTACTTCTTCTATTAGGCATTGGGTCTCTGATCTAATTCCTAGGTCCTTGATCCATTTTGAGTTGATTTTTGTGCATGGTGAGAGATAAGGGTTTAGTTTCATTTTGCTGCATATGGATTTCCAGAGAATATAAAATTGTCCCTGTTTAAAGATGACATGATCATATACAGAAAAAAAAAACCTAAAAATTTCACCAAAACACGTTTAGAACTACTAAATAAATTCAGTAAAGTTTCAGGATAAAAAATCAAAATACAAAAATTAATAGTTTTTCCATATGACAATAGCAAACTCTCTGAAAAAAGAATTCAAGAAAGTGGACCCATGGACAATAGCAACAAAAACAAACAAACAGGAATAAATTTAGCCAAGATGGTGAAAGCTTTCTATAATGAAAACTAAAACATTGATGGAAGAAATTGAAGCGAACACATTATAAATATTTGAAGTGATGGATTTGGCTACTTATCCAGATTCAACCATTACATAGTGGTTGAATCAATGAAAACATATTCAGTGTTCATGGAGTGGAAGAATCGATACTGATAAAATGTGCATGCTACCCAAAGTAATCTATAGATTCAATGCAATCCCTATCAAAATATCAATCACATTCGAAGAAATAGAAAAACAATCCTAAAATTTGTATGGAACTATGGAACTGTAAAAGATTTTGAATAGCCCAAACAATCTTAAGTAAAAGAAAAACCTGGAAGTTTTACTCATCTGGTTTCAAAACATACTATAGTAACTAAAACAGCAGGATACTGGTATAACAACAGACATATAAACCAATGAAACAGGATACAGAACCCAGAAATAAATTCAGACATTAAAACCAATTTATTTTTGACAAAGGCCCCAAGAATGCACATTCAAATGAGGACAATCCTTCAATAAATGGTACTGGGAAAACTGGACTTTCACACGCAGAAGAATGAAACCAATCCCTGTCTCTCACCATATTAAAAAAATCAACTCAAAATGGATGAAAGACTTAAGTGTAAGACCCAAAACAATGAAAATTGCCAGCAGAAAACAGGGAAAAGGCTTCATGACTCTGGGACCAGGAAAAAATTTTTTGCATAAGATTTCAAAGTACAAGCAAATAAGACAAAAATTAACAAAATAAGATCAAACTAAAAAGTTTCTGTATAACAAAAATAACAATCAACAGAGTGAAGAACAATCTACAGAATAGGAGAAAATATTTGCAAACTGTGTTTGACCAAGGAGTTAATATCCAGAATATATAAGGTACTAAAACAACTCAATAGCAAAAAACCACAACAAAACCCAACAAGAACAAAACAAACCAAAAAATAGACAAAAGACTTGAACAGACTTTTCTCAAAAATAGACATACAAATGACCAGAGGGTATTTAAAAAAAATGTTCAATCAACATCACTAATCATCAGGGAAATGCAAATCAAAACCACAATGAAATATTATCTTGCCTCAGCTAGAATGGCTATTATCAAAAAGACAACAACAACAACAAAACCCTAATATTGGTGAGGATGTGGAGAATGGGAAATTCTTAAATACTGTTAATGGGAATGTAAATTAGTACAGCCATTATAAAAAACAGTATGGAGAGTTTATAAAAATATTTAAAATATAACTACTACTTGATCCAGCAGGCCCACTACTAGGTATGTATCCAAATAGAATGATATCAATATGTTGAAGAAACATCATGTTTATTGTAGCACTATTCACAATAAATACAAAATGAAATAGACCTAAGCGTCCATCAACAGATGAACAGACTAAGAAATGTGGAATATAACCATAGAAAAGAATGAAATCCTGACATTTACTGTAACATGGGTAAACCTGGAGGACATTGTGTTAAGTAAAACAAGCCAAGCACAGAAAGTCATACCATGTGATTCACTCATATGTAGAATCAAAAAAAAAAAATTTCATCTCACAGGAGTAGAATAGAATTAGAATTGTGACTATCAGAAGTTGCGAAGGTAGTGGGGTAGAGGGTGAGAAGTTGCTCAACAGGTACAAAGTTACAGTTGGATAAAAAAGAATAAATTCTGGCTTCTATTACAGAGAATTATAGCTAGCAGGAATGTATTACTTATTTCAAGATAGCTAGAAGAGAGGACTTTGAATATTGTCATCACAAAGAAATTGTAAATATTTGAGATGACAGATATGGCTACTTACCCAATTCAACCATTATATAATGTATAATGTATATAAACATCAACTGTACCCCATAATATATATAATTATTAATGAGTCAATTAAAAATAAAATAAGGCTTTAAAAATGAAAATGAGAGCTCACTCTTTCCTAAGAATGAAAAAGGAATCTGAAAGGCACTAGTGATTTGTCAAGGTTGTAAATCAGTAAATGGTAAACTTGAATTTGAAGTTCAAGGTTGTAGTTACTCAGGGCTCATGTTTTTCTGCCACACCACAGTTATGACAGGCACTATGTTCAGGAGTCTGATATCTGTAAAAGGAATAAAAAGAGAAAGGAGGAAGGGGGAGAAGAAGAAGGAGAAGAAGTAGGAGAAAGAGAAGAAGAAGAAGTATTTTGATTATTACATGTAAGGAATTTTACATTCTTAATTTAAAAAGAGGGAAAGTAAAATATTCGGGATTTCCTTGTATCTTTGGAAATATCTAATTCCAAAAAGTAATATTTATTTCTGTTTATTGATCTTTGAGAAATTTAACTTCTTAAATTTTCAGAGAAAACAAATTTAAAATATTTCAATGATTCTTCAAATGTATATATTAATAGTTTGTTCTAAGGATCAATGTGCCAAATTGAGAGTTATTTTTCCCAAAGGAGGTTTTCCTCTTTATTTTGTGGGTCTATCTTTTGCATATGGAAGTTCAAAACCATTCATTTTACTTGTTAATTCAATTCACACTAGTAGTACAAACTTTCACATGAAGATCCTATCCATGACCTTGTACTTGCTTGGGGGAACCACCCTCTGAAAGGATGAGAGAGAGTTCATCACCTTCATTACTTCAAAGTCAATCTTCATAGGTTAAGGGCAGATTTAATGTCTCATTTGGACTTTTTAGCTATTTCTAAATACATCCTGCTTTAAAAGTCAACCAGGTGTATCAAGACATCAATTACTTTGCACAAAACTTTCTAAGCTCTTTTTTTAAACTTATTTTTTAACAACCTCAAACTTACAGAAGAGTTGAAAAAAATAGGACATCACCCAGATTCACCAATATGTGTTTTTTGTTTGTTTGTTTGTTTGTTTTTGTAGCAGGGATTGAACCCAAGGGCACTTAACCACTGAGACACATCCCAGACTTTTTATATATATATATACAGTTTCTTAATAAATTGCTTACCCTGGCTTGGAAGCTGTGATCCTCCTGACTCAGCCTGCCAAGCAGCTGGGATTACAGGTGTGCACCACCATGCCCAGACAGATTCACCAATTTTTAACAGTTGTACGCACTTACTTTAGTAATGGCTTTGCCAGTTTCTGACTCTACTGTCCTATTTACAGAATCTATCTATTTTTGCATGTGAGTGCATATTTATATTTATATAGAAATTGGTTTCCTACATAATTAGGAAAGTTAACATTCACATAATTTTTATATTAATATACTGTCCATATTCAAACTTTGCCAATCTCCTAATAATGCACAAGCACTCAGATTTTGCTCACCAAATTCACTGATGATTATCCCACTGCAAGCAACATTTTTCTCACCACACACACAAAAAAACTAACAATTATTATCGCAGCATCCTCTTCACTGTAATGTGAATGCCTTTAATATACTAGGCAAGGAGTTAAATTGAACCAACAATTTCACAACTTATCTTCATTTGAAAGCACATTAATATTATTTCCTTTTTTTTTTTTGCATATGTAAAATTGGTGTGCCATAGCAGGTTGAACTAACTCAATGCAATGATCCGTGAAGTCTCTTTCAATTCTGAAAGTATGTGTTTCTGTGTCTTTCCAGGCTGACAGTGCTGCCTGTGGATGATGGAATCACTTCCTGGCCCTGAACTTTCTTACTGTGGGAGTTTGGAGAGGCTACCCCCTTTGAAGTCAGATTTCTCATGTTATTACTACCCTTACAACATTCACTTGGTTCACCTTATTGGCCAAGTTACTTATCTGTTTGTTCATGTATGAGATGCTATGGATGGGAGTTGAGAACATATAATACCTAAAAGAAAAAAAAAAAAAAAAAAAGGTCCAGAGTACTGTCTCATCTCGTACAGTCTTTTATAGGAGAGCCTCAGTAAAGTTAATCTCATCTTTTCTGCTGACTGTCTTTGGAGATGCGCCTCACCCATTCCAACTATATCACATGCATTTTCCCAGGGAAACAAAGAATAGAAGTTGAGAAAATTGTTAGATTTATGCTTTAGAGTTGGATATGGGCCTTGCATTACAATATTTTCCTTTTCATCATTTATCACCCTTATAATCAGAACCAGCCGGCATGTATGTTGGCTGTCTGGGTTCCCAAAGTCAAGGGTCAAAATAAATACAAATGAACTTGACCAGAAACACCTGTTTTTATCAGAACTACAAATGGCTAGATCAAATAGCCAGATAAAAGTTTATGCAAGTCTGAAACTTTTTCTGGGTATTTTAAATATCTTTCCCACTATTGTTTTAATTATTTATATTATTAACAACATAAAAATGTTCTTTACAAATTGAAGTCTTGTATTTTTCATGAATTTTCTTTTTAACCACATATCTTCACTTTACTATAGGTAAAAAATTAGCTAGCCATAAACCTCATGAAAACAGTAGCTGAATTCAGAATTCAATACAACCACATTTCAGAGAGTGAATTTATGGTAAGTATAACTTTTCCTTAGGCCAAGTGGATATACACATTATGTATAATTGCTTAAAGCTATCTTGTTACAGATGAGATGTTCATGAAAATTCAGGGGCATATAATAGAACAAGAATGTATGCATAATATCAATAAATCCAGCTGAATTAATGAACATGAGATCTCAGAAGGTTTGTGAGTCTCAAAATGTGTTGTACTTTGGGCTGGGGGTGTAGCTAAGAGGTAGAGTGCTGGCCCCACATGTGGAATGCACTGGGTTCGATCGTCAGCACCACATAAAAATAAAATAAAGGTATTGTATCCACCTACAACTAAAAAAAAAAAAGTGTGTTGTATTTAGTAAATCGCTTTGCTAATAAATTATTTGTTTGCTGAGTGGGATACTTAAGAGAAAGCAATTTTTGAGTCTATCCTTGTTCATATACCATCATTTCAAAATTACAAAATTACTTTACATTTTTTCAACCTTCATAGAAATCTATTTAATATTACATTATTTTTTTAAGAGAGAGAGAGAGGAAAGAGAGAGAGAGAGAGAGAGAGAGAGAGAGAGAGAGAATATTTTTTAATATTTATTTTTTAGTTTTTGGTGGACACAACATCTTTATTTTATTTTATGTGGTGCTGAGGATCCAACCCAACGCCCTGCGCATGCCACTTGAGCCACATCCCCAGCCCTAATATTACATTCTTGAAATGCCAAAAGTTTATGTTGAAATGATCATGTGAGAAATAATAATATCTTTTACAAAACTGTAATTTGATTATACTATTGTTTCTTTAATATTGTCCATAACAAGATCTGTACACTAAATTTTTCTTAGAGTTCAGTGCTAGAAAAAACAGTATTAAAAAAAAGAAAATACAGTATTTATTTGTTCTGTTAATATGCTTCATTTTAATAGTTAATGAAAACTATGCAACTTAAATCTCTGTTTGCCAAAAAGTCCAGAGTTAAATTTTCCACTTAATTTTGACATCTATTCATGTTCAAGTTTTCAGCTTCATTACTCAACATCCCTATACCTTCTGCTATTCATAAGCTATTTTTTGTTCTTTTTCTGTGGTTTGTTTACTTATGGTGCTGATGACTGAACCCAGGAATGCTCTACCACTGAACTACATACCCACCTCTTTTTACTTTTTATTTTTAAACAGGATCTTGCTAAATTTCCAGAGGATGGCTTCAAACTTGCAATCCTGTTGCCTCAGCCTCCTTAGTCATTGGAATTATAGGCATGCACTATTGCACCTGGCTTTCTTGTTTATTAAAAATTTGCCTATGTGCTTTATTATAAACTACTTCAAATCTTTTCAGAAAGAATACAGATAAATATACATTGTCAAGCAATGTATATTGTTTTTTCTTATTTTGGCAATTACTATAATTAAAGTTAATATTATGCCTGGGCTTATAATGTTAAAGCTTAAATTTGAAGAAAACTCTTAATAAGCAGTACACTAACACAAGCAGGAAATGCTGGGGTATGAGTTTACTTAGAGGTAGTAATACACTGTCATACTGCCCAGAAATACATATGGTTGTTACTTCCAAATATGTCCAACAGCTTCAAATAGAAATATATACACTATTAATATCTATTAATATGTCATGTATTCCAAATATGCTAGAAAATTCCCTTAATTCATGCTACCAATCACTTGGTCTTATATCTGGATTTTAAAAAATCTTAATTATTCCCTGGATTTATAGTAGAAACAAATAAGTCCGATAATACTTCTGCATGTGGTCTCTGAAGTTTTTATCTGGGTGTGATCTGCAAGGTTGATTTTGATCAACTGAATAACTGCAGTCATCTTGAAATGATCTTTGTCAATCTAGTAGCTATGCAAATTTAATACAAATTTATGTCAATCCAGTAGCTATACAAATTTATATTTATCATCCTTGATGAAAAGCTAATGAGGAATACCGTACTGGAGCATCCTCCTTGACTTTGCCTTAGTGATATGCTTGTGTCAGAAAAGCTTAGCTCTGGAGGCCACCTTGTGAGAACTAGAGTTCCCATGAATCCACATGTAGACATTTCAATGGTACTCTGGTGCTAATAAAATTAGGAGTCAAACATTCCAGGCCCCAGCATCTATGAACTCTGAATTGGCTACTCAGGAGTAAGAGAATGTCAAACATTAATATCAGCAGTGAGAAGTTTAACTGCAAGATCCAAAATGGAAAGGAAGTCCCCTCTGAGTGCTGACACCATTTTTGATCTCTGTGAAATAAGCTGGGCCTCTTCTAGGTCAGTTTCAGGTGCACTGTGGAAGAAAGTCAGCTCTAAAATTAAAATTCTGATCATTTGGTCATTTCATGAATATTTGGAAGGAATAATCAAGTGATGAAAACTGAATGAATTACTTTCACTTCCTTTTGGCTTTCTATTCAGGAACCAATATTAAGCAATTCTAGTCTTGCAAGTGGAAGTCCATCATATCCCCAATTTAGAAAATCATTAAAACAAGTAGTTATGCTGAGAAAAACATGCTCATGGGAGATTACCTAAAGATATGAAATCAAACCATCTCTCTAAATACCCAGTCACAAACTGGAATCAACTTGGCTCACAGTAGTAATTTATTTGACCCACACAGTATTTTAAAAAATATCAGCCAATATTGAAAAAAATTGAGATTTCACATTTAGATGGCCTGGGGACTCTGTACCAGTATCCCCACATAATAACACTTGCAAGAGCTGAGAAATGACTGCTGCTCCATTCAGTTAGGACAGAGGGCCCCAGTGGTCACAGGACACACAGACGCATGTACACACACACATGCACATACACACACACCCTTTTATCATCTCATATCTAGCCCTGGTCATTTTTTGCATTGTGACTCCTACAGATATCCTAAAATTGATTAAGTCAGCAGAGAACTGAATAACAGGATCTCATCATGATGCTGCCTTTCTAGTGTCAACATTGCTTTTACTGATTTTACTTTGGTAGTTGTCATCAGCCTATATTTATGGATGCTGTAAAGCAGCCTTTGAAACTATGTATTCAGCTACAGTGAGTGTAGATTTCATGTTGTTTACAAAACTGAATCTTTTATGAAGACCTTGAGAAAGAATTTCCTATTGGCCTTATTAAGAGAACTACTAAGCAATTAGTTGTGCAAAGAAATTTGTTTGCTTTTCTCTTATAAATATGGTAAACATTAGCTTGTTCTTTTCTTACTGATTTCTAGAAAATCTAAATAAAAATTTGTAGTCCATTCTTAGCAACTGTATAAAGCTTAATGCAGTCTGGACTGCATCTCATGCTGCTTTTGTTCTTTGTTTTAACATTCTCTCTCACTTTATTTAAAAAGTAACAAGTATTCTATTTTAATAGAGAAAAATAAAAAGAAGACAGTCAAAATAAAATTCTTCCCCTGTCACGTTGGAGCACACCTATAATCATAGCTACTTGAAAGGCCGAGGTAGGAGGATCACAAACTCAAGTCCGGTCCGGCAGCTTAGTGAGACACAGTCTCAAAATAGAATATAAAAAGGACTAGGGATGTAGCTCAGTAATACAATGCCCCAGTACTGAGAAGAAAAAAATGAAAAAGGAACACCTAGAGAAGTCCTTTTGATATTTATTTTTTAAAGGTACAAGTAATACGTAGCCATAGTTAAAAATTTCAAATAGTACAGAGAAAAAGTTAAAAATCTTTCCCTTCTTTTCCAGTTCTTTTTCTCTATAGACACGTGCACAAATACACACATAGACGTACATACAACTTTTTTTATTAGAGCTTTATAATTATACATAGCAGTTGGGTACATCCCGAAAAACTCAGGCATGCATGGAATTCGATTTCAGTTAAATGTTCCTCCTCCCTTTTCCTCCCCCTTTTCCCTTCCAGCTCCCTTCCCTCTCCCATTCTCTTTCCTCTAGAAAGAGAATTCCTTTTGCTGGTCTGTTTAGTTATACTTGATTGGATTTTCTTAGAAGTTCCTTGGAACACACATATATTAATACATGAGATTATAGATATATAATCAAGGCAGCAAAAAGAAATCCCCTTTCAAATATTTAGTATTGTATGGGAAGTAGTTTAGTGATTTTTTTTAAAGAATTTTATTTTCTTGTTCTGAATAACGTCTTTTATAATAATTCACAATACTAAATTATTTTTCAAGAAAAATACTTCACAAAATATTATTTATAGATCCAGAAAAAAGTAAGAACATTGACTGGATATTTAATGATACAAAAAAGGTACTGTTGCATTTTTGGATATTGCGATTTTGTTTAAATGATAGAGTCCTTCTCATTTAGATATTTGTACTAAATATTTACAGATAAAATATGATACTCAGAACTTCAAGTAATATGAGGTTTAGAGAAAACAAAATTGGCTAACTGATACTTGCTGAAGCTGGGTAAGAGGTGTATGGACTTTCTTATACTATTCTATTTGTGTATGTTTAAAATCTTCCATAACAAAAAGCTAAAAAAACTTCATAGGTACTATTTGTTACACATGCGTTTTATTTTCATTTTATTTTATTTTTGGCCCTGGAGGTTGAACCAAGGGGCGCTTTGCCACTGAGCTTTGGGTATTTGCCACTCCAAACCTTTTTATTTTTATTTTTTAAATTTTGAGACAGGGTCTTGCTAAGATTTTGAGGCTTATTTCCAGAATTGGGCAACCATCAACACTATCTAATTTTAAAACATTTTCATTACCCTAAAAACAAACCTTGTGTCCATGTATGCAATTTATTGCAGACTCACTGCACCATAATCTGGCTCTTTCTTTTATCACAGCAATATAAGTAAAGGCTTTATTCTGCACGGATATCTAATTATTGTTAAGCACTTCTCCTAGCCTATCAGAAGATCGAGATCTCAATGTGGTAGTTCTTTTATTCTCACCTCATTATCGTATCCACAGCATAAAATATACAGTCACCTTGTATAGTAGAAGAATGAATGTTCCCAAGTAGGGAGTTCCTGAAAGAAAATTATGTAGCCCCATCCACTGACACTGGGTGTGGCCTATGTCATGCTTTAGCCAATGGAATGTTAGCAGATATGATATAGACTATGTACAAGCAGAAGTTTTAAAAGACATTTTAAGTTTCTACCAGCTTTCTTATTTTCATTTAGTTTAAAGTATCAATTTTACTTGTGAATGTGACTATGGAGAAGTGACGGCCTGTTTATTTAGTTGCATGTTTTGTTTTGTTTTTAGGCAGAGGTGGGAGAAAGTGTAATGTTTTTCTCATTGAAAATGAAGGAAGTCATGTTTTTATTCTGGTTCTGTTTCCTGTTTACCGACTAAAGATGGAATTGTCATTATGATGTGGAAATAGCTTATATATCCTTTTCCTTCCACTTTTTCATGAACAGGATATAGCATAAAAGAATTTTTGCTTAGTCTTGGGATGTTTATGATATGAACAACTATAATTAAAAATGAGGGCTGGGGTTGTGGCTCAGTGGTAGAGCATTTGCTTTCACACATGAAGCACTGGGTTCGATCCTCAGCACCACATAGAATAAATAAATAAGTAAAACAAAGGTATTGTGTCCATATTCAACTAAAAGAAAATTTAAAAAACAAAAACAAAATGAGCTGGGCACGGTGGCACACACCTGTAATCCCAGCAGCTTGAGAAGCTGAGATAGGAAGATTGTAAGTTTAAGGCCAGCCTCATCAATTTAGTAAGGCCCTAAGCAATTTAGTGAGACCCTGTCTCAAAATATAAAATAAAAAGGGCTGGAGATGTAAATCAATGGTAAAGTGCCCCTGGGTGAAATCCCAGTAACAAAAAAAGAAGAAGAAGAAGAAGAAGAAGAAGAAGAAGAAGAATTATAGGATAAACTGGTACAGCTTTTGTTGAAGATACTACCAAATTTTAAAATACAAAAATATATATTCTTTAACATAACACATTATAAAAATTTATACTAAAAAGCTGGGCCCAGTGACACATGCCTATAAACCCAGCAACTCAGGAGACTAAGGAAGGTGTATCATAGTTCAAAGACAGCTTCATCAACTTAGGGAGACCCTGCCTTAAAATAAAAAATAAAAAGGACTGTGAATGTGACTCAGTAATTAAGCATCCCTGGATTCAATCCTCAATACTGATGAAAAAAAAAGAAGAAATTTATCCTACAGAAAAATTTCTACATTTATTCAAAAAATGTACAAGTAAGGATACTTACCAAAAAAAATAAAGAATCTAAATGTCTTTCAATAAGATATAGCTAAATAAATTATGATACATCCATATTGTGAAATACCATGCAGCCTTTAAAAGTCATAAGGTAGTCTTTCATTAAAGATGAAAATTTTATTATACTAAAGCCTCATTAAAATGATATAAAAGAACAAAACATCACATAAATCCACAAGGACAAAGACACAGAAGAATAAAAGAGGCAAGTGATTGTCATAGATTTCTAAAGGAACTGGAGGAGAATAATCAATGAGAAAGTATAGTTTAGAGTAACAGAAATTAATAATAAAAAAAAAAAAAGCCAGTTGGCCCCAAAAACCCTAGCATAAGGTATGGTATAGTCTGAATGTCCGTACCTTCCAAAACTCATGTTGAAATTTAATTGCTGTTTAACAGCATTCAGAGGTGAAATCTTTTGGAGGTGATAGCCCTCATGGATGGATTAATGCTGTTATTAAAGAACAAGTTTGGGGGCTGGGGATGTGGCTCAAGTGGTAGTGCGCTCACCTGGCATGCGTGCGGCCCGGGTTCGATTCTCAGCACCACGTACAAAGATGTTGTATCCGCCAATAACTAAAAAATAAATATTAAAAAAAAAATTCCCCCCCCCCTCTCTCTCTCTCTCTCTCTCTCTCTCATCTCTCACTCTCTCTTAAAAAAATAAAATAAAGAAAGAACAAGTTTGGGCTGGGAGTGTGGCTGGTGGTAGAGTGCTCACCTAGCATACTCCAGGGCCTGTGACGAGTCCCTAGCACTTTCTGCTGGGGTAAGGCGGGGCAGGACACGTTTGGCCTTCTCTTGTGTTTTGCCCTCCACATTCCACCATGTGATGACACAGTAAGAAGGCCCTTGCTAGATGTTGCTACTTGGAGTTTGGACTAGCCATCCTCCAGAATTGCAAGCCATGAAATTTCTGCTCATTATGAATTATCTAGTCTCAGGTATCCTGTTATAGTAGTACAACATGGACTAAGACAAGGTAAGAAGGAGATAAACTTTCCATTTTATCTTTATTTATTTATTTAATTTTATGTATTGCTGAGGATCAAACCCAGCGCCTCACGCATGCTAAGTGAGTGCTCTGCTACTGAGCCACAACCCTAGCCCCTCCATTTTATCTTCCTTAGAAAGCAGTTTGAATATACGCTCCAATAAAATGGAAAAGTAAACCAAGAAAGAGAGAAGACACTGGATCCAAGAGATACAGGAGCCAACAGTGAAAAGAAATTCTGGGATTCTTGTTGTGCAGCAGCCATGAAGCAACCAGTTCTAACAGAGTTATCTAGGAGAAAGGTTTCCAGAAAAAAAATAGGGATTCCATAACTTAACCATTATGTTGGAGTATTCAGGGAAAATAACTCAGATATGATAAAGGGGGAAAAAGAGAATCAGAAACTCCAGGAATAAAATACTATTTGTGAAAAAACAAACATAATCATAGGATCCTGATTGGTCTTACAATGAATGCCACTTATATAATTATAATAATGCAAGCATTGACTTTTATATTTAACAAACAAACAAACAAAAAAGTACCTAAGTCATTTGTGTAGAGAGGGGATGACATACAGTGGTGGGGGAATAAGAATTCTAAATCCACATCTGTGATGTCAGAGTAAATAAATTTTGTGATGTTATTAAAATATGTACACAAATTCTTTTGATTATCCTTCCTTCAAGTGTTGGAAACTAACTTGCCTTGCTTTGAGCTAACTACTTACTTCTGACAAACAGAATAAAGTGCAAGTGACAGTATGTAATCTTGGAGACTAGATTATAAAAAGTTTTACTGAAGCTTCTTTGCTACTTAGACTCTCTTGAATTGCTTATGTGGAGAAAGCAAGCTGCTGTGTTATGAGTACCAGTGGAGAGGCCCAGGTAGTGAGGGACTGAGGCCTCCAGCCAATAGCCTCCAAGAAATCAGGGTCTCCTGCCAATATCCAGGTGAGTGAGCCATCTTGAAAGTGTGTCCTTCACCCTCAGTCAAGCCTTTAGATGACTGCAGTCCTCAGCCAGAATCACCCAGTTAAAGCCACTGTTGAAGACCTAACCCATAGAAAATGTGAAATAATAAATGTTTGCTGCTATAAACCATTATATTTTTAGGTAATTTGTCAGGTAGCAACAGCTTACTAATCTAACTTTAAATTGATAAATTAAGAAACAAATCACAAGCTATTAATTTTAGAGGTAATTATCAAAAACCCAACTGTTTGTCGAGGACAGGATAAATGGGGAGAAGACAGGTAGATGTCTGCTGTTTTTTTTATTACAAAGCTTTTGTTACTAATTAATTGTTTTAGAACCACATGTAGATATAACATTGAGTATATTTTTTTTATTTTGAAATATATGTAGAAAAAAAGTTTTATATCCTATATGCGTTTCAGATATTTACACACATACGTTCATCACATACACACACACACATACACATTTGTGTGCATTATATATATATAAACACATACATGTATACATATATATATACATATATATATACTTTTAAAAACAGATTGAAAGCTACCTGGAAAAATCAAAATAGAATTGGAGGAGAGGTTAAAAAAGACTTTCACCCTTATATTGTATAATTTTTTTTATGTTGAATGCATTTTACTTATTTTGTTTTTGAAAATATATATAGAAAGGGAATGGCCATTGATATGATCTAAGTGGCTAACACCTCTAAGGAAGAATTCTTCTGCCTAAAGCAAAAGAGTTAACTATAAATCAAGAAGATATATGTGATGCAAGAAATTCTAAGAACAGATGCTTAAATTTTTTCTGGAAAGACCCATGAATGTTACATTGCAAGTATTTGTACAGTGATTAAGAGCACTGCTTATGGATCCCGACTGCCTGTGTTTGAATCTCCAGTTTGCTATGTATGTCTTGGATGATTCTGACTTCTTTGTGCCTATGTTTTGCATCTGTAAAATTGGGATGACAATAGAAGGACCTAACTCAGAGGGTTCCTGGGAAGATAAATAAGTTAATATACACAAAGCAACTACCACAGGCTCTGACCAGAGTAAGTACAATCTAAGTATTATTTAAAACTATGTTGTGAGTGGACTTAGCACCAAATTGTACTTGAAGTCAGCTGCTCTGACAGGTATGACTCCAGAATTTATATAGAAGAGAGATACAGGAACAGCAATTTGATTCCATGATTGTGCAACAAACAAAGTTTTTAACGAAGCAAACCTGAAGTGATTTGGGGGGATTCTAACAGATATTTGATCTTCAAGTTTCATTTCATAACAAGCACATTTCTATTCCTTGGCACTCCTTGTCACATTGGGCAAATTATTTTAATCTCTGAGACCTGTTTCCTCATCTGTAAAATCAGGAGGCTGAACTACATAATTTAACAAATCTTGTCCAGCTTTCAGGTTCTATAATTCTGGTATTTTGTCATATCTAAAATTCAGATGAGGGTTAGGGATATAGATAAGTGGTAGAGCACTCACCTAGCATGCACAGGCCCCGACCCAAGCACTGAAAATAAAACAAAAATAAATAAAGCTTAGATGAGGAAAACATTAGTTAGAGGAGCATGGTTATCAATTGTAAATTGTGAATACAATTTAGATAGATTTTGAATTTTAAAACTACTGTCTAAATTATGAATTTTACATCTTTATTAACAGAAAGGAACAGTATAGTGAATTATCCAAGGACACATGATTTTAAAATCATTTATAGTTAGCCTTTAATATCTTAAACTATGAGATAATTATAAGGCAAATATATCATCTTTATGGTGTTTTATTTCAATATTAAAGTTACTCCCTATTCTCTAAGTGACATCTGTGAGCAATATGACAACTCTTATCAGCAACTGAAAATGTTTTATATAAAATACAAAATATAGGGGGCTGGGGCTGGGGCTCAACGGTAGAGTGCCTGCCTCACACATGTGAGGCACTGGGTTCAATCCTCAGCACCACATAAAAATAAACAAAATAAAGGTACTGCGTCCATTTCCAACTAAATAAAATATTTTTTAAAAAATGTAGGAAAAACTAAAAGTTGACTTAACTTTCTTACTGAAAATAGAAAAATCTTTAGGATTGAAAATAAACCATGAGTATATAGGTGACACCTTATAGTGATTAACAACAGGAAATTTATTTCCAGATGGACTTGAGCTTACATTGAATAAGTAATCTAAGCTCTTCAAATCTCAATTGTCATACCTATAAATTAAGAATAGAAATTGCATATACTGTGCAGCAGGTGATCTGAAGATTAAATAAGTAAAGCCACAGTCCAGTGAATGGCATATAGTGTTTGCTCAAAATAGTTGATTTCTTTGTATTTATTGTCCTCAAACATCAGATTTACTTATTTACAAATCATAAACTAGTATTCAATATGTTATTATTGAGATATCATAGACTTTTGATAAGAGTTCAAATTCTAAATTTTATATGCCTATGTTGAATTTATGGCTCTGCCACTATACACTACATAACCTTGAGATCCATAAAATTAAAATGAATGAAAAATAATTCATAGAGTTGTCTGGCCAAATAAAATAAGGTATATAAAGGATCAAAAAATATTAGCTAGTATTATTATTCAAGAAGTGGTAGAAATCAATCATTTAATGTTTTGTGTATTTAATGGCTGACCAACAACCCAAGAGGCAATGTTGTTTTCCTATTTTGTCATCACTCCTTCCTCATTTAGGTTTGCAAAAAATCAGAATGTAAGGAATGAATTCATTAGACTGTGGGTTCCTTTTAATAAAAGGACTTTAATGACCATTTTTGAAGAAACATCTCAGAAGCTGTTTATAATAATGACTTTTTTCCTAAGCAGTAACCCCAGGGATGTTTGTTTGATGTCATTTTTTAAAAATCTAATAGAAACAAAGAGCTGGCCCAAGGACATCAAAAATAACTTCACAAGTTTGACAATGCTGGTGCCTACCTTCTTTTTACTCCAATTAATTTAAAAACCTCATTTTTTAAAAAAATGATAACCTTTTCCACATTGAATGGAGAAAAATCCATTGATTTATTATTGTATCCTTAACACCTGAACTATGCTAACAGATTCCTACCCTTCAAAACATAGTTAAATTGTTACCTCCTTTGTAAGGCTGGTACTAATATTTCTCTCATTTCCAAAAAAAGAAATAATCCTTCCTGTGGGAGATCAACCTTACACGTGACTGAGTCACACTCCCCGGCTGGGTGCTGAGGGGCTCAGTCGCAGAAATGTGACAGAGCTTTCCCCACCCTTCTTGGGTTCGAGGGTCACTGTCTCGTTCATGGATGTGTCTTGCTATAGCCCATGGGTGGAGCTATGCTCATTTGTTCCTTTGTAATATAACCCCTTGCCCTATTTAGGATAGAATCTTCCATTGAAGTGCCTTGTGTGTGTCCCCTTCTCTTACTATGCTCTTGGGTGTGGCCTATACAGGTGTCAGTCAACCTGCTGGCAGTGGACAGCCCCCTGAAACCTGACCCCTTGCCTCATTTGAATAGCTTCTCCTCAATAAAAGGGGTTAGCACCTGCTCTTGCTCTCTCTCTTCCTGCGGACCCTTAAGGTCAGAGGAGCTGTCACAGCGACCCCAAAGAAAAAGGTATTTGTGTCTCTTGTGTGATTATTTCGTGCAGCCCAATTAGCCCAGTTTAACTGGAGTGACCCCTGAGCCTTTTAGTCAAGAGAACAGAAACCCAGCACCTTCCCTCGTTCTTAATCACACAGTACCTTCAAGTATATAGCAATTGTCATCAACAATTACTTTGTTTTCTCTTTTGGGGGAGGAACTTCCAAAGGATATCTTATTCTGCAATACATTCTTTGAATTTGATTTTTGTCCATCTGATTTTTATTTTGTACATGGCCTGCCCTCCTTTGTAGAATCTATATTTTCATCTGAGATAGCCTATTTCTTTTTTTTCCTGAGAGACTGGACCCACAACTTCACTTATTTGACTGCCAGATAATTACATGGCTTATTTATTTTCTAAACTTGTGTTCTTGCTTCTTAGCGCACATTTTATTTATTTATTTTTGGTACTAGGGGTTGAACCCAGGAGTGCTTCACCATGGAGTTACATCTCCAGCTTAGCAAGATACAGATTCTTGCTAAGTTGCTGAGGGCCTCACTAAATTGCTGAGACTGGCTTCCAACTTGTGATCCTCCTGCTTTGGCCCCCCGAATCTCTGGGATTATAGATGTGCACTACCGAGTCTGGCGCACACATTTATTTTAGATAGTAACATTGAAAAAATCTTCTTGGTTTCTTCAGTTTGGCGATTATAGAAGGGATGGTGAGCTGAATCCTATATTCTCTCCCTTCTGTGACAATAGAAACCTAACATTCATTGAGCACACGAAGACCCAAGAAAAAGACTGTTATTGTTGGGGTGTCCAGTGGGGTCCAGGTCCTTGTTGTCCTGAACAAAAAACTGAGTAAGATACACAAAAGCAACAAGAAAAAGTGGTTACCTTATGATAACTGACTAAAATATGGTCCAATATTCCCCCACTGGTTACTTTATAAAACCTAATTAGAATACTTCCCACTTTACCCCCATTGGTCATTTAAAAATATAGAACCTGTGGCGGGAGTTGTCATGGTGACAAGTCCTCAGTGGTGGGAGTTGTCATGGTAATGGCACTTTATGATAAACAGGGACATGATGATTCCTCTCCCTGTCTTGTCCTCCGTCAGCATCTTTCTTATACCCTGCCTCCACCATCTTGGCATCCCTAAACTCCCACCCAAAAGACTACTTTTCTCAGCAACCCTTACAAACAAGTGTAGTCCTGGAACTAATTTATTGCCAATAACAGGTATCAATATCCTCTGTGCATTGACCACAGGAATGGCTTAGCAGTTAAGTAGGCTGGGTTTATTGCTTGTTGTAACAAGGGAGAATGCACACTATGGGGAACCATGGGTGGCTCAGTGAAAAGGGCATTAGGAAGGCTTTACCATAGGATTTGCTTTGTGTTAGTTGATGTTAGGGAGGGTTGAAAGGATTTACTCCAGATGAGTAAACAGGGGCTATTCTTTGATTGGGTATCTTAAAACATTATCAGGAGGAATGAAGCACAGCTAAAGCTACAATTGATAGCAAATCATAATAGGCAGAATAGGGAGTGTTTTGTCACTTTGCAGTTTGGACAATGTTCATGTTTCTGTCTGATCAGACATAATTGTGCAGTAGTCTTGTTTTTATATTGACCCATCAGTCACAGAGTGGCCCTGTCAAATGTTGTTCTTTGAAACTGTGTATGTTTAACAGGAGAACATCAAGGTCTGCAAGTGCTAGGGCTACTCTACAATGCCAGGGGCTGTTTATATCTTCCTTATGGGTAACACATGGTATTCACAGAAACCTATTTTAAAAGAGCTGGAATGTGTCTTTTGCCTGTGATTCTTCCTTCCTTCATTCACACGGATGGAATGTGGTTGAGAGGGCTGAAGAAGTCCAGTTGGAATGAATATGAGGTGCTCTTGATAACGGAAGCTACAATAGCCCTAGCTCACAATAGCTGTAGATTTTTATATGAGATGAAGACAGGTCTACCTTGTTTAAGTCTTTACTATGTTGGGACCTATTCCTCATAGCTGAAACTAATCCTGCTGCAGCAATCTATCAGTGTATTTAAGGTTGGTTTCATTTCTTTAAATTGGATAGATGGGGCTGGGCACAATGGCACACACCTGAAATCCCAGTGGCTCAGGAGACTGAGGAAGGAGGATTGCAAGTTCAAAGCCAGCTTCATTAATTTAGTGAGGCTGTAAACAGAGAGAGACCCTGTCTCAAAATAAAAAAGGGCTGGGGACGTGGCTCAGTGGTTCCGTGCCCATGGGTTCAATCCCCGGTACCAAATACATATGACAGATAGACATATCAGAAAAAGGGTCAGAATGAACTGCCCTTGTACAAATGTGAGATCATAAATCTATATTGTAAGTTGAAATTATGGTATCATTAGACTTAATGACCATTCACTGTAGTACTGTGATTTTTCTACTTTTTATTTATTTTTGGTACTGGATATTTAACCCAGGGATACCTTTCCTCTGTGCTACATCCCCAGTCCTTTCTGGTTTTTATTTGAGACAGGGTCTTACCAAGTTGTTTAGGGCCTTGCTAAATCGTCAAGGCTGACCTTGAACTTGGGATCTTCCTGTCTCAGCCTCCTAAATCACTGGAATTACAGACCCTGAGTCAGAAGTGGGCTATGCCCGTCTGATTTTTCTAATATGATGATAATAATAATATCTATATTCTGCAGGGCTCTTGAGATTAACAATTTTGGCCACAGTAAACTGATAAAGGTTTTAAACATGAGACTAAAAAAGAAAAAGACAAACTAGTTAAATTTACTCAATTAATTTGGTCAAAATAATCATTTCAAATCTGTATCTCACTAGATAGTTTTCTGTTCTCCAAAGCTGCCTTTTTCTTCTTTACACTGTTGGAGACTGAACCCAGGGTTTCTTGCATGCTTGAGCTACATCCCCAGTTCCCCCCACATTTTTAAATCCCTGAGGTAACGTTTCTGACATCTTCTGCTTCAAACCCAAAAGGTCAGAAGGAACTTCCCTGATCTCATCCTCTGTATTGGTCCTGAAAATCAGGATCAAGTGGGCTTTTGTTCCATAGCAGGTTCCATGTTCTCTCTACTGCCTTAGTTATTATTTCTTTAATCAAAGACAATGTTGTCACACACAGAGAAATCCTTTTTTAAAGAAATGTTTATTTTTTAGTTGTAGTTGGACACTATACTTTTATTTTACCTATTCATTTTTATGTGATGCTGAGGATCAAACCCAGGGCCTCACACACGCTAGGCCAGCGCTCTACTGCTGAGCCACAACCCCAGCCCACACATAGAAATCTTTGTGGGTCTGTTTCTATATGCTATTTCCTTTAACTTGCTTATAGGGCAAGATTTTCTTAAGCACTTCAGTTATCTTTGTGCACAGCTCATTGTACTTGAAAAGTTATTCGAAGTAGTAATTTGAGGCCAAAGATAAAGGTAGTTTTCTATGTTTATTTTTGCTAGGGTCTTGGGGTAGTACTACCAATTGGAGACCATCTTGATTTAAATTTAAGGTCAGAGCTTCCCTGAAACCATCCAGTTAAAGTAAACCTAAATGGTGTTTATCACTGGTTTACCATTGTCCCAAAGGTGAATTCTTTTAGAGTCTGTTTACTATTTGAATCCAAATTGCCTACTGGACTCTATATTGAGTTTAGCACACATTTTGATTTTCCTGACCCTGGTACCAGGAAGCTATGAAAATTAAAGCTAAACCGTGCACAGTGGTGCACACCTATAATCCCAGCAACTCAAGAGACTGAAGCAGGAGAATCCAAGTTTGAGGTTAATCCCAGCAATTTAGTTGCTCTAAATCCCTGCAATTTTAGTTGCTTAGAGCAACTAAGTTGCTGCTGGGATTACAGGAGAGAACTTGTCTCAAAATTAAAAAATAGAGATGGACACAGTGGCACATACCTGTAATCCCAGCATCTTGGAAGACTGAGGCAGGAGGATCGCAAATTCAAAGCCAGCCTCAGAAATTCAGCAAGGCCCTAAGCAACTTAGTGAGACCCTGTATCTAAATAAAACATAAAAAGGACTGTGGATCTGACTCAGTGGATAAACACCCTGGGTTCAATCTCTGGTAACAACAACAAAGGACTGGGGATGTAGCTCAGCAGGAAAGCATCTAAGCACCTCTAGGTTTAATCCCTAGTTACTCCCCCCCACCCCCCCCCATCCCCGCACCCAGTTAAAGCTGGAATTTTCTAGGGGTCAGCACATGCTTTTAGAAAATAACCTCTGTACTAACTTCTCTGGGTTTCAGTTTTCTGAAACTACTTCCTTATATGTTTTTAGTTATTTTTTGAGGATTGGTTCAAATAAGAGCCTAGCATTATTAGTCAAAATACCTCCTTTGCAATATTAAAACATTACTATTTTTTTGTTACTTTTTCTAAATTTTTTTGCATGTACATGTATTGCCGGAATAAGAAAAAAATACAAGTTATAAAAGCTGTAAGGCTAAAAATGTTTTATATCTTCAAACTATATTCTCCATCATTTATGACTTGGGGAAAGATTTTGGTTCTCCTATGAATTTACACTAGAATTTAGAAATATTGTATAATGTTTAGTTAAAAATGAGTCTCCCATTGTCATTGCTCTGAATATTGTGAGGCATATTATTGAACTGGCAAATCCTAAAACATTTCTGAGTATTATGTTTAGTTGTAAATAGTCTAAGTCCATATTATTAACAAATACTGTTGACCTGTTGATGGAAAAAATATATTACTTCTTTACCATTTGCACTATTTGTCATATTATTCATAAAAAATATTTACTTATCATTAGAACTATTTGACCCCAAATAGTAGCTTATTATCTTATATACAAATGTGCTTTATTTCCTCTATTAAGTATTAAATTCCTCAAAAAGAATCAAATTTTACATATCTTTACATTCTACGTAGTATCTAATTCAATATTTTGGTAGGTTGTGATCCTAAAGTTTCATGCAAGTTTGAGATAATTGTTTCTAGCATAAAATCAGGTTTAATAGTTATAAAAATTACAATAGACTGATATATATGGAATAAGACATTGCTACAATGTGGTTTTCTTTCTTATATTTACTCTGTATTTTAAGTGATATAGAAAATTTACAGATTGCACAACTGATTTTCATGGAGTTAAGGTTATTTAAAGCCTGAGTTTCCAGTTTTAAGATTACCCATGTTTTTCTTGCTTCCTTGTGTTTTAGACATTAACATCTCCAGTGAATGTGAATTGGCAAAATGAGAGTAAACTCAGTTGGTGGATGGAGCTTCCCAAGAATAGCTCTAGGGAAAAGAGTCTTAGGGGGTAGTTTAAAATTAAGATGAGAACAAGGAAACATGCTTCAGCACACGAGCTTCATAATAGAGGTCCGAAGCATAAAAATTAACTAGTGAATTTTAAAATTAAAGAGACATAATTCTCATTACCTTTATTGCCCAGCTCCAGAGATGGCTCCTCCTAGCTCCCGCCTCCAGCCACCTAATGTGGTGGTAAGATTAACACAAGAGGTGAGGGAGGGGGGAGGGGGGAGGGGGGAGGGGGAGGGGGGAGAACACGCCAGGGAGTGAGCTTTTTTGGGGGAACAAAAAATTCAAGGGAAAATTCCATCCAGTGAAGGTCAAGGGGGGCAGCATTCCAAGGTCAGGGTCAGTGACTGGTCTTCGGGTCAGTGGTCAGGCACACCTCCACATGGACAAGCCCTCGAACCTGGGACAGGGTGTGGAAGGCTCTGACACAGTTGCATCTAAGCCCCTCTCACCCAGCCAGGGAGGTAACTCAAATCACATCTCGTGGGAGAATGTCTTCCCACTAATGCTCTAATAGATTGATTAGCTATACCTGAGAGGGGTTTCTTTAAATATGTACATTTGAATGATAGCATTTTTATTCAAAACAATTTTTATTAAGGGAATTCAAATGAGTCAACAAATCAATTGTTATACCCAGTGACCACAGTAATTACTTGACATATATTGATAGAATAGTATTTTGTTATATTATTTTTTTTCCTCCATTCATTTTACCCTTTCCTTCTACAGCTCCCTAAATTCAAGGAGATAACCATGTGTTCACTGCTGTAGGGAAGTGATTATAATATGGATGGTAGAAAACAGATAAGTCTTCCATTTTTTAACTTTTATTTCCAAAAGTCAGAAAAGATTGAGAAGATTGAACTACAAAGTATCATGACCATAAATATGGAGAAAGGTTTAAGAAACAAAATACTGGGGACAGGGCTGGGGTTGTGGCTCAGTGGTAGAGCACTCACCTAGCACATGTGAGGTCCTGGGTTCGATCCTCAGCACCACATAAAAACAAATAAATAAAGGTATGTGTCTAACTACAACTAAAAAATAAATAAATATTAAAAAACTACTGGGACAAAGGATGGGATAAAGGTATTGATGGGATGGGATAAAGGATAAAGGTATTGTGTCTAACTACAACTAAAAAATAAATAAATATTTTAAAAATGCTGGGGACAAAGATGGGATAGATCTGTAGTTTTAGGAAAAGAGGCAATTTATACCTTGTTTCCTCAGTAGAGAGACCAGGAAGGTGCAAGTCTGCTAAAGGAATAAGTACATTGTATATTGGGACAAATAGTGCCATAGGCAACCTCACAGTTATATCCATATTACAAGTACCTCAGCAAATGGTGGATTTCCTGTGCTTCCAGGGTGTTACATATGCAAAAAAATCATTATACCAGAGGAGTTATGCTGCATTACTTACGTATTTTTGTGTAACAAATTATTGCACCAAAACTTAGTGGGTTAAAACAAAAAACAAAAAACACCTTTTTTTTTTTTTTATCTCACATAGTTTTTCTAGGAAAGAATTCAGGAGCAGCTTTGGTGGATGGTTCTGAATCAGGGTCCCTTCTGAAGTTGAGAGTCATATCATGACTGTAGTCATCTGAAGGCTTGATTGGGGCAAGAGAATCCATTTCTAATATGGCACACTACTATGGCCGGCCAGCTATTGGCAAGACGTCTTATTTATTCACTATGGGTTTCCTTACATTTGACAGCTGGCTTCACCCAGACTGAGACATTGAAGAAAACATGTCAGAAGCTGACAATGTCTTTTCTGATCTAGCTTCAGAAATGATGTACCATTATTCCTCTGAATGCTGCTTGTCACACAGACCAATCTTGGTATGTATGATATGGAAGAAGAGCATGAATATAAAGGGGTGGCCCCGGCAAATGCCCATATTCTCATCTTCTGAAACTGTGCATATATTACATTGCATGGTGAATGGAATTAAGGTACTTGATGGGATTAAGGTGGCTAATCAGTTAACCTTATAACAGGAATTGGGGAAGGAGACAAGGTTTAATGGTTTGCTCTTAAGATTTTTGTCAGTCTGGTAGAATTGGAGAAAAAAAATTTAAACTATTATAGACAGTAAAGAAGTATATTATTTCTTGTACACTTTAGTTTATGAATAGTAATAATTATATTATCAATTCTCACAATTATAATGCTAGCAATTATCATAATTATTATGAATATGGGAGTAACTCTACTTTTGTGTCATACTTCCTAAGTGGTTCAAGGTGAATCCACTTCCACTAGGCCAGTAATTCTCAACCTTGGATTTACAGTAGAATCAACTGGAAGAGTTTCTTTCATTTGGAGCAGAGCCTGGGTGTCAGTATTTTTAAAAGACTCATAGGGGTCTGGGGCTGGTGCTCAGCGGTAGTGCACTTGCCTGGCATATGTGAGGCACTGGATTAGATTCTCAGTACCACATATAAATAAATAAAATAAAGGTCTATCAACAACTAAAAAAATATTTAAAAAAAAAGACTCATAGATAACTCTAATATGTAACTAGGGTTGAGATCAATGCTTTAAATAAGTCCAAGGCCTTCTTACTATTTCAAATGTCTATGATTCTATCAGGAGTTCACCATACAGTAAGACAGCTGATTCTCTCTACTAACTGCCTGGAGTAGTTTGCTTCAGAAATACTAGAATAATGTCTCATAATATTCTATTCATTCTTGAGGTACTGAGAATTGAACTCAGGGACTTTTCATTACTAATCTATATCTCCAGACATTTTTAATTTTTAGGGTCTGAGGATATAGCTCAGTTGGTAGAGTGCTTGCCTTGCATTTCCAAGGTCCTGGGTTCAATTCCCAGCACCACCAAAAAAAGAAAAAAAAAAAAGTTTTGAAACGTCTCCATAAATTGCTGAGGCAAATCTTGAACTCAGGATCCTCCTGAGTTGCTGGGATTATAGGGGTGCCACCTGGCTATTTCTCAGTAATATTTTTTTTAATATTTATTTTTTAGTTGTAGTTGGACACAATACCTTCATTTATTCATTTTTATGTGGTGCTAAGGATCGAACCCAGGACCCGGTAATTGCTAGGCAAGCGCTCTACCACTGAGCCACAACCCCAGCCCTCTCAGTAATATTTTACCAGAGAGAAAAACAAAAGCTAAAGTTTGCTAAAAACAAACAAGAACCAAAATCTTAGTTGGCATTATATTATAAAACATAATGCAACCTTGTCTCTTACCCCCTTTACTTCAGTAACTCGTCAGTAGTTAGGCCTGACCCATTAACTAGGATTTCCTTCATCCTCTGTGTCTCTCTGTCTGTCTCTTTCTCTCTCTCTCTCTCTCCCTCTCTCTCTCTCTCTCTCTCTCTCACACACACACACACACTCCACATTTCTTCCTCTTTTTATTGTATATTACCTGACTTCTTTAAAGTATCTGACACTTTTAAAATATATTTATCTCCCTGGACTTGTATATCATAAAACAGTTGTTACTCTGACAACTTCCTCTTATTGTCCTTTGCTAACTTGTTTTTGTTGTCTTTGTTTGCCTGCCTCTTAAAAGATAGTCCTAAGATTCTGTTCTTGGCTCTTTTCATCCCATTCTATATTTCTTTCCAGGGACAAAACAAGTTCACTTCAACATTTTCATCTACCATTTACTTACTGATTTCCCAGATCTTTATTTTTCAGTTCAGAATTATCTCTTGTGTTCTAAACATTTTTTTTCTTTTTCAGTACTGAGGATCAAACCCAGGGTTCATCTACCTCTGAGCTACCAGCCCTTTTTTATTTTTAAAACAGAGTCTTGCTAAATTTCTGAGGCTGGTCTTGAACTTGCAATCTTTCTGCCTCAGCCTCCTGAGAGGCTGGGATTAAAGGTGTGTGCCACTCTGCTGGGCATTTGTAGCTTTGTTAAGTGAGCCATGCCAAATTCAACATGTTCAAAATCTAATCATTAGTCTTATCCATAACACCTTCCAACCTGTCTCTCCTCCATTTCCTATCTTATTGAATGACACCAGTGTTTTCTTTTTTTAAATTTATTTTAGCCTCATGGCTTTATTTTCTTATTTTTCCAGATTTATTGAGGTGTAATTGCCTGCCTTTCTCTCTCACCTTCCTTTTGTACTGGAGAATGAACCCAAGGGTGCTCTCCTATGAACTACACTCCCATTCCTTTGTATTTTTTATTGAGACAGGGTCTCACTAAATTGTACCATTGGCCTGGAACTTGTGATCCTCCTGCTTCAGTTTCCTGAGTAACTAAGATTACAGGTGTGTACCATCACACCTTGTTTGAAGTATAATTGATAAGGTATACAAAATGATGTATACTTGATATGGTATACAAAATGATGTTCTGGTATACATATATATTGTGAAGTAATTTCCATAATCAAGATAATTAACACGTCCCTATACATAAAATCTACTCTCTTAGTGAGTACTATACTTTTAGTCACTGATGGTAGAAAACAGAAATCATTCCAGAACAGAAGCTACAACCTGTGTGCCTATTTGCTGAAGTTGTTTTGGTTTAGATGATACTTTAAAATCTTTAGACCAACATTTAAGATTTTGGAGATCATGCATGAAAATACAGATTTAGACTTCTCTTTAAAAATCAGAAGATGAGGCAACTCCAGGTCCCACCTGCATGAAACTGGCTGGTGATGAGAACACATGTCCCATTTAGATTCAGATGAACTCCTTTTTCATGTAATGCTCATAATGGGATAGTGAGGCTTCTTTCATTCATCCATGCCCCTTGCCTGGCTTTTGAAGGCATCTGAAACTGTGACTCCTGTCCTAACTTCTTCACTTCCATCTATAACCAATAAGTAGGGCCTACAGAATCTTGCATGTATCTTCTTCCTTCATCTTAATTGCTGAACTCTTAGTTCAAGATCTCAATATTTCCGATTTGGCCTATGAAGTTCACTGCTAGCTCCACCAGTCTAATCCTTCACTGATACACAAGTGAAGTAAACTGTCTCTCCTTCAGTAAACATTAACAGTACCACCATTCCAGCTCTATCACTTCTGCAGAGTCATCTGTGCTCTAACTGGGCTAAATAATTATGTTAATGGCACAGTATTTCACATCTCTGGATCATGGTGCTCTTTATGCCTAGAATATCCTCATTTAACTTACCTACTACCCAGTTCGCTCACACAACCACTTCATAACTTCAGAGATTCATTTCAAGTGTTACCTTCTCTTTGAAGATTTTTCCTCCTCATTTTCAATTCCACAGGTGGATATAACCACTGTAAGACTGCTATCTTGGCGACTATGACATTTTATTGTACTTATTTACTTGCTGTGTTCCTATTAGATTATAAATTTCTTAAAGATAGGAGCTATGCCTGTTTATCCTTATACTTCCAGACCCACACTTGGTGTTTATATAGCTGCTTAATAAATGCTGGCTGAATTAATAAATAAAGGATTACTTCAAATGATTATTTACAAGAAGTCTGTTCTCTTACTTAGGTTGATCTTCTTCCTGTAATCCCATTTATACTACTGATATGCTTTTATTTAAGGATATGCAAAGATAAACATTTTAACTCAGTTCAAGCAAATTATTCAATTTCAGAAATAGTAGATGGGCTCAGACAAATTGTATTTGTATTAACAATGTTTCCCCATTGTTTTTTCTTAAGAAAGACACCCTATATTGCCTCTAACACCTAAGGGCATATGATTGATAAGTAATTTATGATTCAGACTAATTATATCATATATAAGATACACGTCAGTGTGCCTTATGGGTATGGCTTATAAATAACATTAGGTTATAGTTGTCAATCCTCTTGACAAAAAGTACATTAGAACCTTTAAAGAATCAATTATGAATGAATCAACTGCATGAAGGAAAGTAAATGGTACTTCTCCAGGTGATATTATACTTTGGAAAACCATAGTAATATAAAGAGTAAAAAAAAATTAAAACATCATCACACACAAAAAAGGTTTTTTTCTTTCTTTCTTTTTAAAAATTTTTAAAATTTTTTTTTGGTCCTGGGGATTGATCCCAAGGATACTTTACTAAGGAGCAACACCCCCAGCTCTTTTTATTTTGAGACAGCATCTAAGTTGCTCAGCTGGCTTCAAACTTGTGATCCTCCTGCCTCAGCCTCCTGAATCACTGGGATTGCAGGCATGCACCACCATACTCGGCTACTTCTCTTGGAGTTTTAAAGATACTCATTTTAGAAATGACCCATGTGAATATCTTGTAAAGAAGCATGCCAGCAGAGGAAAGAGATGGCAAATGCATATTGAAGTGGGCATGTGCTAGAGCTTCCATGGAACAACAGAGAAGCCAGTAACGAGTATGGGCACAGCAAGTTAAGTGCAGAGGCATATAATAACCAGAGAGCTAATCAAATGGATTCAATCAGAGCTAGGGAAGGAAAGGAGCTGAATCAGAACACGTAGGGCAGTAATTCTGGTTTTTTTTTAATATTTATTTTTTTAGTTGTAGTTGTGCACAATACCTTTATTTCACTTATTTATTTGTATGTGGTGCTGAGGATTGAACCCAGGGTCTTGTGTGAGGCAAGGGCTCTACCGCTGAGCCACAACCCCAGCCCCATGTTATTTTTTTTAATTAATAAAAATGAGACAAGATCTCTCTAAGTTATCTGCTTATGGTCTCACTAAATTGCTGAGGTTAGCTTTGAACTCAGCCTTCCAAGTCACTGGGATTAAAGATGAGTGTCACTATGCCCTGCTTTGTAATATTTTGCTAAATAGATTGGTGATTGTTATGGTTTAGGAAGGAAGGAATTGGGAATAATGTGCATTTAGTTTCCTTTCAGGGTCATGAAGATGTTTTAGAATAGATAGGCAATAGCTGCACAATATTGTGAATGAATACTAAATGCCACTAAATTATATAAAATGGTTAATTACATGTTACATTAATTTTATTTCAATTTTAAACAACTATAAAAAGGCTGGGCAGGGGCTGGGGTTGTGGCTCAGTGGCAGAGCACTTGCCTAGCATGGGTGAGGCATTGGGTTCAATCTTCATCATCACATAAAGACAAATACATAAAGATATTGTGTGTCCATCTACAACTAAAAAAAAAAAATTCTAAAAAAGCTGGGCATAGTGGTGCACACCTGCAACACCAGTTGCTTGGGAGATTCAGGCAGGAGGATCACAAGTTTGAGGCCAGCCTCACCATCTTAGTAAGATCCTGCTTCAAAATAAAAAATTTGCTGGGCACAGTGGTGTATGCCTGTAATCCCAGCAGCTCTGGAGGTATAGGCAGGAGGATCACAAGTTCAAAGCCAGCCTCAGCAAAAGCAAGGCACTAAGCAACTCATTGAGACCCTGTTTCTAAGTAAAATACAAAATAGGGCTGGGGATCTGGCTCAGTGGTTGAGTGCCTGAGATCAATCCTGAGTACCCTTCAAAATAAAATAACAAAATACAAAAATACAAAATATAAAGGGCTGGGATGTGGTTCAATGATACAGCACCCCTGGGTTCAATCCCCAGTAACAAAAACAAAACAAAACAAAACAAAATCCAATAACAACAAAAAAACCCTAAGAAAAGGGAGAATTTCAAGAAGGGCATTTATTGAAAAGGGTCAAAAGCAGCAGAATGGCCAAGTAGGATATAAATTAAGAGGTCACTAGATCTTTCAAGTAAGAAGACCTTAGGAGAAACACATCAGCAGTCATATTGTTGTACATTGGCATGAGATGAGCCTGTGGAATCTTGAGCATTTGGTAGGATAAGGTGAAAGTGTCAGTGAAAAGGGCAAGAAGAGAAGATACTTATACAGCAAGTCTAAGAAAAGATAGAAGAGAAAAGAGTCAACAAGTAGGGAGGTCAGCATTGGAAAGAATTAAGAATCCTAACACTGGAGAGAAATATAAGTATAGGAGTAAATTCATGATTTCCATTTTCACTTAGGGAAGAGAGAATGAATGAATGAATGATTCGAAATTTGCCAACTCCTATTTTCTCTAAATATGTAGAGCTTGAAGAGAGTAAATAGTAAGCTTTGGGGGTTGACAAAGATGAATAAAAGTTCTGCTGGGCAGCTTTGAGATCTTTGTAGAAATCACAAATACCACACACATACAAATAAACAAAAACTTCAAAGATTCAAAGCACTGCATGTTAATATTGTTCCACAAATTAAAAATTAAACCATCTAACAAATGATACCGGATTTGGGATATATTATGAATATATTTTAAAAGTGTTTATGAAACATGTAACAAAGTTTTAATCAGGCAGAACTGGAGAACACAGGTAACTGGAATCTACTGAAGGAATGTTAAACTAAAAAAAGAAAGGAGCTGAGTGCAATGGTGCATACCTGTAATCTCAGTTGAGGCTGAAGCAAGAGGATCACCAATTCAAGACCAGCCTGGGTAATTTAGCAAGACTCTGTTTTCAAATAAAATAAAATAAAGTAAAAAAGGGCTGGGAATGTGGCTCAGTGGTCAAGTACTTTCCTTGCATGTTCGAGGGCCTGGGTTCAATTCCAATACTGATGGAAAAAGAGAGAGAGAGAGAGAGAAAATTACTATTGAAGAAAGATGTAAGCAAGACTTCACCAGAGATGTGAAACAATGGAATTTTATTTAGGAATTGACAATGAAAGGTCAGATAATAATTGCTTTGATAAGTCACATAATAATTTCTTTGAAAAAGATGAAAAAAATATATACAAACCTTAAAGTTTAAAGAAACTTTTTTTTTCTTTCTTTGTGTGTACTGGGGATTGAACACAGGGGTAGTCTATTACTGAGTGACATTCCTAGTCCTTTTTAATTTTTATTTTATGACAGGGTCTCACTAAATTGCCAAGACTGTCTTTGAGATTCTCCCAAGTCACTGGGAATATAGACATGAACCCAGCACTAAAAGTAAAGTTTAAAAGAATTTTAAAATCACAAAATGATTATCAATTGAAACTAGTTATTCAAAATGAATGTCCTTTAACACATTTTTCAACCTCTAAATATATGTATATATTTGCACACACACATAAACATACACATACATATATACTTCTACAAACTGGTCATCTTGAAATGTGATATTCAGTGACAAGGTCAGGCATTCATTCAGTGATTTCAATGAAAGAAACAATATGCATATAAAGTGTCTTATACAATTCTAATTAAAAGATTTTTGCATAATATAAATTTTGGCAATGAAATTTTCTTTACTAGATTTTAGTTTAGAATTGTATGGCTCCCCTACACCACCAACTATTTATGTTGAACTATAGATTAAGTAACTGAGACGCTAAAAGAAATCTTGGCTTTATACCTACACAGACTTTATACCTACTCAACTATGTTACCTACACAAACATGAACGTTTTTTACAGAATAGCGAATGTGATAAAAATATAAAATCATGATACAATTTTAAATACAATTTAGTATTTTTTATTGTGATAAAATATATCTAACATAAAATTTGACAGCTTAACCTTTTTTTTTTTTTTTTTTTTTTTTTTGTAGTATTAGGGATTGAACCCAAGGCCTTCTATATGCTAGGCAAGTACTCTGCCACTGAATTAGATCCCTAGGTCTTTCTATAAAGTTTTAGTTTGAGATAGGGTCTTGCTAAGTTCCCCATGTAGTTGGGATTACAGGCATACACCACCATGCTTGACTGATTTTCACCATTTTTAAATGCATGGTTCAGTGACATTAAGTAAATTTACACTATTGTGTAACTGTGACCACTCCATCTCCAGTACTTTTTCATCATTCTAAACAATATACCCTATCTATCCACCTATCTGTATTTTAGTAAAAAACACACAAAATTTATCATCTTAACCATTTTTAAACATACACTTCAGAAGTGTTAAGTATATTCTCATTGTTGTGAAACAGATCTCCAAACCTGTTTTGTCTTGCAAATTTGAAACTCTATTCCTGTTAAACAATTACATTTTCCTCCCTTCTCCCAGCCTTTGGTAACCATCATTTTATTGTCTGTTTCTATGAATTTGACTACATCAAATGCCTCTTAAAAATGGACTCACAGTTTATTTTTAATCTAAAATATTTACAGTCTCTGAATGAAAGAGATTTTTGCTTGTTTTGTTTGGGGGCTTATTGCTGATAGTTTGGCCTCAGCCCAATCAATATAATAGATGGATTTCAATTGGTACAATATTTCTTAGTCCTTGTTAATGATTCATTTCTGAACAGAAACTAAATGTCATTATATTAAAGAATCACTAATTAGATGCTCAGGTAGTGCTTGATTTTGAAGTTATTTATAAAATTTTAATTTTTCTTTGAATGTTCAATGAAACAGCATAAGAAATATGAAATAAAAAGTTGGAGGAGAGGGTATATTTAATTACTTCATTCTCCTTCAGTATTGTTGCTGTATCCTTTGTTGTGTTACAGTTTGAAGTTTTCATTGAGTGGAGAGTCCCTGGGTTTGGGTTCCAGTTTGGCTTTCTGTGTGACTCTAGGCACATCACTGAATTTCTCTAAGCTTACATATTATTATTCCCTCTAGTATTTTAGTATACATTTAAAGATGGGCATAATAATACCTGACCTATCTAGAGTTGTGATAATAAATAGGGAGTAACATGGGAAAAAGCTCTGCAATATTAAGCTGTAGAAATACATATTATTAAAGAAATTTCAACCATTCCAAACTTCTCGTCATTTTTATGTGGCTCTCTTCTAAAAATCTTATGTTACCTTAAGAAACTAAAAATATGTTCCCTTATCCTCACTTCTCCATATACTGGATTATATATTTCAAGAGAAAAATTTACAGATTAAACAATGGTGATGAGATAGGAATGAGGGAGTAAGGGATACCAAGAATAAACTAGAGAAGAATTTCCCTCCCTTTTCATTCACTTTCCCATAAATTCCTAGCTAGGAATCCATTTAACATATAGTTTAAATTACAAAGAGGACTGAGGGACCTAGAATGAAATGGCAGGTTAATATTAGAATCTCAAGAATGGTTTGAAGCTTCACCTGTAGTTTCACATAAAGCATACCAGATATAAAAGTGTTTGTGACTCAGTGGTTTATGCAACAAGCTGGAAACTCAGGACCTGTGGGTTCTGTCCATGAGTCTGACGTTTGTTTTCTATGAGTGAGCTAATCATGTTCACTCCCTGTGGTGTTATATTTAGCTTTTCGTCTAATAATGATGCTAGTGATACCAAATTACTTCCTAAGATTGTAAAAGAAAAAAGAAAATAGAACTCAAAAGAGTTATGATGCTATGACAGTGGCAACAACCATAGCTTTTATGAGAAAACATATTTAAAACTTGTCTAAAAATTAAACTTCCTACAGATATTGAAACTTTCTTTTAACCTAGCTAAGGAGGACAGTGATCCTGCAAATATGAAACAAGTAGATAATCCTAAAACCTCTTTCAGATTATTAATTTTAAATTCATTCCAATTCAGCCCTTCACAAAAGCATGAGAAAGGGTTTTAAAAATGATCTTCAGCTTCCTCTTCATTCTTCTTGTATTTACTTACCTAGAGTGAAGGTGGCTGGCTAGTACACAGTAAAAGAGGCAGAAGAGATAAGTTAGTTGATAAAAAAAAAAAAAAAAAAAAATGTCCAGAAAGCATTCAGTTTAACCAGTTCTTATTTTGTGTTTTCCATGAGAAAATAGAATGAGTAGTGCCCCACTGCTAAAATCATCTCCTTAAGATAGCACCAGGTGGCTTTTCTACCTGGAAACTGAAGTTCAGATTTAAAGGGGGAAAAGTGACTTGTCCAAGTAAGAAATGAAGCAGGTTTTGGAACATTAATCCTTTTGCGTTCAGAGTCCATGCTCTTTATTATTACAATTCTGTTTTTAAGAAAAACAGAATTTATTTATGGAATAAATATCAACCAAAACTGTCCTGAAAAGTTATTAGGAAGTTGAGTTGCTTCAAGGATTCCCCTACATGGGCATGTGGGTTATATCACACCTCTGCATATTGTTGCATGCCTGCTCAATATTCTTCTCCTGACTAATCAGATTCTTTAAGGCTTTTAACTCTGCCAGTAAATTCTACCAAATTCTACCTCATGACAAACATTCAGCATCAGCACTTGCTGCTTTAGTGACTTAAGGTTTCCAGGCTCAGATTCCCAAATGAGAAGTGGACCCAGTTCATGTTCCTATACCAGGCCATGGGTCACTGACCAGTTTATATGGATTGATGACTTAACATTAAGCACCCAAACACTCAACTGCAGCTGAGGATGAGCAAGGCACTGCTGGGAGCCACAGCCAATTAATATGATGCATGGCATTTTTGATTGAAAGGTGATGCCAGCTAGCCATTGAGATGATACGATTATGTTAAAAATTACATTCATATGGATACCGGACTCCTGCTGCGGGACTCCTGGAGAGTTCCCATTGGTTGGGAAAATGCAGTAGGAGGGAATTCCGGGGAGGCGCTTGCGCTAGAGTTCCGGGGAAGGAACCGGCAGAACGCCGCGTGGGTGGATAAAAAGGCTTCCCAGGCACGGACGTGTTATTGGCGGTTCTTTCAAATAAAGTTTGTTCCTGTTTGAGTGGCTCGTGATCTTGTGCCCAGCCAGAGACAGCGGCAACTGGTGGCCCTGTACGGGGAGCGCCTGAAGCTTGGAGGTGAGTAAAATTGCTCGCCCCTGAGGGAAGGCGACAGAATGGGTGACCATTTCAAAAAACAATGTGTTCTTCTTTTGATTTATTTTGTTTTTGTTTCAAGCTGCCTATCCCTAGAATTTTCTCAGGCAAACTGGGAAAAATGGTTGGCTCAAGGCTTGAAGTTGTTTGGCCCGGAGAAAGAGAAAATTGATACAACTATTCTTTGCTCCGTTTTTGTTTCATTCTGTTTCGGCTTTGTTTTATGCTACCTTACTGGGTTGCGTTACCTTTATAGTAGATTAGAAACTAGTAAAAAACAAACCGAAAAACTGTTAAGTAAATTGTTAGAGGTCCAAACTGTGGTAGAAAACATGTCAGGTCAAGCAAAAGAGAAGGTCTCTCCAGCTAGTCAGACAGAGGAAAATTTGAAGAAAGAAAGCTTAGAGGAAAAACGACCATCAGTTGGGGAGTTACAACAGGAGGCTGCTACTAACTCCGTTCTATCACCAGAGGGCGTAACAGCTGAGCGGCCCTCAACTCCCGTAGTTGATGCACAAAATCCTAAGGCAAGATCCCAAAGACTAGCATGCCCTGTACTTGAGCAGGCAGGAGGGCAACGAATTCACCGCGCTCTAGATTTCAAAACAGTGAAGCAATTAAAGGAGGCTGTAACAACCTATGGCCCGCAAGCACCCTTCACCATAAGCATGGTCGAATCTATTACCAACTTAGACATGACACCAGCAGATTGGGCTAACATGTGTCGATCTGTGCTAAATGGAGGACAATATTTGTTATGGAAGGTTGCCAATGAGGAATTCTGCATGGAGACAGCTAGGCGAAATACAGCAGCCGGTTACCCTCAAAGAAATCTGGAGATGTTGTTAGGAAAGGGACCTTATGAGGGTCAACGGCAACAAATTGAATATGATCCTGGTGTATACGCACAAATTGCTGCAGATGCAGTCAGGGCATGGAAAACTTTACAGGGGCATGGAGATTTACAAGGACAGTTATCTAAGGTAATACAAGGAACTAACGAACCTTACGCTGAATTTGTAGATAGGCTTATTCAGACAGCTTCTAGAATATTTGGAGATGTAGAACAAGCAATGCCATTTATAAAACAACTGGCTTATGACCAAGCAAATCGTTGCTGCAGAGAGGTCATTAGACCATGGAAACATGAAGATTTAAACACATATATTAAATTATGTAGAGACATTAATGAACAAGGACAAGTCTTAGCAGCAGTACAACAGGCTTTAGATGCCAGGCCAAAAACATGCTACAATTGTGATCAGACAGGACATTTTAAAAGGAATTGCCCCATAGGAGGAGGGTTTAACAAAGCTAGGTATCAAAGGAATAGAATACCAGGTATTTGCCCACGATGCCGTAGAGGGAGACATTGGGCTAATGAATGCTGTTCTCAAACTACCATAGAGGGCACTCCGTTATCAAAAAACGGACAAGGATCAAGTGTTTACCCACGATATCGTGGAGAAAGACATCAGGCTCCATTGCCAAAAAACGGACTGGAGGGCCCAATGCTCCGGGGCCCAAAACCACAAATATACGGGGCAATGGAGGAACCCAGCAGCACCATCAAGGTAGTGCCCAGGACACATTATCCATTAAATCCCTCATCAGACAAACTAGAGGGAGCGCAGGGCTGGACATCTGCGCCTCCGCAAGAGCAGTACTAACTCCAGAGATGGGAATTCAAATCATTCCCACAGGAGTAAAAGGACCTCTTCCCCAAGGAACGGTAGGCTTATTATTGGGACGCAGTTCTTCCACACTAAAAGGACTTATGATAAGTCCTGGGGTAATTGATCCCGATTATGAAGGTGAAATAAAAATTATAGCTAGTTCTCCAAGAGGCATATCAGTTATCTCACCAGGGGATAGAATAGCACAGTTACTAATAATACCCAGCCTACATGATAAATTTTCCAGTCGTACTGTAGAAAGAGGTACCAGGGGATTGGGCTCCACAGGTGTAGATTGGGCTATGCTGTCTTTAAATTTAGATTCTCGCCCCATGCTAAAACTAAATATTCAAGGACACGACTTTAATGGGCTACTGGACACAGGTGTAGACCTTAGCATCATATCTAGTCAGGAATGGCCAAAACATTGGCCATTACAACAAGCCACTCAAACGCTTCGAGGCCTAGGAGTGGCTACTAATCCCCATAGAAGTGCAATGGTATTAGATTGGAAGGATCCTGAAGGATGTGAGGGAACTATACAGCCATATGTATTGGATCATCTTCCTGTAAATTTATGGGGACGAGATGTCCTAGATCAATTAGGTTTGACGTTAACAAATAACATCAATCCTAATGCGCCCACTACTAGGGCTAGACAAGGTTTTAAAAAAGAAAAAAGATTAGGAAAACAAGGACAAAATATAGCAGCACCAATTCAAATAGATCAAGGAACAGACAGACATGGGTTGGATTTTCAGAAAGGGCCACTGAGACAATAAAAATTACTTGGAAATCAGAAAGACCAGTGTGGGTTCCTCAGTGGCCCCTGACTAAAGAAAAGATACAAGTAGCCCATGATCTGGTTAAACAACAATTAGCGAAAGGACATATACAACCTTCCATATCTCCCCATAATACTCCCATTTTTGTTATTAAAAAGAAATCTGGTAAATGGAGATTATTACAAGATTTAAGAGCCATTAATAATGAGATGGTTATTATGGGACCTGCTCAATCAGGGATTCCCCAATTGTCTGCTTTACCAAAAACCTGGTATGTTTTAGCTATAGATATTAAAGATTGTTTTTTTTTCAATTCCTATTCATCCTGAGGATAGTCCACATTTTGCATTTACTATCCCTGCACTAAATCATGAAGGTCCTGATCAGAGATATGAATGGAAAGTACTCCCTCAGGGGATGGCTAATAGTCCAACTATGTGTCAAATTTATGTTAACAAAGCAATCCAACCACTTAGAAATCAAAATCCTGAACTACAAATATTTCACTATATGGATGATATGTTATTGGCACATAAAGATAAAAACACACTGCTAGAATGTTATGCCACACTTACAAATTTATTAAAAGGTTATAATCTAGAGATAGCAATAGATAAAGTACAATTAAATCTTCCAATTAATTATCTAGGAGTTCTGTTATCCTCAACCATGGTCCGTCCACCAAAAATTCAAATACGAGTAGATCAACTCAAATCACTTAATGACTTTCAAAAGTTATTGGGAGACATAAATTGGATAAGGCCTTATCTAGGCATACCAACAGGAGAGCTAGGACCTTTATTTGATATCCTAAAAGGTCCATCAGATCCAAATTCACCCCGCATGTTAACGCCTGAAGCAAGAAAGGCATTAAAAATCATTGAAACATATATGGAAAATATGCACTTGGATAGAATTGATATAAGTTTGCCTTTATTATTTATTGTACTACCAACAAAAAATATTCCTACAGGAGTATTTTGGCAAGAAGGTCCATTATTGTGGATACATTTATCTTATTCTCCTAATACTATTCTTACTAGATATCCTGAGGCTGTAGGACAATTAATACTCAAAGGAATAAAAGCAGCAAAGGGAGTGTTTGGGATTTCTCCCAATAAAATTATTACTCCATATACTATGGATCAAATTGATGAGTTAGCCAATGAGTTAAATACTTGGGCAATAATCATGTGTAAATCTAATGTTTCATTTGATAATCACTTGCCATCTAATCCTTTGTTGTCTTTTTGGTCTAAGCATCCTGTAGTTTTTCCAAAAATGACAAGAAAGACCCCTATCATGAATGCTCCAAATATATTCACTGATGGGTCAAATAATGGTACAGCAGCAGTAGTTACCCCTGATCAAACTTTTACATTTTTAGTACCCAAACAATCAGCTCAAAAGGTAGAGCTTAATGCAGTATTACAAGCTTTTATGATGTTTAAAGATTCCGTATTTAATTTATTTTCTGATAGTCAATATGTAGTTAATGCTATAGTATCCCTTGAAGATGCAGGTAGGATTTCCCCTTCTTCTACTGTTTTCTCTTTGTTTTCCACTATACAAAGTCTAATCTGGGACAGAAAAGATCCATTCTTTATAGGACATATCAGGGCACATACAGGATTGCCTGGAGCCCTTAGTTTGGGCAATGAATTAGCAGATAAATCTACACATGACATACATATTTTCTCCACAATAGAAGAAGCTATAAATTTTCATAAAAGGTTTCATGTCAATGCTAATACTTTACAAAAACGTTTTAAAATAACTAAAGAACAAGCCAGACATATAATAAAACAATGTCAAAATTGTGTGACATTTTTACCACAAGTTAATCTTGGAGTCAATCCTAGAGGACTGATACCTAACCATATTTGGCAGATGGACGTCACACACTTGCCAGAATTTGGAAAATTAAAATATTTACATGTTACAGTTGATACTTCTTCCGGATTTTTGATGGGCTCCCTTCATGCCGGAGAAAAAACTAAAGATGTTATAGCTCATTGCTTACAAAATTTTGCCACTGTGGGCGTTCCAAAACAGTTAAAAACAGATAACGGTCCCGGTTATGCTTCTACCCCTTTTAAACAATTCTGCTCATCATTTGGCATTACTCACATAACAGGAATTCCATACAATCCACAGGGACAAGGCATAGTTGAAAGAGCTCATCAAACTATTAAGATGTACTTATTAAAACAAAAGGAGGGAATTGGAAAGGGGTATATATCCCCCAAAGATAAACTTAAAATAACCCTCTTTACTCTAAACTTTTTAAATTTGGATTCATCAGGACTTAGTGCTGCGGAAAGGCATATGTATCCAAAAAATGTGCATAAGCCTAAAGTTCTTTGGAAAGATATTCTAACAGGACAATGGAAAGGTCCTGATCCAGTGATTGTCTGGAGTCGGGGCTCTGTCTGTGTGTTTCCACAGGGAGAACAGCAACCGATCTGGATTCCAGAAAGACTAACTAAAACGATTTCTACAGATCAAAAAGAAGATGATTTGACTCAAATCCATAACAGCTGATATCCAGAACTCCAGCTTGGCCATTCTTACATCTGCGACAGTGATTAACCAGAATGCCTTTTTCAATATCTATTTTATTATTGCATTTTTCCATATCATAAGGTTCTATTTTATTTTTGAGCTCATACAGACCTAGGTTGATGTTTTTCTGATCAGTTTTATTTTTTAACTGTGGAGTTTTTAACATTGCAATGGAGATTTCACCTAGGTGAAACTACAAGGCCTTTACTATTGTCTTATGTGTTGTATGTTATATGTGCACACTTCTGTTTTGTGTTATGTGTCTATATGTGCGTATGTCCATAGATCATATATGAGGAGTGCTCATAAAAAAAATGGATCCAAGTACTTTTTATTATTCACGTAATTTTAATGGTTTAATTTAAATTGGGTAAACAGCTGTTAAAAATTATTTCAATATGTGTACAAATAAGCAGGTTAACAAATCTGTTTGTTTATTTTCATCTTTCCTTTTCATTATATTTAATAATTCTGTTCAAGATAATGTAAATTGTTCTAAAAAAAAAAAAAAATGTTTTCTTAGTACCTGTTAAAATGTTACATTTTTTTTCTTTCTCTCTTTAACATCATTGTCAGAATTCCTATTTTTCATCCCAGTGCCGGTGAAGACAAAGATGAAACCAAACTACAACTTCTTCGATAATTATCACAACAAACTGTATAAACTGATACATCAATGATCTTGGGAGGAAATGGACATATTGATAGATTCCTCCACTTTGAACTGCTTACAAAACTTGCCTGGACTATGTATCACTTGTATGCACTGTGATCTATCTGTTGATACAACAAATTATGGTAATGCTGGCGTATCTTTGCTGATGTGTCACCAGTGATGCAATTTTCCCTAGGAGTCGTCAATTGATGTGGTGTTGTGGCATTTCTGTATCCTCCTCCCTTCTACTAGTGATGGTCTAATTTTGGGGGCCAACAGAGGTGAGGCAAAGAACCTCACCCCCCCACTGGCACCAAGGCCAAATCTGGGGGCCAACAGAGGTGAGGCAAAGAACCTCACCCCCCCACTGGTGCATAGGCCTATCCACAAGTATGGCTATATGCTGGACCGGTAGTCAGTGACGGGTATGATCCAATTACAGTGGTATCAACCTAAGACAGGAGGCTGACGCCTAAAGGTCAGTTTTCCAATGACGGGTAAGAACCATATGTTGAATTGGACAAACCTAACAGGCACGGTCCCTAGCCACATTACTTGTTGCTTTATTAAACAGAAGGGGGGAGATGCTGGGAGCCACAGCCAATTAATATGATGCATGGCATTTTTGATTGAAAGGTGATGCCAGCTAGCCATTGAGATGATACGATTATGTTAAAAATTACATTCATATGGATACCGGACTCCTGCTGCGGGACTCCTGGAGAGTTCCCATTGGTTGGGAAAGTGCAGTAGGAGGGAATTCCGGGGAGGCGCTTGCGCTAGAGTTCCGGGGAAGGAACCGGCAGAACGCCGCGTGGGTGGATAAAAAGGCTTCCCAGGCACGGACGTGTTATTGGCGGTTCTTTCAAATAAAGTTTGTTCCTGTTTGAGTGGCTCGTGATCTTGTGCCCAGCCAGAGACAGCGGCAAGGCACTTCCCTGAGAACTGTGGTGTACGTAGGCAAGCATTCTGAAACGTCTGTCGTATGCCATTAAAACAAACAAACAAAAAACTTCCCAAACAAGATCTGCCTTCTTCTCCCTTTATTTGTTATTCTTCCCACCACCTGGAATAAATTCTAAAAAAATTTTAATTCAGTAGATTTAATTTTGTTGAAAAAATTATGCATGTACATGGTAAAATATTCAGAATATAAAAGAATATATATTGGAAATCATCTCCTTTCTACTGTTTGTTTTCAAGGTCCTTAAACAAGAAACCACAGCTAACAGTTTTTAAAGTATTCTTCAGAAAAATCTCATGTATTCAAACATTATATCCACATTTAAATTTTACATAAATGGAAGAATAAAATAAACATGATGTATGCTTTGCTTTACTAATTTATAACAAGTTGATCTTGGGGTCTAGTCCACATTAGCATATATAATTTAAAAAAATTTTTCTTAAGCAGCTTCACAGAATTTCATTATATATATGATTTTGTTTTTAATCTGTGCCCATTTGATAAGCAGCTACAGTGTTTCCAGTATTGCCATTTCAAATAGGGCTATAGTAAATATATATATATTTACACACAATTGTAAATGTTATCCATAGTCTAAATTCCTATAGGGGCAATTTGGTCAATACATATGTGATTTTCAATTTTTTTTTTTAAATTGAACATTTTCTTTTATTTCTAAGTATATTTCATTTTAACCAAAATTAAATAGTAACCTTTGTGAAAAACAATAAAAAGAGTATTCAATTTGAAAAGCCAACACATTCAGGTGAATGAGAAATATTTGATGTATGCATACATGTATGTATTTTGCATTCAATAACACTCTGCTGGAAAATGTGGTATTTTCTTTCTTTATTTTTTTCTTTCTTTTTTTATTATTAATTGTTCAAAACATTTTTTGAACCAGGGATTGAATCCAGGGGTGCTTTACATCTGAACTACATCCCTAGCCCCTTTTAATATTTTATTTAGAGACAGAGTCTCAATGAGTTGCTTAGAGCCTCAATAAGTTACTGGAGCTAGCTTTGGACTTTAGATCCTCCTGCCTCAGCCTCCCAAGCTGCTGGGTGACTCTTAAAATTTTGATAGCGAGGGGCTGGGGCTTGGGCTCAGCGGTAGCACACTTGTCTGGCATGTGTGAGGCACTGGGTTCGATTCTCAGCACCACGTAAAATAATAAATAAATGTCTATCAACAACTAAAAAAAAAATTTTTAAATTAGTTTTTAAAAAATGTTGATAGCGATATTAACAAACTACTTTGCAAAGATGCTGTGCCAGTTTCTCTGTGTATGAGAGTGCCCATCTGCCCATACAATCAACAGCCCATGTTTTGTCAATCTTTCTGTTTTCCTTCAATCTTATTTCCAATTAAATACTGGTTAATTTCAGTCTTTGTGTACATGGTGCTGGGGATGGAACCCAGGGTCTCACACATTCTAGGCAAGTGCTCTTCCATTGAGTTACATCCCCAGGCCTAATTTCAAACTTTTAAAATTCAGCCTTCTTCCTTGAACCCTAGGTGAGTCATCAAGTTCGCTCAATTCTTCTGAAGTCTCTCTTCCCCCCATTTGCATCTTTTTCCATTCTCTCCCTTTATCAACTCACAATTTATCCCAAAAATGCCAGATTAATATTTTTCTAATTTTTACAATTTTACTTCTAGCTTCAGAAATCACTGAAGGCTCCCACTACCTACAGTGTTAAGTTCAAATCCTTAAACAGGCAATCAACACTCAATATAGTTTAGTCTACTGTGACTACCTCATGCTCTGACAGCCTGGTCCACAATGCTCTAATTTGATAAACCACTCATTTTTGTATCACAGGGCAATTATTATCTTAAAATAAGAGCTGTTCTCTCTCCTGAACTAAGCTATATACTTCTTAGAAGAAACCATACCTAAAACATTTTTCTATTTCTCACACACACAAAGTATAACCCCATATTTTGAGGTGCTTAAAAACATCTGTAGATTGAAATGAGACCTAAATATATTTAAAAGAAGAAAAAACTAGCTAGATACCAAGGAAAACACTGTTAAGCCTTTCCAAGAGTTGAAATCCTTGGAGTGCCTCATGTTAATTTTCTGTAACCTATAGCAGATGCCAAAAGTAACTGCTGAGAACTCAAGAAATCCTGGAGTGTTGCAAGATAGAAACAGAAGCTTGCCAATAAGAGGAAAAGAAAAGAAAAAAGAAAAAAAACTATAAAACACCAGCCAATATGAGATTCAGTATGTCAGTAATACTTTTTACCATACTGTCACTAGATTGTCCATATAGTCTTTATCAATCACTGTCTAGCTTTTACTTTCTTTGGACATATCAAAATTAGAGGCACTATTGTTCATCTACTCAATTCATTGCTTACAGTCTGATTTCTCTCCCAGTTTCGAAAAAGGGCTCTCTATGATGAGCTATACTAATAGGGATCAAGCCCAGATTCTGATCTTATATCCAGTGAAAATGAGTCTCAGTATCTGGTTAAAGTAAAATACTACAGGCTTTTGTTTCCATAAAGTTTATCTTAAAAATTGAACAATTTTACTAAACGAATTGTTAAAATGGAGAATTATATTTCTTAACATGCATACACATATAAATTTATAGGAAAAGATTTGGAAGGGAACACCTGGAAACACATATTTCTGAGACTAGGAGTAGATTGGTATACATTAGTGCATTGCTTTAAATAATTTCCTTTTTAAAATCAATTGTGTCTTGCTACTCACATCTATTTTCTTTACTTTTTTTTTTTTTTCATCAAATTCCACAGTGCACCTAAACATTCATCTAGGAAGTGTTCTACCACTGCTATTTCCTATTTTAAACAAATTCCCTGACCAGTTGCTCTATAAAAAATAATGCTATTAGTGGGTATCCCTGGATTAAATCCTTCATTTCTGTCACATTAGCACAAATTTACATTCCTTACTGACAGGCAGTGTGATGTTGTAGTGCAAGCAAAAGGGCTTTAATTCTAGTTTTGGCTCTGCCAAGAATATGCTGTGGGAACTTGGACAAATCACTTTAATTTTTTTAAAGATGATTTAGATTAGCCTATTCTTTGGCAACAAGAATAGTTACAAAGTTTATTCTGAGGAGGGAAAGCTCTCACATCAGTTTCAAAGATGTGCAAGTCTCAAGGCAAGATGACAAATCCCTTCAATTCATCAAACTCAAGTCCCTAGCATACGCGCGGTACGTGAAGGACACAGTCATTTCAGGCGCTCACTCGTCGGGATTGAAATGGATTTGTAAGGAGTCAAGTCCTTTCACCCAAGAAGCGTTTGGCTTCTCGGTTAGTCATAGCAGTCTCCCAAACTGCCAGAGTCTATTCGCCTGTTCACTCTCACCAGGCCACTGGTAAGACCTACCTGCTGTGAGCGTGGAGGGGGCGCGACTACAGTTCCCAGCATGCCTTTTCCCACCACTGCCCACCCCTGCCCGCTACGGGTCACCCCGGCAGGCCGGGACTTGTAGTCCCAGCCCCCGGCTGGCGGTGAGGCTGAGGCACTCTGGGAATTTACTCCTCCTAGCAGACAGTGAGGCCATGAAGTCCTATTGTGACAACTAAGGTTTGCCCTGCTCGGAGCTGCTTGCCTTCCTCCAGAACAAACTCATCCTAACATTCCTCTGACCACCGAGCTCCCCGGCCGGGACACGCCCAGGAAGTGGAGACCGGTGGTTCCCCCCCCCCCCCCCCAGACAGCTCAAGTGTCTTCCAGCCACTCGGAGCCGGCTGGGCGGGCTTGGAGGAGGAGCGGCCATGAGGCGGGCGAGCTGGGGCGGGCCGGCGCGGCGTAGCGCTTGGGGCGGGGCCGGGGCGCGGGGCCGCGCGTCTGGGTGGCGGCGGGGGCGCGCCCGTGGGGAGAGGCGGCGGCGGCTGCGGCTGCGAGTGGGGGGTGGGGGGGGAGGAAGAACCGGGGAAGGGGGCAGGGCGAGCGGAGAGCAGTGTTCCTGAGGCGGCGGCGGCGTCTCGGACGGAGGAGGAGGAGGGCGGGGAAGGAGGATGGAGCAAGCTGGGGGTTGGGGTTGGCGCTAGCCGCAGCGGCTGGCCTCGTACTGTGGGAGAACGACTGGCTGCTCCTGGAAGTTGTGGTGTCGGGAGCCGGGCGGGTGCCGCCGCAGCCGCCGCCCGGGCGGTGGGGAGGAGGAGGGAGCGGCAGGGTTGGCGGGGGTCGGGAGGGAGGGACGGGCAGGGGGAGCGAGCTGGGGAAGACGGAGCGGGCTCTGCGGCGGGCGGGCGGGCGGCGGGGGGGCCAGCGACCGCAGCCTGGGGGACGCGGGAGGATGGAGCAAGTGGAAATCCTGAGGAAATTCATCCAGAGGGTCCAGGCCATGAAGAGTCCGGACCACAATGGGGAGGACAACTTCGCCCGGGACTTCATGGTGAGTGTCTCCGCTCGCTGTCGCCTTGTCTCGTCGGCACCGGAGCCCCCTGCTGCCTCTCCGGGCCGGCCAGGGCTGCCAGCGCTTTGTGTGCAGCTGTGAGGAGCAGGGGGCGCGCACCCACCCGAGGGCCGGGTGGTCCCAGAGGCCGGCGGAGAGGAGCTCGCCTCCGCCCCTCAGCCTCCTTTCTCATCCTCCCGGGTTCGCGGCCCCTCGGCGAGCGCCCGCGGAGCCGAGCTCGCACTCGGCACAGCCGCCCGCGACCACCTATTGTTTCTCGGGCCAGGAGCCGGAGGCTAGTGAGGTGCAGGCCGAGGGGGCTGGGGAATCGCCTTTCCACGCCTTCCCACTCGGCCTGCCCTTCCTGGGATGTTCGAGGCAGGGTGTCTGGCTGCGACCCGAGGACAGCGGGTTGTGGCTGGCAGAGGAACGAGGGTGCCTTTGCTCGAGCCGGCCTCCAAGGGGGCAAGGTAGGACTCATGCTTTCTCCTGGTTCACAATTATTTTCTCCAACATTTGGGAGAGGATTGTCCGTAGAGTCTCATGGTTTACCTAATTTCCATTCACTCCCGTGTCTTCTCATGAGACCCAGGTTTGAGATGGTCTTGGGATCACTGTGACTTCAGATTGAAGGGGGTCATTGTGGGTGGGGGTTGTCCTGTAGGAAGCTTACTTCGGACTCCCTGGGGGATATTGCCGAAGGCGGAGGGGATGTGACTATCACTTCCTATCCGGGGTGGGGGTGGGGAACTTGGGAACAATAGTCCTGGTGGGGCGGAGGCGACCGTACGGGCCGAAGCCCTGAACCGGGAGATAACCTTCCCGCCCCCCCTTGCCCCCCTCCCTTTCCGCCTTGTGCTTGTGCAGACAGGCTTGAGAGGAGGTGAGGGTTAAAAACCTTGTTCGTGAAATTGCTGTAGCTATATCACTGTGAGGGGGTCAGATCCGAAGGCGTGGGACCAGAAGCGGACTTCCTACGTTACCCCCCCCGACCCCGCCCCTTTTATTTTTCTGCTGGACAATGTTCCCTCTAGGGTTGTTTCCCGGCTTAGGAGGCGGTGGTTGCGGCTGCTGCTCCTACGGATATTGCGCAAGATTGGGGCGTTGGAAACCCTGGAGGTCTGGGGAATGGAAAAGGAAGTGGGACTTTGGGAAGTGATTGCTCCTTAGCCTTGGCGGGCGTTGGGAATGGGAAATTAGCTAGGGAAAAATTTGCTCCTGAACAGGGAGCAAGAATAATCACATAACTGAAATTCGATTGTGAGAAGGATACACAGTTAATGTCTATAAAAATGAACAGGCACCAAACGTTAGCCAGTTTGTTTCCAAGTGCAGTGATTTCAATGTGCAGGTGAAATGGCTTTTAGGACGGAAATAATTTTTCACCTTTTTAAAGGATTCTGTCTAGTAAAGCTTTAGCGTTAAAATTGTTAACAGCTGAAAAAACAGATCCTTAGCCTTACAACAGTATTATAATAGCATGTTGAGTTTTGTGATTCTCTCCTCCCAGGCCAATAATAGAGGATAGGAGTAGGTTTTATTATTATCTTGTGAAAACTGAAAATTGTAGATAAAAGTCTATTTTGAACATTTTCTCTTGGTATTTAGTCTTTATGTTTTTGAACAATTACTTTTTGGTCTGAGAAGATTAAAGAAAGGAGAGGACATTTTCCATTTATGCTGTTGAGAATGGATTGTGTGGTATCTTTTGAATGGTGTAGAGTCCCCCTTTTGCTACTCTCTAGCAAAAATAAAATGCATTGAGTATTTAGAATCTTTTAAAGTAATGATTTTCAGTCCTATTGGGTTATGGAAGAAGAGGTGGTGTGGTTCCTGGCTGTTTCTTGGTTTCTCACTTTGTTATGCCTGGATGTATATGGTTTGGAAGGAGCACTGCTTGATAATATAGGCCATCAGGACAGGTGACCAGTCTCTGAACTCCTGAACAGGGGAAGTAGCTTTAAGGTTGGTTCATGCTTTGGGGATGAGTCAGGGATTCTTATTGGAGATTTCATTTCTCAAAGACTCAATGACTTTTTTCTTCCATAATACTTTGGTGTAGCTAGGTGATTCTACATTGGAGATTTGATGACTAAAGCTATTCTTTTATAGTGCCTGCTTTTTTTTTTTTTTAATTTCCTGAGTTGATAAGCAATAACTATAATTAAGACTGCCTGTAGTTGGTGCTGCTTTTCTCTTGACTGGAAGGCTGGAGAGGAATTGTGTACTGTCATGGAAAGAGAATAGACCATCAGATTTATTCTTAAATTCTGATATGGATTAAAAATGTGTTTTAAAATCTTATCATTTTTAGAACTGAGCCTTAGAGATAGTTCCATTATGAAGTATTACTGGTATTTCAAATTTGGAAATTCTAGAGTAGTAATCACTAACAATAATCAGTAATGCCTTATACTTAGGAAAGTGGAATGGGCATTCAAACCTGTGGTCTAACTCCATAAAGCTATTTCCATTATTCTGTAGTCCCATCACCCAAAGCCATATTTATTGTTTAATTTTTTTTAGTTTTATGTTGCCTCCTGCAGTAGGAGTAAAACTGGGGGTCTCTGAGCTACACCCCCAGCTCTTTTTATTTTATTTTGAGGTACCGTCTTACTAAAAATTGCCCAGACTGTCCTGGAATTTGTAATCCTTCTGCTGCAGCCTCAGTAGCTGGGATTATAGGTTTGTGCCCTACACCTGCCATGTTAATATTTTTAATCATTCTGTGTGACCATAACTGCATGTCTCATTTTATATTCTTGTGGTTTTAAACTTAGATTTTTGATAAGATTTTTTTCATTTATTAAAACTGCTTTGTAAAAATAATTTTAACTAATATTAGTGGCTTAATAGTATGTATAATATTTTACCAAGTGACCATTTTATAATGTAACCATTTCATTATGCTTAAATGTTTAGGCTATTCTATTTTCTGTAATATATAATATGTGATAGACATACATAGAGCTTTTGTATTCATGATATATCTCATATCTTTCCAGTAGTAGAAGGATATGAATGTTTAATACATGTTTATAAATAACTGTTTGAAAAAATTGTATTGATTTATACAACTGTCAGTAATATGAGTGTTCATATTATAATTGCATTAATCTTTACTTAATGGCTGAAAAAATGGTATCTTATTTTAATTTGTATTTCTTGAATACTGTTGAGGATAGGAATTTTTCTACCTATTGTTAAATATTCTGTGAGTTAGTCATTTGTTCTTGGCCTTAGTCTCTTGTGTCCCCATCCTCTAAAAGAGGAGAAAACTTAAGGTACTGTGATTGTGTAAATTATGGCACCTAGATTATTACTTACATGTTGGAAACAGGCTAATTTTGCTAATAAACAAATTGGCAAATAAACAGTTAATTTGTGACAGTTGTAAAACTTGAACTGTATTATCTCAACTTTTAATCTTTACAAGGTAGCAGGCTGTGATCATGACAAGTTGTCATTCATGTTTGACAGCAAGATTTTATTCCATACAGTACCCTGGTCTGGAGGAAAGGTGTCCCTCAACTGTACTCTGAGAACCAGTGAGCCAGTATGAGCCAGGGCTAAAGGTGATGCTGGTGGGGTTGTGAAGGATCTTGTACTAACAATACTATGTTTAGTTTTTCTGTAGACTCATAATGGCAATTGTAGACAGTTCTGCACTACAATTCTTAGAGTTACAGGGAGAGTAAGATGGTGTTAAGAAAGTACATGTTCTGGCCCAACAGTCTTGCAGTGTTACCCCACTCCATCTTCTCCCACCCCATCTTTGCAGACTGCTTTTGAGGTTACTATAAAACTTAATGTGTATCATCCAAATAGGTTTTGGTAGAAAAGCTGAGAAATCACTACTCTGGGTCTCTGGAGAGCCACTGAATGTTTTAAGGAAGATGGCAGTCATTTGACAGATTGGTGTTTAAGTTGATTCTGATGGCAGCATAAAGTATGGCATTTTAGAAGCTGTTGAAATATAAGAAGTTAGACATGAGGGCCTTTGCTGAACTAAATCAGGGAGAATAGAGAGTATACAGTGGATTTGATAAGAAAAAAATTCTTAATGATTGACTAGATGTGAATAGTAAAGAAAAAAGAAGTTTAGTAGTAAGACTCCAGCATTTCTACCTTGGTATACTACTCAAGCTAGAAGGTAACATTTGGTAGAATAAAGGAGTAAGGGAGTAGAAACAGGTAGAGGGGATGAAACAAGATAGTGGAAAAAATTTCAAGGAAGAAGAGGTTGAATTTTAGTTTTGGACATGTTAAAATGGAGATACCCTGGGGTGCAGTGGTGCACACCTGTAATCCCAGAAATTTGGGAGGCTGAAGTAGGAGGATCACAAGTTTAAAGCCAGCCTCAACAACTTAGTGAGTCCCTGTCTCCAAAAAAAAAAAAAAAAGGACTGGGGATGTGACTCAGTGGTAAAGAACCCCTGGGTTCAATCCCTTGTACCAAAAAAAAAAAAAAAAAAAAAGATTTAGGTGTCCTTATATACATATGTAGGACATGGTCAAGCATCATAGTGAATAAGGGTATTCTGACAGGGTGATGTTTTTAAAGAAAGCAGCCAAAAAATGTGCCAGTGATTGTTTCTAAGAAGGTATGGCCAAAGATAATGGAGCCGAACTAGAGATGTCAGTTGTTACCAGAGTCAAATAATGCTGGATGAGAAGAACCCATTCCTTTTGACAAGTAGGAGTATTTGTCCTAGAAAAAGCAGTTTGGGATTAGTTACAGGGAGAAGCCAGATTGTAGTGGTTTGAGGAGAAAATAGATAAAGTATAGGTATAATTACCTTCCATTTTAATTTTTGGAAGGTAGATGGTAGAAGTGAAAGAAGGTACAGGTTGCAGTGCAAGACAGTTTCCCTCTCACTCCCTGCTATTTTACAAAAATAAATAAAGATTATTTTTATATTATTTCTTATTTATGTGCATATTTTCCTTTGTGAAGTGATTGTTTAAATATAATTTTTAAAAATATCAAGAATCTTGTCTTGTGATTAAGCAAAATCTCTGAAAGTTAAGTATAAAAATTGTAATTGTTTATTCATATTGTGGCTTGTAGGGATTTGTTGCTTTAAGATAATTATAGCTTTATTGAGGTATAATTACCTACCATAAATTTCATTTAAAGTATATATTTCAGTAGTTTTTAGTATAGTCACAGAGTTGTGCAATCATCAGTAGAGTCAATTTTGGAAATTTTTCATCACCCTAAAAGAAACCCCCCACACAACAGCAGTCACTCTCCTCCTTCCAGCCATAGGCAACCCCTAATACATCTTCTGTCTTCTTAGATTTGCCTAATCTGAACATTTCATATAAATGGTGTTGTGATATTTGGTGTTTTGTGACTGATTCCACTTAATATAATGTTTTCAAAGTTAATTCATGTTGTAGAGTGTGTCAGTAGTATGTTATTCCTTTTATGGTTGAATTAGAATCTATCCTATGGATACTACATTTTGTTTATCCATTCCTCTGTTTATGGGTAATTTAATTGTTTCCATGGTCTTTATGAGTAATGCTACATTTGTATACAAGTTTTTGTGTGAACTGATAGTTTCTTTTCATTATTTGTTTGCAATACTGGAATTGAACCCAGAGTCTTGCACATGCTGGGCAGGTGCTCTACCCCTGAACTACATTCACAGCCCTTTCTTAAATTTAATTTTGGGACAGAGTCTTCTTGATTGCCTAAACTGGTCTCAAACTTGTGATCCTCCTGCCTCAGCCTTCTGGCTTGCTGGGATTACAGGCATGTGCCACCACTGGTTGGACCTGTTTTAATTCTCTTAGGTCCACATTGAGGAGCAGAATTGCTAGGTCAGAAGATAACACTATTTGACATTTTGAGGAACTGCCAGACTGTTTTCCCGAGATAGCACATTTTATATTCCCACCAGTACTATATATGGGTTCCTGTTTCTCTACATCTGTCTTTTTGGTTATAAGTACCTTGTTGGTTTGTAAGGTTTTGTGTGTCCAACTTGTCTTTCAAAGATATTTTGTATTTCAAAGATATTTTTCAGTCTCTCCATGCATCTTAATGCTTTCCTGGTGCCTCTTGTTTAGATGTGGGTTTTGTTTGTTTGTTTGGGTTGGGGGTCCATCCTTTGATGAGTATTTAACCAGACATATTTACATTTTATTTTATTTTTTTGAGAGTGGGAAAGGAGAGAGAGAGAGAGAGAGAGAGAGAGAGAGAGAGAGAGAGAGAGAATGAATTTTTAATATTTATTTATTTATTTTTTTAGTTATCGGCGTACACAACATCTTTGTTTGTATGTGGTGCTGAGGATCAAACCCGGGCCGCACGCATGCCAGGCGAGCGCACTACCGCTTGAGCCACATCCCCAGCCCCATATTTACATTTTAACTAACTTCAAGAGTAGAAGTGAGAGTTTAAGTACTGTCCAGACATGGCTCACTGAGATGAACACTAAAAATTAATTTCATGTTAATTCTCTAGAATGTTTTACTGTATTTACTTTTAGAATATCGTTGCCTTATTATTTTTTTTCTTTTTTTCAGTATTGGACAGTTTCATTTGGAAAATATTTTGAAAAGATGAAACTAAAAGCAAGACATTAATATTTATTTAGTTTTAATTTTATTTATTTTATAAATAAAAATGTATGCATTTCCTATAGCACTCATTTCATTAGGTTCATAAACACTTACATGTCCATCTTATCCAAACTAAAAGCCTCCCAGGCTAGAAACCGAGACTTAATTATCTCTGTGTCCCCATTCCTTAATATAATACCTTCCTGACATTTAATAGGTACTAATATCCAATGCATGAGCAAATATTGAAGGTAAGCTTAATGGTATTAGAAAGAAAATTTTGTCAGGTGATTTCTTCAAATGGTCCAGGGGCTTGCTCTTAGACCATCATGAGAACTTGCTTCTCCTCACTCCTACACACAGGTGTGCTTATACACAATGTCCACTGAAAAAGAAAATACAAGATAAGGAGCTAGACTGAATTTATACCTTTTAACTAAGTATTGCTTATTAATTGCAATTTGTTCTACATAAGTTTGTATAATAATATTCTACTTATCTGTCTCTGAACACTGCTTGGTATGCATAGGGATGCATTAGGGTCCTCTAAAAGTAACTTTTCTACTAATCTATTCCCTGCCAATCATACTTGGAGAACCTTTTCTGGGACTACTAATTTTAACAAAATGTCCAATTTTAAACTTTTTTTTTTTTTTTTTTTTTTTTTTTTGTGGTGCTGGGGATTGAATCCAGGGCCTTGGGCATGCAAGGCAAGCACTCTACCAAGTGACCTATATCCCCAGCCCCAATTTTAAACATTTGGTTTTTTGATTTAATAAAACCTAGATATTTGTTACTGTCATCTCTTAAAAAATGGAGAACACATAGATGTTTGGGAGTGATTACAAACAGTAACTGCTCTATCCTTGTTTCTTGTCTTATCCAATCCATTCCACATATCATATGTACTTTCCCAAAATACCACTTGTTGGCATCTGTAGGCTAATAGGAACCAACTACTAAAATCAGATGTATGTTCAGCCTCCATCTTACTTTTTAGTTGTATTTAGTCCTTTAATTCATGTATAAAGGACTACGTTGGAAACATGATCTTTTTCTTTTCAATAAATATTGTTTAAAAATACTCATGGTTCCTTTTGCTAAACATTAAAATTATTAGAAATTTTAAATACCTAAGCAGTTCAAAATATTGGATCTAATGTCCACTGTTTTTCAAATTTTATTTATCTTCTCTTTTTTCTTCCCATCTTGATTCCCTGATTTCTACTTGTCCCCTCCTCTCAGTTTTATAATTCTGGCTCTAGTTGAGAAGCCTATAGGATTAAGTTTATACTATTTAGCTTGGCATTCCATAACTGCCTTAACATATTTTCACATTACATTTACAGAGTATACCTATACTATGCATTATGTATCCTCTTTTCCCCCTGAAATAAGCTCTTTCTTATCCTTGAATATAAATGAATAAAATCTTGCTTGTCTGTGGTTGAACATATATTTTCCCTTCTTAGAAAGCTTTCCTTTATTTACAGACTAGTACTTTGAAGATCAGAAAACTAAAAATTTAGAATGAGCTTATTGTGTTTACCTAGAACTCAGAAGCAAAAATATAATACACATTTTCTGGGATAAATATGTTAGACCTGTTTGTCTTTTATTTATTTACTTTTTTTGGAACTGGGGATTGAACCCAGGGGTACTTTACTACTGAGCTACATCCCTAACCTTTTTTTTTTTTTTTTTTTGAGACAGTTGCCAAGTTGCTGAAGCTGGCCTTGAATTTGTGGTCCTCCTGCCCCTGCCTCTTTTGTGTCTGGGATTACAAGCATGTGCCACCATACCTAGCTAGCTCAGTTTATCTTAAAGTACTTCTTCATTATAAAATTTGAATTTGAATTCTAGAAGAAAAAAAGCCTTTCATTAGATTTGAGTTGAAAACTTACAGAGGTCAGTCAGGTAATACACAGTTGTTTTACACCACTAGTCTCTTCCAAAAAGATAACTCTTTTCCTGGTACTTCATATTCCTAACACTATTTAAATTTTTTAGATTTTTGCAATCAAATGTTGACAAAATAGACAATTGTCTATTTCTCTCAGAAATCACACACAAATCTTGTTTCCATTTGTATAATCTTACAGCGAATGTGGCTGGCTCCTGGCAGAGAAAAGAAACAAAACAGTAGTTGCTTCTCTAAAGTTTTTCCTTGGGACTGTGGAAAATGGATCATGTTATTAAGAAACATGTATATTAATGTCTGTATTTCCTGTGGTAACTTTTTCAGAGTGCTTTTATTTTTTAATGTTTTTATTGGTGCGTTATAATTATAATAGCAGAACTCATTGTGACATTCATACAACATTTGCTCAGTTTATTTTCTTGTAATTCCCCTTTCTCTCCACTCTTTTCTCCCCTTGGTCCCCTTCCTCTACTGGTTTCCCTTTTTTGTTTTTTAATTAGTGCATTATAATTTTATAAAAGTGGTATTTATTGTGATACATTTGTACATGCATATAGCATAATCTGGTCACATTCCCTAGTAGTTCTCTTTTCCCCTCTCCCTTCCTTCAAAAAGAGATCAGATGACTGTATCTGTGGGTTTGTCTCTGTATCTTCTATGTCATTGATATACATGCCTGCCTTGGTGCCTCTTCCTCTATCCCTGTTTTCCCTTTTATTTTCGTGAAATCCTTAATTTTCTTTCGAATTTACATACATGAGAAAAAGCATTTGACTCTTAACTTTCTGAGTCTGGCTTGTCTTACTTAACTGTTCTCCAATTCCATCCATTTACCAGCAAATGACTTAATTTCATTGTTAATGGCTGAGTAGAACTCCACTGTGTACAAATATCACATTTTCTTTAACCATTCAACTGTTGGCAGACATCTAAACTGGTTTCATATCTTAGCTATTGTGACTTATGCTGCTTTAAACATAAGTATATATATATTGCTGTAGTAATGCTGATTTTAGTTCTTTTGGATAATACCAAGTGGAAGAATAGCTAGATCATATAGTGGCTCCATTCCTTGTCTTTTGAGTAGCCTCTATACTGATTTTCATAGTCTTTAGACTAATTTGCAGTCCCACCAACAATGTGTCAGTTTTCCTTTTTCCCCCACATCCTTGCCAGCATTTATTATTTGTATTCTTGATAATTGCCATTTTAACTGGAGTGAGATGAAATTTCAGTGTAGTTTTTATGCATTCACCGGATTGCTAAGGATGTTGAACTTTTTTCTTTCATTTTATTTGTTGGACATTTGTATTTTTTTCTTTTGAGAAATATGTTTAGTTCATTTAATCATTTATTGATTGGGTTTTTTTTGTTCTTGTTTTGGTAAGTTTTTGGGTTTTTTTATATATATATTCTGGATGTCAGTTCTCTATTGCAAGAGTAACTGGCAAAGATTTTCTTTCATTCTATAGGCTTTGTCTTTACATTCTTAATTGTTTCTGTGCATAAGTTTTTTAATTTGATGCCATCTCACTTTTTAATTCTTGGCTTTATTTCTTTAGCTTTAGAAATCTTGTGAAGGAAGTCGATGCTTATGTCTGTCTATATGCTGTAGTGTTGACCCTTCATTTTTTTCTAGCAGTTGCAAAGTTTCTGGTTTAAATCCTAGGTATTGATTTACTTTAAGTTGACTTTTGTGCAGGGTGAGAGATAGGAATTCTGGTTTCATTCTTCTATGTATGGACATCAAATTTTCCTATCATCATTTGTTAAAATGCCTATCTTTTCTCCAAGGAATGTTTTTGGCACTTTTGTCAAAGATCAGATGACGTGGGCTGAGGTTGTAGCTCACTGGTAGAGTGCTTGCCTAGCACAAGTGAGGCACTAGATTCAATCCTTGGCACCACATTAAAAAAATGAAATAAACACAAAGCATTTCTTCCTGATTAAATCATGGATGTAGAAAATAATGAAATAAAGGTATTTGTGTACATTTACAATTAAAAATAATAAAAAAAAGATCAGATGACTGTATCTGTGGGTTTGTCTCTGTATCTTCTATTTCATTGATATATATGCCTGCCTTTGTGCCAGTATCATGCTATTTTTATAAATATAACTGTGTAGTATAATTTGAAATCAGGTATTAATTTAGGACTTCTTCCCCTCTCTAGTTCTGTTAAGAGTATCATGGGGTGGGGAGGCTGGGGCTGGGGCTGAGCTGTAGAGCGTTCACCTAGCACATATGAGGTCCTGGGTTTGATCCTCAGTATCACATAAAAATAAATAAATAAAATAAAGGTATTATGTTCAACTGCAACTAAAAAATAAACAGTTTATAAAAAAAGAATATTATTGGTATTTTGATAAGTACTGCATTCAATCTATAGATCACTTTTGGTAATATGGCAGTTTTAACAGTATTAATTCTGCCTATCCAGGAACGTGGGAGTTATATTTTCTAATATCTTCCTCAATTTCTTTTTTCAATATTCATAATTTTCATTCTAGAGGTCTTTCATCTCCAAATAATTATCATCCAAGATTGTTTTATCTAGCAAAGCTGTTCTTTAGAATCAGAGAAGAAATAAAAATCTTCAAAATATGAATAAGTCAAAATAATTCATTAGTACTAAGCATGTACTGAAACAGATCTGTGTAAGCTGCAGGTCTTTGTAGCCAAGAAAGTCCGTTTTAGTGTTAGCAGCTAATCAAGGTAGGGAGTGCCAGCTAGCGTCAGCTCTGGGGTCACATATGGCAAAGCTGGACTCCTTCTCCACAACCATTGAATGATGGTACAGCTCTTAATGACAGGCTATACCCTACAGTGCTGCACAGACCCCAGAAACTTGCTGCCAATTTCTTATTTCTAGGTTCCTGTCTCACAAATTGAAAGAATGGAATCCACAGGCAAGGAAGAGTGAGTGTGAGAGAGTGAGATTTATTCAAGTGGGGAAAAAGAGAGACACCTCTCACAGGGCAAGAGAGGACCCAAAAGCAGGTTGCTGCTTGAGTATGCTAATCTAGAGGTTTCTATAGCTCTTGGGTCAACATAATTGGTCCAAATATGCTGAATTAATCAGTTTTTGGAAAAGTACAAATGCTATTGGTCAGCCCTGTAATCCCATTCAGGTCAGTCCCACTTCCATTTTCCAGGAAGTTGAGGTGGCCAGATTGTGGATGCTTGAGGGATGGGGGCTGCAGCTTGGGTGTTGTCACCAGCCTGAGCCACCAAATAATACAGATCAGTATGCTTTGGTGCCTCTCAGGTCGCTCTGGCTGGAGGGCCCTGTGTGGCTGTGGGGGTGCTCATCACCTGACTCTAGCCCGCCCTGGGAGCTGCTCCACAGCTCCCTGACAAGGACTTGGCTTCAGTATCACAGAAAATATGTAGTCTGTTTTTAAAAAGATGTTTAACAACATTTGAATAACTACCTGGGAAGCCATGAAGAAATTCAGAAATTTGTCCCTGTCATCAATGGTCTTTACCATTCATACCAAAGATATTGGTTGAAGTTTATGAGTGCCCTGGGTGCTGTATTTAGAATTGGAGATTAAAAGTATGGCATTTAGGGAGGTACTAACTGCACATACCTATTGAAAAGGAGTTTTCCTGGGTGTAGTGAGTGTTCCTCCAGGGGATCTGTGAATCCTTTCATATTGTATAATTTTTTGTTTATTAGTCCAGTTTGAAGGGAAGAAAGTTCATAGTCCTTGACTTACAAGGGCTTGGATGCCGAAAATCTTAGAACCTCTGGACTGTTGGAAGAATCACAAGCTTTGGAACCATACAGGCATTAATTTCTATCCTGATCTGTCTGTGATCATGAGCAAGTTGCCTAGAGAAATTGAAGATATAATACCTACCTGGAAAGACCAAGATAATGTCTGAATATATATAGAGATATGTACAGGTGTATGTGCACACACATATATGTGTGCACATATGGTATGTGTATGATGGATATATATAATATTGGAGATTTAACCAATAACTGAGTTACACCACCAGCTTATTTTATTTCATTTTGAGACAGTATTTTGCTGCATTGCCTAGGCTGGCCTCTTAACTTGCAATGCTCTGTCTCAGTTTCCTGGGTTTACAGGAATTATAGTCATATGCCACCATGCCCAGCCTAAGAAATGTTTTGATGTCCCATTATTTTATGGTATAGTTTTTTGAGTCTTAGAGTAGGACCTTTTTTTTTTTTTTTTTTTTTTTTTTTTTTGGAACTGGGGTTTGAACTCAAGGGCACTCGACTACTGAGCCACACCCCCAGCCCAATTTTGTATTTTATTACAGACAGGATCTCACCGAGTTGCTTAGAGCCTTGCTTTTGATGAAGCTGACTTTGAATTCTAGGTCCTTCTCTCTCAGCCTTCTGGGCGGCTGGGATTACAGATGTGTACCACCACACCTGGTTTAGAGTAGGACTTTTTAAAATCAATTTTTATCCAGTGTTCTTAAATCTGGTAATTTTATTTTATTTCAGATATATAAAGCAGTACTCTGTCTGTTCTTAGATCTCTCTCACAGTTCTTAGATCGCTCTTTTTTATCCCCCTTCTCTCTTTCTTGGTGCTGGAGATTAAACCCATGGTCTTATGGATACTAAGCACATGCTCTGTCCCTGAGCTACACTCCCAGCCACAATTATGCCCAATTTTTCATCTTCTTCTTTCAAATCTTCTTTAGGACATGGATAACTGATTTATAATGGTGGTCTCTTGTTTAGTTTTGATTCTCCAGCAAATTTGAGTTTTCAGTAAGATTACTCTAAAGAGGTTTTGAGACTATGCATTTGTGATCAGAATAGAAAGGAGTTCTAGGTCATATGCTACAAAGACAGAATAGCTTTTTACATACTTTCTGTATGATGGCTCTACTTCTGAAGTCATTGACTCTTTAGTGTTAGAAGGAACATTAATACTGTCCAGAAACTGAGTTTATTATGGATCTTGCAATTGGAAAGGTTGCAGAGCTGGATTTAACCCAATACATTAAATGAAAGGGGGTACTTTTTCTAAGACACAGTAGTACGTGGGCATTCTTCAGAAGAAAAGTCGATAAAAGAAAAAAATCATTTTTTATCATTATGGATTTTTGACTACAGCTTACTTCCTAACTAGCATAAGTGAAAAAAGGATTTATTGCAATAAAATACTGCTCTTCAGCTGCCTGAAGAATAAGAACTGAGAAATGGAGATCCATTTATATATTTTCATACCATCTTTCTATGTTCCTCCATGTTTATCAGTTTTTCTGACTTCTGGGGCTGCTTGAGTATTGGTATTTGCTTCTCTACATACCTGCTATACTGTTCTTTCTTTACATTTTGACTTCTGTTTTAATTCTACTTTCTCTTTTAACTTATGGTGGTCTATCCTGTCTTATTCACTTTTACCTTAGTTGAGGGGAAGAGTTAAAATGACTAGAATTGTTATATCTCACTTTCCAATTACTGAGAATCAGTCAACTTATCAGTGAGATGAGTGTTCTGTAGTATAAGTATGTGTAATTGACCAGGATGGGAGTTCATTCGTAATTGTGTGAAAGAAACTTAGAGAAAGGAGGAATGCTTTACTAATTAGGCAGTCCAGAGTGTCCAGTGTAGAATCCTTAAAGCAAAACTGGAAGGAAAAAAAACTACTATTTTAATATTTCATCCCTATGTTAGTTTCTGTTACTGAAACAAATATCCAAGATCATCATTTTTTTAATATTTATTTTTTAGTTGTAGTTGTACACAATACCTTTAATTTTACTTATTCATTTTTATGTGGTGCTGAGGATTGAACCCAGGGCCTTCCATGTGCTAGCCCCAGCCCCAGCCCCCAAGATCATTCAATTTTTAAAAGGGAAAAGTTATATTTTGTTTTGGGGATTCCAGTCCATGATTAATTGGCTTCATTGCTTTTGAGTGTGTGGCAAGTCAGCCCATCATAGCAAGGAGTGTACCCTGGGGCAGAGCTGCTTCCCTCATGACTGGTACATGAAAGAATGGAATCCCATAATTTCTTTTTGAGGACATACTCCAATCATAGAAGACCTCTTACTAGGCCCTGCCTCTAAGATTCAACCACTTTACAATGGCAGCCAGCTGGGAACCAACCTCTAACACATGGACTTCAGGGGACATTTCAAACTAAAGCCACCCCAAAATAAACTTACTTATCTTCTTCAGAGAAGGGAAAGGAGGCCTCAAGAGTCCTCATGACCTGAGAGAACACTGTCTCGGTTCTGGCAGAGTGTTATTTTATGCTTACAGTATACATTAAGCATTAAGCAAGATTGTAAGGATTCTGTGTAGAAAGTATAAAATTAAGATCATATGTGACAGCATATTTATAGTATCTTAAGATTTAATAATTTGTTAGTATTAAAATCTGGAACCTTCTTGGTATCCAGTCACTGTTTATTCTCTTCCTGAATATGTATCAGAATACATTGTTAAAATTAATCTAAACTCATGAATCACCTAAAAATTTATATATTCTGTATATTCTAATATTGTACTTTCTTGGGTATCAGTGTTCCTGTCTCTGTGCCTGTGTATCTAACTTTGTGTTTTTTTATGTACCTCTCTTTATGTACCATCTCTATCTACTTTGTCAGTTCACCTGTCATTGTGTGCTGATAATGGATATTAGCTTGGGGGAGGGCTTGTGTAATTTGGAAATGTCCTGTAATTTATAACTAGTTATTTGTAATTGTTTACATCTAATACTATAAATAGATAACATAAGTGTCAAGGGGGAACACAGGATGAATGGATATCTGTAATACAATTTTCAACTGAAATAGTTGATTAAGTTCAAATATGTATCTCCACTCATTCACAGGCATTATTGAATGTCATAAAAAATTAAAAAGCTTTTTAAAAAAATTACAATAAAGGTAGTAGAAAATTTTATAAAAGAGAAATGTGCCTTTAATGTTTTGATATACCAGATGCTTTTTTTTTTTAACTTTAGAAAGATAAAGATGAGTATTTTAGTAGTTTGAAAGCTAGAAGCAGAAAATACTTCCTTGTGAAAGTAAGCACTCACATATTATTAGTGGGGACTGGGGCTGTAGCTCAGTGGTAGAGTGCTTGCCTGGCATGTATGAGGCACTGGGTTCAATAAATAAATAAAGGTATTGTGCCCATCTGCAACTTAAAAAATATTAGTAATATTAAATGAAGACTTGTTGTGAGCTCTCTTGAATAAATAGTTAAGTAGGCATTGGCTAGTTCCACTTTATTGGCCTTTTCATTCCTTTAACCCACTGTAAGCTAATTTCTAGCTCTTAGCATTTTGCTGGAATTGCATTTGCCATGGTTACCTTGTACCTCCTGGACATATCCAGTGAACAATTTTTTTTTTTTTTTTATGGTACTGTGGATTGAACCCAGGAGTGCTTAGCCACTGGGCAAGATCCCCCAACCCTTCTTATTTTTTTGAGACAGGCTCTTACTAAGTTGCTTAGGGCCTTACTAAATTGCTGAGGCTGGCTTTGAACTTTCAATCCTCGTACCTCAGCCTCCCAAATTTCTGGGATTATAGGTATGCACCACCATGCCCAGCTCCAGTGAACACTTTATAATAGTACTTATTTTTCTTGATCTCTCTTCAGTATTCAGTGTTGTTGCCATCTTTGTTTTTAAAGCCCTTTCTTCCCTTGATGTTGAAGCACCACTTAAACCTGTTTTTTCTCCTATTTTAGTCTCTTTCTATTCATTTATTCTCAGATGCACCATTATTTAAATTTTTCATGCTCTTAGATTCTAAGGGAAATATAGCCTAATACTTGACTATTTATAAATACTGAAGAATCCAACTAATGTGGTAAAACTGACTATAGTGACATGGGTTATCCTAATGTTCTTTATGATTTTAGAAGAATAATATTAATATTTTTATAGCCTATTGTGATGAATGGTGGATTATTTTTAAATTAATTAGATTTAGAAAATGGAACTTAATCTAAACTACAAATACAAAGTAAATATTTAAGCAGTACAACTAATTTTCTGTCATTGCTTTACTATATACCAATTTTGTGCTGGTTCTTGACACTGTAAGTTCTTGAACTGTAATGTTTCCAAAATGACCTCACCATTTATTTTTCTAATTGTTAAATAAGGCTTAGGAATTTTTATTTTAAAATAGAACGAATTTAACCAGATCTCTGCATTGTCTCTTTGGTCTTTGAAATGTATATTGGAGATAGACAAGGGGAAAATAATCTTTTGATACAAGTGGGCATGAATACTAATTATATGGGATTAAGGAAGGAATGCATACATGGACAGAGAAGTATCATCTTTATAGTATGTTTGACTTTAGTAATTTGAAAGCCCAGCATACTGGACATTCTAATGTGTGGATTACAACAGTCATATATAGGTTAGATCTATCTGGTTCTTAACTGTGTAACTTTGAGTGATTTAAACCACTCTCAATCTTAGTTCTATATTCATAAAGGAAATATTTTGTAGTGTTAGACTTGTTATAAAATAAAAAATGCTAGGAAAATTAGGAAGGAAGAATGAGAGTATTGAGTGAAAAGTAAATGCGAGAAGAAAAAGACAATCATTTGCTCTTTTTCTTTTGACCTTTTTGGTGAGAGACAAAAACAGTATCTATAGTATATTGATCTGAAGACGCCATTGATGGTAGGTATCCCCAAGCAAGTCAATGTAGTGTTGTTTCAAGGATTTTTACCTAAGCCCTGATTTAAAAATACATCGTACATGATTATTTAGAATACACTTCATAGACCAAAGGTTTATCTAAGAATTCTTACCCTAACTACTTGCAGTGTGCTTATAGTTTGTGTTCTCTATTTCATTTTTTAAAAAATGGTTATTGTAACATGCTAAATTGATCGACTTCCCACTGGAGATCACACAACTGGAAAACATTGTTTTAGATTACCATGTTGCACAAATAACAGAAGACTCAGGTGACATTATTAGAAAGGGGGGGTAAGATAATTTTTTATACAATTTTTTTTTTAGAAACTTTGTTTAATATATGATGAAAGCAGTAATGACTCAGTTTAGCAGCTTAGTTAGTACCTTCAGTTCATATACAAAGATCTTTTTATGTCATTTTAAATGGTTTGCCAAGTGAGGGTTTCTTATTAGATTTAGAAGATTAAATGAGGAAATGTTTATGATACAGTGTTTATATATTTATATGTGTGTGTGTTTTAATTTTAGTAGTCAGTGGGCTTTTATTTATTTATTTGCTTGTGGTGCTGAGCCAGGCGTGGTGGCACACGCCTATAATCCCAGCAGCTCTGGAGGCTGAGACAGGAGGATCTCAAGTTCAAAGCCATTCTTAGTAACAGTGAGGTGCTAAGCAACTGAGAGAGACCCTGTCTCTAAATAAAATACAAAATAGGGCTGGGGATATGGCTCAGTGGTTGAGTGTTTCTGAATTCAATCCGTGGTACCCTTTGTCTCCCCCCCCCCCCCCCCAAAAAAAATGAGTGCCTCATACATGCAAGGCTAGTGCTTTAGCACTGAGCTACAACCCCAGCTCTCATGATAGATACATTGTTAAGTGGAAATGTGATATAAACACAAATATATAATAGTAAATGGCAGTACTTTAGGTAGGTGTTTATTACTGTGGTGCAAACAACTCCCAAACTTAGTATTCCTTAAAGTCACAAAGATTTCTGACTTTTCATGATTCTGTGGATTGACTGGGTGAGGATGTTTTTTGGTTTTTGGTTTTGTTTTGTTTTGTTCTGGTTTTGCCTAGACTCACACATGCTGCTGCAATCAGCTGGAGGCTCAACCTATCCTTGAGTGTTGTATGATGACCTCAGTCACATGTCTGGGACTTTTCCCTGGAATGGCTAGGAACTTTCTTCCTCTCTACACTTGCTCTTTCATATCAGGCTACTTCACAGTGTGGTGGTCTTAGGGATTCAAGAATTGAAGACCTCTTTAGATAAGGTCTAGATTCTGTAACTCAACACAGTGTCATTTCTGTGGCATTTTACCAGACTAAGCAAGTTACGGACTTGAGGACTTCCTAGGTCTTTCAGTTTGTAACTGAATATACTCTTATTTGTTTACTTACCGTACATCCCCTCTCACACAGTTGGTCCCTTGAATAAATAATTTTTAAAATACTAGAAGTGAATTTAAGTATCTTTTGGTATGATGATTATCTTTTGATGTTTGACTCTGGAAAAATTTTTAATACTTTTTTTGTATTTTTCTATTTTCAGTAATGGACATTCTTTGTTTTAATAATTGGGAAGAAATTTTTGGTGAACTTTTCATGAAGCGGGTATGAGAGTAAAAATGCCTGGCTTAGAGTAGATAGCTAGTTTATTATTAGAGATAGCTAGTAAAGTAGTATAGCTAGTTTATTATCCTACATCTTGTTCTATATTATATTGTTTCAAACACCTGAAAACAGTTTTATTTGTTTCCTAAGATATTTTCTTTAAATCAAAATTTTCAATATTGGCAACTATTTCACTTATGACAGGCCAAATACTTTTATCATTGTTCTTCAAATATGGCATCTAGAAACTTTAACATAGTCCTTATTGAGATCTTATTTCTAAAGACACAGTGGGTCTTCTAATGTCTTTTTTAAATGATATTTTTCACTTTTGACCCACAACATTTGTTGCACTTAATATCTATAGATCTTTTTTTTTTTGAACTTTTATAAGGTTATTCCATACTGTGTCCAATTTAAATTTTTAACTTAATAAAAATTTTTATCTTAAAACATTTTAATGTTTGAATTCTGACATCCAACATTAATTTAATTAGCAACCAACCCTGTGAATACTAAAGTACTATTGAGTATAAGTACTATTTTTATTTTACAAGTCAGAAAATTCATACTGAAAGAGGTACTGTAAGGTACTGAAGTTGGGCTTCATCCTCAAACTCATGCTCTTCTACTCTTTCCTATTTAGAAAACTTACTCTTAGCTTCAGAAGGCAGGATTAGAAGAAGAAAGCAGATTTCAATTCACTATAAAGAAGAACTTGTTGTGAACAGAGAAAAGGAGAGAAGGAAGGTCACATTTATTAAATATATAGTATGTAGGTGTTGGACATACTAAAACCTCTTTTTGCCTGCTCTTTTTTTTTTTTTTTTATTGTTACTGCCAGGGATTGTACCCAGAGGTGCTTAACCACTGAACCATATCCCCAGCCCTTTTTATGTCTTATTTGGAGACAGGGTCTAGCTGAGTTGCTTAGGGCCACTATAAGTTGCTGAGGCTGGCTTTGAACTCCTGATCTTCCTTCCTCATCCTCCTGTGCCACTGGAATTACAGGTGGGTGCTGTGGGCTCCCTTTCTCTTTGATCTCTAAAAAAAATTGGTTTTTTTTGTATCTGAAAGCAGAAGAAAATTTTATAAAATAAAAGTAAAAGTAGGGAGAATAAATATGTGGCAGAGCCAAAACCTTGCAGAACCCAGCCCATCTGACTGGTTTCCACACTCTGGTTTCTGTATGGAAGGTTTTTATTTTTTTGTCTTTTCAAAAACACTCAACCACTGAGCCACATCCCCAGTCATTTTATATGGAAAATACAAGTAATATAGAGAAAATCGTGTTTTATTTTGGGAAAGGTAATGTTTTGAATGTAGTATATGTAATTTGATCTGCATAAGATGTTTAAAAAATTTAAATGTCCTACATTATTACTTTCAAGTATTGGCTTGCTTAAAATAACAGATTTGGGCTGGAGTTGTGGCTCAGTGGTAGAGTGCTCGCCTAGCATGTGTGAGGCCCTGGGTTTGATCCTCAGCATCACATATAAATAAAGGTATTGTGTGCAATACAACTAAAAAAATAAATAAATATTAAAAAATAAATAAAATAACAGATTCATTCCAAAGCCATAATTTTTGCCTCCTGTCTGTTAGAGAGTGATAAATTCAGAATGTCAACTCTACTCTGTACCTCACGCCTTTGAGATTAGTTTCTTCCCAAGCTTTCTCCTTTTTGTTATTGTTGTTATTGATCACTAATACTACTGCTAGAGAAGGTATGGCTTGGAGAGTTGTTATGAACCCTTATTTTTTTTAATTAAAAGGATCTCAGAACTGAAAGGAGTCTTGGGAATAATATTACTAAGTCATAGAACCACCTTAACATTCCCAAATAGAATCACCATTTGACCTAGCTGTCCCATTCCTGGGTCTATACCCAAAGGACTTAAAAACAGCATACTATGTGGACATAGCCACATCAATTTTTATTGCAGCACAGTTAGTTCACAATAGCTAAACCAACCTAGGGTGCCCTTCAATAGATGAATGGGTAAACAACTAGAGTAAACAACTAGAGTAGTTCCCTATTTATGTAGTTCCCTATTATTGTATGCTGTGGAACAGTCTATACAAGATAAATCTAATGACCCTTCTACAATATCTTGCCCATTTTTTGTGTCTTAAGATTAAAGGGAATTAATTAAGGTAGCAAAGGAAATGAAAATAAGAAATCTTAGAAATATTTATTTTAATATATTTCAAAATAATAATTCTATGAAGAATTTTTTTTCAGATGAAGAAAATTTTCCATTTTCATTGGTGTATTATAATTACAAATAATAGTGGATTTCAGTGGGATATTCATACATGCAGTTAATATAATTTTATCAGTATCTTTTACCATGGTGATCTTGGGACTGTGCAGCAGCCGACATAGTCCCCTACCGGCTGTTGCCTGCCTGCACCTGAGAACTTCACACAGGCTTTAAAGTCAGCTGACACTGCAAGCCACAGAGCTGTCTTGAGGGCGGAGATACTAACTAACAAGGGACAACCCCACCTACTGGATGAGAAAGGAGGCAGGAAAGATACTGATCTCCAACCAAATCAAGCCCCATGTCTTCCTTCAAGATTATTTTTCCCTTTCCCTCTCCTTTCTCCCGTGCTCATATCCCCAACAGCTGGCCTAGGGACCCACGATGGAGGGCCAGAGGGAGGCCCCACATCTAATAGAAGCCCAAATCTTCATCATATCAGATTAGACTCCTTACTTCCTTAATAAGACTCCTATAGCACAAGAATTAAAATCAAGAATTAATAAACGGAATTGATTCAAACTAAAACGCTTCTTAGAAATCAGTGAGGTGAATAGAGAGCTGCAGCTTCGGAGCAAATTTTTACCTCTTGCACATCAGATATAACACTAATCTCTAGGGTATATAAAGAACTCAAAAAACTCAACACCAAAATGATAAATAATCCCATCAATAAATGGGCCAAGGAACTTAACAGACACTTCTTAGAAGAAGATATACAGTCATTCAACAAATATATGAAAAAATGTTCAACATCTCTAGCTATTAGAGAGATGCAAATCAAAACTACCCTAAAATTTCATCTCCAGTCAGAATGGCAGTTACTAAGAACACAAACAACAATAAGTGTTGGGGAGGATATGGGGGAAAAGACACACTCATACTTTGCTAGTGGGACTACAAAATGGTGCAGCCAATATGGAAAGCAGTGTGGAGATTCCTTGGAAAACTTGGAATGGAACCACCATTTGACCCAGCTGTCCTATTCCTGGGTCCACACCCAAAGGACTTAAAAACAGCATACTACATGGACATAGCCACATCAGTTTTTATTGTAGCACAATTCACAATAGCTAAACCAACCTAGATGCCATACAGTAGATGAATGGGTAAAGAAAATGGATATTTAAGTGTCTGGTTAAGGAGATCATTCAGTGCACAATGGAATATTATTCATCAAAAGAGAATAAAATCCTGACATTTGCAGGTAAATGGATGAGTTGGAGAATAAAATGCTAAGTGAAGTTAGCCAATCCCAAAAATCCAAATGCTGAATATTTTCTCTGATATAAGGAGGCTGATTCCTATTAGGGTTGGAACTGGGAGCATGGGAAAATTAGACAAGCTCTAGATAGGCAAAGGGGAGGGAGGCAAAGGAATGAGATGGACATCATTACCTTAAGTACATGTACGAAGATACGAATGGTGTGAATATACTTTGTGTACATCCAGAGATATGAAAAATTGTGCTCTATATGTGTAATATGAATTATAATGCATTCTGCTGTCATATAACAAATTAGAATAAAAAAATTTAAAAAAGAACAGCTGGCCTAGAGCTAAGGGATCAGCAGACTTTTTAAATAAATAGATTAGATTATAAATATTAGATTATTAATGTTGTAGGATTTGTAAGCCATATAGTCTTTTTGCAACCACTGAACACTGTTGTTGTATAGCATAACTGTAGATCATATATAAAAAAATGGATGTGACTGTGTCCAAATAAAACTATTTGCAGAAACAGATGATCAGTGAGCCATAATTTGTCTTGGTATAGTGTACATGCAAAAAGTGGCAAATATATTATAGGAAAGAGGAGATCGAGAACAGATTATAGAAGATCTCATATTTATTGCACTTGGGAGTTTTCTGTATTATCCATGCTAGTGATCTCCACACTTTTCTCAGTAGAAAGTTTTCAGCAAGCATCTTCTCTCTCTATATTTTTTTTAATTTAAAAATCATACTCTTGCACTACTATACCAAAATTTGTTATTATGAAATATGTATCATGTTGTAGTGTTCAGCTAGGAGGTTTGGATGATCTTGGTTCATTACATTTCCAGGGACCGCTTGACTGTCAGTACATCTCCCATGGCTATGGTCCCTTCCTGTTCCACGTTTCTTGTTCTCCCATAGACTAGCCTAGGCACAATCTCATGATTGTAGCAGATGTAAAAAAGCAAGTGAGGGAGACTACTTAAGATCTCTGTAGACTTGAAACTGGCATACTGTCACTTTGTTGCATTCTGTTGGTCAATGCAAGTTATAGTGCCAGCTTAATTTCAAGGAGTAGGGAAAGAGACTCCACCTTTTAAGTCAGAAGAACTGCAGAATCACAAGTGTTTTTATCTGGAAGGATCAAAAAGTAGAATAGTAGATTAATTGATAATCTACCATATGGTAGGTATCAAAGATATTATGACAATGGGAGGTTAGGACATTGAAGTAAGACTTGAAAGAGGGAGAAAAACATGAAGTTATCTTTGAGAAGACCTTTTCAGAGAAGGAATAGCAAGAGCCCAAGTACACTGAAAGGATGTCAAGGAAACCAGTGTGCTTGAGCAGAATGAGTAAGAAGGAGAATAGTAGATTTACAGTAGGATCAGAACTTGTGGTAGACCTTTTGGGTTATTGTAGGCCATTGTATGAGGACTTTGGTCTTTAGTGGGTGAGATAAGAACCTTTTGAATTTTTCCCTGAGGTATGATATTATCTTACTAACATTTTGTTTTAGGAGGGATCATCCTGACTGCTCTGTGGGGAATAGATGTAAAGGAGTTAAGAACAGATGCAGAGACCACTTAGAAAATGATTCCAGTAGTTTAAACAGAAGGACCTAAAGACAGTAACAGTGAATATGAAGGAAAGGGATGAGTTTGAAAGGCAATTCTTACGTAACATTACCAAGAAGACTTGGTGAAAATAGAGAGTTAGGACAGACTTATTTAGGCAACCATGGTCACTAGGGTTAATGATGAGATAGGGAATACAGAAAAAGAAATTCATTCAAGAAGTTAGATAATCATTTTAATTTTAGAGATCTTTAGTTTGAGTTGTCTGTAAGATTGTAGTAATGAATTTAGATTTCATATAAATTTATTGTCAGCCTTGGCTCTATAGATTAGGAATTTGTTGTTAGTGATCACTGGACTCATGTAAAATGAGATTTTTTTTCTTTTCTTTTTTATATACCAGGAATTGAACCCAAGGGTGCTTAACCACTGAACCACATCTCCAGCCCCCTATTTTTTATTTTGAGATAGGGTCTCACTAAGTTGCTTAGGGCCTCTCTTAAACTGCTTAGGCTGGCCTGGAACTTGGAATTCTCCTGTTTCAGCCTCCCAAGATGTTGAGATTACAAATATGAGCCACAGCACCTGGCTGACAGGAGCACAAAATATTAGGGACATTTAAGTGTCTGATTGAGGAGATCATTAGTGCTGAAGGTTTAGGTTTGCAGTGGCCAGGTCTGGGTTTTACTTGTCTTTTTACTTTTGGTGTTTAACCAGTGATTGCACAATACAGCAGAATTCAGAGGGTAATGTAGATAGAGACCAAGTGGATTAAGGGGGTTTGAATTTGGATTTAAGCCAAGGTTCAGCCTGGCCCAAAGCACTGAGAAATGAGTAGGGCAAATTTGTATGTATTTTTTTAAGAAATATTTTTTAGTTGTAGATGCACACAATACCTTTTGTTTATTTATTTTTATGTGGTGCTGAGGATTGAACCCAGTGCCTCATACATGCTAGGCAAGTGCTCTATCATTGAGCTACAACCTCAACCCAAATTTGTAGTTTTTTTTTTGAGAGAGAGAATTTTTAATATTTATTTTTCAGTTTTCAGCGGACACAACATCTTTATTTTATGTTTTATGTGGTGCTGAGGATTGAACCCAGCGCCCCGCGCATGCCAGGCGAGCACGCTACCGCTTGAGCCACATCCCCAGCGCCCAAATTTGTAGTTTTTAAATATTAAAGATAACATTAAGAGACTTTTAGCCAGTGGTTAATAGGTTAAAATAGATTTTATTAATTTAAAGTAGTGGAAGAATTGTCCTTGTTCATAAAATGCTGTTGTATATGAGTTGCCTCCAAAGGTAAACCTGCTGTAGTCATTTTAGGGAAGAGAGAAGCAGAGAAGTGACCCAGGGACTTGGTCAAACAGCTTGTTTGTTGATTTGATTTATTGTTGTTCTCTCCTTCTCTCTTAACCTTGGATCCCTTCTCCCATTTCTACACCTTCTATGCTGTTACCCTTGTGCTACTGTTTTACTTTGTATTCTCACTCTAAGGCAGTGGTTGATCATTGCAGCTAGTAATGGCTCAAAGCCCAGAGATTACAGAATCCAAGAGGTGATTTTAAACAAGTATTCAGTTGGTGCCACTTTGTGCTTAATAAATTCTCTTCTTTTCACTACAACCCAAAGGGAAAGTTGTTAATGTTCATTTTACAAGTGAAAACACAGTTGGTAGAGTTGTTCTTCAGCTTGGTTGGGCATTGGGGCTTTAGAACCCCAACTAGTAGGTAATATACTTTTTTTTTTTTTTTTTTAATGTACTGGGGATTAAAACCAGAGGCACTTAAATACTGAGTCACATCCCCAGTCCTTTTTGTTTTTTATTTTGAGTCATGGTATTGCTAAGTTGCTTAGGGCTTCACTAAGTTGCTGAGGCTGGCTGTGATCCTCCTGCCTCAGCCTCCCAAGCTGCTGGAATTTTAGGCATGAGCCATTGCCCCTAGCACTTTTTCCTTTTAAGGTATCAGTCAGGGTACCTGAGAGTGGTAATCCTTAAATGGAAGAACATGATGCAGCAGAAAACTGTTGATGAAATAAGTTGGATTTAACAGAGTTGAGATATTTCAGACTTACATTTTTTTTTTCTTTTTGATTGCATAGCACTTTGTAACTATCTCCATTCACTATATCATAGTGGAGTTATCTGTTTTTCTAATACAGATTGAGTATCCCTAATTCAGAATCCAAAATGCTTCAAAATGTATTTGAATGCTGACATGATGCCACAAGTTGAAAATTTCACACCTGACCTTATATGACAGGTCTCAGTCAAAATATAGGCATACTAAAAATATTGTATAAAATTACCTCCAGGCTATGTGTATGAGGGGTATATAAAACACAAATGAATTTCATGTTTGAAGTTAGGTTCTATTCCCAGAGATCTAAAAACAATCTGAAATTTGAAATACTTTGGTTCCAGGTATTTCTGATAAGGGATACTTAACCTGTACTGTATTGTGACGTTTGCAGTGGCCAGGTCTGGGTTTTACTTGTCTTTTTACTTTTGGTGCTGAACCAGTGGTTGCACAATAGGTGCTTTATAAATTTTTAAAAATAAGTTAATCATTATAATATGCTCACAAAGTATATTTTCAACAGATAACACAAATAATGGTATATTGCTTACATAATAAACTGTAAGAAATACTGAGAAGTGCTTTACCTTATGTCTTCAGGCTAATCCAAGTCCAGTATTTATAGATGAGGAAACTGAATTTGCCCAAGGTCAGGGATTTGCCCTATAAATACAGATGTGTGTGTGTGTGTGTGTGTGTGTGTGTGTGTGTGTGTTAGGGATCATTAGACTCATGGAAGATGAGATTTCTGAGGTTATATATATCTATACACACACACACACACACTGATAATAACAGAAGAGCATAGAACATTAGGAAGGTTCAAGTGTTCAGCTGAATGTGTAAGTGGCAGACTATTCAGCTATAAAACCTATGCCTCTTTGTATTTTGTTGTCTTTTTTAGTGTGGGAACCATCAGCATGATTATCCATTCGTTTGTAATCGGAGACTGGTTTGTAGAACCTTTAAATAAGAGGTTATTGATTATCCAGAGAAATTAACATTTCTCTTGACTCTTAGCTATTTGTTAAGACTCTTTTACCTTAAATATACTGTGTATGGGGTAGAACATGTTAGTTTCCCAAGCCTGTTAACATCAAAATTTTTAAAATGTTGCATGTGAAGTGAACCACTTTGAATCAAGGGGAAGCAGTTACTTCATCTCTGCAAACTTACCAATCAAAGCATTTCTGTTCATAGGCCTTTAGTATTCTGCTAGTTAATGTGTGTTTTACTGAATGATGTGGCACCTTCCTGCCAGTTTCAAAGTGTTTTATCAGTATAATGTCACTGAAACATACTCCTAGAACCTCAATATTTATTGAAAGTAGAAGTCAGGTATAATTCTTATATTTGTTCTTCTATAGATAAGGTATTTTCAAATGTTTCTTTTGTTTCTTTCTCTCTTTATTCTTCTGTCTTTCTCATTATGCATGTTATACCATTTGTGGTTGTCTCATGGTCTTGAATATCCTGTTCCCATTCCCTCAACCCCCATCTCTTCTCTTTTCTCTTTATTTTTCAGTTTTGGATATTTCTGTTGCTATATCTTGAAGCACAGAGATTCTTTCTTCTCAGCCATGTCCAGTTTACTAATAAGCTTATCAAAGGGTGTCTTCATTTCTGCTCCTTTTTTTTTTTAATCTTTAGCATTTATTTATTTATTTATTTTAATCAGTTACACATGACAGCAGAATGCTCTTTGATTAATTGTATACAGATGGAGCACAATTTTTTACTTCTGGTTATACACAAAGTAGGGTCACACCATTCATGCCGTCATACATGTGCCTAGGGTAATGATGTCTTTCTTATTCTACCATCTTTCCTACCCTCATTTCCCCATCTCTTTCCTCCTCCAGTTTGCCCAATCCAGAATTTCTCCTCTTGTTCCCCCGCCCCCACCACCATTATGCAGTAGCATCCACTTATCTGATCTCTAGCATTTCTTTTTGGTTATTTCCTAGAATGTACATCTTTCTTCTTATATTCTATACATCTATTCTTGCATGGTGATTACTTTATCCATTGGAGCTCTTAGCATATTACTCATAGGTTTTTTTAAATTACTTCCCAATAATTATAGTAGCTCTGTCATAGCTCAGTCTGGTTTTGATGTTTGCTCTGTTTCTTCAAATTGTTTTCCCTTTTGTTCTGTCTTATAATTTTTTTTTTTAATTTTCCTTTCCCCCTCATCGTTATACGAAATCACATATATGAGGTTGTGAGGGGAAAGGGGGGGGAGGGAGAGAACGGAACAACAACAGATGAGGTAGAGAGGGAAGATGGGAGGGGAGAGGAGGGGGGATAGTAGGGGATAGGAAAGACAGCAGAATACAACAGTCACTAATATGGCATTATGTAAACATGGTGAATGTGTAACTGATGTGATTCTGCAATTTGTATTTGGGGTAAAAATGGAAATGCATAACTCACTTGAATCAAATGTATGAAAGATGAAAAAAAAAATTTTCCTTTCCTTTGAGGTACTGGGGATTGAACCCTGGAGTGCTTCACCTCTGAGCTACATCCCCAATGTATTTCACTTTATTTTGAGATCGGGTCTAAGTTGCCCAGACTGGCTTTGAACTTGAGATCTTCCTGCCTCAGCTGGGATTACAGGCATGTGCTACCACATCTGACTTTATACTTTTTTTTCTTGATAGCTGAACATGATATACTGGGGAAAAGGAATTGCTATAAATGTGCCTTTAGTAATGTGGTGGTAAGGTGTTCAGGGGAGGAGTAGTGTTCTATAATCCTGTGGTTAAGTCTCAGTCTTTCATAGTAAGGCTTTAATTCTGGATTGTGAAGTTAATGCACTTCTCAGTTTTCCTCTCTTCCAATCAGTAAGGCTCTGCTAACACCCCAGCAGTTTAGGCTCTGGGTAGTTTCTCCTTAAAGTAGGCCTTGTTAAGAAACAAAATACTCTGGTGTTTCAAAATGGTTCATTTTCCTCTCCACCTACCAGGAATAAGAGGGTTTTTTCCCTCTAGTATTTTCTGTGAGGACCTGAAGAGCTTCTGGAGATAAAAAGTGTGGGGTCCCACCTCTGACTAGGTCCACCTGGAGATTTTAACAAACTGTTGTTCACATTGAGCCTCCATAAATCTGTCACAGATCAGGTTACCCTTGTAGGGTGCTGCTTTAATAAAGCGTGGTTTTATATTTGCCTCGTGGTCTCCCCAGTTTTGGGGATAGCAGTTTGCCCTGTGACCTCACTTATTTTATGGATCTAAGAAGACTCATTGATTTTTGTGGTTCTGGGGATTGAATACAGGGTCTTGTGCATGTGAGGCAAGCATTCTACCAACTGAGCTATATCCCCAGCCCGTGATTTATTTTTAATAAATTTGTTTAGCTTTTTATTTATTAGGTCTGAGCGGCAACTTTTAACCTTCTTACATATGGAACTGGAAACCAGAAGTCTCAAATGAGTTTAATATAGACTAATCCCAGGTTTGCTTTATTTCAAAGAAAGTGAGTTGCTTATTTCAAAGAAAGTGAGTTTTCTGGTAAATTCAACCCTTTTGAATGACATTGGACTTACATGGTCTCTTTCTTGAAGGAATTTGCAGTGGAGATGAGAAAATAAAGATATGTACCAATAACTAACATAAAGCTAAACATAATGCTGTGGAACAAAGTGCAATGAAGATTTTATTTACCCTTTTTCCCCTTTATGGTGAAAGGTACATAGCATAAAACTTAGTATTTTGAAGTGTACAGTTTAGAGGCATTAAGTACATGAGTATTGTTCAATGAGGATTCTTAAAAAGAAGAGAAACATACTTTCAAAACAGGACTTTAAATGAAAGGACTTTTAACATACCAGAAGGATAGGTAAATTTTGGTGGAAGTAACCCTTTGAGCAAACAAATAGATGATGGAAAGCATTTAGTAGTATCATTAACTAAAAAAGAAAAATAAAAAAGAACATTTATAGAAATAACTAATACAGTGAGCTCTTGGTATATTTATAAGTGTTAAAAGAATTAGCTACAGAAGTATCTGTTTTTAGAATAAAATTAAAGATAGGCAAAAGTAGATTTGTCTTTGTTATCCATGAAATGTTCCAGCCAGTATATGATTCATTTATAGGTAGGTCTAATATAGAGAAATTAAATTTAGATAAGTAAATTATCTACTGGCTGTATGGTACCAGGTATTACAACCTAGAGGCAACTACCAACAAGCTACATCTTTGGCCCTTTTTATTTTTTTATTATGAAACAGGGTCTCAATAAATTGCTGAGATTGGCCTAGAAGGATTGGAATCCTTCAGCCTTAGCTTCCTTAGTAACTGAGATTACAGGTGCACGCCACTGCACTCTGTTTCTAATTTAAGCCCAGAGATTACCCGTATAACCATACTATACATCAGGTAAACTTATATAGCAGTATAACATGGCTCAGAGAGGTCAGGGTAACAGTGAAGTATTAAGTCACATGAATGGCCTTATTGTATTAGAAATTACCTAAGATCTAAGAATCCTTCATAAAGTGATGCAAATACCACTTTGTCTAAGATAAACCCCTCATAATAAGCTAAATTGGAAGATTTCTTCATCCTAATTTAAAATATGCAAGTTCAGGGCTGGGGTTATGGCTCAGTGGTAGAGCGTTTGCCTAACATGTGTAAGGCACTGGGTTCGATTACCAGTATCACATATAAATAAAGAACAAAATAAAGGTTCATCAACATCTAAAAGAATATTTTTAAAAATAAGTAAATAAAATAAACAAGTTCAGAAAGACAGTATCTTAGCTCATTTGTGCTGCTGTAACTACTTAGACTAGGTATTTTATCTAAAAACAAACAAACAAAAATTATTTCTCGTAGTTTTGGAGGCTGAAGATCCAGGTGCCAGGTTTGGTCTGGTGAGGACCTTCTTGGTGGGTCCTTACATGACAGGTGGAAGGGCAAGCCAGCCAAACTAGCTTAATGTTGGATAGAGTCTTTTCTATAAGAATCTTTATCCCTTTAACAAGGGAGGAACCCTCATGGCCTAATCCCTCTTTTTGGTGGGGGGAAGGGATTACTGGAGATTGAACCCAGAGGTGCTTAAACACTGAACCACATCCCCTAGCCCTTTTTATATTTTATTTAAAAAGTTAGGGTCTTGCTAATCCATAGCAAGTGTCCACCCTATTGGGGTAAATTTTTTCTTATGTAATAGATACTTATCTAGAGGGAGGCAGTGTGCCAGTTAAAGAAATTAGGCTCAGGAGACTGAGGCAAAAGAATCACAAGTTCAAAGCCAGCCTAATGGCAAGGTGCTAACCAACTCAGTGAGACCCCATCTCTAAATAAAAATACAAAATAGGGATAGGGATGTGGCTCAGTTGTTGAGTGCCCCTGCTTTCAATCCCTGGTACCCCTCAAAAACAAAACAAAACAAAACATTATTTAGAGAGAGCCAATCTGAATTAGAGTGCCTTTCCCCCCCTGATTTATGCTTAAAGCACAGATGTTACAATGAAAAGATCAAAGTTGACCTCATAAAAGTAGAAAATACCAGTTATGTAAAAAGATGATTCATACTTATTTTGTCAATTTATTTTTCTGCCATTATAATGAATGTCTCCATATGTTTAGGAACCATTCTAAATTCGTTTTCTACCTGACACTTTTTTTTTTTTTTTTTTGCCATTTTTCTTTTCAAGATCTTAGAATTTTTCTCTTCCATTTATAGAAACATTTTTTGCATGTTTGCTTTTGTGTGATACTGGGGATAGGATCCAGAGGCACGCTACCCCTGGGCTACATCCCCAGGTCTTTTTGTTTTGTTTTGTTTTAATTAGTTATACATGACAGTAGAGTGCATTTATGGACTTTGATATATCATACATAGATGGGATATAATTTCTCATTTTTCTTAGTATACATGTTGCAGAATCATATTGGTCATGTAGTCACATTTATACATACAGTAATAATGTCTGTTTCATTCTACTACTTTTCCTATCCCCACATCACTTCTCTCTACCTAGTCTAAGGTAATGCTATTCTTCCCTAGTGCCCCCCCTACCCCCGCAAACTTATTGTGAATTAGCGTCATCCACATATTAGTTAGAGAAAACATTTGGCCTTTGGTTTTGTGGGATTGGCTTATTTTGCTTAGCATGATATTCTCCACCTGCATACATTTACTGGCAGATGCCGTTTATTTAGTCTTCTTTAAAGCTGAGTAATATTCCATTGAGTATATATATGACATTTTCTTTATCCATTCATCTATTGAAGGACACCTAAGTTGGTTCCATTGTTTAGATGTGGCTGCATCACTATAGTATGCTGATTTTAAATCCATTGGGTATAAATCAAGTAGTGGGATAGCTGGGTCAAATGGTAGTTCCATTCCCAATTTTCTGAGGAATCTTCATACTGCTTTCCATAGTGGTTGCACCCATTTTCAGTCCCACCAGCAATGTATGAGTGTACCTTTTTCTCTAACCTTGCCAACATTTGTTGTTGCCTATATTTTTGATGATTGCCATTCTGACAGGAGTGAGATGAAATCTTAGAGTAGTATTGCTTCTGTAGAGAATAATCTGGCAATAGTTGTCAAATTTTAAATGTACATACCCCTTTACCTAGCAATTTCTCTTTCAAGAATTTATTCTGAAATAAATAAATTCCTGGGCAACATGACTTCTGTAGAGAAGTATGGAATTTCATTTGATCTCTACTAGCAGAAAATAGCAAAATAGTAAATATCTACCCAGAGAGTCTAGTGAATTAATTTATAGCATATCAATACTAAGAAGCCATAAAAAGGGGGCTCTCCTATATGTGTTGATGTGGGACCATTTTTAGGATGCATTATATAGTGAAAATGCAACATACCCACTAATATCTATCTAATGCTTATAGAATTGATACCGATTTGCGCTTCTGCATGCATTACATATCTTTGGAGGTATACCTAAAAGGCTAGTAATTGTTTGGGAAAGTACAAATGGGTGCCAGAGAGAGAAAAAGACAGCTTTTGCGTTTATGAGTTTGGGTTTGTACCATGTAGTAATTTTGCTGTGTGTTTTACTTATTATAATGGTTTTATGAATTTCTTTCTCAGTTTTTTATTAACCTGAATCCTGGGATTGAACCCTTCAAAATCATAATGTAAAATGCTGTGTAGGGAATGAAGAATCGTAAAATTTGAAAAATACAATAAGTATAATAATAAATCTTTGCCATATAGGATTTTAAAAAATAATTCAAAGAACATTTCAGTACAAACATGGACATATGGCATAATAATTAACAGAAGAAGGATTCATATAATTACTGAATTATATGAGGGGAAATCACCAACCTCTCCAGCAATCAGAGAGATGCAAAGTAATCAACATTAACTTTTGGGAAGGTCCACCTGATTTGGTAAAATTGATAATGACAAAATTGAGAAGTTGAGAGAAGTAAATGTTAACAAGGTTATATATAAAAAATATTAATGTGTGCATAAAGTACTGTATCTACATATTTTAGTTGCAACAATTTTTGTGAAATAACCTAAAATATCTATTAGGAGAATGGTTTGGCTACTTAAAAGGAGAAAGATTTGGAGTGGGGGGAGAGATTTTGCTTTTTTATTTTAAACTTGTGCACAGAAAATAGTTAACATAGCAGGCCTAAGACTGCTATTCTTAGGCTTGTTTGCAAGGTTGGTCCTTGTCTGATGTTTTGACTTGAGCTTTTAAAAGGGTTTTGCTAATAAGAGTGGCTCACTGTGTCTCTGTGGCACAAACAATATGATTTATGTTGAACACCTGTTTTCCTTCTGGGAGTTTAGAATTTTGCTATATGCCAAGCAGAGTGCTTGTGTGACTATGCTCCAGTCATAGACCTGGGCTCTGTACCTTTAATGAGTTTCTCTGGTAGGCAACATTTCACACATGCTGTCACAACTAATTCCTACAAGAATTCAGTGGGTCCTAGGTAACGCCATTGGGAGAGAATTCTTGAAAACTTGTCTGGTGTTTCTGGACTTTGCTTCTTTCACCTTTCCCTTTTACTGCTTTCACTTTGTGTGATGGTAAAAAAAAAAAAAAAGAAAAGAAAAGAAAAGAAAAAAACAGGTTACAAATAGCATTTTGTACTCTCCAGTTACACAAACTATATTATCTCAACTTTTGACTTATCAATAATCAACTTATTGTGTTATAAATGATAGTTGGGTTCCAGTTAATTGACTGTGATATTACATATGTGGTTATCAATGCCCATTATGTCTAGAAGTCATATTATGCCATATTGAATATATAGGAAGCATTAAATGTGGCACTCTGGAATAATAAAAAGAATTAGAGATACCTGTCAGGCAGTAAATTATAATCATTGGCTGTAACAGCAGTGGTTGTGAATGGGGCAGGGTTGTTAAAAGGCAGGAGTGATAAATATTATGTGACTATAACATACTTTTGGAATGTGTACTGCATAAGAACAGGGATTTTTCCCTGTTTATCACTGTATCTGTACAACCTAAAACATTAGCAAATGGGATAGATTAGGAGAAAATGAATTGAAACTAATCATTTTCATCATGATGGTGACTGTTGAATCTGAACCTTACCTTTTCTTTTTACTATACATATCTGTATCTTTTTACTATACATACATGTATACATTTTGATGCCTTTTGGAGATTATTGGTGACTTTATAAAAGTAGTTTCAGTAAAGCAGTAAAGGGGAAAAATAAATAAATAAAATCTTCTTCAGGGAACTTAGGTTCACCAGGAAGTGTATGTTTTTCTTCGAAAAGTTTGGTTTGTTGACCATAGTTTTGTGGCACTCTATCCTGAAAAAAAAATCCATATAGTGGTAACTGTGTATTGATCTCTCTTAAACTACAGAAGTAATACTTTTCCTGTGTCATATTTGTTTTTACAATGATTAATATGAATTCTTGTCCTTGCTATTAATTTGAGGATCTTTTTTGTTTTATATCTTAGCTGGAACTCAATAGAATTAACGTAATTGTGGTTTTATGTGTAAACACTGAACCTTGATACTCTGTTTTACTGAGTAAAATGCACGCACACCCACACAGACACACACGCACACACATACACACACATATATTATATATTATGGGATTGCTTTGGTCCCCTTTGGAGGCAAAAGGAGACTATATTGATCCTGTTTTCTTGAAACAAAATCAGGACATAAAACCAGATGAGAGAAGGCATAGTCAGGGGCAACCATAGTTTTAATGCCTAGAGCTTTTAATGTTTCAGCATACCATGGGGACAATGGAAGATATTTGAGGATGAGATTGACTTGGAAAATCAGTGAAAAAACTATTGATTACATGAGTTAAATGGATAAAGGGGCACTAGATAAAGAAAAAAAGAAGGAACTGAAAGAAAATGTGAGGGCCCCATGAGTTGAAACAAAAATAAAATAATTCTGGAACATTTCTGTTCCATTTACTGTATTAGATATCTTCTTTTCAGTAAAAGTAGTACATGTGATAAAATTTTATTATCCTTCTAATTTGAATGGTATTCTACTTCAATTTCCATAGAAATACATCTTCTGGGTAGGGAGAAGATAGACTTGTGTTTATTTCTTTTCTTTCTTTTTTGGGGGGGTCGATGGGGGGAATAACCAGTAATTAAACTCAGGGGCACTCAGCCACTGAGCCATATTCCCAGCCCTATTTTGTATTTTATTTAGAGACAGGGTCTCACAGAGTTGCTTAGCACCTCACCATTCCTGAGGCCGGCTTTGAACTGAGATCTTCCTGTCTCAGCCCTCCGAGCCACTGGGATTACAGATGTGAACCACTGCAACCAGCTGAGCCTTTCTTTAAGAAAAGTATTTATTTGTCTAGGCTCTGTGTGTATGTGTGTGTGTGTGTGTGTGTAGGGGGGTTCTATATTATAAGCTGTTAATTTAAAATTATTTTTTAACTTTTAGTTTCATGTTTGCCGTATTTTTTATTGTTATTTGTAAAGTATGTAGTACAGAGTTTTCTTTAAAAGCAAATTCTTGAAATTAAGGATTATTGCTGAACCTTTTCAAGGAGGATGATAAAACTTGGTTGGGGAGGTTTTTGCTAGTAGTGATGGATCTGTTCAGGGGGATGAGAAAACTGGGTTGGGGAGATGATCTTCGCTAGTAATGATGGAGATGGAAATTGATCCCCAGCTTCTCTGACTCAGAGGTGTCCTATTGTAAAGTAAAAATGAGACAAAGGAGAGACAAAGTCACTTAAGTATGTTGGTCACTTCTGATTTACATGTTTTTTCTCTGAATATTATCTCTTGAGAAGACCTAAATAGTTTTAGACTCTCTACTGTTTGTCATGGGTTATTCTGATAGTAGCTGGTATGGTCTGCCTCTTCAGGGAATTCATGTTCTGTCTGCATGGCATATGTATAATTATTTTGCATTGGGATATGTCCTAGATTAGAGGTGCATACAGTAGGCTGTGGTTTGATGAGGAAGCAGTTTGGGAGGAAGTGGATGATGGGGCTGTATGTCAGTATTAGTATCAGGAAATGTTTCATCAAGATGATTTCTGTACTGAGGTAAAAGGAAGCAAGGACAAATAGGGGAATAACTGAAACATAGAAATAAATGAGTTAAAACACATAATAATTTTAAACAAAGACTTTTCTTTTACACAGACTCTTAAGACTGGCCCTTATTTACTTCAAAGTTATGCCTTTTATCAATCAATCTTGATTTAGGCTTCAAATAAGGAGGTGTAACCATACGTTTGAAGAATGGCGAACAAGTTAGTTTATTAGGCAGTGGTGAAAAAAAGGTGAGCAAAGACAGGACAGGAAGATGAATTTTCACATATTTTGCAATTGAAGGTTATATTGTTCAGTTTTACAGTTGAAACCCCTTTGGTTGTTTTAGTTGTGCTTATAAACAGTTATTAGTATATACGTATATTTTAATGTGTTGTAAAAGATTTCACAATAGTTAGACATAGTATAATTTACTATTTGCTACTATAGATTTTAATTTTTTTTTTAATGTGACTGCTTTTTTAAAAATGGCTTAGGCCACCCATAAATCCCAAGTGCTCCTGCCTCAGACCTCCCAAGTAGTTGGAATTACAGGTATGTGCCACTTTGTCCAGTTTATTTATTGGAGTTTTAAAACCTATTTTGGTTTGGCATTAAAGCAACTTGTATGGTAGAGTTAAATTAATAGTATTATGATTGGGTGATTTTTTTTTTGTGTATGTGACTCAGGATAAATAAATATCTCATGTGTAAAACTAGATGAATTTATTCTTTTTACAGTTAAATACCAACTATGTCCCAAACCCACTATCTTTTATTTTTCCATATTTTTATTGGTGCATTATAGTTGTATATAATGGTGCCAGACCCACTTTTAAAATTCAGATGGATTCTCCAGTATTACCTCCAGAATTTATTTTATATTGTAATTTCAGTTTTTATTAGGGCATTTTAATTTTACAGAATAATGGGTTTCATCATGGCATTTTCATACATGACTATCACATGATTATAGTCGTATTCCTATAGTCATATTCACTCCATTACCCTTCCTTATTCTGCTCTATATCATTACCTCAAAGTTTTCATAGCAATGTCAAAACACTGTGATTTTTAGGGGTAAGGATCCCTATTGTTTTGCTACAATGTACCTTTTAAGCTTAATTATCTTATTTTACTATACCCAGTGCAGTTTTGAGAAACATGTATTCTAGGGTTGAGCACTTGCCTAACATGTGATGAAGCACTGGGCTCCTCAGCACCACATAAAAATGTGTCCATGCTCAACTAAACATATTTTTTAAGGCTGGGGTTGTGGCTCAGCAGCAGAGCACTCGCCTAAGTACGGGTGAGGCCTTGGGTTCGATCCTCAGCACCACATAAAAATAAATAAATAAAATAAAGATATTGTGTCCAACTAAAAAATAAATATAATTTTTTTTTTTTTTTAAAAAAGATACGTATATTCAGGCTGGAGTTGTGGCTGAGTGTTAGAATGCTTGCCTAGCACATGTAAGGCATTGAGTTCAATCCCCAGCACCACATTTAAAAAAAAAATTAAACAAAATAAAATTATTTTATTTATTTTTTTTTTAAGAGTGAGAGAGAGGAGAGAGAGGGAGAGAGAATTTTAATATTTATTTTTTATTATTTGGCGGACATAACATCTTTGTCTGTATGTGGTGCTGAGGATCGAACCCGGGCCGCACGCATGCCAGGCGATCGCGCTACCGCTTAAGCCACATCCCCAGCCCCCAAATAAAATTATTTAAAAAAATAAGGTCTATTGTAATTTTTTAAAAAAAGATACGTATATTCTGATTGTGCATATTTAAGTTGTGACATTGAGGAATTTGAGGCAATGGTAACAAAGTATGAGAGATTTTAAGCTCTGGTGTTTAATTTATTTGTATTCCAACTATTCCAAAAAGAATTTGAATTAGCTTAATTTTCATTTTAGTTCTTTTTCTTTTTCTTCTTCCTTTTCCCCCCCTTTTGTGCTGGAATTAAACCCAGGGTTGCTAGCTCAGTGGTATCCCCAATTCTTTTTATTTTTTTATTTTGAGATGGGGTCTTGCTAAGTTGCTGAGGCTAGTCTTGAACTTGGAATCCTCTTGTCTAAGCCTCCTGATTCACCACCGTGCTAGGCAGTTTTATTCCTTCTTCTTGTTGTTGTTCATTTATTGTTTTCTTAATTTGAAATTCTGCCAACAGCTGGGCCCTGTGACACACACCTATAATCCTAGCGGCTTGGGAGTCTGAGGCAGGAGGATCTCAAGTTCAAAGCCAGCCTCAGCAGTTTAGTAAGGCCCTAAGCAACTGAGTGAGTCCTGTCTCAAAATACGAAATAAAAAGGGCTGGGGATGTCACTCAGTGGTTAAGCACTCCTGGGTTAAATCCCTGGTATAAAAAAAAAAAAAAAAAAAAAAAAAAAAAACATTAATGCATGTCTGTCTAAATGTATTCTCAATTCAAACTGTTTGACAAATGTGAAGTGCATTAACTATATTTTAGTAGTAGAGCTTGCTGTTGGATTATATGGGGAGTGTGGAATAAGGTAAGCTAAACGTAGGACTCAAGGATGATTCCTAGGGTTTTTAGCTTGAGCAGCTGTTGAATGATGGTGCTATTTGATGTGTTTGTGATGCCCTTGAGACACACTCAGTAGATAACCCAACAGACAATTAGCTATTTGACTCTGGAGAGATTGAACAAACTTCATAGACCACATTAGCAGTAGGGTCAGTCCCTAAATAAACAATGAAGCTGTTCTAGCCTTTGAGAATTGAAATCTTGACACATAATCAGATATCTTAAAAGAGAATAGTCATATTACTTTTGACTTTTGAAGCCTTTGAAAATCAGTTTATTGGTTTCAGATTAGGAGAATTCAGTTTTGAGTTTTAAAAGTTAAAGGAAAAACAATTTATTTGGAACTTTAGAACAAAGTGAATATTGGGCTGAGAAGCTAGCTCAGTGGTAGAGTACTTGTCTGACATGCGTGAGGCCCTGTGTTCAATCCCCAGCACTGCTAAAACAAAGTGAATATTAAACTCAGATTTTGTTTGCATCAAAAATTACAATTTAAGGCCCACTGCCTAGCAGTGGTAGAGATCCTGGATTTGATCCCCAGCACCACAAAAAAAGAAAACTAATGCATTAAAAATATTTCTGTGATTTGTTTGAGAAGGCACAATAAGTAAGTTTTGAAATCACCAATTTTTAAGGTGATTTGCTTTGCATTAGATATTGGTCTTTAAAGCCCAATAAAATAGTCCATGCTCTGGGCTGGGGTTGTAGCTCAGTGGTAGAGCACTTATATAGCACGTGTGAGGCACTGGGTTCGATCCTCAGCACCACATAAAAATAAATAAAGGTATTGTGTCTATGCATTCAGTTTTGTTTTTTGGTTGGAGTTTTTTTGTTTGTTTGGTTGGTTTTGTGGATTATTTTAGGGGTACCACTGAGCCACATCCCCAGTCCTATTTTGTATTTTATTTAAAGACAGGGTCTCGCTGAGTCATTTAATGCATCATTTTTGCTGAGGCTGACTTTGAATACGTGATCCTCCTGCCTCCGCTGTTAGAGAACACTGGGACTATAGGCCTGGACTGCCACCTGCAACCCCCAGCTGCATTCAGTTTTATAGTGTTGTGGAGAGACAAGTATTAAAGTATTTTTATCCTAAGTGATAATAGAGTAATATATTATGGATTCAAGGGGGCTGGAGAGCAAGGAGGGAAGTTTCAAGAAGGGCTTCACAAAGGAAATAACACTATCCAGTCCTACGAACTTATCAACAAGCAAAAATTGTGAAACTGATATTTAAGTGATTAGGGTTTCTGGTGGTGATGATTGGTAATTAATTCTGTATGACTGAAGCATCATACTGCAGTGAGAGAGTATTATAGAAAGAGGCTAGGAAATTGAATAGGCAGAAAGGTATTTGATAATTAAACTAAGAATTGGTAATTCTCTTGAAGGTGATAGACTCATTGGAGTTTTTGAGTATAGAGCTAAAATGATCATACTTGGTTTTTAGAAGTGTAACTGATACAGTAGTGCATTTATTTAAGGAATTCATTTATGCAACTTTTCCAAACCCAGTAAATGTAGACTTAATTAAAAATATCTAAATAAAATGCTTTTGTTTATTTTCTTAGTTTTAAAAAAAAAGAAGCCCACACATGATAGAGTGTGGTGTGGGCATCTGTTAATTTTTGCCATTTTGGTATATTTCTGCCCACTTAAGATAAAATGATTTAAAGTCCTTTCTTGGCTTTAGAATTATTTGAAATAATTATGCTACTTAATAAATGAATTATTAAACGTTTACTTCCATGCTGTTCTCATAGTGTGTATCACATAATACTGTGTTTGTAAAGATCTCTTAGTATGTGATGGCATGTTTCTCAACAATATAAGGTTTTTGTTTTTGTTTTCTTTCTTTTAATTTCCTAGTGACAGCTTCACTAGAGACAAAGGAATTTGGTAAGAAAGTTAAAACAATATTGTATATATAGGTACTTTCTGTTTCATATAGTTAAACTTTGGTAGCATGTTGAGTGGTTTAAAAATAACAAAGCTTTCGTCTAAATCAAGTCTTATTCTGAGATTAGTTTATTCAACATAAGAAGATTTTGAAAGGGAAAGATTATTTTTTGGACTAGGAACATCAGAAACGCTTTAAAGGAGCTAGGTCTTAAAAGATTGCTATGTTTGGAGGTATTTAAGTGGAATAGCCGCAATGAAAAAGCATGTAAAGTGTTACCGTGTCCATACACAGGTGGATGATTCTGTTTTATGAGAGAGAAAAGTGACTTTAAAAAGAGTGTTAATTTTCTTATTTGCTGTTTCGAAACCTTTAAGTTCTTTCATTTATGCCCTTTTTGTTTCTTGCAGTTAGAGCTTTTGCTTCGACTGGTGCTTAACCATAATCTCCATTCCTCCACACCCACCTTTTTTGTTTTCCTTTGATAACTATAATTTCCCCTCTTCATTCCTAATTCTCCATTATTTTATGAAAAATTTCTAAGCAATTTTTTTTTCAAAATTATTTGATGCTGTCAACCCATACATAAAATACAGAGAAACCTAAGAATTGTTGAAAATCAACCTTCATTTTCCCATGTTAATGAACACTCCTTCTAAAGCTTAGAGACCTTATTGTACTAGTAGTTCTTAAAACTTGGTCACGAACTGTAGCAGCAGCACCTGGGAACTAAAAATGCAAATTGTCAGGTTTTACTGCAGACCTATTAAACCAAAAACTCTAAAGGTGGGCTGTCAGACTGTGCCTCTTCCCCCATAACCCTACCCAGGTGATTCTGAAGCCTGAACCTGGAAGTGTGGTAGGCAAACTGCTGTTTTAATAGTACTCACCAGTTCAGGCAAAAAGATTGACCCAGAATGTGTAATTCTTCTTGATCTTTTATCTAGGAAAGGGTTTAAAGAAATATGTCTGAAGTAACAGAACATTTGAATAGTTTTCCATAATTGACTGTAATAGTAGTTAACATTTACTGATCTATTTTATATGCCAGGCTCTTGCTGAGTATGAAATTATTATTTCCATTTTATAAGGGTTATGACACGGGGGGATTAAATGTGTTCATTGTCATACAATCTAAAGTAGCAGATTCAGAATTTTAATTCAACTGTTAAGCTGACTTATTTTTTTGTACTTCTACTTGAAGATATCTTTTTAATACAGTTGAATAGAATTTGCTTTTTAAATACAAAACAAAGCTTTAATATGTTTTATAGTCCACCTTTGTATCTTGATGGGTGTGAAAATTTCTAAGTTCTCTCTTTTTATATGTACATATATTTCGCATATACATATATTTAATTAATAGTAATTTTACATATGGGGTACAATTGATGTTTTAGTACATTTTTACAGTTGTAATAACCATATCAGAGCTAAGTATAATATTTAGAAAGACTATCATTTTCCTAAAGCATTCTTCATTTTAAGCTTGAATGTATAAAGCATTCCATGATATGCCAGGCTTTAAGAACACTGAATAATAGAAATTCAAACTTAAGGGGTGGGGGTTGTGGCTCAGTGGTAGAGCACTTACCTAGCACTTGTGAGCCCTGGGTTTGATCCTCAGCACCACATAAAAATAAATAAATAAATAAAGGTATTGTGTCCAACGACAACTAAAAAATAAATATTAAAAAGAGAAGAAAAATCAAACTTAAATATCTGTTGTGACATACTAGTGTTCTCAAGGTTCACTATATAATTACTGGCAATTCTTTGACATAAAAACTTTGTACCTTTCTCAATAACATAATTTGTCACATAAAAGAAATTAGAGTGACAACAGAGTCCAAAAGTACATTAACATTTATAATTAAATTCAGCTCCTTTTTTTGTTGTTTTTGTTACATATATTTTTGAGACAGTAAATTAAAATGCATTCTTTTTCTTCCTGTGTTTCTGCAATTGTTAAATTGATATCAAATTCATATATTTGTTATGCATTAGGATACTGAAATGTGTCCTTTCAGATACCTAATCTTTGAGCAGAAGAAACAAAATTCTGATTAAATATGTAAGATGTTTTTGTTAATATGAAATATGAAATCAAAGTCTTTCTGACTTTCCCATTATTTTATGTTTAACTTTGTAAACAGGCAATGTACTCCTATCCAAAAGGTATGAAAAGACATGTAGTGATATCTCCTTCTCACCCATTTCCCATCCCCACAAATATTTGTTTTCTTCCAGATATTTTATGCATATGAACAAATACAAATATATTTTAAATTCTTTCAAACACCAGTAGTAGTATATTTATATGCACATGTTTTTTCTGCCTTTTACATTTAATGCGTATTTTTGAGATGTTGCCATAGTTGCCATATATACAGAGCTTCTCACTTGTTTTCTAGCAGTATCATAAAATTTGACTATATGAATAAAACAAATGTATATAGACAGCCCTATTAAAGAACTTAAAAATTATTTGCAGTCTTTTGCTATTAAAACATTGCTGCAATAAATAACTTTGTGCATATATTATTTCATGTGTGTGGCAGTTTTATCTGGAGGACAAACTTGTAGAAATAATAACTACCAAGTCATTATATGCATTTGTAATTTCCAGATTTCCCTCCTTGAGTTGTGCTGATGATTTTTTCCACCAACATTGTATCCAAGTTTTGGTTTTACCACCCTCTCACCAATAACGAAAAAACTGAATACAGTGTTTTCCCTTGATAACCTTGTATATATTTTAAGAACTTCATTACCATATGGAGAAAAACATTGTAAATATAGCACTTGGCATTGTGCAAACACAGAACAAGATTGTAAGATTTTTTCATCATCCTATAATGATAAAATTAAGTAATTTTTAAAGTAAGACAAAAACATTATCCATTCTGCATTTAAGTGCCTATTTATTTCAAGTGCTTTATGTTAAATTATAACAATGAGGCAAAGATTTTTATATTAAAATTGATGATTTTAAAAAGGGCAGATGTAACATTCTTAGTTGCTTAAAAACATTACAAGTAGCAAAAATAAATGGTGAAAAAGTTAAATGTTACCAGACATCTTTTTCATTTCATTTGTATTTAATAATTTGTTGAACAGTAAAACCATAATGCCCTCAATATGTCTTTTAAGCCTGAAAGAAAGTAAACTTCTTTGAAATTAAATTTTAGCAGTGTAGTTGAGTAGACTTTAAACAATTCACAATGCGGACTTTCAGTACTTCTGAAAGCAGGAAGTGTATTACTGACGTGCAGAAATATTCCAGTCCCAACGAACATCCCTACTGCCATATGTGGTAAGAATTTGTCACTAACCCACAAACCACTTCTGTATTACAGTGAATAAGTAGAATTGGTCTTTGTTGGACATTTTCAATTCAATATGAAAGAACTTTGTTTTGCAGTGTCTTATAAGTAATTATTAGCTTATGCCTTAGCATGGCACATCATGGATGCTCATGGTTTATTGAGAGAAGAAATAAAAAAATCGTACATAATTCTTTTTAGGCATGATTTTTCAACTTAGTTATTGTAACAGTTAAAACAGAAATTACTTGAATACATTAAAGAACTAAGTATCCTGACTCAGCTTATTAATGATATTTTTAAATAAAATTACTAATTTTTATTCTAGTTATCACCTTTGCTTCTCATTGGAATAAATGTGAATCTTATGTTTGCACTTTTGCTAAAAGAAATCCTTAGGGTTAATTATTTAGGGATGGGGAAATTAAGAGCTTAGAGAAACAGGAAAATTAGTTGTGAAGAATTGGGTCAGCAAAATTTAGTGATTGTAAATCATTAACATTTAAAAATATAAATGTTTCTCTAAACTTGAATTTTATTTTCTTGTATTTTAAGCGATTAAGAAGATTATCTACCAAATATAGAACAGAAAAGATTTATCCCACAGCCACTGGAGAAAAAGAAGAAAATGTTAAAAAGAACAGATATAAGGACATACTGCCATGTAAGTTTGAAATATTTTGATAGAACAAAACAGAAATGCTAATTAGTCTTTTGTAACCTAACTAGCTTTATTCTTCCCAAGTTTGATTGTTAAGGAGTTAGTAAATAATTTTTTTCCCAAGGTACACTTCAAAATAATTTGTAATTGTGTTTTTCCTTCTAATTTGTTGTTTAATTTTATCCCTTTAAACACCACAGTTTCTCTAATAATAAGTTGCTTTTAAATACTAAAATTTTAAGAATATCTTTTATAGACTCTTTGTTCAAAGAAGGGATTTCATTAAAATATAATATAGATAATGAATGTTTTTTAAAATGCTAAATGCTGACAGATCTATTATCTGTTCACAATAAGAACCTTGATTAATTACTTATGCTTGAAAAAAAATTGGTCATACGATGGCTCACTTATTTGTGGGTCCACTATTCTTAGGGGTCAAAATAGCATTATATTCTAATAACATTATAATTATATTCTTAGATAACAGTTTTCTGACAGAGTAACTTTAAACACATACTTTGCTTGGTACCTGCTATCTAATAAAGCAACCAGTAGTCTTTTTTTCTCTTTGCCTTTACTTCTAGTGTCTTGAAATATCTGCATTTCATGACACCATACCTTTAACTCTTAGTCTTTCTTAAAACTTCTAAAACATCCTTGATAAAATATAAAATTCCTGTGACTTTTTAATTGGCAGATTCAGTGGTCTTTTTTCAGTGTTTATTTTGTGCTATCTTGATGTCATTCACCTGTCCCTGTTCTAAAATTTTCTTTTTTAATAATAACTCTCCTTTAGATCATCTCATTCTTCTCTTGTTTTCATTCCTCTGTTCCTTACTGATTTTGTTGCCTAAATTTAATCCTTCATCTTTCTGTTGTTCTACATTATTCTCAGTTATGAACTACGTGGATGACCAGTGTTAGCAGAAATAACAAGTGGAAGCTTAGGATAATGGTGAAGAGTTCTTAACTTCAAAAATTCAAATCCCAACTTCACCGCTTGGTACCTATCTTGGACTCATTTTCTTTGTACTTGGATTTCCTCATCTGTAAAAATGGAGATGATGATAATGATAATATTTTTAGGATTGTTTGGAGTGTTAAATAGATCTAAACATTTTATGGTACCTAGGATAATAACCACTCATTAAGGTTTTTGCAAAACACCCTACTTTCCTCACCAGTTGTATTTGTTTATTCAGGCTGTTATAACAAAAATACCATAAACTGAATGGTTTATAAACAGAACTGTATTTCTTACAGTTGTAGAGGCTGGGAAGTCCAAGATCGGAGCAACAGCATATTGGTATCTGGTGAGGGCTTGCCATAGATGATACCTTCTCACTGTGTACTTATGTGGTAGATGGGGCAGACAAGCTCCCTAGGTCTCTTTTATAAGAATACTAATTAAGAGGCTATACCTCTTAATACTATTACATCGAGCTTCTTTTTTAGATATAAATGGGGGGGTGTTACACCAATATTTAGATTTAGCACTAGTTCACTTCAAGAATAGGGATTGGCAAGGGTTTCTGTACACTTTTTTTTTTTTTTATTATTGATTGTTAAAAACATTACAGAGCTCATGATATATCATCTTTCATACATTTGACTCGATTGGGTTATGAACTCCCATTTTTACCCCAAATACAAATTGCAGAATCTCATCGGTTATACACTCACATTTTTACATAATGGCATATTAGTGACTGTTGTGTTCTGCTACCATTCCTATCCCCTACTATCCCCCCCTCCCCTCCCCTCCCATCTTCCCTCTCTACCTCCTCTGCTGTTGTTTAATTCTCTCCCTTTTTTCCCTCCTCCTTTCCCCTCACAACCTCTTATAATTTTGTGTAACATTGAAGGTCTCCTACCTTTTCCATATGCTTTCCCTTCTCTCTCCATTTCTCTCTCTCCTCTCGTCTTTGTTTAATGTTAGTCTTTTTCTCATGCTCTTCCTTCCTGTTCTGTTCTTGGTTGCTCTCTTTATATCAAAGAAGACATTTGGCATTTGTTTTTTAAGGATTGGCTAGCTTCGCTTAGCATAACCTGCTCTAATGCCATCCATTTCCCTGCAAATTCTATGATTTTGTCATTTTTTAGTTCTGCATAATGTTCCATTGTGTATAGATGCCACATTTTTTTTATCCATTCATCTATTGAAGGGCATCTAGGTTGGTTCCACAGTCTAGCTATTGTGAATTGTGCCGCTATAATCATTGATGTGGCAGTATCCCCATACGCTTTTAAGATCCTCAGGGAGGAAGGATAGCATCTTCAACAAATGGTGCTGGGAAAATTGGAAATCCATATGCAACAAAATGAAACTGAATCCCTTTCTCTCGCCATGCACAAAAGTTAACTCAAAATGGATCAAGGAGCTAGATATCAAATCAGAGACACTGCGTCTGATAGAAGAAAAAGTTGGCTATGATCTACATACTGTGGGGTCGGGCTCCAAATTCCTTAATAGGACACCCATAGCCCAAGAGTTAATAACAAGAATAAACAAATGGGACTTACTTAAACTAAAAAGTTTTTTCTCAGCAAGAGAAACAATAAAAGAGGTAAATAGAGAGCCTACATCATGGGAACAAATTTTTACCCTCACACTTCAGATAGAGCCCTAATATCCAGAATATACAAAGAATTCAAAAAATTAAACAATAAGTTAACAAATAACCCAATCAACAAATGGGCCAAGGACCTGAACAGACACTTCTCAGAGGAGGACATACAATCAATCAACAAGTACATGAAAAAATTCTCACCATCTCTAGCAATCAGAGAAATGCAAATCAAAACCACCCTAAGATACCATCTCACTCCAGTAAGATTGACAGCCATTATGAAGTCAAACAACAATAAGTGTTGGCGAGGATGTGGGGAAAAGGGTACACTTGTACACTGCTCGTGGGACTGCAAATTGGTGAGGCCAATTTGGAAAGCAGTATGGAGATTCCTGGGAAAGCTGGGAATAGATCCACCATTTGACCCAGCTATCGCCCTTCTCGGACTATTCCCTGAGGATCTGTACACTTTATTAAGCAAGATAATCTTGAGATGATCTTACAGTGCTTGGTAATTAATGCTCATTCTCTCCACTTATTTTTCCGTCATCTAGAGAAATCTTAAATAGCTCCAGATTTCTGATTTTATATGTTGTTTCATTCATTTCATTTTATAGAAGGCTTTGAGTATATATTATGTACTAATGATACACGAAAAAACAAAATGTCAAAAATTCCTGCCCTTATGATGTTTATATTTTAGTCTACTTGATAAACAATAGATTAAACATATATGGTCAGTCATACAGATCATTGAGAATGATATAGTAGTAATGAGGGACATAAGGAAAGCTGATAGTAGAAAGAAGAATTTTCTAATTTTGAATGGGGTTAGAGGACAAGGTCAGTGGTCTTCTGAAAAAAATGGAAACCTTAATTTATGTTTGCTGATATCTGTGCTAAATAGATTATCACCATAATGGATTTTTGACCATAATTATGACAACAAAGCTATTTATTATATTCCATTTTACTGATTAGAAACTGAAAGGTAGAGGCTTAAATTGCTTGCAACTAATTGGGGTGAGAATTTTTTTTCTCTTTCCACACTTTTTATTGGTACATTATATTTAATGCATTATAATGGGATTTGTTACATGTTCATACATGCACACAATATAAAAATGTCTTTTGGTCAGTATCACTTCTCAGCACTTCCCTCCTCCACTCCACCTTCCATCCCCTGGTCCCTTTCTTCTATTGATCTCCTTTTGATTTTCATGAAATCCCTTCCTTCCTCACCTCTTTCTTTTCCTTTTTCCTGTCTAGCTCACAGAGGAAAACATATGGCCTTTGGCCTCTGAGTTGGCTTTTTGCTTAACTTAATGATCTCTAGTTCCATCCATTTTTCCTGCTAATGATGTAATTTCATTTTTCTTTGTGGCTGAATAAAATTTTATTGTGTATATATACACCACATTTTCCTGATCCATTTATCTGTTGATGAACACCTAGGCTGGTTCCATAGTTTGGCTGTTGTGAATTATGCTACTATAAACATGAGTATGCATATATCATTATAATATAATAACTTTAATTCTTTTGGATAAAAACCAAGGGATGGTATAGTGGGTCATAATGTGGTTCTTTTGAAGAACCTCCATACTGATTTCCATAGTGATTGTACTAATTTACATTCCCATATTCTTTTTTCTCCACATCCTCTCCAGCACGGATTGTTTATATTCTTGATGACTGCTATTCTGACTGGTGTGAGATGAAATCTCAGTGTAGTTTTGATTTTCATTTCCCTAATTCGTAATGATGTGAACATTTTTTCATTTATTTTCAGGCCATTTGTATTTCTTCTTTTGAGAAGTATCTGTTTAATTAATTTGTGGGGTGAGAATTTAAGCAAAAGAAAAGCTAGACCAAAATAAGGGAGAAAAGAAGGGGGACATTACAACTTCTATGTACATATGAATTTACCACAGTGAATCTCACATTTATGTATATCCACAAGGCACTAATTTGGAAAAAAAAAACTAGAAATAAATAGAAGAAAGACCTATAGAAAAACTACAAATAAATAGAGTAGAAGAAAGGGAACAGGAGGAGAGAAAGGGGAAATGCTGGGGACTTAATTAGAGCAAATTATATTTCAAGCTGGTATAATTATGTAAAAATGAACTCTGATATTATATATAACTAAAATGAACTAATACAAAATGCAAAAAAAAAAAGACATTGGTTCTCAGATAATATAGTATGATTTTGCTCCTCAAGCAGCAGTTGGCAACACCTGGAGACAATTCGGTTGTAGGTCTGGGGTTGTCAGGTCTGCTGCTATTGGCATCTAATAGATACAGTCAAGGGGTACTGCCACACATCCTGTAATGCACAGGATACAGCTTACCCCACAAGAAAATTATCAGGCCAAAATGCCAGTGTGTTAAAGTTGAGAGACTTTGCCTAAAGTTTGAGATCACTGGGCTGGTCAGTGTGTCTTTAAATTATTTATGGAGTAGATAGGTAGATAAGTTTTTGGTAGATTTCCACTTGTTTTTATTTTGAAAATTATTTTAAAAGTAATCATATTTAATATATTTACTTACTATTAGAGAATAATTTATCAATTTCCTTTGAATGCTTACTAACATGTCTGTTTTAAACAACTTTGAAATAAATTTACCATGAAATTTACACATTTTAAGTGTACAACTCAATGATTTTTTTTAAGTAAATTTAGAGTTGCATAACAATAAGCACAATCCATTCTATTGCCCCCAAAGATCTGTTGTTGTAAGCCCCAGGCAACTGCTTAATCTGCTTTATTTCTACAGATTTTCCTTTTCTGATAATTTAATATAAACACAGTCATACAGGGTGTAGTATCAGTAGTTCATTCTTTTATTGTTGAGTAGTAGTATCTTATTTTATGTATATATTGTGTTCACCAGTTGAACATTATAATGCTGCTATAAATATTTCCATATAGATCTTTATGTGTACATATAATTTTATTTCTCTTAGGTGGATGATATGTAGGAATGAAATTGCTGTGCCTTTAGAAACTTACATGTAGGTTTTTAAGAAACTGTTAAACTATAATCCAAGTGGTTATTCCATTTTATAGTCCCAACAGTAATGTGTGAAGCTTCCAATTTCTCCACGACCTTATTAACACTTGTTACTGTGGGATATTTTCATTTCTTTGTTTGAGATTATTTCTCACTATTTTGCCCACACTGGTCTGGAGCTCCTGGTTTCACGTGATTCTCTTGCCTCAGCCTCCTGTGCAGCTGGGATTACAGATGTGTGTCACAGGTGTAATGCCTAATTTTGAAATTTTGGATTATAGGTATTATACTAGTGGTTCACATTCTTATTCTAATTTGTATCTTTTCGTGTGTGCTGCCTTTGTATATCTTCTTTGGTAAAAGCCTGTTCACATTTATACATTATTTTTTTTTAATCTTACAGATTTGTAAGAGTTTTTAATATGTTCTGGATACTGAGGCTAATCCCAGAATTGAGAAATTTCAGCAAACTGTTGGGTCAAAGGATGACCCACTTATGGTTTGTTCATTGAAAATTCAAAGGGCTAGAACTGAGCTAGACTTTAAAAGTGATGGATCATGATACTCTGCCTATTAATGATTTAATTGTAGAGATTCTTTTATTTCTCAGAAATAGGATTAGTTAATAGACAGTTTCTGTGTCCTTGGAGGTGACAACATTTATGTATTTTTTTTTTTTTTTTTTTGCCATAGGTCATGAATGTTTGCTTAGGGTAGAGAGGGAAAAACTGCTGTCTTAAGGAGCCTCTTGGTTTTTGTGTTGGAAGTCAGGCTTATAGGAGATTGTAGAGGCAGTAAGCAAAACCATGAAGAGAAATAATTGATTTTATTTCTTTGATATTTAGACTTGTTCTCATCTTTATGCTTAATAAAACATCAATGAAGAATATTAAAATATATGAGATGTTATATAAACAGCATGAATTATTTTTTAAATTCTTAATTAAAATACAGTATTTGTATAATATAAGTTATTGACTACTATATTTACCCTTGCTTTAGAGTGTAAATGGGGAATTCTAAAAAAGGCATGTTTGTGCCCCATTTTGAACTTACTGATTCAAATTTAATGCAGAATATAGAACACCAAAAAGTTTGAATTTTAATTTGCTCTCTTTGGTCCCCCCCTGTTGAATGATTAGTGATAGATGAAGTAAGATTAGCAAAATGTTGACAATTATTGAAGCTGTGTAATGGACATTCAAGAATTCATTATACTATTGTATATATACTTAAAATTTTTCATCTTAGAAAAAATTAATTCACAGCCTGCATATAAACAGTTTGGCATGTAGGCAGCCATTTGGTAATCACTATTTTCATTTGGATTCATAACCATCAGAAGTATTTATGGAAAACCCAGTGCTAAACAAATTATTGTATTCTGCCATTGAGATACTTTGAATAGAGACTAATATACCATATGAATAAGGGTAACTAACCCTAATCCTAACCCTAACCCCAACCCCCAACCCCAACCCCTTCTTACTGGGAAACAGGTAAGAGGAAGTTTCATATTGATATTTTACCACCTTTATTCTAACTACTGAATATTTTATTCTCATTTACCAGAAGTAAGCTTTTTTTTTACAAATATTTTTTATCTCAAATGTCATAAAAATGGGGGCAATATCTAGGGTAATAGAATAAATGACAGTATATTATTTTTGTATAATATTAAAACATGTTAATATTCTCTTAACTGGAAACATGGTGAGGAGATGAATAATTGTCATTAGTAGCTGGCATGTCTTTCTTCTTTGTCTCTTCCTACAAATTTTCAAAGAAGTTTCCTTAAGAAAATAAATTAATAAAATTCACACTAAATCTTTTTTTGGACAGATGAAAAATAAGTTTACTTTAAGAGTTCGCCAAGAAATTTATTTCTGTTTGTTACCATTTTTCTTTTGTCTTTTTATGTTTTTAATTGCCTTTGATATCACTGTCCATGAATTAGAAGATATTAGGGGAAAAATGATAAAAGTTGTGCAGTGTATTTAATTAATGTTTTAATAATGTTAATGTTCTGATTTTTTTATAATTGTACTGTGGTTATGTAAGATATTAATATTAGAGGAAACTCGGAAGTACTGGGAAACTAGTATTGCATTTTTTCTGTATATCTAAAATTAGTTCTTTATTAAATAAAAAGTTTTAAAATCCACACAAACTGGAAAAAAACTATTTACACTACCTATCTTTCAGAGTTGATTTTCTTTTTTTGTGTAGATTACATAGAAGGAAGGAGGAAAAAATAGACATACATGGAAGAATAAGCAAAGAATAAATAATCAGTTTATGGAAAAAAAATTATAAATAACCAGAAATGTATGAAAATATGTATAGTCATTTGCATAATTCAAGAAATACAAATCAAAACAAGATATGAACTCTGAAATTGAAGGCCAGGGGAAGACTTGATTTTAATATTATACCTTTATTACAGATTTAATTTTTAAAAATCATGTACATATTTCGTTTACTTAAATACAATGTAATAAAGAAAAATGTGTGATTTCATAAAGTTAATGTTTTTGGAATTTTGGTCTATAGATTTTTTTACCCTAATTTGATATTACCTAATGATAAATATTATTGGCAACCACATCATTGAGCAATTTTGATATATTTTAATTCATTAATTTGTCATAATTTACTTAATTTTTATAGTTACCTGTAAAATATGAAAGTTAGATTCCTAATAAAACTTGTGCCAGTGAGCTTGTGTGTATTAGTTATTAGTGGTTAATTGTTCATTAGTCATCCACCTGGTATGCTAGTTTTTTGTTGTTGTTGTTTTTGGTACCAGAGATTGAATTCAAGGACAGTCAACCACTGAGCCACATCTCCATCCCTATTTTGTATTTTATTTAGAAACAGGGTCTTACTGCGTTGCCCTAGCACCTCACTGTTGCTGAGGCTGGCTTTGTACTCTGAGAGTACAGGCGGATTGTGTGTGCCACTGCTCCCCACCTGGTATGCTTTTTTTAAAGCTACAGAGGCTTAAATCCTAAAGTCTAGTGTAGTAAATCTGGGATTATGCCTAGAATTTGTATTTTTAAAAAGTTCCAGAGATGATTTTATTACAATCATAATACAATTTTTTTACATCACTGGTTTTCTTTTACTTAAGTTCTGTTTTCTATTACTGTCATGTCAGAAATTACACTACTGGTACCTATACTTCATTTTCATTTATTTTTTTAATGAAAATATTCTTAGTTAGTTATCTTCTTGACCATACTTATGCTTCATTAGAAAATATCTGAATGCCAACTATACGTAATTTATGAAATATTTTCTTTTTTTTGTAGTCGATCACAGCCGAGTTAAGTTGACCTTAAAGACTCCTTCTCAAGATTCAGATTATATCAATGCAAATTTTATTAAGGTATGTATGCTCTAAGTCATCTTCCTATATACCAGTTTTCTCTTTGTTTGTTGTGGTACTAGGTATTGAACCCAGGGTTACTCTGGCTCTTGAGCTGCTTCTCTAATATTACTTTTTATTTATTTATTTTTTTTTTTGAGACAAGGTCTTGCTCAATTGATGAGACTACCCTCAAACTTGTGATTCTCTTGCCTCATCCTTCCAAGTCCCTAGGATTACAGGCATGTGCTACCACATCTGTCTCCTACATACCAATTTTATTAAAGCTTTTTAAATTGCTTAAGTAGTAGTACCAACAACAAAAGAAAAATAAGTCACTGCCCTGGCACAATCTATGCCTTCCTTCTAGCCTCCTTATTCATATAAGTAAACAATTTTTGCTAAGTTTTATGACGACAGAGATAGTTTTCTGTTGTTTCTTCTTTTACATTGAAGGTTTATAAACACTACCTATTGCTAAGTCATCTTTCAAATTATCACTTTGAGCTTATGTGTACAAATGTGTGTGGTCATTCTCTGTAACTGAACCATATAGTTTTTCAATTTTCTGTAATAATAATATTGCAATAAGCCTCTTTGTTCATTTGAATAATTTCTTAGGATAAATTACTAGGACTGGAATTAATATGTAATACTTATTTAAATTTATAGAGCATAATTTAGATTTTAAAACTTTTGGTAATTGTTACTATTTCAAATGATAGCTCACATCCAAGATTAAATTTATCCTTGTTTAGATAACTTTGGTTATCCTTATATCAAAAGTAGTCAGATTTTTATGTAGTTATAAACAAAGAGAGATGCAAACTGCCTCTTACTTGGTTGAGTTTAAATAAAAAGTTTTAAATTTGTTCCATAAGTTTTGCTGTTTTTTAATCTTTACAGTTATACAGAAGTGTAATGTTTAGATATTTTATAATAATATGGTATTTATACATATTTTAATAAGGTGTTGATAAAAATGTCAAGTAGGAAGAGTTTGCGTGGCAAAATTAATATTATCTATGTCAACAATGAACAGTCTTGGTTTCAAATAAAATTTTTTTGCAAAATCAATTTTATTATAATTTCAGTAAAATCTAAAATTAATAAATTCAAAAAACTAATTAATAGGTTGTTAGCTTTCTCAGATGTTAGTATTTATGTTATTTTATGAGGATGTGTATTAAAAGTAGATTTTAATTGTACTTTTTTTTTTTTTTAAGAGAGAGAGAGAATTTTTAATATTTATTGTTTAGTTTTTGGCAGACACAACATCTTTGTATGTGGTGCTGAGGATTGACCCCGGGCCGCACGCATGCCAGGCGAGCGCACTACCGCTTGAGCCACATCGCCAACCCTTTAATTGTACTTAATGATGCAAATTCATTGTATGTTCATTATGTGCCAGTTTTATTATTTTAGTCAATTATCCTATTTGGTATATTCTTGTATTTATTTTTTAAATAAATAAGAGCTGGGTGCAATAGTGCATGCCTGTAATCCCAGTAGTTCAGGAGGCTGAGGCAGGAGGACTACAAGTTCAAAACCAGCCTAAACAATAATAATAAAATAAAAATTAAAAATAGGCTGGTGATGTGGCTCAGTCATTGAGTGCTACTGGTTCAATCCCTGGTACCAAAAAATAAAATAAAACCTATGTAGGAGATGTTCAATAAATTTTAAGTTTAATAGATAAATAATTGATGGTAACTGTGGAAGAAACTATTAACTACTAGTTTTAGTGTTGTTTGTATAATCAAAGCATGCTTTCGTGTTTCTGCTGCAGTTAGCTTGTTGACTAGGTATTGGGAATTTAGTTTTTAATACTCAGGTAAATAATAAATTTTAATTAGTATGAAATGATCCTTAATTACTAATTCTGCATGTCTAATAAATGCACAAAAGTAATAGTTAACAAAACCTGAAGTGAATTGGATATATTATTGCCATGTTTTTATGTGCTATGAAAGAAAAATTATTTAGAAATGCTTTAGGTGAAAACACTATTACTGATAAAATTTGAAACCTTAAAATTTAGGTAATGAAATATCTTTGGTAAATAATAAATGTGAAATTTGCATTTGATCATTTTAGGGTGTGTATGGGCCAAAAGCATATGTGGCGACCCAAGGACCTTTAGCAAATACAGTAATCGATTTTTGGAGGATGATATGGGAGTACAATGTTGTAGTAAGTACTTTTCGTAACATATTTTAAGTATTGTATGAAATGACATAGGTTGTTTTATTGAGTCAGGAAGAAAAGGACTTTTTTAGTCGTAACAGTATATTTAATTATAGCTATTATTATGAAAAAGACAAAAACTGATTTTGAGGATCTCTCAGTTAAATTTTCACAAACTATTCTCCATATTTTAAGAAAAAGGGTGTGGTAGTTATTTAAATCTTGTCCTAAGTTAGAAACTATTGAGACAGTTAGCAAATAACTTTAAAAAGGCAGGAAAGGATTAGTGGTTTTATGGATCAGTAAAATGCCTGATAATATAGTCATATTCTTAAACTTTATTCTAGACATAAACCCTTTGAATTCCTCTTCCAGGAAAACATATGTCAGCATATAATTACAAATTATTATGTAAAGTTTGAGATAATTTATAGGACTTCTGCACTTTTCCCCTACCCCTCACCTAAAGCTCATTTATTTAGAAGCATATGAAACTGTTAGCCTTTTAGTTCCCTCTTGCTTATTTTGAATGAAGGGAAATTGTGTGCCCTTAGTTTTCTAAAGCAGAAATATGAGTGAATTAGGATATTGCAAAGAGAAATCCTGTTCTACTGCCTACCCTTGGAGCCCCAAAGTATTTGCCTGGGGTTGGTTTTAGTTGGTAAATGTAGAAAATCAATAAGGAGCTCTCATCCCTCTCTCATGAACATTGTAATTGGCTTTTTCTGTGGAATTATACTGATTCTAAAGTGTTGGCATCCTCCATTGGCCCTTTGAAAGATAAATAAGGTAAGGGGAAACATTCCAGTTCTTAGTGTTTGCCATTTTATTTCATCTTGAAACAAGATAAAGTTGGAGAATAATTGAAAAAGAGCCAGAGTAAACTTTCTGGGTGATGGGAATATCCTTTATCTTGATAAAAGTTTGAGTTGTATAGATATGTGCATTGGAATGTTCACTTAAGATAGTACATTTCATTGTATGTAAAATTTACCTCAAGGGAAAAATAATGTAAACAAAGTATAAAAATTACTGGGTTCCAGATAAATATGCATGAAGTATTTAGGAGGGAATATAGTGAGGGCTGGAGTTGTAGCCTGGCACATGTGGGGCTCTGGGGTTCTATCCTCAGCACCACATAAAAACAAATAAATAAAATAAAGGTGTTGTGTCCATCTGTAACTATATATATTTAAAAACAATTATAGTGAAATGGTAATGATGAACTATGGGTGAAAACTATACAGTGTTTATTGTAAAATTCTTTCAAATGTTGAGGGTCTGGGGGAACATGGAAGGATTAGATGAACTCTAGATAGGGCAAAGGGGTGGGAGGGAGGGGAGGAGGCATGGGGGGTAAAAAAGATGGTGGAATGAGATGGATATCATTACCCCAAGTACATATATAAAGACAGGAATGGTGTGAATATACTTTGAATACAACCAGAGATATGAAAAACTGTGCTCTGTATGTTTAATATGAATTGTAATGCATTCTTCTGTCATATGTAACAAATTAAAATTTTTAAAAAATTTAAAAAATAATAAAAAAATAAAAAGGACTGGGGGTGAAAAAAAATAAATGTTGAGGGTAGAGATAGCTATAAGTTTATATTTAAGGGCAGTATTAAATTTAATACATTCAACCTTTAGATAATTTTAGTAAATGTAGTCTAAGTAATATTTATTAAATACTAAATGATATTTGATTAAAATACTGTTTAATTAGGTAAGTATTCTAAAGATGGCATTTTAATATAATTTCAAAATCAGAAGTAAATCTGGAAGATTCACATCACTTAATTCAAACTAAGTCATGTTAATTATAGTCAAGCTAATTTGTTGCTACATAGTTAAGACTTTGGAAAATACAATTTTGATAATTTGATCAATACTTTTCATATTTAAACTTTTTAGATAGACTATATTTTTGCTCAGCATAAAAAATAGTTCTTGAGATTTGCATTTAAAAAGGTAAAATTGTGTTTAATTAACATATTCTTTATTCCATTCTCTGCCCCACCACCACCTTCTTTTTAGATCATTGTAATGGCCTGTCGAGAATTTGAGATGGGAAGGGTATGTATACCTATTAATATTTATCATTTCTAACAATAGATGTTCGTGAGTTCCAGATAAATATGCATGAAGTATTTACACCATGAAGATGTTCGTGGTTTTTATTATATAATAGTCTGAGCCCAAGTAGTTAGGTACTTCTTTATTGTGCTCCACTCTTGTTTTTATTTGACTTAAGAAACAAAATAATTTCTATAACACAAACTTTTTATATATATATATATATATATATATATATATATTTAATTGTAGATGGGCACACAACGCCTTTATTTTGTTTATTTAGTGTTATGTGGTGCTGGGGATCGAACCCAGGGCTTCACACATGCTAGGCAAGTGCTCTACCACTGAGCTACAACTCCAGCTCCCCCCCCCCCCCGCTTTTTTTTTACATTTTGTAAATACATTTTATGATATACTTACAATTATTGACTATTGTTACTTAACAGCCTACAATTACTTAATGGCGTTATAAAGTAGAGAGGTATTTTAGAATAGGAATAAAATCAAACAAATGAGAATGTGTTAAATAATTCTGATTAGTGCTGGGGTTGTGGCTCATTGGTAGAGTGCTTGCCTATCGTGTGAGGCACTGGGTTCGATTCTTAGCACCACATATAAGTACATAATAGATAGAGAGATAAATGTATGTCTATCGACAAAAAATATATTTTTTAAAAAATAATAATTCTGATTATTTATCATCAGTTTATAGCTTGGATATTCTGATTAATCTTTCTATGAATATCACTATCTTGTTTTTTGTTTGCTTATTCTGTCCTCAAAACTCAGAAGAAAATTTCTTACCTTAATATTTTTTTTGACTGATGTTGTTTAAGTATATTCAAAATATTATAATGTCCAGTAAACTTCTTTTCTCAATAAGAGAAATATTGCAAAAGCAAGATACATCTTAAGAGTTATGTGAAATGTTATATAAATAATTAGGAAAGTGTAATTTAGCTAATAATTTATTCCTTCCAAACTGTATTTTTACTGGTATTGTCTTTTTGGACAGAAAATGAACAATTTAATATTAGAAAATATAACAATTGAGGAATTAAGTAATGAAATTATTCATTTAAATATTGTTAGTGTATACTTGAATACTATTATTAGTTCATTGTACTAGGAAATTTAAATTTCACACATTTAATGTTCTCTAATTAGTTACTGTTGAAGTTTAGTATTTTTCTTTTTATTCTCTTGATGAGTTTATATTGTATCATAGTAAAAATTTTTGATGAAAAACTGTATTGAGTGTAAAATTTTTTGAAGCAAAAGGTTTTGTGATTTATAATGTTTTGTTAGTATAGATCAAGAATCACTTATCCAAAATATTAGGGGCCAGAAGTCTTTTCAAATTTTGGAAATTTTCAGTTTTTATAATAATTGCATAGATGTTACTAGTTAAACCTCCCTCATCCACAAACCCAAAACCAGTAATGCTGCAAAATCTAAAACTTTTTGAACACTAACATCATGCTTGAAAAGTTTTGCACTTGGAATTGAAGCATTTCATAGGTTTTAAACTTTTTCATAAGAGAAAAAGTAGTAGATTGTGAATGAGTTAGGATTTATGAATTTATTTGATAATCTTGAATTGGATTCCAACTTTGAATGTAACTTAATGGAAGGAGCATAGATGATAGATGGAAGGAGCATAGAAACCTACCCTCTATTACCATTTTGACCGTGTACAGTCTACTGCTACTCTCAGCTTCACTTCCTCATCTCTGAAATAAATACCCATCTTGCAGTATTAGAGATCATGCAGCTATGACATTTAGCAAATACGTTTTGGTATTACTTGCTTGATTTTGGACCAGGAATATAAATACCTATATAATCTATATTTAGTTACTACTCATTTGAATGAGGGGCATGTTACTCATATAACTGTTTTCTGTTTGTTTTAAAATATTAAAACTTTACCAAGTAGGAGACCAAATTACAAAAATCAAAAACAAAACAATCTTCAAAATAATATTATAAACAACCCTAAAAATGATATTTTCTATAAACTTCTCTTGGGGTTTAGAAATTACTTGTGCTCTTAAGCCTCTAAAATATTAGTATTTTTAAGCTAAACTGACACACTGAATAGTTCTCCTTTGCTGTCCTTTGAGCAGTATTGTCAACTTACAGTTCATTCCAGCTGATATGTAATAACTTCACTATTTCTGAAACTCTGACACTAGAAATTTATAAATTACAAGTTCTGGTATTACGGTGACTATAGATAACAGTAATGTACTATTCATTCTATGGTTTAAACATTATACAATATATACATGTATTGAAGCATCAGTGTTACCTCATAAATATGTACAATTTGGGGGTTTATATATGAGTTAAAAATAAATTTAAAATGAGAAATTAATGAACTGATGCATTTCCCACTGCCAAAAGATTTATTTTAAACTTGATGGTCGACCATAGACTTCCATTTTATTGGATCTTGATAAAAACTGCACCGTTTTTTAGTACTTGAATGCTAGCGTCTACTGAAAATTTAAGCTTTTCATTAACTTATCTTGTTTCCTAAAGTGATGGAGCTTAATATTAGAAACCAGTGAAAATTGAGTGTTCTATTTTTATACCTGCTTAAAATAGGAAGATAAGAGGGAAAACTGCCTATACTTTTTAATCTCAAAATTGAATACTTAAAAATAATATATGGTACTTGCGTAAGATTTATTAAATCAATAGAATATGTGTAATATGTTCATAATTAGTATATATAACAGCCCTATAAAATAAGGATTAGCATTCCCTCTTTTTACAGATGAAGAAATTAAAGATTAATAAATAGTAAAATTAGTACTTTTCAAAATTCTTATACCAAGGAGAATGCTCTTTACACATTTCACAGATTTAACATTAATGAATTATCAAGTTATAGGCATTAAAACTTGTCTGGGAACCCTATGTACTAAATGAATTTCCTTGTGCCAGATACTTTTTTAAAGTAGTTTTCCTTTCCTATACAAAAGTGTTTGGTCTGCTGGGTAGACTCGGCTGGTGCAATGGACCTTATACATAAATTGAGGTCATTGTGACTAATCTCAGAGAAGATATAGCAACTTACTTTTAAAAATAGTTTGGATAAGTCTGAGCTGTTTCATAACCTAGTGATGCCAGTTTTTCTATTTTGGAGAAGTAGTAAGCTGAACCATAGGATACAAAATATTTGTGAAAGTTTAAGGAAAACTACTGTGTACATTACTTACTATCTTTTTTTGAACAACAGAAAAAATGTGAGCGCTACTGGCCTTTGTGTGGAGAAGACCCTATAACATTTGCACCATTCAAAATTTCTTGTGTAAGTACCTATTTTTATACACGTTATTTAATCAGGAAACGGGCATTCTAGAATTGATGAACAATAGGTTGATATAAGCCAAACACTCAGTTTCCAGTAAGCTTACACTTACAATTTTAAAAATAGTAATAATGTTTGTTTTTATAGTCTAAATTTATAAGGTTTGGGAATAAGTTCTTATAAATGTATGAATTTACTTGTATATTATGGCCATTTTATTTTACTTTATCTGTTGAAAGTAGTGATTATGTATATATTAAGAGTAAATGGTGGGCTGGGGTTGGAGCTCAGTGGTAGAGCACTTGTCTAGCATATGTGAGGCACTGGGTTCAATCCTCAACACCATAAATAAATAAGCAAATAAATAAATGGAGTAATAGTGTGCTTTGAATGATCTGTTTGGAAACTATATGTTCATTTCAAGGGAAATAAATGAGAAAGACCTTTGATGATTCGAGTATAATATATCATATTAACCTTTCATATCTGTATTATCCTTCCCAAAATTGTTGAGTTTGAGAATTGCTCTCCTGGAAGTTAAAAAATCAATCCTTCATGGCAGATAATTTAATATGAAACTTAGAATATATACCTTATTACTTAAGGATATTGAATAAATTAAATCAAATAAATTAAATAAATTAAGTCAAGCCAAAAATATAACACAGCAGAAATCAGAGAAAATGAATTTTAAAATAAAAACAATGAAGAAAAAGCATGAGTAAGAAAAACAAAGGACGGACAAAAGGAAGTCTAATATAGTCAAGCTTAAGAATAGAATAGGTTTTTTTTTTCTTTTAGGTGTCATGTGGCATCTTCTTTGTTTTTTTGTTTTTGTTTTTGTTTTGTTGTTGTTTGTTTGTTTGTTTGGTACCAGGGATTGAACCCAAGGGCGGTTAACCACTGATTGACATCCCCAGCTTTTTTATCTTTTATTTTGAGACAGGCTCTCACTAGATTATTTACAACCTTGATAAATTGCCAAGGCTGGCTTTGAACCTGTGATCCTCCTGCCCCTGCATGCACCACCACACCTGGCTTGGCATCTTCTTTCTTAACCACATAAAAAAATAAAATAAAATAAGATTTCATTTGCTCAGGCTTGTGTATATATGAAAATTAATTGGAATCATTAAATGTTTATGTCATCTAAAAATGCCCTCTTAGAAACACCTACCATAATATTTGACCAAATAATCTGGGTACTCTTGGCCCAACCAAGTTGAGCCAAGATATAAAGTCAATTGTTACATTCCCCATTTCTCAGCATTACTTTCACTTTGCTTTCTATAATTAAATGAAATATAATTCACATATTTATTTATCACAACAGAACAAAAATTTCTGAGTAAACAGAAATTTGCTGGTTCCAAAAAGCCAAAAATATTTACTCTCTGGTCCTTTACCAAAAAAGTCAAATCTTAGACCAATGGTTCTCATCTGTATTCCTTTTTTTTTTCTTTTTTAAATTTTTAGTTATAGATGGACACAATACCTTTATTTTATTTATTTATGTAGTGCTGAGGATCGAACCCAGTGCTCCATGCGTGTAAGGCAAGTACTCTACCACTGAGCCACAACACCAGCCCTGTTTTCCTTTTTGGTAAAAGTAAAAACATATTCATTCAAAAAATACAAAGTAAATTACCATGATTTGAAAAACTGAAACAGGAAAAATATTATTCTTTTAATAAAATAGCATATGATATTATCCTTGACAATCACTGCCCTACACTATCATCTAAGGTTTTAATTAATAGGACTATAAGAATAATCTGCTTAGAGACATACTGATAAAGAGGCTTCATTCTAATACTTTGGCTAAATGACAGACAGTGAAAGACTTAAAGTGAGAGAGAGTAAGTAAGTAAGTTAGATAAGCTGGGTGCCATGGCACATGTCTGTATTTTCAGGCACAGAATTGAGGGAGTCTGAGGCAGGAGGATCACAAGTTCAAAGCCAGCTTCAGCAACTTAGTGAATTTTGTCTGAAGATTAAAAATTTTTTAGAAGACTGGGGACTTAACTCAGTGGTAGAGTGCCCCTGAGTTCAATCCCCAATACCACACACCCCCGCCAAATATATATATGGAGAGAAAGAGGTATAACCTTTAGAATGGTTGTTTGTATAATTATCAGGTACATCTGGAATTTTAAAGGATAATTTTATATAGTGGGCTTTAAGTGTTTTGTTTATATATGTGTTTGGTATGTATATGTTTTTGTTTTAATGTTTTCTTAGACTCACAAATGTTTCTCTGTCTTTAGGAAGATGAACAAGCAAGGACAGACTACTTCATTAGGACACTGTTACTTGAATTTCAAAATGTAAGTACTTTCCATTAGATGCAATCTCTAAGAATAGTTTTCAAAGAGAAGATATATAAATACTATACTCTTAAGTCACCATGCAAGCTAAATCTTCATTTAGGTATATATTATTTTTACTTGAGGCTGTTGACTTCAGTGTTTCAGAGCTGTATAATATGGTAATTTCTCAAGGAAAGAATCTGAGAAAAATGTGATAAACATTGTAGGAATGCCTGTCAAATTGTCCCTATTTTTATTATCTTAATTTTTAAACCATTATAAATACTCAACTTGTTCATAAAATACATCATTCTTACCAATTTATGCAATTGTAAACATACCTATAATCTTCTACCTTCCTGTTTACATGCATAGTTCCAAGTACTTTTACTGCCCCTAACTTTACCTATCATTAACATGTCCCTTTAGATGAGTCATTTATTGTACATTGTAATTTTTTCATCTATAATAATGTGTACCTTACTGAATTCCTATAGTATTATCAGGCCTGTGAGTCTTTCTAACTTCCTAACAGTAGATACTATCATCTGCACTGTGCATAGATGAAGATACAGGGCTTCAGAAAGTAAAATGGTTTACCTAAATTACTCAGTAAATGGCAGAAGTAAAATTTGATTAGTTTTACCTAGATTCCAAACCCTTTACTTTCTATTAACACCTAGAATAACCATTCTCAAAACATTTGTGACATCAGGACTCTCTTACCTTCTTAAAAATTTTTAGGCTCCCAGAGAGCTTTTATTTATTTATGTGGGTTGTATCTTATACTGTAATTGAAATGGAAACTGGGTTTTTACAAGGCATGAATAAAATGAAAAGATAAAATCCAGAGTCTTCAGCATATATTCTACTAGCTGTTAAAGGAAAAGACAAATAACCCCTTATTAATAATCTGAAAACACTTTAAAATTGATGGACCCACCCTGACCCCAAAGGATTGAGAATAGTTAGGGTGGTACTCAGACCATACTTTGAGAACTGAAGTTCTTTTTTAGTTCAATATTCTGTTGGTCTAATTATACCACATTTTAACACAATGTTTATGGTATATTACTCTTTCATTTAATAGTGTGGATTAGTTAAATGATGTATATATAATGTATGGTTAAAATGTACTTTCTGGAGGTAAGACCACTGGGGTTAGATCCCACATTTGTCACTTCCTGTGAAACTTTAGGTAGGGTATTTAATCTTTCTATCAATTTCTTTACCTGTTAAATGAAGACATTACAACACTACCTTCCTTATGAAGATTAAATAAATTGTTACATGTTGAAGCCATTTAGCATCAGTACTTGACTTATTGGAGGCAATCAGTAAATATAGTTTGTTACCTTTTTTTAGGTAGTGCTAAGTACCAAACAAAAATGAAACTAAATGAGATGTACAGCTTTAAATTTTGCAAATGTATTTTCCTAATTATTGAATTTGTTTTTCATGAAGGAATCTCGTAGGCTCTATCAGTTTCATTATGTGAACTGGCCAGACCATGATGTTCCTTCATCATTTGATTCTATTCTGGATATGATAAGCTTAATGAGGAAATACCAAGAACATGAAGATGTTCCTATATGTATTCATTGCAGGTACAAAAGAATTTTCCACATGTATAAATACAGTACTTTTCTTTAACCTCCATGTTGAATAAGGTTCTATTTCTACATTAATGTGTTCTATTTCTACATTAATGTGATGATAGTAATCCTTAACTTATAGCCTTGTTATATAGTATGTTGAAATTTTAAAAGGTACCCAAAGAAGAAATTTTTATGTGGGTAGATATCTTATGACCCAAACATTGTTTTATAAAAAATTAGTAAATATTCTTTCCCAAGGCTATTAAAGCTTGTATTAGAAAATAAAAGCAAATCATTAATTTTTTAACTTAATTTCTCTGAACAGTGGTCAGTTTTCATAACTAATAAACATTGATGAGAATTTATATACACACACACTGTACATAAGGTCTTATTTGTCTAAGGTATCATTGGTTTCAAGATATACCGTTATGGGGCTGGGGTTGTGGCTCAGTGTAGAGCACTTGCCTAGCACGTGTGAGGCCCTGGGTTTGATTCTTAGTACTGTATATAAATAAATAAAAGAAAATCCATCAACTATTAAAATTATATTTTAAAGAAAGGTTCCATTATTTGATATTAAGAATCAGAAATCACTACCACATACAAGGGAAGGAGTTAATACGTAAGAAGTCAATAGATGATAAGGTACATATCAATTTCACAACTGTTACGATGGGGATTAAATGTGTATTTTAGAATTGACAAACAATTCAGTGACTGTTTCCATTCATCAGGCACATAAGTTTCCATGTTTGCGATGTTGCCCATCGTATCATGAATCATATTTTAAAGTTACTGAAATCTAAGTAGACCAGAAGGCTAGCATTCTTATATTAAGGCAGTATAAACTGTTGATACACACTTACTAGACATCTTTATTAAATTGTGCTTTATAGAAGATGACTTCATTGTAGGCAATACCTAAGACTAAATGATTGCTGGCATTCTTAAAGTTTAGATGTACCTATATTAAATTGCTCGGTAGAGCTGGGCACTGTGATGCATTTCTATAATCCCAGCTACTCAGGAGGCTGAGGTAGGAGGATCCCAAGTTTGAAGCCAACCTAAGAACTTAGACCAACCTTATCTCAAAAAAATTAGAGCTGGGGGCCATAAGCAACTTAGTGAGACCCCATCTCAAAATAAAAATTAAAATGGGGGCTGGGGCTGTAGCTCAGTGGTAGAGTTGCTTGCCTAGCAAGTGTGAGGTACTGGCGATCCTCAGCATTTATTTTATAAATAAAATAAAAGTATGTCCTTCTACAACTAAAAATATTTTAAAAATAAAAATAGGCTGAGAATGTGGCTCAGTGGATTCAGTCTCTAATACCAAAAATAAACAAGAGCTGGGGGTTGTACTAGGTGGTTAAAGCACCTCTGGGTTTAGTCTCCAGTATTGCCCCCAAAAAGTCTTGGCATTTATTCAATCAGTATTTGAAGTTCAGTTAATCTTTGCAAAACTAGTCCTTTTGACATATAAAAAATCATGTAAACCCTGCCTTTGATTTTTGGGGGAATAAATATTGAATATGATATTGTTTGTTTTGGGGACGTAGCTAATTTTATATTCTAAGGGTAGGGTAGAGTTTAGTTCTCTTATATATTTTGCCTAAGATTAATTAGTTTAAGATAACTAATTGTTCTGTTTGGGGATTTTTGTTTGTTTTGGTTTGGTTTTGGGCAGTACTGGATCAAACCTAGGGGTACTCTACCACTGAATTACATCCCTGGCCCTTTTGTTTTTTATTTTGACGGGGTCTTGCTAGACAAGCCTTGAGCTTAAAATCCTCCTGCCTCAACCTCCTAAGTAGCTGAGATTGCTGATATGTCACTGTGCTTGGCACTAACTATTCTTTTTTGTTTTTAATATTTATTTTTTAGTTATAGGTAAACACAGTGTCTTTATTTTACTTATGTGGTGCTGAGGATCGAACCTTAGCACTTTAAACATGCTAGGCGTGCCCTCTACCTCTGAGCCACAACCTAGCCCACTAATTATTCTTAATTAAATATTTTGGGTTATATTGTAATCTGGTTATTTTCCAGTTGATAATATACTTGATCCTGTTTATAACAGAGAGCAAGGAAGCATTTCAGTTGGGAAGAAGTACTTAATTTTGGGGGGAGCTCGGAGTCAGAGAAATTACAAATGCATTTTTGTCCCATAGCTCATAAGAATCTGTATGATTGTTTAATCCTAAAATATTGACAATCTTTTGTTCCCTTGTTTAGTGCAGTATATTATGAGTGTACTACTTTATATTTAATCTTAAATATTTGCTATTAATTTCTGCCCACATCCTTTTTTGGATGTTTTAAACAATAACTTACATGTTTGTTGTTTAGTCTATTTTTTAAAAATTTATATTTCTTTACTGACTTTTATTATTAAGAGTGTATTAAAAATCATACTGTTTCTTATAAAGTTGCTTATCAGGAATTTTTAGGTTATGTGTTTAATAAACTAATAAAAGTTTCAAAATATTTGTTAATGCTACAGCTTTACTATAAAATTATTTTGATGATGTCTGTAATATCTAATTACTTGTAGTGATTTTTCATTTATGAGGTGTATTATATACACCTTCTAGTTAAAAAGCTTTGAAGTATTTTTGTAATTTTTATTTTATTTTTAGATTAATTACATTTATTATTTTTCATTACTATATTATAGTTGTGTATAATATTGGGATTTATTTTGGCATAATTATACAAGTATGAAATATAATTTATTCTAATTCTAGTCTCAGAACTTCCCCCATCCTTCCCCTCCTCCCATCCTGTTCCTTTTCCTCAACTCTACTGGTTTTCCATTTATTTATAGTTTTTTTTTTAATTAATGCCTTATAGAGATGTACATAAAGGCAAGATTTACGATAGTGTGTTCATAAATGTACATAGGAAAGTTTGGTTAGTTTTACTCCACTGTTCCTCCCATTTTCCATCCCTCTTCACTCCCCATTTCCATCTCTTCACTCCCCATACATCTCTCATCGATTTTCATGGATTTCCCTTCATCCCCCAACTTTTTCTTTTTCCTTTAGCTTCTGATATGAGAGAAAATAGTCAACCCTTGACTTTCTTAGTCTAGCTTATTTCATTTGGCATGATATTCTTTAGTTCCAATCATTTATCAGCACATGCTATAATCTCTTTTCTTCTTTATTTGTCAGTTGATATCTAGACTGGTTTCATAACTTGGCTGTTGTGAATTGCACGACTATAAATTCTGATGTAATTGTGTCACTATAGTATGTTGAACTTAGTTCTTGTGGGTAAAAACCAAGGAATGGCATTACCTGAGTCATATATTGGTACCATTCCTAGTTTTTTGAGGAATCTCCATGCTGCTTTCTAGAGAAGTTGTCCTAATTTTTGTTCCTACCAACAATATATGAGTATACCTTTTTCCCAACATCCTCACAAACATTTATTATTCATATTCTTGATAAATGCCATTCTGACTAGAGCGAGGTGAAATCTCTAGTTTTAATTTGCATTTCCCTGATTGGAAGAGATGTTGAACATTTTTTAAAATCTAAAATCTATTTGTTGGCCATTTGTATTTCTTCTTTTGAAAAGTGTTTAATTCTTTTTCCCATTTACTAGTTAGGTTTTTGTTTGTTCTTGGATTTTTTGGGGGAGGGTATTAAGTTTTTTTGAGTTTTTTATATATTCTGGATATTATCCCCCTGTTTGAGAGGTAGGTGACAAAGATCTGTGGCTTTCTCTTCACACTCTTTAATTTTTTCCTTTGGAGTGCATAATCTTTTTGTTGCTGTCCTACTTATTGATTCTTCGTTTTATTTCTTGTGCTTTAGAAGGCTTGTTAAGGAAATTGGTACGTGCCAATATGTTGATGTGTTGGGTCTACGTTTTCCTCTAGCATTTGCAGAGTTTCTGATCTAATTCCTAGGTCTTTTGTGTTGGGGGGAGAGAGAAAGAGATCTAACTTCATTTTTCTACACATGGATATCCATTTTTCCTAGCACCATTTGTTAAAAAGGCTATCTTTTCTCTGGTATGTGTTTTTGGCTCCCCTGTATATCAAGTGACTGTATCTATGTGGATTGTTTTTGTGTCCTCTATTCCATTCGTGTTTGTCTTTTTTGATGTCAATGCCATGCTGCCAACTTTTTTTTCCCCCTCTAGTTCTGTGAAAAATGTCATTGGTATTTTCATGGGAATTGCACTCAGACAATATAATGTTTTTGGTAGGATGACCATTTTGATATTACTAATTCTGCTATCCAGGAACATGGATAAAGGTCATCTTTATTTTTTTTTCTTTTTTGGGTGAGCTGTATTCTGGGGATTGAACCCTGGGCCACTCAACCACTGAGTCACATCTCCAGCCCTTTTTTGTATTTTATTTAGAGATAGGGTCTCACAGCTGCTTAGGGCCCCATGAAGTTGCTGAGGCTGGCGTTGAACTTTCAGTCCTCCTGCCTCAGCCTCCCAAGCAACTGGGATTACAGGCGTGCACCCACTACACTCAGCTAATCTTCAGTTTTTTTCTTCAGTGTTCTGTAGTTTTCATTGAAGAGGTCTTTCTCCTCTTTAGTTAGATTTATTCACAAGCATTTTATTTATTTATTTATTTATTTAGGTTATTGTGAATGGGATAATTTCACTAATTTCTTTCTTAGCAGATTCATTATTGACGTATAGGAAAGCAATTGATTTATGTATGTTGATCTTGAATCCTGCTACTTTGCTAAAGTTATCAGCTTTAAGTTTCTTCTAATGGAATTTTTAGGTCTTTTAAATATAGGATCATGTCATTAGCAAACAGATAATTTGACTTCTCTTTTCCTATTTGTATCCCTTTAATTTTCTTATCTGATTGTTCTGGCTAGAGTTTGAAGGAATATTTTGAAGAGGAGTAGTGAAAGTGGGCATTCTTGTTTTGTTTCTCATTTTAAAAGAAATGCTTTCAGTTTTTCTCTGTTCAGTATGATGTTTGCTTTGAGATTGTCACATATATATATATATATATAGCCTTTGTACTGTTAAGGTTAAGTTTCTTCTATTTGCAGTTTCCCTAGTGTTTTAAACATGAATGGGTGCTGGCCTTTGTCAAATGCTTTTGACATGATCATATATTTCTTGTCCTTAGTATTATTTATGTGGTGTATAACATTTATTGATTTGTGGTGTTAAACCAGCCTTGCATCCCTGGGATGAGTTTAGTTCTCATCTTAATTATTTCCTGTCTTCTGCTTTTGAAATGAGTTTGTTATTCTTTTTCTAGTCCCTTGAGGTGTAATGGGGCATAAATATTTGCATTCATTATATCTTGTTGGATAGTTCCCTTAACCAATATGAAATGACCCTTGTCTCTTCTGATTGATTTTGACTTGAAGTCCACTTTATCTGATATGAAAGTAGCTACCCCTGCTTGCTTCTGGCTATTATTTGCAAGGTTTATCTTTTTCTGTTCTTTCTCCTTTAGTCTATGGATATATTTGTCTGTAAGGCGAGTCTCTTGTAAACAACATATGGTTGGGTCTTATTTTTAATCCAACCTGCTAGTCTATGCCTAGATTGAAGAGCTTAAACCATTTATATTTCATGTTATAAAGAGATGATTTTTATTTCCTTCCATTTTGATTTATCTCTAATTCCTATTTCTTGATTCTCCTTTAACTATTTTTCTATTGTGATGCATCCCTGGGCTGGTTTTCATTTTTATTTTTCATTTCTTCTACATGAAATATTTCATGGAGCTTAGTGGTTATAAATTCTTTGTTTCTGTTTATCATGGAAAGTTTTTACTTCATCTTCAGTTTTAAAAAATAGTTCTACTGGGCTGGGGATGTGGCTCAAGTGGTAGCATGCTCACCTACCATATGTGAGGCACTGGGTTCAATTCTCAGCACCACATAAATATAAAAAAAAAAGATATTGTATCCACCTAAAACTAAAAAATTAATATTTAAAAAAAATAGTTCTACTGGATCTCTAAACGTAACCTACCATTTTCTCACGCAACTTTTAAAATTCTGTCCTGATTTTGTTTGTTGGGCATTTTCTTACTGTGTGTCATGGAGAGGATCTTTTTTTTTTTTTTTTTTTTTTTTATCTTTTCTCTTTGAAGTTCTATATGACTCTTGTATTTGGATTTTCATGTCATTCCTAAAATTGGGGGAATTTTATGATGATATTTTATTGAAAAGTTTGTGCATTCCTTTAGTTTATATTTCAGAGCTTTCTTTTATGCTAGTGATTCTTAAGTTTAGTCTATTTATGTTATCCTCAATTTCTTGAATATTCTCATCATTGTATCTTGACATCTTTATTGTCAAGTTTATTTTCAAGATTATATACTTTGTCTTCAAGGCCTGAGAACTTATCTTCAAAGTAATCTAATCTATTGGTGATGCTTTCCACTGATTTTTAAATTTGATTTATTGAGTCTTTCATTTCCAGGATTTTGATTTGGTTCTTTCTTAGAATCGTCTTATTGAAATGATTTTTCATTTCCTGTATTTTCTGAGTTCTTTCATTATATAAGAACTTTCTAAATTATTTTCTAACACTTCTTCCACTGTGGTGTCAATGGGATCAGGTGTTGTTGTGTTGTAGGCTGTTGGATGGTTTGTTTCCTTGATTTTTCATACTGTTTGTATGTCTGCCCATCTGCTGGGATGATCATCACTTCTTCTTACATGCAGGGAGTATTTTGTGAGCCTCTTTCATTTTAGAGCCCTGGACTGAGTGAATATCCAGGTATTAATGCTTTTACTCAGTGTGTCCTTAGCTGTTTCCAGTATGAAATCACTCTCTGGGCTACTGTTCTTTCACTGCTTCCTTTCTGGGCTTTGGAGGGATTAGAGAATACACCTAGAGCTATTCTATCATCTTCTCCTCCCAGGCAGGCTGATCTTTGAAACAGTAAATCGTCCTCATTTCCTGGCTTTCCTGGTGCCTTGCCTGCCTCTTAGAGATTAGCCAGCACCTGCACAGCTCAGCAACCTGGACCTCCTAAGCATAAAAGAGGAAGTCTGGAGATGAATCCAAAGAATGGTGGGGTCCACAGACAAAGACCACTAAAATTTTTTAAATTAAAAAGCCTGAGGTTATTTTACTTTATACTCTCCAGCTCCCATTAATTCTTCAGGAAGTGAGAGCACATCAGTTTTCTTGTTCTTTTAGGGAAATCACTGCTTGTACTGAAACTAATTTCTAAGGGCTTGCAGCATTTTTCATCTTGCCATTACTTCTCTCAGGTCAAATGTACTATTTCTTACTCTACTATAAAACACAAGAGCCATTTTGAACATAGAATAAATTTAAAGGATGTTTTTAGCTAGACAAGATTTTTTGAATTAGAATAAGATTTCTAAACTAAAGGCTCACAGGTATTCTATGAGTCACTCTTAGAAGTTTCTTGAATTAAGCTTTAAAACAATATAAATTCTGATGTTATAAATGTCATGCATGCATTGTTAAGCTGTAGTTTGTTTACTAAATAAATAGTATTTTATACACTTCTAAAATTATTTCTTGTGTATGAATGTTCATATGCTCATCTGTATTTTGTATTTGTTTTATCATAAAATCAATTTTTTTTTCAAACTTTATATCCTTAGTGCAGGCTGTGGAAGAACAGGTGCCATTTGTGCTATAGATTATACGTGGAATTTACTAAAAGCTGGGGTAAGAAAATTTTTTATGTAGCATTATATCCATCTGTTATGATTTTCAAACAGTATTAATTGCAGTAAATGATAGCATTTTTTAAATTTGTTCTTTTCAGTTATACATGATAATGGAATTTATTTTTATATATTTAACAAGCATGGAATATATCTTATTTTAATTAGGATCCCAGTCTTGTGGATGTACATGATGTTAAGAAATAGCATATATTTTGGTTATACATGGTACTTTTTCAGAATTAGTTTTACCACATAAGAATAAAAAATAAAGATAATGAAAAAGGTATAAATAGTTCATATTGCCTTGAGGGTAATGTATGGGACAAGAGAGTTGGATGAATAACTGCATTAGTGATGTAAACTGCAATCTAACTTTTCTTAATACAGACTTCTCATTGCCTTTTTTATATTTATTCTAGGTATAAGTGTACTGTATTCAGTAAATTTATGCCTACTGGAGATATTATAGTATTGTAGTTAAGAATGCTAATGGTGGAGCCACACTGCCTGGATTAAAATTCTGCCTCTCCTCTATGAGCTGTGGGATTTGAGTTTATTGTTAGTTTTTTACTGTTGGAATTATAATTGTTTCTGCCATTGCTATTTCCAAAAAATTGTGTATGAAGCTGTGGAGGATACAAAAATAGATAAGACACAACCCTCATTATAGATTTAAAAAACACATTACCACATATTTTTATATATATGGTGCTTTTGTTGTTTCTATATTATGTTCATTTTCTATGCATTCAGGACAGATTTTTAATCCTGTAGCTTTAGGCTTTCTTTGAGCATGTCATTCTGTATCTTCCTTAAAGTAGAGTCAATACAGTTTCACTTTTCCTTTTTTCCTCTATTTTTCTGCTTTTTGTCCTGCTATCTTTTCATTTTTAATTTTTTTTTTAAAGAGAGAGTGAGAGAGAGAGAAAAATAATTTTTTTTTAAAGTATTTATTTTTTAGTTTTTGGCAGACACAACATCTTTGTATGTGGTGCTGAGGATCCAACCCCAGCCATGTGCATGCGGTCACTCTACCACTTGAGCCACATCCCCAGCCCCCATTTTTAAAATTTTTGTTAGGGAAAATTTAAGTTTTAAAAAGTTTCTTTAAAATCTCTGTGGTAGAGTTTATTTTTATATTCTTTAAAAATTATAATCATTTACTAGTTCTCAAATTAAAATTTATTAAGTGGACGAAAAAGTTAACTGGAATTATGTCATTTTTAACATTAAAGTCAAAGATTAAAACTGAAATGGGAAGAGGCATATAAATGAATGCCAACACACAAAATTTCAGGTTTATTCAGAAAGTCTGAGATGTTCAGATCATTTAAACTTTTAAAAAAATATTTTTTAGTTGTAGACCAACACAATACCTTTATTTTATTTATTTACTTTTATTTGGTACTGAGGATTGAACCCAGTGCCTCACATGTTCCAGGCAAGTGTTCTACCACATGAGTCCCAGCCCTGGCCCCTAAACATTTTTAAATCAGTCTTTATTTGATTGAATTTGGCTTAACATAAATGTAATAATCATAGGCCTTAATTATTTCTCCAAAATTCTTTTTGATGTCTACAATGATTCTCTAGCAATGAATTTGGGAAACATTCACAACTCTTCCGTCTTCCTCATCACCTCAGAATATCCTTGTTGATCAGCTTATTTAATAGCTATGTTTCAATAAACTTGTACTAGTTTCTCTCCCATTTAGACTGTCATCTTCCTTAATACAAACATTTCCAGAGTATTGGATCTGCTCATGTTAGAATTGCCTTGTGGTGGCAGTACTTCCAATTCCAAATATACAAGGAATTGTGTAGGCTGTTTTACAATCATTCCCTAGAGACAAAACTGTTGAATCTGTATGTTTACCTAGTACTTTTAGCTGGTCCTTACATTGCTGATCCAGGAGATGCTGGCCTGTAGAGTTAAGACTAAATTGTGTATTTTTTACAGTTTGATCCTGAGGAACATTATCTTCTCTCTTCCTTTCAGTACCTTCTCCTCTTCCTTTTAATCTTAGTTTTTGTCCATATCAAATTCTCAGTCCTCCAAGTAAATTGTATATTCAAACTGCCATGCCTGTGTATATTTTCTTCACTTTTTATGAAATAACCTTATTTTCATAGGCATCTTAATTGTCACTCCACCCATCAAAGTTTATGATAGACTCTTTATTCCTAGTACATTGTAATCATGCTTTGGCTGGATATTAGCTTTGTATCCACAATGCCACATTCCATGTCTAATATATGATGAATAGTTGTGTCTAATGTCTATAAGAAAAGAAATGAAATAAATGTATCTAAGATCTGTATGAAAAGTTGGTCTTTTTTACTGTGTTTTGGAATAATCCAGATTTTATAATTATTCCTTCTTTTAGAAAATACCAGAAGAATTTAATGTATTTAATTTAATACAAGAAATGAGAACTCAAAGGCACTCTGCAGTGCAAACAAAGGTACAGTTGTTTGTTTTACTCCTTAAACTACGTTTTCATAAATGCCTTGTTTTATTTAAATGTCTTTTCCCTTGTTAATCATCTGTCTCCCTGATAGGAGCAATATGAGCTAGTTCATAGAGCTATCGCCCAACTGTTTGAAAAACAGCTACAGTTGTATGAAATTCATGGAACCCAGAAAATTGCTGATGAAGGGGTAGGTGTTCTTGACCTGTTAATTTTTGCAAACTTTTTACCAAGCTATAATATTTAGCTTTTAATTGTTTCCTTATATTTTAACTAACATAAGAATAGCCACAACAGTTATTATTTTTATCTAATGAGATTTTATTAAGTTGTGAATGTTTCCCAAATTCATTCTTCATGTTTATATCTGTGAAGTCATATAATTCATAAATTACTTTTTAAAAATGTTACTGTATTTTTTTCTCCCCCCACTCACCTAAATAATTGTGAGTTGTTTTCACTTAAATTTTATTTTGTTCTTCGCTTGACAATATGAAGTTTTGCAGTTGTTTTTGTATACTGTATGCTATTTAAGCAGAATTATAAGCTCCCTTTTGTCATGTTGTAGTTCAATGTCACTTTAGCTTTAAAAGAGCTTATCAGATATTCATACTTTTGACCTAACAAAAATTAGGTATTCTCATTAGTGTTTTCATTTCTGCCTCTGTTTTGTAATAGTTCTTTCCTTGTTCATAATGGTGCTAAGTTTTGGGGTAGAATTTCTTTATACGTTTATCATAGAACTATCTTATAATGAACCAAATATGAGAAATTAATCGTAAAATTATAACTTGTTTTCCTTTTTCTCTATTAAATGGTTTTGTCAATTTCCCAGAGTATTCATTTGAAATTTCTTAGTTTTTCAAATAGATATTTATTAACAAATGCGAGTCTTAGTATACCTTCAGGTAATCTAATCGTGTTCCATGAATTTAGGAACTCTGTGTATTCCCTTTATTAGCCAAGTGACAGTTTTAATGGTGTTTTTTTTTAATAAAATATAACTTTTATGTTTTTATGTGGTGCTAAGGATCAAACCCAGTGCCTCACCCATGCTAGCAAGTGCTATAACCCCAGTCCTGTTTTTAAGATTTATATACATTGGTCTGGGGATATAGCTCCATTGGTAGAGTGCTTACCTTACAGGCACAAGGCTTTATATATATGGCTCCTCTTATTCCTTCATTAATAAAGAATGATCATACAACTAGGCTTTACATCTCCATCTCTTTTTCCCTTTTGTTTAATTAAATCCTGTTATGTAACCTGTTCTAAATCTAGCCACATTTTTTATAAACGAAATGTTTTTTCTTTTATAAAATTTATCTAAAACAAGACATTTACTATTTCAATATGACTTTTCTTTAAACTTTAATTGGAAATATTTTCATTTTATTCCATAAATGCAAAATTAATTCAAACCTAAGGTTTTTGTATTTCAGAAATGTATTTTAGACTACCATTTTCTTTATTATATAGTAGTGAAAAATTTAACCATTACTAACCTTTACATGTTTAATAAGATGTATAGGAAATTCTTTTATTGCAGTTTTCAGTGTTACTTTTTTTATTAAGCTTTTTGCTATATTTAAATAATTTCCAGGAAATAATGCATGATAAATATTGCATTGCTCTCTCATCTCAATATTCCTATTACCTGATCTTTATTAGATTTTTATTTTCTCACTCCTTGTTTACTAGCCTGAAGTTCACACTAGGATTATAATTTTGTCATACAGGTTTGTATTTAATGGGTTAGATATTTACAGATGACTAAGAAATATAATAAAAAAGTCATAAATTGGATAAGAAGAGATGAAATAATACCCAGTATCAAATAAGTGTTGATTTCAAATCTACTTTCTTATCATTGTCTGGTAGTAGACACACGCTAATTGTTGTTGAGATATATGCAAATTGTGTATTCTTTAACAGTGTGTATGCATTCTAATAAATTATCATTTGACTATTTATATTGTATGAATATCATAGAATTATCTTAAACACAAACTAAGACAGCTACCACTATTACTCAGCAATATAATCTTATGGACCACTATCATGTGTGTGATCCACTGTGGAACCAAACTTGGTATGTGGTACATGACTGTATGTTTATATCCCAGGTGGATGAATTGATTAAAAAATAGAAAAATAAATGGATAGAAGAAAATAGATAGTTTTGTAACATTTAAAAAAAATCTTACTCTTTTGGAATTTTTAAATATAAAATGACTGTTTTTATTAGACAGGTATATGTAGTTGGAGATTGTTAGACCCACTTAGAGAAATGTGGAATCTAAAAAAATGGGAGAAATCATCTTAAAACTGTGTGGTTGAGTAAAATGAGGTGTATTTCAAATAAACAATTATGTATATATATTTATTGTTATATATATTTATATTTATAAAAATATATACTTACTGTATATATAGTAAATATATATCTATAAATATATTTATAAATGTATACATTTACTGTTCCAAAGCTATAAGAAATAATAAATCTCTTATTATTTCTCTCACAGTTTAATTCAGAAGTAAAAGTTTTTAAAAATCTGTATTCCAGAATTATTTTTGTAGAAATTTTAGTTTGAAATAGTTTTGGGTAGTATAAGACTCTACAGTAAATGATATTTGTTAGAGCTGTTTACACCTAAAATGATGTACCGAGTAGGGGAGCTAAAGAACATTTGTTCTGTTGTATCATATTGATTCCCATTTAGAAACACCTTAGTAAGCAAAAATCTGTAAGGTATGCATGCGAGCCTTTTTATCTTTGATATAAAGGACACCATTATTAGTACTATCAACACTAGGATTTTCTTTTTTTTTTTTTTTTTTTTGAGAATTTTTTTTAATATTTATTTTTTAGTATTTGGCGGACACAACATCTTTGTTTGTATGTGGTGCTGAGGATCGAACCCGGGCCGCACGCATGCCAGGCGAGTGCGCTACCGCTTGAGCCACATCCCCAGCCCAACACTAGGATTTTCCATTCTAGAATGAATGATCAATAATGTGTGTTATGGTCCTTCTGTTGTGTTTGTTTTATACATTTTAGAGGAATTCTGAATTCATTTAAATATTGAATTCTGGAAAACTTCCTCAAATGGAATGTTCTGTATTTTTAAAGCACATATATTCTTAAATACTTGATACTTAGGGTCTGAGCCTTTCTTTTTTTATGCGTGGCCTTTTATACAGCTCTGTTAAATGGAATACACAAAATAACTTCTACAAGCTCTGCTTGAAACAAGAGATTATACTAGAAACCTAACCTTCCTATAGATTAATTTTTTAAATACTTTCAATTTTGAGAGTTAGTGATAGCTTCAACAGGTAATAAAAGCATCCCAAGAGAATTGTATAAATCAGGACAAATGAAATAATAAAAAAAGATCAGAAGATGTAAGAGTATATAACAAAATTATTATAGGTAAATACTGGGACATCTAAGAATATTATTCTAATATGAAGTCTAGTGACCAGGTTTTGTTCCGGCTGTTAGGTGGTAGGTTTCCATTGAGTTGCAGTTCTGCATTGCCACATTGGTTGATTTCACCAGATGAAATTCATCTTTATGATGTTTAGAAAGCTTTTTTTCTTTTTTCCTGTTAATGGCTGTGTCATTCTGTCTATTGACTCCCATCATCATTTCATTCACCCAGAAGGAGGAATTCTTTATATCACATATAGTCACTTGCCTACAAATGTCCTTAACTTCAATACCATTCCACCTTGATATTCTTAGTTTATATGTACATTTTTTTTTCTTTCAACTGTAATATCTTTTTTCTTTGATTGCACAGCTTCATGGTACTTTTATCACCTTAGGACTTTATTAGTATTTACTTTTATATTTTTGTTTGGTGATAAATCCAGACTTTACTTCTTGAAATTAAATACCATATCCTTTGTTATCCTCTTGACTGCTGATTTTTTTTCATTGCCCTACCTACAGTTCCAGATGTCCAAATGCTCTGAAAGCCTAGTTTTGTTGTGCTTTGATTTTTGTTTGTTTCTGTATCCAATTTTTATAGTCATTTTGTAGCAAAACCTATTAATATGGCATGAGGCTATATGTTGTACTAAAAAAAATTACCATTTTTTGGTTAGAAACTGTTTACTCAAAACAATTTTATGTAATTCACCTTTATTTATTTTATTTTTGTTGCAGTATTGGGGATCAAACCCAGGTCCTCACACATGCTAGGCAAGTGCTTCACCACAAAGCTGCATCCCCAGCCCTCACCTTTAACTTTTATTTAATGTAAAATTTTAGATTTTTGGTGCAAAGTAATAATGAGTGTTATGAGAATATTGTGTGATTAATGAATCAGTAATATGTCAGGGATCTTTATGATGCAGGGCCTCTATAAGTTCTGATGGTGTCTGAGGATTTAAAACTGTGATAATCCAAACTCCTAGGACAGTAATATGTTGTACTTGTTTTTTACCTGTAATGATCAATAGTCTTCCACTTTCATTTTCAAAAGAGCCCTGATTTGGGTTGTACATTATATGGTCACCTTACCAATAGCACATATCCTGAAACAGATATTTTTATAATGGTGGGTAGCTTGAAGTAATGATGAAAGTTTTCACTTTTATGATGTAATTGTTGTCTGGTCAATTGGTTAGTTGTATATTTAAAACTCTTCTGATCTATCAAATTATATATTAGGAGACAGGGCACACTGAAAATTGCTGGGAAGTTGAGATCTCTGTTTTCTTTAGTTGGAAACACTTTAAGTAACATAAATTTAAAAGAAAAAGAACCTGCCATGATAGCCATGGTGGAAATGTCTTTTATTTATTTATTTATTTACTTACTTCTTTTGCCCCTGAAGCAGGATCTCACTAAGGTCTCAGATTCCTGGACTCAAGCAGTCCTCCTGTCTCAGCCTCACAAATGGGATCACAATATATACTGGTTGCACTTGACTAGAAATACCTTTTGATAAATAACAAAACAACTGCACTCTCAAAGTTCCTTTATTGACAGAATATGCTGAGAGCTTTTTTAAAAAATTATCTGAGATGTAGGCAAGGTTGAAAATGATTTCTGTTTTCTGTTCCAGAATCAACAGCCTGGCTAGAATGAAACTAATTCAAGAGAGAATTTTATATAATAATTTTATAGTCCTAAATCTCTAAGATTCTTGTAGTTGTATTAACTTTGGATCCATCAATGCAAATGATGTCATTATTAACTCTTTTTTAATTTATTGTTTTTAGATAGACATGACAGTAGGGTGTATTTTGACATATTACACATACATAGAGTGCAGTCCATTACAATTTTTATCCCATTCTTGGGGTTGTACATGATGTGGAGTTACATTGGTCATGTAATCGCACATGAGCATAGGAAAGTTATGTCCAATTCATTCTACTGTCTTTCCTATTCCCATCCCCCCTCCCTTCCCTTCATTCCCCTTTGTCTAATCCAGTGAAATTTTTTACTTCTCTACCCTCCCTTGTTATGGATTAGCATCTAAAAATGTTCTTCACAGCAAAGAAAACAGTCAAGAACATGAACAGAAAAATCTTAACCACGTGCCCCTCAGGTAGAACATTAATCTCCAGTATATACAGATTACTCAAAAAAAAAAAACAAAAAAAAAAAACACACAGATAACCCAGTCAGTCAATAGGCAGAGGAACTGAACTGGCATTTCATAGAATATTGGTCAACAAATATATGAAAAAGTGTTCAACATCTCTAGCTATTAGAGAAATGCAAATTAAAACTACACTGAGATTCCATCTCACTGCAGTCAGAATGGAAGTTATCAAGAACACATGTCATTGGTTCTTGTGCCTCACAGGAACCATGAAATTCTTAAATGGTCTCTCCAGGCCTACTTAGTTAGCAATATAAATGTTACACTCCCTAATGGAGTAGGGTATTTCACATGGTGGAAGTGGGTGGGACAAAGGATGTTTAAAATGAATCCTAGGACCAGTTTTAAGGTACAGTTTTAAGATAGTAAATGGGAAGTCATAGTAGTACCCAAAAAAGATTGAGAAAGGTGAAGAATAAGCCTTACTTTGTTGACTTTTTCCTTATCTATACATATGAAGTTTCTATCTTGGACAGTTTGAGTTTTTAGAGTAGCATTTAAAATGTGCTGAAATGCTCAGGTACCCAATTGATTTTTTTCAGTAACTAATAATGGTTTATATAAATTATTCTTGTTGAAGTTTTCTCCTTTAGAGCCAGAATTTAAGAACCATTTTTTACTTTGCAAAAGTAGCATTATTTTAAAAATTCAAAAGCCAGGGGCTGTGGATGTGGCTCAAGCGGTAGCGCGCTTGCCTGGCATGCGTGCGGCCCAGGTTCGATCCTCAGCATCACATACAAACAAAGATGTGTCCACTGAAAACTAAAAAATAAAAAATAAAATAATAAATATTAAAAATTCTCTCTCTCTCTCTCTTAAAAAAAAAAAAAAAAGCCAGAAGCAATTTAGTTGAAACATAAGGAAGGGAAATTATTTTTTTCCTAGCTTTAGTAAAGTATTTTTTCCTTTGGCAGAATGAAATTAGCACTGAAAATTTGGTCAGCTCCATAGATACGGAAAAACAAGATTCTCCTCCTCCAAAACCACCAAGGACTCGCAGGTATTGTATGTCTTTGAGTATTTTCTTTGGAAGGATACTTGTATTTTACAGGGTGTTAATTAAAATGATTAATCGTCTGTATTTCTAAGTTACTTTTTTAGATGTTACTTTGTTTAGGATGTAAGATATGTACGGCAATTGATTTGTTTCTGGTATAATAAAATTTTTTTTTAATTATTTTGGATAAAATGTCTGTGGTGTACTGTACCAGAAGACAGTCAATCATGAATTGACTATAGCTCCTGTTTGATACATGTTATAATTAAAATTTTAGTTATTCCAAAGAGTTCTTATTTTCTTTAATGATTGTACCAATAATATGACAAAAATTGTACACATGTGTGTTTAATAACATTACTAGCAAAGTAATTACCGTCTCTTCTTTTACTTCTCTTTTTGGGATGGGGACAGGAATTAGCTGGTAAGTTAGTTACATGAAATAATGGAAGGAATATAGACAATCATAAGGATGTAATTTCAAATCCCTTTCATCAGTTAGCTCTGGAGTTGTTATTTATTTAATCCTTAGGATTTGGATGGAGGAGCGGGTGGGCAGCAGTGGTGACAGCAGGGCTTAAGTATTGTCCTGAGGATTAAATAAGACAAATAAAATAATTTCAAGTGTTTTTTCTGGATCTGTCCAAGTTGATTGACCTTCCTTCAACTTAGGATTTTTTTATACAGGGTACACCAATTCTTAATTCTTCCTCCTTGAAAGTTTGCTGCAGCTTGACTAAGTTCAATGAAGTGGTTAGGATTGGGTCTTGCCCTTGATTTGCTAATACCAAGGGATAGCTCTAATGTGATCATCCCTCCCCCGCCCCAAAAAAAAAGCCTACAACTTTCCTCAGTAGCTAAAGATTTGGCCAGAATTTCTGTATTCCCCAGGAGTAGTTTGTCTCACATTTTGATTAGGCAAGATTCAATCTGCTTGTGAAGGAATATTCTGGATATGGAAAAGACACCTTTGTACTCTGGTCTAAAGGGGCTTTTTACATTAGGAGGTATTTCAAATTTTAACTTCAGTATTTTTAAAAAATATTTCTTAGTTATACATGGATGCAGTATCTTTATTTTGTTTATTTACTTTTATTTGGTGCTGAGGATTGAACCAGAGGCAAGCGCTCTACCGCTGAGCCACACCCCAGCCGCCTTAACTTCAGTATTGATAAACTGAATAAACTAAAGCTTTTCTTTGAAAATTCTTTACTTCACTGTATTGAGATACAGTGCTGCTTTTTAAAATTATTAATAATTAGTGATAATATGTATGAAGCATCGAGCTACATGCTTGACCTGTAGTAATAGGTTTTTAACATATAATTATTATAGTCTTTGGAATGCATTTCAAAAAGCAAAAGGAAATCAGGAAGCCAGTATAGAGAGGTTAGGTCTCCACATTTAAATGTTCAAGTTGTTAAACTATGGGATAACAGAATTTTCTAGTAATTCTTTCCAGTTTGACTTTCACCTTATTATCTATCAAAGTTGGCATTTTAGCCACCTGTGGGAGAAAGCCAATTGAAACCTATGAACTGTTCTCTAACTTCTTTGTTCCAAGTTCTAGGGTCCTAAAAGAAAACTATTGATCTTAAAGGTACTTAAGAAGTATGCTTGCCCCCTAGTATCTTCAGATTTGGTTTTTGAGATTGAACCAGTGTGGAAGCGTTCCAAGTGTATGCTGGTACTTATGATTTATATGTTCTTCTACTTCGTAACAACATATAGTAGTGGCCTCTTCCTAATTTTGCAGAGGAAAAAAATGAATAGAATGCTCTACGTTTTAAACCTTTCTCTTTTTTAAAACTTGGCTCATATTATTCTTTAATAATCCAAAAAGATGATAAGGCAGCAAATAAGTGTTAGAAAAATATTTACCTTAAGATAGGTTTTTATTTGGCAGGCACGCTCAAAGTTTTATGTGTGTATAATTTTATTTTGCATATGTAAGTCTGGTTTTTTGTTTGTTTTTTAGGGATGGGGGGGGGTGAGTTCCTTCATACAATAGAGTCAAACACCAGAATTTCATTGTTTTCCACAGAGAACTTTGTGACTTTGTGACTTCTAAGTTGAGATGAGTGCTAGAACCCATTGTAAATTGTTACAACATAATTGAAAATAAAGTCACAAAATTGAAAGATTGATAAAAAGTGCTTTGTTTTCCAGTATATGTTACTCTCTATGAGTGCAGTAACAAGTTCATTAATTGTTTAAAGTGCATATTATTGGAGAAAGACTCGAAAGAAACATTCATGTTTGTTGATTAGATTTAACTACTTTTCTGCTCTGGTTTATAAATACTTAAATCATGTTTGTTTGTTTTTTTAAGCTTTGATGGCTTAAATTTTTATTGGTTCCTTTTAGTTTTACATGAAAATAGAATTCATTTTTACATAATTATATAAATGGAATGTATTTTATTCTGACCCCAGTACCTTTCCCTTTTCTTTTCCTGCTCCCTGCTCTATTGATTTTTCTGCCATTTACCTATATTTTTAAAAATTAATTTCTTATAGATATACATGATGGTGAGGTTCGCTATAGTATATTCATATATGTATATAGGAAAATTATGTCAGAAAAGTCTTTCCTTTTTCCATCCCCTCTCCTTTCCTTTCATTCCCCTTTGTCTAATCTTAAATCATATTTCAAACAGCAGATTTCATTGTCTGTTTTTAATACATACTTTGTTAAGCTAATAGAATTCTCTATGCACTTTATTTACCAATACTATCACTTTGGAAATATACCTTGTTTGCTATTTCTGCAGACTGTCACAGATTTACTATGGAGACACAAAAGAGTTTATACCTCAGTAAATTTTCTTACTATGTTTAACATTTCAGAAACAGTGACAGTATGCTTGATGCTTTTTTCTAATGCCTCTCTAGTCAAACATTTTAACTAGGAATAGGGTTGGGAGGAACACAGTACGATTCTGTTTTACACATTTTGATCTCTAAGCTGAAGTAAAGATTTATTGAAGGTTTAGTTATGTAACTGATGATAGAAGACTTGGGAATAGCTAAAATCTCTCAGATTCTGGATATGACAAAATACCCACAGAGGTAATAATCCTATTAAACACTAAAAAAAAATTTTTTTTAAGGAAGAAAAAGAAAAATAAGGAGATAAAACCAAGAAACAGTGATGTAGAAACCATGAAGGAAAGAGGTTTTATTGTTTCCATTTTGTTCTGTTCTGTAGTTTGGGGGGAAAACAAGTGCTTTATCACTGAGCCATACTTGTGGCCCCTGAGAGTTTTTAATACGGCAAAAATATATTAATATCTCCTTCTTTAAAATGTCACCAGGGAGAATGAACTGGAATTTCAAATCTATTTTGTCTGAAAGTGAGGTCAAAGCAAAGAGCTGAGAACTGTTCAGATGGAATAATTTAAAGCTACCTCATTTGGAAACCTTCAAATAGCTCAGGATGTGGTAGAACATTGGCGATTTAGGACCTTGGGAAAATGGCAGGTGGAAAATTAGTGAATGGGAGAAATCCATAGAACACAAAACAGTTAACATTCTACTTTACCTTTATTTGTTTGTTTAAAAAATTCTTTCTTTTTTGAAATTTATTTTTCTTATTAGATTTTTTAACAAAAACTATATTAAACTCAAATAAGTTGCCTTAAAATGTTTAATTTATGTGAAAGAGAGGAGCAAAATAACTGGATAAGAGAAAAATCAGTAGCATTTAAATGGAAAGTAAAGCCTTTAAGTCAAAATGCATTTATTTGCATTAATGAAAGAAATTAAAAGTTTTTGGCTGGAAAAGTTAAATATAGTTTATCTTTGAAGTTACACTTAATATATCATTTCTAGCCATGTGTGGTGGCACATGCCTGTAATACCAGCAGTTCAGGAGGCTGAGGCAGGAGGATCTCGAGTTCAAAGCCAGCCTCAGCAAAAGCAAGGCACTAAGCAACTCAGTGAGACACTGTCTCTAAATAAAATACAAAATAGGGCTAGGGATGTGGCTCATTGGCTGAGTGCTCCTGTGTTCAATCCTTATACCAAAAAAATAAAAAGGAATACAAACAATAAAAGATGCTGGAGAGGTCATAGAGAAAAAGGAACACTTTCACATTGTTGGTGGGATTGTAAATTAGTACAACCACAAGGGAAATCAGTATGGAGGCCTGTCAAAATACTAGGCATGAAACCACCATATGACCCAGCTATACCATTTCTTGGCATTTATCCAAAAAGAATTACAGTCATCATACCCTAGTGATACATGCACTTCCATGTTTATAGCAGCCCAATTCAAGTACCGAACTACGGAACCAGCATGGGTATCCATCAGTGATGAATAGATAAAGAAAATTTGGAATATATATACGCACACTATGGAGTTTTATTCTGCCATTAAGATAAATGACATTTTGTGATGTGCAGGAAAATGGATGAAACTTGGGACCATTGTGTAAATAAGCCAACTCAGAAGGTCAAGGGTCATATATTTCTGGCATATGCAGAAACTGTAGAAGAAAAAGGAAAGGTGGGTGGGGAAATCTTATGAAAGTCAAAGGGAGATCAGTAGAGGGAAAGGGACCAGGGGGTGAGAGGAGGGGAGCAAGGGAGAAAGTTCTTGGGAATATTGTTATATTCTATGAATGTGTGAATATGTTACAACAAACCCCATAATTATGTACAACTATAATGCACTAATTTAAAAAATGCAGAAAGAAAAAATTACTGTATAGACTTCTATTAAGTCCATTTTGATTTATAACATCTTTTAGATCCAAAAGTGTCTTTGCTGATTTTATATCTAGACAACCTATCTAGATATATTGAAATCACAGTATTACTGTACTGGCATTTATCTGAGCCTTTATGTGAAGTAGTGTTTGTTTTATGTAATTAGTTGCACTGACATATGGGGTGTAAATATTTATTGTCATTATTTCTTTTTAGTGGATTTTTCCCTTATTAGTATATAGTGATCTCTTTGTCTCTTCTGATTAATTTTGGCTTGGAGTCTGTTTTGTCAGATATAAGAGTAGCTACTGTTGCTTGCTTTTTGGGTTCCCTTTACATGAAATGTAATTTTCCATCCTTTGATTTTTAGCCTGAGTATGTCTATGCTTGTTAGGTATTTCTGTTGCAGGCAATATTCACTTGGGTCTTGCTTTTTTAATTCAGTTGGTCAGTCTATATGTATTTTAATTGGAAAGTTGAGATCATTTACATTCATTGTTATTATAGAGAGGTATATGTTTCTTATTTCCTGCCATTTTGATTTGTTTTAGTGTTTAATTCAATTCTAATTATCATTTGATTAGCTACTCTTATTAAAGAGATTAAAGAGATTTATTCTTTTTTTAATTTGTTCTAACTAGTTACACATGAGAGTAGAATGCATTTTGACACACTATACATAAATGGATTATAACTTCTCATTCTTCTGGTTGTGCATAATGTAGAATCACACTGGTCATGGAATCATATATGTACATGGGATAATAATGTCTGATTCATTTTACTATCCTTCCTACCCACATACCACTTCCTCTTCCTTCACCCAGTTATCCTCCCTCTTCCTCCACTCTATAGTCCAAAGTATCTTATTGTCATCCCCCCCATTCCACCCTCACTTATTGTAAGCTAACATCCATGTATCAGAGAAAACATTTGGCCTTTGGTTTGCGGGGATTGGCTTATTTCACTTAGCATGATATTCTCTGGCTTTATCCATTTACCTGCAAATCCATAATTTTATTCTTCTTTAAGGCTGAGTAATATTTCATTGTGTATATGTACCACATTTTGATTATTCATTGTTGAAGGGCACCTAGGTTGGTTCCATAGTTTAGCTACTGTGAGTAGAGCTGATAGAGTAGGCCCAAACCTTCACCAAGTTGGCTCAGGAACTGACTTCCTTAACAATACTCCTAAAGCTCAAAAAGTGAAATCAAGAATCAATAAATGAGATGGATTTAAACTAAAAAGCTTCTTGGCAAGGATTGTTTATTTAATTAATAACATGAAGAGAGAGCCTACAGAATGGGAGAAAATCTTTACCACATGTACCTCAGACAGAACATTAATCTCCTGAATGTATAAAAACTCAGAAATCTTAACACACTCACACACACAAAAATAATCCATTCAATAAATTGGCTAAGGAACTGAACAGACTCTTCACAGATGAAGAAATACAATCAGTCAACAAATATATGAAAAAATGTTTAACATCTCTAGCAATTAGAGAAATTTAAATCAAAACTACTCTAAGATTTTATCTCACTCCAGTCAAAATGGCAGTTATCAAGAATACAAGCAACAATAAATGTTGGCAAGGATATAGGGAAAAGTTGCACTCATACATTGCTGATGGGACTGTAAATTGGTGCAATCTTTATGGAAAAGCGGTAAGGAAATTGCTCAGAAAACTTGAAATGTAACCACCACTGACCCAATTATCCTACTCCTCAGTTTATACCCAACGACTTAAAATCACCATAAAAATACAGAGGTTTATTCTTCAAAAATTTTTTTATGTTCCTTTGTTTATAGTATCTGTCAAAGTACTTTCTGCAATGCTGGCTTAGTGGCCATGAATTCTTTGACTTTATGCTTGTATTGGAACAGTTTTGCTGCTTCTTTTATTCTGAAGGATAGCTTTGATGGACTAAGCAGTCTTGGTTGGTATAGATTTTCTTCAGTGCTTTAAACACATTATTCTAAATTTTTAAATATTCTTATACATCCGATATCATGCTGATTGGCTTACCTATAAATGTAACCTGACATTCTTGGGGCTTTAAAATTTTTATCCTTATTCTGATGTTTAGTATTTTAATTATAATGTGTGGTGGAGAGATTCTTTTTTGGCCCTGTTCATCTGGATATGTCCTATGTGCTTAATCCCAAGATTTGGAATTTTTTCTGTTATTTCACTGAATATGTTATCAGTGTCATTGGCCTGTATGTCTACTTTCTCAGTGTCAATGGACCTTAAGTTTGGTTTCTTTATGTTGTCCCAGAGTTCTTGTATATTCTATATAGTTGATTTAATACTTTCTGAATATTCAAGGCTAACCACCTTCTCTTCAAGCTGTGAGAGTCTATCTTCTATTTGGCATAATCTAGTGGAGACATTTTTCAACTGAAATATATTAATTTGATTTATGGAGTCATTTCCAAGATTTCTGTTTGGTTCTTTTTATAGTCTTCAGTCTTTATTGAAATGCCCTTTCTTGTCTTGTATTTTCTCCCTTAGTTCATTTCTTGCATCATCTTTTAATTCATTAATCATTTGAATAATCAACTTTTTGGATTCTTTGGGATTTTATAGGCGAATTCAATCTGGGGTAGTTATGAACTTTTTGAGGCATCTTCTTGTTCTTTTTTGTCATGTTTCCTACGATACTATATTTGCACATCATTGTAATGGGTTCCACCTTTTTATATGAGGGTCTTTTAGTACGCAGTTTTCTCTTTATAATAATCCCTGGGCTAGGGCAGGGGTATATTTTAGCCTCAACACAGCCAGTCACTATAATCAAAAGTGCTGAGTTCAACCACTAGTACCACTTTGATAGTACCCAGCCCTTAAACTACCACTTTTAATGCCATTAAAAGTGGTAGTTTAAGGGCTGGGGATTGATTGCTCAGTAGGTAGAGTGCTTGCCCCGCATGCACAAGGTCCTGGGTTCAATCCCCAGCACTGCAAAAAAAAAAAAAAAAAAATAGTTGGTAGTTTAAGAATATACCATATCTGGTCATGGTTGTGCATGCCGGTAATCCCCACAACTCAGGAGTCTGAGACAGGAGGCTTTCAAGTTTGTAGTCAGCCTGGGCAACATATTAAGACACTCTCTCAAAATTTTAAAAAAAGAACAAAATTAGAAAAGGCTTAAGACCTAGGGGTGTAGCTTAATGATAGAGTATCCCTAGGTTCTATCTTCAGTACCACACACACACACAAAAAGATCAATATATACTACAAAAGTTATTACTAATGGCCTCTGTAACTTAACCAATGAGAAATGTGGGTGAGAAATAATATATAATAGTCTCAGAAGGTTAAGCATTAATGATAGTATGCTAAATTAATTGTAAGAAGAATAAAAACAAAGAAAAGAAAAAGGTGGGGGAGATAAGGAAGACTGAATATAAAATTGAAGTAAGAAGGATGAAGGAGAGGGGAAGGGAATGGAGATGAGAAAAAAGAAATGAGGTTACCTGAGAAAGTTTCCAGTTGATTGACAAGATATAATTAATTGTATATAAATTATATATAATATAAAAAATGAAGGAAGACATTGTTATGTTACACAGAGCAACTAGTACAACTAAAAGTCATAAAAAAATGTTTTGTATTCTTCTTGCTGAGGTTTTCTAAATAGAGACATTTTTTTCCAGAGTTTTAGAATCTCCTAGTTATGAGGATGTTTGTGTGACACAAATATCATGCTGTTTGTTTTCAACTCTGACCCAAACCGGCCAAACTTGTTAGGGGAGTCTGTCCTCTTCTTGCCTGGCAGCAAGTTCTGTGGGAGTGTTACCTATTTCAGAGCAGAATTCACCCCAAATATGGCTGTGTTATTGTGACTTGGAAATAGAGTGTAACTCTGGCAGGGCTGCTCATCAGTCCTCTCACGCATGCAGTGTGGACTGATTCAGACGGTCCTGTATCCCCCATTCCAAGAGCCTTAGTCTGTGTGCTGGGAAAAGGTGTGGGAAGTGTCCAGGATGCACCAGCCTATTCTCCAGACCCTTCTGGACTTGAGGAGATGACAGTCTACAGTAGAATTTTGTGGTGTCACCACTTTCCACCCAACCTTGATCCTTCCCAGTTCCACACCAGCAATTTCAAATGAAAGAGACCTTCCCTATTCTTTCTCTACAGACTTGCAAATTGGCAGTACTGTTCCTCTTGCCACCCAGAGCTTCTCCTAAGGATGTTACAGTTTCTATCCTGTGCTCAGATTGATTCCTGGCTTGGGTACCTATATTGATCCAGAGAAAAGTAAAAACTAAGCATCTGTTGGTTCTTGGGTACTCAAAAAGAAAGTATAGTAAGAACAAGACAGAAATAGAAATTTTAAAAGGAGAAAAATGAAAAACAAAGGTAAACTGCAGGAATTTCTAATCTCCTGTTTGGGAAGTCCAAAGAAAGAATCTAACCCTGTCAACACTTCCCTGCTCTCTCTAAAATCTGCTGGAAGCACTGAGACTCTCCCAAGCTGGCCCACTTCAGTATCTGAAGGAATTTTCTGCACAGGTTGCAAATCTGTTAGTTAATGACACCTGTTTTTCTTGAATCAGCAGGGGAGATTTTTCTTCAGTTTGTTTGAGGAGGGTTTCCTCCCTCTTCCATTGAGCCACTGTGCACCCAACACTGGTGCAGTTTATTCTTTTTATTAATTCTCTTTCTATTCTAGAAATCCCTATTTGTGGTTTTCACCTTGTGGATAGTTCTTTCAGTTGTCTGCCTTACTGTGTCAGCATGCCACTGCATGGATACCGTATAGTGGGTTCCACCAGTCTGCCATCAAATCTTCTCTTCTTTTTTTTGATATTGCCATGTCTTCTCTTTATTCATTTTGTAGGTAGTTGGTGATGTGTTGAAAATGATATGCAATGTAGTGAACTCAGTAATCTTACAACAACCTTGATCAAATGGATTTTTTTTTTTTTTTGGTGTTGGGTATTGTATCTAGGGCCTTGCACATGCTAGGTAAGTGCTTTACCACTGAACTACATTCCTAGCCCTTTTATTTTATAGTGAGACACTAACAGTCTTTGTTTTCAAGACTGGCCTCCAACTTGGGATCCTCGTACCTCAGGCTCCCATGTAGTTGGGGTAACAGGCATGTGCCACCATGCCCAATGACAGGGGTATTAATATCCCTCGTTGCCAAAGAAGTTCACCTGCCTAGGCTTGCAGAATTCCATTGAGGACACAAATCTTTTGTTTTCCATATTGAAGGGTTTGGGGACTGTTTGTTATTTTGGTGTTGGGGTTTGAACCCAGGGCCTGTCGTATTACCCCCAGACATTTTGGTTTTTTTAAAGTGCTGTGTTCTACCTCTTTAGTTGTTATTTTCTCCACCCCTGTATCTTTCATTTCACCCCATTTTGAACTCCTCCTGCATTATTGTAAGGAAAGTAATTTTTGTGGGTTTCCATGAAATATGAGTTGGAAACAAAGGTTATATAATTTTTCATTCTAAGACAGTCAAATTTAAAAAGAAGAAAGTAAATTTTTCTTTATTACAAAGAGCCTGTGTTTTTTCGGAACAGGTGGAATCAGGAATAATATTTAGAAGAAGAATTATACAAGTCATATTGTTTCAATTTGATGGGTCAGTACTATCTGGAGGACTTTGGTTTCGAATGTTAGTGAAAATAGCCAGGTAGTAGCGCGTTTCTGTAATCCCAATGCCCCAGGAGGCTGATGCAGGAGGATATCAAGCAGAGCCAGTCTCAGCAACAGTGAGGCACTTAGCAACTCAGTGAGACCCTGTCTCTAAATAAAATACAAAATAGGGCTGAGGGTGTGGCTTAGGTGGTTGAGTGCCCCTGAGTTCAATTCCTGGTACCAAAAAAAGAAAAAAATGTATTTAGTGAATATATGAATGTTGAATACTGTAGTAGAAAATGTATAACATAATTTTTGTGACTAGATTTTAATATAATTTTTGTGTAATGAACGTATCTTAAACCCTGTTTTGACTACCCTTAACTTAAGGAAGGGTAAGGAGAAGTATGGTAGTACAATTAATAACGAAATTCAAGTGGCTAAGACTGTATTTACTATGTGCATATCAACATGCACAGACCACTACTTCTTAAAGCACTTAGAATACTGTTTGTTACACAATGCAGTTTGAGCACATTAACTCTGTTTTTTTCCTGAAATAATAATGAAGAAATATACAATGTGTGTATATATATATAACAAAAATAGAACGTTGGAGAGGAAATAATAGCACTTTTGGAAAGTAGAAAGCATACATATCATCTAATGAAAAGGGACTTAGAGTAGAGAAAGCTAAAATTTGCTTTCCTAGAGATGAGGGAAACTAATAGAAAGCAAGATTATTCTTTTCAGGGAGCCCCCAGAAAGGGTCATAAATTGGAGATCCCTCTTAAGGCTGGTGTGTAGGGTGGGAATGAAAACAAATAGAATGTTTAAATCTTTTTTATAAAGATAAAAACATTTAGATACCCAGATTCCTTCTGTCAGATTCAGTTGACATTGGCTATTTTCCCCGTATACTTGGGTATACTGTGAAAAAGGGATTTAACTCTGCAGTGGTTGAACCAAGAAGCCCCAGAGACATCCAGCCTAGCTTCTAGTCATGTTGTGGTGCCTAACTAAAAACAAGAACCTCATGCTGACTTGTGAGTTCCCCAGTTTTCTTGCTCCCACCTCTTTCTCTGCTTCCTAAATACTGTTAATTACTGCTGGTAGAAGACATTGTCTTTCCCTTAAACAACTATCAACCCAATAGACAGAGTCTATAGATATTGGTAGTTGTGATCCTCAGTCACCATAGAGTGAGGTGTCCACTCTTTCATAAGTCCTCCCCATATGCATACATATTTTTTAGGCATTTAAAAAATTCCATTCTTAACAGTGAACAGGAGCAAGAATGATGAGACATTGGACACAGGCCTCTAGCATGAAAGACGGAGGAAATGTAGACCACATAGAATCGGAAAAAAGATGGAAGAAAAATAACAACTAACCCATTTCTCATTCATTAGGAAATCCTGCAACCATGAATAAGAGCCAGATGATAATAATAAGAAGCCTTTGAACATTAAAAAGTATAACAGCATAAATTTTAAAAATTAAAAAGAAGGTTGGAAAATAGTCAAGGAACTTTCCCAAAAAAGTTAATGAATTGATGAAAGGAGAGAGAAGATAAGCAAATTAGAGCACTAAAGCTGAAGGTCAGTCCATCGCTGAACTATTAGTGTGAAAAGAAAGTAGAGAAGAAATTAGCTAAGAAATAAGAAAATTTTCTAGAATTAAAGGATGTGAGTTTCCATATGGAAAGTATATACCAAGTTCCCAGCATAATATATGTATAAAGGGATTGAAATGCAATGGATTTTTTTAAAGTCACATCATGAGATTGTAAAACATCAAGAATAAAAGGAGGGCTGGGGTTGTAGCTCAGTGGCAGATTGCTTGCCTAGCATGTGTGAAGCACTGGGTTTGATCCTCCACACCATATAAAAATAAATGAATATTATAAAATATTTTTTAAAAATAGAATAAAAAGGAAGAAACTAAAAATTCCCAGAGGAGGAAAAAATAACAGCTCACAATTAAAAGAAAAAGAATCAATCTAGAATTCTGTGCCTTTAAAAAAAGAAAAGGGAAACAGTAGGTTTAAGCTATGAATATAATCCTATATATCCAGGAGACTGAGGCAGGAGGACTGTGAGTTTGAAGACAGCCATGGTCAGTTTTTTCCTAACTGGGACCAAAAAAACTGATTAGTGCAGCATACAGAGGAAAAGTTGGTTTTGACTGACAGTTTCAGGAATTTAGTCTATAGTCAGACAACTCGATAGCTCTGATTAAGAGGTAGAGCAGAACATTAGGGCAGAAGAGCATGATGGAGGAAAGCAGCTCAGGACATGGCAAGTAGGAAGCAGAGAGAGAGCTCTGATCACAGGGACAAAATTAAATCCCCAAAAGCATACCCCCAGTGACCCTTCTTCTCTAGCCATACCCCACATTCCTACAATTACTTACTACCCAAGTTAATTCATATCCATACTAGGTTACAACTCATCTCCAAATATTCTGTTTTTAAAATATATTTTTAGATGCTGATGAACCTTTATTTTAGTCATTTATTTATATGCAGTGCTGAGGATCAAACCCAGTGTCTTACACATGCTAGGCAAGTGCTCTACCACTGAGCCACAATCCCAGCCCTCCAAATATTCTTGCATTACCTCACATGAGCTTTTACCTCATATCTAAATCATAACATTCTACCCCTGTACCCAAAAGCTGATGTCCATTTTATAATTCAAAGTACATTTAATTCATCTCTGAGTGTTCCTGTAGTGTTAAAGTGCCACAACCTGCATGGCCATTAATTCAGAAACCAGCAAGGAGATATGGAGGATTAAAAAAGACAAACAGACACAGAGAGAAAGCTGGGACCAGATGGGTGGGACACTGTCCTCTGATAGATGTGCTAGCTCAGCACATTTATTATATAGGTTTTTATCATCATAAGGGTTTTCTGTGAGGAAGTTTCTTCAAAGCAGTCAGGCTAAAGGACAAAGTACTGGGCAGCCAACTAAATTTAATTATCTTTTGGGGCTCATAATTCTCTACCCCTGGCAGCTGGTGTCTGAACTCAGGGTCAAGACTGATAGTCCTGTGCCTTACATAGTACCTCTTTAAGCAGGGTGTCACCATAGCAACTGGTCAATCTTGATCTGCACCTTTGCACAGGAAGTTCCCAGTGCAGTTGCAGGCTCCTGCTGCAAGACAGAAATCCTGAGCAAAGTCACCACTCCCCACATTAAAAGTTCCAGCATTACTCAGAACTCACAAGTTCAAAATCTCTTCTGAGACTCAAGGCAAAGTCTTTGCTCTTTTGATCCTGTAAAGATCAAAAGCAGGGATTGGGGTGTGGCTCAGTGGTACAGAGCTTGCCTAGCTCATGTGAGGCACTGGGTTTGATCCTTAGCACCACAAAAAATAAATAAAATATAAAGGTATCATGCTCACCTACAAATAAAAAAAATATTAAAAAAAAATCAAAAGCAGAGGGCTAGAGTCATAGCTCAGTGGTAGAGCACTTACCTAGCATGTATGAGGCACTGGGTTGGATCCTCAGCACCATATAAAAAGTAAATAAATGAAGGTATTGTGTCCGTCTACAATTTAAAAAATATTTAAAAGATCAAAAGCAAGGTACATATATCCAATATACAATGGCATAGAATAAACATTTTCATTCCAAAAGGGAGAAATAAAGGCATAGAAGGAAGGGATGAGACCAAGTAAGGTTTAAACTCAGCTGGGCAAACAAATTCTGTAGCTCCACGTCCAGCATCCAGAGCACATGGCATTGTGATGTTCTCTCCAAAGATCTTATATAGCTTCCCTCTTGTGTCCTTGCTACTTGAGCCTCCTTGGCCTCTCGGGGTTTGTCTCTGCTTGATTCCCACACCTTTTCTTGTCAGATTCCACATTACTTGCATTACTTAATCTCAGGAGTCTCCACTGCAGCTTCAGCTTCCTTCTCACATCTTCATGCATCACCCTTTCAGAGGCAGCACACTGGAACTTTGATCTGCTGCACTTTGCCTGACCTCTCAGACCTTCCTTTGAAAGCCTCCATGACTCTCTAATTCCAGTATCCTGCATTTCTGCAAAACCAGCACCACATGATTGACACCAAGGTCTGCCACTATTTAGAGCAGAAACCAATCCTCCTAAGACCCAGCTGCAGCAGCCTCTGAGTGTCTTGGCAGCTAAGCATGGTGAAACAGCTTTGTAGCAACCCCCGTGTAAGCAGAGTGCCCCATAGTCTCTTTTCAAAGAAATCATTATTGATACCCTTGAATTCGATGGGTGTGTTCTTGCCAAACCTGAGATGGACTTAAGCCATCTTTCCTATTGTTTCTGGGCAAAGTACTTGTCATTTCTTTAGTGACTGTAAACTCTTTAACAATCACACTTTCGTTAGCCCTTGTATTACTCACACTTTTCTGGACAAACTTCATTTTTTTTTCTGCTCTGCTTTCTGCTCCTGGTTATCACAGTAAACTTGGCCAAAAACCACCAGCAATGTCGGTGCTACTGCCAGAATGTTGCCTTGAAATTTCCTCTGCCATATAATTAGCTCATCACCTTTAAATTTAGCCTCACAAAATGTCTCAGAACACAAACAAAATGTAGAAACTTATTTGTCCGAATATAACATCAACAGTCTCTAGTCCAATTTTCAAGAGTCCTGAAACCTTAGGACCCAATCTTTACTGTCCATAGTCCTATGGGTATTCTGGTCTTTCAAGCTCTCATCTGAATTGTCCATTGAGCTCCACTTACAGCCTTCTAAAACTTTTCCAGTTGCTTCTCTAAACTTTTTAAAATTCCTCCCCCTGCAAACCGACTTAAAGGCTTCTGAATCATGTGGTCAGGTTAGTCAGCAATGTGGCCTTACTCCCAGTACCAGTTTGTTTTAGTCAGCTTTTTGGGGGCCAAAAGACCTGATGAGCAATGTAGAGGAGGGAAAGTTTATTTGGCTTACAGTTTCAGTTGTTCAGTCTCCAGTTGGCCAATTCCATTGCTTTGGGCCCAAAGTGAGGCAGAATAGCAGAATGGCAGGTGAAGGAAAGTAGCTCAGGACATGGCAACCAGGATGCAGAGAGAGAGAGAGAGAAAGAGATCATGTGTGAGCTCTGCTCACCAGGGACAAAATATAAACTGTGTAGGTTTAACCCCAGTGATCTGTTTCCTATAGGTACACCCTGCCTGCCTACAGATACCATCCAGTTAATCAATATCAGTGAACTAAATCCACTGATTAGGTTATAGCTCTCATGGTCTATAATGATTTCACCTCTGAATGTTTTTGCCTTGCCTCATACATGAGCCTTTGTGTAACACCTCATATTTAAACCACACTAGGCAATAATGAGACTCTATCTTTTAAAAAATTAATGGTTCTGAAAATATAATACTCAAGTATATACAAGCCCTCAAGAAGTTTGCCTCCTACATATAGTTTTTGAGAAGTAACTAGAGAATATAACCCACCAAAACAAGAAAAAGATGGGGACTGGAAAACATGAGAGTCTGAAACCAGAGCTCCATGGTGGTCTAAGGAGCCAGTGATTCACACTGGAGCACAATGCCCGAGGTATCTAAGAGTGTTGTCTGTGGTATTGATAGTTACCTGGTGTGTTTGACCCTTATTGAGAGGTATACTACAAATCTGTACTACAGTTAAAAGAAATGAGTTACAGATAATACATAGAGGACCAAGCAATTGGGAAAATAGAATTGCTTAAAGTAATAATGACACAGAATCCTAAGGCTATTGGGGAAAAACAGGAAGTTACAGAAGGAAAGAAATTGTGGTGTCATACGTATGAATAGTATCTGAAGTCATAAGATGGAGTTAGCCAAAATGTACAATAAAACAGTACCGGAAAAGATGCTTATGTTGTAGGGAATCAGTAGAGAATGTGTGAAACCAAAAGAGCAGTGTAAACATTTTGAAATAAGTCAGAAACAGCTGTGAAAGAAGTTGAAAGTAGATACCTGTGGCTAACTGGAAGTCCATAAGAGCAAACCACTGTTTTTTAAAACTTGCATTATATGACTTTTTAAAAACAGTATATGTGTATTGCTTTTAATAAACATTAACTTTCCCTGAAAAATTATAATTTTTTATTTATAACCATATTCTAATGGCTTTTAATATAACTTCTGTTAATATTTTTCAGTTGCCTTGTAGAAGGGGATGCTAAGGAAGAAATATTGCAACCACCAGAACCTCATCCAGTGCCGCCCATCTTGACACCTTCTCCCCCTTCAGCTTTTCCAACAGTCACTACTGTGTGGCAGGACAATGATAGATACCACCCAAAGCCAGTATTGCACGTGGTTTCATCAGAACAGCATTCAACAGACCTCAACAGAAACTATAATAAATCAACAGATTTTCCAGGGAAAAATGAATCAACTATTGAACAAATAGATAAAAAATTGGAGCGAAATTTAAGTTTTGAGATTAAGAAAGTCCCTCTCCAAGAGGGACCAAAAAGTTTCGATGGGAATGCACTCTTGAATAGGGGACATGCAATTAAAATTAAATCTACTTCATCTTGTATAATTGATAAAATGTCTAAGCCACAGGAAGTAAGTTCAGGGGATCTAAAAGTTGATGACATATCTCAGAATTCTTGTGTGGACTGTAGTGCAGCACAGTCAAACAAAGCTCCTGTTACTGCACCAGAAGAATCACAGAAGAATTCAGACACACCTCCAAGGCCAGATCGATTGCCTCTTGATAAGAAAGGGCATGTAATGTGGTCATTTCATGGACCTGAAAATGCCACACCTGATTCATCTGAAGGCAAATCCTCAGATATGCACTGTCAAACTATGAAAACTGTGAGTTTAACACCAAGCCCTACAGCACAAGTTGAAACCTTTGTGGATCATCAAAATAGTTCACCTCTATTCAGAGCACCCCTTAGCTTTACTAATCCTCTTCACTCTGATGACTCGGATTCAGATGAAAGGAACTCTGATGGTGCTGTGACCAAGAATAAAACTAATATTTCAACAGCAAGTGCCACGGTTTCTGCTGCCACTAGTACTGAAAGCATTTCTACTAGGAAAGTATTGCCAATGTCCATTGCTAGACATGATATGGCAGAAACGATACTTCTGGGTGCTGAAAAAGGTAATAATACAGTATCTAACACTTAAATGTCTTTATCAGTCACCACTTTATCTGTATGAATTTATTATGCTTTATTCCATAGTCTAGAATCTGCAACAAAATTTTAAATACTAATTATTTTAAAATAAGGTTTTGTTTATTATTTCCCTTAATTTGACCACATTGCATTAGCAGTTTTGTTTTTCCAAACTATTTATCTAACTGAATAATTAGAAGTAATTTAGGGAAAATAGAATTGCTTAAAGTAATAATGATACAATACTGTAAAGAATGGCTTTGTTTTACCCATGTTTCTCATAAATATCTAATCATCTTTTTTCTATTTACTTACCAAAAATTTTGGAAATTACTTACAAATGAAGTTGCTTTCAGTCCTGAGTTTAACCCAAGAGCCATATTGGAAATGATTCAACAGAATGAGTAATTAATTCATTTAGTAGTGAGTGAAATATATACCTACCTAGTTGACAAAACTATAATTTAATGACTCTTCTTTAAGCGGTCTTAACATTTAAAAAAATTTTTTTTAGTTGTAGATGGATACAATACCTTTATTTTATTTATTTATTTTTATATGGTGCTAAGGATCAAACCAGTGCCTCACATGTGCTAGGCAAATGCTCTACCATTGAACCACAACCCCAGCCTAAGTGGTCTTAAGATAATGCATGTATTCAGTTTCAGATATATTATTGGTTTTTTGATCTGCTATTAAAAACCATGGATGCTTTCTTAAACAGACCATAAGATGAAAGCAGATGTATAAACATGAAAGCTATTTACTGATATATTGATCAGTGAACCTTGATGGTGACACACACAGACTGATTTTTTTATTTGTTCTTTTTAGTTATATATAACAGTAGAATGTATTTTGACATATATACGTGGAGTATAACTTCCTATTTTTGTGGTTGTACATGATGTAGAGTCATGTATTCATATATGCACATAGGAAAGTTCTGTCTTAATTCATCCTCCCTCCCTCCTTCCCCCATATCTACCCTGTCCAATCCGGCAAACAGCCACCCCTCCACCCCCCAACACACACACACACACACACACACACACACACACACACACACAGATACCTATTTTGAGTCTGTATCCGCATTTCAGAGAGAACATTTAGCCTTTGGTTCTTTGAGATTGGCTTATTTCACTTAGCATGATAGTCTGCAGTTCATCCATTTACCAGCAAATGCCATAATTTCATGTTGCTGAATAATATTCCACTGTGTATCTGTACCACATTTTCTTACATCCACTCATCTATTGAAGGGCATTGCAGACTGATACAATGTGAAGGCAAAATAAGTACTGTGGGGCTAGGGATATAGCTCAGTGGTAGAACACTTGCCTATTGTGTGTCTTAATTCATTCTACTGTCTTTCCCATTTCCATCCTCCCTCCTTCCCCCATAAGATGAAAGCAGATGTATAAACATGAAAGCTATTTACTGATATATTGATCAGTGAACCTTTTTTTTAGGGAAAATAGAATTGCTTAAAGTAATAATGATACAATATTGTAACGAATGGCTTTGTTTGTGCAAGGACCTATGCTCAATTCCTAGCACCCACTTCTCCCCCCCAAAAAAGTACTATGAACTTGAAAGATAACTTTCTATTTCTGTCCAATTATAAAACCATCCAGGCTGTGGCACTTTTCTCCAATCATAAATACTGTATTTGTGTCTTGAGAATGTATCTGGTAGAGTACATGAGATTCTAATCTAATTTTGTAAGTTACAGAATTTGGATTTTTTTTCTCTTTGTTTTGGGGTACTGAGAGGTAAAACCCAGGCGCACTCTGCCACTGAGCCACATACCCAGCCTTCTTTTTTTTTTGTTTGTTTGTTATTTTGAGACATGGTCCGGCTAAATTGCTGAGGTGATCTTGAATTTCATGAATCTCGTGCATCAGTCTCCCAAGTTATAAGCATGCACCAGGTGACCAGTCTTGTGCTGATACAGAAAGAGTTCCTTTAACAAATATTGTACAGGATTAAGTGAAAACACCATGCTATATTGCTAATTCATATTTGGGTTTGTTTTTTTTTTTTAATTTGTGTTTCAAGACAAAGGTAGCTGTAAATTTGATTTCTCATTTCTTTTCACCTTACCCCCCTTTCTATTGATTTGATATTAACTGAAAATTTTCCTGTATAAATATTTATTGCTGCAACCTAAGTACAGTTAGCCCTCTTTTTAATCGTTGGTAATTGTTTACTTTATATATTATATCATTGATTTGATATAAGAATTAGGGAGTTTTGTCTTAGAATTTGTTAGTGAGTTAGCTAAATAATGTTGTATTGACACCTAAAATAGCCTTTATTGCTTGGCAAAAATTCCTGGCCATGAATTTTCTTTTTTTGGTCTGGGAATTGAACCTAGGGCCTCATGCATATTAAGCATGCTACATGAATTCTGATTTTAGTCTTGTCTCAAGCCTTCTGGAAGATTTCTCAGATTTACCCATAGTATGCTCCATGCAGGCAAAAGCCTATGTAAAATGTGCAGTCTCTAGTTATATAAACTTTTTTTTTAATAACTTCTTTTTTAAAAATGGTAGTTATGTAACATGAACATATGAAAGCTAATATAGAGATCCAGGGAGAGACAGCCAGTCAAAGCTGGGCATGGTAGCATATGCTTGTAATCCCAGTGGCTTGGGAGACTGAGACAGGAGGATCTTGAGTTAAAGCCAGCCTCAGTGAAAGCAAGGTACTAAGCAACTCAGTGAGACCCTGTCTCTAAGTAAATACAAAATAGGGCTGGGGGTGTGGCTCAGGGGTCAAGTGTCCCTGAGTTCAATCCCCAGTACCCCCCACCAAAAAAAGAAAAAAGAAACATCCAGTCAAGAAGCAAGGGCCACAGTTAGAAAATAAATTCTCTCTCTCTTTTTTTTCCCCTTTATTTCTTTTTTGCAGTACTGGGGATTGCATTATGCATTGTTCTACCACTGAGCTACATTCCCAACCCAGAAAATAAATTTATTAAAAGTAAAGATTGTTATAAATGAGGGGATACAAAATTTTAAAGATACAAATAGAATTACCTTTCCTGCTTTGTTCACTTAATTTATGAGATGGTATCACAATGCCAAGATTATGTGTTGTTCCTTTCAACAACCATCTCTTAACTACTAGTTTTTAGTAACAAGAAGGCAAAGAGAAATACAATGATGGCTTATCCTGTTTCCACTGCTACTATCAGATAGATAATGTAGATAGTTATTTAGTGGCAAGAGAATTTAGATACTCTAGATAGATGCAGAACCCAAGCTGTATTGTCTTGTTTATCCAGCTAAATAAATGTAGGAGGGGCAAAGAGCACTCTTAACCAGCCTCAAATTGTTGAAAAAGTACTTCATTTTCAGTTTAATGCATAGTTTATCAGATATGATAAAAGACAGTATTGTGGGTGGGCTGTTTGTTCTTTTTTATTGTGGTGCCGGGGGTTGAATCCATGTCCTTGTGCATACCAGGCAAGCACTCTACCAACTGAGCATTCTTCAACTGAGCTATATCCCCAGCCCTGTTTGTTCATTTTAAAAGAGTCCAGTGGACAAGGCCCAGAGAAAATAAGATGGGATTCTTACATTACCTTTTCTTTATCCCGTGCTTCCTAGCCTGAAAGTCCTTATGGTTTATACAGAATTGTATGCTCACATTTACTTTCTCTATCACCATTGACAGCTCAAAGATCTAATATACTTATTTATCCTAAGGCATAATAAAGTTAACCTCTGAGACTTACTTAATGCCTTGGATGCATCCCTAGTCCTTTTTTATTTTGAGACAAGGTCTTGCTACATTTATTACTAAAGCTGTCCTTGAACTTGCAGTTTCCCTACATTAGCCTCCCAGGGGAGTAGCTGGGGTTACAGGAGCTGGGGTTACAGGTATGCATCACTATGCCTGGCTACTTTCATATGAAAGTGAAAAACTTTCATATGACTTTTGTCAGTATTCTCAAATTATAGCCATGTGCAATTAGTGTTCTTATAAATATACTGTTCACAATATCTTAGGCAATAATAAATGGGAATCAAAATTTTAATAGCTATATTTTGTGTATATTAAAATAACTAGCATTTCAAATATTATTTCAGTTATTACTATTTAGAACATGACTGAAGTACATAGTTAAATTTAAAATTAGATTTAATCAGTGAATAGGACAGATTGTGTATAGTATCGCAAAAATCATGAAAGGAGTTAAGCATTTGAATCCACTTTGGGAAATACTTGCTTAAGGAAATGACTAAAGCTTTCTTTTTTGAACTAAAGAAGCATCATCAATAAGCCCATCAGGCAAGTGACTTCTCTATTGAGTCTTCAGCCTCAGAGGACAAATCTGCTTTATGTCTGTAGTGTAAGAAAAATCTTTGTGCAATAGTGGTAGAGTAAGCCTGACAACTCTTCTTGATAATGAGTTGAGTGATAAAGATTTGTTTTTAGTCTTTTTAAGAATATTTTTTAAAACAATTTTTTATATTACTGTATACATTTTTATGGGTACATTATAATTATACATCAAACGATTCCTTGTGATATATTCAGACATGCATAATACATAATTTGGTCAATTTTATTCTCCTATATTTCCACTTTTCTTTTTTTTTCTTCCCTCCTTCTGAGCCCCTGTTCTCTACTGGTCTCCCTTCTGTTTTCATGTGACCCTTTTATATTCCTTCCCACCCCACCCTGCTTTTCTAAAGGAACTGATCTTTTACATACTTGTGACTATAATTTTTAGAATATCAAAACAGCTCTCAGATTTTATTTAGATGACATGTTGTGAATTTTTAATAAATTGACTACATTTTATGTATTTAATTTAGATGGTGATGTTAGTGAAGATTCACCACCGCCCCTACCTGAAAGAACTCCTGAATCTTTTGTATTGGCAAGTGAACATAGTGAGTGTCTCTTCTACTTTTACATTTATTTTATACTATTATAAAAGACTCTGGAAAATGTGGCCAGTTTTAATTTAATAACTGTTATGTCGAATAATTAAATTCAAAAGGTGCTTTGAATTGATATTAGCATGTTTTTAATTCCTCATTTGAAAAGTCCTTTAAAATGGTATTTATAAGAACACTATTTGCTTCATTTTTTAGTGTAGTTAACATTAAGCTTGGTTGTGGGTGGACATCAGTTAAATGGTATTAACCAAGAGACACTTCAGAACACTAGACTATCAAAACTGGGCGAAAGTGATCATATTTCAAAGCATTAATAATGTACTTCTCCCCATTAGTCTTGAAAACAGTACAGGAAAAGCTTGAATATATTTATTGTGTCTCATATTCAGTGGAGATGCTTACTCTTCTAATGAGTCATATTACCAGTACATTATTCATTTTGACTGATTCTAAAGACATTAAAAACAGTGAAGCACTGTACCTTTAATTTTCTAAAGTTTGTCAGATTTCTAAAGTTTGTCAGATTATCTATAGACAACAATAAGCTGATGATTGAATTAATTTAAATTTTAGGGACAGAAACTCAGGAATTGTCTTGATTTAATAAAAAATAAAACTCTTTAATGAGAGCAATAGTTCCTAAAACGTGTAGAATCTTGTTTTGTATGTACTTTAATGTAAAGGGATTTCAGGAATTAATGATGTAATTTGAATAATAAAATTTTATTTTTCTCAGATATACCTATAAGATCAGAATGGAATGAACTTCAAAGTCAGGAATGGTCTGAACAAATAGAATCTAAAGTAAGTCCTTTTGGAATTGGAGCAACTAAAGCTTAATATTTTTACTCACCTATTTCTTTACAGTTGTTACTTTTTGCAGTACTGGAAATTGAACCCAGGATTTCATGCATGCTAGGCAGACACTCTACCACTGAGCTATATCCCAAGCCTTAAGGTTGTTATAATAACTGTCATCTTTAAACCATTGAATATAATTTATGATTTTTTGATGAGTCTTTTTTATTCTAAGATTTCTGATATAATATCTATATAAAATGTAGATTATTTTAATAAAAGCACAACCTTACCTACATAAGATCATCACTTCAGTATTATTTTCTCAAGCTGCTTTTGAAATTTGTAAGTTATATCATATTGCAAATTATTATGAAGGTATGAACAGGTCTTAGTACTTCTGTAGTATCTCTGAAATAAAAACAAGATGCATTTTAATTGTCATGAAATAATGACAATCCTACAAAAGTGATAATCTTATAAAGATCAGTAAGTTTAATGCAATATGGTAGATGGCTGGCAAGTTTCAGCTGTGTGTATATTCCTTTATGCAGTGGCTCTTGCTTTTTCAGTTTTCATTCAGAAACTTTTGCTTGCAATATTAAACAACATGATTTTTAAGCATAATTGAAAACGTCATTGTTTTCCTTTGACATTGAAAATCTTTAGATCTTGATATTTCGGGACTATATATATATATATATATATATATATATATATACACACCCATAACAGACTAAGCCTTCTATTATTTGCACATAAAATGAATGTAATATAATAGCTATTAAATGTCTTCCTTATAGGGCTTGAAAACCTCTGGAAATGGAAAATGTGGTGAGTTATTAGATATTTTTTTCCTTTCTTCAATAGACTTCGTAGATTAATTTCTATAAAAGCATGGTTCATGGTATTTGGTATTTCTATATTTGAAGATATCTAGGGCAGCTTTTCTAGAAGCTTTATTTAAGTGGTATAATTCTTCTAAGTTAATTAGAATTATTATTATTAACCAGATATTATTGACCTGGAAAAATTATAGGAACATCTCTTTTCAGTAGTTACATGTTAATATGTAGAGTAATTTTTTTTTTAAAGACATTTGCTGTGTTTAATTTTCTGTTGTTTATAAAAACACTTAATGGTTGGGGCATGTAGCTCAATGGTAGAACTGTAGAGTAATGTGCTTAGCATATTGAGATGAAGCCCCAGGTTCAATATCCCATGCACAAACAAACAAAACATTTAGAAGTTAGATGCTGACTATAATAAATCCCCAAATTTACCTAGATGATGGGGTTGGATTCATTAAAAACAGTTCTTTTTAGATATCCTCCTCTAATGATATTTACATTTATTTGTAACAACCAATAAAATTATGTAACCCAAACCAGTTGTTACAATGCCAGTTTACAAAATTTTTTACCATACTACTTTTCCTATAATACTAAAGTGGGACAAATTATTATTAATTTTATATGTCCGTGACCATGTAAGGGACTTATTAAACAACCTATTCTGTACAAATTCTTCAGTTTACCTGTTGTCTCTGCCCTTATTCTCCAGTCTGTCTCAGGTCTTCTCTTTCATGCTTACACCTTGAATCTTGACCTAATGAGTCTGTTCCATCACATAAACTCATTACTCCCTCTGTCTTTACTGAGGCATCAGATTATAATGAAAAGAGAAGAATCTTTCAAGCCATCCTGACCTGGATTGCAGTCCCATTTTTGCCACTGTACATATTATTTGGCTTTTGACAAGTTACTTAATTTTTTTGAGCCCAAATTTTCTTATTTGTGAAATGGAGATAATTATAGTACCTACCTTAGAAGATTTCTGTGAGCACTTAATTAAATTAAACAACATATGTAAAACATTAAACACTGTGCCTAGCACATGATAGGCCCTCAAATGGTAGCATTGCTCTTATTACTACATTGTTATTACATTGTTACTACTGGTGGATCTTTGGATGGTTGGTTTACTTTCTTTAAGTCTGTCAACTCCTTTCTGTTTTCTCTTCTTTCTCTTATCAACCTAGATACCATCCTCATCACTCTAGTCACACTTGGAGTTATCCTCAGTTTTCTTGCCCTAATTCCCATGCTGAGTGCTACTGGGGAATATCATTAAATTTAAAGATTAAGCCACAATTTAGGGTCATCTATTTTGGGCCCTCACAGGTATTGCCTGCTGTTCTTATGTACTCTAGTTGGTACTTTTCTATTTCCAAGTTTTTTACATGTTTACTTCTAAATCATCAGTACTGAACTGGGCATAGTGGTGCACATCTATAATCGCAGCAACTCAGGAGGCAGAGGGAGGAAGATTGCAAGTTCGAGGCCAGCCTTGGCAAATTATTAGTAAGTTCCTTTCCATCAGTGGTAGAGACCCTCTGAGTTCAGTCCCTAGCATCACAAAAAATAATAATAAAATTATCGATTCCACTAACTCTTAGTTGACCTTTACTTCAAAAGCCAAGACCTTAAGACTAGATCATCTCTTCATCCTAGTATATGGCCCTGCATAGAATATCTCACCACCACTAGTTTTATGTAGGTGTTTTTCTTCTCTGTCCCTTTTGTACTCTGTGGATTATTTCATTATAAAGTTTATCACTTTATCACACTACTATAATAAATGTTCATTTCTGTCTTTCACTAGGCCAGGGATTGGCAGTCTGTAGCCCACAGGCCTAATCCTGCTCTTGGATTCATTTTTTTTCATATGCCCTTGAGCTGAACAAGGGCCTTTTAAACTTTTTAAAAATTGTTTTAAAGAAAAACAAACTTACAAAAACAAAATATATGTGATAAAGATCTTAGGAAGAAGTTTGCTGACTAATCATCTTGAGGATAGGAATCATGTATTATTTGAATTAAATTCTAGGTTTCTAGAAAAGTTCTTCAAGGAGGTATAGGGGATATATAATAAAGGTTGTAAAGGAGTGAATGAATCTTAATAGTTTATTTTTTGTTACCAGTTTTAAACATTGATAATTAAATGAGTAAACTAACTACAATTTAAACAAGTAGGATTTGAAAAGAATTACTACTTTGGAAGACAAATAGTCCATTAATTAACCAAGAACTTCTTTGCCGTTGATTTCTATTTAAAGGCATTTCAGTTGCAATTATTGTCTTAGAACACAAAGCATGTAGTATACCTACTTTAGGGAAATATACAAGATCTAGTTATATGGAATAAAGTGAAAACATAACAAGAATTTCCACATTGCCAAAGTTCTCACTGGAAATTTCTAGGTACCCTCAAGAATAAGTAACATACTGGGCACTATGGCGCATGCCTATAATCCCAGAGGCTTGGGAGGCTGAGATAGGAGGATTGCGAGTTCAAAGCCAGCCTCAGCAAAAAACGAAGCACTAAACAACTCAGTTGAGACCCTGCCTCTAAGTAAAATACAGAATTGGGCTGGGGATTTGGCTCAGTAATCGAGTGCCCCTGAGTTCAATCCCTGGTACCCAAAAGAAAAGAGAATAACTAACATGATTTTCTGTGCACACTAAAATTTATGATAACCGAAAGTAAAAGTTGCTCTTTTAACTTATTGCCCACACTAAAACAATTGAAGTGTTTTATATATGATGCTACAAAGAATGATGATTGAAGCTTTGTTTTGTATTTTAGATCATCCAGTAGGAGGTATTCACACAGAGACTTGTACAGAATGTCCATCTACTTTCAGTGACAAGAAAGATCAAATAGCAGAGAGTCCAACAGAAGCCACAGATATTGGTAATTTGTTTAATTAATAATTTAAAAACTATATAGTTAATGCTGTCCAAGAGTTAGAAAAGATCATTTTCCAGGATTTCCTTTTGAGTTTTTCAGACTTTTTACTAAGGTTTATTCAGGTTTTGAAAAGATACTTGCCAAGAATGAAATATGCATGGTCAAAGTGTCTTGGAATAATTATGAAGTAAATGAAATACGTAACTTATTCTGTTCCACAACTGAGATTAAAACCCAAAATATTTTAAAATTTTCAATATATAAGCAAATGAATCTTTTGTGTTGAAAGTCTAAAGTAGCGTAGATATTTTTCTTACTTTGTAATAGAATCAGTTTTATTTTTTGCTTTGCTTCCCTCCACCTGTCTTGCCAAGATGGGGTTATGCTTAGTGATAGAGCACTTGCCTAGCATGTGTGAGGCACTGGGTTCAATCCTCATCACTGCAAATAAATAAATAAATAAAATAAAAATCCATCAACAACTAATAAAAATATTTTTAAAAAGAAGCAATTATTTTCAGTTACCCCAAATAAAAGTTTATTTGTTTTTTTATTTATAGAGTTTCATTTGGTTTGAATTATGAATTCCCTTCTGGAAATCTGTTTCAGAAAATGAGGATGTCTGTGGATATGGTTTTAGGTAGTATAAAGGTTTTTCTGGACATTGACCAGTTATGGTGTTTTGACCCTAGGTTTTGGTAATCGCTGTGGAAAACCCAAAGGACCAAGAGATCCACCTTCAGAATGGACATGATTCAGGGAGCTAAAAGACACTTTAAATTTACTGGAAAATCCAAGTGCCACTGAAAGCCAGATTTATAGTATTCCATCTTTAAAATGTGGGACTAACAGCAGTGTAGATTGTTACCATGATATTACTTTGCTGGGACCATCTACCTGCCTTAGGAAAAAGTATTAAATATGGTTTATTTTGTAACTTCAAGTATTATTGCCTTAATGTCTCTTAACCCTGTTACACGCTGCTTGTAGACATGTTAATATAGTAATACTTTTATGATAAATTGAGTTTAAGGACTACTCTTTTGCTGTTTTATCATGTATGCATTATTTTGTATATGTACAGGGCAAGTAGGTATATAATTTGATAAAGTTGCAGTCATAAAATATTATTAACAGAAGATGTAAGAAATTTTTGCATGGTCTAAATCTTTGTGTACCTTATTTGTAAATTATTTGCCCTGAAGTTTTAGAAAATAGTTTTTGAATTTTAAAATTGCTGGATTCATGCAGCCAGCATTGCAGGTTATCAGAGATCAAAGATTGTAATAATAATACATTTTGTAAATTGTAAGCAAAAAGTTATTTTTATATTATATACTGTCTAATTGTCATCCTAATTGTTCTTGTTTTCATCTAGTCATGGAGATTCAGTAAGTGCCTTGGAACAATATTGAATTCTCTTAGCTTGTGTGTGTTACTTTAATATTTGAACTCAACTGGGATTAGAAGACTATCAAAATATATGTTATGTTTCAGGATATTTGACCTGCCATTAAAAAACAAAACCAATTTTACAGTGCCTACACAGTGTCTTGGTTTTTCATTCCTAGGAAATTAGACTTACTATCAACCTTCTAGCTGGCTCAGTCTTAACTTTCTAAGTTACAAATATGAATGGGGTTTAATCTTTTAATTAAAGAATGGTAAGCTGTGTGTAATGGTACTCACCTGTGGTCCCAGGTACAAAGAATGTGCCAATTTTGTTTTATTTCGTTTTGTTTTGGTAACAGGGATTGAACAGGAAAACTTAACTACTGAGCCACATCCTCAGCCCTTTTTGTGTTTTGGTTTTTGAGGCAGGGTCTTGCTAAATTGCTTAAGACCTCGCTGAGCCGCTAATTGTGATCCTCCTGTCTTATCCTCATGAGCCACTGAGATTACAGGCATGCACCACCATGCCCAGTTGTCTCTGCCAATTCTAAACACATTTTTAAATCAACGATCTCATCCTTATCATCATTAGCCTTCCAAGATCCTGGTTGAGTGCCAGAGGTTGAAATTGGGAGGGTAAGCTTGAGTTGGTTCCATCCCAAAATACTGTACTGTCTCAGTACTGACATCATGGATTGGAATTGATGAACATTTTTATTTTCCCTGTGCATACAGAAGAATAAAGAAATTAAACTAAAATAAAATGAAATAACTATGAGTAAAAGGTTAATTGTGAATGAGAAAATAATACCATAATTTTGTGTTAAAATTTATTTTTAAGCTAAATGGTCTTCATGTTGATTCCTTAGAAGTTGAAAACTTGTATTTTTATTTGTAAGGAAGTGGTAATACAGTGAACAGTACACGTTCACAAGACATGAATGCTCCTATAACATATCATTTTCCTAATGAAACTTTAACTGAAGTAAAGTATAACTGAAGGAAATTTTAGACCCTTCACATACTTAATGAATCTGATACTGAAATTATTTTGAAATCTTTTGTCTTTGTTGAGAAGGAGTTTCTTTAAATAATACTTTCATTAAAATATACTCTATTCAAATGAGTATAAAAATCATATTAGTTATCATAATGTATGCATGTTTATGTGAATGTGACTATCACCTAGGTCAAGAAATAGAATAGTGGGGCTGGGGATGTGGATCAAGCGGTAGCGCGCTCGCCTGGCATGCGCGGGGCACTGGGTTTGATCCTCAGCACCACATAAAAAAATAAAATAAAGATGTTGTGTCCACAGAAAACTAAAAAATAAATATTAAAAAAAAGAAATAGAATTGTAATACCCACTAAGAAGCTCCCCCCAAGATCTGCTCATTTTCATATATGTAGTAGTTGTTTATTTTTCATTTGCATTGTATGAATATAGCACAATATTCTGCTGTTAATAGACATTGAATGTGTGGGAATACTACAGATTGTGCAGCTATGAATCTTTTATGTGTATCTTTGGGAACACATGTACATATGTCTGTTTGATATAAATTATAGACCGAGATTTTTTGGATGATAGGGTATGCATAATATATATTTAAGCTTTAGGAGATACTGCCAAAATTTTACAAACTTGTTATAATTGTTATAACTCCTTGCTAATATTTGGTATGGCCAATAATTTGTTTTAGCCATTCTAATGGGAATGAAATGATATTGCCATATATCTGAAGATCTATGTATATATCTGAAGATATATTTTCCTGATGATCAATGAGTTTGTATGCCTTTTCACATATGCTTATGATCTTATGGATATCTTTTTTTTTTCCAAATTCTTTTTTAGTTATAGGTGGACACAATATTTTATTTTTTTATATGGTGCTGAGGATCGAACCTAGTGCCTCATGCATGCTAGGCAAGCGCTCTACCTCTGAGCCGCAACCCCAGCCCTGGATATCTTTTTTTATGAAATGCCTATTCAAGTCTCAAGCAGGGAACTAGAGGTGTAGCTTAGCAGCAGATCACTTGCCTATGCACAAGACCCTAGGTTTGATCACCAGCCTCACAAAAGGGTAAGTAGGGAGAGGAAGGAAAGAAAGCATTCAAGTTTCAAGTAGATAACCATCGGGCAGAATAAATTGAAGCTGAATGTACACATACCCTAAAGTCCAGCAATTGTGAACTTTGGATTTTTTTTTTTTAAATTTAATTCTTTAATTTAATTCATTTTAATTCTTATGGATTTGCCTCTGGCTTGCCCTTTTATTAATGTTGGGGTTTTTTCTTAATAGAAGTTCTTTAATTTAGTCAAGATTATCAGTCTTTTCCATTTATTTTTTAGTTGTAGTTGGACACAATACCTTTATTTCACTTATTTATTTTTATGTGGTGCTGAAGATCGAACCCGGGTCCCGCCCGTCCTAGGCGAGTGCTCTACCCCTGAGCCACAACCCCAGCCCCATCAGTCTTTTCCTTTAATACTTTTTGGTATCCTCTTTTAGAAATCTGCCCATCCCAACATAATGATTTCAAATCATTATGTTTCTCTAGAAGCTTTATTTTTTTAATTGATGCACTCATGTGTCACTTAACAATGGCATATGTTCTGATAAATGTGTTGTTAGGCAATTTCTTTGTTGTATGAACATTATATAGTGCTTACACAAACAAAGATGGCTACCATGTCACCAGGCAATAAATGATTGGGTGATCACTGTCATGCATGTGGTCCATTGTTGAACAAGACATTGTTATTCCACACATGACTATATTGTTTTTACCTAAATCTTATAGAATTGATATCTTATGGTGTAGATTTTGCTTTCAACCAACAAACCATCATTTATTAAGAAAACTCCTTTTCCTATTATTACATAGTTTTGTCATAAATTAGGTATTCATTGACTTGAGGGTCAGTTTTTGGAATTTTTTTCTTGTCATCTTTTTGATTTGGTTTTGTTATTTTGTATTTTCCCCAGTATTGGGAACTGAACCCAGGAGCACTTTTACCACTGAGCTATATTCCCAGTCCTTTTTTGGGAGTAAGGGAGACAGACTCCTCAGTTAAATTGCTAAGGCTTACCTCGAACATATGATCCTCCTGCCTCAGCCTCCCAAGTCACTAGGTTTACCGGCCTACATCACCATACCCAGACCAAGATGATATTTTAAGTTCATCCTTTCTCCATCCTTAGCCTTCTCCCAAGGACCTTGAGGCCTGGAATAGTGGTACACAACTCAAGAGGGTGAGGCAACAGAATCACAAGTTCAAGGTCAGCCTCAGTAATTTTAGCAAGACCCTAAGCAATATAGTGAGGCCCTGTCTCAAAGATTTTTTTTAAAAAGGACTGGAGATATAGCTCTGCCTCAGTGATAAAACATCCCTGTGTTCAGTCTCCAATACTAAAAAAAAAAAAACATCTCTTTTTTTTCTGGCTCATAAATACTATCAGCTTTCTTTTAGAACTACTTTCATAAACAATATTTTTTTACTTATGGACATTTTCTTCAAATATTGACTAAATGAAGAATAATATAACCATAGTTAAATGTCAGTGCTGAACTAGGCTCTGTCCCTAGCTAAGGGACGTGCTCCCATGAAATATCCTCTTAGGGTATGTGGTTAAGATTTTTTGCATAAGCAAAATTACCTCACTGTATGTTCTAAGGGGTGACTTAAAATAGTTTAAACTATGAGTGACAAATTCTTGAATATGAAATCAGTTTGTCTTTTTATATTCTGAGGTTAAGTTTACCATAGGTAGGAAGTACAGAATTCCTGCTTCTACTTAGATAACTAACTGGATATGAAAGAAAATGAAGGTCTCTTAGTTTCCACGATTCTGCCTTGGAAAGGAAAAGCTCAGTTTTGAATATGTTGAATTTTATATAACTGGTAACATCCATTATCCAGGAGGTGATGTCCAGTTCGCAGAAGTAGACATTTGAAGTTCAGAAGAAATATCCAGACAAGATCAAAATTGGGGCATTAATATAGATGTGAATGAAACCATGCATGTACACCAAAACCATAGGAGAATAAATGAACGTTTTGATATTCAGTGATTATTTTGCAGTTATATGGAAAATTTTACCATTTCTGTTTGTTAAAATATTATTGGGGGCCGGGGTTATTGTGTTCATGTGCAACTAAAAAAATACTTTTAAAAAATATGATTAAGTTAAACATGGACTCTATCCATTATCAATGTCATTGCCTTTCTTCACCACCCATACCAGTCATCTGATTCTTCTTCCTAGGTTCTGATCTTGTCAGTTCACCTTCCTCACTATCACCAAAATGATCTTTCTAAAAGGCCAATCTGATTTGCTGTTGACTTTTTTTCCATTTGTTAACTCACCCTAAAAAAAAAGCCTAATTCCGGCTAGGGTTGTAGCTCAGTGGTAGAGTGCTTGCCTAGTATTTGTGAGCCCTGGATTCAATCCTTAGCACCACATAAAGATAAATAAATAAAATAAAGGTATTGTACACATCTAAACTACCAAAAAAAAAAAAATAGTATTTTTTTTAAAGTCTAATTCATGGGCTGGGTTGGGGACTCAGTAGTGGAGCACTTGCGTCTCATATGTGAGGCACTGGGTTCGATCCTCGGCACCACATAAAAAATAAATAATAAAGTTATTGTGTTCATCTACAAATAAAAATATTCTTTTAAAAAAAGTCTTAATTCATTGCCTACGGTAAAGTTTCTTTAAAACATTCAAAATCTGGTCCAGGTTTTCCTGCACAAGAATTTAGGAACTGTGCTTAAAATTCAGGTGCCAAGGTTCTGGATTTAAATTAGAATGGGGCTAAGGAATGTGTATTTTAGATAAGCTCCATAGGTGATTTTGTTGCATAATGAAGTTGGATCATCGGGGCCCTGTTCAAGATCTATGCTGCTGACCCCTCTGGCCTTTTTTCTGTTTATACCTGTGCTCTAGTCATAATGAATTAGAAATTTCCTGAAGCTCTCCTCCACCTTAATCATCTCATGACTTCTGTCTTGAAAACCCTTCTTTCTCTGATGAGCCCTATTTCCTCTCTCAAGACTTGATTCAAGGGTCATTTCCTTTTTAAACCCATTCATCCTGTTTCCAACCAAATCAACCATTCTCTCTTTGTGTCTATACTTAAACCTATTCATTTATCATTGCACTTAGAGTTTATGCCCTTGGGCAGAAATGACCATGAAATTTGGTGAAAATGTTGACATAAATATATATATATATATATATATATATATATATATATATATATATATATATATATCAAGCAGCTAAGTGTGCAAAGTAGAAATAATATTGAATATAAGTATTAAATATTATCCTGACAGTGTAGAAAATAAGTGTTTAGGGGCTGGGGTTGTGGCTCAGTGGTAGAGCGTTTGCCTAGCATGTGTGAGGCACTGGGTTTGATTCTCAGCTCCACATATAAATAAATTAGAATAAAGGCCCATCAACAACTAAAAATACATATAAATAAAAAAAGATGTTTAATAGACAAATTGAATCCAAGACTATAGCACATGTTAAGGTAGCTAGTCCATTCCTGCCTTTTATTTATATTCACATCCACTATTAAATCTGTGTTTTCAAATTTAATACTTGACATGATTTAAAGTATTTAGATAAATATACTCATTGAGTGAAACTCAATATACTCATAGGTTGTTTTCATATTTGTTTCTGCCCTTGAAGCCAGCTCTTAAGTAAAATGGTTAAAAATCTCATCTACTTACTGTGAGTACTTTGCTAAGAATATATCCATGATTTCCAAACTTCATATTTGACTTTGTTCCAAAAGTATGTATCCATGTATTAAGAATGTTTTTCATAGTTAAAGCTACAAAGACAACTTTGTGCTTAACATGAAGGGAAGCATAAAAAGCATAAAAGGGAAGCATAAAACTGCTTTAAATCGAAGTTTGTGTTCTGAAGTTGAAAGGAATTTCAGTGAAAAATAACCTTAATTATATTTAGCCTTAAGATATTTTATGATTATAATATTTTTGTTGGAATACATATTTGGCATTTTTTTTTTGTACTGGGGATCAAACCCAGGAGTGCTTTATCACTGAGCAACCTCCCCAGACCTTTTTATTTTTTATTTTGAGATAGGATCTTATTAATTTTCTTGCTAAATTGTCTTGGCCTTGTGGTCCTCTTGCCTCAGCCTCCTAAGGTGCGATTTGGCACTCTTAATTGCAATCTATGAAATCTTTCTAATACTAAAATGCAAGATTAAATTGAATTAGGTCATTGCTTTGATGGTATAGGGAGAGTTCTTGCTGCTTTTGATTTTAACAAACAGGCAACTCCTAATTTTCTGCTTTGGGTGGATATTTCAGATATTAAAAATTGAGATTCTATTCATAGCTTTCTAAATAATGAGATGCACTGGCCTGATGGTGCCTGGTGGTAGAGTGTTCCTGGATTTGATCTCTAGTACCATAATGTGAGTTTTGTGGGTTTTGTTTGTTTTTGAAGGGGGGTTGGTACTATGAATTAAGTTGAGGGGCTCTTACTTCTGAGCTATATCCCCAGCTCTTTTTTTATTTTTTATTCTGAGACAGGGTCTCACTACATTGCTGAGATTAGCCTCGAATTTAGGATCCTCCTGCCTCAGTCTCCCCAGTCACTGGGATTATAGGTGTGTGCTACTGTGCCCAATCTATAAAGGTGACTTGACTTCAATTTTTTTTAACTCTTTTCTACAATTTTAGATCTTTGTAGCTCATAAAGGCCAGAAGCCTGTGTTTCATTCTGACAGATGGAGAATTTCAAAGCCTTTGTCAAAAACGTTGGCCTATATCCACTCAATAATCAGCCCTTGCATTTTAGGTTAAATTGTAGAGTAGATCTAGTTTTGAATATGAACTGTATTTTCATAACAGATTTGCTGCAACCTGTTTCCTCTGCTATTAGTCTTCAAGGTGCATAAATCTTATAAAATATGCAATGACTTGTTTATATTGAAAATATAACCAGGGAAAATCAGCAATGCTTGGGTAGCTAGGTCTCTTGTGTTCTAACTACAACAAATCTGAGCTTTGTTGAATTAGTGGGGGAAGGGAATTCCAAAGATTCCAGTCATTTTACATTTTTTACAGATAATGTTGCATATGTACTGTTACAATTTACTGTAATAGCATTTGTGACTTGAGAACTCATGCCAATTTTCAGAAAGAACATATTCTTCAGCTACTACAGATTTCTACTCAAATAGCCAAATACAAAGTAAATAGAAAATTTTAACTTAAATATTTCCTTAAAAATGTTTTTTCTGAAAATCAAGAATCAAAAAAGAGTTCTTCTGACTGAAAATTTTTACAATAGGATTAACAGCTTTTTAAACATACAAATAAATAAAGCCAAGATTGGTAGTACATACCTGTAATCCCAGCAGTTTGAGAGGCTGAAGGCAGGATGAGCAGAAGTTCAAGGCCAGACTGAGCAATTTAGTGAGACCCTGTCTCAAAATTAAAAAGGAGTGGGGATGTGGCTGAGTGGTAAAGCACCTCTGGGTTCAATTCCTAGTATCAAAATTAAAGAAGCAAATTTATCTTTACAACTGTGATATGTTAAAGTATCTTCTAAATTTGAGTGTACAGATATAATCTAATAGAATATTTCCATTATCTTCTAGAAATAAGAATGTGAAAAAGCATTTAGATAATCTACCATCTTAACATCTGTGTTCTGGGGCTGGGGCTGTAGCTCAGTAGTAAAGTGCTTGCCTCACATGTATTAGGCATTGGGTTTGATCCTCTGCACCACATAAAAATAAAAAAAGATACTGTGTGTTCATCTACAACTAAATAAATAATTAAAAAACAAAAAAAAATCTATGTTTAGCTTTTCTCATTCTATTTGAAGTAATACACAATAACATTCTTTTTTAATTTTTTAGTTGTAAATGGACACAGTACCTTTATTGTCCATTTACAATGTCCATTACATGTGCCTGGTGCCTCACATGTGCATGGCAGGTGCTCTACCACTGAGCTACAGCCCCAGCCCACAATAACATTCTTAATGCAGCATTTAGGCAAAATTTTTTAAATACCAATTTAGGGATACATATAGCTAACATTAGGGAAAAGGTTTTTTTTTTTTTTTAGGGGGGGAGTTAGTATTTTAGTTATACATGGACACAATACTTTTTATTTACTTATTTATTTTTATATGGTGCTGAGGATTGAGTCCAGGGCCTCACACATGCTAGGCAAATTCTCTAACATTGAGCTATAACCCCAGCCCCAGGAAAAAATTTATTGTTGTTGTTTTTACTAAAATTCTATTTATACATATTTCATTCTTTCAGAAAAGTGAAATGCACTTTTTAGGGAATTTTTTATTGACATTCAGAATGACCAAATATTCTTAGATCTTTTCAACCTAAAATGAGTTGTTATTTTTCACATTAATTATTCCATCTACCAATATGATTTAAATTGAAAGTTTATAAGTAGAGCCTTTTTTTTTTTTTTTGGTACTGGGGATTGAACCTAGGGATGCTTAACCTCTGAGCCACATCCCCAGCCCTTTTTTATATTTTTTTAAATTTAGAGACAGGGTCTTGCTTTTTTGCTGAGGCTGCCTTTGAACTCACTTCACGATCCTCTTGCCTCAGCCTCTTAAGGTGCTGGGATTTTATATTTGTGCCACCGTGTCTGGCCTCATAGGTAGATCTTTTACATTTAGTTTCATTTGTAATCAGTTGAACTTCAGACCAAAGAATTGTGAATTCTGGATTTTTTGACTCAGAGTTTTAAATAATTGATAGCTTTTTTAGCAGTTTGAGCAGCTGTAGAGATGGAAGGTCACCTAATTCTTCCCTCATTTTACCAGATGGGGGCAGCAAAGTAAACCAGGAGTAAAGTTATGGGTCCAAAAAAAAAAAAAAACCTGTAAAGACTCTCAAAATTCAAAAAGCCGATGTCCAAAGGAAGGGGATTGGGGGGGCGGGCTGTTTGGAGTGTTTTGGGGGGCCCTTCTGCCAAGTACCCCAGAGATCACTTTGTAGGAGGCTTAAGTAAACTTGAAGCATCAATTTATCTTCATGCAGCCTGAGACCTGTCTAATAAATATGATTAACTTCGTTGAATGCTTAGAATTTGCCAGACACTCTGCTAATCTCTGTATACAAAATCTTCACAAAAATCTTGTGAGGCAGATATTATCCTTGTTTTATGGATGAATCTGAGAAGTATCTAAAGTCACACAAAGTCACAAAGCAAGAATTTAGAACCAACTCATTCCAAAATCCTTACTCTTCAACCACCGACCCTGTTGTATGCCTCTAGATTTCAGAGAAATCTAGCGGAGGGTAAACTTGAATGGGCAAGAAACTTGCATGCTAGTTATCTAACTAGAAATGAGCTAGTGAAATCAGTTGTCACACAGCTTGAAAATTGATGGACCCCATCTGTATGTTTTTCCTTATTTCTGTGTACTTCGTACCCTTTAGTAAGGTAATTTTGAGGGTGTAAACATTGTGATGGTAGAAGGCAAAATCTGGAATTTCTGTCAACTTGGTCAACTTTAATTTTACATTCAACTTGGTCAACTACTGTGATGTTTGAAATCATGACCACTATATTTTGCAGCTCCTCCCATGGCTGAGCCTGAGCCATGAAATGATGAGACCGTGTAGGAAGATACTCAGGTATTCCAAGCCAATAATACCTAGGGGAAAATCATCCAGATGAGCTCTCCTAAATTGCAGAACTATGAGAAATCATAGTGTTGTTTTGAAGCAGTTATATTTTGTGGCACTTTCTAATGCAGCAACATATACCATTATAATAATGGAGAATTGAAGATATTGTAAGTCTACAAATATATAATGAAATCCTACCTTTTTTCCTATCAACTCTCACTTTTCTACTGTTCATACATGTATAAAATGGCTCTACACCCTTTCTCTTTTCACAGCATAGAGTTGGTAATGAACAGTGAAAATGTCAAAAGGCTATAGCTAAAAGCTGAGGAATTTCCAAAGTCTTACATCAATACCTAAATAATTAGAAATGTGTTCACTTGGACTGGGATTGTAGCTCTGTGGTAGAGTGCTTGCCTATCATGTGTGAGGCACTGGGTTTGAACCTCAGCACCACATAAAAATAAATAAATAAAATAAAGGTACTGTGTCCATCTACAACTAAAAAAAGAAAGAAAGAAATGCATACACTTGTTTAATAAAACTATAAGAAGCTTGTAGGTCTGGAAAAGTGTATACCTAGTCTCTAAAAGGGCATACTAATAGTCCTTTTACCAATTATGCTTTTTATGGCTGTAGTAATATACATAATGACTTTTATTGTGAAAAGTCTTAAATTCATGATTAGGAATTAACAGAGACAAAAAAAAAATTAAATCCTTCCTTCCTCTGCCACTATGCCTCAAAACAATTGTTGCAGAATTTCTGATAGGTAGTGCTATATCCACTGTTCACAACTTATCTAGAGTAATAAGCACTCATATGGTGTTGTATTCACATACTGTTATAACTTTTTTAACTAACCAGAAAGGCATTCTCTTCAATCTCTATTTTATAGATGAGGAAATCAAGTACAGTAAGATATCAAAATTTGTGATGCTCAAGTCCCTTATATAAATTAGTTTGTTTGAATCTATGCTTGTGTGTGTATACATAGGTATGTATGTATGTATGTATATATATATACATATATATTAATATATATTTTAAGTGTATTTGCAAGCTCCTTGAGTGCCTAACCCAATTTTCTGCTTCCAAGTAGTCCTTAGGTGTGCATATTATTTGCAATTAAATCATCTGAATGGATGTAACATTCAGTCAGGCTGAAGAGGACACCTTTTTCAGACTTGATTCCTTTTATAGAAAATTTAGAGACATGCAGAGATAGCATTTATTTCTGGTATTGCCTCAAGGCGGTGTTGGTTTCAGGGTAAAGAATAGCAATCTCATATCTGAAATTCAAGCTAGAAAACTACACAGCAATCCCATATAAGCAAAAGAAGGGGAGGAAAAACCTACATGTATGAGACACCAACTATAAACAGTTCATCAAGACATTTTAGGTTGTTTACAAAGCATGAAGTTTAGTGAAGATTAGCAATGTCCAGTTCATTAGTTCACTGAAAGTAGACAGAATGAGCCACCTGGGCTAGAGTTCCCTTGGAAGGCTGTGCACTCATCCCTTTAGTCAACAAATCACCACTTCTCCATTAGGCAGAGATGCTGCATTTTCCTTGAAAACAATGTGAGTGGATCATTTTTGGAAAGCAAGGCAGTATTTTCATTTCATAGTTTAATTGAAATCTGAAAAGAAAGGATCTGTATGTACTTGAGAAAACATTAGTTTTTTAAATTATTTTTTTAAAAAAAGTTTACAGGGCTGGGCTTGTGGCTCAGTGGTAGAGCACTGCCTCACATGTGAGGAGCTGGGTTCAATTCTCAACACTGCATGTAAATGATAAAATAAAGGTCCATCAATAACTAAAAAATATTTTTTAAAAAGGAAAAAAGTTAACAGCCAGGCACGTGGTGCACACCTTAATACCAGCAGCTCTGGAGGCTGAAGCAGGAGCATCTTGAGTTCAAAGCCAACCTTAGAAATTTAGTGAGGCTCTAAGGAACTCAGCAAGACTCTGTCTCTAAAATATAAAAAAGAGCTAGTGATGTTGCTCAGTGGTTAAGCACCCCTGGGTTCAATCCCCTGTGTCAATATCCATTTTACATGATTTTAAAATCATAGTATTCTAAATAAGACATATTTTGACCTAAGCCAGCATTTGTGAAACTACTTTTTTCACAAGTACCCCAGAAGGAAAAAAATAATTAATAGGTAAATTACCATACAACATATCCTTTCAAGAAAGCATTTGTCAGGTTCCATAGAGTAGATATTTGATTAGACGTTCAAACATTTTCAAAATGTTCCTTTGTCCATGAAACTATGAGAGGGTAACTGTTATCTCATTATAAGAATGAGGAAAACCCCAAAGCATATCCCCAGCTAGGAAGAGAAAAGTGAGAGGCACATCGAAGGTCACAGTGTTATCAAACACACTGAAGGGAATGACACCTGGGCTGTCCGTGCCTCAAAACTAGTTGGCTGCAATCTTGTCTTTCCAGTTTTTTCTCTCAATGGGCTTAGACTGTATATTCCAAAATATTGTCCTTGGGCTGGGGATGTGGCTCAAGCGGTAGCGCGCTCACCTGGCATGCATGCAGGCCAGGTTCCATCCTCAGCACCACATACAAAGATGTTGTATCTGCCGAAAACTAAAAACAAAAATATTTTTTAAAAAATTCTCTCTCTCTCTCTCTCTCTCTCAAAAAAAAAATTTAAAAAACCAAAATATTGTTCTTGTGGATAGGAAAAGAACTTAGATATTATAGTACTTTGTGGCCCCTCAGAGTTCAAACGTACTCAAAGAGAGTTTTTTGTTGTTGTTTTATCAAGAACCACTTAAGGTTCACACACTGCATTTACTTGATATGCCTCTTAGGTCATTTTCAAGGACCTTAGATCTAGAGGGTTTCTCACATTCAGATTTGATATTTTGGGCAAGCTTGCTTCATAGGTACTGTGATCTATTTCCTATATATAGCACCCATCAGGAGGTTCACTACATCTAGTAATCTCAGTGATAATATTGACCAGTGTGGATAGGTTGCATCAGCCTGATTTGTTAATTAAAAAGTTTCCAACAAGGGTCTGGGGTTGTGGTTCAGCGGTAGAGCACTTCCCTAGCATGTGTGAGGACCTGGGTTTGATCCTCAGCACCACATGAAAATAAATAAATAAAGGTATTGTGTCCAACTTAAAAAAAAAAAAGTTCCCAACAACTTTTAATTTAATGCCACTTTCCTGTAAACATACCCTCTTGGACTTTAGGAAGGTTAAAAATGTTATTTCTCAGATTTCATTGCAGCTAGAGTTATGGATTTCTCGTTTTATTTTTTTCCTTGCAGTACTGGGGATCAAATCCAGGGATTTAATGCATGCTAGGCAAGCACTCTACCACTGAACTATATTTCTAACCTGGATGTGATTTTGCTGCTATTGTTTTCAGTGCTGGAGATTGAATCCAGGGCGTCACATAATGTTAAGCATGTTCGGGACCCCTGAGGTACATCCCCTAGCACCATAGATATGATTTACATTCCACCTCAGGAGGGCACTTGTGTAAAGGATTCAGAACTGAGCGGGGGAGACCTTGGTTATGAGACATCCTTCTTGATGGGGTATATTATGGTGAGGGTGATGTGGCTCTGGAACCAGTCAGTGACTGTAGAAGTAGCTTCCTGGTTCAGCTGGGATGTCATGAGCCACAGTCATCTGAAAGCCCAGGTTAATAGCATGAATTTGAGTCACTCCTGGAGCTCAGCCTATAGACTTTTCTTTAACCCTGCCAACTTTTTGTGATATATATATCACATACATACACATACACACACACACACACACACACACACACACACACACACACACACTACCAGGGACTGAACCCAGGAGCACTTAACCACTGAACTACATCCCCAGCCCTTTTCATATTTTCTTTTGAGGCAAGGTCTTGCTAAGTTGCTTAGCACCTTGCTAAATTCCTGAGACTGGCTTTGAACTTGTGATCCTACTGCCTCAACCTCCCAAACCACTGGGATTACAGGCGAGTGCCATAGTGGCCAGCCAATTTATTATTTTTTATGGCTTAAACTAGTTAAGAGTGGGTTTTGTTCTCATCATTCAATCCTGATCAATGTATATCCTCTAATAACTGCCTGTCTAATAATTTTTAAAAGGTAAATTTAGTTAACTTGTTAACATTTTCCTGAATTCATAAAATACTCTGGAAAGATAAACCCTTTTTAAATAAATAAATTGTTATGGTTTAGATATGAGGTGTCCCCCAAAAGTTTATGTCAGACAATTCAAGAAAGGTCAGAGATGAAATGACTGTTTTATGAGATGCTTAACCTAATCAGTGGATTAATCTACTGATTTGGGTTAGCTAAGTGGTAATGGTACATAGATAGGGTGTGACTGGAAGAAGTAGGTCACTGGGGGCATGCCTTTGGGATTTATGTTTTGTCTTGGTAAACAGAGCTCACGCTCTCGGCTTCCGGGTTTCCGTGTCCTGAGCTGCTTTCTTCCACCATGCATGGTATTCTGCCTCACCCTGGACCCAGTGCAATAATCAGCTGTCTATGGACTGACACCTCTGAAATGGTGAGCCGAAAGAAACCTTTTGTTCTCTACATTGTTCTTATCAGGTCATTTGGTCACAGTGACGAAAAAGTGGACTTAAACAAAATTAATACAGCCATTTCACATTTTATTGTCTAAAATTTTCTAAAATGATACAAGTGTTTTCTTCCAAACATTTAAAAATTAATCCATGTTTATTAATTAAGACAATTTTATTTGAGAGGTAGTTTAAATATTATATTAACAAAATTTTCAATAATGTGAGCTATCAAGCATACATCTTCAGAGTCTAGCAAATGATTTTTATTCAGTATTACATAAATGTTCAAATGCACAAAAATTAATTGTACAATGACTCATAAACCCATCACCTGAATTCTACAATTGATGACTTTTATTCATCCTTTAATCCATCTTAGTTTTTAGTACATTTCAAAGTAAGTTGCAAAATGTGCATATACTGCACACCTAAACACTTCAAGAGAGCAAATGGATTTTTTTTTTCAGATTTAATATTTGGCCACTGGAGGGCTTCCAAAGGCCATAAAACGCATTAGACAGTAAATTTCTATATAGTGTTTAACAGTGAGGAAGGGTCTAGAAAGGAGTTGTAGGGAGTACAAGAGGCATCAAGTAGAGTGAGAAACAGATCAGAAATTCTGCAACAAGACAGCAACACTTTTTATCCTTTCCCTCAGAACTTCCCTTCTTTTTACAGCTATTTTAATTATAAAAGAGAAAATATATCACTGATAACCTCTTCCCCTCAAATGATTTGAAGATAGTTAATTGTTTAGATCAGAAACTCAAAAAACTTGATGAACCAAGGATGAAAGTTCTGTGAAAATGAATTGAGAATATGAATTAAATGTTCATTAATGTACTTTTATTTGGTGCGTGTGTGTGCGTGTGGCACTGAGGTTTACATCCGGGGCTGTGGGCCTACTTAGCAGGCACTGTAGCACTGAGCTATGGGTCCAGTCCAATGTTCATGGCTTTGTTGATTGTTACTCTTCATGAACACAGGCACTTCCTTTATCACTTCGCAGCAAGTACATAGAACACTGCCCAGCACACACTAGTGCTCAATAAGTATTTACCAAAGGAATGGGTGAATTCTTTTATATATATATATATATATATATATATATATATATTTATTTTTTAATTGTAGTTGGACTCAATACCTTTATTTTATTTATTTACTTTTAGGTGCTGAGGATTGAATCCAGGTCCTGGCACGTGCTAGGCGAGGGTTCAACCGCTGAACCACAACCCCAGCCCCAAGTGAATTCTAATGCTTCACCCCAAATAAAATCTTCACACATTTAACGTCAAAATTAAGACAATTGACCTGCCTTCCAACATAATAAAACCCAAAATAGCTATGAAATATAATGAATACTGTTAAATTTCAAACAGGAAAATGTTATCTAAAATGTAACTCTTAGCTAGGCATGTGGTGCATGCTTGTAATCCCAGCAGCTCAGGAGGCTGAGGCAGTAGGATCCCAAGTTCAAAGTCAGCCTCAGCAACTTAGTGAGACTCTAAGTAATTTAGCAAATAAAAAATAAAAAGAACTTGCGATGTGATTCAGTGGTTAAGTGCCCCTGGTTTCAATCCCTGTTATCATAAATAAGTAAATTAATTATAATTTATTTTTTTAAAAAACAAACACATTGAGAAATCTTGAAGATTCCACTGCGAAGTTACTTTTTCTTTTTCCCCTTCTTATTTTCTCTCTCCCCTCTCCCTTCCTCCTCCTCCTCCTTCTGTTCCCTTTCTCTCTCCCTTCTTTCCTTCCTTTTTTTCTTTTCTTTTTCTGTTTTTTTTTTTTTTTATGTTTTACCTTTAAAATAAGAACAGTATATTGGCTATCCTAGAGCTGGGGCCACAACTATATAGAAATGACCATTTTTCTATAAGTGCAGAGGGAGGCCATCTTAAGCCTACTTTGCCTCTCCCCATAGGGCTCAGGTGATACTGGTGGGGCAGGCCTTGCAAAGCCTATTGCTGGGCAGAAGCAGTACTGTCTTCTGGTGGGTGCGGTGGAAGAATTTTCCAGAATTGTTTGGGCCCTTTTTAAACACAAGACTTCCCAGAAACAAATGTAAATAAAGTTTTGCTTTGTTTTGTTTTGTACTGGGGATCAGTACTGTTTTGTACTGTACTTTGTTTTGTTTTGTTTTTGTACTGGGGATCAGCCCAGGGAAGCTCTTCCCCTGAGCTACATCCCAGCCCTTTTTATTTTCACACTGAAAGAGGGTCTCACAAAATTTCTGAGACTGGCTTCAACCTTCTGATCCTCCTGCTTCAGTTTCCTGAACAGCTGGAATTACAGGTGTACACCACTGAGCCCAGCCAATGTGAAGTTTTGAAATGAGGCTGGACATCTTCTTTGAATCAGATGGGGCAAGAGTCATTAAATTTATTACTATTCATTTATTCCCTTTTTGTACCTGCAAACTATTAGTAATGCCTGGGTAAATTCAAGTATGTTGCAAATCTCAAATTACTTTCCTTTTCTTGCCACGCAAGGAATTGAACCCAGGGGTTTCACAAGTTAGGCAAGCACTTCACCCACAACTAAACCCACAACCACAAATTACCTTTTTAAGGTAATAATTCTTTGATGCTTTCCTGGATTGGAAGAACATTTCCATAGTCAGCACAAGTTCACTATGCTAATATACTTCTTAAACAGCTATTAGGAGAACTTTCAAAAATATTTTTACCTTTATGAGAGAATGAAAAACTATTTTATTGTTCCTGTGTAAAGAGTAACAGCAGTAATTTTAAATCTCTCCATTTTTTTTTTTTTTTTTTTTTTTTTTGTCAAATTTCCCAATGGCGGTCTATCTAGATAGAGATCTTGGGACAAGGAAAATAGAGATTTTTTTAAAACTATAAAATCGCCTTTTATTTTATTCATGTGCAGTGGCACATGCCAGTAATCCCACAGACTAGGGTGGCTGAGGTAGGAAGATGGCAACTTAGCAAGGTCAACCTGGGCAACTTAGCAAGATCCTTAGCCTCTAGTAAGAGAGAAAGGAAGAATGGGTACTCAGGGAGGATAGTCTCTGATATATTATATATTCTTTTTTTATTGTGGTAAAATGTATATAACATAAAATTTACCACTGTAGACATCTTTATGTGTGCAATTCAGTGGCATCAAGTGTATTCACCTTGCTGTACAACCATCAACCATCATTCATCTCCAGAACTTGTTTATTACTTATGAAACCATAACTCTCTGTTTCTCCCTCCACACAGCCCTTGGTAACTATCATCTATTTTCTGTTTCTATGAATCTGACAAATCTAAGTACATCATATAAGTCACATTTTTGTCCTTTTGTGCCTGGCTTGTGTTTCAATTAGCATAAACTTTTCCAGATTCATCCAGCATGTATCAGAATTGTACTCCTTTTTAAGGGTAAATAATATTCCATTGTATGGGTACACAATATTCTGTTTGTTCATCAATGGACAGTTGTGTCATTTTTACCTTTTGACTACTGCCACATTATATTTTTTTACTCTTACTAAAATTACTTTACCAGGCCTGATGGAACACATCAGTAATTATAGCCATGAGGCAAACCTGACTAGCCCTTTCCTCATAAATATCTCTGTGTGAATCTTTACATGTACATAGATAAGTAATCCAAAACAGTAGTGCTTTATGATAGATAAATTACTTAAGATCATCTCATATCAGACTGTGACATACCAAAATGCTATTTTACTGATGTTGTAAGCTCTGGACAAGGGGACATCCAAGAAAATACTGTAAATGTGGTAGGCATTCAATTTTTTTTCTTTTCCTTATGCTAGGGATGGAACCCAAGGGTTCATGCATATTAGGCATGTGCTCCACCACTGAGCTACATTCTCAGCCCTCTGTAAATGAGTCAATGCCTGAAAGAATTTTCAAGAGCAAAGGTAGAACATAAGTGCTGAAGGCACATTTATACAGCCCAAGGTGTTTTTTAAAGCCCATGTATTGCTTTTTTTCTTTTTTCTTTTTCTTTTTTTTTTTTTTTTTTCGTGTGTGTGTGTGTGTGTGTGTGTGTGTGTTGGGGATTGGGTAAAGCCCAGGGACATTTTTCACTGAACTACATCCCCAGCCCTTTATATTTTTTTAATTTTGAGACAGGGACTTGCTAAGTTGCTGAGACTGACCTCGAACTTCCAATCCTCCTGCTTCAACCTCCTGAGTTGCTGGGATCACAGGCGTGCACCACTTTGTCTAGCCCATTTATTGCATCTTTAAGGATTGATGATTTTCATTTTGTCATTTCCCGGACTGAAAATATCATGCAATCTGAGGGAAGAATATGAACGAGAAGATAAATGGGAAATTGTTAAAGGCAGGCTAAATGCACTTTATCAGCAACCATAGTTTCAGCGAGAGTTACTGTAATGATTTCTCTATAATCAGGAGACCAGCTGGGAATTCAGCTTTTGGCATGTTTTACTTTTCTTACATGTTTAACACTTGGGTTTATATTTTATTATTTGTGTATCTCTTTCCTTTCTAGATTTTAATGTTCTGCAGGGCACTGGTTGTACCTTTTCACTCTTAGAATCCTCCACATTGCCTCATATCCAACATCCAGAGTTTAGAACTCTGAATGACTGGAGAGGAACCCAAGAATAGTCCCAACAAGTAGATGATAACACTGTTCCTTAGATCATGGCTGAGATTCCTACTTTCTGGAGTGTTCTTGCTATTTACTAGTTTCTAAGCATGGTTCTCCAGCCAACTAGAAATCCTTTCATATTTTTCCAACAAATTCCCCCCTTGTTTAGGTTAGCCCAAACTGGTTTCCATTACTTATAACCAAGGAATTATGACAGAAGAAAACAAAAGCAGCCTGCTTCTTCTACAGTCTTGGGCAGTCTTCTAATCTCCCCATCTGAATCCTTCTTTCTAGTTTTTACTATGAATGTACTCTAAATCATTCAAGCCTTAGTTCTCAAGACCCCAAGCACTAAACTCACATTTATACCAATTGTTCATGGGACAATCTTTAAGAAAAAAGTGTGTGGATGAAACTCTTTTATGAATTTAACACACTACTGAATTGCAACAAGTATGTGGAAATACCGGCTAAGACATCCCTCCATGAAACAAAGCCAAACGAGATCCAATGATTATGCTTGGTTTTAAGTTGGATGAGTCTTCTCTATGTTGAAATAAGAGACAATACTTTATAGGATTGTATTAAGGCATATGTGTAAAAAAGGAGGAAAGCAATTATTTTTGCTTTATTTGGCTTTGGGTAGGTTTCAGTTGGAACAAACTATTTCATTTTACATGCCATGCTATGTAAAGAGAAAAAAATTGGAGAATGTTCAGAGAATAGCAACTGATTAAAGGCTTGTGAAATTAGACCTATGAGAAATTGTTAAAAGAACTGGGCGTGTTCAGTCAAATCCAAGACATTCAGGCATGATGAATGATTAATTATAAGTATGTGAAGGAATGGTTTCCAAGTCCAAGGTTTAGGTTTAAAAGAAAATTAAATCATGGGATTAAGGGGTAGGGGAGAACCCACAAAACTTAGCCGTGGGAGTAAAAACTAAATATTGTGAAAACCTCAAACTGAAAAGCTCTATGGAGCTGATAAAAGGAGTTATGATTCAGAATTCCATATATACTATCATTAAAATAAGTAAATTCACTTTCATATTTAATATAAATAATTTAGAGAATAGAAAGATCTTTTTTAAAAAATATTTTAAAAATATTTTTGGTGCAACCAATCTGGAAAGCAGTATGGAGATTCCTTAGAAAACTTGGAATGGAACCACCATTTGACTCAGCTATCCTACTCCTTGGTCTATACCCAAAGGAATTAAAAATCAGCATACTGTATTAATGCAGCCACATCAATGTTTATAGCATCTCAATTCAATGGCTAAACTGTAGAAGCAAACTAGATGCCCTTCAATAGAGGAATGGATAAATAAACTGTAGTATATATACACAATGGAATATTACTCAGCATTAAAGGAGAATAAAATCATGGCATTTTCAGGTAAATGGATGGAACTAGAGAATATCATGTTAAGTGAAGTAAGCCAATGCCCAAAAACCAAAGGCCAAATGTTCCCTCTGATAAGTGGATGCTGATCCAAAAAAGAGAGCGGGAAGGCATGGGAAAAATGGAGGAAATTTGATTGGTCAAAGGGGATGGAGGGGGTGGTGTATGGAGTCAGAAAAGATGGTGGAATGAGATGGACATCATTACCATAGATATATGTAATAGTGCACATATGGTGTGAAGCTACATCATGGACAGCCAGAGAAATGAAAAGTTGTGATGCAATTGTGTGCAATGAATCAAATGCATTTTGCTGTCATATATACCTTATTAAAATAAATAAATAAATTTTAAAAATATTTTTTGTGGTAGATGGACACAATACCTTTATTTTATGTATGTATGTATTTATTTATTTTTATGGGGTGCCAAGGAGGATTAAACCCAGTGCCTCAAACATTAGGCAAGCATTCTACCACTGAGCCACAATCCCGGCCCTAGAAAACTCTTTTGATGAATCGCATTGAACAAATAAAAGTCATCAGGCTGAATATGAAGAAATTTTTTAAGAAAAAAATGGTGTTTGGGGGCCTTCTTTGGGACAGAGAGGAGCTCTGCTGGTAAGTCTCTCAGCTCTTGAATGAGAGTTGCTCCTCTGTGCAGGTAGGGTCGAAGAGGAGGTGGGGAGTAAGTGCGGTGACAGCTTTTCTGACTTCTTGAGGTTTATCCCCTATTAAAGATTCTCCAGAAATCCCTACCATAAAATACATGATTCTCTCCAGAATGGTCCCAAACTGTTATTCATTCCCTCTTCCCAATGGAAATAGTTCCGTCTCTGAAGTATCATCTGTTATATGGAGACCTTGTTGGTTAAAGCATGTGGAAAAATACTTATTCTCCAGTTCACTTTGCACCTTTTTATATCTTTGAAGGGAGAGAAAATAAACCACATTTTTTTTTAACTTTAAAAGTCGTCTGTTGAAATCCAACATGGCGGCGGGCGCAGAGAGATCAAGCCTCTGACCTCTTCAGCTGCATGGGCATAGGGAGTTGTAAACCATCTAAATGCTATTTGCTCAGGATCACTAGGCAATGCTGAGCTGACATGGATCGGGGCAAACAGTCTGGGCCTCTCAGAACACACACCGAGCCCGGATTGGCTGATTTCAAGCTCCCGTTCGCCTGCTTCTCACAGACAAACTGCTGTGACTCAGGACTAAACGATCCCACTGAAACAACTGGTCGGCCCTTCTGAACTTGTGGAGGTTAATACCAACTGAGCCTTCATAGGCAGTGGCCACAGGATTGAGACGGGGCTTGGGAGAGCCAGTCAAGACCCACCGGTTGCATTGGTCACCCAGCAAAGGGAACGAACTGTCGCCATTTGCATGGGATACCATCATGGCAGAGAACTGACGTCACCAGGAGGAGATAACTTTATTGAAACCAGTGGCGACAGCATCAAATAAATTTATAGGAGTAAACAGTAACTCAGCAGTCAAATAGAACAAGAAGTAACATGAGCAGCATGAAAAAGCAAGGAAGAAAAGGAGTGTTGAGAGCCACAGCCAAAGGGGCCCCAGCAAACTTCCAGCTGCCAGCAAACTTCTAGACTGCCGGCTGATGATTGGCTCACAGCGGCCCCAGCAACATCTAGCAATATCTAGCTGATTGGCTCCTCTGCGGTGATGCTCATTGGGCTGTTTCCCTGCCCTTTCAGACCACAGAGCTGCTCATTGGGGGACTTTTTTGGCTCCGCCCATGCAACCCAGCCAATCGGCCTCAAGAGCAGGAGGATTGTGGGAGGTGAAGAGGCTGGTGGGTGTGAGAGTGGCTTGTGGGAAGCCAGTGGTGGCAGTTGGGCTCTGAGGGTTTTTTCCTGAGGAGCTGTTTTGTTTGGCGTGTGTGGTTCTAAAAATAAAGTTAGTTTCTTTTGACAAGTGGCTCCTGAATTGTGCCCAGCTAGACTGCGACATTTGGTGGCTCGCACGGGGAGCGACTGAGGGTAAGTAAACCGCTCGCCCCTGAGGGCAGGGCGAGAGGATGGGTAGCCATTTAAAGATTCCTCTTTTGTTTTGCTTCATTTTTGTTTTAAGTTGCCTGTCCATGGAGATGAGTGAGATGGAAGAAAAACCGCTCACATCTGAGGAAAAACTATTTACGTCTGAGGAACAGATAGGGAGAAAGGACGGATGCACATGTCAGGAGGATAGAAAGGTTATAATGATTTTGTGTGGTTCCATTTTTATTTCATTCTGTCTTGGTTTTGTTTGGCGTCATCTTGTTGGGTTGTATTATAGTAGAAATACGGGATCAGAAATTAGTAAAAAACAAACCGAAAGAGTGTTAAGTAAATTGTTAGAGGAAGGAGGCATCCCAGTAAAATCAAGAGCAGTCAGGGCATACGTTGATACAATACAAAAATGTAGCCCATGGCTTTTTAAGGAGGAGTTGTTAAGTATATCACAATGGAACCATCATGGTGAAGATTTAAAAAGAAAAGAACAGCCCAGGAACTCTGCCAGTTGGCACATTGTCATTGTGGACATGTGTATCTGGTTTGCTTAGTCCAAAGCCTTCAATTCAGACAAAGGTAGAGGAAGGAGAAGACATATTGATTCAAGTAAAAGAGAAGGTCTCTCAAATTAGTCAGAAAGAGGAAAAGATTCAAGTAAAAGAGAAGGTCTTTCAAGCTAATCAGACAGAGGAAGGAAGTTTAGAGCAGAAAAAGCCATCAGGGGAAAAGTTACAACAGGAGACTGCTACTAACACCTTTCTATCACCAGAGGGTGTAAGTGTCCAACCAACAGCACCACCTCTACAGGAGACTGCTACTAACACCTTTCTATCACAAGAGGGTGTAAGTGTCCAAACAACAGCACCACCTCCATATGCTGGGAGGCTCCCAACCTCCGCAGTTGATAGTTGGGACCCTGAGACAGGATCTCAAGTATTAACATGCCCTGTATTTGAGGTAGGAGGGCAGCGAATTTACCATGCTTTAAATTTCAAAACAGTGAAGCAGCTAAAAGAGGCTGTAACAACCTATGGTCCTCAAGCACCCTTCACTGTAAGCTTGGTCGAATCCATTACCAACTTGAACATGACACCAGCAGATTGGGCTAATATGTGTAAAGCTGTGCTAAATGGAGGACAATACCTGTTATGGAAGGTTGCCAATGAGGAATTTTGCAAGGAGATGGCTAGGCAAAATGCAGCAGCTGGTTATCCTCAGAGAAATCTAGATATGTTGTTAGGAAAGGGACCTTATGAGGATCAGCAGCAACAAATTGCATATGATCCTGGTGTATATTTACAAATTGCTTTAGATGCAGTTAAGGCATGGAAGACTTTACAAGGACATGGAGGTTTACAAGGTCAATTATCTAAGATAATACAAGGGGCTAATGAATCTTACGCTGAATTTGTAGATAGGCTTATTCAAACAGCTACCAGAGTTCTTGGGAATACAGAACAAGCAATGCCATTAATAAAACAACTGGCTTATGACCAAGCGAATCATTGGTGCAGAGATATAATTAGACCATGGAAACATGAAGATTTAAACACATATATTAAATTATGTAGAGACATTAATGAACAAGAGCAAGTCGTGGCAGCTGCAGTAAAACAGGCTTTAGATGCCAGAGACATTAATGAGCAAGGGCAAATTGTGGCAGCTGCAGTAAAACAGGCTGTAGATGCCAGGCCAAGAACATGCTACAATTGTGAACAAACAGGACATTTTAAAAGGAATTGCCCCATAGGAGGAGGGTTTAACAAAACTAGGTATCAAAGGAGTAGAATACCAGATATTTGCCCACGATGCCGTAGAGTGAGACATTGGGCTAATGAATGCCGTTCTCAGACCACCATAGAGGGTACTCCATTATCAAAAAACGAACAAGGACCAAGTGTTTATCCACGATATAGTGGAGAAAGGCATCAGACTCCGTTGCCCAAAAATGGACAGGGGGGCCCAATGCTCCGGGGCCCAAAACCACAAATATATGGAGCACTGGAGGAACCCAGCAACCCCATCAGGGTAGTGCCCAGGACACATTGTCCATCAGATCCCTCATCAGACAAACCAGAGGGAGTGCAGGGTTGGACATCTGTGCCTCCGCCAGATCAGTACTAACTCCAGAGATGGGAGTTCAAATCATTCCCACAGGGGTGAAAGGACCTCTTCCCAAAGGAACAGTAGGCTTATTATTGGGACGCAGCTCTTCTACTCTAAAAGGACTTATGATAAGTCCTGGGGTATTTGATCCCGATTATGAAGGTGAAATAAAAATTATAGCCAGTTCTCCAAAGGGTATATCAGTAATTTCACCAGGAGATAGAATAGCACAGTTACTAATAATACCAAGCCTACATGATAAATTTTCCAGTCGTGCTGTAGAAAGAGGTTCCAAGGGATTAGGCTCCACAGGTGTAGATTGGGCTATGCTGTCTTTAAATTTAGATTCTCGCCCCATGCTAAAACTAAATATTCAAGGACATGAATTTAATGGGCTACTGAATACAGGTGCAGACCTTAGCATCATCTCTCGTCAAGAATGGCCAAAACATTGGCCATTACAACAAGCCACTCAAAAGCTTCATGGCCTAGGAGTGGCGACTAATCACCATAGAAGTGCAATGGTATTAGATTGGAAGGATCCTGAAGGATGTGAAGGAACTATACAGCCATATGTATTGGATCATCTTCCCGTAAATTTATGGGGATGAGATGTCCTAAATCAATTAGGTTTGACATTAACAAATAACATCAACCAAAATGCACCCACTATTATGACTAGACAAGGTTTTAGGAAAGGAAAAAAATTAGAAAAACAAGAACAAGGTATAGCAGCACCAATACAAATAGATCAAGGAACAGACAGACATGGGTTGGATTTTCAGAAAGGGCCACTGAGACAATAAAAATTACTTGGAAATCAGAAAGACCAGTATGGGTTCCTCAGTGGCCCCTGACTAAAGAAAAGATACAAGCAGCCCATGATCTGGTCAAACAACAATTAGCGGAAGGACATACACAACCTTCTGTATCTCCCCATAATACTCCCATTTTGTCATCAAAAAGAAATCTGGTAAATGGAGATTATTGCAAGATTTAAGAGCAACTAATAATGAGATGGTTATTATGGGACCTGCTCAATCAGGGATTCCTCAATTGTCTGCTTTGCCAAAAACTTGGTATGTTTTAGTTATAGATATTAAAGATTGTTTTTTTTCAATTCCAATTCATCCTGAGGATAGTCCACGTTGTGCATTTACTATCCCTGCACTGAATCATGAAGGTCCTGATCAGAGATATGAATGGAAAGTACTCCCTCAAGGGATGGCTAACAGCCCAACTTTATGTCAAATTTATGTTAACAAAGCAATCGAGCCACTTAGAAATCAAAATCCTGAACTACAAACATTTCACTATATGGATGATGTATTATTAGCACACAAAGCTAAAAACACATTGCTAGAATGTTATGCCACACTTACAAACTTATTAAAAAATTATAATCTAGAGATAGCAATAGATAAAGTACAATTAAATTTTCCAATTAATTATTTAGGAGTTCTATTATCCTCAACCATGGTCCATCCACCAAAAATTCAAATACGAGTAGATCAACTCAAATCACTTAATGACTTTCAAAAGTTATTAGGAGACATAAATTGGATAAGGCCTTATCTAGGTATACCAACAGGAGAGTTGGGACCTTTATTTGATATCCTAAAAGGTCCATCAGATCCAAATTCACCCTGAATATTAACACCTGATGCAAGAAAGGCATTAAAAATCATTGAAATATATATGGAAAATATGCATTTAGATAGAATTGATATAAGTTTGCCTTTATTATTTATTGTACTACCAACAAAAAATATTCCTACAGGAGTATTTTGGCAAGAAGGTCCATTATTATGGATACATTTATCTTATTCTCCTAACACTATTCTTACTAGGTATCCTGAGGCTGTAGGTCAATTAACATTCAAAGGAATAAAAGCAGCAAAGGGAGTGTTTGGAATTTCTCCCAATAAAATTATTACTCCATATACTATGAATCAAATTGATGAGTTAGCTAATGAGTTAAATACTTGGGCAAAAATCATGTGCAAATCTAATGTTTCATTTGATAACCACTTACCAGCTGCTCATTGTGGGACTTTTTTGGCTCCGCCCATGCGACCCAGCCAATCGGCCTCAAGAGCAGGAGGATTGTAGGAGGTGAAGAGGCTGGTGGATGTGAGAGTGGCTTGTGGGAAGCCAGTGGTGGCAGTTGGGCTCTGAGGGTTTTTTCCTGAGGAGCTGTTTTGTTTGGCGTGTGTGGTTCTAAAAATAAAGTTAGTTTCTTTTGACAAGTGGCTCCTGAATTGTGCCCAGCCAGACTGCAGCATTAAAGGAGTACAAACAATGCAGGACAGCCTAAATATTCAGGAGGACCTAGAGGAATCAGAAAAGTGGTCAAATAAAGAACTCAAGGAATACCTTAGACAGATGGAATGGAACCTTAAAGAGGATATGAGACAGAAAATTCAAACAGTGAAAGAACACATTGAAAATGAATTACATAAACTGATAAAAGAAGCAAATAAGCATCTTTATCAGGAGCTAGAGATTATTAAAAAAAATCAAACAATAATTCTAGAAATGAAGGAAACTATAAACCAAATTAAAAACTCAAATGAGAGTATCACTAACAGAGTGGAGCAAGTAGAAGCCAGAATGTCAGATAATAAAGACAAAATATATCATCTTGAAAAGAGTCTAGCCAACTCAGAAAGGCTGGTAAAAAATCACGAGAAAAACACCCAAGATATATGGGATAACATAAAAAACCAAACTTAAGAGTCTCGGGATAGAGGAAGGTATAGAGGTTCAAACCAAGGGAATGAGCAACCTGCTGAATGAAATAATTATAGAAAACTTTCCAGAAATAAAAAAGGAAACGGATATACAAATTGTAGATGCATACAGGACACCGAGCAGACAAAATCACAGTTGGCCAATGCCAAGACACATTGTTATGAAGATATCCAACATACAGAACAAAGAGAAAATATTAAAAGCTACAAGAGAAAGGAGGCAGATTACATTCATAGGTAAACCAATAAGGTTAACAACGGATTCTTCATCACAGACATTGAAAGCGAGAAGATCCTGGAACAACGTATTTCAAACACTGAAAGAAAATGCATGCCAACCAAGAATTTTGTATCCAGCAAAATTAAGCTTCAGGTACGACAACGAAATAAAAATCTTTCATGATAAACAAAAGTTAAAAGAATTTGCAGCCAGAAAACCAGCATTGCAAAGCATCTTGAGCAAAACACTACACAAGGAAGAAATGAAAAACAACCAAAACCAACAGTGGGAGGTGCCTCAGTAAAGACAGAGGGTGGGGGGAAAGCTAATCATGGAGAAACAAACTAAATTTTAAAAAAAGATAAATAATCAAACATGGCTGGAAGTACAAATCATATATCAATTGTAACTCTAAACGTTAATGGCTTAAACTCTCCAATAAAGCGACATAGGATGGTAACATGCATTAAAAAAAACAAATCCAACAATATGCTGCCTCCAGGAGACACATCTGATTGGAAAAGACATACACAGGCTGAAGGTGAAAGGTTGGGAAAAAATATACCATGCACATGGTCCTCGTAAGCAAGCAGAGGTGGCCATCCTCATATCGAATAAAATCGACTTCAAGACTAAGTTAATCAAAAGGGATAAGGAAGGACATTATATACTGTTAAAAGGAAACATTCACCAACAAGACATAACAATTATCAATATTTATGCACCAAATAATGGTGCTGCAACGTTCATAAAACAAACTCTCCTCAAGTTCAAGAATCAAATAGACCACAACACAATAATTATGGGTGACTTCAACACACCTCTCTCACCATTGGACAGATCCTCCAAACAAAAGTTGAATAAAGAAACTATAGAACTCAATATCACAATCAATAACCTAGACTTAACTGACATATATAGAATATATCAACCATCATCAAGTGGATATACTTTTTTTTCAGCAGCCCATGGATCCTTCTCAAAAATAGACCATATATTATGCCATAGGGCAACCCTTAGTAAATATAAAGGGGTGGAGATAATACCATGCATTTTATCTGATCATAATGTAATAAAACTGGAAATCAATGATAAAAGAAGGAAGGAAAAATCCTATATCACATGGAAAATGAACAATATGTTACTGAATGATCAATGGGTTACAGAAGACATAAAGGAGGAAATAAAAAAATTCTTAGAGATAAATGAAAATACAGACACAGCATATTGAAATCTATGGAACACAATGAAAGCAGTTTTAAGAGGGAAATTCATTGCCTGAAGGTTTTTTCCTCAAAAAAGAAAAAACCAACAAATAAATGAGCTCACACTTCATCTCAAAGCCCTAGAAAAGGAAGAGCAAAACAACAGCAAATGTAGCAGAAGGCAAGAAATAATTAATATCAGAGCAGAAGTCAACGAAATTGAAACAAAAGAAACTATTGAAAAAATTGACAAAACTAAAAGTTGGTTCTTTGAAAAAATAAGTAAGATCGACAGACCCTTAGCCATGCTAACGAAGAGAAGAAGAGAGAGAACTCAAATTACTAACATACGGGATGAAAAAGGCAACATCACAACAGATATTACAGAAATACAGAAGATAATTAGGAATTATTTTGAAAACATATATTCCAATAAAATAAAAGATAGTGAAGACATCGATAAATTTCTTAAGTCATATGATTTGCCCAGACTGAGTCAGGAGGATATACGCAATTTGAACAGACCAATATCAATGGATGAAATAGAAGAAGCAATCAAAAGACTACCAACCAAGAAAAGCCCAGGACCGGATGGGTATACAGTGGAGTTTTACAAAACCTTTAAAGAAGAATTAATACCAATACTTTTCAAGTTATTTCAGGAAATAGAAAAAGAGGGAGAACTTCCAAATTCATTCTATGAGGTCAACATCACCCTGATTCCGAAACCAGACAAAGACACCTCAAAGAAAGAAAACTACAGACCAATATCTCTAATGAACCTAGATGCAAAATCCTCAATTTCTGGCGAATCAGATACAAAAACACATCAAAAAAATTGTGCACCATGATCAAGTAGGATTCATCCCTGGGATGCAAGGATGGTTCAATATACGGAAATCAATAAATGTTATTCACCACATCAATAGACTTAAAGATAAGAACCATATGATCATCTCGATAGATGCAGAAAAAGCATTCGACAAAGTACAGCATCCCTTTATGTTCAAAACACTAGAAACACTAGGGATAACAGGAACTTACCTCAACATTGTAAAAGCTATATATGCTAAACCTCAGGCTAGCATCATTCTGAATAGAGAAAAATTGAAGGCATTCCCTCTAAAATCTGGAACAAGACAGGGATGCCCTCTATCACCACTGCTATTCAATATAGTTCTCGAAACAATGGCGAGAGCAATTAGACAGACGAAAGAAATTAAAGGCATAAAAATAGGAAAAGAAGAACTTAAATTATCACTATTTGCAGATGACATGATTCTATACCTAGCAGACCCAAAAGAGTCTACAAAGAAACTATTAGAGCTAATAAACGAATTCAGCAAAGTGGCAGGATATAAAATCAACACGCATAAATCAAAGGCATTCCTGTATATCAGCAACAAATCCTCTGAAATGGAAATGAGGACAACCACTCCATTCACAATATCCCCCCAAAAAATAAAATACTTGGGAATCAACCTAACAAAAGAGGTGAAAGATTTATACAATGAAAACTACAGAACCCTAAAGAGAAATAGAAGAAGATCTTAGAAGATGGAAAAATATACCCTGTTCATGGATAGGCAGAACTAACATCATCAAAATGGCCATATTACCAAAAGTTCTCTATAGGCTTAATGCAATGCCAATCAAAATCCCAACGGCATTTCTTGTAGAAATAGTTAAAGCAATCATGAAATTCATATGGAAAAATTAAAGACCCAGAATAGCAAAAGCAACTCTAAGCAGGAAGTGTGAATCAGGTGGCATAGCGATACCAGCTTTCAAACTGTACTACAGAGCAATAGTAACAAAAACAGCATGGTACTGGTACCAAAACAGGCGGGTGGACCAATGGTACAGAATAGAGGACAAAGAGATTATCTGCAAAGTTACAACTATCTTATATTTGATAAAGGGGCTAAAAGCATGCAATGGAGGAAGGATAGCATCTTCAACAAATGGTGCTGGGAAAACTGGAAATCCATATGCAACAAAATGAAACTGAATCCCCTTCTCTCACCATGCACAAAAGTTAACTCAAAATCAATCAAGGAGCTTGATATCAAATCAGAGACACGGCATCTGATAGAAGAAAAAGTTGGCTCCGATCTACATATTGTGGGGTCGGGCTCCAAATTCCTTAATAGAACACCCATAGCACAACAGTTAATAACAAGAATCAACAAATGGGACTTACTTAAACTAAAAAAGTTTTTTCTCAGCAAGAGAAACAATAAGAGAAGTAAATAGGGAGCCTACATTAAGGGAACAAATTTTTACTCCTCACACTTCAGATAGAGTCCTAATATCCAGAGTATACAAAGAACTCAAAAAATTAAACAATAAGGTAACAAATAACCCAATCAACAAATGGGCCAAGGACCTGAACAGACACTTCTCAGAGGAGGACATACAATTAATCAACAAGTACATGAAAAAATGCTCACCATCTCTAGCAGTCAGAGAAATGGAAATCAAAACCACGCTAAGATACCATCTCATTCCAGTAAGATTGGCAGCCATTTTGAAGTCAAACAACAACAAATGCTGGCGAGGATGTGAGGAAAAGGGTACTCTTGTACATTGCTGGTGGGACTGCAAATTGGTGCGGCCAATTTGGAAAGCAGTATGGAGATTCCTGGGAAAGCTGGGAATGGAACCATCATTTGACCCAGCTATTGCCCTTCTCGGACTATTCCCTGAAGACCTTAAAAGAGCGTACTACAGGGATACTGCCACATGATGTTCATAGCAGCACAATTCACAATAGCTAGACTGTGGAACCAACCCAGATGACCTTCAGTAGATGAATGGATAAAAAAAATGTGGCATTTATACACAATGGAGTATTACCTAGCACTAAAAAATGACAAAATCATGGAATTTACAGGGAAATGGATGGCATTAGAGCAGACATGCTAAGTGAAGCTAGCCAATCCCTAAAAAACAAATGCCAAATGTCTTCTTTGATATAATGAGAGCAACTAAGAACAGAGCAGGGAGGAAGAGCAGGAGGAAAAGATTAACATTAAACAGAGACATGAGGTGGGAGGGAAAGGGAGATAAAAGGGAAATTTCATGGAAATGGAAGGAGACCCTCATTGTTATACAAAATTACATATAAGAGGTTGTGAGGGGAATGGGAAAAAAAACAAGGAGAGAAATGAATTACAGTAGATGGGGTAGAGAGAGAAGATGGGAGGGGAGGGGAGGGGGTATAGTAGAGGATAGGAAAGGTAGCAGAATACAACAGTTACTAATATGGCATTATGTAAAAATGTGGATGTGTAACCGATGTGATTCTGCAATCTGTATTTGGGGTAAAAAAGGGAGTTCATAACCCACTTGAATCTAATGTATGAAATATGATATGTCAAGAGCTTTGTAATGTTTTGAACAATATATAAAAAAATACAAAAAACCCTCGTCTGTTATTCTGGTAATAATTTATAATTTTTTTCAGAGATATTTCAACAGGAATCCCATTTAGTGTTCTAATTCCTTCTGTATGATCCTGCAACTTGCATTTATTTGCTTGTTTACCATACTATGTTTTTCCCCTTCAACTTCCCTCTTTTTCCTCTTCTGGTCTTAAGATGTTATATACATCCCACTACAATTAAAATTTCCTATCTAAATCCTCCCAATTGTGCAAGTGCATCATCACATGCTGTTGAACTCCATTAGCCTGGTTGCTTCTTCCTTCATCATTCCCTAAGATGAGTCCCTTACACTTCTTTCTCCAAGGATCCTAATGCCTCCTCCCCTATAAACCATTTCTATAGCTCCTTCCAACAACATATCTGGCAAGAATTACGACCAATTCAGTTGATGCTGAGTTCTCATGATTTTTATACACTGTCACAAGTCCAGGTCCAAGTTATAAAAGCGGGTAGCACTCTCAGGTCTGCAGTATCTTTGAGGACACCATAACCTAGCTATTGTGATAGGAGAATAATATGACAGGGTTTCCCAGGGCAAAGACCAAATAGGAGACTTTTTTTTTTTTTTTTTTTTTTTTTTTTTTTTTTTTGTGGTGCTGGGGATTGAACACAGGGCTGTAAGCATGCCAGAACTGAATCACTGAGCTATACTTCCAGCCCAATCCAACAGGGCAGCAAGATCAAAATCTCAGAAAGCATTGGGGCTGTCAGGACTGTGGACAATTCAGAAAAAAATTATAGTGATAAAACAAATGGGATATTTATAAAATATAACAATTGGTGAAATCTAATTGTTATGTGTGCTCATTGTATTAATTTTTCAAATTTTCAATATAAAAGTTGAGATTCTCTGAATCTTCATTTCTTTCTTTTTTTTTTTTTTTTTTTTTTTTTTTTTTTTGGTATTTGGAGATTGAATCCCCGGGTGCTTTATCACTGAGCTACATCCCCATATCTTTTTTTATTTTGTATAAAATAAAGGGATAAGTTCTCAGGAAATTATCTAGGCTGTACTCAAACTTTCTATCCTTCTGCCCCAGCCTCCTGAGTAGCTGAACTTATAGGCATGTGCCACCAACCCACTCTCTCTTTGAATACAAATTTTTAAATCATATTTTAAATTTGAAATGCAGTGCCTTCACAGGCTTAACATTTAATAACTCCAAGAGGATAGCTGATAGAAGTTTACCTCCCTCCCTTATCCCCAGACATCCAATTTTCCTTCCTAGAAGCAACTACTGCTAGTGGTTTCCTGTGATCTTTCCAATGACAAAGAACTTGTTCCAAATTTAGTAATAAAATCCAGGCTGCAGTAGCATATTCCTGTAATCCCAGCTACTCAGAAAGCTGAGTCAGGAGGATCTTAAGTCCAAGGCCAGCCTGGGAAATTTAGTGAGACCTGTCTGAAAAATGAAACATAAGAAGAAGGACTGTAGATGTAGCTTAGTGATAGAACTTCTCTGGTTTCAGACCCCAGTACCACAAAAATAAGACAAAGTTAGTAAAAAGGTATGAAAAGAGCCAATAGTGTTATTAGAGAGAGTGGTTTCAATGTTACACTATAAGCTTTTTTTCTTTTTTCAGGGCTTGGGACCCAACCCAGGGTCTTGCACTTACCACTGAGTTATGTCCTCAACCGTATAAGGAAAAGTATATATATACACACAGCTGTGTTATGTTTTTCAGTTTCAAAATATATGCTCAAGATATTTCTGTTCACAAAGGATGCTACACAACACTGGCCATCTAGTTTTTAAATGATGATGCTAAATAACTGCATGTAATTGACTCATTCACTCAACACCTTGGGGGTGCATTTTGTAGCTCCTGTATCCTGCAGATACACATGGTGTACAAGGAGCCACACTGGCACTTGTGTTGATGGTTCAGGCTGATAATTGGTAATATTAGTCTTTAAAAATATACAGAAAAAAATCACCTCAGTCTCACGGCATGTAAAGAATTGAGTCTCAATTATGTGTTTGTTCAATATTTGAGGGGATTTGAAACTTTATGAGAAAAATTCAGGCCAAATAATAATGCTATCTGGGGTACTTGGCTAATCTAATTCCATAAGAAAGTGGGTAGAATTGATTGGGACAAAAATATGCATCAAACTGTAAAAAAAAAAATTAAAAGAATCTGATTGAAGTTTTATTTTAAATACCAATATTCACAGAAAGCTTAAAAATCTGTAGTAAGTGTTTAAACTCATGATAAAAATTTTTGAATGTCAACTTAAAACTGTGCTTAGAGGGTACAGGTTCTTTCAAATGGTTGATGGAAAGAGAGAGGAAGCTGAACATTATCAGGCTTGAGGTGAGTATTTGGTGAGGCCTCGCTTGACATGGCGACATGATTGTCCATCTTCTGGTGGCTGGGCCTGGTACTACTCTGGTGGATTTTGGCCTTGACCTTTCTCTTTTTCTTTCTTTCTTTCTTTTTTTTTTTAAACAAGGCACTGCAAAGTCAATAGAGGCAGAGGGAGACAATGAAGCTTTCAATTTTCAACTTTAATTACTTCCAAGTAACTAGAGCAACTCAGTCCTGCACCATAATGTCACAGCCTCTTAAAGATACTTTTGCTTTCTCCTTTTTCTTTTTTCTTTCTCCCCCCTTTTCCGTCTCCATTACCTTTAAGCCACCCAGAGTGCACACAGGTATCAGTATCATACTGATTTTATTCATATTTAAAATGGGTCTGTCTGGAAGGAACTCAGTGGTAGAGTGTACACTTTGCATTCATAGAGTTCAATACAAAAAATATATAAATAAAATTAAAATAACACGGATGTAGATTACCAGATAAAGAAATTGTTAAATTGGTCTGCCTCAGTTGGGGAAGTTTTTCTAGAAAGGATATTTTTCCACCCTTGGTAAACTGCATGTATATTCTGTCCTGAGGAAAATGTGGGGGGACCTAGGGCTTGCTTTGCTGCAAACATACTGAAACACTCTCTGTGATTTCACTCCCTCATTTTGAGGGACAGTTTCAAATACTAATGCAACACAGTTCCATTTCTGTGCTGGGTGTCTAATTTTACTTTTTGAGAAGCTTCTGGTACCTTGGATTATATTTTAATAATCAACATAGTATTCCATGTTCTATGTTACTATGTCAGTCAATCTCCGTACAGTAGGTCATTTCTTAGTAGCCAGAAGTCTAGAGATGAAGTATATTGTTCTCAATTCTCTGGGTCTTGCTGCTCAGGTAGTGTCTGCACAGATCTTATCTTGGAATTGTGTGGTTCTGTGCCATTCTTTGGGCCTGCCTGGCTGCTTGGCTTAGTTTGTGGTGATGTCTGGATTATATTATCCCTTTTCACTCTTTCTGTGTTCATGGGTACTTAACAGCTATAGATTTTTTTTTTCTTAAATTCATATGAAGTGTTTTTTTCTTTTTTTTTTTTAAGAGAGAGAGAGAGAGAGAGAGAGAGAATTTTAATATTTATTTATTATTTATTTTTAGTTTTTGGCAGACACCACATCTTGTATGTGGTGCTGAGGATCTAACCAGGCCGCATGCATGCCAGGCGAGCGCGCTACCGCTTGAGCCACATCCCCAGCACCCCGCCTTTTTAAAAAAATAATATCTTGTGATTATGAAATGTTTATTTATTTTTTTTAAAGAGAGAGAATTTTTTTAATATTTATTCTTTAGTTTTCGGCAGACACAACATCTTTGTTTTTATGTGGTGCTGAGGATCGAGTGTTTTTTTTCTTACATTCTTCTGTGTTTTTGTTTATTTATTTTTATGTGGTGCTGAGGTTTGAACCCAGTGCCTCATACATGCTAGGCAAGAGCTCTACCACTGAGCCATAACCCCAGCCCTCTTCTGTGTTTTTAACCCTGGTAGGGCAACAATCGAGGGAGGTGAGAGGTGGTGGAGGGAAGCTAAGAAATAAGTTTGTGCTAAGTAGAGGTGGGAAATTTGAGATTGGGGGTAGAGGAAACAAATAGAGAGGAGAAGGAGGAGAAGTTTGGGTAGGGTCACCTGGCTATGCCACTGGCTCTTTTTTACCTGTGTTGAGAAGGGAACTTCTTCCACTGATTGGTGCCTGTGTTCCTGGTTTTTAAGTCTGCAGGAATTCCATGAATTCCTGGTCACTTATGCCATGGCGAAGCTTCGCAATCGTATATTCCAGAAATCATGGTCTTTCTGTAACGGCTCTCCCCAGGACAATGAGAACTCATTCTTCAGCTGTGTTTGGTTGGTATGTCTCTCCCCACAGCCAATGATGGCTATGGGATGCTTAGACCTCACAAAGCACCGCTCCTGAGGTGTTAGGACATTGGAGAAGCCAAAATGCTCTGGTTGGAAAAAGCATTCACTAAAGAGCCTCTCTACTCATCTCCCCAGGTTCACTTCTAATGTACACGATAGTGACAGGTATTTGTTCAGGTCATTCCCTATGGTTCATTCTATTGCCTCCTACCTTTCACCATTACCTAGTAACTTGGATAGTTTCCCTAACATCAGTAAGATATAGGTAAGACAACCTGTTCTGGAAAACCTAGGAATTACAGAATTAGAAGAAAGTATCTGAAGCATAGTGCTATTCATTGTCAATTCAGGTAAGATAGTTTTGAAGTATAATCTGGGGGCAAGCCATGTGTGGGCATGTGCATGAGAGTCTTACTTTACAAGATCCAAGTCATGAAATAAGATCAAATTTATGCACATGTGTGTTTATAGATATTGTATGTGAATAATTTTTTGGAGATGAGATGGGAATCTTTGGAAAAAATTAATCTTCAAAGGGACCAGGAATTTGAACTTCTAATTTTAGGGATTGCAGATAAGCAGAGGTTAGAAGTAGAAGCCTCTCAGGCAGAGTTCATCTTTCTCCCTATCCGCACCCCTCATACCTCATACAAACAGCAAGAATGGCAGATCTATAGAAATAGAAAGTAGATTAGTGATCGTCCATAAGGAGGACCGACAGGAGCATAGGGAAAATAAGGAGTGGCTGCTAATGGAGGTGTGGTTTCTTTCTGGAGTGATGAAAATGTTCCAAAATTAGATTGTGATGATGGTTGCACAATTTTGTGAATGTACAAAAAACTCTGAATTAAAAAAATTACTGGAGTATGGTTTAGTTATGTTAAAATGTGATTTCTACAACAAAAGCAGAAATCAGATAAAGGAATAAAAGAGACCTAGAATGGATGCCTGAAGCTATAAAATTTGTAAGACATAAGAAAAGATTGAATGGACCAGGCTTTCACTTTTTCCTCAGGGAGAGGTAGCCAGCATTGGGAGAAATCCAAGCAATCTTGTGGAGATCAGAATTCTGGGAGGGGAAGAGACAAAAGAAGAGGACTTTGGAAAATAAGGGAGGAAGAGTTGAATTAGGAGAGGAGAAAACATGCATAGTGTCACTCTTTTCTGTCATCTGCTGTGCAGGCTGAGCAGTATGGAACTGAAGTATCGAGACCATGGCACAAGGCCTAATTCCCTCCCTAGAGTAATGTTTATTCTGTACCTCCTCCCCCATTTTGGTAAGAGTAGGCTCTATCAGCATCCTGGTTGAAGACTTGTTGGCAGGTGAGGAGTATTCAATGGGCAATAATCTATAATAAACTTTGCCTCCTCATCATTCCCACTCTGCTATAAAAGAAAAAAAAGACATAGGACTGGCTACATAGTATAATCACAACATACATATTTTATCATTATTACTATTATTATTATTATTTGGTAGCAGGGATTGAACTCAGAGTCACTTAACCACTGAGCCACATGCCCGGCCCTTTTTTTTATATATTTTATTTTGAGACAGGGTCTTGTTAAATCCTTAGGGCCTTGCTAAGTCACTGAGGCTGGTCTCACACTTGCAATCCTCTTGCCTCAACCACCCTAGTCACTGAGATTACAGGCATGTGTCCCTGTAGCTGGCTATATTTTTAAAACCATGAAAACATTAGGACTCCATAGAAATACCAGAGTATTATTAGTTGTAATTTGTTTTTTCATACCTTTATTTATTTTTATGTGGTGCTGAGGATTGAACCCAGTGCCTTGCACATGCTAGGGTAGCGCTCTACTGCTGAGCCACAACCCCAGCCCATTAGTGGTTATTTCTGTCTAACTATAACTCCCTTATAAAACTTTCTCTTCTTCTTCTTCTTTTTTTTTTTTTTTTTTTTTTTTTTGTGGTGCTAGAGATCAAACTCAGGGCCTCACACATGTTAGGCAGGCAACTCTACCACATGAATGACATCCCCAGTCCTTTAATTCTCTGGAAAGCTCAGACCACAATAGACATCTTGTAAATATGTGGTAAAATGAATGAATGAATAAAAGTACAAAGGAATATATAGATTTGTGTTAATTATAGATTTTTTTAAAATTTCTATCTTTTCCAAATGTCTTTCACATGATTGTAAAATTGACTACATGTTTGTGTAATTAATGTTTCTGTTTCAAGTTGGCTGATTGACCATGCTTATTTATAACTTCTCCTTGAGACACCATTAAAATGATAAGAAGCCAGACATGGTAGCTCATACCTGTAATCTCAGGGACTCAAGAGCGTGAAGCTGGAGGATCACAAGTTTGAGGCTAGCCTGAGTCACTCAGTGAGACTATTTCTGGAAGAAAGAAAAATGAGTGGAGGATGCTCTGGAAAAAAAAGAGGGTGAGGGACAGTATAGTAGCCAAGAGTAGCCAGTCCATTCTGCAGAACCTCAGGACAGGACAGCATCAGAGCTAAGTGCTGAGAGGTTTCCATAGAACACTTAGAGATAATCCTAACACTGTTCTATCAGTTATGAAAATGATTGTGGAATTTGTCTATTCCTCCCATGCTCCCCCTCACCTCCTTATATCAGAGAAAACATTTGGCATTTGGGTTTTGGGAACTGGCTAACTTCATGCAGCATTATCTTCTCTAACGCCATCCATTTACCTGCAAATGCCATGATTTTATTCTCTTTTATTGCTGAATAATATTCCATTGTGTATATATGCCACATTTTTTTATCCATTCATCTACTGACGGGCATCTAGGTTGGTTCCACAGTTTTCCTATTATGAATTGTGCTGCTATAAACATTGATGTGGCTGTGTCCCTGTAGTATGCTGTTTTTAAGTCCTTTAGGTATAGACAGAGGAGAGGGAGAGCTCTAGATAGGGCAGAGGGGTGGGAGGGGAAGGGAGTGGGAATGGGGTTATAAATAAATGATGGTGGAATATGATGGGCATTATTAACCAAAGTACACGTATGAAGACACAAATTGGTGTGAATATACTTTGTATACAACCAGAGATATGAAAAATTGTGCTCTATATGTGTAACATGAATTGTAATGCATTCCGCTGTCATATATAAATAAAAAAATTAATAAAAAATAACAAAACCATAGTATTTAAAAATATGGCCATAAATATCAAAAGGATTTCAATTAATTTCCTTTTGGGGAACAGAAATAAGAAATGTGAAGCAAAGAACAAAGGACCTTTTATTTTATTTTTATTATTATTATTTTTTTTAGAGAGAGAGAGAGAGAGAGTTTTAATATTTTTATTTTTTAGTTTTCGGCGGACACAACATCTTTGATTGTATGTGGTGCTGAGGATCGAACCTGGGCCGCATGCATGCCAGGCGAGCGTGCTACCGCTTGAGCCACATCCCCAGCCCTCTTCTCAATTTTATATTGTAAATTATTCCAGCATAAATAAAATATAAAGAATCCATATATTTTTTTAAAAAATTTAATATTTATTTTTTAGTTTTAGGTAGACACAATATCTTTTATTTTATTTTTATGTGATGCTGAGAATCCAACCAGTGCCTCACGCATGCTAGGAGAGTGCGCTACCACTTGAGCCACATCCCCAGCCCAAGAATCCATATATTAACCTAAAAAAAGAAAAGAAAAGAAAATGATCGTGGAATGTGGAGGAGGGACAAAAGGAGGGACAAGTAGGATAGTTACCTGATTTTTTTTTCTTTCTCTCTCTTTTTTTCTTTTGGTATTCAGGATTAAACCCAGGGGCACTCTACCACTGAGTACATCCCAGACCCTTTTTATTTTTTGTGACAGGGTCTCATTAAGTTGCTAAATTGCTGAGGCTGGCCTCAAACTTGTGGTCCTCCTGCCTCAGTCTTCTGAGTTGCTGAGAATTACAGGTGTGTGCCATTTTAAATTACTTTGGTTATTATTATTCTAGCTGAACCTTCCCACCTGGAAGCTGGGGTTCCTCTAACACCCAGGAAAATTATTGTCGCAGTTGTCTTTCAGAGTTATCCACCATGTAATTGCTTCTTAGCTTCAGAGACTTCCATGACAATCCCTAAACTCAATTTTACTGATCACTGCTTATAACTACAGATAGAGTCTTTGTCAAAAAAAAAAAAAAAAAAAAAAAAAGATGCTGCTATCCCTTCAAAACAGAGCCCAAGCTAAGAGAGGGGCAAGTTTTCTAGAAAAATAACCATTAGTTTTAGTTTCATGGGCTTTATTTAGCTTAACATTTTTTAAGTAACATGTTGTTTTTAATAGACTTTTTATTTTAAATATTTTTAGCTGTAGATGGACACAATATCTTTATTTATTTATTTATTTTTATGTGGTGCTGAGGCTTGAACCCAGTGCCTCACACATGCTAGGCGAGCACTCTATCACTGAGCCACAACCCCAGCCCCTAGACTTTATTTATTTTTAACAGCATTTTTAAGTTCACAGCAAAACTGAGCAGAAAGTAGAAGGTATAGAGATTTCCCATACACTCCCTGACCCCATTCTGGCATAGGTTTTTCCAGTACCAGCACTCCCCACCTCAATGGTACATTTGTTGCACTGATAAATCTAAGTCACCTAAAGTCTCTTGTATATTAGGGGTCACTTTGGTGTTCTACATTCTATGGGTCTGGACAAAAGAAGAATGATGTGTATCCACCATAGCAGTACCACAGAGTATTTTAGTTGCCCTGAATTTTAGTACTCAGTGTCCCACATAGTCATCCCTCTTTCCCCTCAATTCCTGACAACGACTGATTTTATACTATCTCGATAGTTTTGTCTTTTCCAGAATGTCATATAGCTGAAATCACACAGAATGTACTAGCCTTTTCAGATGGCCTTCTTTTACTAATATACATGTAAGGGCTCTACATGCCTTTGCATGGCTTGATAACTCATTTGCTTTTAGCACTTAAGAATATTCCATTGTCTAGATGTATCATAGTTTGTTTATCTGAGGACATCTTGGTTGCTCCAACTTTTGACAATTATGAGTAAAGCTGCTATAAACATCCCTGTGTGGGAATTTTTGTGGACCTAAATTTTCAGCTCCTTTGGGTAAATTCCAAGGACTGTGGTTGCTAGATCACGAAGGAAGAATATGTTTAGTTTTGTAACAAACAATTTGTCTTCCAAAGTGCCTGTATCATCTTGCATTCCCACTAGCAATGAATGAGAGTACTTGTTGCTCCACATATTCATTGGCATTTGGTGTTGTCAGTATTTTAAATTTTGGACATTCTAATAGGTGTTTATTGGTACCTCATTATTTAGTTTGCATTCCCCGATGACATGGTAAGGGGCCTTTTATCCATATGCTTATTTGTCATCTATGTATCTTCTTTGGTGAGGTCTTTGTCATGGTCTTTGGCCCATTTTTCAATCAGGTGATATGTTTTCTTATTGTTGATTTTTTTTTTCCAGCACTAGGAGTTGAAACTCAAGGCCTCAAGAATGCGAGACAAGCACTTTACCACTGAGGTTCATCCCTAGCCCATATGCTGAATTTTAAGAGTTCTTTGTATATTTTGGGTAATAGTCCTTTGTCATAAATCTTTTTCAAATGTTTTCTCCCTGTCTGTGGCTTCTCCTTTTATTCTCTTGATAGTATCTTTTGCAGAACAAAAATAATCTGTTTATCCTTTCTCCACCTTCATGATTACTGTAGCTATACAGTAAGAAGTCAGGTAGTGTCAGTCCTTCAAGTTTGCTGTTCTTCAATATTATGTGAACTATTATAGGTATTTCTTTTCTTTATGTAAACTTTAGAACCATTTTAATATCCACAAAAAAATCTTACTGGGATTTTGACTGGAATTGCATTGAATCTACAATCAAGTTGAGAATAGCATCTAATGATATTATTACTTTGCTCAGCTGCTGAAGTGGTGAAATGGGTAGGAATTTAAAGCAATTGACCTTGGCTCTAATATTGTGTTATGGTTAGTGATTTCTTTTGATTCACTTATACCACCTAATTGGGTTTCCCTTCTTCAGTTTTTGCTCCCTTCCAAACAATTCCTCAGCAGTTGTGATTTTTATAAAATATAAATTAGATCTAATTACCTGTCTTCTCATTAAACCTCTCATTGGCTTCTCAGGACACTTAGATGTGGTCCTCCCATTTTTAACAGGGCTCAGCATGGTCTGAACCTTGCCTGCCTCTCCATATAACTATACTTCCTAAATCCTAGGTATACAGATACTCATTCATATACAAATATTTCTGTATGCCTATTATGTAACATATATTGCTCTAAACAAAAGAAAGAAAATCACTTTCCTCATGGAACTTAAGGTCTTATACTCAAATGGTTCCAGCTCTTTTCTATCACAGGGTCTTTGCACAAACTAACTTTTCTGCTTGGACTTTTTTTTTTTTTTAGTTTTCATTTTTTTCCTATTCTTAAAAAAAAAAAATTCTATGCCCCCTGTGGAATCCTGTTTATTTCCTTCATTATTTGTAATAATCTCCTGTTCGCAGACTAACAGGGGGTGGGGGGGTGACGAACAACTTGTGTACTTTGATACAGCAGGAATGGGAGCCGTTTATTGTAAGATAATAGAGGTATTTATACATGCCACACAGCTTATCTTAATTAACATAAAATAGATACAGCAGTCAACCAATAAGGAATCTCCACACTTAATGGCTCACTGGTGTTACTTCACAAACCACTCCCTCTGGCATTTTGCCAGGCGCCATCCAGACTTGTTTACAGACTCTAACATTTCTCTGGCAAAATGCCAGGCACCATCCTGACTTGTTTACAGACTCTAACAGTTTAGCTCACCACTTAGCATAATAAGTGCTAGCACATGTTAGGGGCTCAATAAATATTTGTTAAAATAAACCAAGACTCTGGATATGGGCTGGGGTTGTGGCTCAGTGGTAGAGCACTTGCCTAGCATATGTGAGGCACTGGGTTCAATTCTCAGCAACAGATATATAAGTAAATAAATGAAATAAAGGTCCATCAACAACTAAAAATGTATTTTAAAAAGATTCTGGGGGGCTGGAGATGTGGCTTAAGTGGTAACGCGCTTGCCTGGCATGCGTGCGGCCCGGGTTTGATCCTCAGCACCACATACAAAGATGTTATGTCTGCCAAGAACTAAAAAATAAATATTAAAAAATTCTCTCCCTCTCTCTCTCTTTAAAAAAAAGATTCTGGGGAGATATATATATATATATATATTTTTTTTTTTTTTTTTTTTTTTTTTTTTTTTTTTTACTTTTTACTTTTTTTTTTTTTGGTGGTTCTGGGGATTGAATCCAGGATCTCATGCATGAAAGGGAAACACTCAACCAACTGAGCTATATCCCCAGCCTCCATTGGATATATTTTTTTTCTTAATTTTTAAAAATTTTAGTTTGTTATATATAACAACAGAGTTTTTACGATTCATATTACACATATAGAGCACAATTTTTAATATTTCTGGTTAAGTAGAGTCACATCCTTTGTGTCTTCATACATGTACTTAGGGTGATGATGACCATTGCATTCCACCATCTTTCCTACTCCTATGCCCTCTCCCATCCCCTCCCTCCCCTTTTCCCCTTTGCTCTATCTAGAGTTCATTTAATCCTCTCCCCCACCCCTGCAGCATATTATGAATCAGCATCCTTAAATCAGAGAGATCATTCAGCATTTGGTTTGTTGGGATTGGCTAATTTCACTTAGCATTATATTCTCCAGCTCCATCCATTTACCTGCAAATGCAATGATTTTATTCTCTTTTAGTGCTGAGTAATATTCCATTGTGTATATATACCACATTTTCTTTATCCACTCATCTACTGAAGGGTACCTAGGTTGGTTCCACAGTTTAGCTATTGTGAATTGTGCTGCTATAAACATTGATATGGCTGTATCTTTGCAGTATGCTGTTTTTAAGTCCTTTGAGTATAGACTGAGGAGTGGGATAGCTGAGTCAAACAGTGGTTCTATTCCCAGTTTTCCAAGGATTCTCCATACTGCTTTCTTTATTGGCTGCACCAATTTGCAGTCCCACCAGCAGTGTATAAATGTACCTTTTCTCCCACATCCTCGCCAACACTTATTGTTGTTTATATTCTTAATAGCTGCCATTCTGACTGGAGATAAAATCCTAGAGTAGTTTTGATTTACATTTCTCTAGAGATGTTGAACATTTTTTCATGTTTGTTGATTGATTGTGTATCTTCTTCTGAGAAGTGTCTGTTCAGTTCCTTGGCCCATTTATTGATTGGATTATTATTTTTTTTGTGTGTTAAGTTTTTTGAGTTCTATATATATTCTAGAGATTAGTGTTCTATCTGACACGCATATGGTAAGAATTTGTTCCCAATTAGTAGGCTCTCTATTCACCTCACTGTTTCGTTTGCTGAGAAGAAGCTTTTTGGTTTGCATCCATCCCATTTACTGATTCTTGATAGTAATTCTTGAGCTATAGGAGTCTTACTAAGGAAGTTGGGGCCTAATCTGACATGATGGAGATTTGTGCCTACTTTTTCTTCTATTACACGCAGTGTCTCTTGTTTAATTCCTAGGTCCTTGATCCACTTTGAGTTGAGTTTTGTGCATGGTGAGAGATAGGGGCTTAATTTTATTTTGTTACATATGGATTTCCAATTTTTCCAGCACCATTTGTTGAAGAGACTATCTTTTATCCAATGTACGTTTTTGGCACTTTTGTGAAATATAAGATAACTGTAATTATGTGGGTTAGTCTCTATGTCTTCTATTCTGTACAAGTGGTCTACAAGTCTAATTTGGTGCCAATACCATGCTGTTTTTGTTACTATTGCTCTGTAGTATAGTTTAAGATCTGGTATAGTGATGCTACCTGCTTCATTCTTCCTGCTAAGGATTGCTTTACATATTCTGGGTCTCCTATTTTTCCAGATGAATTTCATGCTTGCTTTTTCTATTTCTATGAGAAATGTCATTGGGATTTTGATTGTAATTTCATTAAATCTGTATAGTGCTTTTGGTAGTATGGTCATTTTTACAATATTAATTCTTCCTATCCAAGAACAAGGTAGATCTTTCCATCTCCATCTCCTAAGATCTTCCTTAATTTCTTTTTTTAGCATTCTGTAGTTTTCACTGTAGAGGACTTTTTCACTTCTTTCATTAAGTTGATTCTCAAGTATTTTCTTTTTGTTGAAGCTATTGTAAATGGGGTAGTTTTCCTTATTTCCCTTTCAGAGGATTTGTCACTGATATTCAGAAATGCTTTTGATTTATGGGTGTTGATTATGTTCTGGTATGTTGGCCTGGCTTGAGGCTTAGCATAGATAGCTTTTACAAAGTTGAGATATGTTCCTGTTATCCCTAGTTTTTCTAGTGTTGAACATGAAGGGGTGCTGTATTTTGTCGAATGCTTTTTCTGCATCTATTGAGATGATCATATGGTTCTTTTTTTGGTGGTGGTGCTGGGGATTGAACCCAGGGCCTTATGCATGTGAGGCAAGTCCTCTACCAACTGAGCTATATCCCCAGCCCCAAACATATGGTTCTTATCTTTAAGTCTACTGATGTGATGAATTACATTTATTGATTTCTGTATGATGAACCAACTTTGCATCCCTGGAATGAACCCCACTTGATCATGGTGTACTATCTTTTTGATATGTATTTATATTCAATTTGCCAGAATTTTATTGAGAATTTTTTCATCTATGTTCATTAGAGATAGTAGTCTGAAGTTTTTTTTGTGTGTTGGATATATTTTTATTGTAATGATTCACTGATGATCAAATTATCTGAACAGGCTTTGTGTTAGTCAGCTTTCTGTTCTGACAAAATACCCTAGAGAAATCAACTTAAAGAAGAAAAGACTTATTTTGGCTCATGGTTTCAGAGTTTTCAGTTCTTGGTCCGATGGCCCAGTACCTTTTAGGCCTGAGGTGAGGCAAAACATCATGGTGGAAACATGTAGTGGAAGAAAGCTGCTTATCTTATGGTGTCCAAGACAGACAGAAAGAGGGGCAGAAGAAGAGACAGACAGAAGAAGGGGCCAGGGACAAAATATAACTTGTGAGGGTCTCCCAAAGACCTAATTCCTCCAAATATACTCCACCTCCTAATAGTCCATTAAGTTATGAATCCACAGATGAGGTCCCTCTTACTCCAATCAGTTCTCGAAACCCACCTCTGAACACTGCTGCATTGGGGAATAAGCCTTCAATAAATGAGTCTTGTGGGACATTTAAGGCCCAAACAATATCAATCTTGACATTTAAAAGTAATCATTTTATATGTACCCTTCTAGAAAACAGAAGAAAAGTCTCTAAATTTTGATTTTAGGGCTATCAGATTGTCTGAGTTATTTTGATCTTGGACAAATGAACCATATAATACCATGGAGACAAAAACCATAATTCTGAAAGACTCCACTGATATCCCAAGCATATGGTGCTAACTTCCCTACTTCATTGGAGATTGAACCCATGGCCTCATACATGCTAGGCAAGTGCGACACTACTGAGCTAAATCCTCAGCCTTGTTTATATTTTGAAACACAGTCTTGCTGAGTTGTCCAGGCTGGTCTTGAACTTGCAATCCTCCTACCTCAGCCTCCTGAGTAGTTGAGATTATAGGTGAGTGCTTCCACACCCATCTGGTGCTAGTTTTTATAATACTCTAAACATATAAGAAGAATATGTAGTTCCAAATATTTTTCAGCCTAAAGTAATATAATTCATGGGTGAGGGAAAAAACAAATCTACTAAACTGGACAAGCAGGTTTTTGAGTGTATTAAAGTCCAAAGGTAGCAAAGGTATAGTTAAAGGAGTAGAACAAAAACAAAAAAGTGCTACAAGAACAGTGATGAAAGCAGAGAAAGGAAAGTCCCTTGCTGAGAAGTGTATTTTTGTGGATATAGATATTATATTCTTGAACAAGTGGCTGTAGGTCACAGACTGCTGTGCTGACAACAAAGGGGATCAAATTAAAGAGGATGTATAAAATTTTATAAATCCATTCCCACTACTAGAGCGCAAGTCTAAGCATAAGCTCTTGCCTCATCCATATAAATTCCTTTTCTTTCTGCTAACGAGTTATACACAATGAACACAGAATATATATATTCGCAAAATATAGAATTTCTACACAGATTAAGAAACAAAGATCAAGGGTATATTTTTACAAATGGCTAGTCTTCTATGATGGGGTAAACTACCTAACATAGTTACTTCTTATTGGACTTAACACATAATAATAATAATTATTATTGTTGTTATTTTTTGAGAAAGGGTCTCTCCAAGTTGCATAGGTCCTTACTAATTTGCTGAGGCTAGCCTCAAACTTATGATCCTCCAACTACAGTCTCCCCAGTTGCAGGGATTACAGGTGTGAGCCATCACGCCTTGCAACACATAAGATTTAATTTAAGGAAAAGGTCCTATTACTTTGAAAAGTCTAAAACTACTTGTCTAAAGGATGGCAGCAAATAAATGTGAATTTAAAAAGTGATAGTATTTAAAAATACTTTGGTTGACCTGGATAAATGAGGCTACAAACTATCAAACATTTCATGGTGCACCAAAATCTAAAATGCAGAAGATATAATATTCAGAAGTATTTTTTGTGATACTAGGGATTTAACCCTGGGGTACTCTACCACTGAGCTATACTCCCAGCCCTTTAAAAGTATTAAAAAAATTAATTTTGATACAGGTCTCACTAAGTTGCCCAGGCTAACCTTGAACTTGTAACCCTCTGGCCTTAGCTTCCTGAGTTGCTGGACAAAGGTATGTTTTGTATTAATGTACTAATTAACATATTGCTAACTTCTGAATTTTACTGACTTACAAATAGGCTTCAAATAGGTACATTCAAGGTTAGGGTGTTTTTTCTATCTGAAAACTCTCAATTGCTCTGTCTAGGAATCCCAAGATGTGATTAATGTATGACTTACATAAAAAGGACTATGTCCTTAATGCTTAAAGATTATGTAGGTAGAACAGTGTATATTTTTTGCCTATAGTCCTCCCCACATTGATGATATATAGTACCATTTTACTGTTCATAGCTATGAGTTCTCTTGTTAGGACCCCATCTTAAGTCAGTTTGGCTTTATACTAAAGTACCACTGATTGGATGGCTCATAAACAATTTATTTGTCATAGTTCTAGGGCCTGAATTCTGAGATCAGAGTACCAGCATGATATGATTCTGGTGAGGATTCTTTGCAGAGTTGAAGACTGCTGACCTTTTTTTTTCTTTTTTTTAATTTGTTTTAGTTGTAGGTGGACACAATAACCTTTATTTTTTATTTTTATATGGTGCTGAGAATCGAACCCAGTGCCTCATACATGCTAGGCAAGCGCTCTACCGCTGAGCCACAAGCCCAGCCCTAGACTGCTGACTTTTTTTTTTTATCTTCACATGGTGGAAAGAGAGAGAACTACCTCTCTGCCTCTCTTTATACAGGCACTAATTCCATTCACAAAGCCACCAACTTCTTAACCTAATTACCTCCCAAATACTATTGCAGTGGGGATGAGATTTCCACATATGAATCTTTCATGGGAGAACACAAACATCCGATAATAGACCCTATTTCTGATTTTGGCCCCTTTTTTTTCCTAACCGGGTTAAATGACACTTTTTTTTTTTATTAAATATTAATTTATTTTCCCCCTAAAACTGTTTTATATCACCATCCTTCTATCTGCTTTGAGTCAAGGGTCAAATATTTCCTAGTCTCTTCTTTCTTAAACTATACCACAAATATGAACAAAAACAATTTATTTTTGGTTTTTGGTGCTGGGATTGAACCTGGGGCCTTGTGTATGCTAAGCACAAAACTCTACAGTGAAGCTACACCCCTAGGCTGGAACAAATTATTTTTTCAATATACTTTTCTGAAGTACAATAAATAGCATAGAATCAAGAAATCACTTCAAATTAAATGAATTATTCAAATTATTGAATGCAGAGACTAAATCAAGATAGATCACTAATGACTTGGATCCTTTAACTAGCTCTGCAATGATTCTCCATCATCTAATGAGTATCCAAGCCTGTGTGTGTGTATGTGTGTGTATGTGTTTGTGTGTGTTTGTGTGTGTTTGTGTGTGTGTGATACTGGGGATTGAAACAAGGGACAGTTTATCATTGAGCTACACTCCTAGTTCTTTAAAAAATTATTTTTGAGTCCAGGGTCTTGCTAAATTGTGGAGTTTGGCTTTCAACTTACAACCATCCTGCCTCAGCCTTCTACACTGCTAGTGTTACAGGTGTGCACCACTGCACCCAGCTTCCTGACATAGTTTGTTAGGGCTGCTATTATAAAATACCACAAACTGAATGTCTTTTTTTTTTTTTTTTTTTAATGGTGTTGGGGATTGAATCCAGGTTCTTGCTCACAGTAGGCAATCACTCCACCAGTGAGTTACACTCTGTATGGCTTAAACAACAGTTTAACTGTCTCACAGTTTTGGTGGCTTGAACTGAGATCAAGATATTGGCCTGGTTGGTTCTTTTTGAGGTCTGTAAGGAAGAATGCATTCCCTCCTGCTCCCCCTGCTCCTAATGGTTTGCTGGCAACTTTGGAGTTCCTTGGCTTGTAAACAGACCGTCCTAATCTCTGCCTTCATTTTCATGTGGAATTTTCCCTGTTTGTGTGCCTGTTCAAAATTTCCCCTTTTATAAAAACACTAGTCGTATTAGATTAGAGGCCCACCCTATTTCATCTTATACTTGCAATTTATTTCCAAATAAAGTAGCGTGCTGAGATACTGAAGGTGAGGACTTAAACATAACATTTTGGGGGTACACACTTTAGCCCAAAACATCTATTTTTATAAACTATTTTAGTATAGTACTGCAATAAGAATTACATATATTGTAACTTATCACAGTTAGAAAAATGTAAAAGTTAAGACAAAAATAAATATTCTTGGGAATAGTAATCTTTTCTTTTTGAACTCTGACAGATTGCCTTGCATACACTCTAGGTTACATACGTTTCACGGATCTCAAGAATAAAATCAACTCTTTGACACATCCAACCATCCACACTCTGCCCTCAACTTTCTTTGCCTGCCTCATCTTTTATTTATTTATTTTTTGGTGTAGATGGACACAACACAATGCCTTTATTATTTTTTATGTGGGGCTGAGGATCGAATCTGGGTTCCGTCCATGTTAGGGGAGCCCTCTACCACTGAGTCACAATCCCAGCCCCCTGCCTCATCTTCTTTTACCCCTAACTTATCTGATATTTTAAATGTTTGGAATCTAAACATTTGCAGTTTCACACCTGTGCTAGGTTCTTTCTTGGTCAACAACTCTGCACATGCTGTTTCCTATTTCTGCAATGCCCTCATTCTTTTTGCTTCCTGTGAACACATGGTGAACTCCCAGTCATTTCTGAAACTCCTCTCAAATGCCATCTCCTCAGGGAAGTATTCATTGACTGCTTTAGGAAGCATGAGCCACTTTATCAGTGCTCATGGCACCTTGTTCAAGTCTTTAGTATTGCAAATTTGTTTATGTATACACATTAGGTTGAACTGATGTTTATCATTTTTGACCAGAAAAAACAGGGCAATTTCATGTGGTTCAATTTCACATTTCCCAAGACAAAAAGTTCATTGAGAGCAAGGACCATGTCTTCTTCATTTTATATTTTCAGTGATTAAAATAGTTTGATAAAATAATATACTTTTTGGATTTAAGGAAGGCTTACTCTAATACCACAACAGATTCCACTTTGACATTTTCTTTTCTAAGAATGAGATATTAACTAGACACAGTGGTGTACACCTATAATCCCAACTATTCCAGAGCCTAAGGCAGGAGGATAACAAGTTGAATGCAAACTGGGCAAATTAGTGAGATTCTGTCTCAAAAATAAATAAAATAAATAAAATAAAAATAAAAATGGCTGAAGATGTAGCTTAGTGGTAAAGCATCCCAGGGTTTAACATGTGAATTTGTATATATGTATAGGTACACAGAAAGACAGAAATAACTACAAAGTATATAAGTAACAGAGCTAAATAGATTAGCTGTGTACAGTTACTATGACATTTAAATTTTTAAAATATTTATTTAGTTGTAGATGAAAAGACAGTATCCTTATTTATTTTTATGTGGTGCTGAGGATTGAACCCAGTGCCTCACACATGCAAAGCAAGTGCTCTACCACTGAACTACAGCCTCAGACCATAAAATTTTGATAATTATTTAGTAACAGTAAAGGAAAGTCTAATTTCAGAATTTCAAGTTTTCTCAATATTAGTTTTTTTGAAGAAATGCTGTGATAACTGAAATAGTGTTTAAGAATTATGTAGATAGTTTAAAACCAAATTGGTGCTGTTCCACATATACAACTGTTCAGCTCCACCTGGTGAATCCTGTAAATGATTAGCAGGAGGTGAAACATGGTTATGTGAACATTTTTTACTCTTCTTCAGTAAAGCCCTTATGTTAATAAAATGTGTTTATTGACTCTTCAGCATGTAAGGCACCCAATATCTTTCCCAAATTGGCTCTCACCCATTTCAGAGATTCTTCTCCTTTTGGGGGGTACTCTATGACCTTTATATTAGAACCACAATGAACCTCTTATAGCAAATAGCATATTGAACATGCCATTATTTTATATCTCTTTCCAAATGCGCTTTTTCCTAGAAAGTCCTCCCAATCGTTTTTGCCTATTAATATTTTAAAAATTTGTCTCACACATCTTTTTTCAATACTTTCTTACCTTCTTCAGTTAGAGTTATTGATGTGTCTTATGTATTTGTACTGAACATAGCTCATGCCACTATTGCCTTATTTTAACCTAGAATACTCAATTTTTCTGTTGATGTCTCAATTATATTGTTGACTATACTGTCACACATTGCTAGGTACAATACAGATGTTCAGTACTATTTTTTTTATGAATAAATCAATAAGAAATGATGTCTAGTCTTGAACAAAAAAGCACCAATGGAAAGATTACTTGGAAACAAGATGTGATTAAAGTTAGCTCCACAAGAAAAAGGACCATGTCTGCCTCTTCTCTTGCTGTATTCTTAGAACCTGCTGAGGTACTGGCAACATGTGGGTGATTAATAAGTATTACTGACTAAATACTTAATGTCTGGGCCAAATAAGAAAGAACAGACTATCTTATAACCACTTGAAGACAAGCTGAAGAAGGGAATGCACAAATAAATAGCAAGAAGAGTCCATTTTGCTGGGTGTGGTATATCCAGTAATGCCAAAAAAAAAAAAAAAAAGACAGAAAGAAAGAAAAAAGAAAAGTATCTCTACAGTAGTAATAAACTCAGGAATAAAGAAACATTCAGAAATAATAACATCATTGATTAGTAAAAACAAAACTACTAAACCTGTCATTTATAAATATAACAGATTATGGGGGGAAAGAGACAATATAAATTGATGTAAATATGACTTGTGCTTTCAGTTGTCACAACTTGCCAGACATTAAATGTCTGTTAAGAGAATTAAAAATAATGATGTCTTTCATATTTGCAAATAATAATGATCAGATACTACTAATGTATTTATGTTTTTGTGTTTAATGCCATACCTGGAGCAGAAGAGGCATTTCATCTCTGAACTCAGTTATTTCTACTTTATAAGCATCCCACAGTATGACTGTAGTTTGTATTAATGCTGCATAATTTTAGGCTTCTTTTCCTATGATTATCATTGAAGCACTTGGCATCAACATCAAACAACATTTAAGAGGAACTGTGTGCTTCTAATATTCATGCCTGTGAACTGACAATTCACTGTAAAGAAGTTGAAGAGATTGGGTGTACACAGAAAGACAGAAAGAACTACAAGGTATATACAATTTGGATGTAAAATTTTGATGCTTCAGATTTCTGTTTCTTCCTGCAAGGTAGGACAGATTAGAAAAAAAAATTAGTCAGAGCCAGATAAAACAAGGAACTCTCGCTCAATTTTGAAAAATTCCTTGGAAAACTTTCTAAAGGTGGGATGACGCAAAACATCTATAAATATGACACATACACAAGGCACTCAGTAAACACTATCCTCCTACTCAAAAGTAATAGTCTGAAGAGTGGCTGAAACTGTGAAGGTGAGTATGGTTATTCTGGAGGCATGCTCAAAAAGAAAGTAAAGGGTATATGGTAAATGAAATTCACAACTTAAATACAGGATTGCTTTTTCAAGAAATGAATTTTATAAGTTTATCATTTTTCTTTACACTTCTTTACCATACCTAGGCTTCGAGGTCATGTACACTTTGCTTTCTACTCATTAGTTCTTCACTAAAATAGTTCCCTTTTCCTAGAACTATAAAACAGATGCTTTTCTTTTTAGAGATTTATACTGCTGAATAGGGCTCCCATCATACCTTTATTTACTTATTTTTTATGGTGCTGTGGATTGAACCTGGGGGTGCTTTACCACTGATGTTACTTTTTGTTTTGAGACAGAGTCTCATTGAGTTGCCCAAGCCCGCTCAAATTTGGGATCCTACTGTCTGTGCCTATGTGCTACTGGGATGACAGGTGTGTGCCACCACACCTGGCCTCTCTTACCTTTAATAGGCTCCCATCTCTTTCTTAAAATAGGTATCAAGATGATCTGATTTCCTTCCATATAAAAATTCTAGCAGCAAAAATAGCCTAAGAGGCATTTATTTACTGATGGTTTCTACTTACTCTGTTTGGCTTCTTTTACTCTTTCTACTTTCTGCTTCCTGTTTTGTGGTTGCTACTGGCTCTCTAGTAAAGTCTTAAAGAAGTAGCTGATTACTTATAACTTTGAACTAAATTTTCCCTCCTTTCCAGAGCAAAGCACATATTCAAACTAGAAGCAAGACTGTGGTTGAACAAGTAGTTAGGCCACATTTATCGTAAAATGATGTTATTGACTAAAAGGTGAGAATTCAATTTACCTGAATTACTGGGGAAAAAGAATTGTGTGTGTGTGTGTTTTTATGTGTTACTGGGGATTGAACTCAGGGGTGCTTTACAACTGAACTACATTTCCAGTCGTTTTATTAATTTTGAGACAATGTGTTGCTACGTAACTGAGGCTGGCCTCAGCTTAATGATTCTCCTGCCTCAGTTTCCCAAGTTGATGGGATTAGAGGCATGTGCCAGTTGAAATGTTGAATAAGAAAAATACAGCCTGAAATTTTACAGTATTGACAGTTCCTGCCCATTCCCCCCACCTTTTGGAGTTTAAGGAAGGAAGCAGGGAAAAGAGGCTAATCCCCCCCACCTATGGGGAGCTTTCCTGAAAGCTTCACCCAAAGACTTCCTCTGATATCTCACTGTCATGCCTAGGAATAAAGGAGATTGGGCAACCTGCCTCTCCCTTTGCAATCTCGATGAAATAAGGGTTCAGGTGTACAGAGCTAGGGCCTTCTGAGAAACTGAGGCACTGGAAAGTCCCCTCTTCAAATCCCAATTCTTGCCACCAAGTCAGAAAGATTTCAGACTTGTCACTCAGAACAATAGGCATGAGTTTATTGAAGGGATAGGAAAAGGGAAAGGGGACACACTCGAGGGAGAGAATGAGTCCTCTCATACAGGAAAGGGATCATGTGCCTCTCCTGCACTCCAGTTTTATTGGAGATCGCAGAGAAGTTTCCAGGTCAAGTCCCCACTGGCATGACAACTCTAGGTCACCTAGGCCCATGCTGACCAGTTCTAATTGGATTCTTAACCATACATTCTTCAAGATTTTATCATTAGGAGGAATTATCCTTATCTCCCAGAGTTTCAGGATCTAGTCACAAAAGTCTCTTCCTTCAGAGTAACTTGGGCTCCTCTTATCAAGGTTATGTTGAGCCTGCATTTCTCCTATAGTGAACAGGTAGTTTGCTGAGGAATGTGACACATCCTGTCCACTGAGGCCAAGCAGGGTTCAGGTAAATTGTTTCTTGAAAAAGAAAGCATGTGGGAGTCAGCACCGTGGTTCCATTTTATAGCACTATTCTCTTAACCTTGTGTTCTCATGATCCTCATCTGTCTGTCCCTTAATATAGGTAGTAGAAAAGGGAGAGGAAAACAGATAAGGAAACTAGCAATCTTGGCCACTGACATGTGTGGAGTTTGAAGTGTTGACATTATTTGTGGAAGCTGCTGGGCAGTTAGGTCAAAACACAAGAGGGACAGGTTTAGAGATATAAATCGGGGAGCCATTAACATAATTTAGCTGGGTGTAGTGGTAAGTGCCTGTACTCTCAGCAACTCAGGAGGCAGACAGAAAGATCAGAAGTTTGAGGTCAGCCTTGGCACCTTAGCAAGACCTTATCTCAAAAAATGGGAGGGGCTGGGGATGTGGCTCAAGCGGTAGCGAGCTCGCCTGGCATGCGTGCGGCCTGGGTTCGATCCCCAGCACCACATACAAACAAAGATGTTGTGTCCACAGAAATCTAGAAGAATAGATATTAAAAAAGATTCTCTCTCTCTCTTTAAAAAAAAAAAAAAGGGGAGGTGCTGGGCTGGGGATTTAGCTCAGTGGTAATGGTAGAATGGTTCAATCCCTAGAATCTAAATAAATAAATACAATTTATTTAAGTTATGAACATTTTTTGAGATTGGCCATGAAAAAGAATAACAAGGGGGCAAAAAGGCTGTTGAGTTGACACTTGAGGCCTCTACCATTTAATAATGTCAGAGAAAAGGAGAAGCCTGTAAAAAACTGATATACAGGTAAACTGACTGTGGCAGTCAAATGTAACAGGCGATTCTCTCCCATTGTCCCCACATTTGCCCTTTACTTATATAAGAAAATTATTTTTGGATACTATATTACTAAACAAAGGCTGTCTTGTCTGGCTGTTTTGACTTTTTCCCTAATAATTTTTCTCCTAATAATTATTCCCCCCCCCCACTAGTGCTGGGGATTGAACCCAGGGGTGCTCTACAGCTTAGCTTTCCCAGTCCTTTTTTAAAAATTTTGAGGGAGGATCTTACTAAGTTGCACAGGCTGACCTTGAATTGGAATCTTCCTGCCTCAGACTCCCAAATCACTGGAATTATAAGTCTGTACTGCTGTGCCTGGGTAATAATTACTTAAACAAACAAACAAAAAACAAACACTTCATGTGTTTAAATAATGACCAATTTATAATATAGTAATTTTTCTCAATTCTTGGACCTGTAATAAAAAAGGTGTTTTTTTTTTTTACTTCCTAAATTTAATAATGATTATAATTTCTGTGAGGGAAAGGACATAATTAGTTTCAGAGCTCAATGTTGGTGGATACTGGAAAATTTAATAATAAATCTATGGTTTGATATGTTCTCTTTATATATATATTTCACTAGAAGTCTTATTTGTCAAATATAAAGGTTTATAGTGTGATCTTATGTTGCTTAAAGTTTCCTTTTTCCATAATTAATTCCAATAGTCCTTTCAAAAGGTGGGGTGTGGATAGAGAGAGTGTTTGCAATGTTGGTCTGTGGATTTTTTGTACTTAAAGCAGCTACTCTTCACCTTTGGCAAAACAGTGATAGAGAGGCATTCTGAGTTGTGTTCAAAGTACAGGTATTCAGCTGGGTGCTTATAATATATGCGCATAATCCCAGCAGTTTGGGAGGTTGAGGCAGAAGGATTTCAAGTTCAAAGCCAGAGTGAGCAGCTTAGTGAGGCCCTAAGCAACTTAGTGAGACCATCTCAAAAAATAAATTTAGGGAACTGGGGTTGTGACTCAGTGGTAGAGTACTCGCCTAGCATATGTAAGGCACTGGGTTCAATCCTCAGTACCACATGAAAATAAATAAATAAAAAAGTCATTGAGTCCATCTACAACTAAAAAAAAATAAAAAAATAAATTTAAAAAAGGGATGGGGATGTGGTTCAGTATTTAAGAGCCTCTGTGTTAAATTCCTGGTACCAAAACCCAACCAATGAACCAATTGAACAAACAAAAAACCCCAAAGTATTGGTGTACTAATATATTAAGAAACAACAATGTTGACTGAAATGCACATATTGTTATAACATGATTCATCAGAAAGCTAAAATTTTGACTTTTTTCCCTGTGGTTGTAACTTTGAACTATTATAAAACGATTCCTTCAAAGTTCTTGAAAAAAAAAATTGGTTAATTAGATTTTAGGATGAGTTACTGATTTATCCATTCCACAAACATTTGATGAATGTTTGATGTGTACAAGGCATTGTACTAGATTCCAGGGATACATTGGTTAATTAGGGTGAATAAGATATGACCTTTACTCTCATGGAGCTTTACTGTTTACTGAGGAGATAGGTAGTAAAAATTAAGTAACTATAAAATGATTATAAACTGTGATGTATGCTCTAAAAGAAGCAAAAAGAATGCTGTGGTAGAGAAGAATATAAAAGAGACCACTTTAAACCAAATGGTCAAGGAAGGTTCTCTTTATGACATTTAAAAGAGGAAAGGTACAAGGGAGGGACTATACCAGGCAAGAGAAACAGCCTGGGCAAAGGTTCTGAGGAATGAAGGAGCATGTTCAAGAAACAGAGAGAAAATGAGTGTGGCTGTAGCAGGGTGAACAATGGGCAGTGTCACATGAGATTTTCAGCTATTTTTTCATATGACATAAAGGTAAAAATCAAAATCCTAGAGCAAATGGAACTAACCTAGTGCCCTTTAACAGATAAGTGAATAAAGAAAATGTGGTATACACAAACAATGGAATATTACTCAGCCATAAAGAAGAATGAAATTTTGGCATTTGCTGGTAAATGGATGGAACTGGAGATTATCATGCTAAGTGAAAAAAATTAATTAAAAAAAAAAACAGAGGCTGAATGTTCTTTCTGATATGCAGATGCTAACACACAATAAGGGGGCATGGAAGGAAGAGTAGAAGTACTTTGGATTAGACAAAGGTGAATGAAGGGAAGGGAGGGGGTGGGCATAGGACAGACAGTAGAATGAATTAGACATAACTTTTCTATGCTCATGTATTAATACACGATCAGTGATAACTCCACATCACGTACAACTGAAAGAATGGGAAGTTATACTCCATGTATATACAATATGTCAAAATACATTCTATTGTCAGGTATAATAAATAAAAAATTCCTAGAGCAAGAGTCAGAAAACTATGTCAGGTAAATCCATCCTGCCTCCTATTTTGATAAAGTTTTATTGAAATACAGGTATGCCCATTCATTTATACATCATCTATGACTGCTTTTGTGCTACAAGCAGTAATTGCTGGAGACTACATGGTTTGCAAGACTGAAAATATTTACTATTTGGCTGTTTACAAAATAAGTTGCTGACTGTTGCCAAGTGTGGTGGCACATGCCTGTAATCCCAGCAACTCATGAACTGAGACAGGAGGATTGCAAGTTTGAGGCCAGTCTCAGCAACAAAACAAGTTATGGGCCCCTGTTCTAGAATATGGACTAAATATTCTAGAACTGAAAGCACAGAAGTTGAACAGGTTAGGTTTTCCTAAAGCATAGACCTAGTAATTACAGAGGGGTAGTAATTGCTTCAAATGAGAAAGACAAATAATGATAAGAAGATCAATGTGGTAAAGGTAGAATTTTGAGACGTTCATGTCATAAAGGAAGTAGAAATGTCTCTAAGGTCAGTATACAGTTGCATAAGCTACAAGGAACCAAGATATAAAAGAATTGCTTTCTTCATCCAAGGGTGTCAGGAATCTTAGCCAAAGACAGAGAATAGTTTATCTACAAAGTGAAAATGCTGTTCAGCTCAAGAACACAGGAGAACACCACGTACAGAGAAACCAGCTTTTAGGTGATACAGAGGACAGCTCTAAGCACTGCTAATACCCATTTACTCTGATCGGAGGTTTGAGTATATATGCTTAGCATCTATTCCAGTAATTAGCAAGGGTAGGGCTATTAAAACATACAAACAAAGCTTTCACAAGCTACCTCAACCACTCTAACAAAATTAAACCACTCTTCTCTAGAAGAGTCAGCCTGGTAGACTGTGAGTTATATCTGACTCATAGTTGTTTTGTTTGGCTTGCATAGTTTCTTAGGAAACTGCATGCTTAAAAAAAAAAACAAAAAACCAAAAAAAAAAAAAAAACCTTACACATTTAGCAAGTAGGACCATTTTCCTTCCATATGGGAACAATCAGCTAAAGCTGAGAAGCAAGTGAAATTTGTAGATAAGGCAGGTAAAGATGGACCTGACTTATTCTGTTTCAACTTCTAATTTTTTGACTTTATGATGGTGTGAAAGTGATATGCATTCAGTAGAAACCACTTCAAAATTTGAATTTTGATTTTTTAAGGCTAGTGATAGGCAATCTGATACTCAGGTGATGCTGGGCAGTGGAACACAGCTTCCAGTCAGCCACAGGATCACAAGGGGTAACAAACAATACTCTACAATGTACTGTGGAATGTTGCCAAGTTATGGTGTTTGGTAGGTTGGCTGTGTTAAAGGTATTTCTGACATATTTTCAATTAGGATACGTTTATTGGGATGTCACCCCATGGTAAACTAAGGAACTATCTGTATTCCCAGTTTGCCACAGTTCTCATCACTTTCTATTACCTAACATTCCAACTGTCCCCCAACCTGCTATAGTTTGTGTCACCATCAAAATCCAGGTATTGAAACTTAATGGCTAGTGTGATGACATTAAGGAATGGAGCCTTTAAGAGGTAATTAGGCCATGAAGAGTCCTTCTTAGTGATTGGGATTAAGGCCCTTATAAAAGAGGCTTCTCACAGCATTTAGTCCTGCTTGGCCTTCCACCTTCCATCACGTGAAGACATGGAGTTTCTCTTCTCGGGGTTCTGCAGCTTTCATCAGACAACAGAACCCCTAGTGGTCTTAACCTTGGCTAGCCTAGCTTCCAGAACTATGAGAGAATAAATTTCTGGTCTCTAAAAATTACCCAGTCCAAGAAGTTTTGTTATAGTAGCACAAAATGGACTAAAATACCTACGAAGACAGTTAGCGTTTAAGTCTGCATATAACCTGTGGTTCTCATAAAGATCACAAACCTGTATCCTATTAACTTCTTTTCAACATACATTTATTGAGCAGTGACTATGCCCCAGATATTATGCATACAAATATAAATAACACATTTCTACCCTTGATCCTAGGCAGAATGATGATGGTTCAAAGGAATGATCAACTCTGATTTGGAAGGCTAGGAAGCATATTATTTCAGCCAAATCTTGAAGGAGAAAGGGAACTTGCTGAAGAAACAATGTATACACAGTTCCAAAAAGATGAAATAGAGAGAAGCTGTAGGTGAGTTAGGAGTGCTGGGATTGTATCAAGAATGGCTTGTATGGCTACATTAAAAAGTGTGACTTCTACTCTGTATGTAATAGGGCATTACTGAGGGGAGTGAAGCGTAACCAGGTTTGTATATCATTGGTAGTAGCACACAGAATAGTTTGTAAGATTTAAGACTAGAGACAGAAAAAACAGTTAATGAAATTGTTGGCAAAATACAAGTTGATTTGAGGCTGGAAGGCATAAAGCAATAGTGAGAATTGAGAAGACAAATTGACTAGGGATGGGATGATGACTGAATGAGGGTGAGAAAATAAAAGGTATTGAGAAGGTCTCCAGATTTGTGGCCAGAAAGACAAGGCGGATAAAGAATGCAAGAGCATGATATTTAGGAGGATGAGAATGGGTGGTATAAAGCTGGAGGTGTCTGTAGTTACACAGATGATAATGTCCACTAAGCACCTGGCTATGAGTCAAGAATCAGAAGGAAGGTCAAGGCAGGAGAAAAAGAGCACTTATGAGATACTGGAAGACAATGTGATGAATAATATTACATGAAAGTACACAGAATGATTAAAAAAGAAAGCATAGCCAGGATTGGTGGTGCATGCCTGTAATCCCAGCAGCTCTGGGGGCTGAGGCAGGAGAATCTCAAGTTCAAAGCTAGCCTCAGCAATAGCGAAGCACTGAGCAACTGAGTGAGACCCTCTTTAAATAAAATACAAAATAGGGTTGAGGATGTTGAGTACCCCTGAGTTCAATCCCTGGTACAAAAACAAAAACAAACAAAAAAAGGAATGCACATTCCTAAGAATCCCCAACACTGTCAAACAAACAAACAAACAAAAGGATGGGGGGCAAAGATTGGCAGCCTGGATACAGAAAAGTAGGTAGATATTAATGACCTGAGGCTGGGGTTAGTACAGAGATGAAGAGAATTAGGGAGCAAGGAATCGAGATGCTGGCAAATGTTCAGTACAAATAATATAACACAGCTGGGTAGGGTGGGGCACCCCTGTAAACCAAGTTACTTGAGATGCTAAGGCAGGAGTATCACAAGTTCAAGGCCAGCCTAGGCAATTGAGCAATGTTTCAAAATTAAAAAAAAAAAAAAAAAAAAGAGTGAGAGGTGCAGCTCAACAGTAGAGCACCCTTGGGTTCAATCCCCAGTACTGAAACCAAAACAAAAACACACCCAAAAACCAAAGCAAATAATATAATACATGTTCCAGCTAGATAGGGAAAAAAATATAGATAGGATGAATCAATGCAGGGCTGTCAAATTTGTTGGGGAAAAAAAGGCCCAGAAAACTTTAAATTTCAGATAAACAGAATATTTTTAAGAATAAATATGCTCCAACATTGTATATAGCCTGCATTTTATTTGACAATTATTGTAGGTGAAAAAAGATGGAATCCTGAGGTCAAAGGGCTAGAGCATGGTGTAAAAAGAGTCAGAAAGCTGATTTCTTTCTTTCTTTTTTTGGTGCTGGGGATGGAACCCAGGAACTAGTGCATGCTAGGCAAATGTATCACTGAGCTACACCCTTAGCCCTTGCAAACTGAATACTAAACACTATTGTTTAGAATTTCAGACACGGAAGACTTGGGGGTAATGAAAAAAACCAGGGAGGGCCCATTGGAGTTTGTGGCTGAAACCAAATGGAAGTATAGGGCTGAGAAGAAACACTGAGCCTAGAGCAATTAGATGGATCATTAGCATGAACATTGAAGTCAGCTAAAATGATGGTTGGAGGATGGAGGAGAGGAGTATAATATGCCAAGTATCAAAATCTTCAAAAAGTGTGGTAAAATGACCAGGAAGTCACTGAAGGATGATATCAGGATATCCTAAAGGTCTTGTAAAGGGAAGGGCTTTTTGCATATATTAAAAGGGTAATAACAACCTGAAATTCTGTAATGTGGAACTGGGGAGATAATCCATAGCTCAGAAAGAATAAGCTACTTTTAAAAATGTAGTGTGTTCTCAGAGAGCAGTCAAGTTTCAGACAAGATGGAAAAGTAGGGCAAAGGGTAATGTTTTCAGTAGAGGGGTTACAGAGGATGGAATGAAAAGGGGTGGGAGAGATGATGAGAGAACGAACACCGAATACCAACAATTAAAAAAAGCAAAAAAGGAACAAACAGAAAAATAACTTAATCTTGACTGAAAGGAGAAGGGAAGACTATTCTAAGAAAGTGAGGTTTGAGGTGAGATCTGAAGAACGTGATATCTTATAGGTACCTCATATTCAATCAGTCCAAAGCCAAAGAATTACCTGACACTTGTCACTCTTCAGGGATTTCTAGCTCAGTGAACGGACCTACTGTTATGCAGCTTAGAAATATAAGAGACATTCATGATATCTATCTGCCTCCCTTATGTTCATTATCTAAACCATTACACAAACATCAGATAAAGGAAGCATTCCAAGCAGAGGGAACATATGCAATGTTCCTATGTTGAAAGACATGGTATCTTCTGAAGCTAAAGACATTACTTTTACATTGAAGAAAGGGCTAGATCCTGAAGGTCTTATAGGCCATACTAAGGATTTTGTTCTTATCCTAAGAGCAATAAGAGACATTGACAAGTCGGGAACAAAGGAATAGATGTGATCAGATTTAGATTTTGAAAAGAGCATTCTGTTGGTAGAATGGAGAACAGATGTGAGAAAGCTTAAATATAAGGAGATCAGAAAAAAAGGCTAATGTAGTCATATAGTTGAGAAGTGGGGGTGCTTTGCACAGGTGGTGCGAACAGTGAACGTGGATGTAAGTGGGTGGTTTTTAGGGCTAGTGAGATGATAAAAGGAACTGGTGAAAGTGGTTGATATTATCTTCTAAACAATGTTAGGAATGAAAATGGAAAGGGAGATTGTATAGGAGAGAAAAAAATTTCCTCTTACTGGTCACTTCCTTACTTAATTACAATCAACTGTTTTATAGCAGACAGTGCTGCCCTTAGGCAAAGGTAAGGAGCCCCTATCTAATCTGTCTCTTTCTGCTGCAAAGAACAAGGAATCCCTGAGGTCAAGTGGCCAAGCCTGTTAGGAGACTCCCCATCTCTTTAAGACTGCCTAAGTCTGAGGGTAGACTGAGCTGCTGATTGTACTTATTTTCAGGGAGTATAGGATGTGGACACATGCTTCAACATGCTGGGTCCATACATGGCCTCATTTAGTGTGGCAGGTGAAGAAGTTGGGGGAAGAAAGAGCTCAGAATCAGTTTGAGGAGTCTTGAGAATTCTAAATTTAAAGCTAGCCTTCCAGATCATTACAAAAGTGGATTTGTCAAGGTTTAATACAATATATTTTATGTAATAGTTTGTTATCTTGATTTATAACTTCAAATATTTAGACAGGTGGTACATGGGTCTTGTCCAGGCTCTGCTAGTTTAAGGCCAGGCCTGATAACAGGGTAGTATAGTGTACTATTATGCAAGGAGTAACAAATTCACACAGATAAGAGTATCATTTAGTTGCACCTTTAAGAAGTTAGATTTTTAAGACTTCAGTGTAGAAGATAAATGAGTGTACAAGATTCAAGGCATACCTTAATGTTTATGAGATACTTCTCTAGATAAGGAGGGCCAACAATTAATAAATTACTTTTATTATTACTTGCAGTACAGTACTAGGGATTGAACTCATGGGTCAGTCTACCATCTAGCAACATTCTCAGGCACTTTTTTTTTTGGACCAGGGATTGAACCCAGGGATACTTAACCACTGAGCATATCCCCAGCTCATTTTAATCTCTATTTTGAGACAGGGTCTTGCTAAATTGCTGAGGCTGGCTTTGAACTTTTGATCCTTCTGCCTTGGCCTCCAGAGCTGCTGGGATTACAGGTGTGCACCAATGAGCCCCACTCCAGCCATATTTTATTTTATATTTTGAGACAGGGTCTTGCTAAATGCCCAGGCTGGCCTTCAATTTGTGATCCTTCTGCCTAAGACTCCCAAGCTGGGATTACAGATATGCACCAATGCACCTGGCTAAGAAATTATTTTAATTACAATGATTTCAGTGTGATTTTGAAAACCCTCTTCAAAACTGCGTAAGTTTAGACTGTGGAAGGGAACTTAGTGATCATGGGATGAAATTTACTCATTCAACAGATAAGAAAACAGGTCGTGACAGGTGAAGCCAGCGTAAGGTCACAACCCCATTGAGTTGGCAGATGATTTCCAGTCCTACCTATCCTCTCTGTTCACTCTCCCACTAATGCTACTATTGATGAAGATATCTGATGCCAGTCAATTCCAATTACAAAGTTTTTACTGTTATGTATTAAAGGTATTAAATATTTCATTACTGTAAAAATTTTAGGTACTTAAAATTAAATATACCCATAAATCAATGTTAAAATTTGACTACTCCTTCCCAAATCTCAAGGGGGAAAAGAAAGAAAACAGAAGTAAAGAATTCCAACTTTCTGAGGTCGCAAGAATGGATATTCCTTAAAAGTTACTTTTAAGCATTTCCAGAAAGCCTATGCAATTTAGGGCTCCTCTTAGAATCATAAAATTTCTTCTCTATGGCCCACTGAGTTGACTACTTTTATTTTTACAATCATTCCTTTTGACTTTCTGACGTCCTATGACATCTAAGAGTTAAAAGCATGCTCTTTGCTATGGTTACAACTGTATTGTAACTCGTCTCCCCAACTTCCTTACTTGTTAATCCAAAAATCAAAGCACCCGCTTACAAAGTATGGAACACTCCGCTCTACTACACAATAAAATACAGAAGCTTAATTTTTTTTTTCAAACACTTAGTAATACTGCATTTTCTTGATGAGTTTAAGGTACAATTACACCCCCCCCCCAAAAAAAAAACCAAAAAAAAAAAAAATAAATTAAAACCTTTAAGGGACCACTCACAATTTTAAGAGTCTTCAAACCCAGGGGATGGATATCTTACCTTCAAGCTCGGAAGTAATCCGAAAGAAAGGAAGTATCCTGTTCATAGGACATTATCTTCCCTCAAAGCACGAGCGTTCACGATCTTAGCAATAGTAATACATCTTGTCACCACATTAAGTGTTTTTTTAGCCCCTCCCATCAATTGACTACCGACTAACAAAAGAAAGGATTTATTTCTCCGCAACACTTCCCTGAGCTAAGCATCCCCGAAAACCAGCTTTCCGAACGCGCAGAGGCAGGAAGGGAAAGGCACGCCGGGGGAAAAAGGAAGAGAAAGTGGTACAACTGCAACAAAGTCTTCGAGGCGGGAACAAACACGCCCTCGGTCGGGGCAGATTTGGGGTCCAGAGTGTCCCAGACACTCTCACAGGGCACCCGAGTTCACTCAGGCGACAGTCGGAGACCCTCCCCTCCGGCAGTTCCCCCTGCTACTAGCCGCACCCCGCGGAGCTCTGACCTCCAAAGCAAGTCCGCTTGGCAATTCCAACCCTTCGCTTTATGCCCGCACCTTTGATTGGATTCTAGATGGATCCCTCAGTGTGTCTCACCCTATGAAAGACCCGGCCGGTGGCCCGGCAGCCCCGCCCCCGCCCCGCCCCTGGCAGAGGACCCGCCCCGTGCCTCGCGCCAGGGAGCGGAGGAGAGTAAATACAACAGGAGCGCAAGATGGCGGAACCGCCGAGCCCAGTGCACGGCGCCGCCGCCGCCTCCGCCTCTGTCGTTTCCGAGAAAGAACCATTTGGCAAGCTTCAGTCTTCCTCTCGGGACCCACCGGGTTCTCTGTCCGCAAAGAAGGTCCGGACTGAGGAGAAGAAGGCGCCGCGGAGAGTGAACGGAGAAGGGGGTAGCGGCGGGAACAGCAGGCAGCTGCAGCCGCCCGTGGCACCTTCGCCTCAGAGCTATGGCAGCCCCGCGTCTTGGAGCTTCTCTGCTCTTTCTGCTACCCCATCTCCGTCTTCTTCTCGGAGCTGTTTCTCTTTCTCCGCGGGCTCGGCGGTCCCCTCTTCAGCCTCCGCTTCCTTGTCTCAGCCGGTGCCGCGCAAACTGCTGGTCCCTCCTACGCTGCTGCACGCCCAGCCTCACCATCTCCTGCTGCCGGCCGCCGCTTCCTCGGCGAACGCCAAGCCACGCAGACCTAAGGAAAAGCGGGAGAAGGAGAAGAGGAGGCACGGCCTTGGCGGGGCCGCCCGGGAGGAGAACGGGGAGGTGAAGCTGCTGCCGCGAGGTGGGTGCTGGCTCGCGCGGGGGAGGGGAGGGGACGCCCAGGTCCCCGCCACCCTTAAGCGCTGGGGGCTCGGGAAGGGGGAGCGCGGCCGCGGCGGGCGCCAGTCTGGACTGGCGGGAGGCGTCAGGTTCTCGGGCGATTTTGCAGTCCCCAAGGGGACAGGAAATGGAGCCTGTAATTTTGGTGGCAGAGAGGGGAATGGCCTAAACTCTATATGGTTTTTCCTCCCAGTTAACGAGCTGCAGCATTTGTAGAAATCGGTCTGGAGGACCTTCTAGGTATGCTTAGTTAGGGAGGGAGATAGGAACAAACGAGAAGGGTTCGGTCTTTAAAAGATGCTTGATAACTAAACTGTTTAGATGTGATCGCAGGGATTTGTATTTCTGACCCAACCTCCGACACCAGAAAATCCTGTCAAAAAAAGGGGTGTGGAGAGCATTGGCGTCAGCTGGAAGCTACCAGAGGCCTGAGCATTTCATCCCTATTAGGGAAGTGAGGTAGTGTACAGGGCCCCAAGTGTGCTGTTTCATAAGGTACCCAGCCTCCACCCTCCTTTCCACTCCGTATTCTTAAGTGTTTTGAGTGGTCCTATTTGAAATATCACTCTTCAGAAGAATTTTCAGCCATATCCTCTTTTTCTGCAGCAAATAATAAAAATCAGGAGCTTTGACGTGTTTTGGCCACATCAAGTGGTTACAAAATGTTTTAGCATAAGAAAAAGGCAGATTCTTAGGCGTCCTTTTGAGACACACTTTTGCTTTTGAATGTTGACTTTTCATAGTTTTTCAAGATACTATTTCTTTAAAATAGGTGGTCCTTTTAGCGGTGGATATGTAATGATTTGACAGAGTAGTACAACATGCAGATTGGTTGGGAAGTAAATCTGTGATTACAAACTTAAAACTCAAAGTTTGAAATGATATTTATTATAAATATATGTTGCTACAGTGTTATGAAAGAAATTTTTTTTTAGCAAAAAATGAAATGCAGGCAGTTTTAGCATAGCTGATCTGATGTCGCTTAGATCATGAAAAATGCTGTTTTAAGTAGAATGGCTTATTTTTCACAGTAATTTTTTTAAAAAGCTATACATGAGTATGTAGTAACAGTGTTACTTTCCAAATTTTTTTTTTTTTTTGTCCATAGCAAAGCTTTGACATCCAAGTCAAACCTGCCATCGGGTATTCTGATGCAGAGTAAAGATCTCTCACTTCTGGAGATTGTTTGCTTCTACAAAAGCAGTTTGGAAGATAGAGTTTACTTAGGAATTTTAAGTGGTTAATATTTTAAAGCTATTTGTTTTAATCCCTAAGTATAAAATTTAAGTGCCTGGAAGTTTATCCAAATGTGGCTTGGTATCAGTCTTACTTGTGGTGTGTAAATTGTGCATTTGCTTCATAAATTCTCTGAGGAAGTGCATATGGATATTGGAATGGCTGAAAATAAATAAGCATGCATTTAAAAAAAAATTCTGACTTAACATGTGGTGTAAACAGATGTCCTTTAAATTCAATGGCTCTGTAGTGCATGATTGTAATCTCAGCTACTTGGAGATGAGGCAGTAGGATTGCAAGTTTGAGGCCAGCCTGGGCAATTTAGTGAGACCCTGTATCAAAAATGAAAGCACTGGCCAGGTGCAGTGGTGTACACTTAGAGGCTGAGGCAGGAGGATTGCAAGTTCAAAGCCAGCCTCAGCAAAAAACAAGGTGCTAAGCAACTCAGTGAGACCCTGTCTCTAAATAAAATACAAAAAAGGGCTGGAGATGTGGCTCAGTGGTGAGTGCCCCTGAGTTCAATCCCTGGAACAGAAAAAAAAAAAAAAAAAAAGGACTGGGGATATAGTTCAAGGGTATAATGCTTGCTTGGCACGTGTGAGGCCCTTGGTTCAATCTCAATTACCAGGAAAAAAAAAAGTGAAATGACTGTGAAAGCAAAATTTTTATGTTTTAAATTACATTTAGAATCTTTTTTTCCTCTTCTTTTTTTTTTTTGGTATTGAGGATTGAACCCAGGGGTACACTACCATTGAGCTACATTCTCAGTCCTTTTTGTTTTTTATTTTGAGACAGGGGCTTACTAAGTTGTCCAGGTTGGCTTTAAATTTGAGATACTCCTGCCTCAGCCTCCCGAATCCCTAGGGTTAAAAACCTGAGCTACCATGCTAGGCCCAGAATTCTCTTTAAGTGCTACCGCTTACATTTCTAAGCCTAAATATAAACAAGGATAACTTTTAAAAAAATATTTTTTAGTTGTCAATGGGTCTTTTATTTTATTTATTTATATGTGGTGCTGAGGATTGAACCCAGGGCCTCACACATGCTGGGCAAGTGTTCCACTACTGAGCCACTACCGCAGCCCCAACAATGATAGCTTTTATATTAGGCTTTTCCCACAACCTAAATGGATTTTTTTAAGGAATGACTAGATATTAACTTTTGTAATCTTTTTTTGTACAAAAATGCTATTTTATCTATTTATTTACTTAAAAATGCTGTTGTTTTGAGAAAAAACTAAAAATCAAAGAAAAACATTGCTTTTTAGTATTTTTTGTTTGTTTTTGATACTGGGGATAGAACCCAGGGGTACTTAACCACTAAGCCACATCCTCAGCCTTTTAAAAATATTTTATGTAGATATAGGGTTTTGCTGTGTTGCTTAGGGCCTTGTCAAGTTACTGAGTCTGGCTTTGAACTCACAATCCTCTTGCCTCAGATTCCTGACCTGTTGGAATTACAGGTGTGTGCTGCCACGCCCAGCTTGCTTTTTAGTATCTCAATGATAATTTTTTTTGTGTGTGTGGTGCAAGTGCTCTACCACCAAGCTACAACTCCAGCTCGATTCAATAATCTTGAGTCAGAACTAAAGTAAGCTCTAATGATATTTAAAGAAGGAAAATAGATTTTCCCTCAACAAAAGACAAAATTGATGTATGTAGTTCCCAGAAGAACTGGCCACTCCCAACTTTACTAAACTATTAAGCTCCTGTACTTATATATTTAGAGTTTTTAAAAGTCATTAGAACAGCTTTATTTTTATATTGGTTATATTCTAACAAAGTGTTCGGATTGAACGAAAGTGCATATATGAATGGACCTGGCAAGCCATTTAGTAAATGTTCAGTCTGAAGCATGGTTTTTAATTTTTTAATCTCATCAATAAATTAAAAGATGGGTCAGTCCTGACAGAGTAAAGGATCACTGATCGAAAATTTGAAAGCTAGGCTTACTGGTGTAGGCTCGTTGAATACAATGTTGAAAATAGAGGCTTTTTGTAGTATTGAATGATTTGGGGTATGTGAATGTTAGTGATTTTTAAAACAATGAATATTTGAACATTTTCAGCTATATTCTCCCCCATCTTTCTAATATTATTTCACAATTTTGGGTTAAATCCATATTTAGAGTTTTCATCATATATATATATACATATATTTAATAACCAAATATTTGTCACTGTTGAGAGAATAGTTGGATATGATTCCTTTGTGTGTGTGTATGTGTAATCTTTTGTATTTCATGTCCAATTTTTTTTTTCACTTGTTTAGTTTTCTCTGACAAATTCTTTCTGTATCTTCCAACAGCTCCATAAAATGCTTCTCAGTACAATTTTCCACATGGGCAAAGCTGTCAGATAAACTTATCAGTTCCATTTGTTCCTGTAGACATCCCTTCTGTAGATGTCCTTCCTGCTTCTGTCTGGATTGTTTACTCTTAAGGCCTGCTGCATAACTATCACCTTGGGACTTTCCTTAGCTGAGTGACATTCTGGGAATTTCTTTCAGTTTTGTTGAATGCCCTTTCTGGATCTCTTGCCTGTCTTTTGGTTCATTTTTTTTTTTAAAGAGAGAGAGAGAGAGAGAGAGAGAGAGAATTTTTTAATATTTATTTTTTAGTTATTGGCGGACACAACATCTTTGTTTGTACGTGGTGCTGAGAATCGAACCCGGGCCGCACGCATGCCAGGCGAGCGCGCTACCACTTGAGCCACATCCCCAGCCCCTCTTTTGGTTCATATTGTAATTCCTTATTTTTCTATTAGGAGTAAAGTGAAAGGGTGTGTAAGAAGTACCCTTTTGGGAATTGTATTTTTACGCTCATACCTGACTGGTTGTTGAGAGTTTTCTATATTGGAAATCATTTTCCCTCTGAAGTTTAAAGATGGTGTTTCATTATTGCCTGGCTTCTAATGTTGATGTTGAAACGTCTGATCTTTAAAAAGTTGTCTATTCTATCTGGGAAATTTCAATCCTTTCACTGGATTTTAAGATTTTAGCTTAACAATTTTTTTTTTTTTTTAATGAGCTCTTGTGTTTTTGTTCCAGTACTATAGCATTTTGTTCCTTTTTCATAAGTTCAGAATCTTTTATCTCTTCAACGATGTTAATTATAGTTTCTTTGAAATGTTCTGTTCCCTGCATAGTTTTTGGTTCTTTTAACTTTTTTTTTCTTATTTATTTTGGCTTCTTTCTTTTAGAGGCTTTCTTTAGATCTGTGTTATCCTTAATTTTTCATATTTAAGAGAAAGCTATCAAAATTGTTTGAAAGCTCATAGGCATTCATGAGCAAGGCTTAGTGATGAATGACCCCAAGTTTTTATGTTTATCCTTTGGGTGGTAGCTAAGAAAACTTTCAGTTTCTTCAGATAAAGGTCCTTCCCTTTTTCTGTCCTTGTGTGGGTGGAATGATGGGGAGAGGAGGAGTGTCCCAGTCACTAAGGCTACCATAACAAAATACCATAGACTGGGTAGGTGGAATAACAGAAATATATTTTCTCAAATTTCTGGAGCCTAGGAGCCTGATATCAGTGTGCTCCTGTGGATGGGTTCTAGAAAGGGCTCTTTTCCTGGCCTGTAGATGTCTGCCTTCTTGCCTTTGTGGACTTCCTTGGTGCTTGCTTGTGGAGAGAGATTGCTTTCTCTTCCTTTTAGAAGGTTGTCAGTCCTATTGTATTAGAATAAAATCTCATCCTTATTACCTCTCTTAATCTTACCTCCTAAAAGCACTGTCTTCAGACACAGTCATATCTGGCATTAAGGCTTCAACTTATGAATTTTGGGAAGATATACTTTTGTCCATAGCAGGGGGGTTGGCTGAGGTAATGAGTTTTGATGGCAGGATTCTAGTGCTTGGTAGGTAAAGAAAACTACAGGTCTCTCTATTCAGTTCATGAATTTTCATTCAAGTCTCCCTCTTATCATTCTAACATTTCATCTCTCTGTCTTTCTCTGAGGAATGCCTGGGAGCCTGGAACAACTATGATTCGGTTTTGCAGGAGACCATACTTCTCTTGTTTCCTTAGGAATAATGTTTGCATGTAGGTATTCTGCCCTCTATTTTCCCAGTGCTTCTACTGGACCCTTCTGGCTTATGGCAGGATAAATTAGATTCTTTCTCTCTCTTCCATTATACCCAGGCATTTACCATTTCATCATCAATTTTCTGTCTTTATACATTATATTTCAGGTTATAGTTGCATTATCTCCTAGCTAAGACTGAGTTTGTTTTTTTTCTCCCCATTTTTTGGGTATGTTTTCTTTTCTTTTTTTATATTTTTTTAGTTGTAGATGGACACAATACCTTTATTTTATTTGTTTATTTTTATGTGGTGCTCAGGATCCAACCCAGTGCCTCAGGCATGCTAGGCAAGTGCTCTACCACTGAGCCACAGTCCCTGTTTGGGTATGTTTTCTAAAAGGAGATCTTGAATTTTAGCCATATTTTGGCTTGCTCACATTTGTGTTATATTGTTCAGGTCATTTAACTAAACAAACAAACAAAAAAAAGTTATGGTATTGAGGATTGAACCCAGAGCCTTGTGAATGCTAGACAAATGCTCTACTACTGAGCTATATCCTCAGGCCTTATGTTTTTTGCCAGAGGGTTTCACTAAATTGCTCATGCTAATCTTGAGTTTGTGACCCTGCTGGTTTATCAGCCCAAGTAGCTGGGATTACAGGCATACATGCCCAATATCACTTAACTCTTTTTTTTTTTTTTTTTGGTACTGGGGGTTGAATTCAGGGGCACTCAACCACTGAACCACATCCCCAGCCCTTTTTTTTCTATTTTATTTAGAGAAAAGGTCTCACTGAGTTGCTTAGTGCCTCGCTTTTGCTGAGGCTGGCTTTGAATTAGAGGTACTCCTGCCTCAGCCTCCCGAACCACTGGAATTACAGGCATGTGCCACTAAGCCTGGCCACTTAACAGTTTTTGAGCCCATATATATTTGTTATATGGGATGTCTTTTTTACAGGATGGTTGATAGAATTTTATGAACCTTGTATATTGTAGGCATTCATGAGGAATGTTGGTTTTCAATCTTTCTATCTAACAGTGAAGTGTGTTAAAACTTAAGGTATTTTAAGCTTTCTGTTGTATTTTTCTTGAATTATAGATTGAAAAATATTTAATATTTTATCATGAAAAATTTTACTGCAGAAGAAGTCAAAACAGTGTAGTGAATTCTGGGTATGTTTATCATACTGTTTCAATAGTTGACCAGCATTTTACTATTATTGTTTCATCACCCCTACTTATTTTCATTTATTTGCTCTGGTATTTTAAGGCATATTTGTAACCATTATTTCACTTAAAAAATAACCAGAACTGAATTTTTTTCTCTCATATAACTAATTCTTAAAAAATCTCAACAGCATATATTTATTTCAAAAAGTGAAAGAGAGCCAGGTGTAATAGTGTATTCCTGTAGTCCCAGCTACTTGGCGGGAGGCTGAGCCAGGAAGATCACTTGAATCTTCAATTGAGACCAGCCTGGCCAACACAATGAGACCTGGTCTCACACAAAACATATATACAAGCTGGGCACGGTAGTACATGCACGCATGTAATTCTAGCAACTCAGAAGCTCCAAACTCAAAGAATAACTCTCCATGGCCATCTGTATTCTACTTACTTTCTCTGTAAATTTGATTATTCTAGGTATCTTATAGGAGTGGAATCATGAAGCATTTGTCCTTTTGTGACTTGCATATTTTCCTTAGCTTAATATAAGATTTAAGCCTGGAATGGTGGAATCTGCCTGTAATCTCAGCAACTGGGGAGGATGAGGCAGGAAGACCAGCCTCTGCAACTTAGCAAGACCCTGTTTCAGAATAAAAAAATAAAAATAGCTGGGGATGTAGCTCAGTGGTTAACTGTCTCTGGGTTCAATCTCCAATGCCCCACCACTCCCCGCAAAAGGGGTTTATTTATGTTTGTATCATGTGTCAGAATTTCCTTTTCTGGGGGGATGGTACTGGGGATTGAACCCAGAGCCTCATGTATACCCAGTAGATGCTGTTCCACTGAGCTACCACCCTTACTCCTTAGAATTTTTAACTTTTCCTTACTGGGGGTTGAACCCAGGAGTGCTTTACCGTTGAGCCATACTCCCAGCCCTTCTTATTCTTCATTTTGAGACAGGGTCTTATTAAGTTGCAGAGGCTGTCCTTGAACTTGCCATCCTCCCTTAGCCTTCTGGGTAGCTGGGATTACCGGCTTGCACTGCTGTACCCGAACAGAATTTCTTTTTTAAAACTGAATAATGTTCTGTTTTATGTATATATTACATTTTGTTTATCCATTTATTCCTTAGTAGACTTTTTTTTGTATAAGTTTTTTACTATAAAAATTTTAAGCATATAAAAAAGTTGAAAGAATAATAATGTACTGGGGATTTAACCCAGGAGTGCTCTACAACTGGGCTACACCCCTAGACCTTTTTAAAAATTTTAATTTTGAGATAGGATCTGTAAATTGCTGAGGCTTACCTCAAATTTGGGATCCTCCTGCCTCAGCCTCCTCAGTTGCTTGGATTACAGGTGTGTGTCACTGTGCCTGGCTTCCTTGGTGGATTCTTGGATTGCTTCTACCTTTTGGCTATTGTGAATAGTGAGTGTTCCTATAAACATGGGTGTACAAATAATCTGTTTGAATTCTTGTCTTTATTTTTTTTTGATGTATAATCAGAAGTGGAATTGTTGGATTGTATGGTAATTCTATTTTTAATATTTTGGGGAACTGCCATACTATTTCCCATAGCTATTTTTCCATGGTGGCTGCGCCATTTTATATTCTCACCAGAGAGGCCCATGTTTAGGTTAAATCTTTAATATTGGAAAATTAATTACTGTAAATAAGCAAACCACCCAACCTTTAACGGTTTGAGGCAGATGCTTGTGAAGTCAGTGTATGTTCAACCATATCATTATAGGAAATAAAATATTGGGTTTGGTAGAAGAATGAAAAGTAGTTATTGAGTGCTTGCCATGCGCCATGCTATTGCCTCAATGTTTTCAGATTAAAAGATGCTAAGTTTTTCCTAGTTGCATAACTAATGTGTAAAGAATTTGAATCAACCTCATCACTGTCAGGGTCCCAGCCTAACTACACAATACTAAAGTTAACTTAATTTTTTCCCTTTTAGACTGTAAAAAACAGGAGGGTGAAAGGAAAGATGAAGTTTTAAAAAGATTTCAAGTTACTTCTGTATTTTGCATAAAAAAGTTTTATTATAAAAATTTTAAGCATAAAGAAAAGTTGAAAGAATAATACAATGATCATGTGTAGAGTTCCTTCCTAGATTCAATGACTGTTAATATTGTATTTATGTGCTGAATCATTTGAATGATTTGAATTTCAGGCTTTATGACACCTTATTCTTTAACTTTTCAGCTTTCTTTTCCCAAAAGTAAGAACATTTTCTGACATAACCAGAGTGACATTAAAGCACTTAAGAAATTAATTATGTAGCTAGTCCATACATACAGATTCTTTCAGTTCCTCCCAATTCCCTGTTTTTACCCCAATCACACTGTATTTTAATCTGGAACTATCTCAGTTACTTTTCTTTATATGACATTGACTTTTTGAAGGTAACAGTCTAACATACCTGTTTTATCTTGTAGATGTTCTTATATTCATAATTTTAAAATAATTGTTTCATTGTGATATTTATCCTTTTTTTTTTTTTTGTAAACTGGAAGTTAGGCTTAAAGATGTGAGTAAATTCAGATTAAGCAGTTTGGTAAACATACTTCATAAGTATATTTTATATTGCATCTCATCAGGAGGCATATGATAGATTATTTTATTATTAATGATGCTGTTACTATATTCAGGTTATCCTATTGTTAGTGATTATTTGGTTGAGGTGGTTACTAGATGACTCCATTGTAATGGCTCATTTTTCTATTTGCACTTGGCTAGTAATATGTGGGGTGAAGCTTTGAGAAATCCCTTTTCCCAACTGTCTTCTACTTATTGACATTATTATCAGTTAAAGATCCCAGTTTGAGTCACCCATTTCATCAGGGGTTAAAGAATGATTTCAAAATATTTCTAAGTATATACAGAATTAGTTTTTTTTTGGGGTAAGAAATTTAGAATAAATTGCTATTCCTGTATCTAGATTAAAATTTGGCAATCTTTTTTTGTTCAGGTACCAAAGTAAACATTGTGAGTTTATGGGTGTGATCACAATCTTATAGGAAGGATTTTTCTTTCTCTCCTCCCCCACTCCCCCCCATCTCTCTTTTTGTGTGTGTGTGTGTTCAGAAATATTGGTATTTTAATACCTTCATATTCTTCAGCTCTCCAGAAAGTACATTTTTCACCTTCCACCAAAACGTCCCCCCATATGCATCTTTGTGATGAACATTATTGTGCTAAATATATTATATGGTGCAGATTACTTCATTCCATAGCTTCTAGATCTTATAGCTATAAATCACAGCTTTTAAATATTTATAACATACCCTAAACACTTAAAGGGAGAAGACCAAGATAAAATTTTTCATTTGTTTCTAGAGTAAAAATGTCTGTGCTGGTTAAAAAATATACTGTTTTTCTTAAGAACTTGAGTTACACCCAGTAACCTCTACCTAACCATTGGTATTAAATGGATTTGCCCAAGTGCAGAAAAGACTTTTCATGAATTTTTAATTCCCCATAGTTGAGTTTGGAAAGCTACTTGCATAGTACTTATAGTTAAAGATTGGGTGTAGTATTCTAGTTATAATTAGTAGTCTACTACCATATGGGTAGTGGGCCCAGAATAAGAAGCCCCTACCAGTTTTCTTTTTGAGGTACTGGTTATTGAACCAGGACTTTGCACATGATTTGCAGATGCTCTATTGCTGCAGTCTGGCTGGGCACAATTCAGGAGCCACTTGTCAAAAGAAACTAACTTTATTTTTAGAACCACACATGCCAAACAAAACAGCTCCTCAGGAAAAACCCTCAGAGCCCAACTGCCACCACCGGCTTCCCACAAGCCACTCCCTCAACCACCAGCCTCTCCACCTCCCACAATCCTCCTGTTCTTGAGTCCGATTGGCTGGGTTGTGTGGGCGGAGCCAAAAAAGTCCCCCAATGAGCAGCTCCGTGGCCTGAAAGGGCAGGGAAACAGTCCAATGAGCATCACCACAGAGGAGCCAATCAGCTAGATGTTGCTGGGGCCACTGTGAGCCAATCATCAGCTGGTAGTCTGAAAGGGTGGGGGTGGGGGGAACAGCTCAATGAGCATCTCCAATGAGCATCACCGCAGAGGAGCCAATCAGCTAGATATTGCTGGGGCCGCTGTGAGCCAATCATCAGCTGGCAGTCTGAAAGTTTGCTGGGGCCCCTTCGGCTGTGGCTCTCAACACTCTACCACTGAACTGCATTCAGTAAAATTTTTATTTTGAGACAGACTCTTGCTAAATTACCTAGACTGGTCTTGAACTTGAAATCCTCCTACCTCTGCCTCAGCCTCCTGAGGAGCTGGAATTATAGGTATGTGCCACCATGCCTAGCCATTCTGTCAGTTTTTATATAGAAAATAATGCATTAAATATTACATGTAATTCAAATTATAATCTCTATTCCATAATATCTTCTGTTGGCTACTGTAAATTAACTGTATATTCATAGATTTCCATTAAACTATAAAATATAATATCAGACCAGATATTTAATATTCATTTTATGACCTTTACCTTACACCCAATGATTGATCTGAAGAAAAAATATACAATAATTTTTCATTATGAAATTAATTTACTGTTTAGGCATTGCAAACCTAAATAGCCATATTCTTTTTTTTTTATAAAAAGGGTATACATTTTTTAGATATTATTTAGATATATAAAATTAAAGAAAGTGTGTGTGTGTGTGTGTGTGTGTATAAAGTGTATAATTTTTAGATAGTACTAGGCATTGAACACATGATATTTTGTATGCTAGTTACAGGCTCTATCACTGATCTACTTCTAGAACCCTGGCCCTACATTTATTGTTTCGATTAACACATATTAATTGTACATTTTAATGGGATTTACTGTGGTATTTTAGCACATGAATATGGTGTGCATCTATCAAATCAGGAATAAGAGGGTTTTTTTGAATACCTGGGATTGAATCCAGGGGTACTTACCACATCCTTAACCTTTTTAATTTTAATTAATTAATTAATTAGTACCAGGGATTGAACCTAGGGGCACTTAACCACTGAGCCACATTCCGAGTCCTTTTTATTTTTATTTTTTGAGACAATAGAAGGTCTTACTAAGTTACTTAGCGCCTTGTGAAATTACTGATTCTGGCTTTGAACCCTTATCTCTCTACACAAAAATCAACTCAAAAGGAATTAGAGACCAGAATCTATGCAACTCCCAGTAGAAAATGTAGAGTCAGCACTCCAGCATATAGACAAAGACAACAACTTTCTCAGTAGGACCTCTAAAGCTCAGGAAATGATGCCAAGAGTTACTTAATGGGATGACATCAAATTTAAATCTACTGCAGAGCAAAGGAAACAATTATGAGTATGAAGAGAATTTTCTCCGTATAGAATGGGAGAAAATTTGGCGAGCTACTCTTCTGACAGGCGATTAGTATCTAGAACAAATAAAGAACTCAAAAAATCTAACATCACAAAACCAAATATAACCCAATAAATAAATAGGCAAATTACTTTCTAGAGTCTTTGTACCAATTTTCAGTCCCACTTGCAATGTGTGAGTGTATCTTTTCCCCGCTATCCTTGCCAGGATTTGGATTTGTTGTTACTTGTGTTCTTGATAATTGCCATTGTGACTGGAATGAGATGGAAGTTTGGTATAGTTTTAATTTGCATTTCTCTAATTGGTGTTGAACATTTTTTTTATATATTGACTTGGAATGGAAACACAATTTGACCCAATTATCCCACTCCTTGGCATATACCCAAAGGATTTAAAATCAGTATACTACAGTGATGCAGACACATCAATGTTTTCAGCAGCTCAGTTCACCATAGCAAAGCTATGAAACCAACCTAGATGCTCTTCAACAGGTGAATGGGTAAAGAAAATGTGGTATATGTACACAATGGGATAATACTCAGCCATAAAGAAGAATGAAATTGTGGCATTTTCAGGTAAATGGATAGAACTAGAGACCATCATGCTAAGTGAAAGAAGCCAATCCCCCAAAACCAAAGGCTAAATGTTCTCTGTGATATGTGGATGCTAACACACTAACAGGTGGGGAAGGGTGAATAGAATTTCATTGGTTTAGACCAATGGGAATGAAGGGAGAATTGAATTAGGAAAGATGGGGGCTGGGGATGTGGCTCAAGCGGTAGCGCGCTCGCCTGGCATGCGTGTGGCCCGGGTTCGATCCTCAGCACCACATACAAACAAAGATGTTGAGTCCGCCAAGAACTGAAAAATAAGTATTAAAAAAAAATTTTCTAGAAAAAAAAAGAATTAGGAAAGATGGTAGAATGAATTGGACATAACTTTTCTATATTCATATGAGAGTACACGATCAGTGAAATTCCATATCATGTACAACCATAAGAATGGTATCCTAATTAGGAAAGTTATACTCCATGTATGTCTAGTATGTCAAAATACACTCTACTATCATGTATATCTAAAAATAATAAACTGAAAAAAAAAGAAATAAAAAAATGGAACTATTGTTCTTCCCTCCCCCCAAAACTCAAATGAGATTTAATTTATAGATGTAATTTCTTTTTTTAAAATATTTTTTTTTTAGTTGTGGATGGCCACAGTACCTTTATTTATTTATGTATTTTATGTGGTGCTAAGGATTAAGCTCAGTGCCTCACATGTGCTAGGCAGCACTTTACCACTGAGCCACAATCCCAGCCCTATAGATGTAAATTTCTTTTAAAAAGGTAAATGTCACATCAGTGTTTATAGCAATACAATTCACAGTAACTAAACTATTGAACCAATCTAGATGCCCTTCAATAGATGATAAATGTGGCATATGTACACAATGGAATATTACTCAGCAATAAAAGAGAATAAAATCATGGCATTTGCAGTTAAATGGATAGAGTTAGAGAAGATAATGGTAAGTGAAGTTAGCCAGTTCCAAAAAACCAAATTCTGAATGTTTTCTCTGATATAAGGAGGCTGATTCATAGTGAGGTAGAGAGGAGAGAGCATGGGAGGAATAGACAAACTCTAGATAGGGCAGAGGGTGGGAGGGGAAGGGAAGGGACATGGGGTTAGAAATAATGGTGGAATGTGATGGACATTATTATCCAAAGTACATGTATGAAGACACAAATTGGTGTGAATATACTTTGTTTACAACCAGGAGATGAAAAATTGTGCTCTATATGTGTAATATATTGAATTATAATGCATTCCACTGTCTCATATAAATAAAAAATTAATAAAAAAGGTTAATGTCTTAAAAAAAAGAGGCAAGTGAATTAAACTTATACTCCTCAAAAGAAGAAATACAAATGGCCAACAAAAATAAAATAATGTTCAGCATTTTTAGCAATTAGGGAAATGCAAATCAAAACTACACTGAGATTTTATCTCACATTAGTTCAGAATGGTAGTCATCAAGAATACAAACAGTAATAAATGCTGGAAAGGATGTGGAGAGAGGAATAGTTTTACATTGTTCTTGGGATTGTATATTAGTACAATCACTATGCAAATCATGGAACTTTCTCAAAAGACTAGGCATGGAACCACCATATGACTCAGTTATACCACTCTTCAGTATTTATCGAAAATAATTAATCATACCATAATGATAACAGGCATGTTTATAGCAACACAATTCACAGTAGCCAAACTATGGAAACAGCCTAGGTGTCCATTAATGGATGAGTGGATAAAGAAAATATGGTATATATACACAGTGGAATTTTATTCAGCATAAAGAGAAATGAAATTATGTCATTTCCAGGAAAATGGATGGAACTTGAGACTATTATGTTAAGCGAAATAAGCGAACTCCGAAGGTCAGGGATTATATGTTTTCTCTCATATGTGGAAGCTAAAGGGAAAAAAGAACGGTAGGGGTGTGGGATGTGGAGATCTCATGACAATGAAAGGGAGATCAGTAGAGGAAAGGGATCAGGGTTGGGAGATGGTGGGGGGGAAATGCTGAGAAATGATATTGGCCAAATTATATTGTTATTTTGTATGCTTGTATGAATGTTACAACAAATCCCATCATTATATACAACTGTAATACATCAATGGAAAAAAAAAAATCATGTTTTCTTGGGCTTTTCCTTGCTACAACCGAACCTCAGACTTTCCTCACTTTTAATAACCTTGGGAAGAATACATTTTGTGGAAAAATACATTTTGTGGAATGTTCCTCAATTGGTATTTCTCTGACATTTTTCTCATGAATAGACTGGGGTTATGGGTTTTGGGGGAGGAAGATATAACTATAAATTTTAACAAAAAAATTTAATATAAAAGTCAAACAGTATTCAAAGTTTTATAATATGGAATGGCCCTGTCTTATCCTGTCTCCATTCAGCTGTAACTCTTTTTGTGTGTGTGTGTGTGTGAGTGTGTGGAAGGGTGGTGGTGGTGCTGGGGGTTGAACCTAGAGGCACTTTACACTGCACTATATCCCCAGTACTTAAAAAATATCTTTATGTGGTGCTGAGGATTGAACCCAGTGCCTCACGCATGCTAGACAAGTGCTCTACCATTGAACTACAGCCCCAGCCCATCCCTAGTACTTTTAATTTAATTTAATTTTTTAATTTTTAAAATTTGTTCTAATTAGTTATACATGTCAGTAAAATGCATTTTGACACATCATGCATAAATGGAGTATAACTTCTCATTCATATGGTTGTACATGATGTAGAGTTATTCAGTTCATGTAATCATATATGTACACAGGGTAATAATGTTGTATTTATTCCCCCTCCTCTCCCTTCACTCCCCTCTATCTAGTTCAAAATACCTCTGTTCTCCCACTCCTATTGTGAATTAGCATCTGCATATCAGAGAAAACATGTGGCCTTTGGTTCTTTAGGATTGGCTTATTTCTTTTAGCACAATATTCTCCAGTTCCATGTGTTTACCTGCATATGTCACAATTTTATTCTTCTTTAAGGCTGAGTAATATTCCATTGTGTACATATACCACAGTTCTTTATCCATTCATCTGTTAAAGGGCACCTAGGTTGTTCCATAGTTTAGCTGTTGTGAATTGAACTGCTGTGAACTTTGATGTGGCTGTGTCACTGTAGTATGCTGATTATAAGTCCTTTGGGTATAAACCTAGGAGTGGGATAGCTGGGTCAAAATCCATTCCAAATTTTCTAAGGAATCTCTATACTGCTTTCCATAGTGGTTGTATCATTTTGCAGTCCTACCAGTGGTACCACTTGTAAGACTGGAAAAATGCCGCACCACATGACACAGATTACCAAAGAGTTTTCCGCTTTATTACAAAAGGCTGTGTGTTTATATAGGTCTAAGATGAGGTCGCAGGGCTGAGGTAGATAACAGGTCGCCCGTTTATTGGCAAGCTCTTCCATATGTCAGTTCCGGAGCCCAAGAAGTTAATTCTAATTGGGGCTAAAGCTTCCTACCAGCAGGATTTGAACATTGGTGCTGGCAGGAACGTTTCGCGCCAGTGAAAGAAACAAAGAGGTCGTTAGAAGCCATGCTGGGGTTTTTCTCTGGGATGCTGCTGCCGTTATATGTTTACCCAACACCACTGGTTATCTATGATGAGTCCTGCTTCCTCACATGTTGAAATTTGAACATTAGAGAAGTACGCTGAGGCAAGCATACAAAGCAGAGTTTATTTAAAAAGGGCTAATATCGACTTCTCCCTGGAGGGAGAAGGGGGCCATAGCTGGTAGCCTGTTGATACCACCGTTTACCGTGACAAGTCCTTATTTCCCTGAATGCCAAAGTGTAGCACCAAAGAAGCACTCTGAGGCAAGTGTGGAGTGGAAAGTGAAAGACTTTATTAAAGGATAGCAAAAAAGACACACCCCCCCAAGGAAAAGGGGACTAGTTTACTTAACTACACTAACTACACCTATCTTTGAATCTGGCTTCATTCACCCCTCTAATTTTAGGAACTCCTTACTGCTGTAAGGAAACAGGATGACAACCACTCTGGATGACTGCTTTGACTTCTTCGAGCTGGAAGGAGGCAGTATGGGGCAAACAGTTTGGAGTTCCCCTCTTTAAAAATCGGGTCTATCTAGTGGTCTGTGATAGAAGTCTGATTGAGAAGCAGTAGGCTGGAGGGCCATTTGAGTGATGGGTGGTCATTGTCTCAGCGAAAGAGATATTTTAGGTCATCTATTGGAGTGCAGGGATATTGTTGTTCCTCAGTTCCCTGGGAAGGAGAGGTCTCTTTGGCTATCCACTCAGTATGGCAGGCTTTAATACAAGAGTGATGGATCCAGTTCTCCTATCTCAGCACTTTTACTGCAGAGGGGGTGGATAAGATTACAGAAAAAGTTTCTTTCCAAATAGTGTTTAAATTCGGGGAATTTGAAAGTATGGTCTTGATCATAACTAGATCTCCAGGCTCATATAGAGGTGGAAAACTGGCTCAGATATGGGATATTGACAAATTTCAGGTTGAAATTTGGCCAACTTTGTGATGAATCACTAGATCTGCAGTTTCCTGATCTTTAAGGATATCATTCCTTAGGAATGGTCTCCCTTGTAAGAGCTTAAATGGGCTGAGCCCTAATGTTTTTTGGGTGTTCCTAATTCTGAGTAGTGCCATGGGTAGTGGGTTTCCTGAGTGAGTTTTCTTAGATGTCTTTTAAAGATGTCATTAGTTTTCTCTACCCTTCCTGAGGATTGAGGTCTTCATGCACAGTGGAGATGGTATTTGATGCCGAGGCCTTTGGATATCCCCTGAGTGACAGTTGCCTTGAAAGCTGCTCCATTGTTACTCTGTAGGCTGCAGGGCAGTCCAAATTGTGGAATTATTTCCTGTAATAAGGCTTTTACTACTTCTCTTGCCTGTTCAGTTTGGGAGGGGTAGGCTTCAGTCCACCCAGTAAAAGTGTCTATCATAACCAATAAATATTGGAATCCATTGCTCTTGGGCATGTGAGTAAAATCAAGTTGCCAGTCTTTCCCAGGGAACTGTCGTGTCCTTTGTAATCCTGGGGGATTCTTGGCAGAATTAAGTGGGTTATTTCTTTGGCATGTTTCACAGGCTTTACTATTTGGTGGATGGTCTTTGAAATATTTTTTTCTTCAAATATCTCTCAGGTTAATTTGGGAGTATTTTCTTCTCCCAGGTGGAAAGATTGGTGTAGGATATGTAAAATCATCCACTGGGAATTAGCAGGTAAATAGTTTGTTATCTTCCATTTGAATCCACCCAGAGGGTAAGAGAGTACTCCTTTAGATAATGCCTGGCTGTTTCCTCCTGTCCATATCAAAGGGGCTAAGGTTATCATCTGTAAAGTTCCCTTAGCAGCTTTTTTGGCTTGTTGATCTGCTTTTGTGGCCTTGTGCTATTTCATCTATCCTTTTTGATGTCCTTGACAGTGAATTACTTCTAACTCTTTGTATAAATGAACAGCTTCTAACAGTTTCAAGATCTCCTCATAGTAGTATTTCTTTATGGATGTTCTCCCAGTTGTTTGAAATCCTCTTTCCTTCCAAATTGCTGCATGTGTATGTAGGATTAGATAGGCGTATTCAGAGTCAGTGTAAATATTAATTCTTTGTTTCTTCCCTAGTTCAAGTGCTCTTGTTAGGACTGTCAATTTAGCTAGCTGTGAGCTTGTGCCTGGGGGCAAAAATTGTGCCTTTATGGTGCCACATAAAGTCACCACAGCATATTCAGCTTGTCTTCTTCTTGTTCCGTAAAGGAACTCCCATCTGTGAACATGGTGAGGTCTGGATTGGACAGGGGAAGGTTTTGAAGGTCCTTCCAGGCTGAGTAATTTATAGCTAGGACCTGTTGGCAGTCATGTTCAGGATTTCCTTCTAATTTCTTTGGGAGGAAGGTGGCTGGGTTTAGATTAGAGCAAGAGTTTATTTGAGGGCTGGGGATGTGGCTCAAGTGGTAGCCCGCCTGGCATGCGTGCGGCCCGGGTTCGTTCCTCAGCACCACATACAAACAAAGATGTTGTGCGCCGAAAACTAAAAAGTAAATATTAAAAAAAAATTCTCTCTCTCTCTTTTTTTAAAAAAAAGAGTTATGGGTCCATCTAGAAGCAAGGTTTGTTATTTTAAAAGGCGCTTGTCTGAGAGTCATAGTCCTCTTTTCCTATTTAAAATCCCTGAGAGATCATGGGAGGTGTAGACAATAAGATCTCTTCCCAGGTTGATTTTGATTGCCTCAGGGACTAGTAGGGCTACTGCTGCTACTGTTCTCAAACTGTGTGGCCATCCTCAAGATACTAAATCAAGGTCCTTACTGAGATAAGCTACTGGCTGTTGAGCAGGTCCCTTCTTTTTTGTGACCACTCCCAGGGCTGTTCCTCCTCTGTCAGTGACAAAAAGGTTAAAGTTTTCAGTAGGTAAGCTGAGGGCGGGAGCTTGGAGTAAGGCACTGAACTTTCAGTGCCTTAAAGGCTTTGGCATAGTGTTTCTTTGAGGAGACTGTAAAGAGGCTTAGCTAATTCTCCATATCCAGGAATCCAAAGCCTGTAGTATCCGGTTATCCCTAGGAAGCCTCTAAGTTGCCTTATGATCTGCTGTAGAGGATATTGTCCTTTGGGAGTTATTCTTTCCTGTCCTAGTTTTCAGGTTCCTTGAGATAGCTGTAATCCTAAATATTGAATTGTTTTTGGCATAATTCAGCTTTCTTCTTTGAGACTTTATAACCCTTATCAGCTAAGAAGTTTAAAAGTTTTATAGTGGCCTCATGACATTCTTTTTGAGTGGAGGCACATAAAAGTATGTCATCTACATATTAGAGGACAGTCAACAGATGTTTTATCTCTGAATTCTGTTAAGTCCTTAGCTAGGGTTTGGCCAAACAGGTGAGGGATATCTCTAAATCCTTGGGGTACTGTTCAGGTTAATTGAGATTAGCTATCTGGTTCCTCAAAAGCAAATAGATACTGCGATTCTAGTCTAGGGGTAACAGAAAAAGGCATCTTTTAAATCTAACACAGTAAACCAAGCAGCAGCTGCTGGAATCTTGGATAATAGAGTATTCGGATTAGGAACTACAGGGTGGAAGGGAACAACTGCTTCATTAATTATTCTGAGGTCCTTGACTAGGTGCCATTCCTCATTAGGTTTTTGAATTCCTAAAATGGGTGTGTTGCATGGACTATTGCAGGGCACTAGAAGTTTTTGCCTTTTGAGGTTCTGAATGGTCTTTAATAAGCCCCTCCCCCCTTTTTTTTTGCTTCTGGGCTTAGGGGGTATTGTCTCTGATGTGGAAAGACAGAGGGATCTTTTAAGACTATTTTGATTGGGACTGCACTTTTTGCCATCTGATTTTGCCCTCAGTGGCCCACACTTTCAGGGTTTATATCACTTCTAGTAAAGGTAAACATAATGGTCCTCATGGTCCCTAATTCATTGTAATGGAAGTCTGAAGTTTTGAAAGTAGGTCCCTTCCCAATAAAGGGGTAGGGCATTCTGGGACTATCAGGAATGCATGAGAAAACGTCAGTCATCCCATCCCACTCACAACTCAGTGGGGGGTTGGACTTCTTTCCATGTTTGTTTGATATTTACATTCCATGTAACTTGTTTTGTGTTTTTTGTACCTTTTTTAAAAAAATATGGTATGGATATAGACCCAAGGGAACTTTTGTATACTATTTATGGGAATGTCAATTAGATCAGCCATTAGGGAAAGTAGTATGGAGTTTATTTAAAAAGTTAGAACTAGAACTAGAACTAAAACTACCAGTTCTGGACAGAGGTATGTGCCTGTAGTCCCAGCTACTTGAGAAGTTGAGGCAGAAAGATTGCTTAAGCTCAGGAGTTTGAGGCCAGCCTAGGTAACATAGCAAGACCCTGTCTCCCTTAAAAAAAAAAAAATTACCATATGCCATATGATCCAGCAATTAATATTGCATTGCTGTTCACAATAAACAAGATATAGAGATCAACCAAATGTTTATCGGTGGATGAATGGATAAATAAAATGTAGTACACAATGGAATACCATTTAGCATTAAAGAAAAATGAAATTATGTCACTTCCAACAACTTAGATGAACCTGGAGGGTGCTATATTAGATGAAATAAGCCAAGCACAAAAAGACAAATGCTACATAATCTCATTTATTTACATGTGAAAGGTAAAACTTACAGGAACAGAGGTTTGGATATTGGAGGAATTTGGGAGATGTTGGTCAGAGGATATACAATTTCAGTTAGGAGAAATAATCAAGAGATCTGTTGTGCACCATGTGACTATAGTTAAGAAAAATATATTACACATTTGAAAAGTGCTAAGAGAGTGTACTTTGTTTTCACCACAAGAAATGATAGCTGTGGGAGGTAATGTATTAATAAGAGAATGATAATGAGTTAAAATTTTTGTGATAACAAAAGACTATATTTCTTATTTTAGAAAGCAGAAAATATGGAATACTTTGAGAAATTCACAAGAATGGGTAAAATATAAAGTGGCAGTCTTTTCAATAACTGAAATAATTCTAAAGATTCCATAAAAATGAATGGGTTATTTAAAACATCTGTTATTTAATAACTCTCTTTTAAAGGATTCTCTCTTTCTTTTTTTTTTTTTTTAAGCTTTTTTTTTTTCTTTTCTTTTTGTGTGTACTGGGTGTCCAACCCAGGGCCTAATGCATGCTAGGCAAGTACTCTATCACTGAGCCATATTCCCAGCCTTTAAAGTTTTCTTTTCTTTCCTTCTTTTTTCCGTTGGTGTACTGGGTATTTAATCCAGGAGTGCTCTACCACAAAGCTACATCCCCAGTCCTTTTTATTTTTTATTGTGAGACAGGGCCTTGCTAAGTTGCATGAACTTCTGATCTTTCTGCCTCAGCCTTTCAAGTTGCTGGGATTACAGGCATGGGCTGCCATGCCTGGAAGATTTTTATTTTCTTATTATTGGAGTACTTCATCTCATACATACATCTATTTTCATTTCTAACATTATCACAACTTTAATACTGACTAGTGAATCTTACTATATAACCAGATGAAACATGATTTTATTACTATGAACTGATTTTCCAAAGTGGTACTTAGAGTAAGAATCAATTGATATCTTCTTGATTGTAGTATTCCTTAGTGCAGTGTTATTATTTTTATTTTTATCTCTTGCACATAATGCTTAGTAGAAGTGTATTTGTACAGTGAAATAAAAATTATGTAGAGGCATATATGATACTACTATATCATAAGTTCACCAGTTGTTTGAAAAGGCCTTTTATATTTTACTTAAAATTATTAACTTTTTCATATGAATTATCCTATGTTTATTTTTCAACATAAATGATTCACTGTTTCTTCTGGGTTTATAATGACTTAGTCATCTGTTCTTTTTTTTGTTGATTGTTATATTCCTTTTGCCTGTTTAGGTTCAAACTATATATATCATGGATCGATTTGCATCTTTTCCTCTCACTGCCCTGGTTTCCTATCTCCCTATTTATTTATATTTTATTTTAATTTTTTTTGCAGTGCTGGAGATTGAAACCATAGCCTGAATTACATATTTAACCCCTCTTTATTTAGATTAATTTTGAAAATACTACTTTTGTGAGCAGTTTTAGATTCATAGTATAATAGAGAAGAAGGTCCATATACTCTCTGCCCCCACACATGCATTACAGCCTTCCTCATTATCAGCCTCTTCTTCCAGAATGTTACATTTATTACTGATGATTGGCACATCATTAGCATCCAAAGACCATAATTAACATAGGGTTCACTCTTTTTGTTGTACATTATATGGGTTTGAACAAATATATAATATTGTGTATCTGCCATGATAGTATTATACAGAGTAGTAAAAATCCTCCGTGCTCTACTTCTTCATCCTTTCCTTCCCCCAGCCCCTGGCATCCACTGATCTTTTCACTATCTCCATCGTTTTCCCTTTTCCAGAATGTCATGTAGTGAAATCCTAGAACTTATGGGCACAATATCTTTATTTTGTTTATTTATTTTTATGTGGTGCTGAGGATCGAACCCAGGGTCTCACATGTACAAACCCAGCCCCCTAAAGTCTTTTTAGACTGGCTTCTTTCACATAGTAAAATGCATTTACATTTCCTTCTTGTTTTAACATGGCTTGATATCTCATGTCTTTGTATCAATTGAAGAACATTCCATTTTTTGGATGTAGTATAGTTGATCCATTCTTTTACTGAAGGATATCTTAGCTGCTTCCAAGTTCTGGTAATATGAAAAACCTTTTATAAACATCTGTGTAATTACTTTTTTTTGTGGACAGAAGTTTTTAGCTCCTTTGGATGAATACCAAACAATGTGATTATTGGATCATATTGGAGTATATTTGAGATTGTAAGAAACCAACCAGTCATCTTCCATAGTAGTGTTTTTTATTTCCACCAGCAGTGAATGTGAATTCCTATTTTTCCACATGATTCCATCTTGCTGTGTTGTACACAGTGAATGAACAACTTGTGGAACGCAGGCTGTGAGCTGGCTGAGAAAATAAAAGTCTAAAGAAAATTTAAGAAATAAACACAAAGACATGGAAATAAGTGAAAAGGGGAGGCATGGTGGGAAGATCCAGCTCTGATGGAGACTGGACCTAACAAGGAACAAGAGTCTGCATTTTATTTTTGTAGGTAGGAACACCAAAGGGTTTCAATGTGAAAAACTTCTTGGGGTAAACAGGATCAAGTTTGGGAAAAACAACATGGTTGGGGTTTAGCAGGTTAGGCCTAACTCTTCTATCTCCAGGCAGCTGGGATTTGAAATCAAGGCTTTTTGAAATAAAGAATTCCATAGCAAGCCCTGAATATCCCAGGGGCCATGCTGCAAATGGGCATTCCCCCTGGTACTTCTGCACCGCAGGGTTTCCAGAAGCAGTGCCTCAAGTTCAAAACAATGATTATATACTTTATATTCAATGATTTATATAAGGACAATTCCAGCTTTTTTCTTCTTCTTTTTTTTTTTGTCAGTAGTGGGGATTGAACTAGGGTGTTCTACCACAGAGTTAACATCTCCAGCCCCACCCACCTTTTAACTATTATTTTTAAATTTTGAGATAGGATCTTGCTAAGTTGCCAAGGCTGGTTATTGATCCCCCTGCCTCAGTCTCTTGAGTCACTGGAATTCTACTGTGTGCCAATGCGTCTGGCTACTCACCAGCATTTGATATTGCCAATTTTCTGGATTTTGGGCATTTTAGTAAGTACATGGTAGCATCTCTGAAGACATATGATATGGAGCATTGTTTCATATGCTTATTTGTCATCTGTGTATCTTATGGTGAGGTCTTTGCCCCCCACCCCCCTTTTTCCTGGGATTGAACCAAGGACCTTGGGCATACTAGGTTAATGTTCTACTGCTGAGCTACACACCTCCCATCCTTTATATTTTATTTTGGGACAGGGTCTTGCTAAATTGCCCAGGCTGGGCTTGAATTCTCATTCCTCCCTTCTCATCTTCCCTGGTAGCTGGTATTACAGGTGTGCAGCACTACTCTCAGCTGGGCCTATTTTTTTTTCTTCTTATTGATTTTTAAGAGTGGTCTATTTTGGATCCTTTATCAGATATTCCTTTTGCAAATATTTTATCACTTTTGTGGATGCTCATTATTCTCTTGACAATGTTTTGTAGAATTTTAGTAAAGTCCAGTTTATTCATTCTTCCATGGATTATACTTGTGCTGCTGGATGTAACAAGTTATTTATCCTCAAACCCAGCCTCATCTAGATTTTCTCTGGTGTTATCTAGGATTTCCATAGCTTTACGTTTTATGATTATGAATCTGACTTATTTGGTTTAACTTTTTGAAGGGTATAAGGTGTCTGTGTCTAATTCCTTTTTTCTTTTTTTTTTGCATGTAGATGTCCAGCTGTTCTAGCACTGTTTGTTGTAAAGACGTTTTTCCCTCCATTGTATTTACTTCTTTGTCAAAGATAAGTTGACTAAACTGAGTGTGGTGGCACATGCCTGTAATCCCAGTGAGGCTCTAAGCAGTTTAAGGAGACCCTGTCTCAAAATAAAAAAATAAAAATGGCTGGGGATGTGGCTCTGGGACTGAAGGGCCCTGGCTTAAATACCTAGTACAAAAAAAAAAAAAAAAAAAAAAAGAAGAAGACTGTATTTAAATGGCTTTATTTTTGAGCTCTGTTTTGTACCACTGATCTGTTCATCTTCTCTTTTGCCTCTACCACATTGGCTTGAATCCATTATATATTTCTAAATAAAACTTGCAGTCCTTAAGTAAAACATTTCAAACAGATAATTTTTAAGGTAGAATAATTCTTTTATTCTAAGAGTTATGATAAGGAGGTGAGTTAGGTAATTTTTTCTAAGCCTGAGAATTAGACCATGAAGGTTAAAACTATACAAGCTCTTGGTCTTGAAAAGAAATGAATAAAAATTGATGAAGAATCATATTTTTAGGAACAGTATCAACACTGATGCCAGGGTGGTGTTTTTCATCATAGTCCCTTTCTCTGAAAAGATCTAGAAGTGACTTTCATAAATATGAATACATTATAGTGTAATAGCGGCAGACTTGAGATTTTCTTTTTAATCTATGTAAACATAATTTTAGCCGAAACTGGAGATATGAAGTGTGTCAGTTATCAAGGTTGCAGACTTTAAACTTGGACCTCAGTCTTTTAAGCAAATAGACTTCCCACTTGATCATAGTTGTACCATGTAACATAATTACAGGAAATTTAATGAAAGCATTTAAGGTTGGATTTTCAAAAAGGAAATGTTCTGAGGACTGGGGCTGGGGCTGGGGCTGGGGCTGGGGCTGGGGCTTAGCAGTAGCGCACTTGCCTGGCATGTGTGAGGCACTGGGTTTGATTCTCAGCACCACATATATAAATAAAGGTCTGTCAACAACTAAAAAAAAAATAATTAAATAAAGGATGTGTTCTGACAAGAGTAAAAAATTCTGGAGAATGAGAGATAGGTTGAATGTCTTGAGAGGTGGGAACACAATAAATTATATGGTTTGGGCAGCAATAATGCTACAAAAATGCTTTTATGTGTATGTAGGATAATTTATATTTGCTGAAAAGGTTTGGGGTGTGGGGAATCACCAACTGCACTTATGTCATTGGTAACCCTCTTGTCTTGGCTATGCCATTGTTTTTGTTTCTGTATAAATTTTTCATATAATGATATATCTTCAGCTTAACTTTACTTGAACTATTTAATGTCATACTCAAATGCATATTCTAAAACTCTTTTTCTTGTGTTATAAAACTGATATGTACTGTCAGAGCACTAATCTCCAGACTATATAAAGAACTCAAAAAACTTAACACCAAAATAAACCAGACAACCCAATCAGTAGATGGGCTAAGAAGCCAAACAGACACTTCTCACAATAAGATATACAGTCTATCAACAAATAATACGAGAAAATGTTCAACATCTCTAGTAATTAGAGAAATGCAAATCAAAACTATTCTAAGATTTTTGTCTCATGCCAATCAGAATGCATTTATCAAGAATACAAGGAGGATGTGGGGGAAAGGCACATTGATACATTGCTGGTAGGAATGCAAATGGGTGTAACCAATCTGGAAGCAGTATGGAGATTCCTTAGAAAACTTGGAATGGAATCACCATTTGACCTAACTATCCCACTCCTTGGTCTATACCCAAAGGACTTAAAATTAGCATACTATAGTAACGCAGCCACATCAGTGTTTATAGCAGCTCAATTTATAGTAGCTAAACTGTGGAACCAACCTAGATGCCCTTCAATAAATGAATGGATAAAGAAACTGTGGTATATGTACAGAATGGACTATTACTCAGCATTAAAAGAGAATAAAATTATTGCATTTGCAGATAAATGGATGGAGTTGGAGAATATCATGCTAAGCAAAGTAAGCCAGTTCCAAAAAACCAAAGACCAAATGTTCTCTCTGATAAGTGGATGCTGATTCATGATGCACGGATGTGGGCTGGGAAAAATGGAGGAACTTTAGTTGGGCAAGCGGGAGGGAGGGGAGAAGAGGGGGTATGCGGGCAGGAAAGATGGTGGAATAGGATGAACATCATTACTCTAGGTACATGTATGACTGCACATATGGTACAACAATGCATCGTGTACAATCAGAAAAAGTTGTGTATAATGAGTCAATATACATTCTGCTGTTATATATACCTAATTAGAATAAACAAAAACTAATATATGCTCAATCAGAAACTTAGAAATTGTCTACCAGCTAAAGATGACGACTTGAATAATTTGGGCTATTATCTTTCATTCTGTTTTCTGAGTATATGTGTATTAATTTGTAATTTAAAAAAATAATGGAGTCACACTGTATTGCAGTTTTATTTCCCGAGAACTTAGTTTTTTTTTTTCTGAAAAATATTTATATTTTGTGATTGTGATAGATTCTATGAATATGAACATATGAATGAATATATGACATTAAAAGTTCAGTTATTTTAATGTATGTGGTTAAAAGTTATGATTGTTGTTATCTACAGGAGTGTTACTTGAAGAGTAGAAAGAGAACGAAGGGATTCTGTGGTACTGTTTCAAAAGTGTGTTTATTTTTGTGAATATTGAGCTGTAACATGCATATATTTTTATATTTGTATATTATACTTGAATAAATTTTAAAAGGTTTAATAGTTATTGAAATAACACAGATTAATAACCTGGATGATTGGACAGAGAAATGTGGAAGTATTTTAGAGAACTGTTTTCCTCAGTTCTTTTCAATGATATAAATAGCTTATTTTAAAAATGTTTGTTGAGAAATGTTAATTTATATCTGTGTCTGACCTCCAGCCATTTGGACTAATATTTTATTCCTTTATAGCAACCAGTGAGAGGAATTCAAGGACTTTAAATCTCTGAAAGTAATAGTAGCAAACTAATCAGAAATGAAAGAATGAAGGAAACAATCAAGTGGAGGAACAGCCTACATAATGGGAGGAAGTATATGTAAACTACACATATGGCAAGGGGTTAATATCTAGTATATATAAGGAACTCAGCTAAGTGTCTATCAGTTGATGAATGGATAAAGAAAATGTGATGCATATGCACTTGAGTGCTAGTCAGTCATAAGAAAGGATCAAATCCTGTTATTTATGACAACTTGGATGGAAATGAAAGATAGTATGTTACGTGAAATAAGCTGGGTGAAGAAAGACAAATATCACATGATCTTGTGGAATCTAAAAACACTTGTTTCATACAAGTTGAGAGTAGAATATTGGTAATCAGAGACTGTAGGATGGGAAAAAGTTGGTCAGTGGGGATTAAGTTAGGAGAAATAAATTCTAGTGTTCTATTAAAGTACAGTGGGTGACAATAATGACGATGTAATACTGTATATTTCAGAAAAATCAAGAAAGGATTTTGAATATTTACATCACAGAGGTAGATATGCTTACCTTGATTTGAACATTATATAATGTACATGTTTTGAAACATCACATAGTATACGAATAAATCTGTACAATTTTTATGTGTCAATTAAAAAATTCCAGTTCTCTAGGGGGAAAATACAAGAATAGACTAATCTGTTTAGAATTTAACTTAAAAGTGAACAGACAAGGAGCCTATCTATCTAGCTTATTTACTCTGCATCTCTAACCCCTTTCTTTACATTCATCATTGCCTGTTTGTTGAGTCTACACACCTGTGTTGGCTGATTCACAGGTGTTACCACTTAAAAAAAAAAGTTTTGTCAGTATGATAGGTAAAAATATTGTTGTCGGGCTGGGGATGTGGCTCAAGTGGTAGCACGCTCTCCTAGCATGCGTGAGGCACTGGGTTCGATTCTCTGCACCACATAACTATAAAATAAAGATATTGTGTCCACCTAAAAAAAAAGAAGAAAAAATAAAATACTAAAAAAATAAAAATATTGTTGCCTTTTAATTTATATTTTAGTTATTGAAGCTTAAAAGTATTTTTATTAAGGCACATGGATTTAATTTTTTGAGAATTTAGCTATTTAAGTAATTTAGATGTGGGTTGTTCATGTGGTTGGTAGGCATTAGTCTTTTATGGCTATTGAACATTTCATGTGGAGCTAGTTCAAATTGGGATGTATCATAAGTGTAAACTGATACATACTGGATTTTGAAATTTATGAAGAAAGAATGTAAAATACTTAAATAATTTTTGAATGTCAGTTGCATTTGAAATTATGGTATGCTTGGATATATTAAAATTATTTTTACCATTTTCTTTTTACATTTTTAATGTGGCTACTAGAAATTGTGAATGTATATATGGTGGGTGTTATATTTCTGTTGGACAGTGCTGGTTGAGATAGTAATCTAATCATTAGTGATTAGGACCTAGATTAGTGTAATATTTATAGAAAGGAAAGTAGGGAGTATTTTTTAAGAGATTATGAATTATGCATGTATCTTACATAAACTCTATTAAAATAGAGCATATTTTACATTTGTGTGTCTTTCCATCATGGCTTTGTAATCAATAAAAACACTTTTTTGAAGGCAAGAATGATGTCACTATTATTTTTACATTCTTCTCTGTATCTTCTGCTAGGTTCATAGAAAATTGATTTGAACAAACAAGATTAATAGGATATCATATATTTTATAAGCTTAAGTTTTAGAATGTTGATCATTGAGTGATTCTTATGCCGTATCTTTCAATATCATAATTTTTCTAGTGATCCCTATCAGTTGTATTCTTGAAAGCTAATAGAATAAATGAACTAACATCTATTCATATAAATGCCAAGCTTTCTGTAGTCATTTTATATCGTTTTTGGTTTAATTCTTATTATAACCCTATGAGGAAAGAATCTACCACCATCTTATGGATTATAAAACTTATGTTGAGTAATTTTTCCAATGTTATGTTAACCAAAACAGATAAGCCCAATTTCAGAGCTAGCACTTCTGTACTGTAGTTTTCTGTTCAATTAAAGATAGCCAGTTATTTAAAGTGATTTGAAATTCATGTATTTTGGCTGACATGAAATTAATGGAAATGTAAAATGATAAATTTTGACATTGTATATTACATATTCAATAAGAAAGTAAATTGAGAAATAGTTCCCAAAGCCTAATGGGAAGAAAAAGACACATTTTTTCCCCCTCATTTTATTGTGTATTGCAATTCCAGAAATTGAACCATATTTCATGGAGGAAAAAAATTAAGTTTTAATAGTTTAACTGTTTCTTTTATTTTGTCTTTCAGATAAAATCAAAGACAAAATTAAAGAGAGAGACAAAGAAAAAGAAAGAGAAAAAAAGAAGCATAAAGTAATGAGTGAGATCAAGAAAGAGAATGGAGAAGTAAAGATTTTACTGAAAAGTAAGTTTATATTCAGTGAATTTTGTTTCACTATATTGTACATATTGTGATTAGAATAAGGAAATGCTATGTTGTACTGATATTTGATAAGAATGAACATTAATGGAGAGGAAATAAAAAAATATAGGGAGTTCTGATCTGCATGTAACATGTATTTGGTATTTGTTTAGTGAATCATTAAGGTTTCAAGGTTAAACTTCACTAAACTATTAGATCCCTTAAATAAATTTAAAATAAGTTATCTGACCAGTATTTGTATTATTAGTGTTTATCCATATTTAGATAATCTCAAATAAAAGTGGAAAGCAATTTTTAGTCTGATAAGGATGGTGAAAAGAAGTGATCTTACAAATATTTGACTTTAATTACCATATCATAGTCTAGAATTGAGAAGGAAGATAATCAGAAGGGATACTGTGTTACTGTATATTTATTTATTACATACTTAAGAATATCTTTTTTGTTTCTTGTTTTCTTTTTTGATACAATTGTATTCAGGTACTGGTTTTATGTGGGGTAGCTTGGGGAGAATAATTTTAAGGATAAATAGATAGTTGGATAATATGTCTTTTCATTTAATCTGAACTTTTCGTAGAGAATTTATGCTGAAATACATGTACAGAGAATTTTAAATTCACACAGCAATATATGAAGAATCAATGGCATTCATTTGTTAGCTAGGAAAGTCATTGGCCTTTATCAAGTTAATAGATCAAGTTGCTGATCAGAACATGTTGACCATGATTAATTTCATATTGAATTTATGTGTTGGCAAGCTTTTATATCTATATAAGGAAAAAAGCCTACTGCGATGTTCTTCTTTCTTTTTTTTTTTTAGTTGTCAGTGGCCTTTATTTTATTTATTTATTTATATGCAGTGCTGAGAATCAAATCCAGGGCTTCACACATTCCAGGCAAGTGCTCTATCACTGAGCCACAACCCTGGCCCCCAGATGTTCTTTGATAGTACTTTATGTAAGGTCTGTTTTGTATATGTCAGAATTTTATTTTCTATAATATTCTTTTACTCCTGAAGAAAGATGTCAGACTTAAGTTGATTGCTACTTAGTTAATATTCTTTATCCTTTTGTTCTGTTTCTTTTGCGTGTGTGTGTGTGTGTGTGTGTGTGTGTGTGTGTGTGTTTGTGTTTTGTGGTGCTGGGGATTGAATTCAGGGACTTGTGCATTTGAGGCAAGCACTCTACCAATTGAGCTATACCCCTGCCATTATGTTTTATCTATGTTACCTAATTAGATTGTAAGCCTTAGTCAGGAATTGATTCTAACCAAACTAGTACTATATAGCAACTAATGATTAATTCTTGAAATGTTTTCATAACTTTGTTGGTTTAGTCAATTAGTCATTTTTATAGATATGGTCAATACTCATTTTCTTATCTATTTGAAAGTACAGGGATGTAAATTTCTGTCACTTGAAAGAATCTATGTCTTAGAAATAATTTATAAAGGTTCTTATGTTCTTGGTTGAATAATAGATTTCTAATACACTGTTAATGTGAATATGTGAGTCTAGAGTTTATGTATGCAAATAAAATTAAAAACGGCCTAAAAATGGAGATTTTTCTAGGAACATGCAATATTAACTTTAACTTTGTAATGGATAACACATTTAGGAGGTATTTTGAACTGAATTAAAGTGGAACTAGTGATGTTAAAAAAGAAAGAATGAGAAAGATTTAGAAATAAATTTGTGACTTCTAGAATGACCATGGAAAAATTTAGAGAAATTTACTGTATCTACTGTATGTTTTAGTCAGCTTTTTCACTGCTGTGAGTAGAGGATCTGTCCAGAATAACTGTAGAGGAGGAAAAGTTTATTTGAGGGCTCACAAATTCATAGGTCTTAGTCTATAGAAGGCTGGCTGCGTTTCTTGGGGCTTGATATAAGGCTGGACATCATGGCAGAGTGTATGGCAGAGGGAAGCAGCTCATGTCATGGTGATCAAGAAGCAGAGAGAGTCTCCACTCGCCAGATACAAATATATACCCCAAAGTCATGCCTCATTTCCCATCTCCCCCAGCCACACCCTACCACTTCAGTTAATCCAATCAGAGATTAATTCACTGATTAGGCTAAGGCTATATCCCCATCATTTCTCCTTCTTGTATTGTCTCACATGTGAGCTGTTGGGGGACACCTCACATCCAAACTGTAACACTGTACAATGGAGGTGAGTAATAATTTAGTTACTTTTTTCCAGGATTGTGAAGATTTATATGAAAGAAACTGTGAGATAAATGCTGAGTATAATATCTGGCCCCAGATATTCAGTAAGTGAATATGAATCTTATAAGTATATTTAAAAGAAGCAACAAAACTAAAACTATGTCCTCTCCTCAATGTGAAGTACATAGATAATTAAATGAATAAAAACATGATTCATTTGGAAAATAATGACTATCCTATTGTAAGTACTGAGTAAATGTTAACTATTGTTATTTTCCAGCAAAAACAATTTGCTCAGCATGTGTGGCCATTTTCCAAGTGAGCCTCTGGTCTCTGGACATTTTTTTGTCTTTAGTTTTCTGGAGTAACAACAGAATCAGTTTTATGGGGCAATGTGCTATCATTTCATACCATGTGCCCTATTTCCTTTTTGGTCTCCAGCTTTTGCTCTTTTCTTAAAATGTTCGTCTGGTAATTTTAATGATGCAAGCTGTAACACACACAGGCATTGTTTGATGGTAGTGGTTGAAAATATAAATGATAACTATTTCATATTAATCTCATTTCCTGAAGGTTTTTGTTAAAAATTGTGTTTTATATGAAAGTAAATAAATGCATGTGTATAAAAATATATAATTATATACATGCTAAAATGTTTTCAATGCAAAAATCTTAATAAATCCTTTTTATTGATAAATGGAATTATTTGCTCTTAATACAAATAGCTTAAAAGAACAAATGAATTTGAAAAAAAAGCTTATTTAGTGGGCCCATGTGATGTACAACCATAAGAATGAAATCCTAATTAGAATAAGTTATACTCTATGTAAGTATGTCAAAGTGCACTCTACTGTCATGTATATCTAAAAAGAACAAATAAAAAAAATTTTTAAAAAAGAAACTTATGTAGTGGGTCTCATTTTTTTATACTGAAGTTTGCCAACTATTGTATTTTAGTATATGTATGTGTTCCAGTCATTTTTATCTGTTTTTTTTCTTTTTTAAAATATTTTTATAGTTGTAGATGGACACAATATCTTTATTTTATTTGTTTATTTTTATGTGATTCCCGAGATCGAACTCAGGGCCTTATGCATGCTAGGCAAGTGCTCCACCACTGAGCCACAACCCTGGCCTTTTATCTGGTTTCTTAAGGCTGAATTGTGAGAACATACATATTATGATTATAGCATTTTGGGGAATGAATTTTATTATTGTAGTGTATCAGAGAAGCACGATGAGGTTCTCTGAGAAGGAAGAATGGGGGTTAAAAAAAAGCCAGTGTTCAAGTATAATGGTAGTGTATTCAAGATCATAGGTAGCTGGGGCCTTGGCACACACCTATAATCCCAGCAGCTTGGGAGGCTGAGATAGGAGAATCATGAGTTCAAAACCAGCCTCAAAAATGGCGAGGTGCTAGCAAGTCAGTGAGACCCTGTCTCTAAATAAAATACAAAATAGGGCTGGGTATATGGCTCAGTGGTTGAGTATCCCTGAGTTCAATCCCTAGTATAAGGAAAAAAAAAAAAAATCACAGGTAGGTTAGCCATGGCAGAAGGAGTGACAGCATTGTAGTGTGAAAAATCAAAGTTGTTTTCCAAAGACCAGAGGTTGAAAATTGCTAAGCTAATTACTACTTTGTTTTCTATATACAATGGAGTTGTATATGTTATTTCCTACATCACATTTGAAATATGATCCAGTTTTCTGGGTAATGTGTATTTTTCACTGTTTTAAATGCAAAAGTATGCTAAAGTTGGTAGTAGGAATTAATATTAGTGAATTTTATTTTTAAAGTGATTTTGATCTTTAAAGTAATTTTTCATAACTGTTCATTAAAAATACATGCTGTATTTGTACTGTTTGTGTGTCATTCTTTCTATCTATGTATGAGTTTCATTTTTTCACTGGCTGTGTGTCTGCATTTCTGTTTTTGATTGTTTTCATTAGTCTGCTCTCTGTTTTCTAACTGTTTCTGTGGTTCTCTGTGTGTGCATGTATGTTTATGGTACATTATGAATGTGTGTTTGTGGTTCTCTGTGTGTATATTTGTGGTCTACGATGTGCATGTGCCTGTGGCTCTGGTGCATGTGTGTGTTTCCATAAACCTTATACTTTTAATCTCATATTTTTTTAGAGTTAAGTTTACTTAGAGAACAGTTTCATTCTTTCTTTTGTAAGTACTTACCAGTGACCTTTATTGGGTCTGATTTGTTGTTTTTGTTTGAAGAATTATAGATTTATAATGTGTACTTGAAATACTTTTTAGTACAAGAGAACATTGATATTTAAGGTGATCCTATTTTCTCAAAGAATTTTAGAATTTTCTACATATGTATCTGATGCCTTTCATATGTAGAGACAAAAAATGAGTAAGAGATTATATAATAGTAAACGATAAAGCCCCAGTTTTGTTTAATGCAAAGAATACCTATGTCCATTGGGGATTCCCCAAACTTACCTGTAGATTCTATTTGTTGGGAGGACTCACAGAACTCAGCATATAGCTGTACTCATGGCTATGATTTATTATAGTGAAAGGATACAAAGTGAAATCAGTAAAGAAAAACAGCATATGGGACAATGCCTGCAGGAAACTTACGCAGGTTTCCAAGAGTATGCTCAAAGAAGTCACACAGGATGCATTTAATTCATTGAGCAGTGAATTATAACAACACATGTGAAATGTTGTCTACCAGGAAAGATCATTAAAGAGTCAGTGCCCAGAGTTTTATTGGGAGTTGGTCATAGAGGCACCATCTGCCTAGCATAGACAAAATTCTAGACTTCCAGGAGGAAAATGAGTGTTCAACATACCCCGTATTGTTTGTACAAATATTTTAGGGACAGTAAACTGCTGTTACCAGGAATGGTGAGAATCCTTTAAAAATACAAGTTTCTAAATACCAGCCAAGGGCCAACTATACAAGCACACAATCTCAGGTATATTCTCTCTTCTTTAAACTCCTCACTGTAATATTTAATTGCAAAGTAATTTGCCATGGAAATTTAACTCCTTTGTGCTTAATGTAAGAATCTTTCACTAGATTCCTTATTAGTTTGCATTTTTTGGTTTTTATTATAGTATTTCTTTCTTGGTTCATCCTCACAGATAAGAAATAGATTAAGTGTTGTGTCTATTTTTTCTTTATTTTTTGCCTATTTTATTTCAAAATAACGTGTTCTAGTGATCAGGTATTTTCTTTTTTTAAAATCTGTAGGTGTAAATTTAATTGAATATTAAGTGTTTCCATTTTAATAGGCTTTATTTTGGCAAACTATTTAATTTGTGCAATTTTATATGTATTTTTAGTTGTGGGGTTTAGTAAGCTGTTAATTATGTCTGTCTCCTTTAAATGTTTTAAAATTCTACTTTTTGTTTCATTGCTGTCTATTTTTCTTGATTTATTTGTATTTTACTTATGTATCTAAACTTTCTTTAATCTTTCATTAGGGTTTTTATGATTTGATTTTTTTTGTTATTAATTTTGTTAAGATATTAACTGGAAGCTGATGTTTTGATAGTTTGTACTTAGACAGCAAGGATGAATTTGTTAACATTATTCAAATATATTTCTTAACTGCTTATAGACTTTAGAAATTAACTTTGCATTTTATGATTTTATAAATCTATGAAATAAATAATGTTGACAGATTTCTATTTTTCTTTTCACGGTGATACTCATTTTGTTCTTCATTGCATACTTAGGAAGCATCTCTTTGAATTTTTAAAAGTGACTTTTTTTTTTTTTTTAATTAACACTAAACTTACCTTTTCTGGACTTTCTGTCAACTTGAGATGATTTTTCTTGTCTCCAGGCTTAAGACTTAGTGGAATTTATATGTGGAAGAACTTGATTGAAAGGGAGGCAAGGAAAAAACTGTAAACTTCAAATAATCTTTGGTGAGATAGTTCTTTTAATTCATAGATTTGTCATGTGTTTATGTGTATCTCTATATTAGATGGTTTGTGGAATACAATGATGGAGAAGAAATATCAGTACCTTTTTAGTATCACTCTGAATTCATAGAAAAGTCATTGTTTTACTCATATAATGTCCTGAGGAAAGTGTTGTACACATATCCTATGAGTGAAATAAATAACTTCTTATATGACTTAGGAGTCATTTCATTTCTAACTAAAGAAATGAGGGAAATCAACATGAAGGAAACGATGTAAGAGTTTTCTTTAAAGGATGGATGAGAAAGAATTCATTGTTTGTACTGAGCAAGGCAAAGGTTATTTCAAGGAGAGGAAATGCTTTTGTTAGGATTAGAAAGAAAACCTAGGACTAGATATGTTTTATAAGAGATTGTGAGTAGTGCAGTTTCATGTGAGCATGAAGTTCTTGAGGGCCTCATCTTTGAATTCCAGACCGAAGAGGAAACTACTTCATAGTTTGGCATTGAAACCCCCTGAAAGCAGTTATACCAAGGATGAACATGATCAAAGCAATATATAGAAAATATAGAAAGATTAATGTGCTGCTGGCATTCAGGATGAGAGACAGTCAGATGACTGCTAAACTGTAAATTAGGACAGTGGTATCAAGAAAGTCCAAAGTAATCAAGGACATACTGGATAATTCTGTCAAGTCACACAAAGATCAGGAAGATGATATGAGAAAATGCTGGATTTGCTCTTTGGAAATTTTGGAAAAGCAAGTTTGGGTAGACTAAAGTAGAACCAGAAATAAGCAGAAGTTAAGCAATAAGAATGCTAAGGTAATAAAGGAAAGACACTGGATACAGATGGTTCTTTATGAGAAGTTTGGTGGTGAAAAGAAGAGAGAAATTTACTAAGCAAGGTGTTTTGGAGTTGGTAGGAGAGAGTTACTTATGAAAATAGAACGTCTCACTGAAAACAGGAAGAAATAAGAGATGTGAAGGTGGAAAAATTTATGTGAAGAGGCAAGTGGGGAGAATTTTATGCATGGCAGCTTATCTGTAAAAACAAAGTTAATAGGGCTGGGGATATATATCAGTTGGTAGAGTGCTTGCCTCACATGCATAAGGCCCTGGGTTCAATTCCCAGCACCACACACACAAAAAAAACAAAACAAAGTTAATAGATGAAAATAATATCATTTCCCAACTGTTAGCTTAATATTTTTTTCCCCATGTTGGGAAACAATATTTTCTTGTAAGGTTGTTTTATTTTTTTTAATTTTTTTGTTTTTCTTCTTATTATACAGAAATGGATATACTGTGATAATGTTAAATGCTTTTTATGTATACTTAGATTCTGTAACTGTGTGAATTACTTTTTTGTCCCTTGAATTTCTGAGCCCCGAGTCCACTTGTTTTTGTTTATAGAAGCTCCTTTCTATGCAGCTTGTAAGGTACCAGTCTTTCTCATTCACGTTTTTATTTATCTCTTTACCAGCACATGAATGGCCCTTGAGCTTAGGATATGAGAGATCATTTTGTCATCTCCTTTGTGGCACTTTGTTGGATCTTCACTTGGAACTTTGTAAAATTTGGTAGATTTAAAATAACCCATTTTAGACAAAGAGTGGTTTATTAAAGAGTAAATAAAAAGTTAAGGAATTGCTGTTATACTTATGCTGTTATTTTCCACTTTGTTGATTTATAAATTTCCTTGGCATCTGGATACAATTTTTAAGAGTGGAGATAAAGTAAAATTAGTAATGTATATAACAGGAAATATCTGGGTGGTTATTATTAGTTTTAGCATTGTTTAACTTTTCATTTTTGAATTCTGACAAGATTTGAAGATTATACTTTCTGAAACATTTATTCACTTCATTATTGCAGTAAACACTGATTGAGCATCTGTTGTGTTTCCAAAGGATGGCCCACATCATTAGTTGTAATTTGGTCCTAACCCTTCCTCTGTATAGTGTATGTATGGGTTATGTGTGTATATGTAGAGAAAGAGAGAATGAGAGAAATCAACTAAATTTTGATTGTCAACACTTTAAAATAAGTCCTAAATAGAAAACTAATTCTGAGTTAATTTTCAGATGTAAACTTCTTATTTATTACAAAATAGTTTCTAAAACATGTTTCTTTAAATAAGTAAAATATGGAGTTTCAAAAATATTTTTTCCCTACAGGTGGGAAGGAGAAACAAAAAACAAATGTAGAAGACTTACAAATTAAAAAGGTAAAGAAGAAAAAGAAAAAGAAACACAAAGAGAATGAAAAACGGAAGCGTCCAAAAATGTATAGCAAATCTATTCAGACTATTTGCTCAGGATTGCTATCTGATGTTGAAGATCAAGAAGCCAAAGGCATCTTGAATGATAACTTAAAGGATTACATTGGAAAGAATTTGGATACCAAGAATTATGACTCCAAAATTCCAGAGAACAGTGAGTTTCCATTTGTCTCATTAAAAGAGCCACGAGTTCAGAATATCCTCAAAAGATTGGACACTTTGGAGTTCAAACAGCTCATTCATATTGAGCACCAGCCTAATGGAGGTGCATCAGTTATCCATGCTTACAGCAATGAACTCTCCCACCTGTCTCCTATGGAGATGGAAAGGTTTGCAGAAGAGTTTGTGGGTCTAGTGTTCAGTGAAAATGAAAACTCTGCAGCTTTTTATGTAATGGGTATTGTTCATGGGGCAGCTACTTATTTACCTGACTTTTTAGACTACTTTTCATTTAATTTTCCCAATTCACCAGTGAAAATGGAGATATTGGGAAAGAAAGATATAGAGACAACAACTATGTCCAATTTTCATGCTCAGGTAAGAGGTTTTAGTTTTATTTCTTTTTAATTTTTAATTTTTTTGGGGGGCAAACTTCTGTTCTTTGTTCCTAATTTTTTTGTAGGTTTGAAATAAAAAGATAAAAATATAATGAAAACTTTTGAGAGTATTAAGAATATTTTCTTGATGTGAAACATTTTAAATTTCAGATTCTACTCATGTGTTTTAAAGATAACTAATGAAATAATTCTATTGTCCTCTGTTTTCTCTTGCAAGAATTTATCTTGGACTTAGTGAAATGAATTTAATGATGTATTTTCCTAGTTCTTAAAATAGTTTTCTTACCTAAAATTGTCTTTTTCTTTATAATATCTTTCAATTGCTTAGTACTGGATCTATTAGTGGGTGCTAAATAAATGTTGGCTATTAAATATATTGTGTACAAAGGAACCACTACTTATTATAATTATGTGAGAAAATTGTGCATGTATTGAACTAATTTCCATTTCCTGCCCTTCTCTATAGTGTATAACATTATTCTAGAAAGCAGAGACGATTGAGTTTATTGGTTCTTGAAAGTGAATGTGGGCCCATCTAAAAGCCATTGCCATTGTCACCCATCCTCAGATTAGAGCTTGTTTATGCTAGGAGATTGGCCAATTCTTACATTTATTGGTAGTGCAGTCCATGGTATTCAAAAACAGTAATTGTGGACAACATTCTAGTTTAGAAGAAGAAAAAAATGTAAAGAAAATCTCAGGGGTCTTACTCAGTATTTAGTACTGTCTCTCTCTACTCACAGATAAGCTAACAGAGAGAGAAATCACTTCATTCTTTTTCCATTTGTCAGCAGTGCCAGCAGAACAAAATTTCACTCATGGCTCTTTTCCTTATTTTCAGTATATTCTTTTTGTTGATTAATGTTCAAGACGTAGTCTCCACTTTAAATGATACTTTGGATGTTCAGTCACATCCACACATATCAGGATCCCTACTCCTAATTGTATGCTTGGTGTATATTCTATAGTTACCAAGTAGCCTGGAAAATATAGCAGTATTTAAAGTTTTAATGTGTGTATGGGGAAATTATTTGCTAGTGTAACATATTTGAGAACTGGAATTTAAGTATTTTTAAATATTAGGCAGGTCATTTTGTAGAATTCCAGAATGTTTAGTAGCTTGTATGAAATTTCACCTGGGTTGGGTGGCAGAATCAGACCTAGCTTAAAATAATATTTTCTGCCTTTTATTAAACCCTGACTGTGCCAATGACTGTTCTAAACATTCTATATGTAATAACTCATTTAATATTTATTATAGTTTTAGCAATGAAGAAACAAATAAAATAATTGACAGATAATCTAGCGCTAAGTGACTTTGAGCCAATTGTTTCTTCTCAAAGAATGTGTGAGTGGAGTTGTTAGGAAGGTTGTGGAGGCTAGGGTTGTAGCTCAGTGGTAGAACCTTGCCTAGCACGTATGAGATACTGGGTTCAAATCTCAGCACCACATATAAATAAATAAAATAAAGGTCCATTGACAACTATAAAAAAATTTAAAATTTTTTTAAAAAAGAAGGTTGTGAATCTGATCTTTATTCTTATTTGATGTTAGTCTGAAAAATACATTTAGTAGCATTAGAGAAATTCATGATAATGGTAATGAGGATATTTGTAATTAATTAGCACTTTAAAAATAAATGAAAGTACCTGTAATAATGTTACAATATATATTTTGTGTCTTCTCATTTTAATTTTTTAACATATAAGTATTGAAGCTTGGAATGTTATAAATAACAGTTGAATTTTCAAGACAGTTTTCGTGTGGTTAAGTTTGAATCAGACCCACAGAGAATCACACCACCAACAAGACTGCTGTTTGTAATGTTAGAAGTTAGGTACTGCAATCATTCACAATGATGTGAATGACATCTCCAAGATTGTGCATCGAAGGCCCTGCCTGCTAATGGCTTGTGGAACCCAAACCAAGTTCATGCTAAGTGTGTATTGTCATAAGCCTACTTTTCAGGTTTTTTTTTTTTTTTTTTTTTTTTGTTGTTGTTGTTTTAATTAAAATCAAGGCAACCAAAATGGTTTTCCCCAAATTCTAAGGCAACAAAAAGCTGATAAATTATTCATATCTATGATCTTTATAGCAATAATATTTATCTCTATATTACTTTAGTTGTTTTCACAAATACTCACTTTTGTTCTTAAACACATGGTTTTTTATTTTTATTTTTTTTTTGGTATGGGGGATTGAACCCAGGAGTTCCTTACACCTGAGCTGCATCCCCAGCCCTTCTGTTTTTGTGTGTTTTTTTTGGGGGGGGGTGTGGGCAGGGAAATATGAGGGATTGAACCCAGGGCGTTTAACCACTGAGCCACATCTCCATCCCTTTTTGGAGACATGGTCTTTCTGAGTTGTTTAGGGCCTTGTTAAGTTGCTGAGACTGGTTTTGAACTCATGATTCTCTTCTCAGATCTTGTTTTTTATTTTATTTTTAAATTTTGAGACAGAATTTCACAGAGTTGTTGGGGCTGGCCTCAAACTTAGAATTGTCCCGCTTCAGCCACCTGAGTTGCTAGGATTACAGGTGTGCACCACTATACCTGGCTTTCCTTGAATTCATGTTAATGTGATATACTTATATAAAATATAAATGTACACACACTCACATACAACCCTAACAAAGGATCAAGATATTCCTGTTTTTAGTCCTTGGTTTTGGAATTCTTTTTACTTGTGTAATCCTATTTTCCATCTTAATCTGTAATCTTGAAGGTTGCCTGAAAGTATTTGTTAGCTGGGTTATGGATATTTTTATCTCATTATCCAGGTTAAATGAGGTTCTTCTGGGCTCATTCACATGGTGTTGGGTATCAAAGAGTGTGATTCCCAGTGTACAATCTTTCTCTTGAGTTGGATTTATTCAGAGGAAGTCATAGCAGCCAGATTTGTAGAAATTAGTAGGGAAATACACTCCATTTCTTTTTTCTTCTCCTTATTCTCCTCTCCATTCCTTCCTTCCTTCTTTTCTCTCTCCTTTTTTTAAAATTCCTTTTCTTTTTTTCTTTATGTACTGAGGCTTGAACTCATGACCTTGCTTTGGACTTGAAATCTATTTTAGTTGTAGTTGGACCCAATACCTTTATTTTGTTTATTTGTGTTTATGTGGTGTGAGAATCAAACCCAGGGCCTCTCACATGCTAGGCGAGCACTCTACCGCTGAGCCACAACCCCAGTCCCTATGCTTTACTTTTTTTTTTTGCCTTTTTTTACATTTGAATCAGATGCGGTATATTTCTTATGCTTTACTTCTTGAAGATAGGAGTGACATAGTCAATTTCACAGGTATAAGCATTGGGAAAGATTTGTGGTTATTTGTAATTTATTATACGTATGTCCTAGTTTTTCTTCCATCTCTATTTCATTCGGATATTCATTCAGACATTTATTGTGTTCCTGTGTCCTAGATGATAAGGAATATTTTTAAAAGTTTATTAGAACAGGAGTTTTTTTGTCAAGAAATAAATGAGATTTCTGTTCTTTCACTCTACCCTAAAGTAACACTTAATATATAAGAACTGTGAAAATATGAAAACTGTAGCTAGTTTCTTCCATCCTTCCCCCAATTCAGTGCCCAAATTTTATTTTTATTTTGTCTAGGTTCTCAGGTAACTAATGTCAGAACGTTAACTATTTTAATAATGGCTGTTACTAAATCTGATCTGATCCGTTAGACCTGTTTGTGTGCAGAACTGCTGAGAAGAAAGTAACATTTATTGAATTTACATTGGGGCTATTCACAGCGTTAGGTCAGTAAAACAGTTTGTGCCATCTTTGAAACATTGCCTGCCTTGTTAGAAAATTTTCATTTTGACCAGTTGTTCCTGCTGTATCCTCCTCAACTACTTAGGAACTGGTCTACAGAATGTTATCATGGTAGCACCAGATGCTATAACTGAGAAAGCTTTTTTCTTTTATTATTGTATTAATTTAAAAAGGTAGATAACAATAATTTTATTCTTATTTTTTCCATATTTTATTGGTGCATTATAATTATATGCATGATATAATAGTGTAATTTGGTCCAATATCATTCCCAAGTATTTTCACTAATAATTTAATTTGTATTTCAGTTGAAGTTTCTTTGGATATTTTTGAAATGACATTGATTAAATGTCATCACTTATTTGTAGTTTGATTTGAAAATATGTGCCAGATGTTGTGGAGAAATGGCTCCCTCTTCTGGCACACTCTTTTATGTCTGATGTTTAGATTGTCACATAAAGAACTTAATGAGCAGGTCTCCTTTTTAAAAATAAGGGACTCCTCTTACTCCCCTATCCCCATAAAAACCAACCAACCAAACACAGCAGAGTTGAACCACCTTCTACCTTACCTTGATTTTTGAATCGAATAATTATTCAATTTTTGAGTTTTCTTCAAATTGATGCTGATAAATGTTAAAAATGTGTCTATCATTTGTATTTTTTATGGATCATTATCCTGAGGAACTTCTTTTTAATCTTAGAATATTGATAGGTGCACTAAAACAACTATAAGACACAGGTTTTGAAGTCAAAATAGTTTGTATAATACTAGACCAAGTAAGTTATATTTATTTGCTATGAGACTTATCAGAGATTTTAATAGTCAATGTGTATGTTGACCTACTGTGGCAAACAAACCTCTGGAGTGAAAAGGATTTTTCAAACTTATTTTGTTACAGAATTCCCTTTTGGGGGAATACATTTTTGAGAAATAGCAAATTGTTTAACAAAATTCATTCTTCATGTTTTTAAAAAAATTCCTTCTTATTAACTGTATTTACTTCTTTATTGCTGCAATCTTTACAGGTTAATAAAACACTATTAAGTCTTGTAGATTTAGTTTTGGTGAAGTTATTTCCTGGTAGGAACGCTGCTTTTTTCTTTTAATTTTTTTGTTTTTAGTTGTAGATGGACACAATATCTTTATTTTGTTTATTTATTTTTCTGTGGTGTTGAAGATTGGTTTATTAGAGTATAGTGCGTGAAGATCTAACGTGTGAGGCAAGCACTCTACCACTGAGCCTAAATCCCAGCCCCAAGGCTGCTTTTTTCTTTTTGTGGCAAGCAGATCTCCGAATAATACACACACACACACACACACACACACACACACAAACACACACCCATCTATTGGCAGTATTAGGGTTAAACCCAGGGCTTTGCAAAATGCTAGGCAAGTACCCTACTTTTTAGTCATAGCCCCAATCCTTTTGAAATTTTATTTTGAGATAGGGGTCTTGCTAAGTTGCCCAGGCTGGCCTTGAATTTGCAATCCTGCCTTAGCCTCCTGAGTAGCTTGAATTGCAGGCATGTGCCACCATGCCCAGGTAAAGATTGCTTTTTAATTTAAAGATTACTTTATGTGAGGAATGATGAATAGAATTTTAGTTTAAATATAATTTAATTCATTTTTTGTTAACTAAGTTCATGAGGTTTTGTTATTGATACTTACTGGCAATGGATACAAGAAGCCTCCTATTTGCTTTTTCTATCTTTTGTAACATTTGTAGAGAATATAGAAAGGAAAAGTGAAAATGCAGCTGTGATGGTAGCAGTTTTTATTTTTGGGTGGTGTGGGATAGACTATAGGAAGATTTAAATGTTATATCTTTCTGGGTTTGTTGGCACATGTCTGAAATCCCAGCAGTTCAGAAGGCTGAGGCTGGAGGATTTTAAATTCAAGGCCAGCTTTAGCAATTTAGTGAGGCCTTATCTCAAAATAAAACATAAAAAAAGTGCTGGGGATGTGGCTGGTGGTTAAGTACCCTGGGTTCAATCCCTGGTAGTCCCTACAAAAATGTTACATCTTTTCTAAAAGGCACTGTTTAAATATAAGCTTTTGCAAAAATACATCAAGTGTATCATGCCTGTCTTCTGTTTCTTTTTGAGAGATGTATACTTAAATTAATAAGAGGATCCATATGTATAGTTTTTATAATCTGGTGTGTTTCTTTTTTAATATAATTTTTGAATTTAGAATTTTTGCACTAGCTGTTGAACTCAGGAATATTCTACCTCTGAGCTATACTTCCAGCCCTTTTAAAAATGTTTGAGACATGGTCTTTGCTAAGTTGCCCAGGCTGACCTCGAACTATAATCTTCTGCCTCAGCCTCAAATTTAGTTTAAAATTTAAATATATTTGTACCTATCTAGTTGGTTTATTAGAGTATAATACTTGGAGAATAAATGTCTTGAAAGAAAATTACTATTTGTTTTAAACATGATAGCTAAGAATGCAGTTTTTTCCTTGGAATTCCCTAAGAAGATTTTACCTTGGGTTTCAATCGTGGGTAACAAAGATCTACTTTACAGTTTTAACACATTTGGTTAAGATGGAGAGAGACCTACCATTAAGTGTGCATGTGAACTTTGTATATAAATATGTATGTATTTGCCATGAGTTAGGAAAAGATTAACCCCCCAAATTCTATTAGGATATTTCTGAATATAATTCTCATAAAATCTGCATTATTGTATTTTTAAAATTCAGGCTTTCCCCAAAATCCTTTGGAATATTTATGAACTTGAAAAAAGACCATATTTTAAAAGCCTCAAAAATTAGTTTCTTGGGCTGTGGATGTGGCTCAAGTGGTAGCGTGCTTGCCTGGTATGCGTGTGGCCTGGGTTCCATCCTCAGCACCACATACAAAGATGTTGTGTCTGCCGAAAACTAAAAAAAAATAAAATAAATATTAAAATTCTCTTTCTTTCTTTAAAAAAAAAAAAAAATTAGTTTCTTTTTAAGTGGTCCCAAACCGAACATAGGATAGGGGGAAAATAAGTTCTACTTTATTTAGTCTGTTAAAGTTTTTAATGTTTAGGTCTATACTAATTTAGATATGTATTTTATTGTTTTTTTTGGGGTGGTGGGGATTGAACCCAGGACCTTGTGCATGTGAGGCAAGCACTCTGCCAACTGAGCTATATCCCCAGCCCCTCATTGTATTTTTTTTTTTTTTTTTTTTAGAGAGAGAGAGAGAGAGAATTTTAATATTTGTTTTTTAGTTTTTGGTGGACACAACATCTTTGTATGTGGTGCTGAGGATTGAACCTGGGCCGCACGCATGCCAGGCAAGCATGCTACTGCTTGAGCACATCCACAGCCCCCCTCATTGTATTTTTAAAGATCTTTTTTAAAATTGTTGATGGACCTTTATTTTACTCATTTATTTATATGTGGTGCTGAGGATCGAACCTAGTGCCTCACGCATGCTAGGCAAGTGCTCTACCATTGAGCCACAACCCCAGCACTCATTGTATTTTTTAAAGGAACATTTGTAAATTTGAGAGGATATTAATGTAAGTGTATAATATGAATGAAATGAGATGGCTAGGTCCATTATGTACCTTTGATCAATGAAACAATCATTCTTTTTATTTTTTTGTGGTACTAGGGATTGAACCTAGGGGCACTCTACTGCTGAGCCACATTCTTAGCTCCTTTTTTATTTTTTATTTTGAGACAGGGTCTTGTCAAATGATAAGGCTGGCCTCAAACTTGGGACACCCTTCAGCCCTGTCTCCTGAGTAATGAAACAACTCTTCTAACTTCAAATAGGAACATCTGATTAAATCAAAGTTAGTAAAAACACTTGAGTTATGACAGAACATATCATTTATATATATTTAAATTTATTTATTTTAATTTGTTTTACATGACAGCAGAATGCATTTCAACTCCTAGTACATATATAGAGCACAATTTTTCATGTCTCTGGTTGTTCACAAAGTAGAGTCACACCACTTGTGTCTTCATACATGTACTTAGGGTTATGATGTCCATTTCATTCCACCTGCATTTATATTGTTATCACCCAAGGTGTTTTACCAATTTTTTTCTGGTACTCATGATACATATTCTTGTATTTAAAACACAGAAATTTTACTTTTAATAGGGCTGACTATTAAATTTTTTGATAAGTAGTTTTGGTTTTCTGATTATTAATTTTGCTTCTCCCCTATTTTTCTATGGTTTCATAATGGCATTTTTTTTTTGGTAGAATAGAAATAGTTATCTTAATTACATGACAATACCTAGGGTAGAATGCAACTGTGTCAGTTATTTGAGAAATGAATTATTTCATGTATAACCTCATTATACATACTAGATACATTGACTGTTCTGATTTCAGACTTGTTTCTTTAGAGGATTATCTCTGACCCCTAAATTTCTTCTAACATTTACATCAGAGAGCATTCTTTCTTTGTTGTTCAATACATGTTGTTTGCATGCATTGAATTGCTATATATACTCCCTTGGAAGAGAGGACCAGTTGATAACAGTCCATTTGGTTTTAATTTAAAGGTGTGTTTAAAGCTGTTTTTTTTGGAGAGCTTGTAAATTGAATTGTGTTTAGCATTTTAGAAGAATTAACTCATTAAAAATTCTCAAGGCCACCCACTCCCACCCATGATAAAGTGCTCACATAATTTAATTGATCATTGTTGATACTGTGATGAGTATCAAGAGCTACTTGAATGACAGTGGTTTATTTGATTCTGGCTTTCTTTGAATTAATGACTTAGATGAGATATTTGATTTAAATAAGAAGATAAGGAAGTTGATAAACAGTTTATTTGTGTGAAGTGGAACTATTACCTTCTTAAGTTGCCTTTTAAAAGTCAAGTGTTATATTTCAAAACCTTGGAAATTTTGTGTTCTATAATATAAGTTGTTTGATTTCATTTTTGTTTTCTTTTCCCTTCCCTCCTCGCCTCTCTCCTCCTTATTAGTAAACTTTTTAAGACATTAATGTAATTATTATTATACTGCTTTGTCAATTGTGATAAAAATAAAATACTCTAATATCATTGTCAAAATTTTCTATTAAAATTAATTTTTTATTGCCACGTTTCTGGAGATAGGAATGTTGGGGCATTGTTACTGTAATAGCTGTGATTGTGAGGATTTTTCAGTGTGTCCATAATGAAACAAAGGTAGACCATCCCAGTTTGCTGGGGATACAAGACTTTGACTTTTAAAATAGGCTTAATCCTTGGTAAACTGGGACATGTTGATCTCTTAAATTTAGTGGCCACAAAGATTAATTTGGAGAAGAAGATAATTAGGGTTTCACATCAAATTTGTTTTTGAGCTGGGCACAGTGGTGCATGCCTATAATTCAGGTGTCTCAAGAGGCTGAAGCAGAAGGATCTCAAGTTTGAGGCTAGCCTCAGCTTCTTAGTAAGGCCCTAAGCAACTTAGGGAGACCCTGCTTCAAAATAAATAAAAAGGCTAGGGATGTGACTCTGGTAAAGACTCCTGGGTTTAATTGCCAATATTCCACTCCTGCCCTTATTTAGTAGTGTTAATATATGAAAACACATGGGTTTGTCAGGATTCAAATATGCTTGTGAAAATTCACATATCAGTGAATCTGGAGGTTTAGCCTGCCTTATTTTGCCTGTTTGAATGCCAGCATTCAAACACATTCCTAGCACTGTGACAGGTGGCTTTATATAATTATTACATTTTTCTTCAGGAGGGTTAGGGTTAGGGTTAGGGTTAGGGTTAGGGTTAGGGTAAATCTGAGGTAAAACATTCCAGTTAAGTAAACTAAATCTCAGGGAACTTAAATAATTATTTGTCTGAAGGTAACATAGCTGGTAGGTGGCAAAGGCAGGTTTGGGGCTTGAGATTCTTGATTTTCAATTTCTAACAGTTTTTCATTGGAATTAACATAATGCAAACTGGCTGCAAAGTAGTATGTTGTGATCTAGATAAGAAGATCATCCCTTGTGACTTTTTAGACATAGAAACCACTAGTAATGGTTTTTGTAACTTTTTCAGATGGTAACTTAAAATCTGATAACATATGAGCAATAAATTTAGAAAAATGCAGGTATATCAACTTTTGAATATAATTTCAGTGCTATTGTAGATTGAATAATGAACTCTTATGTCCTAAAGAGATGTTATAGACAGTTCTCTACAATTATTTTGTTTATCTGAACTGTTTCCATAAGCTATGTATAATAATAGTTGGAGAACGAAATTGCTAGGTTTAATGTAGGGTTTACATTAAATAAACTATTTGTTTTAGTTAATAATGCTTTTTGTTTTGCTTTTCTTGCTTCATATATTCTTAACATTGAGACAGTATAATTTATTATTACACATTGATAGCAAGCATTATCTTATGTTTAACTTGTTATTAAATTCATATTCTTCAGGTAAAAAGAACATATTCTCATGGTACTTACAGAGCTGGCCCAATGCGACAAATAAGCTTGGTGGGAGCAGTTGATGAAGAAGTGGGAGATTACTTCCCTGAATTTCTTGACATGTTGGAAGACTCACCATTTTTAAAAGTAAGGGAAAATAATCTAATCAATTTAAATTGTGGTTGTTAATTTTATACTACAGGTGATACAAATTAATGGTTATTTCAGGCTTATATAAATTTGGTTGTATTTAAATTGGAGGGAAGGAAAGGAAGAATGAAAAATAGCAATCTTGTATACTGCATATATGTAACTTCTCAGGTCCTAATTGTAATGGCAAAGCTGAGTGTTGAACCAGAAAATAACTTTATCTGTTACAATTACTTTAGAAAATTAGTTTCCATCTGTTTATTACCACTTTATAGAATATGTTACCAAGAATTTAAGAAGTATAGTGTTATGGTTTAGATATTTGGTGTCCCCCAAAAGTTCATGTATGAAACAATGCAAGAAAGTTTAGAGGTGAAATGATTTGGTTATGAGAGTTTTAATTTAATTAGTGCATTAATCCCCTGATAGGGATTAACTGGGTGGTAACTGTAGGCAAGTGGGTTGTGGCTGGAAGACTTGGGTCCCTAAGGGCATGCCTTTGGGGTATACATTTTGTTCTTGTTGAGCAGAGCTCTCTCTCTGGTTCTTGGTGGCCATGTTCCAGCCGCTTTCCTGTGTCACCTCTAACTCCTTCATGTGCTGCCTCAGCTATGTCCCCATAGAATGAGTTGGCTGTCTGTGGACTGAGACTTCTGAAACTGTTAGCACCCCTGAATAAGCTTTTCCTCCTCTAATTGTTCTTGTCAGGTCTTTTGGTCATAGCAGTGAAAAAGCTGACTAAAACATGCAGGAAGGATGATTACTAAATTAAAATGTCTAGGATAAAGGAATGACAGTGTTTTAGTATATTACCATACATAGCTTATGGAAACAGTTCAGATAAACAAAATAATTCTAGAGAACTGACTACAACATCTCCTTAGGACATAAGAGTTCATTATTCAATCTATAATAGCACTGAAATTATATTCAAAAGTTGGTATACCTGCGTTTTTCTAAATTTATATATCTATATCTATATCTAACTATCTATATATAGAGAGAGAGATCTGAGAGAAATAGAGATAGATAGATATTGAGATTGACCCTCATTTTGGACAAAATATAAATCCCAAGGGCATGCCCCCAGTTACCAACCTCCTCCAGTCACACCCTATCTGCTTACAGTTACCATCCAGTTAGTCCCTATCAGAGCATTAATGCACTGATTTAGTTAAAGCTGTCAGAACCCAGTCATTTCACCTCTAAACTTTCTAAGCTCATTGTCTCACACATGAGCTTTTGGGGGACACCTTACATCTAAATCATAATAGTTTGACATTATGAAAAAATGACCAGGGAAATTGTATACCTTTGTTTTAGCCTTGACTAGACCTACCTGGGTTGAGCAAACCACATAAACTTTCAGGGCTTTGGTCTCTTCATCTATAAAAGCAGATATTTAGTCTATGTAGTGACTAATGGGTACTTGCTCATTTTTCCAACTTAAAATCATATGACCCATATGTTTATCGAAAGAATTATAACAAATTATGAATATACTGAATCATACCCCTGGCATGGTAGGGGGAGGGAGCCATCCAAGCATAATTATTCTTTTGGTGTGTTTGAAATTGAACTTTTGAAGTTAAATTATGAATATATAGGGATATGTATTTCAGATGTTTAAATTGTATATGAGTGTGTTTTTGTGAAGGGAGAACTATTTTTTAAATGCATATTTGAAGATACATTTTAAAAATAATTTCTGTATAATTGTCTTTAGTGTACACTGCCATGGGGGACATTATCGAGTCTAAAATTAGAGAGTCGAAAAGACAGTGATGATGGTCCCATTATGTGGGTACGTCCAGGAGAACAAATGATCCCTGTGGCTGATATGCCAAAGTCACCTTTCAAAAGGAAAAGGTATGTTGGATACAAATTTTTATTTCTGAAAATGTGTGTTCATACATTGATGTGTATGAGTATTAGTAGAAAATTGGAAGAAGAAGGAAGGGAAAATTTATAGAGCATATTTGGAATGGAAATTAAAAGGTAGCTATACATGCTGGTAGAGTTTGTGATATTACATCTGCCATTTATAAGACATGAGAAATATAGGTAAATGACAATAAATTATAAATGGGAATGGAAAAAATATCATATAGTGAGACATTATAAAACTATTTTAGAGTGAATTTAATAAAATATTCAGAAGCTGTATTAAGAATATGGAAACATCTTATGGAGGATATAAAATTATACTAAAACAAATGGAAAGCCCTACTATGTTCTGGGTCAAGAATGATATTTGTTTAAATATTCGTCTGTACTCATACTCCCTATAACTGGATAAAATGTGTTTAAAGTTCATAAGGAAGAAAACTGTGAAAGAAAAGATAAGTGAAGAGGGAGCTTGTTACTGGATACTGAAAATTTCTACAAAACTCAAATAGATCATTGGTATAGGATAGAATCCAGAAATAGATATAAGTACATAGGATGAGATGGATGAGGAAATACTTATTTAATGAATAATGCTGGCATAATTGGCATTCTGAAAGAAAACACAGAGCTTCTACCTCATACAAAAAGAGATTTTAAGCATCATAGGTAAAACAAATACAAGTATGAGCACAAAAATGTTAAGTTTGGAAGTGATCTTCCTAAGAAAGACTAAAAGATATAGTGATAATATTGGTTGGGAGAGAAAAGACAACAACAGAGTTCAAAACTATAATAGATTGGACTAAAACATGCCTGATGTGGCAGGGCATGCACATATAATCCCAGTTACTTAGGAAGCTGAGGCTGGAGGATCTTAACCAGTCTAAGCAGCATAGTGACATCCTATCTTGAGAAAGAAAAATAAAATTCCCAAATCAACAAGAAAAATATAAAACCATCCAGTAGAAATATAAACTTTACCTTAGGCAGGTAAGTTTATTTTTAAAAAGCTACAAGATATTTTTGCCCTTTGTACTGATAAATTTATCAACATAGCAATAATAATGTAGCAATAATCGAGCGTTGTGAAGAAAGTCTTTATTGTTGGTAGAAGAGTGAGTTGCTTTGAAAGCAGTCTGGAAGTAGCTCATACACTTTGTATCTAACCATGATCTGCTCCCCTACTTTTGGGGATCTACCCCAATAAATAAAAGCATTAAAAATTAAGATGTAAGAATGCTAATAGTAGTCTTGTTTGTAATAAGAAAATAATTTAATGCCTGAATGTCCACCAACCAGGGGAATGGTTTAATACATTTCTACATTCTTATTAAAGAATATGATAAAACAGTTAAAATAGAATTTTTATTTCTTTTGATCTAAAAGGGTATTCATGACACTTGAAAAGAGCAAAATATAGGATAATGTATCTTGTATGATTCTTATGATTTTTATGAAAAACAAAAATAAATATGAAATAAAACCCCATGAATAAATGTATATTTATGTGAGCACAGGAAAAGGTTTGGAATAGAGTACAGTATGTTAGCATTTGGGGTTGGAAGTGGTCATCCTAAAGGAGATAATCTCTTTTTCTTTAGATACCTAAAATAGTTTTATTGGTTACAGTGATTATTAATTAAAACAAAAAAACAGAGAAGAGCAAAGTCATTAGTAGTAGGTTGCTTGATGGCAAGGACCATGTTGGGCTTATTACTAATGTGTTTCTAGCATATGTGTTTAGACACAGTGTTGTGCTTAATAACTTTGGGTTGAATTAAATTTTACAAGTTAATTTCTAAGTTGGTAGCAAATGATAAAATTGATGTGCTTTTCAAATGTTCTTAATTTTGTTTTAGAATTTAGCAGTCATTGAATCTGAAAGTCTTTTCCCAGAATAATGCAGATATATATAAAGTTTAGATTTGTATATAACACCAGCTCCCTGAGGAATTTCCATTCACTTAAGGGTTTACAGCCCATGGTATTTGTGATGACTAATAACAGCATTGTGCCAAGTGCTATATGTTCTTTAATTCATTAATGAGACCAAGCTTGTGAGGTTGAAAGCCTCTTAGTTTTCCACAGGAAGCAACATTACCAATTTTTTTAGGGGGGAGTATTGGGGATTGAACCCCAGGGGCACTTTACCACTGAGCCACATCCTAAGCTTTTTTAATTTTTTATTTTGAGACAGGATCTCTCTAAATTGCTGAGACTGGCTTAAACTCCAAGTTGCTGGCATCAGGCTTGTACCCCTATGCCCAGCTCCTCATCCCTTCTTAAGTTTTAGTTTTGAGATAGGCTCTCACTAAGTTGCTTAGGGCCTGGCATAAATCACTGAGACTGGCCTCAAACTTATCCTCTGCCTCAGCCTTCCCATTTGCTGCTATTACAGGCATTATCTAACTTTCTGACACATGTAAGACATTAGTCACAAAGAACAAAAGAGTATATGAGTATGTTTATGTACACATGTATGGGTGTATGTATGCATGAGACTGTAATGCAAGGGTACCCAAAGAGCAGTAGGTAATAGGATAAAGGGTGGGAACTTAGAGAACTAATAAGTAACCTCCAGGAGGATAAATGATGATAAGAGGAGAAAAGCACAGGGGCAGTCTAAAATTGTCTCTGGAAGCAACGTAAAAACCCGAGAGGAAGATAAATGATTACTTCTGGCCAGAGTTGTTCTCATACTTTCCCCCATTCTACAGTAGAATTAAAGAGATTTCTGCAATATGTAAGGCTAAGTAGGTAGTGAATTTTGTGTGCTTTATGGATTCTAGAGGATGGAAGTGGAGGAGAGGGACAGTGGGAGGTGACTGTCTTTCAAGACAGAGCCAAGGGTTTCCTTTTTGCTTCCAGTAAACCAGGCATGTTTTATGGAAGCACTTGCTGACTTTTTCTCCTTGCTAATTTTCTTATTTTTTGTCCTCTTCTCACTAGAATATAAAGTTCCATGATTGTAGGAACCCCATCTGTCATTAATGTCTCATTAATACTAGCCTCAGTGCCTAGAAGATTCCTGCCATATAGCCTGGGTCCTATAAATACTGACTTAATGTAATTTTAAAAGTTACCTTTTGTTCAAAAGTATATTTTGTGTTAACCAAGTGATCTAAATAGGGTATCCTGTACACATGGGTACATGATCCTATTCAGATTAGACCCAAATCTCAGATAAAGATCTAGGTACAGGAGTCTTCCCTTCCTTGGGGGATACATTCTAAGATTCCCAGAGGATGTCTGAAACCACAGATAGTACCAAGTCTTATATGTACTATGTTTCCCCTATATATTTGTACTTAAAAACTTTAATTTATAAATTAAGCATAGTAAGAAATTAGTAGCAATAACTAATAAGATGACACAACAAAAACAATAAACTCAAATAAAAGGTATACGAATGTGGCCTGAGCTCTCTTTCTCTCAAAATATCTTATTGTATTTTCATCTTTCACTTAAAGGCTTTCTCCTTGGCCTACTTGAATCGCTAGCATCACTACTCTTTTTTCGGGGGTGGGTGTGGGGGATTGAACTCAGTGCGCTACATTCCTAGTCCTTTATACGAATATTAATTTCTAGACAAGAGTCTTGTGAAATTACTGAGGCTGTCCTAAAACTTGCAATCTTCCTGCCTCAGCCTCCTGAGTTGATTATGGATCATTGATTACAGATATGCCTGGCGCAGCATCACTACTCTTGTCCTTTAGGGTCATTGTTAAGATAAAATAAGAATTACTAGAATATTGAGACAACTCTATTTGGTAGTGGAGATAGCTACTCCACTGACTAATAGGCAGGTAGGTGAGTACTCTGAACAAAGGGATGATTTGCATCCTGGGCAGGACAGAATGGAATGGCATGAGATTTCATAATATGTCTCTGAATAGTAAGCAATTGAAAACTTAGGAATTGTTTTGTTTATAATTTTATTTTTTGTTGATGTGCGTTTCATTGTGGTATATTCATACATGCATATAAAATACTTGGAATGATTTCACTTTTCACTATTTCCCCTTGCCCTACCCCTTTTCTCTACTTTACTATGTCCCTTCTATTTTTACGAGATCCCTTCTGACCAGAAAACATATATATGACCTTACCTTTCTGAGTCTGGCTTGTTTTGTTTAACATGATCTTCTTAGTTTCATCCATTTTATTTTTTTTACAAATGACATAATTTAGTTTTTATGGCTAAGTAAGACTCCATTGTGTTTATATATCACATTTTTCTTTATCTATTCATCCATTGATAAACACCTAGGCTGGTTCCATACTTTGGCTGTTGTGAATTGTACTGCTTCAAACATGGGTATACTTGTATCTCTACAGTAGGTTGACTTTAGTTCTTTTGGGTAAATACTGAGGAGTGGTATAGCTAGATCATATTGTGGTTCACTCCTAGTCTTCTGAGGAATCTCCACATTGATTTTACATCAACTGTGTAAAAATGTTCATTTCCTCTGTATTCTCGTTAGCATTGTTATTTGTATTCTTGATGACTGACATTCTAACTAGAGCAAGATGAAATCTCAGTGTAGTTTGATTTCTGTTTCCCTCCTAACTAAAGATATTGAACATTTTTTCATATATTTTTGGCCATCTTCTTGTGAAAAGTGTTGTTTAGTTTATTTGTTCATTTATTGAGTAGGTTATTTATTTTTTTGGTGTGTAGTTTTTTTGATTCTTAATAAATTCTAGATATTAATCCTCTATCAGCAAAAAAGCTGTCGAGAGATTTTCTCCCATTCTGTAGGTTCTTTCCTCACATTGTTGTTTCCTTTGTTTTGCAGAAGTTTTTTAGTTTGATAGCATCCGTTTATTAATCCTTGTTTTTACTGAGCTTTTTAGGAGTACTGTGGAGGAAATCATTGCCTATGCCTGTATGTTGGAATGTTGATCCTATGTTTTCTTATAGCAGTTGCAAAGTTGCAAAATTTCTGGACTAAATTCCTAGGTCTTTGATCCATTTTAAGTTGACTTGTGTGAGAGTGAGAGAGAGGGATCTATTTTTAATTTTTCTACATAATGGATATTCAGTTTTCTAGCACCATACCATTTGTGAAACAGCCTGTCTCTTCTCCCAATGTAAGTTTTCGCACCTTTGTCAAGAATCAGGTAATTGTAGTACCTCTGTGAGTTTGTGCCTTCTCTTCTGATCCATTGATCTTGGTGTCTGCTTTTATGCCAGTACCATGCTATTTTTGTTGCTATGGATCTGTAGTATAATTTGAAGATGGGTATTGTGATGTCTCCAGTTTTACTCTTTTTCCTTAGAGTTGCTTTGGCTATTCTGTTTTGTTGTTGTTGTTCTTCTTCTTCTATATAAATTTTAGGATTGTTTTTTCTGGTTCTGTGAAGGATGTTATTGGTATTTTGATGAGGATTGTATTGAATCTGCAGATTGCTTTTGGCAGTATGGCCATTTTAACAATATTAATTCTGTTTCTCCATGAACACAGGTCCTTAGGTGTCATTTTTCTATTTCTTCTTCATGTTCTGTAAATTTCCTCATAGGTATCTTTCACCTCCTTGGTTGAATTTATTCCTAAGTATGTTTTTTTTTAATCTGTTGTAATTTTGTCCTGAATTCTTTCTCAGTGTATTTATTACTAGTATATAGAAAAGCTATTGCTTTTCATAGGTTGATTTTGTGTCCTGCTACTTTGCTGAATTTGCTTATAAGGTTTAGAAGTGTTCTGGTGGAGGATTTATTCTCTTCTAAGTATTGGATCCAGGTCATCTGCAAAGAGGGACAATTTTACTTCTTCCCTTTTTTATTTGTATTCCTTTTATTTCCTGTATTAGTTAGCTTTGCTCTACAAAGAACAGCTTAGAGGAGGAAAAGTTTTATTTTGGCTGACAGTTTCAGAGATTCAGCCTATGGTTGGCTGGCTCCATAGCTCTGGGACTGAAATGAGACAGAACAGTATGACAGAGGAAAGCAGCTCAGGACATGGCAGCCAGAAAGCAGAGGAAGATATTTGCTTATTGGGTCAAAATATAAACCTCAAAGATATACCTCTAGTAACCTTCTTCCTCCAGCCACGTCCTACCTGCTTAAAGCTACCATCCACTTAATCCATATCAGTGAATTAATCTATTGATTCGGTTATAGCTTTCATAATCTAATCATTTTATCTCTGAACATTATTCTTTTGTTTCCCACATGAGCTTTTGGGGGACAACTCATATCTAAACTGTAATACTTCTTTTGCCTAATTTCTCTGGTTAGAATTAGTACTGTATTGAATAGGAGTAGTGAGTTGGGCATCCTCGTCTTGTTTCATTTAGAGGAAATGCTTTCAGTTTTATTCTATTTAGTATGATACTGGCTTTGGGTTTGTTATATACAGTCTTTATGTCAAGGTAATTTCCTTCTCTTCCTAGTTTCTTCAAGGTTTTTTGTCATGAATGGGTGCTGAATTTTGTCTGACTTTTACTGTATCTGTTGAGATGATTATATGATTTTTGTCTTTGATTCTATTTAAGTGGTATATTTATTGATTCACATATGTTGAGTCATCTTAGCATCCCTGCAATGAAACCAACTTGAAAATGATATATAATCTTTTAATGTGATGTTGAACATAGTTTGCTAATATTTTATTAAGGGTTTTTATATCTGTTCATCAAGGATATTGGTGTGTAGTTTTCTTTCCTTGAGGATCCTTATCTGGTTTTAGTATCAGGGTCATGCTGGCTTTGGAGAGTAGGTTTGGAAGTGTTTCTTTCTGTTTCCTGGAATAATGTGAGGAACATTGACATTAGTTTTTTTTTTTTTTCCTTCAAGGTCTGGTAGAATTGGCTGTGAATCTATCTGGTCCTGGCTTTATTTTATTACTGCTTCTGTCTCATTGTTTGTCATTAGTCTGTTTAGGTTTTCTGTGTTCTCTTTATTCAATTTTGGTAGGTCATATATATCTAGAATAATTTATCTGTTTTTTCCAAATTTTCTAATTTATTGGAAAGCAAGTTTCAAAATAGTCTCAAATGATCCTCTGAATTTCAGTGGCATCTAATGTAAATAGCTCTTGTTTTTTTTATTTTTCTAATTTTATTAATTTGGGTCTTTTTTTCTCTTTCTTTTGGTTATTTTGGTGAAGTGTTTATCAATCTTGTTTATCTTCTCAAAGAATCAACTCTTTGTTTCATTAATCCTTTGAATTTTGTTGTACTATATTTCATTAATTTCAGCTTGGATATTTATTATTTTTTTTCTTTATTCTAGAGTTTTGAGAATGATTTTTTTTCCTTGTTTTTCTAAGACTTTGAGATTTATCACTAGGTTGTTTGTTTGGGAATGTTCTGATCTTTTTTTCCCTTAATCTTCTTTTAGTTGTAGGTGGACACAGTACCTTTATTTTATTTTTATGTGGTGTTGAGGATTGAACCCAGTGCCTTCCACATGCGAGGCGAGCACCTTACCACTGAGCTATACTCCCAGCCCTGTTCTGACTTTTTAATGTAGGCACTTATCACTAAAAGCTTTCCTCTTAGAACTGTCTTTGCTGTGTCCCAGAGATTTTGGTGTATTGTATTTATATTCTCATTTTATTTTAAGAATATTAAAATTTTTAGTATGATTTCTTCAATGTCCCAGTCATCATTCAAAAAACATATTGTTCAATCTCCATGTGTTTATGTAGTTTCTATAGTTTTTCTTGGTTGGTGATTTCTAATTTCATTCTGTTCCATTATGATCTGATAAGATATAAGGAATTATTTGAGGTTTTTTTTTTTTGTATTTTCTAATAGTTGGCTTTGAGGTCTAAATATTCATTTTTGGAGAAAATTCCATGAGCAGCTGAGAAGAAAGTATATTGAACGATTATTAGATGAAACATTCTATAGATATGTTAAATCCATTTGATCTATAGTATGATTTAACTCTGTAGTATCTTGATTTTTTAAATTTTTATTTACTTACTTTTACTTGAATTTGTTATATGATAGCAGAATGCATTACAATTCATATTACACACAGAGCACAATTTTTCACATATCTGGTTGTATACAAAGTATAGCCACACCTTTAGTGTCTTTATACATATACTTAGGGTAATGATATTCTTCTCATCTCACCATCTTTTCTTCCCCCATACCTGCTTCTTTCCCCTCCCACCCCTTGCCATATCTAGAGTTTGTGTAATCCTCCTGTGCTCCCCCCGACTCCAACTTGATTATGAATCAGCCTCCTTAAATCAGAGAGAACATTCAGCATTTGGTTTGGGCGGGGGATTGGCTATGTAGTATCTTCATTTTATGTTTTCAGGACTTATCTAGTAATGAGACAGGTATATTGAACTCACTATTATTATATTGGGACCTAAGTGAGCCTTTATGTCAAATATTCTTTTTTATGTTTTTAGGTACACTGATGTTTGGGGTATATATATTTACTATCATTATTGTCTTGCTGGATTATTCCCTTTACTAATATGTAGTGATTTTTGTTATCTTGAAGTATGCTTTGTCTTATATGAGAATAGCTTTTCCTATTTGCTTTCAGGTTTTCTTTTCTTTTTATTTATTTATTTTTGTCCTGGGGATTGAATCCAAGAGTTCTTTACCACCGAGCTTTTTACTTTTATTTTTTTAAAATTTTGAGACAGAGTCTCACTAAGTTGCTGAGGGCCTTGATAAGTAATTGAAGCTGGCCTTGAACTTGTGATCTTCCTTGTCTCAGCCACCTTAGTTGCTGGGATAATAAGCATATGCCACCACACTTAGCAGTTTGGATTCCATTCACCTGGGATATAATTTTCCATATTTACTTTCAGCCTGTGGATGTCTTAGCCTGTGAGGTTTGTTTCTTGTTGGATCTTGTTTTTTTAATCCATTCTGCCAGCCTATATCTTTTAATTGGAGGATTCCTGTCACTTTGACTTATTTCTAATGTTTTCTTTAATCCCGATTCTCATTGCATATTTATTTCTAATGAGATTTATTCTCTCTTGGTTATTTGGTTATTTCTTTCTCTCTTTTTTGTGTATAGGATTCTCTTAAGGATCCTATATTTTGCAATACTTGCTTAGTAGTCATAAGTTCCTTTAGTTTATGTTTATCTTGGAAAGTTTTTGTTCCTTGATTATGAAAGATAAGCTTTGCTGGATATAGCCGTCTTGGTTGGCAGTTATTTTCAGGGTTCATAATACATCTTTCCAAGTCTTCCTGGACTTTAGGGTTTACATTGAGAAATCCGATATTATTTGGATTGGTTTTCCTTTAAATGTGACCTGGCATCTCATTCTTGTAGCTTTAAAATTTTTTTTTGATCTGTATTTTTTGCATTTTAATTCCATTGTGTTGTGGAGGGTTCTTTTTTTTTTTTTTTTGATCCTGTCTATTTGGGGTTCTAAATACCTCTAGTATCTGAATATCCATCTTGTTCTGAATATTAGGAAAAGTATCTGCTGCTATTTTATCATTGCCATTACTCTGTATCTCTACTGCTTCCTCATTGCTTATGAAAGGAAATATTTATTTATGAAAAATTTCACAATATTTCAAACCACAGTTGACTGTAGGTTAACTGAGACAATGTGAAACCACTGTCAAGAGGGGACTAATATATAAGGAAACTCAGTAAATTATACCATCTGTAGTTCAGTTTATTATCCAAGTAAAATTTTTTTTTATAGTTGTGACTTTTGTGAAGGTGTATTACAAGAAGGGGATTGTATTATATATGTGTTTTCATCCATTTAAAAAATTAGAACTTAATTTGGGAACAGGTAATTTAAAGTTCCTTTTATCTGAATTATGTGATTATTGAATGTTTGATGGCAAGTAAGCTTCAGTATATAAATATAAATCTTTTTTAAAAACAGAACTACCAATGAAATAAAAAACCTTCAGTACCTACCTCGAACCAGTGAGCCTCGTGAGATGCTCTTTGAAGACAGGACAAGGGCCCATGCAGATCATATAGGACAAGGTTTTGAACGACAGACAACAGCTGCTGTTGGAGTACTGAAGGCTGTGCACTGTGGAGAGTGGTATATATAACTACTGCTATTCTAATGAAAGACTTTTGTGGCTTCTAAAATTTTTCTTGGAAACTTTCTTAATAATTTTTCCATACTGGGGAAGAGAAGAATTTTAGTTACCCTCCCTGTGTTTGGGTATCCTAATTTCACATTGCTTTAAAGAAGGTTTTAAATTGTTAGATTCTAGCTGTAGTCATTTGGTTGAGTTAAATAATTTCATTTTCTATATGGGTAGAAGGTAAAAACACTAGGGTAAAAGGAAAACTAGATTTACTTTGTATTACTATATGGCCATTTATAGATGTAGTCTTTTTTATGACAAAAGAAAACTGAAGCTCAGGGCTGTCAAACAGCTTCTTTATAGTCTTCTAGTTAATAAGTAGTAGAGCTGAGATGGATTTTGTGTTTTCTTTCTACTATACTACTTTACTGCTTCCTTTATTAAGTTAATATCTGTTTATTATTTGTCTGATTTTTTTTCAGCTTTGCTTACAAGCTTCACTTTGAATTTCTTTTTATTTAAAATATTTTTGGTCTTTATTATTTTTGATTGATACATAGTAATTGTATATATTTATGGGGTACAAATGTGATATTTGATTTCATGTATATACTGTTTAATGATCAAATCAGGAAATTAGTATATTTATCACTTTAAACTTATCATTAATGGTGAGTACTTTGAAAAATCATTTTTGCTAGCTATTTCAAGATATACAGTGCATTATTGTTAACCATAGTCACCCTCCTGTGCAATAGAACACCAGAACTTTTTTCTCCAACTTCACTATAACTTTGTACTTGATCATGGACCTCTCCACCTCCTCCTTCCCCTCTGCTCTTCCCAGCCTCTGGTGAATAAAAAAATAAGAAATGTTTGGATAGATTAAATGTAGATCATTCTATTTAATATGTTTAAGGTGCCTATACATATGTAACTTTTCATTTAGTAAATAGCAAAAATAGCAAAGCTATATTTATACTATAGCTATATATATACGTACGTTTGTTTATATTTAAGTTTTAATTTTTTTTTGTTTTTGTAGATGGATACAATACCTTTATTTTATTTATTTTTATGCAGTGCTGAGAGTATAACCCAGTGCCTCACATGTGCTAGGCAATTGCTGTACCACTGAGCTACACCCTCAGCCTTAGATATTTGTCAAGTTGAGTATTGTTTGGATTTGGGTATGAAACATAAATTAGAATATGCTTTCTTATTAAAGCAGTGAAATTAGATAGCAAATAAACAGGAGACTTTTCTAAGAAATCATTTTTCATTCTGAAGACATAAAATATTAGTTGTGTAGTTTTCTGAGGTCTTACTAAAATTATAACCTGTATCTTCCACATAGGGCAATATTATTTTCAAGGATTACTTATGCCAGATTGACACTTAATTAGAAAGAGAAATTTGTAGTAATATTTTATAAATTAATACTAAATAGAGAAGCTAGCCAATGTAAACTGACCATAAAAGGAATGAAGGTTTATCAATCTCAGGTACACAAAGTATCTGATATTGAATTGTACTAGGATCTAGAACTGATTCTAAGATCCTTAGGAAAAAAAAATATTAAGTGTTTTTTACCTAATATTTTAAAATATTAAGTATTTCATAATTTTCACTGAGTTGTGTTTTTTTATTTTTATTTTTTTGTAGTTATAGATGGACAGCATGCTTTTATTTTATTTGTTTCATTTTTATGTGATGCTAAGGCTTGAACCCAGTGCCTCACACATGCTAGGCAAGTGCTCTGCCACTGAGCCTCAGCCCCTCATTGAGTTATGCTTAAATGCTAATTTTCAAATAACTGTGGTTGTTTTTATAGTTTCTATGCTCTTTTGATTATCTAGTTTAAAATGTTAATTTTATCAAAGAGTAAAGACAAATTTATCTCTGTGGAAATCCTTAAAAATTTTTTCTGTTTCAAATTAATGATGTCTTCCTCAAATGTTTCAGATAAAGAATTTAACATTGGCATTAATATTTTCTTAGGGTAAAATCTGATTTGTAAATAGTGTTCCATAAAGTCAGCCACATATATTTCCTTTTGGAGATTAATATTCTCGCTTCTAAAGCCCTCAGCACTTTTTAAAAATCTCTCAAGTCTGTTTTAAATTATTGTTGGTATGTGTTCTTTCTTTCCCTTTATATGGAAATTAAAGTTACAGATTAAATCCTATGTTTCAAAGGCCTACCACAGATCCCAATAAACATTTATTGAATAAGAAACTACATTTGTTGTTACAAATTTCATAGTAAAAAAGGACTACTGTCAAATTACTAACATGTCACATGACCAGATTTAAGAATATTCTTGAGACAGATTTGGAATGAGTGAGATATTGCTAGCTATGAAGTTTCTCGCTTTGGAAAAATATAATTCGCTTCTCATATTAATAGTGCTTTTTAATTTCTTAATACTAAAGAGAAAGTAATTTTGTTAATACTATTGAGGGCTTTATGGCTGTGTTAATCAGCTTTCCATCACTGTAAATAAATATCTGGGATAATTAATATACAAGGAAATATGGCTTATGGATTTAGTTTCCAGGCCATTGCTTTAGTACTATTAAAGTAGTACATGATGGTACTACATATGGCAGAACAAAATTGCTTACCCCATGAACTGGGGAACAGAGAAGAAGACTGGGGTACCTTTCACTAGCCCCACCTACCAAAGGTTCTATTACCTTCTAATAGTCCAAACTATAGTAGTGACTGTGATGCAGATGGGTGTATATTCTTTTTATCGTTTCTTTGATGTTAAAGCAAGTTATTAAACAAAGGAAATTTTTATATTTCTTGAAAAGACCTTGACTATTAAGGTATTGGAATTTTTTTTTTTTCTTTTTTCCTTTTCCTTTCAGTATTGGGGATTAAACCCAGGGACACTCTACTACTGAGCTACATCACTACCCCTTTTTATTTATTTATTTATTTTTATTTTGGGACAGGATCTCACTAAGTCCTGTGGTTAACCTTGAACTTGCAATCTTTCTGCCTCAGCTGCCTAAATTGCTAGGATTATAGGCATGCGTCACTGTGCCTGGTTTAGGATGTTAAATTCTTGACTTTACCTAAGAGCTAGGCTTAAGATCAACTTGAAGTAAAAGATTGGTATTGATAAAGACTACAAAGAAATCTCCAACTATATAGGGACAAGCCTTGTGAATTATTACTCAAATTATATAAGTGTTTAGGCCTTATTAAGATCCGACTTTATAGACATATATTTGGAGGTTGTTTCTTTGAAATTGTCTTTAGAAAATCATCATCATTATTGAAGTATAGTTTACATTCAGTAAAAAAAACTAATTTTAAGTATACATTTTGATGTGTTTTGATGAATGTGTAGACTCATGTTGTCATTACCCCATCTAATGTACAGAATCTTTGGCTTTTATCATATCTTTTGCCAGTTAATCATCTCAATCCTTTCCCAGATCCAAACATCCATTAGTCTACTTTTTGTTATTATAGATTAGTTTTGCCTACTCTAGGATTTTGTTAACAGAATTATAAATATGCCTAAAATTAATTTTACCAGATATTTGCTGCTAAACACAGAAATACAGTTCACCTGTGACTCTGGTAAACTTGATCATTAATTCTAGTGCTTATTTTTTTTTTTAGTTGTAATTGGACACAATACCTTTATTTTATTTGTTTATTTATTTTTAATGTGGTGCTGAGGATTGAACCCATCGCCTCTCACGTGCTAGGTGAGCGTTTTACTGCTGAGCCACAACCCAAGCCCGCTTTTTTATTTTTTTTTTTTAACTTTCAGTTTTCTCCATGTACAGTTATTTTGTCTTACCCTAACACTCTGCAATTATATTAATATGTATTTACTGAAAAGAAATGAAAGCATATATCCATGTAAAGACTTTTAAGTAAATATTAAAAACAACTTTATTATTTCAGAATAGAGATTAACTTGATAGTGGTGAGATGTCATTTTAGGAGGGGCATTGCTGTATTTCTTGAGTGGTGGCTATACATCTTTGTATTTTAATGGGCAATTAGACTCTCTATACTCTTGTATGAATGAAATATTTCATTAAATAAATATTAAAAATGTTGAAAAACCAACTTTATTCATAAAACTAAAAATTGAGAACAACTCAAATCATCATTATCAGGTAAATGATATGGGTGGTGCTGGTGCTGGGGATTGAACCCAGGCCTTGTGCATGTGAGGGAAGCACTCTACCAACTGAACTGTATCCCTAACCCATAAATGTGGATTTTATCAAAATTAAAACTGTCCTTCAAATGATACTTTTGGGAAAATGAAAAAGCAAGTTACAGGCCAGTCATCTATCTATATGACTCATTTCCATACATATAAAGAACTCTTAAAATTTAAAATAAATAGTGAACTCAGTTAAAACTGGGCAAAAAGTTTTATTTTTTTTTAATTTTTAATTTTTTTGGTACTGGGGATTGAGCTCAGGGACATTTGACCACTGAGCCACATCCCCAGTCCTATTTTTTTTTTGTATTTTATTTAGAGACAGGGTCTCACTGAGTTGCTTAGTGCCTCGCTTTTACTGAGGCTGGCTTTGAACTCACAATCCTCCTGTCTCAGCCTCCTGAGCTGCTGGGATTACAGGCATGCATCACTATGCCTGGCAAGACTGGGCAAAAGGTTTTAATAGACATTTTATAAAAGAAGATAACAAAGGGCTAGTAAACATTTAAAAAATGTTCAATGCAAATTAAAACTACAATGAGGTAACATAATACATGCATTAAAACAGCTTAGAGTGATAAAAACCAATAGTAGCCAAAGCTGACAAGGATGGAGATTAACCAGAACTTTCATTATGTTGCTGTGGGAACTGTTTGATGTGTCTTATCAAAGCAAATATAGGTGGGCACAGTGGCACATGCCTGTAAATCCCAGTTACTCGGGAGGCAGAGCAAGAGGAGCATTAGTTGAGAGCCAGCCTCACCAATTTAGTGAGGCACTAGGTAACTTAGTGAGACTGTCTCAAAATAAAAAAATACAAAGGGTTAGGGATGTGGCTCAGTGATTAAGCACCCCTAGGTTCAATCCCTGGTACTTGGGGGGTAGGAAGTAAATATAAACTTATTCTAAGACCCTGTAATTCTATAATTCTGTTATTGTTTTCTAGACTTAAAAACCTCTTAATTATTCTGCATTATCATAATATCATTCATATTATGTTACATATTAGATAAAATATCTGGTATATATGTATATATAGAGAACATAATATTGTATATGTCATAGAGCATGTAAAAAAAAGGACCCAAGATGTAGTTCAGTAGTAAAGTTCCCCTGGATTAAATACCTAGTGCTGGAGCAGGGCAGTTGTCAAGGGAATTGATGACAGTTTTACATTGTGAATGTTGATATTCACATATAATGAAAAAGAATAAAATACAGAGTAACCAATACATATATACAGTAACCATACATAACTATATTTATATGCCTATATTAAGATACACATGGTATTTGTGGTAAATACAGCATAATATGTATAATTTATAAAATAATTTTTAGTGCTGGATTCAGTTTGCTAATATTAGTGATTTGTGTTTATAAGTCATGCTCGAATTTATTAATTTTATTGATCTTTTCATACAGTGGTTTATTTCACTTTTTTTGTTTTCCATTTCATTGTTTCTGCTCTCTATTCTTTAAAGTTAAAAATAATTTGTTTTTGTAGCTTAAGTTGGAAACTTACATGATTAATTTGAGACTTTTCTTTTTTAATGTAAGTATTTAAAATTTTAAGCACTGCTTTAGCTACATTTCACACATTTTGACATTTTCATTTTTACTCAGTTTGGGATATTTCTGACTTTTTGTTTGATGTCTTTTTTAACTTATGGGTTGTTGAGAAGAGTCTTGTTTAATTTCTAATGTCTGATTATTTTTTTTCCCAGAGTGTGTGGTAGTTTTTTTTTTTTTTTTTTTTGTGTGTGTGTGTGTGTGTGTGTTTTCACCATTGGAGTTGGAACAGGGTCTCATGTATGCTAGGCAACATTCTATCACTGAACTATACTCTAGCTGTGTGTGAGTGTGTGTTTTGAAAGTTGTTCCATGTATATTGAAGCTTTATTACTAGGCTACTGTACATTTAGAGTTCCTTTTTGATGAATTGACCATTTTATCATTATAAGATGCCCTTTTTATTCTTGGTAATCCTTCTTGTCCTGAAGTCCTCTTTGTTTTACGTTAATATAGTCACTCCAGCTTTCCTATGATTTGTATTAGCATAACTTTTCTGTGTGATTTTTAATTTAATTCCCCCTATGGTGATAAAACATATTGTGTATGATTTTGGTCTTTCCTAATTTCTTAGGGTTTGTTTTATGAACTATCTTAATGTTTGATGTCCACTTAAAAGAATATATGTTTGGCTGATTTTTGAGGTGTAGTGCTCTAGAAATGTTAAGTCAGGTTTGTTGATTGTATGGTTAAAGTCTTATATATCTTTATTGATTTTTGTCAGCTTGTTAATCTCCAACTCATAACACTGGATTTGTCTATTCCTCCTTCCAGTTTTTCTTGGTTTTGCTCCAGATATTTTTTTTTGCAACAGCTTAATTGAGATACAATTTACATATGCTATGGATCATCTATTTAAAGTGTATAAGGCAATGGTTATTAGTATATTCACAAAATTTTGCAACTATCACAATTATATAGAACATTAATTATAATTATTAATGATTAATTGCAGGACATTAAAGGGTACAGAAAGATGCTCTGTACCCTTTAATACCATACCTCTCCAGTTTCTCCATCTTCCCTAGCCTGGGTAATCACTATTCTACTTTTAATCTGTATGCATGTATTCTGAATGTTCCATATAAATGGAATTATATGCAATGTGGTCTTTTATGATTAGCTTTTCATTTAGCATCATGTTTTGAAGGTTGTTCATGTATTTTGAAGCTTTATTATTAGTAAATAACTGTACATTTAGAGTTCCTTCTTGATAAATTGACCATTTTATCATTATAAGATGCTCTTTTTAATCTTGGTAATCCTCTTTGTCTGATGTTAATATAGTCACTCTAGTTTTCCTGTGCTTTGTATTCGCATCTTTTCCTGTTCTTTTTCTTTAAAATTTAGTTGATAAGTCTATATTGTTATTTCATGTAGATATCATAAAATTGGGTGATTTTTTTTCCCCCTTCCAAATCCAGTGGCAATCTGTCTTTTTAAAAATTTTTATAATTTTAGTTGTAGATGGACACAATACCTTTATTTATTTATTTATTTATTTTTAATGTGGTGCTGAGGATTGAACCTAGTGCCTTATGCATGGTAGGCAAGTGCTCTACCACTGAGCTACAACCCTAGCCCGGCAATCTGTTTTTTAATATGAATATTTAGAACTTTTATATCTAATATTAAAATTTGGATTTAAATTTATTATCTTGGTTTTCCCATTTGTGGCTTCTCTTTGTTCCTTTTTCTCTTGACTTTTTTTTGGTACCAGGGATTGAATCTAGGGTCACCTAACTACTGAGCCCCAGCCCCAGCCCTTTTTTGTATTTTATTTAGAGAGGGTCTCACTGAGTTGCTTAGGACCTCACTGAGATGCTGAGGCTGGCTTTGAACTTATAGCCCTCTTGCCTCAGCCTCCCAACCCGCTGGATTATAGGCATGTTCCATGGTGCCTGGCTCCTCTTATCTTTTTTAGTGTTCTATTTTACTTCTGTTGTTTGCTTACTAGCTATAGCTCTGTTTTATTTGTTTATTTGCTCTAAATTTATCACACTCTACCTTCAGATGATGTCATATCTCTTTATTTAATGTGTAAGAGACTTTCAACAGTATATTCCCATTTATTTCCCCTTTACCCATTTCTTGTATGCTAATTGTTGTCAAATATTTTACTTTCCATATGCTGTAAACCCCACATTATGTTATTACTTTTGCTTTAAGGAATTATTTTCTATAGATTTAAAAAATGAGAATAAAATATCTTTCATATTTACTATTATGTGTGCTTTACATTCTTTTGCATAAATCTGCATTTTCATCTTAGTGTCATTTTTTTCAGCCTTTAGAAATTTCTTTAATATTCGTTGTTATGCTGGTCTTCTGGTGACAGATTTTTCTTAACTTTTGTCTGTTTGAAAATGTTTATTTCTGAATCTTATTTTTGGTGGGTATAGAATTCTAGATGGACTTTTCCCTTCAATACTTTAATTCACTCTCTTTTGGCTTGTATTATCATCGATGGGAAGTCTATATAATACAGTGAAAGATTATCTTCTTTCCCTATGTATAATCCAGTGCATTTCTTCTAGATATTCTGTGCCATAGTTCTTTAGAAATTTGTTTATGATTTACTTTGGTGTAACTTTTCTTTGTATTTATGTTGCTTGGAGTTTAACTCAAAATCCATTTTTGAGCACCTTATGTAAAACTATATTCGTATATTCCTAGATAATTGAAGAATTTGGGGATTTTTAAAAATTATATTTTAAGACAGTGATGATGCCAGTGAACTATGTTCTAATGAAAATCTTATCAATTTATTAAACATTACTTAAGGTTTTTATGCATTAATGCAGTTTATATCTTCTTTGGAAATACAATATTCCTTTTCTTCCATAGTTCTAATTTTTTAAAAAATTAGTGACCCTTAGTAAATGTATATATTTATGGGGTACAATGTGATATTTGAGTACATGTATATAATATGCAGTGATCAGAACAGGGTAATCACCTCAAACATTTATCATTTCTGTGTTGGGAACATTCAGTTTCTTTCTAAAAGATATTTTGTGATATACAATTAAATTTAAAGTCAACCATAGTGTGCTCTAGACATAAGAAATTATTCCTTCTGTCTATCTGCATCCTTGTACCCATTAACAGTCTTCTTACCATTTTCCATCCTCCCACTTCCCAGCTGTACCACTGTTCTTTTTTTAGTTTCCCCATATAATTGAGAACATACAATATGTCTTTCTGTGCATGCCTTATTTCACTTAATATGATTTCCCCAACATCAAGTTTTTATTATTAGCACATTTAGCACAACTTTTATAGAGTATTGATCATAACATTAAAATGAAAGAGTTGTTTTGCATAATTTACCAATGAAAATCATTTTAAGTTTTAAAAATCTCGTGACAGCTATGATAAAATGAAGTGAGTTGCTTTTACTCTGTTTGTCAACTCTTTGTTTAGATATATAGATTGTTTTTTTCAATTACAATTGAAAAGAGAAATATAAGGGAATATTTTGATATTGACCACAGTTATTTTTGCTTTGAGTTTATTAAGGCCTTAAAACAGAATTATTATTATTTTCTTAGGCCTGATCAACCCCGAATAACCAAAGATGTAATTTGTTTTCATGCTGAAGATTTCTTAGAAGTAGTTCAACGAATGCAGTTAGATTTACATGAACCTCCACTGTCCCAGGTATATTTTAAATAATTATTATCTTTAGATTAGGTTTTATTATGGAAAATGCTTATATGCATTCCTTGTTTCTTTTTTTTAGTGCGTCCAGTGGGTTGATGATGCAAAACTTAATCAACTGAGGAGAGAAGGCATTCGCTATGCCAGGATTCAGCTCTATGATAATGACATTTATTTTATTCCAAGGAATGTCGTTCATCAGTTCAAGACAGTTTCAGCAGTATGCAGTTTAGCATGGCATGTTCGGCTCAAATTATATCACTCAGAGGAGGACACATCTCAGAATACAGCTACTCATGAAACAGCCACATCACCAGATTCCATATCATCAGTTCTTGGACCTCACACAGACAACATGATTTGTGCTGTAAGCAAAACTTCCTTGGATTCTGTTTTTTCAGAAAAACTTCATTCTAAACATGAATTATCGCAGATCAAACAAGAACCTGTTTCATCTGTAAGAATCAAAGAAGAACCTGTGAATGTTAATATTTCTGAAAAGACTAAAGCATCGAATAATATGGATGGCAAGAATGTTAAAGCAAAATTGGATCATGTTCGGTTTACAGAATTTAAGATTGACATGGAATCTAAATTTGAAAATAGCAGCAAAGAATTAAAGGAAGAACTGTGTCCTGGAAGTCTCATAAGTCTAGTTGATACAAGGCAACTTAGTTCAGCACACTCAAATCAAGATAGAAAAGATGATGACATTTTGTGCTAAATTTGTACATAGCATTTAATTTTTTTAAGAAAAATAATAATGTAATAAATATTCATGAATTCTGAAAGCAAGCCAAGGACTTGCTCTCAAGTCTGTTATAAAATATAGTTTATGTAGCTTTGTAACATTCCTCAGTGCCTGTCCATAACTGTGAAGTATAAAGCACTTAGGGCCAGATGCACTGTAAACATTGCAGGTTTAAACATAAAGGAGTCTATAAAAAAATCCATTTGAGTTGGAGTTGTAGATTTTAGAATGGCGCTGACATTAAAATAAATAAATATGTATATATGTATATAAACATACATACATATCTACATATTTATTTATTTATTTAGTAATATGAGCCAGAATTCTTTTTTGACAATTTAAAGCTTTTCCATACAGCTTATTTATACCAATCCCCCCCCCCCATTTTGGGTGTGTCAGCACTGTAGTGGAATTAGCTTTTTAAAAATCTTTTTAGTGTGATTTATACTGAAATGTGAGCCAATTAATAAAGGTTCATAATAATAAATGTTTTCTGTTGGGTCTTCAAAGACAAACTGATAATTCAGTTAAGTCATTTGTTTATATATTATGTTTCTCTCTGCTGATATAACTATTTAGAATGGTAAAGGAGTACAAATATGTGTATTCAAATCTAGTAAATATTTAAACTCCCCACACTGTGCAAACATTTCAAAAAACCAAGATTCAGTTATAAAATCCTATATATGTGTATGTTATATATGGGAATGTATATATGTATATCATATTTTGCACAATTTCTTAAGTTGCTGAATAAGATGAATATGTGAAAATTCTTATCCCTATTTCCTGGAATACATTTTAAAATATTTATATTCAACATTAAGAAAGCAGTTTTAAGTTATAGAAACAATTTAGAAAGTTAGGAGAAACAATATGTTAATGATACCTAATCCTTCTAACTAATGAGATATGTGGCCAGAATATTTAGCCCTAACATAAATTTTCTTTGTGTACAGAATAAGAAGTTTAGAAAATTTTCTTATTAGTAAGCACTTGTGCTATAATACTAATGGTAACTAAGTAAAAAAATTTTTACAGAATATTTAGTTGTGAATAATTAAAGTCCTTTTTTGCATTTTTCTTGCAGAATGGGAGAAAAATATGGCAAAAACAAAATCGTAAAATAAGGGCAATGACAATGACTCAACTGCCATAAATAGAGATCCAATAACAAAATACTGTGTTACCTCATCTTTCTCAGGATCCCCTCCCTACCCTAGCAAGGCAAACAACCTAGTGTACTTCCTTTTCTGAAGAAGATCTAGAAAGTAAATTGTGGTAGGAAACAGGATTGCCAGTGCCTAACTAAAGATGAGTAAGACAAGTATCTTTCAAGATGGACTTTAGCACTATTTCAGACTGCTTCCACTTTTGTAATTAAAAGTCAAACAGAAGTCTTTCATGTGTTCATTGTGTAAGGAATTCTGCTCATTGAATATCTCTTATGTAATTCTGGGCCCATTCTTTATTGATGACTTTTAGTTAGGATTCTTTGTGCTGCCTTTTGGGAGATGTTGCTATTTTTACTTCAGTGGTTTCTGTCCTGGCCTCATTTGTGGTACCCATCAAAACTTCTCATATATCTAGTTAGAAGCCATATAGAAAAAGGTATTTCACTAGAACAAATAAAGATTAACTGCAACAATGATATTAGTTCTGGCCTCCAGTTTAATAAAAAGGTGGGCAATATCACAGGCAATCTTGATGACTTATAGGAAATCAGTGTTTGCAACATGGGAAGTTTCATGGGATAGGGATGGTATAAATCATGATAATGTAAATAGAAGTTTCTGTTTTATATGTCACTGTCTCATCTTCTCTACCTATTTAATCTGTTTTAAGCAAAATTTAGGGATTTGCACCTACCTTTTTGGGAGACAAAAGTTCTTAACAAACTAGTATTAAAAAATAAGAAGGGATATGGTTAAACTTTGTTTTTTAATTGAAGGGTGATTTATTTAACTATGTTTTATTTCCAGTTTTCTAGTAGCATATACCTAGATATACTGAGGTCATACTGTAAGAAAATATCATTGGGGTATCTTCCCCAAATAAATGAGTCTTAAACTTTTTAGAAGACATCCAAAATAACTATAGTTATTGGTTTATATATATAGTTTCTTAATGCAGCATACAAACTCACCCATAATTTGAAAGTTGAGTTGCTAATGCTTTTATCTTTGTGGAAGTGAAGAATATGTAAATCAGTGGGTTCAAGATATCAAATGATACAGCCTTGTTATCACCTTGAATAATGCTTATGTACCATGTCTTATGAGTTATAATTTCAATATCCTTTTCAGATGCAGTCTGGGAACTTTTTGACCACCTTTGTTCCATACAAATTTCTATTTTAATGTTGCATTATTTTAATGGCTTTCTAGTTAGTACATTTCAGGTCTTTATGTGAATATAAGAATATTTTGCTTTTATTTCCAATTTCTTGGACCAGAACAATAAAGCTCTTAAGATATAGTTTCTAAATGGTCATATGCTATATAGAATAAATAATTGTGTAAATTATCAAATGGATACACAGCCCTTTACATAAAAACTTAAATACCTCAGTGGTATCTGCTATAGTGCTCCCTCCCCCAATTTTGTTTATACCCTTCTAGGTATCTAAGTAATATATATTCCACACTCAAATTAGCTGGTTAGCTAGCAAAAGAAACATTTGTGATATTTAGTTGCAAACTTTCCTGAAGCCATATATTCATTATCTTCCTTGTCTCGAAGACTGTTAAATAAATCTTAAATAAAGATTAGGTTGATTTAGCTCAACACTTGCGAACGCGTGTGTGCGTGTGTGCGTGCGTGCGTGCGTGTATGTGTGTGATTCTCTGTTGGAAATGTTTGTTTCCATGAAGAGGGTCTGTCATTGAGGTTAGGAAGTATTTGTTTCTTAGGTTAAGTCTTAAGATATTTCATTAGTGTTTCTAAGTGTAAAATTGTCCCCCCTCCAAATACTTAGGGCAGATGAGATTTTGTAAGTTATAAATTAGCACTGTTTTGGTAAATCTGCCTTCAGTCATATCTCAAAATTCATTTTACATTTAGCAGCCAGGCGTGGTGGTGCACGCCTATAATCCCAGTGGCTCAGGAGGCTGAGGCAGGAGGATCATGTGTTCAAAGCCAGCCTCAGCAACTCAGCAGGGCCCCAAGCAACTCAGTGAGACCCTGTCTCTAAAATACAAAAAAGGGCTGGGGATGTGACTCAGTGGTTAAAAATCCCCTGTAACAAGCATACAAACATTTTACATTTAGCAAAGGTGCAAAATTTGTTTCTGGAGTTTGAGAGGAATTTTTCTTGTCTTCCACCTTTAAATAAATATTTTATAACCATCATCTTTTTACCTTTGTTTTGTAATTTTTATATTTTAAATTTATTTCAATTTTAACATCTCAAGAAGTTCTCATTTTTCTGTCTTCAACAGACCATAAAATCTTGAAAGTGATTTCAATCTCAGAACCCTTTCCCCTCCTTTAATGGTCAAAAATTGACTTATGCCAATAGGAAAAAGAAAGTTAAAGATTAAGGTCTTTAGTTAGGTATAAATGGTTGGAATGCCATGGTAAATATCCCTGCTGTTACCCCTACTGAGGGGCTATTTCTGTCTCAGGAAGGAAGGACAAAAGTGCCATTCTTTTAAAAATACATTTAGGCTGCTAAAAAATGATGTGATCAATTTTAGATCTTTGGAGTAGTAAAATAGTTTGTATTTTCTCCCACCTGAATTGCAACTGCTTTGATATGTAAACAGAATTTTACTGGTTTTAGAATGCATTGCTTATTTCATGAAAAAGTCATGTAAGTTAAGAGACTTATGTATTTTCTCTACTGAGAGAACAAGGGAAGAAGGAAAAGCATCTTGCTTATCAAGTTATTTTCCCTGTTTCAGCTCTTCCTGGACTTCGTACCCAATCAAGGAATGTGAATGTGCTAAGAACATAATATTAACATAATAGAATTTATGTTAATTAAAATTAAAATTAAAAGTAAAACCTATTACTAATGTTTCTTTACTGTGATCTGCCTACCAAAATTGCGGTGTAAAATATTAAACTCTGGATCCCTCTATACATTTTGAAACTTAAGATTTATGCATCTCTGTTTTAAAAATGTTAAATCTACAGTCTATAGTTCACTAGTATTGTATTAAGACTGTTAAGTGTACAGACTCAGAAGCAAATCACAAATACTTTGTGTAATACAGTGTTGAAAATTTATTTGGACCAACAGTTTTATTCCCATGCCTTACAAATGTCTTTTCTCTTGAAATTTTTATTTAACCATATTTTTACATGAAACATCTCAAGTCTCTGGTGCTGAAACAACAGCAACTTTTGTTTGAGTCTGGCTTTCTTAATGCTCATTTCCTAAGTTCTTAGAAATCTCTGCTTTTACTTCCCCATATTCCCATTCATTCTTCATCTCACTGCAATTTCATTTCAGTCCTTACATTTAATCACTCAGCTGAAATGGTTTTTTTTCAAAGGTAATTTAAGGCTGCCAAATTCACTGGTAGGACTTCTTAGCACTTCTGTTTAACCTTTGCAGCACTTGTCATCAGTCATTTATTCCTTAAAACTCTTTATGATACATTCCTCCCTTTCCCCAGGTTCTGTCCCTGAAGTTATCTTCAAGATACCCATGACTTTCAGTTAGCTCGGTTTGGCACTTAAGTTTTAATGATCCATGATCAAATATAAATTCTTGTCTTCTACCTTGCCAAGTATTAGTTAGTGCTTTTCTAATTTGGTTGTTGGCATCACTTTCTCTCTACATAAGTCATCTCATAGTAATCTGAGTTTTCTTTTTCCCCTATGTCAAATTTATCATGAGATTTTGAATTTGTTTCAAATTCATCTCCTATTGTTACATTACAGTCATAGTGGATGCACATTTCACTTGGACTACTACAAAAGCTTAAAATGTTCTAGGTTACCTGTCATCATCTTCTTTTCCTTTCATACAATCTTTCTAAGGTATGTATGTTACTTTTCTGTTTCCATGATGGCTTGCTTCTTATAAAGGGCAAATGCATAGTATAGTACTGATATGATATAATCCTTCCTTTCTAGTCTCATATACCACAATGTCTTATATTTGATGTGCCCAGTTTTCAGCTTTACCAGATTGACAGTATAGTCATCCCACAGTATCTATGAGGGATAATTCTGATACTTCCTTTGTATACTAAAACTTCTGGATGCTTTCTTCTATAAAGGTCATATTATTTGTATAAAGGTATATACATTTTCCTGTGTAAATAGTTGTCACACTGTATTGTTTAGGGAATAATGATAGTAAGGATGTACATTTTCAGTACTTTTCCAAATATTTTCAATTTGCAGTGGGTTCAGTCTGTGGATGAGGAACCTGTGATATGGAGGACTGACTGTACTTGCTGTTTCCTCCATGTACTTTAAAATCCTTTGCCTTTGCTGGGGAAATGTCAGGAAAACAACATAGTGAATTTTTTTTTTTTAAATTCCACTTAAACATCGTCTGTATATTGTTTTTATTGCTTTTATCCCAACTGTTAACTCCCAGTAGCTGATAGAGAACCAGTTCTCTTGGCTTTTTGATCCCCTTTGCACACACCATTTAGTATGCATACTGGGTACGAGTTGGACTTTGGCTAAATCATGAGCTAGACATCAGGAATTTTCTTTATTTTTATCTCTAATATCTGATATATATTATACTTAATATTCTGTAATGATTTGAAGGAACAAAAGAACCTTAGAGAGTATACATTATGTAGGTTTCTAGAATTTCAAGTCAGTCCCTAACTTTATAATGTAATTCTAGGATATTAAAGGAACACAAAAATTAGATAAGCAGGCTCTAGAAAGAAACCAAAGAACCAAATGTTTACTTTGTACCTCAGTCTTATGGAAAAATTTGAGAAGTTAGCTATTATATGTTCAAGCTCAGTGGGCAGTTTGAAGAGAGGAGATATGTGTAGGAGAATTAAACATTGTGAAACTTATCCTCAAATTTTCCCTTCAACTAGCTTTTCTGGAGATCTATTGAAAGTTATCACACATTACAAAAAAATTTTAACGGTGCCTAAAATGATTAAAATGGCAAATGTCATATAAGTAGTACTTCACTATCTCATAGCCTGAGGCAGATTATAAGTCTTAATTGGTAAAATAAGATCTGTTTATCAAAGGCATCTGTTTAAGTTGTGTGGTTCTCCTTACTGCTATTATAAAAAAACATTCAAAAATTGGATAAGCATAAAGGTAACCTACACTACATTATTTAGCCTATATCCATTGTGTTGTAGGAATGGGACAAGGACATAAAGGTGGCACATTTTCATAGAAAATCCTGTAAAGCCACTTCATTGGGTTTCTAGGCTGAACTCATTTGTAGCACTGTAGGTGTAGTTCAATACATGTTTATTATAAAGGAATAATGCACTTGTATAACCTTGAGAAAATTACTTCACTTAGTCTGTGTTCCTCATCTCTAAATGGGAATATAATACCTTTTCTATTAACTAGTGATGAAAATTAAATAACATGCTAAATAACAAAAAAAACAAATGTGCCCCAAACAGCACATTGCGTGACTGATTATAGACACTCTATAATATAATGTTAACTACTTCTTGTATTGAAAATAGATAAAAGAATAGTTAGAAGAACCATGTGCAGGGCTACCCTAATCCTTTCACACTTTTCAAATTCTCTATGTCTCCCTCTAATTTTGAGCAGAGGATAGGCATATGGGAAGAAAAAAATTGCATGAGTAGGTCAAAACAAGGTATGTTGGAGGCAGGTTGACATTAAAAAATAACTTACTGGTCACTATTTTGCTCAGGGTTGGCAATTCAAAATCATGTCATAGGGCTGGGGATATAGCTTAGTTGGTTGCTTGCCTCACATGTATAAGGCCCTGGGTTCAATCCCCAGCACCACAAAAACAAAACAAACCAAAATCATGTCATAGATTACCTATTCTGATAATAGGTGAAACACAAGTTTATGATTGTAGTATAGAGATGATAGTGGTAGTAAACTGCCTTATGGTATAGTATAGTATGATTGACTAAGTGAAATGAGTAAAACATTAAAACATGAGGAAGTTCCCTCATAAAACTCTAAACCCTGTGTTATCTTTACCTAGTATTTAATAATGAGCATCTTCTCATTTTCTTCCTTCAATAAAACACCTATTTGTAGAAACAGACTTGGAGTTAAAACTCTTTCCTGGGCTTTATGTCTACATTATTATAATGAGTAGGTGTTTCCCAACCAACCCCCTAGTTACAACACACTGTAACTTCTATGCATCTTAAATATTTAAGTCATGAAGTATAAGGACACCAATGATAATTCATGCTCAGGTGATATTTTCTCTGCAAACATGATCAGTCAACATTAAAAGAAATTGACATTTTTGACTTGCTTCTTAATAGATTGATAAAAAGTAATTTTTCTTTCAATAAAGAGAAACAGCTGCTTTTCTTGATGACTCAGGTACTTAGTGATATGCCTGCCTGCCCTAGTATGAAATGTAAGATTTCCTCTACTTTGACTATCACTTATGTTCGTTCATTAGTCAACATCAATCAGTTCCTTGTATTGCTGCACTGTGAAAAAGCAAAGTGGAAAACAGATCAAATTTGTAAGCTTAATAATTTTTGCTGAAGGGCTGGGGATGTGGCTCAAGCGGTAGCGCGCTCGCCTGGCATGCGTGCGGCCCGAGTTCGATCCTCAACATCACATACAAAACAAAGATGTTGTGTCCTCCGATAACTAAAAAATAAATATTAAAATTCTCTCTCTCTCCCTCTCTCTTTAAAATTTTTTTTTTTTTTTTTTTTTTTTGCTGTAACCCAAGGGTAGATCTCTACTTCTTAAGCTTTGTACAAGTGTGTTTCTTGATGCCTGAAAATTCTCCATTGATGGATTTCAGTTCATGTTTCATACAGCTGGCTGAGCCTGCCATATTGGGCCTTATGTTCATGAAATGTTACTGAATAAGTTGTGGATCCTTTGAACATCTCTTTTTTCATATTTTCAAGTCTTCTAAAAAGTTATTTTGTTCATAAGTTACTTTTACTCAGAAATTATAGCAAGTCTTTTGCCCAAACCAGAGAAGTTGTATGTCCACAAGTTACATATCCTTGCTAACCTGGAAAATAATAGCCTCAGTAAGAGCCTTTAAGTTCTTTCAAGCAGAATGTATTTATCTTAGAGATGCCATTAGCAAATAACTATCATAAAGGAAGTATCTTCTGGAAAAAACCTAAAAAGTCATTTTTCTCTGCAATGTTGTTTATTATCTCATTTGTCACCTGTATGCATGATTTCTGTCTTTAGTATCTTTCATTAATATTTAAATGTATTTTACTGAGGCACACACCAATGATAACTTATTGTGCTTCTTCAAGTCATTTAGTGTGGCAGTATACCAAATTAAATAAGAGAAGGGTTCTATTTTCGGGGAGCCCTTCAGATGCCATTAAAATTGATTGATCCTCATGTGTACACAGATTGGTTATTGTGTTGCCTTTTATATATAATCCCTACTAATGTCTTCCTTCCTTTTAGAATTGTTTGCAGGATGAAAAGACCTTTTCTACCTTTCATACAGAAGTTCTGCTTTTCTGTCTTAGCTTAGGGGTCAGCAAACTACAACCTACATGCCCAGTATGTTTTTATATGGCTTGTAGGGCAAGAATAGTTTTTCTAATTTTAAGTGATTGAAACAAAAATCAAAAGAATAGTATTTTGTGATATATGACAATTAAATGAAACTTAAATTTCATGTCCATGAACTTCTATTGAACACAGCCATGGCTGCTTTCTCTGCCACAAGGGCTGAGTTGGGTACTAACAAATTATATGGCCCTTTATAGAAAAATTTTGCTGATTCCTGTTCTGAGTTTAAGTGGTGCTGCCTCTTCTTTCCCCTGTGAGAGCTTATAATTAGATAATACTTACATGAATAGTTTTTTTTTTTTTTTAACTGGTTTCTTACAGCGATGAAAGCTTTATTTTTAATTTACTTAATTTGGATATCTCAACTGAAACAGTAATCCTGCTTTAGGGTTATGAGATGCTTCGGTGTCTTGGGAATTTATTTTAAAGTCCTGCCATCTCTGCTTTATTGGAATTGGTTAAGTATCCTGTGATCATATAATTTCTCAAACCAGGACACTTCTAGCAGTGAACAGGGCAGGAACTCCCTGGGACCCCAAGATGATAGGCATAAACTGGATCTGTCCTGACAGAACCAGGATGTAAGATCTCCCTAAATTTAGGAATACACAAACTTTTGTTCTAACATGCCATCTCTAGTTCATTTGTCTCAAACAGAAGGTATAGTTAACAATAAACTTAGCCTAGATAAAAATCTGTCAAACGCTCAAGATTCTTTTTGAATATAAACATGAAGTTTCACCCCTTTTCACTTTAGTAACTTTTTTCTTCCATAATTTAAAGGCATAAATACCATTTACTTTGGTCATATCAGAGCCATGACAAATTTCTATCCAAAGATAGATTAAAAGGTCTGTATTTACTTTTTTTTTTTTTAGTTGTAGATGGACACAATACCTTTATTTATTTTTATGTGGTGTTAAGGATTGAACCCAGTGCCTTACATGTGCTAGGCAAATGCTCTATCACTGAGCTATAACCCCAGCTCTGTATTTACAGTGTATTCAAGAGTCATTTGGAAAAATGAGGTCAAAAACAAACTTTATTTACATAGGGATAATAAGGATATCAACAACTCAAATATTGAATAATTCAGTTTTGGGTTAACTAGAAGTCCATGATTCATCAATCCTGTTTTATAGAAGCAGTACAAAATTACATTTGGTATTTTCCCTCAGTTCTCTGGTATTGAAGCTTGCAAAGATTCAGAACACTTTAAAGGTTGTTGAACAGCAATAGAAATGAGATGATGTACTTAGAAGTCAGTCTCTCACAAAAAAGACATTATATCCAAGTTCTGTTAAAGCCCCAGCCAGTAAGGCCCATAAGGGAATAAAGACATAAGACAGATTCATGGTAGTAAACTGTTCCAGTTTAGCACAGAGTGCCAGGCAGAAGGCTAATTTAAGTAACATTGCAATGAGGTACCAGGCTTTTTTTTTAATATTGTGTGATCCATGTCGAGGGTCAAAGCCAGACTTACAGCGCCCAGCCATTTTCACAATCAACATGACAAGGAGGATAGTGTCAAATATCCAGACAGGAATAAATATGAGGAACCAGTTCCAAGGTGCCTTCTCATCCAGTTTCAACACCAACATGATCAAGAAGAGTAAGGTGAAGAGCCAGGTAAGTAGTACTCTCTGAGCCAAGGACATTCTCATTTAAACAGTTTAAAGAGGCTGTTGCAGGGTTGAAAAAAGGAAAATATGCCCTAAGAGGAGAGGAGAAAAAAAAAAAAAAGTCAAGGTTTTGATGCCAGGAAAAAAAACCAACTACTTCCATTCTTTTTTTTTTTTATATATTTAAAAAAAAAATTTGTTTTTGTAGTTGTAGATGGACAGAATGTCTTTATTTGTTTATTTTTATGTGGTGCTGAGGATTGAACCTAGTGCCTCAGGCATGCTAGGTAAGCTCTCTGCCATTGAGATACAGCCTTAGGCTTACTTTCATTCTTAATAAACAAGGTTGACTTTTTGCTATTCAAAGACTTCCTAATTTTGAAAATGTTCTATTTTTCATTTCAAAACTTCTTGGAGTAATCATTGATACATCCATCATTTCTTATATCTCATTACTAAAATTTGAAAACCTACAGTTTTTCATTCAATTTCAAGGGGTACTAAGATAAAACATTTAAAACCAAAGTGGTGAAAAGGGAGGTAAGATTTTGTTTTGTTTTTTTTATGAGTACCAGGGACTGAATTCAGGGGACTTGACCACTGAGCCACATCCTCAGCCCTATTTTATATTTTATTTAGAGGGGGTCACACTGAGTTGCTTAGCACCTTGCCATTGCTGAGGCTGGCTTTGAACTCATGATCCTCCTGTCTCCGCCTCCCAAGCTCTTGGGATTACAGGCGTGCACCACCAACTGGCCAGCTGAGTTTATAAAAGACAAAATGGTTAGTAAGTATTTTAAGAACATCAAGTAGAATTAAGATTGTAAAGAGGTCACTAGATTAAACAATATGAAAGGTATATCATTGGATTTTTATGTAGTTTAATCTATGAATTTTATATTTTTAAACCCTTAGGTATTTTCTTATTAAAAGGGGTAACTTAAAAACTTTAGATGTTTTGTAATTACTTGACGGGGAATTTTAATTAGAGTTGCTGCTTGCATCTGATCCATTTTTTTAATTTTACACTAAAACTACATGACTTACTATTGCTCTGGGATATACTCCAGTACGTGGAAGACCCAGTACCTGTTTTTTTAATTTCTTTTTTTTTTAGCTGGGACTACATGTGTGTGCCACCATGCCCAGCTTCCAGAATATTTTCTATTTCCCTTTCATTTTTCAATGCTAAAATCACTAATGCTTAATAACCTGGAATTTTGATTGGGAATTCATTAACTTCCACCCTACATATAAACATTATATTTCATCTTCACATATAGGTTTAAAGTGTGATTCTGTATTTGTTCAAGTTTTTATATATCAATCTTGCAAATATTTGGACTAGGGGTAAGTAATGAATGAGAAATCAGAAGACAGACTGTATGCAGTTGGGTGAGGAGTTAACAGAAGATAAAGAAATGGCAACAGTTGAGAATATTTTATTCCCTTGAGCTATTTGGAAAAGAGAAAATGAAAAATAAGACAGACTGAGAAAGGGACAGGAAAAAGTTTTAGGAAAGGAGAATTCTAAGTATGACTAAACTGGGGGATATAAGCCACTGGGAAATGATAGCTTAAATATGAGAAGACCTGATGGAAACATCAGAAAGTATTAGGGAATGGAACAAAAGCATGGGTGATGGGAGTAGGAATAAAAGTGCAGGAAGAAACAAGTAAGAGGTAAAGAAATTGGCTAGATGGACCAAATAAATACCCTAGATTAGTGTGCTCAATTATATTTTAGGGCAAACTTTGATGTACTCTACAACATCTCTACTTTAAACAGAACTTTAAATAGGGTGGCAATAATGGAGCAAGAGAGAATACAACATTTTTTTTTTTTTTGGCACCAGGAATTGAACCCAAGGGTACTTAACCACTGAGCCACATCCCCAGCCTCTTTGTGAATTTTATTGGAGACAGGGTCTCCCAGAATTGCTTAGGGACTTGCTAAATTGCTGAAGCTGGCATTTGATGTTGCTGTCCTCCTGCTTCAGCCTCCCAAACTACTGGGATTACAAGTATGCGCTGTAGAGCCCAGCATCAACTCTTTTACTTCAATAGGTAGGAGTGTCCTAACTCACCTTTCCCCAGATATACTCATCTACTTGCACTTGTTTATTTAGTTTGCAAATGCTTCCTACTGCAGTGTGCTCGTTTCCAGGAAGGCATTTTCTATGCTGGTCTCCCTTCCCAGAAGCTGCCATATAATGGAAAGTGAGACTGAATTTGGAAGGTGGAAATCTGTAGACTGATTAATAACTATGGATAGATTTCATTCTGTAAACTGTTTGCTTAATCTTGATCTCCCATCTATCTGGCCATTTCTGTGAACCTAAGAATAGGTTTATGATAATATACTCGTTTAAATGTAACTTTCCCATTTGCCATAATGTCCCCCTCCCTCCCCATAAAGGACTGAGTAGCTACTGATCATTGGAAGAGCACTGTACTCACCCAATAAGAACTGGAAGTGAAAGGACATCAAGGGCAAAATCTTACTGTGGCTACAAAGCTTTATAATCTGAGATACAACAAAGTTCATATGCATTTTCAGTGAAATATGCTCAATAGGGGATGCATCCTATTGATAAATGATGCTTGAAATATTGTGTATGCTTGGGCTGGGGTTGTGGCTCAGGGGAGGAGTGCTTGCTAGCATGTATGAGGCACTGGGTTCAATCGTCAGCACCACATAAAAATAAATAAAGGTATTGTGTCCATCTGCAACTAAAAAAGAAATTGAAAAAAAAAAAAAAGGATTGTGTATGCTCACCTACATCAGTGACACAGGACCCCAGCTTGACATTTACATCTTCATTAATCTAATCAGCCATATTTGCTTCCTATTTTCCTTTCTTCTCAATGTTCAAGTGTGCACTCCAAAATTTGCTTACCATAGTTTCCACTTAATGTGGTTATTTCTAGTATCTGTAAGATAGTTAAATATTTCTCAAATGATTCCTTATCCACTGTTGAAACCTTCAGACTAGACCACATATGGTTAATCTAAAGGGCCACGACTACATTACCTGCATCTCTATCAGCTGTGAGCGGAATCTTCTACACCACGCTCATTTCCCTTCTTTTGCTACTCCTAATACTTTTTCAAATGAATCTGCCTCATCTCAAAGACAGTTTGGCTTAATGAACCCACAAGTTTCTATCATATTAAGTTGCTTTCCAAAGGCTCGTGTTGTAACATTCTTGGCCAACCTGGCCTTCTTTCAGAGGAACAGCATTCAGCTTACAACTTAGTTGATTTTCGGGTCCACTTCGCCCTTGAACTTCAGGAACTAAGCCCTCCTGGTCCTTCCTTCGTGGACACCGACCATAGGTTTGTGCAGCCGTATCTGAACTCCCCCATTCTAGGCTTTGGGCCCAGCACATTTTGAAATTTAACTTAGTTTTTGCATGATGCACTACAAAGCCCTGATGCCAAGCAGGTGTGTGAGCATTTGGGTCCGCGAGTGTGACGGGATGGAGGTGGCGGCGCAGCCCAGAACATTGGGCGTCCAGAACCGCAGCACGGTGGGGGCGGGGGCCATGCTCCGACTCACCTGGCAGCGCCGCTGGCCGGAGAGCGGAGAGGGCCGCGAAGATCAGTAAATTCGCCAGTTTGGATTCTTGTCCTTTTCCACACTTTCCCCCCCATTAAACTCAGAACCCGTCACATGATAATTCAGAAAGAGGTTCAGTTCCGCCTCTCTAAACCGCCGCGGTAGAGGTTTTCTCAGTTCTACCTCAGGCCGCGCCCACATCCGGAGCTGGTTCTCACCGCCCCTGGGCCTATCCTATAGGTAGAGGGGATGCCAATCTGATGCAGAGACCCGTTTCCCTGCGGTAATTGGACCATTTAGCCGTCAGTGTAAACCAACCGACCTTTCCTTACTTTCGAGTTCGACAAAGAGGCGGTAAGGAAAGAACCCACTGGGCCCGCCTCTTACTGCTACGGGTTGGGAGGAAAGTCAGTCTTAGCTCAGCCTGGAGTTTCTATCGTGGTCTCATTGGGCGCACACATGCCAATCAAGCCAGCAGCACTCGGCCCCGCCCCGGTTGGGGCCCCGCCTCCTAGGCCCTCCCAGTCTCGGCGCGGGGACACTGCAGGCTCCGGCGCAAAATCCTGCGGGAGAGGGGGTGGGGCGACGCTCTGGAGGCAGCGCGCCCGCCCGCAGCGTAGCTGTGGCTCCTCGGGCTCCGGCGGCGGCGGCGGCGGCGGCGGCGGCGGCGGCGGCAGCAGCAGCGCTCGCCTCGGTGTCTCCCCAGCGCACCCCAGCCGCCTCCTAGCGGCGCGACGCCCGCTCCTACGGTAAGAGCCGCACCACCTCCACGCTTGGGGGGGCCGTGTGGAGGTAGTCGGCTTCTGACAGAATCCCGAGGATGGATCTGGACGAGGGAGGAGAGCGGCCCGCGGGATGGATGTGGGGGCTCCGGGGTCAACGCATCGCCCTTCGCCGCCGGTGTCTTCCTCGGCAGTCTCCTGCACCTGCGGGCCCGGGTCAGCCGCGGCCCCCTCGCATCATTTGGCGAGTGGCAGAAGCTCAGGTTTCCTCTTCCCGAGCCCGTGCGGTTCTCAAGGCTTGAAGGTGTCGGGCCGAAGCTCAGCACCGCCTCCCGCCCCTCGCCTCCCTCCTCAGGATCCCCTCCTTCACTTCCTTCCTTTGAGGGGGTGGCGGGGTGTCGTCGTGTCCTAGGAGTGTGTGAAGGGGTTTCGGGCTGCCCAGACTGAGCGGGCTGGATAGGTCAGCTAGCGGCCGGGAATGGGGGGCGGGTTCGGGGGAGAGGGCGGCTCAGCGCGCTGATTGCTGGCGGAGAAGGAGGGTTGCTGCAGAGTACCAGCTGAGCAGGCGACAGTTAAGTTTTCTGATCCCAACATTGACTGAGGAGCGGGTACTGAAATCCTATGCAAAGACCTTGAGGGATATTTCCCTTCTGGAAACAATACCGTGGTCCATCAGCATGCTTCACCTTGTACTGTTTTTATTTGCCTAATGTTGACAGCTGGAGTTCTAGTATTGTTCTTGAGTCATGGCTTTCTAACTCAGCACATCTTGTAGAACTTCAGGGATCATTCTGTTACCCATTTTATTTTTAGCCTGGCAAAACCAAGGAGCTGCTTTATATGAGCATACACTAACCCAGGAAGAAGAGTGTGGAACAGTTTAGTAATCTCAATATGTAATTAATATGCCAAGTAATCTTAAAATTCATGGTAAATGTATTAGAGATATTACATTTGCTTTCCTTGTTAATGGTATATTCTGCTTACCTTGAGATTAGGTGAGATACTTTTATTGTTTTTGATTTGCTTTACCAAACATTTTTAAATGCCCCCCCCCCCCGCCCCCGCTTTAGCAATATTCTTAGTACTTGATCTTAGACATTTTTGTAAAATTAGTTTTTTTCCAAAACCGGACTTTTTCCACAACGTTTTTTTAATGTTGGAAGAGAAATTCTGAGAATTTGAAGACTATGGACTTTTAGCCTAAAGAGCCATAAAACAACAGTTTGAAATCCTTACTTGGATTTTACTACTAATTTTAAGAGAAGGAAATTGGTATGACTTGTCGATAGTGGCTCAGCCTGCCGATTCCAGAGGAAAGCAATCTAGAGGTCTGGGAGTAGAAACAAGGTGGTTCCTGGAAAATGTTTTGCTCTGGAAAAGCCTACCTCCTACGCAGGGAAGTTGTTTTTATGCTTCAGATAGTATTAATTTAGATGTTAGGAGTGTTTTTGTCTTCTGATTTTTACCCCTTTCTGGCAGAGCTTGAAAATGTGGTAAGCAAAGCAAATATAGTGTACAATGGGGGCACTCTTGAATACTTAGGCCTCAGGAGTCAGTCCCAAATTGGCACTGGATGGTTGGCTCTAAAAATAAAAAAGGTATCCTGACTAAGTTTTAAACCACAAACCTTTTTGGTTAGTCCATTAAATGCATAATTGCAAGGAACTTGGGCTGGAGATGTGATTTGGCATGTGGTCCTGATTTGATACCCCAGCACCCCACCCAGCCTTCCCCCAACAAAAAAGCAAAGAATTTGTAATGACAAAAGTGTGGTTAGACTGAGCCAAAGAGAATTTATGGTGGCATGTTGAAAAAATGAGGATCAGAAAATAGTTGGGACTATCTAATTATTATCTCATTTAATCCCTATCCTATGAGATAGGTACCATGATTACCATGATTTCCTTTCTGTTTTTAAATTAGTTAGCCAAGATTTAGGTTAACTCATTTTTTTTTTTTTTTTAAGATTTTGGTGCCAATTGGTCAGTGGATTCACGTCGAACCAATCTGATTCCAAGCAGTTATGCTTTACCAGCACAGTACAGTGGCTTCTTAGAGACCTGTTAGAAGGAGACTAATCAGTGGAAAACCATGCTGCAAAACCATGAACTGAACCCAGTATTGGACCAATTTTATAACACTTTGAAATCATTTTATAATAGGCACTGTTGAGTGTTGCTTAAGATAACAGGATCTAGTCACCTTCCCTGTCTTTGAGGAGCATCATTTATTGGGAAGATAGATATTTAAACAAATAATCACCACACAGTACAATATATACTATAAGAGAGTAATTCAGAATTGGTGGTTTTATGGAAAGAGAATATAGTTAAAGTATAAACTAGAGTTTGAATACCTGTTGGGCTTTGTAGTTTTGAACATTATACCAAATATCTTTCAGCATCATTCTCCTTATCTGTTTAGTGGAGAAGATGATACTTCAAAGGGGATATTAAGCATTACATAAAATTAAAATACACATAATAAACACTGAATAAAGAAAAAATATAATTTTAAGAAAGATTGGGTTGGGAGGTTCAGGGAGGAGCTACCATTGGAGCTTGGTTTAAAGGTTGTTTTCATAAATGGGGAAAGAAATTGTTCAATACAGATAAAACAAGAGGAGGTAGAGTCTCAGAATAGGGATATAGATTATTGAAGGAATGGTAAGTAATTGTGGCTTCATATAAAAAAGTTGAGAAGACCAATTTTAAATAGTAATTATATGTAAATGTGACTGGGCAAAGTTAATATTACCCAATTTTGGTAGTTGCAAATTGCATATTTAAATACTAAAACTATAGAAAGGTTTTCTACATTTTTGTTTACTGTCTTTCAATGCTCATTTTCCAAAGCCAATTAAATCTCTTATTTCCAAACATGTCCAGCAGAGCAATTGTTTTATTATTCATTGAGATATTCTATTCGCTCTGTAAAAGACGACTAACAAAACACTACCATAGACTCCCTTCTCCCCCAGGACTAAGGAATGAACCCAAGAGCCTTCTCTGAGCTACGTGCCTAGCCTTTTTTATTTATTTTTTTAATTTTGAAAAAGGTCTAAGTTACCCAGGCTGGCCTCAGATTTATAATCCTTCTGCCTCAGTCTTCTGAGTAGTTGGGATTACAGATGTGCACCACAATGCCTGGCTACTAGAGGCATTTGCACTTAATTTGTGAGACATATTTTGTGATGGTTGATATAAGAGGAATCTCAAAGTGACTGTTGTCATCACTTCACCTCTTTACCTATTTTGTAGCCAAATAGAGTTGATATTGCAAACTCTCTTTTGCATATATGTTGACTTATCTTCTTAAGCCTAGTTTGAGACCTGCTTGTGGGATAGAATGTTTTCAGTTGGGCCTGCTCTTGAAAATTTGAGAAAAGCTGGGCACTGTGGCACATACTTGTAATCCCAGTAACTCAGGAGGTTGAGACAGGAGGATTACAAGTTTGAGGCCGGCCTCAGCACTTTAGTGAGGCCCTAGGCAACTTAGCAAGACCCTGTCTCTAAAAATAAAAAGGGCTGAGGGTATAGCTGACTGTTAAAGTGCTCCTGGGTTCCATACCTAGTACCAAAAGGAAAAAGAAGAAGAAGAAAATTTGAGGGAAAAACAAACAAACTCACTCATGCCTATATTGTCCTATATTAGGTTAGCACAAAACTGTACATACTTGCATTGAATTTGTAAATGTGAAACATCACTTGATGTCAGGAATCATATGACTAAATTCGAAACTATTAAATGACATTTAGACTTCTGCATTTTTTGTCCGGCTTGTTAAAATCTTATATAAATAGTGAAAATGACACAATAGAAGTGAGTTTTTTCAGTTGAGAATAACTCACTATATCCTAAAACAGGTAGCTTTAAAGCAATAAGAAAAAAAAAATTATTGGACTTCATTCTGAACAGGAACTGAGGCAGGAAATGGCTGTGGCTGAAGAACTACCTGATAATAATCGTAATGTAATTAAATTTGACATTTAATGAGAGGAAGTAAAGAAAAAATGCATACTATGCAGCTTTCCAGTTGTAGAAATAATAGAGGAAGTGACTGTTATCTAGCCGGGTGTGATGGCACAAGCCTATAATCCTAGGGCTCTGAAGACTGAGGCAGGAGGATTGATTGAAAGTTCAAAAAGTTCAAAGCCAGCTTCAGCAATTTAGTGAGGCCCTAAGACACTTAGTGAGACCCTGTCTCAAAATAAAAAATACGAAGGGCTGGGGATGTGGCTCAGTGTTTAAGTGCCCCTGGGTTCAATCCCTGATACCAAAAGAAAGAAAGAAAGAGAGAGAGAGAGAGAGAGAGAGAGAGAGAGAGAGAGAGAGAAAGAAAACGAACACAAACAAATAAGCCCTCAAACAAACAGCTATCAGCTATGTCAAAGACATGTAGTAAGCACTCAGGTTTGTTGTGTGAATGATACTACTTTAATAATATATTCAGTATTAGAAGTTACAGGTAGCAAAAAATATATGAAAAGTATATGGCACAAGTTTTAGTTCTTTATAGTCCTGGGTTCTAGTCTCAATTTTAACATCCACCAGTTCTCTGACTTTGGGCTCATTATGTAATCTTTCTGAGGTTCAGTTTTTTTTTTTTTTAAAATGATGCAAACAGTTTATGTCCTCCCATACTGACAGATAAAAACACATACATTCTCTAAGCACAATGCTTATAGTCACAAATAACTTTCTGCTTAAAGACAATTTCAATTAATAACCACAATAGGAATTTAGGTATTTAATGCAACCACTAATCTAACATGTTACCAATAAAATCTAAGCAGATTTATCTCAAAACCAGGGTAATATTCACTGGACATGCGTTAATAATCTATACAACTTAACATTACACTAGAAAAGGAATTTATAATTTTTGGTGGTTTTCAAATTTCATGGCACAATTTACCAAAATAAACTGTAAAAATAGATTTCAAATATATTCACTAAAATGGTAAAAAATTGAATAAGCCTTTAAATTTTTATGCTCAAGATTTAAAACATCAAGCTGGCCCCAATCTGTCAAAATTGACAGATAAATATTTACAACGACTAGACAGACTTTAGTTACAGCAGTATTGGAGGTCTACTCCCTCCCTTCAAAACCCTTTGAGGTTAATTTCTCAATGCAAACATGTCTTTGTAAATACTGTGGATAGTATAAAATTTAAAACATACCTACAATCAGGACAAGGATGAAAAATAACATGTAAGTCAGTCTTTTTTCTGACCTGTTAACATAAAGCTTTCTGGCTCCCAGTCAACACTGTCCCTTAATATAAAACTAGTAAGAGTAGAATGACTTCATCCTGTAGTGGCTGACATTCTTCTACAGAATTACATTTCACTATTTATTAAAGCAGGACTTGAGCTCCATTAATCTGCTTCTACAGAGTATAATTAGCAGAGTACCAATTTTATACACTGGTATAGCAACTCAAAATGCTAAGCACACTTTTCAAACAGAAGCAAACCTATTTTTTTTTTCCATGTAACACATTGTTCTCAAAACTTAATGGCTACCAATAAGAAAAGAATTAGGGAAGCTTTGAAAATATCTTGTACTTTTCATCAAGGCTAAAGTACAAAATCTCTCCACATTTTTGATATTTTAATAGGGAAAAACCATAAAACATACAAGAAGGAACTAAAGTGTTAGTAGAAACTATACAAAAAGCTTAAGTTGAGGACTACGAATTACTATCAATTTAATTTTTCTTTCTTCGGTGAAATATGTCAATGCCCCGTGTGCTCATAGAACTTAAGATTTTGATTCTCTTCCACATGACCAGAATATCTGAACTTACAGGAAGTAACAAAAAAAAAAAAAGGCAAAAAAATAACACTGCATGACAATAGAAATCAAGTTCATAAAGAACCTCTTTTAAAAATGAAATGTTATGGAAGAAAATACCATGAAAATAATAATCCTATGAGAATTGTTTTTAAGCACAGTAAGTTTGAGCCTCAGTCTTCATGAAGATACTGCAGTTTATATAGAAAACTATAAATATACAAGACTCTAAGGGAAAAAAGTCAGAATACAAATTAACAATCTATAGGCCTAAAAAACTTTGAGGGGAGAGGGGAAAAGAATGGCCAACTGAATCTTCACTTAAGAATACAGAACTATGATAAATACCTAGGTCAAAGATGCTCCCAATGGAACTACTCTGTGAAAGCACACAACTTAGATAAATTCCTCAAAGGAAAGCAAAAGTAATGAATAACTATAATCCCTTCCAAAAAGTAAATCTTATATCATGGGGAAATGATTCTAAAAGTGTAAACAAGTCTGGCTCAGAAAGAAAAATTGAACAGCATATCCAAGATCTGTTCATAAAAGTAATGATGGTACATCTTTAATGTTAAAGAAACAGGCTATAAAAAATTGGTTTGGTTTTTAAAATTGGTTTTTAAAAGCTCATTTGTGCTCCTTGGTGGATGCGTAATAAAGTTCCCTGGGTTTATTCACTTTCCAGTACTTCTCACTGAGCAATTCCAAAGAAAAAGCCATTTAATGTAGTGAACTGGCCACTTGCTGTTGCTATATAAATGGTATACTGCTTCTCACTGGCTGTATCAAGGTTCATCTGGTTTGATTCTCCCTTGCTTCAAAGTTCTTATAAAGCTAATCTCACAGCCAGATACTTGGATAAGTGATCAACAGTAGCATTACCTGAAATCTTTATATATCTTGTCTGTGCACTGTCATCTTTTTCCATAAGTGTGGGATGAGGCCTGAATACTAATTCAGTTTCACTAGCACCATCCATTACTGGATCAGTTGCCTCTGTTGCATTGTTATTATCAAGTTCAAGCCCAGAATCATCATATGTTTTGGTCCATTTGTTACTAGGGCCTGCTTCCTAATTGCTATGTGTAAATGCATTACTACAATGTGAACTGTCACTGTCACCATTATCTTCTGCTCCATTGCCATTTTCAATCTGTTGTTTCTTGCCTCACTGTAATCTGTTCATGGCCGGTATCTTTAGTCCTTCCTCAATGCTGTGACTGAGTACCTGTTGATTATTGTGCTTGTTGATTCTGGCTAATACTCTCTCTTGATGAGCTCCATACTTATCACGACTTGGATAAATTTTGCTGATGAGTGCATCAAAGTTTGGTCTGGACTTAGTGATCTTTTGGAAACTAGTTTTTTCCAACAAGTAGGAGATTATTTTTTGCCACTTCTAAGGGCAGTGATAATACAATCTGTACAAAAACGATGCAAACACTCCTTTGTAGTCATGGCATTCTTCAACATATCCAAACAAATTGGGCACATAATTCACTGTGCAGACTACTAGGTGAAACCACAATTTTCAAGCCATCTGTTATTGCCTCCTGAGGTGTTTGTTGTAATTCATATAAACTGAGTTCCCTTGTTTTGTTTAATGGTTGAGTTCCATTTGTGTGCACAGCCTGAGACATTGCTTTGCAGGAGAGTCCATGTTTTTCACTTGGCAGTTAAAATTTCATGGCTCCTACCCCAGCTGGGGCTCCACTGGTCGGGGCCAGAGCGAGACTCAGGTATTAGCTGCTGTGCACAATATTGAAGTTCAGTCTTATTTATTTATAAAATACTGCTTTGGCAGATTTTAAGAATTAAATGAGATACTGTATTTAAAGCTCTTGAAACAGTATCTAGTTTATAAGACTTGCTAAAAAAAAAAAAAAAAAAAAAAAAAAGCCCTTGTAATTATTTGGTACTGTCAAACAGTTTTTTATTTTTATTTTTTTTAAGACAGTTTCCAAATAGAGGTAAGGAAAACCAGAAAATGGCAAACAATGAAACCTAACCTTGAAACAATAGGATGTTAAGTAGTTATCAGGTAGAGTTGAATAAAGAATCATTGCAACTCCATACAAAAGAAGGGAAAATAGGGGCTGGTGTTGTAGCTCAATGGTAGAGCGCTTGCCTCGCATGCATGAGGTCCTGGGTTTGATCCTCAGCACTGCATAAAAATAAATAAATAAATAAATAAATAAAAATAAAGATATTGTGTCCATCTACAACTAAAATATATATAAATGTATATACATATAATATATATCAACAAATTCATATTATATATTAAATATATTATAGAATATATGAATTATATATAATATTATATTTTAACTACAAATTCATATAATATATATTTTATATATAATACTATATATCTTTCTATATTATATATGATACCTATATAATATATAAAATATAAATACATAATATATATAAATGTGTGTATATATATACACATATATATATGGAAAATAGTTTTACTGTCTCATACTTTTTTTGAAGAAATTATGTGAAACTTATTAAACTGGTAGAGTAAATAGAATTTGTTATTCTAAATGACAATTAAAATCATTAAAATTTGGTCTTAGTGCTATGAATTAAAGTATATAGGGAAAAAGGACTTGTTTTCTCAAACCTCTTAATCAACTTCTTATGTAGTCCTAAAATTCTTTACAAGAGGCAAGACATTAATTTTATAAAACTTGCAAGAAATCCTTGAAAGATAGAGCAAGCTGATATAACTGCACACAGTTTCTAAGTGTTCATTCTATGTCTCCTGTTGCCATCTCTATTTTTTGGATGCTGAATCTATGAATGTATCATTTATTGAAAAACATACATCTTTTTTTTTTCCTTTTCTATTCCCTGTCCTGCTGAGTGATTCTTACAGTGTCCAAACCAAGAATCATGGATGTCCGATTTTCTCCTCATGACTAATTAATCATTGTATTTGATCATTTTTCTAATTATCTTTCAATCATGCTCTATCCCAATACCCACAATTAAACCAAAGCAACACCCCTTTACTTAGTTTAGGTCCTCATCATTCTCCCCAAATTACTCTTAGTTTCCTTTGAATTTGCCTCATATTATTTAATTCTTCACATAGCTTCCTTTCAGAATGATGTTGCTGAAATACCAACATAATCATATAAAAATTATATCCATAGTGCTTTCGCATGACAGGTAAGTATTCTTTCCTCTGTGTATTTTAGGCTTTGGACAATGCTAAGTGATTTACATATTTAGGCGTGGAATTTTCTTTGTAGCAAGGATATTAACTACAAATTCATTTTTTTTTAACTACACAAAGCACTATTCAATTTATTTGTTCTTGAGTAGCCATAGATTTTTATCTTTGATGACATTTGTTCATTTAAAGTAAATTGTTAGGTTTATTGACATAAAATTGTTCATAATATTCTCTTACTATCTTTTTTTTTTTTAAGAATTTTTTTAATATTTATTTTTCAGTTTTCGGTGGACACAACATCTTTGTTTGTATGTGGTGCTGAGGATCGAACCCGGGCAGCACGCATGCCAGGCGAGCGCGCTACCACTTGAGCCACATCCATGGCCCCTCTTCCTATCTTTTTAGTGTCTAAAATCTGTAGTGATATCCCTACTCTCATGTCTGACTTTAATTTGTGACTTTTCTATTTCTCTCTCTCCCTTGCTCTTTTTTTTTTTTTTTTTTTTTTTTAACCTGTTTGGTCTGGCTGGAGGTTTATCTGTTTTATTGTTCTTCTCAAAAACCAGGTTTTAGTCTTCTCTTAATTTTTCAGTTCTTAATTTCTCTGGTTTCTTATTTCCCTCCTGCTGTTTACTTTGCATTTTATTTGCCCTTGATTTACTAGTATCTTAAAGTGGAAATTTAGCTAATTAGTTTGGAAGATTCATTATCCTCTAAAATAGGTATTCAATGCTATAAAATTTCCTCTAAATAGTGTTTTCACTGCATCCCACAAATTTGATTATATTTTCATTTTTATTGAAGTTTAAAGTCTTCACTGATTTCCTTGACCCCTTCAGTTATTTAAATTATGTATATGAGTTTTGAAATATTTGGGGATTTTTTTCAGTTATCAATTTCTAATGGATTTCATTGTGGCCAAAAATATACATTGTATAACTTGAATCCTTTTTAATTTATTGAGTATTGTTTTATTACCCAGAATATGATCTGTTGTTTTTAATGTTACATGTGCACTTGAAAAGAATGTTTGATGGGTGTTCTATAAATATCAGTGAAGTCAGATTGGTTAATAACATTGTGCAAGTCTTTTATGTCCTTGCTGATTTTCTGTCTACTTGTTCTGTCAATTTTTGTGAGAAGTGTGTTGAAATCTCTGTAATTGTGGACTTGCAGATTTCTCCTTGAAGTTCTACCAGTTTTTACTTCATATATTTTGAAATCTTCTAGACATAGGCATATTTAGGATTTTATGATCTCTTAATGAGTTAGATTTATCATTATAAATTGCTCTCTTTATCCATCTTAATTTGCTTTGTGATCTACTTGTTATAGTCATTCACTTTTCTTTTTTATAATTAGTATTAGCACGGTATATTATTTTACTTTTTATCTGTCTTTTTGTTTATATTTAAGGACAGCATATTGTTGGATCTTGCTTTATTAAATCCAGTTTCCCAATCTCTGCCTTTTAATTTAGGCCATTTACATTTAATGTGATTATTCATATTGTTGGGCTTAAAGCTATCATCTTGCTTTTGTTCCATCTGTACATTTTGCCTTCTTTCGAATTGAGTATTTTTTAATCATACCATTTTATGTTATTTTTTTTGTCTTATTATCTTTAGCTTTTTTTTGTTTGCAATAGCTAGTATACATTTTTAACTTATCACATTCTATTTTTTTAAGATTTTTTAAAGATGGACACAATATCTTTATTTTTATGTGGTACTAAGGATTGACCCAGTGCCTCACATATGTGAGGCAAGCACTCTACCACCGAGCTATAACCCCAGCCCCTTATCACAGTCTATTTTTGTGTAAAAAAGACTTCATATAAGAAGTATAACACGATTATTTCTTCTCTCCCAAACTTTGTGCTTTGGTCATATGTTTTAGTTCTATACATGTTATAAACCTCCCAGTATAATGTCAATTTTTAAAGCTTTAAATATTTCTCTTTTGAAGAGATTTAAAAACAATATACTATTTTCAAAGATCTTCATTCCTTTGAGTATAATAGATTTACTTCTTGTGTCATTTTTCTTCTGTGTGAAGGAAACATTTTAACATGTATTATGGTGCTTATCTGCTTCTGATAAATTTCATCAGCTTTCATATATCTGAAAAAAAAATTTTAAAATTTTATTTTTGAAATATATTTTTGCTGGGATAGAATCATAGGATGACAATTTTATCTTTTACCACTGATCTTAAGCACTTTTATTATATTGTGCTTTGGAGGGGTTTATTATGCTTGAGGTTTATTAAGTGTCTTAGGTCTCTGGGTTTACCTTTACATCAATTCTAGGAAAACTGTGGCCATTGTTTATTCAAATAGTTTTTCTGTCTTTCTCCTCTTATTCCGGTATTCCAGTTACACTTATATTAGGCCACATGATAACCAACAGCTAACCAGTGATAACCCACAGCCCACAGCTAACCAATGCTCTGTTGTTGTCTTTTTTTTTTTTAAGTCTTTTTTTCTCTTTCCTGTTTTCATTTTGGATAATATTTATTGCTGTCTTCAAGTTGACTAACCTTTTCTTTTGCCAGTTTCTTAATCTGTTGTTAATCTTATCTACTATATTTTATAAGATATTGAATTTTTCATCTGTCCAAGTGCAGTTTGGATATATTTTTTTTTCATTTATTTTGTTTATTTACTTTTATGTGGTGCCTTATTATCCCAGGGCCTTGCATGTGCTAGGCAAGCGCTCTACCGCTGAGCCACAACCCCAGTCCCCAGTTTGCATCTTTTTATCTTCCATGCCTCTTTTTAACATTCTTATGCTTTTGTGTACTTTCTCAAATATTTCCTAATTTTTTTTTTGTTCTTTTTAGAACATAATAGTTTAAAAATTTTGGTAAAAACATATAATTTGGAATTTACTATTTAAGTGTACAGTTCAGTGGTGGTAAGTATATTCACAATTGTTATGAAACAGCTCTCCATGGCTTTTTCATCTTGCAAATATGGGATTCTGTATCCATTAAACAATAACTTCTTTCCAGGCAACCCCATTTCAACTTTATGTCTCTGTGACTTTTTCTGTTCTAGGCACATCATGTAGGAATCAAATATAGGAATATTTGTCTTTTTATGACTGACTTATTTAATTTGGCATCATGTTCTCAAGATTCATCCATATTGTACTATCTGACAGTATTTCCCTTTTTTTAAAAGGCCAAATACTATTTTGTTGTATGTTCAAATTATATATGATTTTTCTATTTGTCCACTGATGAACATTTGAGTTGCTTCTATCCCTTAATTATTATAAGTAGTGCTGCTTTGAACGTGGTTGTGAAAATATCTCTTTGAGACTTTGCTTTTAATACTCTTGGATATACTTTTAGAAATGTAATTGTTAGATCAAATGGTAGTTCCATTTTTAGTTTTTTGAGAAACTTCCATACTGTTTTCCAAACTGGTTATTCTGTTTTATAGTTCTAGCAATAATGCATAAAGGTTTCAATTTCCTCACCATTATTTATTATTTTCTGTTTTTATTTTTAAACTGATAGTTCATTGTGATTTTAATTAGTATTCTTGGTAATTAGTGATGTTGAATATCTTTTCATATGCTTATTGGCCATTTGTATATTATCTTTGGAGAAAAGTCTGTTCAAATCCTTGCCCCTTTAAAAGTAAGGTTATTTTGGGGCTGGGGTTATAGCTCAGTGGAAGAGCACTTGCCTTATACATGGGATGCACTGGGTTCGATTCTTAGCACCACATAAAAATAAATAAATAAAGATATTGTGTCTTTCTTAAATAAATCTTTAAGAAAATAAGGTTATTTGATTTTTTTTTCTTGTTGAATTGTAGGAATCTATTATATATTTTGGCTATTAACCCCTTACCAAACATATTTTTGGCACATATTTTCTCCCATTCTGTAGGGCCTTTTTATTCTATTCTGTTGGATCCATTGAGGCACAACAGTTAAAATTTGATGTAATCCATTTGTCAGTTTGTACTTTTGTTGCCTTGTACAAAAATGAATAAATCATTGCCAAGTCCAGTGTAATAAAACTTTGCCTTTGTATTTTCTTCTAGGAATTTTGTAATGTTAGATCTTATGTTTATGTCTTTAATCTATTTTGAGCTAATTTTTGTGATGGTGTAAAATAAAGGTCCTCCTTCATTCTTTTGCATGTGAATATCCAGTTTCCCAGCACCCATTTGTGGCAGAGAATGTTCTTTCTCCATTGAGTAGTCTTGGTACCCTTGTTGAGGATCATTTGACATATACACAAGGGTATATTTCTAGGATTTATATTCTATTTCATTTGTCTGTTTTCTTTTATGTCAGTACCACACTGTTTTGATTGCTGTAGCTTTATAAATATCTTTTGAAATCAGGAAGTTTGAGTCCTCTGAATTTATCTCTTTTCAGAATCAGTTTGGTTTTATTTGGGGCCACTTAAGAGTCCTTATGAATTTTAATATGGCTTTTTCTATTTCTGCAAAAAATGCCATTGGGATTTTGATAGACATTGCATTGAATATGTAGATTACTTTGGGGACTATATGGATATCTTAACAATAGTAAGTCTTCTAATTCATGAACATGGGATTTCTTGCCATTTATTTGAGACTTTGAATTTCTTTTAACAATGTTTTGTGTATAACAGGTGTTTTAATGTCTTTATTTAAAAATTTTATCATCTTTGTTATTTCTGGGTCATTACTGTTTTCTCCTTATAGGTTGAATTTTCCTATTTCTTTACATGCCTGGATAATTTTTGCTTAGATGCTAGAAATTGTATGTTTTAAATTGGAGCTGGATTTTCTTTGTATTCTTTTAAATATTTTTGAGCTGTGTTCAGGGACACAGTTAAATAATTTGAAACAGTTTAATCTTCAAGGTTTGCTTGATAAACATTGTTAGGTGAGATCTGAGCATCCTTTAGTATAAGGCTAATTTGGTCCTATTACTGAACAATATCCTTTTAAATATCTAGATGTTATGCGTTATTATAGTTTCTGTGTTTTAACTGAATTCTCACCACCCATATGTGAGCTTTTGTAATTTTTGTTCTGCCTACTTCTTCCTGGTGATTTTTTACCCCTGACTTCACGCTAGTTTTCCTACCCATCCTTGCTGGTCAGGACTCAGCTGAAGAAGGGGGAATCCTTTGCAGAATTCTGGACTCTTCTTTGCAGCTCTCTTTCTGGTACTTTGCCCAGGAACTTCAGCTACCTTAGTGCCTTGAATTCTCAAAATCTGTCTTCTCAGTTTGGGAAGACTTGCATGCTTCCTTCTCCTAGCACTGATCCTAGAAACTCTTTTAGACAGCATCTTTGGACAATCGTGGGGCTTTTTGTTTCCACTCTTTTAGGAATCACTGTTCTGGCTATTGTTCTGCCTGAAAAATGTTTTACATATATTGTCCATTTTTTAAAATTTTGTAAGGTAGGAATATTAATTTGGTTTCAATCATTCTGTCATGCCTAAATAGTAGAATTCTTTTATATTGAATTTTAAAGCAATAATCTAAATTAAAAATATTAGAAACATAATTTTTAACATAATTAGAATTAAATTTCCCCCGCCTTTTTTTTTTTTTGGCACTAGGATTGAACCCAGGGATGCTTTACCATTGAGCTAAGTCTCCAGCCCTTTTTATTTTTTTATTTTGAGACGGGTTCTCACCAAGTTGTTTACAGCCTCCCTAAATTGTTGAGGCTTGCTTCGAACTTGCAATTCTTTTGCCTCAGTCTCCTGAGTCTCTGGGATTACTGGCATGTGCCACTATGCCTTGGTAAATCCCTTGGTTTTAGAGTGCATTAGCATGGCATGCCTGGAACCAGAGCTTTGATTGATTGAATATGTTTTTGTTTATCTTCACCATTCATGTTTCACTTGAAACAAATGTAGGCAAATATGATGAATTAAAATGTAAGCAGCTAATTTCTTTTTCTTGTTTTATAAACCCAGTTCTTACTGACAGTATGTGTATAAAATATGTCTAGATAATTTCCAAGGAAGACCAATGAATAATGTTTATTTCCCTAAGGGTATAATAATTCACTTATTGTCATTAGAAAATGTTTGTAACACTGCCTGAAAATACTACTTGATTGGAAAATAATCTTTCATGTTTTGGTTGTTCAATTTAACTTAGCCTTGGGAATAATAGATATTAAGGACTGTTAAAAGTCTTTGTGAACAAAATGGGCTTAATCTATATTCTCATTATAGGTAACTGGAATGACCTTTAGCTTTTCTTCTGATGGAGATGGATGCATTATGTGAAATGGTAAAATTAAAGCCCAAGGCTAATTTTCTTGTGCCAGTCCTATACTTCTACTGCAAACACTAAATGAAAAAATTAACTTAATTATAAGAGGAAGGCTTTGTGTATATTATTTTGACAATTTGCATTTAGACAATTAACATGAAAAAAGAAGGTATTTTAAAACTGAATCAAAGTTTATCATAACTATTTTTTCTTTGAATGTGATTTCAGACTAAAAATCAAGTTGCAAGAATAATACAAAGAATTTCTGTAAACCCTTTGCCCAGATTACTCAAATATTAACCATATTTACTTTATCCTCTGTCTCTCTTTACACACCTCCCTCTCTCTCTCCCTCCCTCCCTCCCTCCCCCTCTCCCTCTGTCTCAAGTCATTTGAGTTATAATATTCCCTTACCTTTAATAGCTTAAGTTTTTGTTTACATAAAACAGGATCATTGTTGTTACTAATTTCTAGTTTTGTTGCATTGGAATTATAAAAGATAATTGATATGATTTCAGTTTTTAAAAATCTTTTGAGACTTGTTTTGTGGTCTATCATTTAATCTATTTTGGAGAATATTCTTTATGCTTTTGAGAAAAATGTGTATTTGGCAATGGTTGGGTGGAATGTTCTGTAGATATTTGTTAGTTTAGTTTGGTTTAGGGTACAATTTAACTCAGCTGTTTCTTTGATGATTTTTCTGCCTGGATGATCTGTCCATTGCTGAAAGTGTAGTGTTAAGTTTCCTAAGTATTATTGTATTGGAGTTTTTCTCTTTAGGTCTTTTAATATATATTTTAAAATTTGTTTGGGTGCTCATATATTGGGTACATATATATTTAGAATTATTTCTTGCTGAATTGACCCCATTATCATTATATAATGACCTCTTTTGTCTATCTTTAGGGCTTTCATTTGGATTCCATTTGCATGAAATATCCTATTCCATTTCTTCACTTTCAGTCTATGTGGGTCTTTAGAGGTGAATTTCTTATAAGTAACATATATTTGAGTCTTGTTTTTTAATCTGTGTCATTTATTTATTTATTTTATGATGCTGTGGATTGAACTCAGGACATGACACATACTAGGCAAGTGCTATACCACTAAACTACAACTCCACTCCACACTTTTATGTCTTTTAATTGGAGAATTTAATGCATTTAATTCAAGGTAGTTATTGATAGGTCAGGTCATACTACAGCCATTATGGAACTTGTTTTCTAGTTTGTTGTAGTGCCTTCCTTTCTTCTTCTTTTGCAGTCTCCTTTGTATTTACATGATTTGCTCTAGTAGTATGTATTGATACAAGCTATTTTGAAATGATAGCAAGTTAATATGATCATAAAGTTAAGAACAAATAGAAGAACAAGAGAAATTATAATATAAAAAAATTCTACACTTGTACTCTAAATTTTTGTTTTCTTGTAATAAAATCTTTCCCTTAATATGTATTTATGCACATATATACTACACTTTGAATTTCATAGATCCCATTTGCATTTTTCTATATTGTCCATTTTTAGCATATTAATGTAATTATTCTCAATTGTTTTGTTAGTCTTCATGCTAAAATAGGAATGGTTCATGTACCATGCTTATTGAGCATTCTGAATTTGTTTATATAATTATTCTTAACAATGAGTTTTATATCTAAGATCATTCTCCTACATAAATGCAGTAGAAAGATCAAAATCAGGAAATTAACACTAATATAATACTATTTCGAATCTATAGATATTCACATTTCACCATCCTTCATAGCAAAAGAAAATCCAGGATCACATACTGCATTTAGTTATGTCTCTCTAATTTCCTTTTCTAACAGTTCTTGAACCTATATTTATATTTCATGATATTGACTTTTTTTTAAGTGCTAAGGCCAGTTTTTTTTGTGTAGCATCCTTCAATATAAGTTTGATTTTTTTTCCTCCCTCATAATTAGATTCAGGTTGTGTACTTTTGGCAGAAACACCTCAGATATGTTACTTTATACTGCCTTATATTAGGAAGCAAATGCTGTAATTTCTCCTTTTACTGGTAGATATTTCCTTGTGATAACTTCACTATTTTACTCTTTGTGATTACTAAGTACTTAGTGGAGAGGTACTTTGAGTTTATGTAAATATCCTGTTACTCTCAAATTTACCCATTAGTTTTAATATCCATTGATGGTTGTGTATTGTGTGAATTGGTTATCTCCAGATGGTTGCTAAATGATGTGTTTTTTTTTTTCAATTCTCTTAATTTTTTCTATTTATTAGATGGCTTCTTGTAATGAAGAAAACTTTCCCTTTAGTATGTATATATTCATTTATTCATATCAGTGTGCAGTGATAGATTAATATTTTAAACTTTTGCCAATGTTCCTATAATTCTTTGAGCATTTTCTTACTTTATGAACTAAAACCTGTACTATCTCTTCTCTAGCCCTGTAATCAGACATTTCTTTAAGGAGTGTGGATTCCGTTTACTATGGAATAGTTCTAGAGATCTGGTTGCTAGGTGTGTTTATTGCTAGTGAAGAGTTATTGCTTCTAGGCCCTCTCAGTGAACATAATTAAAAAAGTGTGTGTGTGTGTGTGTGTGTGTGTGTGTGTGTGTGTGTTTTGGTACTGGGGATTGAACCCAGGGGCACTCATTCACTGAATCACATTCCCAGCCCTTTTTATATTTTATTTTGAGACGGGATCTTGCTAAGTTGCTTAGGGCCTTGCTAAGTTGATGAGGCTGGCTTTGAACTCAAGATCCTCCTGCCTCAGCCAGAGCTTCTGGGATTATAGGCGTATGCCATTGTGGCCAGCTAAATGTGTATGTTTAAGTATATATGTGGGGGATACATGTAACATATCTTAATTTTCAGAAAGGGATATTTATTTAACTGGCGTCATGGCTACCAAAAATAAAGTGAATATAGTCTTTGGCTATATGATCAACTAGTCATGTCTTTATTTAAAAATGTTATAGTTCTGATTGTGCTCAGTGGCATACACCTGGAATCCTAGCAGCTCAGGAAACTGAGGCAGAAGCATTGCAATCTTGAGGTCAGTCTCTGCAATTTAGTGAGCCTGTTTCAAAAAAAAAAAAGCAGGGCCACCAATTGCCGCAGTCTGGCTGGGCACAAAAATCACGAGCCACTCAAATGGGAACAAATTTTATTTTTGAAACTCCTGCCAATGCCCTGTAAGCTCCAGGGAAAATTGCCTACCGACCCACACACGTTCTCCCGGACCCCTACAGGAATTCCCTCCTACCGCACTTCCCCAACCAATGGGAACTCTCCAGGAGTCCTGTAGCAGGCCGAGGTGGACAGCAGAAGTCTAATATCCATAAGAATGCAGATCTTAACATAATCATATCATCTCAATGGCTTGCTGGCGTCACCTTTCAACCAAAAATGCCATGCATCATATTACTTGGCTATGGTTCTTAGCATCATCCGATGATGGGTAAGAACCATATGTTGAATTGGACAACCTAACAGGCACGGTCCCTAAGCCACATTGCTTGTTGCTTAATTAAACAGAAGCGGGGAGATGCTAAGAGCCATAGCCAAGTAATATGAAGAGAACATTGCCATTTTGAATGGTATTCTTAGTTAAGGTTAAGAGCCCAACATCATGATGGTCAACTAGCTCCCTGAATGGGGGGATGGATCCTGTTACAGAACATACAGTAGTGTCTGTACTTAGATCAGTTTTAACTGTCTTCATGAATCTGCTCTCAAAATGAAGTGTGTGTGTATGTGTGTGTGTGTGTGTGTGTGTGTGTGTGTGTGTATGTGTTTGCATACAGGTGCACAAAAATAAAAATGGTCCTAGCTAAGGTGATAAAGATGTCAAAGGTTGTTCAGGAGAACTTATTGGATATCAGAGTAAATAGGATCTCAGGATAGCACTGCCCACATTAAACATGATTTTAAAAAAATGGCACACCAACTCTATAGCTATGCTACAGGGAAAGAATAAAGGAAAGAAGCAACCATGAAAAGATTATCCTATGTAGAATAATTGCTATATATGAAATAAATACTCCAGCAAATGAAATAGAAAAAATATTCAGAAATATAATGCCAAGAATTTCTGAAATGAAATATGTACTTGCAGATTGAAAGGCATACCAAATTTTAGGAAAAAATTATGAAATGATTTAATGATTAAATGATGTAAATGATTAAAAGTCGCATACCATAATAGTTAATAACTTCAGAAATAAGGAGAGAATTAATATGTTGTCTTGGCCAGAGAGAGAAAGAGAGAGAGAGAGAGAGAGAGAGAAAGAGAGAGAAAGAAGAGAACATGATGGAAAAAAAATTTTGAGTTGCTGTGAACTTCTCAGTTATGGGCAATTCTAGAAGTCATTGTAGCAATGTTTTCAAAGTTTTGGTTGAAAGAAGGTGTGGACTGACGTATCATGCACAACAGAATTAGATTTGGTTTGTCTCGCTACTAACAGTGACTAAAAATATAAGAATTTTTGATGTTGTGGTATAAAAAAGTATGGAAACAGTCCAGGCCTGGAATGATTTTAACAAAGACAATTCAGGTCTTCCCTCTATATGAATACATTTGACTTCTAAAGCAATACCACTTGTCCATGGTGGCTACTGGAGCAATAGCTATTAAAACAGAAGTTTTTAAAAATTGGATTGTTTTTAATATTTAATTGATTTTTAAAAAATATATTTTTTAGTCATTGATGGACTTTTATTTTACTTATTTATTTATATGTGGTGCTGAGAATCAAATCCAGTGCCTCACACATGCTAGGTAAGTGCTCTACCACTGAGCCATAACCCCAGTCCCCTAAACTATTGATTTTTAATTAACACACAATAATCATACATATTTATGGGGCATAGTGTTATATTTCAGTACATGTTTACAGCGTGTCATAATTAGAGCAGGGTCATTGATGCACACACACATACACACACATTACGTTAAACATCTCTTATATTGTTTATTTTGGAAGCATTCAAAATCATCCTCTCTCCTAGCTATTTTGAAATATACATTTAATCATTATCAATCATAGTTATTCTGTTGGGCTATAGAACACTAGAAGTTTTTCCTTGTATCCGGCTATACTTCTGTACTTGTTAACCATCCTTTCTACATACCTGTTTCCTCCAACTTTCCCATCTTCTGCTGAACACTGTTCTATTTTCTACTTTTCTATGAGAATGACTTTTTTAGTTTTTACATATATGAGAATTTGCAGTAATTGTTTTTCTGTGCTGGCCTTATTTCTTTCACTTAACATATAGAATTCCAGTTCTGTGTGCATTGCTGAAAATGAAAGAATTTCATTCTTATTTGCAGCTGAATAATATTTCATTTTGTATATATACACCACATTTTCTTTATCCATTTATTCAATCATGGATACCTGGGTTGATTCTGACTATTGTGAATAGTGCTGTAGTGAACAGGAACATAGACATCTTTTCAGCATACTGATTTCCTTTCCTTTTATTATATACTTTGTATTGAATTGCTGAATCCTATGGCACTTCTAGTTCTAGATTCTTTTTTAATATGTATTTTTTAGTTGTTAATGGATTTTTGGGGGGGTACCAAAGATTGAACTTAGAGTCACTCAACCACTGAGCCACATCCCCAGCCCAGTTTTGTATTTTATTAGAGACAAGGTCTCGCTGAGTAGCTTAGTGTCTTGCAGTTGCTGAGGCTGGCTTTGAACTCGAGATCCTCCTGTCTCAGCCTTTTGAGCTGCTGGGATTACAGACGTGCACCACCGTGCCCGGCTCAATTGATCTTTTATTTTATTTATTTATTCATATGTGGTGCTGAGGATCAAACCCAGGGTCTCATACATGCCAGGCAAGTGCTTTACCACTGAGCCACAACTTCAGCCTCCCAGTTCTAGGGTTTTTTTTAATATATATATATATATATTTTTAGTTATAGATGGACACAATATCTTTATTTATTATTTTATGTGGTGCTGAGGATCAAAGCCAGTGCCTCATGCATGTGAGGTAAGACCTCAACCACTGACCCACAACCCCAGCCCTAGTTCTAGGTTTTTTTTTTTTGTTTGTTTGTTTTTGTTGTTGTTGTTTTAAGATGGACAGAATGCCTTTATTTTATTTGTTTATATTTATGTGGTGCTGAGGATCAAACCCAGTGCCTCATGCATGCTAGGCAAGCATTCTACCACTGAGCCACAGCCCTAGCCCCCCAGTTCTAGGTTTTTGAGCAACCTGCATGAGTTCCCTTTTCTCCATTTCCTTGACATCATTTGTGTGTGTGTGTGTGTGTGTGTGTGTTTCTTTTTGAAAATAACCATTTTGACTAAGGTGAGATGATATCTCATTGTCACTTTGATTTGCTTTTCCCTGATGATGATGTTGAACATTTTTTTCACATGACTTGTTGGTCATTTGTATTATCTTCTTTTGAGAAATGTCTGTTCAGATCATTTGTTCATTTTAAAATTTGATGCATTTTTTTAAAAAAACTGTTTGAATTCCCTATATATTCTTGATATTCCTTGTTAGATGTATAATTCACAAATATTTTCTCCCATTCTGTAGGTTGTGTCTTCATTTTTTATTATTTAAAGAAGATATTTTTGTTTGTTTGATGGAGCCCCATTTATCGATTTTTGCTTTAGTGTCAATTTTTTTGCTAGCACCATGCTATTTTGATTACTATAGCTTTGTAGTATGTTTTGAAATCAAGTATTATGATGCCTATAGTTCCCCCACTCCCCAGGTGGTCAGTATTGCTTTGGTTTCTTTTGTGGTTTCAAACAAATTTTAGGAGTGTTTTTTTCCTATTCTGTGAATTATGTCATTTCCATTTTGATAGGAGTTGCATTGAATGTAAGATCACTTTGAGCAGTGTGGACATTTTAACCGTATTAATTCTAGTAGTCCATGGATCATCCGTCTGTCTGTTTCTTTCTTTTCTCCTTTTTCAATTTTTTTTCATCAGTGTTTTATAGTTTTTTTGGGGGGTGGGGTATTGAGGATTGAACCCAGGAGTGCTTAACCACTGAGCCATATCCCAAATCCCCTGCATTTTATTTAAAGACAGGGTCTTGCTGAGTTGCTAAGTGCCTTGCTAAGTTGCTGAGACTGGTTTTGAAATTGCAGTCCTCCTTCCTCAGCCTCCTAAGCTGCTGGCATTACAGGTGTGCACCACCATGCCCGACCTTATAGTTTTAATTGTAGTGTTCTTTTACTTCTATAGTTAAATTTATTCCTAGTTACTATTATTTTTTTAGTAGCTATTGTAAATGGGACTCCTTTCTTGATTTCTTTTTCTGCTAGTTCATTTGGTGTATCAGAATTACTCCTTTTTTATATCAATCTTATATCCTGCATCTTCACTGAATTGGTTTATCAGTTCTAGCTGAAAGTAGGAAACAGAATGAGGCAAGAGAACAAAAGAGCTTTCTCCAACTGAAAGTTCTGTTTAACACTTGTCCTTGTTTTGGAACCAGAACAAAGTCAACAAAGTCGTGACTATACCTACCTGTTAGAAATGTTAGAAAAGATTTTTATTTGGGGCAATAATGTGCTATGTGTTTATGTGTGGGTGGATGCTGGTTATTGAATCCAGGGTCACTACCACTGAGTTATATCCTTACCCTTTTAAACTTTGAGACAGATATCTCCAAATTGCTCAGATTGGCCTTGAACTTGCAATTCTCTTGCCCTAACCTCTCAAATAGCTGATGTGACAACATTTTTGACTAAAAAAGAGGAAGGTGGAATAGTATGAGTTAATTAGCAGCCTAGCAGCCTGCCACGCCAACCAAGTTGCTAATCAGATACACAGGAAGAAAGCTGGAGTATGGCTCAGTGGTAGAAAGTTTGCCTCACATGTATGAGGCCCTGGGTTTGATCCCCAGCATCTCTCTTACCCACACACAAAGAAAAGAAAGACAGAGAAAAAAAAGGGAAAAAAAACCCACAAAACAAGTTGATGTTTGTAACATGTAAGAGCTCAGGGAATGTAGCACTCCTGAGCCTTTCTTGACAAATATTACTTACCATAAGTAGTAATAATGTACTATATATCAAAGAAGCTAAAAGACAAGATTTGGAAAGTTTTTACCAAAAAGAAATGGTAAATGTTTGAGGAGATAGATATGCTTAACATGATTTGAACGTGACACATGCGTACATGTATTGAAATATCACATGAAATCCCACAAATATGTATACTTTGTCAATTAAAAAAACTAAAAAAGAATGATTAAATCAAGTCAACCTCAAATAAATAAAGAATGAACAGTAATAATTTCAGGCTTAGTGAAGCCATTGTAAAAGAATCAGTGGTGAAGGTCTGAGCTTGTAGCTCAACGGTAGAATGCTTGCCTAGAATGTATGAGGCACTGGATTTGATCCTTAGTACCACATAAAAATAAATAAATAAAATAAAGGTATTGTGTCCATCTACAACTAAAAAAATTTATATTAAAAGAAATCAGTACTGAGTCCCATTTAAATGTGGAAGAAAACTGAACAACTTTGAGAATGTTGATTGTAGAATTAAATCTCTCTTTTTTTGGTGCTGCGGATCGAACCCAGGGCTTCATGCATGCCAGGCAAATACTCTACCCATGAACCACATCCCCACCCTGAGAATTAAATCTTAATACTACTAAGTGCTCAAGATTTATAAGCAATAATTAGGTCTTTGGAGGAAGTATAAACTTGTTTATTATGTTATTTTCATAGCAGGGAATCATTAGGCATAATAAAATGTTGAAATGTAGCAAAAAGTTGAAATCATTGTGGATTTATTAAAGAATGATTTTTAAAACCTTTATTTATTTTTAATTAGTTAGTGGTCTCACTGTTTTGCCCATTCTGGCCCTGAACTCCTTAATTCAAGCTTCCTAGGTAGCTGGGACTACAGGCATGTCCCTCCCCACCCAACTTTAAAGGATGAGTTTTGTCACTCTATTTTTTAATGCTAGAAAGATCTTTGAAGAGTTAAATACCTCTTGTGGTAAAACATCTAAAAGTTCCTGAGTTCTTTCAGTTTTTCTTTTCTGTAGAGTTCATGGAATTTTTTTTTAATTTAATAAAAAGTATACGTGCTTATTTTAATAAATTAAAGCCATTTGAACGAATGTAGAAAACCTGATTGTTTTTCTCTCTATTTTCCATTCTCACCCCATTCTTCCCTTACCCCTTTAAAGATTTGCAGAGGAATATCCATCTAGTCTGTTCTCTGCTTAAAGAAGTTAATAAGGATTTGTGTGTTTATTTTATAAAAATTTCATATTCTTCATTGTTCTGTACCTTTAAAAAAAACATCTCTTATACTCCTATTAGTTATTTCTTCCATTTACTGGCAGTTCTGCAATAAGCAGCTTTGTACAGGTATACCAAGAGTTAAATGCATTTCTCTAGTGTTAAGATTGAAAGATATAATTATTTAAAATTCTGATAGTTAATGTGAAGGTTCCCTTTTAAAAAGCTGTTCTAGGGCCTGGCATTGTGACTCAGTGGCAGAGCACTTGCCTAGCATGTGTGAGGCACTGGGTTCAATCCTCAGCACCACATACAAATAAATGAGTAAAATAAAGATCCATCAATATAAAAAAATAATAAAAAGCTGTACTATTAGAAATAGTTCTTGGCATAAAGAAAAAACTAGCTCATAAATACTACTACTACTACTACACTATTATTACTTTTAAATAAAAGTGCACATTTTGGCTGATCATAGTGGTGCATGCCTATAATCCCAGTGGATTGGGAGGCTGAGGCAGGAGGATAGTGAGTTCAAAGCCAGCCTCAGCAAAAGTGAGGTGTTAGGCAGCTCAGTGAGACCCTGTCTCTAAATAAAACTATAAAAGAGGGCTGGGGATGTGGCTCAGTGATTGAATGTTCAATCCCTGGTATCCAAAAAAAAAAAAAAAAAAAAAACCAAACACTAAACCCCACATTTCTTCCATACTTAATAACACTGGATTTAAAATTTTGCCAACCTTATGATAAAGACCTAATTATTGTTATTATATATGTCTTTGAATACTAGTGAAGCTAAGCTGTCAACGCCCACCCCCCTTCCATTTTTTAGGCTTTTAATGTCTTCCTTTGTGAATTGTCTGTTTTATATCCCTTTGCTTATAATTTTCTTATTTATTTGTAGGAATTTTTAAAATAATTTGGATAGCAATCCTTTGTTTTCAGTTGCAGGCCTTTTGCCCATTTGATTTGTCTTTCAGCATTGTTTATGATATTTTTGAAAGAATTACTACATTTTGATGTTGTCAGTTTTTAAAAATGTGTTAACTTTTATTTGTCTTCTTGCATTTCCTTCACTCCACTGAAATCCTAAACTCTTGTTTTGTTAAATTCAGTGATCTGTTAACTGCCTTTTCGGTCCTTGGTGAAAGACTCTTCTCTGGGGTTGTGTAATACCAGCTTGTTTTCTGTTCTTGGCTTCCCTTACATTACCTACCCTTCCTTTGAATATTTGTGGACTTTCTTTCATAATACTTTTCTTAAGTGATATAATTCAGTCCTGTGCTTTTACTGAAGAGCTCTTTGAAGTGCACAGATCTTAATTAAGTATCCAACTTGATCATTTTGAAAAATGCATATATATATATCTAGGTAACCATCTCTGATTAAATATTGTCATTGTGTACATGGCTCCCAAATTCTTATCTCTATCCTTCTTTTCTATTACCTCTTTGACTTCCTAATTTTTTATGTTTCATAGGTATCATTAGCTTAACATGTCTAAAATCCTCATAATTTTTTTTCCTTGCTGTTGTTGTTTGTTTTACTTTGTTATTTTTGGGCCTTCATCTGAGAAAATGGCTCAGGCCCCAAACCTAGATTCTTCTCTTCCTAATCCCTCCCCCAACCTGCCCTATCCCATTCTATTCTCAGATCTTGTTGATTTCACCCATAAATAAAACTAAAAAAATATGCACTTGTTTCCATTGTCTTTTGCTTGCCCCCAGAACCAACATATACTCACCTTCTGCATGGGATTATGATAATCTGATCTGCTCTCCATAGCAGTAGTCTTTTGGAAGTTAGATCATCACTTCTCTGCTTGGATCACTTTAATTACTTATAGTTGTGTTTGTAATTATTTGAGGATGGCCTTAGGTCTGAGCCTAAGCAACTCCATTTTTAAAACTCCAAGTCTCATTAGGCACACCTAACAGAGCCCTCCAGTATGGTCTCAGATAAGTTACTTCCCTTCACCCTGATAAGCAGAGTGAAGCCTTTGGCAGGCTATCTTCTCCTGATAAGAGGGAAAGGCTAGAAGATAGGGGTGGAGTCCATCAGCCAGATGTTTCTGACCCCAGGGCAAATGATGTCATGGAGAAATCTGGTGGTAGCTGATAAGGATTGAAAGGGGAGTCAAAAGCCCCAAAATTTAGTATAAATAATAGAGCTGATGAACAGGGATTCAGCCAGTGGATACAAGGATGCACTCAAGCTGGAGAGCCTGATGAGGATCTGGACTGACATCCCATCACTTGTCATTGTTTTCCTGATCCTCTGCATGATCCTCATCACTCTCAAACTCTACCTACTCATCTGGACCCTGGTGAGAGCTGCAACTTCTCCATAGGACCCTCCTGCAGCAAAAAAAGCTAACTAAAACAATGACCAACCAGGAGACTAGACCTCATCATAAAGAATACTACTGAATGCCGGCTGGGGTTGTGGCTCAGTGGCAGAGCGCTTTAACCTAACATGTGTGAGGCCCTGGGTTTGATCCTCAGTACCACATAAAAATAAATAAATAAAATAAAGATATTGTGTCCAACAACTAAAAAATAAATATTAAAAAAAGAATACTACTGAATAAAATCTGAGCATTACTTTAACGATATTTAAAATTAAAATCACTTTAACAGTTGTCCACTCTACACCAGGAGAAGCCTGCCTTGGTTCTGGACCTGATCACCTCGGTCTGAGTGAGTGTGAATCTGCTGGACTTAAAGCCTAAGGCTTGAGACTTTTGATCTGACACTTGAACTCAGCTCACAGAGGGAATGTCTGTCATTAGCCTGTCATGATTAAGTGTGTTTGTAGTGCTTAGAATTGTTTGTTGTGAATTAATTAATCTAGAATTGTTTGCTGTGAATTGATTATGTCTATTGCAGTGCCTAGCATTAAGGATTGTCGTTTTCTTGATTAAGAACCTGTACAGTGAAATTGTATTGATCGATTTGAGTGAATAAAGCATTGAAAAGGGCAGAAGCGCGTGGACATTATTTTTCCCGCTCGACTGCATATGTTGCAATTTTGTCCCCTCAAGACAAATTACTTGCCATGATATTTGTGGCTCTGGCTTTCCTCTCAGACTTTGTCTTGAACCACCTTCCTCTGTATTTCAGGGTCTTTGTCTTTGCCCTTCCCTCTCATTTGAAAGTTCTGCTCTCATTCTTCACACTTCTCTCTTTTTGTTCTTTCTCACTTAAAAATGCTATCCTCAATTCTTAATGTAGCTGGCTGGTCTCATCCTTCAGCTCTCAAATTATATATCATCCCAGAGGGGAGTGCTTTGATTATTGTTTTAGTTAGCTTTTTTGCTGTTGTGATCAAAAGACCCGACAAGAACAGTTTTAAAAGAGGAAAAGTTTACTTGGGTACTCACAGTTTCAGAGGTCCATGCACAGCTGGCTTCATTGTTGTGGGCCCAAAGTGAGGCAGAACATCACGGCGGAAGAGTATGGCAGAGTAAAGTGGCCCATGGCATGGCATCAGGAAGCAGAGACACACTCCACTTTCCAGGGACAAAATGTATACCCCAAAGGCATGCCCCCAGTGACCTCTCTCCTCCAGCCACACCCTATCTTCCTACTGCTAATACCCAGTTAATCCCTGTTAGGGGATCTCTTCACTGATTGGGTTAAGACTCTCATAATTCAATCATTTCACCTTTAAACCACCTTGCATTGCCTCACATGAGCTTTTGGGGGATACCTAATATTTAAACCATAATAGTCATCCTTTCCTAAAGTGTCCCACTATATTAATCATATCACCGTATTTATTTCCTTCATGGTACCTCCTCAACACTAAATTATCTTTTTAATTGTTTCTATTTCTCTATGAAGTGTAGGTTTCATCAAGACAGGGACCTTGTTTCTTGCTCATTGTTTTAATCGGTTCCTGTTATTGTATGATATTAGTAAATGTTCAGCAAATAAATATTTATATTAAATGATCAGTATTGGCTGAAATATCATTAAAGTAATGTTCAGATTTTATTCAGTAGTATTCTTTTTTAATATTTATTTTTTAGTTGTTATTGGACACAATATCTTTATTTTATTTATTTATTTTTATGTGGTGCTGAGGATTGAACTCAGGGCCTCATACATGCTAGGCAAGCGCTCTGCCACTGAGCCACAACCCCAGCACATATTCAGCAGTATTCTTTATGATGAGGTATAGTTAACTAAACTAGGTGTTTTCTTAGATTTTACAATAATATAATGTTTTTGTTTATACAAGTTTAGAGTGATATTAATTGCCTATGATTTTTCTTCTTAAGTTATGTAATATGTTTGAAATACATACTTTGTATTGGTTCTGCTAAGGAATAAAAAAATTAAAAAATATTTCTTTTATGAATTATTACGGTAAATGGATAATTCTGCTTATTACTTCTTATTTTGCATTTAATTTTTCTATTCCAAGATTGAAATAACTTTTAACATAAAATGTAATGTTTGTCTTCAGCACATTTCCATGAAATATACTTATTTGTTTTCTTTTTTTTAATATTTATTTTTTAGTTGTAGTTGGACTCAATATCTTTATTTATTTTTATGTGGTGCTGAGGATCGAACCCAGGGCCTCGCACGTACTAGGCGAGCACTCTATCCTTGAGCCACAACTTCAGCCCTTGTTTTCTTAATAAATATGCTATTTAGTTAATTCTTTATCCTTCCAGATGAAGAATTAAAAACTTTCCATGAAATTGTGGTAACTTACGGCTAACATGATTACAACATAGCAATTCAGAAAATAGTAAGATTTATACACCCTACTGTCATATATATCTAAAAACAACAAAGAGAAAAAAAACTTATATATCCCTCTTCCCCGGGTGGGGGCATGGAGCAGAAACTAGTGGATTTCATTCTAACCCATACTATCTATGTTCCCTGTATCAGGATTAATTTCACCTTATTCTCAAGCTTCATTATCATTATGAAAAATTTGACTTGAACCTCAGCATTTACTATCCTTTTAAGGGCAGAGCAATTTCATTTCCAGTTTTCAAAGTCTAAAAATTGCTTGTTTTAGCAGTGGAGGAGGCAACTGAGTTATATTTAACTTTAGCATTTGGGAATGGAGTTAGACTAGACTTGGCAGGTTTGACTCTACGTCATTTTCTGTTTTTTTTTTTTTTTTTTAAGTTGTAGATGGACAATACCTTTATTTTATTTGCTTATTTTTATGTGGTGCTGAGGATCAAACCAAGTGCCTCACACATTCTAGGCGAGCATTCTACCACTCAGCCACAATTCCAGCTTGAGTCATTTTTATTGAAACTTTTAGGTTTACAAATTGTTATGTATTGATTGATATGTCAATAAATACACCAACTATATTTACTCTTTTTCACAGTATCTTTGCACCTTTTAATGTTAAGAAAGAGTACATTTGTACGTTTATGTGCATGTTTGGGGTGGTCATAGGAGTTGAACAGGTAGAGTTTTCAATTTGAGTCCTTAAGTTTTAACTCATCTTTGATGGTGCTTTGGTCAGCAACCTTTTATTTGGTTTGTAAATATTTGTGTTTAATATAAACAAAAAAAATCCTATAGATAATTTGGAGATTAAAAACATTGGGGTGCTCTCAACTTATAAATGGAAATGGAGGCACATATAGGTAAGTACACCAAAGTCTATACAAACCAGAATATTTTAAGTGTAATTTGAATACAGAGTAAGATTGAAAAATCTTGATTGGAAGAGTTTGGGAGAAACTTGTGGAGAAAGTGGAATTTATGAAGCCTTATCAAAACCACCTTTTTTTGCAAAGAAGAAATAATAATTTTAGCACAGAGGTAGAAAAATGTAGAAAGTGTGGCATGATTGAAACTAAATGAGAAGATGGTATGCGGCAATGTTGGGTAAGGAGGTTAGGATCAGACTGTAAGATTGAAGTAACAATTCTAAAGGGGTTATGGATTTTATTTTGTAAGCAGTAGGGAATGAAACAGTTGTTAGAAAAGGATAATACTGATATCCCAGGGCCTGAGGAGATTTACATAAATTACCTTTAAAAAATAAGATTTGTTCCATTTGATCTAAGTTTCTACTATTTTAAATTCCTTATATGTAACATGAATTTATCTAATATTAATATTCTTGAGTGTGTCAGTAAAAGTATAGAGAGGAACACTTGTACATTATTGGAATTGTTGCTTGTTTAATCTTAAATGAGTTGTGAAATACTTGGCTAGATATACTGGTGAGAAACTGAGGCCCAGTGAACTTACTAACTTATTCAGGAGCATACAGTTCTTAGTATCAGAACTTGGATCTAGAACTCAATTCTCCTTATTCTTAGTTATTGCTTTTTCCTCTCCTCTCCTTTCTCTATTGCATATTATAGAGTACTACATAGTGAGACACAGAGGAAGAATGATTCCCCCTGTTTTCTTCAAGGGTATTTACATATTACTTAGCATGTCTAAGGATCCTGGTTTGAGCCTCAGCACTGCAAAAAAAAAAAAAAAAAAAAAAGTGTTTACATATCATCAAGTGACCTGTGTGGCTGGGTGGTTGTTGTTGTTTTGCATTGTTAGTTAAATGAAAATTTTTTTAGTTTAGATAAATACCAAAAGAGAGACATCAGGCTGAAGCAGTTTTTATTCCATTGTGTACTTGTTAAGGAAGCTTTATATTGGAAGAAGTAAGGTGGGATGAGTAGAGAAAAGAACAATGAGAATAATGGGAGTGAGTGGGAATAAAGTGTTTTGTAAGGATAGTGGTAGTCATCATGGAACAAATAAATTTGTTTCAGAATGAGGGAGGTACATTGTAAGATTATATAGTATATGATAGAATAAGTTTTGATAATATCAGGGATAATTAAAACCTGGCAATTTTTTTTACTACATCTGTACAGAGAACACTCTTGGACATTATTATATTTGATAGTCTAAAAAGGTAGACTTCATATATTATTTTTTAATAATAATTTTTTTCCTCCAATGTGGTCTTTGGCATCATAAGTGCATTCTTTGTGGAAATTTATATAGTAAGGAGTAAATCCAGATATTTTGATAGGTATGATGATTAAATTAGTATAAAGGAGAGAATTGCACAAAGTAACTCCCTAAAAGTATCATACATATAGTTAGCCCTTTGGTTTTAGAGTTGGATTATTTCCATATTGTAACACACATTCTTAGGTTAGATGAGTTTTGTTTTTTTTTTTTTTAAAATTACATTCTGTATCAAGCTACCCAGTACAACTTTTTTCTTTCTTTTTTTTTTTTTTTTTTTTTTTTTTATGGTGCTGGGGATTGAACCCAGGGCCTTGTGCATGAAAGGCAAGGATTCAAGGATTCTACTAACTTAACTATTTCCCCAGCCCCCAGTACAACTTTTTTTGTGCTGCATTTCCCTCTGTATATTAAATTTAATGTCATAATTTAACATGAAAAAAATTGTATAACATAACATATCCTGACAATAGAGGCTATAAAACTATATATTCCTGTGCTGTTATTGAATCAAAGAAATTGGAAAGGCTTTAGTAATAGTCTTTATATCCAGAAAAGCATTTGTTGGTATATCAATCTTATTTATACTCGTGTAAAATTATTTATTTTTATTTTTGTTTAATGGTTACTTGTGAAATTTAGGTGTCTGCGTGTGTTTTGTCAGATGTCTGATTCAGAAACCTATCTTAGCATGCTGTAAAACCTGTTTTAAAAATAGGTATGAGCCACTTGGTGTCACTGAAAGGTTGTTGACACAATGGAAAAACTATTAAATGAGTTTTCAGAGCACCTCATTGCTGAAGAAAGGGGTTTTTAAATTGGAAAATTGAATTTTTGTTTCTGTAGATCCACATAAATATAATTAAAAATATACAGGACACTTTAAATATCTAAATATTGTTAGATCTTTGAAATTTATTTCTGAGTATAAGTTGGTGTAAACCAAAATGTATTTTTTAAAAATTGGCTTTAAAATTGTCTTGTTTTGAGGCAGGCAAATTTTTTTTAATTTTTATTGAAGATTTTCCTTTTTTCTTTTTGTTTTAATACTATTGTTCATATGGAAACTTTTAAATATTCCCTATATATAATATCTCATAAACTTAATAGATTGGGTGATTAAAAACCCTTTTACATTTTTTATATGAAGTGTATTCTATATTCTTGGGGAATTAGGAGAGGGGATTTTTATCCTGGTAGATAATCTGGAAATTTGTTTTCAATAAAGACTGGCTAAAGTGAAAGGAAGTAAATAAATATTCTCATATTTTTGTACCACTTATTATAGTTTGGGGGGGATGTCACAATGGGCAAAAGGTGCAACATCTGCAGTTGAGGGGAGAGATAAAAAATGTTCATGAGTTTCTGCCCTAGTCAATGTTTTATTCACTCAAATCACTCAATACAATTTCACTCTATAGGTTCTTAATCAAGAAAACGACAATCCTTAATGCTGGGCACTGCAATAGACATAATCAATTCACAGCAAACAATTCTAGATTAATTAATTCACAGCAAACAATTCTAGATTAATTCTAAACACTACAAACACACTTGATCATGACAGGCTAATGACAGACATTCTCTCTGTGTGCTAAGTTCAAGTGTCAGATCAAAAGTCTCAAGCCTTAGGCTTTAAGTTCAGCAGATGCACACTCACTCAGACCCAAGTGATCCGGTCCAGAACCAAGGCAGGCTTCTTCTGATGTGGAGTGGAAGGCTGGTTGAGGAGAGGGTCATAGGGAGCAGTTAGGGCTTTTACCAGGGTCAAGATTGCTGTAGAATTTGAAAGCATTGAGGAAAATGCAGAGGATCAGCACTGATGAAAAGTATTGGGATGTCAGTCCAGGTCCTCATTAGGCTCTCAGTGTGAAGGCATCATTGTCAGCTGGCTGACTGTCTGTTCATTGCTTTATTATTTATACTAAATTTGGGGGGTTTTGACCCCCCCCCCCCTTTCAATCTTTATCAGCTGCCACCTGAGCTCTCAGTGACATCATCTACCCTAGGGTTAAAACATCTGGTCTGGTGGTCCCCACCCGGATCTTTTCACTTTTCTCTCATACCTGCCTTTTCCTAGTTTGTGCCTGAGGGCCTTACTGGAGGCTCTGTTAGGTGTGCCTGGTGAGACTGCTGGTTTCAAACTGGAGTTTTAAAATGGAGTTGCTTAGGCTCAGGCCTAAGGCCATCCTTACAGGGGAGGAGGTCACCATTGTCTTGACAAATGTAATGAGGATATGAATAATATTGTAATGAACCATCCTTTAACAGAATCAAATTGGTTAAATGAGTTATCTCAAAACCTTCTAGAACAGAAAAACCAAAATGGGAGATTTTAAGTCGGTAAAGGAAAGCTTCCCTAAAAAATCCTGGTGAGAGAAATGAAGGTAGCTACACCTAACCAAGAAACTTAAGACAGGTGAACTTTGAAATCTAAATAATTCATGTGTATGTAGTTGAGAATTGACATTGTGATCTTATGATAATGAGGGAGCTATTTTTATTTTCAGTGTCAACAAAACTTATTATTCAGTGTATTCCTGCTCTCAGTTATTTTCCATGTTTTAAAAAAGAAATATAAATACTTCCCAGTATTTATATGGATTGGGGAATTTTTTAAATACAAAAGCTAATTATAAAAATACTTACGATTGGGTAATCTGTATGTTCTGGATTGTGGTAGGCATTTTATGTATATTATTTATTGCTCACAAAACTTTATAAGAAGTAAAGAACATGTATTTCTATTTTGAAAGTGAAAGAAACTGAGGTTCAGAGAGATTCAATGACTTCTTCAGTATTAGATAATGAATAATGGACCTGATACTTGAATCGTGGTCTTTTGATTCTGAGATCCTTTTCTTTCCATTATATCAGGGTATTTGGCAGGAATTTCAAAATGTTTTGCTTGGCTTGGATTTTTTTTTTCTAAGTTTGCTTAGATTTGATCTGTTAAAGAGAATCAATATCTTAGGAAAGGTAATAAAATAATGTGGTCTATAACACTTGTAAGAAAAATATAAGAATTAAGTAAATTCTGCTTTAAATTTTAGGTGTTGATCATCTGACATTTGAACTTTTTTTCTGTGTGTAGGAAGTACTGAGGATTGAGGGTGCTCTACAACTGAGCTAGACTCAGCCCTTTTTATTTTGAGACAGGGTCTTGCCAAAGTTGTTTAGGCTGGCCTTGAATATGAGACCCTCCTACCTCCTCCTCTGGAGTAGATGGATTACTGGCAAGTAGCACAGAACCTGGCCTGACATCTGAATTTGATAATACTTTTCATTATGTTTGAATCCTAATATGTTAAAGAAGCATACATGGTCCCAAGAATGGTATATAAAATCTGTGATATTTTGGTATACTGTGGCAAACTATACAGTAGCATTTCTATAGTTGCAGATCTGTACGGGCTCAACAGGGTCCCTCATTCCCTAGATTTCCCTGAGAGCTTGTGTGGTTTTGGATGATCTAGCTTTTGCAATAAGTGCTAGGCCAGTATCTTCTTCTTTTGAACCTTCTCCTTAACATCATAAAAAGAGGTGCTGTACATTCCAGTGTCATCTTATGACTAGAGTAGTATTCTAGAGTTAACTGGAATCAGTTTGAAATTCCCTCAAAGGTTAAGGAATTATTGCATTTACTACATAATACTGTTATAGAAAAATACAAGAAAGATACTTTTGAGATGTTCTGTGGTAAATTTCTAAATATAGCAAACCATGTTATCTTTATAAATAACTATATTGGCATAGTATTTAACACAAATTTTAAACTTTTTTGGTTTAAAATTTAATTTTAGTTCAATTTTGTGATTACTGATTATCAAGGAAAATTAAATATGATTATAAATATTGGCATCTTTATAAATCCATCCTTCAACAACAATAATTGCTAGTTCCTTGACAGAAACTATAGTAAAACTTATCTATTACTGAGTGAATGAATTGATTTCTATTATAGGTGAATTTGTGAATGAAGAATTTCCAGTAAAACCTGGGAAATTCTGAAATTTATTTCAAAGGTTTATTTTTCTTAAAAACCAATTCAACCTATTATTAAAGGACATTGAAGACTGTATTCATGCAAAAAAACCTTTTATTATGACAACTGATTTTGTTTACTTAAGAGAAGCTGTTGCTAAAATAGTAATGAGGAAGGGTGTAATATAAGTATAGTCATACACCCCTTGCTCTGCAAGTAACCAGAGTGCTACGTATGCAAGTTGTTCAGGCTTCTTTTGGAATGTGGAAGTAAAATCATTTGCATATTTTTCTCTCTTGTACAGCTTAAAATGACGAATGTGTAATTTCAGTGGAATAAATGGCGTCCAAAGTCACAGATGCTATAGTCTGGTATCAAAAAAAGGTAAGTTGATAGTCAAATCTTTTAACCTTTTAATTGTTTTCATTCCAAAAATTTATGTTTATTTTATGATATAGATGTCATGTCAGATATTACCTAAAATAATGACCAAATAGATGTTAGGATTTTGAATGGAAGGGGAAAATTATTTTGGTTGTCCTTGTGCTTATTTTACTTCTAAATAAATTAGATGATGCCTAAAAATATTTTTCTCCACATTTTACTCCACATTATCAAAGTAGCTAGAACTAATTACTGTGAATTCAATATAAACCAAATCTCTAGGATTATGCATATAATTAGAATTATATTAAAATATCTCTTGTTTTTTATATTTTTCAGGTGAAAGCTAGGATAGCACAACTATTATAATTTTATTACTATTTTATGTCAAGAGTTTAGTTTTCAGTATGTGTTCACTGTAAATTATAGTTCAACAGCTGATTTTTTTCAGTAAAAAAAAAAAGCTATTGAGGGTTGTATTTTCCAAACTGAAGCATTGAAATGTTTATTTTGATGTTTCAGAATTAGTGTTCATAATTACTTAATATGCTGTGTCATTCTATATATTTCAAAATAAGTTTATCAATGTAATGTTTTGTTTGTAAAGTCCCAAAGAAAAATGGAGCTCTTTTGAAAATACAGTAGTAGAAACAGTAGATTCTTTACTCTTAGAATGTTTATATTCCTTAAAATGTATGCTGTTTTTTGAATTATGTTTGTTTTCACATCTTGAAATCTTTTTGATGCATTATTTCAGAGTTTTGTTAGCAAAATATAATTATACATTTAAAGCTTTTTCCTTGTGAGGGAAATTAGACAATTTTTAAATTTAGTTGAATTAAAAGTAAGTGGTAATGAAAATATTTTAAAGATTAGACATATCTAAGAATATAGTCTGTCTTTGGATATGTTATCAGTGCTTTCACTTAAGTAAGCAGTAAACTGAAAGTATTGATTCTGATGTATGATTAATCCAGCCCTTGTGGTTCTGTATTAATGTCGTGTCAGCTTTTAAATTTCCAGTCAGTCAGTTTGCTAAAGAGATAAATAAAAGAAAAAAATTAAAAATTTTACATTTATCTTTGAGTTTTTCTTTTTCCTAATTTCTACCTACAGAAGTAATGTTTTTAAAAACAGTTTGTCTATCTGGATTTTTATGTTAAATATTTAAAACTTTATTGAAGGCCATTTATAGAACATACTTATCTGGCTGACATTTCTTGGGTTTTGAGGGTTTGAAATATTATACTCACATACGTTAGCATAGTAATGCCTCTCTTATTCAAGAGTCATTTACCTAGCAGCTTATTTTCTAGAGCAATCATAACAAATATCACAAAATATACCAGCAAATATTCTCACATTTTTTAAAAAAATATTTTTTAGTTATCAGTGGACCTTTATTTTATTTATTTATATGCAGTGCTGAGAATCTAACCCAGTGCCTCACACATGCTAGTCAAAAGCTCTACCACTGAGCCAAAACCCCGGCCTCATATCCTCACATATGTAGGTAGTTACCAGAACTAGTAGCTAGATTTCATCTGTTCTTTTTTTTTTCTTTTGCTTTTAAATTTGGTTTACTTGAAGAAATGCACATGAATGTTTTGAAAGATTATTGTTTCAAGGCTTATTGGAAAAAAAGAAATAACAAGCCCCAATACTATAGTACCTTTCCCTATCCTTGCCGGTGTCTGATTTCTGTTCCCCATGGCAATCATTTGAAATTCCTGATTGCTCAGTATTTCTCAAACCAAAATCCTGTCATTTCTCATTCCTAGTAGGAGATTGAGAAGAGAGGGATTGCAAATATGGGGCATGGAATTTTGGTTTTCATAGTTACTTTGAGGGTAATATTAGCATTTGTGGCTAGCAGTCAGATACTAAATGTCATGCAGTTCCTGGAATTAAGGTCTGTAATCTTTTTTCTGTGAAGGCCTACCTAGTAACTGTTTTAGGTTTTGAAGTTTGTAAACACTCTGTTTACAAATAATCAACTCTACTTTTTAGTACAAAATTGGCCATAGACAATGTGTAAAATGAATCACATGGCTGTATTCTTATAAAACTTAATTTACAGAAACAGACAAAAGAGTTATATTTCCTAAGTTGCTAACTTCTGCTCTATGACAGCCACATGTAACAAAGAATTGTGCAAAATGCAATAGAGTCCTATTGAATAACATTGATGGTTTTTTATTGTAGTTATATCTCTACCTTTTCTTTTCTTGGTCATTTCATAGTAGGTGTTAGTTGTTGATTTCTTTCTGATCTTATGATAAGGATTTAGCTTTTTAAAATAAACTTCCCCAAAAGCCGCCATCTCCTCCATCCTCTCAATGACTACAAAGTTTGGTTAAATCAGTGTTCACTGTTTACATTATTATGTTTGTGTGTGTATCATTTAGAACTGTATCCTGTAGTGTATTGTGATAATAAATTCAGTCTGCTACCTTTTTTTTTGGCTTGGTTTTTTGAATTCTTCAATCTCTGATAAAACTGTCAAACTTCTTTTGTTGTAGTCAGTCACATTCAGGTATTCTCTCAGTTCTTTTTTCCCTTTCTTGTGAACAGTCCTCCTAGAACTGTTTTTCCTCCTGTGTTCTACTGGATGGATTGTTCTCACGTTTTGCCTAAGGTTTTCTATCTTGGTGTTTTCTTTTGTCATTAGCTTGAGAGTTCCTCTTATTGTTCTTAGGTTATATAGATTTGCTTTTCTCTCAAGCTTATTAAAAATTCTTTTAAAAGTATTTATGTGTCAGTGAAAAGAAGGCTTAAGTCCGGAAAATGATATTTGCTGACTTTTTAACCTTAGGCAAATAATTGCATTTCTCCGAACTTCAATTTCTATTTCTGTCCATTTACTAGATAATGGCCTTAACCTCTTTTCAATCATGGGTCCTTTTGTGATGAAAGCTGAGGACCTCATTTTGAGAAAAATGTGTATGTTCACACACACAGATTGTCACCTGTGATTTGGAACTTAGGTTAAGATGTCCTGGATTACAATATTTAAAAAGTTTTATTAATTAAAAAAAAAAATTTAGTGTTTTTTATTTTTGTGACTATCACCATTCAGTAGTACCTATCCTATACTGGATAGTATCATTATAAATAAAAATGAAGAAACATTCACCTTCATTTTCTTGAATATTTGTTTGACTCACTTTGGAATTACCTTTTTCTACTAGAGAATGGTGACATTTTCATATTTTTCTTTTGAGTACTGATTACTAGTTAGTCCCCAAAGCCTTTACTTGTAGACTCTTTTGAATAATGAACTCTGATATTAGATATGAAATTTCTGGAGAAAATAAAAATAAATTATTTTAAATTGTACATATGTATTAGCTAGTTGTGGTGGCACACATGTGTTAATCCCAATGGCTCAGAAGGCTGAGATAGGAGGATCACAAGTTTGAGGCCATTCTCAGCAACTTAGTGAGGCCCTAAAGAATTTAGCAAGACCCTGTATCATGTGTGCACACACACGTGTATAAAGAAAAATAATCATAAAAATTAAATGTATATAGTATATAAAAGTTCAATTTAAGTATAAGGTATTTTTAATAAATTATTCTATGCATGGTTTGAGATTTTTGAAGGCTCTTAACTAATTTTAAACTTAATTGTATACTATTATAGCCAACATAATCATGAATAACTTGGAAGTTCCTATTGTTACAAAGTAATTTTCATTTATTATCTTGGAGGAGTAGTCATGTGATAGGAATGGTAACAGGAGAAATTAGGATTGTTTTTGGTTAATTATAGGCTGTTGAGTGTTTTTTTATAACAAAATACTCTGCTTTTGTATTTCTAGTTTATCATTTCTTTTTTTTTGGGGGGGGGGTATGGGTACTGGAATTAAATCCAGGGGTAATCATAAGCTACATTCCTACTTTTGTTTTTTATTTTGAGACAGGGCCTCGATAAGTTGCTTAGAACCTTGCTAAGTTGCTGAGGGGGGCTTTGAATTTGAGATCCACCTGTTTTAGGCTCCCTAGCCACTGGGATTACAGGCAAGATAATCTGAGGGAAAAACTATCCCAAATCTTCTCCTGGCATCTGGTGAGCTGAGCTTTGGTATTTCATCATTGTAGGTGCATTCTTCTAATCTCTGTTTCCATCTTCACATGGTCTTATTTACTCTGTTTCTGTGACATGTCTGCTTCTTGTAAGGACAGCACTCATTGGATTTAGGGTCCATCCAAGATAAGAGCTCATTTGAAATCCTTAATTACATCTGCAGAGAGCCTATTTCCAAATAAGATAATGTTATGAAGTTGTAGCAGATACCATTTAACATGCTGCAGAAGCATATAGCTAAAGCATATATTGTCTTCATGTGGAAATGTTTAGCTTTATTTCTTCTGTGTAGCTGTACAACCAGCATCGAACTGAATGAGAGAAGATGAGGATACTAAATATTTTCTTCATCTTCTTAGAAGATTGTCAGTCATTTAGCCCCTCTAAAGTGTTAAGGGATGTTTGTGCTGAACTGTTTTGTGCTTTTAGTTATTAACTACATGAATATTTGGAATCATTATCTAAAATCTGTTAGGGGGCTGGGAATATAGCTCATTTGATAGAATGTCTTCTTCACATGCACAAGGTCCTGGGTTCAATCCCCAGCTCCACACACACATAAAAACAAAACTATTATGATGTATGTCTTACTTATTATAAATAAAAATAACATTTCACTTTTTAAAAAAGTACATGCAAGTTAAACCAGAGTTTACTTTTCTCAGTGTTTTATCTTGGAGGGTTGTCAGAACTACTTAGTGATAAATTATTGGCTAACTCTTAATGCTGATTGATAGTTTCTGTGAGGTCCAAAAATATTGAATAGAAAATATGCATTTAAGTGTCTATAAAATATTAATACATTTTTTCATTCATAAAATCGTAGCATAAAGTTGTAGCTGGGCACAGTGGCGCATACCTGTAATCCCAATGGTTTGGGAGGCTGAGGCAAGAAGATCACGAGGTAGTTCAAAGTCAGCCTCAGCAACAGCAAGGTGCAAAGAAACTCAGTGAGACCCTGTCTCTAAATAAACTACAAAATAGGGCTGGGGATGTGGCTCAATGGTTGAGTGCCCCTGTATTCAATCCCCAGTATCTCCCATCCCCTAAAAAAAGTTGTAGCAGCTAAGTGTGAAGTTTTAAAAATTCAAATTCATTGAAAACAAATGTGTGAAAAAAATATTTTTTTTTCTGTAATTCAGACTATTGAAAAGCTATCTCTCTCTTTTTGTATTGAGACTTATTTTATACAACAGTTTAGATTGATTATGTGTTGGAAAACATATATAACTTTTCTGAATAATCCTAGGTTAAGTACTTTATTTACTAAACTAGGGTGAATTTCTTAATTTACTTAAGCTTATTTTCTTCAGTAGTATACTGTGTACAGGTACTACTGGCTCAAAAAAAAAAGAAAGTCTGAGAAGAGAATCCTTTTAGATCAAGAAACTTTGGGGTACTATTGCATAATATGGTGACTATAGATAACAGTTATGTACTGAAAATTTTAAAAAGCTAAAAGGATTTTGAAAGTTTCCATCATTTAAAAAACAAATGTTTGGGGAGATAACTTTGTGTAACCTGACTTAAACATATATATGTATATTGAACATTACATGCTGCTTCATTACCTATGTGCAACTTTTATATTTTTGTGTTAATAGTTAAAAAAGAATCTTTTTAAGATTGCTATGCTGATAAAATCAGACTTATAAACACTAAGCACAGTGCTTGGTGTATAGTAGTTATTCCATAAATATTACTATTGCAGTTCCCTTCCCTTCTCTTCACTTCTGCTGAATATGGACTGTTATTGATAGTATATTTAGTTCCTTAAAGATTGTGGTTAATTTTTTTTTCTAGTTGTACATGAACACATAGTGTTTTTATTTTTATGTGGTGCTGAGGATTGAAGCGCTTTACCACTGAGTTACAGCCCCAGCCCCAGTTGTAGTTAATTTTTAAAAATTGAACATTTCTGTGTCCTCTAAAAAAGAAAAAAAAAACAGCATTAGAGAAAGTGGTCAATTTTCTTTTGTATTTTTTGAGAATCCTATACCTGTATCTTCTCTCTCTCTCTCTCTCTCTCTCTCTCTCTCTCTCTCATTCTTTGCTTTATTTTTTAGCACAAAATAGGTTTTCCTTGCTATGTGGCATTCTTTATCTGGAGTACTTTGTTTTCATTGTAAAAAGCAGTATTTTGAGAAGGAACAAAACAAATAATTTATTGGAAAGTGAATAGTGTAGATACATAGAAGGCAGATATAGTTTAAGTTTACCACCATTTTACTTTACATGGTAATTTTAGAGAAGCACTATACTGTTTAGTGAATTTACCAGTTTTTTTTTTGTTTGTTTGTGTGTGTGTGTGTGTGTTGCTAGGGATTGAACCCATGGCCTTGTGTATTCAAGGCAAGCACTCTTCCAACTGAGTTATATCCCCAGCCCAAGATATCTTTTTTTAAATGACCAGACTTCTTTTAAGTTTGACTGTTTCCAAAAGCTCATTAACACTGCAATGGAACAGAAATGATCATTTTCTAATGTTATCCCTATGTGATTATCATTGTCTATCATTTATGACTTTGACCTATCTGTCCTTCTTTAATTTGAATTGTTACTTGTACAACCTTATTTTGATTTTGTTGTTTAATTGATTAGTAGAATTGTTAGTAAAAGAATTATATTTCTCTAATGAAAAACCTGAGAAAAAGCTTCTCTTTGGCAAATATTTGGGTCTCCAATGAAATGATTTTGCTATAATTCAGCTCTTTCCATGATTCAGAAGCCCTCATTTCTTTTTTCCCTCCTGAAGGTATCACTGAGTTTACTTCGTGCTAGAATCTAACTTTTTACTAAAGAATCAGAAAATATAGAGTGGCTTTAAAGGTAACTTAGAAGTGAACCTTTCAAGTATCTTTATTTTACAGAAATAGATACTGAGAAAGAAGGGAGGTCAAAGTATTATTGTCTTGCTCCCCACTTTTAATCTGATCTAGAGATTTTGTCAACTTTACCATGAGTTACAGAATTTCTTTTTGAGCTACTAGTACCTGAACACAGTATAGATAGCAGAATCAATTCCCATGAGTAAAGAAAATGGAAAAATAGAAAAAAGCCTTACACTGTTCTCTAGCCATAACTTCTGAAATATTACAAGGTAATATTTACATATTTGAAAGGCCATATTCTTTACTTCTGCATATAAAGGTACTGGGTTCACTAAAATAATATTAGTAGAAAATTCTTTATCTGTATTTAAGTTTTTTGAGATAGCTTTTCATCACTTTCAGGCATTATGAATACATAAACATCCAAGTACTTAATCTCTTATTAGTTGAATATTTGGTAATAGAAGATTTTTGTTTTGCAAATATCTTGGAATATCAGAAATAGGAATTTCTACATAGTACATAATTTTTTTGGAAATGCTTCAGTCATTTGCTTATGTTTTTCGTTTTTAAATAAATTACTTATTCCATTAAATGAAAGCACTCTTTGCCTATAGCAGTTGTCAGAAACAGTGCCTAAATATTAGTCATTTTTACAGAGGTATAAGGAGATCCAAGAAACCATATTTGAATAAAGTTATTTAATGAATAATGCTTCTTACACCTGTTAGGTATCAGAAGGAAAATTATGACATACTGGAAAACTAGTTTCTAACCATTTTTATACTCTGCTGAGTAAATTCAAAATAGAGGTATTAGTCAAGGATATTTTTGGCAGTCAAATTCTAAATATCTTGCATTATTTTAACCATGGAACAGACATAGTGGTAAAATAAGTTGGTACATTACCAATTAGGCAAATGCCAGCTTTGAAAGGCTTGAAAGAGACTAAAACACTGTTGTTAGCTTGCCATGTATTTATAGTTCTACAAAGAATGACATTTACAAATGCTGTTTAGCAGGGTAACTTAGAAACTAAATTGTTCTCTGCCAAATACCCCATAGAGTTTATTAAAATACAATCTGTTTGATTCAGTATCCAGGATTGATTCAGAGAATGAAATGCTGGAAGATATATAACCTAAAAGTTTCCCATTTGAACTTTGACACAGATTAAAATTCTTTTATATATTTTCCTGACAATTTTAAGTAAAAAATTGCTTCATTTTGCTTTCTGTTTTTGATGTCTTAAACCCCTTCTCCTTTTCCCTCCCTGTCTGTAATGGCATTAGAAGGATAAAGAGTGCTAGTTTACCTGGTTTATGGAAAAGGAGGTTATTGCAATCTCTATAAATAGGTAAAAGAAGTATATTAAATTATTAATATTATTACAATTTAATTTTTTAGACTTTTGAAGAATCCAGATGAGGTCTTATTTTTCCAACCTTCCAAATGGTAGGCAGGAGAATATATTTTTAATTATTGCCTTTTTGCGGGGGCGGGGAAGTCTATTCTGACACTTTGTTTTATGGTTTCTTTTTATCTACTAGTAGAAAACTGGGAGGCAGAGCAATCATTAAGTAGAGGTTCATTATATTGACTGAATATAGGGAAAATTCAATACATTTAATTTTAATAGTAGTTTTATTTTTAGAATAAAAGACTTTTATTATCAAGACATACATTTTCTCTCTTTCTTCCCCCCCCCCCAAAAAAAAAAACTAATGTCTTGGTGGTATTTGTACCCTTGTATATTTGAATAATATTTATGATGGGCCTATATGTCTCAGGCACTGATTTCTTTCTTTCTTTTTTTTTTTCAGTTGTTGATGGACCTTTATTTTATTAATTTATTTATATGTGGTGCTGAGAATCGAATCCATTGTCTCACATGTGCAAGACAAGTGCTCTACCACTGAGCCATAACCCCAGCCCTCAGGCACTGATTTCTTATGATGGGTCCACATATACAAGAAACTCTTGATTCATAGAAAAAGTAATGTAAATAAATGTTGTACTTTATGGTTAAGTATTTACAACAAAGCTATAACTTTAAAGTGCTATGGGAACTCAAAAAAGTTTTTTTCTAAATTTGTTCTTCTATTCACCATTCTGTTACTGCTTTCATTTTCTACATATTTCTCAAATCTTCTATGATCTTCCTTCATTCTTATTCCAGTTATTTTCTCTTCATACCCACAAGAGTGATTTATCTTAACAAAAATTTGATCTTGTCTCTTAACCTATTTAACACTTTAAGGCTTCCTTTCACATATGATATAAATTTCAAGCTTGTTCTCAAAGCCTTTAAAGATCTTTATGATTTAGTTCCAATTACTTTGTAGTCTCATTGCTTATCTCTTTCAGACTTTAACTATTCTTACCTTTTTTTTTGATGGTATTAGGGATCAAACCCAGGGGCACTTTATCACTGACTTATATCTCCACCCCTTTTAAAAATTTATTTTGACATAGGGCCTCACTAAGTTGCTGAAGGAAACCTAGAACTTAAGAACCTCCTCCCTCAGCTTCCAGAGTCTCTGGGATTACAGATATGTGCTGTCATGCCTGGGATAATTTTTCTTCTAATGCCATTCCTCCAGCAAATACAATTATTTGAAGTCTCCCTGTGCTGTTTTTCACCTCGGTGTTTGTGCCCATTTCTGCTTTTTATTTTTTCTTCTGCACTCTTTGCAAATTGGTATTTGAAACTCAAAAGTGGGCCTGGTGTGGTGGCACACTCTTGTAATCCCAGCAATTTGGAAAGCTGAACCAGCTGAGTTACTGAGGCTGGCCTTGAATTTGGGATTCTGCCTCAGCCTCCCAAATTGTTCTGATTATAGGTGTGTGCCCTAGAGTACTTTTTAACCAAGTAATGTAGTAATTGCCTAACATCCTACAAAGGATAACACTGTATTTTTGTTTATAATTATTATTATGAACTCTTGGTTTTAAAGGTATTTGATGTGTGTTTTCATCCTGTTGAAGTTATTGTCCTTAATGATTGTTATATTTTGGCTTCTGAGCCTCTTTGATGTGACTGTAGTAATATTTGACTGTACTCCTTGAGGAAACAAATTTCAATGGAAATGATCTTGCCTGCATAGGGGCAGAGACAGAAAAAACTACAGAGAGATCTTTATTTATCCTTTTCTACCATCCTAGATATAAACATCCTGAGATGTACATGCTATGTTCATGCTAAACTAAATGTATTCTACTTCACCTAACAACAGTTCTGTGGGAATCTCTTTTATAATATCAATTAGTCTTCTTCCTCTATGTTTCAATGGTATTGTTTTATCATAACACTTATCACAGCCTGACTTGAAATATAATTAATCTTCTTGGGTAATACATGAGGGTAAGAATCATTATCTCCATTATTTTAGTGTCTTACCTCATAGTTGGTTCTTGGTAAATGTTTGCTGCTTTGATAACCGCACTATCAGAAGATAACATTCATATTGAACTTTTAGTTTGTATAGTTCTTCATTCTTAAATTGAGTACCATGATTATATTAGGTATTAAATATCATACTTTACCTTTACCTTGTACATTTCTCAAAATGTATTCTGCATAATGTTAGTAAGTATTAGTAGAAAAAAATAATTTTGTGGTCAACTCAGTTTGGGAAATATTGAGTGAAGAAAAGGTAAACAAGTTTTATGATTATAGAAATTCACAATGCAAATAATGTGCAGTGTGACTAAGAGAAAACATTTCTGTTTTTTCTTTTTTACTTAATTTTTTTCTGAGTATCATCCTTATGGACATACTTAGGAAAATGCTGACCTGTGGATAAAATGTTGCATAGAGTGTAGAACAGTGGATGGACATATAATTGAAAGTCAGAACTTGGATTTCTGCCCCCAAATACTAAGTTGAAAACCTTCTGATGTCTCTTCAAACCTCAATTGTCTCAGTAATAAAAGAAGTACTAGTCCATACAGTTTAAGATCGCAAATTCTTTACAGTGTGTTTGATAGAGATTAGTATGTTGGCATAGTTTTATGTAGATAAGTAGTTCATTCTCAATTTAATACTATAAATGAATATTTGATTTCTTCCTCTTCTCAGTTTTCTCTAATCTAATTCTCCATAGTGAAGATAAAAGGTCTAACTTCCAAATGCCTACCTAAAGTCATCCTTAGTAGAAATTCTGGAACTACCTGGACTCTGTAATTACAGCAACCTATTTCTTCTCCTTCTCCCTTCTTTTCCTCCTCCTCCTCCTCCTCGTCCTCCTCCTCCTCCTCCCCCCTCCTCCTCCTCCTTTCCTTTTTCTTTTTAACCAGCTTTATTGAGACATGTTTGATGTATAAGAAACTGCATCTGTTCAAAATGTACAATTTAAGAAGTTTTAAGCAAAATATTTCTTGACCAGTGATGACAGTGGTTGACGTTCCTTAGATTTTTATTCTGGAAGACCTGAACTAAGTACCCAGCACAGTTTATCTTAACTTTTTCACCATTTTATTTTACCCTCTGTAGGTAATTGGAAGGAAGCCAAAAAAGTTTTGGAAAAGTCAAATCTGTTTTATAGTCTCATTTTTTTTTAAATTTCTAGTGAATGAGCAGCAATAATGTGTTAGATTTTTTTTAAATACAGAGATGTTTAGATAACTAAGATAGGTTGGTATTCTTGGCATTTAAATTGCTTTAAAACTATTCCTGCTATTTATAGTAAACTTTGAAATATGTAAACAAGGAAGCTGCTGTAGTCTTGATTCATATTATGTACACATGATTTCGTCAAGATCATGTTTTAGAATAATAAACCAGAATATATCCTATGATTAATATTGAAAGAATGCTATTTGCATTGGAAGATACATTCTTTCCTTATGCTATAATATGAAGGAAAAGGAAGCATTCATAATTAATTGAGATGACATAATAGGTAACATTTATAGAGCTATTTGTTAACTATTGTTAGTTTCATGTGTATTAGCACATTTAATCCTTGTAATTACCTTCTAAGTATAATAATATTAATTACTTTACATACTTTTAGAACTAAGTAAGTTGGACTTTATGAAGGTTTTGTATATTCTTACTTGCTTTCTTAACAGGCTCCAACTGCTTCCCTGCTGGTAAGAAAACAAATAGAGGGTCAGTAGGAGTATCTGACTATGTTTAGGGATTGAACACCACCCTTTTATACACCTACTGGTGACAAGAATATATAGACTCATTTTTGTGTAAGGATATAAATTAAATTAGTGATGGATACAGGTTCAACTGTAGAGACAGTCAATCTGAATTTGAATTCCTGTGTTCTGCCACTTACTGTTTATCCGTGGACTACCTAAGTTTTTGTACTATAAAATAGAGATAGCAATAATATCTACTTCATAGTATAGAGGATTAAATGAGTTAATATGTTGAAAGTATCTGGAATTTGATAAATGAAAATGCTTACTATTCATCATTATTGTTGCTGTTATTATTCTTATTAACTTCCTTAGTTGACAAAAGAGTAGAAACAAGAGACCCTGGTATTTTTTAATAACCAGGGTTAGGTCTTTCATCTAAGATGGAGGCCCAGTCAGTTTGTGTTATAGTGTCAAGTAATTACTTTAGAGATAGATAACCTTTTCTGTTCTCCTCTTGAGCGGCTTAGAAATTTTGTTTTGTTTCATTTAAATAAGTATTCCCTAGTACCAATATACTTTTTATTTACTTTCAAGTTCCTTCTAATTTTTACACATACTATTTCTCAAACAAAACTTCAGATATAGACATTGTTATTACATGATTTCCCGAGTGTTAAAATTAGAGGAAAGATCTCTAAAATATCAAAAATTTCTTTAGAAACCCTACTACAATAAATGAGAAAAACCAGGGAGGTCAAAGTAAATTGACTGAAATCAGTTTTTAAGTGGTAGGATGCGGAATAATAAATACATTAAAATAAGAATGAGTTTTTTCCACATAATTTAATATCAACATTAAATTCCTTTTTAGCCTACTATGATATGATTATATACAAACTGAAGGGCATCTAGGTTGGTTCCACAATTTAGCTATTGTGAATTGTGCTGCTATAAACATTGATGTGGCTGTGTCCCTGTAATATGCTTTTTTTAAGTCCTTTGGGTATAGACAGAGGAGAGGGATAGCTGGGTCAAATGGTGGTTTCAATTCCAATTTTCTAAGAAATCTCCATACTGCTTTCAATATTGGCTGCACCAATTTGCAGTCATACCAGTAGTGTGTGAGTAGACCTTTTTCCCCACATCTTCGCCAACACTTATTATTGTTTGTCTTTATAATAGCTGCCATTCTGACTGAAGTGAGATGGAATCTTAGAGTGACTTTGATTTGCATTTCTCTAATTGCTAGTGATGATGAACATTTTTTCATGTGTTTGTTGATTGATTATACATCATCTTCTGAGAAGTGTCTTTTCAGGTCCTTGGCCAATTTATTGCTTGGGTTATCTGGTTTTTTTGGTGTCTAGCTTTTTGAGTTTTTGTGGCATATATACACAATGGAATATTACTCAGCAGTAAAAGAGAATAAAATCATGGCATTTGTAGGTAAATGGATGGAATTAGAGAAGATAATGCTAAGTGAAGTTAGCCAGTCCCAAAAAAACAAATGCCAAATGTTTTCTTATTTATATAAGAAAGCTGATTCATGGTGGGATAGGGAGGGGGAGCTCTGGAGGAATAGACAAACTCTGGATAGGGCAGAGGGGTGGGAGGAGAACGGAGGGGGCATGGGGTAATCAATGATGGTGGAATGTGATAATCATTATTATCCAAAGTACATGATTGAGGACACAAATTGATGTGAGTATACTATGTATACAACCAGATATATGAAAAAATGAGCTCTATATATGTAATAAGAATTGTAATGCATTCTGCTGTTATATATAAATAAAAAAATAAAAAATAAAGCTATATTTTAAAAAAGAGCACATAGTTTTATTTTAGTGTAGATCCCCAAAAGCAGGGATGTCATTTTAATGAAATCTAGTTACACATATTTTCTGCACTTATATTTGATGGCATTTTATTGTCATGCTAGACATAGCTGAAGTTAAAGCAAAACTGAAGTGCTTACTATATCCTAAGTACTATGATAAGTTATTTATAATCACTGTCCAGTTTTCAGAACATCCCTGAGAAAACTGGCTCTGAGATTTTTTTCACTTGTTTTGTTTAAAGTGTTCCAGATCACTGAATAAATTGTCGGTTTGGCCTGCCCTGGTCTTCTATCTTTAAAGGCTAATTTCAAATAAGTTTCATATACATTTTTTAGTAAATCATAATCTTTCAAATAATACATATACAGCAACTATTTATATAGCATAGACTATTTCTTTATGTTACATTTATTTGCATAGAACAAATTGTAGTTTAAACTGTGTTATATCTAAATATCTCCAATCATTTGGGAAGTATACCCTGTAGATATCCAAGTTAATATCAGGCCAGTATTAAAAACAACTAGTAATACCTAATAACCTTCTATACACACAACACACACAGAATTACCAGAAGCAGTCTGATAGATGTAGACAGGGATAGCCTATTAGGAGCCAAAACTTTTGAAAAGTTTTTTATTCCAAGTCCTCTTGGATCTTAGGGCTTCTGAATATGTATAGCATTCCTTAAATGCTTGTTGTATTTGTTTTATTTAAAGAAATCTTATAAAAATATAGCTCTTTCCTTTTTTAAGAAACAGCTTTATTGAGATGTAATTTGCATGTTAGTATGGTTTGAATAAGTTTTGAACATGTCCCCTAAAGTTTCATATACTGGAAAGCTGGTTCCTAGCATAGCATTTTTGAGCTGGTGGAACCTTTAATATATAGGGTCTAGTGGGAGGTGATTAGGCCATTGGGGGCACTGCACTCAGAAAGGATTAATATAAGGATTAATGTCTCCTAGGTGGTTCCCAGGAGTGTAAACTGTTATAAAAAGAGCAAACCTGGCTCCCGAATCTCTCTGGTATTTTCTCTTACTATATGATCTTTACCACTTACACATACTCCCATGGTATGTGTCATCTTGTTGTGATGTAGCCAGAGGTTGTTACCAGAGAGAATGCTGGCACTGTGCTCTCCAGTCTCCAGAACTAAATAAGCCTCTTTTCTTTATCTGTTTCTGTCTCAGGTATTTTTTTGTAGCAACAGAAAACAGACACATAATATTTATTTGTTTTAAATGTATAGTGCGTTAATTTTTAGTAAATTTGTACATAATAGGGTGTAACCATAACAATTTAATTTCAGATTATTTGTATTACCCTAAAAAAACACCCAAAAGCTCATACTCATTTATAGCTCCTTCTCATTTTCAGCTCTAGCAATAGGCACCCACTAATCTACTTTTTGTCTGTATAAATTTGCCTCTTTTGAATAGTTGATGTAAGAGAGATGTGAAATGATATATACTGTGTAAGTTGTGGTCTTTTGTATTTGATTTCTTAGCAGGTGTTTTTAGGTTTATCCATGTTGTAGCATGTGTGAGTACTATTTATTGCTGAGTAGGCTCCTGTTTTTTAGAAGGTACCCTATTTTGTTTATTTATTCACAATTGAAGGACATTTAGATAGTTTTAACTTTCTATTATGGATAAGACTCATTTATGTACAAATATTTACAAAGACTTATTTCATTTTTCTTGGGTAGATAAAAAGGAGTGGAATTAGTAGGTCATAACTGCCAAACTATTTTCCAAAATTGGCAGTTCCATTTTATATTCCTAGGAGCATTTGTGTGTGTGTGTATTTTAGTTTTTTCACATCCTTGACAACACTTGTTATTATCTTTTTGATTTTAGCCATTCTAGACACCAAAGAAATGTTATCTGTGGTTTTAATTTGCAGAGCCATTTTTTAAATTGATTATCTTGGGTATTATAAGTTTAGTTTGAAATTTCTATAGCTCTGAAAGGCTTTTAAACTGGGCCAGTCTTTTTTGTTGCGCTGTGCAATATTTTCCCTGAAGATTTTTACTCTATCTTTTAGTCTGAGAAATAAAGCCTTTGAATTGTGATTTAAGATTTAGATCTTTTTAGGTAAAATCAAAAGGGCCTACTTGTCACAAAAATAAAATAAAGATATTGCATTAATCTACAACTAAGCAACAACAACAAAATGAATACTGTGTACCAATAAATGCTGCAGAGGATGGTGAAGGGAAGGAACACTTTGACATGGTGGGAGTGTACATTAATAAAACCACTATGGAAATTCCTCAAAAGACTAGAAATAGAAACACTATATCACACAGCTATCTCACATCTTTGTATTTAGAAAGAATTAAAGTCAGCATACAATAGACATGCACATCTGTGTTTACAACACCACAATTTACAATAGACAAATTATGGAACCAGCCTAGGTGTACATCAAAAGATGAATGGATGTTTAAAATATTGTATATTTTACACAATGGAGTTTTATTCAGTCATTAAGAAAAATGAAATTATGTCATTTGCAGGAAAATAGGTGGAACTTGAAAGCATTTATGTTAAGCAAAATAAGTGCAACTCAGAAAGTCAAGGGTCATTATGTTTTCCTCTCATTTGTGGAAGCTAGAGAGGAAAAAGGAAAAGGTGTGGGGGACAATCTCATGAAAATCAAAGGGAGACCAGTAGAGTAAAGGAAAGGAATAAGAGAGAAGGAGGAGAAGAATGAAAAGGAAAATACTGGACAGTGATATTGACCAAATTATATTGTTCTGTCATGTGTACATATGAATATGTAACAATGAATCCCACTATTATGTATAATTATAATGAAAATATGGAAAATATGTTTAAATGCAAACTTGAAAAAATATTTTATTAATAAACAATAACTCTTGCTACTATTTATGGAATATTTGCTGTTCCTTTGATAGCAGTCCTGTTAGGATAGCCACAGAGGACAAGTATAATGCCACTTGTCCTAAGTGCTCACAGCCAAATGAGGGAAAAATGAAAGAAATATGACAAGTTTGGTTGTAAAGTGGGGAAATGAAATCACTTTGAATAAGGAGTGTAGATGCTATATCCTAGAATGTAATGGTTTTGAATTCTGGCTCAACCATGCATTCACTGTGACTGAAGAAACTACCAGACCTCTCTGAACCTTAGTTTCCTTAGTTATAAAATAAGTACAATGGTGGTAATCCCTATTTAAATAAGGTTCTTGTGATGATTAAATGTATGTAAAGTACTTAAGACAGTGCAAAAAATGTCATCAGTTATTAATTAGTCAACAAGTTACAATGGAAATAGTTGGGGAAAAGCAGAGAGAAAATTAAATGTAGTAGGCACCATAACTCTAGTTCCCTCAAAAACTCAAGGAGTTTATTTAGGAAAATTTTGGTAGCCAGCCTTTCTATTTCTCTCCTGGTAGTCTCTTTGCTGTTATAGGAATTGGATTGCCTAAGTTTTCCTAGTTTCTTCACTGTTTTTATCGCGAGTGGTTACTGAAGTTTGTCAAAGGCTTTCTCTGTCTTTTTAGATGACAGTGATTTGTGTCCTTAATTTTATTTAAATGAAGAGTTACATCTGTTTATTTTCATATGCTAAACCATTCCTGAAGAAGAACTCAAATTGGCACTATTTACTGATGATATGATTCTATACCTAGAAGATCCCCCAAAAGTTCCATTAGAAAACTTCTAGAACTAAATGAATTCAGCAAAGTAGCAGGATATAAAATCAACACCCATAAATCAAAGGCATTTCTGTATATCAGTGACAAATCCTTAGAAAGGGAAATGAGGAAAACTGCCCCATTTACAATAGCCTCAAAAAAAAAATAAAAATAAAATAGTTGGGAATCAACTTAATGAAAGAGGTTAAAAATCTATATAATGAATATTACAGAACCCTAAAGAAAGAAGTCAAAGAAGACCTTTGAAGATAGAAGGATCTACCTTGCTCTTGGTTAGGCATAATTAATATTATCAAAATGACCATACTTCCAAAAGTACTATACAGATTTAATGCAATTCCGATCAAAATCCCAATGACATTCCTCATAGAAATAGAAAAAGCAATTACGAAATTCATCTGAAAAAATAAGAGATCCAGAATAGGTAAAGCAATCCCTAGCACGAAGAGTGAAGCAGGTGGCATCGCTATACCAAACCTTAAATTGTATTACAGAGCAATAATAACAAAAACACCAAATAGACTGGTAGACAAATGGTACAGAATAGAGAACACAGAGACTAACCCACAAAATTACAATTATATTAGACAAAGGCGCCAAAAACATGCATTGGAGAAAAGATAGCCTCTTCAACAAATGGTGCTTGGAAAACCATATGCAACAAAATGAAATTAAACCCCTACCTCTCACCGTGCACAAAACTCAACTCAAAATGGATTAAGGACTTAGGAATAAATAATAGAAGAAAAAGTAGGCCCTCATCTCCATCATGTAGGATTAGGCCCCAGCTTCCTTAATAGGACTCCTGTGGCGCAGGAATTAAAATCAAGAATCAATAAATGGCATGGACTCAAACTAAAAAGTTTCTTCTCAGCAAAAGAAACAATCTGTGAAGTGAATAGAGAGCCTACATCTTAGAAGCAAATCTTTACCCCCACACATCAGGTAGAGCACTAATCTTTAGGGTATATAAAGAACTCAAAAAGTTAAACACCAAAAAAACAAATAACCCAATCAATAAATGGGCCAAGAACTTGAACAGACACTTCTCAGAAGATGATATATAATCAGTCAACAAATACATGAAAAAATGTTCATCATTACAAGCAATTAGAGAAATGCAAATCAAAGCCACTCTAAGATTTCATTTCACTCCAGTCAGAATGGCAGCTATTATGCATGCAAACAACAATATGTGTTGGTGAGGATGTGGGGGAAAAGGTACACTCATACACTGCTAGTAGAATTGCAACTTGGCACAGCCAATATTGAAAGCAGTGTGGAGATTTCTTGGAAAACTGGGAATGGAACCACTGTTTGACTCAGCTATTCCTCTCCTCAGTCTATACCCAAAGGACTTAAAAAGAGCATACTACAGGGACACAGCCACATCAATGTTTATAGCAGCACAATTCACAATAGCTAAACTGTGGAACCAACCTAGATGTGCTTCAATAGATGAATGGATAAAAAAATTTGGCAAAAATACACAATGGAATATTACTCAGCAATAAAAGAGAATAAAATCATGGCATTTGCAGGTAAATGGATGGAGTTAGAGAAGATAATGCCAAGTGAAGTTAGCCAATCCTAAAAAAACTAAATGCTGAATGTTTTCTTTGATATAAGGAGGCTGATTCATAATGGGACAGGGAGAGGGAGCATGGCAGGAATAGATGAACTCTAGATAGGGCAAAGTTGTTGGTAGGGGAAGGGAGAGGACATCAGGTTATAAATGATGGTGGAATATGATGATGATTATTATTATTATTATTATTATTATTATTATTTGAAGAGAGAGGTGTGAGAGAGAGAGACAGAGAGAATTTTTAATATTTACTTTTTAGTGGACACAACATCTTTGTTTGTATGTGGTGCTGAGGATCGAACCCGGGCAGCACGCATGCCAGGCGAGCGCGCTACCGCTTGAGCCACATCCCCAGCCCTGATCATTATTATTTAAAGTACAGGTATAAAGACATGAATTGGTGTGAATATACTTTGTATACAACCAAAAAATATACAACATGAAAAATTGTGCTCTATATGTGTAATAAGAATTCTAATGCATTCTGCTGTCATATAAAAACAAATAAACAAACAAACCATTCCTGCTTCTTTGGAATAAAACCAACTTGGTGATGTTGTACCATATTTCTAATAATACATTATTGAATATGATTTGCTAATATACAATTTGCAAAATTGCTTAAGACAGATTTCATAAGGGATATTGATTTGTAGTTTCCTCAATGGGTTCTTTATATGTTTTAGGTATGAGGGTGGGATACTGGCTTTACAGAATGAATTTCCTGAAATAACCTGAGGAGCTTTGACTTTAGTTCTTTCAAGGTCTGGTAAATTCAGCACAGAATTCATCTGGTTCTGGGCTTATCTTTGTTGGAAGGCTTTTTATTACTGTTGTAGAATAGCTTGTTTATGGTCTGTTTAGGTTTTCTATATGCTCTTGGTTCAATTTTGGTAGGTCATATGTATCTAGAAATATATCCATTTCATGTAAATCTTCCAGTTTATTGGAGCATAAATTGGAAAAAGTTTTTTTAAATGATCCCTAATGAAACTCTGGATTTCCATGATGTCCACTATCTCTATTTTATTAATTTGGGTCTTTTCTCTCTCTCTTGTGTCATTTTAGCTAAGGGTGTATTAGTCTTTGTTTCACTGATCCTTTGTTTTATTTATTTATTTAAAATTATTTTTAGTTATTGATGGTCCTTTATTGCTGGGAACCAAATGCAGTGCCTCACATGTACAAGGCAAGTGCTCTACTGCTGAGCTACAACTCCAGCCCCTTTTGTTTTATTTTTTAATTCTCTTATTTCATGATTTGGGCTGTCATACTAATTATTTCTTTTCTTACTTCTTTTGGAATTGATTAATTTGTGTTTTTCTAGGGCCTTGAAATCCATCATTAATTAGGTTATTTATTTGGAATCTTTCTGATTTTCTTATGTAGGCACTCATAACTATAAAATTTCCTGTTAGAATTGCCTTCATAGTGTTCCAGAAGTTCTGGTATATCGTATCACTATTCTCATTTGATTTTAAGAATTTTAAAATTTCTCCCCTAATTTGTTCTATCATCCATCATCATTCAAAAATGTAGTATTTAATCTCCATGTGTTTATATCATTTCTGAGGTGTTTTATTTTTTTTAGTGTTGATTTCTTTCTTTTGGTACTAGGGATTGAACCCAGAGATGTTTAACCACTGAGCCACACCTCAGCCCTTTTTATTTTTTATTTTGAGACAGGGTCTCCCTGAGCTTCTTAGGGCCTTGCTAAGTTGCTGAGGCTGGCTTTGAACTTGCGATCCTCCTGGCTTAGCCTCCTGAGCTTCTAGGATTATAAACATGCACCACCATGCCTGACCTTTGTGTTGATTTCATTCCATTATTATCTGATAAGATGCAAGGAATTCTATCCTTTTTTTTTTTTTTTTTTTGGCTAAGAGTTTCTTTGTGGTCTGTTTTAGTGAAAGCCTTCATGTAAACTGAGAAGAAAATGAAATTGGCTCTCTCTCTCTCTCTCTTTTTTTTTTTTTTGGTACTGGGATTAAACCCAGGAATATTTAACCACTGAGCTACAGCCCCAACCCTTTTTATATTTTACTTAGAAACAGGATCTCACTAAGTTACTTAGAGCCTCTCTAATTTGCTAATGCTGGCTTTGAACTTGCAGTGATCCTCCTGCCTCAGCCTCTCAAGCCATTGGGATCACAGACATGCACCATCATACCTGGCTGAGATATTCTGCAGATGTCTGTTAATTCTTTCCCCCCCCTTTAAAAAATATGTCTTTTGTTTGAAGAGTCTTTACTAAGTTTATATCTGAATAGCCTAGTGATGAGAGAGGCATGTTGAAATCACCCAGCATCATTTTGCTGTGGTCTGTCTATTTAACTGATGTCTATTATATGTAATTAGTTGCACTGATGTTTGGTACATAAATATTTACCATTGTTATATCTTCTTGTTGAATTGTTCTGTTTACCAGAATGATGCGACCTTCCGGTTAATTTTCTCTCTTCTGGTTAATTTTGACTTGAAATCTGCTTTGTTGGATATTAGAGTAGCAACTTCTGCATGTTTTGGGGCTCCATTTGCTTGTTATATCAATTTGCATTGTTTTACTTTCAGCCTGTGGATATCTTTGCCTGTAAGATAAGTCTCTTGCAAACAACATATTGGGTCCTCAAATAAAGGTTTCTTCTACAGTGTTTGGTCTGGTATCTTGGTTATAGCAATGCAAAGCTGATTAAAACAAGTTGGTACCAAGAAGTGGGGTTGTTGTTATGACTAACCTGACCATATGGTTCAGAAGCCTTTTGAACTGGGTTGTGGGAAAGCCAGAAAGCAGGAGATGCTTTAGAATGTTGCAGCAGAGCTTAATAAATGATTCTAGCATGAACTCAAAAAACTCAGGAATATAGACAGTGCTCATGAAGTTTCAGAGAGAGGAGAGGATTCTATTGGAAATTGGACTACAGACCATTTATATTATGTTCTTGCAAAGACCCTGGCTACATTTCACTTATGTCCTGAGACTTTAAGTGAGACTGAATTTATGAATGATGGACTAATTAATCTGGCAGAGGAAATTTCAGGGCAGCACGACATTCAGTCAGTGGCATGGATGTTGCTGGCAGCTTTTCTACAGGTTTATTGTAAAAATCAAGAGCAGAAAATACCTGAAGGATTTTAAAAACTTATAGTTGGTCAGAGAAATGCATGTAAAGCTGGCACCCAGGAAGGCATGCTTGCTAAAATAATTATAACCCCTGAAGTGATACTAAGTACTTATAGAGAGATAATAGAAAGATGCCTTGAGGGGATCTCAGGAATTTGTATGACCACACCCATTGTAGTTTCAAGGGTCCAGAAGGGAGAATTCCTTTGAGAAGAAACCCTATAGATGCCCTGCCCCCACAGGGGGCGCCTGGGAAGTTGTTTTACCATATTCAACTAGCTATGCATTCAGAGGATGCTGCTGCTGTGATCCCATGGAGTGGATCTATTGTGCAACTGGCAGCAGACTGTGGTGTCGTCCAATTGGTGCTGTTTCTGCAGGAATGTGGGATGATTTTGTGGTCACAGAGGCTTCCACCAAGATTTCAGAAGGCCAGGCAAAGTGTAGGAGTATCAGGGTCCCTTCAGGCTGTTCCTCAGAGGGTGATGCTTAAAAATCATGAAGGTGAAACCCAAACTGAAATAGATACCTCAGGAATTAAGAGATGCCAGTAATGTGAATTGTCTGCCAAGAAAAGCTGCTGGCTCTGGAGAGAGCCAAGCTAAGAGAGAGCCCATGTGCAATTTATCAGGCAAGGTTAGAGGGGTGGGGCTGCCTAAGTTCTTTGGAAACAATGTCACACAGCCATATATTGTAGATGTTGTGTGTGGAGTTATGGGACCTGTTTGCCCTGCTGGGTTTTGGTCTTGCTTTGGCCTCAACCTTTATTTCTATTCCCCTATTCTTCCCTTTGGCAATGGGAGTATTTATTCTGGGCTACTGTATATTGATATATCTGACTTGTTTTTGGTTTTTACAGAAATTCATAGCCAAGAGTTTGCCTAGAATCTCAGATAAGACTTTGGACTTGGGCTTTTGAGTGATGCTAGAACTGTTAAGACTGTGAGACTCTTGGAGATGAACTAAGTACATTTTGCATCATAGAAGGACATGAACTTTTTGGTACCAGGGACAGAATTTATTGTTTGGATATGAGGTGGACCCTCTTCTCCCTCCAAAGCTCCTGTGTTAATAATGCAGGAGTATTCAGAGGTAAAATGATTGGATCACAAGACCTGTAACGTAATCAAGTCATCCTGCTTTGGATGGAGTGGGTGTTTACTTAAGGCATGTAGTTCATTGCTTGGGCAGGTGCATTCCTGGGGGTATACACTGAGAAGGTTGTTTTTACCTATGGTCCCCTGCTTCCTGATGCCACTATGAGCTGAACAACTTTCCTTTGCTGGGCCCTTCAGCCCTGATGCTCTGCCTCATTTTCATCCCAAAACAATGGACTTGGTCTCTCATGGACTTGAACCTTTAAAATTGTAATCCCCCAAATAAACTTTTCCTTTTCTAAGTTGTGGTCAGGTATTTTGGTCATGGTGATCAATAATACAGTTCATTGAAGGAAAATAAAATCTGGTAGGAAGATTTTTAAAAATTTTAGAATTCAAAATACGAACAGAAGGAAAGCAGAAGAGATAAAAGCAAGTGGTAGCTATAAAGGAAGAGAACAAATTAAAAAAAAAAAGAGGTTAGAAAGAACAAGAAAAGTTTGGCTATTAGAGGGAGAAGTGAGAAAGATAAGAGAAACAAACAGCAACAAAACACCCTAAATAAACAATTGCTAACCATTAAAAGATAAATAAGAATAATGAAAAATGAGGAAAAAAAGAAAAAATATAAATGTACTTTCATGGACCAATCAGCATAGCAAGAACAAAAAAGATTTTTTTTTTTAAAAGGGAAACATTTTTAAGAAAAAAAAAAAACAGGAGAAATTTTTAATGAAAATGAAAGAATTGTGACTGGTGAGTGGTCAGAACTGTTGACAGTGGTGGATGTTCACTTCCTATGCTAGACTACCTTTCTTTCTGTTTTTTCTTGAGCTGTGTACCTTTGTTTGTTGGATTTTTGTCTCTGTGACCAAAATACCCAACAAGAACAACTTAGAGAATGAAAAGTTTATTTTGGCTCATGGTTCCATAGGTTTTGTCCATGGTTGGCAGAGTCTATTGCTCTAGACCCAGAGTGAGGTAGAACATTATCATGGTAGAAGGCGTGCAGCCAGGAGGCAGAAAAAAGGAAGGGGGAATGGGCTGCAGGGAATTTGAACCCTTCCAGGGCTCCTCAGTGACCCACCTTTTCTAGTCACACACCTTACCTGCCTATAGTTACCATCCAGTCAGTCCATTCAAACTAGGATGGACTGATTTCTCCTCTTAAAATCTAATCATTTTACTTCTGGTAATCTTTTCACTTCTGGGGTATTCCTGTTTTAGTACAGGAGGTTTTTTTTAAGTTTTTTTTTTTTTTTAGTTGTAGATGGACATAATATCTTTATTTTATTAATTCATTTCTTGTGTGTGGTGCTGAGGATCGAACCCAGTGTCCTGGACATGCAAGGCAAGCACTCTACCATTGAGCTACAGCCCCAGCCCCAGTACAGGAGCTTTTAGTCGGACATCTCATATCCAAACCATAACAGTACCCATTAGAGAGAGCAAGGGCTCTGTGTTGATAAATGCTTCCTCTTTTTGTATTGCTTACTGAAATGCCAGTTGGAGTGGCCTGGAACTGGAGCTGATTGAAATAACTCTCAGCTTCCCTTCTCACCAGGATAAAGTAGGATAGAATGGGAAGTACTATCAGTTGGAGTTTTGTTCACACAAATTACATAGATGCCCTCTCAGGGTGGAACTGCTACAGAGTTTGAAATGGAAAGTTCTGGCCTCTGGGGTTTTGCTCTAATCAGGCCTTTAGGGCTTTGCAGAGTGGTTTCTGCTCTGGAGAGATTAGATCAACACACCCCAAGGCTAGGCAGATGTGGATCTCTGCTGGGTATTTGGATCTCGGGCCTCTCAAAAATTCTTGTGGAGGGGAACCAACTCCCTGTAGATCTCACATACTCCACTAACCATGAATGTGGACTTGCCAAACTCAGTCTTCTTGTGAAATCACACCTGCCTGTTCAGTTTCCTAACCCTCTTTAGCTGGTCATGTGCATCTCCAGAGTCAAAGGGAAAGTAATGTTGTTCTTTTCCTCTGTATCTCTGACTTGAATCTCCTAGTTACAGTCTTCTCTGTTGTACTGTTTCAGTCACATTCTTGTAGGTACACTGTAGACTACACAGTAAATGTTTGCCAGAGTGGTATGGCAATGGTTGCTGTGATCTCCTTGGCTCCTGCATTAGCAAGCTGCAGTATGGCCTCCTCAAGATGGCTCCCCATCTCAGCTTTCCACTAGCCAGTTAAGAAACACAGAAGAATTTTCAAAACATCAGCTCTCTGTGTAGTCTCTGGTTCAACTAAGTTCAGACTGATTTTCTGTTCTATAGGTTTTTGCATAGCGAATTTGTCCATTGGTTTTCTCTCTGTTACCCCTCCCTTCTGTGGTGATCTGGCACCAGTGCTGCCATAGGCTTGGCTCCAGTGTTCTTTTTCTTGTCATTTTTTAGGTGCACCCGGATTTGTATGTCTCTAATAGTCTCTTACTACCTGAGTTTGATTTTTAGTGAATTCCATATTTCACCTACCTCACTGAGAAGCAGTACTCCCTCTGCTTGAATCCCAAGGCACAGAGCATCTAGAAAAGCAGTCTTTTTTTCATCTACCATCTTGAATCTCTCATTAATACAGCTATTATTTAAATTAAACATATATATATATATATATATATATATATATATATATATATATATATTAAACAGTTACATTTTGCTTAACAACAAGGATACTTTCCGAGAATATTGGGTGAACACCATAGAATATACTTGCATGAATGTAGATGTTACAGCTCAGTCACTCCATGTGGCATCTTGAAGCAATGAGGAGATGTGGTAAACACAAGATGTATAAGGCTGCTGCCAATTCTTCAATAAACTTCTTTTTTAATAAGTAGCAATATGCTGTAAAATAATAAATAGTATAGTATAATGAATATATAAACCACTAACATTTGTGTATTATCATTACCAAATATTATGTACTGTACATAGATATGCTTTTATATACCTGGCAATGTAGTAGGTTTGTTTATACCAGCATTACACTAAGATGGCTATAAGTTCACTAGGCTATAGTAATTTTATTTGCTCCATTATAATCTTGTGGGTCATATATATGACATAAATGTGGTCATTAATGTGGTCCCTTGTGGACCAGAATGTCCTTAATTCATGATTGTGGTTGTTTAGTCTTATTAGAAATCTTTATTGACTAGGTTGACTTTGGTCAGTGTTCTTAACGGACTAAATATAATTTTTATAAATATATATTCAGCTAAGAGAATTATGACTAATGTTGATGAATGTCTTTTCTTGGGCTTTGTGTCATGACAGAATTCATTTTTTTCCCGTAGAGTTTGATATATATAGAATATAAGCAACACTGTTAGTGGTAAAATAAAGACAAAGTTTATTTTTGTCCTTTCACTATTTTTCTGACTTAGAAGCTAAAAAGCCAACCCTTAATTTTTTAAACCAAAGTTTATTTTTAAATAATAGCTTTCCAAAGCTATTTTAAATAATTTTCACTCTATAATAATCAAAATAAAATTTATAAAAACATCCAAATAATTTTAATTGAGTAATGTTAAATTTTATGGATTTGGCTCTGAAAGCTTTATCAATTGGTAATTAATGTGATAGGTTAAATAGAACACTAATATATACCTTGTATAAATCTCTTTTGATCATCTTTTTTGATTGATAAAGTAAGACATGTTTAAATTATTTTCCTGTGATTAATGGAAATAACTAATGAACTTTTCTTTTCTTACTATTAGGGTCTTTGTAATCCATGATCCTAGGTTAGGTTAAGTAGAAAATCAGATGTTAAATTAACTTTGCTCAGATGACTTCTTGGGAAAGGATAGGATATTAATTCAGTAGTATCTTGATTAGCAAATCCACTGAGAACATGTTGCCATGTACCAGCAAGTTGGAAAATAAACAGTCCTCATAAATTATGCAGAATGGTATTAGTTTGCATTAACAGCAATGTTTTCATTAAAGTTGGGCCAGGAAAAAACACCACTGTATTCTGCTTCTACTTTTCACTACACATGTAAACTCTGCCAGCAGCAGACAGCCAAGACATGAGAATGAAAGGCAAACCAAGGCTATAATGGGTTCCTTAATGGCAGAATTTCTAGAAACATTTCTTTTGAGTTCTGTTGTTAGTGTTTAATTTATTCTATTAGCCATGTGTTTCCACGTTTCTTCTGTTTTTCTGATATTTGGAATGGTGAGGGAATCTGAGTGACCCAGTGTGAGTCAGATGTCTGGCTTTAGATCATTGTTGGGGAGGGAGTATGCAGTATTAAATAACTCAGATATTGTGGGGGGAATCCCTCTAAGATTATATCCAGAACTTCAGTACTTCAGACAGTTAGCTAGAGTTTAATATCTATAGATAAGAATTTGTTTTTAGACTTTGACGTTTTGGTCCAAAGGCTAGCTTGATACATATTTTAAAATTCATTGCATTCTAGAAATATATTTTCTTCCTTGAAAAGTTATATATTCTCTCTGCCCAAGACTTTTTAAAATGTATTTTTAAAATTCTACTCAAGCAGTAGAATTTTAAAAATACATTTTAGTTATTATATAATCCTGAAAATAATTCATAACAAAAGAAATAAATGAAAGTTGAAGTAAAGAGGTTTCCAAGAGGTTGCAAAGAAAACTCTTTGCTTATAATTAATAATATTGTCAGGAGCCGTGACATACACCTGTCATCCCAGCTCTCAGGAGGCTGAGAAAGGAGAATTGCAAGGTCGACACCATTCTCAGAATTTAGTGAGACCCTCAGCAAGACTATGCCTCAAAATACAAAGGACTGGGGATACAGCTCAGTGGTAAAGCACCCATGGGCTCAATCACCAGTATAAAAAACAATAATACTTATTTCATGATTTCAATTTCTTTCCCTAATTAAAGATATCTTATATTTGATTATTATATGTTTATGGTACCCTCAAATAACACTAAAATTATATTGGTATGTTTTTAATGATGGGGTCAAAAGACTTGTGTTTTGTCTCATATATTTTTTTTTAATTTTTAAGAAAAGATTGACTCAGAAGAGTTAAAAATTTGATAAAATGCTTTGGTAGTTAATGCATTTGAAAGAGTTACTGTAATTATATGAGTCTGTTTCCTCATTTGAGTCTCATCATTAAAGTCACCTGAGTTTCTTAATTCTGCATACTTTTAAATTAGGAGAGCTGTGTATGGATATATGTAATAGACATTCAATAGGAACATTGAACAATATGTTAATTACAATAAAATATTTATAAGGAACAAAAGAGTGGAATAGGGTAGCATATAAATGGAGTAGTATTGGGAATTGCTGTCTCAATACTACTAGTAGATTAGAAATGAGCCTTTGTAGGAGAAACTGTAGGACTCAGACACTCCTAAATGTTTAATAGACAAATTTGTTTGAGAGGCAGTAGTTATGATCAAGAAATAGTGAAGACCTATTTAATATTCAAAGTACTGATACTTACTTGGAATTATAAGTTTTTTTAATAGTCAAAATAATTATTCTCTACTAATTCTGGGTAAAGATTTATCTGAAGGTTATTAATTTTAGTGATTTGAAGTGGCCTCTAAATGTTTCTTCTGTATGTTTTAGCATTATGAGCAGAAGTGCTAGGAATAACTTTGGAATGTCCACTAGTACAACACAGTTTTGAGAATTATGGGTATAAGTTTTCTATCATTGATGATTAGTATTCTCACTTCCACTAATTTGTTTTGTAACTTTAATTTTATTGTATTATGTACCCCATTAATTTTCTTTTTTTTCAATATTGTTTTTAGTTGTAAATGGACACAATACCTTTATTTTATTTAGTTAGTTGTTTATGTGGTGCTGGGGATCGAATCCAGTGTCTCACACATGCTAGGCAAGTGCTCTATCACTGAGCCACAACCCCAGCCCCAGTTTTCTCTTTTTTAATATACTTGTAGGTAGATGATTATGGCAGTACAAGGCATGTATTTTAGTTATCTGGGCAAATGATATTTTAGATGTAAACAGCTCTGTTTTTATTCATAAACTATGGCAATTACCAAAAATATTATGTTGGTTATTAATTAGGAAAAGGACATTTATCTACAAACCCATTTTACTTTCTGCTTTGTATCTTTCGCCCTACTATTTTGTTGCTTCTACTTGCTCTCACCTAGCATTGAATCTTCTCTTTCCATTCTGATGTCCAAAAAACTCTGGCTATCCAAAGCATGATTAATATTTAAATATAGTTCAGCTTTGTCAGTTTAAAAATGAGATAACTGAGACCTGAAGAGATTAAAATCTACCAAGAAAGGAAAGAACTAATATTTTCGTGGTACCCAGAAACTGTCTCTTCACATTTCTGCGAGGTATGTTTTTTTTTTTAATTTGTTCTAATTAGTTATACATGATAGCAGAATGCATTTTGGTTCATTGTACACAAATGGAGCACAGCTTTTCATTTCTCTAGTAGTATACGGTGTAGAGTTGCACCATATGTGCAGTCATATATGTACCTAGGGTAATGATGTCAATCTCATTCCAGTGTTTTTCCTACTCCCATGTCCCCTACCCCCAATCAAATTCCTCCATTCTTCCCATGTGCTCTCCTCCCTCCCAGTATTGATCAGCATCTACATATCAGGGAGAACATTCAGCCTTTGGTTTTTTGGGATTGGCTTATTTCGCCTAGCATGATCTTCTCCAACTCCATCAATTTACTAACAAATGCCGTAATTTTATTCTCTTTTAAGACTGAATAAAATTCCGTTGTGTATCTATAAACCACATTGAAGGGCATCTAGGTTGGTTACACTGTTTAGCTATTGTAAATTGAGCTGCTATAACATTGATGTGGCTGTGTCACTATTATATACTGATTTTAAGTCCTTTGGCTATAGGCCGAGGAGTGGGATAGCTGGGTCAAATAGTGGTTCCATTCCAAGATTTTTAAAGAATCTCCACACTGCTTTCCAGAGTGGTTGCACCAATTTGCAGTGCCACCAGCAATATATGAGTGTACTTTCCCTCCACATCCTTACCAACACTTATTGTTGCTTGTGAGATATGTTTTTTTTGTCCCCATTTTACAGAGTCTTAGAGAAAAGTGAGGCCCAAATCTGGAAGGCTAGTAGTGGAAAGGATGGGACAAAACTCCAGAGTTTTTACGTAGTCCAGGGCCTTTTCCAGTGTCAGCAAACATTAAAGGCTGATTGACCTAGGTAGTGGGAATAACAAAGGGTTAAAAAAATAGCACTATGAATATACAAAAGGTGTGTTCTGAGCAGTGACTTTTATGTTAATAAAAGTACTCAAAAATAAAAGATAATTACCTTTGGTTTTACAGCTTTTAAATTTAGTACAATATGAAATGTTCATATTAGGTACATTAACAGCATAACCATTGCTTATTAGGAATTTATGGTGGGTGATACATTATCCAAAAAAAAAGTCATAGAAAAAATAATGTTATTATCAATTCAGAGATGGAAATTGCCACCAAGAATAGGTGCATCTTCTTGCTTTTCTTACTGTTTTATTCTTTTTTTTTTTTAAAGAGAGAGTGGAGAGAGAGAGAGAGAGAGAGAGAGAGAGAGAGAGAGAGAGGGAGAGAGAGAGAGAATTTTTTAATATTTATTTTTTAGTTTTTCGGCAGGCACATCTTTTTTTGTATGTGTTGCTGAGGATCGAACCCTGGCCGCACGCATGCCATGCGAGCGCGCTACCGCTTGAGCCACATCCCCAGCCCCTGTTTTATTTTTTTGAAAGTGATGCATGCTTATAATCCCAGCAACTCAGGAGCCTTAAGCAATTTAACAAGACCCTGTCACAAAATAAAATATAAAAAGAGGTTGGAATGTAGATCCAGTGGTTTAGTGTCCCTGGGTTCAATCTCCAGTGTCAAATAAATAAATGAAAGAGATAAGATACAGGGAGAGATAAGATAAGGAGAGAACTATCTAAAGCTGTTCTTTTTGTGGGGGCAGGGCAGGTATGGGGGGGTATGTGGCTCAGGGGCACTTTGCCACTGAGCCACATTCCCTATTTTATATTTTATTTAAAGACAGGGTCTCACTGAATTGCTTAGCACCTCACCCTTGCTGAGGCTGGCTTTGAACTTTCGATTCTCCAGTCTCAGCCTCCTGAGCCACTGAGATTATAGACGTGTGCCACCGTGCCCAGCTAAAGAGGTTCTTTAACCTCTTGCCTTGGAGATTCTCTTGTCCTGCTTTTAACAAATACACTCTTGCAAGCGTATAGTATACTACATTTTGAATAACACTTGATGTTTATGAGAATCAAAAGTTTGCTCCTCGGAATTGTTTACATTAGATACAGAAAACTAAAACTAAGCATGGAAATAGTCGGAAAAAATGGCAGCAAAAATGATGTCTTTGACATATAGTATTATATTATGTCTGTTCATTAGCTGAGGAAAGTAGGTGCTTTAAAACAGGCAAATCATGGCCTCTCCTCATCATGCTTGTGTTTATTTGTGAATTCTTAATCTTTTATCTAAGCACTTAATCTAATTAAACTATTTATAACTACATTTGAAGCTAGACACCTTCTCCTTAGCCTCTTGATACCTGAGCTACTGCTCCTCTGAATGTGATGCCCTAAGGGGTAATCCAATCACCTAAGAGTAACTTTCAAATTGCTTTTCAAAGGTATGACTTTTCTAGAATTCCTAAGTGGTACTGGTTGCCATTTCATAACTTAATTATCTAGTTTAACATTTGTATTTTTGATACCATCATATTCATTACAAAATTATTTTCTTAGGACCCAGAGCAAACCTTGGCTGATACCTGGACAGATGCAATCATTTTTTTTTTTCCTACGTACCAGTCCTCTTATTTTCTTGTCCCTTCACTTCCTATTCTTCCTCTCCTTAGATACCTCCCTGCTGTCTTCCTCTCTCCTTCCTTTTCTGCATTTCATCTCAGTTTATAGGAAGATAAAAATTTAGAATGATTGTAAGGGGAGGTAAATGATTCTTTATAAAGTTACTGTTCAGTAATAGGACTATGGAACACATTTCATTTCTTAGACAAATAATTCAAATTAGCTTGGTTGACAATCCTGGTTCATAAAAACAATATGTATAGATTTTGAAAAAAAATGCAGTATCAATTAATATAAAGCAGAAAGGAAAAGTGCTAGTTTCTTCCATATTTATCAGTGAGAATCACTACTAGTGATTTTCATGTATCCTTCTAAATATCTGCTACATATATTTACATATACTATATAATGTAGCATTAGCTACATTAATTTATATTTTTAATGTATTCATTTTCCTTTTAAAACGCTCTTCAGTTTGTCTGGAAGCATCTAAAGATTAGTAATTTCAATTTTATTCTGCTTCATATTAATAAATTCTAGTATCTCAATTTCTTGTTTCTTTTTTAATGTTTTTCTTACTGCTTTCAGAATGCTGCTTCCTTGTTTTTTGGTTTGTTTTTGTCAAGCTTGACCTCTGCAATGGCTCAAAGTTTGCTAATAAAGATAAGAGGAAAGGGAAAATAAACTAGCTGAGAAAAGATAAAAGAAATGAAGAAGACAAAAAATGATATTTGTGTTTTATGGATTCAGTTTTTTGGGGGGGAAGTAGTTGGTACATGTTCTGCCAGAGTGGTAATGTTCATGGTTATTAGGAATTAAAACTTGTAGGAAGAAAATGTAGAATTATCCTTGCTTTCATTATAGGGAATATTATAAGAGATCAGTATAGGATTGCCAGATGGTTGTTGAAGACACAGGATGAATTTGTTAAGGGCAAATACTTAGTCATCTGGGATCTGGAATAGAAAAAACTGACTATAGGTCAACTTTAGTTGGTTATGAGTGTAACACAGGCTTACTATATTCATACATCTCTGAGACTAATAACAGGTGCACTGACAAAATTCTTTACCTTAGCAGGCACCAGAGAAAAACTTTACATTCTTAATATGTATGAAACTATTAGCTACAAAATGTGAATTAGAATTTCAGAATCTCCTTTTACAACATGGAAACAATGTTTTTCTTCCTCCTTTAAACAGATAGTCACTTATGAAGAATATGGTTGAACATCTATTGAACTACCCATTCATGATTACCCTGGTATTTCTAAGTAGCTACTAACAAAGCATTATTTGAGTATACACCCTTTTGTTCCCCAAAAATATAGACACTTTTTTAAACCCAAACATTAGAGACATTTGGAATAAAGCAAAGGAGAGCAGTTGGGAATTAGATGAAATTTGGAAGTAATCAAAATATTATGTTATTTTTTTTCAATTTGATGTCATCTGATTAAATTTTGTTTTTATTAGATAAATGTTACTATTGAGCTTTTTTTTTAGTTTTTTTTTATATTGCATTAAGAAAATGATGTAGTTACACCATTATTCCTTCTTGACTTTTCACAAAAAACTATAATTGAATTTGGCTTTGTGATTTAATTCTAGTTAGTAGAAATACAAAAAAACGAAATAGCTACTATCTAGTTTATTGTGACTTAGTCAAGTCTGCCAAGTATTTGCATGCCAAAGGTAAAATAGAAACTGGAAACCTCATTGTTTGTTTTTGATTTTGGTAGTATAGCTCTTCAAGTTGTTTTGATCTGTTACATGACTTGAAAAGATGGTTCTTCTTTTACCCAGTGTAAGCATGTCGTCTTTTCTTACTCTGTGGTGATTGACAACAAGATTCTCTTTTATAAAGAGAGGAAAAAAAAAAAAAAAAACCTGAACCTATGCCACAGGTGTTGTAATCATCTGTCTTGCCAGATTTCAGTCTGAAATAAAGTGAGGCCTTAGGCTAGAAGGGGTCTTTAGAATTCTTTAACTTCCTTTCTAGGATTCTTCCATCACCCTGATTTTATGATGCCTCTGATCTACTACATACACACATATCTGAAGAAACAATTTCTGGTAGTTCAGTCTGGATTCATACGTAAGTGTGATTTGTTAAGGCATTTGTATTACTAAGCAGAGCCATGAACAATCTCCTTCTGATTTCCATGCATTTAGGTTAATAGCACCCTCAGTTTTTTCCAAGAAAGCAGTCTGTTTGATTCTATAAATAGAAGGTTAATTTTGGTGGTATGTTTAAAACAAAAGAAGTATGCTGCAAAGGGGAATTGATGCCTCCACTTAGATACTTTCACTTGTAATTGAAAATGACACTCAGAGCTAGGTGTGGTAGCACATGCCTAGAATCCCAGTGACTTAAGGAGGGTCAAAATTTGAGGCTAGCTTCAGCAGCAAAGCAAAACCCTGAATCACAAAGTAAAAATCAAAAACAAACAAACAAAAAAACTGGGAGTGTAACTCTGTGGTAAAGCTTCCCTAGGTTCAATCCTCAGTTAAAAAACAGAAGAAAAGGGGTCATGGGTTGTAGTTCAGTGGTAGAGTGTTTGCCTGGCGTGTGTGAGGCACTGGGTTCCATCCTCAGCACCACGTTAAAATAAAAGTGTTGTGTCCATCTACAACATAAACACACACACACACACACACACACACACACACACACACACTCATTCCTAGTTAAAAAAATTAAGACCCATAAGGCATTCTATTACAATGTAAGTTGTCTTACTCTCACCCATTCAATCTTTGAAAAATGTTTCTCTGAAACAACCCATTTTATCCTATGAATTTTTATAGGAGTATCTACCCACCTTTTTTTTTTTTTTTTTTTAAGGTTGCATTCTGCTATTTACAAGTAAAGTATCTGAACTTTCCAAACGCTTTTCCACTTTTCCCCCACTACTTCATTACAAGGTTTCTTAGACTTTCGGTACCTTTTTAAACCTTGGCGCTTTCAGTATCATGCTAGAATTGTACTGACATTGTTTTTTTCCTCTTTCTTTCTTTCTTTCTTCCTTTCTTCCTTTCTCTCTGTCTCTCTTTCTCTCTTTTTCTTTTCTTTCTTTTTTTTTTTTTTTTTTTGTGCCAGGGATTGAACTATGGAGTGATTTACCACTGAGCCACATGCTTAGCTCTCTCCCCTCTTTTTAAAATGTTTTACTTTGAAACAGGATGTTTTAGTAGCTTTTTCACTGCCTTGGCCAAAAGACCTAACAAGAACCCATAGAGGAGATGCAGTAGCACATCGTGGCAGAAGAGTTTGATGGAGGATGGTGACTAAAGACATCACACCAGGAAACAGAACTTTGTTGAACAAGGACAAAATATAAACCCCAAAGGCATACCCCCAATGACCCACCTCTTGCAACTACATCCTACCTGTCTATAGTGACCACTCAGTTAATCACTGTCAGGGGATTAATTCACTGATTGGGTTAAGGCTCTCATAACCATCCATTTCACCTCTAAACCTTTTTGCATTGACTCATACACAAACTTTTGGGGGATACCTCTTATCTAAACTATAACACAGGGTCTTGCTAAGTTGTTTAGGCCTTGCTACGTTGCTGAGGCTGACTTTGAACTTGTGAACCTCCTGCCTAGCCTCCCACATTGCTGGGATTACAGATATATGCCACCATGACTGGCTGACATGCATTTTTTATTTGGTCTATTGCATAGGCATTATTTTATTTTCTCTAATTTTATGATTATGGAACATGTATCTTTATGTCCATCCTTTTGGGTCATCTTGAAATAAAACCAATGTTCTTTTAAAGAGAATTTAAGCATTCTTTTGTGTAGGAAAATAAACTACTGTCAAATAACCATTAAAAATATATTAGGGGGCTGGGATTGTGGCTTAGTTTTAGAGTGTCTAGCATGTGTGAGGCCCTGGGTTTGATCCTCAGCACCACATATAAATAAATAAAATAAAGGTATTGTATCCAACTACAACTAAAAAATAAATATATTTCTAAAAAGAATATCAGTACTTAGTCTTGGTTATGGTTCCACCAAAAAGTTTGCAAGATGTTGAAATGGTTACATATTTTAAAAATTAATAATGATTGCATTAAACCCAGTCATTCTGAATTATCAACTTAGAGCAGAAATATTTATGTGGAATCTGTATTCCCATATTTACCTTTTCTGGTTTTAACCAAGATGCTTATTTGATTAAATTCAGAATTTAAAAGAATTAGAATTGGTTACTCCTGGTCAGCTCTACCATTAGACCTAAAAAGTTGCTTGTTACTTTTTTAGGGCTGCTTTCCCCTGTTTATAGAGATGAACAGAAGTTTTAGTTACATATAAGTGAGTTGGCCAGTCTAGATAGCTTGGTCTAGGTGTTTTAAAGTTTTTATTTTCATGTTAAGTTGTACCATCATGTGATTTTTAAAAATAGGAAAGTCATATGAGGATGGGATTTGTAGAACTAAAATGATTAGTATGAATAAGATTATATACAAGAGAAAATAATAGAGATGAAGGGCTCTTTTGGAGTTACTTAGTAAATTATTTGACCTTCTTTATATCTACATTGGTATTTTCAAATTCTCATTTCTTAAAATGAGATTACAAAAATAATGTGTAGATAAAAGGAACTTGCGGTAAAATGATTTAAGTCAGAAAATTCACTCCAGAATTTCTTTATAATAGCTTTGCCTATCTTTGTATTTAGTCCTGTAAGTGTAATTATCTCAAATATTTTAAATTTCTTAGAATTCTAATTTTCAATTAATAAAATAATTAAAATTCCATCATAATTATAGATTATTGGCCCATTTCAGTTTCTTATTGGGTTACAGAATTAATAGAATCTATATACAATAGGATCCAAGCAAAGAACCATGAGTAGGAGCAGTAAAAATGGCTTGTTCATCCTGTAGTTCAGAGAATTAAGAATCTAAAAGTAATGGACATAGAAACTATAGGAAGTTTACTTCTTTTTTAAAATTTTACTTTTGATTCTTTCCCTGTGTCTTCATTTACTTCACAACTTTATGTTCTAATTTACACTTTTTTTGTGTATTTGTACTAGAGATGGAACCCAGGGTCACTCTGTAACTGAACTACATCCTCAGTCCTTTTCTGTTTTTTTGAGACAGGGTCCAAGTTATTTAGGTTCTCACTAAATTGCTGAGGCTGACCTTGAACTTGGAATCCTCCTGTCTCAGCTTCCTAAGTCATTAGTATTACTGACTTATGCCACTGTGCCTGACCTAAATTTAAACTTTAAGTGATAATTGTGGTCTGCATGTTTATGGACTTGCAATTCTGTGGAATATTAGTATTATTGTTTTAGAAAACAATTCCATAAAGGACTTACCACTTAGGAGATATTTTTTTTTCTCAAATGTGCTAGTGCCATACCATTTGTGTTTATTTTAAAATAAAGGATTCCTGCTGAGAACACCTGTAATCTCAGCATCTGGTGAGATGACACAGAGGATTCCAAGTTCAAGGCCATTCTTAGCAATTTAATGAGACCCTATCTCAAAATAAAAAAATAAAAAGGGCGGGTGGTACAGCTCAGTGGTAAAGTACTTTTAGGTTAAATCCCCAGTACCAAAGTAAGTAAGTAAATAAAACAAAGGATAAATAAATAAATAAAGGATTCCCTAGGGCAGGGGTTTTCAAATATCAGAAAATCAGAGGGATTTTTAAAACAGATTTTTGAGCTCCATTCACTCCCAGATTTCTGACTTAGTAACTCTGGGGTAAAGTCTAAGAATTCGTATTTCTAATAAGTTCCAAGGTGATGGTAATATTGTTAGGCCTTAAATGATACTATAAGAAGCACAGTTACTCTCATCATTATACATAATACATGTATGAAGATGTGAATTTGGTGTCAACATACCTTATATATAATCAGAGATATGATAAATTATTGTATAATGGTGTATTAAGAATTGTAATGCAAAATAAGTAAATAAATAATCATTTAAAAAAAGAAAAAGAATTTAAAAGAATAATTGCAAATTAAAAAAAAAAAAGAACCACAGTTATTCCAGAAGTTTGAGACAGAACTAGATTTAATTTGTGCTGAATGAACACTGAGTAGCTTGTAGTTTAAAATTGGGTATGAGCAATGATTGTTCAATGTCTTCGTTTCTCCATAGATTGGAGCATATGATCAACAAATATGGGAAAAATCTGTTGAACAAAGAGAAATCAAGGTAACAAGTTTATTTCATTTTGTTTTGAAATATAATTCTGTGGATTGATTATGTGTCACATTTTATTTAATATCTTTTTATATACTTTTAAGGTATAAATTAATATTATTATTATTCTTTAAATAAGAAGTAAACTCTTTTTTAAAAACAGCATAATCATGTCTTTACTGCTAATTATTTTTTGAGCTTTTTAGCATCTTTCCATTCTTTTAAAATTTAATTTCTAATGGTTATTTTTTGTTAGCTTTTTTCCCCTTTCACTTTTCACCTTATACTTCTAGTTTACTTTTCCTCCCTTATGATGCTGTCATTGCACTGTACAGTTTATTAAACTGGTAAGTGTTTTAGGATTTTTCCCGCCTGAATGATCCTGTGCAAATGCTGCTCTGCTTGAGATCTGCTTTTGGTGCTACTAACAGAATGACTTGGACGCAAAAAGAGTCGCTGAAAAGTTGGTCATTTTTTAAAAGAATTTAGAAAAATAAAACATTAATTAAATGTCTTTATAGTAGGCATTTTCTTCTTGAACATGCAACTACCTCATATGTTAATATGATATTCTCCTAGGCTACCTTGCTGGCATGAAAACTATTTTTAAACTAAATTTGTTGTTTCTCAGCATTTTTTTTTCGATAATAAGATTTATATATTTTTTTCATTTGCAAAGATACTAATCAGTGTGTTCCTGCACGAGCTGAATTTAATTTGGGCCCTACCAGAGTCTGTTTAGTTTACTTGACATTCTATTTTATAGAAAGGTTTATGTTACAGTGAAAACTAGGTCTATGGTTATTTCACAATCTGTTTTTTAAAAACCTGCCAATATTTAACTATAATAAAGAACAAGATTCTTTGACATTTGTTAATTTTAATCTTTACACTTTTTTTTTAAATGAAGAATTGATACATTTAAGGGTGGGGCATGTAGCTCAATGGAAGAGCACCTGTTTGGCATGTGAAAAGCACTAGGTTCTATTCCCAGCACTGCAAAATTAAAAGAATGAATACACTTAATAAAGTTGTTACATGTTAAATATAGGATTTAAGTCAGGAGCATAGAAAGATGAGGTCGGTTACAGTTTTGTAGGTAAGATATGTAATTGAAAATGAGATAAATTCAGAGACACTTGTGTAAGTCTCTATAGGGAATGCAGAGGGAGGCAGCTCTGGGGAGATTAGGAGAAATTTAATAGAGAAAGTAGTTCTTGAACAGAGTGTTTGACAGACTTTGGGGAGGCAAATGGTGAAGACATTACAGACTGATGAAGAACATATGAAAATATAAAGAAAAGAAGAAACATGACTGAATCAGGAACACTCAAAGAGTTTGACGTGGTAATAGATTGGATTGAGGAAGGATTTAAGGATGATTATGCATAAAACTAGAAAAGAAAATGGAAGTTAAATTATGAAGGGTCTTGAATGCCTAACCTAAGAATTTAGACATAATCTGGAAAAAAGTGGGGTTGACACTGAAAGAATTTTTTAATTGATTTTATTATATTTTTATAAATACACGACAACAGTGGAATGCATTACAATCCTTATTACACAAATAGAGCACAGTTTTTTGTATCTCTGTATATAAAGTATGTTCACATCAATTTATGCCATTATACATGTACTTTTTTTTACATTACAATTCTTAATTCACATATATACCACAATTTTTCATATCTCTGTTTGTATATAAGGTGTGTGTTTTTAAAAATTGTGTTGACATGCAATTCAAATCTTTCTATTTATTTATTTATTACATGACAATAGTGGAATGCATTATATTAATAATTATCCATTCACAGCACAATTTTTGTAACTCTGTATATAAAGTATGTTCATATCAAATTATGCCATTATACATGAGCTCTTTTTTTTGCATTACAATTCTTAATATACCTTTATAATACAATTTATCATATCTCTGATTGTATATAAGGTATGTTGACTCCAAATTCACATCTTCATACATGTATTTTGTATAATGTACTTTGTATAACGATGACTATTACATTCCACCAACTATTTTTCTTAAGCATTTTAGAAATTATAACTAAAATTTCATTTTATTCTCTGATCACTTTGGCCCAAATTTAAAAGTAAATATATAAAAAGAAATTCTGGTGTGCTATTTCACAGTTGCATGATTATAGATAACAGTAATGGACTGTATATTTTAAAAAGCTAGATGAAAGGATTTTGAAGGTTTTCACCATAAATGTTTCCCCACACATGTTTGGGGAAATAGATATGTTTACCCTGATTTAAACGTTGTACAATCTGTGCATGCATCAGAACATCACACAGTATCCATAAATCTGTGCAATTTTTATGTGTCGATTGAAAAAAAAAAGAAACTTAAATGCAGAATTTCCCTCATAGCTCCTAGATTTTAAAAGCTTCAAAAAAGCTTATGAAAATCTTTATTTATTGACAGAGGAAAAAGGAGATGGAAGGGAGAAAAGGATTTCTAGAAAGTGAAACTGATATTTCTGTTCTTGATGTATTCTAAGTTTTACAGTAATTCCATGCATAGGAAGTTTACTTACTAATAAAAGAACTTTATAAACTTAAGCAGCCTTCATTAATTTTGGAGGTCAGGGGCTGGGGATGTGGCTCAAGGGGTAGCGCACTCACCTGGCATGCATGCGGCCCGGGTTCGATCCTCAGCACCACATACAAACAAAGATGTTGTGTCTGCCGAGAACTAAAAAATAAATATTAAAAAAAAAATTCTCTCTCTCTCTCTCTCCCCCCCCCTTACTCTCTCTTAAAAAAAATTTTTTTTTGGAGGTCAATATTATCTGTGTATTTGGGAATTTTTTTAAAAATACAAAACTTCATAGTATTTGAGTCACTGCACTATGGAAAACAAACATACTATGAGTTTAAATGTACATTCAAAAAAGAATATTTCATTTTGACTCTAGCATGTTAATTACATTTATACTGTTTGTTTCTGTTTTCTACTTTGTGCATAAATGAGTAGTTTCAAAAATTTCATTCTTTTTTTTTAAATTTCATTTTTTGTATATTTGCTTAACTTTGTGCAGGTTATGATTATAGCTAGGAATACTTCGTCTGAATGCAGTTTACCCCAAATCAATTTAAAATTTTCAAACTAAAATGTCTACTTAATTAAAATCATGTTTTATGAATACTCACATCATTGTTGCTCCCAACGCTAAGGATTGAACCCTGGGCCTGGGGCATGCTAGGCAAAACTACCACAGAGCTATATCCTCAACTCCAATATTTTTCACTTTTGTGACTAAAATTATTAATTTTCAATTTATCAATGTAAGTTTTTACTTTTTAAAAACCCTTTAAATATTCTGATAGACTCCCTTGAAAAGGAAGTTTTACTGAAACTGGCCATTATGGTGTGGCTCTATAATAAAGCTCAAAATAAATGTTTTAATAGAATGCAAAATAGGAAATGAACCATGTATATACAAGGTCAAGTACAATGAGCATGTTGAAAACCAGCATAATTGTGTAAATCAAGACCATTTACTGTTTTTCTGGTTAGTTATTAAAAGACTTTTGATAAAAATTTTAGGTTTACAACAATAAACTATGTCTCAGATTAATCAGAAAACACTGGCAATAATGGTTATTCTGAAGTTAGAGAAAGACTTATGATAGAAGTAAATGTAAACATATTACTGTTTTTTTTAATTCTTGGCACAATAAAGGTAAAATACCATAATAATAAACTTTATACCAAATCAAAACAGTGCTTTATTAATGAAATTTTGTTTGAATGTATGTATTAGAATTGTCTTTCCAGTTTGCAAAATCTTGGAAATGATTTATAATCTGTTAGCTACCCTGTAGTTACATTAAAATGAAAGTAAAGTACAGAAGCAATGGATTCTCATTATTCATGGTAGTTATATTCTTGAAAGTCACCACAAACACTGAATTGGTGGTGAATACTGAACCATTGCTCCTAAGGGAAATAGGTTTCTCTAAGCCTTAGGTCATAACACTTTTGTCAACTGATCAGTATATAACTATGTTTTATGTATGTTTCTGTGTTAAGATCCCTTATTTAATATACATTGTTGATTTTTATTGACAATAAACTTATGACCAGTAATGCTATAAGTCAGGTTTAAAATGGAGGTTATGCTGGCATGGTGGTACATGCTCATAATCCTGACAATTTGGGAGGTTGAGGCAGGAGGGTCACAAGTTCAAAGCTAGCCTCAGCAACTTAGTGAGGCCCTATGCAATTTAATGGGACCCTGTCTCAAAATGAAAAATAAAAAGGGATGGGAATATGGCTCAGTGATTAAGCACCCCTTGGTTAAATCCTGGCACTGTAAATGAAAGAACAAATAAATAAATAAATAAATAAATAAATAAATAAATGGAGCTTATCTGACATACATTTTCTCTGGAACGCACATCACAGCTTTCTTGCACTTAGGAACACTAGACAGCACTGCACTGTGTATGGGGTCATTTTAAAAAACCGCCAATGAAAAGCACAAAAATGTGAAGAACAAAAAACTAAAATATACTGGAAAGAGAACTTGTTTACAGTAATGAAAACTCAAACAAAAAGGCAGAGTGTTGCCTTGTATGGCCTCAGCTGAGAATGTGCATGTTGGGAGCCTCAAAAATTTTTTCCACTCTGCAAATAAGGGCAAAAGAACTAAGCATATGGATTTAGGGATACCAGTAACAATAAGTGTATTTGCAAATACAGAATCTGAGAATGTAAGGATCAACTATCTCTATCTTCAAACCTGACCTCCCCCTCCCTTTTGTTTTGTATCTTTGGGTAGTTTGCAACTTCAGCTGTATGGAGCATATGAAAAAGTTCAAAGGTTAATTACATCTTGAAGTCAGGGTACATTATTGGTTTAGACTTATAAGTTCTGACCTTAAATACTGCCTCTGGTTTTATTTTTTATTTATTTTTCATTATTTTTTTTATTGGTTGTTCAAAACCCTACAAAGCTCTTAACATATCATATTTCATACATTAGCATACATTAGCTTCAAGTGAGTTATGAACTCCCTTTTTTACCCCAAGTACAGATTGCAGAATCACATGGGTTACACATCCACATTTTTACATAATGCCATACTAGTAACTGTTGTATTCTGCTACCTTTCCTATCCTCTACTATCCCCCCTCCCCTCCCCTCCCATCTTCTCTCTCTACCCCATCTACTGTAATTCATTTCTCACCTTGTTTATTTTCCCATTCCACTCACAACCTCTTATATGTAATTTAGTATAACAATGAGGGTCTCCCTCCATTTCCATGCAATTCCCCTTTTCTCTCCCTTTCCCTCCCACCTCATGTCTCTGTTTAATGTTAATCTTTTCTTCCTGCTATTCCTCCCTGCTCTATTCTTAGTTGCTCTCATTATATCAAAGAAGACATTTGGTATTTGTTTTTTAGGGATTGGCTAGCTTCACTAAGCATAATCTGCTCTAGTGCTATCCATTTCCCTGCAAATTCCACGATTTTGTCATTTTTTTAGTGCTTCGTAATACTCCATGGTATATAGATGCCACATTTTTTTAATCCATTCATCCATTGAAGGGCATCTGGATTGGTTCCACAGTCTAACTATTGTGAATTGTGCTGCTATGAACATCGATGTGGCAGTATCCCTGTAATACGCTCTTTTAAGGTCTTCAGGGAATAGTCCGAGAAGAGCAATAGCTGGATCAAATGGTGGTTCCATTCCCAACTTTCCCAAGAATCTCCATACTGCTTTCCAAATTGGCCGCACCAATTTGCAGTCCCACCAGCAATGTACAAGAGAACCTTTTTCCCCACATCCTTGCCAGCACTTGTTGTTGTTTGACTTCATAAACAGTTCTTAAATCTGATTTTAACTTTATTGTTCATTGTTACTTGGATTAGGACCAAAGAAAATATTTACTGCAAAGTTGGTTGTTTAATTGAATGTCTTCTGAGGAATTTAACCTAAGCTTACAATTCTTAACATATTAGGTCTTAAGTAATAACATAATTCATTTTTTCCCACTAATTTTGACTACCCCCACCCCACCCCTGCACTCTCTACACTGAAAGCAGAAATTTAATTTTAGCCAGTGGTCAATAATTTCAAGTTTAAATTAATTCAATTCACAAAAACTGCCTCTTCTTCCATTGGCATGTGGACATAGTGCAACCCTAAGATGTACATAATCCTCTCTGGGGCTCAGCTGATACCCCCATAACATGCTAGCATTTGCTGAGAAGTTTACATCTCTGTCTAGTTCTTAGCTCTATGATTTACTGCTTCCTGCGGCAACACCTCAACATCACATCTTGAGGGCCTTCAGGGCTACTGCTCACCCCATCCTGAACCCTCTCCTGATGACAGTCTGGGGCCAGTGTAGTCTCTTGAACCATCTAGACTGTACACCCAAATTTGCTTGGTGTAGTCATAGTCTTTGTATTAAAATTTTACTATTAGTAATGAACTGTCTTTGCATGTTACACAAATCCCTAAACATATCCTTTTAGAAAAACAAATTTATTACAGTACTATAATTATATTCCACTTGTAACAAATGCAAAATATATCTTTTTGTTTGGTGTATTAAAGATTTTATATTAAGTTGAAATCCCTAGAATTTAATTCTTTTATGCTGTTCTAGACTAAAATAATAACATGTACAAATTTCAGTACTACTATTTATATATTGCAGGGATTAAGAAATAAACCAAAGAAAACAGCACATGTGAAACCAGACCTCATAGATGTTGATCTTGTAAGAGGTGAGTCTTCAATGAATAAATGCTTTATATAAGGAGACATTGACTTTGAAGAAGTAATTTTAAAATAGGTTAGATATGTACACTTTTAGAAGTAAAAGCAGTTTGAGCTGACATAAGAACAGGAATAGCATAAAAAAGAGAGAATGGAAGATAAATACCTTTGAGTAGCTTTTCCTCCCACTAAATATCACTGAAATAAATATAAAAGATAGCAGTTCATGTTTGCTTAGCAAAGCATAGCACTTTGTTATAAAAATTAAAGTGGCATTTTGTAATTCCTAACTGAAATTGACATTTGAATACTATATTATATTTATAAAATATGTGGGAAAAATTCTATTATTTCAACTAATAATCTTTTTCAGAGTATTTGAGTTATCATATTAAGATACCATGATGAATATTTTTTAAAGTGACTACTCCCTAAATTGGATGTTTCTTACTTGTAGTTCAGAATAAAATTACACATGTGTGGTTTTTCAAACAGTGACATTTTTTTCTGTAGGGAAATAAATGTAGTCTGTCATTGTATTTTACCTTTTTTTCAGGGTCTGCATTTGCTAAGGCAAAGCCTGAAAGTCCTTGGACTTCTCTGACCAGAAAGGGAATTGTTCGAGTTGTATTTTTTCCCTTTTTCTTTCGCTGGTGGTTACAAGTAACATCAAAGGTCATCTTTTTCTGGCTTCTTGTCCTTTATCTTCTTCAAGGTATAATTAAGTGATGGAAATGCAATTTGCTTTTAGCTTTCAGGGATGTTATATTTTTAGATTTACTAAGGCTTTGTTCTAAACATATACTAACTACTACCTAGAATGAAGTAAGTATGAATATATCAATAAGAGAAAGCTAGTTTAGTATTAAAAATGTTTGAGAAAATAAGGCAGTATTTTCCAGTATGATTATACAAAAATTTAAATCTGTGTATGGCTAAAGAATTTTCTTTTTCTTTCTTTTATACTGGGGGTTGAACCCAGGGACACTTTACAACTTTAAAGTCTATTATTATTATTATTATTATCATCATTATTATTATTTTATTCTACTTAGTTGTACATCACAGCAGAATGCATTTTAATTTGTACACAGATGGATTGCAACATTTCCCTTCTTTGGTTGTATACAGTGTAGAGATGCACTATCCGTGCAATCATATGTGTACCTAGGGTAATGATGTTCATGTCATTCTACCAAAAACTTTTTTGGTGCTTCGCATTAGAACTCACAGCCTTGTGCATGTGAAGCAAGCACTCTCCAACCGAGCTATATCCCAATCCCCAACCTTTTTTATTTTTTATTTTGAGGCAGATTCTTGCTAAGTCACTCAAACTGGTCTTGCAGTCCTCCTGCCTCAGCTCTGGAGTTGCTGTGATTATAGAGGTACACCATTGCATCTAGCTATGAGAGGATTTTCTAAAGTTAAAAAAAAAAAAATCGTTAAAATGCATCTGCCACCATATGTACACACACACACACACACACACACACACACAAGTCTTTTTTTTTTTTTTTTAAATAACAACCTTTGCAAGTTCATTTTTCCTGCCTAAAGCATGGTTCATTTTTCTGAACCTTTTACTATGGTGATCTGAACTAGCCTCATTCTGTATTGAAATTTTATATACTGTGCACTGAGTACTTTGTCAGATTGTTACTTAATTCTCACAATAGCCCAATGAAATATATTTCTAGCTTATAGATATGGGACCTGAAAGATCTGCAGATTCAAAGCCACACAATCACCAGGTGTAATAGTGTACAAGTACAAATCTAAGTCTTCTGACTCAGAGCCAGACACTAACAACTTACACTGTCTCCCAACACAGCAGCATTCTAGTGCACAATCATAGTATCATTATACAACATGACATATATAGTATTACAGACTATTTGGAGACTAACAAGAAACAACTCACATTTCATCCCATTAACAAAGCAATTATTTTAATTTGGTTGATGATATAAAATAATATAAAATTTGGTTGATAAATAAAATAAGAAAAGCTTGTCTCTTTAATGTTACCTTAAAAAAATTATTTCAGTCCTGAATGATTATTTCTATATGTTGATCAATGGACTCTATGTAAGATTCTTGATACATTGTAAGTAAATTAAAATAAAAATTAGACTTAAAAGTTGTTTCTTCTAACCCAAGGGTGCGTGCGTGCGTGTGTGCGTGCGTAGACTATGAGGATTTTGTGATTGTTACTAGAATTTTTGTTTTGTTTTGCATTGTGAGGGAATGAACCTATCCCTCCCACATTCTAGGCAAGTACTCTACCACTAAGATAAACACCAGCCCTGTTTTTTCTGATTAAAGATATTTGTTCATGGCAGAAAATTTGGAAATATAGAAAAAGCTAAAGAAAAAAAAAACTATTCATAATCTTGCCTTTCAGTTTACCTTATAACATTTTTATATTGTTGAGAGTACTTTACAAAAACAGTTTTATATGTGTGTGTGTGTGTGTATAAATTTTTTTTTTTGTCTAATGTCAAAGTGTCAGTCTATGTGTATGATTTTAAATTACTAGAAAGCATCTCATTGTACATCAGTATTTGGCATTTAAACTGTTTGCTCTCTTTTGTTATTATAATTAATGCTGAAGTAAATATTTATGAAGCTTTTCTTATTTTCTTATTGTAGATTCTTAGAGTGTATGAAATTCTAATTGTTTTTAAAATGGTGATATTTTTGTTAATGCTTTCCATGACAGTTCTTTTAAATTTTTCTGATCAAACATTTTCTGGGTTTTGTTACCTGATATTTTGTTAAACTTAATGTTGACTTATATACATCATCATATTTACCCATGAATACGATAGGCATTTCATTGTAATATGTACATTACAATGATCACACTTAACAAAATGAACAAAAATGTCCTAATATTAAAATTTTCTGCTTGTTCAGAATTAGATACTCATAGACACTGGTTTCAGGCATGGCTGGATATGAAGGCTCAGATGATGTCTTTACTTTTTTTCTGTTGACTCTGCTTTCCTTGCTGGTTATATTCTTAGGTTGGCCCTTTCTAGGTGATGGCTAAAGTGGCCACTGACAATTTCACATTTCCGTAATCCTTAGTATTTGTGATCTAGGAGAATAGCCTTTTTAAAGCATCTATATTAATACCTGAAGAAGATTCTGATCACCCCTGCTTAGGCCACAAGCCTTTAAAAATTATTTATTTATTTTTATTATTATTACTCCTATGCCCAGAGTTATTAATTTGTGGTAAGCCTAGGTTTTTTGCCCATGCCTGAGGTGGGAGAAATAAGACTATTTCAGTGACAGATAAAGGAGGGAGACCCCCAAAAGGTAGAGTTTATATTCAGAAAGTCTAAGGGATACAGGGCAGGCAAAAACAAGATTTCTCCTTCATGTGGTAATTGTTACATTTATGTTTATTGTTTGCTCTGGAAAATATGCCCAAGTAAATTTATGCTATTAATTTTGTATACATAGACCTTTATTTACATGCTTTTTATAGCCATATTACACACTTATTATCATTAGACTTTCTTATTTATAAAATAAAGAAATAATTGTACTAAAAGTTAGTGTGATTCTTTTTATTTTCTGTCATTTATCTAACCTGGAATGCCCATAAATTTGTATGCATCTAATTTTCTTTGTGGTGTTGAGGTGTGTACTTCAGAGATGATATTGAGTGTTATCTTAGTCTAATAGTGTATTACTAAATACCATGATTAGGCTATGGCAAACAAAAAAATAGTCTAAAGAGCTGTGTAGAGTAACATTTTAAATTTATTTAAATGTGGAAAAAGAATCTGGCAAGAAGTAATGTAAGAGCAGTTTAAAAAGTTTTGAAGAAGTGACTGTCAGATCTATAATTAAATGTATTTTCTCTCCCTTTTTGTAGTTGCTGCAATAGTATTATTCTGTTCCGCTTCTAGCCCACATAGTATACCTCTGACAGAAGTGATTGGGCCAATATGGCTGATGCTGCTCTTGGGAACTGTGCATTGCCAGATTGTTTCAACAAGAACACCTAAACCTATAAGTACAGGCGGTAAAAGAAGAAGGTACTGTCTATTGAAAAGTGATCTTTTTGGGGGGTAAATTTCTGTAATTTGAATCCAGGATTATTCTTAACTATTCTCATTACCTTCATAGAATAAAATGTTGTCTTATAAAAGTGTTCTTTCAAATAAAGTACTGAGTTCTCAGATCAATTAACAAGCAATTTATTTTCTTTATTCAAGGTTATTTTGAAACCACATGCCTGTGTTTTTCTTAATTGTTGTTTTCTTAAAATTCATTTCCAGTCATCTAAGAACAATATTGGGAATGTGTTAGCTGGAATTGATAAAAATTCCTACTAATTAGAAAATTTTGTATTTCTAAGATGGCTTGGAAGAAATAACAGCCCCCTCCCCAAAAAAAAAAAAGAAAGAAAAAGAAATTTCAGCTAGGCTCTATTCTCTAAATGATGTTTAAAGCTGTATGATATTGCCCTTAATTAAGTATACATAGAAGCCCAGTGTGGTGTCACATGCCTGTAATCCCAGCAATTTGGGAATCTGAGGCTAGAGAATCACAACTTCAAGACCAAAGTCAGCAACTTAGTTAAACCCTGTCTCAAAATAAGAAATATAAAAGGGTCAGGGATGTAGCTTGCTGGTAAATTACTCCTGGGTTCTTTACCCTGGGTTCAATACCAAGTGCTGGGGACGGGCTGGGGGGCGGGGGGATTAAACATAGCAAGTCTCACAAAGCACAATGAAATTCTGTTTTAATGGTCTTTTGGAGAATCTTCTTTTGAATATTGTTGAATTGTTGATTAGAGGTTGTGACGTTTTCAGTTTTTGGGTATCGAGATTTAAGCTCATCTCATTTTTTAAAGATAATGCCTATGTCAGATAAATAGCTTTGTTGATTAGTTAGATTATAATTCTCTCCAATCTAAATTTTCTTCTTTCTTTACCTGCAGATAAGTGACATTCAAATAGGGAAGAAGTAACTTTTGTAAATACCTGTCCAATGTGATCCTTACAACCTTTTGCCACTGACCTGTCAGGATGAGCAAGGAAAAATACCTTACTATTTATAGAAATTGGTCTTGAATATGCACTATGATATTTGAATTACATCTTATTTAGTAAATTTGAATTTTATTATTTATCAAATTTTCTATGTTTATGTTTTCTAAAATTTTGAATGTACTATTGAGAAAGTGGTTATTAAAATTTTAAAGCTACCTTCTGCTCTTTAATTTCTTCTGATGAAGGAAATTAAGAAAAGCAGCCCATTTGGAAGTACATAGGGAAGGAGATGGTTCTAGTACCACAGATAACACACAGGAAGGAGCAGTTCAGAGCCACGGTACAAGCACCACTTACAGTGTTGGCGCTGTCTTCAGAGATCTCTGGCATGCTGCTTTCTTTTTATCAGGGTTTGTATTTATTCAAGGCTTTCTATGGCATAGAGCTGCACTATCCCTTTTCTGGTACTTCAGTCTCAGATAATGAATATTAATGACTTTAAATATGACAGCCTCATAATGGCTTCTGTTTTGATAAATTATAATACTATAGTAATGGGAAAATGAAGATCATGAAGTTTGCTTTGGGTTATGTATAAATATATCTATCTGAGAATGAATATATTCTAGCAAAGTATATTTATTTAGGAGTTTTTGATTTTGGCTTCTTTTGTATTTCTCAAGTAGTATTATACTTCTGTTAACTAATTTGTTTTTATCACCATTAAAATGGTTTTAATAAGTTGTAAGAGTTGTGTCAAATAAAATGTGTACTATAGTATAAAATCCTACTTTTGTACACTGGGCTTTTAGTATAGTTTGCACCATCAGTGAGGTACAAATAGGAAAATAAATTATAGCAAACTTCAAAAACATATAAAACTTAACTCAATCTTATATATTATTATATAATATACATTATATAATTTACCATTATATAATTATATTATTATTTGAATAATCTACATAGTGTAAATATGTACATGTTATAAAAAAGTTAGAAAGCTATTATTGAAATAATGAGTGTGATTGATGAAAGGTGCTAATTTAGTAAGAAAAGGGATAATGCAAATAACTATTTTCTGTCATTTGTTACTATTTCACTAATAATATTGTTTCATCAATTTGTAATTGTGCTCTTATGATAAAGTTTATCATGCATTATAAAACTAAGCAATTATATCCTGGATAAGTTTTTACTGTTTGTAATTTTCAGGAAAGTTTTCCAAAATTTAATAATTTACAGTTACATGGCATTGATTAAGTTGAAACCCTGTGTTGCAATTACCTATTCTTCCTCCAGTGATGATGTTTTAGTGTTTTAACTTGGCTTAGATTCTGTCTCTCTCTCTCTCTCTTCTTCGTTTTTTTATAATCGATCTCTTTTCTAACATTAGGATGAAAGTGTTTAGTCATTGCAAAGTCAGATTTTTAAACATTTCTCAAGACCTTCAGATAAGCAGTTATAAATAACACAGTGGATGTGTTTTGCTTTCAGAAAGTCATTTAGTTTTTTGGTTTCTACAATGGATAATATATTACGTGGGTATTTAGAATCCTCTAAAACTAGTAGGTTGGTGCCTTTGAAAATTTACCATGTTTCTCTACTCAAATGAGATCCAGACTTCAGTTTTTCTCTTGTTGGGCTATACCCTGACCATGACCATGACTACCAGTCGTAAATGGATTTATTCCCTTTTATCATGTCAACTGTACATCTAAATATTTTAAAAGTGAACTGCTTTTACCCATCTCATTGGGGCTTGTTTGTCAGCATATGAATAAGGCTATGTTAAGTATTAGGTACAAAAAGATCTTAAGAGAAATGTTATTTTTTAAGTCCTAAGCTAAATTATTTTAATCAAGGTCTAAGCATAGTTCCAGATAACAATGATGGTTATATGTAGGCTCTTATGTTGTCTGGTATCTGAGATTTTACATGTTATGCCTCTCTACTGTCTCCTTTTCCCCTTTGTTTCCTAACCTTGTGAAAGTGAGAGCAGGACTAGAAATTTCATATCATATTCTAGGACAAGAGTTACCTGCTACTGTTAAACTTCCCCATACTGTCTTTTTTATACTGAAAGGATTCTCTTCAGTCTTGTATCTATTTATATACTTCATAGTATTTTTCAGAATACCAGAAAATATTTCTAACATTTGTTTTTTCATGGTGGAAAAGAACACTGAGTGTCTGATTGCCCAACTAGTGTTTTATGGAAACACACTAGTTTTCATAAATTTGAGATTTGTGAGTTAGCAAGACCTTTGAAAGTTGTGTTAACTTTTTAAGTTTTCAACATGAAAACATGAAGTTTTATGGTTTATTTATGATGTAGATTGTATATTTATTTACATTTTTTTCAGAAAAGAATAAAATCTTTTATTTTTTCACAAATGAGTTAAGGTGATTATACCTCATGTATTTCAAAATGTCATTCTCTCCCATCATCTTTTGACGGAGCTTCTCTTCCTTGAATGTCAAGCATAATACTCTAAGGAAAATTCTACAAAGGTCCTATCATCCAAAAATTAAAGTGGTAGGCTAGTTATAAAACTTTAAGTCTTGACAGTGACAATTGCACACTGTTTCTCAGCAAATGTTTTCTATTCAAAACCTAATTCACAAATTATTTCTGGCTTTTTATTTTCTTATTGATAAAAAATGATCATTTTTCATGAGCCAGGTATTATGTTACATGCTAGGAATACAAAATTAAAGCTGATGGACTAAAATATAATGTTGTAAATGTAAACAGAACATCCTAGGAGCAAAAAGGTACAACTGTCTCTGCCAAGGAAAATCAGCACACCTTCATATTTTAGGTGAGTCTGGAAAGTGAATTTAATCAAAGAGTTGGATAATGTAATGTTCTTACAAGAAGGGAGGTTCCTGGAAATTTGGTAAGATCATTCATTCATTCATTCTGAATGGAAATGTAAGCTAAATCCAAGAGGTCAGGAAGGTGAGCAGTGAAGGTGGAAGAGAGTAGCAACATTATGATGGTCGACTGACCTGATGAATGACTAGATTTGGGTGACTGAGCCTTCATCTAAGCCCTTCTCCCTCAGGATGGATCTGTGGTTCTAGGAAAAGTTCCTAGTTTCCCCTATAAGCTTCTTTAACATTTAGGATAGAATTAAATCTGAGATCTTTTCCTTTAAGAATCATAGAATTAAAAATATATGTATAAGAGTTGGAAAGAATACGGAAAATGACAAAGTTCAGTTGTTTCTTTATATCTCCAGAATGTTAGATATTTTCAAAATGGCAAATGTAAATCTATAATCAATTTTCAATATTTTAAAAAGCCTACCAGAGATTGCACATTTTCTGGTGGTATTGAATGCCCAGTTTTCTTGATTTGTGTCAGAATTATGGGAGGTCCCTCAGAAGACTGAGCTGTCTTCTGATGAAGTATAAACTATTTTCTCATTATTTTTATGCTAAGCGTTTTTTTTTTTTTCAAAATTCGGGAGGGAGGTTATGGGTTAAACAATAAAAATTAGTAAAATTTGCAGCCATGTTCGCAATTTCTAAAACACTTTTCACTTACTTCATAATTTGTTCTGCATAACAATGTAGAAACACTTAAAACAGCAGAACCAAGAGTTCTTGAACCAAATGTCTTTTTAATTACCCTGAGGTTTTGCATTCTTTCTGTATGTGCCAGCCTTTATGCCAAAATCCTTCCATTTAGAAGCACTTGTCGTCCCTTAACTTTTGGGTCACACTGCCTGCTTTTCAGGTGACAGTGATGGCTTCCTTTTTTTTCATTCAGGAAAAGCTTGCTAGCACATGTGCATGACACACTGAGTTCGCACCACCTTTTACCTGGAGTGGATACCTGAGTAACTCCTGAGAGTTTGCCCTCAGGACAAGGAGAGCCATCACCTTTTGGGCTCTGTGGTGCCCCCCTTGCTCACGCCCCACCACTACTGCTACCATTTATTGTACTCTATTCCCTTTCACACTTTGCCTTCCAGAACATAACTAACAAAAACAGCCATTGACAAGGGATTCTTTCTTTGCTAGGCCCCTGCAGTTGCCAGAGAAGAACTGCATCTATCATGGAATAAGTAAAACCAGTATAGAGCTATATCTCCTGTTCTCAAGATACTAATGTCACTTCCCAGATTCCTGTGACTCGATGTTTGGGTTTCTGGTCTAAGAAAATACTGTTAACTCTGGTTTTATTAAATTATTGTATTTATATGCATTAAATGTAAATATCAGAAGGTTACATTTGTGTGTGTATGTATAATACTAAAAAGTATCATTTCTTTCTATAGTGCAATACTTTAATCAATACCAGTTTCTTTCTACTTTGCTTTCAGTTTTTGGTGAGGAATGGTAATTTATATGTATATGTTTATTTTAAAATCAAAAGACTGTCTTGCTTTAGTTTATTTTTTTATGTTTTAAAGTTGACTTAAATAGAAGTAGATTCTCTTTAAAAATACGCTGTAAGTAGAGTTTTGGAAAAAAAAATATTTTTTTTCTCTTCCCTAGTATTTTTGCTCCTTCAAACAAGGGGACAAGAGGATTATTTAAACATCTGAGCCTTGGTAACCTGTATTCCTTTTGAAATATTAGTATTATTCTCTGACACTTTTTAACTTTCATTTATTAATGGAACTATGAGTCAGTAGTCAGTGTTAAAATTAAACCTAGCTTGGAGCAGCTACAGTTTTTTATTCTTTACCTGCAATAATTGGAGTTTACCTCTTCTACCATTTCTCTTTTCTTTCAGCATTTCTTCTATGTTCAAATCCATAGAATGCTCTAATCAGGGGACAAATTATTTTGTACTTTTTTAAAAAATACAGTTTTATTTTGAAAGAGGTTCAAACTTAGAGAAGCATTGCAAGAACAACACAAAGAATTCCCCTGTGTCTTTCATCCAAATAACTGGTTAAAATTCTGCTGATTTTCTTTATTAATGTTTATTATAACAAAAGACTGTAATCTGAAGTTATATATCTTACTTAGTGGTCATGTGCCTCTACTCTCCTGCAGTCTAAAACAGATCCTCAGCCTTTCCTTGAGTTTTATGCTCTATATTTTTTGAAGACATTAGAGCAGCCACTTTGTAGACTATCCCTTAGTTTGGGTTTTATGCAGGTAATATGCTGAATCTGGCTCCAAGTTGACTTTTGAGAACTGAATGGACATATCTCTTCCCAATTCTTTGATCAGCAATATCAGTTGATACCTGAAATTGACCGTGGTGGAATATTTATACCATAGAAATGATGAAGTACACAGGCTAGGGCTTTTTACCCCTGACGAGCTGGTTTTAAACATTTAAAAACATATTCTTCATTATTAAACCCAAGTTACACATTTTTTATAGTAATATCACAGAAATGATTCTGGTTTGACTCATTGCATTCTATCAGGTGGCAAACAATGTGGATTGTTCTATTAGTAATATTTGCATTAATCACTTGATTAGGATACCTATCAGATTTCTCCAAATACAAATTGATTTTATTTTTCCTTTTATAATAAAAAAATCCTATGATGCCTTAAAGCTATGAAAGTAACCCATTAGATTAAATTATATTAGATTGACCTAAGTTTTTTAAGTAGAATCCCCTTGAGCAGGTTCTTTTTCTTTTTGACATGTTCTTATCATTCTTTGAGCATTCTCTAGCACAGCACATCATTTCAGGTTCAATTTGTACTTCTCTGTTGCAGCCCTGGAGTCAGCCATTTCTTCAAGAAGAACCATGTATGAAAACCAAAATCTGAGTGCAAGATGTGCTCACTGCTATTGAGATGTTGCTATACCCAGGCCTTTTCAGTGAGCAGAGCTAACAAAGTGTGTGTGTGTGTGTGTGTGTGTGTGTGTGTGTGTGTTTATTCCTTTACATTTTTATTCGGTATAGTTCCAAACACATCTATCTATCTAATCTTAAACTGTGCATTTGTAATGATAGCTTCACTTTACATATACAGTGTCGCTTTCAATTTAATTTACAATCCCAAAGGGTTTATTCTTTTTTTCTATATATCTGTTAATGGAAAATCTGATTGCCATCATTCTCAGTATGGTTACTTATTCAATGAATCTTCCATATGTAGCCTATCTGACCTTGCCAGGCTGCATCTTGTACCCTTCATTCACATTGTTCTCATACTGGCTAGCTGTCATTGACTGTCACTGGGCTGCCCCTGCTGTTTCACTCTAGTGATATTCTTTGAAGTGCCAGATTGCCTTTGTATTTTGAGCTGCTTTGTAAGCTGAGGGTTGTGTTTACATTTTGTATTTTCTTTTGCCATTGCTGTTTATTTTGTAATTTATCTGCACTTGGTTCTTAAGAAGCATCATATAGCTACCATAGCTTTGTAACTTAATTTTTTTGTGTACTGTGAGGAGAAGGAAATCAAAAGATAGAAGGGAGCAGAAGTAAGGAAGGGAGGTAGTGAGTGAAAAGTATTGTATGGAATGAGTGTTGCTGTTATGTTCCCCTCTGCTTTGACAGTGCCTAACCTGTCCTGATAGAGAAAGAATATATTCTTTTAAGAAAACTCTTTGATTCAAAGATCTTTCCACAAAGCTTTTTTCTTTTTTGTCCTGTATTTTTTCACTTCTATATGTTTTCCTGAGTTTTCAGTCACTATTTCTACTTATGACTACTGGCTTCCAGGCCCGTTTCCAACTGCCTACTGACCTTTTTCAGGATGTTCCATCTTTCTTCTCAAATAAATATCTCTTCTTACACATTCTATATGATTAATAGTTCTACCAACATTTTCAGTCATTCTTTTATCTTATTTATTCTCCTTTCTTCCCCCCTTCCTAGCCTAAGCACATTTCCATGAACTTTATTACCTTTCAGCACACTCCTTTTTTTTTATTAGTTGCTCAAGACAATACAATGATCTTGACATATCATACATTTGAGTCAAATGGGGTATGAAATGAGAATTCAGCACACTTCTTTATCTTTGAGTTTCTGATGAGTAATTTAACCTTTTTTTCATTTCACATTTGTGTGTTATATATTATTCAAGGAAGAGGTGAACAATTAATCATTGGTATTTCCATTACTTTCTTCCCCAGAGAAGGCCATATTTGTTCTGTAACTTTTATTCTGTATTTTCACCCATTATTTGTCTCTAATATCATCCATTTTCTTCTGTTTTTCTACTACTCGTACATGGTCTTTATTCTATGACTCATTGTTCCCTTAATTTCTTCAGTCCTCCGAGGATCATATGGAAAGGAAAGGGTAAGGAGATGGGGCTGCTGAGTATTGTAACTCTGAAACTGTGTTCTGAATGACTAAAAAGCATTAAGCTCTGTAGAGAACCTACATCTCTGTCTCCTTTAGGAGTTCCGGAGGAGAAGGGCCTTAGAAGGAGAGGGGCCTGTTTGCATAAGACAGAAACTGTCTGTGTTTTGATGAATGTGTAAGAATAAATCTTGACAGACAGTTTTCCAAAAAGTGAACAGTTGGAGGTAGTATGGAGAATGTACTTAACCTCATGGTCTGAAGGTGTATATTTTAATGCTAGCTTTGCCTCTGGGTGACTGACCTTAAATAAGTCACTCTGACCTCTTTGTTCTACTGATTGCTTATTTGCAAAATGAGCAGTTATAATAGGTGAAAATTATAAGGCCTTCCTCGGTTCTAAAATATGGATTCCAATATAACTAACTAGTATGCATTTTTTTAAAAGCCTAATTTTTAAAATCTATGTGAAGACAAACTACTGGTTTTATTTTTCCTTTCTTGAAAACCAATAATTTTTGGAAAATTCAAGGGGATTTATTTAAATATAATTGCTTTTAAATAATGTTTTATGATAGACTTAATCTGCAACGAGCACATTTTAATTTTGTATGGGACTCACATATTTCTACTAACCATTTACTAACTTTGACAGCCATTCTTTCACCCACAATAATCTCTGAAAAGAACTAGTCATGCATTTGCCTGTTAATAAAAAATGACTTGTTTATTATTTCCCATGTTATATTTTACATTTAGAAAAAAAATATTTCTGTAAATTAATATCCCCCATTCTAGCTTTTTAAGTATTTATTAGCTACATGGGTACTAATATTTTTTTCCAGAGAGTATTTCAGTGAGTGAAAGAGATTACTTATTCATTTTCTTTGTTACTCATTTTTACTTCTTTCATTATTTAGGATCTTATTGAAAGTTTTCTTCTTTTTCATATATTTTTGTGTTACAAAATGTCTTGTTTCCAATGTATATTTAGTTTATCAGAGATATTCATATATGTATACTAAAGTAAGTATTTAGCTAAACTAAAATATTAAAACTAAGTGAAGCCAGGTGCAAGGCAGGAAGATTGCAAGTTTGAGCAACTTAGTGAGATCTTTAGCAACTTAGTAAGACCATATCTCAAAATAAAAAATAAAAAGGACTGGGAATGTAGCTCAGTGGTAAAGTATCCTGGGTTTAATCCCCAGAAGCAAAAAGGAAAAAACTAAGTTAAACCACTAATTGCAACTTTATGTGGTAATTACTCAGTTTTTGAAATAAAAAGTGTCAAAATATTATTGTTTATAATTTTATAATAGTATTATAAAAATATATAATAAATGGGCAAAATTTTGATCTTATGCCTAGAGACCAGGTGATTTTGACTAAGAATTGTTTGATAAATTAGGCCACATAAATTGCTTAGAATTGCTATTTGTAAGACCTCAAAATCAATAAATAGTTGAACTAGGATTTTAATATACTTGTTTATTTTATCTGACATTATGTTTCTAAGTTATTTCTTACAAAAATAAAGGTAGCCATTGAAATTTCTGAGAAACAACTACTCAATGTAGTTATCAACATCATATATCTATGATAGGTTACTCTCTCAGTAACATTTAAAATAATCTTAAGTTCAGGCTGAAGTTGTAGCTCATTGGTGGAGCAAGTGGAGGCACTGGGTTTGACCCTAGCACCACATAAGAACAAATAAAGGCATTGAGTCCATATACAACTCAAAAAAAATTTAAAAAATAAGCTAAATTCATATAACATTCTTCTACATATTTTTATTTTTAGATCAAAGAAAGCAAAGAATTCAATTGATAAATCAACTGAGACTGACAATGGCTATGTTTCTCTTGATGGAAAAAAGACTGTTAAAAGCAGTGAAGATGGAATGCAAAACCATGAACCTCAGTGTGAAACTATTAAACCAGAAGAGACAGCCTGGATCACAGGAACTGTGAGGAATGTTCCCAGCAAAGTAAGTGTAATTTTTAAAATACCCTTGTGTGATTTTATATTAGCCAAAATGAAATGATTTAGATACGGTAGTTGCCTTTGAACTAAACGTTTTCTCCAGAATTTATATTATGAGGCTATATAAATAGTACTGATGAAGCTAAAATTAGATAAGTACTATGATTAAAATTAATTGCCAATATAACTTATACCTTCTGAACTGATTTTTGATGGCTTGAATTTTTCCAAAATGTTAAAGCACTTTATAGTTGGTGTCTGCTAAACCTTACTTTCTCTTTCTTTATTTCCATATATGTATAAGAATTTGCATTAAGCTGAATATCTAAATTATTCTGAAAGCTGAACTACAACACTTTCTTTCATATTTTCTATAAAAATATCTTGTTTATCCTACATTTATTACTTTTGATGGCATATCTGTTTTGTATTTAATCGGAAAAAAATACCTTTTCATTTAAAATTGGCACATAATGATTATACATATTTATGGGGTGTAGGGTGATTTTTAGTACATGTATACAATTTGTAATCATCACATCAGGGTCATTGTCACGTATATCACCTCAAACATTTACCATTTCTTTTTGTTGGGAACATTCAAAGTGCTTTCTACTCTCTGTTTTGAAATATTCAATTCACTTTTGTCAACCATAATTATTCTACTGTGCTGTAGAAAATAAGAAGTTATTCCTCCTATCCAATTGTATCCCTGTGCCCCTCAACCATCCTCTCTCCATCCCCACTTTTCCCTCTTTCCCTATTACCAGGCTCTGGTAACCACTGTTTTCTACTTCTACTTCTCTACTTCTACAAGATAAACTTTTTTAGTTAAATAAGAGTGTGTGATATTTATCTTTTCTGTGCTTGATTTACTTCATTTAACATAATGTCCTCCAGTTCCATTCATGTTGCAGCAAATGAAAGAATTTTTCTTATGGCAGAATAATATTTTATTGTGTATATATTTTCTTTCATCTGTTAACACCTCAGTTGATTCTATGTCTTGGCTGTTGTGAATAGTGTTGCAGTAAATATATGAGTGCAGTTATTTGCTTACCATACTCACTTTATTTCATCAATAGTATGATTGCTGGATCATAAAGCAGTTCTATTTTTTTAAGAAACTTCAATAAGGTTCTCTGTAATAGATGTCTTAATTTATATTCCCACCAATAGTGTATGAGAGTTCTCCTTTTTTCATATCCATATCAGCATTTGTAATGTTTTATATTTAGGGATTTTAAGTGGGGTGTGGTAGAATCTCATTGTAGTTTAAAAAAATATATATATATATATTAGTTGTGGACACTATACCTCTCTTTTATTTGTTTATTTTTATATGGTGCTGAGGATCAAACCCAGTGCTTCATACATGCTAGGCAAGTGCTCTACCACTGAGCTGCAATACCAGCCCTCATTGTGGTTTTGATTTGTATTTCTATGACATTTAGTGATGTTGAACATTTTTTTATATATTTATTGGCCCTTTGTATATTTTCTTCTGAAAGTTTATGTCCTTTGCCCACTTCTTAATTGTATTATTTGGTTTTTTTGCTGTTGAGTTTTTTTGGTTGTTATTTCTTATATATTCTGTATATTAGACCCTTGTTGCATGAATAGTTTACAGATATTTTCTCCCATTATGTAAGTTGTATCTTAAACTCTGTTAATTATTTCCTTTGATGTGCAGAGATAATTTAGTTTGATGTAATCCTCTTTGTCAACTTTTTTTTTTTTTTTGCCTTTGCTTTTGGGGTTATATCCAAAAATCTCTTCCTAGACAAATATCCTAAAGCATCACCCCTGGTTTTCCAGAATTTTCTAACAGTAATTTCATGGTTTGGGGTCTGACATTTAAGTCTTTCTTCCATTTTGGTTCATGATGAGAAATAGGGGTCTAATTTAATTCTTCTGCATATGGATATCCAGTTTTCTCACCATCATTTACTGAAGAGACTTTCCTTTCTTCAGTATATTCAGTATCTTTGTCAAAAATCAGGGGCTGGGGATGTGGCTCTAGCGGTAGCGCGCTCGCCTGGCATGCGTGCGGCCTGGGTTCTATCCTCAGCACCACATACCAACAAAGATGTTGTGTCCGCCAAATACTAAAAAATAAATATTAAAAAAATTAAAAAAAATCAGTTGTGTATAAATATTTGGATTTATTTCTATGTTCTTTATTATGTTCCTTTCGTCTATTTGTCTGTGTTTTAGGCCAGTACCATAATGGTTTTGGTTACTATAGCTTTGTAGTGTGTTTTGAAGCCAGGAATTATGATATCTCTAGTCTTGTTCCTTTTGCTCTGGATGGCTTTGACTCTTCAGGGTCTTTTGTGATTCCATACAAATTTAAGTAGTGTTTTTTTCTAGTTTTGTGCAGAATGTGATTGCTATAGGGAATTGTCTTCAATCTGTAGATCACTTTGGTGATAAACATGGTATGCCTTCTGTTTTTAATTTCTTTCATCAATGATTTGTAATTTTCATTTAAATATAATTTGCTTTATTGGTTTAATTTCTTGGGCTTTTACTTTTTATTTTTTGTAATTGTTGTGAGTGGGATTACTTCTTGATTTCTTTCTCAGTAATTAAGCTATTGGTATATTAAAATACTTCTGAATTTTGTATGTTTTTTTTTTAAAGAGAGTGAGAGAGGGGAGAGAGAGAGAGAGAGAGAGAGAATTTTTTAATATTTATTTTTTAGTTATTGGCGGACACAGCATCTTTGTTTGTACGTGGTGCTGAGAATCAAACCCGGGTCGCATGCATGCCAGGCGAGCATGCTACCACTTGAGCGACATCCCCAGCCCTATGTTGTTTTTTTTTTTTTTTAATATTCTGTTACCTTACTGAATGTATCAGTTCTAGCAGTTTTTTTTTTTTAGTGGAATCTTAAGGTATTTTTCTATATAAAATTATGTTGTTTGCAATTGGAATAATTTGACTTCCTCCTTTTTCATATGGATGCCTTTTATTTCTTTCTCTTGCCTTATTGCTCTGATTAAGTACTTTCAGTATTATATTGAATAAGATTTTCAGTGCTGCATTGAATAAGAATGGTAAATATAAATATTCTTGTCTTGTTGTTCTGATCTTAGAGGAAACAATTTCAGCTTTTCCCATTCACTGGGGTGTTGGCTGTGAGAGTGTGTATAAATCTCCTGTATTGTGTTGAAGTATGTTCCTGCTGTGCCTAATATTTTGAGGGTTTTTATTATGAAGTTATGTGGAATTCTACCAAATGCTTGTTCTGCACTATTGATGATCATCTGTTTTTGTCCTTCAGTGTTGATATACTGTATTACATTTATTGATTTACAATTGTTAATCCATGCTTGCATCCTTAGGAGAAGACCCACTTGATCATATTGTATAACATTTAGAAGTACTCTAGGATTTGATTTGTTAATAATTTATTGAGGACTTCTACATCTGTGTTCATTATGGAGATTAGTCTGTGGTTTTCTTATTGTGTTCTTCTCTGGTTTTGGTATCAGTGCATGAGAAGACAAAAGTGCATCCCCATACCACTGGCAAATATTTTACTTCTTTGTTTACCTTTGAAGGAGCATGATGAACAGAATGCAACAAAAGATTATAAACAAATTTTAGAACTGAAGAAACAGGGTGCAATGATTATGTGGTGGCTACAATTTTGTGGTTAAATAAGTTCTTCATAGAGTCTTTCTTATCTCACTACCCAAGACAACAAGCTTTCCTAGATACTAACTAGTGTTTACCCCAACTATTATTGTAATAGAATCTAGAATCTATCTTCCTTTTAGATCTAATAGTTATTTGCTTTATATAATTAGGTACTCCAGTGTTGGGCATATATGTATTTACGATTGTTATTTTCTTTTTGTTGAGCTGATCCCTTTATCATTATATGGTGAATTTATTTTTCTCTTTTTATACTTTTTGACAGTTTGTTTTATCTGATAACAGTATAGTTATTCCTGTTCATTTTGGGTGTTCATTTGCATGGTATGTCTTTTTCTATCTTTCTCTTTCCATCATTGTGTCTTCACTGGTAATGGTGAAGTGAGTTTCATATAGAAGCATATCTTTATATCTTTTTGGTTATTTTAAAAAAATCCATTCAGCCAGACTTTTTTTTTTAATTGAGAAATTTAATCCACTTATATTCACAGTTAATATTGACAAGTAAAGACATACTGGGGCTGGGGATGTGGCTCAAGCGGTAGCGCGCTCGCCTGGCATGCGTGCGGCCCGGGTTCGATCCTCAGCACCACATACAAACAGAGATGTTGTGTCTGCTGAAAACTAAAAAATAAATATTAAAAATATTCTCTCTCTCTCTTCCCCCCTCTCTCTCTCACTCTCTCTTTAAAAAAAAAAAAGACATACTGTAATTTTATTTTTTTCTGGTGGTTTTTTTGTTCCTTTTTTGTATTCATTCTTTGTGGTTTAGTAGGTTTTTTTGTGTGTGTGTGTGTGTGTGTGTGTGTGTGTGTGTTGATCATTTGATTTTCTTTCTCTTTTTTTTCTCTGTTCTACTAGTGAATTTTGTACTTTCAGGTGTTTTTATTATGATGATAGATAGTTATCATCCTTTAACTTCTGTGTAGAACTCCCTTAAGCATTTCCTGTAGAACTAGTTCCTTAGTTTTTGTTTGTCTTGGAAGATTTTCTTTCTCATTCATTTCTGAAGAATAGCTTTTTTAGATACAGTATTCATGAATAGCAGGTTTTTTTCCTTTCAGAACTTGAAATATGTCATACCATTCTCTTCTGGCTTCTTCTGAGAAGTCTGATGTTAGTGGAGTGAAGATTCTATTATGGGAACTGAGCCTTTCTCTGTGATTTTTAAAAATTCTCTTATACTTTTAATAGCTTAACTAAAATATGCTTTGAAGTGGATTTTTTTTTTTGGTTCAGTCCATTAGGGGTCCTTTGAGCTTCTTGAACTTGCATATCTGTATATTTTCCAACATTTGGAAAGTTTTCAGCATTTATTTCATTGAACTGGTTTTTCTATACCTTTTCTCACCTCTTTCTGAATCTCTTATAAAGTGAAAATTGGCATACTCCCCATCAGTCTTGTAGGCTTTTTTCATTCTTCATAATTTTTCTCTTTTGCTTCTCTCTCTCATTTTAAAAGACCTATCTTCAAACTCAGAAATTCTTTTTTTGGCTTGCTTTATTCTGCTTTGAAGTTCTCAACTGAATTTTTATTTCCTTTATTGAGTTACTTATCTAAGATTGTTGTGTTTTTGATTTTTATCTCTGATGCATTTTTTTCTTATGAATTGTCTTCCTTATTTCATTGAATTGACTATGTTCACTTGTATCAATTGGGTTTCCTTAAAACATTTTAATTCTTTTACAGTTAATTAATTTCCTTTTCTGGTCTCAGGTGTGTTGCTACAGTTATTGTGGGTTTTTTGTAGGCATCAAGCTCCCTTATTACTTTTATGTCCCTACATGGATCTTTGTTCATCTGATAGATTGTCTATACCACTTTTATAGGGCAGCTTTCATAATAGATTTCTTCTGATGATATATCCTAGAGTGTCGGTTAAGTAGGCTGTTTTCACATCCAAGTATAGTGTAGTTTCTGTATAACTTCTTCAGCTATAATCAATGTCAGTAGTGTCTGTAGGTGACTGGGTAGAGTACCTCTAAGTGTCCAGAGAGGGTGCCCTTCAGTGTTTGAGGGCTGTACATGTATGATTTTGCAGAGCCTGTAGGAGCCAACCTATTCATAGTATACTGCCTTGCTGCTTTTGGTGTTGCTTGGTGTGCAAGCAAGGCTGCCTGTCTGCTTCCAGGGTGCTGAAGGTAGGTTAATAAGATCACCCAGCTGCTTGCTAGGGCAGCTGGAGTATGGTCAGGGCTTCCCAGATGCTTTGTGGAGATGTGGGAAGGTGAGAAAGGTCTTAAGATGGAACTGTTCAGCAGGAACCTGGGTGTGGGAGGACACAACATGGGCTAGGCTCTGTCTTTCTCTGGAGCAAGCAGTAGTATGGTAATCCCTAAAACAGGCTCAGAATCTGTGAGGACTGCAGGCTTCTCCAGCAGCAAATGCTTGGGTGTTTGTGATATGCCTGGGGACTGCTGGGGTTTTTATTCTTTCCCTGTCAAGTAAAGCCCCTCTTGGTTAAGGGTTGATCTTAAGAGACAGGAGGATGAGTGCCCTGTACTTAGTTTCTTTTTTTATCTCTGTGCTCTCGGTGTCTCTGCCACATTCCTCTGCATTCTGCCTCAAACACTCCAGTGAAATAGCTGTTGTTTTTGTCTTTGTTTTGGAGGGAAGCTTGTGGCCTCTAGTTAGCCATCTTGCCCAAGGGACTCTATTAGTAATAATGCTCTGAAAACAAAATCTTATTGAGAACATATTTATTTGTTGAAGGTAATAATTGTTTGTTTACTTTTCCAAAATAAAACTTAAACTCTGGGTTTATTGTTACAGAGCCTAATATAATGACTTCTGATTCATTTTTTTGCTTAAGTTTTCTGGTTAAAATTCTTCTAGTCAAAAAAAACACAACAGTATAGTCAAATTAAAAGATGTTACCTTTGTTACATTTAGGAATGTGAACATTAGCATTTTCGGGGGAAGTAGATAAAGAGGATTCTCTAATTTGGGGTGAAGTGTGTGTTACTGTTTGAGTGTACATTTACTTTCTAGTATTAGTCAGTAGCTATGTAACAGCATGGGCCTATAATTTAATCTAGTCACTTACTATGATTTTAGACTTTTTTCAAGCATTTAGCTGTAATGTGAGCTTCATATCACTGTCATCACTCAATCAATATATTTTCATTCACAGTTTTCAAACACATACTCGTGTATTTGTCACCTACTATCATTAAGAGGAGCACGAAGATAAGAACTTATGCCTCTGAAATCAACCTTCCTTCCTTCTTTTCTTCCACCCTTCCATCCTTCTCTTTTCTTTCTTGTGCTGGGTATTTTATCAAGGGTCTGGTGCCTTCTTAGCAAGCACCTTCCACTGAGCTACATCTTGGTCCTAGAGTTTTTCAATTTCAGAATTTCTAAAATCTGAATGTCTCTTAAAAATCGATTGATACATAATGTGTATCTGATATGTATACCACCATATACCTCTTGCTGCACTGTGGACCATGATTAAGTCAGTAGCATATCTTACAACTGTTGGTCTTTTTTTGGTTTAGAAAAAGTTCTTCTCAGGTCTCTCAATTTCTTCTATTCTGTTCTGCTTCTGTCCTATTTTATATTTCTTAATTTTGTAGACTGTTTCAGATCATTTTATGAATAAAATATTATGGAACAATATTTGACAAATTACTGTTGAATTACTTTTAAAAGTGAAATATACATTTTATTTTTCCCTGTAGTGCTAGGGATCAAAGCCAAGATCTTGCACATGGCTAAGACAAGTGAGCTACATTCTCAGTCCAAGTAAAATGAGTATAGTTACTGATTTAAGACATTTATGCAAAAATGAAAAATAAAAAATACACTTTAGCAGAAAATAAGATAGTACTTACTATTTACTTTGACATAATTGAAGCTGTTTTGAAAATCTGTGTATTATGTATATATGTGTGTGTATGTATATATAGTTTGAAATATTGCCATTTTAAAAACTAAAGGGTTAGTCAGAAATTGCTTATAATCCTCTTTGTGTACTCCCAATTTAGGATGCCCAAAGAACAATAACAAATGTCTCTGATGAAGTGTCCAGTGAGGAAGGTCCTGAAACAGGATACTCAATACGCCGTCATGTGGACAGGACTTCTGAAAACATTCTTCGGAATAGAAAGTCACACCATTATAAGAAGCATTATCCTAATGAGGTATAAAATTTGGTCTTACCAGATTTATGTGTTGCTAACTTACAACTTATTTTTATAATTGATAATTATTGTTGAAATAAGTTACCTATATTTGTTATTTTTATACAATCTTGATATATAGTCAATTTAGATTTAGGTATTATACACATTGATTAACAGCTACACACTTGTATTCATTTTGTGCAATATCTCTGAAGACTCATATATTCAGGTTGTTGTTTATTTTTAAAGAAGACCATCCTGTGGAAACAATCTGTAAACTACTATGTCACTCTTTTCTTTTAGAAGGCTTTATGTATTCTTGATTATTGTAAAGTTATTTTTCTGACTTCCTTTATTCTATTTTTCCTTATTGATTTTTGTTTTTTCTCTAAAATGCTTTTCCAACTTTATCACATTTCTTGACCTTAAAACAACATAAGGTTGTTTTATTTTTAGTTTCTGTTTTAAGGACAGAAATTTCATTATCTGCCTTTAAAGCAAATTACTCCTTTTGTTACTTTTTGTTCAACATTATCTTCTACTCTTATTGAAGTATATTAGTATTTTTTTCTTGAAGATTTTGGGTTAAACTTATTAAAAATCGAATGATATGCTGGACTGGAATATAAATACTTTCAAAGTGTTAAGATTAGAAGAGTTACTTCTTTGCACAGTGCTTTTTGTTTATATCTCTGGTTAATCTTTCTGGTGACTATGGTTTTGTGTTTTTTTGTGGCTGACATTAGACAGACAATAATACAAACACACAAATCATCTGATGTGCTGTCTCCTTTTTCTAAACCAAGCAGTCAAACTTGTGAAATTCAGTCTTTTTACACACATATGTTCATTGGTGCTGGAAGGCTACTTGACCCCTTTCCTATGGAAGAAATTATTTGGTTTTGGAGTTAATTTTCTCACTTTATGTTTTTTGTTCTTTTTAGTTTGTAGCTGTATTTTGAACTATTGAGACTATTGAAGGGCAGAACCTTATTCTACAAATTTTTATTTTTGAAATTTGTGATTTTTTTAAAATACCTGCAAGGATACACTGTCTCTTGACTCAGTCCTAGCATTCTACTTATCTTGATTTTTAAATAAATAAATTTCTTAAAACCTTTTAGATTTTAGTTTAAGTATTAAGTATAGGTTAATAGGCATTGATTGTTTTAAATCTTTTCAAATGATATAAAAGATGACATAAAACAAAAATCTGGTCTTCAGATTATTCCTCTGAATAATAAAAATTTTAAACTAGAAGATATTGGTTGTATTTAGTTCTAAAAATCTTTGATTCTTAAGTTAAACTATCTTTAAAGGATTTTTTTCAAAAGCAAAATAAAATCTCTTGAAAAAATGTAGAAAAAAGATTTGTAGTGTTGTTTGTACACTACAAAACAGTTGTAGTTTTGTGTTTTTATTTCTATTATAAATTTATAATCTCTTCAAATTATTGGTGTTATTTTTCCTCAAGAGTGAAGTACAAAAATTCCTTTGGGCAAGCCTAAAACACAGTAAACATCTCTAGCCTGTGATCACTTTTCTTTTTAAACACACACACACACACACACACACAAAGACAGGCAAAATATAGGTCTCCCTGAAAAACTGACCAGTTCCTTGTTCCTATATGTTGTAGGAAATATACAAAATGACCTTGGAAACTCTTTATGTTGATAGAAAGCAAGGAAATCATCAAAGGCTATTAATTAGGTTCTTTTCGGGTGAACTTGGTAGCTAAAAATAGAACAGTTGAATTCAGTTTCTCTTTATAAAAATATCCCAACTAGTAAATGAAAAAGAAATTTAAAACACATCTGGGGAAGCTCTTGTTCATGGATGGGACTGGTGGACTTCACACCCAGCAATGTATTGTAAACCTCCCAATGGTGATATTTATATAAATACAGTTTTAAGGGGCATCTTGTTTTTCAGGAAGAATCATTCAATTTTCTGGTAGGATGGGAGTCGTAGATAATATACAAGGCTGCCATAGTGTTTGGCACAAGAGTGCTAGATTTGAGGTGGGGATCTTGTGATTCTTTGTGTATACTTTTACTTACTCCTGTTTTTGCCTTTCTGTATTGTATCTAGTTGACTTCATCTAGTTCTCCTATTGGGAAGATGGTGATGGAATTTCTTGGTTATCTGGGATGCAGGGGGTGTCCTGGGGAAATGGACAGCTTCTTTTACGCATGTATTCTTTTTTTGCTACTTTACCCTGCTTTAAAATACTCTATTAGTATTTTTAAAAATTTGCTCCCTGTTATAGATTAGCTTTTCATCTAATGAAGGTAGCATTTGATGGGAAGCATAAAGAAGAAACCCTAGGGTTAGATCATTTAAGTGGCTTTGGGAAGATATTTTAACTTCTGTCTCAGTTTCTGCATTCTTACAGTGAGAAGAAAAAACTTACTTCAACACATCGATAGGGTTCAGTAAAATTATGCAAAAATTGTCTCACACAAGGAATTTCTGTTATAAGTGATTATTCCCTTCAAGTAAATAATCGCCTCTTCTAAATTTGGTTGTATGTTTAGTTTTAACCTTCTGTCTAAAGATTTGAAATGAACAGAACAAATCAGATTTGATGTGGCTAGCATGAACTGTGTTTTTCAATTCTAAAATGTCTTAAAGTTTTTAGGCTGTAATCAGCAGTTTGTAATAAAATTTAAAATGGCTTTTAATTACCTAAATATGGCAGGTAAAATTCTGTTTGAAATGTAAGTGATTATAGAAAATAATTCTTAGGCTTTACATTTGTAAAATAACGCACTGAGTAGTTTTTGGCAAAATACACTTACTATTACAAACATGTCCTTATCCCTGAAATCAATCATTATATCATCATCTCTTTAATTCTGCTACCAATTTCTATCTGATTAGTAAGTATGTATCAGAAGTTAATGATAGATAATGAAATAGCTGTATTTAAAATTTTAAATTATCACTAACTGGAAACTCAGTACTTTCTGTGTCTTGCTATTTCGTTATCATGAAAACTTCTTGGTTTCAAGTATTTTAACTGACATTAGTGAGTCTGAAATATTTTTGAGTGTTTTTTGTAAAACAAAGCAGACTGATTTTTGCTCTTCTGTTTTTCTTATTTTATTTTCTCTTATTTTTTTAAAAAAATTCTTTTTCCTGGTCATCTCTTCATAAAATGTTTACTTTTTCCTAAATAGCTTTCCTCCCACAAACATCTGTCAATATACTATATTATTCTTGGTGTCCCATTCTAATCATTCAAGGCATTTTGTTACCTGTGGTGAGAATAGCCAAAGAAAAAAGTGTTGGTTTCTTCCAAGGATGGAGTATTTGAGAATTATGATGTATTGGAGAATATGAAATACATCTAATTAAGACAGTATTACAGACTCTGGAAAGCAGTGCAAAAGTCTACTGTCATATGAATATAAATATAACTCACTTTGAAGACAAGGTAGTATTCTAGGTAGGCAGCTTAAAATTAATATTTGTTGAACTCCTGCTTTGTGCCAACTTTGTATTAGAGCTACGTGGTGCTCATTTAATTTTCAACATATCTTTAAAGGAAGGCAGGATTGATGGTAAATGTTAGGGACATAGTCAGAGGCTAAACTGGCAAGAAACTGCTTTGTTTAAGAGTTAGAGAGTAGCCCAATATCACTGGAGGAAAAGGCTGTGGTCAAAAAGTAGCACCAAAGACAAGTAAGCTAGGTGGAAAGAATTTGAAATCAAAGAAAGTAGTGGGAATACTACTTGGTGGAAGGTTCTTGAAGAAGTAAAAGAGCTATACTTTAGGAAAGTTAATCTGAAAAGAAGGGGGGTATCCATAAGGAAGAGTTTGTAATGATTAAGGTGTGAATGAATGATAAAGTCTTAACTCTGATGATAACATGGGGAAAACAAAGGGATAAATATAAAACATTTTAATAGTAGGATTGACAACTTAGTGGCAGAGGACAGCTAAAAACAAGTCCAAAAATTTGAGCACAGTTGGTTATAAGGATAGCTATTACCATTCTTAACTAAACTTTTTAAAATTTAAATCAAAATTTTACTCATCTTTATTTTATATATTAAAAACTGGGATCAAGTAACTATTAGAAAATACCTGTATCGTTTAGCTTTTGACTTTTATGCCATATATTATCTCAAGAACACAAATTGTCAGTTTATCTTTTTTAGAAATTTTTTTAAAAAATTAAAAATAGGGGCTGAGACTGTGGCTCAGTGGTAGAGCGCTTGCCTGCCACGGGCGGGACCCGGGTTTGATCCTCAGCATCACATAAAAATAAAGGCATTGTGTTGTGTCCATCTACACCTAAAAATATAATAAATATTTAAAAAATTAAAAATAAATAAGATGTAAGACAAATGAGCACAACTTTTGCATGTGAAATAACACCTGAGCTGAAATATGAAATGAAGTGCATTTTGATGTGAGGGTATTTTGTTACTCCTTAAAGATTAATATATATTTTTAAGGTTTTTCTTTCACTATCCTTTGACAGTGTGTTTGTTGTTTTAGAAAAAGTAACAATATATGGTTCTGATAGAATCCTTTGAGTTGGAAGGGGTACATAAATTGTATTAATGTCAAAGAATATCTTGATTTCAGGATGCCCCTAAATCGGGTACTAGTTGCAGCTCTCGCTGTTCAAGTTCCAGACAGGATTCTGAGAGCACAAGGCCAGAATCTGAAACAGAAGATGTATTATGGGAAGACTTGTTACATTGCGCAGAATGCCGTTCATCTTGTACCAGTGAGACAGATGTGGAAAATCCTCAAATTAATCCATGTGTGAAAAAAGAATATAGAGACGACCCTTTTCATCAGGTTGGTTTACAGTGTTGAATTATGTGGGGGCTATCAGTTGAGCTCCTTTGAATGTATGTACAGATTTATGTACAGAGAATGTATGTACGGAGATAAAGAAGTAGCTTACATTCAATTAAAATAACATTCTTTTTCTTTTTGTGTGAGCTTTGGTCTGACTTCATTAGAATAGAGAATCTCTGTAGTTTTGTTTGGTTGGGTCTCTTATCTTGCACACACATATATTCCTGAGAAGTTATTGGTAAATGGAGTTTTGTAAGTCAAAATGTGTTTTAAATACACTAGACCTTTTCTCATTCAACACATTTCATGGTCAAATTCATATACACATTGGCCTGAACTCTACCTATGAGATTATGATTCACAAATTTTCATTTTATGAATATGACATTTGTGTTATCAAGTATCTATAGTCTTGCTGTCCAGTAGGAATATAAGGATCACCTGTATAATTTAAAATTTTTCTATTAGTCTCATTGAAAACATTAAAAAGGTGAAATTAATGCCAATGTATTATCTAACTGGATACATTCAGAGTGTTATCCCTTTAATATATAACTGGTATGAAAAATAATGAAGATTTTACATTTTTGGTACTAAATCTACAAAGTTCAAAGTGAACCCTTAAAGCACATCTCATTTTGGATTAGCCATATTTCAAGTGCTGAATAACCACACGTGAGTAGGGGACTCTATTGAACAGTGTATAGTTCTAAAGGATGTCTTCATTTAAATGTTCCATCAGTATCTTAAATTTAACCAAATTTCCCATGAAAATCTTTTTCTTTTATTGCACTCAAAATCTTGATGAGTGTCATTTCTATTCATCCACTCACTAGTACAGAAATGTGATGGTTATTAAAAATCCTCACTCTTTCTCACCTCATCAAATCCTGTCAACTAAATCAACAAGTAATATCTTAGAAAACTAGAGGTAGAAGATAATCCCCTTAATCTGATGAAAGATAATTATTAAAGAACCTTCTGCTATCACAGAACACCACAGACTGTGTGGCTTAAACAACATTTATTTCTCACAGTTCTGGTAGCTGGAAGTTCAAGATCAGGGTGTCAACATTGTCTTGAGTCTGTGTGAAGTCCCTTTTCCTGGTTTATAGCTCATTGTAGTGTTCCTGTATCCTCTCCTATAACAGTGAGCTAGCTCTGGTTTCTTTCTGTCTTTATGAGTACATTAATATCTTTCAAGAGGGTTCTACCCAGTAGCCTAATTATTTCCCAAAGTTTCTACCTCCAAATACCGTTACTTTGGGGGTTTAGACTTCACCATATGAATTTTGCCCAGAGGTAGGTGGGCAGGCAAGGACACAGACATTCAGTGTCATTCTCAATGATAAAATTTTAGGAGAATATTTATTGAAGGTAGGTACCAGGCAGAGATGCCCATTATGACCACTTTTTCTGTCACAGTTCAAACAGCTTGTTTCTTCATTTTTTTCTGTTTTTGATTGGACTTAACACTGATTTAAAGTCCACATTAAAGAGCAAAATGTCAAGAAGAGCAAAAACTATTTTGAAGAATAGGGGACTTTTCCTGCTAGTTTTATTTTACATTTAAAACTTCAAGATAGTATGGTATGGACAGGGTGTGGTGGCCTCTGCCTATAATCCCAGTGACTTGGGAGGCTGAAGCAGGAGGATCGAAAGTTTGATCCAGCCTCAGCAATTTAGGTAGGCCCTCAGCAACCTAGAAAGAACCTGTCTCAAAATTTAAAAGTAACATGACTGGTGATATATCTCAGTGGTAAAGTGTTCTTGCATTCTATCCCTAGTACCAAAAGAAAAAAAAAATTGGTGTGGATGTATAACAAATAGACTAATGCAACAGAATAAAAAATCTAAAAGTAGACACAAGCTTATATGGATCCCTAATACATGACATAAATGACATTACAATTCAGTGGGGAAAAGATGGACTAGATGAAGGTAGGTCAAATGATTAGTCCATACATAAAAATTTATTCAACATAGTTCCTAAGTATGAGGAACAAAAAATTAAAACATTGAGAAGAAAATGTACATGAAAGTCTTTCTTGTCCCAGTTTAAAAGATAAGTTTTAAAATAAGATGATAAAAAGTACATACAAAAATGGGGGAATTGATAAATATAAATATCTTAAAATTTAATAATTTAGGTAAAGTGCTACTGTACAGAGCACATCAAGAACTCCTACAGAGTAAGTAAGTAAAAGACAAATGAATCAATAGAGAAATGAACAGCAACTCACCTGGATGAGTAAGAAATGTAAGTAAAAATGGTTATGTAAGTAAAAATGTTAGTAGTCAGGCAAATGAGATACCATTTCATATTGATCAGATTGTCAAAATCTGAAACTCTGATAAATTTAAATATTGGCAAGAATTTGAAGAAATATGAACTCTTAGTGAATAGTGTTGCCAGTATAAAATTATTCAATTACTGTGAAGAACAGTTTGTCATTGTATAGTAAAATTGAAGGTCTGAATACTCTAGGAACCTTTCATCTACTTCAGTGAAACTTTAGATAATGGTCAGTCACAGGGAGATATAAAAATATGTTCATTGTGTTTGATAGTAAAATATTGAATATAAAACAAGATCCAACCATAGAAAAATTAATAAACCACAGCATATGATAAAATTGTACTTAGCTATATATATCAACACAAATAAATTATGTGAATAGGATTTTTCATTATTTATTCAATGAAAAAAGCAATTTGCAGAACTATACAGCTTACTATTTATATAAAGTTTTAAAATTGCAAAATTGTATTATATATTGTGTATGAATAAAAAGCATATGCATTAGGAATATAAAAACATGCAAGGAAATAATAAAAACCAAATTATGGATAATAGATCTAGGAAATAAAGGAAGAGAATCTAGCAGAGAAGGATACAAAATGGTTTTTAGTTTTACCTGTAATATTTTATTTGTTGAAATGTCTGGAGCAGGTGAAGGTTAGAAAAGATAAAATATGGTAAAGCTAACTTATTCTCTATCTAATTGAAACATTCAATTAACAAATACTGGTTTTGGCTTTGGATATAGGAAAAGTGACAGGGAAAGGAAGCTTCACCACAAGGACTGTGAATAAATAGGTTTTATGAAATGTGCTCATGAAAGTTTGGAGAAAACTTTCATGAGTGTTAGATGTTTTGATCTTTATCCCCTAATATGTAAGATGTTGAGCATATTTATGTACATATGAGAAGACCACTAGGGAAGAATTGAAAGAGGTACAGAAGAAAAACTTGATTGGTGGAATGAGAGTTTCTTAGGATTCTGGAGGGGAATCAGAAAGCTTAACTTTGAGAGAGGAACATAATTTCTGCTAGGATAAGAGGAGGAAGACAAGTGCATGAAGCAGGCAAGAGCATGAGAGAGTTATTGTCTGATGATATCTATTTTGTTAGGTACAAAAGGCCAAGGAGCCTAGAGACAATGAGAAGGGAAATGATTGGGTAGGGAACTTAAGGCTTGAAGTAATCATTTGTGGTGAGTGGAGATATGGGAATGAGAATATAATATGTACATATTTGAGGCAATGAACACATTAAAAGAATCACACAGCCATATTTATGAGAGTCTAGCTGGAATCTGAAACATGTATTTGCAGTTTCCCAATTCAGTTATATGATGTTCTCTAGGATATCTTAACAATCATAATAACAGCAAACATTTAATAAGCATTCACTATATGCCAGGCCTGTGCATTATTTCATGTAATTCTCATACTCTGTGGCAGTGTAGTTTATTTTTCATTTTATAAATGAGAAAATTGAGGTCCTGAGTTGGGTAGTGTGCCTAAAGTCACACAGATTAGGTGCTCAATTAATAATTGCTATTCAAAAGACAGGAAAGGTGATAATTAAAATAATGGGTCTGGTGGGAGTCTAAATAAGTCAGATTGAGAAGCAAATGAAACAGGAAGGAACTTACAAGTTGAAAGGTGAGTGTTTTGAAGGAAACAAATGTTTTAGAAATGAAGGTTTGAGAGGATTGGGGCTGTAGCTCAGTGGCAGAACGCTTGCCTAGCATGTGCGAAGTACTGGGTTTGATCCTCAGCACCACATAAAAATAAATAAAGGCTTTCTGTCCATTTACACTACAAAAATTAAAAAAAAAAAGAATTGAAGGTTTGAGAGACCTGGAAGGATGGGAGATTGTGGTCAGTGACTCATTTCAGAAGTATTAGCAATTCAGTATGGTGCCAAGATTCAGGGTTTGGCCATAGAGAAGAGCTAAAGGGTCTCTGGGTTTAAAAAAAAAAAAAATGTGAAAATAATGAACAGTTCATGAGAATATAGGGTATTGGTTGAGTCATCTCAGTACTCACCTAAGTCTCCAAGATTAATAACTGGAATTAAGATGAAGGAAGTTGTTTTCCCAGAGATACCATAGGAACATTTGAAGTGGGTATCATATGTATTTTGCCTTATTATTTTATCACTCATTACTTGGTATGTAGTTTGTGTTTAATGAATATTAACAGACTGAATATATGAAAAAATTAAATTTTCTTTCAGTGCATGGCAATTAGGCTTTCCTGAAATGATTAAAAAAATGTTTCATGATATTTACACAGAATAAATGGCATTATTATTATTATTATTATCATCATCATTATCTTTCTTTTTTCTTCTTCTTTGTAAAATTAAAAATTGTTAATATTCTATTCTACCTTTCTAATTATGGTATCCTAAGCATATTACTGGTTTTGCTTTCAGGTTAAAGTCTTGATTTTTACACACACACATTGCCTATTTTCAGTGCCCGCCCCCCACCATAGGATCATGTTTTTAGTTTTACTAGTAATCAGATAATAGAAACTAGCTCTCTTTAATGAAAAGTTAGCAGATTTGTTTTTCTTGTTTGACCAGGGTCTGTGTTAAGTTTGCAGGCTCCTTTCCTTCCCACCATAAAAAAGTAAAATCCCTCCTTGTGAAGAAACAACATGTTCTAGTCAGGAAATTTCCAAATGTAGAGTTTTGTTTTATTGTTTATTTTTATTGTAAATAGTAACAACTTATTCATGGGGGAATATTTTTCTTCTGTAGTCATGGCTGGGTACATCATAAAATATAAAGCCATGATCAAGTAACACCTTTCAATAGATGAAGCTAGATTTTAATGGCTACACTCTCACCTTTGAACACACCAGTGAAGCAGTTGTCAGGATGATTTTATTTGAAATAAATACATACCATCTTTTAAGAGTTAAGGTTTTTAAGCAGTTTTGAATGGATAAGAAGTAAAACAGTTTAGATTTTGCTTGAAGATGAAGAACAATCACTGAATGAGCTCTAAATTTGAGTTAGAAAACATAAGAAGACCTTATGTGATAAAATTTTAAAATGCAATTATTTGCTGTTTTCCCTGAGCCATCAAAAAAAGGGAGTGTTTCCCTTTTTCACCACTGGATTGATCTTCCAAACAAAAGCTAAACAAAGAAACTATAGAACTCAATAATACAATCAATAACTTAAACTTAATAGACACATATAGAATATTTCATGCATCAATGGGTGAATACACTTTCTTCTCTGCAGCACATGAGTCCTTCTCTAAAATAGATTATATATTATACCACAAGGCAACTCTTAGCAAATACAAAATTGTAGAGATACTACCCTGCATTCTATCAGATCATAATGGAATGAAATTAGAAGTTAGCAATAAAATATAGAAGCTACTACAACACCTGGAGACTAAATAATATGCTATTAATGAACAATGGGTTGCAGAAGACTGATCAAAGAGGAGATTAAAGAATTCTTAGAGGTAAATGAGAACACTGATACAACATATCAAAATCTCTGGAACATTATGAAGGCAGTACTAAGAGGAAAGTTCATTGCATGGAATGGAGTTCATTCCTTAAAAAGAAGAAAAAGTCAACAATAAATGACCTAACATTACATCTCAAAGCCCTAGAAAAAGAAGAAAAAGTCAACACCAAAAAGAAGAAAAAATCAACACCAGGAAATAATTAAAATCAGAGTTGAAGTCAATGAAATTGAAACAAAAGAAACAATTAAAAAAATTGACAAAACAAAAAGTTGGTTCTTTGAAAAAAATAAATAAATTTGATAAACCCTTAGCCATTCTAGTGAAGAGAAGGAGAGAGAAAACTCAAATTACTAACATCTGTGATGAAAAAGGAAATATTATGATGAACACTATAGAACAGAAGATAATTAGAAATTATTTTGAAAATTTGTACTCCAATAAAATAGAAAATATTGAAGGCATCAATAAATTTTAGAGTCATATGTTTTGCCCAAACTGAATCAGGATGATATACACAAGTTAAACAGATCAGTTTCTAGCAGTGGTAGAAGATGCCTTCAGAAGTGTACCAACCAAGAAAAGCCCAGCACCAGATGGATACATAGCTGGGTTCTGTAAGACCTTCAAAGAAGAACTAATACCAATATTCCTCAAATTATTTCACAAAATAGAAAAAGAGGGAACACTTCCAAACTCATTTTATGAGGCCCATATCACCCTAATTCTAAAACCAGACAAAGACATATCAAAGAAAGAAAACTTCAGACCAATATCTCTAATGAATGTAGATGCAAGAATTCTCAATAAAATTCTGGAAAATTGTATTTAAAAATATATTTAAAAGATAATGTACCATGTTTGGGGGGGGGAATGTGGGAACGGAGGATATTTATATAGGGCAAAGGGAAGGAAGGGGAAGGGAGGGGTCATGGGGGTAGGAAAGATGATAGAATGAGATGGACATCATTACCCTAAGTGTATGTATGAAGGAATAAATGGTGTGACTCTACTTTGTGTACAATCAGAGATATGAAAAATTGTGCTCTATATGTGTAATATGAATTGACCTGCATTCTGCTGTCATACATAACAAAATAAATTAATTAAAAAAAATTCTACCAGAAAACTTCTAAAATAAATGAATTCAGCAAAGTAGCAGGATATAAAATCAATTCCCATAAATCAAAGGCATTTCTGTACATCAGTGACAAATCCTCCGAAAGAGAAACTAGGAAAACCACCCCATTTACAATAGCCTCAAAACAAAAAACAAACAAACAAAAACTTGGGAATCAGCAAAAGAGGTGAAAGACCTCTACAATGAAAACTACAGAATGCTAAAGAAATAAAAGAAGACCTTAGAAGATGGAAAGATCTTCCTTATTCTTGGATATGCAGAATTAATATTGTCAAAATGACTATACTACCAAAAGCACTATACAGACTTAATGCAATCTCAGTCAAAATCCCAATGTCGGGGCTGGGGATGTGGCTCAAGCGGTAGAGTGCTCGCCTGGCATGCGTGCGGCTCAGGTTCGATCCTCAGCACCTCATACAAACAAAGATGTTGTGTCCGCCGATAACTAAAAAAAAATAAATATTAAAATCCCAATGACATTCCTCATATAAATAGAAAAAGCAATTGTGAAATTCATCTGGAAAAATAAGAGACCCATAACAGCCAAAGCAATTCTTAGCAAGAAGAGTGAAGCAGGTGGCATCACTATACCAGACCTTAAAAACTATACTGCAGAGCAATAGTAACAAAAAACGGCATGGTGTTAGCACCAAAATAGACTTGTAGTTCAGTGATATGGAATAGAGGACATGGAAAAAAACCCACATAAATACAGTTATCTCATACTAGACAAAGGCACAAAAAACGTTAGAGAAAGATGGCCTCTTGAGCAAATGGCACTGAGAAAACTGGAAATCCATATGCAACAAAATAAAATTAAACCCCTCTCACCTTGCACAAAACTCAAAGTGGATCAAGGATCTAGGAATTAAACCAGAGACACTGCACCTAATAGAAGAAAAAGTAGGCCCAAATCTTCACCATGTCAGATTAGGCCCCAACTTCCTTAATAAGACTCATGTAGCTCAAGAAGTAAAATCAAGAATCAATAAATGGGATGGATTCAAAATAAAAACCTTCTTCTCAGCAAATGAAACAATCAGGTGAATAGAGAGCCTACATCTTGGGAGCAAATTTTTACCACACACGTATCAGATAGAGCACCAATCTCTGGGATATATAAAGAACTCAGAAAACTAAACACCAAAAAACAAATAACCCAATCAGTAAATGGGCCAACAAACTGAACAGACTTCTCAGAAGATGATATACAATCAATCAGTAAATATATGAAAAAATGTTCATCATCTCTAGCAATTAGAGAAATGCAAATCAAAACTACTCTGAGATTTCATCTCATTCCAGTCAGAATAGCGCTATTAAGAATACAAACAACAGTAACTGTTGATGAGGATGTGGGGGAAAAAGCACACTCATACATTGCTGGTGGGACTGCAAATTGGTGCAGCCAATATGGAAAGCAGTGTGGTGATTCCTTGGAAAATTTGAAATGGAATCACCATTTTACCCAGCTATACCACTCCTCAGTTTATACCCAAAGGACTTAAAAACACCATACTACAGGGACGCAGCCACCAAAAAGTTTATAGCAGCACAATTCACAATAGCTAAATTGTGAAGCCAGTCTAGATGCCCTTCAGTAGATGAATGGATAAAGTAACTGTGGTATATATACAGAATGGAATATTACTTAGCAATAAAAGAGAATAAAAGCATAGCATTCGCAGGTAAATGGATGGAATTGGAGAATATTAGGCTAAGCAAAGTAAGCCAATCCCAAAAAACCAAAGGCCCAATATTTTCTCTGATATGTAGATGTTGATCCATAATGTGGATGGGGCAGTGGAGCAAGAGAGGAATGGAGGAACTTTAGACAGGGCAGAGGGGAAGAGAGAGGGCATGGGGGAAGGAAAGATGGTGGAATGAGATGGACATCACTACCCTAGGTATGAAGAAATGGTGTGTCTCTACTTTGTGTGCAACCAGAGACATGAAAAATTGTGCTCGATATGTGTACCAAGAATTGAAATGCATTCTGCTGTCATGTGGAACAAATTAGAATAAATAAAATGTTTTTTTTAAAAAAGAAAGAAATGACTAGATTGAGCCAATCTTCCAGTCTTCCAAACTGTATTTCACAAAAAGCTTTATAGTGGAAATCATTGAAAAAGAAAAAGGGGTGGGTATTTCATCTGTTCTCCATTCACATGTTTCAACAAGATTATTTTTCATTATATATTTCATATGGGGAGGGGGAAACAAGAGTTCTTTTAATTAACTTCTAAAATTCTCTTACATTTTGATTTTCTAGAATAAGAAAATGATAGCAAAGGTTGGTTAGAGTAACTGGTAAGGTAATTGAATACAAAATAAGTACTTTTGGAAGGACAGTAAAGAACTTGATATTCTATTTCTTTGTCCAGGTCAATCAATCTTATTGTTATACCTTTCTTTAAGGTAATCAGGAAGACCTTTAACTCCTGTTATATATAGACTAAGAGTTTTTGGTTTTTTTACTAAAAAGTCTATAATTCTGTTACCTCCCAAGCTTAACTCTCTTTCCATTCAGGTTCTTGTTTCCTAGTGTTGTTTCCATTATGTTTCACTATTATTAAATTTTCAGAGAAAGTTTGATAACATATTTTGGTGTGAATTATTTCCCAAATTAGAATATTTCAGGAATAAATTATGAAACATCGTGTGTTGGCATTAACTTGACTAGTATCTTCCAACTCTTAAAGTTCTCAAATAGTGAAATATATAGCATAAAAGTAAATGTATATTATAGTTACATCTTTGGAAAAGATAAAAATTTTCTATCTCTGTTTTCTTATATATTATTATATGTCAACTTCAATTGAAATGATTCAGTGCAACTTTACTCCCACTAGACGAAAAATTATATTCCTTAAATTTACAGAAACATTTCTTTACCATATTTTAATCCTATTTTTATTCTCCAAAGGTTGTTATAGCTAGAATAGTCTTCTGTTCATCATTAGAAATTATTTTAATGAGATATGTTATAAAATTTAAATATTAGAATGTCAAAAAATCTATTGATTAGTTCCCTGAGGTTTGTTATGAATGGCAAACCTACCCTTTTTATTATAAGATATGGGAAGTATATCAACCTGTTAGAAAAATTATAAGTCACAAATTCTGTGATATATACAAATAAATTCATCTTATTTTGGGTCTTATATCTTTTAGTGTTACTTTTCTTCACAAGATCTAATTACATTGAGGTTAGTGTTTCATTAATCATCTTGCTATTTTTAATACAGCTATCCTATTTTGAGGTTTTATTCTTTTAATTATAGATCTAAACCTTAAGTATCTGATTCTTCATCATAAAGTTTTCAATTTTTCTTTTATTCTTTGAAACATTGAGAGATACTTTATTCTACTTCAGATAATACTTCTAGTTGTCTGTGCTTCAGCTTACAATGTTTTCTCTAATCTGGACCAAAACAACTTAAGTTGATCCTTTGGAGAAATTCTAGATTCAAATATCAGAAAAGTTACTAAATCAAATATAAAGGTAAGTATGAGGAAGAATCTCTTTCAGGATGAGATTATATCACTACTTAGTCTTTCTAAGAGGTTCAAACTTCTGCTATCATATTTTGTATTCATTGATAATAAATTAGACACTGATCATTATGGACAATTTGACATCCATTTGTCTTTTAATATTAGTATATTGGAAGCTATATAGACTGATTGGCAAGTAGTTTTGCTGACACATTTTAATATATTTTTAAATGATAATTTGCCTAATATCTATCATAGAAAGGTTCTACATTTTTATAACTATATAATTAATTATGCCATCTGTTCACTGTATAAAATAAATTTAATTTAGAATTTATGGTAGCTAAAATCATGTGTGAATAGTTAGAGCTAATGCACAGATATTTATGTTCCATTTATAAAATGGTAAATGTTTTGAATCAAATGTATGATATGTCAAGATGATTGTAATGTTTTGAGCAACTAATAAATAAAAAATAAAAAAATAAAATGGTAAATGTATTTATCAATTTTTATTTTTAACATAGTTAAAATTGTATATGTAGCTATATATAACTTTATATACATACTCTTAATTTATGAAATGTGATACATAGATCCACCAATTTCTATTTTATTTTTTGTAGAGTCATGTGCCCTGGCTTCATAGCTCCCACCCGGGATTAGAAAAAATAAGTGCTATAGTATGGGAAGGCAATGACTGTAAGAAAGCAGACATGTCTGTACTTGAAATCAGTGGAATGATAATGAACAGAGTGAGTTTTAAATTTTTATTCTTTTAATTCAAGGGTAAAATTATTGGTTGTCAATATAAAAAATAATTACTGGAATGTTATATTAATGACCTGCTTGCCTCCTGCCTTCACCCTAAAAAAAATAGCTATTTGTGTGTTTTTGGCTCCATCTGTGATTTAAACAATTATTTTGGTATAAAATCACTTTAATCTTTTTAAAAAGCATTTTCATTTCTCTAAGAATAGATGTAATAAGAATAGAATACAGTGTAAAATTTTTCTGTTTTATGTTACTGTCTTTTTTGCTTTCAGTGGATAAAACTGAGAAACTTAATCAACAGGTGTTGATGAAGACTTATTTTTCTGTATTGTCCTTGTTGGATCATATATTTATTAGAACCTAAAATTTAAAAAAAATTGAAGTAGAAAATTTATATTTGTTCTTGCTTACTTTCTTAAATATATAGAAGTTATGTAGACATTCGTCAAAATATTGAAGTTTGAAGAAGTATAGTACAAATACTATGGATTTTAATTTCAGTTTCTATTAAACTATTTCCTTTATAAGATAATTATTTTTAAAATTTTCCTGATTTCTTTAGACAACTAGGTATGATTTAACTTTCAACTCTGAATTTCTTTGGTACATTTTAATGCTAGAAGTCTAGTCTTTACTTTTTGCAGAGTAAGAAATAAAATAACTGGATCTAGAAATTAATATGCTCCCTATTTCATACCTCAATGTGAATAATTGAAACCAATCAACTAGGGAGGTTCTAGAGACTTGCATATAGTGGTGTTCTGTAGCCTAACTATCTGTGAACTGTTACATAACTTAGAACAATCTTATTTACCTAAAGTATATGAGAAAAGTTAGCTACATGGTATTTAAGATCCTTACAGTCTACCAGCCTAGCATATTGGAAACTCATGTTTTTCCATTATTTAATATTTCTCATTTTTAATAATCTCCTTAGATTTTCTTCATCTTTCTATTTAATTCTTTCTGTCATGCTCTTTTTTCTAAACTGGTTTTAAGGAAACATTTATTTGTATATTGAACTCTAATGAAAAAAACACAGGTAGAAATTTATCAGATAAATATAGTTTTAGGGTTTTTTTTCTTAAAGAATCAAATCTAAGTGTATGAAATCTCATTTTTTAACATTGCAATATTTGAATATTTCTAGCTTTTAAAATAATTAGATGTGAATGATTTTTAAATATCTAATATATGAGATAATCCTTTTGCATCTACTTAATGATGCAACAATTTTAAAAACTGAAGAAATAAATGACTTATAGTCTATGTGTAGTAAGCTCTCAAGTTTCATTTTTCATGTATTAAAACTAATAAAATTTAACAAAATTATTTCCTGTTGTTATATAAAGGCTCAATAAGAGTTCATTTTACTTTAGATAAAATATATTTATATTTTTTTCTTTTTTCCTCTCTCCCTCTGGCTCTCTCAAGGTGAACAGCCATATACCAGGAATAGGATACCAGATTTTTGGAAATGTAATCTCTCTAATCCTGGGTTTAACCCCATTTGTTTTCCGACTCTCTCAAGCTACAGACTTGGAACAACTCACAGCACATTCTGCTTCAGAACTTTATGTGATTGCATTTGGTTCTAATGAAGATGTCATGGTTCTTTCTATGGTTATAATAAGTTTTGTGGTTCGTGTGTCTCTTGTATGGATTTTCTTTTTCTTGCTCTGTGTAGCAGAAAGAACTTATAAACAGGTAGGTATAAAGTAGGTTTCTGAATAGAGAACATAATATCCTTTTCATAATGTCCAAAGTATTCTTGAAGTATTTTAGTGTTTTTCTAGATCATTTTGACCTATTTTTATTTTGTTTTTATAGTACATAAAAAATAAAAATAATCAATATTTTGACTTTCTGTGGTAATCTACTTGAAAATTAATCCTCATCTTAATTATTTTTCTTAGCGATTGCTTTTTGCAAAACTCTTTGGACATTTAACATCTGCAAGGAGGGCACGAAAATCTGAGGTTCCTCATTTCCGGCTGAAAAAAGTACAGAATATAAAAATGTGGCTCTCTCTCCGTTCCTATCTTAAGGTAGAAATAAATAATAGTGATAAAAATACTCTTACATGCTGGTTTCCTCTAATGATTCCAATTTCTTTGTCAATATGTATGTGTCTATTGATGTATAGTTTCCAATTCCTCATTCAAATACTGAATTAAGGATGTTTCCACCTAGAATGATAATCACAACCAGCAGAGGGAGCCCACCACTTAAAAAAAAATCTTGAAAAATGTATAACCAATGAGTCTCCTTATTGATGTGACCTATAATTGTTTTAAAATATTAGCTTGTGGTTCTAAGTCATTTGTTTCATGCTGTTCTCTTCTTTAATCTTTCAAGTAATTCTCTCATTTATGGAATTAAGATATGAAAATTCTAGAGGAAAAAGAAAACATCTGAGTTAGTCTTAGAAACAATAGTTTTTTTCTGGGTTTTTTTTTTTTTGTTTTGTTATTGTACTAAATAGTAATGAATCTTATTATATGTGGTGGAATAATCATGCAAATTCAAGGATGTTTAATAACACTGTTACTAAAATTGACTCAAAGACAAGTAAACTCTGACATACCTAGATCTTTAATGCTTTTTATTTTGAAGTAACAATGAAAGAAGTAAAAAAAAAGAAAGAAAAAGAAAAAGTTTGTACTACTTGCTTTTAAATATATTTTTTAAAATTGTTTTTCTGTTTAGTTTGTTAGTCTTCATTGGTAAATGCTAAAAATTGGAATAGATTTTTTTTTTCTTACTGTGAGGGATGTATGGAGAGGATAGATATGATCTCTGTTGCTTGACTTAGAATTCTTTCAAAATTTCCCATCATTAGCAATCCTAAGTAGGTATTACATTTATTTTTGGTACTTCGATGATTTTATATAGTAATAGTAATGTTTATTTAAATGTTAACCATGTGCCATTTACTATTGTTTAGATCAAAGTCCTTGCCCTTAGGAGCTTATGTTTCTATAAGGAAAACATGTAAGCCCAGCCCTAGAAATTATCCTTGATATTAGCTTTCCTCTCTTGGTTTCTAGTATTCAATATTACCAATTCCTATCCTTTCTACTTCTGGAATATATCTTATTATATTTTTCCTCTTTGTTTTCATTTCTGCCACCCTAAATCATTCAATTTCTGCTACTGCATTTGTCTCTTAACTGGCCTCTGAGACTTCATATATACTCCCTCCAGTGCTTTCTTCAGCCTGTCAAAAGAAATCTTTAATTCATATAATCATAGAATTTTAAAACTTTTTGGAAGATCTCCATTGATTTTAGGATAAAAATCAAAATCTTAATATGGCTTATGATGCTATTTATGACATAGGCCCTACTTTGTCACCTCTTTTGTCTCATTTTGAAATAACTTCCCTAACTTTCTAGACTGCTTCAGTTCTTTAAATACACTATGATCCTTCCTGCTTCATGCACTTGCACATATTCTTCTTTCTTGCCTAGAGCACTGATATCTGTCATCCTTCCCCTGCACCTTAGTTTGGTGTAAAACTATCACTTCCTCAGGGAGATGGTCCCAGGTCCATATTCATAGCCCCCAAATCTAAATTAAGTCTCCCTGAGTGTTATCTTAAAGCAACCCATCTTTACTTTTCCTTCATAGCACTTTATCACAGCTTACGTGTATATTTGTAATTACAAGTTGATGTTACATGCCCCTACTAGTTCCTGTGACAGTAGAGACCATGCCTGTTTTGTTCTTGGTTATATTTATTATGCATAATACAGTGCCTCACTTTGAACAGGCACTCAAGAAACAATTGTTGAATAAATGATTATTGTGTTTGACAAAAATATTTGAAAGGTGTGCTAACAATTCTATGCTGTGTGGATACTATTTTTAGTATATTGCAAGTTGGCAGGAAATTTTAACACTTTGTAATTAAAATTTATCTGAAAAGTTAGGTATATTTTCAGTATCATAAACTATGACCAATCTGCAGTGATGGATCAACACATTTATTGAAAGAATGGAAATTAGCTGCTAATTAGTAAATATATTTAAAAGTGTTTTTCTTTTATTTTTTCCTCCCTAGCGCCGAGGTCCTCAGAGATCAGTTGATGTAATAGTTTCATCTGCTTTCTTGTTGACTATCTCAGTTGTATTTATCTGTTGTGCTCAGGTGAGTTGTATTTATCTGTTGTGCTCAGGTGAGTTGACTTGTTCTAGGTAGAAATTAAACATCAGATACTAAACATTATTTCAGAAGGCTTTCTAATAATAAAGTAATAGTGTAAGTAAGCCTAAATAGGTAAGTTTCGAAACTGACTTTTTACAATTTTTTTTTCAGTGGAATGAGTAAATATATTTTATTTATCTCTGTGTCGTGATCAGTAGACAGACAAACACACATGTTCATATGTTAGTTTTTATATTTGAGCTTTTTTAAAAAATTATGGACACAATACCTTTATTTTATTTCATTTATTTTTCTGTGGTGCTGAGGATTGAACCCAGTGCCTCACATGTGCTATGTAAGTGCTCCACCACTGAGCTACAACCCCAGCCTGCTATTTGAGCTTTTTAATGTACATATCTGAACACACGAGATGATAAAAGATTAAAAATGAAGGTAAAACTGAAAAGCAGAGCAATTATGTATATGCATTAATCCTATGGCAGGTGAAAAAAGTGAGGTGCATTGTCAATCTTAGTATCCTATAAACTTGAAATTTTATGCGCACATGAGGTTAGCAATGAGGGCTTGTCTAGCATACTACTTTAAACATATCATACCAGAATATGTTTGGTATGAATATCTTTGAAGTCAGACCTTGAAAAGCCTCCAGCTTCAGTGAGAACGTAGATAAGAAAAATAGTCTGCCCACCACACAGGACGACAAGGAAGCTTTGTATGAAAGGAGGTGGGAAATGTTTCTCTTAAAAATATATAATTTGGACTGGGGCTGTGACTCAGTGGTAGAGTGCTCGTCTAGTATGTGCGAGGCCCTGGGGTCAATCCTCAGCACCACATAAAAATAAATAAACAAAATAAAGGTATTGTGTACAACTAAAAAATAAATATTTAAAATATATATATATATAATTGTAGGTCTTCTTTATTACAGATTTAGGGTTCAGGTTGGCACTATATATCTTATCTTATAATTCCTATGTCAAGAAGTTAATATAAAAAGTGGCCCTAATTTTGCTCCTTGATGTCTAGCAGAAGCAGAACCAAGACTGTTCTGGGGGATGTGACTTCAGCCTAGACATTGCAGGATTTCCACAGATAAAGCCTCTTGAAGAAAAAATCCAACATGAGTCAGCATATCAATAGCAGGATTAGATCTCCAGCTGTTTCAGTTAATAGATTGATCAGAAACAGTAATTTTGTCAAAAATGGTTAAAAAGTTTGGTAACACTGTGAGAAAAGAACAGAGATAGATTTGAAAAAGAACCAAATAATACTTAAGAAAAATGAAAAATACTGTCATTGATGTTAGAAACACAATGAACAGAATTAATAACATAAAGACAGCGAAAGATACATTTAGTGAACAGAGAGAAAAAGAAATGACCTCAAATCTAGGACAAAGACAAAGAGATAGAAAATGTGAAAACAACATTGAGACATAGGTGGGAAATCCAACACATGTCTAATAGGAATTCTAGGAGGAAAGAGTAGCAGGAAGTAGAATACTTAGAGATAACGGTTATGAGTTTTTCTCTTCTGTGTGTGTGTATGTGTGTATTACTAGGGATCAAACACACAGGTTCTTTAACACTGAGCTACATCCTGAACCCTTTGTTAATTTTTTATTTTGTGACAGGATCTCACTAAGCTCTGAGGCTAGCCGCAGACTTGTGATTCTCCTGCTTCAGACCTTGAATCACTGGGATTACGGACATGTACCATTGTACCTGAATTATTCTGAATTAATGAGATTTTTTTTTTTCAGGCACAAGAACACTTCATAAAAACTTTCCCATGTATTAGGCCACAAAATAATTTTCAACTAATAACCAAGAATGATGCCATACAGACCGCATGATCTAGCTATAATACACTCAAATTAGAAAACAATGATAGCAACAGTGAAACTCGTATACTTGGACATTTTATTTTTATGGTACTGGGGATTGAATCCAGGGGTGCTTTACCACTGGGCTACAGTCCCAACCTTATTTCTTATTTTGAGACAGTGTCTTGCTCAGTTGCTGAGGCTCTTGCTCAGTTGCTGAAACTGGCCTCCAACTTTTGATCTTCCTGCTTTGGCCTCCTAAGTCACTGGGATTACAGGTATGCACCACCATGCCCTACTCATTTAGGTAGTTTAAAACAGACTTATAAATTTTCCAAAGAAAAAGCATAGTATTAAACTAACTTACTGGCACAATTGAAAATTTCAAATAATACGAATTGCCTTATGCCATTAAAATTGAAAGCATGAGTCAACAATTTTGTAGAAATGCATACTTTATTAAAACTGACTCAACAAGTAATTTAAAAGCTGAGGATATAAAATGATAGGCAGTATTTATTTAGTAGTTTAAAAATATGCCGTTAACAAGCTGGGATCCTGATATACCATTGTAATTCCAATAACTTGGGTGACTAGGGCAGGAAGATTGCAAGTTTGAGGCCAGTCTGGGCAATTATTATTTTTAATAAAAATAAAAAGAGCTGAGGATGTAGCTCAGTGATAGAGTGCCACTGGGTTAAATGCCCAGTTCCACCGAAAAAAAAAAAAGCCATTAACAAAACTACTTCTGACCCAGATGTTTTAATTTTTTTTTTTTTTTTGGTGGTGGTAGTAGATGGACAATATGCCTTTATTTTATTTGTTTATTTTTACATGCTGCTAAAGATCAAACCCAGTTCCTCACAAGTGCTAGGCAAGTGCTCTGCCACTGAGCTACAGCCCCAGCCCTGACCCATGTGATTTTACAAGTGAATCTAATCATACATTGAAACATATGATCCTAATTTTACACAAAAGATCTGGAGAATAGAAAAAGGAAATGTTTCTTAGTTTTTTGTTGTTGTTGTTTGTTTTTTTTTTTTTGTTTGTTTGTTTGTTTTTTACCAATACCAGAGAGCAATATGACAATTTATCTCCGAAATGCAGAGATCTTCAACTTTAGAAAATCCAATAATTCAAATCCTTTAGTTGATGAAAGGAGCCAAAAACATGCAATGATCTAAACAAATGAAGAAAATAATTTGTAAATTTTCAATGAAGATTTATAGTACAAGTGTTAGGAAGTACTGTCCTTAATCTGATGAACTTTTTATCTTTCAAAATTTGGACCAACCATTTTACGTAATGAATGATATTATCTTAGGGTTATGTACTTTAAATTAAGACAAAGTTACCCTCTCTAGTCAACATTTTGATAGAGGATACTAACCAACAAAGGTGGGAGAGGTAAATGATATGAACTTTGGAAGAAACAAAATCATAGACTTTATGAACTTCTCTGTAGGCTATCCAGGTGGCTTTACAGATATGGATTTATGGATATAGCTTTATGGATATGGATTAAAAATATGATATAGCCAGGCGTGGTGGTGCACACCTGTAATTGTAGGGGCTCAGGAGGCTGAGGCAGGAGGATCATGAGTTCAAAGCCAGCCTCAGCAAAAGCAAGGCACTAAGCAACTCAGTGAGACCGTGTCTCTAAACAAAATACAAAATTGGGCTGGGGATGTAGCTCAGTGGCCAAGTGCCCCTGAGTTTAATTCCTGGTATCTGCCCCCCCAAATAAAACATGGTATATTTTTTAGAAGATCAAGATCAACAGATACATAACATCAACATAGAAATCAATTTTGTTTCTAAATTTGTTTGTGGAAACAAAAGTGACCAGTAACCAGTAAACATCTGAAACATTCATCCTTCCTAAGGATTAGCAGATGTTAAGAAGTTGGATAGTAACCACTGTAGACAAAAATGAGGAAAACTGAATTTGATACATGGTTGAGAAAATTCCATGGTTGAGAATTTATTATCTTGATCATGGCATATTGTTATAAAATTTCTGGTTTTATCTCTGTCACATTAGTTAAGGAATTTTATGTCTAAGTCAATAAGTGAAATTAATCAGAATTTCCCAGCAAACCTATAAACTTCTATAATGGGCCATATAGTAAATATTTTAGACTTTTGCCTGACACACAGAGTCCCTGAAATATTCCTGTTTCCCCTTCTTATTCCTCTTCTCGATTCTTAATGGAAAAAAAAGTAAAAGTTATTCATACCTCAAAGACAAACAGAAAAAGGCCTTTAAGCTGGATTTTGCCAGTGAACCATCATTTGTTGGACCCTGCCATGTACAAAAACTAAATATGTCATTTTCAGTAGCAACAAGGAAAAAATAGTAGGTTCTCAAGAACAAATCTAACACAAGATAAGTAATACCCTATGGAGAAATATGATAAAAACTTATTAAAAGTTATGTAAGAAAGTGTAGACAAAAATGAGGGTACATAAAATTTGATACATGGCTAATATAAATTGGTACAACTGTTTTAAAGACTAATTGCAGTATCTGATAAAATTGAAGATGTGACCTCCGAACAAGTAGATATTAATTCCTAGAAGAAGCCTTGCATATGTGGACAAAGGAACACAAGGATGTTTATTACTGCATTGATTATAATAGGGAAAACTGTAATTGTTAAGTGACAAGAATAGGCCAAGGAATTGTGGTTGATTCTCTTACTGCAATGTTTTATATGAGTTAGAATGAACAAATTTAGAGCTAACATATCAGCATGGTAAGTCTTGGAAAAAAAAGATTCAGTAAAATATACACATGAAAGCATGATGGGAATATGTGATGACATTTATATAAAATTTAAGATATACATAACATAGTTTCAGCATATTTATGTAGCTAAACTATTAAAAACCTCATTGGAAAAGATAAACACAAAATTTATTACCTCAGGGAGCAGTTAGAAATCAGGGTCAAGGACAAGTTTAAAGAGGTGTCAGTTAAATCTGTAATGTTTTATTTTTCAAAAATTTGAAACATTACAAAACATTAAAATTTGACAAAACTTGGGTAGAGGACCTAGGGCTATATATTACATTATTATTTATACTTTTGAGTACTTAAAATATCTCATAATTAATAGGCATATTTTGAAAATGTTGTACTGCATTTATGATTAAACTGTGTAAAGTTTAATTTTTCTTTTAAAATGAAATGGTTTGAATAATATTGCTGCTTCATATTGCCTTTTTCCATACCCTTTTAGCTGCTTCACGTGCATGAGATCTTCCTTGATTGTCACTACAATTGGGAACTTGTAATCTGGTGCATCTCATTAACACTTTTTCTCTTAAGATTTGTTACTCTTGGATCAGAAACAAGTAAAAAATATAGCAATACCTCAATATTACTTACTGAACAGGTGAGTTTGTTATGCTACAAATTAATCTCTATAATCTACATATAATATGTTAAAATATTTTCATTTACTTCTTGTTTTTCAGGAATATACTTGTTGAAGATCTTTGTAAAGCAAACTTAAAATTTGATAAGGGCAAAATTTTTCTTTAATATTTCTGCCTTGATTCAGATTTCAAATCTAATCTTTTCTTATGTCCCATTTTTACTTGTCAAGAAGGAATTACTTTTTATGAAAATGATGGATTTTAAAGCATTATTTATATATTTGCTTTGTAGAGTCCCTCTGGAATAAATATGCATTTTTGTTCAATATAAAGATTAAAGCATAATTTTATTTTGTATGACTTTGTTGAATATTTTCCTCTCGCCATTTCATAAGAATTATATAAAAAACATATTACCAATGAGCTTGTTTGAATATTTTCCTTAGGAATGGTTTGATTTTAAAGAATCAATAACCCCCTCAAATGAGCTAAATTAAAGAGAACAGGGAGAGTAACCAACAAAGATCTCTAAGAAAGTGTACTTGGGTTTCATAGAATTGGACGTAGTCAGCCATCTCCTCCTTAACTTTGAGGTGAATGGTTTCTCATTTCTGCTATTCTTTGTATCTTCTGACCCATGACTGCTCTATAGATTTGCCACTGTGTAAATTTGGATTACACATGGTCTTGAGTTTGTCTCAATATGAGTTTGGCCCTGAACTTTACTAACTTTTCAATTCACGTACTTACAATATTTGGCAGATACTGTATTATCACTAATACAGTGCATTGACTAGCTTTGATTGGGGTTGTGGTTGCCATATTGGGAATGGGAAGGTGGGATCAAGTAGATAAGTGCAGCTGCCATATGATGTTTCCTCCACAGGTTTGTAGTTAGCATTTTCAAAGAAGGGAAATGTGGACGGGGCAGATACCCAAAGTGGCTAATAAAAATATACAAATAATTTTTAATTATTTTCAAAATAAGAAATTACAAACCAATTGATTTAGTTTAGTTATTATTTATTCTTTTTTAATGGCTTATTAGAGAAATATAATTTTATTTTTAAAAAATTCATTATTATTTAGCTGGGAGTGGTGGTGCACACCTGTAATCCTAGCGGCTCAGGAGGCTGAGGCAGGAGGATCATGAGTTCAAAGCTGGCCTCAGCAAAAAAAATTTTATTATTTATTTTTTAAGTTGATTTGACTCAGGGAATAAGTGTCTTATCTTTTTAATAATGCTATCTGCCATCTAATTTTCTTTTCTTTTTGACTTTTAATTATATTAGAAAAATTTAAATGTTATTTTTTCTATATTAAATATTATTATAGGAGACTGACTGTGTAGTAAAGTCTAAAGGAAAATATTAAAATCACATATAATCTCAATATTCAAAGAACCACTATAATATTTTGGTGAATATCTTTCAAGTCCTTTTAAAAATGTATACTTGGGGGCTGAGGATATAGCTCAGTGGCAGACCACTTGCCTAGCCTGTGTGATGCCATAGGTTCAATTCCTGGCAAATTAAGACAGAGAGTGTATTGGTTATAATTTTAAATATTTTTTTACTCTTTTTTATGAAAGATAAACCTCTACTTGAAAATGGAGAAAAAACCTAATAAAAAGGAGGAACTGACACTAGTGAATAATGTTTTAAAACTGGCTACTAAACTATTAAAGGTAAGAACAATTTAAAATGGATATAATATAGAACATAGTGTTCAGACATTTTATCTTAGTCTCTGTCGATCTTAACTTGAATTTGGTTTTCATGATTATCCAAACTATTTCCAAATTATACTTGAGCACAGGCATGCAATTTTTATTTTATTTCTCATTGCTCAAATAATCAAAATAATTTCTCTGGAAATTATATATTAAAATTTACTGATGTTGAGAGTATTGTATAGGTGGCATCTTTGGAAATTTATGCCTCCTCATCACTAGAAAATAGATTTCAAAAAAAGAAGATTTGATATTAACTTGGGAATTTTTTTACTTTATATTTCTCAGAACAGTCTTTTGCTTGGTTTGAGTTCAAAAGTAATAGTAGTCACTATAATGAATATACATCAGCATTACTTGTAAGTGTTCAAATATTGGTTTGAAATTAATTGTGTATCAATGGTATGGTTAATTCTGTAAGCTAAAAACAATTAATTGGATATGGAATGTACACCTTACCATATACCCATAATTGTATGAGTTCAGAAGAGGTGGATGAGGGGCTAAGAGAAAAAGTAATTACAAATTACAAATTGCTTTCTTTTTCAAATTCCTTTAAGAATCCTAAAGAAGATGTTGACATTTAAATAATAAGCTAGATAAGATAAGCAAATTCTGTTTTTTGCCAAAATGCTCTATGGGAAAAAGCTCCATAATTAGAATTGATAGTTTTGTGTTTGCTTGATACATGAATATTGGGTATCTTCAGAATGTAGGACTTGTATTGAACCAAAGGAGGCTACAAAGGTGAGATTTAATGAACAGCTATAATTTCAGAGCAGAAAAAAAATTTTTAAAAATACCTATAATACAGCACAACTTCTGATCCTTATTTTTTTTGGGGGGATACCAGGGATTGAACTCAGGGGCACTCAACCACTGAGCCACATCCCCAGCCCTATTTTATTTAGAGACAAGGTCTCGCTGAATTGCTTATCTCCTCAGACTGGTTTTCAACTTGGAATCCTCCTGCCTCAGCTACTGAGCCTCTGGGATTACAGGCATGCGCTACTTCCTCCAGCTCTCTTTATTCTTTTTGATTACACACAATCTCCTAGTCTAAAACCTGGACCCTAATATAGATTAGACGTTCTGCCTCATGTTTCACAGCCAAGAAATCAAAGGTCCATCAATTCAGCTTTTCAGATAATCATCTTATTCATTCCCTCTTCCCTGTCAGTGTTCCCCTGTGTAAGACCCTTGTCGCTCCCTTGAGTTTTTAATACACAGAACTCCTTAAAGGAATTCCTGCTCCTGGTGTTGCTGCTCTTTAACTGATCTTGCACATGGCTGACACAGTGGTCTTTCTAACAAGCTTAAATTCCTTTAGTGTCAGTTTATCTATACAATCGCCATAAAGGAAGGATCCTTAAGTTACTAGTCTTACAAGTTTAAAGTACTTTCTTGTATTCAGGCTCCAACAATGCTGAGCAATCTGTAGCAATTCAAATGTACCATCTTGCTATATGTGGTCTGAAATATCTAATTTCTTTCACCCTCTAAGTTTGAGAACCACCTTCCCCTGGCTCCTGCTTTTCGTACTTTTCTTTGTTGTAGAACTGTCATTCAAATTATTTGCATGCTTACTAAACTGTAAGTTCCTTAAGGAATTGTTTTTTAACTTTGCAGAGACCTGTACAGGATCTAGCATAAGTAGAACTTTAAATTTTTGAGTCAACCAATCAGGCAATCAGTGTATTTGAAAATAAATTGATTAAAAGAGGCATTTCGACATATGTGTTGATATTGTCTGAAAGTTTGGCTACCTTTCTAATTCTTCTACAAAAAGATATTTTTTTCTGTTTCGGTTTCTATTCCAGCTCTTATACCAAAACATTTCTCTACCCTCCTTATAGTTACTACACCAGTCTAGTAACCAATTGGGGTTACAAATTTAGTTTATATAGAGAGAGTTATTTTAAAGGAAGTCACTTTCTCTTAAAAGAAATTTAAAACTATTATTAAAATTTACTTATTTCAAGTTTAAGTTTATACTTTCAAAAAACATCCATTATTTGTAACTTTTTTGGAACACTGTTCTTTTAAATCCTCGCTGTATTTTGTCCTGAATTAGTTAAACTGATAGTTCTTATTGAATTTGAGGCTAATGTTTTTTTCTCTTTGGCTAGGAATTGGACAGTCCCTTTAGATTATATGGTCTTACAATGAATCCACTGCTTTATAATATCACCCAGGTTGTCATCCTGTCAGCTGTTTCTGGTGTTATCAGTGACTTGCTTGGATTTAATTTAAAGGTAAAAGCTTGCGTGCGTGCATGCGAATTTCTTAACACTCTGTTGCACTTTTGTGGCCTTTTTTTACCCTGTCATTCTTTTGAAATCTCATATGCACAGCAGTGGAATAATTTTGATAAGATTGTATGCAATTAATAAAATAGTTTCACATTTAATTTGGAAGAATGATATTTATTCATGGCTTCTGACATTCATAGAACTCCTAATTTGAAACAGAATTCATTGTATATTGGACTGTTATGTGGTATAAGTGGAAGTGTTTTTGTTTCCCCTCATATAGTTTGAATCTAATTTTGCTGATAAAGAAAAGGAATAATCCTATTTCTATTGTTGGCCAAAAGATGTATTACTTATCTATATAGCAATGCATATATCTGCCAATATATGCACAACTGTTAAGGTATAGAATGATCATATATTGGTACTTTCCTGTAAAAGAAAATGAGAAATATGTTTTTAACCCTTTTGTTTGTTTTTAAGGTGAGTTTTTCTTGAAAAGAGAAGAGAGGAATTAAAAATACTAGAACCTGCACTTGTTTGTGAATGAAACTTAGATAAAAAATAGTATATGGTATAATTTAAGTTTTCATACTGAAACTAACTCCAGTGTCATTAATTCTATTACTTTTTTCTCTAGTTGTGGAAGATTAAATCATGACAATTCAGAGAAAAGAAGATGTAGCCTCTTTTCCAGAATACAAGTACTGACTAAGCTGCTTGAAAGCAGTCACTGACTCTGCTTCAGGAGTCTCCGCTGGGAAATTGAAGTGTTTACATCAGACTATCTTGTGCAATTCTTATATTTATTTTACCTGTTCACTGTTTTTTTTTACATTTATTTTAATCTTTATATTTTATTGTTAAGCATTTATGTTCTTAGTTGTTGAAAGGGTGATAAAACTGATATCCAGATACTTGAGATCCTGGTAATTGCTCATAAATAATTGACAAAATAAGATGTTATGAAAATAGAAGCCATTGCTAAGCACTGTTTTTCCATCAATGCCATGAAATTGCCTTACTTAAGGAAAAATCCTTTAACTTTGGAATATTATATTGGACACATACAGCATTTTATTGGGTAAATCAAGATCCATTCAGGTTTTCTCTTGAAATATTTAGGAACAATGCCAGGATCTAAACTGATTAAGCTGCAGTTTAAGCACCCTTCAGTATTAATATATATGGTATTACATAACAGGTCAACAAGTGCTCTTTGATGATAAAACTCTTAATGGAGCAATAATTGTAAATGGTTACCATACTGTAAAATATTTTGATAAAAATTAATTAGTAATAATTGTATTTATTTGAAACACTGGGCTGTTTGCACAGCTCCAACTGTGCATGCTCAAAATGTGCACTTTTTAAAATTGTTACTTTTAATGTGTATCTTTATATGGGATATGTTATAGTGTACTAGGGCATGATGTGGTATCCTTTTGAGTGAGGTATATACTCATCTCACAAGTGAAGTGCCTACTGATATTACTAAAGTACATTATGTTTACTCAAGTGAAATAATTTTCTCCCATGGTACACTATAGTGTATGCTATTCATACCACACTTAAATGAACAACTTAAGAATAAGGTAAGAACCAATGAAATATTCGTTTGAGTGCTAATTATAAAATTATATCCAAATTTTCAGAAAAGACAGCTTCAGCTTGCAAATTTTATTCTCTAAACTTAGTCTGGTGCACCCCCTTACCCACCCATATCCACATCCACACCCTCCATTATACAAGGGCTATTTTAGATGCTTTTAACTTGGAAAGTTAACTGCTCCCCCCTTCAATAATTTGCCAAGTGTCCAATGAGAACTTATCATGTTGGCATGTTAGGTAAATAGGGCAAATATGATAGTATCTTACATTGGGCCTTGATTTTAAGTTGTTGTATTTGTACAATCAAGTGTGTTTTAGGAATTACATGAAATGTAAAATGTTTGTGATTTTTTTTTAATTGATCATCTGGTTTCTAAAACAAAGAATTTATTTGAAACAATCTAGAATTTTCTTGGTGCAAAGTGTATTATATTGAATATCCTCATGTTTTTAACCATGTTTTAAGGAATTTGAGATAATTCATTGTAAATAATTTATTTGATTGGTGCAGTTCTAATTCCCAAATTATAATCTTAAAATCAGGAATGTGTGGAGAACAGAGCCATGTCATATCACTTTGCTCTTACCATTCCTTTTAACCAGCCTCAATTCAGCCTCATTGTGTAGTATGTTTTCTTTCTACAGAAAACAACATAAAGCATTTTGTTTTATTTGCCTATGTTCTAATATGTTTAATAATGACCAAAGTGCATTCTGAGTTTTTTCAAGGAATGTATTACTGGAGCTTTAAGAACATATTTAGTTTCTCATGTGAAAAATTAGGCTTTGTCTGATATGTTTCTTCTTCCTCTATTGTCTAATGTTGAGGTTGTTTTTAGGAAATATATTTTATAAAACTTTTTCAAAATAAGGTACATACCTAAACAGAACTTAACATTTTGCACAGAATATATCAAATATATTTTGAGAAAAAAAAAGTACGGCATGAGTTCTGTTAGGAGTCAAAGATGAAACTATTGTATCTCAGAAAAAAAATAAAAACTTATTTCAGAATGGAAATATTTTTGAGAAAAGTAGCTGAGTATACTGATTTAGGAAAATGCTTGTTTTAGGTTGAAGTTCAATTTAATGTAGAGTTGGGAGTTGATTTATTAAGTACAGTATACCTCTCAACAACTTATTAATAATATGCTGAATTATGTCACTAATGTGGGCAGCAGTAGAATACTAAAAGGAAAAAGTTGTCATTTAAGCAATTTTAGAACATTAATAGAACTCTTTCAAAGTAGAAAATTGACATCGCTGCCTTTAAGAATACCATGAATGTAAGAAATTGAAAGAAATTGTAACATATCATATACTATAGAAAAGGCAGTTTGAAGATAGAATTGTGGCAGATGTTGTGTGTTAACTGTTGTTTCTTCGCCACATGTGTTTGTATTTGAAAGTTTGAACAGCAAGTTTAAAATAAAACATTCTATGACTGACTTTTTTTTAAGTCATATACATTTCTGTGTTAAATTTTGTATTTACTATAGCATAAGCTTTAGTTCCAACCTTTAGATGTGGGGGGATAAAACTAATTTTTTTTTAACTTCCCAATACTTGATGATTCTCAGAACCTATGAAAGAGTACCTATACATACACAGGCTTTTCATTACCAAAATGCTTTTATATTATGAGTGTTTGTTTGTTTATTTGTTTGTATTTGAATACAGAAAACTGGCTATGGCCTGGAATATTAAAATTCATAGAAGAACAGTAGTGGTTTTTTATATCTTTTTAGTTATATATGGGCACAATATCTTTATTTTGTTTATTTATTTTTATGTGGTGCTGAGGATCGAACCCAATGTCTCACACGTGAGAGGCGAGTGTTCTACCGCTGAGCCACAACCTCAGCCCCAAAAGTAGTGTTTTTTTTTAACAAATAATTTTGCCATATGAATTTAGACTGAAAGATTATAGTAATATGGTTATGCATTCTAATGTCTGGTACAAGTGTTCATGGTATTAAAATTAATCAGGGTCTATTGAAGTGTGTTTCAAACTTGCTTTAAGCTTAGAATTGACTCCATATATATATATATCAATCAAGGATTAAACCCAGGAGCAGTTCTTTTTTTTTTTAATTGGTTGTTCAAAACATTACAAAGTTCTTGACATATCATATTTCATACATTTGATTCAAGTGGGTTATGAACTCCCATTTTTACCCTGTATACAGATTGCAGAATCACATCGGTTACACATCCACGTTTTTACATATTGCCATACTAGTGACTCCCTCCCCTCCCATCTTCTCTCTCTACCCCATCTACTGTAATTCATTTCTCTCCCTTGATTTTTTTCCCTTTCCCCTCACATCCTCTTATATGTAACTTTGTATAACAATGAGGGTCTCCTTCCATTTCCATGCAATTTCCCTTCTCTCTCCCTTTCCCTCCCACCTCTCGTCCCTGTTTAATGTTAATCTTTTTCTCATGCTCTTCCTCCGTGTTGTTTTTAGTTGCTCTCCTTATATCAAAGAAGACATTTGGCATTTGTTTTTTAGGGATTGGCTAGCTTCACTTAGCATAATCTGCTCTAATGCCATCCATTTCCCTGCAAATTCCATGATTTTGTCATTTTTTAGTGCTGAGTAATACTCCATTGTGTATAAATGCCACATTTTTTTAATCCATTCATCTATTGAAGTGCATCTAAGTTGGTTCCACAGTCTAGCTATTGTGAATTGTGCTGCTATGAACATCGATGTAGCAGTATCCCTATAGTACGCTCTTTTAAGGTCTTCAGGGAATAGTCCGAGAAGGGCAATAGCTGGGTCAAATGGTGGTTCCATTTCCAGCTTTCCCAGGAATCAGGAGCAGTTCTTTTTATGTTTTTATTTTGAGGCAGGATCTTGCTAAGTTGCTTAGGGCCTCACTAATTTGCTGAGACTGGCTTTGAACTTTTCATTCTCCTACTTCAGTCTCCCTAGCTGCTGAGATTACATACATATGCCACCATACCTGGCTAGAATTGGCTCTTTTAATGAATCTCCCTTCAGACTTTGAAAAGAGAGCAATAGCACTACTCCTCTTTCATTCATTGTATTACATAAAACACTAATTCTCAACCTTTTTTCTGCCATCCTGCATAAAGGATACCACAAATGCAAATGCTTAATAGCACTGGCTCTCCATAGCACTTACTTCCTGGGGGGTATAGGAGACTATTAGGGACAGGAAAAACCAAAGTGTTTATCTCACACACTAGTCAGCATAATACTCCTGACACATTTTTCAGCAGACACCAATAGGTATGTTTATAAGTCAGTTCTGACACTACCAGGAAATACCACAGTTTGAGAGCCCAGTTCTGACACTACCAGGAAATACCACAGTTTGAGAGCCCAGTCCTACAAGAAAGCCCTCAACTTCAGATGCCAGTTGAAACCTCCAGATTGTGATGTGTATTTCTGAATGACCAGCCATAAATTGGGTTCCAACAACCCCTTGCCTGAGTGTATTTCCTAGAGCAGTTCCCAGAATTCAGGGAAATACCTTTTTTTTTAATTTTTTTTTATTGGTTATTCAAAACATTACAAAGATTGCAGAATCACATCGGTTACACATCCACATTTTTACATAATACCATAATAGTAACTGTTGTATTCTTCTACCTTTCCTATTCTCTACTATCCCCCCTCCCCTCCCCTCCCATCTTCTCTCTCTACCCCATCTACTGTAATTCATTTCTCTCCTTATTTTTTTCCCATTCCCCTCACAAACTCTTATATGTAATTTTGTATAACAATGAGGGTCTCCTTCCATTTCCAAGCAATTTCCCTTTTCTCTCCCTTTCCCTCCCACTTCATGACTCTGCTTAATGTTAATCTTTTCCTCCTGCTCTTCCTCCCTGCTCTGTTCTTGGTTGCTCTCATTATATCAAAGAAGACATTTGGCATTTGTTTTTTAGGGATTGGCTAGCTTCACTTAGCATAATCTGCTCTAGTGCCATCCATTTCCCTGCAAATTCCATGATTTTGTCATTTCTTAGTGCTGCGTAGTACTCCATTGTGTATAAATGCCACATTTTTTTATCCATTCATCTATTGAGGGGCATCGGGGTTGGTTCCACAGTCTAGCTATTGTGAATTGTGCTGCTATGAACATCGATGTGGCAGTATCCCTGTAGTACGCTCTTTTGAGGTCTTCAGGGAATAGTCCGAGAAGGGCAATAGCTGGGTCAAATGGTGGTTCCATTCCCAGCTTTCCCAGGAATCTCCATACTGCTTTCCATATTGGCCTCACCATTTTACAGTCCCACCAGCAATGTATAAGAGTACCCTTTTCCCCACATCCTCGCCAGCACTTGTTATTGTTCGACTTCATAATGGCTGCCAATCTTACTGGAGTGAGATGGTATCTTAGGGTGGTTTTGATTTGCATTTCTCTGACTGCTAGAGATGGTGAGAATTTTTTCATGTACTTGTTGATTGATTGTATGTCCTCCTCTGAGAAGTGTCTGTTCAGGTCTTTGGCCCATTTGTTGATTGGGTTATTTGTTTTCTTATTGTTTAATTTTTTGAGTTCTTTGTATACTCTGGATATTAGGGCTCTATCTGAAGTGTGAGGAGTAAAAATTTGTTCCCATGATGTAGGCTCCCTATTTACCTCTCTTATTGTTTCTCTTGCTGAGAAAAAACTTTTTAGTTTAAGTAAGTCCCATTTGTTGATTCTTGTTTTTAACTCTTGTGCTATGGGTGTCCTATTAAGGAATTTGGAGCCCGACCCCACAATATGTAGATCGGAGCCAACCTTTTCATCTATCAGACGCATAGTCTCTGATTTGATATCAAGGTCCTTGATCCATTTTGAGTTAACTTTTGTGCATGGCGAGAGGAGGGGATTCAGTTTCATTTTATTGCATATGGATTTCCAGTTTTCAGGGAAATACCTTGTTTACCAATTTATTAAAAGGATATTGTAGAGGATACAAATGAAGGAGGAGATGCCTAGGGGATGGTATGGGGGAAGGGACACAGAGCTTCCATCTTGGGGTGCACCCACCCTCCAGGTACCTCTACCTATTTGGCAATCTGAAAATACCTTGTGCTTTATAGTCAGGAATTTTTATAGGGGCTTCATTCTGTGGTTATTATCTGTTATAATTTGTAGCCCCTCATCCCTCTCTGGAGAATGGAAGGTAGCTTAGTCTTTCTGATGACTAACCACCGATATGTATATATTTCTTATTCTTTCAGAGTTGGTACAGATATACTTTCAAAAAATATTTGGAAAATTTGTCACCACCCTTCACCTCCTAGAGAATTATCACCATTTTTCCCCTTCTTTCTTTTTTTTTTTTTCCTGAGAATTACTGACTTAAGGTCAGAAATTTTATAGAATGTAAGTTACATGAATTCGAAACTGTATTTACCACTGTCTAAAATGGTGCCTGATACATGGAAGAATCTCAGTGTATTGACTGAATGGATGAATGAATTGAGTTTAATGGGACATTAGACGCTACCTGATCCAAATTCCTCATTTAACAAACAGCCCACAAAAGAGGTTAAGAAGCTTGCCAATATTGTACAACTGGTCAATTATAGAACCCAGACTCTCCTTATACTCCTTGTAGGTATATTTTATAAAAGTATCTTTACTTTTTTATTAGTTGTTGATGGATCTTTATTTTATTTTTTTATTTATATGTGGTGCTGAGAATCGAACCCAGTGCCTCACACATGCTAGACAACCACTCTATCACTGAGCCACAACCCCAACCCTTATAATAGTATCTTTATATAAACAATTTGGCATGTCTTGACTTATCAAAATACCTCATTATGTGTTACTGATAAATTATGTGCCCATATTTGTTGTAGAGAGGTCATATATATTTTATATAACCACCAATCTTTGGCCATAGGAAAAAGTCAGAATGCATCTCAACATCTCCCTATTCAGCTCTCTGCAGTATGACCTATTGAAAAGAACATGTGCATTGGCTTCAGACTTGAATTACAATCTTGAACAAATTAAGTAACCTGTGTGAGCTTTGGTTTTCTCTTCTGTAGGTTACTGACAGTAATATCTGTCTTATAGGTCTACTAGAAGGATTAATGAGAATATAAGTAAAGCACCTACCATAGGAACTGATAAGGGCTGGTTTGCAAAAAGGTTAGTTCTCCTCCCCTTTCCCAACAAGAAAAACAAATAAGTAGTGGCTTGGGATAATTAACAAAAAAAGTTTTTTACTAGGCATTGATGCTATATAAGATCAAATCCCTTCCTGCCAACTAATAGTTATGCTTCATATAAATTATTTTACATGAAGAATTGTTTCACAAAAAGCCAACATTTAATTTTCTTTCTTCACAAGGAGACAGAATAAAATGTGAGAGGGAAGTTTTCTCATTCTTTTGTAAGCATATATACTATATCCAATTATAAACACTTTTACCAAATTGTCATATGCATATTCCATTCACTGTTCTTGTCGGATCTCTGTCTCAGTTGTGGATACAACACCCTAGAGTCTTTACCTCCTTCCTGCTCTCAACCCTCAACCTCACATTGTCTGCTTGCTTTTAGTTGGGAGAGCATCCAACTTGACTTTCTATTAATCATGCTTATATATTACTGGAACCTCTGAGTCCTATATTTGACAATTTTTAAAAATCAATATCATCCACTTATATATTTTATACAATGACTCTTTCAAAACTTTGTTATCCTTAACCTCCTAATCTCTCTCATCCTGAAATTATTGTCATGTTTTCTCTTTATAAGAAGAGTGGACATCATTAAGCATTACTAATTCTGCCATTTTCTCCCTGCCTTAGCTCTGTGGAGGAGATATTGCTCTGTGAGGCCAACCTCGATATTCTCTTCCTGCCCAACCTATATGAACAAGGCCACCTCATTCTTCCTCTTGCCATTATCTTTAATCTTTTCCTTTCTGACTTTTGTTGTAAATCATTTAGATTCAATAAGATCAACTTGAGACTAGAGTATAAAAGCAGAAAATTGTTTCTGCATATTTGTGAAGCTTTGCTGAAATGTGTCACTTTTTTCTCTCAGCCATCACTGAATGGGTCAATGATTGGTGCCTGACCCTATAGTGGCCAACCATTCAGTAGGCCTCAGAGAGCCTATGGGACTAGTTAGCATGAGAGCTTTGCTCAATAGAGGCACTGTCTTTGATGGAGACTTGCAGACTAGTTAGATTCTCTCTTATTGCAAATTTGAGTTTAGGACATAGCATTAGAAGACAGAAATGCTAGAAAAATAGAGATCCAGAAGAAGCTATGAACTCAACAAAATGATAAGATAGAGAGGAGGTAGTGATAGTTGAGGAAAGAGAAAAAATTAACAAAAATTACCCAAGAATGACAGAGGCAGAAAAACTGTGTACTTGACAGGCTGTGCTACTTATTGGATTATTAGAGCTGGTCTCAGAATGTTGTAACCTCAACTTGTTCTCTGAATTGTGCTGCCAGATGTCTCCATTTATCCTTACAATAAACATTTAATACCTGAAGTAACCAAATGTGAACTCAACCTGAAAAAGCCTCACACAAATGGCTGTTCAATCTCGCACCATTTTTTTTTCTGTCTCCTTCTGTCTTGTATCCTGTTTGAATGTGGTACTTGCCTCTCAATGCTACCTACACTTTTAACATATTTAGGCCTCCTCTATCTGAAAAATAGTTACTAATCTCAATGCTGAGTGTTTTCCTTATTCCTTTTTATATAATGTTATTCAATTCTGTATATTCAACAAATGATCTGGAATATAACTTAGTGGTTTGTTTTCTTTTTGTCTTTAAAGCCAAATCTATCATATTTCATACATTTCATTCAAGTGGGTTATGAACTCCCATTTTTACCCCGTATACAGATTGCAGAATCACATGATATGTCAAGAGCTTTGTAATGTTTTGAACAAGCAATAAAAAAAAAATTATGTAAAAAAATAAAAAGTCATGTACTACCCAAAAAAAATAAATAAATAAAGTCAAATCTAACTTGTACTGCTAACAATAATTGACTTTATATAAATATGTATTAACCTCTTTGACAGGGTTAATACATATTTATATTTATATATGATTTCTGTCATTGTATTTTAATCTTGGTCAAATATTCCTGTAAGTTTTGATAAATTATTTATATATGAGAATTTCTGGTTTCTCTTAAAGAAGAGGTGTGCTTTAAGGCAAAACAGACATATTGCCAAAGGCTACGACCAGTTTTTATCCCTTGAGATATATACTCAGTGTTTGCAAATGCATTTACTTGTTTTTCTTGGAAATGCAGACTTTGAGCTGACAGCTATTCTGACTTCTATTTATACCTCTTGCTATCAGCCAAAATTACTGGGTTAGTTTAGTGAGGCTTGAAATATTCTCATAGCATGAATTCTGCTGTTTAGAGAAAGATGTTAGGATAAGAGGTCAGCCTAGGAAATGGAAACAGATCAAGCATTTTTAAAATGCCAATTTTATAGTTTTTCTTTTATCTATTCCATGGATGGTTTTTCAATATGTGCTAGGCATTGAGCTAGGTGCTAGGGATATAGAAATTAAAATAGGTATTGAACCCAGGGGTACTCTACCACTAAGTTACACCCCTGACTCTTTTTATTTTGAGATGGTCCATGCCACATTGCCCAGGCTAGCCCTAAACTTTTGATCCTACTGCCCCAGCTTCTTGAGTTGCTGAGATTACAGATATATGCCAACATCCTTGGCTAGTTACACGGTCTTAAAAACCAGTAGCTGGCTGTGGAGGGTAAATGCTGTGATAGAGTGGCCAGTATAACAATCATATGCAAATAATTTAGTATAGCTGGAAGTATAGGCAAGGGGTAGAAGGTAAGGCTGGGAAACAACTTTGTGGAGCCAAGGGATTTGAATTATATCCTTAAGATAAGGGCTGCCTAGCACAGGGACCTTGAAATTTCATGTTGCTTGGTGAGTACAACACTGAGGTATTGAGAAACTGATGTGACTCCATTTTTGAGAAACCAGCCTCTACCTCAGAGCAAAGCCTGTTCAAGGAAAGGGGCATGACCCTTGTCCTTGGAAAACCCCAAGAGCCTTCCTAGGCACATACCTATCCTGCTGAGTTGTTTGTCTGCAAATAACAGGAGAGATCTGTAGCACCAGGTGTCCCTGACCCAGTTAGGCTAGGTGAGGACTCATAGCAACCCCCTAGCAACCACCAATCAGCATGAGACAGGGAAAATACCTGGGATGCCAGATGACCCCCCAGTAGTTTATGGTGGTTTATCACGTACACCCCTCGTGGTTTAAACCAATCAGTTCAAATGAATCCCCCTCTTGCACTAACCAATCACCCCTACCCAACTTGTTCCCACCAGTGAATGTGCTAATCAATGTTAAGAGTTGTTGTTTGATTTCCCGCGGTATGGAATGATGTGCTGTGTGATGTTGTGACGCATAGAATATCCCCCAAAACCTATAAAATCTCACTGAACAAAGGACCGGGACTCACTCCCTGGGACTGCTGTGTCAGGAACGATTGTGAGTCCAGGCTCGAGCTTGCAATAAAGACTCTTGTGTGATTGCATCGGATTCGGCTCCTGGAGGTCTATTGGGGTCCCACAAATGTAGTACTGCATTACAGTATCACTTTTTTCACTAGGATACTTAGTAAACAACTCCATACTGACAATATTATTAACTTAAAATTTAGCATGCATGTCATGACTTGGAAAAGAGTCTTCCAAAAGCCCTTTTGTTAAAGCCTTTGTTTCCAGCCTGTGGTGCTATTGGAAGGTGGTGGAACCTTTAGCAAGTGGGTATAGTGGAAGGAAAGTAAGTCAATGGGGGCATGTTCTTGAAGGGAATGTTGACACTCCTCTACCCCTTCCTGTCTTTCTCTACCTCCTGGCTGATGTGACGTGAGCAGTTTCTCTACCACACACTCCTGCCATGAGGTACTTGCTTGGTTACAGGCAACAGAATCAGTCAACCCTTGACTGAGACCCCTGAAACTGAGCAAAAGATTCTTTTCCTCCTTATAAGTTGTTTATCTCAGGTATTTTGTTAAAGTAGTAGAAAGCTAACAATACGTTAAAAGTTCTATTCTTTATAATGGAAGTTTTATGCAATTTTAGAGAAACTGAACATGGTACAAATTTGTATCCACAAATTTGGTAAATATAATTAAGTTGGCCTCTGTTACTTTGGTCACATTTGGATGATGGAGTTAATTTATAATTATTTGCAAAGTGACATCTTTTTTAAAAAACTCACAGATTAACTGAAGTCATCCTGCACTATGATAAAGATCACACAATGGAATTTTACTCAGCAATAAAAGAGAATAAAATCATGACATTTGCAGGTAAATGGATGGCTTTGGAGAAGATAATGCTAAGTGAAATTAGCCAAAAAAACCCCACAAATGCCGAATGTTTTCTCTGATATAAGGAGGATGACTCAGGGTAGGGAAGGAGAACATGGGAGGAATAGATGAATTCTAGATAGGGAAGAGGGGTGGGAGGGAAAGGTAGGGGAAAGGGGATTAGCAAGGATGGTGGAATGTGATGGACATCATTATCCAAAGTACATGTATGAAGATACGAATTGGGTGTCAACATACTTTATATACAGAGATACGAAAAATTGTGGTATATGTGTGTAATAAGAATTGTAATGCAAAAAAAATCAAAGTACATGTATAAAGATATGAAAAATTGTGCTCTATATGTGTAATAAGAATTGTAATACATTCTGCTGTCATGTATTTAAAAAAATAAAATCAATTAAAAGAAAAGAAAAAAGATTCACAGGTGAGCTCTGAAATCAGGCAGAGCTGAGATTATCTTGTAGCATGTGTGTGACCTTGGATACATTGCTTAACTTCCTGGATCCTGATCTGTAAAATGAGATTGAGAGCAGCTAAAGGTGGAGCCTCATGCAGTTCTTGTGAGTATGGAATAAGAGAATGTCCATGTGATGTACGTGGCCTTGATCCAGAGCACTCTTGGGCAACAGAACTTTAGTCCATTTGTCCTAAATCAACCTCAATCTGGTTTTGAGTACCTATTCAAAAGAATACCAAGAATTCAATCCATTACCCCTCTTCCCTGGGTGGGTACAAAAATTCAGGGGATTCAGCCAGTGTCTGGAAAATATGGAAGTAGCCTGGTCCTTATTGTCTGGTGGGACCTGTCCCCCTCCCCTGATGCCTTCTGCAGCCTGGCCAACTCTTCTGTGCCTGTGGGATGTAGATGCTCCCGCTAGTTCAGCAATGTTCTCCACAGAGGTCCTCCCTGCTTACCTAGGTTTGGCTTCCCTCTGCTCACCTTTGATCTCGGTGCCCATCTTTCCACACACACACCTCACAATCATGTCCCTTTGTATACAAGTGCAACCCATCTTTGGGACAAGCCCTTTGACCATAAGTTTTCACCTTTTCAGTCTCCACTAGCCTTTGTTTATTCACCAAATTCCCAAACCAAAGTTTGGCTGCAGCATTGTCTTCTGGGACTTGAAAACTTCTGCTTTCAGACTGAAAACTCCAAAGGTTGTACCACCCTTTGGAGGTGACAAATTGGGCTCAAAATAGAATTGTGTGATTCTTGCAATTGGAGAAGGAAAGAGATCATTCATCCTTTTAGAGTTTCCCAGGGGCAAATATTCCATATTATCCTGTAACTTACACAACATACTCAATTCAGTGTCTGGTATATGGTAATCCCACAATAATATCAGTTATAAGTATTTTTATTAGCATCCTTTTTGGACATCAGGCAAGAATTCAAAAATAATCTTGAGTTATCCAGTTAGAAAATGAACAGGAGAAGTTAATGCTGTCTAAAAAAGAAATTAAATTGTTCAAAGGTTGAAAATCGGGCTTTGGGAGAAAGCACTTGGATTACTCAATATAGAAATGTTTAAAAATGGAAAACCTACATTTGTCTTTAAACCTATGGCAGCTTACAGCAAAACCGTCTGATCATCTATTCCTCATTAACCCCAGGATTTAAAGCAACATAGTAATTTGACTCACATTGTGAGATTTTGGCTAGATAAACACAAACACACACACACACATACACACGCGCACACACAGAGAGAGAGAGAGAGGAAAAAAAAGAAAGGAAAGAAGAGTGGAAAAGCATCAAGTACAATGCCTTGAGTCAACAGAGGTTGTGGATGCTTTCACCCTAGGAATGCCTCAGGCAGTCTTGGAGTTCACCTGCTTGGAAGGAAGCACTGCTTAGTCAGTAATACTTAAAGTGTTAATGTTTTTTATCTCACTTGAACATGTTGTGAGGTATGTAGATATTCTAAATATCAGGAAATTAGTTTTGTGTCTTTGCTTTCAGACAGATTTCCTGATGATCAGGAGAGCCAGTTAGCCACTATTTGAATAAATGTGAGACAGACTATTTGATCTATTCTCATGCAGCTTCAGCATTGTGAGACTCTTAGTCTACAATTTTTCTTTCTCTATTTCTAATGAGCAGTAGAATAAAGAATTATTGTATTCTCAGAAAATACATTATGGTTGTAATTTCCTAATGTAAATATTTAATTTAAAGCATCTAATTTCTAAGAGGAAATTAAGAGTTTTTCTTGTGGAGAGATGCAACTGCTTTGTTATTCCAACAGAACTCTGCTTTAGTCAATCGTCCTAATTTGAGGGAAACTGTTGTGTTTTTTTTTTTTGTGTGTGTGTGTGTGTGTGGTAATTTAGAACAGACACTTATCTATACAAGAAGTATAAATTATTCTGATCAGGTTCCCTTTTTTTGTGGTTCTACATGATATGGAGTTTCACTGGTCGTGTTTTCCATATATGAACACTGGAAAGTTATGTCCAATTCATTCTACTGTCTTTCCTGTTGCTAGGCCTAACTTTGGACCTTCAAGGAGGAATGCTTATCTTGCTCTTTGTGCAGCAGGGAAATCCTAACATAGAACGTTATGTTTTGGGATAAAGTGCTGTCAGAGCACTGGCAAGCAAAATTTCCTTGCTTCTTTGACAGGGAGTTATCCCTATGTTGGTGTGGGGTTGGGCTATGTGGCAGTTTCTGGACTCTTGGTGTGTTGACTTCTGTAAGATAATATATTTGTATCACCCCTGGCCTATCATGACTGTTATATGTAAATTGGCACATATCCACTGTAAAAGCTATGTTTGTTGTGTTTATTGCTGTATTAGCAGACACGGTTCCCTGAAACTGTCTCTGGAGCAGATTCTCTATGTCCTCAAGTTCCCACACAGTCGATGCTCGAGGGGCAGGCCCCCCAGTACTTTCCTATTCCCATTCCCCCTTCCTTCCTTTCATTCCTATTTGTCTAATCCAATGAATTTCTCTATTGTATCCACACACCCCCACACACACTTATTGTGTGATTGCATTTCAGAAAGAACATTCAGCCTTTGGTTTTTTGGGATTGGCTTATTTGACTTAGCATGATAGTCTCCAGTTCCATCCATTTACTGGCAAATGCCATGATTTTATTCTTCGTTATGGCTGAGTAGTATTCTATTGTGTATATATACCATGTTTTCTTTATCCATTCATTTGTTGAAGGGCACTAGGTTGTTTCCATAACTTAGCTATTGTGGAATTGAGCTGCTGTAATATTGATGTGGCTGCATCACTGTAGTATGCTGATTTTAAGTCCTTTGGGTATAACAGAGGAGAGGGATAGCTGGGTCAAATGGTGGTTCCATTTCAAGTTTCTTGAGGAATCTCCATACTGCTTTCCATATTGGTTGCACCAATTTGCACTCTGACCAGTAATGTATAAATATACCTTTACCCCCACATCCTTGCCAACATTTACTGTTATGTGTATTCTTTTTTTTTCTTTTTTTATTAATTTTTATTGTTGGTTGTTCAAAACATTACATAGTTCTTGATATATCATATTTCACACTTTGATTCAAGTGGGATATGAACTCCCATTTTTACCCCGTATACAGATTGCAGAATCACATCAGTTACACATCCATTGATTTACATATTGCCATACTAGTGTCTGTTGTATTCGGCTGCCTTTCCTATCCTCTACTATCCCCCCTTCCCCCCTCCCCTCCCCTCTTCTCTCTCTACCCCCTCTACTGTAATTCATTTCTCCCCCTTATATTTTTTTCCTTTTCCCCTCACTTCCTTTTTGTATGTAATTTTGTATACCCCTGAGGGTCTCCTTCCATTTCCATGCAATTTCCCTTCTCTCTCCCTTTCCCTCCCACCTCTCATCCCTGTTTAATGTTAATCTTCTTCTCATGCTCTTCGTCCCTACTCTGTTCTTAGTTACTCTCCTTATATCAAAGAAGACATTTGGCATTTGTTTTTAAGGGATTGGCTAGCTTCACTTAGCATAATCTGCTCTAATGCCATCCATTTCCCTGCAAATTCTATGATTTTGTCATTTTTTAATCCAGAGTAATACTCCATTGTGTATAAATGCCACATTTTTTTTTATCCATTCGTCTATTGAAGGGCATCTAGGTTGGTTCCACAGTCTTGCTATTGTGAGTTGTGCTGCTATGTAGCAGTGTCCCTGTAGTATGCTCTTTTTAGGTCTTTAGGGAATAGACCGAGAAGGGGAATAGCTGGGTCAAATGGTGGTTCCATTCCCAGCTTTCCAAGAAATCTTCATACTGCTTTCCAAATTGGCCGCACCAATTTGCAGTCCCACCAGCAATGTACAAGAGTACCCTTTTCCCCACATCCTCACCAGCACTTGTTGTTGTTTGACTTCCTAATGGCTGCCAATCTTACTGGAGTGAGATGGTATCTTAGGGTGGTTTTGATTTGCATTTCTCTGACTGCTAGAGATGGTGAGCATTTTTTCATGTACTTGTTGATTAATTGTATGTCCTCCTCTGAGAAATATCTGTTCAGGTCCTTGGCCCATTTGTTGATTGGGTTGTTATCTTATTGTCTAATTTTTTGAGTTCTTTGTATATTCTGGATATTAGGGCTCTGTCTGAAGTGTGAGGAGTAAAGATTTGTTCCCAGGATGTAGACTCCCTATTTACCTCTCTTATTGTTTCTTTTGCTGAGAAAAAACTTTTTAGTTTGAGTAAGTCCCATTTGTTGATTCTAGTTATTAACTCATGTGCTATGGGTGTCCTATTGAGGAATTTGGAGCCCGACCCCACAGTATGTAGATCGTAGCCAACTTTTTCTTCTATCAGATGCCGTGTCTCTGATTTGATATCAAGTTCCTTGATCCACTTTGAGTTAACTTTTGTGCATGGCGAGAGAAAGGGATTCAGTTTCATTTTGTTGCATATGGATTTCCAGTTTTCCCAGCACCATTTGTTGAAGATGCTATCCTTCCTCCATTGCATGCTTTTAGCCCCTTTATCAAATATAAAATAGTTGTAGTTTTGTGGATTGGTTTCTGTGTCCTCTATTCTGTACCATTGGTCCACCCGTCTGTTTTGGTACCAGTACCATGCTGTTTTTGTTACTATAGCTCTATAGTATAGTTTGAAGTCTGGTATCGCTATGCCGCCTGATTCACACTTCCTGCTTAGCATTGTTTTTGCTATTCTGGGTCTTTTATTTTTCCATATTTTGAATTTCATGATTGCTTTCTCTATTTCTACAAGAAATGCCGTTGGGATTTTGATTAGCATTGCATTAAACCTGTAGAGAACTTTTGGTAATACCGCCATTTTGATGATGTAAGTTCTACCTATCCATGAACAGGGTATATTTTTCCATCTTCTAAGATCTTCTTCTATTTCTCTCTTTAGGGTTCTGTAGTTTTCATTGTATAAGTCTTTCACCTCTTTTGTTAGGTTGATTCCCAAGTATTTTATTTTATTTTTTTTTTTGAGGATATTGTGAATGGAGGGGTTGTCCTCATTTCCATTTCAGAGGATTTGTCACTGATATACAGGAATGCCTTTGATTTATGCGTGTTGATTTTATATCCTGCCACTTTGCTGAATTCATTTATTAGCTCTAATAGTTTCTTTGTAGACCCTTTTGCGTCTGCTAGGTATAGAATCATGTCATCTGCAAATAGTGATAATTTGAGTTCTTCTTTTCCTATTTTTATGCCTTTAATTTCTTTCGCCTGTCTAATTGCTCTGGCCAGTGTTTCGAGAACTATGTTGAACAGAAGTGGTGAGAGAGGGCATCCCTGTCTTGTTCCAGATTTTAGAGGGAATGCCTTCAGTTTTTCTCCATTCAGAATGATGCTAGCTTGAGGCTTAGCATAGATTGCTTTTACAATATTGAGGTATGTTCCTGTTATCCCTAGTTTTTCTAGAGTTTTGAACATAAAGGGATGCTGTACTTTGTTGAATGCTTTTTCTGCATCTATCAAGATGATCATATGGTTCTTATTTTTAAGCCTATTGATGTGATGAATAACATTTATTGATTTCCGTATATTGAACCAGACTTGCATCTCAGGGATAAATCCTACCTGATCATGGTGCACAATTTTTTTGATATGTTTTTGTATCCGATTTGCCAGAATTAATTATTGAGGATTTTTGCATCTAGGTTCATTAAAGATATTGGTCTGTAGTTTTCTTTCTTTGAAGTGTCTTTGTCTGGTTTAGGAATCAGGGTGATGTTGGCCTCGTAGAATGAATTTGGAAGTTCTCCCTCTTTTTCTATTTCCTGAAATAGCTTGAAAAGTATTGGTATTAGTTCCTCTTTAAAGGTTTTGTAAAACTCTGCTGTATACCCATCTGGTCCTGGGCTTTTCTTCGTTGGTAGTCTTTTGATGGTTTCTTCTATTTCCTCAATTGATATTGGTCTGTTTAGGTTGTCAATATCCTCCTGACTCAATCTGGGCAGATCATATGACTTAAGAAATTTATCGATGCCTTCACTATCTTCTATTTTATTGGAGTATAAGGATTCAAAATAATTTCTGATACTCTTCTGTATTTCTGAAGTGTCTGTTGTGATATTGCCTTTTTCATCCCGTATGCTAGTAATTTGAGTTGTCTCTCTTCTTCTCTTCATTAGCATGGCTAAGGGTCTGTCTATTTTATTTATTTTTTCAAAGAACCAACTTTTAGTTTTGTCAATTTTTTCAATTGTTTCTTTTGTTTCGATTTCATTAATTTCAGCTCTGATTTTAATTATTTCTTGCCTTCTACTTCTTTTGCTGTTGTTTTGCTCTTCTTTTTCTAGGATTTTGAGATGAAGTATTAGATCATTTATTTGTTGGTTTTTTCTTTTTTTAAGGAATGAACTCCAAGCAATGAATTTTCCTCTTAGAACTGCTTTCAATGTGTCCCATAGATTCCGATATGTTGTGTCTGTGTTTTCATTTATCTCTAAGAATTTTTTAATTTCCTCCTTGATGTCTTCTATAACCCATTGATCATTCAGTAACCTATTGTTCATTCTCCAAGTGATGCATGATTTTTCCTTACTTCTTTTATCGTTGATTTTCAGTTTTATTCCATTATGATCAGATAAGATGCATGGTATTATCTCTACTCCTTTATATTGTCTAAGAGTTGCCCTGTGACATAATATATGATCTATTTTTGAGAAGGATCCATGTGCTGCTGAGAAAAAAGTGTAACTGCTTGATCTTGGGTGGTATATTCTATATATGTCAATTAAGTCTAGGTTATTAATTATGTTATTGAGTTCTATAGTTTCCTTATTCAACTTTTGTTTGGAAGATCTGTCCAGTGGTGAGAGTGGTGTGTTGAAGTCTCCCATGATTATTGTATGGTGGTCTATTAGACTCTTGAACTTGAGAAGAGTTTGTTTGATGAACATAGCTGCACCATTGTTTGGGGCATATATATTTATGATTGTTATGTCTTGTTGGTGTATGGTTCCCTTGAGCAGTATGTACTTTCCCTCTTTATCCCTTTTGATTAACTTTGGCTTGAAATCTATTTTATTTGATATGAGTATGGACACTCCTGCTTGTTTCCGAAGTCCATATGAGTGATATGATTTTTCCCAACCTTTCACCTTCAGTGTATGTATGTCTTTTTCTATCAAATGCGTCTCCTGAAGGCAGCATATTGTTGGGTCTTGTTTTGTGATCCATTCTACTAGCCTGTGTCTCTTAATTGGTGAGTTTAAGCCATTAACATTTAGGGTTATTATTGAGATATGGGTTGTTCTTCCAGCCATATTTGTTTATTTATGTTACTAAACATGATTTGTTTTCCTCTTTGATTATCCCCCCCCTTTACTGTACTACTTCCCGCTGTTGGTTTTCATTGATATTTTCCATTTCCTCTTCCTGTAATATTTTGCCGAGGATGTTTTGAAGAGATGGTTTTCTAGCTGCAAATTCTTTTAACTTTTGTTTATCATGGAAGGTTTTAATTTCATCTTCCATCCTGAAGCTTAATTTCGCTGGATACACAATTCTTGGTTGGAACCCATTTTCTTTCAGTGTTTGAAATATGTTATTCCAGGATCTTCTAGCTTTCAGAGTCTGTGTTGAAAGATCTGCTGTTATCCTGATTGGTTTACCCCTAAATGTAATCTGCTTCCTTTCTCTTGTAGCTTTTAAAATTCTCTCCTTATTCTGTATGTTGGGCATCTTCATTATAATGTTTCTAGGTGTGGATCTCTTATGATTTTGCACATTCGGCGTCCTGTAGGCTTCTAGGATTTGGGATTCTGTCTCATTCTTCAAGTCTGGGAAGTTTTCTCGTATTATTTCATTGAATAGATTGCTCATTCCTTTGGTTTGGACCTCTATACCTTCCTGTATCCCAATGACTCTTAAGTTTGGTCTCTTTATGTTATCCCATATTTCTTGAATGTTCTGCTCATGGTTTCTTAACAGCTTTGCTGAGCTGTCTATGTTCTTCTCCAGTTGAAATACTTTGTCTTCATTGTCTGATGTTCTATCTTCTACGTGTTCTACTCTTCTGGTAGTGTTCTCAATTGAGTTTTTAAGTTGGTTTATTGCTTCCTGCATTTCCAGGATTTCTGTTTGTTTGTTTTTTATAACCTCTATCTCCCTGTATAATTGATCTTTTGCTTCTTGGATTTGTTTATGTAATTCATTGTCGAAGTGGTTGAAGTGGTCTTTCATTGTCTGATTTTGCTGTCTAATGTCTTCCTTGAGACTCCAGATCATCTGAAGCGTGTATATCCTGAATTCTTTATCTGACATTCCATCTGCTGCAGATATTACCTCTTCTAAAGTTGAGTTGACCTGCATTGCTTGTGGTCCTTTCTTTCCTTGTCTTTTCATACTGTTTGCGTTTCTTTCTGCTTGGTTAAACTGTTGTGTTATTGATTTTTCCCCTTATATATTTATATTGCTCTTGTATAGTTGCAAAGTCTCCCTTGCAGGCACTGGCGGTGGCTCTGCCCCTCCTCCAATTGGGGCAATGTGCCTACCACGCCGGCAGGCTGCTGGGCCTGTTCTTTCGGTGGTCGCAGGTCCACCTGCCTTGCAGGCGCAGGCAGCGGCTCTGACCCTCTGCAGGCCACTGGGCCTGTTCTGCCGGTGGGTCACAGGTCTGCCTACCTTGCAGGCACGGGCAGCGGCTCTGCACCTCTGCGGGCCGCTAGGCCTGTTCTGTCTGTCGGTTGCAGGTCTGTCTACCTAGCAGGCGCTGGTGGTGGCTCTGCCCCTCCCCCAACCGGGGCGATGGCGGGCCACTGTGCCTGTTCTGCCAGTGGGTCACAGGTCTGCCTACCTTGCAGGCGCGGGGGGCGGTTGTGCCCCTCCGCGGGTTTCTGGGCCTGTTCTGCCGGTGGGTCTCAGGTCCACCTACCTTGTAGGCGCAGGGGGTGGCTCTGCTGCTCCGCGGGTTACTGGGCCTGTTCTGCTGGTGGGTCGCAGGTGCACCTACCTTGCAGGCCCGCGGCGGCTCTGCCCCTCGTGCGGCGGCTCTGCCCCTTCCCCAACTGGGGCGATGTGTCTGGCGGGCCGCTGTGCCTGTTCTGTCGGTGGTCCCGATCCCGCCTACCTTGCAGGCGCGTGGGGCAGCTGTGCCCCTCCGCACGTTTCTGGGCCTGACCTGCCGGTGGGTCGCAGGTCCACCTACCTTGCAGGCCGGGGGGGGGCAGCGGGGGGCACGGCTCAACCCCTCCGCAGGCCACTGGGCCTATTCTGTCTGTCGGTTGCAGGTCTGTCTACCTTGCAGGCGCTGGTGGCAGCTCTGCCCCTGCCCCAACCGGGGCGATGGCGGGCCGCTGGGCCTGTTCTTTCGGTGGTCACAGGTCCGCCTACCTTGCAGGCATGGGCAGCGGCTCTGCCCCTCTGCTGGCCGCTAGGCCTGTTCTGTCTGTCTGTTGCAGTCTGTCTACCTAGCAGGCGCTGGTGGCGGCTCTGCCCCTCCCCCAACTGATGTGTATTCTTTTTTTTTTTTAAAGAGAGAGAGAGAGAGAGAGAGAGACTTTCTTTAATATTTATTTTCTAGTTTCAGCAGACACAACATCTCTGCCTGTATGTGGCGCCGAGGATCGAACCTGGGCAGCCATGCCAGGCGAGCATGCCACCGCTTGAGCCACATCCCCAGCCCCCATGTGTATTCTTGATAATTGCCATTCTGACTGGAGTGAGATGAAATCTCAGAGTTGTTTTAGTTTTCATTTTTCTTTTCTCTTTTTTTTTTGAAATTTTATGGACTATATTTATTTATTGATTGATTTTTTAAAATTTATTTCTTACATATATGACAATAGTGGAATGCATTACATTCATAATTATCAATACACAGCACAATTTCTCGTAACTCCGTAACTCTGTATATAAAGTATGTACACGCCAAATTATGCCATTATACATGAGCTATCTTTTTTTTTGCATTACAATTCTTAATACACCTTTGTATTTTTCTAATTGCTAGAGATATTGAATATTTTTTAATATATTTGTTAACCAATCATATTTCTTCTTCTGTAAAGTACCTGTTCAGTTTTTTTGCCCATTTATTGATTGGGTTATCTTTTTTTTTTTTTTTTTTTTGGTATTTAAGTTTTTTGAGTTCTTTCTATATCCTGGAGAGTAAGGTGCTATTCGAGGTGCTAGTGGGAAAGATTTTCTCACATTCTATAGGTTCTCTCTTCATGTTCACGATAGTTTACTTTACTGTGGAGAAGATTTTTAGTTTGATTTCATCCCGTTTGTTGATTATTGATTTTACTTCTTGCACTGTAGGAGTCTTGTTAAGGAAGTCAGTTCCTAAGCTGACATGATAAAGATTTGTGCCTAATTTTTCTTCTAGTAGGCTCAGGGTCTCTGGTTTAATGCCTAGGTCCTTGATTCACTTTGAGTTGAGTTTTATGCAGGGTGAGAGATAAGGGTTTAATTTCATTCTAGTGGATTTCTAGTTTTCCCAGCACCATTTGTTGAAGAGGCAATCTTTTCCCCAATGTATGTTTATGGTGCCTTTGCCTAATATGAGATAACTGTGTTTATGTGGGTTTGTCTCTGTGACTTCTCTTCTGTCCACTGGTCTTCATGTCTGTTTTTGTACCATTACCATGCCATTTTTGTTACTATAGCTCTGTAGTATAATTTAAAGTCTGGTATTGTAATGCCTCCTGATTTTATTTTCTCTTTTTTCATTTTTCTCACTTTATAATGAAAGTCATGACTGCCTTTTCTATTTTTATAAAGAACAACATCTTAATAGAAATTGCATTAAATCTTTATAGAGCTTTTGGTAATATGGCCATTTTGACAATATTAATTTCACCTATCAAAGAACATGGAAAGTTTTTCCATCTTCTAAGGTCTTCTTCAATTTCTCTCTTTAGTGTTCTGGTTGTTCATTGTATGTTCATTGAATGTTCACCTCTTTTGTTAGATTGATTCCCAAGTATTTTTTTCCAGGCTATTGTGTAGTTTTTCCAATATCTCTCTCATTTTATTTATCATTGGTGTATTGGAATACAATTGATTTATGGGTGTTGATTTTATATCCTGCTACTTTGCTGAATTCATTTATGAGTTCCAGAAGTTTTCTGGTGGAGATTTTTGGGTCTTCTAAATATACAATCATGTTGTTGGCAAATAGGTATAGTTTGAGTTCTTCTTTTTCTGTTATTTTCCCTTCAATTTCTTTCTTCTATCTAATTGCTCTGGCTAGAGTTTCAAGTACTATGTTGAATACAAGTGGTGAAAGAGGGCATCCTTGTTCCAGTTTTTAGAGGGAATGCTTTCATTTTTTCTTTATTTGGAATGATGTTGGCCTTAGGTTTACCATAGATAGCTTTTACAATGTTGATGTTTGTTCCTACTGTCCCTAGTTTTTCTAGTGTTTTGAGTATGAATGGATGTGCAATGCTTTTTCTGCATCTATTGATATAATCATGTGATTCTTCTCTTTAAGTCTATTGATGTGATGAATTACAGTTATTGATTTCCAATATGTAGAATCAACCTTGCACCCTGGAGATGAACTGCTCTTGGTTGTGATGCACTATTATTTTAATATGTTTTTATATATGATTTGTCAGTATTTTATTAAGAATTTTTGCATCTATGTTCATTAGGAATATTATTCTGCTTTTTTCCCCGAGGATTGAACCCAAGGCATTGTACATGTGAGGCAAGCACTCTACCAACTGAGCTATATCCCCAGCCCATGAGGATATTATTCTAAAGTTTTCTTTCCTTGATGTGTCTTCGTCTGGTTTTGGTATCAGGGTGATACTATCTTCATAGTATTACCATAGTTTTCTCCTTTTCTATTTCATGGAATAATTTGAAGAGAATTGGTATTAGTCCTTCTTTGAAGGTATAGTAGAACTTGGCTGAGAATCCATCTGATCTTGGACTTTTCTTTCTTGGTAGGCTTTTAATGGCATCTTCAGTTTCATTGCTTTAAATTGATCTGCTTAAATTTTGAATGTCCTGCTGGTTCAAGTTGGGTAAGTCATATGTCTCTAGAAAAATTTATCAATGTATTCAAGATTTTCTATTTTAATAGTGTATAAATTTTCAAGATAGTTTCTGATTGTTGTCAGTATTTCAATAGTGTCTGTGGTGATATTTCCTTTTTCATCATAAATTTTAGTAATTTGAGATTTTTCTCTCTCTTGGCTAAGGGTTTATCAATTATATTTATCTTTCAAAGAATAAACTCTTTGCTTCATTGAATTTTTGTTAGTTTGTTTCAATTTCATTAATTTTGGCTCTGATTTTAATTATTTCCTGTTTTCTACTGCTTTTGGTATTGATTTTTTCTTCTTATTCTAGGGTTTTGAGATGCAATGTTATGTTATTTGATGACTTTCTATTCTTTTAATGAATAAGCTCAGTGCAATGAACTTTCCTCTTAGAACACCTTCATTATGTCCCAGAGACTTTGGTAGGTTGTACTGCTATTCTCATTTACCTCTAAGAATTTTTATATTTCATCCTTGATTTCTTCTACTATTCATTGGTCATTTATTAGCATATTATATAGTCTCCAGGTATTAGAGTATCTTCTATTTTTTATTTTATTGATTTCTAATTTCATTCCATTGTGTTCTGATAAAATGCAAGATTATCTCTATTTTCTTTTATATTTGCTAAGAGTTACTTTGTGGCCTAAAATATGGTCTATTTTAGAGAAGGATCCATGTGCTGCTAAAAAGAAGGTGTATTCTGTCATTTATGGATAAAATACTCTATACATTTCTGTTAAGTCTAAATTATTAATTGAACTTGTTAGTTCTATAGCTTATTTATTTATTTATTTCATGAGGATCTATCCAGTGATGAGAGAGGCATGTTAAAGTCATCAAGTATTATTGTGTTCCTGTGTCCTACATGGCCATTGATTCAGGTTCCTGGCGGGGGCAGTGAGGGGATGGAGAAAAGACAAACAGACACACAAATAGAGAAAAAGCAAGGTCTCAGTGGTTAAATATTCCTTGGTAAAGAGGTAGTACTGCACAACACACTCAGTACACTTATTATATAGGTATAAACATCAAAAGTATTTATTGTGAGAAAGTTTCTTCAAAGTAATCAGAACCAAGGTCATGAGTATGAGCAGCCCAATTACAATGATTAGTTTGTGCCCATAACTTTCTACCCCTGAGCAGCTGAGATCTGAACCTCTGTGACTGACACAGAACTTCCTGTTGAACAGGCATCACCATAGCAACTGGGCAGTCTCAAATCAACCCTTGCACCAAGATTCCCAATACAGGCATCACCTCTGTCACAGGACATTTCAAGACCCATAATTCAGTTGTCATTCCTGATATTGTATTGTGGTCTATTTGATTCTTAAAATTGAGAAAGGCTTATTTGATGTATGTAGACACTCCATTGTTTGTGAAATAAATATTTTTGATTGCTGTGTCTTGTTGATGTATAATTCCCTTAGGCAATATGAAATGCCCTTCTTTGTCCCTTCTGATTGACTTTGGCTTGAATTCTACTCTATCTAATATGAAGATAGAAACCTCTGCTTTTTTATGAGATCCAGGTAAATGTTATGTTTTTATCCCCATCCTTTTACCTGCAGTCTGTGGGTGTCTTTGCCTATGATTTGAGTCTCTTGGAGACAGTATATTATTGGGACTTTTTTTTTTTAATCTGCCAGTCAATGCCTTTTGATTGATGAGTTTAGGCCATTTACATTCAATATTATTATTGAGAAATGATTGTTATTCCTTGTAATTTTTAGTTATTTCTGTTTTTTAAAAGAGAGAGAGAATCTTTGTTTTTTTTTGTTTTTTTGTTTTTTTTTTTGGTGAATGGACACAATACAATGCTTTTTATTTATTTATTTTAACAGTTTTAATTGTCAATGAACCTTATTTTATTTGTTTATATGTGGTGCCGAGAATTGAACTCCTTGTCTCACACATGTAGGCAAGTGTCTACCACTGAGCCATAACCCCAGGCCCCTGCCTTTTATTTTTTATGTGGTGTTGAGGATTGAACCCGGGTCTCGTCTGTGCTAGGCGAGCGCTCTACCGCTGAGCCACAATCCCAGCCCCTTATTTCTGTTTTTTAATTTGAATTCGTTTTTCCTTTGACTCTCTGTCTAGTGCAGTTCCTCCCTTTACCTCACAGGTCAGTTTAACTATGAACATTCTAAACTCCTTCTGTGACATTTCTTCCATTATGGTGTCATTACTGGTTTTAACTTTTATTTTTCATTTCTTAATGAAATATTTTATTGAGTATGTTTTGTAGTGCAGGCTTTCTAGTTGGGAATTCTTTTAACTTTTGACATGGAAGGTTTTTATTTCATTGTCCTTTCTGAGGCTTAATTTTGTTGGGTATAGTATTTTTGGCTGGCATCCATTTTCTTTCAGAGCTTGGTATATATTATTCCAAGACCACCTAGGTTTTAGGGTCTGTTGAAATCTGGATTGGTTTCCCTCTGAATATGACATGTTATATTTCTTTGGCAATCTTAAAAATTCTATCATTCTGTATGTTAGGTATTCCATAATAATGTGATTTTGCAGGATTCTGTAAGCCTCCTGTATTTGGTTTTCCATTTCATTCATAAGTTTTTGGGAAATTTTCTGAAATTATTTCATTGAAAAAATTGTGCATTCTTTTGGTTTTCATCTCCAAGCCTTCATCTATCCTGATAAATCTTTCTTTTGGTCTTTTCATGTTATCCCATATTTCCTGGAAGTTCCGTTCATAGTCTCTTACCATCTTTTCTTCATTGTCAACTTTATTTTCTTATCAATCTTATTCTTTAAAGATTATAGTTGGGCATGATGGCACATGCCTGTAATCCCAGCAGCTCAGAAGGCTGAGGCAGGAGGATTATGAGTTCAAAACCAGGCTCAGAAACTTAGGGAGGACTTAAGTAACTTGGTGAGACTCTGATTCTGAATAAAATACAGAAAAGGGCTGGGGATTTGGCTCAGTGGTTAAGTGCCCCTGGATTCAATCCCCATTGTGTGTGTGTATTTTATATATATGTAAAGACAAAGTTTCACACAATGAAGACACACACACACACACACACACACACACACACACACACATATATATATATATATATATATATATATATATATATATCTTCATTGTGTGAGACTTGTCTTCCAAGTAGTCCAGATGTTAGTGATGCTTGCCATCAAGTTTTCAATTTGGTTTATTGATTTCTTCATTCCAGGATTTCTATTTGATTTTTTTTCAGTAAATCTATCTTTTTTTTTTAAGTGATCTTCATTTCCTATATTTTCTCTCTGATTTCATTTCTTACATCATCCTTTACCTCACAGGTCAGTTTAACTATGAACATTCTAAACTCCTTCTGTGACATTTCTTCCATTATGGTGTCAATGAATTCTCTTATTGAAGTGTCTTAGTTTATTTGGGGGCAATTTGTTCCCTTGTTTTTTCATGTTGCTTTTGTGTCTACCCACCTAAAAGTATGTATCTGAGGCAGTAGAGTTTCTATTCTGTGGACCTATAGTGTCCCTGAAAGTTTCCAGTACCTCACTGTTTAGGAGAAGACAAATAATAACAACCAAAGCAAACACTCATGGGGTGGAGGAGCCAACTCTTAGTCTCCTCTGTCACCTGCAGACCCCACATCTCCTGGTCTCCAAACTCAATCTGTCCCTCTCCTTCTCAATCAAATTCCTGGCCAGGCATGTCTCTCCCAGCTGGTCTTGCAAATGGCTGGATTGGAGGGAGAGGAGGGAGCTGGATGGGTTTCCACAACCAGTGTCCCTTGTGTAAACACCTCTCCACGCTTGATTTTCTCCTGGTCACTTAGGCATCCTCTATGTTGTGCAGCATAGGTTTGCTAGCCCTGTAACTCAGGCCAAACTCAGAACCTGCCAAGAATTGGCTCCCCCAATTGCTGGCCCCCACACTGTGGTTCCAAAACGGTTCCTTCCTCTCTCTTCCACAGGAAGGCAGGAGAGATGTGCTTCTTTCCTGCACAAGAATATTGTGCAGCATGCTTTTAGTTTAGTTGGGTAGTGTCTTTGATCTCTGACCTCTCCCTACCCAAATGCACCTCAGTCCTCCTTAAAATGCAGTTTTCTTTAATTCCCTCATCCTCCCATTTTGCTATGGAGGGTCTGCTCTGGCTGGTGCCTCAGGCAGTGGCAGTGATGATGGTACTGGGGATTTCTTCCTTTTTATCCAACCTCCTGAGTCCCTGCTCTACCTTGGATGTCCAGTATTAAATCCCAGTAGGCACCCCTCCCCCTTTTCATCCACCTGTTGAGAAGCTGCTTATCTGCTTTCTTGGTTTCATGCCACAGAGCAGCCAGGAAAGTGACCTCCTGTATTCCATCATCTTGCTGACAACAAGGTATATCATACATCTTAAACGTACTAAAGTCTACTTTCAACTAATATTATACACATCATAGATAGCATAAGAACTTTGGGAAAATATTTTTTTGTTTCTTCCCTCTGAGCATTTGTGCTATTTTCATATATATTGTTTCTATAATTTTATTTTCACTACTGGGGATTGAACCCACATGCACTTTGCCACCGAGCTGCACCCCCAGACCTTTCTTATTTTTATTTTAGATAGAGACTCACTAAGTTGCCATGGCTGGCTTTAAATTTGTGATCATTCAGCCTCAGCTTCCCCAGCTGCTAGGATTATAGGCATGCACCACCACACCCAGCTATGCTTCTATAAATGTAACAGATCCCACAACACATTGTGACTTTTTGCTTTAAAGATATTTAACAGAAAAGAAATCTTTAAATTTATTGACATCATTCTGTTCTGCTTCATCCCGCTGTGTAAATCTAGATTTCTATTTATTATTCTTTTCTTTTTGCTTGAAGGATTTCCTTTAACATTTCTTTCAGGCAGGTCTGCGGGTGATGAACTCTTTCAACTTCTTTATGTCTGAAAAGATCTTTATTTTGCTTTTTTATTTGGAGTACATTTTTATAGAGTAATATTTTCAGGTTGGTAGAGATTTTTTTTAGTTCCATTTGCCTTCTGTTTTTCAATATAAATGATAAGAAATTCTCATTCATTCTGATTTTTGTTCATTTATATAATGTAGTTGGTGTTTTCTCATTATTTTCAAGGTCTTCTTTTTATAACTTATTTTAATCCATTTGATTATGTGGTGAGTTAATATATATTTTTCTGCTCAGAATTTTTTAAAATATTCTTTTTTTCTTCTTTCCACATTTTTATTGGTGCATTATAATTGTATAAAATTATGGTATTTTTATAACATGGTCATGTATGCACACAATATAACAATATAATTTGGTCAATATCACTCCCAAGCACTTCCCCCTTCCTCCTCACCTCTCACTCCCTAGTCCCTTTTCTCTACTGATCTCTTTTTTATTTTATGAGATCCCTTCCCCCCACTTTCTTTTCCTTTTTCCCTTGACATTTTGAGTTTGACTATTTCACTTAACTTGATGGTCTCTAGTTTCATATATTTTCCTGAAAATGACATAATTTCATTTTTCTTTATGGCCCAATAAAACTCCATTTTGTATATATACCACATGTTTTTTATCTGTTCATCTGTTGATGGACATCATTCCATAGTTTGGCTATTGCGAATTGTGCTGTTATAAAACTTGAATATGCCTATATCACTGTAGTACAATGACTTTAATTGTTTTGGATAACTACCAAGGAGTGGTATAGCTGGGTCATATGGTGATTCCATGCCAAGTCTTTTGAGAAAACTCCATTCTGATATCTATAGAATGAGTTATACTGTCCCACCAACAGTGTAAATGTGTTCCTTTTTCTCCATATCCTCTCCAGTATTGTATTTTTTTTTTTTTTTTTTTTTTTTGGTGGTGGTGCTGGAACTCAGGGCTTTGTGCATGCAAGGCAAGCACTCTACCAACGAAGCTCTATCCCCAGCACCCAGTGTAGTTTTGATTTGCATTTCCTTAATTGCTAATGATGTTGAACATTTTTTTCCATACATTTGTTGGCCATTTGTATTTCTTTTGAGAAGTTTCTGTGTAATTCATTTGCCCATGTATTAAGTTATTTGATTTTTTGGTGTTTTTTGAGTTCTGCATATATTATAGATCTTAATCCTCTGTCAGAAGAATAGCTAGCAAATGTTTTCTCCCATTGTATTAATAGAATAGGTGTCTATTAATTTTTCAGTGTCTGTTAATCTCCAAAGAGTTTCCAACTTCAGATATTGTAGTTTTCCTCTAGAATTTCAAGTGGAGTCTTCTTTGTAAGTTGTTGTCTCTAATGAAGCTGTTCAGTTTTTTTGACTTGTTTCTTGATCAGGTGAAATACAGTTAAAATAACTTTTTTAATCTTCTTTTTGAGTACTTCTATTATCTACATAGTTTCTGGTTCTGTTTCAACGGATTGATTTTGCTTCTTCTTTTAGATTCTTTTTTCTCCCTTTTTTGTGTGCTTAGTAAATACTTATTAGATGCCAGACACTGAAGTTTACCTTGTCAGGTGTTGGATATTTTGTATTCCTATAAAATATCCTTGAACTTTGTTCTGGGAAGTGATCAAATTACTTGGAAATGGTTTGATCTTTTTGGTCTTGCTTTTAAGCTTTTTATTTGTTAATTTATTTATTGTGGTACTGGGGATTGAATCCAGAAACACTTCACCACTGCGCTACATCCTCACCCCTTTTTATTTTTTTATTTTGAGATAGGGTCTCACTAAATTGCTGAGGCTGGCTTTGAATTCCTGCCTCAGCCTCCCAAGTTGCTGGGGTTATATGGGTGTGCCACTGTGCCCAGTTTTTTTTTTAATGCAGGACCAGAGAAATCTTTAGTTGAGTTGCAGCTCAGCTTTCCCTAATAACTGAAGCATAGCCTTCCGAGTACTTTACCTGTTGTTCCATGAATTATGAGGTTTTCTACTCTAACTAGTGGGAATAGAAATGATTTTCAGCCTTTTGTGCATTTTGTAATCTTTTCAGGTCATTCACTAATTTTGTGTTTGTTAGGGTCTGTAAACAAGTCAAGATAGCGCCTGGCATTTTGCGAGAGGTAGTGGTTTGTGAGGTGGCGCCAGCAAGCTATTAAGTGTGGAGATTCCTTATTGGTTGACTGCTATATCTAGTTTATGTTAATTAGGATAAACTGTGTGAAATGTATTTATACCCCTCCTGTCCTACAATAAACGGCTCCCACTCCTGCTGTATCAATGTACACAAGTTGCTCATCACCCCCCCACCCCCCCACCCCCCTCCAGTTTCTTATTGTTTCAAGCAGGAGGGTAAATATAATTCTCATTATTCCATCTTCTCTGGAATCAGAAATCCCAGTTGTCTTCTATTAAGCTCATTATTTTAGAGATTGACAAACATATATAATAATTCAACACTAAACCATTTTTGGTTTTGTTTTGGAAAATATATATTTCATAAAAATAGATAGCTTAACATGTAATTAATTGGCTTATTATCATTGTCACCAAATAAATTCATAAATCTTTAAAATTTTTCTCAGGTTTAATTTTGAACATGGAAAATGTTGATAAAAGTAGCTAAACACCAAAAAAAAAAAAAAAAAAACCCCACAAATAATCCAATCAATAAATGGGCCAAGGACCTGAACAGACACTTCTCAGAAGAGGATATACAATCAACCAACCATATATTAAAAAAATGCTTATCATCTCTAGCAATTATAGAAATGCACATCAAAACTACTCTAAGATTTCATCTCACTCCAGTCAGAATGGCAGCTATTATGAAGAGAAACAGCAATAAGTGTTGGCAAGGATGTGGAGAAAAAGGCACACTCATACATTTCTGGTAGGACTGCAAATTGGTGCAGCCAATATAGAAAGCAGTATGGAGATTCCTTGGAAAATTGGGAATGGAACCACCATTTGACCCAGCTGTCCCGCTCCTCAGTTTATACCCAAAGGACTTAAAAAGAGCATATTTCAGGGACACAGCCACATCAATGTTTATAGCAACACAATTCACAATAGCTAAATTGTGGAACCAACTTAGATGCCCTTGAGTAGATGAATGGATTAAAAAAATGAGGCATATATACAAAATGGAATATTACTCAGCAATAAAAGTGAAAAAAAATCATGGCATTTGTAGATAAATGGATGGAGTTAGAGAAGATAATGCTAAGTGAAGTTAGCCAATCAAAAAACCAAATGCTGAATGTTTTCTTTGATATAAGGAGGCTGATTCATAGTGGGACAGGGAGTGTGAGCATGGGAGGAATAGACAAACTCTAGATAGGCAGAGGGTGGGAGGGGAAAAGAGGGGGCAGGGGATTAGAAATGATATTGGAATGTGATGGACATCATTATCCAAAGTACATGTATGAAGACATCAATTGGCGTGATATACTTTATATACAACCAGAGACATGAAAAAATGTGCTCTATATGTGTAATATGAATCGTAATACATTCCACTGTCATATAAAAAATCAATAAAAAGGAAAGTTTAAAAAAAGCCAATAGAGATACTTATGAACTTAAAAAAAGAAAAGAAAAAAAAAGAGAAAAGGTCTCTGGGAGGCTGGGGATATAGCTTATTTGTAGAGTGCTTGTCTTGCATGCCCAAGGCCTGGGTTATAATCCCCAGCACCATAAGAAAAAAGAAAGAAAAAGAAAAAGGAAAGGAAAGAAAGAAGTAAAGGTCTTTGGATGTCTCAATTTTGAGAATGTAATGTAGTACAGAGACCAAGAATTCTGAGAACAACGGATCTAAATGAACTGGTTTCTGTTTGAATTCTTGAATTGGAGGGTTGGGTAAACTTGGAGAGGTCATGAGTACTGAAGATGAGAAGCCCCATAACCAGAGAGAAAAAGGAAGAAGAAGAACAGATAAAAACAAAAATTAAGAAGCAATGTGTCCTTCAAGAGATATAGAGAGTAATAGATTTCTAATTTTCCCATCACTGTGTAGGTATTTGTGAAGCCCAGTTTTACCTTGAGATAATCCTAAAAACAAATCCCTCATCTTTATTCCTTAAAGATAAAAAGGAAACTAAAGAGAAAAATTAAAGCCCAATGAGGCTTGAGAGGAAGAGATCTGGGTCCAGAAGCCATAAGGCTGTCAACGGCTGAGTGTTTATGATGCTCAGGTGAAGCTAGAGGAACCAAGACTGGGTTGCAGAGGGGCTCTCCATGATTCTATGGTGACTCTTACTGCACTGATTGTTTCTTTGTCACACAATCTTTGGAGAACCTGGACCCCCACCTCCAACTTGCCTCAATGTCTGGTCTTGGCAACATCTCTCTGAAATTTCGTTTCTCCACATTTACAAAATAGGTAAAAAAAATTTCCAAGTCTTTGTCCTAAATGAAAGAAACCTACATCCAATTAGTTTGAGCACAAAACACATTTATTTACTCAATTAAGAAGCCAAGCTAGGCCAGTGCTGGCCCTGGCATTGTTAGATTCAAACATTCAAGTAGTATTACAGTAGCATCACCATCTTTTCTTCCTTTTGTCTATTCGTTCTTGTTTTCTGCCTACTCTCTTCTGCTTAGCTCTATTTGCTTTGTTCTCAGTCAAATTTTCTCCATTCACCAGCAAAATAGACTCCAGGGGCTCCAAGCCCATATGAACCTTTGGGTTCCAAAGACAGATCCAAAGTGTGCTCTCTCTTAGTATCCATAGGTCCAGTCCCTTGAAGACTTTTATTGGTTTTACTTGATCACATGCTTATCCTTTGAACCAATATCCTTTGACATGGCCAGAGTATGTCATGTGCCTGGTCTTTAGGGAGCAGGTGGAGGAGAATTCCGAATTGACAGTCCCTTCGGAACTGCATGGAATGAGAAAAGGGCAGTTTAGTGGACATTGTGCCAAAGTCTGTCTGAAAGAGAACCATAACACCTCTTAAGAAGAGATTGGAGGGCCCAGTGGAATTCAGGTGTAGGTCTCTGGATTCCAAGATTTCAGATTGACTCAAAAAGAGAGACTTTCTCCCCTACCTCTGGGAGTGAGCAGGGGAGAGTAGGAGTGTATCCTAGGAGAAGGGAGAGGCAGAGGCACATAGTTCTTCTTGGTAGCACCAGGCCCCTTCCCTGAAAGCAGACCCTTCACTCTCAAGCCCTCTTCTGTAACCAGGTATCATAAAGTAAAGCAAATTCTGCTTATCATGTGTTTTGGGATTTTTTTTAAAGGACTCAGCCATTTAACTAGTATGGCACTACAGGGAGTTTGAAATTTTCTGAATTCCCCAAACCCCTTCTTAGAAATAGTTTAATCTTTTTCTTTTTCAGATATTTCTTCTGTGTGGTTAAGATTTAACTTTTGCTCTCAGGCCTTTTATCAAATTTTGTTACAGCAAGAATAGAGTCACCTGGACCTAGAGCATTCCTGATCAGTGTTTCCAATTCCTACCAACACATTCATACTTCTTTTCAAGTCTAAGTTTTCCTACCTGACTTTTTTCGGTAACCCTGATTTAAAACAGATATGCAGAGTTAGAGTTGATAATTTAAAAAACTGCAAATCAATAAAAAGCAAGGAGGGTCTATTGATATAGAGAGGGAAGATGGGAGGGGAGGGGAGGGGGGATAGTAGGGGATAGGAAAGGTAGCAGAATACAATAGTCACTAATATGCCATTATGTAAAAATGTGAATGTGTAACCAATGTGATTCTGCAATTTGTATTTGGGGTAAAAATGGGAGTTCATAACCCACTTGAGTCAAATGTATGAAAGATGATATGTCATGAGCTTTGTAATGTTTTGAACAACCAATAAAAAAAAAAGAATCCTCACTGGATTTAATTTTTAGTTATTTAAAAACTTGGGAGTGCAAAATAAAGTGAACATAGAGGTGAAGAATTTTTTCAGTGTGCCAGAAATAGTTGGTATTCAAGACATATTCTGTTCTCTCTGAAGTAGCAACTTATTATAAAAAGCTCACTCTACTAATACATTTGAATCCAATTTCTGTTTTTGCCTTACAAAAAAAAATGAATATAAATGTAGATTCTGAATCTGTTTACTCAGAAAAATAAGATCTAAGTTGTTGTTTTAGTCATAATTTCAGGATGTTGCTTATCACCTACATGTTACGCTCAACTTGACACTATCAGAATGAACAAGCAATATGCCAGGTGGCTATTATGTTATAGAATATTCAAGCTAAGAAATCTGCATTTAGAATTAAAATATAAGTCCCTTAACACTCTACAGATTCAGGTAAGGGTCACAGTTCATGAAGACAAGGATCTGAAGTTCATTTGTAATATGCCAATAAAAGGCTGGTCTGCTAGAAAGAAACACTCCAAAAAGTTGGCAGAAGTTGTCTCTCAAAATATGTGTGATTTTAATTTTCTTTTTCCTAGTCTTTTTTACTGTTCAAATTTTCTACAATGAACCCATATCACTTTTACTATAAAAGTCTTTTTTTTAATATTTTTTTAAGTTGGTGATAGATCTTTATTTTTTTAATACATGGTGCTGAGAATCAAACCCATTGCCTCACACATACTAGGCACGTGCATTACCACTGAGCCCCAGCCCCAGCCCCTACTATAAAAGTCTTTTTAAAAACATTGCATCTCTTCAAACTGTAAACATTCTTGGTATGCACCGAATTATGCTTAAGCAGGATATACCTATTGAATTAAACTGGCTAGTCCCCAGAAAACCCCTTGGCTTGAACCCCATTCTGGATATTCTGACTCTGTCCTGCTCTGCAAGGAGAATTCCAGTGGGTCCTGACTTATGTACCTACATCAGGACCCTTTGTTGTGCTATTAGCTCCTTGGGGAGTCTGTCTGAAAAAGAACCATAACACCTCTTAAGAAGAGATTGGAGGGCCCAGTGGAATTCAGGTTTAGGTCTCTGGTTTCCAAGATTTCAGATTGACTCAAAAAGAGAGATTTCACCCCTACCTCTGGGAGTCAGCAGGGGAGAGTAGGAGTGTATTCTATGAGAAGGGAGAGTCAGAGGCACATAGTTCTTCTTGGTAGCACCAGGCCCCTTCCCTGAAAGCAGACCCTTCACTACCAAGCCTTCTTCTCAGCATTTATCTGGTCTGCACTTGTCACATGCCAAGAGAACTTCTGCCTCATCTCTTATGATTGCCTACAAGCCCAGAAGGGAGGTTTGGATGGGCCTAGCCAGGACACAGTTCCTGTGGATGGAGCGCTCCTTGGAACAGGGCAGTGTGGCAGAACTTGAAGTCTTCTCTGACCAGGCCTGTGGAAACTGCTCTTTCTGACTCAGTCCTCTTGTTTCAGAACTAAGTCAATTAGAAATCTGCAAAGAGCTGCACTCATTAGTATCAGATCCTAGTTAAGAACATGGGTCGGGGGGGCTAGAGTTGTGGCTCAGCGGTAGAGTACTCAGCTAGCATATGCGAGGCCCTGGGTTTGATCCTCAGCACCACACAAAAATAAATAAAAATAAATAAAGGTATAGTGTCCAACTACAACTAATAAATAAATATGTATGTGTGTGTGTGTGTGTGTGTGTGTGTGTGTGTGTATTTTTTAAGAACATGGGTGGATCTCAGTGTTTGACCTAGGATGAGTCCTGGCTCTCACGTGGCAGCAGTGAGATCTTGGGGAAGCCACCTTCCTATGCTGAGATTCAATTTCATCATATATAAAAATGGATAGTTTATTAGAAAGGTTACAAGATAGAAAATATGGATAGGTGAAATGTTGGCATAGAAATTGCTTAATAAATGACAGTTATTGTAATTATATGTTAAATCATGCTGTATAGCTGGGTGCCTCATAATGACATTTTTGCCTGCCATTATGTTATGGTGCTTCCATAAGATTTTAAAGCCTAGGGACATGTAAGCACATGCTCTGATATTTGTATAATGAGCCAGTCGAATAATGATGCCTATTTCAGAAGGTGTCCCCATTGTCAAGTGATACATATTGATACATAGTAAATTTATTCCCTAGTAGACTCAAAATCTGTTAAGTTTCCCATGGAGCCTGTTGGTAAAGGCAGTAACTGTTGCCCATCTCTTTTTCTTTGTTTTTGTAATATGTTAGCCACACACACAAGCTGCAGCTGCCTTGGCATCCATCCTTTGGATTCTTGGGATGATTTTTATCACCTGGGGAAATTTAAGCTTACTCAGTTATGGGATGTGCTAACGATAGGGCAGATCATCACTAGTGTTGAAATTTAGATGTATCAGAGGTTTTCCATACAGAAGGAAAAGGAGGAGGAAGAAATCTATTGAAGCTGCCAATCGTGTAGTAAATATTAGGGCCTCACTTTTTCCCCCATATTCTTCTATAGCAAGGTTAACTTCCACAATTAAAATAGAGGCTTCATTTTAAACAACAGAAATACAACCATTCACCCCGGAATACCCTGTTCTTTATGGCGTTTTAGATACCAGTGAAATGAAACTAGTTTGTTTCTTCAAGTGACTAAATAAAACAAGGCCTCAATCATTAGGGAGATCAAGACAGCAATCACCAGGAGAAATGGCTGGGTATTAAAGTGTTCAAAGGATTTGTAATTGGAAATGTCACTTTGTCTTACTCTTTCCTCCTTCAGCTCTTGTTCTCAACAAATCCATGGGATAACACCAGATTTTTTTTTTTTTTTTTTTCAATCACAGGTCTCTGGATTCAGGCTAATATTTACCAGTTTACCCCAGGAGGTTGAGGCATATTTTTCAGGAGTCCACAACAGGCAGACTTGTTTTAGCAAAAGATTTCCTTAACAGAATGTAAGAAAAAACTTAGCAAAAGGAATGGCAGACAGAAAATGTTAGGAGATAAATTGGGTTTCTATTTTAAGGACAGTAAAAATATTATATTTAATGCATTCAAGTTCAGTTGGATTCATTGTCAATGACCATGTAAGTGAAGCCAGAGAGTGGTGTACTCAGAGACCTTGGAGCTGACTCCCTTGGAGCAGTCACAGGATTGGAGGTAGAGGTTTCATCTCAGGAAGGCTTAGTTTTCCTCATTCGTGCCATTGAGCTAGATGGTTTTCACGCTCCCTTCAGACTCCGAGGCTGTGGCTTAGCCAGAGGTCATTATCGAGCAGTAAGGCCAGACTGGTATCAGCTCCCCTGGAAGACATTTCAGACTAAGTAACTGTGTCGTAGTGCCAAGAGCTTCCAGCTACAGGTAGGTCAAGACCTTAGACTTAAAGTTCCTGGACCTTGCAAAGTGGTCTTGAAATTGTTGTTTTGGCTGTCTGGTAGCTAAACCTCCTTTCTTTTGATCACAACCTCACAGTAGATGGAGTGAGAGCCTGGCTACCTGCTACAGAGGATCCCTGGCAGCCAGGATGGGGGCATGTGCCAAGATTTGCTCAAGCAGAGCCACAGACACAAGGACACAGAGGGAGAGTGAGAAATTTCTAGGTGGCTTCAGCAGTGGAGGTGAGTGCAGAGTAGCATACCATCCCACACCCTAAGGCAGTGTTGCAAGTATAGGGCTTCAGGGCCACCTACTGGCTCTGTTCCTGCTGTCTAATCTCCCCTTAGTCCCGCCCACTCTCTGACTCTGGCTTCCAGCCTCCCCGTGGATTCTCTTAAAGCTGTCTTCTGTCTCCTCTCCTTCCTTGTTTGCTGCTAAGAACCCCGACTCCCTGATGTTCATCAGGGGCAGGTTTGAACTATGTTGGGAAAAGACAAAGATGGTGGCGGAAGCACAGAGGTGGCTAGAAAGGTGCTGTTGGGTAAGGTGGTGTGGGAGGGTGCCTAAAGCAGCCTTGTCAGGTCTCCTGGTGGAGTAGAAGGTTCTCCTAGAGGAGCCATGCTGTCTGATAGATGGTCCATACTCCCCAAATCAGATCCATTTGCTTCTTTTTTCTGACTCTTTCTCCCCTCCATCCATGAACCCTTCCTGATGCTCTGGGTATGCCATTAAATGCTATTTTTAAAATAAGGTTTTATTTAAGCTCCTTATATGTTACCTCTACTCCCGCAGAAATGCAAGAATCTCCATCAGCTCAGTACTGATAACCAGGCAGCCAGGAAGTTGAGACAGGGTGGGTAGCTCTCTTCTTAGCCTGTCCCCCTTAAGGTTTCAATGCTTATCCCTCAAGTCAATGAAATTTTCTTTTGCAGTTCCCCCACCCTGCCTCAGCATAGAAAATGTCCTACATCACAATGCTGGGTAAAATGGATTTCTTTCTTTCTTTTTTTAATTGTTGATAGATCTTTATTTTATTTATTTATTTATATGTGGTGCTGAGGATCAAACCCAGTGCCTCACACATGCCAGGCAAGTGCGCCACCACTGAGCCACAGCCCCAGCCCATAAAATGGGCTTCTTTCTTTAAAAAAAAAAATCATGCTTATTTGGGCACTGTGGAATATAGTTTCTGGCATCCAAGTAAGGTGCTGTTAGATTCAGAATCAGCCACTTCCTCTGCAATTAGAAAGTCTGGCTCAGATATGCTCTTTTTTTTCCTCAGACACCATAAGCCTCTATTCTAGTATTTCGACATTTTATCCTCTATTCTACCTCCACTCCACACGAGAGTTCACGTGGTATGAGTTGAACACCACCACTGAGCAGTCAGTCACCCGAACTTAAGAAAAAGAAATTAAAAACACACAGACCCCAAAAACCTTTAATTGAACTTTGGGCCTAATATGCATGAAGGGCCATTTTCAGAAGGAATAATTACTAGAAGACTCAAATAAAACACTGGAATAAAATCCTCCTTTGAATTATGTATAAGCAAAGTAAATTAGTAAAATCTAAGTGCTTTAAAAATAGAGGTTTGCCATTTGCTGGGTCTGGAATTTATTTCATCATTGAAAGGGAAGAGAAAAAAATAGAAATCATAAAGTTTGTTTGTTTAGTGTTGATGATAAATGTGCTTCACCTTTTTCATGATCTCTTCTCTAGGTCCTCAGTATACTCTCTGATCTGCACCTGGGCTAAAACTGTCATTAAGAGGAATTATCTCCTGTTAAGGGATTGTCTCCCTTGAGCTGAGGAGATGGAATATGAAGGTCTGTTTTTTCTTTTGCTCATTCGTTTGTTCATTCCTTAAGAACTCCCTTCTCTGTGCTGGGAATCCAGGGAGATGTTAACATAAAAACAGAGCTCCTTACTCCTCGGGGGGGTTCAGGGTCTCCTCAACAGGTAAGACAGGAGCCTCTTGTCCTGTGCTCTTCATTAGATGATTATAGAAGGTGTTCAGCTATTGATTTCCAGGTGAGTCTCTGCTTTCCTATTGGGCAATGAAGGGGAAGTTCCTGGAGACTAGTGATTTGCACTAGGTTTCGAAGGACAGTGAGGGATGCAGATGTTTTCCTGGGAAGGCAGGTTTGTCTGGGAGATGGTGGTGGTGTTCACTGAGGGAGGGAATCTCTTGAAGAAGATGAGTAAGTTGGATCCACATAGTAGGAACAGAGTTTTGTTCTGAGGAATGTTTGGGGCAGGGAAGCCCAAGTTTCTCCTGTCCTTGAACCTTCTTTTAGAGACTGTTCCTTTGCTATTCAGTTGCTGGAACTGGTTCATGAAAAACAGGAGGTTCTCCCCACACCTTCTTCTCTGCCAGATTAATTCCAGAAATGCTTGCCCCTAAAGCCCTGGGGAGCCAGGCAAGTTCCTGAGGTTTTGCTCTGACCACAGCAAAACCCTAGTGCTGCTCTTTAATGTGAGTCCCCTACGGAAGTGAAGCCAGAATGCAGAACAAGAACTAAAGGTGTTCCTATCTTTCCTGTAAAAGGAAGAAGTTGGATTGAATCATCCCTGAGATACCTTCTCTAGCATGCTTGAGTTCATTATAGGTTTGTCATTTTGATGGGGCCCCCAGCCCCTTTTCATTTGACGTGGGGTTTATGGGTCACCTGGCCATGGTTTCCTGAGATCTCTTGCTGATATTAAAAAAAAAAAAATCACATTTCTTTTTGTTATTGTTGTTTCTTTGGATTGCTTGATCATTAATAGTTTGAATTGTTGTTTAAGTAGCAAAATTTAAATTCTCAGGCCATTATAGCAGGCACAATTTTGCTGCAATTTTAGGTCCTGAGCCTTGTGCATGACTTTGTCAGTATATAATTAAAGGCACATGGATGTCAAGGGAGAGCCGACTGGAAGTGACTTTTGAAAGGAGGGCTCTGTTAACTACTGTAGATCAGGTGAGGTCAGGAACAAGATACCATTAAAACCCTTAATGCTGGTACTTTTTGCTGGGTGCAGGTGTTCCAACGGTCAGAGGTTTTTGCTCTCTCTCAAAACCAAATTTGTAATCTGGCTCAGCTAACTTTTACACTGTGTTTTATGCTAACCCTGCTATAGGAATTAACTTATTATTCAACCAAAGGACCCTATAAATCCAGCCCATTTCATCCCTGAGGAGAGTAATGTTAAGGAGGTCACATCTGTGCCCTAGGTCATCACTCTCAGGCCAGAGGCAGAACCTGATCAGGTTAAGAGTTAGCTCTTAACACAATCCTACCTCCCTGGAAGAAGTATGGGAAAACTTTTTTCTTATTTTGTTTCCAAGGATTAATATCCCCTGAACCAAGTCTGTCAAGGTAGTTTTGCTTCTGAAAGTTAGGCTTACCTGACACTTCTTAGCAAAGGAAGGAACTGGACAGGACTGTGAGTGAGAGAAGATGGCTGAAGAAGAAAAGCTACTCTTTTCATGAGTGTTGTATGTTTCATGAAATTTAAACAGTTCCTTTAATTTATTTTCCTTTAAAGAGTTTTCTTTTTCTGATTTAAATAAGACAATAAAAATAATAATCTCCTATCAGGAAGAAACTGAATTTTTTGTGTGTACCTTCTCTTTTATTTCTAGGTATGTATGTACAAACCAAATTGGGGTCTGTGTATATGCATGCATATTTCTTACAGTACATATTTATTGATGAATCACTTTTATTTCAATATTTTCAGGGTCTGGAGAGATTGTAGACTAGGCAAACCAATTCAGAATACAAAGTGGGGAGAGCACCCAGTGTTTCAATACCAAGTATAATGCTAGTGTGAGTTTTCAAAGATGTTCTTTATCAGGTTGAGGAAATTCTTATTTGTTTATTTATTTGATTGAAAAGGAGTGTTAAATTTTGTCAAAATTCCTTTTCTGTGTCTATTGAGATAATCATGTGTTTCCCCCCTTTATTTTTTTGATGTGATGTATTATATAATTGATTTTTTTTTAGATGTTAAACAAATATTATACTCTTGGGATAGATCCTACTTGTCTTAAGTACTTTTTATGTAATACTTTTATATATTTTATGTATTAATTTATGTATATGTGTATATATATATGATGCCTTTTGTGTATTTCATGGGTCTAACTTGCTAATATTTTTTGTTGAGGATTTTTACATATACATATACAAGAATCATTCATCTGTAGTTTTTTCTTATTTTGATGTCTTTGTGTGGTATGCTATCAGGATAATACAAGCGTTAGAATAAGATGAGAATTTTCTCTCTTTTTTTATTTTTTGGAAGAGTTTGTGAAGAATTGATAGTTTTTTAAGTGTGTTGCAGAAGTCATCAGCAAAATCATTTGGTTCATGTTTTTTCTTTGTGGATAATTTTAATTTCCTAATTCAGGTTTTATGCTATCAATCTACTCATATTTTTCCATTTCTTTTGCAGTCAGTGTAAGTAGTTCATGTCTTTCTAAACATTTGTCTATTTCATCTAATTTATCTAATTTGTTCATGTACAATTGTTTGTAGTTTGTGCTTAAGGATTTACGCCTTCACTTTTGATTTTAGAAACTTGCCGTAGTCTGGCTGGGCTGCCTAAGTCCGGCTGGGCTGCCTAAGTCCGGCTGGGCAAAATAACTGAGAGGTGACAAGCAACTTGAAGGTTGAAGCAGGAACTACTTTATTGTGAGTGAACTCAGCAGGAACTGAGAACTCAAAGTAGTGGGCACCCAAGGTAGCCGGAGCCGCTTCTCTGTGGGACAGCAGAGGTACATATACCCAACTAATTACACACAGCTTAACTTAATTAACATCATCTAGATACAGCAGTCATTAAGGAATCCTCATCTTCTTAATGGCTCACTGACATTACTTCACAAACCACTCCTCCTGGCAAAGTGCCAGGTGCCATCTTGACTTGATTTGCATCCCCTACAGAAACTTGAGTTTTGAATATACTTTGTAATACAATCAGAGACATGAAAAATTGTGCTCTGTATGTGCGATATGAATTGTAATGCATTCTGCCGTCATATATAACAAATTAGAATAAAAATAAATAAATTTTTAAAAACTTGAGTTTTCTTTCTTCCTCTCTCTCTCAATCTCTATCTATCTATATATCTATCTCTATCTCTATCTCTATCTCTACTTCTATCTCTATTTCTATCTCTCTCTCCTCTTTCTCCTGGTTGGTTTGGTTTAGGTACAATTCTGTTAATTGTGTTGATCTTTTCAAAGACTCAATTTTTATTTTTGTTTAATTTCTCTATAATGTTTGTTTTTTCAGTTTTATCAATTTCTGCTTTAATTTTTGGTTGTTTTTTTTCCTTACTTCTACTTTCCTTGAATTTCATTGCTCAGTAAATTTCATTTTGTTTTTGTACTAGAGATTGAACTCTGTCCCCGGCTCTTTTCACTTTTAAGACAGGATCCCACTAGATTGCCAAGGCTGGTCTCCAAGTTGTCATCTTCCTGCCTTTAGCCTTGCGAGTCACTTAGATTATAGGCCTGTGCCACCACACTTAGCCCAGTAAATATTTGTTAAACATTAGAATAAATAAATCAACAGGCCTCAGCATTAATTATCCTGCCTTGAAGAGTGGAGTCATTTTAAAATTAGCAGATGTTGCTTGTGGGGGTACCAAGGTCACTTTAGGATCTAATGTCACACTAGTTCAGCCTGCTATTTCTTCAGTAGGTTTCTTCAAACATAGTGTGTAACCCAGGAGCCAAATCAGAGTTTGAGGAGAAGTGGGCTGGAGTCATGATAGTTATGTTTGAGATTCAAATTGAAACTCTGAAAACACAATAAGGGATGTGTAATGGAACTAGAAAATATACTTTTGCTTTGAAGCCAAAATGAAACTCCACTTGTAAAGACACAGTGGTCAATGTCCAAGTTTAAAAATGCAGGAACCCCCCTATCCGATGCCACTTGAGATTGCTCAGGTTCCCCAAGACTCTTGGCTTAGATATTACAGTCCAAGTTAGTGTTGATACTCTCAAAGAGAATGACAGCAAAAAAGGATCTGAAGCACTCGGCAAAGCCAGTCCTGAAATGTGACCCTCTTTGGGACTTTTAGTTTTGGGAGACTACACATTTGCTAGTTGAACAAGACAGTTTGACACAGGCTTTCTGTTGTTTGGAGACAACAGACAAAAACCTAACCGACATTCCTCTATTACCTCTAGTTTTAGTTTTTCCTTGAATACCAAGAGATGTCCACATAGAGGGACAGGATGACTATCTAGAATTTAAGTGAGAAAATATTGTGGCTGTCCCCTCCCCACTCCCGGTTGGCACAGGTGGCACTTCCATCTCTGTAGCTGAAGTATCATCTGCATATCCAGCAAATGTATGCAGTTCTCAAGCTAGCATGGGTGGGGACCACCATGGGAGCCTCTTAGATAGGAAATGTGACTAAGGGTCTTGCACGAAGCACAGAAATCTGTTCGTGTAGTAAGTTCCCAGTTAATTTTGGTACAAGATGTCCGAAGACCACATTTTGAAGATGAACTCCCCAATCTGACCATCTCCTTGCTGTCTACTGATCGTATTATATCAGCTTCCTGCCAACTTCTGGTTCTCACTCAGGGCTTCATTATTATAGACTCTTTCTAATCTCTTCCCTAGGATAAAGGACACGTTTCTCTGCTTGGGCTTTCTGATTGCATGGAGGAGACCACAGTCTACACCAGCAAAATGGATGCCTTGTGCCGTACTCATTTTCGCAAAACTTAGAGCCTCAGTCTCCTCGTTTATAAGCCATAAATGGCATCTATCTCCAGGTCATATTTAATATTTTAGCTGGCACGGCACAGGTACAGGCCAGTGAGAATGGCCATGCACTGGAAATCACTCGTTAGAACTTATAGGGGCCAACAGCTGGCTGTCAGGCCTCTGGGGGTTAAATTACAGGAGAATGAACCAAAGTCATGTTCTGGGCATAGTTCTGTGAGGGGGGTAGGGTTACAATGATGGTCTTGGGTGTGTAGAGTATGAGTGGTTTGAGTGAGATTACATCAGATGCCAGTGGTCAGCCTGAGATGAGAACTCTATGAAGATGCCTGCGGCCTTAAGGAGGGAGAATGTTCTGACAGATTTGAAGAAGAAACCTAGGACAACAGGGGAAAGCAACAGGGACCCTGGTCTTGGACTTGTACTTGGAGCCATCTGGGCCCTCCACCTGACCACAATGCCCCCATCCAGGCTGAAGACTGAGTGAGGAGGGGAGTAGTCGGTTAAGGAACAGGCCCGCTCCATTTCTCAATTGCTATTCTAGTGAAAAGGTGTCTGAGTTTGTGCCTGAGGTGTCATGGGTAGAGAATAACCAGCATTATTAAAAGCAGTAGGCTTTGGAGTGCCCTCTGCATGAGAATGATGGGCACTAAACCTGTCTAGGAGAAGGTGTGGACAGGATTAAATACACTGGAGCCTGGAGTCCAGAACCTTGAAAGTTTAATGAGGACAGTTAGTGAAGCACTGCCCTGTGATTAATCACATCAAAAACACCTCTTAAATCAAATAGGATTGTGGTGGACAATGGCCATTTAATTTAGCTACTAAAAGGTCATTTGCAGCTCTTAATAGTGTGCTGTTGGTAGCACTTGGCATCTAAATCCAGGCGGATAAAGGTCCATTAGGTCCCTGGAGTGGGGGACTTAAGATCTGAGCCAGGTCCATAGCCCTCCTGCTTCTGAGGAAAGGCAAAGGGAATACACCAAAGCAGAAGGGGAGTGTGCTGAGGTTTTTTTTTTTTTACTTTAAAAAAAAAAATGTTTTCAAGATCTCCTCACGTGAGGTCTTAGAAAAACAATAACTGAACACAAGGTTATTAGAGGGAATATTGTGATTTGTTTTTGTGAGCAAATGAACATGTTATGTGTGTGGCAAGTTATAGGAGCTATGTCCACAGAGCAGAGTTTAATATTATGAGAAAATAAAGCTTGCCAGTGAATGTATCTGATGCACACTTAATGAAGAGCATAATCAAGGGATGTTAGAGCTGCAAAGTCCTTAGAGGAGTGCCTGGTTCAACTTCCTCATTTGCACAGAGAAGGAAAATAAATGCAGAGCTATATCCTGAGTTTACACAGTTTACACGAGGTGGTGCAGGGATTAGCAGTGGCTAACTCTGGGTCCATCCAGTTCACTGCTATTGTGCTGCAGGGGCCTTAACTATCCGTATCTACACATTTCATGTTTCTTCCATACAACTAATCAAAGCCTGCAGGGAGGCAGCTAGCATTCAGACCCAGCCAGAGTTGCTCAGGAGAACTCGAGAGGCTCTGGATTTGGAACCCAAAGGGCAGAGTCTCTCTCTTGTCTAAGAGGAAGTGACTAGAGTTTAGACATGTGGCCAGAGACAGAGGGATGGGTAAGTGTGAGTTGAGGAAAAAATACTCCTGTTTCATATACCCCAAAGGAGTCCTGCTGTGGTTTGAATATCCTCACTAAGATTCATGTTGACGTTTAATCCCCACTGTGAGTTATCAGGACCACGTGGGACCTTTAAGAGGTGATTAGGTTTTTGGGGTTTTGCCCCATGGGTGGTATAAGCCATTCATGGGTTAATGAATTAGTGGGTTAATGGATTATCAAGGAGTGGTTTTGTTTTAAAACAACCCTCTTTGGTTTGTTCGGTCTCATCACAAGACGCCCTCTGCCATGTTGTGACCTAGTAGTAAGTCCCTTACCAGATACCAAGTAGATGTTGACATTTAGCTCTGGGACTCCAAGAACTATGAGCTAAATAATTCTCTTTTCTTTGTAAGTTACCTAGTATGTGGTAGTCAGATATAGCAACAGAAAACAGACTGAAAACAAGTTCCTGTCTCCTAAAAGCTATCCCCAACCTCACCATTTAAACTCAGTGTGTGCAAGAGTTCCCTTTTCTCCATGTCCTTGTCAGAACATGTTGTCATAAGTCTTTTGAAGATAGCCATTCTAACTGGAATGATGTGATATCTCATTTTTATTTTAATTGTCATTTTCCTGATCATTTGTTGAGAGCCACAGCCGAAGGGGCCCCAGCAAACTTCCAGCTGCCAGCTGATGATTGGCTCACAGCGGCCCCAGCAAACTTCTAGCTGCCAGCTGATTGGCTCCTCTGCGGTGATGCTCATTGGGCTGTTTCCCCGCCCTTTCAGACCACGGAGCTGCTCATTGGGGGACTTTTTTTGGCTCTGCCCATGCGAACCAGCCAAGCGGCCTCAAGAGCAGGAGGAGTGGGGCGGTTGAGAGGCTTGTGGGAAGCCGGTGGTGGCAGTTGGGCTCTGAGGGAATTCCTGAAGAGCTCGTGTGGTGTGGCTTGTGTGTGTGTGTGTGTGTGTGTGTTCTAAAAATAAAGTTCGTTTCTGCTTGACAAGTGGCTCCTGAATTGTGCCCAGCCAGACTGCGGCAATCATTAGTGATGTTGAGCAGTGTTCCCTATACCTATGGGTCATTTGTATGTCTTCTTTGGAGAAATGTTTGTTTGTGTCTATTTTTGTATTAATCACCTTTTCATTGCTGTGACCGAGATACCTGACAAGGTCAGAAAAAGTATATTTTGGGCTCACAGTTTCAGAGGTTCAACCCATGCTTGATTGGCTCAAGGCAGAAACATAAGGATGGAAGGGCATGGCCAAGGAAAGCAGCTCAGCTCATGGTAGGCAGGAAGCAGAGAGAGAGCAAGGAGTGTAGACAAAATGTAATCTCCAAGGGGGCATGCCCCAGCCACCTAATTCCTCTAGCCCCACTTGCTTATAGTAACTACTGGTAACCCATTTGAATTCTCAATCCATCAAATGGCTTAATTCACTGATAAGAATATAGCTCCCATAATCAAATAATTTCACTTCTGAACATTGCTACACTGGATATATTTTGGCACATAAGGTTTTTGTTTGTTTGTTTGTTTTTAAACAAAGTACAGTTTTCTTTCTTTTTTTTTAAAGAGACAGAGAGAGAGAGAGAGAGAGAGAGAGAGAGAGAGAGAATTTTATTATTTACTTTTTAGTTATCGGCAGACACAACATCTTTGTTTGTATGTGGTGCTGAGGATCGAACCCGGGCCGCACGCATGCCAGGCGAGCATGCTACCGCTTGAGCCACATCCCCAGCCCCTGTTTGTTTGTTTTTTGCTATTGAGTTTTCCTCATATATTCTGGATATTAACCCCTTATCAGATGTATAGTTTGCAACGATTTTCTCCATTCAGTAGGTGGTTTCTGTCCTTTGTTGATTGTTTCTTCGCTACAGAGGACTTTTAGTTTGATGTAATCTCATTGTTCTATTCTTACTTTTGTGTCCTGCATTTTTTGAATCTTGTCCAAAATATCTGTACCCATCCCCATTACCTGAAGCAATTCCCCTATGTTTTCTTCTAACAATTTCATAGTTTCAGTTCTTACATTTAAGCTTTTAATCCATTTTGAGTTGACTTTTTGTAAGAGGAGTCTAATTTTGTCCCTCTGCATATGAATATCCATTTATCTTAGCGTTATTATTGAAAAGACTGTCCTTTCTCTAGTGTGTGTCCATAGACTTTTTTCGAAAATCAGTTGGCTATAGATGTGTGGATTTACTTCTAGGCTCTCTATTGTGTTCCATGGGATTTTGTTTTTGTTTTTATGCGAATAGCATGCTTTTTTTTTTTGGTTGTTGTTGTTTATTACAGCTTTGCAGTATGTTTTGAAGTCTGGTGATATAATTCTGCCCACTTCATTTTGTGGTGTGTGTGTGTGAGTGTGTGTGTGTGTGTATGTGTGTGTGTGTTTGTTTTGTGCCCCCCTTAGGATAGTTTTGGATACTTAGGATTTTTTGTGTGTGTGGTTCCGTACAAATTTTAGAATTATTTCTTCTAGTTCTGTGAAGTTTGTCATTCGTATTTTGATAGAAATTGCACTGAGTCTGTAGATGCATTGGATAGTATATAAATATATTAACAAAGTTACTTCTTCCAATCCATGAATACAGGATATCTCTCCATCTTTTGTGTGTCCTCTGCAATTTCTTTCATAAATGTTTTATAGTTTTCAGAGTACAAATCTTTGTATAAATTTATTCCCTAGTGTTTCTTTTGTATTTTTTTGTAGCTATTATAAGTGAGATTGCTTTCTTTGATTTCTATCTCAGATATTTACTATTGGTATGCAGCAATGCTACTGATCTCTGTATATTGATTTTTTTTTTATCCTGCAACTTTGCTGAATTTATTATTTCTAATAGTTTCTTGGTGGAGTTTTTGGGATTTTCTTTACATAAGACCATGTCTTGGGTCTAGGGTTGTGGCTCAGTGGTAGAGTGCTCACCTTGCATGTGCGAGGCCCTGGGTTTGGTCCTCAGCACCACATAAAAATAAATAAATAAAATAAAGGACATTTGGATGCTCTTTCTTTCTTTCTCTTGCCTGAGTGCTCTGGCTGGAATTTCCATTATTATTCTGGATAAAAGTGGCAAAAGTGGGCATCCTTGTCTTGTTTCATATCTAAGAAAAAAGTATTAAATATTTCCCCTATTCAGCATGATGTTAGCTGTTGGTTTACTGTATATAGCCTTCATTATGTTGAGGTACATTGCTTCTATACCTAATTGGTTCAGAGTTTTTATCCTGAGGGGATGCTGAGTTTTATCCACTTTTTTTTGCATCTATTAATATGATCATATGTTTTTGTACTTCTTTCTGTTGATATGATGTATTACATTTTTTGATTTGTGGATATTGAACCATCCTTGCATCCCTGGGATGAATTCCACTTGATCATGGTGAATAATCTTTTTAATGTGCTGTTGGTTTCAATGTGTTAGTGTTTTGTTGAGGACTTTTGTTTCTAGGTTAATCAAAGATATTTGCATTTTCCTTTCTTTTTTTTCTTCTTTCTTTCTTCTTCCTTTCCTCCTTTCCTCCCTCCTTCCTTTCCTTCCTTCTTTCCTTTCATTTTTTATTGTTGTTATTGTGTCCTTGTTTGGTTTTGGTATTAGGGTAATACTGGCCTCATAGGATGTGTTTGGAAGAATTCCTTCCTCTTCAGTATTTTGGAATAATTTAAGAAGAATTGGTATTCATTCTTTAAATGTTTGATAGAATTCACCAAGGAAGCCATCTGGTCCTGAGCTGTTTGTTTGCTCTCTTGCTGCTTGTTTTCTTATTCCATTTTCCCTTATTTATTTTTTGAGGAGTTTTACCCTCTATTTCCACTTTTTTTAGTGTTTCTTTGATACTTTAACATGCATATTTAACTTATCAAAGTAGAATTCAATCAAAATTTCAATACCTTTCCCATCAATATAAGGACATTAGACAACTTTAGCTGAGATCTCCTCTCCTTACTTCCAAACTATTGTAGAGTTTTGTTGACTTTCTCTCTCCTAAAGTTATTAGTATTTTGTATCCTTAGTGTATATATTATTTCCATGTTTGTGTTTCGTTACTCACAGTCCTTTCATGTTGGAACTGTTTTTTCTTCCTACAGTACATTCTTCCATTTATGCAGATCCTCTCAGTGGCAAACCCTCTCAATTTGGTTATCTCACGTGTCTTCTAGAAATACAGTTTGCTAGATATGTAATTCTAAGTCAATGGTTAGTTTCTCTTAGGAGATTGTTTTTCTTTCTTTTCAGCTGCAGAAAAAGTTGGCTATAGGTCTAGTTGTCATTATTTGTAAATACACTTTCTTCTCTGGCTGCTTGTGGGAACATCTTTATCTTTGTTGTTTGGTGGTTTCACTACCACATGTCTATATAGAAATTTCTTTTTATGTGCTTCTCATTATATGTATCAATGTTTCTTATGAATTTTTGAAACTCTCAGCTGCTATTTTACATTTGCTCCATTCTTTTAACATTTGTTAAGCTTTTTCACATTATCTTTCTTTTTCCTTTCTTTCTTTTTGAAGGAAGCTTTTTTGTTGTTGTTATTGTTTATTTTTATGTGGTGTCAGAGATTGAACCCAGTGCCTCTGAAGTACCACTGAGCCACAACCCCAGCCCTCCACTTTATCTTTCATATCTCTTCACTTTCATATTTTTTATTTCCATGAACTCTATGGTCTTAATTTTGTATAAGTTTTTTTTAATCTATTTATTACTTTTTTACAGCATATCTAATCTATTTAACCCATTCATTCACTGTTTTTAGCTTAGTGTTTTTTTTTTTTCCGTATCTCTGTGTGTGTGGTGCTAGGGATTGAAACCAGGGCTTCATGCATGCCAGAGAAGCACTCTACCAACTGAGCTATATCCTCAGTCCCTGTTTTTAGTTTTGATAATATTTTTTCTTTCTAAAATTTTCATATGAATCATCTTCTACTCTTCTTAGTTCTGTCTCTTGATCATTTTCTGATTGCATCATTTTCTTTAAACATTTCACATGTAAATTGGCCCCCAGAGAACTGTGCTTGATTCTGCTTGGGCATTAGGTGGTACTACCAACCACCACTTTGTTTTAACTTTTATACTGAAGTTTGACAGCATGAATAATGCAAATGTAATCTCTGCAACAGGGTAGAATAAGCCTGGGGTTGCAAATTCTGAGGAGAGAATAAAAATAGAAGAATTTCATTGCAGTCATTATGGGACAGGCTAATTTCTGGGTCAGCTTCTTCCGCTGGAAGGTGATTTTTGTTTTTTTCTGCCCTACTCTTCTGCAAAGGGTAAATCCCTCCTGAGGTTCCTGGCTTAAGCAGGAGCCTTAGGTTCACTTGCCATATTTTGCATAGGTTCAAATCTCTCTCCACAGTTATCTGTGCAAGGGGAAGCATCTACCTAACAGGGAAAACCAAATCTTTTTTGTTTTGCTTTTTTTTCCCCACTTGCTGTTTATTAACATGGTTTCAGCTCATAGCTCTTATTTTGCCCCTTGAATCTGCATGAGTCCCCATATTTTCTTTTGAGCTAAGCAATACTTTAAAAAGTATGTTTGTCAATAGACCCATATGTATTCATATGTAGTACTGGGAATTGAAACCACTACAAAAAAGAAAAAAGAAAGAAAGAAAAGAAAAGAAATAATAGTCTTTTTTTTTTAAAGTATGTAATCCAGGATATCATTTGGGTGACACCCCACAGCCAAACCATAACACAATTCAACAGAGAAATTGCTCATATTGTTGGGGAATGAGTAAAGTTTTACTTGTGACATTCATCTTTGTTATTTCATTTTCATCTTATTGTTAAAGTAAATACAATATCAACCAAAATTTATGAGCTATTCTTATTTGCCAATTACAACCAGAGTTTAGCTATGAATAAAAAGTTAGGAAAAAATCAACTGAAGTAACCCAACTGCTATGTATAACCATAAAGCTCTAATAATAAAAAAAAAAAAAACTTAACTGAAGTACTCTATGAGAATCAATTGGCAGCATGGGGAATTTTCAATAAAGAATATTAAGTATTTTACTATTGTTTGCTTATTGTGGGCTGTACATTATTTATAATTGCAAAATTTGTGATAAATTTATGTGCATGTGCATCTATCTAAATATGCATTTTTTTCAGAGAACTAGTTGTGAAACATTCATCTGAATGCCTCATCTTATAGGGATATAAAAATTCAGCAAGAGAACACAAATTTGAAGTAGATGAGAAAAGAAGCAACAACCAAGAGAGTGATACTTAGAATCAGACATAAAATTAATCAAGTTTCATCTCATAGAGTTCAGATATGCCACGTTTGGCTACAGATTTGTCTCTATCCTAGTAGATTTTATATATATATATATATATATATATATATATATATATATATATATATATATATATATAAAATTTGATCAACTATTTAATTTTTTGTATGATGAGCGATTATGGAATTTATTTAGGCAAAGTCTAATTTTATTCCAAGAGTGTGTAGAGGAACAATATGCAGTGTTTTGTTTTGTTTTGTTTTCTCTTGTGGCGCTGGGGACTGAATCCAAGGCCTTATACATAGTAGGCAAGTGCTCTATCACTGAGCTACATCTCTAGCCTGAGCAATGTGTTTTAATAAAACATAATAGTGTCTTTATTCCTCATGAAGAATCACAGGGATGGTTCCAGTGGAGCCCCTATGCAAAGGTTTTTCTCCCACAGGCATTTCTATAAGAGACACATATTAAAGTATTTATAGGTGAAATAATATGAAATTTGTGATTTTCTTTAAAATGCTATTGTCTTGTCTGCCTTATGCTGCTATAACAGCACCTGAGACTAGGTAATTTATAAATAACAGAAATGAATCCTCTCATACTTCTGAAGGCTGGGAAGTAAAAAAATGAGGTTCTGGTGGTATCTAATGAGAACCTTCTTGCCACATCTTCACAGAGCAAAAGAAGACAAACATGTTCTCAAATGGAAGGAGGGCAAGAGAGAGGGAAAGAGAGAGAACCCACTTCTGCAAGTGTGTGTGTGTGTGTGTGTGTGTGTGTGTGTGTACGCGCATGTTGTTGTTGGTTTTTGTTGTTTGTTTTTTGTATCTTGCAGTGCTGGGAATTGAACCCAGGCCCTGGTTCATGGTGAATAAAGCTGTATCACTGAATTTAATCTGAGCCCTGCAAACACTTTCCTCACCTCCCAACATTGTTGCATTGGAAATTAAGTTTCCAACACATGAATTTGGAGGGACACATTCAGATCATACTACTATAGGATACACACACCTGTTGGAGTGAATAGTTAAAGCAAGAACAAAATATTCATAAATGTTGAAGCTGGGTGACGTGCAATTGGGGATTCATTAGATTCTTGTCTCTACTTTGAGATAAAACTAAATCTGATTAATGTGTTTCTTGTCTCTTTTAACATTTCTCCAAACACTACCACCATTTATATGGCGAAGAAACCAGGTCACTTGTTCTGTAGAGTTCTCCACATATGGATTTCCTGTTGCTTCCACATGATGACAAGAGAGTGTTACTTTAGCAGAGAAATCCACTAAATGTAGAGGTCCTACAGACATGGGGCAGGAAGGTTTTTTTTTTTTTAATTTTATACAGTATTTAAAAATTTGTTCTAAATTAGTTATACATGACAGTAGAATGCACTTTGACACATCATACTTATTTGGAGTATAACTTCTTATTCTTCTGGATGTATGTGATGTAGCATCACACTGGTTGTGTAGCCATGTATACACATGGGGTAATAATGTCCAATTCATTCTACTATCCTTCCTATTCCCAAACTTCCTCCCCTCTCCCCACTCCCTTCTGCCCTATCCAAAGTAAATCTATTTGTCCCTAACCCTCCCCCCTTTATTGTGAATTAGCATCCACATACCAGAAAAAAAAATTTGGTTTTTGGTTTTTGGGGAATTAGCTTATTTCATTTAGCATTATATTTTCCAGCTTCATCCATTTACCAGCAATTGCCTCTTCTCAGCAATGGAAACAATAACATGAAGAGAGAGCCTATAGAATGGGAGAAAATCTTTACCACATGTACCTCAGACACAGCATTAATCTCCAGGATGTATAAAGAACTCAAGAAACTCAACACCAAAACAAACTAACAAACAAAACATAACTAACTCAGTCAAAAAATGGGCTAAGGAACTGAACAGATACTTCACAGAAGAAGAAATATAATAGATCAACAAGTATATGAAAAAAACGTTCAACATCTCTAGCAATTAAAGAAATGCAAGTCAAAACTACTCGAAGATTTCATCTTACTCCAGTAAGTGGCAGTTATACTAATTGCAATTATATTAATTAATTAATTATTCTTGATAATAGTGATTATCAAGAACACAAGCAACAACAAATGTTGTCAAGGATGAGGGGAAAAATTTACACTCATACATTGCTGGTCAGACTGCAAATTGGTGCAACCATTATGGAAACAGTATGAGAATTCCTCAGAAAACTTGGAATGGAATCACCATTTGACCCAGCTATCCCACTCCTTGGTGTATACCCCAAAGACTTAAAATCAGCATATTACAGTGATGTAGCCACATCTATGTTTATAGTGCTCAACTCACAATAGCTAAACTATGGAACCAAACTAGATGTCTGTCCTTTAATACATGATTAAAAGATACATGGATAAAGAAAATATGGTATATATACACAATGGAATATTACTCAGACTTGAAGAATGAAATAATGGCACTTGCTGGTAAATGGAAGGATCTGATGGAAACAAAAAGGAAGTGAGTTGCAGGTAAATGGATGGAATTGGAGAATATCATGCTAAGCAAAGTAAGCCAATCCCCCAAAGCCAAAGGCTGAATGTTCTCTCTGATAAGTGGATGCTGATCCATAGTGGGGGAGGACATGGGAAAAATGGAGAAACTTTGGGCAAAGGGGAGGGAGGGGAGGGGGGGAGAAGAGGGGGTATAGGAACAGGAAAGATGGTGTAATGTGATGGACATTACATAGGATTTGACGCTACATCATGTACAACCAGAGAAATGAAAAGTTGTGCTGCAATTGTGTGCAATGAATGAAAATACATTCTGCTGTCATTTAAACCTAATTAAAATAAATAAATTAATTTAAAAAAAAAAACAAGAAAGTGAGGGTGAAGCCATCTGACCAAAAGAAAATAGTAACAATAAAAAGGGACAAAATCCAGAGGAAAATGGGATCCAAAAAGTAGAGGAGAGCCAAAGAGAGAGAAAGAAACACACTAGAATCAGGGACTCCTGATTTCTGAGGTCCTTTTCTCCCTGATCCTCTCCTCCTCCTTGGAATCTTAACTTTGGAACAGTGGGGTGGTCAAGCTCAGAAAGGGGTAAGGCATTAGGAGCACTCTCTCCTTGGGCTACACAGCTGAGCTAAAACCAAAGAGGATTAAAAAAATTCTCTTGAACTACATACTTAAGAAAGGACAAATACTTTTCAAATTAAATCAGTTTTGAAGGAGCGTCCTCTTTATCATCTTCTACCCTTAGGCTTCATTTCACGTCCAAATAAATAGAAAACTCCTTACAATGGCAAATTAGACCCAGTTATATACCTGCTTATGGCATTTTATGCCATAACTTAATGGTACTTCCTCAACATCATCACTTCTGGGCTCTCTGATTAGTTCACAGTACATGAAAAGTGCTTTACTGTAATTTTTCATTAGCTTTGCTTTACAAGTTATGCCATTTGGAACCATGTAAGGTGGTTAATGTTCTAGTGATTTTAAAAAACACTTTCTAATCAGAGATTCAAAGGCCAAATGGTAGTGACGTGAACTATTTGAACATCTGAGGCATGATTGTGATTGAAGATTACTGGTAGAATTTGTTTGGATATCACATCATCTTTGAAATACTGGAGCACTCACTGATGTTGAGCGTCCATCCTTGGTGCTGCTCTGGCCCTGCTGCAGTGGAGAGTGATTCTACTCATTCTCACTCACTGTGGGTCCCGTCACCAGCTCTCCTAGCTACTAAGGCAGACAGCCCGAATTTCCAGTTAGCATGGAAGTTGTGATCTTGCCATGTTCATGAGGAAGAACAATTTAAAATCCCCAGGAATGCAAGCAGAGAAGCTTGCCAACAAGGAGGCTTGGTCTTCATGGAGAATTGCTGGAGGGGTCTCCAGGACCTTGGTCCTAGATGAGTGGGTCCCATCCAGTTTTAAGAAATGAGCGACACAGAATGGGAAACAAGTAGAGCATGGTAAAAGGAAGGACAAGTGTTATTTTGGGAAACTTGTCTCAACTTTGTATGTGGGTATTTGTGTATACTGAGACATGATGTGAAATGTATTTTTAAAATTTGAGTCAAGTCAAAAGACCTTGAGGAATACTGTTCTAAGAAATTATCATTCAAGTCTGGAATAAACCAGACTGGTAAGAAGCTCTTACTTAGATACATCACACCAGCGTTTGAATCAATGCTTAAATGTTCCCATAATAACAAGTTAAAAATAAGACAAACCTTTCCTTTCTATGTCTGACGTCACTGAGAGTCATGTACATTTAATGAATTTCTCTGCTCAGACAACAGGATTTAGAGTATGTACTTATTAGCTGTTAGAGTCTGTAAACAAGTCTGGATGGCACCTGGCAAAATGCCAGAGGGAGTGATTTGTGAAGTAACGCCAGCGAGCCATTAAGTGTGGAGATTCCTTATTGGTTGACTGCTGTATCTATTTTATGTTAATTAAGATAAGCTGTGTGGAATGTATAAATACCTCTGTTGTCCTACAATAAATGGCTCCCACTCCTGCTGTATTAATGTACACAAGTTGTTCGTCACCCCCGGTTATTTTGCTGCAGCCGGACTGCGGCAATTAGCTAAAAAATATTTTTGAAAAATTTGAAGGCGCCAAGAATCTGATGGCAGAAAAAATAGACAAAAAGCCCTCTTAGTGGAAATTTTATTTGGGAGTTATGGGAAACACAGGTTATAAGGAAGTTAAATGAGCAAAAGAGAAAGTATGTTAAGTAGTTATGTGTGCTAAGGTTAAAAAAAGAGGGCTTAGGGTATATTAGTTTTCTATTTTCTGCATAACAAATTACTATGAACTTAGCAGGTTAAAACAATACACATGTTTATTATCTCTCAGTTCCTATGAGTTCAGGAGTTTGAACAGCATTTAACTGGGCCCTGGGTCTAGGGTCCTCCAAGGCTGCAATCAAGGTGTCAGCTAGCTATATTCTCATTTGGAGACCTAACTAGAGACTAATCCTCTTCCCATCTCATTCAGGTTATGGGCAGAATTTATTCCCTTATGTTCTTATAACTGTGGTCACTGGTTTTGTGATGGCAGTCCAGTGGAGGTGACCTGCAGATCCTGGAGGCCTTTCAGCTCCATGGATCCTCTTACAACATGGTGAGGCTGGAACAAAAGGACAGTCAGTGTAGGTGATGAATGATTGGTTTAGGACAATGTGGGCTGATTCAAAGGAAATAAAATGCTAATACCTCCAGAGCACTTCCCCCTCCTCCGACCTGTTGCCAAGGTTACTGTGTCCAGGGAATTGTTCCTCCCTGCAAGAAGTTGTGAATGAGTATCCCCTGGGTGGCTCCTTTCCTGCATGTACCCCTGGGTGGCTATGTTCCCGCCCTTGGATCACTCCACCTTTTGGGTAATGTAGGCAGGATAGAAACAGGGGGCATGAGAACAAAGGAAATGTGAAATTTATAAAAGGGGCAGGACACCACCACTCCTTTGGTCGCCAGCTTTGGACCCCTCCTCTGCAGAGGAGTCTCTCTCTCTCTCTCTCTCTCTCTCTCTCTCTCTCTGTGTGTGTGTGTGTGTGTGTGTGTGTGTGTTCTGTCCTTTAAATAAAACTTTTTGCTCTTGGCTTGGTGTTTATCAGGTATTCAGTCTTCAACACTGGGGAACAGAGGACTTCAGGACTTGGACCTGATTTATTTTCAACACTTGTATCATCTTTGTTCTCAATGGCTGCTTACTTCCTCAAATCAATAAGGAAAATCTCATGCTCTAGTCTACTAGCATCGTCTTCTATACTGTAATATAATTACAAGAGCAGCAGCCTGTCTCCTGGCTATATAATGTAGCCTAATCAAGTGAATAGACACCCTATTACCTTTGCTATCTTTTATTAGTTAGAAACAAGTAATAGGGTCACTCTCACACAAGGGCAGGGGGGACTCTGAAAGGGCAAAGGCTCACTGGGTCACCTAAAGGCACCTCAGCCACAGGAGGGTTACAGTTTTAGACAGGGTGGCCAGGGAAGGGATCCTTGGGAGGAATCAGGTAAGACTTGGGGAAAGAGAGTTATGTGGTCATGGGGTATGGGAGAGCAACTCCACTACAGAAGAATGAAAATGCAAAAGTCTGAGGCATGTGCCTGCCATTAAACATTTGGGGGGGGGCAAGGGGTCTGTGTGCCACTGGGAAAGATCAGACAGAGGGAGAGAATTGCTGCATCATTGTCTCTGGTAAACAGGGGGAGCTTGATGCAGGAGTGAAGAGATTGATATTTTCTAGTGGCAGAGATGAGGAATTCATGGTGGAAGACCTGGAGGCAGAGTCTGTGGGCACCACAGAAGGTATGGCGAAGAAGACTTCTACTTTCTTGGTGAACTGGATCTTCTGCTGAGAGTGAAGTTTAAGGAGGAGGTGCTAGTGATTTGAACTGAAATGAGAAGGTCCAGAAGAGTCTTCCACAGCCGGGGCATGAGAACGGGTCATGTGTGTGAATGGACCAAGGAAGGTCAGTCTCTTTACATGGCAGCCTACGTGCCCATCCGGGGTGAGTGGTCATGAACTTAAGAGATACCACTCAATATGGGATGTTTTTCTCCAACTACATTCAGCATGTTGGAGACAGGCAATGTGAATGAACCAAGCAGAGCTGGATCAGGTTGTGATTGATGTACATAAATGCACAGGAGCAGAGAGGAACAGGGATTGAAGGTAGACGTGAGGGGCTGAATATTGTGACTGACCATGGGTTTTGAACTAGGTCAGCTCCAGCAGGCAGAAAATCAGTAAAGACATAGTTGAACCAGATAACACCATCAGTCAATCAGACACAATAGGACAACTATAGACAGTTTCAACCAACAAGGGCAGAATGCACAGACTTTGCATATTCACATGGAAGATTTGCCAAGATACAACACATTCTGGACATAAAACATACTTTAAGAAATGCAAAAGAATAGAGATCATATGAAGAATCCTCTCAGACCTCATGGAATTCAACTAGCAACTAGTAACAGAAGGATAGTTGGAAAAATCTCAAAATATTTGGAGATTAAACATTGCTAAATGACACATGAATCAAAGGTAAAAACAGTCTGTTTGGGTTGCTGTAATAAAATGCCATAAACTGGGAGCTTTAAAAATGATACATCTTATTTTTCATTGTTATGGAGGCTGGGAAGTAGGTCATGGCAGATTCAGTGTTAGCACATTTCATAGATGGCAATTTCTCTGTGTGTCCTCACAGAGCAGAAGGAACAAACAAGCTTCCTTGTGTCTCGTTGATAAGGGAACCAACTCCATTCATGAGGTCAGTCCCCTTATTAAAGATGGGGGGGGTTGTGAACCCATTCATGACCTAATTACCTTCAAATGACTCCATCTCCTAATGCCATCACATTTGTGATTGGGTTTCAACATATGGATTTGAGCCATAGTAAAGACCATAGCAAAGTCTCAAGAGAAATGTTAAAATAGTTTGAAGGAACTAAAAATGCAAATATAAGTTATCAGAATTAATGAGATGTAGCAAAAGCAACACACAATGTGAAATTTATGGCACTGAGTATGTTTAGTAGAAAAGAAGAAGGGATCCCTATATAAATAGAAGACTGTAGCAATGCAGGAAGGGCAGGTTGAGTCAGGTGTGAAGTTTTAGGCAGGAGGATGGGGAAGGGGCACCGGGATGTAAGAAAGACAACTCCTCTCATGGAACAAAAGAAGTGGCAGAGAAATGGGCCCCCCCCTTGAGAGTTGACACGGAAGCAAGGTCAGAAGCAAAAGCCAGGATCCAGTTACAGCACAAGGATGCAGAAAAGTTCAGGGAAGAGGTCAAAGGCTGTGGGGCATTTGCTGATGATTTTCAGAGGACTTAGCAGAAGAGTTTCAGGAAAGGAGGTCAGAAAAGGGGAGGTTGGAGTGGAGTGGAGATGAGTTTAGGGATGAAAGGTGCTCACCCAAGCAAGGTCAAGGAATATGATCAGCTCAATTGTCCTGATTCTGCAAGGAGGGAGGTGTATTCTGGGGGTTCCTGGGGCTGGAGGCTGGTTCAGGCTTCACTCCGAGTGCTCATCTCTCCTGACTCTCGTGGATGGAGACCTGCAGAGGATGATGCTTTTCTGAGCAGGGAGCATAGTCAGTACTGAATCTCCCAGAAGGAGGGGCTGTGGGGATGAGTGTGATTTGGACTTTCCTGTTGCAAGGGAGCAGAAGTGATAGCTGTGGGGTGCCTTCGTCAGAGGGGGATAATTGTAGGCATCATCTGGGGAGCAAGGAAGAGAGCGAGGCCTCAGCTCAGCTTTAGAGAGAAGGGCATTGCCATTTAAAAATGAGGGTCTGTTTGTTTGCCACAGTTATGATGTAGCAGCGACTCTATTGACTCAAAAGTTCCAATAAGCAAGTATCTGTGGCTTCTAATCCAGTGTTTTATCGTTTTGGTATATATCTGTCTTAAGTTTTATAGTTTCTGTTCACTCTTAACAACATGTATTCAAATTACTCACATTCTGTGAGAGAGAAAATTTGATTCACTCCACCATCGAATCTACCCACCCCTTCCTCTCCATCTCTCTACCCATCTATATATCCATTCATCCTTCTCTTTATTCATTCAACAAATATTTATGGAACACTTACTATGTTCCTGGAAGTGTCTGAGGAGATTAAAGTGAGGGCAGCAGATAAATGTATAGATACATTCTAGCGCATGGAAATAAAAAAAATAGATGCATGAGAAGCACATTTTTATGAGGAAATGAAAAAAGGAAAGGGATAGGGAATATTGAGAAAGCAGAAAAGAAGAAAAACTCTAGATAAAGTGACATTTAAGCAAAGGCCATGAAGAAAGTGAGGGAGGGAGCCATGCGGATTATCTAGAAGAACATCATGAGCAAAAGTAAAAGAAACTGTTTCCAGAAAAACAGTGTAGCTGGGGTGAGATGAGGGGGGAGTGAAGGTGTGAAATCAGGTGGATGTGTGCGCTGGGTGCTGGTGATTGATGCCAAGAGTGAGCAGGGATTTGCCATCGGACTTGTTTTACTTCATTACAGGTAAGGGAATGGATTGAAGTTCATAAATGATAGATTTTCTAAGCAAATTCCTATTTATATACAATTGTTTGAGGTGCAGTTCACCTTTGTAAGTGCAGAGTTCTGTGAGTTTTGACAAATATTTAAAGACATTCGACTATCCTCATGGTCAAGTTGGAGGCTAGTTTCACCAACTGAAAAGTACCCGTGGGCCCCTTTGTGCTCAACACCTCACCCCAACCCTGATAGTCTCTGGCTACCACTGTACTCTTCTCTGTCCTCATGGTTTTCTTTTCCCATGAGTATGCCTATATATTGTCATATAAATGGAATTATATTCTGTACTTCTGGGTCTGGATTATCCACCTAGTGTAATGCATTTGAGATTTATCATGTGAATATCGGTATTTGGTTCCTTTTTCTTGGTGATTAGTATTCCAATGTGTGGATGTACCACAGGTTGTTTATCCACTCACAAATTGAAGGACATTGAGTTGTTTCCAGTTTTTGGAGAGTGAAAGTAGACACAATATAAACATCTCCATGAAGGTTTTTGTGTGAACATACGTGTTTGTTTCACTTGAGAGGGATTTCTGGGTCATATGGTAACTATATTTTGACTGTTTAAGAAACTGCCAAAGAGTATTCTAAGATGGTTGTATTATTTTGCATTCTCATTAGCAGTGCATGTCAGTTTAAAAACTATTAGCCATCCTAGTACATGTGTAAATGATATCTCCTTGTGTTTTAATTTGCTTTGCCCCAATGACTAATGATGTTGAGCACCTTTTTAAGTCTTATTTGCCTTCTCTGTGTTTTCTTTGGTGAAGTGCCTTTTCAAATTGCTCACTTTTTAAACAAACTGAATTCTATGTTTTTATTATTAAATTTTGAGACATGTATATATTTGGGATACAACTCTTACATGCAAATACTTTCTACCAATCTGTTATTTTTTTTTTCATTTTCTTAACAGTGCTTTTTAAAATTTTTTTTAGTTGTTGATGGATTTTTATTTTATTTACTTATATGCAGTACTGAGAATTGAACCCAGTGCCTCATACATGCTAAGCACATGCTCTTCCATTGAGCTACAATCCCCACCATTAACACGGTGCTTTTTGAAGGTCAGAGGTTTTAAATTTTAAGTCTACTTCATCAAATATTTAGGTTTTATATATTTAGTTATGATATTCTCTCTCTCTCTCTCTCTTCCTCTCTCACTTTTCTCTCCCTCTTTCTCTCTCTCTCTCTCTTTGTACTAAGAGTTGAACTCAGGGGAATTTTACTACATCCACAACCCTTTTTATTTTTTAATTCAAGACAGGGTCTTGTTAAGTTGCCCAGGCCAACCTTGACCTTGCAAACCTCCTACCTCAGCTTCCTGAGTTGCTGGGATTACAGGCATGTGCATTGGGCTCAGCTGGTCTGTTATCCATTTTGTATCAAATTTTGTGTATAGTATGAGATATGCATCAAGATACATTTTTTATACAGCTATGGACTTGTTGAAAGACTATTCTGTCCCTGTTGAATTGCCATTGTGCCTTTGTTGGAAATTAATTGATCATGTATATATGATTCTATTTCTGGACTCTGTTGTAGGTCATTGATCCGTGTGTCTATCATTTATGAGTACATTGCTATTTTGATTCTTGTAGCTGACGTGGTTCTCAGCTGGGGGCAATTTTGCCATCCTCACGCCCAAGGATATTAGGCAATATCTGGAGTCTTTTTGGTTGTCCTAATGGGTAGGTAGTACTCAGCGATGCTGCTGAGTCTCCTATAAAGCACAGGATAACTTCCTATGACGAAGAATTATCTGACCCAAAATGTCAGTAGTGCTGAAGTTAAGAATTCTGTGTAGTTTTACGGTAAGTTTTGGAAAGACATAGTGTGATCTTCACAAAAGTAGTTTTAAAGATGTAGGGAGAATACTATGAGCACACAATGTCACTCTGAGGGTAAAACAGGACAACTTAGGTAAATGTGCTGGGTACACAGTTCATGCTAATTAATTCTAATTTCCTTATTATTTGTTCCTTCTAACCGTGATCAAGTTTTCTCCTCTTTGCAATACTTTCCGCATGGTCTCTGCACTTGTCCAGGACCTTTGTGTTAGGTTTTGGGACTGTTGCTCTGAGAATTCCCTGTGAATAGCTCCTTCTTGTCTGTCTTCTATACATTCAGGCATGGCACATCCTGCTGTGGGGCTTGCATCTACTTTCTCTTGTCTTATTCTGATCATATGCTCTATAGCCACTTTGACCTTCTAATCTCCTGACCAGAATGAATCTCAGGGTTTGCTATGCCTTATTCAATCTATAAATTTTTCTTTGCCTAATATTCACTTAGCCATTTATTCTATAAATTTGCCAATTATGATGTTCAAGGACTAGAGTGAAGAACAAGATAGATATAATTCCTGCCTGCATGGAATTTGCCTTTGGACTAGGGCCAGGTGCATTAAGTAGTGTAACAAATGCTCAATAAAGAGTTGTAAATGAATTATCTCATTATATTGTGTGCACGTACAATATGTAACAATGAATCCCACTATTATGTACAACTAAAACACACCCATTAATATATGGAAAAAAAAAGAGTTGTAAAATAAATGACAGTTCTGTCTGCATTTATATAGAGTGAATTTATTGATATTTTGTCTATCAAAGTTTTATGCTACAGTGGCAGAACCTGTGACTGTAATAGAGGCAATATGGTCTGAAAAGCCTAAAATATTTGCTATATGATGTTTTATAGAAAAGATTTGCTGAGCCGTGGTCAGATGCCTCAGTAGTTAGTCTCCAAGAACATGAGGTCGCTGGGGATCGGCCTCTGCATTGGGGGCAAGGTGGGAAACAGGCACTGGTGGAAACCACATGTGATCATGAACTCTTTTGAATGTGATGCTTAGTGGGAAAACATCTTGTGTCAGAAAAGTCAGGACATTTAGCGCAACTTTCACCAAAGAAGCTGGAAAAATTCCTGCAATGCCTCCCCTGCCCCAAGCAGTTTCTAGGAAAGAGAAGGAACAATTCTTTCTTCTAATGTAAAAATGTAAAAAAAATACTGTGAATCAGAAACACCTGTCCAACAAAGTCTGTCCTCCCAATTCTGTAGTGTGGAATGGTAGCTGCCTGACGACTGTCCATCAGGAATGTATTTCCCAGCTATCTCAGAGTCCAGTTGGAGTCATGTGACTTGTTCTCACTACTGAAATATGAATGGTATCACAGATCGGGACTGAAGGAAGTAAAGAAGCGGCTGCAATTGCTCTGAAGTCTTTCTCATCTGGTGTCTGGAGGCAGAGAGCTCTGAGTTTCTAGGGCAGGGCTTCCCAGATCTCTATAGGAGTCACCTGCACACGGTACAGCTCTCACACAGCAGGTGTGGGCGGGGACCTGGGATCCTGCATTTCCTACAAACTCCTGAGGGAAGCCAGGGCTGCTGGTGCTTTGGCCACTCTCTCGGAAGCAGAGCTGTAGGAAGGAGCCATAGAAAGATAAGAAACATGAGGCTTTGAGTCACTACAGAAAGAAAAGCTACCTTTTCAACAGAAGCAGTTCCTGACCTGGGTGAGAAGAAAGCTTTGGGGGAGGATAAAGGATGGGGAGTATTTGTCACAGGAGCTAGTCTTCAGAAAGAAGTACAATTCACTGTTCCCATTTTAACTCTCTGGGCAGGGCAACTCAGGACAAAGTCACCTCCGGCTGCCCCTACCCACCCCCCCCCCCCCTTAGTAGGTATGTGCACAAGTCCCAGATGTCTACTTCATGTTTTGGAAGGTTTATACCTAATTATACTCTACAGCCACCACACCCTCATCCCACACAATCAGCTCCTTGATGAGGCAGTGGTTGGTTAGGAAAAAAAATTGTTTCTTATTTGTTGATTCAGATTAAAAGCAGAGTGAAAATATACTTTGGGACTCGGTTGTGAATAATCTGCCTCTTTGGTGAGAAGGTAAGTGAAGAAGAGGTCATGAGGGTCTTGGGTCTTGGGAGGCCAATGCCAGGGGCTTGGGTGGAGTGTCTTCATCAAGGGGCCCCGCTACTGGGCTCAAAGTTTGCTTGACATGAACAGGAGCCTGGGCAGGAAGTCAAATGGGATATAGGGTGGTGTGTGTGTGCGTGTGCGCCCACAAGTGTGTGCGTGAGTGCACGCACAAGCTATTTGGAAGAGCTGCAGTTGTAGCAGAGAGGCAGAAGTCTGGACCAATCCAGGCCCTAAACTGGCAGGGACCTTTTACATGCTTCCAGCAAACATTTACAATGGAGAGGCCAAATTCATCTAAGGAACTCTGACCAGCTGGTCCCTATGTGCTAGGATTCAGCCAAGATGAGTGGAAAGTCTGTCCGTGTGGTTTGTGCAAGGGAGGCTAGAACAAGAAGGCCTGACTTGTCACTGTTTCTCTGGTCTTGATCTTGTTTGTCTGAAATAAGAGCTGGGGCGCCAGATCTTCTCGGGTTCTGTTGGCTTCAAGGGGGAGGCTGGGCCTGAGCATGAGCAAGAGAAAGTCCAGGGGAAATAACTTTTGGGACTTTTATTGGATAAAGTTAAAAAAAAGATGGATGCATCCCAGAAGCTAGCTTCTACTTCAAGTGGTGCTCAAATAATATCAAGTCTCTGTGCCAGAAGTTTTGTAGACACAGCTGCAAACCTAAGAAAAATCATAAACTACCCACTCTGACTAGTCAGGGCCACTTACCATGCTGAAAGGCATTCTTGGATTCTTAATCCATCTCTTACCTTGGATTTAGAAAGAAGACAATTTTTTAAAAAAAGATTATCCAATCTTCAGCAAATATTTGCTGACCACCTATTCAATCCTAGGCACTGTTAATTCCAGAAACATATGAATCTTCAATCCATAACTCGATGTTGGAGAAAAGAGCTGAGAACCTATCAAATAAGAGTTGTGAATCTGTGTACTGACCAGACACAGAACTGTGAGGCCCAACAAGGCATGGAGCCTCCCCTGAAAGGCTAGAGCCCCTCTAGGAACAAACATGCAAGAATTCTAAATCAGCAGGGGTCTCTGATGGCTAAAGTGAGGCAAGGAAGCCCAAAGCAGAGGCTGGAGAGGAAGGAGGGGAGGGACTGGGGCTTAGGGAGAGAGGCAGGGAGTAGTGAGCAAAGTAGTTATTTTCCACAAGGTGTTTGTTTCCTCGGGGGCGTCCACTCATGGCCAGAGTGTTATTTACAAGAAACTCACATCACATCAAGCCGTTCTGCCCAATTAAAACCCATCAGTGGCCTCCTGCTGCCACTGGAATGGAAGTCCAAGTCCTGGACAAGGACCATTAGGCCCTGCATGATCTGGGCCCTGTGGCTCGCTGCCTCATGCCAGTGAGCTCTCTCTTGTCCTTTATGCCCTAGGTGACTGGCTTCTGTCGAATACTTAGATTTGCCAGCCCAGGCCCTGCTCCACTTCCTCTAGGGTGACCAAACCATTCACTTTGCCTTGTCAGAAAGGTTTCTCAGAACGTGGATTTCAGTTTTCAAACCAGGACAGTCCTCGGCAAATTGGGATGAGTTGGTGGTGGAGTTCCTCAGGCCTAGACTCTGCCTAGCTGGCCCACCCTTGAGCTGGCCTGACTCCTGAGCATCTTTAGTTTCCAGTAGAGACACCTGCTGTATCCTCACAGGAGCTTTCGTGGACCACCCCTTCCCAGCTGTGGCTTCCCTTACTTCCTCCCGGTAGCACTTACCAGGGTGAAGTTCTGTGACTAATTGTGGAATTGGCTGCCCCCTGTCGGGAGGAGGCGGGCATTCCACCTGTCCAGTTCACCACTAGAACTCCCAGCCTTTGCTCAGACTCTGGTGTATAGCTAACACCTAAAAATATCTGTTGCATGATAGTTCCAGAGCACTGCTGTGAATGTTTGTGTACCTTCAGATTAGTAATAATATCAATTTACTACTAGTAGACACAAATATTTACTCTGTATGCCACACTCAAATAAGAGTCCCTGACTGTTTCACAGTCTGGATGGTACTTAAAAATAAGTCTACTTGGAAATTGAATAAACCATGTGTTTTTGTAGACAGTTTGTATATGTTATTTTGTCACAATAAAAATATTAAAATTAGAGTCCCCGGATGTGTGTGGTACCTGTCTGTGAATCTATGTGTTTGTGTGTGAGTCTCTGGATGTGTGTATTTGTATATTTGTATATTCTCAGCCTTTATCTTGTAGCTGATTTACTTGCTCACCTTAGCTTGCTTTGAGGCACAGCTTGGGTCATCTTGGAGTAGGAAATCCAGTTCAAGAAGCAAGAGTCCTTGCCAGGTGCGGTAGCACACACTTGTAATCCAAACAGTCCGGGAGGCTGAGGCAAGGCGCTAAGCAACTCAGTGAGACCCTGTCTCTAAATAAAATACAAAAATAGGGCTGGAGATGTGGCTCAGTAGTCAAGTTTTGCCCCTGAGATCAATCTCTAGTACCCCCACCCCCCAAAAAGAAGCAAGAATCCAAGAATCCAGGTATTCTTTTTTGGGGAGTGGGGTGGGTGGGTACCGAAGATTAAACTCAGAGGCAATCAACCACTGAGCCCCATCCCCAGCCTTATTTTGTACTTTATTTAGAGACAGGGTCTCACTAAGTCACTTAGTGCCTCACTGTTGCTGAGACTGGCTTTGAACTCGTGATCCTTCTGCCTCAGCCTCCCCAGCCCCTGGGATTACAGACATGAACCACCACACCTGTCCAGGTATTCTTAAATAACACAGAATTAGTTGTAAGATAAGTCCCTGAGTTTTATGTCCTCTGCTCATCTTTGAAATTCAAAAAGGGTGGAGGAGTATCTGTAGTATTCTGGGATATCTGTACTGAAGTATTCTTTATATGAAATTTTCTCTTTATTTCATGTCCATTATAGTTAAAGTATTTCTTGCTTACTTTTACTATCTTGTTAAGGACTGGAAAAATTAATTGGCTCATGTCTTTTCTGGTAGCACTTGGTATTTTTTTTTTTTAAAGAAAGAGTGAGAGAGAGTGAGAAAGAGGGAGAGAGAGAGAATTTTTTAAAATTTTTATTCCCTAGTATTTGGCGGACACAACATCTCTGTATGTGGTGCTGAGGATCTAACCTGGGCCGCACGCATGCCAGGCGAGCGCGCCACCGCTTGAGCCACATCCCCAGCCCCTAGCACTTGGGTTTTAACAAGTCAAATCTTTTCCCAGTCTTTTGCTTTCTGTAACAATGAACTCTTCACCCTAACACTCCTATGGATATATTCATAAGGCATAGGCCACTTCCCCTCCCCAATGGCTCAGTGAACTTCCTTTATTATGGCCTTAGCCTTAAGACAAGTATTTAAAGATGTTGTAAGAGCAGTTCACTTTCATCAGTTCATTTTATTCTTTATTCCTAAGAGTCACTTCTATCATAAATTCAGAAGGAATCACACACATTTGGAATCACCACCTCCTGCAACTCTCTCTCTAAGGTTCCTTCCAGCTGTATGGTCTTCAGTCCCCCAATCCCTATTACGCTCCTCACTTATGCCTGACATGCACTTGTTCCTTCCCCTCTTCTCACTTCCAGTCTCTTCCCTTTGCCTACTGCACAGTCCCTTCCTGTTTCTGGGCCTTGCACTGTGATCCCCCTGCACCCTTCTCTTGCTATGCAATGCAAAGGGCCCTGGATTGGGATTTAGGAGTTGAGTAGCTGTGTGGTCTTGGGCAAGTAACCTTAAAGGCATGCATGTCTGGAAAGATAATAGTTCCCATTTTACATAGTATGAGGACCAAATGGAAATATTCAAAATATCCTTTGAAAGTGCTCACTTGCTATATATTATTACCCAGTAATAATTTAGCCATTCCAACGCTAGGTAAACCCCTCTGTCCCTGTACTTTGCTCTTGATCCTGGAATGAGGTTAGGGTCTGTTACTGGAACAGTCCTACCCAAGTGCCCTGGGACAGGTGAAGAGCTGCCTCAGGGAGTCATAGAAAGAGCATGTTTGCTTCTAAAATCCTTACAAATAAACAGGGAGTTTCATTTACTCAACGACTATTAATGGAGCACTTATTAAACAGTGAAGTTTGTATTAAGACAGACCTGGGCTTGGATTCTAGATATGTCATGCATTAGCTTCAGAAAGGCTATTAGCTTCAGAAAGAATGATTAAGGAATCATTCTGTTTTTTTGTTTGTTTTTTCTCTCTTGTTTTTGTTTGCTCTCCCTTGTTCAAGTTTCCTAAGAGAATCTTTACATTCTTTATACTTCACTAGTGCCACCTCTAAAGCCTCCCAATTCACACAGATTTCTACTATCTGAATGATGGGAGGCATATGATATGGACTCCTCTAATTGGTGTCTTTGCTGCCCCAGCGATTCTCCAAATCTTTACTTTCTGTTTTTTTGCCATGTGTCCTCTCTCCATATCTCCTTTTTATCCCTTGGGAGTGGCCCCTATTCCTTGCTTATCTCCATTTCCTCCAGGGCTTCTTACTTCCCCACTCCCAGCCTGTACTCTACAGTGAGTTTTTCTCTACTTTACCAGCTCCTTCCCTTGGGGGCTGGGAGCAGGAAACCATTACCTCTAGACCAAGAGCCAACCAACCATCGACCATTAGCCTTCTAGCCTGCTTTTCCTTGGAGCTAACAGTGTTGCTCTCTCTTTTCACAGCCTCTCCTTTCTTATCCCCCATTCACTGGGCGACTTGAACTTACTGTTCTATTAAAAGTTCTTTTGAACCTCCAAAAATCAGCATACATGGTCCAATCTTACTTCTGATCCTAAGGGACACCATTGCAGGTGTGGCTGCTCCACATTTGTTGAGGTTCTCTCGTCCCTAGGATGCCAAAGCCCAGAGCAGCCCATCTCTGACCCCTTCTTTCTTGACCCATCTGTCTGCACTGGCCTCTCAAATGTAGGTCTTGTTCCATTTCCTTTTGATCTGTCTCTACCTTCAAGACTATCAGTTTTTACTTCTAGAATAGTGGTTGTCAACTTGGGTGGCTCAACCTTTAAGCCTTCTAGAAGGGCTTTAAAAAAAATCATGATGCCCAGGTCTTACCCCAGTTAATGTCCTTAGACTCTCTGGGAGTGGGCCTTGGGAGGGCTCTGGGGAGTTGATTCCTAAATCTTTAGCCTTAGCATAGCACCCAAACTTCATTGCCTGAAACTCATTCTAGTGTGTGATTATTGGCCTAATGAATATTTCCATCTCATACTTTGGATGTTACAAAACTTGGTGATATCCCTTATAGGTTCAGCTCTCTTTCCATTTTTCTCTTTTTCGCTCAAGTTTGAAGTCTGTGGATGTTTCTGATTCTTGGCATCCAACAAGTCTTTTTCCCCTCTTCAGAGCCCAAACAACTCTCGTCTGCATATTCAAGTGCTCAGGTCTCTTTATTGCTCACCTGAACTGATGATAAGCACCTGACAGAGCTCCTTCCACTTCTACTCCCCTCCTGGATAAGACTTTTAGGAATAACTTCCAAAGCCAAGCGCTGATTTTGTTGTTTCTTCACTGTTCACGAATATCATCTGTGATCTGCTTTTTTCTCCCTCTCTGTTCATTACTTTTATGTACTCTCAGTCGAAATGAGCTACTTTCCATTCCCCTAAGATTCCTCCAAATTTCCTAATCAGGCTTTGTTCAAACTGTTCCCTCCCTTATATCTCTTCTGCCTCTTAAAAATCCTAGTTCCTAAAACTCAACTAAAATGCCACTTGTTCAGGACCACTTCTAGTTATGTCTGCATTCTATAGAATTTTGCTGTTCTACTATTATAGGACCACATTCTGCCATGTATTCAGCTTGGTCTCCTAATTGGATTGTAGGCAACTTGAAAATTGTGTGGGGCTCTTTGAAAGAATGATTTTAAAACAATTTTATTGTACTAAATTAAAGCAGTTGACCTATTTGAGTACCCTTATTTAGCTCATATAGCCCCTAACACTAGATCCAATTTTTTAAAATGATTTTTTTTGTGTGTGTGGTACTGGGGATGAACCCCAGGACTTTGTGCCTGCTAACACCATACAACTGCCAGCTCCTCCCTGCTTTTAAATTTTCATCTTGAAATAGAGTTTGCTAAATGGCCCAAGCTGGCATTGAATTTGTGATCTTTCCGCCTCTGCCTCCTGAGTAGCCACTGTACTGGCTGACATCTACGTTTTAAAATCATAAACTTAAATATTGCAAAGGGAGTATTCCTTCTCGTGTGCAGGCTTTAAATATATTTTTCCTTAAACCTTGTAATCGCAGAGTTGATGCCGATATGGGAAATTTCTTCCATAGAGTGTAATTGGCAACGTCAGTCCTTGTTGACCAGAGAACAAATAGCCACATAGCCAGATCACGTGTTCAGTTAGGAAAAGTCTGAGATTTAAGTAAGTGTGGGTACTTATTCTTAGATAGTTAGAAACCCTACAGGGCTCAAGAACGAAGTCAGGCATTGCCCACCTAAGGATTTCTTATTGATGCTCTCTGCTATGTTCCCTTGGTTCTCCCTCATGAGGGCCACTTTCTCCAGTTGTCTCTTTGTTTAACTCCCCAGAAGTTCCTCCACCTTGAGGTAATGAATGAACAAGTATAAATGCAGGACAGGTGGAGATCTAGGTTTTCTCTGTAATGTAAAGAGCCCTTGTATAGCTACAGTGAAGAATTGGCAGATCACGAGTTTAAAATAATAAAAATGAAAACTGAAGTTCTAGAAATGGACTCTATAAATCTCTCCTTGCTTGTGTACCCTCTAGAAATTCTGTGTACTCCCAAGGATGCTGTTCCTCAGTGTGAAGGCAGCTTAGCTAGGACAGAATCACACAAAAATATTTTTAGATCCTTTCACATGGATGGACACATCTCTATAAGGTTTTAGGAAATTTACTTCCCACTTATGATCCAAGGTTGAAGGTCATTTTGTTGCTTCACAGAGTCTCAGGTTCTTCCACGTGAAGTCACTGTAGTTCCCCAGGAGAAAGAGCCCATCAAATTCCCAGAGCCCTTCAAAAGAGATACTGGCTTCCATCTGCGCTTGCCAGTTGCCCTCCTCAAGGTTGGTGGGACAGATTTAAGCTTCTGTAAATCCCTGATCACTGAGTTGCCTGGGTGATGTACTCCTAAATGCCCAGCAAGGGTTCTGTTTAATTCTAGGGTGTTATTCTGTTGTTTATACACAAATGTTTACAGCCACAACTATTATTACCACTGATAATCATAACCATAACGTCTACACATTTAATTGGGGCTCTGCATGATCTAGACACGATGCAGAACTTATCATTAGACATAGTACCCTTACTATTTTAAGACTGGGAGAGTACTCTTGTGATTTTTACTCTTGTGATTTCTGTCTGGTGCTATGGTGTCTGAAAAAGAAATCTCTGTTAAATCCTTATTTTTTTGCAGCAGTAAGGTCATTTGATTATTTTGCTGTGAATTTGGCCTGAAAAAGATCAATATCAAGAGGACAGGGCAGATTCAATTTTGGGATGTTACCCAAGCTTGTACAATTTGGGGGAAATTAATTAAAAAGAGAATATAAAGTTCCAAATAAGATCGGGCAAACCCACCTCAACTGCCTGAATAGCAGGCTGGTTTCTGGTGAGAGCCTCATGTTTAGCATGCACTTCTGAAGCTTTTCCAGGCACATCTGTACCTCTGGAGCCACAGGCTTTATTCACCCTCTCTCTGCTGTCTGTACTGTCTGTTACTGATGCAAGCCAAGCATTCTCTGCTGCAGGCCTGGGGATTGTTCTAAGACAGTGCCACAGATCAGCCGGCTGGGAGCCGGAATTGTCCTGCAGGTGGTTTGTCATGGTAGAGTTTTTGTCTTCTTGTTCACTGTTTCTTAAAAATGTAAATTAAATGTGTCAAACTTTAAAAAGACACAAAATTTCAAGTACCTAATCATTTTTTTCTCTTGAAAAACTGGAAGACTGTTCCATACTGACCTTAGCAAAATAGCAGCTTTGGAGGAGAGGCTTGCCTGTCCTTCAGCCTAGTGCCCATCTGGCTCCCTTCAGTTTTTCAAATTTTCCTTTCTGACCTTGGAGACCCTTGAACTTATGACAAGAACCCTGTTCAGGACAGGGGCCTGGCTTGTCTCATCTAGTCTCTGCCTTGTCCTTTGGCTTTTGATTTCTTATCTTTTTGATGTCCTAATACTTTTTATTTTTTCTTTTAAAATGGTAATTAGCTATTTATATTATTAATATTTATATCCCATTTTGCTAACTACTTTAGTTTTTAGATATTTTTAGTTTTTCAGCTTGGGCCATTCTTAGATTATTTCATAAAAAACTACATGGATTTATTACAAATATCTTTTGTGTCTGATTTCATATTTTATGTCACCTCTTTTCTAAAAGTGATACATATTGTATTTGATTTTTAAAAATTGGTATTGGAGTAAAAGATTGATAGTGTGGGAATTTTAGGACTCTTACTAACCTAAATAGTAAGTCCTGACAGGATGAGGACTGGGGACTGTTTCTTTGAATTACAAACTCGTTGATGGCAGAGTTGTTATCATTAATACCCATGTAGAACCCTTTTTCTCTCTGATCCAGGTATTACAATACGTTGCAAAATCTATATTTGGCTATTCATTTTGGAACTTTACATCCTTGAGAATTTGTATGAAAAAGTTTCAGAATTAATAGGAGATGATGGGATGGAACTTATTGTTGATTGATATTTTGAATTCTTTTTGGAAAAAAAAAAGGCCCAGTATCAATCAACATAGCAAGCTATGGAAACATATTGCCAATTCGAAAAGAAGGTAGTAAGCTGACAGGCAAATACCAGCTAGATTGTCTCTGAGAAAATTCTAAGTTTACTTGGGACAAAAAGTCAACAGTCTTTCCAATGTAATGCCACTACATTAAGAATCAAGTTTCAAAGAAGTTCTATTTGGGGTAAATATGTAAAAATTGCAGTTTTTAAAAACCAAATAAACCCCCAGTAATTTTCTACTTTAAATTAACACACAACTTATATAGTTGAAAAAAGAAAAGATTCTTGGATATATATTTTATTTGACAGTGTTTTAGAATATCATACAGTAAACAAGATTTCTGTAAAAGTTAATTTATCCATAGTGGTGCGTTTCATAAAAATAGTTGCTCACTTACAGTCTTTCTGTGACTATTAATACATGGAATTATATTTATAGAGATACAGCTGTACAGGGTAAATTCACAGCTAACACTACACAGAAATATTATTTGGAATGGGATTTAGATGATGTGCTGTCTTCACATGTTATGGATTACAGCCGCATAAAGCAATTACTGCACAAGTAGTAGCTGTGAACTGTGCAAATTAGAGTTTATGCAAGCGTAATCTCATTTTTTTTCCTTTTGTAACACATGGAAAATAAAGATTGGAGGATACAGTACCAGGACGTGCAGCTACACTACAGAAGCATTGTCCAAAACCAGATTCAATAAATTAATGGCAAACTATACTGGATTTCTAGTCCAGGGGAGAAAGACTAATTGAGATTAAACCAAAAGTATTATAACTGCTACATGTGTTTGTGCTTTTGTTTATGATGAATGGGTTTCATTTTTGGAAACTGCTTTTACAAGCTGCAAGACCCTTCATATGAGGCTTTCAACCACATTCCCTTGTCAAATAACTAAACTACTCCTCTGTCTGATGGAAATTAAACTGCTAGTGCTCAAGTTACTGCAATTATGGAGAGGGAAAGAGTCAGTGAGGGAGGCTATTATATGTGACCTTGTGTGATGGACCTGATCTCCCCTTTTACTTATTTGACTACAAGTGCAGGGGGGTGAGACTTATTTGCATTCAAATCCTGTAAGGGGCAGAATATGGAAAGGATGAAGACTCATTTATATAAAGCATATTAAAGACAAATTGCCTTCAGAAACATTTTGCCTTTTAATATGTGTAGCTACAATAAGTACCAATGGATAATTAATTGAAGCTAACATATTACAAAGAAATACTAAAACAGCAGGGAAGAAAGGCAAGTCTTAGAATTTCACTAGGGGATCAATCATAGATTCATGAAGATAAAACACAAACATTTGGAGGTTGCTAATGAAATAACAAAATTGCAGAAAACATAGGGCAAAAGCAAACCGAATGGAAACAAAAATGAATAAGGAAAGATAAGCAGAAGTGAATGCTAAAAGTACTCGTGTTCTTTAATGAAAATAAATTAGTTATAATAGTGATTTTTTTAATATTAGAGATTCATTGTAATCTGGGAAATATAAGAGAAATACTTTGCCTTTGTTCTGTCAAAATGAAGTAATGGAGTGGGTTTAAAACAAGACAATAAAATAAGAGAAATACAACTGTGTTGACAAAGAAACTATCTTTGCTAGTCTGGGACAACAGGAAAGCCTTTTCATAAAGGAACTGCAGCGTTGCCAATCTTGATTAAACAAATTGTGGTCTTTCAATTCTAAAAGTCATATTTTAGAGGAAAATCAATTAAGATCTATGAGCTAAACAGCAAAACTCTGACTTATGGCAAACTGTTTCCTAGGATACAATTTTTAAACCTTTTTTTTCCTACCACTGAAAATGTACAGAAATATGATTTGATCACAGAAATGGCAGTAAAAATGGCATCACACCAATGAATTCACTATATTTCTAACATCCTGCTGTATGCAGGGAACAGCGCTAATACTGGTGATGGATGCCAAGGGTGAGCCATGGAAACATGTCATGGGCGAACAGTTCCGAATGTTTCAAAAGAAACCCTTTAACCCCTGACTAGATATGTCAAGAACAATTTATTTACAACGCTTTAGATCAATTAAAAGATATAATCTTGTCTCAGTTTCAGCTTGCTCCGTGCAGTTTGATTTTTAAGGCGATATTCCAGTTTGTGATTGCTCTTAACTTGTCCGGTTTCTTGATATAAAGTTTGGATGACATCCAAATCCTTCATGCAGTGGGGGGGAATTTTTTTTCTTTCTTTCTTATTTTTTTTAAAACTAAAGCTACACTGCATCGTCTCTCTGTGATGTTCTTCACTTTATTTTGGTTCTTCCATAGCTGCCAAAGCCCCCACCGTGGAACCGGGGGCTTTAGGATCAGTTTAGGTCTGCGTGTGGACGCCGTGCAGCCCATGCTCGCTGGACGTGTGGGACTTCACATCGATGCTCCCAGGCCTTGGTGCCTCGCGGATCTATGCGTGTGACAGTGAAAATAAATTAAAACGCCATGAAACGGAACCTAAGAAGAACGGCCTGTGCCAGGGCGCGTGGTGGGCATTGGCCTCATCTGCTGGCGGCCGAGGCGCCGGGCTTGAGCACGCCGGGCAGCTTGTCGGAGCCCGGCACCTTCCAGGGCCCCGGCGCCACGGCCGCCTTGCGCGCTGGGGCGCCCCCTGGGGGCCGCGGGCCTTGCCGGGGACCCGCGCGCGCGCCCGCCCTGCCTTCAGCCTCCCGCGCGCCCGGCCGCTCCCCGCCGCCCCGGCCCGCGAGCGCAGCCCCGGGGCCGTCGCGCCGGCCGAGCTCGGGGCCCGGCGCGGCGCGGAGACCCTCCTTCCCGCCGGCCCTCGCCGCGTCCGCCGCGTCCGCCGCCGCGAGCCCGGGCGCCCTGGCCTCCGAGGTGGGCCTGCCGGCCTCGGGCCGCCCCTGGCCGCCGGGCGCCTCCTCGAGCCTCGGCCGCGCGGCCCTCTGCGGACTCGCCGAGCGCTCTCTCTGCTCCCCGAGGCGCTGCTTCTTCTGGCCGCCGGCTGAAAGCTCCTTTGGTTTCCTAACGTCGTGTTCCCTTTTGATATCCCAAGTCGGGTCTGGGCTTATCTGGTGGGAAGGGTCGGAGGGTGGGGCTGGATGCGATGGAGAGAATGGAGAGAGGATGTCTTCGAGGGAGACGCCTACTTCCGGCAGACCTGGGGAGGCGGCAGCGGGAGTACTCCAGGAGTTGGGTTCGTCTGTGGACACGAAGAACAGGCGTTAGGCCGTCCGCAGCGCAGGTCCCACACTCCCGCGACCTCCCGGGGACAAAGGCAGGCAGCCCCGGGGGACTGCTTTCAAGGCCCCAGGCTACCCCCACCCTCACTGCCAGGAGGGCAGTGCCCGCGCCCAGGGAGATTTTGTGCTTTCTCTTACTCTGCCCGCGCTCTTTGGTAGACCAGGGAGGTCTACCCTTCGCCTAGGCCCTCTAACTTCTTGAGGTGCCATCAGGCCTGACAGTGCTTTGGGCACATTGACTTGGCAGCTCTTGAATCAACGGTTCTCAAACTCAAGTAAACATTGGAATCACTCTGGATGGATTGCCCAGGGACCAGGCTGGGAGATCCCAGCAGTTAAGAGGCCTACATCTCTCTATATTTTTAACAATTACCAAGGCAGTTCTGAAAAAGACAGCCAAGGTTTGAGGAAAAAATGTTCTGGGTAGTTTGAAGTGCTTGGGGAGAGTGACTTTCTCAACCATTAGGTGTCACTCAAAGCATAATCCTTAGCTACTGCCAGATAATCTCAGAATTTGAATAAATTCACCTAAAAACTCTCATTGTTATTTTGCCTTTAAAAACACCATTGTCCTTAATTCTTTTTGTAGTTCTAACATGGAATGCCTCCAGACTAAATAATAAATGGTTCTTTCTAGGAAGCCTAGTTTCAGCATTTATTTAGGATGTAAACCATTTCCAAAAAGGATTTAAGACAATTTACAACATCAAGACACATATAAAGCAGAATGATAAAAATGAGAAGTGACTTTTTTTTTTTTTTTTAAAGCAACCACTGGTCAGAAAGCCAAGTAGAAGGACAGATGTGTTAGAAATCCAAGATGAGTTAGTTACTACCATGAGCAACAACATTATCCTTGAGTTTCTGCCCCACTAAAGCAAAATTGAAGCAGAACAATTCAACGCAGCGAACCCTTGATATTTGTGACAAAATGTCTCCTGACTTTGGAAATCCTCAAACTTTGTAATACCATTCTAAACTGTAATTTTTTTTCTTTGAGGAATTGGTATAGGGTCATGGGTGGGGAACAACAACAACAAAAAACCCACATTCATAATTGAATTCTAGGTGGCTGGTGAGCATCCCTTACTAGCTGGAAGATTCAGCCCCACACACCAGTTTCAGTGTATGTGATTCAAGTTCCATACATATACAGTCTGTGAAAGTCAAGGGTTTACTTTAAGTTGGAGCTTCTTATATGGTACCTTTGATATTGATCTATAAAGAGATGAGCAGAGGAGGAGGGCAGTGGGGCTGATTTTTCCAATAATTCTGGTTACCCTTAGAATATCAAATCAACTATTAAAAAAACCTCTCTCTTTTGATGTGCAATTTGAATATTTTTAGGCACAGTGTTATCTTCCTTCTTTCCATAGATTGATGTCCATTATCATTTTCACATGCTAAGTAAAAAATCCTAGGAAAGCATCAGAAGACCTGGAATCTAATCATTCCTCTGGCATTTATTTACCAATAATGTGATTTTGGGCCAACCACTGATCTCTCTGAGCCTCAATTTCTTCCTTTATAAGATGGGGCTAAAATGTCCAACCTCATGGATATGAGATATATACTTCCTAAGGGAGAAACACTTGCAACTGGAGGGTTATGATGACTATTTTCACATAGTTGAGCCTTATTTTTCCTCTGTGCTACAGTGGCTGCCCACTTAGGGTTTGGGCTCCTGTGGAAGCTGCCTTGGAACTGGCTTCTGTGGAACTAGCAGATTTGGAGGTGAGGTTTTGGATAAGTGCAAGAGGTCAGTTATTCCCATATGCTATGATTCCCAGAAGTGGTTTTGCTATACTTCAGATATTCCTGGTTACCTTAAAGAATAATCTGCAACCAATGCAAAAATGTTCAATGAAAAGGGGACTAGGTCCTTTGGGCAGCAGTAGAGTTCAAAATCAACGATAGTGGTAACTTCACCCACATAGGAAGATTTTGCTTTAAAGAGTTAAAAGTGGGCCAAGTATGGTGGCATATCCCTGTAATCCAAGTGGCTCAGGAGCCTGAAGCAGGAGGATCACAAATTCAAGTCTAGCTTCAGCAACTTAGTGAGGACATAAGCAACTTAGCAAGACCCTGTCTCAAAAAATAAAATGGAATGGGGCTGTGGTTTATGGTAAAGCACCCCTAGGTTCAATTCTGGTACCAAGAGTGGGGTAGTTAAAAGTAGGCTTCAGAGGCCTAGCTATAGGATAGTGTGTGCAAGGGTAGTCTCTGACTTGAACCAGAGTAATGATATTTCACATTGTAATAGCTCTTTTCCCCACCATTACATCACATATGGTAGAGTCAATTAGCTGGCCTTAAATTACTTCTGAGACATAGGGAGAAGGCTGACATTATTCACACCATTTCCTGAAGGAGGAATTGAAGCAGAGAGAGGTTAAGTAACTTGACCAAGATTACAAAATAGGCCACCCAGGAGTAAAATTTGGGCTTCTTTACTCTTTTCACTTACTGAGAAAACTGTCCCAAGCCGTTACCTTGCAAATAGGATCCAAACTTGTGAAATGAACATGCTCAGTAGCCACTGCTAACCAACAGTAGCTAAGTACCATCACTGAACAGAATACTTAGCTTTTATTCCAGAACATCTTACCTACCATGTGTCTGGTATTGAACTGGAGAGTTCCTGTCCAGGAATATGAAAAATGTTGAGCCACACATATAAATGGCCATCAGATGACCTCAGATTACTTCTGAGATAAGGGGAGACTGTCTTTCCTTCTATTCTTGCCTTCCTTAAGTGATTATTTACAAATACAAAGGGATTTCTCTTATTATAAAAAGATTTCCCAAGAGTTTGTTTGTAGATCATTAAATATTAAGTGGGAGAAATTAAAAGTTAGAATGTTCTAAGCTCCTGCCTATTAAGAATATTAATCAGAAATTGAAATTTTATCAATTTATCATAAAGTAAAAATGATTTCAAAGTGGACATATATGTATGGTTTTATATTTTCCATTTTTTGTGCAAAGGAACTCTCCAGTTCAATTCTAAATATTTCCTCTCTAAACATGTGGTGTCCTTACAGACATGAACCTGCAAAACTCCATAAAGCACCAAGAGGCAGGCAGCCTCTTTACCCAACTGGCCCTATCCCTACCTTAAGGTGACATGAAGTGTGGATAGGAAGAGACTTCTCTAATATTTCAAATTCTAGTTTTCATGAAATCTTGACACACTATAGACAGAAGAATTCCATTTAGTTCTGATTCCTTTGGACAATGTTTTTGCTTTCTTTATTCCCTTCTTTCTTTCTCCTCTCCCTTCTTCTTTTCTTTCTTTCTTGAACTTGGGCACTGGCTAAAGCATGTGATCATGCTCATTTACAAAGTAGTGATCAAACATGATATGCTCTATAGTCTTTCCTGTCTGAAATGTTCTAATTAAAATTAGAAATCACAGAGATGCATTCTAGAAAGAAAGCAACTGACACATCTGGCCTGCTGGGATTTCTGCAGCTCCCTCATCCAAACAATGTCCCCAGGTTCACTGGCTGAAACCAGAAGGAAGAAGCTTTTCATTCCAAACTGGCTATCTCAGCCTGTCCTCTTCCACCTACAACAGTAAAACTTCTTGTTGTCAACCCAGAAGATGCTTCTCTGTATTCATCCTTTCACTTGCCACATTTTCACACAATCAATACTTCTAGAACCAAACTGGACCCTTTGCTTTCGTGAGATTCTGTTCTCCTGCTCTTCATCCGACCTTTCTGGTAATTCTTTCTCACTTTCCTGTCTCTTCTTCTTTTCCCGGACCTCCTTAGGATTTGATCTTGGCTAATTTTTTTCTTCCACAGATCATCTGAGGGGTTCTCATCTATTTGTGTAGCTTTTATACAGCGGTACTACCAAATGTTTCTGCTGAGCTTTCTGCTACCAGCTCTATGCTGGTGTTTCCATCCACCTTCCTGATGGCTCTACCTGATTGACATCTTTATTGTGACAAATCCAAAACAGAAACATTTCCTCTCCAAGCTTGTTCTTCATTCTCCCTCATTTCCTCATCTCAGTAAGTGGTATAGTCACCACTTGGCATTATCCTCAATTCCTTGCTCTCCTTTGTCTCACCTGTATAATATACCTACAAATCTTATTAGTATTATCTTTAAACATAGTGGATTTTATTAACTTATGTTCGCCTAAATTTTCACCACTATAGTTCAAGCTACAGGGAATTCTCTGGAAGGATGAGACCAGGGTAGGATGCTCAAGACTATCTCAGATAAAAGAAGGCTATGGATATCGTTCATAAACCCTCGAGGAGATTGGTAAAGACAAAAATTCCAAAACTGAAGTTCAGTACTGTTTAGAAAAGAGCAGTGCAATGTACTACGAACCACGCGTCCTCCACAGGAAACCTGTGTAGTTAACCCACTCCAAGGGTTGGCCTGCCAAGCTGTCTTTTCTCACATGGGCTACCACAGTAACCCCTCTTTTCCTTCCTTCCACCCTTCTGCAATGAATCTCCCTATAGTATCTGCCACAATCTCTGAGACATAAGTTAGATTATCCCATTCCTTGCTTAAGACTTTCAGTAGCTTCCCACTGCTCTTGGATTAAAACCCCAAATTATTCACATAGCCTACAGAAGCCTATATGATTTAGCTTGTGTCTCTTCCCACCTCCATCTCCATTCATTCCCTATTCTCCACCACACTGTTTTATGTTCTTTTCAGGGATGTCACTGTTGTGTCCTCTGCTATGGAAGTCTCTCCTCCCAACCACTTGTGTGGTGGGTTTCTTTCATCTTTGGACTCTTGAATGTCACCCTAGAGAACTCCAATCTGTGGAAGGTACGCTATCCTCCTCAACGGCATCCTGTCTTTATTTCCTCCTAAACATAGCTCGTAATTGTGCATTTGTTTGTTTATTTGATTAACATCAGTTTCAAATGCCAGTTATAAACTTCCTGAGGGCAATGACCACATTGGTCTTGTTTATCATGGTGTGCTTAATAACCGAGATAGTGCTTGACACAAAAATAAGTGCTTGATGAATATTTGATGAGTGAATAAATCTACTCCCCAAATGGAATTGGCAGACCTGAAACCAAATGCCTACTTGAGGAAACACTTCAGGGCAAACAATTTTTATTTAAATTATAGTATGTCAAAAGCAGAGTTGTGTCTGTGACTTTTATCATTCTTGAGAGGGGAGGATGGTTGTGAAATGGTAATGCATATTTGAAATGGGAGGGGAGATGACTGAATGTTGGGGGAAGTGTAGAAGGAGGAAGCCAGCGGCAGAGAGCCTCCATTTTCAATGAATCCCCTGAATTTCCACTGATGATTTTTTTCCCTTGTTAGTTTCATCAACTGTAAGGATGTAATGGCTTTGCTTAAAGGAGCTTCATCCCTGAGGATTATTTACCCAAAATGCTAAGGAATGTTCTCACCACCCCATGGGTAAGATGGAGCTTAAATACTGTATGTTCCATTGTGAGAGAAGCAAATCCTTCTCCTAAATGAGGAACAAGCTTCTTGCCCTTCCTAATACCATTTCTACCAAGATTGTGGCTGTCTAGAACATAGACTGATTAATACAGAAGTATATGTTCTTGGTATAAATACACACAGATTATGCACACACACAATTATTTTTGAGTTAAAAGATGTATGATCTCTTAAATTATCTTGCAGGAGCCCAGAAATATTGAAAAGGAAAATGTACTCCTTTCACTTCATATGCTGAGATAAAAATCCTAATATACAGGAACTATGATTCAACAGCTTGTTTAGTTTTTAAAATATAACCCAAGTGACAGTAACCAGAGAGCTGACCTGCTAGGAATATACTGCTTGTTGCAGTAAATAAGTATCTATATTATTGGTTTTTCCAGATGGCTGTAATCTCTGGGGAAAAAATGTACAGAGGAGGAAAGCATAACTCAAATCAAGGGAGAGTTATTTTGATCCTGTGCTGAATAAGGCAGAAACCCTTAGAGGGAGCCAGAGACTGTGGCAGGGGAAAGAGGGCCTGTCATCTGCCCTATACTTCATCAATAGACTCAGGGCTTCCAGTTGGCTGAATTGTCCTCCAATCCCTGAATAAAAATCCCTATATTGCTTTCCTCCTTTTGGTACAGGACTTGGACCCAGGACAAACCAAATACGTGCATTTTGGAGTGGGATGCTCAGGAAGATAATAATTCATTGCTATTAGTACTACGATAGTGATACCAATATGAATGAGGCACTTGCCAGGGCCTGACACTCTTCTAAGCCCTTGAAATGTATTAACTCACATTAAAACATGCAAACTGACAGGCTTTACTGAGAAGGCTGCTGAGACACAGGGCTCCAATAACATGCTCAAGACCACTTAGCTAGCAGGGCTGTTGAATGACCTTCTGAATTGGATGATGTACAACAAACTTAGCGGGAGCACTGTCACCAGAATAGCCTTGCTTTTTCTATTCCAACTGAGAAATGGGGGCTCATATCTTCTTCTGGGGTGATGCAACAGAACCTTCATCTATGGTGATGGTCAGAAGCAGATCTATTGATATTTCTAATGGAGACTCTGAAAAGCCATTTGTGTTTGAAACTTAGACACAGAAGGACCATCACTATAGTCAAGTACTGATTTGTGAAAAAGCTGGAAATATGAGCATGAATCAAAGAACACTAAGATTAGAAATTTTTATGGGCAGGGATAATACCTTATATTTTAAAAATATTTCTCTCAAAGTCACTCCTTGAACCAGGATTGAGTTGAAAATACTCCTATTAGATATTGGAAACACGGAATCAGTTTGAGACACATGTACTTTTTCTGCTAAATAAGTAAAATTATTCTGCAAAGAGATCCATGAATTTGGTGTTACTTCTTACTATATAAACTTTTCCTGCTGAAACCTACTGTTGACTGGGGTTAGTGAATAATTATGAGGATGTATTGGAGTCTATTTTTTCTAATTTGAAATATTATTAGTAAATATATAAATGATTAAGGTAGATCAAAGGACAGTAATGTGAAGTCATTTGGTATTCAATAGAAAAACCTGTTAAAGGATTGTGTCCAAACCATAATGAGGCATTTGGGTCTGTTCAACCATCACTAAAGTGATTGCTTTTTGTAATAAAATATAAACAAGAAAAATGTGCATCTAAAATATTTTGGAAATTAACTATTTTCCTATATTTCTGCTCTTTTTGAAGTGTTGTTTCTAGTCTGGAGACATTGTTAATGGTCTTTAAACATGTATATGTTTCACCTTTATTACCAGAGAGATGTAAATGAGGTGTTACAAACATTATTAATAACTTTAAAAATAGTGACCATATTTGCTTATTGAAGCTTCACATTTACCCTCATTCTGAAAGCATAATCTAAGGAGTGTTGTGAAATATGTGGCATGTTTTAGCTCATCTGTGGCTGAAGGGGTCAGTCTCAGAGTTAGATTGGGCCATTAATGGACTATTTCCTGAGTGCTTCAAGTGTACTAGTACTGTGCTGTGTGTGGTATCATGTATATTACCTTGTACTTCTCACAACAGTTCTAAGAACCAAGGTGCTATTATCCTCATTTCACAGATTAGGAAACTAAGGCAATTTGACAAGACCATTTAACCAGTAAGTGTGAATCAGGATAACTGACTACCTAATTCCAGAGTCTATGCCCAAATCACCAGGATTCTAATCCAAGGCTTTCCAACTTTTTCACATCAGTTCGCGAACAGGAAAGGACAATTCATAGATAAACACTGGAATTCACTTAAAAAGAGCAGGTTCTGAAGACAACCCTTCCTCAATGTCCTCAGGGCTAAGGGGAATCAATATCCTGTGGCAAGTTTTAGCAACCTCAGAGGTGTGTCTTAGCACAGGTTAGGAACCTCTTAGTGATTTCATTTGGTCTGGGGATGTGGGGTTGTCTAGGGATCAGTTCAAATTAGTAAAATATTTGCATTGTAGGATATATAAGAAATTTGCTGGTTAATTTAATATAAGGATGATTTAAGTGTTTGAAGGGGGCTTGGAGGCCTTTTTACCCTCAAATTAAAGAAAGGCTCCAAAGTAGTGGTTTTCAAACTTTCGGAAATCAATGTACCTTCTTTTTCAAATAAATTTGTCGGTGATAAGCCAATATGTAAAATCAGATAAAAAATGATGCTGTTTTGACTGGTGGTGGTAGTGGTGGTGGTGGGGGTTTGAACCTAAGCTTCCTGCATTCATTCTCCCTCCCTACCCGTCACCAGCCCCAGTTTGAAAACCACTGCATGAAGAAGGTTTATCTCTCAAAGTTTGTTCAAATGCAGAAATCTCTACTTAGGTGGTAGAAAGGAAGGAAGTCAGGGAAGATTTGCTTAAGAGATTATTTTCTAAGTGTTAGTAGCTGGGAGTTGGACTCAGGGCTGGGCACAGGCAGTAGCAAATGTGCTCACACAATGTGTTCCCACAGCCAGCAATGACAAGCTTCACCTTTCCAGGACTTTGTGTGTGGGGAGGGTGAGGGGCCACTCAGTCCTGTGCAGCCCCTTCTTGTCAGTTCACAGCCCTACGGGTTTGAGATCTGTCCTACTTGTCTCTTGTGGAGAGAGTGTGAACTGGGAGGCTTCTATTTAATCTCCCACTTGGTGTGAATGCAGGCAAGTTGGACAAATGTTTTCAGCCTCAATTTCTCATCCATAACATAGAATAACTCCTGCTCTACTTCTTTGTCAGACAAAATAAGGTATATTTATTGTGTATATTTATATGTTTATACATACACCAGCTATGAAGTTGTTTCAGTTCAAATTTTAAAATGGGTGAAAGATTTGAAGGGATACTTTACCAAAATGATATCTGCTGGTGAATAAGCACATAAAAAGATGTTCTTATTAATTTCATTAGTAGAAAAATGAAAATTAAAACTATGGGGTGAAGTCACTACAGCCTTCCTATTATGGCTAAATTAAACAGCAGCAACAGCACGAATGAAAACAACTAGCAAGAATATGGAGCAACTAAACCTCTCACAGTAGCTGTTGGAAACGAACAGTTTCTTTACAAAACAGTCTGGCAGTTTCTTAAAAAGTTAAAACATTTAGTTTCCAACCAACCCAGCCATGCCACTCTGAGTTGCCTTCCTGAGTAAGATCAAAATTTATCCTCATACAAAAACCTGTATGTGAAGTTTCATAGTGACTTTATTATCACCCCTAACTGGAAACCCCTGAAATGTCTATCTACTGCCAAGTGGATAAACACTCTGAGTACAATAGTACTCAGCTCCGAAATGAAACAAATGACATGCACTCAGCAACGGCAATGAATTTCAGATACATTATGCTAGTGAAAGAAGCTTGATTCAAAAGGTGACGTTCTAGTGATTCCATCTATATGACAGTCTCAAGTAGGCAAATGAAAGGAACAGAAAACTAACCAATGGTTTCCAGAAGCTGGGTGTGGGAGGAGGTTTAACCACAACAGAGAATGAGAAAATGCTAATAGGTTAGGGTCTGTTCTATATTTTGATTTTATTGTATGTAAATTAAACCTTGATTTTAAAAAATGGGAGAAAATTAATGGTGCTGATAAAGTGTTTTTAAGCATGGCTGAAAAAGTCTTTTAAAATTGGTTACACCTTTTGCAAATAATGTTCCCAGCACTACTTTGTTTGATAGCCTCCCTCTGCGTCCCTCACCATTGGACCAAGATAAGCCTCAGCCCAACGAAACCGATAATGAATTCTGAGTTCACAGAGTTAGAATAATCTGAATTAAAGAGGTTTTACTTTAATCTATAGAGGGCACCTTTAATCTTAAATCTTTTCTAGAATCATGCTCTTTATCACAGAAATATAGCCCTGTCTGATGTGGCAGAGAGCCTAACTAAGGGATGAGAATCATCAGTCAGAGGTACCTATCTCCTGGGAAAAATGATGGAAACTGATGATAGCCACATCTTGCTAAAGATGGAAGAAATGAAAGTCAGTTACTCAGAGGATATTCACACAGGGCTGGAATTGAACCCAGGATCTCATGCATGCAGGACAAGCACTCTACCACTGAGCTACACCCCAGCCCTCAGATGCTCTAGGTGCCAGCTTCTGGAGTTACTTAATCACAGTCTTCCTCAGGAGTCTCTCATCTCCTCTGTACATCATTCACAGACAGGACTCAGACATAACATTAATTCACTTCTAGGGTAAAGCCCACATGGTGTATAATAGGTGATATCCCAATTCTGTTCTGTACCTAGCTTTATATTTTGTCTTTCTTCTCTTTGTCCTCCACTGCCCCCTCCCCCGCCCTGTCTCTCTGTTGGTCCAGTACTTAGCTGCTATATTCATTTTCTTTTTTATATTCAACAAATTGAGCATCTACTTTTTGTCTTTGCACTATGAAACAAGCACCATTTCTATCTTCATGGGCCTTACTATCATAGTGGAAGAGGCTGAAATAGGTAACAATAGAAACTGTGACATGAGTCAGTGTAATGAGGAAAGATAACGTTTAGGAGATGAACTATGGGGTGCTTGGTAGGGACCCGAAGGAGGAGCAGGTGGTCGGTCACTTGGACCATGAACACTCTAGGCAGAAAGACCTTAACGAGACAGGGGTTGGCAGAGGGAGGCTACCAAAAGCAGAAGAGGGGAAGCATGAGACCACCTGGGGCTTTTATAAGGAGTTTGAATTGTGTTCTGAGTGTGACAGAAACCACTAAATGGTTCTTAGCAGAAAGACCAACAAGCTGCTGTGTGCGGAATGGACTATAGGTGGAATCACAAAGCCGAGTCAGTCAAGAGACTTTTGTGGTAGTTTGGGCAAGAAATGATAGTGCTTGGACTTGGAGCAGGGTGGTGAGAAGAGGTTGGATGCAGGAGGTGTTTTTGAAGACAGGCTGAATTTGACCCACTGATGGATTACATATGGGGTACAAGGAAAGAGAGCCCAGGGATTTCTTTTATACTCGTTCACTAGAAAGTGTACTGGTTTTTACACAGGCTTGTGCAAGGCACTAGAGAGGTAAAGATGAACAAGACACAATTAGTGCCTTCAAGGAAATCAGACTGTACTACTTTGGATTTCTAGATTTATGGGGGCCAGCCAGAGTGCCTGTGGAGTAGACAGGAAGAGAAGAGATTGTTTTGTGAATAGGACTTAAGGAAAGTTTCAGTTTGTGTTTGAAGGGAGATTAACAGTTCCACGCAGAGTAGGGAAGAGTATTCCAGAAAGCGGAGTCAGCAAGTGCAGTGGTCCAGGGTGTTGGGGGTGGGGGGTTGATGTGGAAATGGGGAGGGGCACTTGGTAGTGATAGCAAAGGAGTCTTGGGAGGCAGGTTGTCACTAAGGAGTGAGAACTTCTCTCAGAAGACAATGGGGACACCAGGAGGCTTTTAAGCAGGAGAGTGATAAGGGTGATCCGTCCTTTTTATCTAAACAGGTAAGTTAATTTACTGTTATTGACAAGTAAATTATACTTAAATTAGAACTTACTTAATGTGTGTTGCTTCAATCAGAGCCTTGTTTTGTTTTAGATGCTTTTATCAACAAATGGAATTTCCTTTTACTTTATTGGTGTTGGCAAGCAGAAGGATAATAACTCTTAGGGCAGAGGAATACTATTAATCTTGTGGTTAATGAATATTGAATATCTACTCTGTCCCAGGCACTCTATTAAGGGTTGAGAATTCAGCATAAAAGAAGTCCTAGCTCTTATGGAGTTTACTGCAGGAGGGAGACATAGAACAAATGATATCAAATCTCATCTATCAAAAAATAAAATTAAAAAAAAAAGGTAGCCACAGAAGTATTTATTGGGGAGCTAATCTCATTTAGGAATTCAGGGAGGTCTCACTGAGGAAATAACTTCAAGTGAGGACTAGGTTGATTATAATTTTATTATTAGCAGGAAAATCATCTCCTATTTCTTTAATAATTAGCCTTTCTTTCAAGTGGTTCTTCTATTTTGGAGCATGTCCAGATCTTGCCTGCTTTCAAAAGAGATAAAACCAAATATCTCATTTTTATATACCCAAATTAAGCTTTTCATTATTTTAAGAAATGTATTATTATTTTTCACAACAGCTATGCAGTCTTGACTTGCCTACATTCATACCTTCGCTCATTCATTTGTTCAAGCTCTGTGCACAGAATATGAAGGGACTCTGAATAGGGGGTCATAGACGGATAAGATGAGGTGTGGAGTGACAGGAAATGAAGCCACAGGGAGTTTTCTCGATTGTAGGACACACACAGGACTGGTGGGTCTATTGTGCAGGTATTGGAGAATCACTGGAAGATTTGAAGCCTGGTCTTCAAAGACATGTGTTATGTCACTGGCATGGAGGACAGAGTGAGGGACAAAGATGGGGATATGACACTGGGGCAGGAGTCACAGTTGCAGGATGCTCTGCTGTGCAGGGGAGAGATGAGAAGAAACAGGGACAAGGCAGGAAAGATCAGTTACAGAAGATGTGCAGAAGGAAGAACAACAGGACTAGATGTGTGAAGGTGGGGGAGTGTGAGTGAGGGGTCCTGAGTGGCTCTCAGGAGTTGTGTGACAGGATGTTGGTGTCTATGACTGAGACTGGGAATATAGATTGGAGGACAAGCAGGTTCAGATCTCCCCAGTGAGGACATTTTGAAACCTTCGTTAACATCCTCCTTTCTCTTAATCTCTTTAGTCTTTCATTAAATTCCCTCTGCATTTATTTCAGAATGTCCATGGGCTTCACCCCACTGTTCCAAGGCTAACCTTGACCCTCACTACTTTAACCTTAGATAATTACGGCATCATCCTGGTTTGCTGTCTTGCCACTAGCTTCCCCTCTTCAGCTCATTCTGAATCCTGAAATATATTCTCTTTTTTGACATCTCATCATGAGTTCTTTTTTTTTTTAACTTCAGTTTTTGTCTTGATTCATGTGTTTATTCACCTTTTATGTCTTTCTTTTGCCATTAAATTATAAGTTCATTGAAGATAGAAACTGTGTTTTAAATCTTCCTTGTATTGTCAGTAGTGCCTACCAAAAATCTTGCCCAGTATATCTGTGTTGATTAAATTTTGCTTTAAAACCAGTAAGAATTCATTGTAGTAGATATGACTATGAAGTCTCAGAATTCAAAGCATTTTTAAAAAAGTCAGGTATTGGGCTGTGTGTGTGCTTGGGTTTTAAGTTAGGTCATCCAAGTTCTTGCTAATAGCAGCCTGAGGTAGATCAGGTACTGAGTGGATTCCATCTTAACAGCTTGTTTTGTAACATCAGTATTCATGAATACCACAGACACAGAAGAGACTTGAAATCTAGAGTTGAGGCAGTGTAGATCTAGATCTTAGCATTATTATTAACTACTTGTGTGGTTTTGGGGAAATTACTTCTCTGAGACTGATAAAATATCTACCTTAGAGATCTTTCATGAAAATTAAAATTATGCACACTTTCATAAAGTTAAATGAGCATCTAACACATTTTTAGCACATAGTAAGCACTTGTAAAAACAAATGATCATGGTAAAAACCAAGTGACATTCATTGGGCATTTATTCTTCATGCCAAGTGCTCTGCATGCATCCTGTCATTTAAATTTCACAGCAAACCTATGAGGTCTTTTTATCTTCATTACACAGAGGAGGAAACAGAGGTTCATGAAAGTTGAGTGGCTCATCCAGGGATTGTCCCTTTGACCCTCTGTAGTCATTGGGTAACTTTTGTTTAAAGTTTTCATAAAAAGCAAAAGGAGAGGTGTGGGTTTGTCACTTTTTTCTCAATATCCTGCAGAAGATGCTATGAGCACAGCAATGACTCTAGGGACAGATGAACAGTTGGAGATTCTGGTAGATCTGCCAGCTTGATAACCCACCTGTGCAGGAACCACGGCCAACACAGCATCCACAGAAGGTACTATCATAAAGGAAAGCAGTGGCTGCTGCAAACAAGCCCTTCGGCAGGTGGAGGCCCTGGCTGTGCATGGCCTAGCTGGGGATTCTAAACTTAGGGCCCAGAGGCAGCTGTGTCCTTCATTCCAGCTGCAAGCTCCTGATTTTTGCCTCTTTTCTTCTCTGTTTGATGATATAGAAAAACTTTACCTCCTTCCCATGGGGTTGTGAAAGCCCCCATATCTTCCCTGCTTTGGTAACAAAGGACAAAAGGTAACACTATTTGGAGCCAGCAACTGTGTTCAGATCACAGTTCCCAAGGTTGGGGTTGGGGTCTATGGGACAGGATGAATACAGGTGGGAAGAGAGGGAAATGACAGGATCCGGGGTTGGACTACATTAGAGACTAGCTGAAGACAGAAATGGCCTGGAGCCAGGTAGGTCAAGGGCAGTGGGGGTGAGAGAAGTGGTGAGTTTGCCTGACCTTAAAAAGGAGACTTTTGGCTAGGGTCTAATAAAACCTGCCTATGAATTTTTATTTCTGCAGACAGTCCCAGGTCTTCCTAGAAAAAAAGTGACTGGCATCATTTTCTGTAGATTTTAGGACTCATATATAGCGGCCTATTTCAAGCAGGTTTAATTTCATTTTAGCCAAAGATAAGATTGTTTATGGAGCCATTTCTTCAGCAATAAAATTGAACTGGAAAGAAATATCAGAAACTATCTGACTGTCTTTGCAGACGATAATTTATGAGGGCCTTGAATTTTTTACCGATTTGTGTGTGAACATGTACCAAGACCCTAATGTATCAGCACCTCAAATGAGGGCTGCAGACAGGCAGAGAGCGATGGGATGGCTTGGGAAAGGTAGCTGAGTAGTAGCTGACAGGTAGTGGCAATGGTAGCTGAGGGCACAGGTGTTGTGTGGATGGCCCGCCGTGGAGAGGTCCCTTTTGGTATTCAATGCCTTCTGAAGAAGCAGGAATTGGCTCCTGGGCTGTGTGCACGTTTGGAAACACACCGCCTGACTGCATGCGTGGACTCTTAGTACAGAGCCTGGACCTTCGGTGTTAGCTCCTCAGAGAAGTCCTCTTCCCACTTTACCCAAAGTGGCTTTATTTCCACCCCTGTTTTGTTTCCTTCTTTGTTTCTTTCACAACATTGGCTATAATTTAAGTGTTTACTCTTTTTTTGGTAAATGTGTCTCCCTTTACTAGAATGTAGATATCTATCTGTAAGGGACCACAATGTGTCTTGTTCAGTGCTGGAACTGTAGTCCCTGTCCGTTGCTGTGATTTCAGCCCCTAACATAGTGGCACTTACTAAGTGTTCAATAAATGTTAATTGAATGAAGAATGAATGAATCAGAGAGTGCTCATTCTCCTTTCTTGAAAATGGAACAAGCTTAATAATTTAGAGAAATACGGAAAGACCTGTCCTATCTGAATATGTGTATATATCTCAGGATATGTATCTGTATCCTTATTCATATAAGATAAACTTGATGTTATAAAAACTCTTTAGTTAAATTTTATAGTACTGTATTGTTAAATGCAAATAATTTAAAGATTATTATGCATGCTATAAAAACAATTTATATGCATTTCTAAAAATCTTAATTCTCAAAGGGTCACCTCTGGACTGGCATTACCCTGGAGCTTGATGGATCTGCAGAATTTCACCCTTCTCAACTTCATCTGGACCCAATGAGTCAATCTACATTTTAACAAGCTCCCCAGGAATTCACATAGCTACTGAAGTTTGAGAAGCAGGTTGTATTTTTAAAGATTCACAATGTAGCCTTGGAAATCATTTTGTGAACTGTAGGAGGCAGTTTAACTGAAGTTGAGGAAAGACAGAATAGCTTTGGCCAGGGAGCCAAGGGTGATGAAGTGAGTGATAGTTCCACGAAGAATGAGAAATTCTGTGCGTCACTGGCCAATTTTTGTATCAAAAATCTAAAAAAGAGTCTGTTGCTTCAGTTAGTGGGCATTTTAACTAAGCATAACTCCTGCTGTGTAACTGGCAGAGTTAACACCATGAAGCCATTCAGAATCTCACTCAGGATGGACAGAAACCATCTCTTGACTCTCAGTTGTGACTGGAGAGAAGGTCTGGTGTTTCTTAACTTTTACAAATTATTCTACTTGGTATTTAATATTCATTTATAGGATTTTTTTTTTAAAGTAGGTTAGTGAATTGACTATTGTCATAAAGAACAACTTGGAGCCTGTCTAGAACATATTCCTCAGATGTTTTTCAGCTGGTTCTGACACTTGGGCAAGGCCCTAGCTCTTCCTCTCATTTACGGCAACAATCAAAAGGATTAGAAAGATGTGGTCTCTTCTGAAAAGCTGAGTTAAAACATGAAAAACAAAAACAAAAAATCTCCATTCTATAAGTTTAGATGTGATTTGTGATAGGAAAAGTAAGTGATATGATCTCTCAAGCTTGAGTTATCAATTAAATAAGCATTTATTTGGTGCTTAAAAATGCCAGTGTGGGCTTGCTGCAGGGGAACAAAGACAATAGTACCAGATTCCTGCCTTCAAGGGGATTTATCCATGACAAATCTCTTCCTGACCTGGTGAAAAAAAAACCAGGAATCCCCTCTCTTCAATCAACTTACTTTTCCAGGGCCCTAGGTCAACAGGAGGACCAATAGCATTGAAAAAGTCTTCTTGTTTCTCATCTGGAAAATTAAACCTCCTTCCCAAGATGTCCTTAGTCACTGATCCTCATCAGTGTGGATAATCTTTCCTTCATTTTGAGCAGGTGGTTGTTATTCTGTGGGCCTCCAGAGCAGAAAGAAAAACCATTTTCAACTCTGGTCTTCTGTTGAATGTGCCTGGCACTTTGGTGCTAAACAGGCAATAAATCATAATAAATGGAAATAGTCGCCTGTGGCATGATCTGACTGAGTCGTTTAAACAATCACTTTGTGTTGACAAAGGGTAAGGTGATTATGCCAGAGGAATTTAAAGGTGCTGGAAACAAATGAACTGGAGAAGTTGCTTGAAAAATGGGGCGGGTTCTTCCAGGGCAATAGACTTCCTTCCTTCAGCCTCAGTCTTGAAGTCTGTCGGCCCCAGCCCATGAGTAATTAAGCAGCTGCTAATTCTTCTGCCTTACCCTCAGCGGTGGGGCCAGACCACATAGCTGCCACCTGAAACCTGCCTTCTAAGTATGTGGTTTTGAGAGATGAACCCCATAGCGACCTGCTAATAGCATTCTGCAGGTTGAGAGATTAATCCTCACATTAATGTGTGGGTAGAGTCATTCAGAGGGCAGCTTCTAGCACGCATGCAACTGTTCTCATACAGCCGCTAGACTTGAACAGGGAAGTCATTATCAGCAATAACAATTCGAGCAAATGGACTGCTCTTGCCAGAGCAGTGCAGAGACATCTTGTGTACGGTACCCCTCTGGTGCTTGTGGATGGGGACTATTTTTATATGTATTTTCCAAAGGAAAGTGCTGAGAGGATAACGACGTCCTTTGGATCACCCTGTACTACTTAAGCAGGCGTTGAAGGCATATCTGCTTAGAGCAGGAAATGAGAGGAGTCTGAGGCCAGAGGAAGGTCGAGCGCCCCTGGTGGCTTTCAGGCACACCACAGCCTCTCGCTCTCCAGCCCCCATCACGTTTTCCTGGTTTAGCAAGGTCTGTCCACAGGGGTTCAAAGGGTGGCTCCTCGCCAGGCATGGTGTATGCCTGTAATCCCAGCGGCTGGGGAGGCTGAGGCAGGAGGATCGCGAGTTCAAAGCCAGCCTCAGCAAAAGTGAGGTGCTAAGTAATTCAGTGATTCCCTCTCTCTAAATAAAATACAAAATTTACAAAATAGGGCTGGGAATGTGGCTCAGTGGTTGAGTGTCCCTGAGTTCAATCCTTGGTACCAAAAAAAAAAAAAAAAAAAAAAAAAAGAAGAAGAAGAAGAAGAAAGAAAAAGGTGGCTCTAGATCTGGGAATAAGAGGATCCTTCTCAGCCTGCACTGGTAGAAGACGCAGAGCTGTGGGTCTCAGCCCTGGTGCAATGGGGAATCCCTTAGAGCTACCCTAGTGGAGCCCTTGTCCCTACTTTATAGAGCATGGCAGGCCATTCCTGTGTGCAGGCAGGGTGAAGGCCTGTTGCCTTAGCAACAGCTATGGCCACAGCACTTAATAACAGGTAATAGGAGTCAATCATCCTTCTCACCTGAGAAGTCTAAATGCTCTTTAGGCTTACTTTTCCATTATTCTCTGCTTCATGATTAGACTCAGGAATGATTGGTGACTCGCAGGGAATGAGACTCCGCTGCTGATAGGCGGATTTGGGAAGTGTCAGTCCTCTGAGAGGTCTTTTAGTAACCTGTCCACCAAAGGCTACTAGACAGTTCTCAAGGAGCCTCAGCCAGTGTATGCGTGTTGCCATTGTACACAAGGTGGGGGACAGTCAGCTTCTGGGCAAAAGATGACTGTCCTCCTGTGCAGCATTTCATGCCTCTGTTAGCCACTTTTTGAATGATCAGGTGGTGTTGGTGGGGGAAGATAGAAAGGTAACTTGGCTCCTTTTTTAGTATCACAGTCCACATCTGCTTCTCATTTGAAGCTGTGTGCCTCCATGTGAGCCACCGTGGAAAGAAAAATCCACCCAGGGACGCTAGATCCGTGCGGGACATTGGCTGAGGGCAGGAGGATGGTGAAAGCTTCTTCTGCTGAAGCAGAAGGGTTCCCTGGGGGAGGATGACCTAGATCACACAGCATAGGAAGGATGCTTTCAAGATAGATGGCGTTAACTAAGAGACTTAATAGGAAATTCTTGAGGCTGGGAGCTTTGTAGCCTCCAGTCAGCTTGCTAATTAAGGCTCTTAACTGACTGGGAAGTCAGCACCTCAAATGGCGAATGGCGGAGGTCAGAACCTACCATGGCTTGCTTTCCCGCTGAGTTAGTTCATTTAAGGGGTCTTATTTAAAAAAGCTTTCCTGCTCCCCCCACCCCACTCCAAAACCCACAGAATCCTAACCTACAAGTGAGGTTGCTATCTGGGGGAAGCGGAGGAGGGAATGGAGCCCCTGTGAGGCTCCTTCCCAGACCACACACCTGCACCTGAAGCCTATTGAAAAGGAAGGCCTAAGCAGGAGTCTGTTCCCTTTACCACTCGCTATTTTCAAAGGTCTAAGGATGATTTCATTAGAATGGACACTCAAAGTATCTGTGAGCATAGAAGACAGGGGCCCTGAATTGCTTCTTCAGATCTCAGACAGTAATTTGCTTTCTTTCTTCCCCTGTTAGTATAAGAAGGTCTTTGAAGTGTTTGGCTATTGACCTCAAAGAACCGGAATCATAAGGCCTTTGCACTAGTTCCCAAATGATGGAAGAGAATGTTCTTTGGCTATCCTTACATATTTAATCAATTACCCACAGAGAAACAATGTGATTGCTTTAAAATGCTGAAATGGCAGCTCTTTTCAATTCTGGCAAACATTACAGGCCTGAGCCAATGGGGGTTGGTTACTGCTTGTAGGACAGTAGTCTCTGTAATGGCTCAGAGTGTGGTTGAATTTGGGGGCATTTCTGGGGAGTTACAGGCTGATCAGGAAGGTGTGGAATTTCTGGGTTGTTGTCATACAGGGTTTAAAATTTGGGCTGTGGAGTCAAATTGTAAAGATGCCTGTCCTGATCATGTTCCCTAATGGAGCAGGTCACCCAAAACTCCCTAAGTGATGGTTTTCTTATTAGTAAAATGGAAGTGATTATAGGGCCCACCTGTATGAGTTGTGAGGTACAAATGAGCCCCAAAACTTAAGGCATCAATTAGCTCGAGTTTCTGGCACATAGTCAACAAAATAAAGTGGAAAATGAAATAAGTGCTATTGTTATTGGTTGACCAAAAAAGACCCAGTTCCCTGGAGGCCTTCTGAAGGCCTCAGACTGAGTGAAACTGCCTGAAGTCCAGAAGAGTCAGCTTTAGCCAGACACAGAATAACAGAACTGAGGGTATCTGGAAATGCCAAATGCAGCCATCTGACACAATTGCCAGATCCCCAAGACTCAGGGCTTTATCAATACATCAATATATTTAATGTGCTGGGATGTACCGACATCCCTTAAGCAAGCTGAGTAAATCTTGTCAACCAGGCTAACAGGGCACAATGCTGTGGAAAGCGCATCATCTCTGGGAGGTCAGAAGATGGGTTTAAGTATATTGTCTATTGCTTGCTTAAGGTATGAGACCTTGGGAAAACCACTTAATCTCTCTGGGACTCAATTTTTGTAACTGTTAATGTTTACTACATCCCTTGCTTTCTTCAAAAAGTTCTCTTTTAAGAGATACTTAGAAGCGTTATACAAATGTAGAGTAAGATGTTATTTTTATTACCTATATCACTTGACAAGAAAAGTCTTAACTCAGAAATATTATTTTGGGAGCTACATTTTAATAACTGAAATGAATATCAAAGGCTTTTGATTACATCCCAGGTGAGTTAAGTGGTCCTGTTGTGTCTGTGTGTGGCAGGTGGAGTGTGGGGTGGGAAAACTCTACAAGGTAAATTTGTTCTTTGGAGTTTCACATCAGCTTTAAAGGTCAATAGAAAGTTTCACCGGGAACTTAGAGATGAATTTTTAGAAGTTCAGCTGCTCTCTTGACCTCTGGGGGTGAAAAAGATTGGTCAGAATCTCCATTTATATCCACTTGAAATAACTGACAAAGCTGGATTCTGGATTCAGAGCGTCCCAGAGGATGGCCTGTCAGTGTCTTCCTCTTTTTAGCATTTAAGCTTGAATGAATCAAGCAAGTCAAAGGAATTTTAACGGCTGCATGGCCAATATCTTCACGGTCAGCTTTTCACATTGTTGTCTGCTTAGTAATGAGTGAAGACCTATCAGCCTTGCTCTTTATTTTTGGCAATGTCTTTCCCTAGGACACAGGAATCCACTCTGTGCCGAGAGGAAATATTTATAAATCTTAAGAGGTTTAAATTTAAGTCTCAAAACCTTAAAAACTGAGACTGAATGCATTTTTGATATAATTATTATAGTTTTACTAAGTTTAATTTCTTTTTCTAAACCCTAACTAAAAGCAAATGCAAAAGGAATAGCGACGATGAATGGATCAGGCCAATTACTTGGGTATAAATCTTATCTCTCTTCAAGTTCAAGCTCATTCTCTTTATTCTTTCATCTTCCCAGGGTAGCTTGATTAAAGGTAAGTGGAAAAAAGGGGTAATTTTTGTCAGAACTTGTACTTCTATTATGAAGAGGACATCTTTATTCCATTATTTTATGAGAAACATTCATTAAAATAATGTGATTTCTCTTCCCGAAATTTACAGCACTATTAATGTTCCCTTTACAGGATCCAGAGTTCCAAGGGCATTCTTTCTCTTTGTAAGTTTGTCATCAATTATTTCTAAGTGGAAATATTGCTGCTTTAAGTGGGTATAGTGTGTGTGTGTGTGTGTGTGTGTGTGTGCACGCGCGCGTGCACGTGCACAAGCAGATGTGTGTGCAGGACTAGAGAAAAGGCCTTTTCTTCCTCAGACATCCTCATGAAGAAGACAGGTCCATTGCTGTCACTGCATTCCAAGAACAGAATGACAGAGGTGGGAGAACCACCCCCAATGTTATTAACATATCCTCAGACTCCAGGGTTTCCTTTTGCTGAGCACTAAGGAATCATTTTCAGTCTTAATGCAGTAAATGTATAGCTTTTCATCACAGCAGTATAGAAGACTGGATGGCACGGCAGTAGGTGAGGAAATCTCTAATTCTTTTTCCTCACTTGACAAATATTTTGGGGGGTGACTATGAGATGGGGGACCTTGGGCTACAGTGGTCAATAAGGCAAGGTCAGTGCCATTATAGAGCTAACATACTTTGTGTATGGAGAGTGGTTGACACACAGGGACTCCCACTGAGAGATAATCATGAATCAGTGGTGACCATTCAAAGTCAAGGTGACCATTCAAAAGACCTTGGTGTCATCTTTTGCTAAAAGTAGGAACAAAGGCCAGATGTGAATGGAAATTTAGGACTCAAGAGATTTCACCTGGAAAGTCTCTTTCAAATGCTGAAGGGTAGATCTAAATTGAGAGACCTAGGCACACAGGACAGCAATGACTGTATGCTCTTGGGTTGGTGTTCCTTCTTTAATTTCTTCATTCTTTCATCTCTCCATTCAATCAAACACTGAGGGGTCTATTCATATCCTCAATGCAGAGCAATGTGCAAGCCATTGGGAATATGGAAATGAATTTGGAATCTTCTCTTTCTGACCTGTTAGAGCTCATATTCTAGGGAAGGGAGAAGGGCAAAGAAAATAAATATGATGCAAATCATTATGGAGTTGTATAGTGAGTGATATAAAGATACAGAGAAGCTCTTTAGCAATGTACGTTTGAGTGAATGTATTTGAATAGTGTGGTGTTTTCATGAGCCTTCTCAGTTCCAGTCAACAATTTTATGGTTATATGTGTACGTGTGATATGCCCTCTTTGCCTTCATCTGCTACCTGAACACTCATCCAAGTCAGAGTCAAACTCCAATATCATTTAAACTATGTGCAGTTCTCTTAGCAAAGAGCATAGAAACAAATAAAAGAATCTTAATTTTAAAATGAATAGGCATATGATGAATTAGAAATGATTTGACTGCTCAAGGTCACTTGCCCTTCTTGCTCTATCATTGCTTGGACCAACTTCCTTTAAGGTACAGACCAGTTGAAGTTTGTTCTTGAAAGGAGCTGTAGCAGTGCCACAAGCTGATTTCTTCGAACTTTCCATATGCAACAGTGTGAGGGAAACACTCAGCTGTTTCCTTGGAGCTGCATAATTGGCTCACCTCTGGCCACTGCATTTTGTTTTGTTTCTTCTTTTCTTTTCTGGCTCAACACCTTGCCTAGCTGGAAACTAGAGCTGGATCAAAGTTCAGTTTTTCTATAATTGACGTACTCTGGCTTAACTCTTAAAACAAGCTGCCTTTTCCTGTAATGGAAGATATTTGGTGACTATGGCAACATGCTTATTAACCACCAAGGTCTGGGCATACTCTTTTGTGGGTGAGCCACAGACCTCCTGTATTTCCCATTATGCTTTCTTTTCAGGCAGACCTCTACTGTTATATTTGGGGTGCTTTGCAGGCTATCCCAGGTGACCAACAATCTGGATGGGAGTTGTGACATCTCATTTCCACTCTCTCTTCCTTAGTGCTTCCTTGACCTTGGTACACTTGCTCTATTAGACACTCAGCAGTGTTGTATCTTTCCTGTCAATGCCAAGGTCAAGAACCTGATGGCCTCTGGTGTTCCAGACCTGGCAGCATTGCATTTACAGAACCTGAATGATGAACATACAGTTGAGAAACTGAGCAACTAGGAACTTCATATCAACAGAAGCATCTCATATTCTCTGGGACCTAAAAGGACCAGGATTAGTAATGAGCCTAGTATCAGGCCCAAGGAAGAAGCTGCTGAGATCACCTGGGGCATTGTAGGTGAGGCTGCTGACTTTCTACTTTGAATTGCTTTCAACATGAGCTAAAGATTGTGATCACAACACAGAATTTCCTAACAGCTTTACTTGAGGCTAAATATCTGCACAGAGCAGATGACAAACTGAGCTGTGGCCAAGTATGGGGTCACATCAGGAGTTCTGTGGCTGTTGGTTTTAAACAACTTCCCCACCAAGTAATTTATGATAGCAGTAAAAAGAATATAGTTAGCTATGGACCAACAGAATAACAGCTATTGCCACCTTATTTGCAGAGCAGGAAAGAACTAAATCAAAAGCTGTAATTAAAAAAGATAATGACTTTTAAATTAGTTTTTATTAATAGAATTAAGCCATATTAAGTTTTGAGATGGTATCATAAATATGCTAATAAAAATGCTCTTCCTTAATGAAAACATATATGGAGTAAATAATTTAAAAGTCACATATTGCATGTTGGTTTATGATATTCAATATATTAATTGACAATATAAAGTAGCTTAAGGACATTTTGCATCACTAGGTAACTAGGCAATTGTTTATAGATCTATATAATATACAGGAGAAACCCACATCAACAGGATGGGAAGGTTTTGATATTGACCAGTCAGAGAATAGGCACTTTTTGCAGAGGACCACAGGCTCTGTAATGTGTTCTGTGTGTATTGGGAACAACATGGGGCAGGATGATTAAATTATCCACATATAATGGATTCGGTTGGGGATGCTATTAAAATGGGAGGGACAGTGTAATCTTCTTTCCTAGCTCCACTGTCTGGGGAAGCTCAGGAATGGAACTGTCCAGGGAGGAGAAAATGAACAGGACTGTATCCCGGTGAGCCAGCCTGGAATTGCACCAGTCTATATTTTGCAGAGCAGCATGTTGCCTTCTGAGGGCTGCTGCATCTTCTTGGATTTTCTGGTGATGACCTTGTTATTTGCCTCAGGCCTGCTGCCTGCCATCTTGACTCCTTCATCTCTTTCCTCCTCTAGTCACTCACTCAGGGACTAATCCTGAAGGTTTTTCCCTCCATTTCCCCTGAATCAGGTAACTGGCAGACATCTTACCTTCAAGTCAAATTACTTCTCTTGCCTTAACCTCCAAACCCTCACTTGACTGGATTGCTGCAATCCCTCTCTGCCTCCTGAAACTCTGTCTGTTGTTCATAGCTCCAATCCTCGACATTCCTGAAATCTTTCTTGGTAAGCTTGCACTGAGACCAAATTTGCACATGCCTTCTGAGCACAAGTTGCCGATATCTACTTATCGATAGGATCTGCTTGGTCTTGTTTACTAGATAACAGCTGTGGCTTGCTTGTCTTTCTTTTCACTCTGCCAAGGAGCGTGCCTTGTACCCAAATGTTGTTGACTAGAGAAAAGAATTGCTTCAAGAGAGAGCTTCACCCAGGTGCAATGAAGCAGGTAACCAAAGGGATATTATAATGTCCTCACTGAGTGTCTTCCACAGGCAGGGCATATTAGGTTGGGAGTAAAGTCCCTGTGCACATACTCAGTATTTTCATACATGCCCGACTCTACTATGATGATGATCAGGATGAGACTTGTCAGCTGCAGTCACTCTCTTACCTTCTTCCTTATTCTCAGTTTTCATTAAAAATATTTTTTACTTTTTACTAAAGTGATTTATTAGAGACTTGTATTAGTATATTTATAATATATAAAATAATATATATTATTATATTACTATTTTGGGTAATATATAAAAGTGTATTATCTTCTAGTATTTTTCACTACCCAGGAGGAAAAAAAAAGACTATTAAAAACTTAATTTCCTCCAGTTTTTTCTTCTTATAATATTTATCCTTTCTAACCTCATATTTATGTAAACTGGGTTTTTACTTCCTATTGTTTTTGAGTGTGGTGAGTGGTTTGTCCCAGGGTGTCCATTCGCTTGTGGATGAAACAGAAACATAAATAGTTGTATTGATTTCTGTTCTTGGCTTTAAGGCATTCTGGGGAGTCTCCAATCCTCCTTATATTCATAAGGAAAGCTGGGGAATTTAAAAAAAAGACTTCAAATTTAATTTAAATGTATTCTTTCCTCTCACCTTCAGACTTTTGTGCTGCCTTTATTTAAAGGACAGGACATGATAAAAAGAGAAGGAGTCTCATAATTACCACTGCCATTACTAGTGTGATCAATAAAGTGCTTCCTCTGGAAATGGTCCTTGCAAATTGAAAACAAGTGCACAGATGAGGGGTGAGAGGAGCTTAATTCTTCCTTGGCTCAGGATATGGAGGGCTGAGGCCCATGAATGAAGATTTTTTTCCTTCTAGATATTTCACTTAGTGCTCATGCCTGGGCTGACTTCAGCTGCACTGCTCAGCTGCTCGTCTTGACCACATTCCTCTCTGAGCTGTTCTTCTATCATAAATCATGGCCAAGGGCTCTGTAGTTCCTCCTGTAATCTGCTCTGCCTATAACAAATCGTCACAGACAGAGTTGTAATTCCATGATGTTTTAGTGGCTGTGGTAGAGCACATGACAACTTTTAACCTTTCTCTACCCCCAGGAGTGGATGTGGGTGGGGGGAGGATCTATTTGAACTTAATAAACAAAACCCATCATATCCAAGCATAAGACTTGCCAGTCTGCCAGATGATGTCCTCTAACAATACACCTGGCAGAGCAAAAGCATCAATGCAATGCTTCTTTTAAGATATTACAAGGAGGTCTCAATGTTTTCCTATTTAGTTCAGAAGGGGAAGATGAGAACTCCAAGTATTCAGGGTCTCATTGAACACTGATGTGCTTTAGAATTTATATCTGTAATTTTCCACACATTTGTGCTCTTGGCAATGACAATGCTCACTCTATGATCTTATGGTCCCTTGGCCTATGAAGTATGTCACTATTTCTCTTTTCAAATACCATTTACTACATTGGGACTGATAATGAAAGCTGTATGATACTTATGTAAAAGGTCCATAAATCTTTCACAACAGAGGGGATTCATCAGGTAGAAGATGTCCAAATCCTCTATTTTTCCCAGCTAAAGAAAATTTCCTCAACTCACTTTGCTAGCTATTACATATTTATTAAGTGCTACAGCTGTGTTTGTATAACACATTTTCATCTTCAATTTTTGCCCTCAAATAGTTATTACCCTTAGCTATAAACCTTAGGGCTCAGAACCCTAGGGCTCTCACTTAAATTGCCTGATGGTTTTAGACCAATGTCACTGATCATCAGTGTGACTCATTTTGTCCATACCAGAGGATCTTCAAATTAAGTCAATATTACTAAAAAGAGAGGATGGCTGTTGAAGTGCAAGTTAATGTGAATGCACACCTTCAGCTCAGTCAAGGTGCTTTGGAGAGACAAGACACAGCTGGGGGATGTCTGCTGGGGGATGTCTGCTCTAGATAGCAACCACACAACAGTGGAAGATTCTCAAAGGCAAATGCAGTGCAGCTAGGAATATTGTTGAATGATTAGAAGGAGGCAGTTCGTTCTTCATCAGGTTTATAGGTTAGGGTGGTCAGAAATACATATTGTGTTATTTCTTAGCTGTGAGGAGGAGATCATCCTCCCATGGGTCTGATCTGTTTTAATCTGATTTAAAGGATTCTCAGAGACCTGCCTCATCCAGTTCTCACTCTGCCTGAAAATAAGGCCTTAATGCAACAGCACAGGTTTAAAGGCTAAGGCACTGTTACTAGGGTGATAGCTTAGTTAACATGGGCTTTTCTGCATTCCCAAATTGGAGCACTTTCACATCAAGTTAACAGGAACTGACCACAAAACTCTGCTTTTCCCAGCAATTTCTCTGAACCAGAAGCCAGCAGTCTCCTGGCAAAGGTGAATTCGCATCAGCCTGCTTTGATTCTGCAGATAAGTCACTGTTTAGTGTGCCATAGGTCAGTTCTGCTATTGGCAAATGAAGCCTGCCTGGCATTTATTCTCAGAGAAATGTCTGGAAAGCTCTTATGGCCCATAACACTTCAGAAGAAAGCCATAGTAATGTCAGAAGTGTCATGGGCTTGGGTTTCCTTTTGACTAATTGCCCTTCCCCAAAGAAATAAAACACACAGATGCAGGCAAGTTCTGAGCTACTGGAGAAGGCCCATGATTTTTTTTTAAACTGTCAAAGAAGTGGGTTAGGAGATTGTACATAGCCCTCTGTCTGAGAAATATTGTTAGTGCTGTTTAAAAACAAACTCAAGAAAATGGCAGGAACAATAAAAATAAAGTAAACTGTATATATACATAAATATGACACAGTGGTTGCTCCCCTTTGTCTTTCCCAGCTTTGAAGACAGCCCTCTTGGGTCAGTGCCAGAGGGTGAACCTGTTGGGTGTCCATCTCACATGCTGTAAGTGCAGCTCAAGAGCCTCCCAGAAGGGAGGCCATGGCTTAGCTCCTCTGCTAGGTGTGTGGGGAAACCTGACATTTTGGCCCTGTGCTTTCTCTCAATTCTTGGCACTTTTTACTGGAGCACACAGCCTCTGCCAGAGCTCCCACAGGCTTGGCTATTAGAAAAGATACTTTAATAAAGAATTTACTCCATTGCTCAAGAGTAACTCCCACATAACAACCAGGACTTGATTGACTCCCTGACCTCACCCATCCAGCGAGAATGTGCCTGTGCTCTAACCTGTTTTGCCTTCCACAGTTATTAAGGAATGGATAAAAAACAGGTGGGAAGATATATAGCCACAAGAGCATATTTACTTGGTTGAATTTTTTATATAGTGACATTAGAAAAATTAAAAATAGCTTGATAGAAGATTGGCTACATGATAAATATATTCAACATAATGTGAAGTTGCCATTAAAACTGACATGCAGAAGGCTGAATAATATCATGGGAGACGAGTCTAAACATATTGTCAAATGAAAGAAACGGGTTTCAAAACAAATGTTTACATGGTAGAAAGAGAGAAGTTCCTCTTGATTATTTCTACTTTTGAGATATTCTGTGATTAATATATAGCATTTTAAAAGTTATTTTAAAAGCCCGTTATGATATTATTTGAGAACTAAAAAACTTCAGAATAACAGAAGGGACATTTTCAAAATTTATATGTAAAAAAAATGTTTAAAAAATTTCTCTCCTGGAAGTTTCAGAATGTTAGCTTTTCTTTTCTTTTTAATGGAGAAAGAGGAGGAGGGGGAGAGAGGAGAGAAAGATTCCAAATATTTGGTTTTCAAATAGCTCCATCAGAGCAGTGGATAAAGAGACTCTGAACAGAAGGGGCCCCAGGACCATGGCATCCTCCACGGAAGGGTGCAGGCAACTGGGAGTGTGCAGGGGCCTTCTCTGCCTTGCTTCTGGCTCTAGCCTGACAGGCTCCAAGCAGGTGAGGACAGACCACTATATTTCTTCCACCAGAATATGTGTATATTCATAGGTCAAAAAGTGAGGCCAAGGTCTGTAAACACTTTCTCTCACCAGAGTAGTCTATCAACCAGGAATTCAAGAAAATAGAAATACATTCTTGTATTTTCTCCTCTGAAGTCTCTGGCAGAAGTTTGTGGCCCTTTCCTTATTTCAAAGTGCCTATTTTCTGAGGTGGGTGGATTGAGAAAAGACCAAATGGAGGAGAAAGATGATGAAAGGCTGAGAACACACTTCAGCTGAAAATTGTTTACCCTTTTCTGGGCTAGAGAGGTGGGGATGATCAAGGGGGTTGTGCCACACTCTGTTCCACAGTCCAAACTGGACTCCTAGCTTGCTGGGAGGCACTGAAGGCTTAGTTCCAGCTTTTTGATTTTTTTCAAGCATGCTCACACTCCCATGAGATCAGCCTCAGAATCAGCTGCAGCCAGCCCCACTTTCTTTGAGGAACTGAGTTTATTTTTTACCTGCTTTTTGTAAGTGGAGGAAAACGGTGCTACCAGTTATATACGGAAGTTCTTAGAATGAAGTGACTTCATGTGTCATATAAAAAAGTGGAGCAGTTTAGTGTAGCTTTAAGCAACAGATGCTGCAGATAAAGGGATTTCATTTTTATATCAGCAGGCTGAAGACTGGAGAGGTGGGAATTCTTTCTTTCAAACCCTCCTACCCCACTCACCTAATTGAATTGGAGTTCTCCTTCATTTGGGGTTGTGTATGTACTGAGTTCTTATGCCACAATTATTTTTTAAGCCCCTTCATTCACAGGACAGATAAGCAGTCAGAATGCCTTCATCTCTACGGCACACTTTGCACTACTTAATAACCTGGTGATGTGTTTACATTCACATCCCCACCCCTGCGGTGAAGGCTTCCAGGTTGGCCACCCAGGCTCCCAATGAAGACAGATGGGAACACTTTTCCCTTGTCTATGAGCTTCTCAGTGGGAATCAGGATTGTGTTCTGTTAGCATTTGTCTATTTTGCAGGCTCCTACTTAGAGCCCTGGCAGGACAATTGATACTCCTCTTCCCACTGAACCTGAGCTGCTGCCTCAAAGAAGTCTTTGTGAGAAGTGGTGTGTATTAAGGAACAAGGACAAGCAAACCACTGGAACCTCAGATTCAGTGACCCCTTCTCTACACAGGTGGTCCTACTTCCTTGCTGCTCCTGGCAGAGTCCTCATTCTAAAATCAATCACAACAAAGAACCAAAACAACAGTAGAAACAGAAGCTCAACAAAATCTGGGAACCAGAGTAAAGTGATAATGACCCCAGTCCTACATCATCTGCCATTCTCCTACCGATGGCTCCTTTAAAAACATCACCTCTCATCCCAAGGGCTGCCAAACATCAGCACAATTTTCAAAATAAAGCTTGCAATGTAGGAAATCATCTGTGCATTAACCTCTGCTAACATCTCAGAGCCACTGTAGCAGTGCTTTTGTGTGTGTGATAAAAGGCATGGGACAAATTTGACCATCTTACCCCTTTGTAAGCATGCGGTACAGCGGTGTTCTGTGCAGCAGATCTCTATGACTTTTTCATCTTGCAAAATGGAAACGCTAATCCATTGAACAACTTCTCTTTCTCCTCACCCCTACCTCCTGGCAACCACATTATACTTTCTAAGAGTGTGATGACCTTAGATGCCTCATGGAAGTGAAATCATGCAAGATTTGTCTTTTGTAATTAGCTCTTTTCATTTGGCACAATGTCTTCAAGGTTCCACAAGGCTGTAATGCAGGACAGGATTTCCTTATGGCTAGATAATGTTTGGTGGTAGGAATGTGCCACATTTTCTTAATCTGTTTATCCACTGATTGACATTGAGGTTGTTCCCTTGGCTACTGTGAATAAAATTGCAGCGAATGCAGGTATGCAGCTATGGCCTTTGAGATCCTATTTTCAAGTATTTTGGATATAAGCCCAGAAGTAGGATTGCAATATTGCATGGTAACTCTATTTGAAAATTTTTGAGGACCCTTGATATTGTTTCTATAGGGTACCATTTATAATTGTTACAGGAGTTACTTGTTACTTTTTTTTGTTTTGCTTTGATGGTGGTCATCTACATTGTGGTTTTAATTATTTTCCTAATGATTAATGTTGCTGAACATCTTTTCTTATGCTTCTTAGCCATCTGTGTCTTTGTATCTTTGAACAATCACAGCACAAGGGGGTTTTTTAGCTAGAACTTTTAGTTCCCCTGGGGCTTTGTATGCAGAAACACTAGCACATTGTTTCACTGTATTTGACCACTGAGAGGCAATCAACTTTTCACTTTGAAACTGAATAAGCAGCAAGTATCTTTTTTCTTTTTTGGCCTGTTTTCACTTTGGAAATATGCTAAAGGTATCGATCATTTAATAAGCTATTGATGGCTACAATAGAAAAAGTCAACTGAACACACGGATTTTCCTTACTTTTATAATTGTTTTCCCTCCTGGCATTTTATATGAGAAAAGAACATTTTGAGTATCAAAAGAGACATTAATAATTCTTGCCATTTGCTTTCTCTATGCTAGTGAGAAACATAGTATATGACAAACCCAGATCAAGTTCGGAAGGTATTATGTTAACTTGGGAAGATTTTTCACCAGAAAAACCTAGTGTAGGAGGCTGAGAGTAAGATGCTTGGTGATTGGTTTCCCACAGACATGCCAAGTTGAAGAGCTATTCATGCACCAAATGACTTCCACAAGAGCTAAGGAAATCCGGTGAGAGACCAGAGTGCCTGCTTTTAGCATAACAAAACAAAAATACACACTGAAGAAGGCAGAAAGGTAAGAGTTGCCTATATCGCCCCAACCCCAACCAGCTCAGTGTGGAGAGAGGTGCCCCCTGCTTGCCAGTGGGGAGAATTAAATTCAGGCCTTAGACTTGAAACCTGGTACCAGGCCAGCCACAGTGAAATCCAGTGCTGGGCCATGTCCGACGACTGCAAGGTCAATACCCAAGGGCTCAGCCTCTGGAACTACACTAGACAGGCAACTGACTGCCTCCAGTATCCCTCCCACCTCAGGTGCAGAGCAGACTCAACCTGCTGGGGAGCAGGGCATGAAAGCTAGCAGAGGATGTTGCCTTAGAGCCCAGTGCTATGTAAGTGAAACCCAGCACCCAGCAGAAACTGAAGACTCTGCACAGTGCCAGGGGGAGGCCATGGGGCACCAGTCTGTTAGACTTCCATTCCAGCCAGCATCACCTGTGGCTGTCTGCAGCAGTCTTGAGTCATGAGTCTGTTTCAGCACTAAGCCACCTATACCAACCCTTGATCCTACCCCAGTTCTGGGCTAGTCTTGGTGGGGTAAAGATTTGATGGCTTGATGGCATTGGTGGCCATAGGCTTGACACAGTCTAGGATGGTCATTCATGGTGACTCTGCCTAGAGCTGAGCAGGGTCCCAGAGTGTCTGACTGGTACCTGTGGATGAGGAATCTAGGCAGGACAGAATCTAGGCTTAAGGGGACAGACTACTCTTCTAGGTATTGTCTTGGTTCTTTCTAAAAAGGACATGAATAGTGTATTTGTGACAAATTAGGTCTTGAATTTCCCTCTAATTCTGAAATAGTGATAACAAACCAATAGCTGACTGAAGTCAAATCTGGACCTGGGTATCATCTAGTGATGAAATAGAGTAAATGACTATGGACTAAACAGCCTGATTAGAAGTTCTGGAAAGATAGCTTAGGAACAAAGCCAGATCAGAAAGACTGGAATAAATACAGAATCCTTCAAAACACAAATGATGTCACATGACAATAAGCATCAAGGGATTTCACAAAACCATGATCTAATAAGGTTCCAGAACAAGTAGTAGTAAGAATGGAAAAAAAATCTCAGACAATTTGAGATTACTCAATGAGCTTGCAGAAAATACAGACAAACATTTTAATGATGTAACAGAGAAAATTAAAGAGATGGAAGCAATTAAAAAATCAAATTCTTCAGCTGAAAAGAATACTTAGCAATATTAAAAATGTGATAGATCAGTGGCAGGACAGATCAAATAGAAAAAAAGGATTAGTGCACTTAAAGACCAGCAATTTGAAAATATCCAGAGGGGAAATAAGAATAAAAGTGTACAGAAACTTAGGTATAGCATTCTAAGAGCAAATTCAGGTTACCAGGGTTTAGAGGGGCTTGAAAAGCCAAATGGGTAGAAAGCTTATTCAAAGAAATCAAACCTAAAGGAGGATACAAATTATCTGGATATAGGAAGGCCTAAGATCACTAAATTGAACTCAACAAGTATACCCCAAGACATCTTAAAATCAAGACATCTTAAAATCAAGTCAAAGAAAAAGACTATCAAGACAAGGAAAAAAAAGAATGACACAGGATTGTCCCAATTCACCTGACAGCTTACTTCTCAGCAGAAACCTTACAGGCCAGGGGAGAATAATATGATATTTTCATATTACTGTAGGAAAAAACTGTCAACTGAGAATATTGTCCCCAACAAGGTTATCCTTCAGAAATGAAGAAGAGATAAAGACATGGCCAGACAAACAAAAGCCAAGGGAATCTATCACCACCAGATCTGTTTTTCAAATTGAAAGAAAATGACATTGATGACTAAGGAGAAGACATGAGAAGGTGTAAAACTGGAAGTACCAGCCAGAGCAATCAGGCAAGAGGAGAAATAGAGTGCATCCTGTTTGGAAAAGAAGTCAAATTATTACTGTTTGCAGATGACACGATATTATATAGAAAATCCCCCAAGGTGCCAACAAAAACCTTTAGAAGTAATAAATTCAGCAAAGTGGCAGGATACAAAATCAATATAAGGCAAATTATATAAAAAAGAACTCAAGAAGGCAATCACATTTACAAGGACTACAAAAAATATACTTAAGAATAAATTTAACAAAAAAGGTGAAAGATCTCTACAATGAAAATTATAAAACATCAATGAAAGGAATGAGAAGAGGACACAAAATGTGGAATGATATCCTGTGTTCATGGGTTAGAAGAATCAATATTTTTAAAATGTCCATCCTAACCAAAGAGATCTACAGATTCAATGCAATCTCTATCAAAATACCATGACATTCCTCACAGAACTAGAAAAAAATAATTCTAAAATTTGTAGGAACCACAAAAAAACCTCAAATAGTCAAAACCATCTTGAGCAAAAAGAACCAAGAAAGAGAGGTATTAGAATTAGTAACTTAAAAACATACTACAAAGCTGTAGTAAAAGCAGCAGAGTATTGTTATGAAAACAGACACACAGACAAATAGAACAACAGAGAGCCTAGAAGTAAGCCACGTATCTACAGCCAACTGATTTTCAACAAAGGTGCTCTGAAAAAGGACAGTTTTTTAATAAACAGTGCTGGGAAAATTAGATATTTACATGTAGAAGAATGAAACTCAATGCCTATCTCTTACCTGTTACAAACATCAACTAATAATGAATTTAAATATACGGTCTCAGACTATAAAAATACTCTAAGAAAACAGGAAAATGCTTCAGGACATTGGGATGGGCAAGGATGTTTTGGGACAACACTTTAAAACACAGGAAATGAAAAACAGACAATTGAGATTACACCAAACTCAAAAGCTTCTGCACAATATAGGATAACAGTCAACAGAGTGAAGAATGGGAGAAAATATTTGCAAACAATACATGTGACAAGGGGCTTATATACAAAATATATAAGGAACTCTAGGAATAAAGCAAAACAACAATATAAAACAAAACAAAAACAACCCCCCAACTCACAAATGACCTGATTAAAAAATGGGCAACAGATCTAAATAGGCATTTGTCAAGAGAAGACATACAAATGGGCAATGATATATGAAAACAGGCTCAACATCCTCATCATCAGGGGAATGCAAATCAAAACCATAATGAGGTGTCACCTCACCCCAGTAAAAATGTATATTATCAAAAAGCCTAAAGATAACAAGGGCTAGAGAGGATGTAGTGAACGAGAACCCTTGCACACCCTTGGTGGGGATGTAAATTAGTACAATGGAAAACAGTATAGAGGTTCCTCAAAGAAATTAAAAATAGAACTACCATATGATTCAGCACTCCCACTACTGGATGTGCATCCAAAGAAATGAAATCAGAATTTCAGAGACATCTGCACTCCTGTGCTCACTCCAGCACTATTCACAGTAGCCAAGAAACAGGAACAACCTAAAGGCCTTTCTACCTGATGAGTGATGAAGTAAAGGTGACACGTATGAAATCCTGTCACTTGTGCCAAGATGGATGAAACTGGAGGTCATCATGTTATGTGAAATAAGCCAGGCACAGAAAGAGTATCACATGATCTCACTCACATGAAACCTAAAAACTATTGATCTTATAGAAGCTGAGAGTAGAATGGTGGTTACTAAAGGCTTGGGGTGGCGCAAAGAATGGGGCAAGGTGGATCAATGAATACAGTTAGATAGGGGCAGGAAGTTCTGGCTGCAACTGAACCATAGGTTAACTATAGATACTAATAACATACTGTACTGTACTTCTGGCAAAATTCTAGAAAGATTTTCAAAGTTTTCATGATAAAATGATAAATGTTGGAGATATATGTAACCAGATATGAACATTATATAATATACATATTAAAATATTATATAATATCCCATTAATATGTACACTTTTATGTTTTGATATATCACTTAAAATGCATTAAAATCAATTTTCAGGAATGAGTAGAAAAACTTAGTGTATGAAAGCAACTCCAAGTGGTCCTAGTAAAATGATTGGGTCTACACATTAAAGTTGAGGCATGATGGGAAGTACCTTCTAAATCACTGCTGACCTGTCCCAGGTATTAGGGAGGTGACACAGAACATGGAATAGGCAACTAGGTAACTCCTGTTCTTACTCTCCTTTTCCAGCCCCCCTCTCACCTGGGGACCCCATTCATCTTTTGTTTCACCTGCTGATTACATAGGAGACTGATGCAGTTGCTTGTAGTGAACTACATTTGAATGTCCATAGACATCTGAAAATACCATGTTTTCTCATATTCCTAAATTAGATCACTCATAGTAATCTCAATTTTAGCATTTGAAAAGAACTAAGGCATCATATAGTTGAGAAAATTGATACCCAAAGAAGCTAGTAGTTCTTAAAGAACTTTAAGTTATTTTAAAGCATCACTTTTGAATTTTCCTTCTTCCTCCCTCCCAACTGCCAATGGTTCTGCCACTTTCTAAAATATTCAGGACCCAACCTGGGGACATTTTTTTGGAATTCTTTTATTTCCTTTATATCACCAGTCACTAAATCTTACTTTTTCCAGACTCTTGCTATTGCAAATTCTCCTGAATATCACTCTATTGTTTCTAGTGCCTCAAAATCCCATTCCTGCATTTCCTAGGTTATTGTAATATTTGTCTGATCTATCGTTGTCTCATGGTTCTCAACTGTGTCTGCTCATTATATTGACCTGGGATACATTAGCAACAAGAGATGTATTTCTCTGCCTGCAGCCTCCTACCCCTAAATTCTAGTTTAATTGGTGTGGGAAGGAAGCTTTATGGGTCTATTTCAAATTTTGTAAGGTGATTCTAATGGGTAGCTATGATTGAAAACCCTTTCCAAAAATGTTTCCCGTCACCCCTAAGGTTCTCCTTGGCCATTGTGGTATGATGTGTGAGAATCTTCCTTGACCCCTTATTTCCCAGATATAAGAACATTGTAACGTCATTGTAATGTCTTGTAAACATTCCAAGTTTTTGCATTTCTCTTCCCCTTGCTTTTCTGTAGGAATCCTATGGTCATATCATTTATTACTTGGTTCAAAATAATTTCTCACAACGTTCTATAGTCATTTTGAATTGCAGAACCCTTTGCCCTTCTCTCTAACAATCCCAACCCCAGTGGTTTCTCAAGGGTATCTGAAGACCACTTTCCTCCATGGAGCCCTGACTACTATAGTTATGATTTCCTCCTCTAATCTCAAAATCACTTATCATTCTGATTGGTACTGTTTCGTTTCAAGTTTTTTTTTTTTTTTTGACTCTTTGGTGAGAGGGAGAACTCCCTGAAGGGTGGGTTCGGGGGAAAGAACACTGTCACATTTTATTCCTGCAAGTCCCACAACAACAAACCATGTCCTGACAAGAGGTGCATTTGGTTGAACTTGTTATAGACCCAGAAGGCATAGCAGGAAGGCAGACACAGAATTCTGCTCAGACAGACCTAACATTAGCTCCTTCTTGCAAGTCCCTATTGCTCCAAGTCTCCAGGAAACTGAGCTACACACAGCATTTCTGTAGCCCAGAAGTAGCCCTGGCACATTGCATTACATTCTGAGCTGCCAGCATATGTCGCAAACTACAATTTGAGAGAAACACTTCACAGAAACAATATAACCTGGAACATTCAATTATCCAGTTTTCCTTCACTTAACTTTTAACACAAAGAGATACTTTACAAGAAATAAGTGGACAGACAGGAAGATATCTGTTAAGGAATAAAGCTGAGAGGCAAGATGGCCGCATAGAGGCAACTGCTTCTCCACAAAGAACCAAAGCAACAGGTGTGTAGGAACACTGAGGTGAGCGACTGTGGGAGAACACTGGAATTCTACACTAGACAAACAGAAGACTTGTGAAACACAGAGACCTGGGACAGCATTAGAACAAGAGAAACAAAATGTCCATCTCTAGCCACCCGGGCTCCACCGCGGGGAGGGAGAGGGGAATTTTCCTCTCCGCAGGGGAAAGGTTAAAGATAGTCTCAGCAAAGTGGATCAGTACAGATACTGGCAATCCTAGCTGTTGGGAAGTTTTGCATTCCTTACAGGCTTATAGCCTAAGTAGACAAGAGGCCTGAAATCTGCACTATTGCGTCTGGCTTTGTCAAAGGAATTCACTTCAACTCCTAGCAAATCCCAGTGTTATGGCCCAGAGCTATTATAAAGAGGGGACCTACTGTCTGAATTTAGACTGCTTTAGTGGTCAGAAGCCCCCATTATTCCTCTCTCCAGGACCCCAGGCATAATCCCCTGCTTTGGCTTGACAGGTGGCTGCCTCCTGAGCCTCAGTGGTGTGACAGATATAAACCATAAAGAATGCTACATACTACAGGATGGGAGTGGAGGGTGTGCTCCCTCTAGAACTGGGGGCTCAGGAAGCCTGCCCTCTGAGATTGGGTGTGTGGCCAGTTGTGTGTGTTTTCCCATGGTGCCAGGACTGAGGATGGTTACCTGTTCTCAATCCTTCTCCCAGAACTGTGTTTGGGAGAGGTGCCCACAGGATGTACTGGAGCAGATATGAACATCATTACTACAGCCCTGGCTGTAACCCACCTGAGGCACATAGCCTAAGAAGGTCTGGGAGAAACTTTGTCTAGTGATGGCTGTGTTTCATTTCTCTCCTGTCAATACCTCAATCAAGAGCAATTTTACCCAGCTGTAGATGCAATCCATTCCCGTGGTCACTACAACTGAAGAATGGGGGTGGGGGGAAAGTCCCTGCCCACAGGCATGCATACCTGGGTGTGGGGGGTGAGGGCTGAGGTCCTGCTTCTGGGTGGATATGCCCATGGTACTAGCAAGGGAATTAACAATTATTCCTGCATCTGCATATAGGTGGGGTTTCCTGCACTGGTGGTCCCCATACCTTTTCTGATCATGCACTGCTGATGAGAGTGGGTATGAGGGCCACAAAGTGGGGTGCTATGATTCCTGCCCTTGTCTTTCCCCATGAAGCACCCATACCTGGACCTGGATCTGTGTCTAATTAGATGACAAATGCTTTGGAGTCCTCACCATTGCTGGAGCAGCAAATACCAGAGAGCCATTCAAGTTACAGCCAATGTTAGTACCTGAGGAAACTCCTATCACCTGATAGGAACCACCATTCCCATAGTGGGGGTAACACACAGGCTGCATATTCCACCCTCTGCTACCTATCCCACACCTGCCTAAACTGCTACAGTGTCCACACTCTGGCATGATCTGCAGAGACAGTGGTCTCTCTCCCACTCTGACTTATACTATCATGTCCAGCTGGAAATAAACTCAACATTCTTTTTATCAAGACATGAAGCTTTTTCTAAAATAGACCATATATAAGTCCATAAAACAAATCTCAACAAATTAAAAAAAATTGAAATCATATCCTGTATCTTTTCTGATCACATGGGAATGCAACTAGAAATAAACAGAAAAGCTACATTAATTACACAAACAGATGGAGACTGATCAACACACTTTTGAACAAACAGTGGATCATAGAGGAAGTCAGAAAGAAGTTTATAAATTCCTTAAAACAAGTGAAAATGGGAACAAAACATACCAAAACCTGTGGGATACAGCAAAGCAGCATTAAGAGCAAAGTTTATAGCATACATTTAAAAACTAGATTTAAAATAAATAATCTAATGATGCCTCTCAAGGTCTTGGAAAAACAAGAAAGAGCAATATGCAAAATTAGTAAAAGTAAGGAAATAATAAAGATTAGAGCAGAAATAAATGAAATACACCCAGATAAATAAAATTGGAGATGAAGAAGGAAACATTACAATGTAGAAACTCAAAGGATTGTTAGGGATTATTTTGAAAATAATACTAACAAACTAGAAAATCTAGAAGAAATGATCAAACTTCTTGACACATATGACCTACAAAATTAGACCAAGAGGGTGTAAAAAACCTGATTAAACCTAGAACAAGAAATGCCATTGAATCAGTAACAAAAAAAACCACCTTACAAGGAAAAGCCCAGGCTTCACCGCTGAATTTTAAAGAACTAACACTAATTCATTTCATCTCAAATTTTTCCATAGACTTGAAAGAGAGACAACCCTTCCAAGCTCATTTTATTAGACCTGCATTATCCTATTATCAAAACTTGATAAGGGCACAACAGAAAAGGAAGCTGTAGGCCAGAATCCCTGATGAATACAGATGCAAAATACTCAACAAAACATTTGCAAATCAAATTCAGCAGCACATCAAAAAGATCAGACACCATGATCCAATTGGTTTTATTTCAGGAATATAAGAACAGTTCAACATAAACAAATCAATAAACATAATACATCTCACAAAAAGAATGAACATCACATGATTAGCTCAATAGATGCAGAACAGACATTTGGTAAGATTCAGCATCCCTTCATGTTAAAAGCTCTAAACCAAGCTAAAAGGATCATACCTCAAACCCATAGTCAGCATTGTACTGATTGGGGAAATACTGAAAACATTTCCTCTAAGATTGGAGACAAGAAAAGGGTGTCCACTCTCACTCTTCTTAATCAATATGGTGTAAGAAATTTTAATCGGAGCAATTAGGTAAGAAAAAAAGCATACAAGTAGGAAAGGAGGAAATCAAATTATCCCTATTTACAAATGATATGATTCTATATATGGAAAAACCTAAAGTCTCCATTTGAAAACTTTTAGAACTGATAAATGAATTCAGGACAAAATCAGGATATAAAATCAATGGACAAAAATCAGTGACTTTTCTACACATTAATAATGAATTTGCTGAGAAAGAAATCATCAAAACAGTTCCATCCATGATAATCCCCAAAGATATAAAATATCTAAAAATAATCTCAACTAAGCATGTGAAAGATGTCTACAAAAAAAATTACCAAACACTGAAGAAGGAATTGAGAAGACACTAAAAGATGGAAAGACCTCCCATGTTCATGGATTGAAAGAATTAATATTGTTAAGATGTTCGTCTTACTGAAAGTGATCTCTAGATTCAATGTAATCCTCAGCAAAATATCAATGACATTCTTCACAGAACTAGAAAAAACAATCTTAAAATTTGTAAGCATGCACCAAAGACCTTGCATAGTCAAAGCAATCTTGAGCAAAAAGAGCAAAGGCAGAGGCATCAGAATACTGATTTCAAGATATACTATAGAGCCATAGTGACAAAAACAGCATAGTATTGGCATACAAAGACATATAGACCAGTGGAATAGAATAGAGAATCCAGAAATAAACCCACATATCTGTAGTCAACTAATCGCCAACAAAGATGCCAAAATATAGATTGGAAAAAAGACAGCCCCTTTACAAATGGTGCTGGGGAAGCTGGATATCCACATGCAGAAGTCCAGGATATCCACATGGGATTACATCAAACAAGAGCTTCGGCACAGTAAAAGGAACAATTGATAGAGTGAGGAGACAAACCACAAAACAGGAGAAAATGTTAGCCTACTATTCCTCTAACAGAGAGTTAGTACATAAAGTATTCAAAAAACTTAACAAAAAATACAAGTATTCCAATCAAAAAATAGGCAAGTGATCTGAATAGACACTTCTCAAAAGAAATACAAATGGCTGGTAAATACATGAGGAGATACTATAGATAGATTACTATCATTAGCCATCAGGGAAATGCAATTCAAAGCTGAAATTTCATCTGACCCCAATTGCAATACCTATTATCAAAAGAAAACAAAAACCAAACCAACTGCTGGTGAGAATGTGGAGAAAAAGAAACCCTTATACAATGTTGTCGGGAATTTAAATTAGTTCAGCTATAGAAAACAATGTAGAGGTTCCTCAAAAATCTAAAGATAGAACAGCCATCTGATCTAGTTATCCTATCCATGGGCATATACTGTATATGAAGTCAGCATAAAAATGATATATTTGCATACACATTTTTTTTGCATCACTATTCACAATAGCTAAGATATGAGATTAGCCTATGTACTTGTCAACAATGAATGAATGCATGGCTAAAGAAAGTGTGGAATATATACACATTAGATTATTATTCAGGCCTAAAGAATAAAATCCTGACACTTGCAGGAAATTGGATGGACCTGGAGGATATCATGTTAAATGAAATAAGCCAGACACAGACAAGTATCACTTGTTATCTCTCATATGTGGGAACTGGAAAAGAAAAAAAAATGGTGTCTGAAAATAGAAGAAGAATTTACTAGGGACTGGGAAGGATGCTAGGAGGAGGGGAACAAGGGTAAATAAAGGGTGGATGGACATGATCAGTGTATCATGCATGCACATATAAATATATCATAGTGAATCCCATTAATCTGTACAATTAATGTGTCAATAATTATAATAAAAATATTTTTTTATGGTGCTGTGGATCAAACCCAGGGCTTTGTGCATGTGAGGCAAGCACTCTACCAACGGAGCTATAGCCCCAGTCAAAAATAAAATAAATTTGAAAATGAAAAAGAAAAAAACCATACTTCTGGATTAGGTTGAGGCTGGGAGGGTTAGTAAAAACTGGGACCATTAATCTTGTGTCTTCTTCCACTATCTTAACAAAAACCTATATTGAGGGACTGGGATTGTAGCTCAGTGGTAGATTGCTTGTCTAGCAGGTGTGATGTGTGAAGCACTGGGTTCGATCCTCAGTACCATATAAAAATAATTAAGTAAAATAAAGGTATTGTGTTCAATTACAACTAAAAAAAATTAAAACCTATATTGAAACTGCCATCAGAATGATTACTTTGTGATGCTGCAAGGTGTTTATTCATTCACTTCTTTATTCACTCTGTTTTTTCTGAACCTGCAAAGCCTTATATTAAGAAGGTTGGGCTGGGGTTTGTGACTCAGTGGTAGAGCAGTTGCCTAGCATGTGTGAGGCATTGGGTTCAATTTTCAGCACCATATTATATAAATGAATAAAAAATAAAGGTCCATCAATAGCTAAAACAATATTTTAAAAAAACAAATAAACCTAGGCTAATAACATAAAGTCCTTGCCCTCCAGGAGTTTGAATTCCTTAAGAAAAAGGAAATATGCAAATATTGATAAGGATGTTGTAAAACAGGAAGTGAGAGAACAGGAGAGATCTTTGAAGGTGATAAGATTTCAGATGCTACTTCTGATTGATGGACTTGGGGAAATAAAGATTCATGGAGAGGCAGCCTTTGACACCAGTCATAAAGGAGGAAAAACTTTGGGAAAGGGTTTTCCAAGCCAAGAGATCAGCATATGCCCAGCCTTGAAAGTCAGAATGTAGAATAATGAAAGTTGTTCCAGTGTAGTTGAAGCTCAGATATCTGATAGGACATTGTGGGAGATAAGGAACTTAAAAGTAAAATGAGGCCAAATCAGGGATGGCTTTGGGGACTTAATTAGGTCTTGTTTTGTTTCTGTTTCTTGTGGAATTTTTTTTTTAATTTTTAAAAATTGTAAATGGATATAATATCTTTTTATGTATTTATTTTTTTAATGTGGTGCTGAGGATCAAACCCAGTGCCTCACACATGTGAGGCAAGTGCTCTACCACTGAGCTACAGCTCCAGCCTGTGGAAATGTTTCTTTAGTGGGCAATCTTCTAGTGCAATTGTTGTGGGCTCAATAAGCAGAGAAGACTGACCACCGTTGTAGGGAAAACAGGTAGAAAGTTGTTCCAGGAGAGTGAACATGAACTGGGGTAGAATGACCAGAGGAATGGAAGAGAGGGTTGATGTGAAAGGAAAGTAGTGTTCAAACTTGGGAACTCATTGTATATATCTGAGTGGGGAAGTCAGTTAAGGTGGTTTTGAGATAGGCAACTATGAGGGCTAATGGTACCTTGTTAGGTAGTTGTAGGAGGAAAGGTCATGGATACAATTTTGAATGTACAAATGGGGGTTATCTGGGTAAAAATGTCCAGCAGGCACTTGGAAGTCTTGGGATGGAGTTGAATGGAGGAAGAGATAACATCACAAATATCAGAGTAATGGGCACAGTGGTGACAGGTGGAATGATGAGAGCAGGTGAAGCCATGAAGGAGAGGATGGGAAGGGGTGATATCAATGGGAAGAGAGTTGGAGGTCGTACAGGAACAACTAGAGAGGAAGAGAATGCAGCTGATGCACTCACCAATAGTGATGATGGCCACAGAGAGTCCAAAGGGGCTAGAGAACAGAATTAGTTATTGGATTTTGTTACATGGTGAGACTGGTGGTCTTTAAGGGGACACTTTCACATTTTTTTTTCATCCTTGATGAAATTCAGATTTTAAAATGCAATGTATCATTGGAAAAGAGAAAATTAAACACAGCATGCTTGTTTTCAGAATATGTTGAAACTTTAAGCACATAGGACATGATTTCAAATTAGAGTTTTTCTGTTTCTTTTCTTTTTTTTTGTACTGGGGACTGCACTCAGGGGTGCTTAACCACTGAGTCACATCCCTAGTCCTTTTTATTTGCGTTTTTAAATTTTGAGACAGGATCTCACTAAATTGCCTAGGTTGTCTTTGAACTTGCAATCCTTCTTGCCATCCCAAATCACTGGGATTACAGGTGTGTGCCACTAGACCCAGCAAAGACTTTTTATTTTTCTACATGAGATCTGGGAATTGAACCCAGGGTCACTTTACCACTGAGCCACATCCCCAGCCTGTTTTATATTTTATTTTGAGACAGGGTCTCACTAGGTTGCTGAGCCTGGTTTTGAACTTATGATTCTCCTGTCTCAGCCTCCTAGATTATTGGGATTATAGGCATGTGCCACTGTGCCTGGCAGACTTTTTAAAATACATAATGAGCACCCTGTTTTTCTTAAACATTCTCCACACAGAGGGTTACTTTAGGATAGAAATGGTGTCTTATTCATCTTTGTACTGTGACTACCCAGTCCTCTGAAAAAACAAGCCAGAAAACCCAGGGCCTGGCTTCCCATGACAGGAGCTCAGTAGGAGCCCTAGTTATCTGAGGTGGTTATCCATGCTGGGGTGGATTCCCTCAGTGGCTCAGAACATGAGGCATGGTGTGGGAAAGGTCTATGGTGAGGTCCATGGAGTGGCAGGTAAAGCTAAGGCCATTTCCCACTCACAGTCCTAGCCATCATTTCTTGAGGACTACATGCCTGGCACTGGGCAAAACAGGCAGGAAAGCTTGGTTCTGTTCCCAGCCTCTCCCATTCTAACCCTTTCCCCAGTCATCTCAGGGTGGAACAACCACATTTTATTAAGTAAGTGGGCAATTCTCCTTGCAGCCTCCCTGAAGCCTGCTCTCTGCCTTCCATACATTCTCCTTCTCTTCCTACCTCTCAGACTGCTGAAACGAATTAAAAACCTGAATAAACTCTAGCTTCAGTTGCTTTTCATTAACTTATTTAAAAATCGCCAGTTTTGGAGGTCACATAGCTGAGCAATGTATTATCAGCCTCTCACTAACTTTATACCTGTAGATAAAGATGATAATGCCTCTGTAGGTTACTTTTCAGGGACTTGAAGGGCACTTTTATTGAAACCACTGACTCTTCACTTGGGCCTCCACAAGTGTCTGATTGGTGATCTTTTGATATCAAAAGCTGAAAACCCCACCCTCACATCATGCCAATTTCACCATTTTCTGAATATGCTTCCCATGAAGAGCCATAAAGATTGATTACATGTGTATATAGACTACTTCACTCAAATCACCTTTCCCATGCCTTAAATCACCCTGCTTAATTATCACATAAATATGCCCAAAGCTTACCCTTGGGAGGGGATTTGAGACTTGGGCCTCCTACCTGCCTTGAAAATAAACTTTCTTTCTCTGTTGCAAAATGCATTATCTCAGTTATCAGCATACTGTGTGGTGGAAAAAAATGGGTACTGTTTGGGAACACAGCCATCTTCTCCTAGTTGCCATTTAAATGTAACTGTCACTGGGCTCTCTGTACACTGTGTGACCTCTGTGGAGGAGCTCATCCCCACTCATAGATCCAGCTGTCCTTTCTGGAATCCCCAGATGCTCTAGCTCCACCTCCTGAGAGCTACACTCAAGTGCCCTGTTTCTGGGCTGCCTCACATAAGTGTCCTTCAGACACCCAAAACATGACAAGTCCCAAACTAACCTCATTACCTTTCTGACTCTCTCCTTCACTGTCGTTACTTACAAGTTCAGTACTTCCATCAGTGAAATGTCTGAAATAGTTCCCAAATCCAACCCCCTGGGCTGTTTCCACCCTCACTTCCTTAATTCTGGCCTACACTTCATTTGCCTCAACTTTTGCTGTAACATTTTAACTATATTTTCCTAATAAACCCATCTTAAATATTACTGAGGTAGATTTCTAAATATAGATACTTGTACCTTCTTATTTAAAACATTTTCTGATGGCGTTTGATTATATAAACTTTGAATTCCTTTGCTTATTGAAGGAAGACTTTTACCCCCACTGTTGTGGCTGGGGATTGAACCCAGAGCCTTGTGCATGCTCAACACATGCTCTACCACTGAGCAATACCCAGCCCCAGAAGGATTTTCAAGTAGAGCTTCTTTCCTTTTATCTGCTCCTCTTTCTCATTTAGCTTATGCTGCAGCTGTTTTGAACACATTCCCCTGACTTTGTGTTAGCTGTTTCCTCTGCTTGGAAACTGCCTTATGTCTTGTTCAGCCAGGTGAAATCAGACTTGTCACTCAAGGTCCATACTACCCTCTTGGGTAGAACGTTCTTTAACTCTGCTAAGCAGATTTAGTATACCACCTACTTTGGATTCTCATCACCTTTTGCCAACACTATTAATATTTGTTCCAATGCCTGATTTTCTTCCTGTCACTCCTACCAGCTGTGGGTGTACATGGCAGAGTCTTGCCTGTTAATCTTTATATCCCTAGTACTGAGAACGTGCCTGGGGACACAGGAGGCACTTGATAGATTTGTAGAACTGGACTGAAACCACAAAGAGTCATTTCTCTCTCTCTCTCTCTCTCTCTCTCTCTCTCTCTTTTAAAGTTAGAGACTCCAGGGAGCTGATTCTGGCCTCTTCATCCCCATTGGATTACAGACAAAGTCAATCATACAGCAAAACAGTCCTTTTTTTTTTTTTTTTTTTTTTTTTTTGTTAGAAGCAGAAAAACATACCCCTTTAAATTATGGTCACTGGACTAGATTTTCCCAATAATTATTCCATGGCTTTATACTTTTTCTAACACATTGCAACTTTTTCCTTTAGGCCCTAACTTAGCTTTACCTCAATCAATAAGCTATCCTTGAGAGACACTTTGGAGAACTGATACAATTAAAACTTGTTTTTGTAGACATTTTCCAGGAATGATTGTGACAGGGTATGTGTGTGTATAGATAATTATATCAGCATAAAACTATTCGATAAGGAAATGTTTAGCAGTAGACCAATTAAATAATTCCCTGAGTGAATAATATTGTCTTTCATGTTAAATTTAAATCAATCCTGAATGGTAATGATAATTAGCAAGATCATTAACAATTGCAAAATATGTTTCAGAAAAAACTTAGAGAGCTAGCTTAAAAGAATTTGGTGGAGAGATGCTTAGCGGTGGTGGTGACTGTGTGAGTGGGGGATAATCAAATCAGAATTGAGAAATGTGTCAGTTTGATTCATATTTACATGGCTAACTGTGGAGACTGAGCATGAGTTTCAGTTTCTGTTCAAAAGCCAAACTGACACTTAAGAATATCATTCCAGGTAAAGTATGGCAGTAGCCACATGCCACTGTAGGACTGGGCAGTGGAAAGTGGGTTCCTTTGCTAATGTATTTGGGGTAAAAAGTTGCTTGAATCATAGTTGCAAGGCTACCATCAAACTTCTGTTCTAATATATGTGGGATATTTCTTCTTACCTTAAGATTTTTTAACCTCATATTAAAATGAAATATCGCCAATACCTGGGAATATCTACTTTGAAATAATGGGGAATACTGTTTGGATATACAACTTTGAAAACATAGTCACAAATGGACTCTTTTTAGAACAAAATTTTTTTTCCCCTTAAACTTGGCACATCACTGAGTATGGAGGAAGGAAGATGAGATGACCAGTGCTGACTGGATCACTGACACAAAGCAGGCTGGGAAGTACCTATGAGGCCACCTGGAGTTCAGTGTTCCTAGGGATGCTGACCGTGGCTCTTTCTGTCTGGGGCAAAAAGGGTGATTTAGGTTGGAGCTGTCTGTACTTGAGCTGAGAGGAACTAAACTGAAGTATCTGCATTGAAGCCCAGGGGACATTTTTTGAGCCATGTGGAAAAGAACTTAGAGTTTAGCTCCCATTGTTCTCTCCCCATGCCTTCCGTCCTGCTGGGTCCAGGCTGGGCTGGTCCCTCTAGAATTCAGTGCATCTCAAATTCTCATGATCTCACAAATCCCATCCTTATCCCTTATAAGGTCTCTGTTATAAATGTCTTCCAGAACTCTAGCAGTAATTAGACAAGCTACTATGAAAGAGAAAGCATCATACACCAGTTAAAAACATATGCAAAACCAAGGCTCATTAGAAGAAAGATAATATTCATGCAGATTTTACAAACCGTGTCTTTAGGGTGGCCCAATAAGTAGAAATATGGGGACCCATGCTTGTCACTTTTCATGCACATGGAGAGACTGGAAGGTACCATTCCTAAAGGAAGGGGAGGAACAGCCTAGGACCAATCATTAGAATTAACAGAACCAGTGACAAAGATATATTATTACTGTTAGAATCAAGATTGCTTAGTATGTTTAGAGCAGTTGAATAAAAATTATCTAGGTAGTAAGAATAAAGACTTTAAGTAAAGCTAATCCTGTCAAGCATGCAGCAAGTGAAATTAGTGAAAGACTGAGCTACATGTGTATTTCCAAAGTAGAATTTTCTTAAAACACGGAGGGCATCCTGAGGTGCTTTTAGGGAGGCACAACTATTAATTAAATTTGAAATGGTAATGCCAAAATTCTTATAAGAATTTCTTGTAACAATGAGATGTTTTAGCATTATCAGCTGTCATTTGAGAATCAGTAATCATTTCTAAATTTTAAAAAATTCTAAAATAATGACATGGTATCTCTATGTTTACATTCATGATTTGTCTAATAATCTCATAAATTCTTATAGTTCCCCTTACCTCTAACATTCTGCTTACTTATATTCAAAGTTCACAGTTGACTTGCTGGGTGTAATTGCTTTCCAGGAAAGAAAAATAAAGCTAAAGAGAATTGCAGCCATGTCTTGCCTGTTCCACTCTGCTCTACTCACCTGATCTGAGCTGTGCTTTGAAACCAACCTCTTAGTATCACTGGAACTAACTAAAACCTCTTGGACTATGTCTGGCTTAGTTGATGGACGACTGTTCTTTACCTCTATAAAGATAGACACTAAAAATTCTGGAATATCTAGGTCAACAATCTCCAAGAGACAAGACCCATAGTATAAGTAATAACTGGCCCTGCTACACCTGCTACCGTGCTCTCAGTGCCACACAGTGTGAGGTCAGGGAGCATGTGCTCATTGTGCAGAGCACTTGGTCCAGCAGCTCAGACATGTGGAGGCCTGATTCCCTCTTTGCCAGTGTACACAAATGAAACTCCCCGCCCCCCCCCCCTTAGACTTGACTTGTTCCACATGTGTCCTGTATATATGGCTTTAAGGTGCAGAATGGACTAGGACTCTGCACTGATTTTGGATGGTTCCCCAGGAGTCTTTTTCCTCTGATGGTGCTGGTGCACGTTTGAGTTAAGGAAGAACACAGTGGGAGACCTAATGCCTCTGGTTAAAAGGGAGGAGAACTCCCTGTGGCAAGGGAGTGAATGCTTCACAATGAATGTCACACGTGGAAATTAAATCTTAGGATTTATTAATTGAGTTTACCATTTAGCCCTGCCAAGATGCAAGTAATTTTGTGAGAAAATGATCAAGCTGTTTAGTGTCACACAGAGAAGTCTCTCATTTGGTTTTAAGCATGGCATTTACTGGGCTTGAAAGATAGAGTGCTGGGAAACCTTATACCCAGAAGGTCAAATAAAAGGGCTCAGAACATGGTGGAAAGAAATAGTTGTGAAGGCAGGAGTAGAAACTCTAGTAAATGTGAGAATCAGAGAGCTGCATACTGCGCACGGTCTATTCAGGGCTCACACTTTGAGTTATGTGTTTAGCCCTAAACACAGCATCCTCATGAAGCCCCGGTCACCCTGAAAAGACCAGAGACCTTTATAAAGAAGTGTAAAGGTAAGCTATTCTGTAAGCAAATGTATTAGCCATATTATAGCTAATAACTGTTTAGTTGTGACTGTGTGTTTTTTGTTCTATTAAAATGTTTTTGTGCCCAAATACCACCTTGAAGAATATGTGATTCACAAAGTTTAGAGATTTTGTTGCAAATAGACCATAGAATTTAAGCCTAGAGTAAGGTGTTGTATGAACTTATTTTTGGTCCTGAGGGAATTCATTTAAAAAGAATTATTGGGAAGTCCTTATCAGAACAGGACACTGGGGATTGAATGAGTTGGAAGCTGTTTGTGAAAAACAAAAATCTAGTCAGTGGCAAAAATATGGAGTTAGTACAAAAATCAGTGGTTTCCACAGGTTAAAAGAAACAAAGGGATGAATATACAGAACGCTGAGGATTTTTAGAGCAGGTAAAATATTATGACGGTAGATACATGTATACACATCTGTTCACATTCATAGAATGTATAACACTGGGAGTAAGCCCTAGTGTAAACTATGAACCTTGGGTGATAATGGTATGTTAATGTAGGGTCCGCATACATAACAACTGTACTACTGTCACAGGGCATGGTGACCATGGGGGATGATGTGCATATGTGGGGCCAGGAAATATATGGGAAATACCTGTACCTTTTTTATTCAAATTTGCTGTGAACTAAAACTAATATAGAGAAATAGTCTTTAATAAAGAGAGTTGGCTTAGGGACTATTTCTTGCATTAGAAATTGAGGCTCTAGAGGGGTTTAGGATACTTTAATTTAGAAGCTGTGGCCGATGTGTTGCATGACTTGGGAGAACTAGGGTAGGGCAGTAGGCACAGGCACCTCTGAAATGATGCTTCGGAGACTTGATGTTTGCTGGTATGGCAATTGGCTGAACTCACCCCCAAATTGGTCCTAAGGTATGGGACTTTGCTTTGAACACCTGGATACCAGGGTATTGTTGACAAACTCCTTCACAAGTATTAAAACCTTTTCTGTAATGTCTTCATTTCAAGATAAGTAAAAATCAGACAGTAGGAAAAGCATCTCTGGCATGTAGCAGTAACTTCCTAATGGTCTAGCTGAGGGGTTAGAAGCTCATCTTGAATCAACACTCTCATGCTGTGAAGCACAGGGTCAGACTGTCCTCAATGAGGAGAGTGGAAACCAGGCTCAGATTGTCAAAAAGGAAGGAGATGGAAGATGGGATAACAGTGGGAGGAAAATTCAGTCTTCTTTCTTTGTCTAAGTTGCTATGGCTGAAAGTCATAGAAATGCAGAGTGATTCCCTAGGTGGGCAAAGGAGGAGGCAAGGTCCTCTTTTACAACAGAGTTAGAAGAGACAGATCCAGCAACCTATAGGGCATGGAGTTCTATGAATTTCCTGGGATAGTATTTAAAAAATAGAGTCCTGGGCCCAACTGGACTCCATCAGAATCTCCTGGAGTATGAGAGGAGGTATGGGCATTTGTATATTTAAAAGTTGGAATTATTGCTCTAAAGCTTGTTGGGAGTGGGGTGGGGACAAAGACTGAGAGGAGGAGGAGGGAGTGAGGATGAAAAGGAGAGAGAGATGCTTCTGACTCTTCTCAAAGAAGTGTCCCGTCCCCATTTCTAGCCTCATAGGGTTTTCTGAATCTTCATATTTAATATTGTTACCTGACCTCTGCTACTCACTTCTCACTTCCCCACCACTTAAGAAACATTTTCTTGAATTTGTGATTTCTCTGAGGTTCATCAGATATTATCAGTGACATCACTGCCATTTATCAGTGTTTCTGCTAAAAAAGCTGCCTTTCCTCCTGGACTTTTGTAGAAAGTAGCCTCTTATGGACAGTTTCATTTTTGTTAGAGCAAGGAAGAGAATGTTTCAAATAGACCCTAAAAATAAGATGTTCCAGCCTGGGTTACTGGATGAGCAGAAATTTAGGTTTTCCAAGATACACTTGGATACTCTTCTCAATGGGATTTGGGGAAGATATCTCTTGGTCCATTCATCTCCTTTCACAACTTTGATTGAACCTTAAAAGTGAAATGGATTCTCCTTGGGAGAAGTTTTGGTCACTATGTGGTCAAATACATTTTATTAGGGTCTTAAATGCCTAACAAGCAAGGATTTGCAGGGGTTGGTGGTGTGTCACTTAATATATACTTAAGGAGAAAAAAAATGCACGTTGGAAAACATGTAAGAATATGTAACAAGGAGGAATATCATTATAGTCTGTGAGTTGCAATAAAACAATGTGAAGAAATTGGATTTCACCCAAAGAACACATAAAATAGTATCTGAGGTTTGGGCTGAGCACTGAGGAAAAGAATTTCAAAGTTATGTGTTCTTTAAGGAAGCCCCTGCCTCAGGCTCCATGGAACAGGAGCGTACTGTGAGTTTTTTTTATAGGTAGAGAATTCCTCGGGTGGTCTAAATGCTGCAGAGAGCAGTGTTGAGCCTTTTAGGCAGGAAGAGGAACCCTGCTGTCTGTGATATAGCCCAGGGTTCTGCCAGACAGCCTGTCCTCTTCCCTGGGTGCTTTATCATTTCCTCTTACTCAGCAGAAGGTGTTCTTGAGTGATTTGTGGAACCTCTCATGGAAAAGGAAGATACGCTCAACCATGAATGTCAGAAGATGAAATTAAATTTCAGAATTTATTATTGAAGCAAGCCGCCTTTTGCCCTATTGGAAATGTAGGTGAATTAGTGCAAAGGCTACAGAGCCACTTACGGCTCCCATAAACCAGCCTCTGAGGAGGAGGTGAAGCAATGGCCACTCTCCCTTTGTCTTCCCATGGGGCATATCAGCACGCCTGAGGCTTAGGTGATAGTACAGTGCTGCAGGCTTTCCTACCTGGCTGCTGGCCTGGGAAGAGGAATGATTAGCAAATTTGTTGGATGGACTTCTGGCTCACTAACTTGGAATTTTTTATTCAGATAAGATCTAAGCAGAGATTCATCCATACTCAGCAAGTCCTTTCCTCAGAAACAGTGTGAATCACTGGTTTGAATATTACAAAGGAAATGCTTAACAAACTGAAGAAGCCAAGTGCTCTTCAAGAATTCTTAACACTCTAGATGTACTTATTAAATTCTATGAATAATTAATAAAAACCATTTCAATTTTTTTTTTTTTTTTTTTTACGAGAGCAGATCCTTCGAGACCTTCTCATCCATTGTCACTCTGTTAGAAAGTGTTGTTACACATGCCCTCTTTATTAGATTGTCTGCTCACTGAGGGCTGGGATTGTGCCTTACTTCAGTGCCTGCAAAGAGTTTGTACAGGCAGTAGGTATGTAGCATATCTTGGTTTGGTTGAGGAAATATTAATTATATTAATTAACAACATTCATCCCAGGATTTGTCCCATATAGAATATTTGGTAAGGGCATAGTGTCTGGAATTTAGGTTTGAATAATCAGAAGGAAGAAAGGAATTGCTGAGCAAATAATTATAAATAAGATTATAAGGGTATGCTTATTTCTGTATGTCAGTATACGTTATTAAGAAGAACATGTAGACAAGCACTGCTTATTGCCATCTAAGTAAGGACCAGTTCTGCTGAAACTGGTGCCTGAATATGATGGCTGTAAGTCATTTTAATTTACTGATTAAAGGAAGACTTTTAACTCAAGTATTTGGCCAATTCATTTTTTCAGCGATAGTCACTAGCTCAGATAGATCTTTTCTCTACTTAGTGCGTTTTTATTATACTTATAAAATGTAAACAATTTCGTTTACCAAGGGCCTGTAATCAAGTCAAAACCTATTAAAGATGCAATTAACTTTGAAAATGGAAGTGTAGGCAGAAGTATAATTTGCAGATTGGCTATTTCTGTACCGTTGTGTGGGCATTTGGTGTTCGTTGTCACTGGGCCATTTACATTGTGAGAATTCGGCTTCATCCTTTTTAACCCTGCCTGGCCTCCTAAAGACCACTGAGGCTCCCACTGACAACTGGACTCTCTTCAGTATTCTATTCATAAAGACCCGCTCTGTTGCTTTTTAAGGGAACAAGCAGGCCAGAGCACCAACCAAGACCGAAAAGCATATTTGCTTTATTTCAATCAACTCCTAACAGCAAATGTTACCAAGGGAAATGTTCCCCTTTGTTCTGAACTGCTTGTGTTGGATTTTTTTTCATCCAGTGGCACCTCTATTTACCTTGCCCTGGCTGTGTGGCTGTGTCCCCTGAATGCTAATGAAGGACACCTGTGTTTCAAGGTGGGAGCTAATTTGTATAATTTATTCCTGTGCAGTTTTAAAACCATGATACACCCTTTCTTTTCTCTCAACTTTTTAGATTTAATTTGAATAGCAATAACCAGTGCCAAGGAGGGCACTGCTTTTGATGTCTCCTCTTTTGATTCTTTTCTCAGTAGGTAAGTTTCATTATGCCTGCCAGTTGCTGAGATGCATGTCAGAGAAGAGGAACTCACACTTGCCACTGAGTTTATAATCAACAAATTCTCATCCTGAGGACTAGAGTAGAGTTGAAGTACCTATCTCCTGAGCTTCTCTCTTTCAAGGACTTAACTATAAAAGCAACTTCTCCTTCAAAGCCCTTATCCTTTTCCAACTCCCCTTCAGCTGCTGACAGCCCCCTCTGTGCAGCCACTGCCTTTGTGGCTGCTTTTGTTGATTTACACCTCTGAATTGGCCAAGGTGTCACCTGACAATGAGTCTTATGATAATTATGGATGGCCTATTTGCAGCAGTGTACTTACTCCTGTTCTCACTCCCTCACTTGGCTTCACACAGGTTTTGGCTAAGCAGTGATCTGACAGACTGCCCTTGGTATTTTTTTTTCCTTTCAATTGTACCTGTGCTTATCTCTCTGTCACAGATCACCTTAAGAACTCAGAGCTGGAGTTTTGCATTTCTCTTGACTGAGATCAGCTTTTCCTTGACAAGTTCGTAAATCCAGATAAGGGTCTTGCTTCCAAGCTGTTCTGGATTCTGGTCTCAGAGGGAGCGCTGTGGAAATCACTGGCAACCGGCATCTGCTGTTTGTTCTCTCCTCATCCTCAGAGTCTACTCCGCTTCAGGCTGGCTTAGCCTGAAGGCCAAGTATGTTTCCTGTGGACTCTGAGAACCCCCTTTAACAATCCTTTAAGGATGGATTTTGTGCCAAGTTTAGGAACTTAAAAGGCAAATAAAAGAAAACAAACAGGTTTAGATTAATATTGGACAGAAAATTCAGTTCTTCTGTGATTAGGGTCCGTCTGGACAAAGTAGATTATGTGCTTGTTTCTATCTATTGACAAACTCAAGCATTTTCTTTTGTTGTTATTTTTCTGTTATTGTGTTTTGTTATCCTTTCCTCTGGAGAATTTTATTAAAATACACGTTAGCTTATCTTGGACATTAAAGTCTGTTTCAGTATGTAGTCTATGTAACCGAAGGTGGAGAAATTGTGTTTCTAGTTGTGGGCCTTCCTTGTAAACGGGGGTCATTTGTAGAGTCATGAATGTGGATGCATATTTGTCTGGCTTCTGATGCAGAAGACCTCAGTCACAGGCCAAAGACAGCTCTCCTTAGGAGGGCTGCTTACAATTTTGGCCCAGGCCTTGTGTCTGGGAACATGACTGGTAAATTGTCCCCGATGCTGATGTAAAACTATTGCTAAATGATTGGGGTGTCTCATTGTACTCCAACTGTTTGTAAAAATGATGCAGTTTGTGTTGAACATATGCCTTCCTTCTGGGAGTCTGGAATTTTGGTGTGTGCCAGGCAGAGGCTGCCTGCTTGACAAGCCCCACTGAAGAGCTGGCATGCTGAGTTGCTAATGAATTCCCAGGTCCATCCCTACATTTTTGTTGCTGGGGGGCAAAGTACGCTCTGGGTGACTTTTCTCAGGGTAGAGGGAGAACTAGAGATGAAGAGAGGGAGAGAAGAGAGGAGAGAGCATAAGGAAGCTTCCAGACCCTGCCTAAATCTTTTTCCCATAGAGCCCACTGTGCATCCTTATTACATTGCTGTAAGAAATCTTAGCCATGAGAACAACTGTGTTCTGTGCCCCAGAATCCCTCCTGGCAAATCTCTGAACGAAGGGGTGATCTTGGGACTCCTGATCATCCCCTCTCCCCGTTAGCTGCTATGAAATTCCAGAAATATTGTTTGATGGCATCTTCCTCAAAGATGCTGATGTGATCCCTCATCTTTCTGTTTTCTCATGTATCCTATGCATCTTTCAACTTAGATTTTCCTGAAGAAATAAAATTTACTCAGTTTATGACTATTCTTTTACTGCCCTAAAGGAGATTGGTCTACTCTGTTAAATTTTTCTTTTGTGTGTTATATTGTGTGCCTGTATGAATATATAACAACAAATCCCACCATATGTACAACTATAAAGTGCCAATAAAAAATGTGGAAAGAAATTTGTTTTGTGGCATCATTTCTGAACTAATTATATAGTCAAAATCCATGTCAACATCAAAAGTAGCTGACAAGCTCTGACGTTACCAGACAGTACAACTAAATGCTACATTTTAGAAAAATATATTTAGAAAAAAATTCATGATACTGCTATAGGTAATAATATTGGCAGTTGTCCTCTCAAAAGCATGCCCAGATATTTTAAATGTTCTCTGTATTGGTTAATTTGAGAACTTAACTTAGCCAGCTATTTTTGGATGATGTTGGAATTAATAAAATAATATTGATATGATCTTAGATTTTTGCCTTGTTCCAAAATGTGATTTTATTCAAGATAATTTAAAGCGGCTTCATACTTACTCATGACACTTTGAGTTAAGCCACAGGGTGGTCAGTTGTCCTAACTGCACTATAGACAAACATCTGGTGTGGTGGATGCAGAAAGCATGGGCCAAATAGTGGCTCAACTAAAGAATGAAAACTCGAGGATAGCTATGTCAGTCAGATTAATTTTTAAAAGGTTAACTTGTTGGAACAATAAGAAAGGGAGTAGCCCTCTGAAAATTCCTTGGCACAGTTAATTATCCAGTATTGCCATGGAGTGAAACATTGCTTGAGAATGAGGTATTTTTCCGAAGTGATAGAATTTCACAGATCACTTCAATATTATTGAATTAGTTAATGCAAAAGTTATTTTATTCCAGAAGTTCAGATTCTTTACTAAGGGATTAATGCTGGTGCTACTTAGGAAATAAGTCCTATGATTTTTGCTAATATTAATATTCAAAAATACTTCATTAGATTCAAGCATTAAAGGAAAAAACCTGGGATAAAATATTTCCTCAACACTATAGCCAGCCTTACAGAAACGCCTGAATGCTCTCTGACTCAATGTGAGAGCTTGTTTCTCCAGAAACACAATATCTTTATTAAGGGGGCCTTTGAATTCAGCTATTTCAACTGAACTTAATGATCTTTCCTGCTAAATGTGGAGATGTTAGTTATTTAGAAAATGTATGAAAAAGAGCACAAACTGAAAGGGAAAAACACTCTTGGAAATTCTTTTGGGTAGAGATTGGAAGGGTGAAAGTGAGTCACTTTGCCCACATCAGCAATTTGAGCTCATTGTTCAGGTCAGCAGTTAAATTCTGTTTTCTCACCCTGAATAGGATTATCTGTGCTCCTCTTCTCTCAGGTCTGTCTGTCTGTCTCTCTGTGGCTCCCTGCATTGTTTTGAGGACCAGCTCAGGTTTTAAGGCTTTTTGTGTCCTGACCACTCAGTTCTTTCTGTTACACTGTTGGTGAGACCTGTCATGGGATGCTGGAAATAACTTTAAAGATTTAAAAATCTTTAAAGACAAATCTATGAACTAAAATGTACTTTAAAGCTTTTTCTCAAAAGCATATAGAAATACAACATAGGAGTGAGTTTTCGGGATAATCCCTAAAGGCACGCAACCTTTGCATGAACTAAAGTTAACCTTTTAAACTTCACACCTGAAGATGTATCCTTGCTTGTCTCCTGGCCCCACTTAAAAATCCTATGGGACAGTCTGATCATGAGCAATTTTAGGAAATGACTCACAAATTACTGTAGACTCAAATGAACAGAGGACTATCAGCCAAATTGCAAATGTTCTGATGTGTAAGTGGTGCTGGATCTCCCAGCACGCTCAGAGATGCCCTGAAAGTCATACATTTGATATTTAAAACATTCTCTAATTGAGGGAGCAAAAGAAAGAGCTCACACACATATACACCTTGGGCTTAAATATACATATGTGCATATATATCTATTTAAAGCCAAATATATATTTAGGTAGAAATAGAAAATTGATGTCGTTTTGTAAATAAGCTTAGGCATTTACAGTACACAGAAGCAGAAAAAAAAGTGAATGAAAACATGAAACGCACCATACTCTGGAACCTGTCCTGTGCCTCTCTTTAGTAGCAGTCTCACTCTTCTTCCTCCAGATTTGATGAGTTCTATTGCTCTCGCGTGCGTCATGTCCCTTGTGCTTTCCCCATTGATTTCAATGATTTGATCTCCTACCTGTTAATTAAAGAAACATTAAGTCAGTCAAAGATGGTTTTTTACTCAAGTTGCATTTTACAGATTAAAAAGAGCATCCCTAGAAAATCCGTTTCCTAAGAGACCCTGAGTAGTTTGGTTGCGGTCTACTGCTTCTTAGAAGAGACCACTTCCTGGCTGAATCCTGAATTTCCCTAAACTTTAACTGCAGAGGTTGTGGTGCTATCCTGCCTACCCTTGGCCAACATGGCAGATGCTGTACTTAAAACTATTTATTAGAAAATATGTCTGATACACAATTAAAAAAAAAAAATGTGGCATCTTTGAATCAAGAAGTAAATATGTTGCCGGGCACTGTGGCACATGTTTGTAGTCTCAGCATCTTGGGAGGCTGAGGCAGGAGGATCAAGAGTTCAAAGTCAGCCTCAGCCAAAATGAGGTGTTAAGCAACTCAGTGAGACCCTGACTCTAAATAAAATGCAAAATAGGGCTGGGGATGTGGCTCAGTGGCTGAATGCCCCTGAGTTAAATCCCTGGTACCACCCTTTCCCCCCCAAAAAAAAGCAAATATGATAAGGCCTTTTAATCGAACACACTGCCAGCTTTCAACTTGGTGCAGTATTTAATTCAGTATTTTGGAGGGAATGAATGTTTTTTGTTCCTCTCTGAGGATTCTTATTATGTATCACTTAAATTTCCCTGGGTGTTCTTGCAATATTGCCCTCATTGTAACCAGTGGTTGGTTGATATTCAAGTTTGATGATGAGTTTTCTATCACAGTCCCTTGATTTAAAAAATGAGATCCTTTATTCTTCACACATGACTAATGCCCTCATTAAGTCCTTGCCATGCTCACACCTGGTCGCCAGAAGCTGTTTGGTTAAGTAGCATTCCCTCCTGAATTGTCAAAAATGCCTGGGTTCCACAAGCAATTCCCATTTTGCCTTTGTGAATAAATATTTGAAATAAAAGAGGTTCAACCATGAGCACATCATGTAATTCCCACAATACTGTTACTGCCAGGAACCTTTGAATGAAAATATGTCTCATTCCAGTGCAAGTTATTCAAGACAAATTAGCCAGGAAAAACACAATGAGTTGCTTTGCAAAAATGCTATTCTAGCTGGGGCCCTTAAAGCAGCTCTCAGCCTAAACTCTGTAATGGAGACGGAACTGCCAAAACAATTATCCAGGTTGGGCAGGAACAGGAACAAAAAGTTGCCACACAAAGGCAGGAGGGCATTGAGATAAGACCCCCAAAGTCTGGGGAGGAAACAAACATTTTTGTTGAGTGAGGAAGTGATGAATCTACTTCAGAAGGACTCCACGAGGGATCCTTACCCTTCCCAGTGTAATGAAGGTAAAGACATCCCTTTGTGAACTTAGTGGACTTTGGAAGCACAGTTTTTGGGCAGTGCAAAAGGAAAGCCTTCCTGGCATGACTTCCATATTCCCCTGAAGAACCATAAAGACAGGACTAAATTTGTTTTAGGGCCAAGATCTTTCTTCAGCTCTCCTTAGTTTTCTCCTTTCCTCCAAGACATGTTACAGCTACAACCTGGAGTCAAATAGCTTGCCCGAGGATATGTAGCTAAATCAGTGGCTGAACTGGGACCAATTATCTGTCCCACCTGCTCCCCACCTACAACTGAAACTTCGTGGCACAGTATTAAATTACATAATGAAACAAAAGTTCCAAAGAAATTACATATAGGCTTCCTTCCTGGCTTGGCTCTCTTCTGAGCCTCAGACCCATAGTACATCCAATTGACTACTAAACTTCTACTGCAAGTCCAACAGTAACTGAATCTCAACAGCACCATCTGGGGCTTAGGCCTTTCTCCCAAGGCAGTTTTTTTTCCTCCTAAGTTCTAATCCTAGTTAATGTCACACCATTTACCAAAGCCAGAGCATAGGTGTCATGCTGGACTCTTAATTTCCACAACATCTCTGCATCTGTCCTGTCCTCTACCCAGTAGATCCATTTGGATTTTTACTTGGATTATTCCAATATTCTGTGGCTACTCTTTCCCCATCTCTACTTATTTTGGGGGGGTGGTATTGGGGATTGAACTCAGGGGCACTTCGCCACTGAGCCATATCCTTGGCCTTTTTTGTATTTTATGTAGAGACAGGGTCTCACTTAGTTGAGTGAGACCTGGATTTTCTCAAGGCCAGCCCAAGATTCTTCTGCTCTAGAGCACCTTCCTCAAATCTATCCTGTTCCCAAGCAGAGGTGTCCAGTCTCTTGTTCATTGTCCCTGCTCCTTACTCTGTTAAGTATCATGCCTCATTACAGATTTGTTACCCTCAGCCTTCCTTCCTAGACCACAAGTGTCTTCAAGTCAGCAAATGCTTTATTCACTCCTACTATGTGCCAGAGAGCCTACTGGGGACAGAGGCAAATGGTATAGTTTCTATTTACAGTAAATTCTCAGTCTAGTTGGGAAAAAAGTGGATAAATAAGATAATTAATATTCAATGTATTTTTTTATAACAGATAAATTCACAAAGTACTAAGGGAGCAGAATGGAGGGACATCTAAAACACAGAATGGGAAGAATTGGGGAGAGTTGCTTGGAGTGGTAACACTGCAATTGAGTTTTGAAATACTAGTAGGAGCTGCCCAGGTGAAGGTGGGAGACAGCATCCTAGGCAGGGGACAGCAAATGCAAAGACCCCGAGACTCCAGAGTGCAGTGTATCTGGGGAACTCTTGGTAGTTTACTGTGCTGCTTGGGAGTTTGGGCTTTATTTTGTAGGAAACAGCAATTCATTGAGAAGTTTAAATATGGAGTAATCTAACTATGGAAGCAGGATGATGTCTAAAAGCCTCCCTGACACATCAGCATGGAAAGAGGAGTGGAGAGAAAGGTGGGAGTCTGAAGTACAGATGAGTGGTGGGATTGTCACACTGTCTATACAAGTGAGGCATTAGAAGCTCTGGGGAGTTTTTTTATAATTCAATTTTTTTGTGTATATAATTTATAAATTATAAAAAGGTTTAATTTTCATTCCAAAATCTGCATTATGTATAATCATTTTCACTGGGACTCTCAAAATACATTTTGGATGTGATTCCAAAATTACTCCAAACGAGTGAGGGGCTCCATCCCATTTAACTGTGTAATGGGTTTGAGGTATGTTGTATGGGAAGAAAAGTTATAAACACCTCTGACCCCAAAATTGAACTTTGATAGCTACCACTTGTACCCTGAGACTGATGTTTCAAGAAAATACCATGTTTGAGAAGAAAGAGGTTAGAAGGGATCTTGTGTTATGACAGAAATAGTAACTGCCCTCTGGTCCCATGCTTGAACATTTCAAGACTTAGAAATTTGATGTCTTCATTCTCTTCTGTGTTCCCCTCTTTCCTACAGAGCTTATGGAAATTAAGGAAGGAAGAAGGGGGTGGTTTGGAAGACTGTGTGGGAGGTGGAGCAGCAGAGGAGTTCAAGAGCTGCACAAGGGTAGGGTGGATGGCCCTTTGTGTATCTCAGGGATGGTGCTCTCAGAAGAGCCCTGTTCTTTTTTTCATTGAGTTCCCAGGGCCTGGGCTGACTTCTTTGCTTGGCAGATTTCCATAATTTTAGGTTTCTATACAGGGTCTTCCCCAAAGGAGAAGAGAACAATCTGATACCATTTGAATCCAGGGTCCTTAGTCCTTCATCTAAGAGCTTTTAATCTCTTCTAAGCCTTCTCCCACGTGCCAGAGTACCTGTGGGGGGCCGTCTGCTGATTTCCTATGTCATTGGGAACAATGGAAGTTTGGGAATAATTCAAGATATCACCAAACTAAAAAAAAAAAAAAAAAAAAAAAAAAAAAAAAAATTCTTGTTGCAGAGTGGAAGTGTTAGGTAACAGGATGAAACAACTTCTACTAACAGACTCAATCATACAAGGTGTTCTGGGCATTTTTTTTAAAAAGTGGGCTGACTTGTTTGGAGCTGGTTTCAATGGTAACAATCTTAGTTCAAGCCCAGGTTTAAAACTCCTGTCTTTCCCTGTGACAGCATAAATTATAAAAAAGGTTTAATTTTCATTCCCAAACCAGTATTATGTATAATCATTTTCACCAAAACTCTAAAAATACATTTTAGATGTGATTTCATCCTTGTATTACATGGATTTACAAAAAGATGGATTTTTTTAGGGGGAGAAGATGTTTTCTCTTTATCTCTGACTTCACGGCAGCTGCCAGTACATGACCTAAGAGCATCACTTTCTCATATCACCATTGGAAGAATTAATTTAATAAAATCAAGGGAAAATTCATAGACCTTTCAGGATGAAGAGAGCAACCAGCTGTGACTCTGATGCACTCTTTCTATACTCTTTGCACTATAGCACTACCTTCCACTGAGCTGTGTGGCTAATATGAAAGCTTAAAGTTCTCCAGTTGTTCTTGGAGAACATTTTAAATAGCACATTCTAGTTAGAATTAAGAGAGAGAGTGAGAGAGAGAGAAGAGAAGGGAAGGGAAGGGAAGGGAAGGGAAGGGAAGGGAAGGGAAGGAAAGGGAAGGAAAAGACAAGGAGGGAGGAAGAGAGAGAAAGAGAGGGAGATGTACGGAAACTCAAATGAGAAAGAGGTAGTTTGGGAGCAGGTGTGTATAGCTTTGTGTGCGTCAAGGGGATATCACATTTAGGAAACTGACCAAAGGATTTAAGAGGAATTCTTATGCATTGATTGATTCTTTCCCTGGTGGAAGACATACTTTTTTCCTATGGCCCCCCTCGGGCAGCTAACAAACCTGAAAGTACAGTTATATCTTGGGGCAAGGCAGATGCGGATGACTGCCATCCCCTGACACAGCCTAATAAGTTCTCATTTCTAGTCTTGAATTCCTGCTCATACATCACAGCAGATTTTTCTTTAAGAGAACTATTACAAATCCTTGAACTTGCTTGAGGCTCTGCAGTTAAAAAAACATTTTCTCTTCTTATTGGAAGACCAAGTCAGGTAAAAGTAAATGTTCAGTATTTCTTAAGTAATTAATAATTCAGGTTGTAAGAAAGATTTTTTTTTAACTCTGCACTGAATGCATTTTTTTGTGCCAAGTCATAGATAAAGTATTTGGTTTGGCTCAATGAAAACTTTATAAGAATTTGATTAAGTCCTGGATTTATTTCAGCATAGCAGTCCCAGGCAAAGGGTTGTGTTATGGTTTGTATATGAGGTGGTCCCCCAAAGCTCTTGTGTTAATGCGGGCATGTTTGGAGGTGAAATAATTGGACTGTGAGAGCTATAATCTAATCAGTCCATTCTAGATTGAATGGACTGAGTGGTAACTATAGGCAGGTGGGGTGGATGGAGGTGGGTCACAGTATGTGCCCTGGCTGGCTTCATGTTCCCTGTGGTCCCTTTATCCTCCTCTCTTCCTGTTTCCTGATCCTTCTATGAGCTGAGGAGCTCTCCTCTGCTAGGTCCTTCCTCGGTGATGTGCTGCTTCAAATTATGCCCAGAGCAATGGAATTGACTATCTATAAATTGAGTCCTTTGAAACCATTAGCCCCAAACAAACTTCTTCCTCTAAACGGTTCCTGGCTAGTATTTTTGCCAGTCAGGAAAAGCTGACTGAAATAGGTTGCTTGGTCATCTTTATAAATATGCTTAGCTGGCTGTTATTAGTTAATTGCCCTTGTACTACTACTCTACCATAAGAACCTATTTTGCATGATGATACATGAGTGAAATGATCCTAGATTATAATTAGGTATGAAGAATTGAACATCTTCAGAATATTATACCAATAAATAATGGATAATCTCTATCCCTTATTTCATGAAGGACTTTCTGTGGAACATGCAAAATAGATTCTGAGGCCACAGGTTAATTGTCATGATAATGCCTCACAGGCTGATTTTTCCAACTGATCTGGACCCTCGTGGACAGGGAAACGACAGCTGTATTTGTGTTATCCATCCCTGTCATAATTCCTGATAAGGAGGAATTAACCAAAATTGAGTAAAAGAATATCCAGTTTGCCTTTCAGATACAATGAACATCTTCATTCTCGTGACATAGAAAGTTAAGCTTTAGGGCACCTCAGCCTACCTCAACCTTTCTGGAAATACTGCGTTAAGCACTCCCAGCCAAACCATAACAATTTAGTAGTTCTTACAGAACAAATTAGGCTTCAGTAGTGGAGACTTGCAAAGAGGTAGGTAAAGGTACTAGAAACAAATGCTAAAGAATTGAGATAAAGAGGAAATGGAGGCTGAACTGATTGAAATCATGAAGTGCCCAGGGAAAATTAATCAGAATTAGGGGCTTCTTCATTGCTATGGGTATCGCCACTGGGTACTCAAACAACAAAATGCCAGGTCCTAATGGCCTTGTAGGAACAAATGACAGGTTGAGATTTTACTTCATAGTGACTTTTCATATTTAATGGCTGTTTTCATGATGAACCTTTTCTAGATATTATTTTATTGTTGTTATTATTATTGCAGTGATAGGGATCAAACCCAGGGTCTTATACATGCTAGGCAGATGTTCTACTAGTGGGTTGAACACCAGCTCCTGTTAGATATTATTATTTTTGGTACTGAGGATTGAACTCAGAGGCACTTTACCACTGAGCCACGTTCCCTTTTTATTTTTATTTATTTTTTGCCTTGAAATAGGGTCTCCCTAAGTTGCTGAGGCTGGTCTTGAACTTGAGATCCTTCTGCCTTAGTCTGGCTGGAGAAACATTTTCAGTTTCCTTATGATGGCATGATAGCAATGGTTAACTTTTTCTGTGAGGAGCAAATAATCTCAGAATTTATTTATTTATTTATTTTTGTTCTTAGATAACCAGTTAACTGTGTATATAGCCTTTATAATTTCTCCTCTAAGAAGCCCAATTAAAGCATGGTCCCTTAACCCTTACTCTGGTCTGACACTTCAACAATTAACCTTCCTTTTGTCCCCTACTCTTCCCTCACCATCTCCTTATCTCTGGGCTACTCCAGCATTTGGTTTAGTTTTGGGCCTCTTTGAGCTCTGCCTGGCTTTGCTAATTGCCTTGTTTGTTTTCCGGTGTCCATTGCTATCACTCCCCAAATCTTAGCTTACTCCAGAATTTTCAAATCACTTGCTTCTTTCTGAATCTTTGAACATACATTCAATGATTTCTTTAACATAACATTATTATAATCATTATAATTGGGCTGCGGAAGTGGCTCAAGCTGTAGCGCGCTTGCCTGGCATGCGTGCCGCCCCGGTTTGATCCTCAGCACCACATACAAACAAAGATGTTGTGTCCGCAGATAACTAAAAAATAAATATTAAAAATTCTCTCTCTCTCTCTCTCTTTAAAAAAATCATTATAATAAACATAATTTCCAAGGGGCCACAATGAGTGTTTTGGTGAATCTTCATTTCTCCTGTTAGAATTGCTTTGATAGGATGCATGACCTATTATAGTGCCTGGCTCTTGTCTTAAACTATTGGGCATAGTTGCCACAGCAAGGGGCAGGAGTCCACCAGATCAGCAGGGTTTTCCATAGAGAAAACTCTTAACCCAACTGGAAATTGAAACACGTTTGAGACCACCCAAACTGAATTTTGTCTCAATCAATTTGTACATATGAAAACTGTCTGAGATTCTTTATACTATGTTCTAGGCAATAATTATTTTAGACAACTTCCCAATATATCTCAAGAAACTTTACCTAAATAGAAGCTTCAAATGGCCAAACTTTATCCAAATAGAAGCATGAAATAACCCTGAGGACGTATAGAGACCTTAATAAAGTTTATGTCTGTGCACATGCCTGCCTCGAAGGACTGTGAAGGTAAGGGCATCAGGTGGTTGTGGGGAGTGAAGGCTGCTGCAGAAATCTGAGGGACCACCCTCAATGTGGGTGGTGTGCCTTCTTCCACACTTTAAAAAAATTAATTAAGTTTTAATTTTAGTTAGGTTTATATGACAGCAGAATGCATTTTGATTCATTGTACACAATTGCAGCACAACTTTTCATTTCTCTGGTTGTACATGATGTAGTGTTGCACCACATGTGTAGTCATACATGCACCTAGGGTAATAATGATCATCACATTCCACATCTATGCTGCCCCCATGTCCCCAACCTTCCCCTCCCTTCCCTTTGCCCAATCAAAATTCTTCCATTTTCCCCATGCCCCTACCCCCCCTTTTGGATCAGCAGCCACTTATCAGAGAGAATATTTGGCTTTTGGTCTTTTGGGAGTGGCTTACTTTACTTAGCATGATATTCTCCAACTCCATCCATTTACCTGCAAATACAATAATTTTATTATCTTTTAATGCTGAGTAATATTCCATTCCATATATATAGCACAGTTTCTTAATCCATTCATCTATTGAAGGGTGTCTAGGTTGCTTCCATAGAATTAGCTTTTGTGAATTGGGTTGCTATAAATATTGATGAGGCTGCGTCACTGTAGTATGCTGATTTTAAGTCTTTTGGGTATAGACTGAGGAGTGGGATAGCTGGGTCAAATTGTGGTTCCATTCCAAGTTTTTAAAGGAATCTCCATACTGCTTTCCAGAGTGGTTGCACCAATTTGCAGTCCCACCAGCATTGCATTAGTGTGCTTTTTCCCCAACATCCTCACCAACATTTATTTTTGTCTGTTTTCTTGATGACTGCCATTCTGACTGGCATGAGATGAAATCTTAGAGTAGTTTTGATTTACACTTCTCTAATTCTATATATGTTGAACAGTTTTTATATATTTGTTGGTTGAATGTGTAGCTTCTTCTGAGAAGTCTCTGTTCAGCTCCTTAGCCCATTTATTATTGGGTTGTTTGTTTTTCTGGTGTTAAGTTTTTTGAGTTCTTTACATATCCTGGAGATTAGTGCTCTGTCTGATGTGCATGTAGCAAAAATTTGCTTGCCAAATGTAGGTTCTTTCTTCACCTCATTGACTGTTTCTTTTCCTGAGAAGAAGCTTTTTAGTTTGAGTCTATCCCATTTATTAATTCTTGATTTTATTTCTTGTGCTTTAGGAGCCTTGTTAAGGAAGTCAGGGCCTAACCTGACATGATGAAGACTTGGGCCTACTTTTTCCTCTGTTAGGCGCAGGGGCTCTGGTCTAACTCCTAGGTTCTTAATCCACTTTGAGTTGGGTTTTTTGCATGGTGAGAGATAGGGGTTTATTTTTATTTTGCTGCATATGGATTTCCAGTTCTCCCAGCACCATTTGTTGAAGAGGCTTTCTTTTCTCTAAAGTATGTTTTTGATGCCTTTGTCTAGTATGAGATAACTGTATTTATGTGGGTTTGTCTCTGTGTCTTCTATTTTGTACCATTGATCTACATGTCTATTTTGGTGCCAATACCATGATGTTTTTGTTACTATAGCTTTGTAGTATAGTTTAAGGTTCCACGCTTTTGTGTGTGGAACATACATACAAAAAATCCTTTAAAAAGATTTAGACACAGCTCAAAAAATCGTTCCATCTTTGACATGTGCATACTGCCCCACTGCTGCCTTGGCTGGACATTGGGATTAGGGGACTGGCTTTGGAGGCTCCATTCAGAAGCCTCCATCTCTCATCATAATTTTAAAAAATCCTTTAAATTTCAACATAGAAATATTTGTGAAATTTAGGTTGATGCCGCATCCCTAATGCAGAAATAGTTGAACTCTAAATGACAATTTGGCATCCTTCTCACCAGATCTTCCCTTTTTCCTCATCAAATCACTTGCTGCTTCTAAATCTCCTTGCTCTTCCAGGGTTTTTAGTTTTTACTGATGCCCCCTTCTTAAAGTCCTTTTTCTGGCTTTAGGTAGCTTATCTAGGTCATCTCTTCCTACCACTTTAAGGTTTCTAGAATGTTTCTTTTTCTGTGTCTTTGCATGTTTCTAGCTTCCTTCTCATCCTCCCCTTCAAACAGCTCAATCCTGCTCATCCCTTAGGAACAACTTTAGGTATGATGTCACCCAGGGAGGCTCCTGTGACCCCACTCATCTCAGCTGGGTGCCTTGCCAATGCATTTCTTTAGAGCACTGGCCTTTGCTTGTATAATATTGTCAGCTCTCCAAGAGAAACATCCACAACACAGACCTGAATACAGAGAAAGAGACTTTTAAGGACAAGCTGGCTGAAGTGGAAATAGTTTCTACAAAGGAAAAAAATAACCACTGCCATTCCATTTTCACATGTTAGTCTGACTGTGGAGGAAAGAAGCAGAGCCTGGGACTACTTCTTAAAATTATTCTTCTGAGCAAGAATAGAAAGCTATCATTGGCAGCTCAGCTAGCAGCTTATAATTTGCTCAGAAATCACTTACATTAGGTCATAAAGTCAGTTTCCCTCATTGACTGGAAAATAAACAAAAAGAAAATCAAAGAGAAAACTTTTTATTGTGGACTCTGCAAACTATCATTTCCTTTCCTTGCATGTAATTGAGAGGAAAAGGGAATATTATTCTGCATACTTATTTAATCAGATATATTTATTTTCCAGATGTAAGCATTAGGCTTTGTGCAATGACTGCTATATGGTTACATGCTAAGGATTCCTTGTTTTCCTGAAGCTAAACATCTTGTGTATCGGATTTACATTTAGACTTTTGTGTGAGAGCCAGTTCTAGACCTGAGTCTAGAAGTAGAGTGCAGAAGGAATATCAAGGAGGGTGCCAGGTACATCAGTCAGCTGGGATTTTGAAGATAATTTACTGATGCAATTATTTTAGAAGTGTGGACAGGATTAAGGGTTCTTGAGCACTGCTGGGTAACTATAGTGGGTGTTATCATCTCTAGTCTGGAAGAACCCAAGGAGGAAAAAAAGTTACTAGGGCCATGTGAGAGCTAGAATCATGAAAGAGAGGCTGCTTACCCAGCTGGAGCTGTGGAGGGAAGGAATACTGCCAAGCCCCGAGCACTAAGGCACGGAGCAACAGGGTAAGAAATAGCAATCTCTCCTGATCCCTGGAATCTGTTCATATGTTACCTTACATGGCACAAAAAGACTTTTCAGATGTGCTTGCCTGAGCAATTTTGCAATGGGAAGATTGTCCTGGATTATTGGGGTGGGCCTAATGTAATTCCAAGAGTCAAAGTCTGAGAAAGAGAAAGACATGAGGACAGAGCCAAGGTCAGAGAGAAGATGCCAAGCTGCTGGATTTGAAGATGGAAGGAGGAGCTAAAGGTCAAGGAAAGCAAGGGTCTCTAAAAGCTGAAAAAAGGAAAAGATTCCCTGAAAGCTGGCAGAAAGAACTGGCCCGCCAACCTGACGCCTTGATTTTAACCCTGTGAAACTGAGTTTGGACTTCCGACCTCTAGAACTGTAAGATCATAAATCTGTGTCATTTTAAACCACTAAGTTTGAGATGATTTATTATGGTAGGACAGAAAACTAATACACATTCTCACTTTCTGTTCTCCCATTTCCTGCAGGTGTTTCTCATTGGCCAACTCCAATGGGTGACCATAGGGCAAGAGAGCTGGGGTGATACGGACATAGTAACCAGTCCCCCAGGACACAGAAGAGGGCAGTGAAAGAAAGGGAAGGGCTCTGGGGGAGACAGTTAACAAAAGAACTGGCACTGTGGTGAGGTGGGCATGGGATAGGATGGATTTTAAAACAATGAGTAAGTATGGCAGATACTGTGACAGATGAGGGCTTTAAGAAATAGTTCAGGAACAAGACATCAAAAAGAGGTGGTCGTTACTTTCCCCAAATCATATGGGACAAACAGGTTCCGGAAACCTTTATTTGTTTTAATATGGATAACCTCTTAAGCTATCATTACAGAAAAGTAAATGGTCTCTTGAATTTACCTAAGACTTCAGGGTTGCCTTTGCATCCAGTCACTTTCCACGTTCCTTGGTTCTATTCTCATCCTGCCCCAGCGGCTGCCTCTCATTATTTCCCTTTCCTCTGGCCACCATTCTACACCCACCGCTTCTTCTTCCTCTCTTCTTTGAGTCCACGTGGCCATCACAGACATATTTTGAATTTCACTGACTTTGCTTTCTCCTTCCTAAACACCAGCCCTCCTCCCCCAAAATTCCTGAACGGAATCCAAACTCCTTAACCTAGTGTGCGAATCCTTCAGGACTTGTCCCTCTGACCTTCTAGCTTATTCCCACCCTTTCTCTGTTTAGTCCAGCCCACTCTCATGCCACCACTTCTCAGGTGTTCCCACTTGTACATTTTTTGTTGTGATCCTTAGCCCTCTTTATCATTCTTGCCATTCTCCCTGGATTCTTCAACCTCATCTTCTAATTATGTCCAGTCTTCAAGGCTCTGCTCAACTCCTCCATGAAGCCACTACTCATCATGCCAGGGGAATTTATCTGCCCTTGGCTGCAGGTCCATTGCATTTTAGGGGTCCCTCTTAGAGCATGTATGGAAGCACTGCCTCCTAGTGGTAATATCTGTGTATTTATTCTGCTCACTACCCCTTGGCGATCTACTAAATTATATGGAATGAGGGACTGTATCTCTGTGCCTTCTAGTAGTAGCTACTATATTGGCTTAAAAATAATAGATAATAGAACTTACTTGTACCAGGGACAAAAATTACTATTGTGCAGGGTATTCATAACCAGTGGAAGATGGGGGAGTCATTGGGAGAGTTGAGGATGTGTGGGAGATGGAGGGAGAGGGGGCTTTGAGGGCAGAATACTTTGAGGCAGACTCTGCCTTGATTGCTGCTGTTTTTTTTCCACTGTTGACTAAAGCACTTGGTACAGGATGAGAACTCTATGAATATATTTAAATAATAGATAAATAAATAAATAAACACATGCATGCATGCTACCTACTTCATTTTGGCCAAAACTAAACTTGCATTTTGTGAGAACAAGGTCTTAACAAAAGTCTCTAACACTTGCTACCACACGAAGAAGGCAAGAAAGTTATGAAAGTAAAAACAACACAATTCTCTCAGTGAGAGGTAAACTTGCAAATAGCAATGCTTTGCTGGCACAGAGCTGAAGAAGGCAGCCACAAGGTGGAGGCATCTCTTTTCTTTCTGCCATAACCATGTCTTTGCTCACAGAACTGGCTGAAGGCAGATGTACTTTTCTTTTGCATTTACTGAATCCTGTGAGAAATGCTGGGAAATAAATTCTTGTAGGATTTATAATTACACCTTCCAGCATATAGCTTGAGAGCACAATCATTTTTTTGTGCTTCCACCATATCCTTTGTAGCATTTATCACAGTACTCACTGGTGTGTGTGTGTGTGTGTGTGTGTGTGTGTGTGTGTGTGTGAGAGAGAGAGAGAGAGAGAGAGAGAGAGAGAGAGAGAGAAAGAGAGAGAGAGAGTGAGAATGAGCAAAATGAGTTGCTAGTTGATTTAGGGATCAAGTAAGCAAAGGAAGCAGTTGCTGGTGATTAGTACTCTACACCTGCTGCTATGGTCTGAAACATGTTCCCTGTAAATTCATATGTTGGAAACAGCCTCCAATGCCACACTGGTGGGAAGTGGTTAAGTCATGAAGGTTTCACCCTTACGCATGGATCAATACCACTGAAAAAGGGCTTGAGGGAGTGGGCTGGTTCTCTCTTGCCCTTCTACTTTCTGCTAAGTGAGAACACAGCAGGAAAGTCCACACCGGATGCTGGCACCTTGATCTTGGACTTCCCGGACCACAGAACTATAAAAAACATCTGTTCTTCATAAACCTGTTCTCAGGTATTCTGTTATAGCAGCACAAACAGAATAAGACACTCACAGACTGCACACAAGGGCATTGAGGACAAAAAAACCCCCCATCTTATTAATCTTTTTATTTCTGGTTTCTATTACCTTTACTTAAGGCAAGGATTCTGAGCTTTTGAGAAAAAAATGGGGATTTATGAAAAGACTACATGGCTTATATGTGGAGGTAACAAGACCAGAAGTAGGTTCTCTAATTCCATAACTCATAGCTCCTTATTATTTATGAAGCTGATCAGCATCGCTGAGGAGGGAAGAGAGCCATGGTGTGTGTGTGTAATTCTGAGAGCAGCCCCAGTTACATTAATCAGTTATTAACCTGAATTGCAAAGTGATTCTTTGGCTCAAAGTTAGAGCTTCCTTCCTATATGAACATGATGCATTTGAGATGTTTATGACTTATTACTAGCCTTTGGGACATTGTTTAAAAATAAACATAATCATGTATCCCAGTAGCTTTACTGTCCAGTTCATTTGAGCATGAATAGGATGAAAAAGGAAGATCTGATTAAAATGGAAGGAGAGCTATACTTATGTATAATCTAGTCAGTACTTGCTGAATCTGAACTTCCCTGATCCCTTTAACTTTTCAAATCAATCGAGTAAATATTAGTTTTGTAGCTTTAGAACAAAAACAAAAACAAACAAAAAAAGAAAAGAAAAGGGATTCTTGAAGTGGAGGGGAGACAGGAGACCAAGAGGAGGAAAAGGTGGGGGAGGTATTGGGGAGTGAAATGGATCAAATGACATTATTATGTCTATATAAATATGCCACAATTAAAATGACCATTCTGTATAAATAACATAACAAAACAACAAAAACTTACATGTGCTGAAGTTTCAGATCAACAAGATCATGGATGTCTTTGTGCCAAATTTTAACACTCAACAAAGCAGAAAAACTCTCATCCGTAGAGCTCAGTGGGGTCTGCTATCTTTGTTTGGCCATAATGGAAATAAAGTCTTTCTTTAATGGTTTAATTTTAAGACAGCTCTCCAGAGACTCTTTACTTACTGCCACAGTATTCAATGGTATTGGCAAGGACTGTGTGGATTACAATAATTTTTCTATTGAAGTGTTACACTAAATAAATAATAAGTTAGAGTAGCATTGTATCACTATCATTTTGATGCACAAAATAAACATTATCCATTTTATTTTCCTTTACTATTTAAAGTAGCACATTAATTACTTAAATTTTACAACTAGGAATGTAGCCGAGTGTCTAAAAATCTTGTTTCTGTTCAAGTTAATTCAGATTGTCCATCCATGCATGAGAACAGCTGAGCTATGAAATTGGGCAGCATGTTTTCTGGCAATAATGAGGAGATAATATTCCTTAGGAGTATTTAAGTGACATCACTATTGATAGGTTAATTGGAAATAAAAATGTAAAGCTTTCTTAAATCACTGGAATAAAAAGCCTCTGGTTTATTGTAGCTTGCAATGAACTTTTTGAACTCTCCCACTTTGCAGTTTAGGTTAATAACTGCCTGATTAATATAACAGGAGCTGCTCTTGGAATTCCACATACATCCCATGGCAAATCAGTTGTTTTCAAAAGGAGCCTCTCCCACACGTAACGTCAGAACAAAATGGTGTGACTCATGGTCATACCATTCCCTCTACTCCTTTATCAAATTCTTAAGAAACGACTCCTGCATCTAATGAATTGCATAGAATATTGGGAGGAGAAGAGACATGGCAAGGTGATGGGAGTTATGAGAGCTGATTGCAGATGGAATCTGATACAAGAGGTGCTCTCCGTGTTCAGAGCCCAGAATATCAGAGTACCACTTGCTGCTACTTAAGAGCTTCATAATTATTTATTTTGAAAATGGCAGCTAAAGAGATATTACCCTTTCATGCATCCCAACTAGATTAAAATTAAAATTACTTTCAGTTCTCTATGTGAACATTTATTCTTATGCTACTAGGTACATGCATCTAGATTTCTAACTCTACCAAGTTCTCAATTAATTACCCAAGAGCTTATTATGCAGTTGTGAACTACCCACATGAAAATATTGACCCTTTACAATAATTAGCACTTACTGAACATAGTTTTATGCCAGATTCTTTCTAGGCATGTTAGAAACATTATCTCATTTAATTCCCAAATGAAAAAACAAACAAACCCTCTATGGGCTAGAAGAAACAAAGAAAAATTCAAATTAACCCTGGAAAAGAAAATTCTAATTCATGTACTTCTTTCCATGGGGAGCTGATTAATGAATAATGCAGAGTGCCAATGGTACCAAGATAACAAGTTAATCTTTGCAATGCAGCTTGACTGTTGCTTGCCACTTGCTGTGCCCCTTAATTTGGTTTGGACAGGTAACTTTAACACTTTGTGTGGGTGAGAATTCAAGAATAACCTTGATCTACTTTGTGGTGCTTCCTCTGTTCCTGTTTTCCACCTCCTTGAGTGCATTGTTTGATTTTCCATCCTAGGGTCCTCCCTTGGTCATCTCTTCCATTGTCTCTTGAACTTTCTTGTAATCTTTGGCTGTCTATCCAGCTTGCCTGAGTTCATCATTGAATTATCACTTTGGGAGGCCAATTCCTCTCTCATTGTCTCTGTCTCAATCAGGCATTGTTCTTGATGTGATGCTGCAGTGTCATTTTACAAATGTGAGTCACTTGTCACTGAAAGGACTGGGTACAAATATGTGAATGAAAATCCTCAAATTCATTATCAGCCTTTCTAGAAAAACAATTATATAGGCTTGTTTTGATGGAGAATCCTTGTTTTTTAATCACCTTTATTTTCCAAGATTTCAAATTATTAATGTAACTGATTTGATTGAACATTCTCTAGTCACCGAGGTGTATAAATGTGCAATTGATTTATTTTTCCAATAACTGCCACCAGCTGTGCTCTGTTAGCCCCTACCCCTTTCCTGCTGGGTAGTAGTCCAATCCCATTATTTTTCAACATTTTCAGCTATTAAAAAGTCTAGTGCAGTTAGTGTTGCAATCTTTAATAAGGCTTCCCCTTCTCACTGTAGACTATACCAAAGGCTTTAGCTACATACGTGGATAAAGGGTCTTTCCCCTTGACCCCACCCTTCTCTCTTCTTCCTCATTACTCTACTCATCTAGAGGAGCTCTGATGGTGGGTATGTTCCCTTGGGAACCTAAGAGATGTTGGTGGCAAGTCTGCCCTCCTCTTTTTGTTAGAATTCTCTGTGTGACGGATCTTAATTGAGCACTCTGTGCCAGGAATTGCTTTAGGTCCAGGGGATAATGTGAGAATCAAGGCAGACAAGATTGCTCACTTCAGGGAATTCAAATTCAGTGGACATGCAAATATGCTTCTCTCCTGAGGATGCTGTGGGTCACTTGCCCTTCATTCTTGGGTATACTCATGAGGTTGCCTCCTCTTCGACTCAGCACTTCTTTCTCCCACGGACAACCCATCCTCTGCCTCTTTAGTAGGGGTCTCTGCTGTGGCAAATATCTTGTTATAAAGATGGCTTATGCCCTGCACCTCTGTAGTGTCCTTTCAACTACAGGAAGTGGTGAGAGTACACATTGCTCCATTGCTTCTTACTTTCCCAATCTTTCTCTCCAATCCCCAGCCCATCAGGGTCTCTGCTGATTTAGTGACTTAGCTATTTTTAGTGAGAAATGATCACTGCTCTCCCATGGGATGGAAGGGAAGGATGGGGTAGGAATCCTCAATCTTGAAGGGGAGACAGGACAAGTATAAAATTTCCTTCTATCATGGGGAGTAGAGTGGGGTAGGTAGTAAATGCTTCCCAAACTCCATTTGCTATTAAGGAGAAACTCTTGCTTCTACCTTGCGTTGGGAGATCATAGGGAAGGTTGAATTAGTGGGATCAACTCCGTGACCTGGAAGCTCTCGGCAGGTCCCACAAGTGAGTCGCTGGCCTTACTATTGGTAATTATCTAGAAGAAATGTGAGAAACTTGGTCTTTTATCTTTAGCTGGGACTTGTTACCATTTCCTAAACGACTGGAAAATTACCAGGCTGGGGACTTATATTATTATGCCACATGAAGAGGAAGAACAGAATAAAAACAGAGAACCGAATGAAATTTATGGGTTATCTTTACTTATACTCATTCTCCCTCTGGATAATTAACAAGTGACTTAAATTTCATTTCTTTCTTGAGTCTTATTATCCAAGACTTAAAAAAAACAGGTCACGGGCAAAAACATGCATAAAATATAGCAATGGGCTTTGGTGTGACTGGGGACTCTGGGTTTGTGCCCTATGGCTAATATTTCTTACTAACTTACAGATGTGAGACAAGTCATTTAACCTCTGTAAGTCTCAGTTTTCATTTCTGAAAATGGGGACAATGGCGTTGCCTGTCCCATAGAGTTGTTGAGAGGACCACGTAAGATCTGCATGTAAATTTAGCACAATGCCTGACACATGGCAAGCAACTAATAAGTGTTAGTTATGTTACATTTTATTTAATAGGATACTTTAAACGCACTTTAAACTTGCCCATATGAAATACTAATCATTGGGGTTATCTTTGTGACTGAAAGTTAATTTGTTTTATCAGAATCTATGGCTCTGAGTTCACAGTAGAGGTCAGTAAACTATAGCTCATAGACTAAATCTAGCCCACTGCTTATATTTGTTAAGAAGGGTTTTACTGTAACACAGCCACATCCACTCATTTACATGCTGTTTATGGCTACTTTTGTATGACTGCTTCAGTGGCATGGAACAGTGGTGACAGAGGCTGTATGGCCACATCTTCACTATTTGGCCCTTTATAGAAAAAGTTTGCCAACCTCTGACTTAGATCCTTACATTTAGAAATGACAGCTGTTTGGATGACTTGTGCACTAATACATCAGGGAGAGTTGTGGGAGGATGACGTGGGAGGATGTGGGAGAGTTCACATTTGACTTTTTGGGAGCTCTTCTCAGATCATGAAATTAGGACAATAATTTCATTTCTTTTTATTAAAATTATGCAATATTTAAAATTTTTGAAGAGTTGAGAATGACACTCATCCTTGCACTCATCAACCAGATTTTAATAAGATTAATGTTGTGAGATGTTTGTTTTAAACTATTTTGTGTAAAAAAGAAAAGCTTCAGGATAGAGTTAGAACTTCCTGTATGCTTCCTGAATTTATTTCCCTCCTCACAAAGGTAACCTAAATTCTGTAGCTGGTGTGTGTGTGTGTGTGTGTGTGTGTGTGTGTGTGTGTGTGCTTCTTTTTCCTATTTTTTGACTTTTATTACATATGTACAAATTCATATATAATATATGGTCCTGTAAGTTTTAAATTTTTGTTTTTTATTTTCTTATTATATTTTTGGAAAATATAGGAAGAGTTTCATTTTATATAAGTGGCTTCTATATGATTCTGTAACATCCTTTTCACTCAATATCATGTTGTTGAAATATACTCCATTAGAAGATATAATTCATTCATTTAAACTGTGTATAATGCCCCATTATATAAATACTCTACAGTTTTTGTTTTCTATTCTATTGAGGAGCATTTATATTCTTGCCCCTACCCTCAGTATTTGCAGTTAAAAATCATGCTGCAATAAACATTCCTGAAAATGTCTCCTGGTGTATATGGACAAAATCAGAGTATATACAAAGTAGGGGAGTAGCTGATTTGTAGGGTTTATGTGTGACTTTGATTTATTTATTGTTACCAAAGTTTTCTTCAAAGTGATTGCACCAGTTCACACTATTATTAGTAATAGGAACGAGAGCTCCCAGTCCTGACATCCTTGCCAATGTTTGGAACTGCCTGACTTTACTAGCTTTTGTCAACCTGATGGGGGTAAAATGCATCTTATTCTTTTAATTTGCATTTCCCTGATGCTAAGCATCTTTTCAGATGTTTATTAGCCATTTGGGGTTCTTCATAAATTTCTTCACAATTCACTTTGCTCATTGTTATTCCCATTGGGTTGTCATTTTTCTTATTAATTCATAAAAGTTCCTTATTGTTTATATACTCTGGATAGCATGTCTTTATCCCCATTTTCACATACAAATGATTTCCAAAGTATTTAGGTACATGCAGTGAATAATTACCAGAATTTCAGGTTTAAGAACAATACCTACACTTGACCTCTCCACTTCATTTGTGAAGAATCATAAAATGCTTTAAGTACCAATTATTAACACAAACATTTCAATATAATCTGCAAAGTTTTTATTAGAAGTTAATCCAGAGGCACTTAAGAAATCTTTAGAAAGTAATTTTTTTCTCAAGGAATTAAATTAGTCATATAAATTAAAGAGGAGTTATATTAACCACCCTACTATTTTCTTTAGTGGAACATTTAGGAAACAACTGAGATATAAAGAATTGTTTTTGCCTTATATTGTGTATTTTGTCATAGTGGTCCATTTAATACCCTACTGTCTATTTCTGCCTATTCAAAAGAGGGGGTTTTATCCAAGAGTAGACATTAGATATAGCGAACTTTTTAAAACCACTCTCTCCCTTTTCAAATTTAGATATTCTTATAATATTTAGATATTCAAATTTAGATATTATTGAAAGCAATAATACATTGAAAAGGTAGGACTTTTGCCTCTGTAATAGAAGAACATGATACCACATATTATTATAATGATCTCTATGAATATGCATAAAATATGAACTTTCCCAAGCTCTTATTATATGAATCTGTTTACTGCATCAGGAAGCAATGTCTTTGTTAGCATAGATGGGTATGGCATGTTTTTTGTCCAATTGGTCTACCTCTTGCCATGTTCTCCTGAACATTTTCTAGTTCAACAGTTCTCAGTTTAGGATTTATTGCTACTTAGATACCTGGGAGATAAATGAAAGATTTACATGAATTGATTATTCTTCTTTAGTTCTCCTAATATTTGCCTTATATATATTTAGGTGCTGCCATGCTAGGTGCCTATGTGTTTACAACTGTTATATCTCCTGAAACAATTGACTACTATTCATCCATATATATCACTATGTATTGATTTTCTTTGTCTCTTTTTACAGTTTTGACTTAAAGTCCATTTTGTCTGATATGAATATACTCTCTTTCTGTTTGCCTGGATTATCTTCTTCAATCTTTTCACTTTCATCCTACTAGTATTCTTACTGCTTCACAAGGGGTAAAAAGCTTAAAGTTTTCCTCTAGGTCAGGAACAAAAGTAGGATGTATTCTCTCATGACCAGAGTTCTGGAAGTTCTAACTAGAGCAATTAGGCAAGAATAAGCACTATAAGGCATCTGAATTGGAAATGAAGAAGTAAAATTCTCTTAGCATATAATTTTAAAAATAACAAATACAATAGAACCCATAAAAAAACTGTTAGAACTAATAAATTAATTCAGTAAAGTGCAGATATACAACAAGGGTCAGCTTTTCTTCTATACATTAAAAATGAATTATCAGAGAAAAGAAATGAAGAATCCCATTTACAATAGCATCAAAAAAGAATAAAATACTTGAAAAATTTTAACCAAAGGGGTTAAAGAGCTATATACTTTTATCATCCTTGGAGTGAAAGAGGACAGTAAGACATCATGGCCCTGAAGTGCCCTCTCTGTTCCCAAGAACTTAGCCAAGTCAAGGGAACAATGGGAGTAACTCTGGCCCAGAATGCCCAGATAAATCTTATCTTGAAGGACACTGGCTTTCTCCCATGTGTGTTGGGAATTAGGGCAAGTTAGTGTTATCTGTTGGAACCTGCTTTCTTTCATGTACAATGAGATCTTTGGGATGCTGGTCATAAAAAGGGACAAAGCAAACCAAGCTAGTAACATCATTACTTCTGTAGCCTAACTTATAGAACCCCCTTTCCCCGTGGTAACTGGAGTGGAACAGTGCACTGTTGCCACTGGACAAAGCCTCAGGAGGGATGGAGGTGCTATTTTCTGGCAAAGTACAGGATGCACTATGTGAATCAGGTGAACAAGCCCAGATCAACATCACTGAAATTTCTGACTAAATCCCCTGGGTATCCTGTCACTACTGGATCTTCCCTGGAAGCAGTTTTCTAAACCCTATGTCTCACATCCCATCTCCAGATATCTTTGGTCTCTTGGCAACTTATACCACTACTCCAGTGCAACTGGGCTGTGGATGATATAACACTGAAGGATTTTTGATAGTTTATGATACATTGATGAAAGAAGTTGAAGAAGACACAAATAAGTGGAAAGATGTCCTGGGTTCATGGATTGGAAAAATTATATTGTTAAAATGCCCATACTATCCAAAGAGATCTATAGAATCAGTGAAATCCCTAACATAATTCCAATGACATTTTTCACAAAAATAGAAAAAAAAAACCCATCACTTTTGGAATTTGCATAGAGCCATAAAAAACCCTAAATAGACTGAGAATAAAGAACAAAGCTGGAGGTTTCAAATTTCCTGATTTGAAACTATATTACAAATCTGTAATAACAGAAATAATATGTAGTAGCATAAAAATAGACTCATGGACATGGAACAGAATACAGGCCCCAGAAACAAATCTACACATATATGGTCAAGTAATCTTTGACAAGGGTGCTCAGATTACACAATAAATGGAGGTGAGAAAACTGGACAACTCTGTGAAGAAGAATGAAACTGTACTCTTATACCATATACAAAAATCAACTCCAAATGCATTAAAGCCTTAAATATAAGACCTGAAACTATGAAACCCCCAAAGAAAATGTAGGAAATAAGCCTGACATTGGTCTTGACAATGCTTTTTTTTTTTTTTTTTTGCATATGACACCAAAACCACAGGCAACAAGTGCAAAAATAGAGAAGTGGGACTATGTCAAACTGTAAAGGTTCTGCTCAGCAAAGAAAACAATCAGCAAAAAGAAAGTTAACTAATAGAAAGGGAGAGCCTATTTGTGAGCATATATCTGATAACGGGTCAGTATCCAAAATATCTAAGGAATTCATGTAACTCAATAGCAAAAAATGAATAGCCTAATTAAAAAGTGGGTAAAAGACCTCATTAGGTAGTTCTCCAAAGAAGACATACAAATGGTCAAAAGGTACATGAAAAACTGCTCAACATCACTAATCATCAGAAAAATGCAAAGAGATGTTACCTCACATCTGTCAGGATGGTTATTATCAAAAAGACACGAAATAACAAGTATTGGTGAGGATGTGTAAAAAAGGAAATCCTTGTACACTGTTGGTGGGAATGTAAATTGGCACACTCATCATGGAAAACAATAAGGTGGTCCCTCAAAAGTTAAAAATACAATTATCATATGGTTCAGCAATCTCACTTCTATTCAAAAAATATATGTGAAGGAAATAAAATAAATATTAAGAAGAGATATTTGGATATCTCTTCACTGCATCATTCATTATTCATAATGGCGAAGTTATGGAAAAAATTTAAGTGTACACTGACAGAAGAGTGGATAAAGAGATATATAAATTTATATTTACATATGTGTGCATATATATTATATATGATGGAATATTATTCATCTTTAAAAAAGAAGGAAATTCTGGCATTTGTGAAAAAATGGGTGAACTTGGAAGACATCATACTAAGCAAAATAAGCCAGATACAGACTGACAAATATTATATGATATCAATTTCATATAGAACCCAAAAAGGTAAAACTCAGAAAGACAGTAAAATGGTGATTTTCAGGTGCTGAGGAGTGGGAGAAATGGGAAACTATTAGTCAATGGGTACAAGCTTTCATTATAAGATGAGTTAGTTCTAGAGATCTAATTTACAGCATGGTGATTATAGTTAATAATGTATTGGACACTTGAAATTTTCTAAAACAGTAGACCTTAAATGTTCTTACTCACACCCACAAAAGGTAACAATATTAGGAAACAGATATAACCTGACTGTGGAAATCATTCACAAGGTATGTTTATAGCAAAACCTTATATTATATACATATACATATATATATACATATATATATATATATATATATATATATATATATATATATCCTTATATATAAAGTATATATATGTTTATATATAGAGATAGAGATATATATACACACATATATACATATATACACATACATATAATGTTTTATTTGCTAGTCATACCTCAATAAAGCTGGAAATTAAAAAAATAAAATTAAGTTAAGCTTCTCCCTTAAAATAAATGAGGTAAAGTTTGATTCTAGATTCAAGTAACATCCCATAACACTGTTGACCTCTGTCGCGGTTTTGCAAGATGAGTAACCAAAGCAAAAGTCATTACAGGGTTACCAAAAAGGACCACATCGATTCGTTACAGAAAACAAGGCAAGAGTCAAGCATATTACCAACAATATGATTTTTTTTTTACCTCCCACTCATCAGTGCAAAGGCCTTATCAAGTGAAATCTTATTAGAGAAAGGCCACAGGTAAGACATAAGCACAGAGCTGCTTTGATTGAAACTGGAGTGTGGGTGTGAGGTAGCACTCAGATTCCCTCTAACTTCACCTCTATCTTATGATCCTGCTTCCATTCTTATTCCTGGAATTCTCTGGAGTCCTGAGGATTATCTATAATTTTTTTGCAAATGATAAAAAGACAACTGGGGAGTAGGGCTGTGTCTTCTGCCCTATTCTATGACATTTCTCCTGCCATCAGAGATGCATCTTCTTTTTCCTAATATCTCCCCATTGAAGGCCCACCAAGACCCCACTCAGAACTCACATCCTCTAAGGAATCTCCTCAGTACACATTTATCTTTGCCATCATAGATGTTTAGTGCTTCTATTATAGCCATAGGGATTGCGTGTCTCAGTACTCCAAGGTAACCTCACTTTTTGACATTAGATTAATATGCTCTAGGACTAGTTTTCTTGTCATATCACATTTCAATTATGGGCTTTGAAAATGTGCTTATGATAATTATAGCTCTTACTACAGTCTACCTTGTTTTTTAAATTGATCTATAATAAATATCACAAAGTATATATTTCCAAAGAATAAAGATTGGGTGATTTTATCATAATCAATCATCATTTTTCCTCTTCTCTCTTTTTTTCACCATCATTATTCCTTTTTTTGGTCCCAGAGATTGAGCCACTGAGCCACATCCCTAGCTCTTTTAGTATTTTATTTATAGACAAGGTCTCACGGAGTTGCTTAGTGCCTCACTAAATTGCTGAGGCTAGCTTTGAAGTCATGATCCTCCTGCTTCAGTCTCCTGAGCTACTGGGATTATAGGCATGCACCACCGTGCCTGGCTCACCATCATTATTCTTCATTTATTGATGGCTTAGAATGCATAAGGGAGTGTTGTGTACTAGTATTAACCACTGCATTTAATTATTCCAAAAACTCAGCAAGATAGGTATGTGATGATCTCCCTTTTGTGGCCACCCAGCTCACAAGAAACCAAGTCAGGATGTATCGAAATCCAGATTCTTAACACTTCTGCTACTCTGCCACCCACAGTGCTTTCTAGTGTTTCTCTGCATATTCTAGAAATGTTTACTCTGGTAAATAATGAATAAATACATGCTCAATTGCTTAGATTTGAAAGCATGAAAAAAGTGTACATGAATATATCTAGGCTGTGAATTGAAATATTTCTCTTTCACGCCTGCATGATTCTGAAAAGAACTTTATACTTGGATTTAGAGCCATCTTAACTCATACTGGTAGTTGAAAAGCAAAGTGAATCTACTGAAATTTTCAGTTTGCTGGCAGACTGTGGGTAAAGAAACTGGCAATTCAAAACCATAACAGAACCACTGGAGAGATACTTTTCCATAATTTATGACACCTGAGTCATACTAAATTATATGAAGACAGTCTAAGACCAGTTGTACATTGTGGAGGCCTATCTCTAGCTTCCTATTAGACTAGAGCCATGGTATTGGGCGACTGTGGACCCAAACCAGCCTTACTGACTAGCCATTAGATGTGCTCCCTGGTATCTAGGAGTCCTGTTCCCTGGCTCTGCTCATGAAGAATGGAGCAGGGGAGCACCTTCTAAGAACATCTGCATAGGACAGGATGAGGGCGAGGAGCTGTCCAACAAGACAGAAAGAGGCCACTCTTCTACCTGCTGCAGGGCTAAATTCCCAGGCTGTCAGAAGTGCAGTGAAGGAGGGGGCACTGTGATCGTCCAGTGGCCATGATGATCTAGTGTTTGTGTCCATCCAGAAAGCCCCTCTGAGCATCTACTAGGTGGAAAGTGCTATACTTAGAGAGTAGAGGACCCAGAGATGACTATGACATAATATCACATTCAAGGTACTTTAATATTATAATCTAATATTAAAGTTTACTATACTTGATTGAACATTTTTTAGGATGGATCTCTACCTTAAACCATACACAAAACCCACTTCCTCATGGATTGTGGGTTTAAATGTAAAAATTCCAACTTCAAACTTCTAGAAAAAAAATATGACTTTAAGATAGAAAACAATTTCTTAAACCAAGCACAAAAATGCAAAACAGCACAAAATTATTGATATATTTGATTACTAAAAATTTAAGAATTTCATTTCATTGAAAGAGATCTTAATGGACAATGAATGGTTACAAACTTGGAAAATATATTTGCTATAACTAACAAAAAATTTGATATGACTAACAAAAATTTGTTATTCAGCAAGTAGAACAACAATAAGGAAAGACTACCATAACAATTGGGCAAGAAGCATCAACATAAATATGATAGGAAGAAAATGACTTAAACATGACAATATGTTTATTATCAATCAGGAAGAAAATTAAGACTATAAGATATACTTTTTCATATCTACCACCGTAATAGAAATTTAATAACAATTTTATATCAAATGTTGACAAGATGTAAAGCAACAGGGACTCATATACTGTGTGTATGAATATATATATTGGAAAAACAATTTAGAAAACTTTTTTGGCATTATTTTGTAAATGTGAAGTTGTTCAGACCCTAGGACCCATCAAATCTACTCCTAGGAATATACCTGAGAAAAAAATCTTACACATGTGTACCAGGAGATCTTTAGAAGAATGTTTATGACAGAAACATTTTTAATAGTAAAGAATTGAAAATTACACTAGTGCCCCTTAACAGAAAACAGATAAATTAATATTTATGTAATAGGAAACTATGCAGTGGTGAAAATGAGTACTTTAATACACACACATTGTGATGAATTTTATAATGTTATGCTAAAAGATAAAAAAAGCCTATAAAATTTAAAAGAGTGAAGCTAAGCAACATTATTGAGGGTATAGCTATAAGTGCTAAACTATAAAGAAAAACAAATAAATGATAAGCACAATTCAGAAGAGGAGTTACCTCTAGAGAGTAATGGGATAGGTGGGAGGGGACGTGAAAGAGGCCTCAAATATATTGGCTTTGCTCAGTTTCTTAAGGATTTGCAGAGGAAATTAATTTGTGACTGTTGTTTAGGCTGTTCATAGGTATTCTATAATCTCTTTCCTACTTTGATATATTTTATAATATTAATGTAGCCCAAAATGTGCCACTGCTGGGTACGGTGATGCACACCTGTAATCCCAGTGGCTCAGGAGGTTGAGGCAGCAGGATTGTGAGTTCAAAGCCAGGCTGAGCAATTTAGCAAGGCTCTAAGCAACTTAGTGAGACTGAACCTCAAAATAAAATATAAAAACAGCTGAGGATGTGGCTTGTGGTTAAGCATCCCTGAGTTCAATCTACAGTACAAAAAAAATAATAATAACGTTACTGCAATGCCAATAAAGGAGCCCTTTGACTGAATGGGGAGTGTGGGGCCTGGAGGTGGAAGGCAGAAATTGAGGAAGGCTTCATATTGCAGTCAGGATTGGTCCTTGATAGATGTTAAGGATTTTAAGCAGAAATTGGAAAAAAAAAAAGGAAAAGAAAAAGAAAATCCCATTTGGGAAGAACAGGATGAGGAAATACAGGGAATGTGAACTGGCACTATGTGTCCTGAAAACAGCAATGGCTGGAGTGTACACTGGGAGACTAGAATGGCTTATGAGGATGGGAATTGCACTGGACCAGACTGTGGAAGGCTCTCCTCCTCCTCCTCCTCCTCCTCCTCCTCCTCCTCTTCCTCCTCCTCATCCATTATCATCATCATCATCTTCTTTTTCTTCTTCTCTCTCTCTTAAAAAAAAAAAAAAAACCTTGGGAATATATTTGGATCTCAACCTGCAAAAAGGCAGGTTGTTGAAGACTTTTGAGGAAACAAGTAATTTGATTACACCTGTGATTTAGGAATATGATTTTGGTGGTTGTATGAAGCATGAATGGGAGAAATTAGAGGCAGATGGGATCTATTTGACTGCAGGAATAGTTCAGGATAACAAAGATGAGGGTCTGTATTGTGGCAGTGACAATGGAATGAAGGAAAGGAGAGAATGCATAAATTGGGATTTGACTTACACTTACTAAATGCTTGTGTCCTTTTCCAGAGGGACACAGACTGAAGTGAGCTGTCCTGGCTTCCTGCACGCCAGTTCCACTTTAACACTGAGCACACTCTGCATTAACTGGTTAATCGTGGGCACTAACTCAGCAGCTTGCCCACCATTCCTCTGATATTTTAGGAGCATCTCCCAGTTTTTTCTTCGCACTCTCTTTCTGGAGCCAGGAAGTCACATTTAAAAATGACCTCTTTCCAATATTCATTAATCCTCCTTTCTGTTAACTTATATCTGCTTGCTTACAACTTCCCTCTCTGGGCTGTCATTTTCCTAAGGTCTTAAACACAAAGTGAGACAAACAAGTTGAAGAGTCTCTTTTTCTTCTGTAAGAGGCTGATATTGCTGACATGATCCTAAAGACTAGAGGTGTATATTCATCCTTTTGGCAGATAATTACACAAAGACACAAGACTTTGAGATGGCATAACAAGAACTGGTGGCTGATTGGAAATGGAAAATGAACGCCTTGTACATCAGCAGGCAGGTGGAAATTCACATTAGGCATTTAGGAGGAATGCCAGTTCACAGCCCATGCACCTCCAAGCTTGACCAATTAATGAGACACTAGACTGCTGCTGGGATTGTGTCATTTTATATGGGCTCAAGCAGAGGTACAAGATCCCAATATATAGAAGATATTGAAAAACAAGTATCCTGTCAAGTTGAACAGTTCAAGAGTCAGAGTCATGACTTCCCTGGAAAAAGAGGAACAATGCCATTTCTGTGTCCATTACAGGAAGTAGGGGAGAGCAGCCATGTGACAGGAGGAGTGACATAGTCTGAAGATGGTGACTGCTAATAAGGGCAAGACTTTTAGAGTACTCCAAAGAAAAAGTGTGAATGGCCTAAGACTAAAGAATAGAATACCTAAGTTTGTCCATGGGGTTACAAATGATGGGATTTCCTATAGAATCTAAAAACATCAATCTCATAGATGTAGAAAGGAGACTGTGGTAATCAGAAACTGGAAAGTCTGGGGGAGCAGGAAAGATGGGGAGATGTTGGTCGAAGGACACAGAACTATAGTTAGGAATAAATTCTAAAGATCTATTGTATAGGGACTGGAGCTATAGCTCAGTTGGTAGAATGCTTGCTTCACATGCACAAGGCCATGGGTTCAATCCCAGCACCACATTAAAAAAAAAAAAAAAAAAAAAAGATCAATTGTACAGTAAGATCACTATAGCTAATGACAATATGTTGTATTCCTGTTGAATGTGTTAAATGTTCTCACCATAAAAATGGTAACTATGTGTAGTATTTGTTAATTAGCTAGATTTAACCATCCCACAATATGTATATACTTTAGAACATCATGCTGTACTAGGAAAATACATACAATGTACATGTTAATTTGAATTAAAAAGTTAAAAAAAAAGAATAGAGTACCCAGTTCTTGATATCTTGTGAATTATTGTACTGTGCAAACCAAATCCTGATGAATCAGGTTCAAGGTGCTCTTCACACCCCTTTGCTGATTAGAACCAAGGTACAGAGGTGAACTGGGCAAACTGAGTGACCAGCAAAAGAGCTCTGGGTCTGGAGAAGAGATGGAATGGTAGAGCCTCAAGCAGATGGCTAAGCCAGTTGAAAACTGCTTGTGAAAAGGAAGAGGGAAGACATTTTAAAATTATTCTCAGGAAGAGACAAACAAAGAATGGCTTAGCATAAAAGAGGAAACTACACTCCTAAGTCTTCCCCTCATGGAAGAGGCAAGTAGAATGTATTTTTCAGATCACAGCAGAGGTTTGTAAACTTTTTAATCTTTTCCATAGCCAAAAAAACAAAACAAAACAAAAAAAAAAAACCTGTGAATAATTAAAATGCAAAGACTCTCCTGACTTCCAATTTATTCAATTTCTTCTCTGTCTTGCCATGCCAAGATGCAATCCTAATGCTAACCCTTTGATTCCTTCCCAAACCTTTAACTAGCCCTCATGGGAAGCTGCTTTGAAATGGTTCAAGGTTGGGCATCCAATAGAAGAAGAAACAGAGCAGAGAAATGGAGCCCTCCCCGCATGGGATAATGAGCCCCTGAATAATTGACAATGGAGTCGAACGCCAGGCGAGCCAGCTCTGCCTCCTGCCGCACTCTTCTCTAATCAGCACCAGGCTCTCCCTCATTCCTGAAAGTAACTCATGTAACTCATTTAACACAATGTTCATAGGTCAGATTCCGAAAAGAAAAAGGTAATGGATTTGATCTTTGTGCGAAGTCTTTCTTTTCCTTCATAAAAGGCATGGAGGAGAGCCCAAACAATAAAGGAAAATCCTCTCATTTGCAGACGATGTGAAGGATGACTCAGAGCCGGGGCTGAGAGCCAACAGGGCATCTGAGCGAGGCAGGCTGCGATGGCATGTAAAAGGTGCACACTTTATGCAGACATGAACCTTCTAGTTGACTGAGTCGCAGCACCCAGAGGTGATGAAACACTGCGTGGATGATCTCTGCAATGTAGGGCTCCTAAAATGATCTACCGGAGCCCATAAATTGCTTGATTTCTCCAGTCAGACTGCTTTATTCCCCTCTTAAGTACTTGTTATCTCTCTTCTCTCATGCTTTCAATTCCATCAACCTCCTCAGCTCATTTATCTGCATTGACCTGGTGGGGCTTAGCTCTGCAGAGTTCGCAAATTCTGCTAAGCTCTGGTTATCCCATTATTTCGGCTGCACTGTTCTCCTGTGCGCCTGTCCTTAACGGGCTCAGCACACCTGTCTTGTAATCTTTGTCTTGTCAAGTTCTGCATATCCTATGCTTTTGAAGTTTTTCATTATTTCCAGTTTGACCTTATCTTACTTTTAAAAAGATTTTTACTTTGTCATCCAAGTTTGGTGATAGGAAGTTTAAACGAGTATAAAACAAATCTTGAAATGTTCCATAGTTTTTTTTTTTTTTAAAGATGCAATAGGATTTTACAGACATGATCTCCTGATACTGCAAATATCTGTAATGATTTAACGTACCCCCAGAAGGATGGTATGTTTACTATAGGACACTTTATTTAAAAAAAAAAAATGGCTCTGAGTTAGTTGAATTTCCACGAGTCTAAATACTCAGTTACCTATGGGAACCCGTCTCATGGTTCATCAGGAGTCTCTGTGGCCTTGAGCTTAGTGAGCACAACTAGTTAATTTCCAGAACTAGGAAACAAAACTGCAGTAATCTTACTCTGAAAGCTTCCATTCACATGTTTGTTCAGTAGTGAATCTTTATTGAGTGTCTACCATGTGCACCATGTTGGACGTTGGGGTAGTGGGAGCATACAGAGCAACATGGCTCCTGCTCCTATGGTGCTTAAACACTGGAGAGACAGACCTCTCAACATAACCAAACACACAACAATAAAGTTAGCATGGTGACCAATGGCACCAAAGGAGCTGTGCCTGAGCAACAAGAGCTTGTGACAGGTGATATGAGCAGACTGGAAGGTGAGAGAAACCTTCTCCAGGATGCGATGCTTGAGCTGTGCTGAGAGGGACAAGGAAGAGTTAAACAAGTGTAGACGAGAGGAAAGAACATTTTGGGAAATGGTAGCAATGTGTGCAAAGCCCTGTGGAGGCTAAAGCATCAGGGACTGAGAGACTCGTTAGAGGGATTATTGAGTGCAAGGGGGGGCTGGTGTGAGATGAGCTGGGCCAGGAGGCTAATTTTTTAAAAAAATATGAATTTTTGGTTTGTCTTGAAAAATCAGACCTTAGAAAAAGGAAGCCAGCATTCCCACAGGTCAACAGTTGACTGGGCTAGAAGGGGCAGGGGCTCTCTACTCTTTACACATATATGTTCCCTGCTGTGCTTCTGCTAGCATGTACAATTGTGACTATCCTTTACTCTTTGTGAGACTGTGGCCTTAGCCGTGGTGCTGAGGTGGCTGAGTGTGACAGGGGATGAGGAGAAGGTTGTGCTTCTCTTTCCCCAGGACTCAGGAGTATGTGTGAAGCCTTGGAATGACCTAGTGCCAGCCCCTGGGCTGTGGAGCACTCAGGCAGGGCTGCAGATGGGCATTGTGGGCAGGGGACCCACACAAGTGGGACTGGAGTTGGAGAGGAAGGAAAGGAAGTGTACCTTTGAATCACTGCAAGCAGCACACATCTTCTGACACATGGAGTGTGGTGAGGAGCTAACTACCACCCCTAAGACTAGAAGTAGTTTTAGCTGTCATAACTTGGTCACTGAAGGTAAGAGCTGTTTTGATTTCTGTTTCCAGCAATATGATGAACTAGATACTTTGAACAACCTCACCACTGCTAAACAGGCAAGAAAGTAGAGAATTCTCTAATGCCAAAAACAAAGTAAAAGTAAGACTCCTGCAAGGCAAAGAAATGCCAAAGATGGCTTTAGCCCAGAAAATAACTGCTGGTTCCCAGGAACTTACGAGTTCTCATTTGGAAGACAGCATGAGGTCCTGAGTTCAATCTATAGTATCACAAACAGTAACAAGAAGAAAACCCACCAAACCAGAAAACAAAACCCCCTAAAATTTGAAAACTCACATAAAATAGGTAAGTTGTTTTTCAAAAGCAATTTATCAGAATAAAATCAAGAAGAAATACCAAATGTGAACATATCTTTCTTATTAAGGAAACATAATTAGTGAGTTAAAATTTTCACATGAAGAAAACATTAGACCTGGATTGGTTCCAGGTGCATTCTACTAAATAATTCAAGAATAATTCTCAACTTGCAAAAACTTTCCCAGACAACAGCAACAGAAGGGATTATCCTATTCCTCATTTTATAAGGCTAGTAAAATGTTAATATCAAAATCACTCAAGAATATGAAATTATGGATCAATCTTACTCAAGAGCATACATTAAAAATTCCTTAAAGAAATAGCAGAAAGTTAAATTGATTAATATATAAAAATAAAACATCATGAATAGACAGGGTTTATCTTAGGAAATCAAGAATGATTTAACATAAAAGTCCATTACTATGATTAATCATATTAGTTAACATTAAAGAAAAGAGATCATGTGATACTTTCTATACATATAGAAAAAGTAGATAAAACTCAACATCTATTTATAATAAACTCTCCTAGTAAACTAGTTATAGAAGGAAATATTCTTAATCAGATATAGATCATCTTTATAGAAAAACCATTAAACATCATGTTTATACTTAATGGCACAATGTTGGAATTATTCCCGTTGACATTAGAAATAAAACAAGGATGCCCACTTTGACTGCTTGTATTCAGCATCAAACAGGAAGCCAGGCCAATGAAGTAAAAAAAGAAAGGAAATAAAAGAACTTAAAGGCAAAAACCCAAAGTTTTATTATTTGTAGAAAATGTGATTATTATATGGTAAATCCAAGAGTAGTTACAAATGTATTATTCAAATTAATAAAAGAGTTTAGGGGCTGGGGTTGTGACTCAGTGGTGGCGTGCTTGCCTCATCTGTGAGGCACTGGGTTCGATCCTCAGCACCACATAAAAATAAATAAATAAAGATGTTATGTTCATCACTAAAAAAAATGCTTATTTATTTATTTTTTACTTTTTTATTTTTTAAATACATGACAGTAGTAGAAAGCATTACAATTCTTATTACACATATAGGGCACAATTTTTTGTATCGCTGTATACAAACTATGTTCATGCCAATTTATGACTTTATGCATGTATTTTTTTGCATTACAATTCTTAATACACATATATACCACAATTTTTCATATCTCTGTTTGTATATAAAGTATTTTAAAAAAAGATTAATAATTTTGCATAGGCTGGGGATGTGGCTCAAGCAGTAGCGTGCTCGCCGGGCATGTGTGGGGCGTTGGTTTCATCCTCAGCACCACATTAAAAAAAAAAATAAATAAAGATGTTGTGTCCACCAAAAACTAAAAAATAAATATTAAAAAATTCTCTCTCTCTCTCTAAAAAAAATTTAAAAAATTAAAAAAATAATAATTTTGCATGAAGCAATTGGTCAATATGCAAAAAGCAACTGCCTTTTTATTAACAATTAATTTAAAAATTGCACTAAGATAACATACTTTATATACAGAGATATGAAAAATTGTGCTCTATATGTGTAGTGAGGATTGTAATGGATTCCACTGTTGGGTATTTAAAAAAATAATAAAATCAATTAAAAATTTTACACTAAAATAGTATAGTCAGGAGAAGTACAAAGTTGGAAAACTGACACTACATTATTAGGAAGTATGGTACTGGTGAAAGAACAGACAATTAGATCAATGGAACAGAGAGATAGCTCAGAAATAGACCTACATAAAGATAGGCAACTGATCTTTGACAAAGGAACAAAGGCAATACAATAGAGAAAAAAATAGTCTTTTCAAAATGGTGCTGGACCAGCTGTACATTCACATGCAAAGAAAGGAATCCAGACCAGGACCTTAAACCCTTCACAAAAAGTAACTCAAAAAATGATCACAGACTTAAATGTAAAATGAAAACGACAAAACTAGAATATAACATAGGAAAAAAAATCTCAATGGTCTTTCTTGGATTTGGTGGTGACTTTTTTGATATAACACTAAAAGGTACAATCCATGAAAGAAAGAAGGGATAAGCTAGAATTCATTAAAATTAAAAATTTCGGCTTTGCAAAAGACAGTGTCAAAAGAATCAGATAAGTCACAGGCAGGGAGAAAATACTGGTAAAAGATATATCTGAAAAAGGACTGCTATTCAAAATATACAAAGAACTCTTAAAATTCAACAATAAAAAACAAACAAACAACCCAGTTAAAAACAAACAACAACAACAACAACAAAACCCAGGACCTTAACAAACTTCTCACCAAAGATGATACAAACATGGAAATTAGCATATGAAGAGATGGGAGTCTAGGGAGGTAGCTCAGTAATAGAAAAGCATTAGGTCCTGGGTTTGATTTTCAGTACTGAATTTAAAAAAGAAAAGAAAAAGATACTTCATATCAGATGTTATGAGGGAAATGGAAATTAAACAAACAATGAAATACCAAAATCCAGAACACTCAAAACACCAAGTACTGATGAGGCTGTGGTGTGACAGGGACTTTCATTTATTGCTGGTGGGAATGAAAAATGGCATAGTCACTGTGGAAAGGAGTTTCACAGTTTCTAACAAAATTAAACATACTCTTATAATATGACCCAGCAATTACACATCTTGGTATTTTTACCTAAAGGAGTTGAAAAATTATGTCCATACAAAAACTTGCATTCCATGTTTACAGTAACTGTAATGGTTTGGATCTTGGAGTATCCATTGAAAAACTCATGTGTTAGGTGGTGCAGAAATATTTAGAGGTGAAATAATCAAATTGTAAGAGCTATTACCTTGTCAGTAGATTAATTCATTTGATTGATAAATAAATTAAATGGGCTACTGGGTGGTAATTATAGGAAGGCGGGTTGTGGTTGGAGGAAGTAGGTTACTGGGGGTATGCCTGTGGGGTTTATATTTTGGCCCTGGTGAGCAGAGCTCGGTCTCTCTCTCTCTCTGCTTCATGGCTGCCATGTCCCCAGTTGCTTGCCTCCGCCATGCCCTTCTGCCACTATGGGTTCTGCCTTATCTTGGGCTCAGAGCTATGAAGTCAGCCAACCATGGACTGAACCTTTGAAATCTTGAGCTGAAATAAACTTTTCTTCCTCTAAGTTGCTCTTGTCAGGTGTTTTGGTCACAGAGATGAAAAGCTGACTAAATAAGCAAGAATGTGTCACTGTAGATTTGTCAAGTGTAACAAATATTTCACTCTGATGGGGGATAGGGAGGCTACGTGTGTGAGGGTCAGGGCATATATGGGAAATAGTTGTACCTCCCTCTCAATTTTGCTGTGACCCTAGAACTGCTATTTAAGAAATACAAATAAAAAAGAAGGCCTCAATTAAAAAATAAAAATATAACACTTAACACATGCATTTGTGTAAAGATTAAAAATACTACATTCAAGAGCAAAAATAAAACATGCAGAGTATTTGAAAATCAATCTAACAAAATATTTGCATGTCTGTTATGGAAAAAAACTGTAAAATTTTATATGTGAACTTCAGAGAAAACCTACATAAATGGATTATAATATGTTTGTAGAGAGAAACATGTAATATTATAAAAATGCAAGTTTTCCCAATTTTATATATAGATCTCAAGCAATTCCAATAAATACTCTAATAGGATTTTTGAGAAACTTGATAAACAAATCCTAAAATTTATACAGAAATGCAAAAGCCCAAGAAAATGCCTGAAAATTAGGGTGTGTATCTTGGGATAAAGAAAGGCAGTTTCCCAATGAAAACTCAACACTTATTGAAAGGTAGGTATGGAATTGAAGCAGGACACTATAATAATATGAAGAATTCCCAAACAGACCACTGCATTTATAGAAATTTTATTTATTATAAAGATGTCATTGTAGTTGGGGAGAAATGATGACATTCATTAATTGATGCTGTGACATGTGGTTATCCATATGGAAAAATGAAAATTGGATTTCTACCTTATATTATAACCAAGAAATCAATATTGGGTGATTAAAGATAGATTTGCAAAGTAAAACTATAAAGCTTTTAGAAGATGTAGGAGATGTTTAAGACTATGTGTTGAGAAATGATTTCTCAAGCTAGATAAGAAAATGGAAACTATAAAGAAAAGATTAAATCCATTACACTATAATTAATATCTCTTTATCACACTATAATTAATATTTCTTTATCAAAGAGTATCAAAAAAGAAGGTGAAATTATAAGCCAAAAACTGGGGTGAGATATTTGCATCACATTTATCAATGAAAAACTATCACAGAAAATAAATAAGCACTTCTAAAATCAATATGAAAAGAAGAAATATTCAATGGAAAATGGAGAAAAGACAGACATATATCTTTTTGTTGAAGAGGGAACATGAAAGTCCGATAAACATAAGATGATGAACATCATTTGCAATCAAGAAATGCAAACTCAAACCTAAATGGTATGTCAGTTTCTACCTACCAGAATACAAATTAAGTCTGAAATGCAAGCTTTGCAAAGATATGTTAGGAAAACTAATTAACACTGCTGGTCCAACTTTGTAGCAACCACTTGGGAAAATATCTTTGTGTTACATAGTTAAATATGTGCCCTCCTAGGTATATAGTCTTGTCTAGAGTAAGTCTTGTGAAAAGTGTGGCAGAAAGATACATATGAATTGTATGAATTACAAACAAACTGGAAACAATACCAATATCTATTGACAGGGAAAACCTCAGATATCCAAATAATGGAAAATACATAACTATTATAGTTGTAACATATTAATCCAATGGAATAACTTATAGCATTGAAAATAAATGAATTTAAGCTTCATGTAGCAACTTAGATGAATCTCATGAACATAATGTATAAGAAGTAAATCACAGAGAAGATGAAGAGTGTGATTTATTTATATAAAGTTCATAAAGTGTGAAAAACTATGTAGTTAGTTGAGAGAGACACACATATGTGGAAATACTAGAAGTGATGGGAAGTGCTGCTTTGTTTAGGATAGTGGTTCCTTCCAGGGTTAGAGAGTAGGAGCTGAATCCTAGGTGCATGGTCATGTACTGGAATCTTTGTTAGTACTTGTTCCTATTACATGTGTTAGAAATATTCTTGTAAATGGTTTCATGTTAAATAAAAACAAAACATAAAATAAAATGGTTTTTAAGATTCTTATTTTGTAGTCCCAAATTAGATATATCTGGACCACAGAAGGAAAGGTGGCAATTTTTAAAAACAAGCTGATATCAGGGAATTTTGCTTTTTATTAACAAACATGAGTAAATATTATCTTTTTCACAAATTCTTCAGTCTAACAGATGTTTTAGGTCACCCTGAATCCCACTATGGGCAGGCTTTTATGTCACAGGAGTTTCAGAAAGAAGGTAAATCTTTTTGTGATGAGATTATGTAATGCTAAGGAGGCATATGCAAAAGTTATAGAGCTGTAAGATGATGAGCTTGTAGATGATTTTTTTTTTAATTTTAGAAAATACATTTTTATGATGGAGGTAGGGACTATATTATACTTTTATGGAAACAGAAAAATATTTAACTTTTTTTTTCAATGTTGGGTGTCAAAACCAGAACCTTTCACATGCTAGGCATGCCCCTTACCATTGAGCTCCAACCTCAGACATATTTTATCTTTTAAAGAACAAACCTGCTCTCCTTTCAGGTTCTCTTTTGACATTTCTCCCAGATTTTATTTAAGCACTTAGAGCTATCCCTTCCCCCCAAATGTCTCACATTTGAGATGGAAATTTGTTTCTAAATTCTTACATTCCCTGCTTCACTGAGCTTTACCAGTAAGTTATTTTGTATGTTCACTTTTCTTTGCCTGTGTTTTCCATTTAGTCTCAGTTTTAATTAGATTGTATTTCTAAGAACTCTGTACCAGAGATTTATTTAATAGCTATGAAAATTTTTGTCCCTTTCAATTTCATTGGACTATTTAGCAAAACAGTTTTCTTCTTACAAAATGATCCAGTAATATTTTCGAACAATTAATTTTACTTTTCCTTAAAAATGAAATTCAGAAACTGAATGCCACTTCTCCTTCTTTTATGAGATTAGCCTTCCTGGGTGATTGAAGAAAAGCAATCAGACACCACAACTATATGTTTCTGTTTCCCATTCTTCTTTTCTATGTTTAGATTGTGTTTTGCTTGTCTGTTCAATTTGTATATGTGTGTGTGAGAGAGTGTGTGTGTGTGTGTGTGTGTGTGTGTGTGTGTGTGTGAATGTGGTGCTGGTGGTTGTGGTAGACAAGTCCTCTACCCCAGCTACATCTCTCAACTTTTAACACATCAGTATTAATTAGTGTTGAAAAGCCATTTAGTAATTAAACTCAAAACATGCTACTTTCCATTCGTGTTTTGACAAAGTAACTATTTTCTCTAAATGTAACATTTTTTTCTTGTTGTTCCTCTAATTCTAGTCTATGATTTATCTTATTATCTGTCCCTTGCTCTCCTCCCACAAACTAATGCCTCATTTTTTTATCTTAATGAAAAAAATCAATAATATCTCTTGACATATTTCTCAAAGTCTTACAGCAACCCTATGAATAGACTTTATTCTTCCGATTTTATAGGAAACTGAGGCTCAACAAAGTAAAATAAGCAAATGTATCTAGTTCACTCTTTTAGAGATTGAGGGTAGAGCTGAGGGTTTGGAAGGGTTCAAAATACTTTTAGTAAATCTTTGGATTTATTTATTTTGTTGTTCTTATGTTTCTGATATAGGGGGTCCTAGGGTCTTAAATAAGCATCTAACCAATCTTCTGAAAAAGAGCTTTTAATATTCTCCTCCTATTTGGAATTTTGCTTGTAAATCTGACTCTCAGAAGGAGCCATTATCTGTGGTCCCTACTACTTAGTCATGGGATTTGCTGTTTATACATTCTCATATTTTGAGAAAACCATTAGACCTTGTTCCTTAGGTTACTTGCCTGTTCTAACATTTTCCATCAAGAGTAAAGATGGTATTTATTTGATTTGCAAAAAATTTAGTAAACATAAAATGCTTTTGAAGGAGAAAAAATAAAAACAACTATGTCCTGTGGGAATATTTATTAATCAATTTGAAAGGCAAGCAGCCTAATTTGCTGAAGATCACTGCTAGAATAATTTTCATGGCTTCAGGTCCCTGGAAATACCAAAATGAGATCATTCATCTGGGATTTGCTTTGGGGGTATGTCTACCTGACTCTCACTTGATCCATGAAAGAGCCCCTGGGTGGAAGGACCATTGATATTTTTTCTTGAGTGACACCTGAATGCTAAGGACAAGCTTTAAATTTTTTTTGTACCAAAGGAGAAGGGTATCCTCACTTCCACATTAGCTATCTCCTCTGGCACCCACTGTACCTGGGTTTCACTGAATTCTTAGTAGTGTGCGGGGGCATCATTTTCCTACAAACAGACTAACACATAAGACCAGGAAAAGTCTCAGGTTCAGAGGATAAAATCTGGTGCATTAGCAAAGTGTTCAAAAGTAGTATTATTTGTATCCCTAACCAAAGGGCATAGTAATCCATTTATTGTTATGCAAAATAAATTTTCAGAATCACCCATCTCTTTGGTAGTAGTTCTGATTTGCACAATTTTACTGTGCCAGATTTAATATTAGAGATTTAATTAATTAATATTAATATTTGAGATGTAATTAATTAGAGATTTAATATTAGACCATTCCCTTAATTTTCCCTTCTGTTCCTGATCATAAAAAGAAGAAAAAAATATACAGCATCCTTCAAACATATTTGATAATGAAGTATGTGTGTGTTTAGCTTTTATACAGAGGAAATAATGCATTGAGACTAAAGACAAAGGAATCACGTTAACAAGGAGAAACATGGATCTTTCAGAAGCTGGGAAGAACTTGTGCTAGTTTTTCTTTTTGAGATATTTTTAAATGATACTCCATGAATTTCTAGTTCACTGAGTTTTTTCAGGAGTTTGGAAATTTACAAACCAAGCCATAATAACCATGCAGTTAACAGCTGCTTTACAAAGCATCATTTGCACAGGTATTTAAGATCTATATGTATCTGGACACTAGTAGTATCAAGGTAAAACTTAATAATAAGGTGAGAAATGGGTCCCAGATTAATTTTATTGTGAATTTTTCAAATTGGTAACATATATATTATTTAGTTTATGCATTACTTAAAATAAACCATTAAGTCATTTAGTATTGATTAATCCTTATCCTTGCTGAAATTCTTATATGTATCTGTGAATTATTGTTAATTTTTGAAAAGCACTAATGGAGTAGAAAAGATTAGCTTTAAATGATCAAATATGATTATAAGCATAAACATAAGATCTGAATTAATTATATGTTGTGATCAAGAACAATCTTTGCAAATCCAAAATACTGTCTAATTCTGAGAGTAGGTAATATGAGCATGGTTGAATTAGTATTATGAAGTAGCCTCTTACCCTGACATGGAGTCCATTGACCTAGACAAGTTCTGCACTGGTGTCATAAAAATTCATAAGTAAGAAAACCCCAAACACTTGAATATCAAGTAGACTTCATAAATAGCAGAAATAAGTCTCCCATCCTTCCCTGCCAATCTTAGTTCCCAATCTTAGCTTAAAGACTAGAGATAAAAACCAACTAGAGAAATCTGATTAATAAAATACCCATGACTCCTGATTAATAAAATACCTGTATATGTGTGTGTGTGTGTGTGTGTGTGTGTATAGTAGCTTTATGTATATAAAATTATATATCTAAAGTGGCCCAAGGTAAACTCATATTATCTAAAACTGGCCATAATAATTCCTTTTTGATAGCTTATACACTTGAAGAATAGATTGCTTTATAAGAAAGACACAAAAAAATGATGAAATATTGGCTATTTTAATAATCTTTGACCAAAAGTGAAAATCTATTTTCTGAAACCCAGGTGGAGGACTCATTTTTATCACCTGCCAGAGGAAATAGCAACTCTTATAAAATTGAGCACCTGCTTACAGAATTCTAAATCTGAGTGAGTTTACTCAGACCTAAGGTCCTCAGGTATAGCCCATTGGAACAGGATGGAAACCTTAGACAAGGGCCCAGGGAGGACGAACAAAGCCGAAGCCATACATATCCTGCCTGTCACATCTGTGTTATGACAGCTCCCTCTAGCTGAGTGGTTCTCCAACTTCAGTTTGTACCAAATTTATTTGGAGGGCTTCTTAAAACATTGCCTGGTTTAATTGGTGAGAGTTTCTGATTTAGCAGGTCTTGGTAGAGCTAGAGAATTTGCATTTCCAAGTTCCCAGGGAATGCTTATGCCTGGGACCACACTAAGAACCACTGCTCTCTCTTAAATTCTATAGGAAAGAGTAATCTTTTTTATGTAAGGACACTTTCCTATCTAGGCTTCTTTGCCTTGGGAATACTGTATGTATGTACTGTATACATCCAGCTGCAGACCATTTAGACCTCTTGTTAAAAGATGTGGCCACTGTTTAGAACCCACAGAGGCCATCTCTGAGGTCCACTAAGGATGGGGGTCCTTATCTGACCTCACAGGCCTCTGGTCTTTTCACTCCTGGTCTTTGTGCTATGCTGACTTCACCAGTACTGCAAAGATTAATTTTGTTTTATTTAATCACTTGTGAGCTGGATTTGCAGCTTGTTAGGAAAGTGCCCTTCTGATTTAGAGGGAAGTTGTGAAGTCAAGAAACCATGTGGAGGCCTATCATGAAACCACATCCAGACAGGGTAAGAGGAGGCCCCTGCTGGAGCAGGGCAAAAGCTGCAGTCTGGAATCAACATTGCAATCAAATTCCAACTCTGACACCCCACATCCCCAGTTGTCAAAGAATTGGAGGGGGAGGGAATGAAACAGACATGATTTGCATTCTTTCTGCTTTTGTACTGTAGGTGAAACCTTGACCTGGAAGACTCAGTGGCAGAAATAACAAGTTCAGTCATTCAGGAACAACTGGCTGGTGAGGCTTAGCACAGGAATCTGAGGTTCTAGAACCCAAAAGTCACAGCTTTTCTGCATTAACTTAAAGTGCAAGGAGGGGCCGGGCATGTTGGCGCAAGCCTGTAATCCCAGTGGCTCAGGAGGTCAAAGCAGGAGGATTACAAATTCAAAGCCAACCTCAGCAAAATTGAGCAACTCAGTGAGACCCGCCTCTAAATAAAATACCAAATAGCAAAATAGGGCTAGGAATGTGGCTCAGTTGTTGAGTGACCCTGAGTTAAACCCCCAGTACCCCTCCTCCCCAGCAAAAAAAGTGCAAGGAGGGAGGGCAAGAGCGAATTCTAGATTTTATTTGCAATGATAACTAACCTTTATTATGTGCATAACCAGTTTCCATGGAGAGAGAGATTGTTTAATGTTCTACATTGTCAAGTTTTGTCCCTTCAGATGAAGAATCAATTACTCCATCAATTTAATGCCTAAAAGCAATCATTACATTAAAAAATCGACCTTCAGTTTTCACTCTGATTGAAAAGTTTCTGACTGCTACTATTTTTAAGAACAACCCCAAACCCTTTTTTTCCTACTTCTTCTGTCTGCCCATGGCAAAAAAAAAAAAAAAAAAAAAAAAAAAAAAAAAAAAAAAGGCAGTTGGCACAAAAGAAATATTTCTAAAGAAACACAGGACCATATGATTAATAAACAGGGAGATAGAGCATAAAATGAAAAATAAAATTTAAAAGATTCGATCTCAGTGAAAAAGGAATCATCAAACCATAGAAAAAAATTATGGAGCCATGTCCCCCTTTTAAGCTATTTCTTACAGTTCTTTACTCTGTCCATTTTCTTCAGTTTGCTCTTCATAAAAATAACATTATTTTGATGCTTATCAATTAGAAGGTTATAAGTGGAAAAATGAGAATTACAATTCTTAATGCTTAAACAAACCTTTAAAAAAGTGAGTTATGAAATGGAAAGAGGGTGGAATCTGCATGGAGTCTGCTTTTGGATAGCAGGCTTCAGCACTCTTCTTTTTAAAAAAATATGTAAATATTTTAGTTGTTGATAGATCTTTATTTTATTTATAAAATAAATATTTGTGGTGCTGAGAAATGAACCCAGTGCCTCACACACGCTAGGCAAGTGAGCTACTGCTGAGCCCCAGCCCCAGCTCAATACTCTTCTTAAGCACAATGAGGTTTTCATTCAGAACCAAGAAATTCTTTTAAAAAGAGACTGTTCTTACCCTCATCCTTCCATTCCTTATTGCTGGCCCATCTTCTGCCAATCTCAACACGTACAAATCCATTTTGTATTCCCTTCCCCCACGAATGCTGAATCCAAATCCTTTGGCTCCTTTCTCCATGTCCACAGTGAAATAATCAAAATCCTTTGGGATTGGGCAGAAAAATGAAATAAATAATTTTTAGTATTCAAGAAGCTTCTGTGGTTAGCTTCTCGTTCTCCTTTCCTCTCAGAATTAATGACATGATGTGAGAAGAAGTAATCTGACTTCACAAACTATGAAAATGCAAGACACAATTCCAAAGGTTTGAGCAGATTAGAACTGTTTAAAAAGAACCACCAGGTATAGTCAACCTACTTGAAAAACATGTAATTATTGCATATAGGTCTGACTAACACCATCTCTTCTGAGTTTTCTCACTCACTTCTGTGAGAACCATAAATAAATATATCAATTGTATGTGTGCAAATTAGTTTGTAGAATAGAAAAGTGAAATTTAATGGGTTCTGACTGTATTTCTCAGTTGTACAGACTACTGAATATCAAGTTGAAGTGTACAAAATCAATTTCTCTTTTCCATAAAATGCAATATGTCCAAGATTTCCTGGTCTTCACTGTTCTTAAACTCTTTTAACTTTAATTCATAATAAAATACAATGCAATCTGACAGAGTTGAAATTGTACTTAATTTGTACCTTGCTATCCAGTTACCAGGAAGTGGATATTTACTTGATACTAAGTTCTGGTCTAGATTTCTTTAAAAAATGTTGAATCCTCACTTTGACCTGTAAGGAAGATGCTCCCTTTAGGAAACTGAAGCTCAGTGAGGTTAAGCAAATCTCCATGAGATATCCTCAACAAATAATTACAACTGCACCCTTGGCTGTACAGACAGGTGTTCAGAGACTGTGCTGGAGAGAATGGTTTTACCTTCTGCACAGAGCTTGGCCCTTTATCACACAGTGGGAAATAGGGGGCCATGTAAAGAACTATGCACCTAAAATACCTCCACTGCTGGCAAATGTGAAACTGTCTGCATTAGCAGCACTCTGAGGGCCCAGATAAGAGCCCATTTTTGGCAGTGCTGGGAATGGAATCCAGTACTTTGTACACCCTAAGCAAGCATTCTGCCTCTGAGCAACACCCTCAGACCTGAGAGCATTTTAAAAACATTGACAAGGCAATGTACTGGGAGTTAGCTAGTTAACATCAGCAGGGATTAGTTCATCCTATTACTACCCACCCACTATTGATTGATGGATGGATGGATTGTCCTAATTTATTTTGAAATAGATTTATTGATCCAATGCATTTTTAGAGTGCAGGTGTTAACCCTGATGTCATAATTAGGAAGAGAACTCTGACTCTCTATCCCAGAAGGGTGCTCTTTTCTCTGTCTCCCCTCTGTTTTATTCCTTGCATTTTAGTAAGTCTTGTCTGGGTTGCCATGATCTCTGGGCTATGGTACCTGGGGCTGCCTGTAGTCTGACAGAGGGTACTGCCTGGTGTCAGGGGAGTGCTGCCTGTAGTCCAGCAGGGGAGGCTGCCTGTAGTCCAAGGGTGGGGGTTGCTGGTAGTCCCCTCCTGGGGGTTGCCTGTAGTCCAGCGGGGGCTGCCTGTAGTCTGTGAATGGAGGCTGTCGGATGTCTGGTTTCACATCTTGCCTTGCTTTTACTTCGGACCTGTAACTAAATAAATGGAAAGGGGATTTGCTTTGGCATCTCAGCATTTTAAGGAGACTAGAACGATCGCATGACTTCCAGGCGTGTCCAAGCCACACTAGCTTGTGGGAGCCACTCCTCAAGGTGGTAGTCTTATACATTTAGGATTATGAGATTAAGTACATGATAAATATTGTTGAAAAATTTGTGACAAGTGTCATATACTTTTCATTTGGGTTTTGAAGAAATCTAGGTACCAATGATGATTTAACCAAAACTTTGTGGGAAGGGACTCATGTTGATCTAGCCCTTATACTCTGGCTATTTAAAAACTGTACAATCACAGCAAATCCAGGGAGTTAGACACTTGACTATTTATCCAACATATCAGTCTAAACAATAACAAACCAACTCTCTCAACTCCGCATCCCCACTTCTTGGCAGACAATTCATCACTTCATGAAAGCATGATTGAAATGATCTCTAATACTTTACAAATATACAATGAAAGACTATTTTCAACCTGCTTAGTTGGGTATTTTTTTGAATATTTTAGAGGTTACAGGAGTGACAGTAAGGTATAATCATCAATTAGAAAGTCACTGGATCATTGGTAAAATTAAAAATGTATTATGCAGAGGTTTAAAAACTAAACCACAGCTATCAGGATTGGTCATAAGATGGAAGGGAAGGCAAAAATATTTATGTCCCACGTTCATCTCTTGCTTGTTTCTAGATATCAGCTACTAATAAGCACAGAGGCCAGAGCTAGCAGTTTGGTAGTTTTACAAATCCAAATTGCTATAAGTTGAGGGGTTCCTGGTTCACAATGGGACAAACATAGCCAATACCTACCATTATGGGATCATTGAAAAGGTAAACTGAAAAATAATTACCTTGGTATAGGGGTCTTTTACTTCTGTAGTTCAGGATCTATTGCCATAGCAACAGTATATAATGAGCTACCCAGGGATGTAGGTAGATTAAAAAATATACATTCTATATAATAGCAATTTCATCTAAGATTAACATGAAAGTTATAAGGAATTGAGAAAACACTCAGCACCAAAGAAAAGCTCAAAGGCATCAAGAAAAACAGGTTCAAAATCAATAGATTTTTAAAAAACCTTTAAGACTAGATAATTTCTTTCCTGGCTTATAGTCTCACTGATGCTGATTAGTATTAAGTATTTTTTAAAAATCCTTCACCAGAACAATTGCCACTATTAAAATCTAATAGTTGGTGAGGACACACTAAAAGTGCAAGACAATAGATATGTTTATTTGGGGTTCTTGGAAGGGGGTTAGTGACATAATTATTTTAATCCACTTTGAGTAGATTCCATTCATTACTTAACCCTGCAGAGGGGAGAACTGTTTCTTTTGTGAGTTGCATAATTTAGGCTCTGCTTTATTCCTCAGTAGTCCACTCACCTACTGAGAGTGTGCATGCTGAGAACAGAATAATTTAAAATATGCTTTGAATAAGATGCTTAACTATGCAAATGAATGCATTAAACAAAAGGAATTAGACTGGGTGACATTTGTTGGTGTGTGTCGGTTCTTTTCTAGAAATAACTTGTTGGTGGTTTTGATGTAGTGCTATTTTAAGTTATAGCATAGTCACTTTATTTTCATGATCTATGTGATATTAGTATGAAATATCCATTATGTGTTCTGTTTTCAACCACATGTGTCAGGATGTATAGCAAAAGAGGGTGAAATGTAAGTATCTCCCCAAAGAGAGATGACTAGAAATAGGAACAATTGAAACTTGCAACAGCTGTCATCCAGGCCACCAAGCACTCAAACTTTATTCTGAATCAGTGTCATGTTGTCAGGATTTTAAGTTGAACTCCACAACACTTTAATAAGAACACTTTAGCAAGAAAAATAAGCCTAATTTTTTGAGTGTTGCTAATTTTAAGTGGATGATACATTGGCTAGGGCAAAAATTATGTTGCTTTGAATAAGTGACACAATTCATTTTATGGAAAAATCAGAATCATTAAAAATAGGCTTTTTAAAGTCCCCTTTCTTATGAAAGAAGGCCATCATATAATTCTTGGTAGCTATTAATTCCATTATTAACGTGATGTTAGAGATATAAACCTAGATAGCTAATGGTAAATTCTAACACATTTTTTGATGGTATGAATAAGCTCTGGTCATCCAAGAAATGATGACCAGACAAAATTCTACATCTTGTGAGTCTTTCAAGAATTGACCTGAACCTTGAGCATTCTAGGGTTAAAGGTTGGTAAAAGGTGTCGATTTCCAATACTCTTCCAATCCCAGTCAAATATCAATTGCTCTTGTTGAGAAATGTAAGCTCTAGAGTAGGTTTGTAACATATTCTATAAGGGTTCTTTTTGATTTCAACAAATGTTACTCCTTGAATAGTATTTTACCTATGTTCATTTTACAATTATTTGTGTTTTCTAGTATATACCAAAAAGATGTTAAGGGATGGAGAAATTGGTAGAAGTGTGCAGGGTGTCATGGGAAGTTAATCTAAAAGTAAATAAGACAGGACAAAATATCACTTTAACTCACAAAACAGAAATTTGCAAGCAGATTGTCATTTTAGTTCATCCCATTCTAACATGGGAATTGGCTCAATCTGACATGTAGGCGGGCATTTCTTGTACAAATGCACTTGGCATATCAGCAGTCTTGGAGACATTTCTAGCCTAATTTAGAAAAAAGGAAAAAGTTTTTCTTCTGATACCATGACCATCTTTAAATGCTCTTATGAAAATGTTTCTGACATCTGTGAGATTATTGAATCTCCATATTCATGTGCAAATGAGCCACAACTAACAATCAAAGAGCCAAGTCTGAAAACCTGTAAAGACCCTAGAATTGAAGTGAGCACCTCTAGGCTGTTAACATTACTCAAGTGAAATAGGTGAGAACTCTGGGAAAATATACTGGTGATTTAAAAAATTTGAATCAGACTGATGTGTTAATCCAAGAATGAGGAAATATTTTATTCTGTAATCAGAAAAAAAACCCAAACTTTTTCAAAGACCATTCCTTCTATGATGGGAGCTACAGTGTCCCAGTTGTGAGCTAGTTGCAGCTGGGGTCACACAGAGGCCTTACTCACGGCTGTCCTCCATACAGACTACAGCATACCCTCACACTTGCCCTTCACACCGAGAACCTCTCCCAGAGAGACTATGAGTGATTGCAAATGAGGAGGGGCTAACTTGCTCCTTAACATTAGGGAGAGAAGAGATGATTCCTCATCCAAGGATGAGATTCCCCACCCCAGACTAGAAGCAAGACCCATGGCCAGGGGAGTACAACTCTGAAAGGAGAAGATGGAACATGGCTGCAAGATTAATCTACAGTGACAAAGACCAGAAGAAGAGTCTGAAGCTGACTGAGGGACTGTGTGGGCCTTAAGTCTTTCCTCCTGAGTCTAAATGGATTCCAGGGGAAAGCCAGTGCAATCTGCTGAAATAGCACATGGTGGGAGTAAGCTCATGGGGGGCTTATTCTTGAGGCAACCAGGACTTACTCTTCTTATGGCTTGTTAGATTCTTACCTCTGCATCATCTACTTTATGGGGCTTTTCTCTTCCCCAGCATATATTAAAAACATAAACAGCTGAGGATAACCAGATGCTCAGTTTTCGATGAAAACACATGGGGAAATTGGAGGAGAATGGAGCTTTCTAGAAATACCGCCTGTGGCACAGGGAAAAATCTTTTGTTTTACAACAGTATACGTGATGAACCCGAAGAGCTCTGGCAATCATCAACAGTCTCACTTCACCTTCACCCCCGGGGGAGGCAGGACATGGGAACAGATATTCAGCAGACACTGGGCCCATGGATAAGGCCAGCGAGGGGTTTGTACTCAGAGATGTTTCCATAAGTCCTTCTGTTTTTCTCTTGTTGAATGGGGGAGATTGCATGGGAACAGGTCTTCCTATTTTCTTTCTAATGGCTCAGTGCAGCCCAAGTAATGATACAAGTAATGATAAGAAGACAATGTTATTTTTATATGGCATCCCTTTTTCCAGATTCAAAGTGCCTTATTCACATTAGTTCATAATGCTGTGTGTGTGGAATGGGAGACCCTAAGGTTATTACTCATTTTAAACAGGAAAGTATGAACACTTATTAATGCCTACCAATCCCTCAACATTTCCTCCCTCCACGCCACCACCATGCTCTAAGCCAGCAGCTTCGTGGCCCAATGACTTCTACAGACCCGTGGACATTGCTTAACCCTCATTGCCTGACCAGCCCCCAGAAGGTTCTCTATAGGGCACACTGAGAGATTGTGAAAAGTAAATCTCATGTCACTCATCAGTTTCAACCCTCCAGTGACCTCCCACTAAAGACAACAATCAAAACTCGTATTACAAGACCCTTTATGGTTGGGCCCTGCCACCCTTACTGGCTTCACCTCAAACCATACCACCATGATCTTGGCCTTATTTCTGTCCTCTGCTTACATGCTTCCTCCTCTGCCAGAGGATCTTTGCATGTTCTTTACTTTGGACCCTCTTTATTGTACTCTTTGGCTAGTTAACCCCTCCTCAGTTGCTAGAATTGCTCATCCAGTAAAGTTTCTCTCATTGTGAAGGACATTTAGTTATGTACACTAATACAACCATGTATCCAACACATACCCAATCTCAAAACCACACACATGAAAAAAACATGGCAACTTCTACTGTGTGAAAATCTCTCTCCCTGCCTGTGTTCTGCATTGTTCCCAAGCATTCCCTCTCCCACTCCCTTAGTCTCAGAATCAGAAACGTCAGAGCAAATGTTACCTGTTTTCATGTCCTTGCAGCTGAAGTGGCTGAGGAGGAGCTGGTTGGGCGACAGGGCTGTTGGGGGTGGCTGGGCTTGGTTGGGCCAGAGGACTCTGCTGGGCCAAGGGGCTGTGCTGCTGGGCCATAGGGCTCTGCTTCTCGGAGCTGGGTGCCGAGGCTGGGCTGTTGAGCTCTGTGATAGGAAACCAAAGGGGCAGATGTGGTCAGGTTGGCATTTTTGATCAGGGACAAGACATGGCCAGAGGTGGTGACTCTCCTCCTCAGATGACTCAAGGCTTTGGTCATTTCTGTTTTTGTTAGGCTTTGTTACTCCTGGAATGAGTAGTCTTTCATTAATTAAAATAGTTACCGAAGAAAGTAATGAACATTCTCCTGACATTTTGTAAGAAGAAAAGATTGACAAAACAAAAACAAAAAAACCCCCATCAAAACCATGAAAGAATTATTCAAAGAAGTAAGCTCTAAAGAATATTCTGTTTCCAGCATTGTTTGCTGAAAATAACACTTTAGCCACCATTTTTGGACTGAGAAGTTTTAATGTTCTTATAAAGTGTGGGTAAATAACTAAACATAAACTAGTATGCCTTTTACAGCCTCTTCCCCAGCCCCTTGTCAGTCCTGTTAATAGTCCTCTGTACTCCACAGTTCTCCAGAAAGAAAAGATTTCTGGACACAGGAAGATTTATAAGTCTGTTCTTTTCAACAATTGCTTCTTGGCTCCCTTCCCCACTCCCCCACTACCAATAACATCAAAAGTTCAACTGAAATTATCTCTACATGTTAGAATAAGGACAGGACAAATACATTTCAGACTGGGAAGACTGAGAAAGAAGTTGGATTTTTAGTAAGCAATTGTGCTTAGAATTTGTTTTCACTAAATATGTTATACATGTTGGTGTGTGTGATGATAGGTTAAAACAAACCTGCTCATTGACTTCTCTCTTTGGTTTTGTGATAAAACAGGGGTTACTTTTTGGCTTTCCATTATAAACCATTCTTTCTCTTTCTTTTCTCATAGCCCAGATATTTTAATTTATTTTCCATTTATAACAGGGTTTTTCAACCTCAGTACTCCCAACATTTTGGACCTGGTAATTCTTTGCGGAGGTTGTCGTGTGCCTTGTAGGATGATTAACAGCATTTCTGTCCTCTGCAGACTAGGTGACAATTGCATCCCCACCCCAATTGTGAAAGCTGAAAATGTCTCTAGACATCCTCAAATATGCCCCCTGGGGGAACAAAATCACCCTGGTTGGGAGCTACTGTTTTACATTTAAATCAGGTGGCAGTTTGGTCAGTTGTGCCTGCATGATAGATAGTCCGAAGGTGGAATGGGAAGCGGGGTTGAATAAAACAGAGGGTGCCAAGTTAAAGAAGCCCATTAGCCTCTGTGTGGGACCCAGAGAGCTCCAGGGACTGAATCTTTCAATATCACTAATGAGCCAGTAGCTACAAACCAGTAACAAACCCACTGTGTGTGGCAATGGTGCATGTCCGGTGCATGGTACTCAGAACTGCGGCCCTCCAGACCTGGGCTGTGAGCCGGGGTGCTCAGGAACTCTGCAGGCCTCACGGGGGAGTCCTTGTACAGAGAAATTCAAGAGGCTGAGTGGGAATTTTAAATTCTTATCAGATGCAACATTTTCTAAATGAGCTCTCTTTAGACCACAAAACTTCTTCAAGCTTTTCAAAATCAATCTGACTTTGAAGAATTCTCCAGAGGTTAACTGTTAACGTGAATAGTTTTTTTTTTTCTTTTTTTCAGGTTTTTAACTCTGTTGAGTGAGTTCTGGCTTAATATAACTTAATAGAACCATAAAAAAAACAGTATTCCTGAGACCCCAGGGAATGATCGGATAAGCCTGTGTCTTGGGATTCACACTAGTGAGCCTGCAATGCCACCATAGCTTGAATTTCTAAATAAAACTGGTGGTGAGTAGCCAGGATGTGGGCTGCAATGGAGTGTGAGTTTGTACAAGAGTGGAGACGACAACTGATCTTTGGCATTCTAACAACATGCTGACTCCACATCCTGGCAGGCAGGCTGAGAAGCCCCCAGTGAGCATGTCCCTGTTTTGACTGTCTCTCTGAAAGGCCGCCTCAGGCACTCACCCTCCTGAGGAATGATGCGAAGGGTGACACTAAGGCCTGCGTCCTTGATGAGCTTCACGATGTCAGCGTGAGGCATGTTGATGATGGACTGGCCGTTCACTGCTAAGATCCGGTCTCCCACTTTTAGTTTTGCACAGCGATCTGCAGGACTTCCATCAATGATGCGTCCGATTTTATGGGGCACAGCTAAAAAAACCCCAACAGAAATAGGTATCAGGGACATCACCAATGCAAGTTCTATCCTTTAGTCCCAGTCCCAAGAGAACAATGCAATGTCAGAATTTCTTCTTGACTCAGTGCATTTGCCTTTTGAAATTGCAATCATTTCTATCAAATATGGTCTTGTGCATATCACTGAGACCAGAGTTACGAAATTCAAGTCCTTTGCAGTGATAGGCCAAGTCCAAACAAATATACTAGAGGTTCTCAAACTTTGGATGCATCATAATGACCCTGGGATTAAAGGTACAGCTATCTGGGCCTCATCCCAGACCAGCTGAATCTGAATGTCCAGACGAGGGATGAGGACCATAGGTTTCCAAGAAACTCCTTGAGAGAGTCCAGTACCTATGAGCATTTGAGAATCATAGATGGAGAACACTGTGCACTAAGAGTTCATATTCTAGAAACAGTAATAGAGTTTTAGAAAGGTATAGGAATTAATTTCTTTCCCTTTCTATTTTATTAAAAGGAGGAAAAAGGAAAGAAATAATGTACAAATTCAGGCAGTAGCCACCTGGTGAAGAAGTTCTGGCCTACTTCCCTTTAATCTAGTTAACTTTAGTTTAAAAGGCAACACGTTGCAATCTTCTCTTCATCTGATTTGCTTTATTATATGGCCCTGGGAACTTGCTAATGTCTGATACATAATGAAGCACATCAAATTTAAGATGCCATTGACGGTAAGACAAATCTTTGCCATGCAAAGGGAATATGAAAGGAATGTTGCCAATTAAACTATGGTACTCCATTCACTCCAAGATGCTCTCTAATTGCTGAGATATTAAAACATAGAAATATTTTTGAACTGATGTAATATATTACCTGACTCTCTAGAACAAAAACATTGACTTAATTTTTATTACTTATTTATGTGTGGAAAGAGCAAATGACATGGGAGTATAGATTTTCCTAGCTTCTATTCTATGTAAATGGTTGAGTACCTATCAAGGTAACTATTTCTGGGATTAGATATTAATAGCATATGGTGCCCCTGTTAATCCCCTCAAGGAGTTTATAATCTAGAAACCTGTTACCTTTCCTTTCTCCCTTCAAGACAACCAGCCCCTATCGTTTTGCTCACTCTTTGAAATCAGGTATTGATTTAAACTGCACAAACAGGGAAAGAAAAAATTCATCATCCATATGCTCTAAGGATGTCTATGCCCTGAACTATCAATTTTGTGCATGTGTTGCAGAGAAAGGCAGAACATCAGCTAACAACCATGATAAGGAAGGACAATTAGTGAGTTAATGAACCTGCACCTTGTTCACTCTTCCACTCTGAAAGGTTATAGATAGCATATGAAAATATTGGCTGAGCCTGTGTCCCTGAAGTAGAACTCATCATGTTGGAAACACAAACACATTTTTATTTACCATAAGCACTAATGGCTTTAATTAAGAATACCTTCCTTACAGCATACTAATGATCATCTTCGAATTTTAGAATAATATATTTCTCAGTTAAAAATGCTATAAGAACAATTAGTGATTTACAAATCAATGTAGGCATTGCAAGGTGTTTGTTCTTCAACCATAATTAGGGTGAACTTTTTTCCTGTTTTTGTTCCTTTTCATGTTCAACAGTGTCTTGAAATGGTCTACAAATGATTTGGTCTCTCTGCCTGTAATGTGTATGACTTTACGAACCGTGTAACTTTTGGAAAGTTACTTAAACTCTTAAGAGTTTGTTTTTCTTCCTTCTTCTTCTTCTTCTTCTTTTTTTTTTTTTTTTTGGTGGTGGAACTGGGTATTGAACCCAGATATGTTCTGACAATGAGTTGTATCGCCAGTTCTTTTTATTTTCATTTTCAGACAAGTGCTTGATAAGTTGTCCAGACTGGCCTGAGCTCGTGATCCTCCTACCTCAGCCTCTTGAGTGGCTGGGATTATAGGGGTGTGCCATGGCACCTGGCTTCTGAGTTTGTTTTTCAATTGCAAAATTGGAATAATAATATCACTGCCCTCACAGGATGGTTCTGAGGATTAAATGAGTTACCACATGTAGAAAGCTTGATACATAAGAATCGATCTATAAATATCAAGTGATATTCTTTTTGTTGTTAACTTTTAAATATTTTTGATCTCACTATTTTTTTGTGTGTGTGTGTGTAGGTTTCAACTTTCTTTTCTTTTCATATGAGATAAATCTGCAACACTACTAAAACTAAAAGAACACTGCTTACTATAGGATCATATGGGCACTAATTCCTAAAAATTACACATGAAAACAGTTTCATTTATAAAAGAGATGTGTTTGGGAATTAAATAGACACTGGATGAGGTCAAGAGTCTCTCTGATTTTACACAAAAAAATGTTGCAGATCTTTGTAGGAAAGTATCAACTTGTAAGTAAGAGTTTATTATTCACAGGGAAATCAACACAGTATTGATCTAATATCTACTTTCATATTTATTGACTTATTAACAACTTCTTTTCTTCCTGCCTCTTATGATTTATGAGTACTTACATGAGCCAATCATTGTGCTGAGACACACCCCCATTGTTTCCACATGAACATTATATAATATAACCCTTAAGAAAGCATATTAGGTGCCAGGTATCACTACATTCACAGTAGAGGAAGCAGGCTACAGCGGTTAGTAATCTTCCTGAGGTCACATAGGGATCAGAACTGTGGTTGCTCCCAGCAGCAGAGCCTTCGCTCCTCCCAGGAGCTGCTCCGCCTCTCTTGACTTTGTTGTCTCTGATCTCTAACCTGTTAGCTGTCTGTGAGCACCTGGTGCTTTTACTTGGACTGCAGCCTGCCTCTAAGCCAGCAATCCCCAACACTTCATGAGTGGCCCTGACCCAGGGAGGGTGGCAGCCGGGAACTCGGCTTGAAGTTGTCTTTTGACAGGTGTGGTGTGAGGAGAGGAGAGGAGAGGAGAGTCTTCAGATCCTGTTTACTTAGGACTTCCTGGCATGGCAACATTTCTTTGGGCATTAGAAACACTGACATTTGAGGGGCTGGGGTTGTGGCTCAGAGGTAGAGCACTTGCCTAGCATGCATGCGGCACTGGGTCTGATACTTAGAATCCCATAAAAATAAATAAAGATATGTGTCCACCTATAACTAAAAAATAGATTTTTTAAAAAAGAAACACTGACATTTGAAAGGAAATTAAAAAATATCATTCAAAACACAGCAAATGGTATTTGGGTCATGTGCTGTTTTTGACTTGTTCATGGCTCTGGGCATAACCTCCCAACCCCCTGGAAGTTTCAAAATATAGTCTACACACACACACACAGACACACACACACACACACACAGACCCACACACATATGTTGTGAGCTCAACAACAATAAAAACAACATTACACTATAATTTGTTAATTTCCAGGCATTGTACTAAGTACCTATTTAATTAATTAATTTTTGGTACTGGGGATTGAACCCAGTGGCATTTAACCACTGAGCCACATCCCCAGCCCCCTGCTCTTTATTTTGAAACAGGGTCTTACTAAGTTGCTTAGGGACTCTTACTAAGTTGCTGAAGGTGACCTTGAACTTTCGATCCTCCTGCCTCAGCCTCTCAACCTGTTGGGATTACAGCTGTGTGCCACACATTGGTACTTATTTTAAACCCTTACATCAACATTGTGAAGTAAATGGAAAAAAATAATAGTCACACTTGTTTTACAGTTAAGAAAACAAGTAAGTGTTTTAAGTATTCAAACCTTTTCCTGTGGCTTTAAACCTTGGGGTTTCTTCTCTCTTGTTCTAGTATGTGGGTGGGTGAAGCAAGGTGAACTTTGAGGAGCAAGGATGATTGAGACAATCTAAAAAAACATGTTGCTGGGGCTTCAGGAGGAGAGTTTTGCTGTAAACAGAATTAGCTGCTTAGGTGATAACTCTTAGTTCCAGGGCCATTTTAACTTAGAGTAGTTAGAATAAAAACTAAAATAAAAGAATAAAAAACATAATAAGAGAATGAAAACAAAAATAAATTCTATGGTAGCCACGCAGGATGGCTGAGGGACTTACATAAAATATGACTGAGTGCACAATTTAAAACTGCCTGCTCAGTAATCGCAAGTACCTGACATGGTTTTATGACAAATGTTTTCCATTGGCATTTACTTGAATTAAAGTAGTACTTGGAGTTCCTGGCAGCAGAAGGCAGTCCCCCTTTTTCTTTACCATCACTTCCCCTACACGTGTAAGTACATTCGATGTTGATGTACAACAGATCTCTGACAAGGGGTGTGCTCAGCGAGGATTCTCTCTGGGAACAAGATGCAGCTCCATTTGCTCAGTGATAAGGTCCACAGAGCTTATGACCTGACTGCTTTTTGTGCAATGCTAATGGAATTACAGAGCAAGGAAGAGGCCCTGACCTTGGTTTCTATTATTGGGTTGAATGGTGCTCATTAATTCTCTGAGAATTGATGACTAAGGTAACTGCCGGAGTGCAGTCCATTTAGACAGCATGCCTCATGGACATCATCTGTCAGGCGGCAACATAAATCAAGTCTTTGGATCTGTCTTCTTGACACAGTGTGCTTAGGATACACAGATATTTGGGGGAAAGTCACAATATGTCATTTGGCTTTGGGCGTAATGACATTTGGGCAAGAGACAGTATATCACTAGTTAGAAATTTTAATTGAAAATCACAAATTATAGAAAAGAAACCCCATTTTTTTCTATTACATGATTAATTTCTAGGTAAAGCAGTACATTTAAATTGCAACATGTTTTCTATTTTCCTATAGATGAATTGAATTGGCATTGCCCAACGTACCATGCTGGTTTTAGTAGGAATATACTGTCAGTTGACTAGATATTCTCTAAAGTGAGTTCTAACGTGAGTTCATTTTTGCCATTGGATTCTTTTCCGGGACCCGTGTGTGGTTTACCCAGGGTCCCTCAGTCCTTTGTCAAAGTGGACTGATTCAGTCATTGGACTCTTGTTGAGCTGTGCCCTAGGTCAGTCCCCACAGGGAAGACAGGATGATTACCTGGTGGACTTCTCTCGCTTTAATGATAGATTCTTCCAGAAATCCTGAGGGAAGAGATTATTAGATCCCTCTCCTGTTCTCTTTTGTCATTACTTCCTGGCTGCTTATGTGTTTTTCCTTTCAGAGGAAAAAAAAAAAAAAGCCTGTGATTCATGTTTACATTTAATTATCTCCTTGTTAACAGATCCCACAAAGTAGCCTTATATATGGAAGAAGGCATTCGACAGGGAAAGTGGATTTTGCATCAATCACGTCGTACTTCCAAGAGAGAAGTTTCTGAAATGAGCGTGACAAAAATAAATACTTCAAAGGCAATCAATAGCATAAACTCTCATTAGCTCACAATTCCATTAATTTGTGAAGGTTAAACAACATGTCATTAGCTTAAAGAGGCAAGGGAAGTTTGTTTGGATTAAGAATCTGTGACCTGAGGGAAGATAAATTTTTATTAAGTTGGATGATTCCAGTTGTTTTTCTTTCAATAATCTGTGAGAATTATTTAGTGTCCAGTTTTACAATTGTGGGATGGGGCAGGAGGATAAGTCAGTCAATATGTCAATCAACACATATCTGTACAGAATCTTCTTGGTAACAGCTACCATGCTAGGCCCAGTTGGGGAAGGCCATAACAAAACAACACATGATGCTTGCCCTCAAGAAATTCACAGTCTGGTTGGGGAGACCAGGGATAAACATATAGAATATTTAAGACAAAACACAAATGGCAACTCCATGTAATGGTACCATGCAAGGGTTATTTATTACTGGGCCCAAGGGTGACTCAGAGTGGTGAGAAAAATGAAGGTCATTTTGGGGTCCTTCCTATTTCCCTGTCTGAGATCCCTGATAAGATGCCTTTAGCCCAGCTGCCATTGAGAAGAACATACGGGAACAGAGGAAGATGGGAGAAGTGTTCCCATCTCTTTAATAAAATGGTGAAGACTCCTGATCTGTTTTTCTGCTTTCAGATACCTGAGCCTAGTAATAATCTTACTCCTTTTCTGTCTCCTTCCTAGAAGTCCTGACTTAATATGTTCTGTTGTGACAAACCCTTTCAACTGGATGGTTTCCCTTGCTGGAGTGTGAATAGGTGTTCTTTGAAAGAGTTAGTTTGTTAGTTGTCGGAGGGTAAAGATGTGGAAAAAACATGTGTTTTGTATTTAAAATTTTTGTATGGTAAAATTAAGAAAAAGTAGGCCGCATGACTTGTTTTCTTCGGGAAGTCTGTGAAATTTAGCTTTCCAAAAATGAAAACGTCTTCCCTGAAATTCATAGCCAACTGATTTGCAAGATCCCAAACCGAACAGCTGGTGTTTTAAGGACTGCATATTCAAAAAGTGCACTTTTTTTCCCCCAGCACCCATGAGTCATTCTCTTGTGGTTGAACAGTGTAGTTAGTTACCCTGCAGTTGGTAATAAGCAGATGGTCAGGCGGGAGAATGGGAAGAGGGCCCATCACCAGCAATTTGGGAACCCAACTGAACTCATGTTTCCGAGGGTGAAAAGGATCATATAGAAAATATTAGCTATCTAGCTATAGATGAAGAAGCATACCTCAGTCGTATATTATCATTTATACCTTTAGTTTGCACCAATTAAAAAAAATTACAGTTAATGTCGAGAATGAATTGGTAATTGAGATACATCTCATTGCTTTAGGAATTCTAATTAGCTGAAACTTGACTGTTCTATTCTGAAACATAAGGCTGGGTTAAAATAGTGTTGCTCTTTGAAAGGTTTGGTGGGCCTGTGGACACACAGTTGACTTTTTGAATGGGTGACCTGTGTAGTCACATAGACCCCCACACTCACAGAAAGAAGCTAATGTTTCTGCCATCACTTTTTGGACATCCTTAATAAATTTGGAACAAGGAAAGACTCCACGTTTTCATTTTGCAGTGGGCCTTGAAAATTATGTAATCCATCCTCTGTAGAATCCCCATAGTGTATTTCTTTGTTGTATCACTCCAATGTTTTTAGTGTCTGCAGTGGAATATATGTAAATGAGAATATGGCACAAAATCATCAGAAACGTGGGTGGTAGGAAAGAAGCAAAACCAGTCCTTTATTCTTATGGCTGCATTTCTCACTCCCATGTGTACCACCAGAAAAGGTAGTAGAAATAGTTTCTGGTAAGCATCTTTTTAAATACCCTGAATCCTAGGGGTATAGCTCAGTGGTAAAGCATGTGTACTGTATGTACAAGATCCTGAGTTTAATTCCCAGCACCAAAAAAAAAAAAAAAAAAGAAAAAGAAAAAAGAAAAAGAAAAAAAAAGTGAACACTTAATTCTTCAACTACTGATTTAAGAGGACTAAAAGTTACCTTGTTTTTCTTATTACATTGTGAAAATTATTCTTATGTAATAAGTCACCAGGTCTTCCACAAAGCAATATGCTTTGGTAACTTTCTTAATTAAGTAGACATTAATATATATCATATACAAATGATATGTATTTCAAGAAGCTCATATATTCTACTGATATGATTCCTTCCCTCATAATCTGACAAGCTGTCTAGACTTTAGTGTTTCAGGAACCTAATGCAACTTCAACATAGTCATGATCCTCAAACCCATAGGTGCTTGAGGTATAGATAACCAAACAGACAAGATGATGGAAAACTGCTCCTTTTACACAGTTAGGCCTTTTCCTTCTATAGAGGTACTTCTCATTTCTCCACTTATTACTAGAAGTTACCTTGCCATATAACTAGAAAGCTAGGACAATCTTGTAGACCTGTTTTGGTCTGAAAGTGAAAGTATTTTACCACTCAATAAAACCAGAAATCCATGACTTTCCAGTCAAGAGAATGAATTGGTAATTGAGATAAATCTCATTGCTTCAGGAATTATAATTAGTTGTGACTTGACTGTTCTCTTCTGAAACATAAGGCTGGGTTAAAATAGTTTTTGTTCTTTGAAACGTTTGGTGGGCCTTTGGACACACAGTTGACTTTTTGAGTGGGTCAAAATTTTGTGTTGTTTAACTTGAGTACTTTTAGTGAGTAAAGCTTTTAGTAACTTTGCTAGCAGAACAGCATGCTAATTCAGTAATAGTGGAAAAAATTACAGAAATTTTGCTATTAAAATATAAGAGTTTCTTCTCTGCAAAGCAGAAAAATAAGTTGTTTTTATCCTTTAAAAAACAAACAAACAAACAAACCCCAAACCAAAAAACATCAATTGTATATTTGAGGTGTAGATTGTTATGGTTTGAATGTGTCTCCCACTTAATCCCCAAATTTACATGCTAACAGATTTGGAGGCAGAGCTCTTGGGAGGTAATTAGGACTAGATGAGGTCGGGAGGGTGAGGCCCACAGGATGGCATCAGCATTTTTATAAGAAGAGAAAGAGATACCTGAGCTGGCACACATGCTCTGTCTCCTAATATTATGTCCTCTGTCAGGTGCGACAAGAAGGCTCTCACCACATGCCAGCACCACACTTATGGGCTTTCCAGCCTACAGAACCATGAGCTAAATAAACCTCTATTCCTAATAAATCACTTGGTTTCAGATAATTTGTAAAGGAACAGAAAACAATCTAAAACAGGTATCCTACTCCCAACCCACATATTCACATCTAACTCCTTTCAAAGGGTTAGTGTCTAACTTTTGATGATAAACTTACTTTCTGAATAAGTAGTTCCTTTTATTTAAAATTTATCACAGAGGACTTATCAAATTATTAGAAAATACTGAATTATTCTATAGAATGAGAAAATTGTATAAAAACTCAAAATTCATGTCAAGTGAAAGGGGCAAACAATAATAGCACTATTATCTAGTAGTTAGAAATCTCTTGTAATGAAAGTGATTTAATTGAAGTAATACATATATAATTTCAAACAATTAAACACAACCAAAATGCTTATGATAAAAAACCCTAGTCTCCTGCTATAGTCACCTCCCCATGCTCTCCATTTCTGTGACCCAAAGGCAAACATTTAAATCTTTCAGTTGTTTCTTACCCACTTTTCTAAATAATATTCTTATAGAGAATTAGTAAATTGGCTATTTCTCAATTTATTAACTCTAATCAGTTTCTATTTATTTCCTACTATTATAGGGGATTTAGCAGTCTTATCTTTGCATTCCACTTATCCTTATTCCAGAATAGTTCTATCACTATTTTTGGTTAAATCATTATTGTTGTTTATGATTTTTATCCTGATTTCATTTCTTTTCCTAAACAATTTCCTCCCCGTCTCACTCACTGAATCAGGGTCATATCCTTAGTTATTTCTGCAAAGCAACTCTAGCCATCTCTTCAAAGTATTCCTCTGAAAGCTCCCTCCTAGGTAGACAGGCTGCACAGTGTCATCCTAGGGAAATCGGTTGGACTCTCTGGTGAACTGCACATTTCCCTAGACACTGTGTCATCTTTTTTGATTTATTCTTTCGTTTCTCTGGTGCATGTTCTATAGTAGATTCCACCATGCATGAGACAAATTATCTTCAATTCTTCTAGTTTTCTTTTTCTTTTTATAAATTTATATGACAGCGAAATGCATTACAATTCTTCTTTCAACATTACTTATTTATGTGTTAGTTTTTCTACTTTAAAATTAAAATGTTCACAAAATGAATAAATAAAATAAAATATTCACATCTGGTGGTCATGGTTGTTGTGTTCCACTCTGTCTTTTAAGTTCTTTTAAGTGTTTCACGTTCTGGCCTTCCTTCCTTATAACAAAAAGAGTGGTAAAATATTTTCACTTTCAGACCAAAACAGGTCTACAAGATTGTCCTAGCGTTCTAGTTACATGGCAAGGTAACTTCTCTTTCTGGTTTCCGCTGCCTTGCTAGGCAAGTTGCTAGTTTTTCTTTAAAACTTTGTTCCCACCTGCCCACTTGTCTTCTCATTCATTTACTATCAGTATATGAGAGTCTAAGAAATGTGAGGAGATAAACATGTTATCATTTTACCACCATCAATAAATATTGGGAAAAATTTTTTTTGTAAATTTAAGTCAGTTGTTGCAATCAATAGTTTATTGTCCCAGTTAGAGATCTGGAATCTATTTTTTTTAAGTCAAATAATTTATGTGCCCAAACTTAAAAATATACTTCTCTCCTGGAGCCTTGACAGATTAAATCACGAAGGACAACTAGTCGCTTTTCAAGTGTTCAAAAAATGCCATAAAATTACACTTTGTCAATCCTCCGTTTGGGGTTACAAATGTTCAATGAAACTATACTTTCTATCCTCTGTATCTCTCACCTGCCTTTGGAAGCACATGAGACTTCACACCTGTCCCTGTACCTGGCTCTGAGTAATATCTTAGTCAGCCCAGTAGAAATGGTTGATGGTTACAAGCAGGTGTGGCTGACAAGTCATGTTTCTCATTTTTACAGATGCAGGGTATTCTATCTCTGCCATCTCCTTTTCCCTTTTATAGCCTCTGAAATTGTGTTTTGTAAAAAGTCACTTGGCTATCTTCACACAGTTTTCCTGTTACAATAGGTAAATGTCAAAAGCAATCAGGTGCAATATCAGCTTTCCATTGTATTCCCCTAAGCCCTGCGGCAGATAATAACTTCTTGCAATATTTTCTTAATGTAAATGGAAACAGATACTAACCCAGGCAAATGATCCCTCCTGAGCCAGCTGTCCTTTTCAATATGTTATCTCGAAGATTACATGAATATTTATTGGGTCTTCAGTTTCTCACAGAAGCCAAAGTTCCACTAACCCGGTATAGCAATGCTTTAATTTGAAATAATGCAATTTTTGCATGAATGGATAAAACCAAATATGAAAAGGCCCCCAAGCAAAGTGTCAGGAGCTAAAAGATCTTGATTATATATCAACTTTGAAAACAAATTGTAGTGTGACCTCTGAATGGTCCAATAAATTATGTGAGTTTCCTGGCTTCAAAAGTGAGACCATCACCACATACGGTCTTTCTCATTCTTATTTTTTTTAAGTATTGCACATTTTAACTTCATTTCCATTTCTGCTCATATGCATTTTCCTTCATCACTTACATTTTCAAGCATTGTAACTATATGTGTTTTCATTTTTACTAAGCAAAACATTATATACTAGTATAGGCTTTCATGATAATTTTACCTGAGACTATCATCACAAAGTGACTTTTATTATTCTAATAATGAGAAATGAATGAGAAATGAAAAGAGAAGGACTGAAGAGCTTCAAAATGTGCACCGTGAAATGGCAATTGTACTCTAGAGGGACGAGGCCAAAAGTGAAATAACACCTCACCAAAGAAGATATATGGATGGTAAAAGGCGCACAGAAAGATCTTCAATATTATGAGTCTTCTGGGGGAAAAATGCAAATTAAAACCTAAATGAGATATCATTTTGCACCTCTTGGAATGGGTAAAATGAAAAAACAACAGAAAACCCTGAAAATACACTATTCGTAAGGATGAAGAGCATCTAGAGCTCTTATATATGGAACTACAAAATGGTACAGCCACTTTGGAAACTGGCACCATAGGAACCAGCAGAGCCGCTTCTAGGCATTTATCAAATGAAATATTTTCACATAATATCTTTTCACATTAAAGCTATTTTCACACAAAGACATATATGAAAAGGTTCCTAGCAGCTTTATTTATAATCACCCCAAACTGAAAACAACCCAGAGGCCCTCAACTAGGGAATAGATAAACAAACTCTTATGCATCCACACAATGGAATACTCTTGAGCAACTCAAAAGGATCCAAATGCTGACACATGAAATGACATGGATGAATCTAAAATGCGTTCTGTGAAGTGGAAGAAGGCAGAAGCAAAAGGCTGCATGCATACAAACAGGAAAAGGTGAAACCACAGGAGAGAAAGAGAATCAGTGGTTGCCAGGGCTCAGGGTGTGTGGAGGGGTTGATGTTGTGGCAGTAGTTATCCAACTAAACATGTTTGTCAAAACTGTGACTAAAGATGAAGGGGCAAACTTCTGGAAGGGGCAAACTTCACTATATGGAATTCAAACCTTAAATATGTAGAAAAGGGATTTTAAAAAAAGCAGGGAGAGATAAAGAGATAAGTGAAAAAAGAATTTGTGGAATATGGAGGAGAAAGGAGGTGGGCTGGGGAGTGTGGAAGGGGTTGGGGAAGTCTCCAGAAAGGAAATGCTATCTGGTGACATGAATGGGGGAGGGGAGGCGTCATAATCACAATACGTGACCTGCAAAGGCAGATCTGTGGATGAGAGAAGCCGGTATCATGGGGCAAGAGAGAGCAGTGGGCACAGACAGCAGTGGGCTCTGGAATAAGAAGGACGGATCCTGAAAGGCCTCAATGGGCCTGGGAATTTGTCTTCTTATTTAACAACTAAATGAGAAGCCACTGATGGATTATGAGGGATAAGTGAGATCACAAACTTAAGGGGTTCAATGGTGATGGTGTGAAGCGGGGCCTGGAGTGTAGCAGAGTCAGAGTCAGGAAGAGGCAGGGAGGTAAAGGCCACCACAATGCTCCAGAACTGTACAGTCCAATGTAAAAAAAAGCTGCCCATGCCACGTTGACTGAAATTAAAGACAATTAGACGTCAGTCCTTCAGTCACCCTAGCCTCATTCCAAATGCTCCATGGCCATATGGGGCAAGTGGCTGTGGTGTTGTATAGTACAGAGTAGAACATTTCCATTACTGCAGAAGTGCTAACCTAGAACCTCAGGGAAGACATTAGCAGGGAGCAGGGGGACACCTTGTTTTAGTCTCTGAAGAGTGACAGGTACAGCTCTGTATAAATTCAGACAAGATGAGAATATAGTTACCTGAAGGTCTATAAAGCTAATGATCATGAGCACTGATTGGAACTGAGAGCAACTTAGCACCAGGGATCATCAAAATCTATAACTAATTGCACAACGAGGTTTCATTGTATTTCAATTTTGTCAAGTGCTTACAGGAATGTAGCCATTTTTTATCTTGCTGTTCATCTAGAAAGTCTACTAAATATTGTAATGATGCAAGGTGCAATGGTGCATGCCTGTAATCCCAGTGGCTGGGGAGGTTGATGCAGGAAGATCATGAGTTCAAGCCATCCTCAGCAACTTATGGGGCCCTCAGCAACTCAGCAAGACCCCATCTTTAAATAAAATATAAAAAGGGCTGGGGATGTGGCTCCATGGGTAAGCACCCCTGGGTTCAATCCCCAATACAAAAAAAAAAAAAAAAGAAAAGGAAGGATAATTTGTAAGTTGTAATATTCTTCTAGCTCACATTATCTCAACTGCTCAGTGCCAGAAAACCGTAAGTATAAAACTTTTCAAAATCTGTTATTTTCTTGCTTTCTGGAAGACCCTCCTCTCAAGATGAATCCAGAAATACATATCTTTGCAATGAATCACCTTAGAACAGGAGGTTTTGGGGATTTCACTCTTGAAAGCAGATGGGTTCATCAGGTAGCCAACATCTGGGCATCTTTGCAGAGCAAACCTTGCCTGGTGTACAGAAATAAGATCTGCAAGAGGTCAGATTAAAAAATGAAAACGGTACTCTGGGCTGTTTAGTTAATTTCCCGTGGCATTGTGATCTGACTCATCACCTGGAGGAGTCTGGCTGATTAATCCCCAGAAATGATTCTACCCACACACTGAAAATAGTTTGAGTGGGATCAAATCCAGCTTAACTTGCAAAATCATTAGTGGTCAAATGCACCAGTAAAAAGAGCTTCACCAGATTTGGTGTGGTAGGATTTCCAATAGAGGTACTCCCTGAATTCTCAGCTTCAGCAAGAAATGGTATTTATCTCAATCAGATGGGAAAAAAACATCCCCTAAGCACTCTTCTGACATAGCTGATCAGTAGTAATAAATGACAGTATGGCCTTCACTTAACAACGTGCTTTGAAAATAGTTCCACATGTGGAAGCAGCTTTATTAAGATACTTCTCTGATATATTTTATGTGGATAATTACTGGGAAAAATAAAATTAAGGAGAATATCGTACAGCATGAGTCCATAAAAAGGATATAAAGAAATAGCATCTTCTGCAAAGGTGACCTGCAGGCTCTGAATTGGATTGAACGCCACGGGAGAGCGATGGGTATTTTTCCCTGGTGGAGGGGGATCCTGTAGCACCAGGTCTCTTCTCAGTTTGAAACCTCCGTGAACCATCAAGCAAATAACAAGGACTATGAGGCTTAAGCCCATAGGAAACAGTCATGGACAACCTATTTACGAGCTTTCAAGACAACCAAATGGCTGAAGGTAAGAAGACATCTTCCTTCTGCTGCTGCCTGGAGAGTCTTTGAACACAATAATACTAATCCTCCTGAAAACGATTCCCTAGTGGGGGAAACTTAATGATTTATGAGCTCCATTCAAACAATAAGAAAAACTAGTCCAGAATTTTAAATAGTACACTGTGGGCACTTGCAGATTTTTTGATAGGTTGCACTCTCCTCTTCTTGAGGATAAGAATGATGATGCTCTGGTGCAGACCTATTCTTTAAGTGCTCTTTAAATTCACTCGTGCTCAGAAAGTGAAATGTTAACATTTGTGTTTCCAGTTTAGTTAATAAATGCTTCAACGTTCAGATATCAGAGTACTCAGAGTTTGATGCAAAATCTTCCTGTTTGCCTTTCTGCTTACTGGCAGGACCCAGTCATCCAAGATTTAATTTAGGAACAAAACTAGTCATGTTCAGGATTGAAAAGATGGCATGGAATCAATAGGCCCCATTCATCCTGGTCTTAGCTGTACGATCCTATAAACTAGTAATGCGATTCAGAAGTTGTGCGTTCGGAACTGAAATGGTTTGCTTTGTTAATGAGGACTGTGAAATGAATAAATAATTTGGAGTAATACTTTTCTAAGGAGCTTGGGATGCCATCCAAGCTCTCTCCTGCTCAGGACTATGTAATTATCACTGAGGTGGTGCTCACAGAGATGAATGATAACCGGGAGCAGGCACTGCCAGAATGAGGTGAGTCACAAAGGCCAGGAGGCCTCTCCTGGCCCTTCAGAGGACCAGATGCTTATAACAGAGAAGATGCCCAGAGGCCCAAGATGGCTCCCCTGCCACTGATATCTTATGGTGCTCTCACCTGAGACTTTACCAGGCCTCAAGCTGGTGATGGAATCACTTACCCAGGCTAAGAACAACTGGTGAGAAATGCGTATCCTGGATCAAGGCTATCATTGCACTTAATCATAGTGCAATTTCTCATGCTGGGCAAGGACTGGATTATACACAATTCCTCCAGAGTGATCCTTGGCTGCTTTGCTCATTTTCAAAATTATGCCTTGCTGCCTTAGCTAGGTTTAGGCACAGGGCAAGTTAGAGCAGAGCACATTCGCAGTTTTACTTTTGATGAGGTCAGAGCTTGATCCTATAGGAGAATCCAAACCCATCCCATCATCAGAAGTCATAAGAAAACCCTTTAAATGTGTTCTACCAGAAACTGGGAGAAATTCAGAGAAATGCCTTGTTTCTTGACCTTAAGGAACTGACAATCTTTGCAGGGAGAGCCCAAAACATAAGCACATGAAAAGTAAAATGGCAGTAACAGTCATGAAAGAATTTCTACACGGTTTAAGAATTCATACTTGGGAGAGATGGGTGAAGGGTCAGGCAAAGCTTTATTAAGAACTTAGATTTTTGAATTGATTTATGAGACATGTGTACTGTTTGAGCAGTGGTCTCTACCCGATGGGATTGCTGTGAAGATTCAAAACAATGTAAGATTCTTGGCACAATGGCTGGGAGAAACTTTGATAAAAATTATTATTTGATAAGAGGAGGCATTCCAAATGGTATCTGGCAAAACTTGGGCTCTAGAACAGGGGAAGAAACTAAATCAGCTTCGTTAGAAAGGAACCAGTGAGGAATTGTTGGTGACGGTCCTGTCTCCAAGAGACAGGTTTGAACTTTATCCTGTGGATATTTTTATCAGAAGTGTTATGATCAAGGACTTGTCCTAGGAGGACTGGATTATATATTGAAAGTGCCAATTAGCACAATCAACACAACTTTTTTTTTTTTGTATGTGTAGGTTTTCCCAAATATGATGTTATCTGCTAATCCTATGGTTTCATTGGGTTATATTTAGAAACCAGATATATGGTATTTTAGATAGAATCTTTGTCCACTTTATTTCTTCTGTTATAAAAGTAGTCCACTAACAGTGTGGGTGATACCATCCTGCCTCCTGCATGAGCTGCTCTCAGCATAATCAGAGCACAGAGCAAAAGTACTGTGTTGATGAAGGAATCTAAGGTAGAGATTCACTTAAGGAATAAAGAGATAATACATGTTAATACATGTTACAAAGCTGGTGAAGAATACTCAGAGGAAACTTGCTGTTGCAAACCAATGAAGTACAGAGAAAAGAAAGAGACTCTCTAATTCCCATGCTCAGCCTTGTGGATGTGATGTATTTATCTTTACATGAATGACTTCTGGAGAAGGAATACCAAGAGGTAAAGTTGACAATGACTTGGAGAAGGTTTTATGTTTTTTTTTTGTAGATGGACACAATAACTTTATTTTATTTATTTATTTTTATGTGGTGCTGAGGATGGAACCCAGGGCCTCGCACATGCTAGGCGAGCGCTCTATTGCTAAGCCACAACCCTGGCCCCTTACCTTTGTTTTTAAGGTGATCAACAAACAAGCCTCAATATGGGGTTGTGAAGCCACAGCCCGCACCAGTAAAGCATAAAATGAGGTGCTTATTGGTTGCGGTCTAGAAGCTTTACTTTAGGACAGAGCTTTATGGCCATGGTGCCATTGAAATGAGTGTGACAGTGAAGGTGACAGGTGTGCTGAGGATGGCTGGGCGGTTCAGAGGGAGCCTCCTGGGGAGCAGCCTCTTGCCTCCAGCAGTCTTATTTGTTTTATCTGAGCATTGTAAACATGCCTCATTTCATAATGTGCATGAAGCAAAACCAGGAGAGAAACACTGCCTTAAACTGCCTTGAAAGGGGAGCTGGTTTAGGGCATATAAGTGCTTGCTTCTAGTCTTTTCTTGAAAGAGGCGGAGATGGACTAAAGTGTTAGGAGCCACTTTTCACACATAAAATGACAAAAGTAAAAATGACAGCTAAGCCAGAGAAAAATATGGCCCAGGCCTCAAACTTTCCTAAGAATCTACATACAGGGACAAAACTAACCAAGTACCTTATTTTCCATACTGACTCCTGCATAATGTAATTTAGAATTGGCCATCTTCCCTTAATTTTAGATGAGAACGGGGAACAGGAAGAACAAGGAATAACAAGGAATACAGTAGTTTGTGGATAGCTGGAGTGAGGCTGGGCTTCCCTCTGATGCTGTTTTCATTAAGTTAAATGTTTTTTATGGAGGTGGTGGTGGGGTTGGTGGTAAGACTACAGAGACCTTGACTTTTTACTTTACTGTGTTCCTCTCCTAAATTAAATGACTCTTCTTCAGTGGCCGTGTGGTTGGTGGGGAAAAAGTCTACCCCACTTCACTACTAGCTCAGTTGTATTTCATTATTTTCAGGGACCATCGCTAAAAAATATCACAAAACACCAGCTAGTTAACTTTTTGAATTTCTAGAAAAACTCTAAAACTCCACAGCCTATGGACATCATCAAGGATCCTTTGAGAAGGTCATCAGGGCATTTTGCCAAGGATAAGTTATTCCTTCCCTGAATACCAGATTGCACTGGGCCTCAGGGAACATCAGCAAAGGCCAAGTCCAAATTCCCACCTGTGCCAGAGAAAGTACACATGTGGAAACAAAGGGGTTTTGCACCAGTACAGAGCTTAAAGATTGCTGAGAAGTCAAGCGTGTGCTGGGCAGCGATGCACTTGTGAATAAAGGCAGAAACCAAGTCAATACCAGTAGGAAGACAAGAACAAAGGAAAAAGAATCAAGATGATTGTTCCCTACTGATGAATGTGTAGATTGATGCTTTGGTGCTGTCCTGAATCTGCTGTACATCAGAGCTAGTTTATAGATTCCCTGACAGTGTCCAATACTAATGCCCCAATCTGCTCATGTATGTCTACCCCAGAAATTCCAGTACAGCCTTCCTGACCAAGTACAAGATGGTGATCAAGGGTTACTTTTCCCCCCGTCATCTGTAGCAAAACCCTTCTTGGAAACCTCTGGTGGGAGAGCAGGTTTGGTGGGGGAGTTGGAAGCACCTCTAAGAACAGGTTACAGTTTTGCAATAAACCTGGATGTCAGGACTCAGACCTTGAGCTGGGGACACCCAAGGACCAGTCTATCAGTGACACTCCTGCACACAGCCACTAGGACACTTTTATAGAGCAAGCATCTGATGGACTCAGAGATAGAAGACTCCCTGGAGATAGACCTTAATGAGAGTGACAACAGGAAATCAATGGAAGAAAATGATTCAGCTTCACAAATGTATCAAAGTTACCAGTTTAAAAAGCAACCATCATTATTTCCAGTTCTCTATGTTTATCAATAATAAGACAATGAACATCTTTGTTATTGTCTGGATTTTGGAGGTTTCCTAAGGACCCACTTACTAGAGGCTTGGTTGCTAGTCTGCGGCACTGGAAGTGGTGGTGCCTTTAAGAGTGGGGCTCCATAGAAGGGAGGTAGGTCAGTGAGGGCATGCCCTTGAAGGAGATATGGGGATCCTGGCCCCTTCCTCTTTCTGTCTTTGGCTTTCTCACCTCCAGGAGGTGAAAATGTTTCCTTTGCCATGTGCTTCAGCCATGATGTTCTGCCCCATAACAGGCCCCCAAACAACGAAGCCAACTAACTGTGAGCCAAAATATACCTTTCCTTCTTTTAAGTTGATTTTCTCAGTTATTTTGTCATAGCGACAAGAAGCTAACACATGTGTATCAAAACATTTGTTCAAAACATTTAGGAATTTGAGATACAATTGTCTGTTACAGTTCATTATTACCCTCGGCTCTGGTTTGGAAACCACTTTATTTTTCCTTGGGCTCAATTTTAAGAGTGGGCCTGAAAAAATACTTAATACTGAGAACAATGGGGCATAAATGCTCAGGAAGCGGGTGTATTCTCACTTTAAGTCAGGAAGGATCTCTCTGTACTACTGGTAGGTGGCTTCTAAGATTTGTCCACCTTCAAGTAACAGTTGGCCTCTGGAATCACAACCTAGGGAAGGAAGGAATCAGGTTGCTCCTTCATGACGTTAACCAATACAAAGAAAATGCCTTCTTTATTTTTTGAGGAAATAATATTGTAAAAAAAGAACATGTGGGTCATTTGTAAAGAGCCCTATCAAATGTCAGGCAATGAACAAACCAGGAACTTCGCTGCAAAATTCCCTAATTGGTTGGACAGACCATATCCCTGGCAAAGTTGTTGTCCTGGCTAAGGAAGCTATGGAAAGGTCTCTATCCAGAGGGGACATTAATATTTAGGGTCTTCATCCTTTCTCTCTGCTCTGATGATATTCAGTAGTGACATAGTGTTTGCAGGGATAAAAGGCATAGCTTTGAGTCTAAATTTAAATGTTTCCCATGACTTTTCTAGTTTATGAACTTATGGATACTGGGGAGACAAACCTGCAATTTCAGCCTGAAGCCTTAGCAAAGGGTTTATGCAGCTGGACTGGCTTGCTGCATTGATCCAGCTACCACCAAAGCTAACCTGAGCTGTAGGTAGGTGGTAGCCATGGTAGGTAAAGACCAGGCTCCCAGGAGGTCGGCCTGGGGGGAGGAGGCACTGGGCCTCCAAGATATGCTCATCTCCTGCCCAGATCTGGCTGCCCGAGGAGAGTGGGCAACTAATGGCTAAGAGTCTGTGAGAACTTTGCGCTGCCAAGGAAAAGTGAGCTGGTGGGATGGGAGCAGAATCCTAGCAGGGATGGTGGTCAGGAGCATTGACACAGTGAGGGCTTATTCAAAGCCAGTGTCATTCTAAGCATTTCTACATGTGAATTCCTTTAACCTTCATCACAACCCCATGATATGGGGATTAAAATCATCTTTTCTTTACAAGCAAGGAAACTGAGGCTCAAAAAGGTCAGGTAACTTCCTCTAGGTCACCTGGTTAGTAAATGATGGATCCAGGTTTCAGATCCAGGCAGTATAATTGTAGCATCTGAGCTGTTAACTATGCTACTGTCTTGCCTAAATGTAATGGAGCACCAACCCAAGGCATCAGAGCCCTTGTGGATCAAAGGCTTCAGTAGCTACAGTAAACAAATAAACAACAATGAACTGTTAGTGATCTGTGGGCCAGGTTAAGACATCAAAAGAAAAATGCCAAGCCCCGGGAACAATCATGATTCCCAAGCACCTGAGGGCGTCACCCTGTGTCAGTCTCAGAGAGCCTAAGCACCCTTGGTATTTTGACAGTGAATATGAGGCCCAAGCATGGCTCTTTGCCATTCATGAGGCACTCAGCATTTCTCTTCAAAATTAGAGATCAAAATCATTACAGAAGTTAAGTAGGAAAGAGCAGCAGCTCCAGCAACCTTTTAGGGGCTTGCTGCAAATTATGTGTTGTAAATGCAACAGGCCATCAGCATAATAGCTGCTTCTGCCACAGAGTACGGGGCAACTTGCACTTCGAACTCCTTAAATTGAAAAGAAATAAATATGGGATAAAAGAAGCCATGAGATATCATGAACTAATAGAATATATTTCACTCTCCAGGGTGAGGTAAAATAGCGTCATTTGAAAGTGGTTTGAGTTCTTTTTTTTTTTTTTTTTTAAGGTCAATGTGTTGTCACTTGGTAGGCAGAAAAATTTACACATTAATTGTAAGCATTAGACCTGCTGTTTGTTTTCAAATGTATTTATGCAACACACACACATACACACACACACACACACACACACACACACACACACTCCCTTACACATTTAGAAAGAAAGCAATCACGTTTTAAATAAAGCTGAGACCTTAAATACATGCTTAACATTTTCACTGTGGTCGTATACTTTTTATTTTTATTCCAGTCCTCTAGGTATTCTGCCCCAATAAACAATTTGAATGACTGGAATAGCTACAAAAGCTCTCTGTGAATATTTTCCCCAAGTGTAAAATTATTGGAAGGCTGTTTATATAATTCATGAAAATCTTTAGTCTCATGTCCTTTTAATCTTGGTGAATCCATCGTGCTGACAGAATACTGCTTTTAGTCTATGCTTAAGGATTGGATTTATTTCTTCAGCTTATCATGAAGAAAAACAGAAATGAAATTGTACTTTCAGATGTATGTAATTTGGCTTCTGCACATATTTGCTGAGGTTTAACGCTTCTGGAGTTTTCTCTCTTGAATTTGTCAAGGCTCAAGCTAAATGGGGGCAGCTCTCTCCGGGTAGTTCTGGTGGGTTTTTGACAACATTAACTTTATCGTATAAAGTTCTTACTCATTCACAATAATTTAATTTCTTGAGTGTTGCTTAACACTCACACCTAACCCACACGTGCTGGAAACTACCAAAATTAATAAGAACTTTAGGACTACAACATGGTGCAACTATTCTTATTTTTTTCTTTTAATGCTTCTCTGTTCTGGTGTTTCTAACCACAACATTTTGGGTTAAGTCCCTTCAGCATAAAAAATGACAAGCTGTTCTATCCCCTTTCTGTCCTGCTGCTTGCTGGCTGCTGAGAGGGTTCTGGAATGTTGATGCCACAAGGAAAGCCATCAAGGAAGCTGGAGAGTACACAGGGATAGATGATTGGGAGAGGAATGAGGTCTGTGTTACCTGTTGTACAGACTCACAGAACCCTGGAGTTGGAGGAAGCTCCAATGTCAAACCCATCTATTTCTCCTCTTGTCCAATGCTATTACCTGAGGAGAGGGCTCCAGTACCTCTGGCCCCACAGGACTGTTTTCACAGCCTCCTGACTGTGTCCTGCGCTTCTACTCCTGCTCCCACTCCACCCCATTCCACCCTGATTTCATTTTCCAAGAGCAGCTGAACTCATCTTCCAAACACAATTCAGATTTCAGTCTACTGCTTAAAACCTTCTCGCCTACTCAGACTACCACATAGACTTTGGACGGACAGTGTATGGAGTCTGCACTGCCTGAATTCTGCTTAATCCCATGTCTTGATCTCACACCGCTCTCTTTTGCTCATGACACACAGTCACACGGGGCTCATGTATATTTCTTGAATACCAGACTCCTTCCCACCTGAAGGCCTGGATTGCCCTCCCCCTCCATCTTCTGCATGTCTGCTCTCATTCTATGGAACAGCTTTCTATCAATAAAGAAGCCCAGGAAAAGGAGCACCCCCATCTTTCACAGCAATACTGCCACATCCCTCTGTTTCATTTTCTTCCAAACTGACAAATGAATGCAGTGCCTTTATTGGAGTCGAGGAGTTGGGGGGTGCAGGGGTGGGGGGATTGGTTGTGGTGTTGCATGGTTTTTGAGGCAAAGTTCTGCATCATTGGGCTCATCAGTGATAAGGATGGTTTAGGTTTATCTGCCCAGAGCCTGTGACTTTCAGATTCTTCAGTGTGTCTACAACCATCTTTTGATCTATTTGTCCATTATCTGTACCATTAGCACCAATAAAAACAAGACCCCTTTTTAAAATGCAGGCAAATCAGTCACTTACTTATCGTGGCTCCAGACTCAGGCCTGTTCAGGGAGCTGATGATGACAAAGCCGAAACCCTCGTTCTCTTTGCGGTGAATGATCACGTCACTGGTCTGCAGGCTGTGGGAGGCGAAGCCTTCAGGGGGAGAGGCATTGCTGCTGGGGGCCGCGTGGTTGCTGTTGGTGTAAGTTGCGTAGTCACTGCGTGGAGAGCTGTGGTGGGTTGACACAGAGCCTGGACTCCTCCCGTTCTCAGGGCAGGGCTCCCCTGGAACATATATACAACACAGGAACTCAAATTATTTAACAAAGGTCTTAAAGAATTCTATGTACTACGCAGTGTCCTGGGCAGTGGCATAGTTACAAGACTGGATGACTGGTCCTTGTTCCCCCAGATATGTGAGCATTTGGAGGACTACAAAACTAGCTATGGAGCCTACCAGGTCTTGGCCCAGTTCTGGCCTTCATAGAACACCACAGGGAAAACCCACCAACAGCCCTCTCGTTGCTGCTGAATTGTATCTTCCTCTTGCTATGAATGCAGACCCTTGCAATAATGTTTATTTTTAGACATTGAGTTTCTTAGATGCATAATAATTGACCAAAGATGACCCCAAGCTAAATAGAATCCTCAACTTTACTGCGTATATGAATCACTTATAAGTACACCTTTAGGGCCCATTGTGGAACATTTTTTTAAATGGGTCTAAGGAAAATTAGGCACAGGGATCTGGGTCAAGTTTCAAGGCTTTTGAGTAATGGGGCTGTAGATGTTAAGAGGGGCTAACAACTCAGGAGATAGCCACATAAAGTTCACTACCATTATTTTTTGAAGAGCCATAGTTCTATTTTATGGTATTCTGCTAGCCTAGAAGTGTTAATTCTCTTCATGTGTCTGGGAAATATACTGCTTAAAGGCAGTCTGCATGGTTTTTTTTTTTTTTTTTTTTTTTTGGTATACCCACCATACCTCAATAAAAATAGTTTAAAACAATTTAAAAAATAGAGATTTTCATTTTGTAATAAAAGTAGTTTGTTTAGGATCAAATCGAATAATATCAGGCTAAGGAATTAGAAATTGTGAATCGCTATGGAGGTGTTGGAGATCTCGCTCATTTACACTCCATATTACAAAATATATCCTATTCCCACCAGATAAAACAAGCCAATACTTCCCCAAGAAAGCAAGCACATTTATGTGGCAGAGTGATAGAAAGTTGGCAGCTAAGAGAGGCTAGTTTTTGAAATGGAAGTTGATCTGCCATCCAGAAAGAAAATTTTGTCATTTTAATTTAATACTTAGGTATTGGCACTCTGATTAAAATAACTGAAGCAGGCACCTAGAATACTGTAATTAGAAATAGAACCGTTTCATTTCCTTCTTAAAATTTGATTAGTATACTAAAAGATGTTTTTAAAACAGAGGAACAATAAGATGGAAATGATGACAATCAGTGATTCCTTTTTGGGTCTTTGGATTGTCTCTATAATTTAGAACACTGGAAGGTGTTTCATATGGCAAGTCAAAAATAATGAGCAAAATTTCCACTGAAGACTCTTCTCTTTATAAGCTCCAATTCCATTCGTGCTCTTCTTTGGATCTGAGATGTCCTCCCAGAGCCCACGTGTTAAAGTTTGGGTTTCCAGTCCTTGTGCTATTTTGAAGTGATGAACATTTTAAGAGGTGGGGCCTAGTAGAAGGTCTGGCCATTGGTGATGTTCCCTTGAAACACAGTGGGATGCCAATCCCTCCATTCCCTTCTTTTTTACTCACTGGCCATCAGGTAAATGGTATTGATCTTCTATACACTCCTACCATGATGCTTTGCCACAAGTCCAAAGCAATAGGGTCAATGAGTTTGATTGAAACCCACAAAACTATGAACCAAAATAAAACTTTTCTCTTCATAAATTGATTTAACTCAGGTATTTGTTACAGTAATGTGAAGCTGACTAACACAATTCTGAAATGAAAAAGAGAAAAAGAACAGAGACTGACAGGATATTTATACCGATAACGAATAAAGGAGCTGCCTTTATTCTTATGTCTAGATTTTAAAAAACTGTGTGACATCAATTTAAAATTCAAATAAATGAGGAACAATGCAAAATGTATTACTAAGTAACCAAAAAATCAAAATGTCATTACAAAAATATATTAATTTCTTGTTTGTAATTATAGAATGGATGAGACTTAGGCTACTGTTATTATTATTTGATAAATTGATTTTTTTTCTTTAAGATTTAATTAATAAGGTTTTAATTTTAAAAAGATGCTCTTCGTTCATAAAAAATGTATTGTGGTCAGAAAAGAACAAAATGTCAATGTCAAAGCCTTTCCTTCTTTTTTAACTAAAATTTAAAATTTCTCCCTGTAAGATGTACTCTCCCTGGCAGAAAACATTATATCCAAAGACAAGCTGTTATTGTCTTGGCAAAGCACATGTCCTTTATCAGTCCTTGTGCAAGTTGGAAATAAAGTGATTAGAGATAGTCTGAAAGAAGAAAAACAAACAATTATTATGCTGCTACATTAAATTGAAAATCTCCTCAAGTTATTGGACCAAATCAGTAACTAAATGTCATACGCAGTGACAAGAGAGATCTCATTTTCTGGCTGTCATACTTTAGGGTGTTGAGAGCAGTGGTTGTCAGTAAATCAGAAACAAAGAAGAATTATCTGTCTTTGCAGTAAATAGCTGGGAGTGGCTATACCATAGGTTCTAGAGAGAGAAAGAAAATCACTGACTAAGTTAATGTGAATGGTCCTGGTTAGTGGAAGAGTCCAATAGAGGAGAAGAAGTCTTCTCTATTGTTTTTGAACTCCTCTTTCAACATCTAGGAAAAAGAGTTATTTATCATTAGCAAAGTAAGAGTATTTTAAACCAGGAAGTTAAGAACATTTCCAAGTTCTTTTTGGCTTGTCCTGGGTTCCTGGCTTTTGAAAACTGGTAGCGTGACTATCTTTAAGGGACACCAAACACCATTTTTCATTCATCTGGTTCTGGATCTTCTTTCTAACAATCCTTGCTGGTATAGGGAACCAATACTGTTGTTTTAGAACACTATAGAAAATGTCATAAACTAACTAAATACCATATGCATTTTAAAAATGAAACATGAATTTCCAAGATCCCTGATGGACTCTCCTGACTCATTCACAAATGGATGTACAGAATTCAGTTACTTAATATTTACCAAAAGTCAAACAATTACGTTTTTGGTTGAGCTTCTGTTTGCTCCCACCGGGGACACTGGAAATCATCACTGTGCTGACTGGGAGAGGCTCTCCTGTCCTCCTGAAGGACTGTAGCACTTCAGATGGGCAGATCTTGCCTTCAGGCTTGGCTGAGGCAATGGGGCATGTATGTGGACAGAGCTTGAATAAGTGGGCTGGGTGTCCACATGCATGTGCACCAGGACCTCCAGTACCTCATGGGTCAGGGGTGGCCCAGGATGTGGCCCTGCAAATGGCCAGAGATTGCCTTCTGTGGCATTTGTGTGAGCACTTCTGGTTCATACTCTTCGAGATAGACACCTTACTGAAATGGGTGACATGCTCATAGACAAAGGACAATGGAAGGCAGTTAGAAGGGACAACACGTAGGAAGCAGGGCCAGGGAATGCACTGTCACCTGAAATACTGGCTGAACTTTTCACTCTGCTTCCAAGAAATCCTTTCCTTTTTCAGCATCCGGCCAAGAAATAGACTTTCCTTTAGGTGTCAGAGAAAGATGCTGAAAGCTTTCAGAGGGGCTGTAACATGTTTTGATTAAGCCATTCAACTTTCACCTTCTAGATTTACATTTTAGGAAATTCTTCAGACACTATCCTCTCAAACAAATGGTGTGTACTCAAAATAATTTCATTAGGCTAATCATCTCAAAGCTAAGCTCTAAACATATCAACATTTATACTTTCAGTATAATAATTAAAGCCACTTTTCCACTATCCTTGAGAAAAAAAAATATAGCTATTTTTGGAGTGGGTGGCGGACTAATTCAAGGTGCAAGAGCTGTACTACAATTATCTGGTAAGAAAAAAATTGGAGGCACTACTGAATAGTTTGTTCCCTTACTCCACAATTTCTCACTTTGGGGGATCTAGCTTGACATTGCTTAACTGAAAAATTTGCCCTTCTATCTGCAATGTGTACTTTTAAAATAATTTAATATTTGGAACTGTCTTTTGGGTTATTTTAATTTTTTCCCCCAATGTTACTAACCTGTCTTTGTCTCATTGTGAATGTGTTCTTTTTCTGGAGCCCCAGTTAGGAAGCCAATGCCCTCTGCCTTTGGAGGTGGGGCAGGGCATTTGTACATGCTGAGGCTGGGATAAGACTGAAGGGGGTAATCTCCAGAACTTCTCTCAGCCCCAGCCCTTCATGCATCATACTGCCACTTCTTCATGTGAGAAGGTGGCAGCAATACCCTCTTCCCGTCTCTCTGTTTCTGTCTAAGCTGATTGCTGACTTCTCTTTAGCTTGGAGTCATCCCATCAGAAGCCAGGCTTGCACCTCCTGCTGCCTTGTTTAGGGAATCAAAATAACAACAACAATGGTAACAATTCTCGAAAAGGCATCTCCATCATCATATCCATTTGTAGTTGTCCTTTCTCTGTGAAGAAATGGCAGCCATAAAAAAAAGTCATCCTCCTCTGACTTTTAAATCTCGTCCATTCTTTTTTTGGGGGGGGCATTTACTTTTGCTCTCAAAGTATCCTTTGCTAAACTTAATCATTTTCAACACTGATGAAGCTTTCAAGGAAGAGTGGGCTGAATTAACTTGGAAACTCTCCTGGTGTGAACGAGCAGTCTACAGCAGAACATTTTCAAAAATTAAATGCACTTGAAATGCACTCAAAAGCCTAACAGAATAAAGTTGGTAAAAACTGCAGCAAAGAGCATCTTTACGGAAGTCACATGATCCACAAATTGCAAGGATACATTTGTGTAGCATTTGGCATATACTCCAACAGCTTGGGTTGGTTAGAACAAAATTTAATTTGCAATAATCAGCCAGTGGCAAGGGGAGCATGAAATTACGTTGGTACATTGGTTTTGCACTTTGCTGTATATTTCCTTGTAAATCAGGTATCTTTTTAATTTATCTTTAGGTTACAGAACATATAGCACAGCAAACTTTTTATTAAAAATCACTCTACAGGGAGAGAGACAGTTAAATGTTAACCAAGCAAACACAGTCTTCCTCCTGGCATCTCGCCCAAGGATAAGGCATAACTCAAGGTGTTTTACTTCTTTGGGTTAGGTGGTGTGCCATGAATTCCTAAAGACAAATGGCAACTCTTAGTAAAACCTCCATACAATATAAAATATATAGCAGTCTCTACTGGTGAGGGCTGACAATTCTTTTGACTTGTGCTTTTAAATGATTTCCCTTGTTCAAAGTCGAGTTTCTAGAGGATTCAAAAAGAAAAAATATTTAGTCTCATAAATCATGTTTTCTCTAGTCATTCACAACCTGTGATTAGCAGGTGGCCCTTGTTTTTTTTTTTTTTTATTTTAATGTTATATAAAAGCACATGTAAAAGTCTCCTTAGGTTAGGGAGTGACATTCATTAAAGGTTTGCCTTTGAATTCACTAGGGTAGGGATGCTGTCTGAAAGTAGGAAGGGGGCCTGAAAGTGGCATAAGGAAATAAGCCTTGGCCCAGAGGTAAGACTTCATTTCCATGCTGTTACCAACTAATTGAAGCCACCAACCCTCTGGGCCTCAGTCTCCTAATCTGTAATGAGAAGAAGCCATGAAAGTCCCTCCTAATTCTAGTCTGTATGGGGGATGGTCAAGGGGTTGAACAGAGAGGCCAGTAGGCCCCTGGCACAGAGGTGACAGGGAAACATCATTGGAGTTGCTGCTTCAGTGATTCACTAGACAAGGAATGAACGGTTCTTATGGAAGATCCATAACCCCAGAGTTATTCAATGTTCATATTACAAAAACAATATGGTGCTTATAATAGACATATGCCATCAGCATATAAATCTTTTTGGGGGGTTTAGATAGTGATGAGAAGTAAATTAGATCACATTATAAACATGTAGTCTGACTTTTAAAAGTTATCTTTGGTGAATTCTTTTATGAAGCTAAGAAATGGTTGTAAAGGGAATAATTACTCTAATTTATCTGTTTCATAAGTTTGGAGCCATATGAATTATGTTTTCTTAGATTGAGAGCTGTATTTTTCAACACAGGCTAACAGTTTTATTGTTACCTTTTATCAGACTCTACAATGAAAGCTAATTTTCCATCCTGGTTTTCTTATTATGGCACCAAAATGCGGTAGTTCTTTGTTTGTAAATACAATGAGGAACATTTTCCAAAGGCATATTTTCCATTATTATAATGTTCTTCTTATAACTAGCATGTACCAAAGACCAAAGAGCATACATATCTTAAAATAGCCCCGGGCTTTGCTAGAAATTTTTAATGACTACATTTAAAATGTAGGTCTCAAAGACTATTTGGATTTTTGTACTAGTGTACTTTCAAAATCATAGTTGCTTTTAGACTATCTGGGTTGTTTTCATTCTCATGTAATACAGAAAGTGCTTTAAAGGTCTGTTTCAAGTGTTCCTATAAAAGCATCTCACCACCTAAGCTCCAACTCTTACTGCCGGCTCGAGGTACCTACCTCCACATAGCACCTTTCTTCTCACAGTGAGGTTAACCTGCCCATTGCGGGCTGCGTGGTGCATGAGGTCAATGACATAGCGGTGGGTCTTGCCAGCCACTGGAATCCCATCGACATAGACGAGCTCATCTCCTGGGTGTAGGCGGCCGTCTCTGTCGGCTGAGCCCATGGCAATGACAGCTCCAATCAAAATCTAGAAAAGCAGTGAGAAGGAAGGGACATTCACATTTCAAACATGAGTGTGAATGTGTGTGTGTGTGTGTGTGTGTGTGTGCGCGCGCACGTGTGTGTGTGTGTGTGTGTGTGTGTGTGTGTGTACTTGAAGAAACGAGAGCCTGGAAGGATGCCCTGCTGATTCTTTGAGGTTGCTTACTTCTAGAGAAGTAAATGTTTGGAACTTACAGCTCATTGCCATAAAGTTTAGGGACACCTGCCTCCTGGCTCATAGGTGTTCCCCCTTAGAAAAAATTCCAACTTAAGATAATGGTGCTAATTGGCCAGCATACATGAATTCTGCATTGAAATGAGGTGGGGATCCAATCCTGGCTCCAGTTCTTATTTGTGTGAACTTGGACAAGGCTTCTTAACCTCTGTGAGCCTCAGTTTCTTTACTTGCAAAATGAGGAAAATAATAATAGGACCTATTTCGCAGGGTTATTGAGAGAATTGAATGAAATTATGCATGTAAGGCATTGAACCTTTTTCTAGGCACATAGTGAGTGCTCAAAAAATGTTAAGGGGAATCCAGCTGTTGTACATTATTAAACTCTGAAGGTTCAAAGTTCTTTTTTTTTTAAAAAAAATTGGCTTTGCTTTGCTGGACGGTAAGGAGAAAACAAAATAGAGCAAAACAAAACTCATAGTTGTCCAGTTGAGTTACTCAAAAACAAAACTCAGTCAAATCTTCTCTAGATTCCGTTCCTGTAAATATTCCCTAAGCACAAAGGACCTTCCCAGTTCTGCCTGCCCCTGGAGTAGCTGTGCTGGGTCAAGGCATATTGTGCCAGGAAACAAGGAGGAATGAATCCGGAAACTGTGGATATTGTTATAATTCTCTCAACTAGACACTTGGATGAGAGGAAATGCATAAGGTTTCCCACACCCCATTAGAAACATTCAATTTGGAGCCCATTAGCAAGGCCTTTTTTTGCCTCAGAGGAAAGAAAATAGTACCAAACATTTTAGTTTTGCTGTTTAACCTTCAAATAATTTTTCCAACTCTTTAATGATTTTTTTTTTTCCTCTTTCTTTTGTCCGTGGCTGAGCCACACAGTATTTGAAGACAGTGGTTACTATTAGCCTGATAATAACGCAGAGGCCTTTCTCCAGGTTTAAAATCCTTATGAAGCGACACTTGCTCATAGGTTGATGTCTTTCAGGCATAATACATTCTTTCAAGTCCTGGACCTCTGGGTTCCAGCCAACTTGCTCCACCTTGACCTGGAGGCATTCCGAGTCTTCAGGCTTGGCAGTGGAACGCCTCCTTCATAGCTGGTCACGACGTTGCTCATAGTAGCTGGAACATGGCAACCAAATCTGAATGGCCAGGACTTATGAGGTATAGTATGAAGGACTCTGCCACCTTGTCCCATTGTGTAGTTGTCTTTCTCTAGAGGAACAACAATTCCAAGCACTCCTGCTGCTTTTCCCCTACACCTGAGGGGTGGGGAACAGATTTGCTTTTGTGTTAAACATTAGTGTTTGGAGGAGTGTTCAGGATTGCTGTCACAGGAAAGGCCTTGCATCTCCTGCCTTGGATTGGCTGCACAGTGTGGTTCTTTAGTCCACAAGTTGGGCATGTTTCCGACAGTCTCCATTTTCCCTTTTTGTCATGCCAACCTGAATTTATGAATTTCTTTCAAAGATGTTCTAATCTGTCCTTCAAAAGGCTCAACCCACTGTGGAGTACTTCAAAGACTTTATATGTGCTTTGTGCAAAATCCAGTTAATATGAATGTTTATATTTCTTGACTGCCCCCATGAAAAGCTGCATTTATTTGGGTTAGCCCAAAGAAAATGCTTCAACCTTTAGATTTCCTGTACACTTCAGTATAAGGGTTTATGTATCTAGTTATAGAAAAAAAAAGTGGTTTGTGAACTTCTTGGCTGATTAATTATCAATTTTGAGGTATAGTTCCGATTTACCTAATGAAAGTGAAACAAAAAATAGGGGTTACAACTAAGAGGGCCATAGTGGTAAATGGGTTCTGTATGAAAATAATGAAGGCAAATATTCATATTGAAACATTCCTATTCCTGCTATAGGAAAAGAGCAAAGATATACAAGTACTCTTGAAGTCACATTCTGTGCTAACAATTTAACATCATTCATTGAAAGATCCCAGAAAAACATCTGCTTTCCTGACATATGGCTATGAAATGAGATAGTCTCATCATTAATTCACTTATTCAACAAATATTCATTGAGCCTAAGGATACTTTTAAATGCTTGAAATCCATCAGTGAGCAATAAACAAACATCCTTGCCCTACAGAGCTTCGATTCTAGTGGGCATATTATTGATAAAGGTGTAAATTACGTAGTATGCAGGAAGCCATGCATGATAGAAAAAAATAGAGCAAGGTGTATAGGGGGATGTCAGTCACGTGGCCAAGGTTCTTTAGAGTAGGCAACATTGAGAAATTGACATTTGAGCTAAGAGTGAAGTTCACTGGATTCACTTTATAAAAGCTTGAAGCTTTAATCTTTCAAATCTTCCTTTGTTGTCTCAGATTTTATAGATTTCTAAGCAGTACATTCTATTAATACTTCAACTGAGAATCTAAAACAAAAAATTCAACATAATACTTTAATTTATTATGCAGTATTGCATAATTATTACATATTATTATATAATTGCATAATTTATTCTGTATCTGGTTTCAAAAAAAGGTGGTTATAGGTATTAAAAAAAACTCAAACTAAGCCTGGTACAGTGGGTAGGCGTGAGAGGTGCTTGTCCATTAGCTGTACTGCACTCACTATATCACCAAGGGTCTGGGCATTCCCACCTGGTCCAGTGGTCATAGGATCTGTGGTTTCACTGGTCACATCTCAGGCCTACTGAGAGATTATCCTCAGGCACATGGCGTTGGAGAACTCATGCGCCACCCATCAGAAGCTGCTGCTTTTGCTGGGTAGAGGCTGACTACTCATAGTGGTACCACTTCCAGATCTCATGCAGCAGTGACACCTCAGCTGGTGGCAATTTTGTATGTCTGTGATTGGATTTCATTGCTGACACAGCGATAGCTCTATGTGCCTAATCAGGAAGAAAACACAACTTTTTTTTTTTTTAAACTTCAAATATGATTTGTTCACTTGACACACTCTATTATTTCCCATTTGCCCCTTTAACTGAAGGACTGGATAATTTATGGTTCCTTCTTGCCCTGTAACTCATGTTGGCTTCCCAATATATATGCTATCATGTTCACTTAAGCTCTTGAGGACAAGCTCTGGGATATATGAACCTTCAAGTTGGTGGTTCTCAAACTTTTGGGTGTACAGGAATCACCCGGTAAGCTTGTCAAAAACAGTTCTGTACCCATCATCGGGAGTCTGATTCTGTAGACTTGGGGTGTGGCCTGAGATTCTGACTGCTTAATAAGCCCCCAGGAATTTTGGACGCTGCTGGTTCATGGATTAATTACACTCTGAGTATCAAGGTTTGGGCCATTCTTATTTGGTCCAATAGCCAAAGTTTCTATGGCCTCACTGGTCACTCCCAAGTTCACTGAAAGACTCTCCCCATGGTCTGAGCTCCCTGACCTGTGGCAATGATCACTGTCCAGGCCTGCTGAAAGGGGCTGGTTCCCTTACCCACCGAGTCACATCTTTTTCCTGGTCTTGCTGGCTCTTGGCCACACTGTCACTTCTCTACAACATCCTGATTGCTCTGGTCCTGAAGGAAGAGCATTGTTGCCAAACAAATCAAGAAAGATTACGTGTCCCCACAACTGATCTATGGCCCTTGTCTTTCCAAATGCCTCCCCTAAACAAACAAACAAACAAAAACCACCAAACAAATAAAGAAACAGAACAACTCTATAATTCTACTTTATCTCAGGCTCTGAGGACGCAGAACAAAACAGAGCATTTGATGTGAAATAATAGTAATTCACATTCAACTGGCTGATACCCCAGTGATCCAGGGAAAAGACTAATGCTAAAAAGAAAACAAAAACAAGCAAGAAACAAATAAGACCCAAAGCACTCTCTCCAGGCCTTTTAATTCCTTTAATTCTTTCCTCACTACCCGTCCAATGTTATTCAACACCAGAAGATCTGCTCTGCAGTTAACTGTGGCTGGGACAATTTGCCACTGTGGCAAACATTTGCTTCAGAAAGTTCTTCATGAATTTGCATGGGATTCCTGAGGCCAGGAATAGGTCCATCATCTCTTTCTTTGAATGGTTTTTCTTCACACAGGCCTTTCTTCATTGTAGTGTTTTTCTAGATCTTTCCATCTTGATGCTTTTCCATCTCTTTCCAACTCACAGCTGGAAATCCCATTTTTTGTTCTTTTCTTGTATTTTTTAAAAAAATTTCTTTCTATTTCTATTGTTATTTAACTGTGAAAAATATTTCATTTTGCAGGAAAAATGTCTATATGCATTGTTTGAGCTGGAGTCCTGCTGTTCATTGTTTGCGGAGAGACTTGTCCTGTTTAATGCGCACCCTGGGATGTCAATTTCATTTCATATACATGGAGGCAGAAACCTGTTTGATGTTACCTATGAGACCTCCTGTGGTTGGAAACCTAATCACCCTACTCGCCTCTCCCTTTGTAGCACACCAGCAATTAAATCAGGTTAGTGCACTCAGTGTGTGTGTCATCTCTGGGCTTAGAATGTGGGAAAACAGGAAGGAGAGGCAGATGGGAGATCTTTATAGTCGACTCCCTCTTCCTGACATGGTGGTTCTGAGGTGCCATATTCTGGTTTTCACGGCTCATTTTGTGGCTTTGCTTGTGTCACGGAGATTTATGCTTCTACTTTATGGCTTAAGTGTCAAAACTGTAACTTGCCATGGGAGCGTGTCATAAGTCATTCAAATGAAGGAATAAACAGGAATAAACCTAAATAAACACAATAAGGATAACCAGAAATCCATGTAATCAGAGGAGGCTTATCATAAATACTTAAAGACTACCTACTGAGGGGAGAAAGGACTAAGGAACACAAAGCCAATATTCAGAAAGGATGGGAATTTGGAAACTTGTGTCCAAACCAGGCGGAAAGATGCCCTGAGTCTGAGTGGATGACCATGACTGCATTGCTTCATTTTGAGCAACGTGTGTTCCAATTGGGTGACAATTCTCTGGCTTTTGTGTTGTGTAGTGTTGCAGGACCTGTCTTCTCTTAAGCTAGCCAGGGCTATGCTCTTCCCATGACTCAGTTAGGCAAGCCCTTCTACTTCTGGTAGAGGGTGGTTAACTGAAGATACTATTGACTGAATGGAATGCTGGGTTACTCCCCAAGCAGACAAAGCATGAGCCAGCAAAGTAAAAAATTCACATTTTAAAGATTGTATTAACATAAGCATCATGCAAGGAGTTGTAACTTCGTTGTTTTGCCTTATATTTATTTTACAGGTTAGTGTTTTATTTGTATTTGTACATGGGAAATGGAACCTGGCAATATTTTCAGGGCTCAGAGCTGTGAAGATTATGATCTGGACCTGGTTGTAGACTCACGTGGCATAATATATGCACCTTTCCAATTTCTTTCAATCCAGTCCTTCAGGATGGGAGTCTCAAAGACAGTAGGTAAATTGAGCAACATTGGCATTAAGGGGAGTGGGGTGGGAAGTGTGGCCATGCTCAGTCTAAAAGGGAGTGCTTAGTTTAGCCGGAGCCTACAGGACACAGAAGCCAGAGAAAGTATGAACTTCAGACCATTATTTGTTCTGAGAAGCTCAGGTGACAGGTCGGTCTTGGTAAAAAGCAGTTTTTAAACACTCCATTTAACAAGTATGTGTTGCATCAGGCTCTGTGTGAGATGTGGAAAACACACACACACACACACACACACACACACACACACACACACACACTATTTCTCCACAGTTCTTGCTTTCAAGAAACTCACAGATTGGTATGAAGAAAAAAGCATGTCAGTCAGTGTATTCTGGAATACACAAAAGAACTTATCTTTTTGGTAAAAACTCCTTAGGTTGATCAGTTTGAGGTATTATGTTAGCACAATGGGTCTATTTCAATTTACTCTTAAATGCCCCATAATTGTTGTAGCTAGTGCTAAACATACTAGCTAAAGGATCCCTCAGATTCATCCAAAATAGTATAAAAATACCTTACAGTTATATTTTATTTGAAGCAAGGTTTAATTTTGTTTTATTCACTTGGTATCTTTAAAGCCTATGGTTTTGTAATAAAGAATTTGGCCTCAGTCTAAAGAGAAGTCTGGTCATTGTTTCTGGTTTTTGGAAGGTAACCTCCAGAGCCTTGGAACAGAAAGGTGTTTGCTGTCTATGGTGAGCCCCTTAGACCACACTTGGTAGTTTAGCTGAAGGAGGTGACTCAGGATGGGGCCAGTCACACCATTAGTCTTAACAGAAAGACCAACCACGAAATACAAGCATGACCTCTTAGAGAAGAGTGGGCTAGGGACTGACCTCAGTGGGCAATAAATGATTCAATAATAATGCCCATGTAATTAAATTCCAATAAAAACTCTGGACATCAAAGGTTGGGCAAGCTTTGTCCAAACAACAATCCCTGGTTGGAAATCCTTGGTGGGTCCATACTAGAAGAAAAGATGTCCCTGGTGATGGGGGAAGCTTTATATTTGAAATCTTTCTAGAGTTTGTCCAGTGTATCTCTTCTCTGTTTTTTTTTTTTTTCTAATTTGTATCCTTTCCTTAAAATAAAACTAATTATAAGTCTAACACTTTTTTTTTTTTTTTTTGAGTTGTGAGTTGTTCTAGTGAATTGACAAACTAGAGCAAGGCTGTGTAAGTTCAGCACAAAGTGAACCTACTTCACAGCGGGTACCCCCAGTGGCCTTAGACTGACCCAGTTCTCCCTTTTATTTGCTTGTAGCTTTCAAGAATAATTATAGAACATTCTGAGAGTGCAACATCCTGAGAGAAGGAGGAGACGGAAAACCCTGAGCTCTATTCTAGTTTCTGATAGAGACAGGGCATCCTTCAATGCTTTACTTCAGATAGTCATATTACTTCAGGGCATCAAACCCACAATGGACTGCTTTTGGATTTCCTCATCTCTGATGGCAGTGAGCAATGAGCAGTTGAGACTCCACCTGTCTTGGGAACATTTCTTGAGCCCTAGGGGATCAGCCCACTATGAATCTCGGCTGCTGCTGTCCCTTGCTTCTGATCTCTAAGTAACACACCTACTTCTTCATCCTACATCATGTATGGATGTTCTTCCTCACTGGACTCAGCAAGTTGGTAACCAGTAAATGGTGAACCTACTTCACAGCAGGAACCCCCGAGACTATGGCTTTGGTGAGAGTGTGGGTAGTTTGTAGAATTCCTGTAGACTATGAAGTTTAGCAAACTTGTTTTAGTTGACATCAGGAATCTTGGGCAGATGTGTCAATGTGAAGGACTGACCGGAGGACCTTGAGTTTGGCTAACTCTGGACACTGGTACATTTGTCAGTGATGGAGTACTAAATAAAAGAGGAAGATGAAGTGTCTTCTTTGAAGGAGTTTAATATTTTGCTGATCAAATGAAAGAGCAGACACATGAATATATCAGAGAACAATTCTACTGGAAGCTAGGTCAGATGAATATCCTGTGGCAGCCAGGAGGTTTTGGGGTATAAATTGACGTGTTAAGTGTTTACATATAAGAAAGTATTTATGTAAAGTATTTAGGTACTTCATAATATTTTCAGTTCTACACATATAAAATGAGCTATAGAGAGGAATGAGGTTGGATGGCTGACCAGGTGACTGAGGATCCCAGATAAACTCAAAATTAGGGGACAAAGGGAGAAAGGACTGACGCTGTGAAGAAGAGCCAGATGAAACTGAGACTCATTTCTACTACCTGTGACACAAGATCCTTCACTGAGTCCCTTAATAAATTTAAGTCTCAAGTTACTTGAGCCCTATATATTTACCTCAGCATTCTCTCTCCTTCCAAAACACTCAGGAAAATCTTGCCAATCCTTGGAAAATGCTCGTTTACCTCTTCTTTGGCAGCTGAGGATTCAGTGAGGTGCTGGTGTAATGTTGCTAAATTTTATCTCCAGGAATTAGGAAATATATATTTTTTTCCCTCTGAGTATCCCCATTCTTGGAGTTCAAGCTCAGCTTCCTGGAGTTTGTCATAATAGACCTCAGTCTCATCTAGTCCAACTCTTCTTGCAGGGCCAAGGAATCCTCTCCAGGTTCATCTCAGGTGGTTGATTTCTGCTTAAATACTTCTGGTGTGAAGGAGCTCACTCTTTATCAATGTAATCTACTTGATTTGGGGACAGTTTTAATCATATGGATCCCTTTCATTTAGTTAGATTGACTTTTTTCCTCCCAGAGATTTCTGCCCATCAGTTTTATTTTTGTTTTTGGGAAAGACAAAGTTGATGACAATAAACATTTATTCAGCATTTAATCTGATCCAGTCACATACCAAGAGCTTTAATGTATGCTTTCCTTATTGCCTAAAGCCACTCCACAGTGGAAATAGGAGAAGGTTTCCTGTTAGCCTCATCTTGCAGGCAAGGAGACTGAGGCTTAGAGTTTAAGTGCCTTGTAAGGATGGGGTGCAGGTACTAGAGCAGGAATGGGTTACTGAAATCTGACTGAACAGCTGTCTCTTCATTTATTCTACAATACATCTAAGAAAACTCAAGATCTTTTACATTGAGTGTTTTATAGTTGATATTTCAGTACATGCTCATAAATTTAGTTTTGCTGTTATTTTCTGTGCATTAATGACTATTGCTATTTTATGCTTTCACCCTGAGGCGGGCACATCCCCCGGTCCCACACACATATATGTATATATCGATATAAAGATTTCTCCACAGCCCTTCCCAAATTCCCAATATTGTGTCAACTGGAGTTGATTCCATAAACATTCTCAGGGTAATCCCTTAATTCAAATCTGGTTGAGATTTCATAGCACTCAGCTTGATTTCATTTCTACTTAGCCCTGTGTTTTCTCTACCTTCTTGTTTTGGCTGCAAACATATATAATTCTGCCTGTGCAAGGCACCTCTTTATGTGCACCTTCTCTAGGGAGCATGTCTACTCACACGCTGCTACTCAGAGAGCCTGAGGCTCCAACACCATTAAATAATTGAAATACTCAAGAGGAATCCAATCCAATCTAAGAAAGAATAATGTTCCCCTCTTAATGTGACTTTTGATGAGATATTGGCTATGGAGACCCTGCATGTTGTGAGAGCATTTTGAAGAGAATAACAAGGTGGGAAAAAAACAAAACAAAATAAAACACAAAACCCTCCATCTCTTTTTTTTTTTTGTGAGTTCTAAAACATTTCCTCTCAGCTGTCATACTGAATGATATTTTCCCTAGTGTTTATACCCATAATAGAGCCCAAAGTGTGGAAATAAAGAGATTCAACTCACAGGCTGTCCAGGCTCATCTCCCCCGAGGATTCTGAAGCCAAATCCAGACTCCATCCTCCGAAGGTGGACATCCAGTTCCTTATAATCTGGACCTGGAATGAAGGAGATCCCATTGAGTAATGAATCCTGCCTCCTCCCCACTCCCTGAGGAACTGAACACACCAGTGATAAATTAACCTGTGGATGTGATTAATGAGAGTGCAGTTAGAGTCAAAGGAAAGCACAGGTGTTACAAAACCATGGCAGCAAAGTAGTCCCACCAACGGTGACCAGCCAAGGGTATTACTAGGGTATCACCAGAGGGAAAGAGAGTATATGAATGTTCTGAGTGGAAAAATTTTTTTTTAAAGATTTCTTGAGAGCTTTTGAATTGCCCTCAAGAAGTCTGGCTATGACATTGAGGATATTTACTCTGATCACTTCAGAAGTGAGAGAACAGATGGTAAAACCTGGAACTACCTAGGAAAGCAGTTACCTAGCAATTTACTAGTGTCTCTTTATGATTTGATGTATAGTTTAGGGGTATGTGTGTAGGTGTATAGGGTATAATCTTATGCCTAATGAAAATTATCTTTTAGGATTTTTATAATAATGATGCTAGGCTTATTTTGGTGCCCAACAAACTGGGCTATTCCCAATGATATATGAAAGGCAAGTCTTCACTTTTATGTGGGTAAATGCTGATATCTGTCTGGAACTCTCCTAAAGAAAGCTGAATCAGGCACCTGTTATATGTGTGTGTGTGTGTGTGTGTGTGTGTGTGTGTGTATGTGTGTATATGTGTTTGTGTGTGTGTATATGTATATATGTATATGTATGTATGTGTGTATGTGTGTGTGTATGTATGTATGTGTGTGTGTGTATATATATATATATATATATATATATATATATATATATATATATATATATATAGATAGTTAGATAGTGCAAGGCTGGATGACCATCACTCCCTTTTATGACCAAAGTACATATAACTAATGTCTTTCTCATCCAATGAATAATGTAAAACTCTCAAAAAAGAGTAACAAATTAGACCTCAACATCTACTAGTCATCCTTTATAAAGTATAGAAACATATATATTTTTAAAATGGGAGGACTTAGAAGAGTTTGGTTCCTATTAGATAGTTGGAACTGGGTGGTAAAGAAGATATGAAAACTTTGCCCCACATTCTATGGAACGTGATTGGCTTTTGAACTCAGTTAAATTTGGAGTCCATCTTATTTTGTATGAAGTCACATATTGGAGTGTGTACTAAGCCTTTGGGAGTCTGGAGGCAGATGGAACATCCCTAAAAAAATCATAGCTGGTACCTGTACTCTTCCCAAGGGAGGGAGAAAAGCAAGGGGAGATGGGAGATGACAGGTAATGCCCAATCACTGTTCAGAAAGTTGATTCAGAAAACTTCAGAAACAACTGCTTGTGTAATCTCTTCTTTAGATCACTTTAAGCTTAGAGGATCCTAGATCACATATACACAAAAAATACAAATAGGAGGTGACATATTTTTGACATTTGACATGGTAAAGTAAGCCAATGATAACCAGAACTTTCCATCTACTCCCAAACTCTTCTCATGTCTGCATAAAGTAAGTGGGAAATTGTTTCTCCAGTGATTTCAGAACCCATCTATATTGTACAAAGAACTCCTAAAGGAGGTTTCCTGCATGTTCCATATTATTTCTATGTAAAACTTTTCCTCCAAGGAAATACTAAAATTATGACAATCCCAGAAATGGAACTGTGAGATGTATCCAGGTACAAGGGGGTTTGGTGTCAGAGAATGCTATGTTTCTTGGGGCAGTAGGAAATCTTTTTCTTGAAGAATGGTTCGGACCTTTTTTTTTTTCTTTTTCTTTTTGGTTAGGAGAAAACTCTAGATTTTAGCTGGTTAACTTATTTAACTCAGAAATCTAGAGATGTAAACAAGGCATTTAATATTCTTCTCCTATTTTTAATATGCCTTTTATTGATGATTTTGATTTTCTTAAGTTTCTCTGACCACTCCCCATGCCAATTTCAAATAATGGGTGGTTGAGTGCCAATGTTTCATTTTTGCCCTTCCATTCTAGGCAGAGATGGCCAACTTCACGGTACATGAGTAGAGAGGCAAAGAGAGACCTGTTAGAGAACTGTGCCAGCTGATGTGATTTACTTTTTATTTCTTTGTTAATTTTGAACACAGATTTAGAGGCTGCAGGGCATGGAAATTTTAGAAAAATAGTCAACTGGAAAACACAAGTTTAAGTGATAGATTATGCCTTGAGGCAGCAGTTTTTTTCTTTTAAATAGGAGCTTTTAGAAAGACAGGTTTTTCTTTGGTTTCTTTTTTTTACTTATCTTTGAGTCTGGTCTTAAAAAACAGCTAAAATGATATGCACAAAGCTGAGAGACATTTTTTTTTTCTTTCTCACTTTGTTTGATGTTTCTGACATTTGTTCTTCAGGCCTGATGACATGCTCAAGGGTTGTATCGAGCTTTATCTCTTCCCTAATTAATGTAAGTGAAGAATTCCCAGGGCCAATTCTTTACTCCTTTGCAACAGAAGTTAACACTCACCACCTCTCTATCTTGTTTAAAATAAACGATGCACACAGAGGTTGTTAGATGAAGGGGTCTGGGAGATACCTGCCCAGACCTCAGTCACTGTGGCTGTCAATCAACCATGCCTCACTGGCATCCCTTTCTCTTTTACTTGCTTGTTTGTTTTCTTCCTGTGTTATTTTTCATTTTATTCTCTTTCCTTAGCCCTTTTTTTGCAGAACTGTCAAGGGCACTCTTAGATATTGCTTGGTACAACTCAAGAGGAGACAGTGCTTGTGAAGAAATGAATTAAGATTCTTTGGACTTTAGTGTTCCATGGTCAGTCATGGCCAATGTTTTTTCTTCCTGGAAGTTGGGTCCCAGGAGACAGAAGCATTATGAAATAAAACATCTCATGATATTCTTCCCAAACAGGATTTTATATGACCACAGTAACAAGATACTGGAATGAAATTTGTAAGTCCTAATTTATCACATACCCATATTGCAAAAGATAACATTTAAGAAGTAGCAAATAGAGGCCATATCCAGATATCAGGACAACCTTTCTTATAATAAGGAAAAGCAGAATTTTAAGAGTTGATTCCTGTTTTGTATTAAGACCCCAGGGGGCTTCACATGTTATATATACCTCGGTCTTGCTTTTGAAAGTATGACTTTCTGTGTGCACGATACTAAGGAAAAGACTGGATGACTGAGCACAACTGATTATTTTTATGAATGAATTCAATCTTCAAAAATGCAAAGAACGGCATTATTATGAATTAATTTGGCACATGGGATGATGTTGAAAACATCAATTAAATTTTGGTGCTTGAATCTCCTTTCATGTTTTAATTAAAACATAAGTACCATGACTTATTATCACAGTTTGGCACAAAGAATGCATTTATTGATTTTTTTTTCCTGGTAAAAAGAGCGTTTTTTCCCCCTGTAAAGACATAGAGGATAAAGACATCACAAAGAAGGAACCAGGAATCAAAAGTTATTAAACATGTCTCTACGTTCTATATTTCCATGCACTCTAGATACAGAATGAGTTAAAAAATAATTAGCTTCTACTGTTGGAATCTAAGATGACCAGATAAGTACCCAGAGCTTTTGCCTTAAAAGAATTCCTTCTTTTAACCTTCCTTCTTCATTCTTTTGGGAATATTAACATAGCTGGGCTGGGCATGTTTTAGCCATAGTAAAAGCTATTTCCCACTTTCTGTTTGGTTTTCTTCCTCAGCCTGCAAATAAGCTCAGATTTCCCCCTCCTAAATACCACCTTGTTCCCCTCTTCCATCTTCATCTTGGAAGAGTAGTCTCAAGTGGAACCTTCTGTCCATTTCTGACTTTTTCTTGCCTGTCTGCTTTCTGCTCTTTGCATTGCCAAATTCTTTAAGGTCATTGGTGACATCCTAAGGACCAAATTAAACAGCTTTTTCTTTTCCCCATTCTGATAGATTTCTCTGCCCCCTTTGATACTGTTGATACATCTGTTGTGACTCCAGAAGATTATGCTAAGTGAAGTTAGCCAATCCCCCAAAAAACAAATGCCGAATGTCTTCTCTGATATAAGGGGAGTGACTCAAAATGGGGTAGGGAGGAAGAGCATGGGAAGAAGATTACCTCTAGATAGGGAAGAGGGGTGGGAGGGAAAGGGAGGGAGTAGGGGAATTGCATGGATGGTGGAAGGAGACCCTCATCATTGTACAAAATACATGTATGAAGATGTGAATTTGGAATCAACATATCATGTATACAGAGATATGATAAATTGTGGTATAAAGGTGTATTAATAATGATAATAATAATAATCATAATCATAATAAAGCTCATGTAAAAAAAAAATAAAATTAAAAAAAATCCTAAACAAAGAAAGATCTCTTTTGGAAGTGGTTTCTGTGATACTCCACGCTCTCTCCTGCCTTTAGGTAGTTTCCCATTCAGATTCTTGGTTGTATATCTCATTGTTTCTCACCAACATTCTCCCTGGATGATGACATAATTATCTTTGTCTATGAGCGTATTCTCTTTTGCACAACCTGTAGCAATTGCTAAATAAATTTCTTGAATTTAGTTGTTTTATAACACTCACCAATCTACTAGACTCCATAAACCACAGCATTGTTCCACTAAGGAGTTATCACTTAATTCCATAAAAACATTATTTAGAACTTGCTACTATCATTTATCCTTTGGAATCTATGGATCTTATGCAGATAAATAATATACCTTATAATTGTGATAAATATATACAAGTAAAAATCATGATAGATAATTTGATAAAAACATTCCAGACACATGAGAAATAATATGAGGGACATATTTATTGGATGTAGTTATTATTTCCTAAATTATTTTGATAATTCATGTACATTTAACAAAATATTTGGATTGGTTCTTTTCTTAAAAATCTGGACTGGACAACAGCATGATGTACTCAAACTATATTATTACCATTGTGTCTTGGGTAATACTTTTTAATGTAAAAATATGACCTGCACGTATATCATGACAATCTAAGCTACTGAGTAGCCTTTCTCCTCTATTTTTTAAACAAAGCTGAGATTTTCAAGAAATGGGCTTGAGGAGGCCAGTAAGCTGAGACTTAGAAGAATTCTAAATTAAATCCTAATTTAATTTTGCAACTATAATTCTGAGGTTCCCTTTACCTTCTGGGGATAATATAGCCTTTAAAAGTACAAGAATTGTATAGTCAGTATATAAGAGTAATCATGCTTTAAAAATTTCAGAGCAAACTAAACAAATACTTTAGATACGACTTAAAGACAAAATGCTAGCATTATCTTTCATATTTCCTACATATCCCAAAAAATGTCATGGTAACTTACAGAATGAAATGAGCTCAAGCACATATAGTCTCCAAGGGGTGTTAGAACATGCTGAGATGGATAATGAGCTGTCATCATGGAAATACTCTAGAAATGTGTGCTGTAAGCCTGAAGTCCTGAAGTAGTGCTGTTATTAAGAAATATTATTTTCTGCAATTGTTTCAGTGTTCAGGTTTTCAATTGAGTGGTCTAATCAGCTGTTCGAAGCATTTGCATTATTAATTATTAATTCTAAGTGTAAAAAAAATCCAAATCTTTTTTCCTCCTTCATGTCTACAATAATGTGAAACCAAAACTGGTAAGTAGTTTTGGAATGGATAAGCAAAAACCTATTTTCAAATAAATTAATTGGATATTTCTAAAACCTATTAAATTTAAAACTATGATATTCTCTTTTAAAAAGATTTTTTTTAGCCATAGATGGACACAGTATCTTTACTTTGTTTATCTATTTATTTTTTTGTGGTCCTGAGGATCAAACCCAGAGCCTCACACCTGTGAGGTAAGTACTCTGCCACTGAGCCACAACCCAGCCCTAAAACTATGATATTCTATTCTGACTTGAAATACTATTGGAATATAGCATTTTATAATTGGTATTATTTTAAAAAATAAGTTGATATAGGTATTTAATTGATCTGAAAATAACTACAACTTATATTAGCAAAATTTAATTCTTCAGAAATTTCTACATGACACGTTTCTTGAGTTATTTAACTTCTTACTTCTATTTATCGAGTCCAGTGCTGTCTAATACAAATAAAATGTAACTTGCATAAGTAATTTAAAATGATTTAGCAGTCACTTTTAAAAAAGCAAAAGAGGAAAATCAACTTAATGTTTTACTTAATGTAATCATCCAAACTATCATTTTAAGATAAATCAACATAAGTATATTTAATGAGATCATATCTACCCCCTTTTATTTACTACATATTTGAACTCTTATATGGATTTTATACATAACCTTATGGCATGTCTAAATTTAGAGTAGCCACATTTCACATTTTAGTAGTGAATGGCTACTATATTGTAAAGCTCAGATCTAATCAGTCTGATGGTTTTTGTTTTAAGTCTAGTATTTTACTAAAGTATTTTATGGAAGGCATTCAATAATATGACAATTTTAGGCTGGGCATGGTGGTGCATGCCTGTAATCCCAGCGGCTATGGAGGCTGAGGCAGGAGGATTGAGAGTTCAAAGCTAGCCTTAGCAAAAGCTAGGTTCTAAGCAACTCAGTGAGACCCTGTCTCTAAATAAAATACAAAATAGGGCTGGGGATGTGACTCAGTGGTCTAGTGCCCCTGAGTTCAATCCCTAATATTCTCCTCTAACAACAAGACAAAAAGAATATGACAATTTTCCTTTTTTTTTGTTGGTAGGCATTTAGACCCACCCTGATGAGGCTTGCTCTCTATCTTGAACACATGCATATGTAGGTGAATAAAATCAGCATGGTGATTGCATGCTACAAAACTGATACTACTCAGAAGTATGGCTGGCAACACAAAATGGAAGACATTTGTTCATAGAACTGTAAGTACTGAGGAATACTTGCCAGAGGAATCCACTCGAAAACTGGTCCTGGGTGGCACTTGTTCTGGATAAGAAAATGGGGAATTAAAATGGAAATTCATTTATGGCATTAAAAATTTATCTTCACTTTCTTTTGATTGCTTTTATAACTCCCCCCAACCACATCTTGTGTTTAATGATTTTTTTTTTCTCTAAAATCCATAGAAGTTGGTGGACAGGTTTGCCGTACGTTTTTGTATGAGTGTGCCTGAAATAGAAAAATCTGAATTCTTTTAAATCAGGATGGAAAAAAAATCACCATTTTCAAATATTAGTAACCCTTGATTCTTATTATAAGAATACTTATTTAAAAGCAAAATCAACCCAGAACCTGAAATACAAATGGTAAACACAGGTCTTTTTTTTTTTTTAAATCATATTATGATATTATGTTACAAAACATTAACACAAAAAGAGAAAAATTTAGCCAATAATTACATTGGTATATGTTTACCAGTCCAAATATTTTGATATTTCCAATTATTGGATAGTTGAAGTTGTGAAGAAGTAATTGAGTTTATTTTACCAATAGAGACTCTGTGAGAGTTATGATACAATCTATGCTACATGTAACAACATAAAAATTCAGGCACATGAGTATAAAAACACCTTTAAAATGTGTGAACATCCTATATTTAGAATTGTACTTATTGAAAAACTTAGCTACTGTGTCCTGGAAGTATTTGAAGACATGTTTGTCTCATGGGTAACATTTATGAGGGTTAAATAAGGATCCACTTAACAAGCTTCCACCCTATCCCACACAGACATGTTTCAACACGTCCCGATCTGGAGCAGTTGAACAGAAAAGAACATAACTAAATGGTCCCTTAAATTTTATTCTGCTTTCCAAATCAACCACAGAAGAATTAAGCTGGAAAGATCAGTGCCTCAAACACTAAGACTTAGAGAAGTTGTTCATGTGCTCCTTTACAGAAAACTCTTCAAGATCATTTTGATAAAAATTACTCATTATATTTAAATGTCCATTTTTAAAAATTATAACTAAAATGCACTATCCAATAAAGTGCTCTTTGTTTCATTTTAGTATCATTATGGATAAATATTACATATTTATACCCTTCTCTTACTATGCTATAATTTTTCTACTAATACCTTCAGCTATTCTCTTCCTTTATCAATAAGAACTTTCCTAAACTTTCCTGGCTTGATATGAGGTGGGCAGAAGACACATGTGAATAAGCCTGTGATCAAGACATACTTAAAAGATATGTTAAGATAAGCTGAGATATTTCTGAGAGATTGGCAGTCTAGTTTTGCCATCATGATGAACTTAATAGAAAGTTTTATCACATTGCTTTGCTTTTAAATCATGTAAGGAATTCCAGATGGAAATTAAAAATTCCCAAGCCTCTCCAAAGCATAAATTCACATTGTAGATGAAGGAACTGTAAAATTTTCTTGTAAGAACGGTTTCTCCCACTTTTAGACTTTAATATGTCCACTAGTTTTGGGTTAAAAACATTTTAGATCATTATTACTATTATGGTCATATAAATCATCATGTAATTATCAATCATATACATGATTATCCCTTATTAGGGAGCATTTTAGAGGAGGCACCTTGAAAGACAGTTTTAAAAATCAGACTGAGAATAAAGTACAATAGAACTTTCCCATTTTGAGCATATTAAGATGACATGATTTTATAATATAGTTGTGTCATATGAACCACAATAAAAATGAATATTTTTTTCATTCAACTTAAAAATTAAAATAAGGCTAAATTTTGATTGCTTTATTATTGAGCTCTGTTTGTTTCCAATAAAGACAGTCTTGTTCATCCCTGCCAGGTAAGCTGTGTTTTCATAGTAAAGGCAAATTAGTTTCCTAGCAGAACTGTAATTTTTTTTTAAGAACCTTCATGTTTACTGAGACTGTCTGGGATTATGAATGAGAAATAACATTTCATCAAAGGGGTAGACCTATGTCAGGGAGGGAAGACTGCTACCTTCTAAACACTTCCATTAGGTTTAAAACTGACGTTTTATATTATCATAATCTCCCTAGGACCTACTTGTCATCCAGCAATTAAACTCCATTTACTGCAACCCTGATGGTCTCATGTTTATTCATGAAAGTACTTTGGTTTACACTGTCAACTTGTACTACCAACAAAATGCTTTGACATACTAAATAACTTTCAAGCAAGGGCTGATTTTAGAATCCACTTTTCACATTTTTCTTCTTTTCTAGCCCTTGTCAAACACTAAGTTTTAAATTATAGAATAAAATAAATTTATAAGTGATAGGATTGGACATAATTTGAAAAATACATGGGAAAAATAGGTGCTACATCACAGGTTATTTTACTATTTATATTACCTGGTTCACATCATGGTAATTTTCTACTTTAAAAGGAAACTGAAGAAATTTATATGTTATCATAACTTTTTTAGAAAGCAACCCAAAGATGCCATTTTTGAAACTGTGCTTCCAAATTAATTAAAATCTATGTATTAAACATGGCAAACACAGCTTAACTGGGCTTATTGATCTCTTTCATCAATACATTACAAACTCAAAGTGATGCATAATGTGGTATATTAGAAATTCAGCTAAAAGGCAAATTTATTCACAATTTTTTTTCAAATTATAAATATAAATTATACTAAGGATGGCAATAATGTTATTCTCATGGGAAAAAGGCCCAGAAAAATAACTTTCATGGTATAGTTGAGGATATTAAAATGATAATGTTAATTTTTCTTTTTATGATTCTAATGCTAAAGTCATTGGTAAAAGTATCATAATATTTATTTATCATCTTATTTTAATATTTAGAAAAAGACTGTGCTCCAGCAAACGTGTATGAGAGGTACTTTAATTAAGGCCACTGGACTCCAGCAATGTCCAAGAAAATCAGGCGAGGGCTCCATGTGCTCAGTGTGAGGATGCTCTTTGAGAAGGCAAGGCGAACTTTCACGATCATTTGGATAGCTGCCTGCAGCTATGGCATCTATCAATTCACAGAAACCTTTCTTAAACCTTTTGACATTTCCAGTATGACTGTATCAGGCAGTTAATTGCATTGGGAAAGGAGACTGGAGCCAGGAAGCCTCAAGCAGAAGGGCTCGTTCAGACTTCAGAGCTCTGGTTCTCAGTACCAGGGATGGCAACTGCCTTTGTGAGCTGGCTCCCACCATCACTCTGCAGAGTCTCCAGGGTGTGCTGCCGTGAAAAATTTTCTTATACTACTTTCTCTCTCCAATGGCTCTGGTGTTAGGATAGGAGGCAGTGGAAAGATGACCCTTTGCTCACTGAGCTGAAAAACCCCAGTACTGTAGAAGTGCAACTACCTATTTGTAATTATCCATAAATTACATACGCATTACAATACTGAACAATGAAAGAATTCAATAACTGAATGAATGAACAAGAGAAGAGAAGGATAAACACCATAGATGTGAAAGACACAGCTGTCCATTTTTGATCTGTTGTAAATTATAATTTCCCTTCAGGTGTAGCACTAAAGAACAGCCTTGCTTCTCCATTATGCTCTTTAACTGGCCTGGGGTTACTTTTGATGACAACCTTGGCTGTGATACTCATTGCTTATAATAGGTTAATGCTTTCTAATTTCCGGAAAGAAAAATTGATTGTATGAGCTCTTTTGAAGAAATTTCTGTTCTAAAGGAGTTACACCATAAGGCACATTACACCATATGGATTGTTGACACTTTTATGATCCTACATTTGAGTGATGTCTTACTCCAAAGGAGTTTGGACATGCTGTACCCCATAAATTGTTTATTTATAATAACCAAGGTTCAATGGGAAAAGAAAAAAAAGTTTGGAAAACTTCAGTCATAATTCAACATGGGTTCAAACCAAGCAATGGAACCACCAGGGATTAGTTTAAGGGAATGAGGATTTTCCTTCTCTGGCCATTCTTGTTTGCACCTGCTTTTTTTTTTTTTTTTTTTTTTTTTTTGCTCTAGTTTCCAAGGCTGAGGTGTGGAGCATGCCCAAGAAATACCCCCATGACCCGAGGATGATAAGACAGTCCTTTAGAATGAGTTTGGCTTGAAGAAAAGTGCAGTACAGGCCTCCGTCCTAAATCAATAGGCTTTCATTAGAGTGATCAAAACTGTATTTTGTAATATTCCAGAGTGATCCACAGTATTTTCTTTGAGAAGCACTTTATATCCCCTTACCTGGTAATAAAAAAAAGGGGCAAGAGGGAGAGGAGATGTGATAGGTATCTATTTGCAGTTATCTAGGTATGATTGTTCCTTTGGGCAGCAGACAGAACTCCCTTTCATTTCTGTGAATATTGTGATGTTGAATTTGACTTACTCTCTGTGATAAGAATGAGAACTTCATGGCGTAGCATAACTGTGACACTCTCCTACCTATTCTTTCTAATTAGTTTGCCAGGCTCTGGATCTACACGTAGGTACAATTTCTAGGTATAGGGGGAGTTCCCTGGGAGTTTGGCTACCAACACAAACTGCCACATAAGCTTTTATCTTAAATTAGAGATAAAACATGTAGAGGTAAAAATATGATTAGACAAAGAAATTAACTTTAAAAAGTTAGTTTTCTGAGTAGATATTAAAATTTTTATTTATGGAGTACATGTTTTTTCTTGGACAGTAATGATGACTATTTCTTGAATAGCCATATAGATTATATAAATTATATAGATTATATAAATTATATAGTAAAGGGAAACCATGTAATGGTTTTGGAGAAGAACAGTCCAGAGAGTCAAAGGGCAGCTACTAATAATTACTCTGGGCCAACACACATCAGGACCATTCTGGGAACACTGTCTCACGTAGACACCCTGGGTAGTCTTTTGGGTTTCTGGACCAGTAAAAGAATTCCTATTATATCAGGATATGTGGTTGAAGCAAGGACACAATCACACAGAGACAAAGAATGGCAGGAGGAGCTGAAAGGGGAGAGGACAAGGCCTTTAGAAATATCTTTTTTCTCTATTATTAGAGATGGTACAAATAGTTCAACATTAGGAACATTTACAAACAGAAAGCACAAGCTGAACCTCTTGTGATTGCAAAGAAAAGTCAAGTCCTTCCTTCATGAGACTCATGGGAAAAGGACAAAGAAGACAGAAGTCAAAAATAGCATAGTTTGTCCTACTGAACAAAGATGAGTATCTCCCTCTGCTTTCAGTTTTTAATATTGTAAGTAATAGATGTTGAGAGCCACAGCCGAAGGGGCCCCAGCAAACTTTCAGACTGCCAGCTGATGATTGGCTCACAGCGGCCCCAGCAACATCTAACTGATTGGCTCCTCTGCGGTGATGCTCACTGGGTGGTTTTCCTGCCCTTTCAGACCACGGAGCTGCTCAATGGGGGACTTTTTGGCTCCGCCCATGCGACCCAGCCAATCGGCCTCAAGAGCAGGAGGATTGTGGGAGGAAGAGGCTGGTGGTTGGGGTGTGTGGCTTGTGGGAAGCCGGTGGTGGCAGTTGGGCTCTGAGGGTTTTTTCCTGAGGAGCTGTTTTGTTTGGCGTGTGTGGTTCTAAAAATAAAGTTAGTTTCTTTTGACAAGTGGCTCCTGAATTGTGCCCAGCCAGACTGCGGCATTTGGTGGCCCATATGGGGAGCGACTGAGGGTAAGTAAACTGCTTGCCCTTGAGGGCAGGGCGAGAGAATGGGTAGCCATTTTCCTCTTTTGTTTTGCTTCACTTTTGTTTTAAGTTGCCTGTCCCTGGAGATGTGTAAGATGGAAGAAAAACTGCTCGCATCTGAGGAACAGATAGGGAGAAAGGACAGATGGACATTTCAGGAGGATAGAAAGGCTATAATGATTTTCTGTTGTTCCAATTTTGTTTCACTCTGTTTCAGTTTTGTTTGGCATTATCTTCTTGGGTTGTATTATAGTTATAGTAGAAATATTCAAGTAAAAGAGAAGGTCTCTCGAGCTAGTCAGACAGAGGAAAAGATTCAAGTAAAAGAGAAGGTCTCTCAAGGTAGTCAGACAGAGAAAGAAAGTGTAAAGCAGAAAAAGCCATCAGGGGGAAAGTTACAAAAGGAGACTGCTACTAACACCTTTCTATCACCAGAGGATGTAAGTGTCCAACTGACAAGGCCACCTCCATATGTTGGGAGGCCCCCAACCCCCGCAGTTGATAGTTCGGATCCTGAGACAGGATCTCAAGTATTAACATGTCCTGTATTTCAGGTAGGAGGGCAGCGAATTTACCATACTTTAAATTTCAAAACAGTGAAGCAGCTAAAAGAGGCTGTAACAACCTATGGTTCTCAAGCACCCTTCACTGTAAGCTTGGTCGAATCCATTACCAACTTGCACATGACACCAGCAGATTGGGCTAATATGTGTAAAGCTGTGCTAAATGGAGGACAATACCTGTTATGGAAGGTTGCCAATGAGGAATTTTGCAAGGAGACGGCTAGGCAAAATGCAGCAGCTGGTTATCCTCAGAGAAATCTAGATATGTTGTTAGGAAAGGGACCTTATGAGGATCATCACCAACAAATTGCATATGATCCTGGCGTATACGCACAAATTGCTGTAGATGCAGTTAAGGCATGGAAGACTTTACAAGGACATGGAGGTTTACAAGGTCAATTATCTAAGATAATACAAGGAGCTAATGAATCTTACGCTGAATTTGCAGATAGACTTATTCAAACAGCTACCAGAGTTTTGGGGAATACAGAACAAGCAATGCCATTAATAAAACAACTGGCTTATGACCAAGTGAGGTTTACAAGGTCAATTATCTAAGATAATACAAGGAGCTAATGAATCTTACGCTGAATTTGCAGATAGACTTATTCAAACAGCTACCAGAGTTTTGGGGAATACAGAACAAGCAATGCCATTAATAAAACAACTGGCTTATGACCAAGTGAATCGTTGGTGCAGAGAGATCATTAGATCATGGAAACATGAAGATTTAAACACATATATTAAATTATGTAGAGACATTAATGAACAAGAGCAAGTCGTGGCATCTCTGGCTTTAGATGCCAGAGACATTAATGAACTAGGGCAAATAGTGGAAGCTGCAGTAAAACAGGCTTTAGATGCCAAGCCAAGAACATGCTATAATTGTGAACAAACAGGACATTTTAAAAGGAATTGCCCCATAGGAGGAGGGTTTAACAAAACTAGGTATCAAAGGAGTAGAACACTGGGTATTTGCCCACGATGCCGTAGAGGGAGACATTGGGCTAATGAATGCCGTTCTCAAACCACCATAGAGGGTACTCCATTATTAAAAAACAAACAAGGACCAAGTGTTTATCCATGATATCGTGGAGAAAGGCATCGGACTTCATTGCCAAAAAATGGACAAGGGGGCCCAAAACCACAAATATACGGAGCACTGGAGGAACCCAGCAACCCCATCAGGGTAGTGCCCAGGACACATTGTCCATCAGATCCCTCATCAGACAAACCAGAGGGAGCGCAGGGTTGGACATCTGTGACTTCACCAGAGCAGTACTAACTCCAGAGATGGGAGTTCACATCATTCCCACAGGGGTAAAAGGACCTCTTCCCAAAGGAACAGTAGACTTATTATTGGGACGCAGCTCTTCTACTCTAAAAGGACTTATGATAAGTCCTGGGGTAATTGATCCCGATTATGAAGGTGAAATAAAAATTATAGCCAGTTCTTCAAACGGTATATCTGTAATTTCACCAGGAGATAGAATAGCACAGTTACTAATAATACCAAGCCTACATGATAAATTTTCCAGTCGTGCTGTAGAAAGAGGTTCCAAGGGATTAGGCTCCACAGGTGTAGATTGGGCTATGCTGTCTTTAAATTTAGATTCTCGCCCCATGCTAAAACTAAATATTCAAGGACATGAATTCAATGGGCTACTGGATACAGGTGCAGACCTTAGCATCATCTCTCGTCAAGAATGGCCAAAACATTGGCCATTACAACAAGCCACTCAAACGCTTCGAGGCCTAGGAGTGGCGACTAATCCCCATAGAAGTGCAATGGTATTAGATTGGAAGGATCCTGAAGGATGTGAAGGAACTATACAGCCATATGTATTGGATCATCTTCCTATAAATTTATGGGGACGAGATGTCCTAGATCAATTAGGTTTGACATTAACAAATGACATCAACCAAAATGCACCCACTATTATGACTAGACAAGGTTTTAGGAAAGGAAAAAGATTAGGTAAACAAGAACAAGGTATAGCAGCACCAATACAAATAGATCAAGGAACAGATAGACATGGGTTGGATTTTCAGAAAGGGCCACTGAGACAATAAAAATTACTTGGAAATCAGAAAGACCAGTATGGGTTCCTCAGTGGCCCCTGACTAAAGAAAAGATACAAGCAGCCCATGATCTGGTCAAACAACAATTAGCGGAAGGACATATACAACCTTCTGTATCTCCCCATAATACTCCCATTTTTGTCATCAAAAAGAAATCTGGTAAATGGAGATTATTGCAAGATTTAAGAGCCATTAATAATGAGATGGTTATTATGGGACCTGCTCAATCGGGGATTCCTCAATTGTCTGCTTTGCCAAAAACTTGGTATGTTTTAGTTATAGATATTAAAGATTGTTTTTTTTCAATTCCAATTCATCCTAAGGATAGTCCACGTTTTGCATTTACTATCCCTGCACTGAATCATGAAGGTCCTGATCAGAGATATGAATGGAAAGTACTCCCTCCAGGGATGGCTAACAGCCCAACTATGTGTCAAATTTATGTTAACAAAGCAATCCAGCCACTTAGAAATAAAAATCCTGAACTACAAATATTTCACTATATGGATGATGTATTATTAGCACACAAAGCTAAAAACACATTGCTAGAATGTTATGCCACACTTACAAACTTATTAAAAAATTATAATCTAGAGATAGCAATAGATAAAGTACAATTAAATTTTCCAATTAATTATTTAGGAGTTCTATTATCCTCAACCATGGTCCATCCACCAAAAATTCAAATATGAGTAGATCAACTCAAATCACTTAATGACTTTCAAAAGTTATTAGGAGACATAAATTGGATAAGGCCTTATCTAGGTATACCAACAGGAGAGTTGGGACCTTTATTTTCAGTGAAGACAATGTAAATTGTTAAGAAAATTGTTTTCTTTTAGTGCCTTCTGGAATGTTATATAATTTTTCTTTAGCCATTATTGCCAGAATTCCTATCTTCATCCCAGTGCATGAAAACAAAGATAAAACCAATCTACAGCTTCTGCAATAGCCATCACTGAACTGCTTGCAGAACTTGCCTGGACTATGTATCACTTGTATGCATTGTGAACTATGTGTTGGTGCAGCGACTTCTGGTAGTGTTGGGGTATTTATGCTGATGGTGTCATCGGTGGTACAATTTTTCCAAAAGGAGCCATCAATTGGCTTGGTATATCTTCCTCCCTTCTGCTTGTCATGATCGTTCAGGGAAAATTTGGGGGCCAACAGAGGTGAGGCAAAGAACCTCACCCCCCAGCTGGTACGAAGACCTCTACACAGGTGTGGCTGTATACTGGGCTGGTAGTCAGTGACGGGTAAGATCCAATTACAATGGTACCAACCTAAGACAGGAGGCTGACGCCTTGAGGTCAGCTCATCCGATAACGGGTAAGAACCATATGTGCTATTGGACAACCTAAGGCAGGCACAGTCCCTAAGCCACATGCTTGTTGTTTAAACAGAGAGGGGGAGATGTTGAGAGCCACAGCCGAAGGGGCCCCAGCAAACTTTCAGACTGCCAGCTGATGATTGGCTCACAGCGGCCCCAGCAACATCTAGCTGATTGGCTCCTCTGCGGTGAAGCTCATTGGGCTGTTTCCCTGCCCTTTCAGGCTAGGGAGCTGCTTATCGGGGGACTTTTTGGCTCCGCCCATGCGACCCAGCCAATCGGCCTCAAGAGGAAAAGGATTGTGGGAGGTGTGGAGGCTAGTGGTTGGGGAGTGTGGCTTGTGGGAAGCCGGTGGTGGCAGTTGGGCTCTGAGGGTTTTTTCCTGAGGAGCTGTTTTGTTTGGCGTGTGTGGTTCTAAAAATAAAGTTATTTTCTTTTGACAAGTGGCTCCTGAATTGTGCCCAGCCAGACTGTGGCAAATAGAGACAGCAAGAAGTCAGTTTATCAACAGAGACTAACGACACAAAGACAAACTTGACATTTGTCTAAGGTCTTTGGCAGAGAGGCATGTGGGGAGATATTTGTTCCTTTTAGGAAATTGATGATATAGGTTGGAGCATCACTAATCCAAAATTTTGAGTGTTGCCATGGCTCTGCAAGTGGAAAATTCCATATATGACCTTATGATATGGGTCACAGTCGCAATGACAATGCACTACAAATATTTGTATAAAGTGTATATGAAACATAAATGAATTTCATGTTTAGACTTGAGTTTCAGGTAATATGTGTGAAAATATTCCAAAATCTGAAAAAAAATCCCAAATCAGAAGTACTTCTGGTCCCAAGAATTTCAGGGAACGTCTACTCAACCTGTAATGAATTGAGTCAAAACTTAAAAAAAAAAATTTCCTGGGCATGGTTCTACTTAAATATTTAGGCATATAAGCTTAAGCTTATATGGAATTAAGTTAGAGGAAAAAGAATTTCTTTCCATAGAGTTTGCCAGTAATAACTAAGACGAGATACGGCACATTCAGGGTGGTACAGCTGAGATCCTATTAACAACTAAGACTTTGATTACTCAAAGATATTTCTCTAACATGTATTCTCTAGATCAAACATCAGTTTTGTACATGGAAGTTGAGAAACTACAAGAATTCTAATGATTTTACTGGACAAATTCACACATTTGAACACTAATATTATTGGTGGTGTTGTGTAAGCTGACATTGTTCAGGAATTGTTTTCCTATGTGTGCATAAGCTTCTAATGAGTAGAGATTACTTCTTGTGAACTTTCTATTGTGGAGGGTCTAGAGGAGTTCTTGACACATAGTGAGTGTTTGGTATACTCTTGTTGATTAATATGAAGCTTGGAGGTGCCACCTCTGGGCACTGCACCTAATGCTCTGATGTCAAAGGTATCACTTGCCTGCTAGGCAGAAAAATCTTTCTTTCTGTGTCTTTTTTAGTCCTTACCTCATCTTAAGGTGATCTCATGAAGACTGGAAGTGTTTCTAATTTTCCTTCAAAACAGTACCTGTCATACTGTATTTCCTATGATCCTAGTATCCTGTGGTTGTCTTCATTTGTTTTAAATAACATTTTTTTTCCAGGAATACATCTTTATTAAGATGTCCTGTGCATGCACATTAAAGTGTCAGCATAATCTAATTATGAGTCAAATGAGGCACAGCAGCATTTACATCATTTGATAAATTTCCCTCATTTGCAGGGGACTGGTGACTTGAATCCAAATATTTCTTGACAGCCTTGACAGAACAAACATTGTGTAGTTCTGTGCAGCCCAGACTTGTGGGTGGAGGGCCATCCTTTAATTTGGTTATTGTACTAGTTTTGAATGTGAATGCTTCAAATCTCTTTAGTCTTAGATGTGGTTGTAAGAGATGATACCATGAGATCACTACTGGCCAGGGAAAATTAGGATTTGCAGGTTTGATTAGGATTTCCTTCCCTAATACATCCCTTCCACATTTTCCTTAGTCCTGCTGATTTTTTTTCCCCTCCCAGGAAAAACTTGGGAAACACTGAATTGAAATGTTATGCATGTGATTTAAAGGAATAAGAGTTGAAGTGGTTCACAATCAAAATTTTGAATATTAGCCTTTCATTTGGGTTGTCTGATCATTGCATTAAAAAATAAAATTAACTGTTTGAAGATGATGAGAAGTAGACTGAGCTTTCCACCTATTCATTAGTTTTTTAAAAGTATTGCTCTAAAAAGTTAAGCGAGAATATGAAACTTTTTTTCATACTAGGAAGCAGGGTATGTCCAGAGGGCATAGGGCTGTTTTATTCTTCTAACTTGCTGTCATGTCCCCAGCAGAGAGAATCTATGAGCTACAGAGACCAGAGAAAGCAACAACAGAACTGCTGGTTCCTCAATCTTCAGGAGCAGAGCTTTCCTTACCTGGACTTGATTTCTGTGTTTCATTCACATTCCATTTAGTGTTATGAAATAACATGAGAGGAGAGAAAGACGGGAAAGGAAATTAGCCTGCCCCCTTTTGGCTTTCTGAGTGTTGTGACCTGAAAACATTACTGTGACCTCAGAAACATTAGAGAGAGCTGAGAAAAACAAGAATGTGGGTGTGATGAGAGCTGCGGCCACGGGTGGCATGGGCAAGGGCGCTGGGGGGCGGCAGTCAGGAAGCCTGTTGTTTCTGCAGCTGAGAGGCAAGGGAGAATCAAGAACTCCCAGGGGAGGCCAGGAAAAGAAAGACAAGGGAAGGGAAGGCACAGGTGGAGAGCGGGAAGGCGATGAACAGATAAGGCACTGCAGGGGCTGGATAAGGAAATGAGAGTTCTTTTAGGATTGTGAGAGGGTCATGCACAATTCCTGCTCAGAAACTGAGGGCATAGACAACCACCTAGGGAAGTCAGGGAATAAATACCAACATGGCCTTTGTCCTGAATAACAAAGCTTTGCTTTGCCCAGGAAACTGCAGAAATGATAGAAGCAAATGACTAATGAAGGGACAAAACCCAGGAGGAAGCATCTCTTAATGCTCCTTAAATCAAAGCAAAAATTGAAGCTAGCCAAAGATGTGAGGGTGATATTTTAATCCTGCAGTGAAGTTCTTTCTTCCAAGATGGAAATCCTACTGTATCTCGCTCTCCTCTTGTTTACACTCCTGATTCTTATTTCCCCATTAAATTTGTAAGAGCAGGACATATTGCTCATCTGTGGTATCTCCCCACAGTGCTGAGAGCAAAGTGGGTATTCAATAAATACTTGGTTATTGAAGCAGAAAAAAATATTAAGAACTGTGCCAATATCTCTTCAATTCTTTTTTTCAGTTTAATGAGCACTAATACTCTGAATTTATACCCTATATTATACAGCTAAAAATGCCTACTTTGTTCTTCCTCTTCTGTAGCAGACATCCTAATGATACAATCCTTTAATGATATCTCCGTTGTTCATCAAGAAGCGGAAGAGTGGAACAGAGTGACTGTGATGTAGCTGATTATTTAAAAGTGTGTGCCTGGTAGATTCATTTTGATGAAAATGATTTCTCCATGGTCTGCTGTCCTAACTATTTTATCAACCAAAATTACTTGCACAAAGCATTGTAGAGAATGGGGAAAAGGTATTATGTTTGCCTTTCCTTTTACCAGCTGGGTGCATAATTCTCAGCCCCTGAGCTCATCAAAAGAGTAAGCAGATTTGAGATCCTCTGAGATCACACACAATTTAAAACTTGCTATTCATGCTTCAATGATAAAGTTCGAAACAAGACATTGGTGGAAGCAGAGGAAATCAGCAGACTGTAAATGGGAGCTCCAGGGACCAGACTCTTTTCACCAGGCTAGGTTTCTTGATCATTTACTCAGTTTCATATTATACATCATATTTTACACTCATGTCATTTAGATTCTTGTTCTCTAATGTGTGGAGGGAATGGCTTGTAAGATGGCAGAAAGATGCATAACCAACATGTATGGTATATTAAAAATCTGGGGCTGGGGTTGTGGCTCAGTGGTAGAGCACTCACATATGTGAGGACCTGGGTTTGATCCTCACCAACACATAAAAATAAATAAAATAAAGGTATTGTGTCCAACTAGAACTAAAAAAATAAATACTTTTAAAAATAATCTTTGTTTTCTAACATTTACAAAGTGCAATGACATAATTCTTGAAGACCTTCAAATAGGGCTGCAAGAGCATACATAATATTTCAAGACAATATTTAAATGGGTATGCATTAAATAAGAAAAGAAGATTGTGGCAGAAATGATTGGTACATGGCTCTGCATTACTTTTGGAACCAATTGATTTCATGAAAGTCTTTCCATTATTATTGGAAGGACTTGGCTGACACTTTACTCAATGCCCTAACTCCAATGACTGCCTTTAAGATTCCAAGAAAAAAAAAAACTAGTTTATACTCATGGTCATATTAAACAGATTAAAATTTCCAAACATTTCTTCTTACTATTTAGTGACTTGAACAAAACTAGCAACTTTCCCAAGGCCCTATCCCCTCAAAATTCCTGATTTTCTTCAAAGGCTTAGGGGCAAAAATAATAAATAAAATTTAAAATCAAAAGATACAATCAACTTATTTTTAGAACTAAAATATTTTTTTTAAGCCAATGGGTACAAAGTTTCAGTTAGATGGAGAGAAATTAAATTCTATTGCACATTAAGGGGACTGCAGTTAATAATAACATATATTTCCAAAATAGTTAGAAGGGAGGTTTTTTGATATTCTCACCATAAAGAAATGATAAATATTGGAAATGACTGATATGTTAATTAACACAATTTGATCATTCCACAATGTATACAAGTATTGAAACTTCACCATGTATCCCATAAATATGTAATTATTATTTCTGAAAACTATACAAGAGTATGTGTTGGGGGGAGTGGGCTTTTAAAGAGAATTTTAGATAGCTCACTTGACTTTGGAGATGCTCTTGATCTCAGAATATAAAATCATGCCAGATTATTCAGCCTCAATGTATGTCCTGGCAGGGCCTTTGGCTATTATTAATGAACCCTTGTTTCATGTGGCTTTCACTTACGCCTACTTTCATAAATGGCTCTAGATTTTTCGTAGAGCTCATATGGGTCAGGCTTCCGTGGGTCAAAGGCCTCTGTTGAGTCAGGAAAGGAACTCCTGTGGAGTGCGGGTGGGAAGGGCAAGTTCTGCGGTATGGCCGGAGCAGATAAACTTGTTTGAGGACTGCCTTGATTCTCCCATCGGTCCATTATCTGAAAAGTAAAACAGAACAGAGAAAATGACTGAGGATCAATCCTTTCTGGCTATTTCCCTTGTCACCTTTAAGTTGGACTTCCTTGCCTTGTGGACTTTTCTTCTAAGAAACATTGAAAACTTTAGTATATACATGCCTTGAAAGAAAAGAGCTTACTTCTGTCTGATAAAGCACCAGTGACTGTCATAAATAAAATCTGTGCCCGACTTTTGAATGAAAACTTTTATAACCTTGTCTCCTATTAGGTGGTAATCTTTAGCAAATTGATCTCTCAGAATCTTTTTTCTTCCCATAAAATAAAGATAACAAGATAATACATGTGGAAGTGCTCAGAGATGTATGGTATTGTTTATTCCTTTTCTAAGACAGTCTCAATTTATTACCCTACTTCACTAAAACAGAAGATAAAGTAGTCGGTGCATGTTCACGTGACACCTCTATACATCCCAAGCACCTCCTATACTTGAACATTCAAACACTTCCCTTATAATTTACAAGTAGTCATACAACCACCTGGGCTCTAGGAATTGTTCAGGCTTCTGGGATGTCCTTTTTATGGCTGATGGTGACGTCTCCCCTAAAATGCTGCCATTGCTGGAACCACAGTTAGATACTCTCTAGTCATCCCCTCACATACAAGACCTTCTTCCATCTTCACCATAGGATCATGGGGAAGATAAAGCAAAAGCTAATCTCATTCTTCCATCAAGGAGAAAGGGAGGTTCTCTCTAAGGTCACCTATTGTCACCATCAGTTTGACCTTTGTTAGACTGTTAACTGACCCCTCATGAAAACTCAACTTCTGCTTTGAATAAACCTGTGGTTTGTCTATGTCTTAGATTAGGCTTAGGTTACCCTTTTGTCTAAAATTCTGTACTGGGTCAGCATGGACGGCAGGATCAAAAAGGCCAGATTCCCCAGTTGGGTTTGGGAGGTTCCTCAGGACCCAGGTTGTGCTCATCTGACTCATATCTGCTGAAGGTCTTTCCTCTGCTCCCCAGGACCCCCAAGTTCTCTCCTGCCTCTGACGCTCTGCATACTCTACTTCTCCTTCTGCCTGCAAAGTTCAACCATTTTCCACACTCTCACCCTCCTTCATTTTACCCGACTACTAAATTTCGATGAGATGTCTCCTTTAAGGGAAGGCCTTTGCCGACCACTCTAACCCTCCTGGGTGCTCCCATGGCACCCTTGACCTACCCCTGGCATTACTCATCACACCCCACTGTAGCCACAAGTCCACCCCATCCATGTGTCCTCGAAGATATCATGCTGGGGACAGGGGTTGTACCATTCCCATTGACAGTACATAGTAAGTACTCAGAAAATGTTCATTTAGTGAATAAATAAGAGCAGGATTAAAATAGAAGCGATTTTTTTTTTCAAAAACTAGCTTTGATATGCAATGCATTGAAGGTGGCAGGATCATAATTCTCTGCCCCCTACTTCGCTGTCCTGCCTCCATCAGGGCTCTGACTTCCATTCTCACCAATCTATCATCAATGTGTGGAGGCTGGAAGGGATGTGAGAGACCGCATGCTCCAGTGTTTTTCAAACTATGACATCAGAGATCCCTGTGGCCTTTCCTGCCCACCTGGGACTCTGGCAGGGGTTCAGGCTGAGCCAGGAAATTGGGAAAGAAATGGGCCACTGACTCTTATTTCAGTAAAATTGACTTTACTTAAAATTGTTTTCTGTGATGGGCTGCTACTGCCCAAGGCGTCACCTGAATAGTTTCTAGATCTAATGAGGATAGTTCAGTTTCTTTTTCTTTATACTAAATATAATCTCTATAAGCACAGAGAAGTTAAGTGGGTTATCTGAGGTCCGGCAGCTTCCAGTAGTAGATCCTGGTTATAACCAGCCTATGACTCTAATAGGAGTGGTGGATAATTGGCAAATATGGGTAGAGTTCCAGTTAATTTCTGTTCACCAGGCTTTTTGCTGCCATTTTATAAAAATTCTTAAATATATACTTCATAATTCATTTAACAGCAAAATTCATACAGGTGGCCAATCTAGGTTTTCTTTGGCCATCCCCCTGGGTGGCTCTGCTGTGATGTGGAAGGCCCACATTTCTGAGTAAAGGCATGACACTTTTAATCTATTGTTCCCATTAGCTGATTTTAGGTATAATATGGGTGCATTCTGGCTGTGACTCTCTCCCTTATTGTTTCCAAACTTAAGATACTAAATGCTAAAAAGTAAATTAATCGAAAATATGGTTTGAGATGCTATAGTATCCCACTTGTCAACCTAGTGCTTTGGTGAATATCGACTTCTTTTATCTTCCACGGAAGGTTATCTGATACCAGTGTGAGTCTTGCTGGTATATATGTATTGCTCATGTACAATCATTGAAGAAAACATGCTTTCAGGTGAAATATTGGTATTTCTAAGAAACAATCATAAAACTACAGAACAAATGATGCTTTGGGCACTGTTTGGAAAAGTTTCTATGGCAGAGTGACAAATTCTACAGTTTCTGTAGCACAGAGACTGGGAAAAGAGTGGAGCCCAGTTCATACTTAGCAAAGCATTCATAACTGTGTGACATTTATCAATCCTTGAGTCACTCTGTCAAGGCTTCTTAAAAAACTGCAGTAGAAAATCCCTGTGCCCATGAAAAAGTAGACTTACAGTCCACTCCACTGTCCCCTGCCCTGCTCCCTCCAAATTGAGTTTCCTGGTGGCTTCAGCCCAGGAGACTATAGAATAAAGCACCTGCCTGCATCACAGGCTGGTGGCTGGACGCTGGCCACACTGCCCCTTCTGAAAGGCAGATTCTGAAGACTCCTCCCTCCTTTCTTAGACATCCTGGACTCTGGATTTTGCTTTCTACCTAGGATTCTCTGTGTTCCTCTCTACCTTTATGAATCTTCTAAATTCTGACCCTGTCCCTTGACCCTGACCAGGGCCCTCCTTGCTCTGTTGTTGAAGGCATTTGCTTTGATTCTACTGTCTTCTTGGTATTGACCTTGAATTTGTTACCTGCAAGGCATTTACCTCTTAACTAGATTTCTCACTGGGTTACTTCTGTCTGGCCCATTGGTGTCTATACCTGGGTTGATTCTTATATCTCACTAGAGTAAGGAGAAGTGGAGACAAAGTTGTTTTCTATATCTGGGAGAAGTCCAGTACCTCTGCTGGCCTTGCTGAATGAGTGAATGAAGGAATGAGGCTGGTGTGAAAGCCCAGCCACTGAATTACCTGTGGACATGTGCACATAGTCCACACCCAGGCACCAACCAGTAAACTGGAGAGACCCAGGTCCGGTTGAGACTGACTTGTTTAACCTTAGCTTCTGATTCCAGGCTGTACACAGGGAGGAGAGGGCTTGTGAATAAGACAGGTTATTTCCCCCCATAAAATAACTCTGACCTTCTCCCTGTGGAGGTTGGGGTATCTAAATCCACTCCCATCCTAGGATCCACTCCATATTTTAGGCAGGGCTGGGAGTTGAAGGCATTTGCTTTGATTCTAACTTTGAAAAATGAATTTAGATCCCTTCCAGACAAAGAGAACGAGAGTTCACTATGATTAGTGTACTACTTTTTAAACAGGAAGTGACTATCTTGACAAGGATTAACTTAGGATGTGGGTCAGTAGGACAGAAGTGGGTCAGTGAGTGACACAGGACTAGGAGGAGGCTAGATCTCTCCAGGGATAACAATTCCATCCTCTAAGAATGCCATCAATTCTCTTCAGAGGAGAAAGTATATAAATGCATATATTGTGGGTATATGGTCATGTATTTGTTTCAATTAATGGTTCAGCCAACTATGTTCATTCCACAGAGTGATTTTATTTACATAGGTCTGTGCACAGAGGTCTGATTTCTACGGTGATATGAGTTTATGTTTTTGAGCTAAACATGTTGGGGTTGCTATTTTAAGCACCTTACATGGATTAACTCAGAACCCTCATGGTAATCTGTGAGAGAGGTATCATTATTGTGTTCATGTTTACATGATTGAGACACTAAGAACTTAAGCAGCCAGTAAAGAATCTGTACCCTAAATAATTAGACCACATGTACTACTGCTCAATATAGACCTTAGACTAAAGAGTTGCTGGAAAATACATAGAGGATATTAAATTGAAAGTCCCCCATCTTTACTGATTCTAGGACCTGGAAGTCCAAGGCTTAGCTTTTGTAGAGATGCAAGGGTTCAGGATTAATTGTACATTGAGTTCTATAAAACCTTTTTTTTTGAATTATTGACTATGGGTATAATTACTTATAATGACAGCAAATACTGTAATTACACCAAATGACATAATTTGTGTAAATGTGGTACATATAAGGGAATCACTAGATTGAATAATTGTGCCACCATGATGAGGTTGCAAGCTTCCTGGTTAAATTAGATAAAGGTGTATCTAACCACAGAGCACAGATTTTGAGTTTGGTGGTGAGAGTAAGGAGCTATTTAGAAGCTGGACAAGATAAAATAAATTTCACTCTAAACACTTTTTTTTTTTGGTACCAGGAATTGAACCCAGGGACATTTAACCACCCAGCCACATCCACATCCCCAGCCCTTTTTTATATTTTATTAGAGACAAGATCTCTCTGAGTTGCTTAGCACCTTGCTAAGTTGCTGAGGCTGGGTTTGAACCTGCAATCCTCGTGCCTCAGACTCCCTAGTCACTGGGATTACAGGCGTGTGTCACCACACCCAGCTTCACTCTAAACACTTTTAGAGGTATTTTGAAAAATATATTTTTGTTTTTCAAAATCACATATATCACTAAGGGATATATTAATCCCAAGTGGGATTGGTCTCCCCATCTTCTCTGAAGATCAGATGAGCCAAATCTTAAATAAGCACATGCTTGGTGAGAATGTTCTATTTTGCCACAGGACCAGTTCAATGATAGGATTCAGCCAATTCAGTTAGGGTAAGGTATCTTAAGGCATCATAAAACAGAATTCCAGGAAATCAGTCCCAGCTCCTGGACCTTGAGAATTATCAGTGCTAAAGTGTATATGTTGAATGTCCCCAAAGGTCCATGTGTTAAAGGGTTGGTCCCTAGGGTGGTGCTACTGGGAAGTGGTGGAACATTCACAAGGTGTGGCGTAATGGGAGATCCTTGGTCACTGGGAGTATGCCCTTAAGGGGGTTTGTGGGACCCTGACTCCTTCTCTTCTTTGCCCCTGGCTCATGATGTAAGGAGCAGTATTCTCCCATATTCTCATTCTATGGGGTGCTGCATTACCACAGACCAAAGCAGGGACAAGTGAACATAGACAGGAATGTCTAAAACTCAGTCAAAATAAGCCTTTTCTCTTTATAAGTTGACTATCTCTGGGTATTTTGTTATAGTTCTGGATAGCTGACTAATAGTTTAATGGCAAATAAAGATCATCTCTAACCACTAAACCCATTTGGTTAACATAGCCTTACAAAAACATTATTAAAACTTACCAGCCTCTTACAGTGGCACAAAAATTAGAGCATATTGCATAAGTGATCTAGGCCTAGAGAAGCTAGGTGATGGTAGAGAGCAGCAGTATATCATGAAGGTTCACCACTTTGAGTGATTGCCAGGTTTGGAACACAGATTCTATAAAACCAATATATAATATACATTTGGAATATTTATTATATAGAAATAATTATATATACACAGAGCTATAATATAAGTGTGTGCATGAGTACATATATATATATATATGCACACAGAGCTATATAGTTTACACACATATATTTAACTTAGTGTGGACTTTAAAAAGGGAATATAAATATATATGTAGTTATATTTCTTGTGAAACAGAATTAATTCACAGGTAAGGACTTCTGAGCCTACAGTTTACATTGTTTCTAAAAATTTCATGTTATAAAGACTATATATATATATATATATATATATATATATAGTACTCATGAGAGGGGAAAAACAAATTTCTGAAGTATTTTCATTATACAAGACCGAATAGTTTTAAGTTAATTTTATAAGTATATTTTAAAAATTGGCATAATTATAATTATAGTAAAGTAAGATGGATTTTTCTTATATTGGGGGGATAAATATAAGACAAAACCTCACAGAGAATTTGTTCTTCTGACGTTACTGAATCTCAGAAGTGAAAGAGATACTAAGGTCACTTAATTCGACTCTTAATGGGATCACATAGTAACCAGAAATAAAGAAGCATAATAATTCCAACTTACAGGCTTTGGAGTTTTCCATGGAGAAAAGAAACCTGCAATAAAGAAAACAATATTTGAACTTCGAAAATTATACCCTACTACCACTAATGGATGGTGTGATATCAAAATAATTGTAATTCACTTTAAATTAGTTAATAGCAACAATAATACCACACCAAAAATCTGGTATGGTCTTCTTCAAGGAGTTCAAATATTTTCATTGGAATTATATTAATTATTTAAAGAAGATTTCCTTATTTGGCAACTGAGAATTCCGAGGCATAGAGAAGGTGAGTAACTAAGTGACAAATAGCTGCTTCAGATGTTCCCAAACTGAGTTATCCTTAGGGATTGTGTCACCTAGTCTTAGCAGGAGAGAGAGAACATACAGATAGATATTTAGATTTTTTTGTGGTAAGTATCTCTGTTTAGTGTAAGAAATGATTCTGCATTATGTATTTGCTTTCTACAGTTAAAAATCAACCAGACTTTGTCATTCTTAAATTTAAAAAGAAGGTTCACACTTCTGGTAGGAATCAGATCTCACTATGAATTTGTATGTGGCTCTTCCCCCACTGACATCTCCTCTAGAGCAGATTGATATTTTATTATTCTTCTACACCAGGGCAAGCACAAAGTTACACACAAAGAAGCTCAAAATGTTTGTTAACTGAATAAACTGTATACCATCAAAAGGCATAACATTAAAAAACTTATTGAGCCCTTTCAACGACCACAAATGGTCTGATTGATTAGACAGACTGTAGATTAATTCCTTTTCTAAAACCTTTTATAATATATAGAATCAGTTTCTAAAGAGGTACTAAAAACAGACTTAAAAATGCTGGAGGGAGCGGGCTGGGGTTGTGGCTCAGTGGTAGAGTGCTTGCCTAGCATGTGTGAGGCACTGGGTTCGATCCTCAGCCCACATAAAAAAAAATACAATAAACTTATAAAAAATAGATATTTAAAAAAATGCTGGAGGGAGCAGGGACGGACACATACTGGTCCTAACAATCTAAAACTTAATCTAGTATATAAAGCAAAACTACTTTCTTCTCATATCTTTCCTCTTCCAGCAATGTTAGCTCATGTTAATATTCAGTGATGTTTGAAAATGTTCAATAAAAACAGAATATTGAAAATATGCCATATACTATCTTTATCATCTTTAAAACTGAGATGTCCAAAATGAGAATAGATAACAACCATAACTCATTTATAGGAAATGTCTACAGAAATCTGGACACACAGTTACCTAGATGTTTAGGCAACCAGCTCAGGCAAGGCAAATATGCTAATTGTATATTAAGGCACCCCTGTGATGAACAATAATTCATTTTATCAAAAGAGTGAAACTATATAATCCATCATGTTTCACAGCTTTTCTTGGAACCCAGAGCTAAATTTAAAGCTCAAGTAAAGAACCATTTTAACCAAGAAGCTTGGTGGAATCAGCTTTTTATCTGTCTCATACACTGTGTTCTTGTCTCTCTTTTTTGATTAATTAAAAAAATGTGGTTCAATGTGTGTTTTGATTATAATTTCAGGATTTAATCACATCCTTTTTGAGAAGAGTTGAGAATACAAAGTCCAGATAAATGAATACATTTCTCTCCTGATTCATTCTGTAAAATGCCAATGAAAAAAACTGACAGTGAGTTAAAAAGTAGGAAAAATTGCTAACCTTCTAGCCAATTAACCCTGATTTTCAGTGAAGGATAAAATCCACTTGCTGTTTTATGGAGTTGCCAGTTTTCTTGAGAGAAGATGTCATTCACACATTTGCACAACATCAAGACATTCACTTATCTCCCAGGTCCTCACCTGCTTTCCAGAATGCCCAGACAGGTTTTGAATATCTGCTGTTTTATGTTTGTAGGGGCTGGGGATTCTCAGACTGATACAAAGGTACTGAAAATGGCTCCTCCATTATGGAGCTCTCATCTCCACATGGAACCTTATTTTAAAAAAGAATTCTTCCTATGGAAAACATCATCTTCTCGCTTCTCAATAGCTAGAGTGTCAGAGCTGAAATGGCCCAAGAGGGAGACTGGTCAAGAAGAGACCTCTCTCCACGTGAGAGGGTGCTTAATTTGACCACTTTTTATCTTTCATCATCAGCACTTTGGATTCTGATTCTTATAAAGCTGTTTCATCCAATCTGAGCTCACACCATGGGTATGACCCAGGGCTTCTTTACTGTCCCCATTATGGTAGCTTCTGGAATCTCACTAATACTGAATTGAGCCACAGAGGCTCTCTGCAGTGATGATTGCCCTTCTGAATCACTGTCAAAATAAGCTGTGTGCTGCAGACTATTCAGTAGTAAGAGAAAAATATCAGAATTGATTTTCTTAAAAATAAATAACTTATGTGTAGCCCTCTGTGTTTCTTTAGCAAATTATTAATCATGCTATAAACATTTGAATTAAGATGAATAGAAAACATCTATTTTGGATATACTCAATTTGGTCCTGATGAAGTCAGAAGGTCAAGTTTTCTAAATGATTAAACTCCAATTTTCTGCTCAACTTCATTGGAAGAGCTATAGAAATACAACTGTGTGTGCCAAGCTATTATATATTATAAATGTACTATGATTTCTTGTGCAGATGGCCCCTTTAGTAAATCTAGTCTATTCCAGCTAACATGTAAAAAAAAAAAAAATCAAAAATTTTAAGTCTGTTAGGAGACATGGAGGTTATTATGTTGAGCTTATTTCTGAAATTATTCTAGTAGGAGAGGAGCACAGAAGCAAGACAAGTTTTTACACATGTACACATACATAGATGTGTGTTCTGTGATGGATAGGAGAGTTTCTTCTATTAGGCACAATTACTTAAAAACTGCTATATTTTGCTCTTGTGGCTTTACCTTAGGGATCACAGGAACACCATTCTGTGGGTTCCCTAAAAACCATTAGATCTTGGCTGGTGCCTAGCCTTTCTCTGGGCTAAGCTCATTGCTGAGACAATTGCTTTGGGGCCTATCACTGCCTATCTCCAGAGGGATATAGACAACTTGTTCTCAAGCATTCGTGAGGTAAGATAGTCCTCTTTACAAAAGCACATTCATAGAAAAGGAGTTTTTATCCTTCAAATAAGAGTAACGATTTCATTCTGTTTTAGCTTCTGGACTTTATTTCTCATACTTGCATAGAAAACTGTGATTTGGAATTCTCTGAAGGGATTAAAGTTCCTTTAGAATGACTTGACTCGGGTGTTCCAAACTGATCATTTGCTGGCTTTTTACTTCAGCATCATGGTGTGTATTTGTATATGTGTACAAATACAAACTTATTTTTATAATCCTGAGTCTTAAGATAACAAAAGCAAAAGACCACAAGGTACAGTTACAAACTAAATAAAGCATGGGTAGGAACATAACAGAAAAAAAGAGAGAGAGAGAGAGAGAGAGAGAGAGAATAAATAGTAAAATTTAGATGCATCTAATAAGGAAATTAAGATGCATTTTAATGTAAAGCCCCAAACATCATTAGGTCTCTAAAATCTATCTTCTCTGAAACAAGAAATAAAAGTGTGTGTGTGTGTGTGTGTGTGTGTGTGTGAGAGAGAGAGAGAGAGAGAGAGAGAGAGAGAGAGAGAGAGAGAAAGCCCAGTGAGCTGGGCAGAGAGACAGATACACATTGCTAATGGCTTAGATTAGACAATAAATTCTGGTAGTTCAAAATGATAGAGGGAAAAAGACAACACTGACTTCATATTGAAATTTAAATTGAATTTTACATGCCAACTAATTACAATTTTGAGTAAACTATAGAAATATAGTTGCCAGATAAAATATAACATGCCTAGTTAAATTTGAATTTCAGATGAATTATATATTTTTTAGAATAAGTATGTCACACATTCAGTATAAGATATATCACATGGAATGTACTTATATAAAAATTATTTATTATTTGAAATTCAATTTCACTAGGGAATCTTGTACTTTCATTTGTTAAATCTGGCAATCCCATATAGGAAACTATTTACACATGTCCTAGGTAACCATTTAAAAAAGTGGAAACATCTATAGCAGGTAATACCTATTCAATTAAAAAAAATTCCTTTATCGTCAGGGACCTTGCTTTAGAGACACCTAAGAACATTGTGTTTTTTACATAGATTACTGTAGTGTGTTGGTTGCCTGTTCGTCAGTAGCCAGGATGGACCTCTCTGGATTCAGGAAATGCAGAACTCAGTGGCCAATATGAGTGTCACAAAGGACCACTCATTTTAAGATTCTTTGATGCAGTAAACACACTGCCTCTTCCAGAACAGAATGACTCATGGAGTGGCTCTTTCCAGTTGTGACTTCTACTGACATGATTCCCAACATAAATGACTATCCATATGTTTACAGCTGCTCTGGAAAAAATGCCCCTCATAGTGTACATTTGTGTGGTAATTATTATTATTATTATTATTTTTGCAGGGCAGCAAGATGTGGAACTTTCTTAAAATCACCCCAATTTGAATAAGGAATTTAAATAAAATGAAGAGTAATTCTAACCCATCATTGTACCATAAATTTCAAACAATGCCAAGATAACTTTTTGAGATTTCCAGGAATTTCCCCAAACAGAATTAAATCTTTAAGCCCGCTCCTACCTCTCAGTAGATCTATAGTCCAGTTCAGATATACTGAACTCCTATTGCAGAAGGTGAAATAATTTCTCCTGGAGCTGAAATGCCTACTGATTTTAAAGATTATCATTACAATTTCATGGATTTTACAGCAGATTTTAGTTGCTAAAAATGACAGAGATGCTGGGGAAACACTTTCTATTTCTCTCTCTCTCTCTCTCTTTTAAGCAGAAAAGTAGGAATCACTTGAAATAAAGACCTGTTTCACTGTGGATTTCCATGTCCTGGGTTATTTAAAGCTGTGTATTCCATTTCACTTAAAAAAAGAAGGCACATTGGTGTGACTATAGGCAACACTACTTAACTCCACACTGAAATGCAGATGGTCCCTGACTTAGGATGGTGTGACTTACAATTTTTGTGTGTGGGGGGGCTTCATATTGGTGCAAGTGATAGGCACTCAGGAGAAACTCTACCTTGAATTTTAAATTTTGATGTTTTTCCAGGATTCTGATATGTGGTGAGATACTGTTGGGATGCTGGCCAGTGAGATGGAGCTGCAGTTCCAGTCAGCCAAGCAATCACGAGGGGAAACGACCCGACTCTGCAGCACACTGTGTCTCTGACTGTAGGTCAGGCGCGTTGGCTGCATTTTGAACTTACAATGGGTCTCTCATGATATAACCTCGTTCTAAGTCCAGGGGCATCCATATGATCAAGAAGGTAATTTGGGGGGGTATATTTTATCACAATTAAAAAAAAATAAAGCAATAAAAAAGAGAAATGTGAAAAGGGAGAATAAAAGCATACACATATTATATATATATATATGAAAGAGGCAGAGGGAGGGAGGGAAATTGAGAGAATTTTTTTAGTGTCCTGTGATACCCTCCTGGAGGACAAGAAGCCACCTGGGCAGCTGGACACTCCTACAGCCTCCTTCACCCTCAAGTCACCCTTTCTTAGAAAGGATAGTGGGCCACAAAGAGAGCTCTCCTTCCTGCTCCATTTCTGAAAATATTTCAGGAACCGTGAGAAACTCTCCAGTAGAGGAAACTGTCTTAAAAGGTTTCCCAAAGCGAGGGGGGTGGGGGCCGGGAAGAAAGCCGAAGGGTTTTTAGAATCTCCAGTTAGGGCTAATTTGGGAGAGAAAAATACCGCTAATAAAGTTAATCCTTAATTTTAATTTTCTTCAGCCTGGCAAACAGACCCAAGCTTTCCATCAAAAATTCAGCCTTTGGAAAATGTAAGCCAGCAGGGTAATGAGCTAATTTCCATTAAAACTAGTTCAATGTTATGCACTTTTTTTTTTCCTGGGTTTTGACCGATTCATGTATTTCTTATTAAAATTCATTAAATAGGTTAAGCCCTGCAGTTTCTTTAGATAATTTGTTTAAGGTATTTGAAGTAAAAGGGCAATTTTTCTTAATGAAACTGACCTAGGCTAAGAAATGACCCTTTCCTTAAGCAAGCATAAAAGATACACCGCTGGCTGCACTCAGACACCACACCGCTGTGTTTCCAAGCAATGGATTCAATGTGCAAAGAAAATTTCTTATTAGAGGCCATATTTGACCTGGGAATCTTTTTACTTTGGAAAATTTTTAGGTGGCAAGCTGAAATTTTCATGGGGATGCTCTAAAAATGATCCTTCCTGCATCTTTTAAACAGAAATTTAAAACAAAATAAACACCCTAGAATCATTTTAAAATGACCATGTCTCCCTTGGTCTCTTCTAAAGAGAGCAATCTACCATCTCAAGGAATTTCAGTGAGTACCTAAGAAGGATAAGACTACACATGCTGACTTCTGATACCCTCGGCTACCTACAGGTTAGATGCAGAAGAGCAGACAAGATAAACAGCCACATGGTGGAGGAAAGGAAGGAAATGGGAAGGAAGAGATGGTCCTCAGAGGGACGTGTGTCTTGCAGAAAATACTAATAATCACACAGGGTTGGTTCTTTATGTTCTGAACAAGGCCAAGGGCAGGGAACAGAGAACACTGCTCTAGATTTATGGCACATTGTAAAGAGTTGGCAAGAAAATGTGGAAAGATATCAATATTTGCAAATTCAAAAATCCACTTTTGTGAGTTTTTAAAAAAACGATAAATATCTAGCATTTAAAAAAATGCATCGGGAAATATCTTCAAGTAATTTAAGACAGATTAGATGTTTGAAATTTTACAACATTAAATAAATATTCACTGAGTGGTGGGTTATCTTGTGAGCTGCATACATTCAAGATGGCTCATGTGGAGACTTTGATCTTCCTCCAGGTCTTCTCTTTAGGATCCTCCTGCTGGAAAATTTTACCTGCCACTTCTGAGTTTTTAAGACAGGAATCTGGAAGTCATTCTTAACAGTTTCTCTCCCTTACTTCCTTATCATCAAATTCTGTCTATTCTACTGCCAACGTCTATTTCAAATCCACTTCTCTCCACCTCCCTGATCACCACTGTAATCCTCCCCTGTCATCTCTTGTGTGAACTGAAGCAACAGTGAATGTGATGATTTTGCTGAAATCCGTTCATACTTAAAAATTCTTCACTGGAGACTCATTACACATAGGATAAAACACAAAACCCACAAAGTCTTAAATAAGTTGGCTCCTACCTATTTCCAGCCACCTTGTGGGTCCGCTTCACTCATTGGAGTCCCCGAATAAGCCAGGCCTTTCTACCACAGGACCTTTGCACAGGCTCCTACAGCTGCCCATTCTTTCTCACTCTTCACATGGCAATTTCTGGCTCCTTCTTTATATGCCAGCTTAAATATCACTTTCTCAGGGAAAATATTTCTGACCTTTCATTTCCAATCAAGGATCCTTATTTTGTGCCTTTTCATTGCATTCTGTATTTTTCCTTTATATGGATAGTACTCATTAGTACTTGTAATTATATTTATGTAATTGCATTTATAAAATCATTAGTTTAATGCCTATCTCCAACAAAAGAATATAAATTCCATCAGGGAGGGATCCTGTTTATCTTCTTCACAATGTTTTCCTAGTACTCAGTGGATATCTGACACATGCTAGATAGTCTAACAGATGTACCTGAATGAATAGAGCAATGGTAGTGAAGGGTGAAGAGGGCAGGAGAGTCAGGGCCACAAGATATGTAGGGAGACTGGTGAGGCACATTGTGGAGGTGAGGAGTAATAAAAGGGAGAAGAGGATTCTAGGATGCATTCCACCTTGGCCATCTGGGTGAACAATGCCATGATTCCTTAAGGTAGGGAATTCAAAAAACAGAACTTCTCTGAGTGGGGTTTATAGTCTAGATTCTGGGAAAAAATGAGTTTGAGAAGCCATTGGTTATAGGGTTCAAATGTAATTTGAATTACATTTTGAATTTTGAACCCAATGAGTTTGGCTCAGGCACAAAATATCTGTAGTAGCTGACTCTGTGGTCAGGTGCGCCATCAGTTGTGGTATTGAAATTAGGGAAATAATGGGTCATGTTCAACTTTCATGATGCAACCAAATTGTGTCGTATAAGGACATGATTTGCAGCAAAATGAAGGAAGTGCTTCAACAGCAACAGAGAGCCAACTCAACCAAGTTCCAAGAACCGGTAAATGGAGACACCCATAAAACAAGGCTTTCAGAGGTTTATCAAACAGAAGGGTCATCGGTGGTCTCAAAGGAAGCACTTTAATTGCTGCAACAGAGGCCAAAATCAGTGGGTCTAAATGAACAGAAGGTGACGAGGTGGAACTGTGAAGAGAAACAGCATCACAGTACACTGGCCGCGGGAGGTGATGACACCATGAACAGAATATTTCTTTAGGTGGGTGAGCATGCTCACATCCAGATGAGAAGGAAGTCAACAGAGACACAGCCTGAAGATTCCAAAGCAAAGAGGGCAGCTACTGGAATTGCTTCGGCGAGAGATGAGAGGATGGGGTCTAGAGCAGCAGGGTGGTCTTAACCTTAATGAGAGAGGAGGAGACACCCAAGTGCTAACCCACAGGCTGGAGCCGATGAACCAAGGGCAGCCGCAGCCCTCAAGGTCTCCCCCAGGGGTCAGGAGTGTGACTGGGTAGGAAAATTTTCTCACAGTGGCCGGAAGTGGTAAAAATCAATGGTATTTTGTCAAAGGGCTGGTTATGATGCAAAGGTGTAAACAGGAAAACAATTTCCATGCAGTATAGTGGGGAGGTCATGCACCCAGAATACCGGGTAGAACTGACTTGACCTCAGGCCCAGCTCAGTGCCTCGAGGCTGTATGGTAGCCTATATGTGGGATGGCACGGATTACCATGATTAACTCTTGGGGTCTAAGGGTGATCCTGGGTTTGCTTGATGGCTTATAGCTGGGTCACATGAACAAGTCCCCCAAATTCTCAAAAGCTGATTTCTTATCTATAACAAAGTAAGTATAAGAATAAGAATTTTTTAAAAATATTTTTGCTACTAAGGATTGAACCCAGGGGTGCTCTATCACTGAGCTATATCCCTAGCCATATATTTATTTATTTTAAGTTTTGAGACAGGTTCTCACTAAGTTCAGAGGCTGCTCTCAAATTTGTGATTCTCCTACCTCAGCCTCCAAATAGCTGGGGTTGTTGCAAGCAAACGATCTGAAGAGACAATTTTCAAAAAGAAATACAAAGGGTAAGCAAATATCTGAAAAAAATATTCAGTATCATTAGCCATTGAGGAAATGCAAATCAAAAACTACAATGAGATAACATTTTAACCTAAGTTAGAATGGCTATTATAAAAAATGGAAAACAACAAATACTGGTGAGGATATGAAGAAAAAGGAGAAAAAGGAACTATACTGTTGGTAGGAATATACTCATATACTGCTAGTACCACTACTATGGAAAACAATACGAAGGCTTTTCAAAAAACTAAAACTGGAACTACTGTATGATCCTGCTCTCCCATTCTGGGTATTTATGCAAAGAAAATGAAATCAGTATACAAAAGAGACATCTGTGCTTTCATGTTTATTGTAGCACTATTCACAATAGCTAAGATATAGAATCAGCCAGGGTATCCATCAACAGATGCATAAAGAAAATATGGTACACATATACAATGGAGTATTATTCATCCCTAAAGAAGGATGAAATCCTGTCATTGAAAGCAAAATGTATAGAATTGAAGGATATTATGTTAAGCGAAATAAGCCAGACTCAGAAAGACAAGTATCATTTTTTTGTATCTCATATGTAAAAGTTAAAAACCTGAAAGCAGAAAGCTATGATGAGAGATTGGGAAGGGTTTGTGTGTCTATTTGTGGGGAGGGTGGAAAAAGGGAGGTTAGATTTGATCAGTGCATGTTATATTCGTGTATGGAAATATCACATTAAACTGCATTAAATTATATAATAAATATGTGTTAATTAAACATAAAAATAAATTAAAAAGCAAATGTAGCATTTTAGAACTAAGATTTACTGAATCCAGTCTGCATTTTAACAATACCCCCAGTTGATTCATATACACATGGATTCTATCAGAGGATATTCAATTATTTATAGGTTCAGTCTTGACGCTCTTTAATTTCTTTGTCCCTTTACTCTCTACCTTTAGCATTTATCAAAAGAAGAACATGTCTCTCTCTCCTCCAGAGGGTAGCTGTCGCTAAAGCTCTTGACTCACTCCTCACCTCTGTCTTCCTCCTCAGGTAGCTCTGACATGCCACCCCTCTCCCCTAAAACATGATTTGGCCTCCTGTTTGAAACACCTCATCAGACACAGTATGACTGGGAGAAATGTAATGTGCAGAAAAGTGGCTGTTGGGACAGAAATGCGACCCGCAGCTCCATAACTGGAGAACACCTCCTGTGACCTCCAAAGCACTCAGCTTTCATAGTCTGAGCTCTTATCTTACTGACAATAATGAATGTCTTAATTTTCTGGGATAATTCCAAGCTCACGGATTTGTCTGCTTTACCTTTTTACTTCATGAAACATCACTATGCCTGGTTTTTGTATTTCAACCTGAGCTGCCCATTTCAGTTTTTGAAATGTTACTTTTCGTAGTGTTTGATGATTCCAAATATATTTTCTCTCCTTCCTTCTATTTTTTTTTCCCAATAAGACTTTTTCAGGGTTACATTCTTCCTCCTGGTTTTCAGGGTTAATTTTCCTTCTCTTATATGTACTTAATTACAAATAAAACTTCTTAATAGAATAATCTACTGATCTAAGGAACGACTGCATTTATATTTCTCTACATTGATATATCTAGATTATTTTTTTTAAAAAAAAACAAGTTGTGGAGTATAGGCAGAACTGATGCCTATACTTTATTCTTGTTTGACTAACTTAACCAGCTAAGTCTCAAAATCGATCTTCATTTGAGACATTACTTAGGCACTGCTGGTAGAGATACAGTTCCAAAGTCATGTGATTACCTTGGGGATCCATTTTCCAATAATCTAAATCTCAAAACAGAGACATTAAGAACAAATTTGTTTGTTTTCTGGTTGGAATTCTTGGTGCCATTAATCTTTCTTCCCTTCCTTCCTTCTCCTCCAGGTTCTCCTGAAGAACTTCCCAGAGAGAAGGAGAGATGGTTCTGCTGTGGGGTGGAGAGTCCCAACCTGCATCTCTGTCCATGGGTCAAGAGGAGGAACCTCACTGTGGCTTGATTGTGAATCAATGTTTTATGCGACCCAGAAACAAAAGATGATCATGGGTGCCACTTTAGTTTGGATTCTCTTAAAAGCAGACCCTGAGAACTTGGGTGACTCCAGGAAGCATAAATTGAAGAACAGGAAAAATGATGAATGGCGGGGAAAGGAAATAACCTAATGAGCAGATTATCCCTGTGAGAAACTGAGGCTTAGCCCCCTCTGTGGATTTTCTGGGGGATCCTGGGAACACACACCACAAGCCAAGGCCCTGTCCTCCACTCTCCTTCCCCTCTGGGGTATAAGTATTGCTTTTCCAATTCTCTTTTATTTTTGGGTTGAGTCTGTGCAAGGTCAGGAAAAGTACCTGTAGTGCCCAGGAAAGTTCTCAGAGAATAAAAGACAGGTGCTTCAGACAGGACTCTGTCAGCTACTGGAGATATCCACAGCTGCCTGGCAAGTTGGTGTGCTGAGAGGATATGAGTGGGACATTAACAGCATTACTACAGATGCTGTCAACAAAAACAGGGAAACAGAACTTTTGATTGGAGGAAAACCGACATGAATGTGTACTTACAGTGATGATTTTTGGGGAACCAGAGATTTATGTAGCATTGAGATGGGGATGGCAAATGAGTTCCAAGGCTCATGTCATCTCTGATCAACTAGCAGCCTGGAGTGCTTGTAGAGAAGGATGCTCAGCAAGCTCAGTAGGAAATTGTTATCTTTATCAATTAGCAATGCCAGTCATGCAAAGGGGAGACAGGCACAGCGGCATGTGGGCTGCGTCTTCTCTGCCCAGCTTTAAAGAGGAGACTGTTTTGTTTTTATTATTGATATAAGAGTTGAGTGAATATATCTTTAATAAAATAAAATAAATTCTTCCTCAGATCTGGCCTTTTAAGGTGCACAGCCTGTGGGTTAACGGGAGAAGTCTCCAGTGATTAACGTGATGAATGAGACTGAGCTAGGCTACAGTGGCACAGCAGTTAAAACAGGCATTGGCTTCACTTTTCTGGCAAACATGCTACGTTTTCCTCCTACTGATATATAAGAAGTGAAATAGTCACAATATGACTGGAAGTGTAAAGATATCAAGGGCAGGCAAGACGTGACAGAGTCACCTGGCAGCAACGGTAGTGTCAGTGCCTGGTCCCGGCATCAATGCTGAGACAAGGATCATTCATCTGTCAAAGTTTTAATAAGAAAAATATCACCATTTCCCCTTGGACACGATTTGAACTCTCTGAGTCCAGGAATAAGTGCAATATAAAATATCAAATTTATTTCAATAATATCTTATACCATTGCAATCCAAATTGATTTTTAAGTCCTGTAACTATCACTTCCTAAATATCCCCCAAAGCCACGTCCAGTGCGTGCTGCACCTGGGCTGTCCAGCACCAGGCAGGCCTGGCCCACTACAAACAGCTACCTGCCACCTGTAAATAGCCTCTCTCATCTGCTCTTCACACTGTAGTCACAGTCATCTTTTCAAAGCATAAATCTGATCTTGTCGCTCCTCTACTTAGAACCATGTAATCGCCTTCCCTATGCTGGTTAGAACAAAGTGAAAATCCTTTAAAGAACTTTACTCTGTCCCCTGTCCATGGATTGGATCTAGGCTCACCTTGTTGTGACAGCTTGCTTCCACTTACTTTCCTCTCTCTCTTCAGTATGAGGGGCCTTCTTTCAGTTCCTAGGACTGGATCGGCTCTCTGTCAGGTGCTTTATTTTGTTTTTAGTTTCAAACAATGAAACTTACTGTATTATGGGTTCAGGGGCTAGAAGTCTGACATCAAGGTATTGATAGGGTTGGTTTCTGCTGAGGGCTACAGGGAAATCTTTTCCAGGCCTGACTCCTACCTTCTGGTGGCTTGGGGGCAACCTTTGGTGTCCCATGGCTTCTACTATATCACCTTCATCTCTGCTTTCATCTTCACATGCAATTCTGCTCATGTGCATGTCTGTCTACAAATGTACTCTTTTTTTTTTTTTTTATACAGACAGTAGACATATCAAATGAGGGCTCCATGCTACTCCCATAAAACTTCATCTTCACTAATTACCTCTGCAATGACTCTATTTTGCAAATGAGTTCACAGGGAGGTACAGGGAATTAGTTGGGGGTGGAGGGGGGAACATGATTCAACCCATACAACTCCTTTTATTAACGTCCCTGGGCCAAAATTTTCACATCTGTTAAAATTGGGTTTAAGGGAATTGTCACACTTCCTGTGACAATTTATTCTTTAACCCAAGGATCTAAATATTCCCTGTCCTTATGAGTTGTTTTCCCTTGTGATTGATTCTTCAACCCATAGTACAGTACCTAGAATGCATGCTCAATAAATATTTGTTGAATGAGTAAAAGGAACATTAAATGCATTTTTACCAATGTTCACATTTTAATTTCTTTCTGAGAAAAATTTCACACTTGGAAGTTTATTATTTAAATTCAGACTTTGGTTAAATTGTCATCTATTTCTTATGAAATCTGTGTGAGGGAGACACATAGAAATGATTGCACGTATCTCACAGAAGCTGCTGTTCTGACAGTGCCCTGCCCGTGGCATGCAAGAGGGAGGTGGTAGCAGCAGGACTTGGTCCACGTCCTCTGTGACTCCAAGTCAGCAGTTCTTTTCCCACAGCAGTCTGCAGAGTGGGATGACAGGTTATTGTGCAATTAGCAGAGTAGTTAATTACCAGGATCTTGTTCTAAAACCTTCCAGGCTGGCACATAGACTTGCATTATCAATTTGTGTGTTGCTTTTTGGTTTTTACATTCAATGGAGCAGAACAGGTAAGCACAAGTGGGTGCTGTAACGTGGAGGGTGAATTTCTGGGGTACGTCCTGTCCTATTATGTCCTGACTTCTTCGAGACATCTCTATAAGGGAGAGTCAATTCTTATCTGCTGTTCAACTTAGAAAGGAAAATTCATACTTAATCAGAGACCCTATGAAATCATTAACAGGCAGAGTTAGGGTGAGAAAGACAGAATAGACAGATGAGACCCAAAGAGCCAGATGTGCTTGGGCAGAGAATAAAGGCCCCTACCAATCCAATTTTCCAAAATGTTGTTTTATCATCTGGCTTCTTAGACGACAGAATGAAGGAAAGTCTCCATGGCTGTCCTGTGGTTATTATATAATATTCCATGGTTGGGCCCTGATGTATGTACTAAAGCTCACAGCAGACTGGAGCCATAGGGGACCTCCTTGTTACCCAATGCCTCACTCAGAGATGCAGACACAAGTGTATCCTACTGAATCATCACAGAGCTGACATCTTAGCCTCCAGATGTGCTTAAGCATCACAAGTGATATTATCTCTCAGAGAAGGAGGTAAATCAGTACCCAATCTCACTAGTTAACTTCAGAGCTAAACAGTACCTTGCTTTGCATTTTAATCTTAAGTAAAATGATGACAGCAGAGACCACACCTGGCCCTGGCAAAATGTATTGTTAACAAGTAACATATTGGTAATCCTCAGATAAATATCCTTCCATTCAGTTCAGTTACGTTGTTAGTTTATTTCAGGAAACTTTCCCATCATCTTCAAGTTACCTAAAAGAAAGAAACCTACAAAAAAATTTAAAAAATGGAGGATTTCGGGTTTCTGGCAATATCACTGACTAAACCTAAGTAGGATTTCAAAAAGCACCAGCTGCTTTCTGTCACCTATATATAATAAATAAAGTGCTTTGTGTCACTCGGACCCACATAGGGACTCCGGGTCTGGTTTGCTTTCTGAAGCCCTATTAGTGCTCTGGGATCAGCCTCACCTTAGATTATACACACAGCAGCAGTGGGGACTGGATCTGGATTTTTATCCAAATGGAATTAACAAATCAAGATGCAAGCTTTAAGCCAGTGGATTACAGTCCCCCAGGCGCCTCTCTCTCCTGCTCATTTGGACCCTGGTGCTCCATCACGGTGACACTTCCTGCCTCCTCTGTCCTCATCTACCTCCTACATGAAGGGGAACTGGAACATTATCTTCCTTCTGTTATGGATGAAGGTCAAACCGTGTCTCTAACTGCTGCTCCTGCTGACTGGGCTGCTCTGACTAATGATGACTAATGTTTTACAGAGGAGCATGGGGATGTGCCATGTCTACCTTTTTAATGAGATCACGGTTCACTCCCAAGTCCCTGTTTTCTCACTTTACACATGTTCCCTTCGGGTCTCCTTTACTCTTCTGGCTTTAGTTTCTGTCCGCATGAGAATGATTGGTAGTGTTGTCTTTCTAATCCTGACCTCTACTACTTATTCTCCTCCATTCCAAGTGACTCTCACCTCTCTCTCTCTCTATATAATTCACTCACTCATTCATTTACTTATTTATCGTTAAATGGATATTTACTGAATGGCTACTATGGGCCCAGCATGGGCTATCTGAATAGCTTACTAAGAAAATGACAATATTTTATTTTGTTGGATCTGCTAATCTGGCTCTCACCCCATTATCCCATTTCACTGACATATTCTAACAGGGTGAGATTATTTTATCTCCAGAGCTTCTCCAAATACTGCAAACTTCTAATTTCCTTTTAAACCATCCTCATCCTTCCCTTGAAATGAAACCTAGATGTTTAGCTTTATCTACACTGATCATCTCTTCTTCCCAAACTTGATCCACCTTCGAAAGTCCTTAAACATATAAATGGCTCTACCAAATCCAAGACTTCCAAACCAGACATGTGGGGCTCACCCCAAAATTGTCCTCTCCACCCTGCCTCTACATTCTGTCAGTCCTACATATTTTCCATCCTTGATGTCTCTTATATTAGTCTTTCATCTCCAACCTGGCTCATGGTATTGAAACTTAGAACCTCATAAATGCTTGCCCATCCTACTATAAATAACTTTTAATTAACTCCTCTGGACTTCCCTCTATTCTTGTTTCCTATACCCATTCTTTCTATTTCTACTAGAAAAATCTTTTAAGGTACACATTGGGGAACATTGCTTCTCTTTTCCTCTACATGGGTGTCCCATGTGCTGAAGAATGGAGTCCAAACCCCTTATCATACATGCTGCTCCATGATCTAGCCCTGCCTGCAGTTCCCAGATCACTTCTTTCAAAGTCCCACCTCAGAGCTTTCTCTTCCTCTGTCTCACTCCACTGAAGTTCTAAGAACACCCAAGATGTTTGACAACATATCTTTGTCCTGTCATGCCCAGTTATATCCTGTCTATCTGGGCAATAAGTTACTTCTTTTGAAGTCTTAGCTTCAGCACCACTTTCTCTGTGGAACAGATTCAACACTCTCTTCTGGTAGAACTGACCCACGGTGCCTGTGTCCCCGTGGTATTCTGGTTGCACCTTCTCATAACACCTGGGATAGGTGGGAGCACTTGGGCTAGCTAAGTTACAAATCTCTCATGGACAGAGGTCACATCCTGTTTGTCTTTGCATCTCCAAGGCCCACCAAAGTGACAGGCATTTAATGTGTGCTTTTAAGCACTTAATGAATATTAAATAAATAAATACATATTGGGGATATTTATCCTGAAAAAGGATTCCCTAGTTGGATATTTTGTCTGGTTTTTAGGAATTATTTTCATTACTGTTAGTGTGACTAATGCGCTCTACTTCCCTTTAATGGAATCCAACGACAAAGGAAAACCAGTTGATGTTTTGGCCTGAGACATACCTTAGCTTCAAGTCACTTGATGGTGGGACTTTAAAACAGTCGAACTAGAGCAGACAAAAGCAAACATTTGCTCCTTTCATTTTTACCAAGGTGGAAGGTGAGCCCTTTAATGATGTACCCTGAGGTCTCATGGCTAATAAACGACAGAATTAACACAAGACCCCTGTTCAGTGCCCTTCTTGCCCTGCCACATTAGAAAGGCAATCTTTGTTGAACTTTGGGTACCAAGTATCACTCTGGGTCACTGATAGATGTTTACTCCACAATCTTGGCCAAAAAGCTACAGGTGCCAGGTTTATAATCCACAGCTTATGTTTTCTCCTGCACCTCTCGGGACTACCATACCTAGGCACACGTGTTTCTTCCTTGGATCACTGTGATATGTTGCCCAGCCACTTCTGGGATCTTCAGCATCTCATGGATTGCCTCACAAGCCTTCCTCGGTTCTTGACCTTGACTTCATGAACTCTGGGCAGAAATCTCCTCTTTCCCATCAACGACTCCATCAGATTTAAATTCCCAAGGTAAGTTCCATAAGCCCTTGATTTTCCCTTTGATAAGTCTGTTCTGGTCTTTCCCATAAGTTTCTCATTAGGATGGTGGTCCCGGCATGGACCTATCTGTAGCCCTGCTCCACCTCTCACTCAAAGCACCAGTAATTCACAAAGCACCAGTATGCCCCAAGTGCTTCTTTGTTACTATTTGAAACCCATCAAAGGGCTTTCAAAGGGCTTATTGTTTCAAATGAACTTAGGTTGTGAGATTTCAGAACTGTTTAGAGAACTACATGAAATTCATTGTCTAGAACAAGATGGTTGCTTAACTTGAAGGTGACAGTGGCCAAGATCATGAACAAAGGGTGAAATAAGAACATGATACAGAGTTAAAGAAGGAATTAAAGCAATGGCTAATTTGATAATCATAAAGATTTAGGGGAATTCAAGTTGTCCATATTATTAACATTCTATCTTCCAGAAGATGTAGACAATAGAATATGATTATGAGTGACAGATACAAATTTTAAAATAGCAAATATACAAAACACAGCTCTTTCAAAAGCCCTCAACACTTAGGAGAAATCAGAGGTTGATGCTGGGTTTTATCCATTGGGTATGCATATTTTTAATACACTTATATAATTGTATTTGCCTGAAATACGCCTGGATGGTTTCAGTCAAATACACCATGTTTTATGGAATGGCAAAAAATTGGTGTTGATTTCTTTTTGTGTGCAGCAGCTGTTTCAATTCATGTACACAATCTATCAGTAAGTTTCTTAGCTTGCCAGTTTTGCTAGCTTTATGGAGAGAAATGACATAAAACAAGGAAAAATAGGAAACTACAAATAAGTCACATTTCCCGAGTCCTTACTCTATTGAGCACTTCATGTTATACCACTTAATCTTCTCAACAATCCTGTAAGTTCTTTTGCCATTCTTATAAGTGAAGGAACTGAGGATTTAGAGAAATACAAAGTAATGTACTCACAGTTGCATAGTTAACTGAGTGTCAGAGCTAGGATCCTAAACCTAGTTTTGAACCCAATACTCTTAACCACTGTTTGTTTTTGAAAATGGCTAATGTGACTGCTACAAGAAAACCAACAAAAGTGTGACGGGCAGTCCAAGCTTTGCCACTTGTTATATGAAGCTTATTTTGTTGCAGGACACTTTGCGAACTAATAATGAAAAGAAAGGAAAGGGAAATTCCTTAATTAAATGAAAATTTATACCAAAGTATGGATAGTCCTCAAGCCATAAGGAAGTCCAAATAATTAAAATTAAATGAATAATATTTATAATAAAAAGAAAAAAAATCATAAAACTTACCCAGGGGTAAAGAAACGATCAGGAAACAATCAGAAGAAAAAGAGTCTACCTTATGAAATAGTGACATGGGGACATATTTTAAACAACACAGCTGTCAATCTTTCTGTGGATCATAAACAGCCTAACCATCACCTGGATAGTCAGAACTGTTTAGAGAACTACATGGAATTCATTGTCTGGAACAAAAAGATGGTTGCTTAACATGAAGGTGACAGTGGCCAAGATCATGATAGTCAAGGAGGTGACATGGCTAGACCTCTCTCCCCTCTGGTTGCTACACAGCAATTTTGAGATGTTACAACTTGGGGTTTTCATCTTTCAGGACTTTGAGTGTCAAGTCTTTTACAACACTTGTGTTTGCAGGTATGTTCTTTTTATTAAATCATTCTTCCTTTTAGGAAGATCAGAAAAGCATGTATGCTTCCCTACTCTGTTCCCTAGACCATTTGTTCTTTCACCTTTCTTAAAATGCTCTCCATTTTCAAAAGCGTTCTGCACTAAAAAAAAAAAAGGGCTCTCACATACTTAACCCATGAGTGTGAAGAACCATCCAGAGATAGGCTTTTTATTTTTCTTCTTCTTCTTCTTTTTTTTTTTTTTTGAGTCAGCTTTGAGATTTCTGGGAAGAGGAATTATATTCTAAAAGTTCTCTTAAAGAGGGAAGTCATAAATAATGGTGACAACAATCCAATTTAGAAGAGAGGATATAACTACTTCAAAAGTTCTGAAACTTTAAAGAGATATTGACCAAAAAAATTACATTGTCAAATTGTTTAAAGAAATAGTAACCAACAAATTTTAAAACTACCAAGTTATCAATAGAGCATGTTAACTAATCTAAGATCTTCATTAAAAATGTTGATAAGGACCTAATGGGGTCATTTACTTCACCAAAGCCATTTCATCTTGCTGCCACAAATATTTTTTCAATGATTTATGGCAGTATTTTATATAGCCCCCAACTTTTTCTATTATAATGAAAATAGAGATTTATGGTACAGAAGCTGGCAGAAACGTAGAGTAGAACTTGTGCATTTCTGAATCCAAAACTGGAAAGGGAGTAGATGAGTATAAGATAATACTATTTCATTCATCACTATTATTAAGTCTATTCTTATTAAGTTCACTGCTTTCCCCAGGCACTAGGATCCTTTTAAAAATAAAATTGCTCCCACATCTTTTAAGCTTATAAAGAGTCACTACAATTGACTTGTAGGAGCAATTGTTCTCCTGGACATTTATCATTCCTCCAACCAACATCATGTAAAGCCCCCAACTGCTTGGGCCAAAAGCAGGTATTATAGTAAGAGTTCCATATTGTCAGTAACTACAGAGAACATAGATTTCACTGTAAACATGAGTTTGTTCCGTTAGTATTTTTGTAGTTTTATACTGGTCTGCATCATCTAAGGTTTACGATATGGTCAGGGCAGAGTTTATGCAGGAATAAAAATTATTATGCTTTTCTTGGAAGAGTTCAAAGGGAAGTTTTTACCCCTCCATGACTTGTAAGGTGAGTGATTAGGTTGTGTAGGCCAGAGAGAAGGACCTTCACTCATTATTCTTCATAATTATTTGCCTTTTAGAGTTAGTCATAAATGTTCTTTTTGGCTTTATTCACCAAATATGATTTTTTTTTTATTTTGAGGAAAGGTCTCAGTAAATAATGAAAAACTATGGTTTTCCTAAGTGCCTTATTTCAAGTGTCATCATTCCCGCCTCATGGTGAGTGAGATTTCTGGAAATCTACTTCTCTACCCATCATCACTGGGCCTCCAGTCTCTGTGGATGCAGGGCTCTTCACACGTTCTCTGGACCACAGTTTGCAATCCCCAGCAGGATAACAGGCCTCCAAGACTGGGTGGGTTCAGCAGGTGCAGGCCCAGCAGGGGTCCTGGGAGCACATTGCCTGCTGGGCTGCGCTTCAGAGCACTGCTTCCCCAGAGTCCCTTTTTGAGATACTTCACAACTACTGAGTCCCAATGCTGACTACTCACCAGAAACCAGTTGCCAGGCTGCAGTAGTCTTGCAGTTTGAATTCTAACACCCTTATTTTCTGAGATGCCAAGTTTTCATTCATCCAGGCTTGCCTCTTACTCATCACTAGGAACTCTGTGCCTCTGTTTATCAACAACAGGGTCAAACAAGATGACTGGTGAAGGCCACTTAATTTCCTTAGTATTTGTAGAAACCATGCATATTAAAATTCTTTTGAGTGCTTACTGTATATCTGACTCCCAGGTGTTCACATATTTAGGTGTTCTAAAGCCCTTGGGGCTTTAGAAGCAGAGATATTTTAGATATTTATTAGAGACGGAATAGTAAAAGCAAGATAGCCTGGATATTGGTTGGGGTAGGATTGCTTGAGAAGTCCATATTTTATGAAGGCTGACCAATTTATGAAGAGAGACCAATTTCTTTCTAAACATCCCAATCCATGCAGTGCTCTGGGGAAAGGCTCCATTTGACATAGTCTGCTTCTGAATGATTAAAATATTCCTAGAATTGAAGTTCTTCTCAAGTCCTATGAGTATCCAATGGTAGAGCTCAGTTTCTGCCACTCTTTGTACTGGAAGTCACACTGTACAACTCCAGGGGTCTAGTCTAAGATAAGACAGTGCTTCTAAAATTTTTATCTCTAGCAAAAGACCAGTTAAACATATTTTTTCAACCCATGAACAGCCAACACTTTAATAAAACATTATTAAAAAATTAAAAGAAAAATATAAGCCAATTAAAAATTATTTATTCAGAGGACATACAATTATTCATGTCAGTTCACTGTGATAGTTTTCAATGCTTTATCTCAGTTTCTTACTTTTTTTTTTTTGATCACTGGTGACAACAGTTTCTGGACTGCTACCAACCCATAGGCCATACTCTGAGCAGCTCTCATGGTTTTAGGACATAGATTCTATGTGAATGGTGTCCTCTATAGTTGTGCAGAGGTCCTGCTTGGGCCCCAGGCATATTGCGAGTTTAATTGTATAGCAGGAACAACCATGTTTGTAATGTATTTTAAAATGGGGCAGTGAAAATTTCTCTCAAATGAGACTTTGGTATGATAGGCAAATTAATTGGTTATAGACAAAAAACAAGTCACTACTGTCCTTATTCGAGCCTTATTTCTGAGCCTTGAGACCAATTTGGAGTTGGGACTTCACATCCATGCTCATTAGTTATCTGGTGCCCCTGGCAGTGAACGAGACCTTTTTCAGTTAACTCAGATATTCTGGCCAAAGACCAACTTGAATAATTTTCTCTCTCTATGGGAAAGCCTCCCACATTGAAATTTTCCTTCCTCTTTGAAACTACCGTCTATTATCACAGTCTGCTTCCGAAGAGCTGTCACTATAAATTTTTGAGGCAACTACATTTTTCCACCAGGTGAAACAGCTTTAAAAGGCTTGTTGCTTTATAGATGCTGCTGTCACTCAGAGCTGCCTATACGCAGCCACAGTCAACCCCATCACCATCAATGGCAAGCATTTAGACTGCATCTCCTTTGAGTTATTTGCAGACAAAATTAAAAACAACAACAACAACAACAACAAAACAAAACAAAAAACCCCCACCAAAACCCCAAAACCCTAAAAGAAAACTTTCAGGATCTGAGCACTGGAGAAAAAGGATTTGGTTACCAGGGTTCCTGCATTCACAGAATTAATCCAAGATTTATGTGCCATAATGGTACTTGTGGCAGGCAAGTTCATCTACAGGGAGAAATTTGATGGTGAGAACTTCATCCTGAATCACACAGTCCCTGGCATCTGGCCCATGACAAATGCTGGACCAAACACAAATGGTTCCCAAGACAGTGCTTGGATGGCGATCTTGTGGTCCTGGGGGAGTGAAAGAGGTTATGGGCATTGTGGAAGTCATGGAGTGTTGTGGGTCCAGAAATGGCAAGACCAGCAAGAAGATCATCACTGCCAACTGTAAACAGCTCGAGTGCATCTGACTTGTGTTTTATCTGAATCACCACATTGTCCCTTCTGTAGCTCGGGAGAGCACCCCTCCATCCTATCTGCTCACAATAAGTTTTTGTGCTGTCATTAAAATTCTTTGGGTTTCATATTTTCCTTATTTCCCTCCAAACCTAGCTGGATTGCAGAGTTGTTTATGATTAGGAATAAAAACTAAGTAAAAATGACAACAAAATAAGCTTGTATATGGGTATATATGTATGTGTTTATTCCTTTGTAGGCTTATAAATATAGCGTCAAGGAAAACACTGTTAAATAAATGTAGTCAGAACAATACTTTTACCAGAGCAGAGTTTCACTGGTTATTTATAAAATAAGTCTGTGGGACTGTACAACTGGGTCTTCTGTAAATAAGAAGAGGCAAATGTCAATACTTGTGACATCGGGAGAGGCACGATTATATATATCAGTTTTGAAGTTAGACTTTAGTTTGATTATAGATATTTTGAGGGACAGAATCATTTAAGAGACTTAAAAGATCTTTAAGAAAAGTTTAGGACATCCATCTATTTAAAGCTTCTACCCCTCTGCACAAGTTTGGCGTTTCTATTCTTTTCTTGTACAGTTGGTACAAAAAGGGCTGTAAAAGTATAACTCCCTGAATATTCATTTAAAGATAAAAATAAACTTCTTAGATTATTTTTTTTCCTTTCTTTGAATCTGATTCCCTACTGTTGCCAGAGTCATCCTATGTGGATGAAGCACTTACATTGTTCATCATTTCTCATCAGAATAAGTCTGGACATTCAAGGCCCACCGGATCTGTCCCTAATTTAATTACTCTGCATTTTCTCTGCTTACTTCCCAGTGTGAACTTTCAATGGGGTTCTGCTCTTCCAGAAACTTCTTTAAATAGCCTAACTCCTTTTTACCCCTAAGTTCTCAAGGATTGTGAAACTACTCCATGTGGGAAGTTCTTTCCCCTTTCTCTACCTTTTTAACCTTAAATCTTTGTTCATCTTTAATCTCACCCTCTTAAATTCTTCTCAATTTTATTTGCATCAAAAAGTTTATACTTTCAATAAGTCCACTGCTCTTTCAGTGTTTCCTGGTTATTTCTTGTGCATGAATTCCACATTCTTAATGAAATAATGAATTCCTTGCAGGCATGAATAAAAGAAAATATCTGATTTCCCCCTTCACATTGTGTGGAAAGCCTGGACAATTCTCCCTGGTCACCTGGGGAAGATGGGCCAAAGAAGCCCCAAACCAACTTCTTACTCAGGTATTTTTTAAACCGTAAGAAAGGAACATCACCGGTCATTGTAAATACCAACGTCAAAGACTGGCAATTTTTTTTTCTGTAAAGGGGCAGACAAAAAGCATTCCAGGCTTTGCAGGCTACAGGATCTCTGTTGTAGGTACTCAACTCCTCTGTCACAGTATAGAAGCATCACAGACTGTGCCCACACTAGAGTATGGCTGTGTGCCAATAAAATCTTATGGACATTTATATGTCACAAAACAGCATTCTTTTCTTGATATTTTAAAACATTTAAAAATGTGAAAGCCACTTTTAGCTTAAGGGCCATACAAAAAAAAAAAAAAAAAAAAAAAAAAAAGCAGATGGGAGACTTAGTTTGGCTGTGGAGCCATGGTCTGTTGAACTCTGACCTAGATAATTGTTTCCAAAAGTGTGGTCCACAGGCCATCTGCATCAGAATTACCTAGCGTTGGGAGTTTATAGAAAACATAAATTCGAACCTAGTGAAGCAGAATTTCTGTAAATCTTAATGATATGGATACACAGGTCTGGGTCACCATGTCTGAAAGGCTATGATGTTTTGGCCTTTTGACTTAGTATTTGGAAATCAGTGAACAGGGTTCTACTAAGTAGGGCAATGACAGAGCAGGGGCTTTAGAACCCACTTTATAAGACATACAACCTAAGCAGGAACTTCAGTAGCTAGGATCTCATACTTTAAATCAACATTGTAGGGTCTCTTTAGATGCAGAAAATGTAAAACTCAGTATTCCTTAGTTTGTATTTAAAATACCTGTTATTCAGAATATCAGATGATGTGGCAAATCTTTATTAAACTCAATAAAAACGTTCACAGAGAAGGAAAAAAACTCACACACCTTATAAACAAAATGTGTACGAGACTAAAATGTAAACAAAAAATAATCTTTACGTTTCTGCTCCAAATGAAAACCTCTGCAGCTGAGGCCTTTGTTGCCCATAGAAAGTTGAGGAGAAATGATTTCTTTCATTATGAGCACACAGCATCATTCTGAAGGGCATATATAACATTTCTTGTATAACCTCATTTAGCTAATACAATGGATTATAAAACAGCATCTTTTAGGAAGGAGAGAGACCATCTGGAATGCTCTGCCCACAGGGGCCTTTTGGCTAATGCAAATCAATTGAGGCTAGAATATGACTCCACCTGAATAGAACAGATCTGGTAGCTTCTGATTTGCAGACCAAAATTACTTACATTTTGTGAGTTATCTCTAAACTCTAAAGGAAAGGAATATAGCTGGGAAAGAAATTTGGCTAGCCTGCAAACCCCTCATTGACTGGGGACTTTGCTCTAACTTCCAACACTTGCCGAGAGTTATTTAGCATCTCCTTGCATGAGGGCCCTTGCTCAGTGCTCTGCGTGGATTCTCTGTTTAATTCCATGATGGTCACAAAAGCAGCTACAATTGTGGAAGTCATGGAGTGTTGTGGGTCCAGAAATGGCAAGACCAGCAAGAAGATCATCATTGCCAACAGGTTAAACAAAAACAAAACAAAACAAAACAAACAAACCCTGAGGCTTGGTGATCCTAATGAACATGTCGAAGATCTCACAGGTCATGTCAAGACTAAAATGTGAACTCAGGGTCTGTTCCCCTAAGATCTATCCCAGGTTAGCTCCCAATGCCATCATGATGAAATGAAACCTGGCTTTGTGGTAGGTTTCTTTCAACTTAGATGAAGAAACTAGAGAGTGGGCTTTGTATGGATTGGGTACAAATGGGCTGAACTTCAGGACAGCCTGGCACTCTGATGTGGCATTGTGTTAGATAAAGGAGAGGCATCCTACATTCCTGCTGGACACTGGGCTTGCCACTAACAACTCTGGATCAGTCTGTCAAGGGGGAATATAATGTTTTTGCATTTTACAGTAATATATTTTGGGGGACATAAACCAGGTGACTTACAGAAAGGGACAATGACAGAGAAGTCTCATTAGGAATAAGTCTATTGCACAAAGACCTCCAGTCAAACAGGGGGACATAAACACTAGCCACTGCAACCTCATCAGAGAGAGTACCCGGATGCTGGCAAAAGTGGGGATGAGGGTGTCGCATGAAAGCTGAGATGCCAGATGCAGATTCTGAGGGCACCCAACCATTTTCAGCCAAGGGATTCATCATTATCTAGTGAGCAGGTATTGGTGATCCACAGAAATCCATTCTTTGCACATGCATATGTTTAATGTGCCTGGATCAAACTGTTAGTAAGCTTCATACATTTGAATCAACACATTCTCGTTTTTTGTCCTTATTAATTTCTGAAGCTAAAGAATGCCTTCAAGTAGCACTTGGGGGAATAGCACTGGAACTAATTAGACCAAACCCTGTGCTCAGCTCATCACGCTTGATGAGGAAGAGCAGATGAGCTCCCCAACACTCGAGAGCCCTGTCTGAATGACATTAAGGCAATTTCCAATATTTTAGAAGCAGAGTACAATGGTATTCTTATGATATTTTAGCAATCATCAAAACACTGTGTGGTACACAATTTATACAATTACTTTCATATCAGAAAACCTTTTTAAAGGGCATAAGTGATAAGCATAATCTCTGGTCACTTCTTTAGGGATATGGTTTTATTCCTCTGTTACTAATCATGTTAAGTATTTCACAAGAGGTAGATATAAGTTAAAAACTTTCCTTTCATTAGTACTTTTAAATGCATATGTAACTGTTTGTTGTTTTACTTTTAAATAAGTTTTATTAAAGTCTATGTTTCCATCGTTCATGTTCCCATGAGTTGTTGGCTGGTCTCTTACACTGCCTGATTTGGAAGCTGAACTTTCATGGTGGGAAGGAATGTATGAAAAGTGGTACCCACAGCCCTTGGCTCCCTATGACTGCAGGCCTCCTGGGTGGGATCAGAGAGCCCAGGAGGATCAGGGAAGTGGTTGACTTTCAGTTAAATAATACATTTGTATGATTCAAATATTACAATGTTTAAAAAGATGCATAGGGGAAGCTTTAACTCCCTGCACTGGCTTGGAGCTGCCTCACCACAGTGGGAGCTCTTTTTTTAAAAAAATTATTTATTATTTAATATTATTTTTATTTTTAAAAAATTTATTCTAATTTGGATATGAAAAATTGTGCTATACATATGCGTAATATGAACCAAAATGCATTCTGCAATCATATATAACAAATTAGAATAAATTCAAAAAAATAAAAATAATAAAGAGTAACTGTTTTTATTAATTATGTTTGCATTGCATATATGAACTAAAGCTTTTATTTTCCATTTATCACTCTCTTTGTTTATAATAAATAATTTTTCAAGTTTCTGAAGAAATAAATTAAAAGCAAAAAAAATATAAAAAAGTAACTTTATTGAGACTTTCTGGGGTAGCTTGGAAGCTTGGTAGCTTCTGAGGAAAACTGGAGACCCTTGTTTCTTTATTCTGATGTCAGCTCAGATTCTGAGAAAGTACAACCTTTCTTCCCTGTGACTGGCCATCTCAGAAATTATGTCACTCACTATTTCCCTCTGTGCCTTTCCCAGGCAGTAACTCAATCTGTTAAGACACATGCCTTGAAAAGGTCCATTAAATGACCCCCTCCTTTGGAGAGGTCTTTGGTCATTTGGTACATATCTATTCCATTAAATTAGTAGAGTTCATCCCAGGGAAAGGATTAAGCATTCAAAAGACCAAACTGTGTACTAAAATATGCAAATTTGAATTGGAATATGAATCACATGGGAAATGCTAAAATGCAGAATATGATTCAGTTAATCTGAGGTAACATGTAAAACTGGTTTCCCAGATATTGAGGATGGTGGACCACCTCATCTTAAGGAGCTTGAGGAGTGCAATGCTGCTACCAGGTAAACTGAGAAGTTTGGCAAACTTCACCAGCAGCAGAAGAGAAGATTTGAGGGGAAAAGATCAGAGAAGCTCCCTGGCTGTTGGGAAGAGTCAGCATATTTCTCAGCGGAGACACTGCTTCTAAAGATTTTGGATGGGACCTTTTTTGGATGTGTAGTAGTCCCCCAAAGCAGAGTACTTTTGCATTCCTGATCCCTGGACATTCAATGACAATAAAAATTCAGTCATAATAATATCTGATGAAGAAATAAATATAATAAATAGAAATTCAAGTCATGCAGCCTTGAGGTTAAAACTATGATAATCAGAGTTTTCATGCTTTATTCTACCAGACAAGCATGGTTGCACTTTTTCTGTATCCCAAAAAGTTTACTGGACAGGTACAGTGACTTTTCTACTGTAAGTTCCTGGAGGTCCATTTGAAGGCCTCCCTCAAGTTTGACAATTTATAGTGACAAGCTTCTTCCTCCTTTACCCCCAGAAGGTACCACAAGTTCTCCTTTCCCTTGCTTCATCCTCCCCCCTTGTCAGACACAAAGCAGGTCTTCAAAGGGTCCAGAGGCTGAGGCATGCTTGCAACTGGGATGTGTTGAGAACCTGGGGTGTGGCAGAAGTCCAGCTCTTGGAAAGCACATGCCGCCTTTTGAACCTAAGCAAAATTCTAACATATTCAAAACAGAGTTTTATTTCAAAATCTGATCCTGAAATCCTTTTCCCATAAGACAATCCTCAAATGACTCTGTACAGTTATAAATGCACCCCTGGTATACAGGGAAGGATCCTATAGCCTTCAATCAGGAACCATTGCTGGAAGGTGATCCACAAGGAAAAAAAATCCATGTAGAATAATAAAAGAAAGGGGAAAGTCATCAATATATTTTAAGGTATATTGTTGGAAAATATGAAGCTTTGAACAAAATTGGCAAAGAAACTCATGAATTTAAGAGGCTTTTCTGAGAGGAGCAAATGGCTAAACACTATTTACTAAACACTTAAAAGATACAGATACAGACATGGATACAATATAGCTCACATATTCTGCTAAAAGAGTGTTTAGGAAAATAGAGATTACAAGTAAAGAATGATTGTACTGCTGTACTTGTGTCCATTTTGAGAATTATATTATAATTAGGTAATAGTATAGTTGTATAATGCAGGGACACTAAATTAAATTCATTCATGTTTCACAGGATGCATATATATACACACACACACACACATACACACACAAGGCTGTTTGGAGCAGTAAATTGTCCTCTCAACTAGACCAGATCCTTGTTGTGTGGATTCCTTACAAGCAGAGATCCACTGGCCAGAGTGTGTGGATGCCAGAATCACTTGGATTACTGCTCCATTTACAGTTTTTAAAAGGCCAGGCATCTCCCAGTCTAGAAGGTATAATATGCCTTTGTTGGATTCTTCTGAGAAATTCTGAAAGGGGATAATGGAAATGCCAATAATATCACTTAATGAACTTTGACCTGAAGAAATGAGGAGAGGATTTACAGGGCTTCCTGGGGACATGAGGGACACTGGAATAGTCTTCCAGGCAGAAGTAACACCTGACCTGAATTCGCAAGGATAAACAGGAGTCTGTCATAAAACATAGAAGGAAAGGGATTTTTTTTTTCTGGTGAAAAGAAATAATTTGCAATAATAAACAGATACAATAACTGTTTTTGTTGCTAGGAGAAATTAAGTTCCATAAAGACAAACATTTTTTATGTTTTGCTTATGCTGTATCACAGAACAGCTAATGGTAGCTGAAACACAGTACGTGCTTAATGAATATTGGTAGAATGAAGAATGGATGAATTGATTAAGTGCAAGGAGTGATGTAAGATGAAGCTAAAGAGATTGGTATGGACCAGGCAATGGAGGATTTGGAGGTAAGATTGAGCCTTATCAAGCTTAGAGGCCAGGGAGAAGCACAGATTTTTTTCTCCCCTTCCCCGCCATTTTTATTGGTGTATTGTAATGTTATACAATGGTGGGATTTATTGTTATATATTAGGACATAAACATCATATAACACTATAATTTAGCCAACATCATTCCCTAGTAATCCCCACCACCACCCTGACCCTTTCCTTTACTCTGTTGATCTCCCTTCAGTTTCCATGATGTTTTTTTTCTCCCTGAGCACTTGTATATCTTGTGAAACATGAATAAATTTAATTTAGTGTTCCTGCATTATATAACTATGCTATTAGCCTAATTATAATATAATTCTCAAAATGGACACAAGTCCAGCAGTACAATCATTCTTTACTTGTAACCTCTATTTCCCTAAATGACTGCTCCACTTCCCATTTCCTGTTTTCTCTTGAAGGAACATTACATGTCAGGCCAAGAAAGGGATTCCGTGTCTTTATGAAGGCACAGCCTCTCTCATACTTCTTATCTGTGTTTCCAGTATTTGGGAAAAAAATGAATATATGAAGAACTGAGATCTCATCAGAAAACTGCCATCATTTGCTGTATAGATTGGCTGTGGGCTTTGAAATGAAAGCAATAAGTAGGCTGTTCTTTTTGTTTGTTTGTTTGTTTTTGTTTTCTTTTTCTCTTTACTCTTGCTTTTTTGTTTTTTCAGTACTGGGGATTGAACCCAGGGGTGTTTAACCACTGAGCAACATCTCCTGCCCTTTTTGTGTTTTATTTTTAAATTTTGAGACAGGGTCTATGGTCTTGCTAAGTTGCTTAGTGCCTTGCTGAGGCTGGCCTCAAACTTGAGAACCTCTGCTTGGCCTCTCAAGCCACTAGGATTACAGGCTTGTGCCACCACACCCAGCCAGAAGGCTGCTTATTGACCTTATTTATTCCTTTACAATGGAACCTACTAGAGACCTCTAAGTGGGTGTCAGTTGAGCAGGTCTTGTTAGCGGAGATCAAAAGTGCTTATTCATGATTTGACCACTCAGGGAGTTTATTATTGCAAAATGAGGTGCTGCTTTTAACCATTATACTTTTTTACATGTTTTTTAATTCTAGGTCATATATTTGTTTCAAATATATCCATAACAAGTTATTGGTTAAACTTATGGGACATAAGAGGCACTCATATTGAAATGTGAAAAGTTAATAAGGAACAGAAGAACAGATTTTAAGAGGAGAAATAAAATGATAAAAGTAGATAACATTATCTGGGTGGCCAGAGTTGTGGTTTTATGGTTTCAAATAATATAACAAAAGAGTTATAAGCAACCAAAGCTGGGGAATGTCAATTTTCAAAGATTGGACAAAGAAAGGGATTCTGAGAGTCTGAGAAGGAGTAGGAGACTATCCAGAGGAGATTGGTGTCCTGAAAGCCAAGGGAGGAGAGATTCTGGAAGAAATGGGAAATCCCTTTTGACTTTAAGTAGGAAGCCATTGTCAACCTCAGAGAGAAGATTTTCAGAAGCACAGTGGGGAAAGAAACCCAGACAAAGATAGGTACAAAAGCAGGTAAGAAAGCAGAGATGTGAAGTGAAGACTATTCCTCCAAGAATAGCTATCTTAAATGATTTATGGTATAGGGTGGGATATATGTAGGTACATAAATGGATGATCTTTCAAGAAAGTTGACTGTGAATAAAAGATAAGAGAAAGGACCACTGCTGGAGGGCAATGCAGAATCAAGGCAATTGTCTTAAAGGATGGGATAAATTGGGGCAAGTATATAAGCTGGGGTAAGGTATCCAGAGAAAAAGGAAATTATAACAGTTTCCTTGATAAGGAAGATACTGATGAAGCAGCTCCTTGAGTAGACAGAAGTGATTTCCTTCCAATGAAGATGAAGCTAGTGTCCTTGAATGGAGGACCTTCAAGTCTTGCTCTGAAACCAGAAGGGAAGAAGAAACGATAGGCTAGTTTCTGAGGTGTGAGAGAAGAATTTATACATAAGCCTTTGGAATGATGGCGTATTAAATTAACCCCAGCTACTATGGATTTAATTAATGTTTTAATAGTCATTAATGTTTTTATTTATTTATTTTTCTGTATATAGGGTGACAAGTAGTATTTAGAAGACATTCAAGTCACTTTAAATGGCTGGCATAAATATTTTGAATATTTTTTAACATATAGAAAATACATAGCTCAAATGAAATGTTTATCCCAAACTTATACTCATTTATATGAAATGGATTCATTTATACTTCTTACTATATTTTGTTTGAAATTTTAAGTGGAAGTTTTACTTTGGAACAACTTTTCCCAATCTACCAGTAGAAGACGCTTTGGAACATAAAACTGTTTTTGAAATGAAATGCATTATCATACTCATTAAAATCCACTCTCCTGGAAATATAAAACTGATTTATCTAATGCACTACAAAATTCTCCATAAAGTACCCCACATTGTGAAATAATGCTAATTAGGAGGAGAGGCAAAACATAATTTATTTTCTTTAAATTTTAGGGCAATTAGCATAACTTTCATTAATGTGGTATAAAAACTGCAATTATTTTCATTTGTACTTTTTGGTAGAATTTATATTCATTAAAAGTCTATGGTTTCATATTCTGTGATATGAAAATGAACATGACTTCATAATGTTTTATAGCCAGATAATGCGGTAGGTGATTTCATTCATTTATGCAACAAGTGAGAACCTATTATATGTAAGCATTGTGATTCAACAGTCTTCATGGCAAAATTTCTGGCATTTACCATCTGGAATTCTCTTGTATGTAGCTCTAATTGCACACAGTTTACTATAAATTTCTGCTCTCATGCCTGAGCAACTAGCATTCCAGAGGCAAAACACCTTCTTGACATGACCCGCATAATTGTCAAAATATAATTTATTACACTCAAGAGGTAAATGTTTTTTTTTGGTTATTTAGGTATTAAAATTTATAGAAACAGAAAAATTTGAAACTTACTTGGCAAAAATATTGTATACTGGTTATTTTTAGATTTGATGTTACTTTTTGGAAAAAAGTCTTAATGAAAAGGCATGAGGATTTCTTCCCCACACTTAAAAGTAATTCACATGAACTGACTGAATGTAGTTTATGTAATTATAAATTTGATTATCTTTTTACAGTTTTAGAATTATTGGCTAAAACCAGCATTGCCTCTTTCCTTTTTCATCCTTCATTTTTTTGAAATCTCATATTCTGCTACTACTGCCAAGTAGCATAAGATTAATAAACTTAGTACTGTGAGCTCAAGGGAATTACTACTGTGGACCAGAAGGAAGCAGGATTTAGGTTTATGGTTAATATGTACAAAACCAGCTATTCTTTAATGACTCCTTTCTCCTGGGATCTACAACTAATAAAGGCACAGTTGTAACTCAGAAACCTTGAGAATGCTAGAGTTCTAGATGATATGGATTTTGCACATTATCTTTGATTTAAAAACAAGAAGCTGGTGGGCAGAAAACTTAACTGACATGCTCAAAGTTACCATGTGTGTTAGCAGCACAGATTGTACTAGAAACCTGGTATTCTGATTTCAGTTAAGTGAGTTTTTCATCATCTAATGCCAATAATCCTGCATGTTTGTTTCTGAGAATGTTGTGGAATGGCAAATTTTATAGTCACATAACTAGTATTACTGGTGGGTTGATTTACAGGATTAATGTTATTACCCATTTGTGATAAATGCCATAACAATAATTTATTTTGCTCACTCTTTCCATATTTAGAATAGCACTTGGTACATTTGTGGAATGAACAAAGAGGAAGAAGAAAGACAAATTTGGCAAATGCGTGGTATAGGACCAAAGAGGACAGAGCTTTGCTACGGTGACTTTAGAAACCCAGACACAAGGAAAATCTGTAGAAAAATAGTTCTGTTTTTGTACACTCAGCTGCATTGCTGGACTTACACATGAATCTTCCTGATTTTGTTTTGTGAATATCATTCTCTCCCCAATGTCATAACAATAAAATAATTCAACAAATGTGCATGCCAAGCTCTGAGAGAAAAATGGTACATAAGACTTAGTCCTTGCTCTTGAGGGAAATTAGCTATTTTAAATTAAGATTTTAAAAACCAGCAGTTTCTCTGAATTGGCATTTCTGTATATCTCCACTAGAGCAATTAGAGAGGTGATTGTGATGAATGTACATCTTCACTCTTTTCTGTTTTGCATTGAAGATATTCTCAAATTAGTAAATGGGATAAGTAAAGGGTTAAGATTAGGTCAGTGATTAACAATTATATCTTGTTATACACATATTGGATTTGTCATCTATAAAACACTTCTGCTATCTCTTCTTCCATTTAAACTTAGAAATGACCAATGGATATAATTTAAATAGAACAAATTGATAATTAACCCCATTTACACTTAACTGATGCGTGTGCGCGCACATGTGGGCAAGGGGATAAAACAGGGTACTTTTTGAGTTAAAGTGAAACTACAGTTTTTAAGTTTTTTATTTTTATGTACTTGAACTTTTTGATAAAGGGCTGATTGGAAAACAAACTTGTTTCCAAGAATCTCCTTGATAATGGTTGCCATTCCCCCCTTATAAGCTTTGAATGAATGATGCAGAAACATATTAAGTATCACAGCTCTTCCTTTTGGAACCTGCCACAGAACATCTCACATAAATTAGACATTGGCATGAACAGGAAAATTAGCTCTTTTGGTGATGAGAAGTTGGTCTCACTTGAGTTGAGTGGCAGAAAATAAAGATAATCCAGGATAATGGAAAAGGGAGAAAGTATAATCTCTCCACCCTATGTATACACAAAATCACAGTCCATGCAAATAAATGCACACTGCAGATTCAAACATGAAGGGGGCTTTGTTCTCAACTGATCGACTTCTCATCAATTAGGCAACCGAATAGAAGAAAAATTTCATTTTTTCCCCCAACTGATTTGAGTGGTCATGTTAACTCATTTGAACCTCTGTCAAATTTAATTCTAAATTCTCATCCCTATTTCACTCGGAACTTGACACAACTGTTTACCCCTTCCATCTTGAAACATTTTCCTTCATAAAGCTGCAGGAACCCCTCTGTTAATGTTTCTTTTCCTTTACAAGCCATGCTTTTATATAGCCATTTGCTAGTCACCCCCTGATCTTTAAAATTGGAGACTCCCAGTCCTTAGAATGTTTCTCTTGCTTATTGATACTCACTCTCTAGATGTTCTCAATCAGTATCCGGCTTTAACTTCACTCCAAGTGTCAATCATCTCTACTTGGATATTTAAGAGGCATCTCAAGCTTGAAATGTTCCAAACAGGGCTCTGGATTCCCTCTTCTTCCCGCTATGCCCATGCTCATCTATCATATTCCTTTCATCAATAAAGGGCAACTGCGCTTCTAGTTGCTTAGGTCAAAAACCTTGCAGGCGTGGATTCCTCTTTCTCTTATACCCCCCATTCCCATCCATTGTCAAGTCCTGTGGTTCTTCCTTTGAATTATATTCTCCATTTCCCACCACCTTCACTCCTATGGTCCTTCTCCAAGCTTTCTTCATCTCTCGTGTGGATTGCTGTGAAAGCCGTTTGCTCATCTTTGTGTTTCCATCCTGGCTCACCAACAGTCTATTCTCAACACAGCAGCCAGCATGAGCCTTTTACTGTGTTACGTCACTCCCCTGTTACCACAGCTCATCATTTCATTCAAAAGTGAAACCCAAAGTCCTTTATATGGTCCATGGCTACACCAGACTACATGATCGGTTTTGCTCCACCCCCACCAATCTCTCTGATCTCATCTACATTCCACCTCTTCCCTACTGAGCTTCAGCCACAGTAACCCCTTGTTGCTGACCTGTCTACACCAAGCACAGCCTGCCCCAGAACCCTGGATGCTCTTTCTTCAATATCCATACAGTTCACTGCCTCGCTTCCTTTTGATTTCTGCACTCCAAGAGAACTGTCTTCCTTGTCCACTACTCTCTACTGCCTCACTCACTTCTCTCCTCTCTGTGACCCTGTTTTTCAGTTTTAGTTCTTTCCAGTGCCCAGCAGGCATTTCATTAATTGTTGTCTAATTTCTCTTAGGAGATAATCTTCTTGAGGCAGAGTCTTTGCTATGACTGCATTCTTAACACCTAGACCAGTGCTGAGCATGCAGTAAATCCTCATCAAATGCTTATTAAATGTAGATCAAAGAAAAAAATAATAAATTCAGAGCAAAGGAGAATGGCCAACAGAAGCCATCAAAGATTTGTTTTCCATAAATTTTGGGGAAACTGATATAATGTAAAATCTTACAGTCAGGTCAGGTGCAGTGGTACATGCCTGTAATCCTAGTGGCTTGGAGGCTGAGGCAGGAGGATTGCAAGTTTAAAGCCAGCTTCACAACTTAGCAAGGCCCTAAGCAACTTAGCAATACCCTGTCTCAAAATAAAAAATAAAAAGGGTTGGAGATGTGATTCAGTAATGAAGCATCCCTGGGTTCAATCCCTGTACCAAAACAACAACAACAACAACAAACTTATAGTCAGGAGATTTCAGTTTGAGTTTTGTTTCTGTTACTTCTAAGTGGTGTGGCAACATCTCTGCAGGAATTCCCACTATCTTTTCTCTCTCATCCTCCGGGTCATCTTTGCATTGATTTCCCCATGTATGTATGTCTTCTGAGATCCATGGTGTCTTCATGTTCAGGATGGGTATATTGTCATTGATATGTACTCAGATATCTCTACTTGGATATTTATAGTTCAGAGATACTGAACTATGGATAAACCTAAGTCTAATTCTAAATTCTTTCAAGAAAGTTGAAAATGAAAATATGAGAATGCTTTCTGAAATTTAATAAATATGCGGGTGGCTTGAGTGTACCTCAAAAGCCCATACAAAATCACAGCACAAAAGTTTTCATCTATGATTTAACATAACCAATAATTATATATCCCTGAGGTTCAGGTCAAGGTATAGATAACATATGAGGACTATCACGGGTGAAGTGTCTATTACATGTGTGAATTCAAACCATTCCTCAAATGCTCTGTAGTATCACATAATGGCATTTCCTAGCTTTCTTTGTTTCTTTTTGTGTGTGTGGTTAATGGGATCCAGAACAGAGTTCTTACCAAAACAATGTGGAAAGAAGTGATATACACCCCTTCTAGCCCTGGCCCCTGAAGCCTTTTTTAATGATACTGCACTCACTGTTTCTCATTTTAGCTGTGAGCTGGTTAAGGAGCACTTAGTAGGGGGATGTCTTCTGAGATTCATGTGATCTGGTAGGTCACAGTGTACAGAGATCTACCAGAAAGAAGAAGCCTGGATCCCTGTTTGGAGGAGAGCTAAGAGATATGCCAATACAGGAACACATGTGCTGGAAATTACATGAATGGAGAGCAGAATGCTATTGTGTTAAGTTACTAAGACTTGAGGGCATATTTGTTAATACAGTAGCCAGTATACCATGCCATTTACAACTCATGCTGCAGATTTGTTACTAAGTCGTGTATTTTTATATATTGACACCAAATGGAAAGTCAGATTATTTTGAATAATATTCAATGTGGAATATTCATTTTGAAATTCTCCTAATCTCTCGGAATACCAATATTTTCAAATAACCCATGCTTTTCTGTCAGAAATGTTCCTGTGTCAGATCCTTATGACTGGTGAGTCTTTAAAACTGTTTTTGCTGCTTAAACATGTTTTGATGATTTCTTAAGTCTTTTATTTGTTTATGTGGTCATGGTGGATTTTTCCTAACTGCTTCATTAAAAGTGTCTTGTATAGCTTTAACCAAGTGACTACTTGAATATTTCTCCAAACAAAGAGCAACATGAAACAAATACAAAAATATTTTGGGGTAAAGGGATTAATGTATGAAACTTACTCTCAAATAGTTCAAAAACACACATACACACACATGCATGCACACACAACTTATGAAACAAGTAGACCAAATATTAACAGTGACATGGGCAAATGGTATATGGTGTACTTTCATTTTCCCCATGAATCTGAAATTATTTTTAATTAAAAATGTTTTTGAAAAAAGTATTAGAAGTATTAAAAATACCAATACTTCTTATAGCATTACTTTTCATATTTTTCTCTATATAGTTTAAAATTGGGATACAATGTTTCTTCTGATAATTATGTTTTTTTGAAATTTTGAAGAATTTTTTTATATAAATGCAATTCTCTTTGTATATAATTTTATGCTTTTTCCTCAAACAAAGCTCTGATATAATCTATGATGCACTTCAAACATTGAATTTTCTTTTAATGTTAAAAAAGAGAAGTTTTGCATTATCTAATATATTCTGCATAAAAAGGGAAGAATAGGTATAGGAAGAGAAAATTTCAAAACCCAATCAAATGCAATTTAAAGGAGGTTCACAAATAATATATGGAACTTTGTTGAATTTTAATCTAAATCAGAGAAAAATGTAAGATAAGCATTGATGCTGGCAATCAGCCTGGGTTTTCTTTATCTCAGACATCAAAGAGCCTCCATTGCAAAGACTGTAATGATTTCCTGTTCCATATTAGGTTGAGCATTAGCCAACAAATTATTTATAAATAAACTAGTATATTTCCTGAACCATTAAAATATAAAAATGTTAGTCAATCTAATTAAGAAAATAGCACTACTAAGAAATGAGAATAATAGAAATACTTTTAGGTAAAGTGGAAATTGCAAGAAAAATAGAGAATGCTATTGAAATATATTGGAAATCATGACTGAGAGAGATAATTTTGAAGGACAATCATACATTATAAAAACTGAGTCCAGGCAATACAGAAACTCTAAGATTAATCATGATGGAAGAAAATGAGAAAGTTCTAAGAGGGTGCAGATCCTTACATCAAACCAAACAACAACAACAACAACAAAAATAAAAAAAACAAAACACAATACACCAGAACTAGATCACTTCAAAGATGTACATTGTAGACAATTTCAATGCAATTGTTTCCTAGCAGAGAAAGGAGAGCTATTGCTTTTATGAAGAGCATAACTTTAATAGTAAAAGTCTAACAAAAAAAGAAAACTTCAGACCAATATCATAAATTAATGTTAATGCAAACTTTTACATAAACAAATAGAATTTTGGATAGTCCAATACTAATGAATCCCTTAATACAATTTATCACAGTGATAAATTAAAGGAGAAGATAACTATCATTTTCATAGATGCCAAAAAAGCTTTTGATAAAATTAGTTATGCATTTTTTTCTCTTTTGCCATGCTGGGGACTGAATGCAGGGATGTTCTAGCATTGAGCTACTTCCTTAACCCCTTTTATTTTTTATTTTGAGACAAGGTTTCAAAGTTTAAGTTTTAAGTTGCTGAGGCTGCCCTGAATTTGGGATCTATTAGACTGTTGAGTCACTGGGATTACAGGCATGTGCCACCATGCCTAGTCACATTATCCATTTTTTAAAAAAAATATTTTTTTTTAGATGTTGATGGGCCTTTATTTTCTTCATATATTTATATGTGGTAGTGAGAATCTAACCCAATAACTCATACATGCTAGGCAAGCGCTCTATCACTGAGCCACAATCCCAGTCCTGACATTATCCATTTTTGATAAAGATTCCTAATAAAATGGAGTTGAGGGGCATGTCCTTAACATGGTAAAATTAATCTCAAAGTGAAAAGCCAGTGTTGTGATTGATTGTATAAAATGAGACTGTTTCCATTTAACTCATGAATTAAGACAGAAATTTCCATAATCTCCATTATTATTATTGTTCAAGAAACAGCAGTTAAATGTATCAAATGAGTCAGAGGTTTGCAAATAGGAAAACAGGAGACAAAGTGTTTGTTAATTCTAAGTGGCATGAATGTACGTGCCCAAAGCCCATGAATGAAATGAAGAAAACAAAGAGAGAAATAAGATGATATGAAAGCTCTGGGGGTAGGTATAAATGCAATAAAGAAAGAATGTACTTACATTGGTATTTATTACCCATTTGTCTCTGTCCAATAGAATATTAACTCCATGAGAAAAAGGATGCATTTAGCTCTGTTGATTACTTTGTCTCCAGTGCCAAACAAAACACAAACAAGTAAAAAAAAAAATAGTCTGTCACACTGTGGGTGCTTAAGAAGAAAAGGGAACGAAAGAATGAATCTATATTATAGATTATTATAGCTCTATACTCTTATGCAGATAGGTTAGAGATACATTATTTTTATAATAGAAAATGACTGAAAACAACAAAAATATCCATTTGAGTGTATCTGATTGTAAGAATTAAAAATAATGGAACATATTTCTGCATGAATATATAAAACCCTTCAAAACAAATTAAGAAGCCAAGACACTAAGCTATTATACAAGTGCAATACATTAAAATAAGACCTGAAATCATATAAATTAAGTCTTCCACAATCAAATGATTAAAAATCAACAATAGGAGAAGAATTAGAAAATCCTAAATGTTTGAAAAATAAGTAACACACTTCTAAGTAACCTATGATCCAAAGAAGAAATTACAAGAAAAATAAGAAAATATCTTGAACTGAGTGAAAAAGGAAAGCATGGCATTTCAAAAGTTGTGGAATTTAAAGTGAATTTGTAGCATTAAATATCTTTATTAGAAAGAGAACTAAAATCCCTCATCTGAGCATCTACTTCAAAAAGATAGAAAAGGAAAAGTAGACCAAACACAAATAAGTGGAAGAGATGAAATTAGAAAGATTAGAGTGGAAACTATTGAAACAAAAACAAACACCTCCCTCCCCTGGAAAGACAAAGAAAATCAATGAATCCAAAAGTTGGTTCTTAGATACAGAAACACAAATTACCAAAATTGATTCACAAAGAAAAAGAAAACTGGAAGACACCTAAATCAAGAAAAGAAATTGAGTTAACAACTAAAAAGATATTTTAACAAATAAAAGCCTAGCCTACATGACTCCATGGGGGAATTCTATCAAACTTTTAAGGCAGAAATACTAGGTGAACCCAAAAGTTTTTAGAAAGCAAAGGGGATTGGAGCTTTCATCCAGACAGAGACATCACATGTAAAGAAAACAACAGAACAATACCCTGCCCAAGCAGGTTTAAAAATCCTTAGCAAAATATATGGAAACAGAATCCAACAACTTACCAAAAAAATGAGACACCGTGACCAAGTGGGGTTAAGCTAGGAACATAAAATTGGTTCAATATCTAAAAATTATGCTACATAATACACTATTTTAACAGGTTAACAAAATAAAATTACATGGTCATTTTAATAGATGCAGAAAAAATTTGATGAAGCTCAAGACCCATTGATTATTAAAAGTATAATTAAATAAAACTTTCTCAACTTGATAAGGGCATATAAAGATCCTGCACCTAAAAATCATACTTAATGTTCTAAGGCTAAAGCTTGCTCTTTTAACTAGGGAAGGTAAGGACGTCTGCTTGTATGTCTCCTACTCGACAGCATGCAGAGAGTTCTAGATTGTATAATAAGGCAAAGGGAAGTTTTCAAAGGCATACAAACTAGAAAGGAGAAAAGGAAAACGTGTTACTGAAAGAAATAGTAACTATGTAGAAAATACTGTGGAAGCTACAAAAGTCCCCAGACATAAACAGTGAGTTTGATACAGTTGCAGTGTACAAGATCAAAACCAAAAATAAAATACTTTTATATATATTAGCAATGAATAATTGAAAATAACATTAAGAAAAATTTTATGTACAATAATTTTAGAAAGAATAAAACATCTAGGAATAAGTTTAACAAATGTACAAAATTTGCACACTGAAGATTATAAACCGTCGCCGAGAGAAATTAAAGAAGATCAAAATAAATGAAGATACATATGAGAAGTGAAAGGCTTAATGTTAATCTGGGAAACTATAGATTCAACATAACACTGAAATCTCAGCAGGACTTTTATTTAAAATAATTAAAAATCCAATCATAAAATATCTATGTCTATTGGAATGCAAAGGACCTTGAATAGCCAAGATCATTTTGAAAAGGGAGAAAAAAAATTGGAGGATTCACAAACATTCTCTGATTTCAAGGCATAACATAAAGCTATAATAATCTAGAAAGCATGCTATTAGCACAAGTAGATATACAGATCAGTGAAACAGAATAAAGATTCTAGAAGTAAGCCTTCACATTTCTGCAAATTCAGTTTTGTCAAATGCCTACCCACTAGCAAATGTACAAGAAAGGTCCATATAATGGACTACTACTGGGTAGTAAAAGAAAGAAACTACTTGGACACACATCTGTTGAATAATTCTTAAAACTTTTATGCTATGAAAAATACTATATACTCTATGATTCAACTTATAAAAATATTCTATTTACAAAAATAAACTATTTAGAAAGCAAATTTGTGGTTACCTGAGACTAGAGGTAGGAGAGGGAATAGGCAAACAATGGGAAAGAAGGAACTCAGGATGATGGATGATCCACAGATGATGGTGCTTGTTATATAACTCTAGCATTTTAGCAAAACTTAATGAAGTGTATATACTTGTAATACTATGTAAATTTTATAGCATGTAAATTATGCATGGCACATATTTCAAAAGTTAAAAACATCCTTATAACCAAGACACTTTGAGGCAAAATATTTTTATATCATCCTACCTATGTCACATATAGCACATATATTCATATGTGTGCCAGTAGATAACTTTCTGGAAGTATATATATCAAAAACATGCTTGCCTCTGGGAAAAAGAACTTAAAAATATGGGATAGAACAGATAATTACTTTTCATTGTGTATTTTCTGACATTATTTGCTTAAAGAATTAAACCATGTACATTATTACATCATAAATTAAAAAGTAGTAGTAAATAATTAAAAACAATCAACCAACCATGGTCCTGATATAAGGACTGGGCTGGTGACCCTGCTCAGGTCAGGAGCACTTCTGAGTAGCCTGTAATAAGTTCATCAAAGTGAAACTTACCACAAAAAAATGGTGCTAATTTCCGATGGGTGCACATTGTGGGAATTCGGGAAAACTCAAGAAGTCTATGACTAGAAGTATTCTAATTATCTCAGCCTACTACATCCTGCAATTCTACACCAGCCAAAATATAAAAGCAAAGCACTCACCTCCCCCCACACAAGCAAAATGCCAACAAAACTTTGATTACCTGAGGATTAAACGAGAAAGCAAGAGAATGAGGGAGTGGGGGTGTGAGCAGGGACTCTAGCTAAAAGTAGGCACACAGAAAAATGTTTTCAGAAATGTCCAAAATTTAATAACATAAATAAAGTAATATAAAATAAAGTAACATAAAGTAATAATATAAATAAAGTATTTCAAAGTCACCTTTCTTACTAAGAAGCTAATTTAAATTAAACGCATCCAAATTCATTTCTGTGAATCATGGAGTGGATCCTGCATGGTGGCTTTCTGTTATACTAACATCAAGAAACTGTTCCCAAAGTTTGATTTTTCAACTGGACATTATGAACGTGACAGCTAGTTAATTAGGAATATGTGTATTAATCTTAAACCATGGGAACAATTAAAATCCATTGTCAGCATTTTAATTACCAAAATTCAAGTCCAATTTTGTAACAACTCCTTAAGAAGAGCAAATTTAAGGTTATTTTGCTATTATATTAATTTCCCTTTGTAATGTAGGTACATAATACTTTTTATACTGTTGTCACAATTACAAAGTATTTGGTGAATCAACAACATAATACTTCCTTGAAGTGGGCAAAATAAATCACAAATGGTGCTTCTTTCAACTTTGATTTCTTTCACTTGCAAACTGACAGGGCTTTCATGTTGAGTTTAGCACTTCAAATAGGCGATCACGTATGTCCGCCATACGTTGTGTTCTTCATGCCTGAGTTCCTCACAGCACTGCTCCTTCTGAGCCATCTCTGCTGAAGCTTCAGTGCTAATTGAGACTCAACAGATAAATAGCGAGCACCTACTGTGGGACACTCAGTTCTAGGACACTACCACTGGGGGAGGTGGCATTACTGTCCTGTAGTAACAGACCAGATGTGGCTCATAGACTTTACGAGTTCTAAGTCCCACAACTGGTAGATGAGAAAACTAAGACTTCCCCTGAGTCTTTTTTTCTTTTTCTATTGATCTCAATATTTTACTAACCTCAATTTATTTTTATTTTTTATTTATTTCTTACATACATGACAATAGTTTCTTTACATTCTGATTTGTGGTATCTTTATCAGTGACCCCTTTCCTCCTTCCTGCCCAGTTTCACTGGTCAAAAAGAGTTCAGCAGCAGAGAAGTGAAAGGGGAATGCTTGGCTTTGCCCCATTCCTTCCCCACAGAGAAAGTAGAGAAGAAGGAATCAGAACTCACACCACTCTTCCCTGTTCCCATTTCTAGATGTCACTCAGAATATTCAGCCCAGAGTTTCAACTCTGGCCCTTTTCTATTACTTATTTCCTGGGTCATGGGAGGCCCCATGGATAACTTTTGCTGGAGCACAGAGATAAGGAGTTGCTTCAACAACATTATCTATAATAGTGTCCTAAAATAGTGGAAGAAGTGTCCTGAAAAACCCTATTAAGAACTCTGAAAGGATATTTTTTAATAGCAACATAGCTCCTAATTATTGAGATTAATCCTTATTGAGATTAGCAAGAGTTGAACTAGCTTCCACCTCCTGGTCTGGAATCCCAGGCACAATTCAAAGCATTGCTTACATTGGAAAAGCAAATTTCTTACTTAAATCAATGGGCAACCAGACTGAATTTTCTATAACTGGTGTACTAATGAATGTTGGAAATACAGCTCATTCATGGGGATTCAATATTTACTGTCCAAGTTCATGTCAATTTATTGAAAGCACTATTATTGTTGTTAGATATAAAATATGAAAATATATATTCTCAAAATTAAAAAAAAAACAGTTTCCCATGTTCATGTTTTCTTCATGAAAACATTAGACGAAAATTAGAAGCACGATTTCTTCCCCCGCTACAGAAACCTCCATTTTAACAATATTATAAAGTGTCTGGCCATTTTACTACATTGCTGAGTCAGTGTGTGTCTTACCTCCTCGATGGATGATCAAAGAAGTCTCACTTCCAATAGGGCAGTCCTTAAGTATATCCACTACTTCTGTATGGCTCAGGTTCTGTACATTCTGCTGGTTGATCTCAACAATGAGGTCGCCTTCACACAGGCCAGGGCATCCCTGAATGTCAAGTATTTGTTTCACTCGCTGTCCTGTAGGACTGTCAGCAATAGTGAAGCCAAAGCCCTGGGCACCTTTCACAATGGTTAAGGTCATAAGTTCAGCTTGGGTGGCCCCAGATGAAGCCATAGACACATTGTCGTCATGGACAGGTGGTGGATACGTGCCATCTAGCTGACCATCGGCTGGCATGGAGTGCAAAGAATGAGGTGGCCGATCTGTTATATCTGGAACTGACTGTGAGGTCCGAGAAATGTATTCCAAATAGGTTTCATAGTTATGTCTTCCATTGACCATCACTGGAGGTGGCCTCTCCATTATTGCAAGGGGTGGCACCATGCTGTTAGCAGGATCTTCAGGATCAAAGGGCAAAGGGTAGCCACGACACAATACCAGGTTGACACTCTGACCAATGGGAACAGACTGGAAAAGTTTGACAACATCTGCATGAGTGTGTCCAAGGACACAAACTTCATTAATATAGACAATGACATCACCTGCAAGGAAAAAAAGAGAGATTGACAACATGAGGTAAGTTCAATTAACGTCAACAGAGAAAAATGGAATTATTTATGAGACTAGTGAAAGAGGTGCTCAGTGTCTCAGTAAGCAGTGAGAAAATCAATTAGAATAATACTTAAATTCACTGTAGGTGACTCAAGGTTACAACAGGTCTGCCAACAAATAAAACGATCAAATGCTGGGAAAAAAAAGACTCTTTGGTTATTCTTGAAATTCAGAAACAACTTCATATTCAGAAAGGAAGGCTAAGAAAGAAAAGGTTAGAAGAGTTTGTGCCTTGAAGAAACATAGATTGCAAGCTTCTTTTTCATCCTCACTTCTATTTTTGGTGCAGTTCAGTTAATAGAGTTTCCAAAGTACTGAGAAGTGATGGCCATGAGATTTGGATGAAAAAGGAAGCACTCATATCTGGGTGTTTGGTACCACAGTTCTTCATTTGTAAAGTTGTTATGAAGACGAAATGATATAATGAAGGAAAAGTATTTGATACCATGCCTAAAACATGGTGAACTCTCAATAAAGGCGGACCATTATTAACATTGTTGTTAAAATAGGATGCAAAAGATTTGGGACACTGGCATTCAAACCAGAAGCTGCTATAGGCTCATCCTCTAATCTCAGATAAATTGATATTTCTGTTGATCATTTTCAACAATGACATTTGTCTTTTCTCTCCAATGAATTATAACATATTTGCAGAGGTCTAACAGTTAGAAGCTAACTTTATGATAGGAGAAATGTCCTGAATACAAATTGTTCATTATAAAACATTCAGAAGAATAATTTTTCCTTCTTAAAATGCAGAAAGACATGGTTGTTTGAGATAATTGTTTTAAAATTTTCAATTACGTATGAATAACCATTTTATTTTTGGAGAATTGTTCTATCATGGATTGGTATTTTTATCCTCAAAAACCATAATAATTGAAAATTGAACTTGCAAATAGAGATTGTTTCTGACTATACTGAAGAGTATAGGAGGGGTGAAGAGACATATTCTCACAGACTGTCAAATGAACAACTCAGTAGACATCAATTTGTCAGGATAATTCTGAAATGGATAGTGGCCATGGTTAGGGATTTATTCTGAGAATTCTGTGTCCATTAAGATTGCAAACACTCAAAATGAAAACACTGAGTTTAACATTCAGAATTAGATATTTTTCTAGCTTTTAATAAGTTTGCGCTACAACATGATTTCTTCACTGAATTCACTTAAAAATAAATAAATCTATGAACAAAACAATCCTAAGTAAAGTGCCCTTGACAGCATTGATTTGATTGACACTTCTCTCAAATGCAAGAGAACTGTTGGAAGGTGCTAAGCTAGAAAACAAACATGCGTTGCCAGGAAATTAGGATACCTTTGCCTCTGGAAAACGTCCCAGCCGTGTGATGGTCAGATGGAAATTTTCTCTTTTATTACATCTACCAGAGAGGGTGCTGGTGAGGTGACTGGGACTCTGAGTCAGGACTCAGAACTGAACTAGGATCCCCTCTCTGCTACTGTAATTCCTCTTTAGAGGGTTGGAGCAGTCAGGGAAGCTTTGGCATTATTTTCAATTGATTCTGATTATCTCAGAGTCCCAGAGACATGTCTGATTGAGATAGATTTTTTTCCTTCTTCTGCCTCTTGTATTTTAAAATATTATGGTATGTTATACACATTTTAAAGATTGAAAGAAAAATAAACACCTGTGTACAACCGTTCAACTTAATAATTACAAAATTGCTCATAGTAGTTGAAACCTTTTTGGCTAGCATCTTGTCTCCTACTTGTGTTCCCATATTGCCCTTTCCAAAAATAACCATTGTCCTGCATTTGAGGCTTGTCATTTACATGTACTTATGTCATACTTGGATACTCATAGGAGATTATTTCTAACCTCCAGATTATGATAATCCCTAAAATGCTTTGCATGTTTTAAATCTTTTGTAAATTTAACATTTTAATATTCTGTTTCCTTAAAATCCATTCGTGATACTCATCTATTTGATACTCATATCTTTAATTCATTAATTTTCATTGAAACATATTATCTATTGAATGGCTATATTACTATTAAGATTTATTCATTTTTTTATTAATAGACACTTGGATTCTTACAAATTTTTGCCTATTAAAAATTATTCTGTTATGAACCTCTTTCCGTGGCTCCTATGCTCTGTGGGAGTGTTCTTCTGAGCTATGAACCTTGTCATAGAATTGCTGAGCACAGGCCATGTGATCTTCCTGTTAGATAAGGGCAAAAGATCAACAAATGGGTCATATTGATTAACACCATAATTGGTAGTGTGTCAGAATTATCATTGCTCCTCATCTGGCACAATACTTGTTATACTCAGACTTAATTTTTAATAAATCTAGTTGATGTGATCATGGTTTTAACTTGCATTTCCCAGATTGCTAGTGGGGGTAAGCATGTTTCCATATATTTATTGACGATTTGGGTTTCCTCTTGATGCATCTCATTTCCCCAATATTCCTATTTGGTGACTCTTTTTCTTTTTTCCGTTGACTATTTTTGATGACCACATGTATTCTTTATTCAACATTCTCTGTGGGTTGGGAGGCTGCCTGGGATAGCAGTAAAGACTGGTCTAGGCTTTCACTCTATCACCTACCAGCTAGCTGTGTGACTTCCAAAAACTCACTTGAATCCTCTGTGACTCAGAGCCTTCTAAAGTAATGAAGAACAATAATACTATCAACTTACTGTTTCTGGGAAATAACTTATAAGACTATAGAAGTGAAAGGTTTGTAAGCTGTAAATTATCATGCAATGATGATTGCTATTTTAGTAGTTATTATTTGTTCTTGATTTTATCCCTCTATAAAATCTAAACATTCCCATCAAGATATCCCCATGAGAGTGATAATCAAGGACAACTTGAATATGACTGTGGAAGCACTGGGTTTCAGAGTGAGCAACAAAGGGCAGGAAGGTAACGGATACCACTTTCCTCTAAAGCTTTCCCTAACTTAACCACTGTTGATGACCCCTCCCCAGTCCCCAAGCATATTTTATTCTCCCCTCCCTTCTGCTAGGATTCCATAGGGGAAAAGAACCAAGGGTAATGTTCAAAGCTTTCTAGGTTCCCTGCCAGGTCTAAAGAATAGTCATTTGAATTATATTGATTAATGTTACTTATTTATTTTTATTTTTAATGTGATCTTTCTTTTCAAAATGGAAATGAAAACTGTCTATGATTCTTAGTTAGGGTGCCTTTTAAAATGTATGGATATTTTCCACTCAGAGCAATTTTTCAATCCATCAAGCAAGCAATAAAGAATGCCGCAACAATATCTTTAGGAGTTACATAGATCTCTGAATGTAAAAGATGAGTGCTCAGTTATCAAAGCATAAAACTATCTAACACCTGACAGTACTCAACTGTCCACTTTAAAGAATATATAGATGCCTAGATAATGTGTCAAGTCAAAAAACTTCTGTAGACAGAGATGTAAGCAAACATTTGCTGGTGCAGATAGAACTGATTGGGTAGGATATTTATAGACTGTGCTGTATGAATGTCATTTACATGTTGTGAAAGAAAAATATGAGCCACCTGGTATATATCATCCCATAGTGCCAAGCCAACTCCTGAGAAAGACTGGGTTTAAGAGCACAAAAAGAGATGTCCTTAGGAACTTTGGCTCTAGGTCCAACCTTCTGGCCTACTTAAGAGGGAGAATGGTAAAGGAGTCATTTGATCTTGCCATCTCTTAACTTCTTTTATAAAATGGGAATTAAAATATCTCCTCCATTTCCTTGGTTGCAGGGCTACTGTGAGAATGAGATCATGCTTGTGAAAACACTTTTAATTTTACCAAGGAAAGGTTTTCTTTAAAAATAAGATGATACATTTTTTTAAAAAGCTAAGTGCATATTTTCATAACTATATTGCCTGGAAGGGTACATTGTTTCCTACACGGCCATATTTAGGCCAGATAGTTTTAGGGTTATTGACCTGAATCCTCTTGGTCAAGATGAGTGTGACTGATGAGACTGGTGTCCCTGTAGGTGTGGTCTCACAATGACCTGACTCCCAACCAGGAGTTTCAAAGAGCAAGTGAGGGAGAGTGAGGCTGATGAAACAGGAGGTTTAAAATTGTCCTTTATGAGAATATGTTCTAAAATAATCTCTCTCTTAGTCATTGAAATCAAAATACAGCATTGGATAGCTCATGGATACCTCATCACTTTGGATAAAATAGGGCACTTTTCATAAAGCATTGTTTAAGTCGGAGTTATTTTTGTGTATCTTTACTCCCACCTTCTTTGAGTCACTGTGGCCTATAGAATCTTCTTTTTCAGCATCTCTTACTAGTGCTGTCTACTTTCCTTAACCACAACCTTGGACTAAACTAAAATAATTCTCATCTTAGAGCCTATTTCATCAAGTTCAAACTGCTCATTCTCTAGACCTACTTGTCCACCCTCTTCACTAATAGTCCTTCCTACTTATTTCTCTCTTCACCAGCCAGTAAGTTACCATCTTATGAAGCTGGATCTTTACTATTCACAACTTCCAACTTGCATTTTAGTTGAATTCTGCTAATCTTCAGTGATCATGTCTAATTCCTTTCTATGGATAACTTTATCCCAACAAATTCATTTCTTCCCTTACTCTTGAAAGACGTCTTCCATTTTTCCTACTCAAATCACTCTCATCTCATGTTTGTGACTTGAAAGTTCATTTTGGACCATATTCTTCTGTGGGATTCCTACCTATTCCCAGTTTTCCCCATAATATACATGGAATCATTACTATGCTGAAAATTCTTTAGATATCTAGGATAGATTCTCACTGAATACAGGATGGAAAGATTTAATCAGAGGAAAACTGGAAAAGATTTTATAGCTAAATTTACTACCTCCACTTTAGTGTTTCTAACTTCTGCTTTTTCCAAGTCAAATAGATTTTTGAAAAAAGCCAAAAAATTCTCACTACAGCTCCCATTCTACCAATTACATGCACTCTACATTGAATAATTATTTTTTTGTTTCCTTCCAGCTGATTTGTTTGAACTTTACTTTCTGAAGCTTCTGTTAGTTTGTAACAATATATACTTTTGTAAAAAATATGCATATTATAATCATAATGTTTATCCACGTTCATTATATTTCACAACATAATCAATGTTGACATGTGCCTTTGGAGGTATGCTTCTCATACCTCAGTTAAAGCTGAAAGTAATTATTCTTGTTGAAATTTATTTTCCAAAGTGAAACATTGTGGTATGGTAGATGGACCAAGACCCAAAATTGGGTCTCCTTGTGCTGATCTCTGAACAATTAATTTAACATGAGTTTCCTCATCTACAAAAGGACAATAATAGCTGTTCTACCCACCTCAGAGGGAAGAGATGCTGTCTGTGAAAATGTTATGTAAATGGTGAAGCATCCCATATGTTCTATATAAAAATACATATATTTAAACAATTTTAAATGGCTGGCAAAGGTTAGAAAGTAAAAAAAAAAAAATTCTAGGAGAAAGAGTAAATCCTAATTTAAAAAAATTAAAGAAGCTACTAAATTCTATGAAACTATTTGCTAATGTTCTCATAAATATTTGAGAGGAAAGAGATGTTCATTCTTCTACCTGCACCATTTCCCAGTGAGGAAGACAAGTACTTTGTAAAAGCATCCTTGGATTGCGCATTCCCTTCTGGAATTTGAACACAGTATGGTTGGAGTGGAGGGCTTAGGTGGACAGACGCAGATCTGAACTGTGTGGTGGTGGCCTGGGTAGTATGCAGATCTCCAGATGTGTGGGGCTTGGCATGCTCTCAACTGGGTCACAAAGTGGAAAGGCTCTGGAGATAAACTGGTCCTTGTCTTTTTCTTCACTATCCCTAATGATCGGCTATAAGTTTCTATGCCTCTTATTGCTCAAATATTTTTTCTTATATCTAAATCTAATTTTTTTCGCTAAAAATAAAAATAATTTCCTCTATTTCTGTTCTTATAAAGACAAGAGCATCATTCTTTTATAACCATTTGAAGCAGTTTATAAAACTCCCAAGTGCTCCTCTTAAAGTGAGAGTTATAAAAGCAGACATTAGTTGGAGAAGAATTCCACTTTGGAAGTGGACGCTACCGTGGTCCTACTGACTTTAAGCATCTGTTTGAATGTAGCTCATCAAAATTTGGTAGACAAAAACAAATGCTTAGGTTATGGAATGTAAAATTCTTTCATCAGAAGAATTTCGATTTATGAATTTTGATGTGAAACATAAATGACATTGAAATAAAAATGAGGTGAATCAAGCTCATTAGCATTAAAATAAGGTTCAGATAAGGTTTTAGTAATGTTCTATACATTCTGAAGCCAAGGGTGTCATAACAAAAAAAGCAACAATTTGCAAGTTAGGAGGTTTGTTTTTATGCCAGGTACGCCAATAACTAGTTGCATCAAAAGATTTCTGGGTCTTATTCCTCATTTATTCATTAATTTTTCCAGCAAAGATGATACATACAGCAGGGCATGTGGCACATGCCTGTAATCCCAGTGGCCTGGGAGGCTGAGACAGGAGATTTTTGAGTTCAAAGCCGGCCTCAGCAGTGGCGAGACACTAAGCAATTCAGTGAGACCCTGTCTCTAAATAAAACACAAAATAGGGCTGGGGATGTGGCTCAGTGGTGGAGTGCCCCTGAGTTCAATCTTCTGTATACACCTCCCCCACAAAAATATAATATATATATTCAATTACTACTATGAACTATGTTTCATGTTACAAAAAAGACAGAACTAGACCAGATGACTTATCTCTAAAGTCCTTTACTCACTCTGAAATTCTAAAGCAAAGGATGTTGGATCCCAGCTTTTAGATCTTCCTTCCTTCCTTCCTTCCTTCCTTCCTTCCTTCCTTCCTTCCTTCCTTCCTTCCTTCTCTTTCTTTTTCCACCCCCCGCCCCCCCGGGGCAGTTCTTCATTTAGTTCCTTCCTTTCTTTTCCTACTACCACTACTGTCCCATCAGATTCTTACCATCTGTATATGAACTTCTGCAACAGTCTCTTTGCTGGGCTTTCTGGTGTCACAGCAGGAAAGACAATGGAAGGAGGAAAGGAAAGCTGAGCATATGAGAGGACCAAGTGAGCTTGTGGATGATGGGATTCTCTAATCTCACCACATTGGCCTGTCGGAACAGATGCGACATTGCTAATAGAGCTCATCTTTGGACCAGGATTGGCTCAGGAACCAGGCCGGTATGAATGTCCTGCACATTGAAGGTATTAAGGCCAGAGGTTGCAAAGTACTGGGCCCTGCCTTCCACCAGCTTCCCTGTCAATTCATCTCCACTCATATACTCCATGACTGCATGATCTTTCTCCTTAATATCCTTTAGTGTTTGCTTATATAGTTTAGTCCAAACTGTCCAGTGCCGCATACATGGTACTCAGTGCATATTCTCAGTGTCTTCTGCCTTCTCCCTGCCCACTGTGCTGTAGGTGGCCTGAACTTTGGGCCATGCCCCACACATGCTGTTTTGTCTCCAGCCTCTGTGCTATGGATCCTGCTTTTGCTCTTGCTTGTCTCCAAAAAATATACCGAGTCACCTTCTGAGGCCAGCTTCACCTTTTTACTTCTTTTCTGAACCTCTGATTACTGAGGGTAAAATTACCTCTTCTGGGTTAGTCTTTCTGACAGCACAATTCTTCAACCCACTGAATAGCACCTGGAATATCTGACCACAGTGACTATCATCTTAATACATTGAATATTTATGTGGCATTCACAAACTCTTATCTTACCTAATCTTGACTGAATCCACTTGAGATAGCCATTGCTACCTGTATTTATACACTGGGAAACACTAGGAAAGGTTAAGTAACTTCTCTGAGGTCACATTGATAATTAAGTCAGATTCAGGAAATGAATCCAGGCCTTCAATACAAAAGCTAAGGATTTCAAACAGTCCAGGACATATTTTGACTTAAGGATAATTTTGCGCCCCTCAAATCATTATCAGCCAGAATACTGGATAAAATATCTTTAATTCCTGAATGTGAAAATTGAGAGATGAGCTGCAATGGTCTTTTGATTAGCTGAGTTAATGGAGGGAGGCAGTGAAGCAAATAATTGCGAACAGGGAAATCCATCGCAGTAGCTGGGCCCATTTTCTGCAGGCCTCCACAATATGTTGTTTGAAAGAGGACTGGAGAATGCAGAGGTGCGAAGGTGACAGAGCGCTGTAACCCACAGCACTCTGCAACCATCATGAACTATATGCTCTCATATAAATTAGTTCAATAGCTGTGTGTGCTCTTGGGCAAGTGATTTACCATAAATGTAGAATGCTGAAGTTGAAAAGATGATTTTAAGGTGCAGCTTTATGTTCCTACATCTGGTGAGAATGTGGAAAGCTCTCCTGCTGCATTCATATACGGCACTGGGAGATTTCAGAGGTGCAGTGTACAGGTAAGTGCTGAGCCTCTGGGGGCTCACTCCTAGGTGCGCTGATTTTCTATAAAAGCAGCCAATGACTGCAACACTCTATCTATGGCAGAAGGATACCAGAATGATAGAGTAGCCACTTATTACTCCAAAGAATGAAAGACTTCTTAATCACATTTTGTAATTTCATCTGTGTGACCCGGTGCAGATGCCTAATTAAAAGCTGGGTTTAAAAAAATTATGTTTAATCAGCACGCAGCCAACAATTACTCCCTGGCAGATGTGAATTGGTCCAACGATCTATTTACATTTCCTTTGTGTTTGGCATTGAGTGGTAAGATATATTTAAATACTTTTATTTTACTTTGTTGAAAAGGAGCAAGAAACTATAATCTAAGAGAATCTAAAGGCACTGATTATTTGCTGATCTGGCAAAGATGAAACAATAATTCAGATAAAAACTATAAGTAAAGCTACAAAAAGAAACACACACACACACACACACACACACACACACACACACACTCCTGCAAAGCTCCAAAGAGCAAAGGAGCATATGTGGTCAGTGAAACTATCCTTTCTTTAAAAAAATGTATTGAATTTTAAACAACAACAAAAAAGACAAATACATTATCAGAGACATCATGTAAAATGAAAATAGGCTACTAGAAGAAAATAAAAACAAGAGTTTTAAAATTATCTTAAAACCCTGAAAGTTAGTGAGAACGAGCTAAAAATGTGTTGTGGAATTTCTCTGAGCTCTGTGGTGTACTGTGGATAAATGTGTGGGCTCAATTCCTCAAAGCTACCTCCGAAAGCAACAACGATGACGACTTAAGTTACAGAAGTATCTTGTGAGAAAGAGTCATCATGTTATGTGGACATTACACAGCATGCATGCTTATTTTCAAATAGCAGTAACTATATCCCTGAACAGAAATGGTTCCTAGGGGCAATGTGGCACGACCCAGCACCACCTCTTGAACTTCCTCCAACGCATTGTATCAAGGGGCTGTCCAATTTCCCCTGAAATGATGGTGGACAGCTGGCTGGGGTGCAGCTGAGAATTGCCCCTGGACATACTTTCCAATAGTTTGTTCTGCTTTCCTTGCCACTGTCAATTTCTTGCAGCTCTGACTGAGCAAGAAAAATGAATAACAAGGACAAAGTGAGAGAGATAAAAAGGAATGATGTCTCCATTTCACTTCAAACTGCTGCCTTCCGCAAGTGGTGATCAGTTTTTGCAATTGTCTGTTTACTACTAACCTCCACACACTTGGAAAATACACAGAGCAGTGTTTTTGGTCAGAGGGAAAAAGAATTTAGTTTTTGATACTGTGAAATTGCTATAATTGGAGGAGGGGGAAAGCTCAATTTAAGACTCTAGATGACATTTGGTAAAGTGGTTTCATTGAACTGCATTTGGAAAAAAGGTACCATTTGTTCCAGTGTGAGCGGGTGCTGGTCCTGATCCCTAGGCTGGGTGGGGGGATGTCTACTGGTGGAGCTGTCCTGTCAGAGCTCCCTCACCCTGTGTGATATTTCTGGAACATGCTCTGAGTAGTGTGCTCCATTGCAAGCCAATCAACAATCCTTAACTGGTAGTGTAACGTGCTCCATTATGTTGATCTACTTCTTCATTCCCTTCCATTTGTGAGAAATTACAAGGCCCCTGCTGCCTTGCTAAAATGAGGGCTGCCAGGATCTCTCTCCCATATGGATTTCAGAACTGGTGCAGCATTAAGTTGCTGAGCTTCATAAAATGTCTGGCAGAAAGAACAAATGTGCCGTGCTGAAAATGTGACTGTAGATTGCATCCGCACTGGTCCAAGGTTTGACGAGAGAGTCCTCCTAACTTAAGAGGGAAACAGACTTGGCAGATGTGAGTCTTCGCTGACAGACTTTGATTGTTCAAACTTGGACCCTTTGATTTCCAATTTCAGTGTCTGAAAGAGCAATATTTTATACAAGTATCAAGGAGTCAGCCTGCTCATTGGGCCACATACAACTAGTATTGCCAATTAAAAATCCCTCAAACACATGGCAAAAGGGGAAAAAAATTTGTCTTGGATGCACTGAAATTTGGAATCCAGAGAAAGATCATTATTATCTCTCTGATTCCTGTGGAGGGAAAGGGAAAACATAGAACCTCTATGATCTCAGATGGGGTGGGCATCCTCCATGAGGCACACAGCTTACCATGGCTCACTGTGCTAGACACTGTACACGGATTCTTATGGGGATGAATAAACAACATTAGTCAAGGAATTTCAGGAAAATATGAAGCAATTTCACTGCAGACAATGGGAGATTATTTTATTCTCAGACACAACAGACAAATGGCACAGAGAAAAACAATCGAATCCCCTGCTGTTCCCAAAGTTACAATTATTACACTCTACTAAAGCTGATTGGAATAAGTTAGCAGAATTAACATTGGAGAGTTTAAGTTATCACCTTCCTCTAGTTACCACTAGTGAATATTTATCTATGAGGATATACTTGTAAATAGATCTACATGCTTATTTGCACACTTATGGGTTACAATAACTTTTGCATTCCAGCAAAATACGGTAACAACAGTCAAAAACAATGAAAATTCCATGCTTTTTAAACTTAAATCCAGTATTATTTTTAGAATTATGGAACTGGCAGTTTATTTTATATCAAGTTCCTGCAAATCATAGTAAAATACAAGAATCATAACCATATGGTGGCAAATTAATCAATTGAAACATAAAAGAGTTAGAAAGTCACTTAATATTTTTTTTTGGTCTACCTCATGCAAAACAGTCTATTAAATTCTTTCTACTGAATAAATACATTGCTGGAGATCAGGGAGCAATGACTAAGTTGACTAATAATAATAGCCACTGTTACGTGCTAAGAATGATAACCATGCCAAGAAGACAATCATTTTAGGACTTAAGCTCATTTTAATCTTTGAAATAACCTGAGAGATAATATTCAGTCTTCATTTTAAGAAGAAGCAAGTGCCACAGTTACAAAGTGCCCAATATGCCATATCTCTAGTGTGTTTGGGGGTGACTCTCAAGGTAGTTTTCCAACTATGTGAATGTCTGGGTATACAGATTTATAAAATTTCAATATTCACTTCATCCATTTATTTGGTATTACTGAAGCCTGAGATCAGAGTCAATTGCTTAGAATTTTGTTTACCCAAATTCATAATCTTGACTGCCTGAACTGAGTAGATACATTGGCATAATGTAAACATACAAGATATTTCATTACAAGTCTTGTTTTTATTCACAAGCTGCAGCCCACCTGAAGAAATCACTTGGTGACAGAATTACCTATTCCTAAATGGGCTAGTCAGCCTGCACAGAGGTAAAGCATGTGAGTCAGAACAAATGACAAATGCCAAGCCTACCAAAGAGAACCACTACAGAAAAAACTCTGAGGTCATAAGCATTTACTCAGAACAACAAGGAAAACAATGAACATTATTTTATTTTATGAGAAGATTAAGATTTGAAAATTCGGCTGTTGTGAATTCTAAAATGCATAAGAATTACAAATGGAACTCTATTAATAATTACCTAGTATCAGGGTGAATAATCCTGATGATTTTAATGGACACAAAAATGGAAGGGGCCATTAGCCCATTGTCTAGCTATAAAGGGTCATTTTTTTCCAGGTCTAGAATGCATGGATCCTTCTGGTACACTTTCAGTTTTAGTTACACAGACATGCTAACTTCTCTACATAAACAACAATCAATGATTGTTGAGGGCATGTGATTGTTACCCATTTTGAATTCTACTCATGAAATTGGCAGAAAAGCCTAAACTCATATTTCCAATTCCTAATTATGGGTCTAAGGAAGCAAGAGATCTAAGAACTTGGTGAATGAATAATATAAAAATACAGTCAGCACATCATAAATATTTATTGCTACATCAAAAGTCTGCTAGTCAATCTTTCCCAATAATTCCTTCAGCGTAAAATGCTTGAGTCAGTATATTGGAAGAAATATTAATTAAAATTCAGACTTAGCTCTGAAAGGATAGGAAATAGGAACTATGTAAAATATTTTCTGCTGTCAAATGTCTTTATCTAATTTTTATCTTAGTTTCATTTTTCCCTGTGGGTTTGACTGCAGGTTCTTAAATTTCTCACCTACTAAACATGCAATTATCATTTTAAATCTGACAATGTCTCTCCTGCATTGTAGAGAGAGATTAGAGCTGAGAGGCAGAATTTTGTTGTTTGCAAAGGAATACCAAAATAAACTGCAATATCTATTTCACTTAAATATTTGTTCAGCCCAATTTTTCTTACAGATTCCTTATTATTTTTGTTTTAAATTCGTAAAGATATACAAATTCTATTTTTAAAAATTTATTGAATGTAGTTGATTAACTCAATTGAATTAATAGATGCAAAAGACATCTCTAGTTATGACATACAAGTTTGATATACATGAAATATATAATGCCATCTTTGTTTTAAATATCTTATAAGCTAAATGAATAGTCAAAACGATAGAATGGTTAGTGAGAATCATCATATCATTGGTGTGCATAAAAATTTCATGGTTATGATTTTATGATATTAGCTTGGTAAATTCCAGTGGAAAGGAGAGGAGACTTGCAAACATTGAAGTGAAGACTAGAGATATGAATTTTGGAGTTATCAATATAGGGATGTAGGTCCTAAGCTTTTACTTCTGGGCTTCTTTTGTTATTTTTCTATGGGTTTCATATTTAAAGTGATTTTTTCAACCTTAATGAACAAATTCTTCAATTTTTGCTAATTTAACTACCAATTGGAATTTCTAATCAGCATGAATCAACCAGTGTAACCTATATTAGACTGATGTATTTTTAGTCAGAATAAAGGAATTTAATATTATGGGATCCATACAACATGCTCTGGGAAAGCACCAGCAAATTCGAAGATAAGACATAATCTTAGACCCTAAAAAACTGTGAATTATAACCTAGCAAAGACAGCTCACATATATTTATCATGATTAAATGCATGATTCCCATTCAGTATGTGGAAGATTTTTCTCTTCAGAAGGAGAGTGGGATGGTTTTATTTGTGAGCTTGGCTAGCCATAGCACCCTGTTACTAACTAAGCACTAATTTTGTTGTTGCTGGGAAATATTTTGTAGTTGTGGTTAACATGTACAATTGGTTGAATGTCAAAGAGGTCATCCTAAAAAATCCAAGTGGGCCTCATCTAATCAGTCGAAAAGCCTTAAGAACTAAACCGTTTTTTCTGAGAAAGAAGAAATTCTGTCTTAAGACTGGAGCCATAGCTCCTGCTAAAAGTTTCTAACCCACTGGCCTGTCCCATAGATTTCAAACATGCCAGCTCCACCATTTGTCTGAGCCAATTCCAACTTGTTCTGTGTCTGTGGAGCACATCGACTGACAGCTCAGACTTTACTGAAAAATATAGTTCTGCTTTTATCTTTCTGAAACCATGCAGGGTATCTATTTGCAAAATTAGGATTGTGGCAGGGGTCATGACTAGGGGCCGGAGAGGTGTGATGGGGAGGTGAGGGAGGAATGTTAGTCTATCCACTTTGGTTTTGCCGCAGCATAAACCTTGCATGGGATCACACTCTTCAGTCCTGGGATTGCATCACTTATAGACTCAAACTGTGACACAATTATACATCTGCATAATTTAGATAGAGTTGAAATACATACTTGCCCGGAGGATGGTAGACACTCGGGCAGGTCTTGGACCACTGCTTTGAAGGTAAGCTCTGATACACCATGCCATATACTATTTGTGTATGTGTGTTTAAATTTTCTCTTGTTCTACTTACTGTTCTAGACACATCCTTAATTTATTCATTTGTAAATGTTATGTATTCACCATGTTGTGGTAGCATAGAGGCATTTATTTAATGCTGTGTCAAACAACTGGTTATCTTTAAGTGAAGGATTACAAGTAATCATTCCTGATGAGCCTGCAGAAAAAGTTTTCATCATATCTCCCTATTTATGGCCTATTAACATGAATTAAATAGAAGAAATACTCATTGACTCTTAGAGATAATTACTTTGAGGTCTTTTGGGTTACTCTGCTGAAACAGATTATTTTTTAGGGCAAGTATTGATGACCATGAAATATACCAATAATCACTTTGGAATGGGAATGTATTCCATAATAGACTGTGATCTATGATATAGTCAAGTATCTAAGTACCCAGGCTAGATCATGATTCTATTAAAGAATTTCCTAGCTATTCTCTCCCATGAAATCTTGAATATATTATTTTTCAGAAATTTAAAATGCCCTTTCAGAGGAACACAACAGTTTTAAATCATTTATTACAGGTATAAAAAGCTAATGAGAACATTTTAAAACAGTGGTCAGACAACCCAACTACCAGCACTTCATAATTTATTTGGTATATTTTACTTACTCAGGTTAATAAAGGATGTGTTTGACATGACATCAGACTGACCTTGTTTCTTGGCAAATACTATCTTAAAGTCTCCAGAGTTAATTCCACTGCCAGCCATTCTTTTCAAGGACGGCTTGTTATTATTCTCTTGGAAACAATTAACAGACTGTCATACAGAATAACATGTACTTAGTCCTGAAATTCTTTATTGAAGAAGGTCCAGAAAACAAAGTGTTTTCAAACTCTAAAGACTTGTGATTTCAGAGAACTTTTTCTCTGCACTTAAATTCTTAAATATTAAAATATGACAAAAACACATTGAGTTAGGAAAATTATTTTAAAAGGATATTCAGGTCATATCTTGATTTAAAGCAAGGATTCAATCTGACTTTTTACATTATTTTCATTGATTTTTTATTTTGCTGGACAATGGAATCTGATATGCAGTTTGATGTATGCATCAAATTATCATAAAAGATGCATTTTGGCTTCATATTTGAGACTTAAGAAGGATGAAATCAAACAGAGGTATTGTGCTCACCCTCTTTATAAAGTTAATATGGTTTGAAATCAACAGGGATTTTAGTGGATATATCTTAGTGGATACAGAGTTATCAAACCATTTTGCACTTATTTAAAAAATAAGACATTATTTAGGCCACAAAATCCTATGAAAGGAATTGTTATAAAATGAATTTATTTCCTTTCTAGTTAGTTGGATTAGGAACTGTATGCAAAAAATGATATATTCAGAGGCCCTTTTTTTCTAAAGCTTGTTTTCTAAGTCAGGGATCAGTATACCTTTATGGAAAAGCCCAGAGAGAAAATGTTTTTGGCTTTATGGGCCATGTGGTCTCTGAAGCAAATAGTCGACTCTGCTGTTGTAGCACAAGAGTATCCATCAGCAGTATGTAAATGACCATGTCCATTCCAATAAATCTTTATGTACCAAAACAGGGGATAAGTTAGGTTTGCCTACTTGTTAGATTTAATTTTTTTTCTTTAGTTGTCAATGCACCTTTATTTTATTTACTCATATGTGGTGCTGACAATCAAACCCATTGCCTCACACATGCTAGGCAAGCGCTCTGCCACTGAGCCACAACCCCAGCCCTACTTGTTAGATTTTGCCAACCTCCTAAGGGAAAGTCTTGGTTTTTGGAAAGAATTTGGCATAGGGGCTCCAAGTGATATCAGAACAGGGCAGGAGATTCTTAAAGAGATCATTAATTACTTAATGAGTTTATGTCTCTAGGATATCAATTATATTCTAAAGTTGTTTGAATACCATCAACAGCACTCTATGTGCTTAATAGTTTATATAATACTTACCCACATATCTTTTCTTTTTAAGAGGATCATATCTGACCATCACTCAATGCAATTAAATGGTAATAGCATCACATCTTCTGATTCCAAGTTTATTCTTTGAACAAACTCTAGAATTCTTTAAAATGTGAAAGTGAATGACAGAAACCCTCAAACATGAAACTTAAGCAAGTGCTCATTTTCAAAGAGGAAAAAATATCTCTAGAAATCACAAATAGGTTCTTAACTGGCATTTAGGACTGCTAACAGATCATTCTTCATGTGTCCTGTGTGAGGACAGTCCCATGCTTTACAGTTTTTAATTTCCCCACTTACAACAGTGAAGCATTGTCTCTTCAGTTAATGTCATCTCCTTTCATTTGAGCCCAGAGAGCAAGAATTTTCACTGCATTGCACCACTGCTCAGGGAAACTACAACTGTACTCTCCATATGTGTGTCTGTATAATATTCTGGAAGGACACACACACACACACACACACACACACACACACACACACACACACCCTATGGCTAACTTTCTACCCATTCAAAAAGACAGTGGGTTAGGCTCTCACATGCTGGCTCCTGCCTATCAATTTAGTTTTAACAGTTTCCACCTGGATTCTCTCTTCTTTCTCTCCTAGCTGCAGCTAAGGTGTCCTGAGGGTCATTTAATTTAGAATATAATTCACCTCATTGCTGTAGTTTAAGTCTGATATTCAGCCTTGGACTCTGGCTAAATGTACTTTTTAAGAACCACTTTCTAGTCCTTTTTTTGACATTTTAAAACTAAAACATAGCCAATTCTATTAAAAAAATAATTAAGAGAACTATGTGGTTTTATTCTTAAATTTTTGTTCAATCTAAGCTGCTTTATGCCTGGAACTTTGAAAAGTGCACCTCACACATGTGCCCACTTACCTACCCCACTCTGATCAGTATTTATTCTGAGGAAAAGGGAGTTATTCTTTTCTAGAGAATCCTTCATTTCCTGTCTGAAGAAGCTGGTCCCTCTGATTTGGTCAGAAGTCAACGAAATGTGTTTTTTATCAGTATCTAGCCAAACTGCTGAAGTATTATATTCCCTTTATATAGTCTTTCCTGAGTTGATTGAGAAGATTTTTTTTAGGCAAAAGAAAGAAAAGTAAGATAGCTCACTGAGCTATGGGATAGATCAGCAGCCCAGGACATGAATTCTAATTTGACTCCAGTTGTGGTTTTGTCTTCAGTGGAGAAATCTGGCTGCTTGTCAATAACAAAAGAGCAGAATCAACCATTGGTGTGTCCATTAACTAAGGGACTTTGATTATATGGTGGGAGAATCTTCCTTCCTCTTTCACAAAACTGTTAATGCTTGAGCGCTGGGCCAGGAATCTCTCTCAGCAAAATCATGTTTTGAATTCCATTCCAGAAATAAGTACAGAAAACACACGCTAAGAATAAGATGGTTTACAATTTTAAAAAGCACACTTCACAGTTGAAATTATGATAGATGTGGGCAGAAGCTAGAGGATAAACAAGGGCTGGCCAGCTGGCCATGGACACTCCGAACGGTTTAATAGCCTGCAAGTAACTCTGACAACATAAGAGCCAGCTCTTAGAAGCCAGGACAAAATGAAACCACTGTTGCCAGGACGTGGATCCACACACAGAGAGATGTTCAGTGAAACCGGCACCCCAACAAATACCAAAGCCTTGCAAATTAAAAACTGCTAGTGAGGGCAAGAGTCTGAATTAAGCATCTAAGGGAATCTTAATCTATTTTTAGAACTCCGTTGTGTACTTAGTATTTTGGAAAACTGGTTACATAATTTCAGTGAATTATTTTACTTTCCTGAATCTCTATTTCAATAGAAGAATAGCACATTTTTTTTTTCAAATACCTACTGTTTACTGATCATTTTGCCAGTCATTTTGCTGGCACTGAGGATAATAAAAATAAATGATGCTTATTTTATCTTTGTTATGTGCCAGTTGAGGTGCCAGATATTGTGTAAAACTCATTTAATATGGATCACCTGATTTAGCCCTCATAGGAATCCTACGGTGATAATCTTATTGTCCTAGTTTGGAAGATGGGAAGCTGAAGCAGGAGAGGTCAGGAACTTGCCTGTGGTCACCTGAGCCTGAGCTGATAACCATTACATTTAACTGCCTCCCTGTGCTCTGAGCTGAGCAACACTTCTTAAACCTTAATGTGTTTATGAAACACCTGTGGATCTTGTTAAAATGCAATTTCTGTTGAGGACCTCTGTGGGGTTGGTGCAAGCTTCTGCATATCGGGGACCAAATTGCAAGTAATGCCAGTGCCATTGGTTTATGCTCATGTAATGAGGCTCTGGATCTGCAGTTCTCACATTAGCCAGCACAGTAGAAATACTTGGATAGCTTTGAGAATTTCTATGTCCAGGTCATATCCCATTAAATAAAAATTTCTGGGGCTGGAACTCAGGCAAGATGTATTTTTAAAGGACTCAAAATAATACAAGGAAGTTGAGACAGACAGGGCTATGACCTGGGGTCAGGCCTCCTATATTAGATGGGCATCATAAAAATCAGTTTATTATCTCAAAATTGGCATTAAAATCAGGGCATTTGCAGGTAAATGGATGGAGTTAGAGAAGATAACTCTAAGTGAAGTTAACCAATCCCCCAAAACCAAATGCCGAATGTTTTCTTTGATATATGGAGGCTGATTCATAGTGGGATAGGGAGTGGGAGCATGGGATGAATTCTAGATAGGGCAGAGGGGTTGGAGGGGAAGGAAGGCGGCATGGGGTAATTAATGATGGTGGAATATGATGATCTTTACTATCCAAAGTACATGTATGAAGACACGAATTGATGTGAATATGCTATGTATATAACAAGAGATATGAAAAATTGTGCTCTATATATGTAATAAGAATTGTAATGCATTCTGTGATATATAAATAAAAAATACATAAAAAATAAAATTCTACAAAAAATTGCATCAGTAACTGGAATATAATTGTGTGAAGATTATATTACTCTCTGTGTGTGTGTGTGTGTGTGTGTGTGTGTGTGTATCAAGATAAAAAAATTGAAGGCCACTTTTAATATTTAAAGGAAAAATATCTACCTCACTTTTGTCTTCCATACCTCCATTTTCTCTTATTCTTAAAAGAATTTAAGGAAGATTACAAATGTCCACCCTTCATTAAGGTGTTATTCTTATCCATAAGATGCTCATCATTTATTAGGGGAGCAGAATATTTCACGATACTGTGCTACACAGGATTCCATGTACAATAAACCATCTTGGGAACCCAGATAAGGAATATAATGAATTACTATAAAGTGATTCTGTGAAGGTGTCATAGAACTGACATGTGATCGGTGTCTCTAATAGGAATCTGGCAATTAAAAGGGAGGGAAAGAAATCCCAAGGAGACATCTCTTCCACTTTCTGCAAGGTCTAGGTAGACTCTAGATCTCACTTGCAGGATTAGGGTTAATGTGAAGTTGATGATGGTCCTGAAAACCTGTGCTGAGGTGAAGGGTCCTATGGGCTTGGCAAAGATATTCATTGGAAAGCTATATGCTGAAATGGACAAGGGAAAGGACAGAGGTTACAGCTCAAAACTGGAGAAGAATCACCGTGCATTGTTTCTAAAGGGAGGGGAAAAAGGAGGGACTTAGAATCATGGCCTTGGCTGGGAAGAGCAGAGGAGAGGGGCATGGAAAGCAGTTCAAGAGGGAGAACCAAAACATGGAGAGAAGGAATTGGATCTGGTTCTATAGCACAGGAGGGCAACTATTGGTTAAAACTACTGTGATATATTTCAAAATGAGGAAAAGAGTATAAAATTCCCCGAACATAAAAAATGATTCATGTTCGATGAGATAGAAATGCTTATGATCCCGATTTGTTTATTACATACTGTTTGTACTGTATTGAATTTCCATACTATATGTCTCAATAAACAAACAAACAAAAAAGAGATCATGATTTTGGGAAGAATCACAATCAAGTACTGTTGATGAAGAGACATGAAACTGGTTGACAACAGAGCTTGTGTGGTGTTTATCCACAAGTAGACAAGTTTCATGAGAGGGTAGCTGGGGGAGTTCATTGGTAGCTGAATGGAATAGTACAACGTGAGACTGCAAATGGTAAGTTGGGACACTGCAGTGGAAGACATGGTATTCTAAGCTCGGGAACTGTTTTATTTCCTATACTCCTTAGAGTTTTATATGAGAGAAATGGCACAATCATTTTTTAAAAAAGATAATCCTAGAGGGAAAGTCAGGGTTCATTTGTAGTGTAGAATGACCTTGCATTGAGGTATCAGACAACAAGGTCCTGAACTAATCCAATGTCCAGGGCTAAGAAAAGAGAGGAGGATTACTGAAGAGGATTTGAAGTTTACTAGATGTGGTTAAGAGAGAAGTTTTAAGAGCCAGTGTTTGGGTTCTAGCTCGAGAAGTGGGGTGAATAAACATACTTTAGCTCAGGCTGAGAATTCGGAAAGCAAAGAAATTACAAAAGGAGCAGGATCCATGAGATGTGTTTGGAAGGTGGAGTGCCTTGTATGCAGCAGGGAATGCTGGGACTAATGGAGGAGGAATGGATCAAGCAGACCAGGAAAGAGTGAGAAAGTTGGGACAGACAATGCTATGACCTGAGGTCAGGCCTCCTATATTAGATGGGCATCATGAAAGGGTGTGGCTGAAACAGAAACATGAAGGCTTAGCTTTCAAAAACCTGTATTCTTAAGTCATAAAGGGAGTCTGCATAAATGGCAACTAACAAATTAAAAGAGTTCTCAAAAGTCACCTACATGATTCTTACCATTATATTTTCTAAGGATATAAAGAGGACTTTAGTGCAGGCTAGAACTACATAATTTCTTCTTGTAATCATACTTTAGGCTAGAAGAGTCATTTTGGTTTCAGAGCAATCATTTAAAAGTGCTTTTTTTCCCCCTACAGAGAATTGTTGTTATGTAAGAATACAACCTATTTTAAGTAGGAGTGGATATGACTGCTAATTGACAACTCTGATAGATTTACCCTTGAAAAAATCAGAAAACACCCCACCAGTTATCTATTCTATTTCCACAATTTGCAGATTTGAGACTAGTTGACTAAAACACCTTCCTTGCAAGATAGGCTCTAGACTTAATAAAGCTACCTAAATTATCATTTAGACAAGAAAGAGAAACTCCTACAATACTTTTCCTTTCCTTGAAATAAATGTGAAAGTTAAACCCAAGTGCCTAATTTTCCATGTGGGCATATTATCCCAAATGCATGAAATCACTAAATAAACAGAAGAAGAAACATTTCCAGGTCTATAAATCCAGCAAAGCTTTTGCTCATTTCATGAGATAGATAGTTTTGATAAGAATTCTTCTACCATGAGACAGGCAGATTCAATACATAAATTTAACATGACAATGTAATAATAGGCTACAAGAAAAATAATGTTTAAATAGTAAAATCATTTCTTATTTCAAATTTAATCCACTATTCAGATTTTCCAATTAAGCTACAATGTAAACAGAATATTAATGTTAATTCAGAATTAAAATAATTATGTCCTACTTAAGTTCTATTTGATATTATCTTTTTCTCAGTGCTCTCTTTCCCAACGTTTATTGTTTTAATTCTCCTGGCAATGTTTGCCATTTTCTCTGTTTTATTAATACTTTGCAAATACTTCAATTGTTTGTTGTTCTTATCACATTATATCTTAATTTTTAAAAAACACTTGTGTTTTTCCCAATTAAAATGTGAGCTTCCAGGGAGGAAGATTCTGTGCTGTTATTGTTGATTAACCCATAGACTAAGCATAATACTTTGGACATAAAACTTTAGGAAAAAGAATATGACTTTTAGTATATCCTAAAAAGGAGGAGGGGTATCAAAATAGACATCAAGGGGAAAATAAGTTTTCCTATCTGGCTAGATGTTTCCATCCTCCTTTTTTAAAAAATTCTTTATTTGGCTTATTTATTGTTATGTGGTGTTGAGAATTAAACCTAGTGCCTCAAATGTGCGAGGTAAGTGCTCTGCCACTGAGCCACAACCCCAGCCCTCCATCCTACTATTTAACATCCTTTGTTTTTCTTTTCTTTGGTCTTCTCCTCCCTACTCCCCATAAGGGGAGGGAACCAATATCTTTTAAATATTTAGAAACTGTAAATGTATTAATTTTTCCCTGTTTTTCTTATTCATTTTCTTTTGTATCAGAGCCTAGTATTATAGGGGACATATAAATTTACTGGATGAATAAATACCCTATTTGGATAAGTTTTCTGCACAAGGGCAAATCTTAAGTTTGAAAAATAGTAAATATAGCCTCTCTTTTTAACTTCTTACTAATGCACTGAAATATTTCCTTAACACCATCTGTAAGCCAAACTGCTAACCAAGTAGCCAATTAATCAATCAACCAATCAACCAATAATTGACAAACCACCAATTAGTATTTATTGAGCAGTTGCTATATATTTGGTACTATGCTGAGTATTGTGAGACTTATGAGGCACGGTTTCCTCATTAAGGAATTTTCAATCTTTGGTTATACCGTGGTCACACTCAAAAGGACAATTTGCATTTAATGAAGCTTTTCGGTGTTTCAGTTATTCATACTAATTGGATTCATATTTTGTTCCTAATATTTCTGCACAAGATATTATCACTTTTCAACTATTATAACTCATCACAATAGAACACTTTCTTATTTTTAAAGGCAGACAATCACTCAATTTATTTATGCCAGATATCTATTATTTGTCAAGGCCAAAATAATAACCTTCATGGTTTTTTCCCTTTGTACCCAGACCTTTTAACTTATCTATGGTGTTTAGATTTTTGTATAGTACTTTAATATTTACATGGGTATAACTGTGCTTTTTCATAATGCAACCATGAGTTCAGGAATGGTATCCATGCTGATGGTGTAGAGAAAGTGGGAGTCCCTGAAAAATCATATTGACAAATCTGACCTCTCTTTCTTATTTTCAGCTGCTTCCACCTTTGATCTGCAGGTCATGGTCTACTTTTCCCATAACCATAAGACTGACTACATTTTGTGGATACATTCATCTTCTGAGCCTCTATGGACCAAAATGGGGGACGGGGCTGAATTTGTGATTTGGATGCTCACTTATTAAAGGCAAGATAGGTAGTCTCTACCAAGTTAAGAGAATCTTACATGACCATGCAGGGGGGTGTAAAAGTGACCCAACTTTGCATCATCTCACACGGATGATCATTCTCTATCAAGCAATTTCTTTACCTGGCCCCCAGAAAACCACATTCTTCTAGTTTTCCATCACACTGATTGTTCATTCTCGTTTTCTCTTCTGTATCTTTTTCCTAGGACCTTTTCTCTGTTTATATTTACTCCACAGATGCTCTCATCCAACTCCAATATTTCAACATCATTTGAACGTCAATGACTCACCTATAAATTTTATTGCCAGGGATAAACTTCAAATTCAACTATTTACTCAATATGAGAAGGTCAATAATCACCTCGAACTTAAACTTACAGAAGTGTTTTTCTCTGAGTCTTTTTCATCCCCAGTAATTGATACCACCACTTAGGATAAAACTTTAATTTTTTATTTTTATAAAAATATTTCATTTCTTCATCCCCCCTGTTTTAAATTTTTCTTTTAGTTGTTGATAGACCTTTATTTTATTTATTTATATGCAGTGTTAAGAGTCGAACCCAGTGCCTCACACATGCTAGGCAAGTGTGCTACCACTGTGCCACAGCCCCAGATCCTCTGTATCCCCTTTTTATTCCCAGTATTCAAAACTCTGTCAGCCAATCCTGTCATGTCCACCTCAAAAATATATATTTAATCCATTCACCTTCCACTGTTGCCACTGCGGCTACCCTAACTCCCGTTGTCACCTCTTCTCTTTGGGACTACTCCAGTGATCTCCCAGCTAGGCTCCCTGCTAATAGTCTTATTGCAGACAGTACATTCTCAACGTGGGAGCTTGAGTAGTGTTTTCAAAATGCAAATTTGATGATTTTATTCCTCTACTAACGGGTTACTTCTTGTGTTTGGAACAAAATCCAGAAGCTTTTGTCCATAAGTTCCCACATACACAGACCCAGAAATTTCTCCAATCTCATAACCATAATTGGTGTCCCCTAGCTACAGGAGCTCATTGCTGCACATCTAGTGAATCCTAAGGGCTTTTGAAGTTTGTTCCCTGCCCGCTGTATCCTTGATTCATATCATTTACGTGTCCTGTGCTCATTTGCATGGGCGTTTTATTTCCTTATTCTGCTTTATTTTTCACAGTATTTCTGACTGACATAATATCAAAGATAGATTTATTTATTTATTTATTTATTTATTTATTTCTCTCTCTTCTATTAAAATATTCCATGAATTGGGGACTTCATTTGCTGTGATATGCCTGGTGCCTAGAATTGGGTTTGGTATATATGTGTGTGTGTGTGTGTGTGTGTGTGTGTGTGTGTGTATACTGTTTTCAGATAATAAATTGAGATAAGAAAAATATAGAAAAATTTATTAAATAATTAGTTCAGTCCTTTTTCTGTCTCATCCTTCACCAAAACTGATTAAACTTCTTTTAAAAAAATTATTTATTTTTATTTGTCCTTTTTAGATATACATGACAATAGAGTATATTTTGACATACATACATGGAATTTGTCTTAATTAGGATCCCATTCTTGTGGTTGTATATGATGCTGAGTAACTTTTAAAGGATTTGGATATGCTTGCTTAGGCATCAGAAGGATTCTAATACTTGAAAGTATACACATGATACTTGCACAGTGAATATCCCATGAAATGGACTAATATAGGGGTTGTTCCTGGGTAGCCCCAAACCACCCAATCAGCTTGGAAAGTGGTCTCCTGGAAAAGCGCAGATAGGTATGTTTATGTAAGGAGCACTTTTCCACTCAGCACAGTAGAGGAGAGGTAGTGCTTGGTAGCAGTTAAAATCATAGGATGCTATGCAACCTGGGCTAGTACTTCAATCTCAATAGGGCTTCATTTTCCATCCATTAAAGGAGGCTTATGACAAGCCTTGTTTTCTCTGATGCAAAAGAATTACAAATAATTTATGTACCTGTGGAAGGTGGTGGAACTCTGAAACCATGGACTGTACAAATGATTTCATTTCAGAAAAGGAGGATAAAGAGTAGCTTTAGAGTGGATAAACCTGACAAAAAACTACATTAGCCAGGTGATAAAGATCAGCATTAACGTAGGATGCCATATTAACAATACATACTTCTGATTTGAAGTGATGAGAAAGGTGTTTTACTTCTGTGGTCTTCCTCAAAATAATCCATAGCTCCCATATAATCATGAGACAAACATCAGGTAAATCCCAGTTGAAGGACATTCCATAAAACTCCTGACCAGTACTCATGAAAATTGTCAAGGTCATCAAAACCAAAGGAAGTCTAAAAACTCTCATGGCCGAGAGGAGCCTAAAGTGATCTGATGACTAAATGTAATGTAGTATCTTGGATGCAATCCAGACAAGGACATTAGGTCAAAACTATGGGAGTCTGAAAAAAGTATGGACATTAGTTAATGAGCTATGTCAATTGACCCATTAAGTATAAAAGTGTATTTTACTAATTAAAATGTTAGGAGAAATTAGGTATAGAGTATATGAGAGGACCCAAACTGCCTTAATATTTCTACAAACCTAAAACTATTTTAAAATTTAAAAAATGTGGTTATAAAACAAGGAAGCTCATTGTAAGGATTAAAGTAAAGTAATTTATGGTAAATTCTGAACCCTTATTACCTCTTATAGCTTTTTTTTTTTTACTGGTTATTTGCTTAAAGAATTAGTCATATTTCAAATTTAGAAAAGTTAAGCAGTGCCCATTACATAAAATATGCTACTCATAATAGCAACAATGCTTCTATCCAGCAAGAAGGGTACGGCTAAGTGAAATGGAAAATACCACACAATCATTAAAACTAATGGCTGTAAACTACAGAACATAGAAAATGCTTTTGATACAATATGTAGTTTTAAGTAGATACAAAATTACATGCATCAGCATGATTATGGCAATTATAAAATAACTGGGAAGAAGTACATAAAAATGTTAACAGGGAATATGTCAGGTAAGCATTTTGTAGGGGACTTCTTATTCTCTTAGTTTTCTATAACATGGGTTCAGTACTTCAAATAGCAAAAAATATATTTAATATAATTAATGTGTATAAAAATAATGTTAATCAAAAAAGTGTGAAAACATTGCATGTTAGCATATTTATCACAAAACAAGTAAAAGTTTTCCTTTTTAATCAAAGTGTCTTTATCTTGGGATTCCAGATAGAATTCGGGGGTTGTGAACTTGAATGACGAAATATTACTTCTTTATTTTCAGTTATTTCTACCAGAAATATAGCATTCCCTGCCATTATTAATATTCACAATAAACAACAGTAGTATAAGCAGAATTTATGACTGTCATCCCTAGAAATCTCAGATATTTTCATATTTTTTGCTGTTTTAGTAGATATCTCAACATATTTTATATTAATCACTTTATTATAATTATAATATTTATTAGAATTGCTGCTAATTCTTAGCATCTAAAAATTTAATAAAATAATTTATAATTTATAAAAATATTTTATTTAAATTTTTTAAATAAATGTTACCCTATAACCAATTTGTGTTTTGTAAATATTTGATTAATTACTCATCAATATAATTATCTACCTGTGTAATCCTAGGATTATATTTAATGCATTATTCTAAGAAGGACTCATAGGATTTACCAGACTGCCAAATACAATCATGGATTTAAAAGTTTAGAGACTTCTGATTGAAAGAAAGCCTGGGAATATTAACATAAACAGCTCGAAATTTCACAATGTACCAATCCAGGAATCTTTACCTGAGTTAAAAAAGCATAGGAGAGCCTCAACAGCCCAGGGTGGAAATGGGTAAAATTAATATCAAGTGTACTCACAGGTAGAAGGCAATCCTCTACTGACCAAAGACTCCCAGAATGGGTAAGAAGGCTGACATGCATAAGGTAAAACATGTTTAAAACATGATGCCTACTGGGCTGAATTTGGTATCAGTGAAGAATTTATTCCCCTGGGGAACATGGCAGAACTTTTTTACACATGGAGATGCCTTACACTTGAAAGCTACTGCATTATAAACCTATTTTGCTATGTATTTACAGGTTTTCTTCATTAAAAACATATTATTTAAAGTCATTCAGGAAAAAAATAACAAAATATGACTTCTTGATCTTTGAGCAGGTTTTCACCTGGTCTCAGTTGGGAAATATGCTTATCACAAATTATTAAAAATGATGATGACAGCTGGAACATATCGATTCAGGCCTGAGCATGTCATATAAACTAATAATTATAATAACCACAGAAGGTAGGGATTGCTCTTATATCTGATTTAAATCTGAGGAAACAGGTTTTAAATGAGAGCCTATAAATGAATGGTGGGACCGGGGTCAAAGCTAGGTCACTGAGATTCCAGAAACCAAGCATTCCAGGACTTTACCATTCTTCCATGGGTGTTAATATAGGATACTGACCTGTAGTATATGGAATGTTTCCATCCTCCACAGCTTTAAGATGCCAGACATGAACACACTACATAAGAAGAATCTGGAACTCATGATCAAGAGCCAGACAGAAGTCAATGAAAGATATATGAAGCTTTCAAGAATGATTGGTGGCTCTCAGAGAAAACCTCCACATCACAGACAGGCAGTGAATCCTCAACTAAATGTCTCTGACAAAAATGCTTTTAAGATAACCCACAGCAGAAACACATTCCCCAGAAGAGTGCTCTTCTGTAAATCAGCCTAGGTACAGAGGGGGTCCAGGTGTGCCAGACTCAGGTAACACAAGAACCATTCAAGGACTTATAACGCAAAACTACTTCTCTGGTGCTTTCCCTTTAAATGGTGGGAAATTTCTGCCCCAGATACAATTTGAAATGCTTAATGAGAAAACTATGTTTGGTAATTGAGTTAGTTTTGATCTCGTTTCCTAGTCATTCTTATGTTTAGCTGATTTGTGGGAAATTTTTCCTTTCTCCTTTTGTTTTATGAGGTCTTCTAATAAGTTCTTGAATGTTTGCTTACGACCAACCTCAGAAGCTTTCATGCTGTATTCTAAAATTGCAATAAAAATTTTATTTGCTGTTTATGTATATAGTGTTGTGCTTAAAAATTATGAGTTCCAGAACCAGACTATATGAATTCCAGTCCTGGCCTCCTTGCTTTCAGGCTGGGTGACTTTGGGCAGTCTATTTAAGCACTCTGGCCCTCAGCCTTCCCATCTATAAAGTGGGGTTATAACAGCACACCTATTCAGGAGGGCTAAATGATCCAATAGATAGATATAGAGTACACTGTCTAAACATAGTGAGAGCTTTCTAAGTGCTAGCTACTACTACTATTACAACAACTAGACTGTAAGCTCCCTCAGGGAATAGAGCATTTTTATTTTGATTATTATAGTATGTATTGTATCAAATAGTGCCTGACACAATGTGAGTGCTCAGCATATATTTATTGAATTACCTTACATATTAGGCTGATTCAACTGTTCCTTCCCATCCCACTTCAAACTTACTTCTTCTCATATTCTTATTCAGTCATATGTCAAAATCAACAGACTATGAAAAAGTTCTCATTTTTATGATAAATGGCCTGGTCCCTCCTTAAAATGGAGAACCATTTTGAATGCTTCATTTCACCCCCAAATTCTAGGGAATATAATGTGGTCATCGGGTCTCACAGTGCGGTGAATATTTCAAATCTTGATGTCTCAATATGGTGGCCAGGTGACCTGAAGAATCCATCGTACAGAAGAGGTCCCATGGGAGATCAAGCTGTGTTTGATATATGACCTTTAATATCACTTCCTGCTCTCTCTGGTCTGTTTCTGGGCTCCATAAGATCACTTTTTCACTTGGGTCCAAATGAACATAAACAGCTTCAGTTGGCATCTCAGGCTGCTATCCATTCATGCACCCACTGATTACCCACACGCATCAAGTGCCTAACACGTCGGGCACTGTTGGAGGTGCTGACACAGACACAAGGACAGAAACCCCTCTCCTTAAGGAACTCATGCTGGTCTAAGTTCTTTCAGCAACTGAGTGCTCTGGCAAACCTAGGGGTGTGATGGAAGTTGTGACAAGACATGAGCAACCCTAACTCAGAGGAGGTTGGTAGGGCAAAGCTTTCCTGGTGGAAGAGATCCTGGAACTGAGTCTTGAAGGACACATAAGACTTGGCCTTGCTGAGAGCCCCCTTCTCCACCTGCATCTTCTGAATATCCCTGGAGCACCAGAGACTCATCAAGTTCAAAATAATAATTCTCATCATCCCTCCTCCTGGCCCTGCCTACCCCCCACATTTTTATAGATCCACATGAAAGAGTTGGAATGACCTTTAACAATCTTATCCTCCAAATCCAGTCATTTGTAAAGCACAGTGGAGTCAGAGTTTTCTCATATTACTTTTAGTCTTCATTTGCCTTTTTTTTTTAAAGCCCAACTTAGATTTCTTTGGTAAATGATAAAGCACTATGCAAATGTTAGTGGGTTTTATACTAATTAACACTAATTCCCTTGGTGATCTCATCTACTCCCATGATGTAAAGTACAGCCCGGAATGCCAAATTTATATTCCTACTTCTTAACTTTCTCTCGAGATTCAGAATAAACTTCCTACTCTCTACTCAGTACCTTCACTTTGATACCTAATAGCCACTTTCAATTTTTTTTTTTTTTTGAGAGAGAGAGAGAGAGAGAGAGAGAGAGAGAGAGAGAATTTTAATATTTATTATTTTTTAGTCTTGGGCGGCGGACACAACATCTTTGTTTGTATGTGGTGCTGAGGGTCGAACTCGGGCCACACGCATGCCAGGCGAGCACGCTACCACTTGAGCCACATCCCCAGCCCGCCACTTTGAAATTTATCATCTCTGTTATGGTTTGTCTCCCCAAAAAGTTCATATGTTAAGTAATGTAGCAATGTTCAGAGGTGAAACGATTCAATTAGGAGAGCTGTAACATCATCAGTGGATCAATGCATTTGATGGATTAATAATTTGAATACATTACTGGGTGGTATCTGCAGACAGGTCAGGCATGGCTGTAGAATGTAGGTCACTGGGGGCATGCCCGTGGGGACTACATCTTGTCCCTGGTTCTGCATTCTTTTTTTTTTCTCTCTCTCTCTGCTTCCCTAGCTTCCATGAGCTGAGCAATTTTCCTCTTGCATATCCTTTTGACACGATGTTTCTACCTTGAGGATTGCCAACCATGGACTGAACTTCTGAAACCATGAGCCAAAATAAATTTCTTCTTCTAAGTTGTTCTTGTCAGGTGTTTTGCTCACAGTAAAGCTGACTAACATAATCTCCAAAACCAATTCTGAATTCATACCTCTTCTTTCCTACCCTATCTGCTCCTTTCCCAGCCTTCCCCAAAGAAGTTGGTGGCAACTCCATTATACAATTGTTTTGGCTTAAACCCCTGAATATCTTCTTGACATCTCTGTCTTACCACATCCACCTACTGCATTAGCGAATCCTATTGACTGTACCTTCAAACACCATCCTGAATCTTACACCTCCAACGCTCTTACACCAATCCAAACCACTTGGACTACTGCCTTTCCACCTGTCTGTGGGTTTTTGCTTCTCAGCAGTGTGTTCTCCACATTGTATCCTGGTGATATTTTATAAAAGTCAGTCAAATTGTTTCACTTTTCTGCTAAAAAAAAAAAAAGACAGAACAAAAACCTGCATTCCATAGCTTCCCATCTCTCTCAGAATGAATCCAGTTCCTTAATGTCCTTCATAGGGTGCATGTTATCTTTCTGGCATCATTTTTTAAGTTGTCAATGGATCATTTTATCTATCTATCTATCTATCTATCTATCTATCTATCTATCTATCTATCAGTGGTGTTGAAGATCAAAGATCAAACCTCCAACTGGAAACTGAGACAGGAACAGGGCCTCATGCATGCCAGGCAAGCGCTCTACCTCTGAGCCACAACCCCAGCCCTCTGGCACCATTTACATCACTCCCCTCCTTCGCTCACAGCAGTCCAGCCAAGGATGCGCCTGTCTTTGCTCATACCCTGTCTGGAAGGCTCCCTCCTAAGACTGTTGTGTAACTTGCTTCTTACTTTTATTCAGGTTTTTATTCAAATGTTTTCTCCTGATAGAGGACTTTTCCAGTCTCCTCATGAGACAGCAGCATATAATTTGCTTAACCACTCTCACCCCACTTTATTTTCCATCCTTTTCTTTATAGCAAAAACATTTCTTGAAGGTTCCAGGATGCTGAGAGTACATCAGTGAGCACAATGGACACAAACTCCTCTCTTTCATGGTTCTTACTTTCAACTTGGGAAAGAAAAAATAAGCAATCAAGTTTAAATAGCATGCCATATAGCTTTTGTATTGAAAATTGGAAGCTGAGTGAGGAACAGGTTATGTTAGGGAAGTATTGTCTGCTACTTGAACAAGGAAGTCTTCCATGATAGGGACTATTTAAACAAATATCTTTTTTCTTTTTCTTTATTTGTTTTGCAGTTTTAGAGATTACACCCAGGGCCTCGTGTGCGTGTTCTACCACTGAGTATATCTCATTCCCTTTTTATTTTTTAATTTGGGATGGGTTCTAAGTTGCCCAGGCTCAAACTTGCAATCCTCCTGCCTCAGCCTGCCTAATGACTGGCATTACAGGTGTGTGCCACCCTACATGGCTTTAAACAGAAACTTTAGAAGGTGAGGAAAGAGCCTGTGAGCATTTTGAAAATAAACATACAGAGAGGCAACAGCAGGTGCAAAGCCCTAATGTCAGACCATGTTTGATGAGTTCCAAGAGCAGCCAGGTTACCAATGAGGGTGGAATGCAGAAGCACTTCTCACCACCTGCCATTATGTCATCCCTATTTGTTATTTACTGCTGACGTTTGCCCTTTGGAATTTTGGCTCCTTAAGTGCAGAGCCCTTTAAAAAAAATCAAATTAAAAAAATGAACCTAAAAAAAAACCAGCCCGGAGACTCGATAAATATTTATTGAATGAATTTATGCACTATAGACAAACCTGACTATTCACAATCCCATAAAGGGACCATGCTTTTTAGCCCCTCTTGTCTTATTAATTTTCTCCATCTGGACTGTCTTTCAGAAGCTCATCCCTCAAGACGTAACTCCAACACTGGTACCTTCATGAAACCTTGCCTGGTCAGATGTCGGCTAGATATATTTTTCCCCACTGTAGAAAGACAATGCCTTGTACTGTCACTGTTGCTGAATAGAAAGCTCTGTGGGGTGGTGAGCATGTCTGCTTGACTCCCCAGGGTAGAGTGTCATGTGTAGCCTGCTACATGATTATAGGTGTCAGGTGCTCAGTAAGTAATGAGATAAATGAAAATCTGTCGAAAGAAGTGAATTGCTTTATGATTTACCCCAGCCAACCAAAAGTACTTCTGTGTTCGGTGGTAGTTGACTTAGTATCATTAAGACTTGGTCAGCATTTCAGAATTCAAGACCCCTTTTCTGAACAGCTGTGCACCCATGAGCTCCAATCTCCTTTGCAAGGATTCAGGGCAAAGGGGAGGGCGTGCCCCCTTTGCATTCTCCATAAAATTTTATGCGTGAGAAAGGAACTCATTCATTTTCTTCCCTGTTTAGCTCATGGATTTGTCTCCACTTTTAAGCATTCAGATTGGTATGTAGTTATTCCAAAAGTAGGAGAGTTGTGAGTTTTTTTGGTTAAACAGTGTTTTAAATCTGCAATAGCTTATAAGTAAATGTAATATAAAGGAGGAACTAATAGTTGCTGGTAATAAACAATGTGACATCACTTTTACTAAATATCCTTCACCTTACATAATCTGGCCTTCCAGAGAACTAACTTTTCTTCCAATAAGGCAAAAAAGTCATTTCTTTGGACAAATTGCATCATAAAGTGTGAAAATACTCATTGCAAGCAAGCTATTGTGGTAACAAAGAGAAGACCAGGTGTATTTCTTGAAGTGTGTTGGAGTGGATGTGCTAATGTAGTTTCACTTCTTTGTTACCAAAGACTTGAAAAGCTTTGCCTTAGTTAATCAAAAGGCTAATTAACAGGTTTTTTTTTTTTTTTAAGGGCAAGCAAGCTTAAGTCTGATTATCTTTATTTCCTCATCCAATCTCTTCTCTTCCTATAATCATCAGTCATATGAATGATGAACTCAAGCTAAGCATGTCACATAGTAGAAAATGGGTTGCTTGATGTACTTTTCCTAGAGGGTGGCATCTAAAATAACAGCACTTTGATAAGTATTGTTCCTTCAATTTAAATCCAATTTAACTTGGCCACTGCTTCACTGGTTGACACTGGTTTTTTGTCCACATTCCAACCACAGGCATGAAATAAAGTGCTATCTAGAGTGTTCTTGCCTTTGAAACTGTCATCAAGTCATTTAAATAAAAGACATACTGCCAAATATTAATGAAGCATATTAGTAAAATGCTATGATGCAGAAGATCCCTAGGATATAAAATTATGGTTTTATGCACTAATTTTGGCAACAAATCACTATATTCTTCTTTTGCTAAAATGCTAAATGATGCTGTAAATATTGGAAGCTATGAGGAAATAGAATGAGCAGGCAACCTATTCAATACACATTCACATGTTCCCAAAGGCCACTTTACGTTGGTCAGTAAGGCTAGTTCTACCCTGAAATAATAATTCATTTTTGAGTCCTGAAAGTCATTGGTATGGTTTTAAGAATAATGTTAATGCAATACTAGTTGGCTGATAGCCAGTGCTAAGTAATTTGTAACTGAGGCATCTGTGAATATTTTTGCTTATTTAAAACAGCTGAGTGAATAGAGAGACACATGGCCGATTCAAACCCTCTTGTTCCAAGCTATCATTAGAATTATTTCCAGAGCATGTAGCTAAGAAAATTAAATTTTTCTTCATTTTTATAATTTATATAATCATTTGGCAATAGTTGAACTGAGTATCAATTTCATATTAAGAAAAAGAAGACATTTCCACTTAAATGTCATAGGTTCATCTTTATCTAACCTAAGATTTTAGATTATGTTATATTCAAAGGACAACTTTTAAAGTATAAGGGTTAATTTTACTTATACTTATAAAAATATTTTACATATTTTTGTCCACATTACCATTATATAAGTTGTTAATTATGAAGATAGTTATTAGAAAAATCAGAAAGCTGATCCTATAACTAATGAATTTAAATAAATGCAGATACCGTTTTTGGTACTAAAGTGATAATAATATTATTTATTCCTTTCTAAGAACGATGCCCTGTCTTTGCCAAGCAGTAATTATAGCACGTAAGATTTTGTTATATAGATTACCCAAGTCACATTATATTAAACATAGTCTATATATGAAACATAATGGCACTTCCCTGTGTAGCTAGACAGTTTATGTTATGGCATAGTAACAGAAAGAACATTACCAGATAACAAAGTGTGAAGTGCTGAATTTTCCTATAGGAGAACAGGAAGGTAATAGACCAAATTTGGACAGGGATAATGGGATTGTTGTGGATTTCACTCCAGGACATAGAGTTTGAGATAGGCCTTAAAGAATTTAAGTATGGAGGAGGAAAAAATATCCTAGATTGGCCAAGAGTTGAAAACCTAAGTGGTGGGTATTGAGGAATTCATTGTACTAGTTTTTCTACTTTTGTATATGATTGAAACTTTCCATGATAAAAAGTTTAAAATACTCTTTCAGAAGTGGCTAGAATGAGGAAAAGTGAGAGGGGTTTTTGAAGGGAGTGGCCCAGGTTGGCTAAAGCAGGTAGTAAGGTACCTGAGAAAGCTAGGTAAGATCATAAAGGATAGTGGCAATGGGGTCAGATGTTGAAAGGCATTGGATAATAGAATTAAAGATCTGAGTTTGGGTTACAGCACTGGGAATCAGTTTACTGAATCAGATAGAACCAATCCTCATTTTAAATTACTAATAGTTATATTCAACAAATTTCTAATATTCAGCAACCCGCCCCCTGCCACCAAGTCAATAGTGGAATTCATTATCAGTGGTGTTCAGTATCAATGGTATTCTATGGGGGCATCCTGTTTTCAGTGAGGAGTACTCTCTTGCTTGCTGAAGTATTTGAACATACTTCATACTTGAACATTTCAAATTAAAAGGCTGCTTATTATAGAAACTTAGAGAAAGAAGATGCGGATAATCTTTAAGGAGAAGTTATCGATGCCAAAGGAGAGACCAGATGCATTCTCTTTTCACTCTGGGAAAGGATAGACTCAAGTAGTCTCTTTCTCTGTGCCCTGTGGTCTATGCTCACCATTCTTCTGTACCCATCTTTCTTCCTAAATGCCCCATTACTATAATCGCATTGAAGTCCATGAGATCTGAGAGATAAGTTACCTTGTGGGTGGAACATCAGTAGGTCTATTTTTAGACTTTTGAGACTCTTCCTTTAGGCATCATTCACTTAAGTGAATTCTTCTAGGTTTTTCTTTTTTTTTTTCATATTATGTGCTTTTAGTTTAATACATTTAAATCATGAGGTTTTGAAATATTCTAGTCTTGTCTGGTGATTCTCCCATTCAGTGCTCATTAAGAGCACACTATATTATTAGGTGTTATTATCAAGTTTTTTAAATGTCATAAGTTGTTAAAAACTATTATTGTTAAAAATGAGTATTCACTAGTGCAATGGATTAAAAGCATAGGACCTGAAAGCAAGACACTGGTGTCAAATTCTGACTTCCTGGTGGTGTGATCTCTGGTAAGCTGCTTAACCTCTGTGAGCCTCAGCTTTTCTTCTGTAAACTAGGTTAATATCAATACCTTTTTCACTGGATTACTGTGAAGATCAAATGGAATAGTATGTCAAAATACTTTGCAAAGCATAATATAGAGAACAAATTTGCTTATTATCATTCTAGTAATTATTATTATAATAGTACTAACTTTGACCTTTTTTGTAGGACACCTTTATGTTTGCTGGAATGTTTTTATGATCCTTCCTGTTCATTTTGTTAATCTCCTGTAAAAAAAAACATGAAGTTATTTATACTCCTCAGATTTTAATTAATTAAGTCTTCCTTTTATGAAGTTACATTTTAATACATATTTAAAGAGTAATACCAGCTCTGCTATTTCTAACTATTTAATAATAATTATTGGCATAGTTAGATTTTTGAATTGCAATTTCTTGAGTAGAACACTAAGTAGAATATGACATTTTGAAACTAATTAAGACCTTGTTTGGTGGGTGAAAGACGCAGGGAAAAGGGATAACTTGGGTCCTAGCCTGTGTAAGGTGACAAGGTTCTGGACTGAGGAGGAACACTGAAAAGAAACAAAATATGAAGAATTCCCAATAAATTACAAAGGAAGAGCCAATAAGCCTAGTGACAAGATTAAGTGTGAACAATAAAAGAGAAATGTCAAATTTCTAAGACTTCAAACCTTGATTATCTGAAATATTAATACCAGTAATTGAAGAGGGCCTTGGAAAGGATAAACCACTTCGAGAAAGAAATAGGAACCAAGAAATTGACTTTTATCATGGACATCTTGAGGTATTAGATGACATTGGTAGAATGTTCTGGTAGTCACATTCAAGCAGTTGGAAATATGGAACAATTAGAAAAAGTAAAGATCAAAGCTGAAGATGTGGCACTGAATGTAGTGAAATAACCAATCATGATCATGGTTGATAATGGGTAATGTACTAAGTGATGGAGATTGTTTTAAATGCTTTCTAAGAGCTATATTGTTTGTTTTTCACATCAAATAGTATCTCTAAATTACTGGTGAGAAAGTTAAGGCGCAGAAAACTCAAATAATTCACCTTACGTGGTACAGCTAATAAGTAGCTAAGCTGACATAAGAATGGATGAGTTTCTCCAGGATCAAAATAGAAAAAGCAAAAAAAAAGACTGAGAGGTAATTCCCATGGGCTGTGGGAAGATGAAAGAGAAGGAAACCAGATTCCAGGAACAGTGGGGGGCTGGAAAAGAGGACAGTTGGGCAGTGTCCCAGAGGCAGGCAAAGCAGAGTGCATGCACACAGAGCAGGGTGTGGTTCTCAGTGAGTGTTAAACACTTCAGTTTGACAGCAATGACTCAGTCTCTGAATTTGTCAGTACTGATGAGACAAGAGGTTGAGTAGAGTGCTGGTTTCAGAAGCCAGACTACAAAGGATCAAGGAGATGGATAGAAAGAGACGGAAGCAGTAGGTACAGAATAATTTTTTTAATGATACCTGACTATGAAAGAGAGTAACAGAATGATCATATAAAGAGACAAAAGGTGTAACAGAAGCTTTAAAAATTAGAACTCCTCCATCCCCCATCATTGTAGTTAAGAAATAAAGAAAGAAAGAAAAAAGAAAGAAAGAGAGAAAAGCAAATATGAGGACACCAAGCATATTTTCCTAATCATAATTTGAGATAGAGGTAGGTTATGCATAATGGCCATTAGGGCATTTTGTTTATTTATTTTTCTGCATTTAAAGGCTTTATCTTTGTATGCTAAGTGACAATTTTTTTCATAGACACAAAAGAAAATCATGTTCATTTGCTATTATATATATTTAAGTTCCCTTGTCACTCAATAATTTTTTATAAAACTGATTAAAAATAATTGTATTTGTGATCTAATATGATTGCAAGAAGGAAGTTATAGAGCAGAGATATGCATTAAAGTCACAGATGCTCTGGAGAAATGAGTTACAATGGAGAAATAATCAACCTAAAATAAGTTAACCCATGCTAAGATGCTGCTCACTTTGAAAGACCTCTCATTCTCTATTTGTATTAGAAAGGTTAATTGAACTTAATGTTTCTGTACTATTTATCACATAGCCAAAGGCTTGGAGCTGTGAGTGCGATGATAGATTGATCTCTAAGTGCCTCATCTTCAAATAATTCTGTGATGGACTCACACTGCATTATGGCATTAGCCCAACAGAAGGCCTTGGTCACTTGGAAGCCATATGCTTTATTCGCAGAATATTATTACTATGGACATTTTGTTTGATAGCATGTATTTAACAATGATATATTCATTGGATGCAATGCAGATTAAGTATTTACTAATTCCTCTTCATGGCTTTTTCATGAGTTCCATGGATATAAAAATGACATAACTCTCAAGAAGAGTTTCAAAGACGTTATATTAAGGGATTAAAAGGAAGACTAATGTGATAAATTCATTTTTTATATAAATAATTTATATCTTGCCATTGGCTTAGGACTCACCTATCAAAATGAGCAATACTTTGGAAGAAGCAGCTCCAATTTGTCATGTGGGTTTCTGTGGTGGCAATGGGAGGGAGGAGGCAGGATGGACACAGAAGGGTAGTAATTTGTGGGGCAGAGAATTTGCTGAGGAATTATTATGCTATCAAGAAAGAAAGAGGACTTAGAAAAAGAAGGCTGAGGATGAAGATGGACTTCAGTTATAATATAAATGGCTCACGAGCTAGCCCTTGGCAGCAGTGATCCATAACTTTGAAAGTGCAGAATATTGACTGTGTTAGTAACAGTTTATCAGTGTTAACAAGGGGCACGTTCACACATGACTTCCTGGCCTCTGTCAAGTTGACAGTTTTTCAGTCGGTTGTTTTTTGCTTGGTAACTTTAACCATCATTCTTTGCTCAATTATAGTAATTGTGTAGCATATTCATGTCGTGCTTCAGAATCATTAAATGTTTTATGCTGTCATTGTTGTTCTTTTGGCTGTGTAGTTTATGGTATACATATATTCATTAGAAATCATAAAATTAGAGGGCTGGGGTTGGGGCTTAGATAGAGTGCTTGCCTCGCACGTGTGAGGCACCAGGTTCAATCCTCAACACCACATATAAGTGAATAAATAGTCAGGAGTTACCACATAGGAACTGGGCGCCCTTAGCTTTGAGCAATGGGAATGTGGAGATGTGGCAAGGCAATCATGGACTATATGTGTGAGCAGTGAACATTTTGAGCACACAAAGAGGACTAGACTGACGACGCAGTTCTGACTGTGCTGTGCACATATGTGTCCCTTTCACTTGCTTGCTCTGCATTGATCATCATACAGCACATGAGATGGGCATGGCCATCCAAGATTTCAGTCAATCTGCTGACCTGCAAGACATCATGAGGCTAGACTCACCTCCCTGAAACCTGACCTCTTGCCTTATATTTCAATGGCTTTTCCCCAATAAAACTGGGTTTGAGGTGTGCTCTTTTTCTTTCTTGCCTACCTTGCCTCCTTTATGGGAGCTGGGTCAGAGGAGCCATCACAGAATCCAAGGAAAAAGGCATTTCTCTGTCTTTGTGTGATTATTTTGTACCAGTCCAGTTTACCTGGAGTGACCCTGATTGGTTTAGTCGTGTGTCACGACAAGAAATAATAAAATTAGCCAACTGCCTTTGTTGGCAGTTGTATTTTGACTCTATTAGACTGTATTCAATCAATTGTGCTTTTTTCTATTAGAAGATAAGACAGTGATCTCCAGAGTTAATTGCTGGGCATACCCCTTTATCATGGGTGGACTTTATCCAGCTTGCTGATTTGGGCATGCCATACAAAGGCCATGATTTTATACTGGTTAGATGAACATTTGTATTTTGTTATTCACAACTGGCCATTTAGATTATTTTAGAGTTAGACAGAACCTGAGACATAATCTAATTTACCATCATGGACTTTGGTCACAAAGTCCATAAATAAGAAGTTGCTTTCCCAAATTTCTAAATGCTCTAGTTACCATACCATATTCTCTCCCTCTTGGAATTAAGTGTTTTACATTTCTATTTTATACAACTTAGTGAAATCAGTAAGTAATGTGATGTGGTATTAAGACACACACTTGGGCTCTGGATGTCTGTGGGTTAGAGGGATAACTCATGTCCAAAATGAATCAGCTCACTGGCATATACTTGGCAGGGTTGCACATTTTGCCATTTTCCCAGAAATAGGAGTTGATGATAGAGTTCATATATCCTGTAATTCCTTTTATTTCTTACAATCACTGCTGTCCATAGAATTTTGTAATGCTATTCATACTCGGTTCTTCCTTGGAGGGATTCAAACATTGATCAGGGGTATTATTACTAGTCCATTGAGCTCAACTAAATCACATAGCTCCTTGCTCCCATACACACATCAGTAATTATAGGCCTGGAGAAGACTGGACATTATGCCAGAAACTCATTTTAAAGGATGTTATCATTCTCAGCCAATTAGCTCAGACTCTATTATATTCAGAATTGCAAACTGTTCAAATAAGGATTAAGTGTAATGTATATGTATTAAGAATCTAAGAAATGAAGTCTTCAAATTTGAGCTTTCTTTTATTATTCTGTTTCAATCTCATTTTGTCTTTAATCACTTTTATTTCAGTAAGTTTCCGTCATTTTAAAATTAGTTTCCAGGTATATAGTCACATGTGTCATTTACTGGAAGAAGCTGGGGTCATCTTTCTATCCCTATTCCTTTTCCTCTTCTTTCTCAGTATTGATTTTGCTTTGTTTCAACAATTTCCTGTACTTTATTTTGCTCACTTCAAAACATATTCTTCCTTGAAACTTTTCCATGATGGAAGATTTGTTATTTCCTCAATCACTCAGTGAAGGTATTTTGTCACCCTAGTAGTCTTTAGGTTGGGGTACTTCCACAAATATATTCCAGGATGTCCACTGGGAAATATCTCAACTATCTACCTGTGTTATGAGTGACAAAGAGTGATCTACCATACTTAGCTCTATCTTGTCCAGTGTCTCTTTATCCCTATAGCTATTACTTCAGATGGAGGTACTCTCAGATACAGAGGTCTCCCTACTCACATATTTCAAGGTGCATCACAAGCAATGAATAAAAGCTTATGTATTCCTATCACTTTTTTTTTTGACCAACTAAGCCCTGTGATGAAACTGGTGTAAAAATGAGAATCTATACTTATGCTGCATTTAGTGTTGCAGATGCAATGAGTGTCTGCCCCTTGTTATCCTTTACATTCACAGGATTATAGAAGGAGCTATCTAAGTGGTATTAATTAAATGAACTCTAAGTGGTATTAATGAAATTTTCAGAAAACATGCTTTGCATAGCTGGCCAGAAAAAAAAAAACACCTCTGTAAGCCTTTATTTATATATCAGTAAATAAGAGTCTCTAAAAGAATCTTCTACTATTAACCTGTCAATGGACTCCTACAGAATCTACCTATCACTGGGAAGTGGGTAATTTTGTTTTCACTGTCTTTGTTTCAGCAGATATTGTCAATTAAGCCAAATAAAACTCTAGAAGAACTCATAGCAAACTTGGTTACAAACCAAGAGGGATTCAACGAAGATGAAGAAAACATAAAGCTTTTTATTAAGAATTTGAGCAGAATTTAAATTACAATCCCAGGGTGAACGGATACTTCAAAATCTCTGTAGATTTTACAAACTATATAAGACAGCAAATGGCCCCAGAACTAATGGAACTTTGTCATTTTTTTTCTCTTTGTTTTTAAACTGTATAAGTTAATACCTCCCTATTCTTGCTTCAACCATGATCTCCAAGGAGTACTGAGTTAGCTTTCTTTAAACAGTTTTGAGACACTCATAAAACTTCCATATAGGAATGTTGGTTTTACTTTTCCCTCCACGTGGTTGTCTCCCCCCAACTAAAAACTGTCAGCTCTTTTGAATTGAGCCCATAGCTACATAAAACAATTACTGCATATTGATTTTTTTCCTTTTACATTTATTCAGGCTGATTTTCCATTCCATAAGTCTGTGTCTTAGCTATTATACTCTCACAAAAAGAACTCCTTGAACATTGAATGAAAATTCATTTGTCCTTCTTGCCTTTTTCTCACTCTCCGTGGGGCCATTTTCACTCTAGTGAGCTTTCAGAAGGTGTACAGTTATACCCACTGAGCCGGAATAGGAGAATATGGATGATTAAATGGCAGCCGTATGTTGTTCCTGTACTAAATACAGAATTAGCCATTGGCCTCCACCTAATGATTCTATAATCTAATTAGACAGATTGATAACACCCATAAGGGAAAAGATAAGAATGCATTTCACCACAGTAAATTAAAAAGGATAAAGCAGACTGTAAGAATATTTAAGCATGTAAAATCACCAAAAAAATAAAAAATAAACTAATAATGAAGCATTTTGCAGTTTTCAAGATTTTTTTTTATAGTTACTTTCTTGTTTATGCTACATTATGATACCTGAGGTTTACAGGGCAGGAATATCAAATACATACTTGAATCTTAAACATCAACAGAGTACAATGTAAATTCTCATTATTGAGCTATAAGTAACCTAATTCTGTAATTAATTTTTCTCATAAAACCTGAGGACTTCATTTCTTACTTCAGTACATCACCCATGTGAGCCAAAGACATCCATACCATTTCCCTTCAATAAAGGCAATATATTTGGATTGGTATAAAATGTTGAAGATGTTTCTACATTTTATATAGTCCTCAGAAAACATTAACTCTCTTGGGATCACTTCTTAAGATACTCTACATTCCTTCTTCTGCCACATGCTTAAAAGTAAACGAGGGTTTCAAAGTGCTTTTCTGAGGAGATGGTTTGGCATTAGCAGTCATTGAGACCTGTCCTGGATTCCTACTTTATTACACCTTAGTCCAACACCTTAGTCTAACTAGGTCTATTTTAGATCGTCTATCAACGATCATGTGAAGTCTTCTTACAATTCTTAAGTTTTGTGCTTAGTTTGCGTATCTTAAGGATATGTTTTTAAAAAATTACTTAATGGATCTTGTACTGAACAGCTTTGGAAACCCTTAAATTAGCACTTTGGAACAACAAAATATACCCACAAAAGAAATGTGAAATGATTTCTTAATGTATTTTCTGTTTTTCCTCCCCTGAAATCAATGATGGTTAGGTACAAAAAACCTGTGGTAGATAGCAAGGAAAAAAGCAAAAAACAAACAAACACCTATGCTACTATGAGATTTCCACACATTCTATGTATGAACCTTGTATTTTTATTTCTACCTAACTGGAGATATACAGTTGTGGAGGTGGAGAGGAGTCAGGCAGGTAGAGAAGGAGCACCTCGATATCATGCCTAAGAGATGAGATACTAAGTCATATGTTCAACCTTTGACCATAGCAGGGCTACCTGAGAGATGAGTATTCAGGCTCTGACTACACCTCTAGTTCTGGAGAGTCTACTAGTCTCCCGGAAGGTAGAATAAGTGGTCAAGAAGGGTTTTCACACTCAGCCTGACCACATGCTGGTGGTGTGGTCTTGAGCTAGTTTCCTAATTTTTCTGAATCTCAGTTTTTCTTTTTTTTACTTGTAAAGCAGATATAATTAGATCTACCCCTCAGGGTTATTGTAGAGATTAAATCAGGTACTACATAATAAAAGGGTTTGGCACAGTTCCCTCAAACCCTCAATGAATGAGTATTATTGTTAGTTAGACAACCTATCCATCGTAGGGTAGTTCTCTCATTAAGCTATTTTTTATAATGACTCAAAACTATCTCCTTACAGGTTTTGCTCATTTGTGGTTGTTCTCCCTGCTGAAAAGCCTAAGAAGAATTGATGGAAAACCTGACTTCTCTTCTTCCCCTTGGCAGCTATTCAGTGTCTGAAGCACTTTGCATTCTTTATGTTGTAGACTTTGGCATATCTTCTTTCTCTGTTCTTCTCTCATCCCACTGAGTTATTAACAGGACAGACTTTGCTGGCAATATAAAAATAAATGCTATTGCTATCATTTCTTTATGAAAAGGAATCAAAAAGGGAATCATAAAACACTCACCAAGGAAAATATAACTATGGAATTGAAAACTGATTTATATTTGATGAGTTTGATGAGCTGAATCTTCCAAACATAAACCTCTGTAAGCCTCGTTCACACGCTCCCTTAGACTTAAATGCCTAATACATTCTTAATCTCCCATCAGTTCTCTGTTGGAACCACACTTCTGGGAAATCTTCCCTGGCCTCTCCCCAGCACCCCTCCTCTTCTGAAGACTCATTTCTCTGTCCCTCGGCAGTCTACACACACCTCGTTTAGCATGTACCTCCAGGTGCTATTTAAAATTGTTCATATGACTCTGTCACTTTTACCAGACTGTACATTCCTTTATGGTAGATACTGTCTTATTCACCCATGGGTCCCCAGGACTTGAAAGGACACCTAAGTCTTGCTGAGTATTCAGTAAGCATGCAGCCTGTTCACTGAGCAGTCTCTACCAAGGGAGAAGGAGGCTGTGTGCAAAACCAAAAATAGTTTCTTTCTCCATCAACTACTTTCATTCCCTGGTCTTGTTCCTTGAATGGTATCTTGGGAAGAGTCTTAATTTCCATGCCACTTTTGGCTATAATGTGTCCAGTCTCATTCACCTTTCAACTTCCAACTTCCGTCTCTGAGTCACTGCCCCTTTCCTCCTGCACTGATCAAGGTCTGGTTCTTCTACTGGGTCAGGTGGAAAGAGGAAGATGTCTTTTTTATTTAACAGGTTGCAAGTATATTCTGTGGTTTGCCTTGGTTGTGGCTGCTTCTCTGGTAAATAGTGACTGGCTATCGAAGTGGCAGGTATCCAGTGGCTGGTTCTCCTGTGGATGGCTCTGTGCATTCATCTTCAGGCCACTGTAATTTTTAGCTTGTTTGAACTCTTCTGCCTCTGTCAACTCTTGCCATATTGGGCACTGCCTGCCTGTCATGGCTGGTTTTCCTTGCCAGAAGGCAGCTCTTTTGAGAAGTATACGGAAGACCGCTATCCTAAGTCAGGCTCTGTTCCCCATGGTGGCTTCCACCATAGAACACTCACACAGTTTCATCATGCCAAATCCTGAGCTGCAGTGGCTTCTTTGTTGAGTATTATCTCTATCCTGTCATCTCTGTGGAATTCACTTCTTTCCTAATCTGATTGACCAAGAAGGCAAGTTCACTGCCTGAAGACTTGTTCAATTTGGAAACCAAACCCTCATCTCCTTTTCTTGCAGGCAAGACCAATTTCATTGAGTGGTTTTTTTTTTTTTTTTTTTTTTGAGCCTTCCCACTCACTTGGATTGAGATGAGAGGTAAGAAACACCCTGCCCTTTCTTATGTGTGTCAACACAAACACTGCATCCCATGTCAGAAAAACTACCCTGAAGATTCTTATGTCCCCTCTCTATCTTCTATGTGCTTAGTCTTGGGTGGGAGTGGAGGGGTTGATGGTGGTGAGGCAGTGCCTGAGGGAGTTTGTGGACTTTAGAGTCAATTCTGTGAAAAGTACAACTCAGTAGCATATTATGAGGTTGGCTGAACAACTGAATGAGCGAATGGATTTGTCTATTTTGAACAGTTACTAGATGGGAATACTGGTGCTATACTGTGAGACATTCGGTGGATTGTGAAGCAGAACAAGATTAGTCAGTGACAGAACTCAATGCAAGCCCTGGACTACTGATGCAGGGCTCAGAGCCCTCGCTTGCCATCTTTGTATAACCTCTGTCTCAGCAAGGGATATATTCCTAACACTGATTAATAATGCTGCCTCACACATCAACAAGAGATCAGGAGAATTACCATGAAAAATCAGTTTAATATTTTTTAAAATTTGCAACTATGAATAGGGAGGGAAATGTCATTTCCGCCAGAGGCACAGCATCTTGTTCTGCTCTTATGTAAACTCACTGTCAGGCAATCCCAGAAACGCTTCCACTTGCTTCTGGGCAAAATGTCTCCTTTTCATAGAAAAATGTCACCTTTTCTCCAAAAAAATGGCAGGTGGTGATTTTTTTTTCCCCAAGGAAAAATGACCTTTGCATTTTGTTAAAAACAACTCTCAAGGACTCAAGCCTTGATGAAAAAGACTGAAAACAATTCCATATCTGCTACTTTATATTTGAGGTTCTACTGTGTAAATTCCGAGATTACAACTCTTACCAGTGGCGTATCCTGTAGGCAAATGTCAGTGACCAAAAATCCTGGCATCTTGTTTTCCAGGAGTGCTCACTGTATGCAGGGTGGATGTTTGTATTTCTGTTGCTGCTCTTCCCAGCTCCAACTCACACAGGAGTTTAACCTCATCACTTTAACCCTTGAAAGACTTTATGTTCTAATCCAGCATCACAATCTACAAATCGATGAGAGACTTCTGAAAAATGCCAATGTTGGCTTATCATCACACTTAAAGGTATGTTAAGTGTTTCATATTAAATTTAGAGATGAGGAAATTGAAGTCATTTTTTTTTCATGCCAAGTATGTCCTTCTCTCATGAGGACACAGGAGAAATATATCTAGTATCCTTTTTCCCCCCTCCCTCTAGTCAGATGAGAAAACAGGAAAGGCAAACAACAGAGGAGAAACAATGATGTGGGGACTCAACACTCTAGAACAAGGACAGAGGATGTGAAGGTGATGACATGGGTAAAGACAGTTCTAGGCTATCAACCTTGGCTTCAAAAAGCCAAGTTCTCACTTGAGTCAATATCACATATACATGGTGGATTTTTTTTTTTTCTGGCAAGAGTTCTCACCAGTAAGAAATGCAGAATCTACCTCACAGAGTCTGATTTTCTAACAAAGTGGCGAATTAGATGATGACACTTAAGATTTACCGTGTGTGCTCTTGTCAGTTCATGCAAATCCTCAGCTGGAGCATGTGAGCGGCACATTAATTACATTGGATACAGGAATAATGTTTCTGCAGCTGCAGCAGTTTGGATATTTGCAGACTCCAGCCTACTCCATCTCTAATTTCCCTGGCAGCTTGCAAAAACCAGCAGAATTACACTTATAAACAAAGGTCTGCATGGTAATTTATCTCCTATTGACTTCAGTGAAGTCTCCTCATTTAGAATGCCGAGATTTATAATTATGAACTAAGATCTAAGACTTTGCTGAAAAAATGAAAGATATTTCTTTCCTCTCCTCACTCACACTGCACGTATCTATGGATGATGACACATATGTGTGCCTATCTATACAATCACACTATTCATTGGGTACTCCCATCCCATTGTGAACATCTGTAGCAGAATGTGCCAACATCCTCTACAGTTATTTAACTCAGGAAATATTATTTCTCTTAACAGAAACCTTTACTTTACCTCATGTATTTTCTAGCTATCTGACTCTCCTTCTACTTTTTATTTGTTATGATTCAAGATTAACTTCTTTTGGGAGTGGGTTATCATTTTAAAAATGAAAGACTGTAATGAATAAATGAAAATTAGGTTTTAAGTTCTCTACAATGTATCTAGCAAAAAGGAATTAGAATCCTTTGATATACTGAATGATTCTCAACCCAATTGTCATAGTACATGCACACAAAGGAGTTAGAATGTCCCTATTTCAGCTGCCAACAGGATAAAGGTTGCCAACACACTAAACCACAGTTTAAAAATTTCTCTGATGCCTCCTTTAAATTTCAAATAATTTAAAGAAGCAAGGGTTGTCTTTAAATGTTTAATGCTGAGACATTTCATTTCCAGAATTCAGAGGGTGAACTTCCTAAGATGTTCATAGATCCTTTCACATATCACTCATAGAATTCTATAGTTTTCTTCAATTTTTTGGAAGGCAGTCTTATAGACGTTAATGGTGGCTATCATTTTCGAGAGATTCCATCTGCTAAACCTTTCTAATAAGTAATTTATATGCCATAAGACTAAGAAAAGTCTTAAAAAAGAAGTGTTAACTAATATTTTAAGGGGAACATAAACAATAATCTGTGACTCTTAATTAAATCTTATGCCTCTGTTGTAATCTATGTTAGAAAATCATTACTACACATATTTATTAATTTGTTCAATCAACAAATCGAACATTTTCCACATATCTGGTAACCATCTGAGCCTTGGGGATTTTTAGTGATCAAGTCAAATGGTGGTCTCTTCCTCATGGAGCTTGTTCTCCAGAGAAAGGGGGCAGTGGCAAACAAGCTATAGTCTAGCTAAGGAGGGGCAGATACAAATGAGTGACTTCTAAAATATCAGGTTGTGGCCTAGTGAACCCAAGGCTCGGTTCTATTAGTTAAGAAAATGAGAATAGCAGGACCTGAATGAAATTGATACTGTTTAGAAGAATGCATATGGCAATCTAGACAATAGAATCTGCAAGATCTTTGTATTTGTGTCATTTTGGTTTATTTATAAGTAAGTGAATCGGTGATTTTGGATACAGATTTAAAAAATTGAAGTGAACTGGGCATGGTGGCACACACTTGTAATCCCTGCAATTTAGAAAGTTGAGACAGGAGGATTGCAAGTCCGAACACAGCCTTAGCAACCTAGTTAGGTCTTAAGCAATTTAGCAAGACTCTGTCTCAAAAAAAAAAAAAAAAAAAAATGGCTGGGGATGTGGCTCAGTGACAAGCACACTTTGGGTTTAATCTCTGGTATTCTCCCCTCAAAATAAAGAAAAAAATGAGAAAAGTTCTTAAATGCATTGAAGTATAAAGATAATGTTAACCCCATAATCTCCAAACCATTTCCATTAAATTTAAATAACAAGCTTTCAGATTTTTAAAATACCAATTTTATAGCTAGTAAGAATACTTTAAACTAATATCCCTGGTGTGATAATTTCTAGCATCATTTTGAGCTTGGTCTTAGGCTGAGTCAAGGTCCTACCTACTTCCTGTTTCAGCTGCTGTTGAAACTGAACTGTAAATCAATGAAAAGCTTTTGTGTAAAAATAATGATGATAAAAGTCCATTTAAGTGAATTGTCTTCGTATTTAATAGCTTAAAAAATGATCATGAACATTATTTCTTAATCATACATCCTATCCCCACTGATACCAACATTAGGGGAAAAAAGTTTTAAAGTAATAGACTTCACTGTAACTGTGCTAAAATGGTAATAACATTTTTATCCTGATACAGAGAGGAGAACCAGAATATGACTTGCATAGTTGTCCCTTTTCAAGTGACCTTTTATCCAAAATGTGATTTTAAATGAAGAGGGAATAAAGAACACAGTATAGGGGAAAAAATAACAGAAAATAGAAATAAGCAGAAAACAGGAATCATTATAGCATTTGGATCACAAGGGTCTTGTTTTAAAGCTAAATGAGTTATTGATGAAGCGTAAAATGATTTAAGAATTGGTACAACAAAACAGTTTTTAAAATTCTCTCAAGTGGTTTGTTCTGTAGCTAAAAATCAAGCACTTTGTCAACTGCGACCTCTGTATCATTTATATGCCTTCCTAAAAGGTGGACAGTGGATAGAAAGTGTTCAGTGTGATTCTCGCCCTCAATATGAAATGTCCAGTTATTGATCTAAAAGAAACATCACTTCGGTGGAGATACTAAGTATTTGAACAAAATGAAGTGGGGTTTTGAAGGTTAGGAATGCTTGGAAAGAATCAAGAGTAAATATATTGACAGGTTAAACAAGCACTGTTTATTTCTTCTCCACTGGAGATATTAGTATAGTTCAGCTGGATGGAAATTCAATTCTATTTTCTTGCTTTTATAGACACTGGTTTTGTATCATCTAACATTCATAAACGTATAAAGAGGCAAAAAAAGAATATTATTATATCAGAGCATTTGTTTTTTAAAAAAAGTTATCTAATATAGATCTGAATTTGACTCTTTTGCAAGATTAATTTTTTAAAAAATTGAATTGTTACAACCACCTCCTTTACTTTTATTGGAAAGATAAAGTTAAAGACCTGGTGATTTCACTGCTCATAATCTCTGGATATGGAATTTTGATTCACTGCTGTTTATCATTAGCTCTACAGAAAACTGGAAGGGAAAATGTTATCAATATTTCTTTGCCAGCAACATTGTGAGGGCAGAGAGAAGCCCAGGAGAGTGAGAGGTAATTTTCTCAGGGAAATTTAAATAAACATAAAAAAAAAAAAAAATCAGAAACCAAGACAGTATAGGAAGATACTATAGTAGATAAAAGATCACTAAAATTTTATTTATTTATTTATTTTTTTGGTCATTTTCCCGTCAATGAGTAAAGCTTGGTTTCCCTCCTATTGAATGTGAGCTTTTTTTCTGAACAATAAAAGGAGGTGGAAGTCATTCTGTGGGGCTCCAGGCAAGGCCTAAGAGGCCTGACACCTCTCCCTCTTTTAGACCCTCAGCTACCACATAGAAATACCAAACCACCCAGATGTTGAGACTGTGCAAAGAGATGCCTGGCCAGATCTGAAGTGTCACAACCACCCCCGCTGAAGCAGCAACATGGGAATAAAGCTATCTGCACGCCCCAGTCCCTGGAGGGCTTCCACATGACTACAGCTGCATGAGTCCTGCAGGGAGCCTCCTAGAAGAGTGTGACCCAGCTGATCCCATGTGAGACTGCAGAATCATAAGCAAATGACTGATTGTTCCTTAAAATCACTGAAATTTGGCCTGATTTGCTATGCCGCCCTAAAAAGATTAGTAGGTGCTTCAAAAGAGTAGAAAATTTGACATTTCTCTATTAGTTCATTTGCTTCTTGCAATTGATAAAAGATACCTGAGTGGTTTCCAGGACCTAGATGTGAGCACTTGGTCATATGAGGGGGTAGGCAGTGGTAAAAATAACTGGCTGATTGACTCAGATCTTTGTCAGGTTGGCCAGTTGGTAAGAGAGCAGTGATGGGAAGAGACTGCAGCAGTGTCTGCTCAAAATTGAAATGGGAGCCTGCGATGGATATTAGTCGATAAGGAGGTGGTGGGAAGACAATGAAAACCTTTTCAAATAACTTTTTTGGCTTTCTCATATTGTTTTTCTAGAGAATGTTCAATTAACTACCATGGAATTTTATTAACTTGCTAAGGAGCTAAGAACAACTGCTGGTGGCACTGGGTCGGAGGCAGACCTAAAGAACACAGGGGTGAGGAGGAGTGGGAAATCTTTAGATGACCATTAACCAGAAAAATCAGTATTGAATGGGTAGTGCTAAGAAAAGGGGCCGGAACTGCTCTGCCGAGAGCAGGGTGTATAGCACCAATGGCCTCTACTTAGTCCTCACTGTTCTCCAGGAGCAAAGGGTAACTAAGATTCCTGATAACACAGTCATGAAACAAGTATCCCTAAACAGTGTTCAAGAGTGAAAATTGCTCATACTTTAATGTCCTAAACTGATTTCTAGAAGTCCGTTTATATGGCTGATATGAAAGATAAATGTAAGGATGAGTTTTTGTTTTATTTTTCCTGTTGGGTAGATGATCACAGACTATCCCAAAACTTGGTGCCAGGAAAAATTCATAAACATCCCTTTAACGCAGTTCTGAGTAGAAGCTATGTTGAGAGAGGGTGAGGGTAGGATGGAGACATTTGCTAAACTGGAGAGTAGATGGGAAAAGAACTTTCTAGCTACCACTACACACAATGGTTTTCATACCCTACTGGGCATATACTGCAGATCCTAAGACTTCTACTTCAAGACAAAGACTGAATAAACATAGCTATCCTGTTTAACAAAGACTCTAAAATGAATAACCTGTAATAGTGAAGGGAACCAGAGAGAAGCTATTATCTAAGAGGGGCTGTTAAAGACAAGACAGTCAGAACAATCAAAGAATACGGAATGTCAATCAAGGCATGATAGATGTTGTATTAGGCTTTAAAAGGTATATTCTGGAACAAGGGTTGCTAAAACTGCTGCTGACAATGATTATAAATAAAGTTTTATTGGAACAGCCATATAGGAGAATAAATGAATATACCTTTTTGTTCACGTATGTCTAGGGCTCCTTTCATGAGAGTGGAGTTAAGTTGTTGTGACAGAAGCCCCTGGCCTAAAAAGTCTAAAATATTTACTGTATGACCCTTTATAGAAAGAATTTGCTGATTCTTATTCTAGTACTTTCTTGGATGGGACAGTAACAAGGACAAGACCGACTCTCAGTTGCTCCTCAAAACCCCAGAAAGGATAGAGATCAGGAAGCATCTGATATGAGCCTACAGAAGCTCTGCTCTGCCACACACCCACTTGCAGAACTCCCCTCCAAATACTGTAAATCAGAGAATAAGGGTGTCCCAAAGAGCAAACTAAAAGCCCCAGAGAACAAGTTAGACATTCACATTCTGTTCCTGCCTCATAATCCTAAGTAAAAGTGACCATCTTCAAAGTCTGCTATAAATGCAGGATTTCCAAGTAACTTTTTAGTGTTTCACTTTTAAATATGGACAACAAAGGATACAAGACATGAGGACAGTGCCCTAGTGCCATGAGGACACAGGATAGGATGTGGCTATAGAGAGCAGTGGGAGAGACATAAGCCAAATTCCCAAGTGTCAGCTGTACAACCAGCCCACATGGAGACCCTCTACAACATTCAATATGATGGTACTTTTGGAAGAAAAACAGGGTCATTTTAAGAAAGGCATAGCAGTAAAACAATTAAAAAAGACAACATGAAAGTCAAATGGTGTTTAAGGGAAGCTATGTATTTATGGTACATTACTGGGCACAAGGAACAAATGTACAAAGTCATAATAATGCAAAAACTATATAAACTTTATCAAATTAGGTGCAAAAGTCTTATTGAGAGGATGTGGGTGGGTAGATAGGGTATATAGAAACTAAAGCTCTATTTTTTCTAAAAAGAAATAAATACAGGTCATCTCTAAATTGTTAAGACAACAGTATGTAAGAGCACTAATTAGAAGAGTGAAGGTAGCCACCAAAAGAAACATCCACTAGAGCACAAACTGGGATATGGGCCTGGAGGGTGGGAAGGGGCAGGGCAGGGCAGGCAATATTTTATGTAGCACAAATATTTTGATGCTATTTATTTTTAACCACGTGTGTGCCTAGCTTTGACAATTTTTAAAAGTATATAAGTGCCCATTCCCAAGCACCAGTCCCTGTTATTTGGAACCTGCAGGTCTAGGGGCATAGGAATTTGCATTTTTAAAAACCTCCCAATTGGTTCTGACAAAGTTGGACTTGGACCCTGACATTTACAAAGACATTGAAGTAGCAATTAGCACAAGAGCAGCAACAGAGATCTGCTCAAATGAAGAAATGCCAGAGGCTGAAGAATGCCACCATGTTTAACTTTAAGAATGCTTGCTGTGATCTTATTAATAAAACGGGTAAATATTTTTAAAGGGCAAATAAAAACTAACGGATTGTGAGTGACTTTGCAATTCCACCCCCTTCTCTGGGAGAACGTCATGGATAGGTCAGCTTTCCTCTCTACATGTGTTGACAACCACAAACCTTGATTCAGAACTTAGCCTGGGGTAAAACAGGAAACATCATGTAGCAAGGAATGCTTTTCAGCTGAAGGATGTTATATAAATATCTTTTAGATTCTGGCTTCTATGCAAGTCAAGTTAAATCAAACTTGATTTTTAAAATACTTTAAAGAATGTTAACAGGTCTCTGGTGTCTGATCACTTGAATGTGTAGAATACTTAAAAATCAGAAGTTAGATGGTTTCTGGGCTTCATGTTAATTTCATCTGAGCAACCTTCTTCTGGAATATTGTAGTACCAGTGGGAATCAGCTCAATTAGTTGTCAAAAAGCAGCCAGAAGCATACTGCCCTTCTTTCTCCTGTCCTCTACTCTTTCCCAAGCGTCAGGGCTGACTAAGAAAGAGAAAATTCCCTAGCCCTTCTTCTTTCTCCTGTGCAGGACTCTAGGTGAACTTTTCAGCACAGGAGATTTTTTTCTTTGTGTCCCAACAAACTATTGACATCTAAATTAAAGACCTCCTAAAGCTAGGAAAGTTAACTGAAATATTTTTATGCATGTTTCAATGTCAAATGAAACTGCTCAGATTTTAAATATCAATGATTCAATGATTTATCTTTTTACCTATCTATAGTGTCTCTTATTTTGGTAATTCTTGAAGTTTATTTTTTATATGAAGTGTCTACAAAAAAGAAACATGATTTTGTCCTTGACATATATTTTCTTTTAAATTTCATCTCCAAACTGGAAAGCAGATTTGTTTTTTGCTCCAATGCTGACTACCTCAACTAAGTACCAAAAAATAGACTGTTAGAAAAGAGGATGTCAAGTTAAGTACCCCTGAGTTCAATCCCTAGTACCAAAAAAAATAAAAGAGGACTTCCGATTTCAGCCCATTCAATTTTCACTTCTTCATTTATAAAGAGCATCCATCCATCTAAGTACTCATTGAGCACCTGCTGTTTGCCAAGTGCTATTTTCTTTCTAGAGATACATGTAAACAAAAACAGCAGTCATACAGTAAAGCTTTATGCCTAATTCCTCATTGAAAATGTATGATAATGGCTTTGGATATAGGTATATGTGCATTTATATTTTTATTTGAGGCTATAACAATTTATCATTTTTTTCTTTTTTTGCCATATGATTTATCTTTAGTTTTTATTTATTTTATTTTTTTTAGTCATACATGACAGCAGAATATATTTTCACATATAATACATACATGGAATGTACATACATCAATCATATTGTCTATTCTATTCTGCTGCCCTCCCAATTTATCATTTTTTATTATTGTTGCAAGTCTAAATAGTTAACCTTTACCCCTTGTGGTTATTATTTGACGAGCTACATTACCATAAAGACATGTTGAAGATGACTCATTAATATGCACTGTGATGGCATATAAACCTTTTCCTAGGTCTTCCCGCCACTGTGCTTCTGCACATGCTGTCACCTCTTTGAACAGCCTTCTTCACTTGTCTACCCAGCAAATGTCTATTCATCATGCAGAACTGTCAGACATCATCTTCTCTATGAGGATTTCCCTAAGCATCTCCCCACAAAGCCGTCCTTCCTTTTCTCTGTTCTATTTTTGTCCTTAAGTACTTATTTTTATTGTTGCATTGATATAAATATTCATTAAGAGATCACTTATTATTTCTACACTGTAAACTTCTTGAAGACAGAAACAGTTGTCTCTCTGGTTTTGCATCCCTATTAATTAACAGAACGTCTGGCTTATACAGACAGTCACTAAATATTTGCTGAACTGCAGAGCCATTCTCTCTATTATAACTTGTGGAATGTCACAGAAATGTGTTGACATTTGCTTTTAAATAACCTCCCTATTCGAAGTAAAAGTTAAACATTTTGCAATATTTAGGAAGAATTACATTTTGTTTTATCAATTCTTGTCCAATGAGGGAATTGCCATCACTATAAAAGCCTCACACAATTGTAGAGTAAGCAACACACTTTTCTTTTTAAAACTTTCTGATGCTTGCTCCCTGACTCCTGACTTTGTGCCAACAGAATGACACTATAGACCCATTACGTGTCACAATTTCCTGCTCATGTGTCTGATAGTCTCCCCACCCCACCAGATGTAAACTCCTTGAGAGCCAGGTCCATGTCACTTTTGTCTTTGCAGGCATGTGCACTGCAATGACTATGAAAGGGAGCTGCTTGGCAAGCATTTGTTAAATGCATCTGCAGAAGACCAAAGAGGAGAGAGTGCATAGACTTAAATCCTGGGTTCTTCTCTTTCCATTAGAAACTGCTTTGTGATTTTTTTTTTTCCTCAGTGAAGAAAACAGGTGAAATTCTAAGTAAATCTTTGACTTCATTGTTGAATAAAGCTAAGTTAGATGGTGTGGGTGTGGCAAACTAGTAAAATGAGTTAGAAAGGAAAAAGATTTGCTGTGAAAATATTTCTATTTTATTTTGTCTTTGAAGTTTACACTGAAAGAAACCCTTCTAGTTTTGAAAAATGAAATACTGGGTTCTATCAGAGAAAAATAATTAGGTTCTTTACTATGAAAAGAAATGGATTTGTCAGATATTTTGCTGAAGTTCAAAAGCCCTGGGGATCCTTTCCCTTCTGCTAAAGTAGTATTAATCCCAGACTTTACTTTTATCTAATTGTAGGCAATAAATTTTTTTAATTAAATTATTTGATGTTTTTGAGTTTTTTTTTTTTTGGCAGAGAGACAGTGTGGATAAAATATCACCATATGAATTGGGGAATTGACACTTTCTAACTCACTCTTACAGAAAATTATGTGTATGTGATTTTTACAATAGTAGTTGTTTTTGAAAGGTGAGTTAGTTTTGAAACTTCATCTCAACTTTGAAGGAGATGAATCATCTCCTTAAATATACATTACTCATAAGCAGCAATGTCGAATACATTCACAAGGGCATCTTGAAAAAAGTTATTTATGGAGAAACTAATAAATGATAAGATAGCATTGATAATTTTTAAAATAAAAAGTGTCAGATGAAGACCTCAATTTTATATTTCTCCATACACAAACCTCTTTGAAGCTCACAGAGGAACGACTGATAAAGGTCACAATAAAGTCATCTATACACCCAAAGCGAATCTCTAACTTTTATATGTAATAGGAGCCACATACTTTAGAAAGATGATATCAAAAATTAAATCAACATTGTGGAAAATGCAAAAATGGTGATGGATTATATATCTTTGGAGATATAATTACTGTATAATATTCTAAGGCTTACAAAGTTACACTATAAAACTCTTGAACATTTTAAATGCACAAGATCAAATTTAATTTCTTCATTTTTTTCTAGATAAAGAAATTAATATTTATAAGTTATGGAACTCATTCAAGGTCATGGGCCAGGTAGGAGAATTTAAAATCAGACTGTGAAATCAGACTTAGTTCATTACTTTTTCCTCTACTCTGTGCACTTTTCTATACTTTACATTTTTCTTTCCTTAACAATTTGCTTCTATATTTCCATGTGAAATTAATTTCAGTTATAATTTAGAGATAGATAGACATCTAAGTAATTGTATATGAAAATTAATTTGTAAGAACTAGGAAAAAACCCCACATATTAGAAAATTGTATGGGTACCTGTAAAGACTAATGCCATTTAAATTTTTTCCCTATGAGATGGGCATGCATATTTAAATATCTAACCTGGGCAATTTAGCACAAGAATATTACAAGATTAATATAGATTTAAAAGTATGGGTGGCTGAACTTAAGTTAGAAAAGTGTGAAATGTTAATCATATCCCAAAGAAGGAGTTCTGGAGATGAATTAGGAAAGTGTCAATCTCAAGAGTCCATTGAATCCAACAAACAGAAGTGGCAGTGTGAAAAATAAGACAAAAATGATATTCAAAGTTGTTTCCAAAATACTTCCGCTTGATAATATTAAGTTTAGGAGAAAGAAAACTTGGGGTTTTCCTAAAGGAGAACTTTTGAATTAAACACACAAAAGTAGCACCATATAATTGCCTCCAGAAAAAAATGATATTGCAGAACTATTTTCTCAAGCACTAAGGAACTTACCTGTTTCCATCTTTCCATCCTGTGCTGCAGGCCCATCCGGAATCACACTTTTCACCTGCAGAAACTCATCAGGCTCATCTCCACCAATGATGGTAAATCCAAAACCCATGTTGCTCTTTTTTAGGGTGGTGCTGAGGAATGTTCCCTTCAACTGGGATGCATCCCGGGTGAAGAGTGGTTTTTCTACATTGGCCAATATAAGTTAAAAAAGAAAAAGCATGTTTAAGGAAAGTTCTTGGACAACAGAAAACCAGCCAACGAGCAGCAATCCCAGGGGTGGAGGTGAGTGAGGGTCTTACACAGTAATGCAAACAGGTGGTGGCTGCAAGAGGAGCAAGACTGCTAGAACTTTCTACAAATGCAGTGCAGTCCCAAGCATCCAGGGAAAATGCAAAGGCTGTTTGGTTTTCGAGAGACTTTTTGTCAAGTCAGCATTTCTATTCATTAGTTAGCTTTCTTGTACTTCAAAAGGGCTCTATCATCAGGCTGCCAAAGCCTTCAGATAGAGGATAAAGAGCCCAAATCATCCAGACACATCTGGATATGTTCCTCTTATAGTTATGAAAGAACCCAGGTAGGAGGTATATGTGAATGGTGGGTCCTGCACAGAACCTTGAAGAGATAGAGGTAGAAAACCAAAATGGACTTTGTTGTTATTTTAGAGAATAATGGCACAGCATTTAAGCAGGTACAGATATCATAATTAGAGAAGCAGTAGACTATGACCACCTATTGAAAGGTCCAAATTGTTTAGAGAGAATACCTGGATGTGGGACTAAATTCATTTCTGCTTACACCCCTATACTGTGAAATGCTATAAAGATAATCAGGTACGTAAATTTATGGTGACCCAAATGTGTTTAGTACACTCTAAAATGTGAGAAAAAAGCAAGCTGAGCTGATACTTCTAGATAGAATTATGAATGTAAAGGTAACACATTTTGTAACAATATGTCCACACATTCAAATCATGAGCCTAAATAATCTGAGTAGAACTTGAGCCCCCTCATTTAGTTTGCCCACTAATTTGTTATATGATAGGCTTTTCTGGCTACGATCTGTGACCTGTAGTAAGTATGTTTCTAAGCATATTAAATGCTTTGAAAATAACAGTCATAATAAGAGACAGAATTGGCATCTCCTTTAGACCTCACCTATGTATTTTATGACACTCTTTTTAGTTGCATTTGGATGATGTGATTTGATAACTATTTTGTATGATACTTCTGTTGCTACATTTTGGGTGATATATAATAAACAAATTGTAAAACAGTGAGTCATTATATTGGAGTTTACTTTATCTCTGTTCACATACCTATCAGGTATATCTTTATTGAAAACAGAGTTTCTTTAAAACATAATTGAAAAAAAATCCACATACAATCTTCTCACCTATAATAGCAATGCTTACAAGTGGGGAGACGCTCCGGAGAGAACCTTTACATTCATTTCACTGTGCTGCAGTGCTCAGTGTGAAACTCAGCAGCAGGCAAGTCTAGGCTCCTGGCTCCAAAGCATGATTTTTTTCTTTGGTGGGGGCTACCGAGGATGGAACTCAGGGGCACTCAACCACTGAGCCACATCCCCAGCCTCGGTTTTGTATTTAGAGACAGGATCTCACTGAGTTGCTTAGTGCCTTGCCATTGCTGAGGCTGGCTTTGAACTCATGATCCTCCTGCCTCAGCCTCCCGAGCTGCTGGGATCACAGGCGTGCGCCACCGCACCCGCCTTCAAAGCATGATTTTTTTTTTTTTTTTAAATGAACAGAAGCCCAAAAGACGTGAACATTTGTGCAGCCACTCATCCCACTACGTGGCTCTCAGGTACAGTCAGTTCTGCAAGCTGCCCTGGGACATACCGAAGGACCATGGTCTCCCTGCGTGGTCGCGGCGATAGTAAGACAAGTCATTCACACTGCGCGACCTCTCCGGGGCAGTGCGAGGGCACATGGATTTGGGCCTAGGTAATGTCGATGAGGAGCTGGCTACTGTCACAAAGGAGAACAAGCCTCATTCTTATGCTTAGTCTTCAGAAGACAAACTTGAGTCTCTATGAATCTCTACAGTTTATAGAAGCACTGTCAAAACCCATTAATCTCCACCTGGCAACACGCTGTAACTTCCTATAAGGTACTGCCTGAGGCTTTAACTTAATCTGTGGTTGTTAAATGCATTAGTTTAGAAATAATGCAAACACCCAGTTAAAGCTAATAGAAGGGTCTGAGGAAAGCAAATCAATTATTCGCTATGACCCAAGCTACCCGCAAATCTGCAAGTGCAGACAGTTTGTCAGACCACTTTTCTTTGCAACACCGCATGCTGACATGGTACAGTACCTCGGAAACCTGGGGCCTGCAGGGGCTTCGTTCCAAGTTCTGTGTGGGGCATGTTATGCTGCTGTAGCTTCCTTTTTGCTTCCAGGACAGGATTTTCAAACTGTGTTCTTCTATTTATGTGGCTAAAAAAGAAAATTTCAAATTAGGATAACAGTGGGGCAAAGTCATTTAAGAGAACATACATATGTGGCCAACTACAGAGAGCAGGTGATTAAGGGACAACTTATCTGATCACAGTCAAGGGCGTCACCCAGCACGCAGTCAGGCTTCCGATGGAGCTGGCTTATGCACAATGCACATTTCTGTGATGAGTGCAGAGTTTTCAATGGCTCTATTGTTATTGTATTTATGTTTTGCTTGGTTCAGCCAAAGGTCCCAGAATGTGCACTGGCTTTCTGGTCTACTCTGTTAGTTTGAGATGAGCTTCATGCATTAAAAAAAAAAAAAAAAAAATGGCCAACAAATGAAGTTTATACTGAATAGTGTTGAAGAAAAGAATATCCTCTAAGCCTTGTAAAGTCCCCTATACTTTACTGGATAAAGGTGAGATAAGTTCACTGATAGTACAGCAACTCAAATCCACACTTTTTATAGTTAGACCTGGCTTGAAGGGCTAACTATAAAAAGGAGAAATTCCCAAGGATACTCATGAAAGTTAGAGAGTAGCTGTAAGGAGACTGATGCTGAAATCAATCAGAAGTAGAGTGTTCTCATTCTACATGGTGAGACGGCAGACTTGAAGACAAGGGACACAGAGTGGTTGGAAGCCACTGTGGCTCAGCTACCCGAGGGCTTATATCAGAAAACAATGTATTGCTATATAACAAGCTGTTTAAACTTTATCTGGGTGCAGAGTAGAAACTGATGGCAACCCTGTCTAGTACTGGTGGCCATGATGCTCTTTCTCTGGGATACACATGTCCCAGGAGAGGACTGGCCTGGACATTGATTTTGGTTCTTTGCACAAACAGGATTAAATCGTAAAAGCATGATGAGGCCAGAGGGGTTGGAATAGGAACTGGCAATTCCTAAGCCTTTAACTCTGTGATAGTTACTATATATAATATTTCTGCAGACACCACCATGAACTTGAATTCAAATTATTCTCATTTTAAAGGCAACGTGACTGATACACAAGAGAGGTTGAATGACATTCTCAATTACATGCCTCATGAGTGAAAATTCTGGGATGTGGCCATCATGTCGATTTCTACAGAAGGCCTCTTTTCTATATACTTTCTCATTTCAGACTTCTCATTTTTGACTTCACATTGGCAAGTGCACACATGTCACCTACACGTGCACACGCAGGCACACCTACAAACCATTCATCGTGTCTTCTAAAAGCATACATCGAAAAGGAGAGATGTAAGAAGCCAAACCTCAACAATCAATTTTCTATTATTACAACTCTGATAGTATCTGTTAAGATAGAAAAGTGGTTGCCAGAAATACAATGTGACTGCAATACATAATTCTTTGTGGGAGGCAGGCAGGAGAGCTGTCTGTCACATAGTCTGGGTACTCAATCAGTCCTATATCCACATCCCAGCTTTACCACTTAATTACCTATGTAACATTGGGCAGGTTATTAAAACCGAGTCTTGATGACTTAATCTGTAATATGGGCATACTATTGTCTTCCTCTGGGGGTGGTTGTGAGGGTTAAGTACACTAATGAATGTTAGCACAGGGGTTTGAGAGTGGACATGCTCAATAATTAGTGGCAGCTGTTACCACCATTGTCATCATCCTAATCACCACTAGCAGCATTTTAATCACCACCATCACTGCCATCAAGAAAGGCTTTATTGGGGAACCTTAAAAGCACTGGGACCTTACTCTAATTGCCTCTGATGTGGTTTAGGAAAGGGGTGCTTATAACAATGCTTTTTGTTAATCAGACTCATCGATATGGGGTTCAAGGTAGACCTATCTAGGAAAAAACAACCTCCCACTGGGAGTAACACACTACTGCCCTGCTCTTGTGCACCAAGGAGACCCCAGGGCTGTGGTGTACAGTGGGCCAGGGCATGTGCTTTCATAGCCTCCTCACTACACAGACACCACTCTGCTTCAGAATCCCCAGAGTCTGAAGCCTCTCTTTGTTTCTCTCCAGTATCAGGTGACTTCCTCAGTAAAGTCTTCCATAATCTTCTTGCTGCCCAGAAACGAGCCGTCCCTCCCTTGGCCTTAGGTATTGACTAGCTTCACCGTGGGCTGCCTTGACCAGCTGCCCTTTGTTTTGGACGTACTTGGAGCTACTCCAGCAGACAATAGCCTAAAAAGACTCTCACCTTTCAAACCTTCGATAAAGGTTTCAAACCTTATCGAAACTCCTGCACGTGAGATTCAGAATATCCATGGTGCAGCACCTGAAGCAAGATGACGGGGCTAAGAGTGGCACCTTGGGAAAATTTTTAAACTTGAGAAGCACTGATATCCTTTCTATGGTTTGGTCCTTGGCTATGCCCCAGCAAACCCTGTGTTGAAGGCTTGGTTCTTGACTTGGTGCTCTTGGAAAGTGGTGGAAGATTTAAGAGGTGAGGCCTCGAGGAAAGTTTTAGATCATTTTGGGCATTCCCTTGAAGGAGACTGCGGGGCGATGGTCCATTTTTCTTTCTCTCTAGGTCTTTTAGTTCTCAGCTGTGAGGTGAGAACTCTGCCTTGATCTGTACTTGTAATGTATTATGCTACCAAAGGGCTCAAAGCAATGGGGCCAATTAGTCATGAACTGAAACTTGAGAAACTCTGAGGCAAAAGAAATTGTCTGTCTTTTTAAGTTGACTATCTCTGGTATTTTGTTACAGTAATGGAAAGTTGCCTCACACACAGTGCCAATGACATTATTATCATTCTTATTGTGATACCTTTCCTATTTATTCCTAACTCCTTCCCTAACTTCTCCAGCCACATTCCCAGTCTGTGTGATTCTCTTCCCCAGAGTGCTCATAAAACCTTGATAGTCCTCTCTCATTGCACTTTATTATTAAATCTTTCATCATGAAGAGGATTTAAGGAATGTTTTAAGAACAATGGCAACAAGTAAACAAAATTGGGGTAAAGTTGCTTGAGTCTTGGTGGAAGGTCATAGACAAAATCGGTAATAGAGGGTCCTATTTGTTTACTAGAGTTATGTTGTTGAGAAGTGGGTCACATTAGATTGGGTAGAGAGAAGAGATGGGAGGGGAGGGGAGGGGAAGGGGGAATGGAAGGACAGCAGAATAAAATAGAAATTATTATTGCTGTGGGTATATAGGTGACTGCATGACCAATGTAATTCTGCAACCTGTACACTCAGAAAAATGAGAAATTATATCCCATCTGATTCAAATGTATGATATGTCAAGGTCATTGTACTGTCATGTGTAACTAATCAAAACAAAAAAAAAAAAAAAAAGAGAGAGAGAGAAACCAGTTATACTGCTCAGAATTCTCAATGTAAACCCAAGCCAATTGTTCTGAGGGCCTACTATTCCTATTCCTATTCCTATGTCTTATGAGGTATTTATTTCCAACTATTAAATAAAGGAGTCTCTATGATGTAATCTGAAGCATCCTAAATGACAATTTCACAATACGTATTTCATGGGCAAGTTCATCCATATCATGGTGTTTGATGATTGAGTCTTATGCTAATTTTCTTCCCTAGATTGTACACTCCTAAGTACACAATCCACATGGTATTCACCTCTGTATACTAAACTTCCAATACAGTGAAAGACAAAGCTTTTGGTCAAATAACTAAATGATGTGTTTAATACTTTTGTTTTCACATGTATGTCAATAACTTCAAACAGCCGAGAAACAACTTTGAAATGTATTGAAGTATCAGCTTTTCTCATTCCCTACCTGTTCTATTTCTGTTTTGCTAGGTCACTGTTTATCATATGTATAACTTTGTCCTTAGAAAATACATCACAAGAACTCTCTGGGATACACTTATATGTATAATAGGGCTACTCCAACTTGCCACCTGCATGTAATTATTTTCTTAGAAAAGTCAATGTTTGCCACCTGCTTTATGGACACTATATTGAAAACACTCCATTCACTATAAAAGTGAGTTTCTAGAGTTTATGGAGAATGAAAGTACCAACAAACTAGTTTGGCATGCTTCCTGCCCCACAAATAGTGGAAGCTGAGTATGGCTTGTTACCCTGTGCTAGTGGCTGCAGAACATTTACTTTGCTACAAATAAAGTCATTCATTTAAAACCTAAACTGTTCCCAAGAGCTAAAAAACTTATCACAACGAAATGTGATGGTAGCTAAATAGAGAAATCTTGTCTTCCTTATACTTACCAATGGAATAATTTTGAGTCCTTTTAGCTAGAATTTGGGATGTGAAAGACAAATGCCATTATCTTCCTCATTGTACAGGCTCTGTGAGATAAGTGCTAGCTATGTTATCTAGCTTCCACACAAAACAGAACCTGGGACTCTACCAAGAGTTTTCACTCTTTCATTAGATCCAGTCTGTTGTCATATTTTAACTCTTTAGATGTTAAAAGCTAAGGAGTAACAGCCATATTATGAAGTGGGCATAACCTAACAACTCTATTTTACCTTCCAGAAGGGGACGACCAATGATATGAGATGCTTCCATGTTGGGCAGCAAAGGGATCAGGATATTCGAGGATGATATTCTACTACCTTCCCTCTTTGCACTTACGCTCACTCATCTGCAGTCTGACTCCCTCCTCTCACCAGGGGATGGAAACTTACCATACATTCATAGGTGGCAGTGCTTTGAATTTCTTGATGCACCTAAGGAGCTTTAAAAAACCCCAGATGGGGCTGGGGCTCTAGCTCAGTGGTAGAGCACTTGCCTAACATGTGTGAGGAGGCACTGGGTTCGATCCTCAGCACCACATCAAAAAACAAAAAACAAAAAACCTAAACAAATAAAGGTATGCTGTCCATCTACAACTATAAAAAGAATCTAAAAAAAAAAAAAAAACAAACCCAGATGACTCAGACCCACCCTAAAAATGAATCAATTTATAATCTCAAAATGGAATATAAGTATTGACATTTAAAAAAAAAATCAACAATAACAAAAAAAAAAAAACTCAGGTAACTCCAATGGGCCGCTAACATTGCAGTCTCCTAAATTAGAAGCTGAGAAAATGTGAAGAAGTATGGCATTAGGAGTTTCTTGTCTTGAAAGATTTATGTGAAAGTCTCTTGTGCTGTATGTGGCCTCAAGGAGTACTAGGAAATGCTATTTTGCTCCAGAAAAGATCTTCCGCCATCAGAAGTTTCAGACGTGCACAGAGGGAAGAAAGTATTTGTAGCTGATTAGATGACACACTGATAAAGGTAGCCCCAGGACAGTATCCTGTCTGCTTGCGTCTTCCTTCACTGAGGAAGGAAATAGAGGAATAATGAGGAAATCCCTCCATGCTGTGCCCATCAATGGGCATGGTAAAGGCCTGATGACCATGACCTAACCCTGGCCATCAGTGTTCCCTCCTCTTCCAGTCTGTTCATGCCCCAATATGCTTCCCCTGGAGTTTTTTTTTTTTTTTAAATTTGTTTTAATTAGATACACATGACAGTACAATGATCATGACATATCAGACATTTGAATCAGATGGGGAGTGGGGACTTTCAGTGCATAGTCATAAATGACATTCTTGTACCTATTGGCCACTATCCTTCCATCCTGACTTCAGTTGACAATTTAGAATTGCATCTTTGGGTAAATGTGGAAGAGGGAATAGAGCAGCTTTCTAGCAAGGATTGTATCACAGGTAAGATGTTCCCAAAGAGATCAAGTTGGATGCACTGATTACTCCAAGGCATGAGGTAGTCAGTTCTCAAAATATATTTGTTGAATAAATGCATAGATGGAGTCAGGCATGCGTGAAAGGTGATAGATCTCACTATTTTCCAGTTTCACTCTCCCATAAAATATACATTGTGACAGTTGAACTTGATGTGAAACTTAGGGCCAGCTCATGCGATATAACCATCCTGCATTTGGAATCCTTCAAAGCAGAGAATCTTTACAGATAATTGCAATGATTGGGAAAAAATCATCCTACTTTGGTGATAAAATCTTTGGATCCAAGGAGCTCATAACTAGCAAGATGTGTGATAACAGAAATATGCTTAGGTGGAAAAGCACTGTTAGGAATGAAATGTGGGAATATCTAGTAGCTAGCCTCTCTGCATTGAGACTGGGAAGATTGGTCTTAGCTCGGTATGTCACCCTTTCTTGGCAAACTTGCTTTGTTTGGGGCTTTCTGGATGAACTCCGACTGTGAGTTTCCTGGTTGCTTTGAATTCCTTAGACTTTCTCTGACCTGGATTCTGACTCCCACTTCTGCATTATTAAAGTTTCCCATCTGAACCATCTACTGCTGGGCTGTAGATGCCTCAGCAGCCAAACACAAGCATTGCACCCTTCTTGTCTATATTTTATTCATCTTAATAAAAACTTTGAGAAGAATTCATGACATTTTTTTTTTTCTGTCAAGTTTGGATAAACAGAATAAAAACTCTCTCAAATGGAATAAAAATGACTTTACGCTTTGGAAACTAAGAGAGGATTGTGCCCCTACAATAATATTCTGGGGCCAACACTCATCACAGAAGGAAGGACAGTATCATCAAGATCATGGTCTCTGCAGTCCTGATTCTCAGGCTCACATGGGAGCCCTTCCCATCATGGTGTATGATCCTGGGACATCATATATGCCCTTTGTGCTTTACAAGTTCTCATCTGTAAAGTTGGGATAAAAATAATACTAACCTCACAGAGTTACTGTGCATATTAAATGAGTTAATATGAGTAAACCACTTAAGAACAGTGCTTGGGTGTAAGTACTCAATAAATGCTAACTCTCATGATTCATCAAATATTGATTTCTCAAATTTTCTTTGCTAGGCACTATAGTAGAGGTTGGCAGGAGGACAAAGATTAATCATGCATGTAGTCTGGCAGGGGGAGAGAAAACAGGAACAAAAAGGGATTATAAAATAGGGCTTACATAATAATCTATGCCTTACAGTGCTTTAGGAAGCTAAAATTTAAAAGTACTAGGTTAAAGCTTTATGTTTTAAATATAAGTTGTTTTAAAATATGTGCTTTGGATGAATGGAAAAATTGAATCTATTTTACTGGGAGCATTTTTCTTAAAACAGAATAATTGAATACTGCCTCTTGAAAAATTTCCCCAAATTCCAACACTTAACTGATAATATTCTTTCTATAAATGTCCATTCACTATTTCCTACTGTACCTGGGGAAATTTGAGTTTGCTTTGGGAATGTGAGTAGGATGACTGAGTGAGTCATTCATGGTTTTCTTTCTCCTGTTCTTTCTAGTCATGAAGATATCCAATTTGAATATGGGGGAGGTGGAGTCATGGCTGACAGAAGAGTGTCCATGTAATGGCCCTGAAACTCACAGAAGAGCCTATCCCCCATCCACCGGAGGCTGAGCTTCCCATAAAGTATATTCTCATGTAAATGAACTTTCTTTCCTCTTTCAGTAGTACATACAAAGTTATTTAGTTAAGACATTGACCTGTGAACTCAAAAAATTAAACAATAAGATAACAAATAACCCAATCAACAAATGGGCCAAGGACCTGAACAGATACTTTTCAGAGGAGGACATACAATCAATCAACAAGTACATGAAAAAATGTTCACCATCTCTAGCAGTCAGAGAAATGCAAATCAAAACCACCCTATGATACCATCTCACTCCAGTAAGATTGGCAGCCATTAGGAAGTCAAACAACAAGAAGTGCTGGCGAGGATGTGGGGAAAAGGGTACTCTTGTACATTGTTGGTGGGACTGCAAATTGGTGCGGCCAATTTGGAAAGCAGTATGGAGATTCCTGGGAAAGCTGGGAATGGAACCACCATTTGACCCAGCTATTGCCCTTCTCGGACTATTCCCTGAAGACCTTAAAAGAGCATACTACAGGGATACTGCCACATCGATGTTCATAGCAGCACAATTCACAATAGCTAGACTGTGAAACCAACCCAGATGCTCTTCAATAGATGAATGGATTAAAAAATGTGGCATTTATACACAATGCAGTATTACTCTGCACTAAAAAATGACAAAATCATGAAATTTGCAGGGAAATGGATAGCATTAGAACAGATTATGCTAAGTGAAGCTAGCCAATCCCTAAAAAACAAATGCCAAATGTCTTCTTTGATATAATGAGAGCAACTAAGAACATAGCAGGGAGGAAGAGCAGGAGGAAAAGATTAACATTAAACAGAGACATGAGGTGGGAGGGAAAGGGAGAGAAAAGGGAAATTGCATGGAAATGGAAGGAGACCCTCATTGTTATACAAAATTACAGATAAGAGATTGTGAGGGGAATGGGAAAAAAAAACAAGGGAGAGAAATGAATTACAGTAGATGGGGTAGAGAGAGAAGATGGGAGGGGAGGGGAGGGGGGATAGTAGAGGATAGGAAAGGCAGCAGAATACAACAGTTACTAATATGGCATTATGTAAAAATGTGGATGTGTAACTGATGTGATTCTGCAATCTGTATTTGGAGGAAAAAAGGGAGTTCATAACCCACTTGAATCTAATGTATGAAATATGATATGTCAAGAGCTTTGTAATGTTTTGAACAACCAATAAAAAAAAGGAAAAAAAAGACATTGACCTGCAATGTGTATTTTACATGTAAGTGGGATTCATCACTAAACCATTTCTATTCACTAACTATATGGAAATCTTGACAGATATTTTCCTTCCAGCAAATAAGGCCATGTGCACTGTCAATCATGTCATCAGGCCCTCAGGAACTATAAGGTACATGAGCTCAATTTCAAAACAATTTTGAGTCACATGCATAAAAATATTGTTTTCTATCCACTCCTTCTCACTACCATAAAAAATTTCTCTAAAATATTATTGTTGAGTGCAGGAGGAGGTCATTGTTTTCAAAGTAATTTTGAATGTTTTATTTATAAACTGAGAAGAAGAATTGAGTTAAAAACTTAGAGGTAGGATGGGGTTTATCTACACTATTTCAAGATCTTTCTGTGTCAAAAACAAGATTAATTACTCTTCTTCCTCTGGTGTCTGCCAACCCCGAATGACTTATGTCCTTTAAGTGTCACATATAAATTCACTAATCAGTGTGTTAGATCCCGAGGACACCAAGATGAAATACTACAGCTCCTTCCCTAAGGGGCCAACGCTCTAGTGGGAGAGACACACAAATTAGGTGACTATCATTTACCTCAGACTAAGGACTTTCCCTGGAATGTGGGACTTTTAGTTTTAAAATGTGGACAGTCCTGGGTAAAATGAGAAGAAATGGTCACTCTACAAGTGACTGGAAAGATATAACACCAGGTAACAAGTGCTAATATGTGTATGCACTAAGTGAGTACTCACAATAAGAAAAGACAACGAGACTGATGGCTCCGGGGAAGTCTGACAAAGGAAGAGACATTTCAGTAGATGCTACAAAGATGAAGGTATTTTGGAGAAAGGGGCATTTTAGGAAGAGAGTAGTAGATTCGGAAGATTTCAGTGGTATTCAATTCTGCCTAGCCAGTGCATGGGACTGATGCACACATACGTGAGCACGATTGTGTGGGTTGTGGTATGGGAACAAGGGGTGTTGGAGAGCAGATAGAAGTTGCAGGACTCGAAGGCTAATTCCAAGTCTTGTCATGATGTCTTGTTTTGTTTAAGGATGTACCTACTTCTGTTATGACTTTCGTCAATGGGACTGCTATAGTTTTGAAAATGTCCATCCTCGTTGTTGTTGTTATGGTTTAGATGTGAGGTGTCCCCTGAAAGCTCATGTGTGAGACAATGCAAGAAAGCCTGGAGGAGAAATCAGTGAGTTAATCCCAGAGGATTAACTGAAGTGGTAAGGATGTGGCTGGAGAAGGTGGGAATTGGGGCATGACTTTGGGTATATATTTGTATCTGGAGAGTGGAGTTTCTCTCTCTGCTTCTTTGTTACCATAATGTGAGCTGCCTCCCTCTGTCACACACTCTGCCATGATGTTTAGCCTCACCTGAGCCCTGAGGAATAGAGCCGGCCTTCGATGGACTAAGACCTTGAAACTGTGAGCCCTCAAATAAACTCTTCCACCACTACAGTTGTTCTTGTCAGATCCTTTAGTCATAGCATCAAAGAAGCTGACTAAAACACTGGTGGATTTACTTTATTCTTGAACTTGGGAAGATCATAAAATGGGTTTCATCAGATAAACCAAGTAGGGAAGTCCTGATTCTGCCTAGAACTTTCCATCATTTCAACATTGTTGCCTGGCTACCTCCAAAGTACTAGATATTCTTCTTACTTGAGGTCTGAGGATGAAGAAGGGATGCTCTGTGAGTATAAAGAATCGCAACATCCAGAAAAAAATAACTCTTAGTGTACAGGGATAGTAAGAATGGTGTGACCTGTAACATAGTCTGTGTTGAAATGAATTGCTATTCCTTCACAAATGATTCACAAGTTGTAAAAATGTGAAGTCATAATATGTCCATTCAACTCCAAAAAACATTCGGCCATGGGTAATGATAGATATATACTGCCTTGGATTCAGGAATACATTGGGGTCTGAATACAAGGAGAGTCAGAGAATTACCAAGGGCACTCGGAAGAGTGGAAAATCATGAAGGAGGTCCAGAGAACATCACTGATGTCGGGAATTACGCAGGAAGCTAGGAGTCAGGGAGAGGATGCCAGCAAAGGGAGATGGAAAAGACTGGCAGATTCTGAAGGTCAAGAGGAACTGAAGACAATTCCAATTCTGTACAATATCCAGTCTCCCCAGGTTTGTAAGTCCAATATTCAGAGATAAGAAAAATATTTTCAAAAGTATTGTTCTTAACTACTGGATCTTTACAACTACACAGTCCAGGGGGAAATCAAATACAAAGCCCTTCCTTTTCTATGCTAGAATGTGATGCAGGGGGGATTAGCAACAAAACACAATTTAGAAACTACTTTGTATGAATTTTAGAGAGAAATGGATTTATTGCCTGGATCCCTAGAATCTGTGCAGAATCTTGTATTAACCATGTCACTAAAAAGTGTTCATGAGGCTTGGGTGTGAACAAGGGACTATAATTCTGGAAGATAAGGACTGTGGGAAGATAGAGAAGGTGTGGAGAAAATGAAGTGGTGAGTGCAAAGGAAAAAGGTTCAACAGCACTAGCAACAACATGCATTGTTGTTGTATCTTTTAAACAGACTGCTTATTGGGCACAAATACTGTTACAGGATTTTATATAATTAACACACAATGTCTAAAACTCTGTCATTACAGGAAGAGCAAAGCTCCATACTGACTAGCTGGTTGTTTCATGCAGCTTAACAAGAGGACGTGTTCTCGAACAAATTGCCTGCTGTTCTCCAAAATACACATTTATGCCCCCACATTGGGCCATGCTTGGATTTTTATTCTGAAGCTCTAAATGAAGATGAAAGGTGTACTTTCAAATATTTCAGAAGAACATTCCATTTGTGCACTTTTAAAGTTACTGAGTTCCTGTTCAGATTTAAGCTCTGTTTGAAAATTCCACAATTTTTTGAAAGAAATAATTGAAGAATCGATGCTGATCTTGTAAATAAAAGGGAAAATAAAAGGAGAATGGTGGATGTTAGAGGGCAATGGGAGCTAATATTCATCTATCCAATACTTTGTGCCAAACCCTCAGTTAAACAGGTTGTATGCTTTAACTCACCTGTTCCTCTGAGAGGGTAAACTATTTTTTTGTAGATTTAACAGCAAGGTGCAAATGCATGAATCAAGCTCAGTTCTCTGTAGTCCAAAATCTAAGAACATTGATTTATATGATTCTGACACAAATATACATTTACTTTCAAGTGACATTATTTGTGTGTGTGTAGCCATAAGCTATGCCTTATATTCTACAAAATACTTTGGCAAGGTGATTCTGAATTTCTTTTTATCTGTTTTCATTGGGAAACTATAAATTTAAATAACATTGTAAGTTACCTGCTGATATCCTGTAGACAAACAAGTGAAAGTACAGGACATTATTTTGATATATTTGATAATTTTATTTTTTAAGAACTCAGCGGTGGGCTGGGGATGTGGCTCAAGCGGTAGCGCGCTTGCCTGGCATGTGTGCAGCCCGGTTCGATCCTCAGCACCACATGCAAATAAAGATGTTGTATCTTCCGAAAACTAAAAAATAAATATTAAAAAAATTCTCTCTCTCTCTAAAAAAAAAATATTAAAAAAAAGAACTCAATGGTACATAGAAATGGTGACTATGTTTCAGTTGAAAGTATGCACATGCATGCGTGTTTTATGTAATGAAAAAAAAAAGAGAAATGAAATGGTACTGAGATCATGAGTGAAGAGCTAGGACACCTGGCTTTGTGAAACCTGGTTTTCATTCTAGAAGGTTCTCTTTCCAGGGTAGCCTTTCAGCTTCACTTAGGGCTGGTCCTGACACTAATTTCCTAAACTTTGTCCTTTTGAACTCTGGAAGTTGAGTATGCACCATGTCTTGGGAAAATCTGATAATAAGGTGATTGTGAATAATATTTATGAGTAAGATCCAAGTCATATGTGGGGGAGAATGGGGTAGCCAACAATAACCAACCTATGCACATCTTGCCTCTAACTCTGGAAAGGGCACTCTGTGCTGTGGCCTATGGTCAGTCCTACTGAGGTGTTGCGGTAAGAAAGGGAGAGATGCCACTTGCTAAGCAAGGAATTCCTTGTATGATAACAGGGTAGATCATCAAGGGCTAGTGAGGACTCTGGCCCTGATACTCACATGAAAACCACCTGTAGGAGCTGGATGTCTCACTCCATGCGTGTGGCATTCACCAGCAAACCCCGGGCTACCTGTACCTGCTGGCTTCCTCAGACCCACTTGCACCTCTTGGGCCTCACCACAGTGAATAAAACTTCCAGGCCACTCATGGTATGAACTGTCATCTCTCTCATTTCTGAGAGCAAACTAGTTGGGTGGGTAAAGCTTCATTTAGAGTCTATGTGTATGACTTGCTATCTTTGAGAAACTCTCCTAATTTTTCTGAACTGCAAGCGCCTCATCTATGAAGATTCTACTCACTTTGTTTTGAGAAGCAAACAAGATAAAATGTAAGAAAATGTTTAAAAGATGAAGCATTGTATAAAAGTTTATTTTAGCATTTTTGGAATGCATAGGATCAAGGAACCAAGTGTAATTTAAATATAGACAGTGTAAAGTCCTTATCCATAGTTGTAATTCCCTCACCTACTAGCTATGTGACTTAGCTTCCATGTTTCAACTTCTCTGTTTGTAAAATATAAACAAAAGGAGCTGGGGTGGGGGCTCAGCAGTAGAGTGCTCACCTAGCATGTGTGAGGCGCTGTGTTCCATTCTCAGCACCACATAAAAATAAGTAAATAAAACAAAGATATTGTGTCCATCTACAAATAAAAAAATTTAAAAAACCAATAATATATGTTATATAAATAATAATATCTGTAATAAAGTATTTTGATGAGAATTAAATGAGTTTTACAAGATGTCTAATATATATCAAGTGCTTAATAATGGTAATGATAAATATTTTTTCTTTGGCTTGACTAACAGTTACTAAATTTTATCTCCCCTGGGAGATAAAATTCACATATGAGGTCAAGGTTCAAACTAAATTACTAAACCATACTGCAGAATGAAAGAAAGACAACCATTCCTATCATTTTATCTATCTGAAAATAGATTCATTATTTTTGGATACCAAATTAAACTGGAAGTAAAGGAAGACTAGATTGTGGGGGGATTGTAAACCTTCATGAATGCTTGCTTCACCAAAACTTGAACTTAGATCTTTATGTTATGATGAACACAAGTGGTGCTTAGCAAGCTCATGGAAATTGAACACCTGATGATGAAATTCTTCTAGGGGAAATCTATGCAAAACTATTAAGCCATTGGCTTATCTCAGCAAAAAGCCTTTCTTTTGCTTCATCTGAGCCACAAAACTGAAGTCTTTCCATGACAGTTCTGATGTTAATTTTACTTAGTTAGACTGAACTTTAATGTAAAATTTGATGACAAAATGTTTTGTGATTCATCCTTTTTTTTCCAACCATTAGCTAACTTGACTCTAATACAGTTTTAATGAGTTAAGTATGAAGTCATCGGTTAATCACTAGTAATAAATACTGTTTAACCATGTCACATTTTATTATTACAAATAAAAAACAATTTTCCCTGTAAATGTATTAGACTCTGATAGTTGTTAATAATATAATTCTAAAAAACCTTATCTTTTATGCTTATGTCTTTTTAATGACAATTTTAGTATCAGTCTCATATTTTTAGATATCAAGTAACTTTCTGTTTTTTTTCTCCATATTTGGTAAAAAGATTCTATTATAATAATTACTTGGGGGAATATTCTTTCAATATTATTCATATGATGGGATTGTTAAAAATCATTACAATGAAAGAATGGTAATGTACATTCCTGTCTAGCCAAACAAAAAGTAGAAATTGAGAGCAAATATATTTAACATTTAAATATTCTTTGATCAGCAGCCATAATGAGAAAATAATGAGGCTTAATACAGGAAAATGGTCAAATTTATCCATATTATCACAAGGCACAGTGGCTATTCCTTGAACTAAAAGACCTTAGCAATCACCTAATCCAAACTACTCATTTAACAGATAAGAGCCAGGGAGGTAAAATGTAATTTTGTACTAACCTGTAAATTTAAAATCATGGATACAAAAAGGACAAACTATTACTGACATCATGGTCCACGACACACAAGCAGGAATTTTTGGGGGAAAAAAAAACTAAAACCTTCTATGCACAGTAATGGAAAGATGAATTATAGTTTTCAAGTGGGGATGAGGCAGCGTTACCTTTTACCTAGTAAGCATGACCATCATCTGTTTTATTTAATTATAGGGTGCCCTAGACATGACATCAACCTGCTGCTTCCTCAGTTTCAGTGGGTTCCCCCATGTCTCTGACAATGCTGGCATCTCTCTGAACAGAATGTGATTCAACTTTTGTGTCTATTAAAGATTTAGGAGACTCCAGTGCTGCCATCTACTTTAATTCCAGAGAGTTCTTTCCCAACATGGAGGGGAAAGATGGCAGTACTGTTTCATATGCTTCAACCAGTAGTCTCCAACCCAACACAATCCTGAGGAATTTTTAGGATATTTTGACTCTGTACAATTTTCACTTCATGTAATAACTTTAGAACTTAATCTCAGACTAATACTTGAATCCAAAGTTTGTCACGATATAGATTGTTAGCAAGAGACTATCTGCATTTTGTGCTCAAGAAGCACAGCCAGTTTGATCTGGAGAAAGGAGAATAAGTTATGAGAGCTGTTTTATAAATAATGGAATAATAATGATCTACTTGATGTGTACCATTCCCTTGGCAAGAGGCCAACGTGACTGAACAGTGAGAGACGCTGGCAGCATTCTCTGTGTTGAGCTACCTGGGGTGGGGTTCCCTCCTCCAGTTGGAGAGATAGCATTCTCTCCAGGCCTCTAGGTCCTCTCTGTAGGAATGCCTCTTTCCAGGAAGCTCACATACATTCAAAATACTGACAGCACCTCCCCTGAGCAACAGTCCCCAAACTATCTTCCTTGCCTTTTCTTTCTTTCTTTCTTTTTTTTTTTTTTTGTATCAGGAATTGAAACCAGGGGTGCTTAATCACTGAGCCACATTCCTAGCCCTTTTCATTTTTTATTTAGAGACAGGGTCTCATTAAGTTGCTTAGGGCCTGCCAAGTTGCTGAGGGTGGCCTTGAACTTCAGATCCTCCTGCTTCAGCCTCCTGAGTAAGTGGGATTACAGGTGTGTGCCACCAAACCTGGCCTTCTTCACAAAACCATTCTCAAGTTCATATGGTAGACACAGAAGGAGGAGGGAGCATGCAGAACCCAACCTGATGTGGCCAGTTGTGACTATTGCTGATAAGGGCTCAGAGATTGTGAACTTCACATTGTTGCCTTCTGCAGGAAGTTTTCCTTGCTCTAGTGCTACCCAGGGATAGTATAGCCTGACTATGTTACTGGCTAGCTTCCAGAAGTGCCTCAACAAGGGCCTGATTTAACATGATAGGTGCATAAAATGCTTAAAGACAAATAAAACAACAATGACAATGACAACAAAATGGCTATGTTATAATCATCTATGTTTATAAATATATTTGCAAAGAAAGACTGAAGCTAGAGCAATAATTCCCTTGCTTTTGATTACTGACTTTAGGAAAAAATATCTCAATTTATTAGAATTATAAAAACTATTTGTGAAAATGGCATTGATATAGAACTCTGACCTCAAAGCAAACAATTCCTTGTTATCTGCCAAGTTTTATCTGCACTTAAACCAACTTAAACCTCTGGGTGACTAAAACATTCTTTATTTAGGATCAGAAGATTTCCTAAGCAAGGTAGTATATGAGATGGAACAATTACTAATAAATGTATATTTAATTATAGGGTCAACTTTTCTTCCCTCCAGAATAAGTTATAGGTTTTTTTTCCAGTTGAAAAGATGCTTTGGGGTGGGGAAAGGTGATCAGGACACAGAGCGAAGATTGACTCTTATGAGAATGAGCCAGAAGTGGCCAGGAGTTTCCAGGCATGAAAGGTGACCTCTAACTTCATGGAAGGGGTGGATGAGTGGCGTCTAGATCTGGACAGGATGGTGGTGGTAAGCAGGGAGGTTGAACATGACACTTCACTTTGTTTGATAGCATTTTGGTATAGAAATGTTTGACGGTTGGCATGAAGAGTGAAAGGAAGCCAAAGGCCTCTCAACTGATCTGCAGTTGAGTGGTGATGTTAGGAAAGTAAATCAACAGACCGTTGAGATTTATATCACATGAGGGGCATATAGGAGGTACACAACAATAAACTATACACCATCAGAAAGGCTGATAGAGGCGAAGAACATGTATGTGGAGTTATGAGAGCCCCCAGCTTATTATGGGCATCTTGGGGACTCATGTCACAGATGGCCTGATTTCTTGTTTTCTCCAGGCTGAAAAAAATTGATGCCACAAACTATAAAATTGTCATGGGTCAGCTGGAGGGAAGTTTAAAGATAAATAAGTCATTAGGAAGGAAACAAGAAAAGCAAGCAAGAAAAGAAAATTCTCTGATTAGAGTTAGATAGTATATATACACACACACAAATAAACACACACACATACATGCCTATACATACATACACATTTTTACTGATTTGCTTGTCTAATAAATATAGGAAAATACTTTGTAAAGTCTAAAAACTGAGCAGGCTCATAATGTAAAATGTAGCTGCTCTATGGAGAGGCTTGTCTTTACTCTGCTTGGCATTAGCATAGCTTCAACCTAATAGGCCATGTGCCCTTAGAGAGTTATCCCACTCCTCAGAGATCTGGTTTCCTCATTTGTAAATGTGATGATTGTTATCTGGGATAATGGATATAAAAGCACATTAAAAGGTAAAATATTGCCTTACACATTACTATTTCTACTATTATGACCGCAAGTTCCCAACTAAGTTAAGATGACATACGCTCTAGATAATTATGACAATGTAACTTTCTTACAAATTATCCTGGAACCGCAAGTCCTTTGGGAGCCACAGAAGAAATTTCTGCAGTCCCAGTTTCATCAATTTTAACAGATTTATGGAATATCAGTGATTCTAAGGAAACACTCTTATTATTCAATGTGGCACATTCTAGCCACAAGAATAAGTTATAGGTTTTTTTCCAAATTGTTTCCATCAGAATTGGCCACTTTCTGTGGTATAACCATAAAAGTACTGGAACAGTTAATAATGCCCAAAGGAGAAGGCTCTTATATATATTCTCAGAAAATACAAGATTTAAAATAGCTAACACTTGCTATAAACCTGTGTTAAGTATTATATACCAATTCTAGAGTGAGACTGCCTAGGTTCAATTCTGTTGCTATTATATAGTACATATAAAAATATCTGCAACTCAGTTTTCTTATCCATAAATGGAGATAATAATACAGGCTCCATTTGGTTTCTGGAAGATTAAATCAGCTAGTACCTGTAAAGCACTTAGAATAACACTTGGTGCGTAATAAGTACACAGTGAATACCCTTCCTTCCCCACTGTTCTGTCTTCTTTATTCATTACTTCTTTATTCCCCTCTAGGTCTCCTCATTAGCTGTCTAGCCAAGATCTCACAACTGGGAAGCTACAAGGCTGACATATTGTTGCAGCCCATAGTTTTGACCCCTAAGTGGTAATAATTGATGTGTCCAAATGATGTTAAGATTTCGAGGCCACCTTTAGCACAGAATGTCACTGAGTGACTTCACCAACAATGTCCCCTCAGTAACATCTTCTTTTTACATAAATTTGCAAGTTGAGGAAAGGATTTCTTTGTTATGTTTATTTCTAACTAAAGGTGTTTTACATGTATGCTGACTTAAAAAAATTCTAAAGTTAGGAACACTTTTCTTGGAAAATTTAGAAAACTAGTGAAAGGCATGAAGAAGAGAAACATTCTTAGGATAGAATATTGAGTTAAAAATCTTCTCTAACCAATTTCCAACTTGCTACATCATGACCAATACTCACCATTAACCATGAAATAAATGTGATTTTCCTTTTAGATTAGAAGTTACAGTGAAGATATTTTGCTGTATTTTCTATACTTTCTGGAATTGCACATAAGTAATGTTTTATAGTAGCAGATGTGTGACATCATATGAAAAACTTGTAAAACCTTTACATGAAAATCACATCTGCCAGTCCCTGCTATCATTTTAGCTATAGCTCTATGGTCTGCTTCTCTTTCTGTGCCAGAGGAGGCAGCTTTGCATGAAAGCTGTCCCAGGAAATTGTGTCTTCTGGACTAGCTAGTTAAGCAAATTGTGTAACTGCCATTAAAACCAAAATGTACCCAGCAGACATAATTTCACAAAAGAGGAGAAAAAAACACATTTGTACAAAAGTCACAGCTGTTCAACTCTACATTTTGCACTTTTTGCATTCAATTTCTTTTCTTTCTTTATGAACAGTGACAGTTACATTTCTAGTTAGCAGCTTTAGGACTTCTTAATACATTGCGAAGTGCTGTACTACCATAGATCTGGTGTCCTTCAGGAAAAATTGGGCTAAGTTCTCTCTGCTGCTACATGAAGTAAAAACTTGGTTCATCTGCAGATGAAATAAGAGATGTTGAGTAGGCCCATTGTCCTCTAAAATCCAGAGTTGTGTGGCTGCACCTGCTGCTACAAACAAGTGTCCACATTCCTGTTTAGGTCCATATCATAAAGATTTCTCTTCTTTCAGGTCTTGCTCCCAGTGACCATCTTGCCCAGGTCTACTCTAAAGTATCCGAGATGGCCCTGGTGACCTATGATGCTGGGTCAGGAGCTCATCTCACAGGATGTGTGGGCAGCATGTCCTCCCACTGCTGGGCATCTGGTTTGGAACTGAACTAGTGGGGAAGGGATCAGTGAGGAGATGTTCTTGAAGGAGTCCTCATTCTTCCCCAGTGATAAATCTCAAAGGCTTTGTTGGACCATTATGATACATGCTGAATTTATGGGAGTTGTTTTGAGCCAGAATTTAGAATCTGAGCTTTGCAGCTAAACTGCCTGGGTCCGCATTTCATCTCTTTGTCTCAAAAATGTGTGATACTGTTTAAATTACTTCACTTTTTCAGCCAGTAACAATTTACTTTTTTTTTTTTTATCACTGCGGAAGATTAGAAATGTTGTAAAGATTATTGAGTACTCAGCCCAGCTCATGGCACATGCTAAGTACTCAATAATGTCAACTAGTGTGATGGGTTGATGAGCCAGTTTTTTCTGGCTCTCAAATATATTAAATCTATAGTCTTAAAAATCTTAAGAGGGAATTTGCATGGAACAGAATTATGACATAGTAAAGTCAATTACAGTGTTCAAAAGCTGTTCAATCCAGGGTTTTTTAGTTTCTAGCTGTGCAAACCTTTTCTCCGATTGATTGCTAGAATTCCTATCTGCCTGTCTGTGGCTGACAGGAAAATGTATGTTCATGTAGCTGTGCCAGAAGCACAACACTGATTTCAATCTGGCGTGCCTGGTTGATGACAGAGCCCATTTTGTAACTTCTGCTCCTGATTGTTGGTCTGTTTAAAGAGTGCCTGACTGCTAAGGTGGCCCTCTGGAGTTCATGCATATGGCTTATTTTCCTATTGGTAGGGAAGGTAAAATGCTTTTCATACCTTGTAAGCAGCACCTCCAATTCATAAAGGGCTATGTAATTAAATATTAAAAATAATAGCTCTTGGGACTGGGGTTGTGGCTCAGTGTTATAGTGCTTGCCTACCAGTGGGAAGGCCCACATAAAAAACAACAACAAACAAAATAAAGGTTAAATTCTTAAAAAAAATAGCTTTACAGAGAAACCACTGCCCATTGTCATTAATAGTGAATTGACATTTTCTTAACAACTAATTTACAATAAGATAAAATTGCTTTGTTAAATTAACTAAATATTAATTTTAAGATATTTAAGTGTATGATTCCTTAAGATGTTGCCATTAATATCATTACAATAATGAACAACAGAGCTGGAATTGTGGCTCAGTGGCAGAGCCCTTGCCTTGCAAATATGAAGCACTGGGTTCGATCCTCAGCACCACATCAAAATAAATAAATTAATTAAATAAAGGTATTGTGTCCATCGGCAACTAAAAAATAATTATAAAAAAGTAATGAACAACATCTGAAGGTAGGCAGTTTGTGTTTTATATTTTTGATATCTACACTGGAAAAGTTGATAGAGTGACTTATCTGGAGAAAAAACATTCAACATTTTTCTCTATAATAAAATATAAGAAACTTTGGTGACTTTTTTCCTTTAGCAAAAACCCTCTATGGGCTGAAAGTGATAACCTCTTTGTTTACAAATAAATTCATTTAACTTCCATAAGCAGAACTACTTAATCAATAGCTTGTGAAAAATAGTTTAATTGGGATGAGAATACACAATTTAAGCAAAACATGTCAGTATGTATATTCTAATTAAATTGTTTGTCAAATTGTCTTCATTGTGATGGAAAATATTCCTTTCTTCAAGTAATGCACACATTATATAGAATAAATTGAAGAATTTTATTTACCCTGATGAATTTTTCCAAAATGATATTTCTAAGAATACTAGAAAAAACATTCTATTTAATACCATAAAGTTTGAATTCTCTATCATTTGTCCCATTTTCTTCATGGCCTGACAATACATCTACTTACTGATATTGGTACAGTCTTTGGAATCCTGTACTGGGGATAAAGTCATGGCAGAAAGTAGAGCTGGGTGCAACCAGAAGGGAGAAGACTATTTTGACTCACTATAACCTGTATATATAACCTTATAATCACTTGAATTCTAAAATTATTAAATATGTCATTCTGATCTAATTATATAAGACATGACTGACTCCAGAATAATTTTCTAAATATAGCTATGATACATGGAAAATGAAGTGGAGAAATGTAAAGATACATATAAGCAAAAAATAAAAAATAAAGGCAACTATTCAAAACATAATTAGGATAAGAATAAATATTTTTAGGGTTATAGCCAACATCTACTTTAATAATTAGCTATCAGTGTTCTACCAGCTGCAGGTCTTTGGTTGAAGGACATATACCTCAAAGATCAAGAAGGTAGGAGATATAGGTTTCTGCTGTGTGATGTCTCACCCCTCTGACAGATGATCAGGATGGAGGAGAAAGGTTAAATACTGTTTCCATAATGGAAATTAGCTTGAGAGAAGCTGAAGACATGGAAAAACAATCTGGAATAAGACAGGGATCAACAAACTGTGATCCCAGAACAAATCAGGCCAGTTGCCTGCTTTTGTAAATAAAGTTTTATTGGAACATATCCTCACCCATGCATGTAAGTGTTACCTATGGTTGGTTTCAAGGTACTAAGGCAGAGTATAGCAGTTGTGAAAGAGGTTACACGGGCCCCTACAATATTTTCTATCTGAATCTTTATGGAGTTTGCCAACATCTGGATGAAGGAAAGGGTTTTAATTAAATGACTCCCAAGATAATGTATTAAAGGTGAGACCTGGTAGGTCACAAACCTCAGTTTTCTCTCCTTTCATGGAACTGTTTTGGATTTCAGATGTAATAGGCTTAGGAACAGTGCAGTGTGATTCAGTAAATTAATACAACAGTATTTATTAAATTAGTGTTGAATTTATTCGGGCACAGCAGCTCTATTGTTATTAAAATAATGTAAGTATATTAGTTGATTAGCAGTTTAGGGGGCCTGAAAGGCCTCATAGATATTTACAAATGATTCTCCTTTGTTTAGAGATATCTCTGTTGCATTTTTATCTTTTTTACCTATGGAGTGTCCAGGTGACATTAGACATTAGCTACCATATAAGAAGATTCCTTGTGGCAGATGAGTCAAATTCACCTCGAGGGTGAATTTGGAAATGATGGACTGTGGTGCCAAAATCGGGGCTTGTCTAAATGAAAATGGTGGGTCAGAGTATTCGAGACAAGTGCTCAGATGGGAGAGGCTCAAGGGCAGGGAGCACATAGGTCTTACTTCTTGGCACATTTTCAATGCAAAAAGAGCTTGATACCTAATAAAAGCTCAGTAATGTTTGACTGTTGTTACAAAAACAATTTAGTAAAAAAGCCATAATCTATAACCTTTGACCATCTAAATTATTACTGTTACACAGAACATGGTTAGCAAAAACAGAGTTGGATCTTGAAATAGAATGTGAGAAGAATCTTTTGTGTTCCAACCTCTGCCTTTCCTGGGCTGTTTATTTCCCATAAGGAAGATGCAGACTTTGCTACTCACCTAAATAACTTTAGGAACACAATAGATAGGAATAAAAATATTTTCTCTTTTAAAAGAGGATATTCTGGAAAAATAAATCCTAAATTTAACTTTTGAAAATTATGGATATTATTTGATTTTCCCAAGAAAAATATTTATCAATAATTTAGAACCTAATAGGTTCTTTACTTTGAAGAAAAGGATATGTAGATGGAGATAGTTTGTATTACATAAGGTAAGATTACTACAATGCATCTTCTATTAAGTAACATAAAGGTCCAGTCTACTGAAAGAACACTATTGACTTGAAATGGGGTTTTAAAAGAAAAAAAAAAAAGCCCAAATTTTATCTCTCAAATGGAAACTATGATGCAGTTAATTGGCTTTGAAACCCAGGTTAACAAAATATCTCTTTTGTACAACCAGCAAGCTCCCCAAATTTTGATTGCAAAATGAAAGGCATTAGTTTGATATCTTTAATTATCACTCATTTAGAGGACAGTGTGAAATACACTTTCTCAATTGGTGTTTTTTGACTCATGAGTCAAAGGAAAGGAATGAGAAATTAACCAGCTGGAGAAGCAAGAAACAGCAAGAGGTGCTGGTAGACTCTTTGTGGATACTTCAAAGTAAGATGAAAGGGAAATAAAGGGGCTGTTAGCCACACATGCTCAATAAATGAAATACTAACACAATTTCACAACATATTAATAACAAGTTAATATCACACTTAGAGACTTACTCAACATAATAAGTGCCATATATGGGATCATCGATCTTTTCCCAGCCATATGGAAGCTCTGAAAAATAAAAAGTTATATTTTTCAGTAAATAAAGTGCATTTCCTAATAAAAAGTAATATAATTTAATTGTTCATAAATTGCAGAAACGGTCTACTAAAGCAGACTAAAACATTCAGAATTAGTACCAAATTTCAGACACATATTGTGGAGACTATAAGAAGCACCAATTTGAAAATTGGCAGATAAAATACAGAGCTCTCTTCTCTGCAGATATATTGCTGGGTCTAGCTGTTTTTTCTATGCCAAGCAGTAGGATGGCACGTCATCATATTATCACCATCCAGTGAGACACAGAAGGCAAATCACTTTTCTGAAAGTGCAAACAGATTATTTATTTGTATTGTTAAAGGCACATTTCAGAATAAAGATTGTATTTTCAAAATATATTTCTGAGCATAGCAAATTGTTTCTGATGGCTGAAACAAAGACATTATAAATTCTCAATTGATATCCCACTATTCGAGACAGTTAGCTTGCTGTTCACTCCACATGGGTCATGATTTGAATGCTGCCAGCATGTTCTCTGGGGCATATTTTAAAAATAAAGTCTAAAATTGTAAATATACTTTCCTTGATAATATAGCTCACATTTCCTACTTTTCATGGTTCATTTTAATAGACACAAACATTGAAAATATCAACAGTACTATAAATGCTACTACATGCAAAACTGTGCTGTTTGAAAGCTAGGCTTTACTTCATGATACTGTTTTTCACATACACTGAGCCTGTATAATTAACTGACAAACATGAAGAATGTCATATTTTTCTTGATAGATATTAATTCACACATATATAATTTGAAAACTTAGATACACCGACATGATTAAGTAGTATATTTATAAGTGAAATTTAAAAGTTTTATTATTACCGTAATAACACATGTCACCATAGACAAAGCACAGTAATAGAAATTAGAATTACATGCAATCCTGCCATCCAGAGATAACTACTGTTCATATTTTTGTGAATATCTTTCAAATAGTTTTTTATGCAAATAATTTTGAAAGGGATATTATTTTTGTAGCCTGTATTTCTACTTCACAGAACATTGAGGGCATCTTTCAATGTGGATGAATGCTTGCTGCACAATATCACTTTTGTGTGCGACGTAGTAGTCTGTGATATGTCTAGGGTCTGTGTAATTCCACAGTCTTCTGGTATTGACCATTTGGGACTTTCTAGTTTTTGTCTGTGTGTATCATCTATGTCAGTCATGCTAAAACCTAAACTTCTTATTATTTTCCTAATAATTTAGTAGTGACAAATTCCAAGAGGTAGAATTTTGGATTAAAGAGTATATACCTTTTCATGGCTTTTGATATGCGTCGCCAGACTGCCAACTTCCCACTCACAAGAGTACAAATTTGTAGTCTCACTGAGTGTGTGTACAAATGATTTTTTTTCTCTGTAATATTAATTTTTGAATACAGATTCAGAATTCCTCATCCAAAACTTTTAGGGACATATGGGTTTTAGAATCCAGAATATTGTGTGATTTTAGTATTTTCACATGGTGCAACTGCTTTCTGTTCTGTAACATTCCAAGCAGAGTTGGACAAGAACCTTATAAATGAACATGTGAGTATTTCTACAGCTAACTATGTGATTCATTAAAAGTTATACCTTAAAAACCTGTAACACCAATGTAGAGTACCTAAAGAAGTCTTTCAGAATGATCATGGGAACAAACCTTTAACTGAGTATTGACAATGGTTTGGTTACTGATGAACTTTCCATGTCCTGCATCATTTTTCTCCTAATTACTCAGGATTTGAATTCCCTGTACTCTGACTCCAGAAATTCAGATAGTCTGTTTAACACATTATAAAAATAATTCATATTAAGGAGAATAACCATCTAATTGCTTTTCACCAAATCCCCTAAACTATGAACATTTGGCTAATAAAAATAATAAATTTAACTATATCTACTGAAGGCCTTTTCTAAGTGGCTAAAATGAAAGAACATATAAAAGATAGCAATTGACATTATGGATATTTGTTATGTATAGGGCTCAACACATGGATACAAACTTTTATAACAAGTTTAATGTTATCTCATAAATACAATATCATATGAAAATAATGTTAAATAGCATAAAGAGTAAAAGTCTAGTGTTGTTAACTTATGGATATAGTACTTTTTTTTTCTCTTTTCTTTGTGGCACTAGGAATCAAACCTAGGGTCTTTGTGTATGCTAGGCAAACTCTACCACTGAGCCATATCTCCATCCCATAGTACTGTTTCCTAATGTCAGCGTCATTAAGAATTTCATGATTAATTTTTAAAATTATCTTTTATGGGCTGGGGCTGTGGCTCAAGCATTAGTGCGCTCGCCTGGCATGCGCAGGGTGCTGGGTTCAATCCTCAACACCACATAAAAATAAAAATAAAGATATTGTGTCCACCTAAAACTAAAAAATAAATATTAAAAAATTATCTATTATGATATCCATTATTTCTTCATTTATTCCTCTATCTTTGGCTCTCATTTTTTTGAGTAAATTACTAGTTTTAAGCAAATTATAGCAGAAGTACAGAACTTTTTGATGATTTTTGCCAGATTTACAATGCCAAAGATACTTACTATATACTTTCTTATTTGCCATCATGAAATCCTCAGCAGAATTCAGGGGAGTCTGTTTTGCTTTTCATAAGATACCAGCATGTTTTGTCTGTCTATTTTCTTCCTATTTCCAAAGTAAACTATTAACTTCACATTAAATTAGAATTATATATTACAAACACTTGTACTTTAAGACCAACTTTTTTTTTTTTTTTAATTGGGACTGGGGATTGATTGAACTCAGGAGTACTTAATTGCTGAGCCACATCTCTAGCACTATTTTGTACTTTATTTAGAGACAGGGTCTCTTTGGCTTGCTTAGTGCCTTGCTTTTGCTGAGGCTAGCTTTGAACCTGAGATTCTCCTGTGTCAGTTTCTCGAGCCACTGGGATTACACATGTGTGCCACTGTGTCTGCTTTTAGTGGTTTTTGATTCACACTCTAAGACACAATGATACACTATAGCTCTAGTTTTCTATTATAAACAGCTTTTGTTTGTTTCAATTTAAATATTTTCAAGGATTGATAGGAGGATGTATCAATATATCCATAACAGACAAATATATTTGACAACTCATGTTCAAAAAGCTATGTGCACATACATATGAATGTGTATATATATAAGTGTTGGTGTATGTGCATATGTGTGTTTGTGTGTGTTCCCTTAATAAAGCAAGGAAGAAACTTAAAATTCATTTAACTGATCATAAAACTATACCTATTAATGGATTACTATGTGATGTTTCAGTACATGAATACTGTGTGCCACATCTCCTCAAATATTTATTAGGATAAAACCTTTCAAAATTCTTTCTTCTAATTTTAAAAAATGTACAGTACATAAATGTCCCCCTACTATGCAATAGCAAACTAGAACTTTTCACTCTTATGTAAGTGTAACTTGATACCCATTGATTGAGATTTTTTTTCGTTTCATTGTAAAGAAATATCTAGAATGCTAATAAAAACTTACAACATTGGCATGTCTTTCTTTGCTCATAAAAATGTAATATGATAAACTTTTTAAAATTATAAACTTAACAAAATGAAATGGTAAGAATTCATCATCTTCAACATGATGAAAAGTTAAGAATTAGCTATTACTGTGAAAAATATGTTTTTAAAAAAATTGAACTAGCTTCAAAAACCCACTGCTGCTTCTTTAAATTAAGCTAACAAATGAGACAATGAACTTCCATTATTGTACTATTTACCCAATCAGGGGAGCATGTAGCTTGGAGCTCTTGGGTCCTGGGTTATTTAGAATACTGTATTCAACAATACCTCACAAATCTGCAGATGATTAAGGTCACACTGATAAAAGAATAACATACACTGCACAACAGGGAAAAATAAACACTTGAGATCAGCAAGGTTAATGCTGCATTAAGGACTGTTTTAATTGGGATTTTCTTCAGGCCATGGAACCATGTAGCAAACTCAGTGATTAGATTTATCTACCCTGCGGAAGTCTGTGTAAATGTCTAGATTAATCTGTAGTCAGTCATATCAGCTTTGTAAAATGGGAATAGAATCAAAAGATTAAATGGGCATTCAGTTCTGCATGGATTTGGCCACAGCCACCATGCTTTATTTTTTATTAACCAAATTTTACTTCTATTTCATTTTTAGTTAGGTTCATTTTCATTACAGAAAAGCAGTTTTCAGGCATAAATGGGAAATTTGTAGAAATACAAATAGTATTCCTTATGAAAATGACACTTACATACTGGGCAGTATAGGAAGCCTAGAACTTGATATCGCAAGGTAGCTGGGAAAGATTCTTTTGTCTGTCTTTTTCACTATGTTCTCTGTATATCTTTGACTTTCTCACTCAATTCCTACCTACTGTGAATATTATTCCTTTGCATCTACTGATTGGCTATCTCTGCTTGTTTATCTTGCATGTCTTCAAATGGCCACTACCCTCCTTGCTCTGTTACTTTCTAACTTAATCACTACTATCATTACTTTGGTCTCTGTTTTCCAATTCTATATCCCATCTTCTCACAGAATTTATTGATCCAGTCATTTTCTTCAAAATAGATCCAAATTATTTAATCTCTTCAGTCAATGTGCTGGCTGCCCCCAGGGCAAGAGTTCACTAAGGCCAGGCCCAGGGACTAAGTTCCTCTGTTAGATGTAGAGTCACCCAGTCACACAAAGAGCTATGGATGAGAGGTACCACAAATATCTTTATTGTAAGAAAAATAGCTTTTAAGATAAAGAAAAAACATACTTTGATGGCATCAAAATAGTTACTCCTTACTCTTCTAAATGATCTAATGCTTCAAAAATAATATCTACAATAATAGATGATCCATGGTTAACAATGGTAAGAAAAAAATCAATATTCTTTTTTTTTAAATATTTTTTAGTTCTTGGCGGATACAACATCTTTGTTTGTATGTGGTGCTGAGGATCGAACCCGGGCCGCACTCATTCCAGGCAAGCGTGCTACCACTTGAGCCACATCCCCAGCCCTAAATATCAATATTCTGATATCACATGATGAAAAGAATACAATTCTACTTCTGTAGTGTTCTTGCCAAAAATAAGTAACTTCCTTTTCTTCATATGACAATCTAAAATAAAAGACTAGTACTCTTTCGAGGTGTCAAAGTCATTCAAGAGAAAGACAGACTGAAGAACTGTCAGAGTGGAGAACTATGGAGACATAACAACTAAATGTAGTTGGGATAATGGATTGGATCCTGGACCAGAAAAAGGAGGACTTTTCAAAAATTCAAATAAGATTTGTAGATTAGTTAATAGTTTATATAAATGCTAACTTTCTGACTTTAATAGAAGTGAACTTTTGCAATGCTAACATAAATATGACAGATGAATCTGAAATGGTGACAAGAAGTGGCAGCAGGATAGCTTGGCACAAGAAAGGGCATTTTCTGGTAATGACTCAGTAAGGGTCACATTTGGTCTAAGTGTGCAAGCTGCATTAGCAGGCCAAAGAATGATGAACCCAGGGAGTATTTGTCTATTTCTAGATTTCTGGAGAGGTCTAGCTGTAAAGAAAGATTTGAGAATTAACTATATGCTAAGCAAGGACTTTGAATTATACATTTCCAGTTTGCTCTTCTCTCCTTTATGTGTATTAATACATACAGCTCTCTACCTATTTGTCATCATCATTCACTTAAAAATGCTTACTGAAACATTCTGTGCTTCTATAGGGCAAAGGCTGGGATCTCATGTTGACCTCTGTACTTACCCTTTCAAAATTATAAATATTTAATGAGTGAAATAAAGCCTCCCATGACCTACACCTACAACATAATCAGAAGAAATAAAATACTGTGAGCTTTAAGAGATATGTGTACATGAGGAATATAAATGTCCCAATCTAACAAAGCCTACTGGTGGCCGAATGGAGAGTGACAAAATGGAGAGGGGGCCAGGAGCCTGTGGGGTGAAGTGAGGTGGGAAAATAGACAAAACCACCCTCAGAAAGATAAATTACCATCCTGATCAGGAAAATACTGATGGTAGACCCAGAATATAGCTATGAGGGGATTACAAGAAGGAGTTTGGAAGTTGAGCAGAATGAGAGACAGAGGGAAAGTGAGGTCAAGGGAGAAGATGGCCCTTGCAGCCTTGGTTATAAAGGCAAAGTCGGTATCTGCAGAAATTTTAAAAAAATTAATTGTAAGGTTATAAAACATACCAACTGCTCTACCTGGATAAAAATGATACCATCTTCTAAGGAACTGACACCTCACCAAAACATCAGCAGAGTCTGTTTATAAATTTCTTTTAAAAATGTAGTAGTTACCGAGTTCCTTTACTTTTACTTTATATGAAACTTTCACTACTGGTATAGGAACAAAAGACATTTCAAAATGAACAGAAAATAGCAGACAATAGTCATACAAAGTTACTGTAAGAAGAAATCAGAAAATGAGAGATGAAACAATACAGATGATGAAAATTTGCTATCTTCTTTCAAGATAAGACAAAATCAAAACACAAATAAGAAAATTATAATGAAACCTATAGATATCCTGAAACAAGTATTCATAAATATAAAATACTACTTTGAAATCAGATATTAAAAGTTCTGAACTGAGACAGATAAAGGAAAGAAAAGGAGGGTAGACCAAAATGGTGAAATAAATTTCTTTTTAAATGTGTGAAATAACTAAATTAGAAAATACACAAGAGAGAAAAGTTTAAGATGAAAACAGTAAGAACCCCTGAGAAAAGACACAGGAATAGTCAAGAAAACACAAATGAAGTGTGCAAAAACTTTAAATGTGTCAGAGAGAAGTCATTAATATAGAGGACAGGCAAAGAGAATCCAGTGTATGTATAATTGGAATACAAGACAAAGAAGGAAAAAAACAACAGAACTAATACTTGAAACTGTGATCCAAGAAAAATTTGCAGAAGGAAAAAAACTACATCTATATATTGAAAAGATTCTCCATGTACCCAGATAAGTGTCTTAGAATAGCCAATTCCAAAATACAAAAAGCATTAGACTTAAAATGATAGACAAAAAAGTGACTAAAGAATAATTTTATTAAAATGGAAAAAGTCAACTTGACACCAGATCTTAGAAACAGTACACATTTATTTAGACAGCAGTGAAATAGATTTTAAATAAATCTCAAAGAAAAAAGTGCGAGTCAAGTATTTTATATCCAGCCAAGCTGTTTTTCAAGTATTAACACACAATCTCCCTCTCTCTCCCTCTTTTTCTGTCTCTCACACCAGACAAGCAGTTTACTGTACTAAAATTCTCTTCTTAATAAACCAAACTACTTCAATCAAGAGATGACTTGAGGAAAGGACTAATACAATCATTCAACACATTTAATTATAGATCTAAGTTAAGAACAAAGGTAAGAATGATGATAGGAAATAATATGTAAAGCAATAGGTTTTGAAAATACAGACATAATGCAATTAACAAAGGGAAGAGAAAACTGAAAGTAGAATGACCAATGGCCTCACTGATGGATTCCTAAGGGAACAGTTGGGAGCCACAGAATATCATTTACACCTGAAAACTGAGTGGGGGGTCTTATAGAAGATATCTAATACAAAGGCAAACATTAGAATACAAATCACTCTAAATACCAATAGAAAGAAACAAGAAAATAGAGATAAGTCCTAGACAGGACAATAAAGGAGCCCTCATGAAATATCAAAGTGCATATAATACAAAATGGTCAATAAATATATAATGTGAAATTAAGATTAAGCAGAAATGCATGAAATTTAGCTTTCTTGTTCAGAGTTTTTAATTAACTCATATAGAAAAATGTGACTCCATGCTATAAAAAAGATACATACTTAAATAAAGGGATTTAAAGAGGAGGCTAATAAAGAAAGGGTTGGTCAAAGTTTTGCCAGACAAATAGAAAAAAGTAAAATCCAGAGGTTACCATCTCACTATCAGATTGAAGAATTCAAATCCAAAGCATTAAGTATGACAATGAAGCCCACATTATAACAGGTCACAGTTCATAAGGAAAACATAAGATATTGATAATTATGTACCCCAAACCACAATCCACCTCATAAAACACTAACTACAAGGGTAGCAACAAGAAATACATGAATAACTAGCACTTTGCTCTCAGTCTAAGACATATTGAATTGACAAAATTATAGATATAGAAGAACTAAACCATATAATTAATTAGGCAGATCTTCTGGCTCTTAGCCCCTTCTTTTTCCCCATCTCTCTTTCTCACTAGTTTTGTACTCCAATAACAGAGACATGTAATATTCTTCAAAACTATACATTGGATTATAATAAGTCTTATGTTCCCCAAAGCAGAAATAATACAAACAATAGTCTCTGAATACAATGAAATAAAAATACACATTAATATCATAATATGAATCAAAGAAACTTTTACTTAGAAATTAGAGACTATAAATAACCCTTAATCAAACAGGAAAAGTACACTAAAATTACGGATTTCAGTGAGAATGAAAATATTAAAGAGCAAAATTTGTAGGATACAATGACAACAGTGATCAGAGGAAATTGTGTAATATGCATATGAAAAAATAGAAATAATTTATGTAAATTCCTAATTTTAAAATCCACACAATGAATACAGTATATCATCACTGACTAGTCACCTTCATATACAATAGATATCTTGATATTTACTCCTCCTAACTGTAAAGAGAGTGGCTATTATGTGATCTCACCACAACAATGATAGTTGTGTGGGTAATGAATTTGCTAATTGGCTAGATTGAACCATTCTCACAATACATATTTGTACTTCAGAACATCATGTTGTACAGCATAAATGCTGTTAATTTAAAAAGTTATAAAAAGGACAATAAAGGAGCCCTCATGAAATATGAAAGTGTATGCGCGTGCGTGCGCACGCGCGCGCGCACACACACACACACACATACATACACACACGATACAAATTATAAAAGTAAAAACTAATATGGTTGAAAATAGAAAAAAAAGTAATAAAAATTCTGTTTTTTTTTTTTTTTTTTTTTTTTTTTTTTTAGAATCAGCAAAACAAACACTAGCTAGCTAAAGATTAAAAAGAGATAAGTCCTAGAGAGCAAAGCAGAAGTGCTACAAGGGATATTATCACACACACACAAAAAACCCCAATAACAATAATGTGGACAAACTTATGCTAAAGAAATTTAAAACCTAAATGCAGTGGATAATGGGTAATTTTTTTAGAAAACAAAATTCTGAAAACTGGCCCCAGTGAAGCTAGAAGGCTTAAAAAAACAGGCTTTTAGTCAATTTGCCATAAAAAGAAATAAAATAACATGAGTACTAGGGATAAATACCTTTTTAACCTGGGTAGAAGGAAAGACTTTCATATTATAAAACAAACTTGACAATTTTGACTACATAAATACTTTGATATAATAATACTATTAAGAGGTAAATGATAAACCAGGAGAAAATATTTGAATACATATTATCATATATTTATACAGGTATTTATCATTAATAAAGGGTTACTTTCTGTATTAAATAACTTTTTAAAATTTAATGGGAAAAAAAAGACTAAAAGCCTGTAGAAAAACGTGCAAAATTCAGTCTGATATTATAGAGAGAAAAGCAAACCTCAAACTCAATTCCTCCAACTATATTCCATAGCACAGATGACTTCTGACACAGATGTGTGTGGGTTTTCCCTATGCATCAAGCAAGCAGCTCGGTTGCAGCAGATACTAGCTGCATGTCCTCTAATTCATATCTCTTCTGACACTGCCTGGAGAAAGCGTCTGACCCCACAGGTGGAAGTCTCAGTCCCCAAGATTGCCACCTTCATCCTGTTCAGATGCCATTCCTGAAGCCCCAGGTTATTTTACCTGAACTTCTGACCTCCTGGCTATAAATTGGGCTTTCCACGACCCTCTCCTCAGGTTTGACTAATTTGCTAGAGCAGCTCACAGAACCCATGGAAATACTAACTTACATTTACTGGTTTATTATAAGGATATTACAAAAGATACAGATGAACAGCTGCAGGAGGGTGAGGCAGGAGGGAAGGGGCATGGAAGCTCCAGGCATATTGGCCTCCAGGAATCTATTGTACTCACCTATCCAAGAGCTCTCTGAAACTGTCCTTTTGGACTTTTATGGAGCTTGCATTGCAGAGCCATAACTGAAATATGGACAATAGTGTTGAAATGTGACTGGACAGGATGGGTATGACCTAGTGCTAATAAACTGAGTTGGGAGATCCAACAAGGTCTATCTCAACAGATTCTTCTTGGCGCCTCTGTGCAGCATTCCTTGCAAGTATGGGACAGGACCCTTTTTGAAATGGGGTTCTTAGTATCCACTATCAGAAAAGGGAAGTCAGGTAATTTCTTTATGGCCTGCTCCAGACAGAAAGGCAGGGAAAGAGTAGATTATACTGAGAAAGAGAAATTCTCGGTTCTAAGACCATGCTTTGAGGAGGAAGTTAAGAGCAAGGAGTTCATATATTATCATATCACAGCCAAGAACAGACAGCTCACACAAAGCATACTCTAATGACCCTTAAACATAAAAAGAGGCTCAATCTCCCTCACCATCAGATAATGCAAATTAACAACACATCAGGACACCATTCTGCATCTATGAGATTCACCAAAATTCCAAAATGTGACAACACAGTCTTTGACAAGTTTGTGGCGAGACAGGGTGCCTCATTCGTTGCTGGTGGATGGGCGATGTGATACAACTTCCATTGAGGGGAGTTGGGCAATATCTGTTGATTCAACAATATCTTATCTGAGAAATTTCTCTAAAGTTCATTTTTCAAAGATACAAAAAAGCAAGTGCACAAGGTTATTTATTGCAGCATTATTTATAGTAAATCATGGAAACAACCTAAATTCCCAACCAGAGATGATTGGTTACACAAACGTGGTGTGCTTACATAGTGTTGTACTATATAGCTGTAAAATTTATGACTAAAATCTCTTTAATCTGATTTAGAGTTATTAGTAGGATATATTATAAAACAAAAACATTCATGCACTTTTTTTTTTAAAAAAAGGAACACAAGTAAGAAAATCAGATATTAAATGTGCTATTCCAACTTAAGAAGTGGTATGAATGGCAGAGTAGAAGAAACAGGAGAGAGAATGAGATTTCTTTGAGTATAACTTTTTGTTGCTACATAATGTTCATGTTCTCTTATTAAAAAATAAAACTAAATAAAAAATGAAAAAAATAAGTCAATGAGCCTAATGGTATACAAAATTGACAACAACTCAGAAAAAAATCAAATATTAATGAAATTATAGATTCTCAGATGAGGGTTTCATTATACAGAGACCCAGAAGGTAAAACATTGAAAAAAAATCAGTGTGGTTCAAAAGGGGAATAACCATATTTATAAGGATACACAATTTGTTATGCTTTCCCAACAGTGAGCATCAGGGTCTAGTTTCTGGAGCTTGAGGCTAATTTATGCTAATTCTTATGCCTTCTGCACTAAGAAACCCTGGGGGTCTAGAATTTAGGATCCTCATGAAAAAAAGATGTAGTAATAAAGCTTCAAGAGCACCGGGTGAGGAAACCACTAATTTAGATCTCAGGCCACACGTGGATTTAGTGTCTCTGAGGGAAAGGCACTGGCCTCTGGAGAGCACAGGACTGGTGAAATTCTCCCTAGTTGATACCTCTTCTTCAGCTGACAGTTACATGTAGAGCTGATATCTGAGCCTTCTCTGAAAAGATCATCATTTGGGCATCATGGGGCTGCAGAAGTGGACTTGATTGATTCTGGGAGTGCACCATTCTAGATTATCCTAACAGAATCTCAGAACTACCAAGGCAAATGGTCAATGGAGTATAAGGCATAAAAGCATTGCAGCAGGAGTCCCCCTCCCCCTTCCCAAAGCCCCAAGACCATAAACACGTACATCTGCATAGGGCTCCATTCATGCTGCTGCCTTTCAGGGATCAGGGATGGCATTTTGGCTTCAGGTTGCAAAGTTCTGTTTACAGATAAAGTGGGAGGTGAATTACAGCCTAGAGGCTCACAAGTAGGAAAGCACAGGGGAGATGTCAGGTGCACTTAGGAGGCTGGACATCCATGGCTCTCCTCCTTTTAAGACTGTACCGTTTTCCTCTATAGGGAGGTCAGTCTAGTCTACAGGCTATTAAGTAGATAAAGCAACCACAACTGGGAAGGTCAGAGGGACACAATAGTGCTAAATAGTTCATCATATGCTCTTCCACAGGGGATTGCATCTGTATTTTAATTATTCACTCCAGCAAAGATGATAAATAATGACAGAGTTAGGAATTTGGCCACCATTTTCCAGAAATCAAGATGAAGACGTGGATATGGAACAAGGAAAGAAAACAAAAACTTTAATTCTCCACTTTGCTATATCAAAAGAAGGATTTTAAGGTTTAGAACAGCTGAGGAAAATAGTCTTGTTTTGTCTGGCTTTTGCTGGTGATTGTGATTGCTGCTTTCTTTTTATGACCCCCTAGATGATTGGCTTCTCATAGGATATCCTGTTGTTTTGTGGTTCAAAGTGTTCTAGTATATAGTAGTTTAAGTGAAATTTGCAATTAATTACTATGGCATTACTTAACATCTCTCTTATAACAGAAGAGCTATGAGACCTATTTTTGCATTTAGGGAATACTTTTATTTTTTTACGTGATATATGAAACTATACATATTAATGGGATACCATATGATATTCTGATATATGCATACACTGAGTTATGTTTAAATTATAGTAAACTTATCTTCTAAAACATTTATCATTTCTTTTGGGTGCAAAAATTAAAAGTTCTGTCTTCTATCTTTAAAAAAATAAATGATATATTATCATTATCTACAGTCACCCTAATATGTCATAAAACACTAGAATTTCTTTCAGCTAACTAACTATTACTTAGTACCTGTTCATCAACCTTTCCCTATACCTTCTCCCACCAGTCTCTGAATCTCTGGTTACCACCATTCTCTTCTATGTGATCCATTTTTTTTTGTGATAAACAATACAAATTTATTGATAGGCACTATACTAGGCTCTGAGAGGTACAGTGGCAAGTCACAATATCCACAAATTGGATGGTTTCAGACAGAGTCAGCCATTAAAAAATAATTTACTAATTATTAATAAGTTACAATTTAGGATATATGCTACCAGCAAAAGTACATGCATACTGTACTCTGTCTAAACCCTGAGGTGATTTTTGAAGTGCTTAGAATCATAGGCTTACATTTCATGGATATAATTCATTACAATTGATTTAAATAATCCTAATATAATCAGTCAGCAACACATTTGTCAACTGGGAATTCTGAGGTGATTTCACATAATGGAGATCATTTCTAGTAAAGCAGTCTTTTAAAATTTGATTGATTGGAATATATACAAGAAAATCCTACAGTTTAAGTCTGTGGGAACAGCCAAATATCTAACCTCAATACTGTAAGGGTTTTGGAAAACTAAAATTTAAAATTTACCTTAGTTTCTTATTTTAGATGAACTGAATTCTACTTAGGAACATGGCCTAATTTCATTTTCTACTTAATATGCCGCCACAGAGTATTGTTAAATTAAAATGCCACTTAGACTAGTGAAATGAATCAGACTGAGCATGAACCTAGGGCTGCTAACTAAAATTTGCAGATAAAATTAGCAAAATCTATGATGATGCTATTTGAAGCATCTTCCACAACACTGGGCATAAGCAGCCTCATGACAATGTTAACATGCAACTAAATGGTAACAATGTTACTTTTCCCATGAAACTAGTGGATCCTAAGAGACTTTCATGCTTTATAGATAAGCTGGCTAATTGTCAAATTGGGGTGATGTGGGGTTGTCATAGATTCTCTACTTTTGGTCAACAGAAGTCTGTGACTTTCTGTCAGAACAAAGAAGCAATCCATATCCACTTTTGAAAAGGATGCCTGAAAAGAAAAATCAATAAAATACTAATTTCATCATCATTTGGACAGGGAAAGAAAGATCACCCATATTTTCAGTTAGTGCTACAGAATCCTTTTTAAAACATTAATAGGAAGAACAGCCTGACCAAGCTCACACTGCCCTGTTAAATAATTGTTCAAGGAGGAGATAATCTGTAGTTTCAGCAATGTCTATCACAGACAAATCACAAGATGTCAAAGGTAATCTGAGATGAGAGATAAAACAGGGAAGTGCTTTTCCCATGACATGAGCCAAGGAGATTATTTACTGTGTAACTGTAACAATGAGATTTCCGATTCCTTATTTGGTATTAATCGAAGGCATTGCTGCTGCCCATTAAAATTTAATGTCAATAATATCCCAATCCAACAATTAAAACTTATTTATATAGGTAGATGGGTATGGGGGGGAGGGTTGTTCAAACGTTCTTTACCAAATTAATTTCCTGTCCAGATTATTTGAGTTGGATCGTCTTGTGGAGATACAGGAACCATGATTCTTTTTATCTCAGCAACACAATGTGGTAGTGAAGGCGACTTTATGGGACACTACCCTATTTGAATTTAAGGAGTGTTAATGGGTAATAATTATACCTTTCATTATATTATAATTAATCTTTTTAAAAATATTTTTAGTTGTACATGAACATAGTACTTTTATCTTATTTATTTATTTTTTATGTGGTTTTGAGGTTTGAAACCAGTGCCTCATATGTAGTAGGCAAGCACTCTACTACTGAACTCCAACTCCAACTCCAATCCTAATTCATCTTGAATCTCATAATACCAGCCCTATAAAAAGCAACAAAATGTCTACTGATACACAGTATACTGATGTCTGTCTTCATATAAAGCATTCACTTTAAATATGGTATCTGTTCAAAGAGGGAAGTGGTACAATTTCAATACAAATTCTGAATTTCCTGATCCACAATCAGAGCACTTCGTTCCAATAGTAACACTCTGCACAAACAGATGGCAGAATATCTATTCCAAAAATCTGGCCACTGTGACTTCTATGAATCCTTACCTATTCATGTCTGTCCACCTTTGTAGAGTTTTCAGACAGAAGGACAAGATTAGATGTCAGGAATAGGGAAATGCAATCTTTTCCTAATGCAAAACAAAATCCCTTTTGAAAAAACTATAAAATATAGTAGTGAGGAAATGATAGAGTAATGCAAGAAAATTAGAGGATTTGGAATTAACAGTGTGCACAGCATTACTGCTTTGCTTCACGGTAGAAAGAAACAAAGGAATACGGAAAAAACCTGCAGGTGAGATCTCCTAATGTTCCCCACAGCAAGTCAAATATAAAGGGACATAGAATAGAAAACACACTGCCTGCTGTGCCTACAAGGTATCCAGATGCCTAAAAACACTGGAAAAACTCTTGGAGAGCACCTCACCGGATGGAAAATACTACCCATGGAGAGCTGTCAGAGTCTGTGTCAGCTTCTTTCCCTGGCATGGAAAGAGCCAGCCAAACCTGCAAATGAAGCTGCCCTGTAGGCTTGTCTCACTTACATGCCAGGCTTGCAGGAAATGTTAAAGGCCCAAATGGAGCAGTGATTTGTACCTGTGGCAACAACTGGACTGTGTATGCATCATACTGAGCCGTGACAGTTGATGTGAGACTCAGCAACTTCAGGAGAATAAAGCAAACTTCAAACTCTTCAACAGCAGTGATACAAGACAGACAAAGCAAGCAGAGAGCTTAGGAGGGTCCTGTGCTCTGAGATAGGGAATCACAGTTTTACTTTTCAGGGCCTTTGGAAGACAAAAGCACTGAAAATATTGATTTGTACACAGACCATTGCTAAGTTGTTAATAATTGATGCAATTATTGGGTCAAGACCTTAAGCTACATTTAAAATTTGGCCTCATATCATTCTATGTTTGCATTTTCAGGACTGATTCTTATACACAGAGGGCATTTAGACTAATGTATTTATTATAATCAGTGACAAAGTTTTAAAAACATATTGTTTTTCTTTTTTATATTTCCTTGTGTGTGACTTTTCTATTTAATCAATCATCTATTAAGAGATTTATGTCTGTTCAGATAGGGGTATAAAGAAAATGAGTGAGGAATTGGTTTGTGACCTCCACATACCTTGGTTGGGGTAAGATCTGGAGGTGCAAATCCCTGGAAGAGATAGGATGCAGGGTGTGGAATCCTCATAACTCAGTCCTCATAACTCTAGGCTAAATGCAAAGACCATGACTCAAAATCAAGTGTAAGTCATATTGCAGCATCAACCAGCAAAAGCAGAAAACACAGGCAGAGCACAGACCACCCTCATTGCCACGCTTAACATAGTGGATGGAAGAGCAGAGAGACTCACTGGGGAAAAGGCTGATAGAGAACCCGAACTGTGGGCACCCTCCTCATAATGCTGTTTTAAACTAAAGATAATAGATAAATCTTTAGTTGGCAAGTTTTCTTTACCTGCACAGAGAGCAATGAAGATTCCAAAGCAAGATAAGATTAGTTATGTAATACTAAAATAATATTTTCTAAGTTGTAGCTTGCAAATAGCAACCTGGCTATACTATCATTAAATTAAATTCAAGTTAAGTATTTAAGTAAATATATTGGAGAAAATTATTATGGGCTTTGATGTCAAACAAGTCTTATTTGAATGTTGGGTTTCCATGAATAGCCTCAGTTTTTTTTTTTTTTTTTAATTCTGCATGATGTAAAGAATAGAAATGTAGAGTACCTGATGTTCTTGGCACTGAATCAATAGTAGGTGCAACTATGATTATTACCACTAATATTGCTATTGCTCTGCTGTTGCTGTTGTCTTCATCACCATCATCATCATCAATTCTAATGGTAGCAACAGGACTTTATGGAGTAGTGAGTGATGAAGGAACTTGAGTCCATATATAGAGTGTGCAGCAGGTAAAAATCACTGGTATATTTACCCCGTAATTATTAGAAGAACAAAGTTTACTGTAACTATTTGAAATATGGAAGAGAATTAATAAAACTCGGTATGAAGTATGATGACTGGAAAATTATTAAATATGAGGTAAGAGAATTAATAAAACTCGGTATGAAGTATGATGACTGGAAAATTATTAAATATGAGGAGTCTTTTCATTCTTTCCCTCTTGTGGGTACTCAACTTGAGGGTGTCAGAATAAGGAGACTGACATTTAGCAATTTTGGCCTTGGAAATGAGAGAAGAGACATGATTTATAAAGAAGATACCAACGGATACAAAGGAATGTATGTTAGTCAGTTTTTGTTTCTGTGACTAAAAGATCTGACAAGATCAACTTAGAGAAGAAAAAAATTTATTTTGGCTCACAATTTCAGAGGGTTAGTCTGTGTGGGTCAGCTGACTCTGGGCCCAAGGTGAAGCAGAGCATCATGGTAGAAGGGCATGGCAGAGGAAATCTGCTTAGTTCATGATAACCAGGAAGCAGAGAACTTGAGTACCAGGAGCCAGGGATAATATAATTCCCAAGAACACTCCCTCAGTGTCTCACTTCCTTCATCCAGACCCTATCTGCCTCCAGTTACCACCCATTAATCAATTCAAATTATTAATTCATCAAATCAATCAATCCATTTATTACATTATTGTTCTCAATATCTCATCTTTTCACCTCTGAATATCCCTGCAATGTCTGCCCTACACATGAGCTTTTGGTGCACACCTCATATCCCAACAATAACAGGATGCAACTGGAATCCATAAAGAAATACACCTAAAAGCAAATATAATTTTGCTTGATTAACATTTCCTATTTAACACACATATAAATGAACCTTTTCAAAGGTATCATGGTATGGTCTTTTATTAGTAAAAATGTAAAATAACAACCAGTAAAATATTTCTTTAATTCATAAACCAGAGTCATACCAGTACTACAAATAAACTGCTTGTGGTGAAAATTATAATTAATATTAGAACAAGGTCATTGATCAGGTGATATTTTTCTTTTAGAAAAAAATTTAAATGGTTAAAAAAATCTACTATTTTGTTAAAATATTGATCAATTATTGTCCCTCAGAAATAATATTTGTAAATTAGACAAAATCCATGTTTAGAATCACCATATTAGAAAGGATATCTTTATGTAAAAAATAAATAAAAGATGATTTAAAAAAGAGCTTGAAATCTACTTTATCAGCATTAATACTACTAAAATATTTTACTTAGAAACCTAATGGAGACACAAGTTCAATAGTGACAAATCTGCTGTGACTGAGGAATTCCATAGTGAGAGGTTACAGTTGGAAAAGTCAGTAGGACCACAAGGGAGACTGGAGGGAACTCTGAAAACAATGAAAAAGAAAAAACCTAAAACAATGCAGAGGATGGGAAAACTACAATAAACTACAGAGAAAGGGTGCTGCAACTGAGTGCCGTAGAGTGTGTTCTGGCCCTCTGATCCTGTCTCATTACTGACCTGAGGAACTTGAAGACAGGGAGAAAATCTTACTCATCTTTGTGTCCTTGGAACCTACCATTGGGTGCTCAACACAGGCAATTATTAAAGGAATTAGGCGTTCACTGTGGCAAGGTAAGATAAAACATCTTTACTCCTCTCTGAATAGCAACCCCAGATAGCTGTTTCAGTAGGACAAGGAATGGGGCTCAATGCTCCACTAATGCCATGGTTGTAATATTACATTTTTTTTCTTTTGGAAACAGGGATTGAACTCAGGGGCACTGAGCCATTGAGCCACATCCTCAGCCCTATTTTGTATTTTATTTAGAGACAGGGTCTCACTGAGATGCTTAGCGCCTCACTATTGCTTAGTCCCTCACTTTCGCTGAGGCTAGCTTTGAACTCGAAATCCTCCTGCCTCAGCCTCAAGAGGTTCTGGGATCACAGGAATGTTCCACCACACCTGGTGCTGTAATACTACATTCTAAAAAGTCAGCTTTTAGTTTGGTGTTCTTGTGGTTAGAGAGCCCCATATAAAAGTTGATATTAGCTGTATCCTAAAAAGCCAACTTCCTTTCTTGTGATTACCCTAATACAGATATTAGAAAAGCACATATGAATTAAAGAAAATGTTTTAGTAAAGACTATGAGAAAAAGGCATTAAAGGTTTAGTTACATTTCTTATGGTAACATAGGCATTCAGTAATTTTTATTTTCCCATATGGATATCCCATGCTTTTAACAACCAGACTAATAACACTACATTTTATGACATTTTACAAAACCACGAATTCAGCAATAACACTTTGTGAGATTTTAGAGTTTTCTTAGTTTAATTTTGCAAAATAACCACATTAAATACTTAGAAATTTATTCTCTCATGTTTGATACCTAAATAAAATTTCTTACCATTAAGACAGAACCCAAATCTTTAAAACTATTTTCCTAAGGGCAATTCATATTTAAACTCTCATTAGACATAGAATTTATTGTAAATAAAGATGCCCAATACCACATGTTCCCAGCAAAATACATATAAATCAATAGGATACTTAAAAAACCATAGAAATGAAAGAGGTTTTCAGATATTGTTTGGTTCATTTCCATTTCTTCTATTATACTTTACATATACCATAGTGAAGAGAGATATGAATCAATATTCTTTATTTTATTTACTGGTAATTCCATATTGAATATTATAAAATTTATTATTCATTCAACATTATTTAAATAGTATTCTAAGAGCTAGAGATTTCAAGTTTTTTTTTTCTATTGTGGGGTTTGCTGTATAGTTGTGGGGAGAAACAGAGATTTGGTAAGTTGCAACATGTTATGATAGAAATATGCACAGGTACTCAAAGAGAGGTGTGGTCATTTACAGCAGGGAGTGGATTAAACCAGAGATATCTTATAGAGCACTGCTCCTTCAGCTGAGTTGTGAGTCACTATTTTACCTGACAATTCTTCTGAGAGGAGTTGATATTAAAAAAAAATTACTTCAATAAGTGCTATTCATGTTCCTATTACAACATATACATTATGTTCTCTTTCAGTTTTTTATGCCCCATTGTGCCTTACTCAGTAATTTAGCAACATGAGAGTACTAAAATGAGCAGCAGTTTATATAATGTATTGATTCTATGTACCAGGCATGGACAGTATGTATGACTGCTTTCCATGAATCATGTAATTTGTTCCTTTCTAATAACTCCATGATGGGGAAATTAATTTGCCCCATGTTCTAATTAGAACTTTATATTATTTTCTTGGTGAGGGTTGGAGATGGAAGTTCCAGAATTCCCTTAAACAAGCTTTGGGATTGCCCTTTCTTAGGCTTCCTAAAGTTCTACGTATCAGGATGAAAATGTGGAGAGCTGCATGCAAGGAAACACTTAGCCATCTGTGTTCAACAGCCGTTAGGTACCCACCCTTTAACAGGATAACCCAGCCTTTGAAATGCTTTGCATATCACTCTCCAGTGGGCATATAAGTCCAGTTGTCCAATTTTTTATTGGATTCCTTGTACAAGAGATATAGTGCATATTTTCTTTGATTGAACAGAAAGATACCAACATACAGTATCTCAACTACAATAGAGTCATAATTTAAAATTTAGTATTTATGCAATATAGCATAAGTTATATTTATGAGGGCACTCAGAAAGAAACATTAAGAACTTTCAAAATTCCTCTGGCATTCACAATGACAAGGAAATATGGATGCACTTGGAAGCCTATTTCATTTTATTTGAATTGTAATGCCATCTGCCAAAACTCACTCTCTCAGAAGTATTGTTTCTGACAGAATCAGAAAGGAACTTGGTGTGAGAATGGGCATCTGTTTTTTGATAAATCTACAAAAGACACATTTTGTTTGTATTCACAAGGGCATTTTGTAAATTTACTGCCCAATTAATATGTCATTCTGTGACAATGACAAAATAATCAGATTCATAAATGATTCCTATATATTTTCAGTTTTAACTGTGCAAGTCATGAAAAGATTATATGTTGTCATGCAGAAATTTACTCTTTCCACTTATAATGATGCTGCCTTTCCCATATAAAGACGGTACTATTGGCATCATTTGGACTTTTGCTTCACATGTTCCTAATAATGACAGTGAGTTTATGCTGAGTCATCCTTCTTGGTTCCTAGTATGAAGTAAATTTTGTATTATCCCTGCAATGACAAATAGCTTTGGGACGAGAACAAGCAAAGTTTCATAAGAATTGGTTCAAAAACCCTCAATTTCTTCTAATTTTGTAGGGATATGTGACAATGGCTGAATAGACACCTGCTCAGCTGTTCCACAGACACATGGTATAGATTCTGTGTGCAACATGGTAGGTATGGCAGAAGGGACACAATTGAAGATATGGTCCTTGTCTCTTGATAATTTATAATTTATTTGTAGAGGCAAAAAAAAAATCTCCAAGTAAAAGTAGAAATTGATCTAAAATGAGTGTTTATGAATAAAAGTGTAGTTATTAGCGTGAATAAATACTGTGTGATTTCACAATAAGTGTGTCTTTAATTTATAATGGCTTTGTGACTCTCCTTGCTTCTCAAGTAGAATCATGAAGAAGGCAGAGGACATAAGTGGACTGCTATAGTTTTGTAGAGACTGGGCAAAACTGACATGTTAATTGTAAGATTATTATCATAGTGGGGAGAATTTGTTGGAAAATAATAATAAAAGACTGTATGTGTAAGGTATACTAGATTGAAAAAAGAGTAGAGCCGAAAAAGAGGCACAATATGATAGCTATAATTTGGGAAGGATTTAAATTGTGTACTTGCATTCATTTATTCACTCATTCACTCATTCAGTGCTAGGGTTCAACCCAAGGCCTTGCACATGCTAAGCATGTGCTCTACCACTGAGTTACACACCAGCTCCCAGGTACTTGCATTCTTGATATTTATATCATCAGTCCACAGCATACTTCCAGAACCACACTTGGGATACAACAGTGAAATGAGTGATTAGAACTGGGAGGTTAAATTGGTTACGATTGTTTCACCCCATGTGGACTTCCCTTTTTCTAGTTGGAGAATTCTCCACAATTCAGGTCTTAGGGTGGGTGCTGCCTTCCACTACAGAAGTTGAAACCTAGATATTTGCTTTTCCTACAAATGTGGAAACCAGGGTATGGCCCTGTGGCCTAGGTTTGGGCAATCAGGTACAACCAGCTGGGGTTTGAATGTGGAGTTAATGATGAAAAGCAGCAACTGTAGAGAATTTTTCTAGTAGTGACTACCATAGCTAGTTTCTGTGGGCAGCTGATTATTTTGGTCAGAGGAATGCAGTATCTGCTGGACTGTCTTTGTGGGATGACACTGGCTAGAGTCTACCTATGGAATCTCTGTTTTTTTTCTCATTGCCAAAGAGCAGTTTTGCTACCTTCCTGATGATTTTGTAAGTTGCCCCATGATGTTTCAAAAGATTAATTTTCTGTATAAATCAAGGAGAATCCATTTTTATTACTTTTACTCAAGGACTCTGATAAACTATCCCAAGTAGCAAGTGACCCAGATCCCATTTTGGGATAATACTGGCAGGGGATAGAGTGAGAAAAGGACAAAATCAAGAGACAATGACAAGGAGGAATTGATAGACGTGGTGACTACAGGGCATTGCTATTCCTCTCCTGCATCACTGTTCTGTTTGCAGTGATATGTGCATGACATTGCCTAAGGGATAAAACAGAGTGAAACAAAATATTTGCAAGTACATACCCTAACAGATTCATAATGAAGGGTTTGTGGAACATGTGAATGTAATGTCTGTAAGTGTGACATTTCTTCAGAGGATAGACTAAACTGGGGAAGTGGTGGTAAACATAGATGATTTTTAAAAATTAAACCAAAAATCTTTCTATAGAGGGAAAGAGCTAAACTGGAGAACTAGCAAAAATTGGTGATATAATTCAGTCCAGAGGCTTGAGAACCTGAGAAACTGACGGTGAAACTACTAGCCCAAGGCGAAATCCTGAGAATTGGCAGTTCTGAGGTCCTGTGGTAGAAGACAGGGAATTAATTCTTTGGCATTTCTGTTTTATATGGGCCTTCATAGATGAGATGATGCCCACCCACATAAAAGGGCAGACTTCTTTACTTAGTGTCCTGATTCAAATGCTAATTTCCTCGGGAATGCCCTCACAGACAGAAGCAGAGATATTATTTTACCATCTATCTGGGCATCCCTTAGCCCAGTCAAGTAGACACATAAAACTAATCATCCTACCACCCTACTTCCTACTGCCAGAGTGACCACTGGATGAATGTGAACCCATTCATTCCCTGGCCTTGCCAGAAAAGTTTTGGAGCCTTTCTCTTTGTTTTCAGGTAAAGCCTGAACTCCTTACAACAGCACACAAGGTTGGCCATGATCATGTCTTCCCACCAGAATCTCCTTTTCCATTCAAACCTTTCAAGTTCACGCTTTGTCTTACAGTGCCTGGACTCTTGGCTTTTATACAGTTTCCTCTACCTAGACCCTGCTTCTTACCTCCTCCTATCTGTTCTCTGTGGCTCAGCTTAGTATTATCCTGCTTAAAAGTGCCTCCTGACCACCATACTTAGCAAAGCAGCTACTGCTACATTTTCATAGCCTTTCATTCAAATGTTACTACCCTTAACCATTGTAGGGTTATGGCTATTTTTTTTTTCACTATTGGTGGGCACTCTGCTCATTGATTTCTATAGCTACATTTCTCCATGACCTTTGTAATCCTGACATCTAGGCTTTTCTCCAAATAAGTCCTTGATGTGTGTGTTTGCAGGAGTAAAAAGAACACATATTCCTATGAAACTTGAAAGATTTCTACAGCTGCACTTTGCTAAATTTATTATTAAGAAATAGTTCTTTTCACAAAGGTGAGAGGTGGTCTAGAGTATTTCCATTAAGCAGCACTTGATCTCCAATAAAACTAGATCTGTAAGATACAATATTTGATTGTTGCCAAAGTGTTCAACAGCCAAAGTACGAGTTTTTCTTTCTGTCTTCTTTCTTTTTTTTTAAGGAGAAGAATTTATTGAGAGACATTCTTGCCCCAAGAAGAATGAAAGTTCAGAAAACTGAGCTTTCCTTTTACTTCAAAAGTAAATGTTCATAGGTATGGTCCTTTAATGATTCTGGTTTAATAAAAGTATGTCTTGCATTATGGGAGGAAAAAAGAGAAAACAGAAAAATTAGCAGGATAAAATAGGGGAAAAGAGAGTGGGCATATTAGATTGAAAAAAAAATCTTAAAAATTTAAAGTCCAATGAAAATAGAAGGGAAGATAGAGAGGGGACAGGATGAATATTCAAGACTATAAAGGAAGTTCCCACTTTATGCTTCTTGAGATTCAGCCTCAGCAGAAAATTGGTTTTTGCTTTGGCTTTTGGTTTCTTTCCCAGGGTTCTTGGGTTCTTCTCACAGAATTCTCTCATCTTCATCACCCAGCTTCTGAAGCTCAGCCAAGGATATCTGGAGGACAGCCTGTGGGGCAGTGTACTCTGCACTTTCCAGGTCAACATGAACAGAAGATAGATGTGACCCAACACAGAAACACTATTCTTTAATTGAGCATTATAGGTATTTTCTCAGGCTACTTAAAATAATCCAAATCTTGAGTTAACTTGGAATTCCAATTTAAAAGAAAAGGTCTATACTGGAGCTGTTCTTTTCCTATTCTCTACTGAGAATTTGGTTTTTTATTACTATAGAGATCTTGGAAGGCTGATCATGAAATTGAAACAAGCATCAAGGTTATGAGGAAATGCTGGTGCATCGTAAACATTTCTTTTGTGGATGGAAGAATATAGTATGGAACTAAAAAAATAGATCATATCCAAGATCCAGAGAAAAGCTCATGGAAAGTCAGTTGACTCTAGTAAGAATGTAGACAAAGTGAAGAAAATTAACTGACTTGAGGCTGTGTGTTCTTGGGTGTCGGAACAATGTGCTCCATATTGTTGGATCTCTAGCCCAATGCCAGGAACACAAAAAGGACTCAAGAAAAATGAATTAAATTATCGAGTAGAGGATAATTTGAAGAGAGTGTACCAGAAGTGTTAAGATGACTCATCAAAGTTGTTTTTTTTTTGGGGGGGGGGCAGAGTTGGTACCCAGGGGCACTTGACCATGGAGCTACATCCCCATCCCTATTTTGTATTTTATTTAGAGACAGGGTCTCACTCAGTTGCTTAGTGCCTTGCTTTTTCTGAGACTGGCTTTGAACTTTCAATCCTCCTGCCTCAGTCTCCCAAGCCACAGGATTACAGGCATGTACCTGTGCCTGGCTGACTCTTCAAGTTTTAAGACAGCCCATATATAATCTCCACAAAGCAAACAGATTTTTTTTAGGGAAAAAAAAAAAAACCCCAACTTATTAAAAAAAAATGCCCTGCAATGTGATTAAGGAAAAAAAAAAAAAAACAAATTCCATACAGGGTCTACAAAGCCTTCTATTCTGCTCTCCTCTCTGACTCCATGTCTTACCACTCTTCTCTGTTTATATCCCAGCCACATTCTATTTCCCTGTTTCCTGAGTATGTTAGGCTAAGTGCCACTTTATAGCATTTCCTATGCCTTTTTCTTTACTAGGAATATTCTTCCTTAAATACTTTCACAGTTGGCTCCTCATCACTCAAACCTCCTTTTGAATATCACATGCTTACAGAGGTCTTGACCATGCCATACAAAATAGGTACTATCTTCCCTTTGCTCTATCCAACATCCCTGCTTTATTTTATTAGCACTTTCTACCATATGAACGTTTACTATTTATTTTGTAGTTTACTGTTCTAAACTCTACTTGAGATTCACACTGCCTTGATAGACATTAAGTGCCCCCTTTTAAAGTCAAAGAATGAATGTGAACACTTAGAAATATAAAATGTTGGACTCGGGTGTAGCTCAGTGATAGACCATTTGCCACGCATGTGCAAGACCCTGGCATCACTCCACACACACACACACACACACACACACACACACACAATCTGTTATGAAATAATTTTGAATAGAAGAGGGTAATGTGATTCCAGAGAGGACCATGGCTTGTACAGAATCCAGGAAGGAAAAGAACAGAGGTTTAAATCTCTCTTCTTGGCCCTAGGAGAGTTCTATTATGTTTATTAGCTCAGTATTGAGCAAAGAGGTGCCTTAAATAAATGATGCACATTTTCATTTAGCTTCCTATTTACAAATTTAGCTTTTGGATACAATTAATTTCATGTGAGCTTGGAGCATGTTAAGCCTAGCATCCCACACCCAGATAACACTATAAAAAAGGACATAAAATGATGGAGAGGGATGGAGATGGTTATTTTAATAGCTGGCAATAGATTTTTCACAAGAATGTTTATATTCAGGGAAATACCATGATAACACTCTTTCATGGTAAGATGTAAGTCCTTTAAAGCCTTACTTTTTAAAAGGAGACCATGAAAAAGGGAAAGTTAAAACTGCTCTGCATGAGGAATGAAGATAAATTTGGGGGTAAAGTAAAGAAGAGGCAAAGGAAGATTGAGTCTACGAAAATCCAATGGTGCTGAGTGGCTAAAGTAAAAGTAAAAAATGTTAAATATCATATTTAAAATAATTTCTGCATGAATACAATTGTCTTACATTGCCAAACTCATTAATAAATTCTTTTAATACACTGCCTGGTATGATGGTTAATTATGAGTGGCAACTCAATTCACTTGAGAGGTGCCTGTCGAATTGGCAAATCATTACTTCTAGGTGTGTCTGTGGTATTTCAGAGAAGATGAGTGAGGGGAAGTGGGTTGGCACCATCCAATGCTCTGGGGCCTGGATAGAACGGGAAAACTTCAGAAGGGGAAAAACAATCAATCAATCTCTCTCTCTGTCTCTCTCTCTCTGTCTTTCTCTCTCTCTGTCTCTCTCTTTCTTCCATAGCAGAAACTTTCTCTCCTGATAGTGTCCATGAACATCAGGCTCCAAGTGTTTGGATATTTGGACCCTGGGACTTGCACCAGAGGCTCTTGGGCCTTTGCCTCAGGCTTGGGGTTTCCCACTTAGCCTCCCTGATACTTGGACTGAGCCCTGCTATGAGGTGAGTTCTCCAGTTTTCAGATCACTACCATGGAATTTTTTAGCCTCTGCAATCCTTGAATCCAACCTAAGAAACCCATACATACATATTCTACTGGTTCTTTCTGAAGGAGAACACTGACTAGCATACAGGGTAATGCCTTAGGTGATTGTTTGTGGGAAGATCAATGCATCAAGGCTGAGTTCCATATCTTGGTTGGTCTAGAGAAGGAAACAGTCATGGAAAGTGAAGTGTTAGTAGAATCAAGAGTTAGGTAGGTGAAACTTAGAGTCAAGGAAGGGCCTTGAGAATGTAAACCCTCAGGAGCTCTAGGAAACCTTGGATAGAGCTCAGACTTAGGAAAAATATGATGTTTTTTAAACATTTTCATATTTCTAAGGTTGAGATACAAAACTGAAGAAGATAGGGACTCCAGTATCATCCATCACATGACTTCACATCATCTTAAGACTGAAAAAGGCCACACTTTTGTCACCATAGCAGGCAGCTTCATGAAGTTTCAGATAAGTTCACAAGTGTTAATAAGACTTAAGAAAGAAGTAGAGGGCAATATATTGTATATTTCCATTCTCTTTCATTTCTAACTTGTAGAAGACTGTGGGTTTCTATGTTCACTTCTGGTAACAATATAAAGTAGCATTATAGAATAAAAATTAGATATTGTCTAGGAAACATAAGGTTCTAATTACTTACGAAAGAGGGGGAAAGGGAGTTATAAATTTTCCATGAAGCTAAATTTTATGGGTGAATGTGTGTTGCATGAGAAAAAGAATACAAACTGAATACATGATGTAATCAGGTAGAAGATTCTTCAAAGGAATGTCAAACTCAATCAGACAATCTGTGATCAAAGACAACCAGGAAGCCCTGGTTCCTGGCAACATGGCTCATGGCTCAGTTGACCCAGGTAATATGAGAACAGGTTAACTGATTCAATGAACTATTGCAGATTTCATGTCTGGTTCTAGAGGATGCCTGTTCCAGTAACATATCTGAACTTGACCTTATTCTCAATATTAACTGCCACATAAGATGCCTGTCTAGAAAATCTCTTGTTACCTATTAGTTTACCCCCAATCTTGTTGACCAAGAGAGCCTAAATATTCTCCACAGCTTGAATAAACTTGAGATGAGCTTCTTCCTGACTATAGGCCCCTAAATTCCCTTTTCTTAGAGCATTTTTCTTTAGAAAACTTCAAAATTATAAATTCTCTCTCTGCCCCTTTAGGATATTAAATCTTCTATATGAATGTCTTTCTCAAATAAGTGGGAACCATCCTTTTGAAAAAAATCATTAAGAAAGTTGGAGTTTCTATCCCCCAGTCTCTGGGGGAAGGTGGAAGCCTAATTTTGATAAGTGTCAATTAGCAAACATGGATGGCCTAACCACAATGACCAAATTCACCCCATGCTCCTGAAGTCCTCCAGTACTTTTTCATGGAACTCATCACAGTGTTTAAAAATCCTCCGGCATTTTGTTTCAAGGGAGGTGAATCAATCTGTCTCCTCTATTGCAAGTCTTAAAATAAAGTCTCCCTTGCCTCTTAAATTTTTAACCCCATCTGTTGCGATTGTTCTTTGACAATGGACTTTCTCATCTTCCTAAATATTTTACTCGCTTGCTATCAGGCAATACTATTTTGTTGCCTTTAAATCAGTAAGATACCTTTCTTTCAAATATGAGATTTAGAAATAAATGCGACTAAAAATGGATATGCATGACAGAGCTAGTGAATGATAGGTGCAATAAAGAGCCAAAGTATTGAAGAATAAGAAAATTTAGATAATTAGATAATAACAAGGAATAATTAAATGGAAAAAACACTCTCCAACTTCCTGCCCCTAACACATACACACCGATTTTAAGACTTTTTAACCTAATGCCACACACATTCAATGTCGGAAAACCTGGAAAATTCCTCTGCTAAGTATAGAAATCTTCTTCAAACATGCTATAAAATACATACTATGGCAGGATTTCAAGTACAGAATGTTGATTTTCTGGCAAGAAGCATCATTTGTATCCATAGGGATGACAGAAGTTGGTAGTTTGTCAAAAAGAATATTTACAAGGGACAAAAATGCAAACAAGTTTGATTATTGTTTATCAGCTAAATAGATATTTAAGATGCAGAACATTCAAGGTTAAAAAAAGAAAAACAAAATAATGCAAAACAAAAAACACATGAAGGGACACATTTGGTCTGTGGAAAAGGCTAAAGTCCACATATTGTTCAAAACAAAGTGCCTAACTGCTTTTGGTTTTCTCAATGTTCTGTCTTACCATTGTTCTTTTAATGATAAAACCTAAATTGTAAATTTAAGATGTATTGACCAATACTGTCTAGCTTGTTTGAAAACAGCAGGCTGTCTAAGATTCTCCAGAGAAAATCTTTCACTTTCTTTTCTTCTGTTAATAAGGGCAATTAGAAACATAATGGTCCGATGTGACTGGAAGCTTTCTACTTAAAGCTTCTCAGCAGCAGCAGCAGCAGAAAGCTATGCATCCCAGGTTTCTCTTCCAACATAGATAAATATTCCATTATCCACTTACTGAAGTCATTTTAACTAAATTCAGCCCAAATCCTCTCTCATAAAACAGATTATAATATCTTGTCAGTCTTTATTGAACTAAAATTAGTTATTTAGTGTGGAGCTCTGATTTTTTCAATCATTTGTTATCAGGACTGTGAAAATGAGTGTAGAAAATGAAAAAAAAACTAAATGCATAATCAGATCTTGTGTTTTTAGTCTCAGGATTTTTTAATAAAATAAAAAATGGTCTAGCGTCAATTAAGTTCATGCGGTGGTGTAATTCAGTCACTCAGATTGTACTAAAAATCTCTGGGCAATATTTAATGATGAGTAACTTTAGTGTGAAATTAATTTTTCCTGTTAATGAGATCTGAGTTTATCATTGCTATTTTTGTGTTGGAAGTAACGCAGGACATTGCTATCTGTACACAATTGGGAGAAGTGTTTTTTTTTTTTTTTTTTTTTTTTTTGGTAGGGGCTATTGGGAGTTGAAATCAGGGGCACTTAACCACTGAGCCACATCCCCAGCCCGTTTTTGTATTTTATTTAGACAGGGTCTCACTGAGTTGCTTAGTGCCTAGCTTTTTGCTGATTCTGGCTTTAAATTTGCGATCCTCCTGCCTCAGCCTCCTGAGCTGCTGGGATTACAGGCCAGTGCCACTGTGCCAGGTGGGAGAAGTATTTTTTTGGTAGTAGAACTAAATTATTAATTCTGCTAATTGATGTTTAAATAGTCCTCTGAGCCTGTCTCTGGTTTCTGGAAGCACGATTTAAGTTCATGTATATCATTTCCCTTGAAATCCTGCTGCTTCCCATGATGCTAGACAGTTCCTTCTGAGAGACCCCTACCATCAGGGTCAAATGTAAATCAAAGCATGAAACTAAGAAAAGCAGATTTCCTTTTTTTATTTGTTTATCCTGTAAGTTTTTCCATGATAAATCTTAAGTCTGCCTCCATTTTCTCATTTCCATTCATTTGAAAAATAACAACTTTTCTAACTCTCAGGAGCTTTGGTTTTAAGAAACCCTACAGTGCTTTTAGTATCCTCAAGGAATAGTAACAAAACTCCCTGGAGTCTAGAAAACAAGGATAAAACCTAGTATATTTTAGGATGAGCCGGTAGTATAGGGAAAATAAAAGGAAAAATGAATCCCCAAAGAGTTGGGGACCATCAATGTGCACCTGTAACCTCTACTTTGTGGTAGAATTGAGGATTATAATCTTTCAATTCAGCACATGTAAAATGGAATTGATCAGTATTTTAATTTGCATTCCTTTGATAATAGCTTGCTTAAACTTTGTTTGTTACACATTAAAACTTTCTCTTTTTTGTTAAATTAGCTGTTGCAGTTTTTGTCCATTTATCTTAGAGCACTTATATAGAAAGACTATTTAAAAACTGAGTTTTTCTGTTATTGCATTTTTATATATATTGAGAAGTTTTCTTAATCTCTTATTTTTATCCTTTTAGGTTTTTTTACTCCACTTATAACTTAAGAAGATTTTATCCATGCAGTTATATTTATTTCTACTTCTTTCAATGGGTAAGATTTATTACAGAAGAAATCAGTGTAAAAAACAGATACTACAGTAATTTATTTTAAATTTTATAGAATTTAAAATACATGAATATTTTCTGATCTTTAAAAATGGGGACAATGTCTACTGCAAGGTATTGCCTACTGTAATAAGTATTTTAAAACCAAGTAGGTATAAGTAGAATAAGAGTAGGTAACATGTTACTTCTTTACCATTTATTTTCTCCTTCCTAGATAACAGGTTAGAAACTGCTACTTTCAGTGTGTTCATGCCTTGTCTGTTGAGTCCTTTTCATTCCTTAAACTGATCCCGATCCTTTCATATTTGCCAGAATTGTTGCATCTGCTTCCATGGCATGTCCTATTATGAAGATTCTTTTTTTATTGAAGCTATTTGTTTACCTATCTCCACTAGTATGTGTTCCCTCAGAAGCCTAGTACAGTGCTAGACACGTAGGAGTGTCAGTGCATGTATGTGTATATATGTATACATACATGTCCTTATAAACCTTATTATTTCCTCCAATTCCTGTGTGAAATTTTCAACTGATATCATCTTACATATTCTTAGATGCAAATGTCCTCAATAAAATACTTGCAAATCAAAGTAAAAAACACGCTAAATGTATTATGCACCATGATCAAACTGGTTTCTTTCATTCCAGACACGCAAGTAGGGTTTAACATACACAAATCAATTAATGTTAAAAAGCATATAAATGGAATCAAGAATAAAATCATATGATCATCTTATAGATGCAGAATAAGCGTTTGATAAAATTCAATATCTCTTCATATAGAAACCCTGAAGAAACTAGGTATAGAAGCATCACAACTCAACCTAATAAAGGCTGCATACGACAAACCAATAGTCAACAACATACTGAGTAGGGAAAAGTGAAAATATTTCTTCCAAAATCAGGAATGAGATAAAGTTGTCCATTCTCCCTATTCCTATTCAACATAGTATTTGAAATTTTAGCCAGAGCAATCAGGCAAAAGAAAGAAATAAAAGAAATACAGATTGGAAAGGAGAAAGTCAAATTATCCCTGTTTGCAGAGGACATAGTTCTGTGCTTAGAAAATCCTATAATCACTATAAAAAGACTCTTAGAATTGATAAATAAATTCAGCAAAGTAGCAGGATACAAAATCAACACACAGAAATCAGTAGCTTTTCTATAGAATCAAGGAAACCAATTTCATTCACAATAGCCTCAAAAGAATTTTAGAAGTCTAGGAATTAGCCTAATCAAGAAAGTAAAAATTTTTACAATGAAAATTATAATCATCAAGAAAGAAATTGAAAAAGACATTAGAAGGGGAAAAGACCTCCCATGTTCATGGATTGGGAGAATTAATATTAGAATGGCCATACTACCAAAAGCCACCTACCGATTTAATATAATTCCCATGAAAATAGCAATGACATTCATCAAAGTAATAGGAAAATTTTATAAATTCATATGGACACACAAAAGATTTCAAATAACCAAAGCAATCCTGAGCAAAGAGAGCAATGCTAGAGATATTGCAATACTTGATTTCTAATATATAGCACAGCCATACTAACAACCCATATGACATTGACATAAAATATACACCAATGGAACAGAAAAGAGGACTAAATAAACCCATGCTTCTACCGTGATCTGTTTCCCAATCAAGGTGAAACAAACACTATACTGGAGAAAAGACAGTCTCTTCAAAAAATGATGGTAGGAAGACTAGATAACCATAAGTAGATGACTTAAACTAAATCCCTATCCCTCCCTTGCACAAAAATTGATTCAAAGTGGATCCAAGATCTTAATGTAAAACCTCAAGCTTTGTAACTATTAGAGGAAACCATAGGGGAGACACTTTCAGATATTGGCACTGGCAAAGATTTCCTGAAAGGGACTTCAATAGCTAAGGAAATAAGAGCAAGGATTGACAAGTAGGATTACAATGAATTAAAAAACTTTAGCACAGCAAAGAAAACAGGAAAGAGATGACCTATCAAAGGATCTTTGCGAGCTATCATGAGAGAGGAAATTAACACCCAGAATACATAAAGAACCCCCAAAGTTAACAAAACAACAATTAATACAATCAATAAATAGGCTAAAGACTTGAACACTTTTCAAAAGAAGAAATACCAATGGCCAATATTATGGCTCCTATAAAAATTCTGTCAAGAATGTGGATAAAAAGGAATCCTTATACACTGTTGGTAGAAATGTAAATTATTATAGGCACTATAGAAAACAATATGGAAGTTCCTCAAAATCTAAAAATAAAACTACCATGAGATCCAGCTATACTACTCCTGAGCAGGTATGGAAATGTCACAGAGAATCTCATTAATCTGTACCATTAATGTGAGTTAATAATTATTTTTTAAAAAATGGTGGGACCTAGTAGGAAATTCTTAAGTCACTGGGTTCATGAACCTTGGAAGGAATTAAGGTTATTCTGGTGAGAACTCTAATGCTGCTGCCAAGCCTGTGAGCTAAACTTGTTTTCTTTATAAGTACTCAGCCTCAAGTAGTTCATTATAGTAACAATAAAATTACTGGCACACTTATCAAATCTGATTTGACCTTATTGTTTGAGTCGCTTTATGTAATAATATGAAAAGTCAGATCAACATGTTAATAATTTTTTCCTTATTTGAGAACTATAAAAAAATGGAGTTTTAGATCATTAAGGATATGTTTCCCTCAAATAGCATATTTGCTAAAATGTTGGATAATTTCATACTATGACTTTGTATAAGTTTGCTCAAGTAAAATATATGTTCAACTTTTACTTTTAACTTACATGTGCTTGGTTTCATTTTAAGTCAAAAAGCATTATTATGATTATCCTCTTGTCAATGGCAAATTTATACCAGAAACTTTCTATGGCAATATCAGAAGTAATTTTATTCTGAAAGAAAATAGCTTATGGTTTCATTAGGCATTTCAGTGGAGATAAAAATCAATCAATTAACTGCAAATCTTAAAATATTAGATATCGCCTACCTAGTTTATAGCCAGTATTTGAATAGTAGGGTACTGTCTTTTAATCAATTTCCCTATTAATAGAATAAGCTCTCTTTTGTTTTAGATACACTAGTTGTAACTTACCCAAGATTTCAAAATATATCAAGTCATTCTAATTCAAAACTATGGAATTTTAGTTGCCTCTTTCCAAATTGTATACTAAATGTGCCAGGAAATTAGAAAATGATACACCATAATATAACGCTTTGACATGCTGAGTTCTGAATTCCAGATAATTGGAAGGTCTTTGAAGCTGCCTTCCAGTCCAGGTCTAACTTTTCCTAGCGTCTCATCCCACACCTCCCACCCCAGCACGTGGAAGAGGTTTTCTCTGAAACTCCATTATCTACCTAAAGGCCAGCTCTGCCAAACAGAAACACAATTGCCTTCGATCCCTTCAGTAAGATTCCATTAGCCAGAGAAGATTAAACTCTGATCATAGGAAGGAAGACACAGGAATGTCACCACTCCAAACCAGACCTCGTCATAAGCTATTATGTGGGCCTATTCAATTCCCTTGAAAATCACTTACTGTTCCTCAGATGGCCCATGTTGCCTCATCTTACACTCTCTTGTGTAACAGGGCATATAACTTTTTGAATCTCACTGGATTATTGGATAATCTCTTTCTGGGTGCCCTGTGCATATTAATAAATTCATATGCTTGTATTCTGTCAATCTATCCATTGCCAATTCATTTCAATGAATTGTTAGATGGCAGAGGGTAAATTTATCTCCTCCTACAAAACATCAGAAAAATTGATAAGAAACCAATGAAATATGATGATATGACCAATTAGTTTAATCTGAAACACAAAAGTTTTTTAGCCTTTTTAACCAAATATCACTTCTTGTTTTAAAGAAAAATACTAATCATTTTAATACACTGTTGAAATAATTGACTACACCTTCATTGCCTTCAGAAAACCCATATTTTTATAGATTTAGAAATTCCTAACAACTTTGAATAAGTCTTACCAATGGACTTTTTGTATTTGCATGTTTCATTTGCAATATTCTATGTGAAGAAAATAAACGGATGATTGTCTACAAAAGAAAATAAGCCTTTTAAGTTAGTACTTATGTTGTGTGCCTAGAAAATGCTTGAACAAATTCCATGATTTTGTCATTTTTTAGTGCATAGTAATACTTCATTATGTATAAATGCCATATTTTTTTTAATCATTCATCTATTGAAGGGCATCTAGGTTGGTTCCACAGTCCAGCTATTGTGAATTGTGCTGCTATGAACATCGATGTAGCAGTATCCCTATAGTACGCTCTTTTAAGGTCTTCAGAGAATAGTCCGAGAAGGGGAATAGCTGGGTCAAATGGTGGTTCCATTCTCAGCTTTCCCAGGAATCTCCATACTGCTTTCCAAATTGGCCGCACCAATTTGCAGTCCCACCAGCAGTGTACAAGTGTACCCTTTTCCCCACATCCTCGCCAGCACTTGTTGTTGTTTGACTTCCTAATGGCTGCCAATCTTACTGGAGTGAGATGGTATCTTAGGGTGGTTTTGATTTGCATTTCTCTGACTGCTAGAGATGGTGAGCATTTTTTCATGTACTTGTTGATTGATTGTATGTCCTTCTCTGAGAAGTGTCTGTTCAGGTCCTTGGCCCATTTGTTGATTGGGTTATTTGTTATCTTATTGTTTAATTTTTTTAGTTCTTTTTATACTCTGCATATTAGGGCTGTATCTGAAGTGTGAGGAGTAAAAGTTTGTTCCCAGGATGTAGGCTCCCTATTTACCTCTTATTGTTTCTCTTGCTGAGAAAAAACTTTTTAGTTTGAGTAAGTCCCATTTGTTGATTCTTGTTTTTAACTCTTGTGCTATAGGAGGAAGAGCATGAGAAGAAGATCACCATTAAACAGGGTCGAGAGGGGGGAAGGAAATTGAGAGAGAAGGGAAATTGCATGGTAAAGGAAGGAGACCCTCATTGTTATACAAGATTACATATAAGAGGAAGTGAGGGGAAAGGGGAAAAAAAACAAGAGAGAGAAATGAATTACAGTAGATGGGGTAGAGAGTGAAGATGGGAGGAGAGGGGAGGGGAGGGGAGGGGGATAGTAGAGGATAGGAAGGGCAGCAGAATACAACAGACACTAGAATGGCAATATGTAAAAAAGTGGATGTGTAACCCATGTGATTCTGCAATATGTATACGGGGTAAAAATGGGAGTTCATAATCTGCTTGAATCAAATGTATGAAATATGATATGTCAAGAGCTTTGTAATGTTTTGAACAACTAATAAAAAAAAGAAAAAAAGAAAATGCTTGAACAATATACTGTAAAATATAAAGAAATTAGGAATTATTGAACAATTTCATAAAACAAAAAATTTATTTAGAGTTGTCTTTACTCACAGGGCCACAGATAAAAGTACAAAGAACCTATTTAGTTTTTAGCTTATTACACATTAAAGTTTGAAAAATAATTATATATTTAAATTATTTTTGTTGAAAATGAACTGACTCTTCTTCCTAGAGAGATTTCACTGTTAAAAAAGTACGTTTCAGATATATTAATAAAGAAGAAAAAATTGATAATAACTTGTAGTAAACTACCATAGTAGGCTCATTTTTTTTCTTCTTCAAGGGAGAATCATTTTCTCACATGTCAAATACTTTGTATTGCTGCAAATTTATTTCAGATGTGGTAAAAATAAAACTGTGAGGTCTAATGTAAACATTTTTAAGACTGAAAAGGGAATTCAATGTTCCTTGACATACAATACTACATATCTTCTTAAATCCATATTATAACATTCATTGCCCCTATTTAAAAATAGACATACTACAGGAATTTTCTAAGTGTTTCTTTATAATGTTGAGAAATCATAAACATACATCACAGGAAAGAGCCATAAAATCTTCTTCTAAAGAAAGTAGTGATGACTTCGAAAATACTCAGATCTAAAAATACATGTTTTATACATTGATTTTACAGATATGCTCAAAGAAGCAACCATTAAGGCAAAACCACACAGTGGGTTTAGTTTGAAATGTCTGCCACAAACTCGGTACAGGTAGGAATTCTGGGCTCTTGGGAAAGGAATGTTCTGGAGAGGCCATGTCATCTTTCCTTATTGGGCCAATGCAGACCTTGGGTTTGTTTGGATAAAGCTCCACTCAGTGAGTTCAGCTAAATAGTTTTCTGTCAAAGAAGTAATGATGAGGTTGGGATTGTGGCTCAGTGGTACAGTGCTTGCATAGGATGGGTGTTTGATCCTCAGCACCACATAGCAAACAAACAAATAAATAAAATAAAGGTTAAATTCTTAAACAAAAAAAGAAAGAAAGAAAAAAAGAAAGAAAGAAAGAAAAATAAAGAATAAAAAGGAGACAGTCACAGAGTGAGAATAGTAAGTTGGTATACATTTTTGCTCTTTGTTTATCCAACTTACCACTAGGTTGGATAAACCTAGACTTTGAAAAAAGATCTAATGAATAAAAAGTTGCCTTTTGTTAAAAGGTATTCTTATCTTCCCAAATCCAAGTTATTGTAGGAGCAGAAGATCTTTGAGCATTTTCTTTTCTCGACTTCACATTTCTACAGCATGTCCCTCCTGACTTTTGGTTCAATGATAAGCCTCAGGGACTCCACAGCGGGGGAGGCACATCTTCAGAAGCTATCCAGAGTTACTGAGTAGAGTCAATCATCAACCAAGGCTTCTCAATCTTTTGATAAAGAGTAGTGTGTATGTGGATAAGGCATACAGAGCTCACTCCAGAATGTTTTGCTTCTAAATCATCCTTTAAAAGATTCGTCTATTGACAAAACTACAAGAAAGTCCGTTGTAGCTAGCTGGACTAGATAGGACATAAAAGCTGGGATCCCTCCTGGGAACACTGTGCTTTGTTGCAGGAAACGACTAAGAAGCATGTTCTATAAGGAAGCAGGGACCCTGAAGAGGAAGGAATATTCAGACATTTCTGAATTAAGTACTTGTTGCAAACCCTTCTAGACATCTCCAGGTAATTGGTGATTCTCTCCTCCATCTTTGTAGCTTGATTTCACATACATTTTACTTCCCTTTTAAAATTTTTATTTACTTAATTTTTAAAAATAAAGAATTATATATATTTATCATGTAAAACATGATGTTCTGAAATATGTATATATTGTGGAATGGCTAAATTGACCTAATTAACATGTACATTATCTCATTATCATTTTTTTGTGTGTGTATGGTAAGAATGCTTAAAATCTACTTTCAGTAATTTTCAAGAACATATACATTTACATTTTATCTTTTCTTATAGTGATTATAACTATATTGTGAGGTGTCTACTTTCTGATTTTTCGCCCTTACTATATACTACTATATACTATTGTTATTTGGCGGTGTTTGTGTGGGGGATCCATAAATTTGAGTTTATCTTTGATACCTGATGCCTGAGGAAAGAATGAAAATGATGCTTATTTATTAAAAATCTACTACATGCTTCTGCCTATAGTGCACTGCCCCTCAAGAAGTTTAACCCTAGTCAATTAGAAAGCATCAACCTGTGCCATTGAATTTGGTAGCCACCAGACATGAGTCTATTGAGTACTTCAATTGTAGCTAGCTCAAAGTGAGATGCAATAAGTATAAAATGTACATTGAATTCTGAAGACTAAAATATATAATGTCAAATTATGGAAATTAAAAAACTTTTTCAAGTACTAGATAATTTAAAAATATGTATGAAATTCAAGTTTTATTTCTATTGAACAATACTGCTTAGACCAGCTATGAATTTACCTTCTTGTGGGAAAGGAAGAGGATAAAGTTGAAGTGAAAATATTGACAGAGAGACCAAAGGCAACAATAGCTGAGTATCTACTTAAAAAGGCCAGGCTGGACACTCTCTATGTGTTATTTTATTCCATTATCACAATGTTTTACCTTTCCTGTGTGTTTTCATAGTATCTCTCCATCACAATACTTATTTTGATAAGTACCATAAATTGTCTATATGTGGGTCTAGATTACAAGTACCATGGAGATTGGGATTTTGATTTTTCCTTTGTGTGTGTGTGTGTGTGTGTGTGTGTGTGTGAGAGAGAGAGAGAGAGAGAGAGAGAGAGAGAGAGGGAGAACCTTACCATTCAGCATAATTTCCAGTACATAGAATACCAAGTAAATTTCTGTTGAATGAAGAAACACGTATTTGAAAGGATGAAGAAAGCACTCTTGTTGTGTGGACAAGGATGCTAAGGCTTGCAGAAGTAAAGGAATTTGCCTAAACCTACACAGTGATGGTCTACACTAAGACCATCAGATTCCAAAGCCTGTAATTCCCCATTATATTTCAGAAGTATCAGAAAAAAGGTCAATTTACATAAAGTTAATTAACATTGTAGAATTAAGGGATAATTCTTAAAAGAATTAAGAGGTTAGTAAAGAAAACATCTAGCATGATCAATACACTTTCTGAACAAATGCCTTAATGGTACACATCATTCCCAATTTTAGATATAAAACAGTATTTTATGTCCATATTTTTAAGGGTTGAACAGTTTCTTAAAGTCTCCATTTACAAGTTTTAATTTTTGTATTTGTTGAGCATGTCAGAGAAGAGGGATGAGAATGGGAATAAAAAAGAAAATTTATAATAAAGGAAACAATACTATTTGAGGGAATGTTGATGAGTTTAAAGTACTAGTGCAGGTTTCTGGGATGAAGGAAGCAGGCAGTAACAGAAAATGAAACTACAATATTAGACTAGGATTAGATTGTGAGATATTTTCTATGTCATTATAGGTTAGACCTTATTTTATAGGCAAATGTACAAAAAAAGCACTTCCAAAATATCCAAAGACAGTTTTCCAAAGGAGAATAAAGTTGCTATCATTCCAATAAGTCTAAATTATTCTATTCTATGACTTCCTTTTTTTCAGAAATACCACAAATATAAACTTCAGCCCAATGTTTTGGTAGAAAGCTATCATTAGAAGAGTAGTGTGTATGTGGATAAGACAAACAGAGCTCACTCCATATCTCTTGCAGAATTCTGTGTATATGCTCCCCCTTCCCCACACTGATCACAGTCTGTGGTCTATTGCTATTAAAGGAAGCACATTCTCTTGTAAATTTTATAAATTTGTTATTACATTAAGCTGTTTTTCTATACTATTAGCAAAAAATATAAGATGTGAAGGAGTTTATTATATTTGATTAGGAATAATAGGGCAGAGCTGAAGTTGCATACTGTGCCCTGTTGAACTGGAATCCTGGAGGAAGGGTTGGCCTTAATGGGATATGTATCACATGCAAAGAATGGAAGTGGACAGATGGAATTCAGGGTCCACAGGAGAGCAAAGAGAAAAAAAAGAGGAGGCAGGTACTTAAACTTTGTGTCCTCCTATCATGCTATTTCCACTACTTAAAAACAAAAAAGATTTATTAAGTTTATATATCTCTATCTATCTATCTCTATCTATCTATATTTGGAATTAAAATGTAAGAAAGAGTAGTTGGGAAGATGTTACTGAACAAATGGGATTAGAATTGAAATATTATAATCTATTGTTAGGATTGTTGTAAAATTATGAATACAAAAATAAAATTTCAGATTTGTACTGCAACATCATTAGAATAAGTATCTTAGTTCTCTATGGCACAGTTTACATTTTTCAACATGTCTTTCTTCCCTCTTAGATCAAACAATCCTAGAAGGGCGGATTATATTTTAATCATTGTTGTTTCCTTGATGAAACATTTCACATTGTCTCTGTCCAGAGTTTACTTCTAAATATTTTGGTTTTAAAAAAAAAGTAGTCTCAGCTGGGAGCGGTGGTGCATGCCTGTAATCCCATCAGCTCGGGAAGGAGGCTGAGACAGGAGGATTGTGAGTTCAAAGCTAGCCTCAGCAAAAAACAAGGCTCTAAGCAACTCAGTGAGACCCTGTCTCTAAATAAAATACAAAAATAGGGCTGGGGATGTGGCTCAGTGGTTGAGTTCCCTGAGTTAAATCCCCAGTAACCACCCCCCCCCCAAAAAAAAAAAATTAGTCTCATTCAGCAACCAACCATGGATACTTTTCCATTTGTATCCTGCCATTTGTCAGATACATAGTTGGTGCTTTGTACATAGTTGTAGAAAGAATAAACGAATGAATCCAGAAGAGTTAAATGATGGATGGGATGCACAACTCAGGGACTAGAGAAAGATGAGAAGGAAATCTCTGTGTAAGAAAAATAAAAGCAAACAAAGAGCTATGGCAGATTCTGTGGGAAAGAAGTCCATGTAGGATGATGACTAGAAGCATTTGGTCAAAAGTTGAAAGAGAACAAAACCTAGTAAGTAGAAAAATATAACATAGTTGAACTTTAGTAATTGCTGGGGAGGAAAATTATAGATGTAAGCAGAAATGTTATCATTAGCATATTAGGATAATTTACCATGTTGATGTTCAGTAACAAGCCTTAGACAGATGCTTAATATTAGACAAATACATATAGTGCAGAAAAAAGCCTCAGAAAAATATACATTTTGTTATAAAATAGTATAGTCAAAAGCATTTCAGCCAAGAAATTTTGGCCATTTACTCAATAAGAGGATGGCTACAGTTTTTTAGGCATTCAATAAATGAGCTCTGCTGCAGTTTGGATGTGCTTTCAGTGTGTCCCCCATGGGTTCATGTGATGGAAATTTGGTCACAATGTTACAGAATTAAGTGGTAATGGAACCTTTAACTGGTGGGGCTAAGTGCAAGGAAATTCAGCCATTGGAGGTATCGCCCTTGAAAGAAATTAATGCTGGTCTCACAGAGTTAAACAGTTCTTGCAAGAGCAAGTTGTTATAAAAGAGCAAGCCCTAAACCCAAGGAGAGCCCTAAACCCTGATCCGCCCTGGTCCTTGAGCAAGGTCACCTTACATGCAATGTCACTGCAAAATGTCCAAGGCAAGTCCATTTTACCACGAGTCCTTCTTCTAAGCAACATGGGGTACGCTGGCAAGGAAATTGTCATACCTACTTGGCTAATGGCTCTCAGCACCTTTGAATCTCTCTCTGGCATCCTGTCTTGCCATGTGATCCTACTTGCATATGTTCTGGACATTATGATACCATTTGCCATCAGGCCATAGCAGAGCTAATCAGAAGCTGATGCCATGCTCTTGAACCTCTTTCTTCTTCTTCTTCTTCTCTCTCTTTTTTTTAAATAAGATACCTAGCTTCTAGTATTTTGTTAAAGCAATACAAAACTAATACAAACTCTATGCAACAATCCCTTTTCAATGCAATCAAAGAAAGATTGAATGATGTTATCCAGAACTTGACTGGCATTACACAACTTGATTATACAGCATTTCATTTTACATTATCCACTAAAAAGAATACTATCTTGTGTAAGTTGAAGTATTTGTCAGAAAACATAGCTCCATAAACCTGGACCATTGAACTAAGAAATTTCTAGTGCTGAAAATTCCTTGAATTTTCTGATGCCAAAGAACATAGCATCAGCAAATGGAAGAATCAACTTTATCTTGATACTTAGAATGGTCTTTATATATCAATATTAGAATAATACTCATATTATAACTAAAGTTGACAGCAGGCTAATATCTAATCATGGTTGATAGACCAATGAGTATTCACTCTAAATTATAGGCTTAAGAAAAAACAACACTTAAAATGCAAGCATTTTTGTAAGTAGATATTTTCTAACTAAGTGCCAATTTATTACTTGGAAGGGTGATTTCTTGTTAGATTTGCATGGAATAATAAACAGTTTCAGTCTTAATTTATATTTTCCTCTGGTGCTTTAGTTAAAGTAGTAACTGGAACATAGATAAGTTTAAATTCAATTTGGCCATTTGATAGCCCTATAATGAAAATAGTTCTTAAACCACTGTGTATAAAGCTTGTTTATATACTTATGTACATAGAATCTGACTCTTGGTTCTGTTTAAATTAGTAAGGAGAAAAGAACTAGTCTCCCAGATAAGGCCACGTATTCTCATGTTGGACACTGTAATGATTAAACTGGGCTTCAATATATATGTGTTATATCATCTATATAATAATATATGATATTATATAATATATAATAATTATCATCATATACGAGATTATATATAATGATTTTGGGGACTGAACTCAGGGCCTCACACATGCTCAGTATGTGTTCCATTACTGAGGTACACTCCAGCCCTTCACAATATTATATTTTTAAAACGACAATATAAATCTTGGTCTTAGGCTTTGAGAATTTAAAACGTTTTAATGAACTAAAATATTAAATTGAGTGAAGTTAGGTCATTGTCCAAGTGTGATTTGATGAAACTGTAAAGCAGTAATATAGGAACTAAACTAATAAAGTGGTACCAAAGGCAGTTCCTCTTTTGATGCACTGATAAGACAAACTGTATAATTAATTAATGATGAGAGCCATTTGGCATTGCTTGATTAACTGATCCTTCAAAAAGGGTCATGAATTAGCATTGGCAGTAGGTTCTGGAGTTGCGAGGACAATTAAGGCCAAGCAGCTCCTCCCTGAGCAACTTCATAGCCTCTGTCATAGGAGGCAGTAGACAGGAAGGGGACACCCTCTCTAATATAGCTGGCTGGAATGGTCCATGGCCTAGGGACTGACATAAGGATGGATTCCTTTTCCTGGGTGCTCCAGTGGCTGCACAGGGGAGGTAATGGGTTACTTTTGAGCTGGGCTTTACAGAATGAGCTGGAGTTAGGTGTCAGAGAAGAGGGATGAGAATGGGAATAAAAAAGAAAATTTATAATAAAGGAAACATAATATTATTTTTTTTAAAGAGAGAGAGAGAGAGAGAGAGAGAGAGAGAGAGAGAGAGAGAGAGAGAATTTTAATATTTATGTTTTAGTTATCGGCGGACACAACATCTTTGTTTTGTATGTGGTGCTGAAGATCGAACCCGGGCCGCATGCATGCCAGGCGAGCGCGCTACCGCTTGAGCCACTTCCCCAGCCCAACATAATATTATTTGAGGGAATGTTGATGAGTTTAAAGTACTAGTGCAGGTTTCTGGGATGAAGGAAGCAGGCAGAAACAGAAAATGAAACTACAATATTAGACTAGGATTAGATTGTGAGATATTTTCTATGTCATTATAGGTTAGACCTTATTTTATAGGCAAATGTACAAAAAAGCACTTCCAAAATATCCAAAGACAGTTTTCCAAAGGAGAATAAAGTTGCCATCATTTCAATAAGTCTAAATTATTCAATGACTTCCTTTTTTTCAGAAATACCACAAATATAAACTTCAGCCCAATGTTTCTTTGATTACAAAAATGTAAATGTACAAATGCTTCTAAAAGATTGCCGACTACTTTCTCTACTTTGCCTTCTTTTAGAGATTGAAAACCTTTTTAATGATAATGCCTTAATATTGCAACAATTTTATCCTGCACACAGACTGAGGCAGAGTTTGAAGGAAAAGACACTGTTACCTGGATCTGGGCACACCTCTTCTAGTCCCAGACTGCCACCAATCTGACTTGGACAAAATCAGTTTTCCTCTTTGGGCCTCCATTGCCTCAGTGCATAACCATGAATTGAGGAAAGCTTGTGTAGTTTTTAAAGCTTCTTCTCCTTCTAGGTTTAGTGCTTAAACATTTTAAGACTCCAATCTTTATAAAGACCAAAATATACACCTAAACAAATGACATTGGCCTGATGTAGAATTCAGGTCAACTAAATCTAACAAAAGATTTAATCCATTAGAAGAAAAAGGTGTATGAAATTATCTATGCTCATTTATATATCACAAATATGCTGATTTGCATTTAGACCATCATGAGAAATTGTTATTCAGTTATTACATTAGAGAAACAATGGAAATTTGAGTGAAGTAGCGTGGGAGAAGAGGACAAATTTGGCTCTGCATATATTGACATCCAGATGCCGTGGTACAAATGCCTAACAAGCAGCTGGGGGTTGTGATGCTGAAGCTCAAAATAATTGTTCTCTGGAAATATAAATTTGAGAGTCATTGTAGAAGGGGTTGCAATGGGGCTAGTTGAGAAAGTGTGGGAAAAATGAATAGGCTGAAAGAGAGAACAAGGGAGACAGAATGGTCAACAGAAGGAAAGACTACTCAGGAGGAGGAAAACCCGGAGAAAATGTGTGTAGGTGCTCTTGTTAGTGGGTGTCAGTCACATGTACACAGAGGGCAAGTGTGGTGCAATTCCAGAAACCCATAGATATCTCTGTGTGAACATTTCAGTGGAATGTGGAAAATCAAGCATTTTTACTCAAAATCTACATATGTGTTTAGATATAACCAGGGATTGTCTGACTGTTCTAAGTAGTGAAATTATGCAGCACATTTTAAAGACAACAGAAACATTCTGGCCATCACAAATTTTTCGTAAGAAGTTAGATAAATAATGAAGTATTTCCTAAAAAGGTGGCGCAAATTTGAGCACCTCTTTCTTCAGTGTTCTACTGCCAGAAGGCAACTGATATATATGGAAAGCCTTATGTCCTCGATTAGTTACTGAAGCATTATTTTAGGAAATTTGAAATCATTTATATATATACATATAGAATATGTTAATATACATTGTGTAAAAAAATATAACATATATTACCATTCAGCCTAAATTACCCTCATCTTTTAGTATGTTTTCTTCCAGTTTCTCTGTGTGTATAATTTTGGTGTTTTGTTAAACAAAATTAAATGATCACTCTGGATATACCATTTTATATTTTAATCTTTTCCTCATGCCACTAAGTATTTTGTACAGTATCAATCATATTTTATTATATTGAATTTAACCATTCCCTGATTTAGGGGTTTATAGGCTGAATGGTAATATTGTGATTGGTTTTAATTTTATTGTTTGTACTATATTTTTAAAATTTCATTTAAAATATGTATTACTTTTGGGGGGTAGAGGGGTACTGGGAATTAAACTCAGGGGTACTCAACTACTGAGCCACATCCCCAGCCCTATTTTGTATTTGTATAGGGACAGGTCTCACTGAGTTGCTTAGTGCCTCAATGTTTCCGAGGCTGGCTTTGAACTCATGATCCTCCTGCCTCAGCCTCCCAAGCTGCTGGGATTACAGGTATGCGCCGCCATGTTTGGCTCTGTATTACTTTTATTAGGACAGAGTCCAATAACTCCTAACTTTAAAAAAAACAAAGGAAAGAGGGGCAATTCAAGTGAAATATAATTGTTCTATTCTGAAAACAAACATTCATGAATTTACATATACATACCACCCCTATAGCCCATACCCCTTACTTTGCTATAGAAGGTGTAGAATTACACAGAATTCTACTTGTTCTTTACAGATATTGGGTAGATCTAGCCTTGTAACCTCTAGGTTTGATGAATGACCGATCTACCTACTCCATGCTTTAGAACAAAAGGTTAAAAAGGTTTGGCAATTGTTTAAAACTAATGTTGTTTAAGTATGCTTTTAATAGTACTTGAATCTAAAATACATGAAATAGGTAAATACTAAGAGTTGGTGAGATAGCTCTTCAGAATTCCAACTGATAATTATTTTAGACATTTAAATAATGAGGTTTCACTGATTCTATTATGTGAAAAATACTTGCCCTGATTTAACCTAAGTGAGACAGGGACAGAGCTATATGATAATAGATTTCATAAAAAGGTCTAACTTAACAAATCATGAAATTATCTATTAGTTTTTTCAAAACTGCTTAATGTCTTTATTTACATACATTCAAGAATTATTTTAAGTCTCATGAAAAGCCCTGTGCCTCATCCTTCTTTATTTTCAGCTAATGATAAACATGAATAAGATTAAATTATACCTTTACAAGAAATTTATTCTGTACCAAGTAGAGAATATTGAGACCTATAGAACTGCACAAATTCTTATTGACCTTAATTTTACCCAAATGAGCTTAACTGCATTGCTGAAATTGGAAAGAAGGTATTGGAATAGGGCAAAATCTTAAAAAATTAGATATTCTGTATTTCAAGAGGTTTGTAAAATAATTGATAATGAAATAAAGACAGTATTGTGCTAGCTCTAGATACACAATGTATTAAGTAGAGAGATTTTAAGAATGATTTTTTCTGTCTGTGTATATATAATAGATGCTATAACTTAATATCCCAGGGTCAAAATAATAGTGCTGACTCTATGGAAGGAAAATATTATATTCAGCATGATATATATTTTATTCCCATTTTTGATTCTAGAGTATAAAATGGAAAGAAGCATCTCGGGCAGATGCTCAGACAGTCCCAGATCAGCACCATGCACACTACAGAAGACATCCTTAGCCCTACAAAGAGGAGCAAGTAGATCCAGCAGAGATGGTGATAAGGAGTTGGTGGCCCGGAGGGGACATTAGGTGAGAAAAATCAGTATATTGAACCTATACAGAAACTCCATCTTTTAAAGGTCTATAAACATTTAATAGGTTCTATAAGACCTAAACCTAAGCCATACTTTTATAATAATGAAGGGAATTTTTAAAGTTGCTGGGTTTAATATTTCAATGTTTCACATTTGCTCAGGGATGTAGTTCAATTCTTTGCATGATGATAGGGCCTTCAAGGTTCTCTGAATGATACGATTTCAGGGAGACATAGCTATTGGTGGGAGTGGGTGAAGGTAACTGCAAGTTCTGAGGAGCAGAATAGAAAAGACTGAAATCTACACCTTGGGGTAAAAGTGAGCATGAATTTAGAGCGTGGATTTCGGCAACCAGAGGCATAAACTGGCCCTTGTGAGACAGAGAGAGAGAAAATGTCTGATACAATGTCAAAGAAGTTGTTGACAAGTCTAACATGGTCCAGGGTGAAGTGAATATGTGGAATGATAAGGATAAGCCTGTGGAAATCTGAAGGAGGGAAGCAAAAGATTCCCACAGACAATGGCATAATGTGGGGGTGCCAGGTAAGTGAATGAGGCAGTGATATGGCCAGCAGGGCCAAGCCCCCCAGGGCAGAGGTTATCTATTTTGAAAGAAGACATTTGGTTTAGAGCTACACATACACTTGAAAACATTGATGCTTTAAAAAAATTACTTCAACATTATACAAATTATTATATCATATTTTTTTTTATTCCAGGGTTTATTATGGAGTGTTTTATTCTCTGTACGTTTCTTAGGTTATTTTAGGCATGGGTTTAGAGTTGTGTGCCCTAAAATAAATTTTTGTTTCCTAAAATAATTTTAAACTTGTGAGAATTAAATGAGGTAATAGTTAAAATGCACTGAATGGTGCTACCGTGGTTTAAATGTTTGTGTCCCTCAAAATCCATGTTGGAACTTAATCCTGGTTGTGTTAGTATTAAGAGATGGGCCTTTTGGGACGTGATTAAGCCATGAGAGTTCCACCCTTATGAATGCAATTAATGTCTTTATGAAAGAAGCTTCAGAGAGAGCTGCCTGGCCCTTTCATCTTTTCTGTCATGTGAGGACACTGTGTCCTTTTTTTCCCTTTTTCTGCCATGTGAAGACACACAAGGTACCATCCATGAAGAAGAGGCCTTCATCGGCATTGACCGTCAGCACCTTGATCTTGGACTTCCCAACCTCCAGGAGAAATAAATTTCTGTTGTTTGTAAATTACCCAGTCTAAGGTAGTTTGTCATGGCAGCACAAAAGTTCTAAGACAGGGCCACTGAAAACATGCCAATGTATTCTCTTTTTTTTCTTGCAAAAAAAAAAAAAAGTTAAAAATCCTAATACAAAAGGCAAGGATAAGATCAGAAAGCATAAATCCATTCTCCACTATTTCTGGTAAGTAACTAAATAGAGTTGTTTTAGGGGAGGGCTAGAGTGAAGATTTTGCTATCAGGCTATTTTCTGAGACACATTTACTAAAAGACTGTATTTTATTTTTGAAGCAAACTAAATAAAGTCCCTTTCATGCTCCTGACAATAAAAAACAAATCCTAATAAAATCATTCATTGCTGTACTCTGAGACTCACTTGCAGATGAAAGGGGTAGGAGGTGGGGGGTTTATATTTATAGACCTTCCTGGTAACCTTCCCTGATCTGTCTTCATCCCCACCTTCAAAAGTTCAAAAGGCACTCCTTCTTTATTTCTTTATCTCCAGGCTTTCACTTAGTCACTGTAAGGCTTGATATTCTACAGTGTATTATTTTTTTTTCATGCTTTTTTTTTAAAAAAAATACTAGACTATGAGTTATTTGAGAGTAGGAGCCAATCCAATCTACTGCTCTATACTAAATATAAAAAAGGTGCTTAATAAGTGCTGAGTCATTCACATGTGTTCTTTCATTTATCAAAACAATCATCCTGTGGGGTAGACACTATTGTGCTTATTTTACTGATTAAGAAATAGGCTTGAAGATATTAAACTGTCTCTAGTTGCATAGACTTGAGGTATAGAGTTTAGATTAAAAGCTTTTATTTTTATCCATTCTGAGATTATTTTTTCTTTTTACACTGAAAAAAATCTCTGAAACTGGGCTGGGTTTCACCATAGGTGACAAGTGCTAGTCACTGTCACTCATGCAGAGTTGCAATGTGGTTCTTATTTTGTGCATCTGAGAACCTGGTCAGGGCTCTTCATATTGTTTACTCAACAGATGAGTTAAGGGCATGGTTGGTACTATAAGTGAGGAGCTTAACTGCTGTTTAAAATGTCTTCCAAAAGATTACACTATGATTCACCCAGAAACAAAATTTACTGCAAATGCATAAAGAAATGGCAATAGAAGAGCACAGCATAATTGGATACTAGTGAAGCAGATATTCATAATTGGAAGAATGGCAGACATTCTGTATTTTCTTACTAAGCAATAACCAAGTGTATTATGGAAACTTTCAAAGGAACATATACCAACAAATAGTTAAAACTGTGTTAACACACTGTGGGATCCGTTAAAATAGTGGAAGGGCACTAGAAGGCAGGAAAGATAAATGTGGTAGGAAAACTTAGGACATGAGTGCTTTCAGTTGTAAAGAGAACAAGTGGGCAAGGGTGGGGATACCTGTTAGAACAATTCAATAGAGCTTTGTATGTTGATAGAAAAGTTCTACAATCTGTACTAATACAGTAGCTGCTAGCACATGTGACTATTGTGCAAGTGAAATATGACCATTGCAATTTCAAAAATTAATTTTAATCTCACTTTAATTAACTTAAGTATAAATAGCCATTCGTACCTCATCCTCACCCCAGTGGACAGTACAGAACTAGATGGTGCTGTACAAACCACTGTTTCTTTAGGGGAGTGAGTGATGATTAAGTTTGATGACGGAACGAAGTTCAGTATTCTCATCTGAAAAGTGCAGATATAATAAAAATGTGGGGTTGCTTAGTGAGATGCTGTTAGATAGTTATTAGGCTATGCATGATCATACTAAGCAAGGGTCAGCTTGAAATTTCCAGAATTAGCACACATACAATGCTTCTAGATATAGATCTGCATTTTGTAAATCCAACTTCTTGTGTCTTGGCCCCACCCTCTAATTCTGAAAGTGATGCCAGGTTAGCCCTAGCATTTGTGAGAGTTCTAACAAGAAGAGATTCTTTTTATTATCTAGAAAGAAGCATATTTTGCTTGCCAAGGGAACCCTGGTAAGTACTAATAAGGAAGCATGTCCTTGCCGAGCCCATAAGGGCAAGACTGTTTTTATAATTGATGGATATCCCTTCTGGGAATCTACTGGTCTATGTTTGTCAGTTAATATGCATGTAGACAGGAGTGAGACACGTGTGTGTGTGTGTGTGTGTGTGTGTGTGAGGAATAATAGGACTAACAAGGACAATGACAATTGGGATGGGTAACATCTTGGCATCATTTCCCACACAATTTGATCTAGTTGAAAGCACTGTGGGGAGAAAGGTTAAGAGGATAAACTGAAATGGCTGGTGGTAGAAAAGATGTAATTCTCTGAGATGGAGCCTGGGACTGAACCATGCTCCCTTTTTAAGGGAAAAGGTCCGGGACAGCTAACCATTTTTTCAACCTTTGCAGAAAATCCAAGGCCACTTTAACATCTGGAAATACTAGCAGCTTTGGGAACAGTAAAGGACAGCACCTCAGGCACATCTATTAACAGTTTGAGGTCTACTATCAGAAAAGTTGGCGTGAGGCTGCCCTCCACAACCTCAGGAAGAGAGGACATTGACAACAGAGCACAGGAAGAACTGGGCTGGGCTTGCATAAGGATCAGCACAGAGAGTCACACTGCTTATCCCAGAAGCCTTGCGGGAGTCCTCAGAAAGGGGCCTGAGGTCTGGCTGATCAGAGGGAGTCTAGTATAAACAGGCATTTAAGTGACCCAGTTTGTCCTGACAGGAGGGTGATGCCAGAGGACACTGGGGTACACTAGCTGTTTTGTTACTTTGGAGTTCCTGCTATTATTCAAACCTTTTTGAGTTTCTATAGTTGCATGCCACGACGATTTAGGGTGGAGTTAGTCCAGGGTAGTGTTGGCACCAATAAAGGACTGTTTGTTGAAAGCCGGCTCATCATTTGCCTTTTTATTGCTACCAGAACAACAGTAACTAGAATCACTAAATCTAACACTTGAATAAAGGCCCTTCAGAGGGCTTAACAGTGGCAATTACCAAACAGTACACACCAATGGTTCTTGGCAGGAAGTGAGGAACAAGAAGTAAAGAATTACTCCACGAAGTGAAAAATTTGGGGAGTGCTTCAAATAGAAAATATGTAAATTCACAAAATGGGAGGATCCTCAGAACAAACAACTGTTCTCTTGAGAAATAAAAAGCAAATAAAGTTTAAGAATACACCCAGCATCTTTCAGGAAGAGTCTATTCAAAATGAAACCGTAAACCACAGTGGGAGATAACAAACTGCCTCCTTCTCTGTATCCTGTGACTCAATCGCCAAAGTTTGAAATGCGTTTTTTTTTTTTCCCCCTTTTTGATGAAGGTCAAATTGGTTGAAATCCTATTTCATGGACCCTTGGAATGGTTAGTTATCATAACGTAAGGACAGACTGAGGGACCTGTATTTCCTTCTATCTCATCAACCTCATGACTCACTTTTGACAGTCACCTATTCTAAAACTTTACCTAGAAGTGCTATTCATATCCTGGCCTTGTCATTTGAGTAACAGAAGTGAAATACTAAGTCTGGCCATGTCATTTGAGTAATGAAAAGAAAATATGATTAAATTAAGTTTATGAGATGGGGAAACTTTGTTTTAGTGTGAGAAATTTTTGAGCCCCAAACCGATCAGATAAAAGAGAAAGAAAGGAGGAAAGTTGAGATTATAACAGGTCAGAGTAATAGATCACATGGTAAGGAGTGCATAAGGTGTTCCAAGTCTAGTGGACAAATTAGATCTAAATAAATCAATGGGACCAGATGGCATTCACCCAGGAGTTTTAAAGGAACTCAAGGATGAAATTGTGGAACTGTTGGCCAAATGTGCAAACCGATGGTGCAAACAGTCACCTTGTCAGGGTACTGGGAGACTGCTGATGTGATGCTCAACTGCAAGAAGGACTCTTGAAGAACCCTAAAAACAAGGTGCCCATCAATGGGACTGGCTTCCAGAACAAGGAATGGGGAAAATAAAGAGATGGGGTTAATGCTTTTGAACCAGTTTGCTAATATAAAAGCTGCATAGTTCTGGGAAGGGGCAACCCCACCACAATGGCCTCCTTGAATTCTCTGAGGCATTAAATGACCTTTGTATGGTCAACTATAGACATAATTTACTCTTCTTCTCACAGGACTTTGAACAGATTACTTGTAGGAGGTCTTCCTTCCTTTTTTCCATTCTTCCTTCCTTCCTTTCCAAAATATACCTGTGTTAGCACATGGTTGGGGGAAGCCTTTCTGTCTCAGAAAACTAGTCGTGATACAAAACGTGGACAGAGCTCATAAGAACATTTTCCTCCATATATCCTATAGGGAGGGGTTGTGAGAAACACTATTTTCATAAATGGATTTGTATGGAAATTTAGAGTAGAATGCTTTGGTTTATATATTCTCCTAAGTTCTGGGCAGTGGGAAAATGTTAAGCCAAGATGCCTAAAGTGTGAAATTTCAAAAGGATATCTAAGTAGGAAGAAATAAGTTGGATAGATTCCAACGTATACTTCAAATGTGTGCTCATAATTTGACTCTCAAATTATCAGTTACTGTAGATTAAAATGCTAACAGGAAAGAGAACATCGTCAGGCACCATGTCTGAAGCAAATCTGGAACATCAACTGTGAGCACAGGGCTTTGCCCACAGTGTGGAGTGGGGGGTTGGGCCACACAGAACTGACACATGTGCCAGTACATGATGGGAACATACTCTCTTGTCACAGTGGCTCAGGAAACTGGATGATATAGAACTTTGGAGGCTATAATTAACAGTACTGTACAATAGACTTGAAAATTACTAAGAGTGTAGACCTTATATTAAATATTTTTAACACAATAAAAAGAAAAAAAAAACGTTATCAATGTGCTTGGCAGTTTTAGAAAATATATGTATTTTTACCAAAACAGGCAAAATACAATACTAATCTTATATGTAATTTTTTTTTCTGACAACATAAATTTTGGTTTAATTTCTTTTTACACTTACCAACTCATTTCATTATTTTCTCTCTGCTCAAGATAATCTATTTCTTATTTCTAGAAGGTAAATGAAACATATAAAGACATACAAAAATCCACTTATGTGACTAACATGCATTTTCTTCGGTTACACAGGAAAACAAAAGTGAAGAGAAATGAAGTTTCACAAAGTCATATAGTTTGGGGGTTTGCATTAAAAAGAAAACCAATGTTAGTTATACACTAAATTTTCTGTGTTCTTGAAATGTGACTATAAATACTTAATTACTTGATTTAAATTTATTCTTATTAAAAAAAATAAGTCTAGCACAACAGCAATCCTGATTCTAAGAGTACAATTTTAGCCATTACCTCTAATCATCTGAGCTTCCTATGTCTTTTTCTCCCAGTCATTACCCATTTCAGTTAGACTCTTTTTCACTTACTGCTATCATTTATTAAAGGAATTTAGAAGTATATATTGTTTTAAATGAGGATGTGATTTTAAAAAAAAAATCTTCAGTCTAAATTGAAAGATGTATAAATGAATGCTCAAAGAAAACGTGTTTGCTTGAGGTAATAGAATTTACTCACATGGAGGCTTTAGTGGTGAAAGGAGGTAGAAATTGGTGTATGCAATCATTGAAGTCCCCCCCCCTTTTTTTTTTTTGCAGTTTGATCTCAAATGTAGGGTGAGGCACTGGAAAGCCTAGCAGAGATCACCTGCTCTAGAGAAAAAATGCTGAGTGATGATACCAGAGTTGGTTCAGTGCTAGAATGCTCAGTAGTTCTACCTCAGTCAGAATAGAGAGATCTCAGAGTGTTTTGGACATTCAAAGTATTTGTGATCCACAGTTTAGAAATGAGAAAAATGCCTTAAAGTAAAAGGCATATCCTTGGATTCCACTGAAATGCAAAAAAGAGATCCCTACCAAGTAAATAATAACCAAATTTGAAGGATCAGTGATCTTCCAGTTAGAACAAAACTCAGCATCCTTCAACGGAAAACAACACAACCATGAAAAGGTAATTAAACATTATATATGGAAAAAAATCAACAAAAAATGCAGAAATGTGATACACTAGTCAATGAAAATTGATCCAGATGATCATATGTTAGAATGAGAAGACAAGGACTTTTAAAAAGCTTAAATACATTAATGGAAGCATGGTCACAATGAATGAACAGATGAAAAAGCTCAGCAGAGCTATAGGAAATGTAAAAGAAGTAAATGTAATTTTCTAACTAAAAATTATAATTATCTGAAATAAAAAAATTCACTAAAATGAGGTCAACAAGAGATTGAAAGACCAAAATACTTGAAGACAAATCAATACAAAGTATCATATTTCAATTAAACAGAGAAAAGTTTATCTCATAGAAAAAGTAAAGTATATCAGTATTAAGGAAACACTTGGAAGTACAATTATAAATATTTAAGAATTTAGAGAATGTGTTCCATATAAAAGTTTATTAAGTTTTAAACACATAGTCAAAAATGATTCATACTTGGTTTCCATAATAAGTATAGAAGTAGATGGTCATTTTGTTCTAAAATGTAAAATATACTATATATATAAATTTATATAAAAAATGTAAAAAGCCATTTATAAATGACTACAATATGTCTTTTATAATTGACCCAAACATCACGAGATTTTTTTCCTATCACTCCCACCCTTCTTCAATGGTTTTTCATGCCCTTATTTGGTGCTCTGCCTGAGATTTTTTTTTTTTTTCTGTTTCTGTTCTCATGCTTTCTAGGCAATGCCAAGCATTTATGAGAGGGCTTCCTGGGGCTACAGGTAGGCTGGGAGGGTTGAGAGGCTGGGTTTTCAGCAGAGGGTAGAGGGAGGTAGAGTTTTGTTACTGGACATTTCAGTTGAATAAAAAATTTGTTCCTTATATTATTGTTTTTGCCCTCATGAGAATATAACAAGGGGATTAAACTCATGACCTTAGGCTCATTAGTACCACATAATTTAAAAATTAAAAAAAGAAAAATAATTGTACTTTTTGTTCTCAAACTAAAGCTATTTTCTTAGAAATTTAGATGTCATTTATTCAAGACATTTTTCAAAAGGCAGAAAGAGGTCTTTGTCTATAGCTAATAATAATAATGATATTTAATAATGATAATATAAGGGGGCTGGAGGTGTGACTAAGTGGAAGAACACTTTCCTAGCATGCTCAAGCCCTGGGTTTAATCACCAGGATGGGGGACAAGATATGTCACATTCCTTAGCAAATTGAGGCAGTGAGCGAAGGTCAGGTAGTCAGTGTAGGTAAGAAATGATGGGGCTTGAGGGGATGAGGGCTGGTTAGCAGAGAAAAGACAACGGGTTGCTATAGCAACCTCTTAGATTACACTTCCCAGCAGAATGGGTTGCTAAGGATTAACCCCATGCTCCTGCTTGTACGTGGAGAAGAAAGTGAAGGCAATGATTAAAAGGAAGTGTTCTGCGGTCAATATAAGAGCAAGATATACCCACTCCTGCAAACACCCATCTCCAGCCCCCCTTCCTTTCCAAGAAGTCTATTGCTATCCCTTTTCTTAAATAAAATTTGCTTTCTACACTTGCCTCCATGTTTCTTGGGTGTTTAATCTTCAACACCAGGGAAAAAGGACCTGTTCCTAATCTCCAAGACAGGTTTCCGAGGGACAACATGTCTCTCCTGCACTTGGGTTTCTTTGGAGATCCCAGAAATTTCCAGAGAGTCCCACTCAGGTCCACCTCTTGACATCAGACTTTCAAGTCCCTACTGCCATGACAACTCTAGGTCACTTTGGCCCATACTCACAGGTTCTAATTGGATTCTTAACCATAAATTCTTACAGATATTATAGTTAGGTGGAATTATCCTTATCTTTCTGAGTTCCAGGATCTGGTCTGTGAAAAGGGTCACAAAAGTCTCCCCTTTGAGGGTAACTTGGGTTTCTCTTATGGACATTATTTCAGGCCTGCATTTCTCTTGCTGATAACAGGTAGTTTGCTGAGGAATGTGACAGATCCTGTCCACTTAAGCCAGGCAGGGCTGTAGGTAAATTTGCTTCTTAGAAAAGAAAGCATGTGTTGGCAGCAAAGTGGGTCCATTTTATAGAAGTATTTCCTTAACCTCATGTTTCCACCACTTGCATCTGTCTGTCCACTGTCAAGACCACAAGGAATCTTACTGAGCAGGTAAGCATCTAGAAGATGGGAACCAAACGCAACCTTCCCTAACCCCTAGATGATTATAACCCCTTAAGGGAATTATTACCTAAAATCATGGTGAATGTTATTGAAGAAGACAAGCTTCAGGAAAATGGGACCTGATATGTAAGAATCTCCCCCAGCCACAGTTAATTATAACCCCTTAAGGGAACTATGGTTTCCAGATCTCATCCTTACAACCACTCCTTGTGACTAGGTCATCACAACCGTCACATAAAAAATCTGCTAAAGGCTATACCAAGAGACAAGTAACCACTTAAGGGGTACAAGAGAATAGAATAAGGGTATTTATACTTAAACCCATTTTAATATGCTCAAACTCCTTTGAGGCCCTGATTCTGTTAAGGCCACATTGTTCTCTTTGGGTCCAGGTCATTCAGTATCCATACTGTATGCTTATCTTTCTTATTCTCACTTTCCCAAATAAACTTCAACTTTCTACTATGTTCCACTGGCCTGAAATCCTTCCTGTGAGATTGTTAAGAACCAGTGGCTGAGAATCCCCACAGCTGCTTCTGTTCTGAGGGGAGATCTCACTCTGTGACACAATAATAATCATACTTAATAAGTGATTTTAAGTAATATTTACTGTCTTCTAGAACTTTTGTAATAATGTACATATTTATTTTCATCATTATGAGAATCCAAAGATGTAGGTACTGTAAGTTTTTCCATTTTTATAGATTAAGAAACTGAGGCATTAAGAGGTTAAGCAACTTGCTAAGACCACACAACTAGAAAGCAATGGAGTTGAGATTTGAATCAAGCCTTTCAGATCCAGAATCTGTTGTCCCAAAACATATACATAGCCTCTCTTAAAATAAGTTTTAGATAAACATCTGTCAGTGTTTTAAGAAAGCAAATGCAGATTCTGACTCAGTGGATATGGGGTGAGGGCTGAGGCTCATTTTTTAACAGGTTCCCAGGTGATTCTGGTCTTTAAGCCACCTTATTATAATGATGAGAGAGAAGAAATACACAGGAATTAAGAACCTGCATGAAAACATGCAGGTACATGTACATTCTACTAAGCTAAAATCTTCTGCAGATAGTAGATTTCATTTCAAGTGAGCCTAATGCAATTGCAAGATCACCTGAGCTGTCTGAGCACAGTGCTAATTTTAAAGCTAAATGGTATTCAGGAAACTTATTTAAAACAGAGAAAAATACCCCTTCATTTCTGATTCTATTTAGTTTTCTAGATTTTAAGTTAAACCATTTATTTTTTCTGATGAGTACTTTCTTTATATTATAAAAAAAATTAACACTATCCTTGAAAATTCTAAACAATTACGGGGGATAATCCAACAGATAAGGTTGGAAACGGAGAAAAGGGGAATTTTCCAATCTTCTGAAATACTCCTGAAGAGGGAAGTCTATATGAGAACAGGGATGTGTTCCCCAAAGTGTTGCAATTTGTTTATTTCTTGAGATCCTCCCCACTAGACTATCATTTCTTTAAGTCTTGTGATCTTTTAGGCCAGAGGATCACCTGTTAAAATACAAATAATGTTTTTACAGTCACCACCTCAAAGGGGTTGGCTTTCCTACCAGGATTGCTAGCTGACTAAATTCTCTCAAGTCTAGCAGGAGGGGCTACTAAAACAAACAAACAAATGCAGAAATCCTTGGGAGAAAGTTCCATCAAATTCAGCATTCCTCTGTGTGGAAGTTTGCATAGCATATGGGATCACTTAGCTCACCTTCCCAGTCAGGTGTACAGATTCACAGTTTCTCCAGGAGCTGAATTTCCTCACAGAATCACTTAGGTATACAGTGTTTTTGTTTTTCTTTTTTTCTTTTTTTTTTTTTAAAGAGAGAGTGAGAGAGGAGAGAGAGAGAGAGAGAGAGAGAGAGAGAGAGAGAGAGAGAGAGAGAGAGAGAGAGAGAGAGAGGGAGAATTTTTTGATATTTATTTTTTAGTTATCAGCGGACACAACATCTTTGTTTGTGCGTGGTGCTGAGAATCGAACCCGGGCCGCACGCACGCCAGGCGAGCACGCTACCACTTGAGCCACATCCCCAGCCCTTTATTTTTTTCTTTTTAGCAAAAGAAAACATCTATTTGGTTTATGAATACCTTTATTACACTTCCTGCTGATTCAATGAACTTTTGATTGGCCTCCATGATTGCAAACTTCATTCAGGGGATGTGTGTGAGAGGGGTACGGTAATTATTTGAGACACTTGCTGACAGGAGGACTTTCAAAAGCCGACTGAAGGTTTGAAGGCAGATCACAGTTTGCCTGTTTTCTTTGGACTTTCTTTAGATGCTAATAATTGCTAATTAGAGACAGCAAGGGAAGCAGTGGTTGGTAATGCACTTTAAAAATTCAGTATGATTATAATATAGAAGGTGACTGCTCCTTCTCAAAGGCTAAATGAAAGCAGTTCTGATATTTATCAGGCATTTTATTGGCTTCACAAATCACATTAACAGTTTTACATGTAGGTGTTTAATCAGAACTTATTCCAAAAAATATTTGTGTGACTGGTCAGTCAAAAGCTAGAAAACAAAATCCTAGAGGTGAAAAACAAACAAACAAACAAACAAACAAACAAACAAACAAACGCAGACAGGATAGCAAAGGTAATCCCAGGCCTTATGGCAAAGGTGGAGGCCATGACCCTGACACCATAGCCACAGAGCTTTCATTTTTACCAATTAGAATATCTTTTGTCTGTAAGCACAGCTTCACAGTTTTAAATCTGATGATCAGAGTGAATATGCTTAAATTCTTAAACAGACTGGCACTATATACATATATATATATATATGTAAAATATTTACATAATTAAGTGCACTTTTACATTTTCCAGAGGTTGTAGCCACTTTCTAAGGGCTACAAAATCAAATTGAAATTATCTTAAATCTTCAGAGTTGAAGCTTCTAATTTAATGGAAAGTGTAAATGAAATTGAGGTTTAAAAATTCAGTAACTTATACTTCATGTGAAACACTAGACTTAACTATTAAATTATTAAATTGCTAAAATAGCAGATCTTTATTATCTGATGCTTGGCAACATTGGCTGAATCTAGCTACGTATTCTGTACATCAGTAGAAAAAAAAAATAATTCAGCCTAGGTCTGGCCAAAAAAAATCAGGTAAAACTTTTTCTTTTGCCAAAAACAATTTATACTTGGTCTTATAAAAAGAGAAGCGTAATTATTTTGAAATGAATGGAAGTTATTAACTCCTGTGGTATTTAGATTGTAATAAATACAAGGCTATAAAACTAAAGCATTCTTAAAATTAGAATTCTAACCACACTTAAACACACAGTCAAGAAATTCCCAACACATTTCATATCTAGTCAGTGAAACCCATGAAAAGGGTTGTGTTGTGATTCTGGGTCTCAGGAATTCAGACTGTGTGTGGTCCTTATGTCCTGAAACACATTTCTTCATTATTGAGTTATGTAATGCTTTGTTGACTTTCTTTGAAAAAAATTAGCATTTTTGTATCCAATTAATACAGTTAATAATCACCTTTGGTAAGAAGATTTAATGCCTAAATAGAAATTGTTTACCAAATTTACCCTGTTTAAAATATTACATGATAAAATGGACTGAAAATTGAGCTTATATTATGAAAAGAATGAATAATCACATAGATTTATAAAACATTATCTCCATTTTTTTTAGTTGTCAATGGATCTATTGTTTTATTTTTCTATATGTGGTGCTGGAATTGAACCCAGCTCCTCATAAATGTTAGGAAAGCACTCTATCACTGAGCTACAACCTGAGCCCATCATCTCCATCCTTAATGGTTATAGCAATCAGAAAAGTACGAATAAGATGTGAAATATTTACCATCAGAAAATGTAAAAAAGTCTCATTATAGTGATAAACTTTAATTCTTCCCCTAAGACTTTACTAACTATAACTAGTAAGTTATGTAATAAAATAACCTGGTTGGTGTTTTATTTGCTTGTTATTCCCATGCTCACTCTAATGGAGTTACTTGTGAACATCATAAAGGTCCAAAGACAGAGATGGCCAAAATAAGAATTACTAATATAAGGTCCAAAGTTTCTCTCACAAAGCCATCAAATATCAAGCCTTTTCCTCTTGCTATTAAAAACACTGGAGAATGATAGTGACCAAATTATATTATCATATTGTAACATGCATATGTAACAAAAAAATCCCACCATTATGTAGAAGTAAAATGCACCAATGAAAAAAGGAGAAAAAATAATATCACACATCTAAGGTGTATCTACCTCCTTTTTTTTTTTTTTTTTTTTTTTTTTAATTTCCCAATTTCAGCCTAACTGCCTAAGGACTTTTAACTGGCACATTTAGCATCAGAAAGCCTTTGAAGGAATGACTTGTTGTACAGCATGTTTGCATAACTTGTCACATGTATAAAGTACACCTTTCAAGCATTAAAGGATGACTCCCAATTGTTATATCCCGGGAAGAGAGTCAGTCATTGCTCAAAGTATTCATATCCTTCTTGTGTTTTATTTCTTCTCAGCCTTCAAACTTCCAGGCTGATCTTTCAGTTCAATATCTAGCTCTTTTTGGGTGATTTTGAGCATCCCCCCTCCTCCAAATTTTCCCCATTTATGTTCAATCAAGCAAAGGACATCCCAATCACAATGTCATCAAGGGTCTGTGTGAGAACATCTCACAGTTTTGCAGAGAAGCATTTTCTGTCTTATACTCAATATTTTGGACAGCATCAGCACCAGCACTGATGAGTTCTATCAGTCACTGCTATCAGTTCTATCAGTATCTAGGCCAGGAGTCAGGAGACAAAGAGTGGGAAAACACAGAACTACATTTCAAAGGATGGGAATAATGTTTTATTCTGATTTTCTTTACACTGGTTTCAGATGCAGAGAACAGTTGATTTTAGTTCTATGCACAGTATTCCTATAATAAATGATCAGTTTTCATCTTTTAGGTTTCTACAAGGCTAAACATAATACACTTCACTTAGCTAATCACTAAATGACTGAAGCTTGGTATCCATAAAGGTCTCATTGACTGTTGTATTTACAACAGTCAGACAATTATTATATAACATGAGAAAAATATGGATTAATTTAAAATATTTCTCCCAGATATTAGTTGCCTTCAAATACTCCCTTTTCTCAGCCAGACATTCAGAGATTAGTGTGTGCTAAGACCTCAACCTAAGTACTTTAGCAAATTGGGCTGTACAGGCAGATATTCTGTGCATTGGTAGAAACAGTACTAGATCAGAACCCTGGCAAAGTTATCTCAATGAAGTTAATCAGCAGTTGTATACTGAAGAGAATTAAAAAAATGAAAAGAGAAAAAATAGGACTATATACTCAAATCTATTGTCTACTGAGAGGCCTTTGAGGACATCAGGGGGTCAAAATCTGCTTCCAGATTTCAGGAGAGAGGTGACAGATAATTTGGGATGATTCCTTGGCCCCTGACAGCTGGCCCTGAAGATGGTCAAAATAAGAATCACCACTATAAGGTCCAAAGCTTCTCTCTCACACAAAGCCATCATATATCAAGACTTTTACTCTTGCTATTAAAAAACACTGGAGAATGATAGTGACCAAATTATATTGTCATATTGTGTGCATGTATGAATAGGTAACAACAAATCCGGCCACTATATACAATTATAATTATAGGGAGAAGAATTTGTTTCCAGTTTCTTATGGAATGGGGATAAACGAGAAGGGAAAAATGAAAGGTGTGACTTTGATTTACTTCCTCTCCTATGTAATTCCATTACTCCTCACATAAAAGGAGACAGTGTAATTCAGAGGAGGGCAATGTATGGGTTATTCTAGAACACAGAGACAGTGCACTTAAAATACTGGCGACGTAGAAAAACTTGGGGAACACATGAGAAAACGGAAACATCAGCACTTGCCGATGGAAGAAAACAGGTAAGCGAAGCCAGAAAACAACCAAGCACACAAAAAGTAAGGACAGATGGTTGAAAACTCACTGTGCCCTACCGAAGAGCTGCTGGCTGGTCACTCTGACTCAGCCAATTCCACAGCAGCCTTCACCTCCTGTCCCTAGTGTGTACCTGCCTGAGACTTAAATCCAGTCACTAAACGCCTCAAAGTTCTGCAGTTTGGATTCTGGAGTCTGTTTGGGGTTTTTATCCCAGCTCTGCAACTTTGCTTCCTGTGTCACGTTGGATGATTTATTTAACCTTTCTGTGCTTCTGCTTTGGTTTCCTGAAGTATAAATGGGGCAATTAAAGCACTTAGCACCTAGGGACTGTTGTGAGGATTAAAATGAGATAATGTGTTAAGAGGGCTTAGCACAGTTTCCGGCTTATAATAAATGTTCAATGAATGCCAGCTAGTATTATTATGTTCTTCATTTAATAGAAACACTTTAGAAAGAGTTACCCTTCTTGAAATATCAGTGGCATAGGCACTTGGTCAGAAAATCAAGCTGTTAACCCCCGCCCCCCCCCCATCTTAACTCCTCTGAAAGATGTGGTTTCTTTTCCAGAGGGCCACAGGAATTTTAGCTGTGCTTGCCTCTCACCAGTGGACAGTTTTCTGCCAGTTTACCCAAGACTTCCTTTTAATCACCTCCAGCTGAGCATACCCTAGTACATTCTGTGCTACTTTTAAAACTTTATAAGCCAAGAAAACAAAGTATAGGCACAAGTGGGCTCACAAGCTGCGAACCACAGGCAGAAGCCCCTGGAACCCACATGTCCTCAGGCACTAACACAGCAACCATTACCCTGCTTGGAAAATGTGCCTGAGGTCACATCACAAAGAACCCCAAGAATTGTTTCTGTTTCATCCATAAGTCACCCAGCACTTACATCCATTGTCAGATGTATTAGATGCATTTGTCTCAATCAGCGGATTGAAAATCTGGAACCCAGAAAGCAAGCAGCTCCTTGCTAAAGGCAAATAAACCGATTTCTGTTGCAAAGGAAACTTTTGTCTGAGACTCACTGCTATTAAGATAGCACTTGCTTCTGCCTGGCCACAAATACATCCAAAGTTAGTAAATCCTATGGAGAGACATAAACATACTTTCCCCCAAGGGTTCACACATTCTCAAAGAAGAGGACAAGGTGAAATGGGAAGCAGGGAAATGCCATTTTGAACAAGGTCCTTCACAATAAGTAGGTCTCTGGAGATTTTTCAGGAAAAGATCTTGCAGTGAGCTCATCCATCTTATTAATCCATGAGATTTCTTATTTATTTATTTATTTTTTAAAAAGGTACAGGTGAAGAAGCTGGCCCAGGATCATGTTTATGTTTATACAAAGAGTCAGGCTGGTCAAGGGACTGCATTTGCTTAATAAGGCCACTCAGGGTTGGAGAGGAAGACCCTGCTTTAGAAACGAGTCCCTTTTGTAGGTTCCTGCCAGACAGACAATAGTAACCCAATTAAATAATTCCCGAGAAAGCCAAGAGCAATGGAGTGAAAACCAATGAGGTGAAAGCCACTTGGATCCTTCCTGGCTCAGGCTGCCAAATCAGTCACAGAGAACCCTCCAGAGGGGAAACCATAATGAGGAGAAAGTCCTTGCAGCAGACCTTTGTCCTCAACTGGCAATTATACCTGGAGCCATCACGAGGCGAGGGGTCTGAGGGGCTTAATGAAGGCTGGAGAGTATGAGGCTCCTCATGTGGGAGCCCAACGAAGCTGTCATGCTATGGCTAAGAATGCATATACTAAAAAGCGAAAACAAACTAGTTGAAAAAGTAAACAAAAAAGTTTCCTGCCTGTCCCACTTTAAATGCCTTCATGGTAAACTTTTGCAATTTGATTTTTTCTGGTTGGTTCCATCTGGTAACACAGGTTGCTCAGGGCACTTGCCTGGTCATACTTTTCTACCTAGAGATCTTATGTATAGGCCCTGCCTCTGTGTTGACCTACTGTATACCACTAATGCATCATACCTCCTAACTCCCAGCCACATCTCCAAGCTGGCCTGTTTTCAAAAGCCATTCAGATGCCTTTGAAGTCCCATCAGTTTTTTTTTTTTTTTGAGACAGGCATGGCACCTGGTAGTTAGACTGGTCCACAGAGAGGGAATAGAAATGGCATTCAGTGAGCAAACATGATTTGGGAGTGCATAGCGGTTCTCTGTAGGGCTGGTATGATGGGCTCAGTGATACAACAGGAATGCTTGGAAAAATTTAACTAAAGCAAGAGCTTGGAGAGCACAGAATTCCCCATTGTGATGGAAATGATGCATCTTGCTCCCAATGCACCAGCAATTGTATTGCTTGGCACCAATGAGAGCACTCAGATGCTCATAATATGTTGAAAAACCCTCCCAACATCACTGTCACCTTTCAGCAGGTTCTTAGTTGCTTCTTTACCTCCTCAGTCAGAGATAAAGCAGATCATTCCAGGTTAGCAGAGGCTCCTTTGCATACACATCACATTCTTTTTTATACAAAAGGTCTTTGCCTTTTTAACTTCTTACAAATTGACCCATAAAAGCATTCTGGAATTTGAGGAAGAAATCATGCAAAAGGAACATGTACTCTGCAATGTTTTCTTCTCTCAGGGCACAACAGATTCTAAACAAAGCAGGGCAAGGGCTTTTTTACCTGAAAAGACCCAGCTTGAAAAGAAAGTTTAGCTTCCACTCACGTGCAGAAAATGTGCTGTGGTATTCCATTCACCTTTTCATCCAGCCTCTGTGCCCAGGTCTTGACAGCAGATGGGAGTCATGGGTATGTGAAGAGACAAAACCAGCACAAGGACAGGGTTGCTGAAGCCAATTGCATCACAGTAAACCATACAACAAGAAATGGCCAGGAGCACCGATAACAGACTTTCAGGAGACAATGACGTGACATGCCCACTGAGTGTTCTCTTAGCATTTGTCTTGTGTTCCCAAGTGACATATCATGGTTTATAGTGTTCACTATGAAGGTGACGCTGTTGTGAAAGTTTATAATTCAATATGTGGTTTGAAAAACATTTTCCAAATAGAAGCTTTAGAAATGGTGGCTTTGGCTTGTCTTATCATTGATGGCGTCTGATGAAAATCTTTACCAGTATTCCTAAAATGTTTCAGAATGTTAAATGAAATAATAAAGTGTCAGAAGTGTCTCAGGAGTGATATAAAAACCATCAATATTGTTGTTAGTTGCTTTTTTTTAAATCACATATAATATTTGGTTCCCTTCATCCCTGATGGCAATATAGATGAGACAGAAGGTCTGATGTCAGTTGGTGAAAGTGGAGTGGATGTACCCATTGAACACTTCTAGAGGTTCTGATGTGTAATATTTTCTTTAATCTTAGAGCCCAGACTTGTTTTGTAAACACACAAATGCATCACAAAAAAGTGAATTCATATTATAAGGAAAAAGAAACTCTATTGTTATGACATCTATAATGCATTCTTCTGTATTCTGATAGTCTGCATGAGCATCCCTTTCTAAAAGCTTAAAATAGTTACACACACACACACACACACACACACAAAAGTGGATTCACATTATACATAAAACAGCAACAATATCATGAGCCTATGAGGCATCCTGAGAATATGACTTAAAAAAAAAAAACACAACCAAATTTGATGATGAGAATTCACTTTCTGTGACTAGTTTCTGGTTTTACACATTTTCTGCATCTTATCCTAAATCAACCCCTCAAGTCTTAGTATGTGAATCTGGTGTAAGTTTCCTGGCTAAGTCTCCATGTCTGCCAGGATGTTATCCCCAAATTATCACCAGAATGTAGGTAGAAACCAGCTCTGACACTCAGCTTTTGTATGTTACAGTTCCTGTGCAGACATACTGTTATATGGTGGAGATGCCAGATTGGGGTCAAAGTCACAAAAAAATCTGCTGCTGTCCTTTCAGCAATTCTGTACTCTCTCCAAACCTGGGTTTGGTCTGTAATTTCTCTTTAAGGAACCACAGCCAAGGAGCAGCTGGTACTGTTTACTCTCTTGCTGCACCTGTACTTCTGCTTTGCAAGGCGCAGAAATGGATTTCCTCTACATAATATGAATTTCTGGAGTCTGGATGAAGTTCACCCCTGCCCCCCCCCACCACCATTCATGGGCACACAATACACTAAGAGCAGGAAATGGGAAAACGGCATCATTAGGAGTCTGTTTTGGTTCTTCCATTTTGCTTGCCTTTAAAATGAATCTCTTCCTGTTTGCTACCCAGTGATGAAAACATCTTCCTTTGAAGAGAAATTAACTGAAAAGTGCACAGAAAAAAATAAGGTTCATAATGCAACCACTTTGAACACGCTCTGTTCCTGGTGAACCTGAAAAGTAGCTGGAGGCAGAGAATGTACATTCCTGGCTACCCGATTTATGTCAAGAAGGATTTCAGAGTATGCATCTCACACGCCTGCGTGCAACTGGAAGCCGTTTGACCATTAGTGAGGAGTTAAAAACAAAAAACAAAAACCACTGGTCTTGAATCTTTCATTTCCTCCAAGGGACCTAATAATGGTAGGAGCTGGAGCTTGAGTGCTGCCTAAGTCGGTCACTGTTCAAGAATCACATACTGAGAACTCCAACCCCTCCATTCCGAGGACTGTGGAAGCAGAAACGCCTCTGTCTTCAAGAAGTTTATAGTCAAGCTAGACAGATACAGATGGTACAGGGAGTCAAGTGCCTAACTCTGTAGCAGCTATTTTATGTGTGGTCAGATATGAGGAGAGAGATCAAGGAGGCAAAATGTTTGAAAAGGCTTTAATTGAAGCAGTAGGACAGGAAACTATAATCCTAGGATTTGGAGAGGAGGGGGCTGTCTGAGGAGGGGCACAGCAGGAGGGTCCTGCCGCACACCACACATCAGGCAAATAGTAGGAGCTCAATAAATACCCGTTGAAGTGAATGGCAATTAAAGCAGATTTTAGGTAGGGCTAAATTTTCATGTATTTTTTTCTTTTGAAATGTAGTCCCCAACTCTCCTTATTTTAGAACCATATTTTCCACTGGCTGTTATTTCCCAACAAATTGCTTGTTTTTCCTCAAATGACAAGGATAAACTCATTTTTCTTCCAGAGTTGAAGGTTTTCTACTTTTTTTTTTTTTTGACCTTGTTATTTTTCAATGTCGTAATCTCTAAAGCTGCTCTGTCCAATAATGGGAGCCACCAGCCACATGAGGCTACTGAACACTTAAAATGTGTCTGGTATCAGCAAGTACTAGATTTACACATTAAATACTAGATTCCATATTACACTGTGGTAATTCCAATGAGAAATGAGAGAGAGTGGTTTGGTAAATAAAAGATGAATTGAAGAGATATCATCATAATACATCACAGTAACTAATTGGTTGAATGTACTCAGGAAAACATGGAGACAGAGCTGTCTTGCAGGCTTTTGGCTAGGAAATGGTCTCAACCAACAAAACAGAAAACATGGGAGGAGAATGTTATTTAAGAGAAATGAGCTTAATAGTCAAGCAGAAGTTACCTGAGAGAAATTCAAGTGGAAATGTCCAGTGGGAAGTTAGATATAGACATTTGGGACATGAAGGAGGTGCTTAGGTTGGACATTTCAATACCTACCTTTTAGCCTCCCCTCCCTCTTGCTTTTTAAATTACAAGGGAGCTTCTCAGTAAAATTAAACATAATTCCAGACTTGAACATCTGTGGTCCTGTAAATTTGGTCCCATGCTGTCTTCTAAACTGTCTACCTCTTTAAGAAACACAGCTCCAACCAAATTGGAATATGCTCATAACCTTGAAATTAGTTGCTCTCTGTATACCTGAAGATATAATTCAAGTGGTCTGAATTACTTCACCACCAAACATGGAATCTAAGCCTTTCCCTATGACTGAAATTTGGCGGGTTAGGGGGCGGTAGTGGAGAGAAAAGGGTTACATGATCAGAATCACTTCAATTATTGAGAACTTTCAATTTCCACAGAAACAAACAAAAAGCTCTTCCAGACATTAGCAGATGGCAACAGCAATTACCTGTGTGGAGTCGCTTTGGATTTATGCACGATTAGGGATTTTGGTTACCTAAGCCGTTTGCAACTACAGGAGCATCTCGGATTACTTTACAGCTCTACTCACCTTCGGGCTAATGTGGTCTCTCCATTATAATTAGTTAACTCAGTCAAGAAATTCAGCCCGCTTCCTTAATTTCAAGGAAAACAATAACAAAAATCTAACCAAGCCAAAACAAAACACCATCACCATATAAATCTCACCCACACATGACATTTGTTGGAGGAAATGAAACAGAAGTCTGGTAGATCGAAGGGCTTGTATTATACAAATTTGAAAACAAATGTCATTTGCAGAACTCCTCTAAGTTTTAGGTTTTGACTCGGGTCTTTTTTATCCTTACCCTCTTCTTTCTTTTCTCTCTTCCTTTTAAGTTCCAAACCTCCCTCCCATTTCTTTCAGCAAAACAGCTCAGTTCTGCCTCCATGGCATACCTCTGCCTATCCGGATCTTTGGCAAGAGGAAAGGGGTACTTTCTTGGAAGGTAGGTGTGACTGTGACTTTAGTTACATAAAGTCTCTGCTTCCCCACTGGTTTTTGTTCATTTACTAAGCAATTCAAGGCCCAATCCAGCTCAAGGAAGAAGGCTGCTTGGCCCCTTCCCTACCTATGCACATTTTGTTCCCCTACAGTTCTTACACTAATACCAGCACCTCCACTTTTCTTTGTTGAATTATTGTGCACACATTTCAGATTCATCCTATTTGACTGGAATTCTTTTGAGGAAAGGTTCTAGGTGGCTGATGCCAATCATTATCTTAGTACAAATTGATTAAATTGACCTCTACATCTGTACACAGGGAGGAATTAGAAAAAACAAAACAATAACAACAATAAAACAAAAACAAACAAACCTGATACACAGTTCTTTTTTTTCATTTTGGATAAATCTATGAGGTGATCAGCATGATGACCTTTTTGGAAATGAAAATGGTGAATCGATAATTCTTTTGTAATTATGTATCTGAAATCCCATCTATACCCTGTTTTGCCTCATAAGTGGATTTCAAATTTGCATGGAAAACAGATTGTGCTTTGCTGCTGCATTTACCCAGTGGATTTGCTAATAATTTAGGAAGTTTGGTAAATATGATGCAGTGTAACTTGTAATATTTATTTGCTCTCTTGGCTGTGATTTTAATCCCCCAAATAACAAGCTCAGACAACACATTATTAATATGCTTTGTGCTGTTTATCAATATTTACTTAGATTTATTTCTTGAAAAAATCCAAATGAGGCTATTTAACATAATTGAACATTAAAACTGTTTGATTTGATGCTGTTTTTGAACATACATATTAAACAAACAACAGTTATTGATGCAAACCTGTTTGTTCTGGTCTATATAGGAGATTACAAAGGGCAATTTCCTCATTCAGGAAAAAATAAGTTATTGGAATTACAATTTGTTTCACTTCTTTTATTTTAATGTAAATTTTGGATGAGCCAAATAGAATCCATGTGGCCTTTCCATTAACTTGACTTTGGGGAACAATTTATGGTTTTCATCCATTTTCCAGTTAACACACAGTGACTATGCAATCTTGTATCTCCCCTCTTGATGACAATTTCTTCTTCTATTTAGGTGTTGAAAACTCCTAAGTTGAGCTGCATTAATGAAAATATATTTATTGTGTAGGTTACTTACTTAAGTTCTGAAAAGTGTGTTTGGGAAGAACAGTTTTGAATGTTTCAATCCTTGTAGGCTTATTACGACATCTAAAGATCAGAAAGTAGTTCTGATTGACATTTGATAATAATGGGTTGGGGAGTCGTGGGCACTCAAACCAAACTAAGCCAAACCAAGCCAGAATACTGTGGTCATAAAAATCCCACCTATACAAGACATTTGTACAAAGAAATGAAATATAGAAGTTCAGGAAGTCAGAAGGATGCACACTGTAGAAATACAAGAATTAACATTTCGTGTCACATATCTTTCTACAGAAAAGGGCCCTATCTTGGACCTTGCACAGAATCAGCAAGCAGTATATGAAGTTCCAGATCCTGCCTTCAGATTAGATATGCTAAGTCTTCCTTACTGTCACCTGTAAGCACCACAAAAGCAGGGCCTAATCATTTCAGCTCATTATAAGCCCATCTTTTAAAAAAGTATCCGAAATATGAGTCCTTCATAAATGTTTTTCAAATGACTCTGAACTCTGATGGACTCATTCTGAGATTACTTTTTAAAATAATTTTTCTGTTATAGCATGTGACTAACCCTAAATAATTAAAGCCATTTCAGTACTTTTTCATTTTGAATGAAAAGCCACATGCTTTCCAATAACGTCATGGGATTCCTAAAACAGTCAATAATTTTATTCCCAACTGTATCTTTGACTAATCTATACACCAAGCAGTCAAAAATTTGAATTAAATTTAACTGACTTTGGAATAGAGTCATCAAGAGTCTCAGAGTTGGACTTATGCCCTTCAGTTTGATCAGAAGGAGAATATGACGGCCGTTCCTCTCATTCTTTCTCTAGAATGTGATGTATATAGAAGGAACAGTGGTAACTAGGGGAGATTATTCATAGACTATTTTTTATCCTTCCACTGAATGTAGATGCTATGCACTTGAGCTCCACTGGAGTGGAGATTCTCAAATGTTTTTTAGTAAGACCATTTTGTGGGTGAAAAAAAAATGGTCTACTTATTTCAGCTCTTATTTGCCTGAGGCACTTCAAATTAAACTTTCCAGAGGTTTAGGGTTTAGTTGCAGCCAGAATACTGAATTAAAATCAATAATAAACTGGGGTAATATGCAAATGTTGGTTTACAAATGTAGTCATAATTGACAATTTTTAGTTGGCCATGTCTATAGTGTCTAGAATCATAATGAAGACTAAAGTTTATAGAATAGAGTGCCACTCTAAAGAGTTGAAAAAGACTTTCAATTTCAAATTCATTCTTGGTCTATCAATAGGATTCCCATAATTTATTGATGGGCTTTAAGCCAACTTTGAAAAATCCTTGTTCTACAGGAAAAAGAAATCCAAATTCTTACCCAGTAATCTTTTCCTGTTGCTCTGGCTGGGCAGAAAAATAGCCAGCGACACTTCCTACTGAACTATTAATCTCATTAAGGATAAATGCTTCATTGGCCTAAGGATTTAGATTTAACAAAAATATTGATTAGTATTATTATATTAGAAAGCTAGGTGCTGCTTCAAATAAATGCTGGCTAAATGAGGAATAAAAAAAATGTTCCATGATAGAATTCTGTTGCAATTTACTTTATTTGAAGTGTTTATATCTTGAAATTCTAACTGTGAACTCCCTCTATTTTTCTGGTTCTCTTACAAATTACATATATAGTCTGCTGCTTGTATTTATGGTTTCTATATACCTGGATCAACTTAGGGATCACAAATATGCTGGGGAAAAAACTATATTTGTATTAAGCATGTACACTTTTGTCATTATTCTCTAAAAATAATAATAGCTATTTACCTAGCATTTACATTGCACTAAGTATTTTAACTAATCCAGAGGTGATTTAAATGATGTATATAGGTTATATGCAAAAACCATGCCATTTTATTATATAAGGAACTTTAGTATCCACTTATTTTGGTATCCACAAGAGTTCCTGCATATTAGTATCTACATGGTAGTAGATACTAATATGTATATTAGTATCTACATGGTATATAGTGTGTACATAATATACATAATACTGTATATATAGATAAGTTTGTGTGCTTATAAACTATATTTTTTAAAATCAAAACTTATTAGTAACCCTGGTCCTTATGTCCTTTTACTTCTCCCTACCTTTCTGTTCTATCCCGTCAGCTCTTTCTTCCCTATTCTGCTCTGCTTTCATGGTCAATCACTTAAACTGCTCTTATGGGTATCTTTTTACCTTATAGTCATTTCATTCTACCCAGCTGGCAAAATCCTCATCTATGAATCAATATAAAGTTCTGATTATCAGATCTATCTTCATCTAGTGATAAAATAGTACTGGATAAAAATATATAGTTGGCCAGATTAACCACTATAAATCGGTGGTGGTATCCAACTTCAATTGCCCTGAAGCCTCCGTCTTGAACTGGGTTCCCCTGAGGCACTCATTACAGGGATTCTTGCCCAAGATTTACCGAGAGTACTCTCAGGAAAAGGGGAATGAGGAAAGTAGGACAGGGCAATATGTGTTGTAGGGTGGGCAGGAGCTTTTGCCTGTCCATGGGAAACGCTGGGTCCAGCCTTCTGAGCCCCATGCTAGGCAGTCAGTAGTTGTGGGCTGCTGCTCCCATCCAGGTGCTGAAGGTGGGTTAGGACAGGAAGGATAACCTAGATGAAGCCGTTCTCCATCCCCATAAGGGACAGCCAAGTTCTATACCTTTTAAGTTTCTCTGCTAAGCGTTTTTTCTTGTATTCCAAACCTCTTCCTTTTGATTACCTCTCAGATGAGGTATGAGAAAATGGGAGGTATGGACTTATAGAAGCTCCCAGTTGGAAGCCCTACCAAGGCTTTCCATGATTCTTAGGAAAATGTCTAAATTTCTTAATGTGGTTTAAAGACCTAGAGTGATGGGACAGTGGTTTTGGCTCTAGTTTCCACTTCACTCTTATCCGTCCAGTAATCTGGCCATACAGAACCATTTTAAAGATTTTCAAAAATCATGTTTTCCTCTGAAGATTTTTGGAGCTAAACAGTACCACATTTAACATTTTCTCTTTTGTATATATTGATGGTAATTTTTAATAATATACAGGAAGGAGAATGGAATAAAAATGGTTTTACCTTGACATCCTTAATCCTGTTCTTGAGACTTAATTCTGAACATTTAAAAAATTTCCTACAAGGAGAATGATCATCCTGAATTGTTGCAGACATGAAGTAAGGCTTTCAAAGGTAATCAGCAGATCTTGGATAAATGTATAAAAATGAGAGCTCTGAGTTGAATAGAGGCATTAAAAACATCACTAGTCTTTCAATAAAAGGAAATGGACATACATACCAGAGGACAGTAAGGCAAGCTATCATGAGTTACCTCAATAGCAAAGTGGATACATCATCAGCTAATCTCTCTGTTGTCTTTATCAAGTACCAATTACAGAACACTACCAAATTTTCTTATCAGTAGAGAGCTATGCCAGATTGCATGTCCTGTGCAGTCATGTTCTGATGTTCAAAGGGCAAACCAGTACAGCAGCACTCTTTACATATTGTCCTCCTAACAAGGTTCATTATATACCCATACATGAACTAGAAATGCTAAGTTAATAAGTTTTCCCAAGGTTTTGCTCCTCAAATGAAGCTTCAGCAATTTCATCTTATTTTAGGCATCCCAATTATGCTCATAAGCATAAAACAACCAGGCTGTGACTGTGTACTTATCAGCAGAAGAGTTGCTAAACCCATCTAAGTTGGGACTATTACACTTAACTTCAGGTTAAAGCAATCAACTGTGGCCCATTTATAGGAAGCACAGTTGGCAGTCTCTCAGAAGGATCAGTCATTTTGATTACCCTATATGGATGACAATTCATCAGTTACAACAAATTTATTATCAGAATGATTCTGGAAAGATTGTGGCACTTCTCAGAGAGGCATCATCTGTATATTCAAATAGAGGATAATATTTGGCATTAATAATATTGATACATTTTACCTGTAAGCAGTACCGCCAGGGAAACTGACTAATAGGAATCTGACAAATGAGCCACTCTGAAGGTACCATTTGAAATCCTGAGGGGTTAATATTTCATGCAAGACCACACAGAAATAGGTCGAGATATTCTGACCTAACTTTCAACAGCAAGGTGACATTTAAAAAAAATACTCTGTCCTCAGAAAAAAATTGGGTCTTCAAAATGAGACTCTTTCATGTTAGTCCCATGCTTCATATTATAAATAATAATTTAAATGAGTGTGTATGTGTATATATACATATGTAATATATTAATGTATACACTCATTTGAATATAATATAATGTACAAAGACATCCATCCCCACCTCTGGTAGAAAACTACTCATCATATGCAATTTATTTATAAAATAAATTCCTAAAAACTAAACGCTGAAACTAAACAAGAAGAGGTTAGGACAAGATGACTAAGACAAGCTTTAGCAAAGAAAGCAGTGACCCACAGAAAGCTTGTCTTGTAGGGTAAGACCTATTACCATGTCTTTTAACAGTTTAACAGGTAAAGATATAGGTCAAAGGGCATCGGATTTGGCTGGAAAGCAGTCATTTAACCCTGTAATTACTAGAAGGTATTACACATAAACATTGCTCTCCTGACACTTTTCCAATCCTGTGGCTTTGTTCTACTACGCTGGTTTTCTTTCCCATCATTATCTGTGGCTAATGGCCCTGATGGAGACACATGTAGGTGCCTGAGCATCAGCAGCTATTAAAAGGAGTGGAAGGAGCAAGTTATAAGAGAGACCATATACTGGTTCCTAGGAGAGTACTATTTCCCAAACTTTGTTCATTAATACCCTACTATCAGGATTTTTGTCATACCTGCACTGTTGTTCATATACTGTTTTTTCTTTAAATTAATGCACAAATAGGCTTTAAAATATAAACAGGAAAGTCTGTACTACTACATAATAGGAAAAATAGCATCCATTAGCAAAAACAGAAACAGTAAATATGACTAGAATGGAAATAACAACAATTTTATTAAATTTTGACTAGATTGTCAGAAAGTTCTGAGCAGAATCTCGCTTTATTTGTTTAATTATTATCTGGGACTGGGAAATTCGGCATTAAAAACTTGTTTTGGGGTAGAATAAATTCCTATTTTTGTGGCCTTCCTGTTCTTCAAATCTAATGTGTGTGACATCAGAGGAACTTACTTTTCTAGAGAATAGGTATTTCTACCATTGAATTAGAATGAGAGGGTTCATTTGCTAAAAAGATGATTGGTAAATGTTCACAAGGTAGTACAGACATAATATCACCAAACTGAGACTTTCAGACTTGAGATTTAGTACAACAAGATAGTCAGAAGCAAATTGAAAGTAACTTTCTTGCTGGTGAGTTTATTTACTCTAAAGCTACATCTGTTTTACACTTGAAATGCTCTCATGGTACATTTTCCATACTTTGGATAACACTGACTTAGATGATTATGTCTATAGCAGCTGCTACACCAAGGGGTCTTCATACTGTTCTTGAATAGTTATTAACATATTTGATTTATTCAGGAAGATATCCTTTGTAGAAGTCAATGCAAATTTTTCTTTTGGAAACAAGATGAGACTGCCCCTTACTTAAACATCCACCTTACTTTCTTTATAATTATTGCATAATAGATTTACAATATATTATTTCTTCCTCCCATCTTAGCCAAGCATACTTCTAGGAGAACTGTACTGAAATGAACAATACAAAATACTGATGCATAACATTCATATGATTTAAACAATACTAACTCCTTTTGGTAATTCAATCTTGAGAACTCATTAAAATGCAAGACATTTTAGGAAATATTCTTTTAAATTATTTATAACCTTTACACACCCTCAGGGCAGATTAAAGGAGGAAGGAATGTCTAGTTAGAAATATAAAAGATGGAAAGTTATTCATATCTTGAAATTAAAATAATTTAATCAACTCAAATAAATGTTCTATAATTTTGCTTTCATTAATGAGATGACTAAGTTGGATGCAGCATTATGAAAAGCACATGTTTCATTGTGATGTAAGTGTTTTTCAAACAGGATGTAGAGGACTCTGTGAATTTAAAAAGTAACATTCTTCAGGAGATTGTGCCTTCATGATTAAAAAAAGATCTTTCTTAACTTGAGGATGACAAGAACAAGTCTCATTTTCTCCACTTACTCCCCCTACCCCTTGCATTATTGTCACATTTGTTGGCACAGATGACAAGCAGAGGTGGAAAGGGAGTCATTTCCACAAGGTGAAAGGGTGATTAGTGACGCAGATAGGACTTGAACTAGGGTCACCCCAACTCTCCGTTTGGTTTCTACCGTGGGCATTCATTCATTCACTCACTCATTCATTCCTTGGTCAACCACAGTGAAATATTCAGGCAATAGTGAGACAGACAGTTGCTTGGAGCTTCATGCTCTGATTGTTAAATGATACTACAATAATTTTCACATCATTTCACATCTCAGCAACAAGTGAGAAGACAAAAAGTAACTATGTCAGTGATAGTAGCAGTAGTGAAATGTTCACATCAACATAATTTCTAGAAATATTTCTCCTTGTACCAGTCACAGCATAATCCATTTATACCTGTGGTAGACTTACTGTTTTACTGGACATCTCTCCATTAGTTTAGTGCCCATCTGCAGCCTGCAAGTGTTGTAGTGTTAAACATTGATTTTATGCAGAATAAACATTAATTTTTATGACCTCCTTGGTTTTTTTTTTTTTTTGTATTTGAATGTGTCTGCCTTCAGAATGTTTTTGAAAGCTAACTTCTGAAAGAATATACATTTCTAGAATTGTATTATTACATGGGGATCCTCCTGATGTTTAGAATGTAGAGGAAAACCAAAAGGGGAAGTGCTTTTTAAGCTACTTAACAAACGTTTCAATGTATTCAAAGAATGCAATGTCTGTCTCCAAAGGATTTTGCAGTTCATGATGGTGACCTTTGAGCATAAAGCTAGATAATCTCCTGGCAACATTTGTCATGGTTAGGAGAGCAGAGGTGGGAATCTGCCTGATTAGATTTGAGTTCTGCCTTCATCTCTTTAGTAGTGAGGGGTTGATATAGTTTAGATATTAGGTGTCCCCTAAAAGCTCATGTGTGAGACAATGTAAGAAAGCTAAGAGGTGAAATGATTGGCTTATGATAAAGCCTTAACCTAATCAGTGCATTAATCCCCTGATAGGAATTAACTGGGTGGTAACTGTAGGAAGGCAGGGTGTATTACTGGAGGAGGTGGAAAACTGGGGGTATGCTTTTGTGGGTTTATATTTTGGCTGTGGTGAGAGGAGTTTGGCTTGCTCTGCTTCCTGGAGTCATACTCCCAGCTGTTATTCTCTGGCATACTCTTCTGCCATAATGTTCTGCCTTTCCTTGGGCCTTGAGGAATTGCTGTCTATGAAGTGAGGCTTCTGAAACTCTGAGCCCCAACATGAACTTTTCCTCCTCTAGGTGTTCTTTTCAGATCTTTTGCTCACAACAGTGAAATAGCTGACTAAAACAGGGATCTTGGGCATGTTATAAACTATATATGCCTCAGTTGCCAAATCTGTAAAATGTGAGATAATAATGGTATCTGCCTTGTTGTGAGGATTTAATGAGTTTCTATGTTAACTGCTCAGAATAGTCTAGAACAGGCCAAGTACTATATGAGTTGGTACTTTGGGCAACACTGATGGTAGGTTTCACTTCATTAAGGACTTTTGTATTCATTGTATCATTAAGAGGGTGACATAATTGAAAATATGAAATTTATAAATTTCCACAATACAAAAGTACACTCTTTTCCCTAAGAAAAAGCCAAATAAATAATGTTCAATTAATTTTGATAAGAAGTATATAAATCTTTTTATAGGAGACGTTAACTATATATAGAGCATGAAAAACAGCTATACCTTTAAGAAATATGGAGAAAAATTCAGCTAAATTTTGTTAAACAGATGTATTCAAGTACCAGGTACAGGGGAGAGAGTATTGCTAGATGTCTAGCAATTTGAAAATACCTTTTAAATCAATACTAAAATGACTAAGTAACACAAAAAATGAAAAATTTATTCAAATGCTAAAGTTATGTTACTGTTTACTGGCATATTTTTCAGACAGAAAATAAAGTCCCTTTAGCCTATTGCTTATCAATAACTGAATAGGGTTCTTCTGAAAAAAATCACATTTGTTTTTATGTCAAAACTAAAGAAACACTGTTGAAAAATAATTTTTAACTTGTAGCAAAGGAGTATCATCATGTTCACCTTAAGTTCAATGTTAATAGCCTCTTCTGTTCTTTGTATTCTCCAAGGTCTTATTTTTTAGTTTTAAATGGGTAATCGCACAATGTCATAGCTCTCCTCACTCTGCCACATCTAGACCTAAATCTGCCAGATCTCTTTTGCATAATGAACACATGTGAATATTTCCCTACATGTACAGCAGTTAAGATACCCAGGTACTGTGGGGACAGGTGCAATGCAAATCCACAGATGGAGAAACTGAAAGACTTCATTAACATCACATAATCCTACTAATGATCCACTCTTTAAGGGGGACTCTTTCTTCAGGAATAAAAGGAGAGAAGGAAATTGAAGCAAATATCTGTAAAGGAGTCCTGTTTCCCAGGCTCTTGGCTTCAGGTGTTTACCAGAATGACTAAAGCTTTGCATCTGTTCATTTCTTTCTTGCAGTAATGTCCTTGGATAATTCTTCTTCCTCCTTGGGCCTCTTCTCTTTTGCTTTCTGTATATTCCCAGGTGCACAAGTCAACTTACTCAAATGTCACTTCACTTCAAATGTCACTTTTATGCTTCCCAGCCAACACCTCCTGCCTGACCTCCAGATCCCCACTGGGTATCCAATTCAACGGTGAACAGTTATCATATGTCAGGAAATATGCTAAGCCCTTTATAGACATTATCCCCTATAATTTTCACTATAAATCCTAGATGAGTAGTAATATTATTTCTATTTTAGATTGGGAATAGGAAAACTTTAGCAATCTAGAGGCATAAAAATGCAATCCCTTTTAACATTTGTTCAAATGTTTTGACATAGTTTCAATATTTCCTTTTGTTCAGCTCTTCTCTTTCATTAGTTTTTAACTGAGGTCATTACCAACAACCTAAACATGTGGGTAGACATGTCTAAGCTGTCAATGAACCATATGCCTCAAAGGGAACTATCCATCATTTTCCACATGTACCCTGACCAACAGAGCATAATGTGATGATTATCTCATACAACCAGTGTACTATATAATCAACAGACTTCAACAACATGCAAAAAGGTGTTATGTTTTGATTTGTTATTAGCATTTTCATCAGGCTCATGATGTTGGGCTTATGATCTATAGTAGCTACAAAGAACATTTATTTTTCCATGTGAAGAATTTCTTAATGAGGTTTCACCCTTTTCTCTACACATGAAACTTATCTTTATAACCTGATCTCAGTATCACTATACACCTGTTAGAATGGCTAACATACAAAACGCTGACAACAAATGTTGGTGAGGATGTGGAGCATCCCACTACTAGTAGGGATGCAAAATTGTACAACCACCTTGAAAGGAAGTTTGCAATTTCTTACAAAGCCATACATAGTCTTATCTGATCTAGCCAGCATATTCCTAAGCATTCATCCCAAGGAATTGAAAACTCAAGTCCATGGAAAAAAGTCTTCACACTAATGTCTATAGCAACTTTATTCATCATAGGCAAAAATTGGAAGTAGCCAAGATGTCCTTCAATAAGTAAATGGATAACAGACTGTATCTGTAGAATGGAAGATGATTCAAAACTGAAAAGAACTGAGCTAGTAAGCTAGGAAAAAAAAAAAACACAGAAAACCATAAAATGCTTACTGCTAAGTAAAAGAAGAAAGTATGAAAGGGTTTAAACTCTGTGACTTCAACTATGTGACCTGAAAAAGGCAAAACTATAGAGACTATAAAAAGATCAGTGGTTGTCTGGTACTGGAAGAGGAGAAGAGACAAATGGGTAGAACATGGAGGTTTTAGGAAGCTATTTTTCGTTGTACTGCAATGGAACCATGGTGGTATGCATTTGTCAAAACCTGCAAGAACTGTACAGTACAAAGAGGGAACTCTTGTGTAAACCATGGACTATAGCTAATAATTCTCAGTCAGTATTAGTTCATTGATTATAAAAAATATACCATACAAATACAAAGTGATAAGAGGAAGGTAAACTGCGCATTTAGTGGTGGACTGAGGTCAGATAATTGAAACTCTGTGCTTTTTACTCAATTTTTCTATAAACACAAAACTGTTCTAAAAAACAGAGTATTCACTAAAAAATAATATTTAAGGAAACCTGAATTTAGGAATTTTAGGTACATCTTCTCAGTTTTAAGTCTGTTTATCATTTAATCCACATTCCTTTTTCTTATCCACAAAGATATTCTGAGAGATTGTGTTAACATTTTAATAAAAATCAAAACACATTTTGCTGAACATGTTGCCTGTACATGGCTCCTCCCCATTAAATGGTGGATGTCTTAGTGTTCTCTTGCCATAATCTAGTGGATGTACAAAGTATAATAGCTTGATGTTTCTTATTTTCAGTAGTGCTATCCATCTGGTTTCTAAGGACCACAACCTCCTAGGCTACGTGCTCAGAAGTAATCTACATAATTGTTAGTTCTTATTTATCTTTTCTTTCAAAGATTGACAACAATTTTACCTATTGTGTTCACAAAATACTTTTGTTCTTTTAAGGGAACACTAATACCTTCATAATTTTTCCAATTTCAATCACTTTTACCACCTGAGTCAGAGATTTGAAGATTTATTAGACATTTTCTAAAGCCCTTAGGGCCATCTTTGAAATTGAGGTTAACAGATTCATTTAATCAATGGGAATTTCAGTTTTGTCTATATGATACTTTCTTGCTATACTTTTTCCAGAAGATGCAGCATATGAGGAATCATAGAGTTTTGCTTTTGATTTTACCCTTTAACATTAGAATACTGATGTGTCTCTTTCTATACATAATGTGAAGAGGGATGAAGGGATTTTGTCGTTTGGGTGGTATGGCATTTAGAATCCTTCAGGCTCTATTAAGCTGGAGTAGTGTGGCATTTTTCAGGGTCTTTTATAGACATCATTCATTATTTTTAAAAAGTACAGAATATATACTCCAGGCAAAGCACTGGGCCAGGCATTGCTAAAAGTTAGGTTACCAAAATCCAATCTCTAGTTATTTAACTATATAATTAACTTTTGATTGATTTTTATTGAACACCTATTTATTTGCTAGGACCAAAAGGTGTATACAAATGAATTCCAGCTAAATATAATAACTATATCAGCAGAAAGATATACAAATTATAGAAGTCTTGTAGGAGGGTGGAAGTAGAAATGGGTTTAAGCTAGGGAAATCTTCCAGGAAGACAATATATTCAAATTAGATTTTAAAGAGGAGACGTTCACAGATTAGAGGTCCAGCAGAGAGTATGACACACACAAACAATGATGTGCAAAGGAACTATATATAATCACAGTGAAATACTATTCAGCCATAAAAGTGTCATTTACAACAACATGGATGGATCTGGAGGTTGTGATGCTAACAAGTCAGGCACAGAAAAACAAGTGCCACGTGACCTCCCTCATATGTTCCACTCTTAGAATATGAGAGTATGTCTTGTAGTGCTGGCTACAAGAGGCAAGGGGGAGGAAGTTTGAGGAAGATATGGGGAAGGCTGGTTGAGAGATACAGAGTTACAGTTAGAGAGGAGCAAGACGTTCCAGTGTGCTGGTGCACAGTAGGGAGACTACAGATAATAGCGATGTACTGTATATAAGCTAGAAGGAAGGACTTTGAAAGTTTCCAATACAAAGAGAGGATACATATTTGAGGAAATAGATGAATTTAACGTCATTGAAACATTACACACTGTATCCATGTATCAAAACCTCACATTATCCCATTAATAATTTTTATGTCTCATTTAAAAATAAATTAAAAAATAAAGTTTAAAAAATAAGTTTAAAAATAAATTTAATGAGAAGAACACTCTGAGGGTGACTATGTTGCTTTCTGAATGGCCCCTTTGCAATATTCTGAAGAAAAGAGATGGTTTACATTTTCCTACAAGAGATAATCAACCACTATAAGTATGAACATATCTGCATGAGACATATATTTAGAAATAATCAGCAAATCCATGTAGAAGTTTTCTGAGAGTTCAGATTTCTAGAGTTATTAAGATCATTGTGTTTCTGAGAAGCTCACAGAATCCCATGAGCTACAAGGGGTACTATATCTATTCCTAAGTACACTGGAAGTACCCCTTGTAGCCTACTAGCCCAACCTTTCTTTGGGTGTTAAGAAATCAGTCAGTTACCAACTAAGAAAAGCCCAGGACCGGATGGGTATACAGCAGAGTTTTACAAAACCTTTAAAGAGGAACTAATACCAATACTTTTCAAGCTATTTCAGGAAATAGAAAAAGAGGCCAACATCACCCTGATTCCTAAACCAGACAAAGACACTTCAAAGAAAGAAAACTACAGACCAATATCTCTAATGAACCTAGATTCAAAAATCCTCAATAAACTTCTGGCGAACCGGATACAAAAACATATCAAAAAAATTGTGCACCATGATCAGGTAGGATTTATCCCTGGGATGCAAGGTTGGTTCAATATACGGAAATCAAAAATTTTATTCACCACATCAATAGGCTTAAAAATAAGAACCATATGATCATCTCGATAGATGCGGAAAAAGCATTCGACAAAGTACAGCATCCCTTTATGTTCAAAACTCTAGAAAAACTAGGGATAACAGGAACATACCTCAATATTGTAAAAGCAATCTATGCTAAGCCTCAGGCTAGCATCATTCTGAATGGAGAAAAACTGAAGGCATTCCCTCTAAAATCTGGAACAAGACAGGGATGCCCTCTCTCACCGCTTCTGTTCAACATAGTTCTCGAATCACTGGCCAGAGCAATTAGACAGACGAAAGAAATTAAAGGCATAAAAATAGGAAAAGAAGAACTCAAATTATCACTATTTGCAGATGACATGATTCTATACCTAGCAGACCCAAAAGGGTCTACAAAGAAACTATTAGAGCTAATAAATGAATTCAGCAAAGTGGCAGGATATAAAATCAACACGCATAAATCAAAGGCATTCCTGTATATCAGCGACAAATCCTCTGAAATGGAAATGAGGACAACCACCCCATTCACAATATCCTCAAAAAAAAATAAAATGCTTGGGAATCAACCTAACAAAAGAGGTGAAAGACTTATACAATGAAAACTACAGAACCCTAAAGAGAGAAATAGAAGAAGATCTTAGAAGATGGAAAAATATACCCTGTTCATGGATAGGTAGAACTAACATCATCAAAATGGCGATATTACCAAAAGTTCTCTATAGGTTTAATGCAATGCCAATCAAAATCCCAACAGCATTTCTTGTAGAAATAGAGAAAGCAATCATGAAATTCATATGGAAAAATAAAAGACCCAGAATAGCAAAAACAATGCTAAGCAGGAAGTGTGAATCAGGCGGTATAGCTATACCAGACTTCAAACTATACTACAGAGCAATAGTAACAAAAACAGCATGGTACTGGTACCAAAACAGGTGGGTGGACCAATGGTACAGAATAGAGGACACAGAAACCAATCCACAAAACTACAACTATCTTATATTTGATAAAGGGGCTAAAAGCATGCAATGGAAGAAGGATAGCATCTTCAACAAATGGTGCTGGGAAAACTGGAAATCCATATGCAACAAAATGAAACTGAATCCCTTTCTCTCGCCATGCACAAAAGTTAACTCAAAGTGGATCAAGGAACTTGATATCAAATCAGAGACATGGCGTCTGATAGAAGAAAAAGTTGGCTATGATCTACATACTGTGGGGTCGGGCTCCAAATTCCTCAATAGGACACCCATAGCACAAGTGTTAATAACTAGAATCAACAAATGGGACTTACTCAAACTAAAAAGTTTTTTCTCAGCAAAAGAAACAATAAGAGAGGTAAATAGGGAGCCTACATCCTGGGAACAAATCTTTACTCCTCACACTTCAGACAGAGCCCTAATATCCAGAATATACAAAGAACTAAAAAAATTAGACAATAAGATAACAAATAACCCAATCAACAAATGGGCCAAGGACCTGAACAGAAATTTCTCAGAGGAGGACATACAATCAATCAACAAGTATATGAAAAAATGCTCACCATCTCTAGCAGTCAGAGAAATGCAAATCAAAACCACCCTAAGATACCATCTCACTCCAGTAAGATTGGCAGCCATTATGAAGTCAAACAACAACAAGTGCTGGCGAGGATGTGGGGAAAAGGGTACTCTTGTACATTGTTGGTGGGACTGCAAATTGGTGCGGCCAATTTGGAAAGCAGTATGGAGATTTCTTGGAAAGCTCGGAATGGAACCACCATTTGATCCAGCTATTCCCCTACTCGGTCTATTCCCTAAAGACCTAAAAAGAGCACACTATAGGGACACTGCTACATCCATGTTCATAGCAGCACAATTCACAATAGCAAGACTGTGGAACCAACCTAGATGCCCTTCAATAGACGAATGGATAAAAAAAATGTGGCATTTATACACAATGGAGTATTACTCTGCATTAAGAAATGACAAAATCATAGAATTTGCAGGGAAATGGATGACATTAGAGCAGATTATGCTAAGTGAAGCTAGCCAATCCCTTAAAAACAAATGCCAAATGTCTTCTTTGATATAAGGAGAGTAACTAAGAACAGAGTAGGGAGGAAGAGCATGAGAAGAAGATTAACATTAAACAGGGATGAGAGGTGGGAGGGAAAGGGAGAGAGAAGGGAAATTGCATGGAAATGGAAGGACACCCCCAGGGCTATACAAAATTACATACAAGAGGAAGTGAGGGGAAAGGGGGAAAAATTTAAGGGGGAGAATTGAATTACAGTAGAGGGGGTAGAGAGAGAAGAGGGGAGGGAAGGGGGGAGGGGGGATAGTAGAGGATAGGAAAGGCAGCAGAATACAACAGACACCAGAATGGCAATATGTAAATCAATGGTTGTGCAACTGATGTGATTCTGCAATCTGTATATTGGGTAAAAATGGGAGTTCATATCCCACTTGAATCTAAGTGTGAAATATGATATATCAAGAACTATGTAATGTTTTGAACAACCTACAATAAAAATTAATTAAAAAAAAAAAAGAAATCAGTCAGTCAATGACAGCGACTGGTGGTGGTTGGCTCTCATAAAATCTAACACACAAGCCTTCCTCCAAAACTCTTTTAGATGGTCAGACCATATTGAAGTTTCCTGCAGTATTTTATTCTCTGGTCATGGAGCCAAAAAAGGATAACTTTGGAATCCTTTTGGAACTTTCTAGTTTTGAAAGTTATATTAAGAAGTTATAGTATCCTAGATTTAAATGCAGATTTTAGGTCTGAAACCAGGCTTTATCATTTACTTGCTAATTGACTCTCAAGCAAGATTTTTCATCTCTTTAAGTCTCAGTTTCATTATCTTCAAATTTGGAGTAATACTTAGGGTTATTATGAGGACTGTGTGGTATATCTAAAATATTTACGAGTATTCTAGACACATAATATGCTCTTAAAACACTATAACCCATTTTCTTTTAATAAGAAGAATAAGGAGCAGGGGACACTTGCACAGAATAAAATAGTAGCAGGTAGTATATTAGATGTTTTACATCTTATCTCCTTTAATTCTCACCTCAACCATTAATGGTAAGAGTAATCACTTTTATTTCTAGAGACTAAAGGTGAGGTGTGTGACAATGATGTAAGCTGCCCTAGGTTACAGGTTACTCGGGGTAAGACTTGGGGTTTGTGTCTTTTTATTGTTCAGGAGTATATGCTCTTTTCAACAGATTACACTTTGGAAAATAAAGAGTATTCTGCAAGAGTATCCATTAATCCCCAAAGATGACATGTTTCTGTTGAAATCATGATGGATTAATATTTTCAACATAGGACGCTTGAGGGTAACTAAAATGCAAAATTACCGACTGCTACTGTTGGTAAGATGAAAGGGAAGTATTGCTTTGCCAATATCCTTTTTATTCTGAAGCGTATTTGTGTGTTCATATGAATGTGTTTTGCATGTTTATGTATATGTATGCATAAGTATGAAAACATATTCCTTTCCGATTTTTCACCTTATGCTTTATATTATATGAGTAACAAAAAGGGTTAACAGTATATCTTCTATTCAGAACACATATATTTGTATTTACATTTATATCCCTTAAGCAGCAGTTTGTTTTTTGCCAGTGTCTCTCTCCCTCCCTCCCTCCCTTCCTTTCTTCTTCTTTTTTTAATATTTATTTTTTAATTATAGGTGGACATAATAACTTTATTTTATTTATGTGATTTTATGTGATGCTGAGGATCGAACCCAGTGCCTCACCCCTGCTAGGCAAGCACTCTGCCACTGAGCCCCAGCCCCAGCCCCAGCCCTCTTTCTTCCTTTTGAGAAGTAGAAAAATAAATGCAGCTCCTAGTCAGTGATTGATTCTCCCCCGCAACCCCCGGTTTGTATTCAGAAGGAAAAAAGAATTTAAAAATTTAGTGTAAGAGCAATCTAAATTATAATTGTCTTTTAAATTAGAAGCTATCGATTGAGAATATGTTCATATTCAGTTTGATAAAAGAGCATACAAAGTGCTTCCATATGTTTGAAACAGTGAAATTATAATTAATAGTGTTTTTATATTTAAATAAATAAAGTTGCTTTACCGTGTTCATCAATCTGCCATATTTTAAAAATGCATACCAGATTAATAATCAAAATCTTTGTGATATGGTAAGGCAATTTTTGAACTTGATTAATCAAAAACATTTCACTAAGAGTTACACAATAATCTGCAGTGGGGAGAACTGTTTATAAGCCGAGTCCCTGTTCTCTCCTTGTTACCTAGATGCACTTTGCAGAGACTTTAGTGAGCAGATAGTCCTGAGCTAAGGGTTGTATTAACACCATTATGGCTCATTTCCCTTTTCATTCACATCTACGATAATTCTAAAAATGGAGCCTTTCAGTTAATTATAAATGTAGAGGCCAGATATTTTAAAGCTCTTAAGTGTAGAGGTATTAGCAATTACTTTATAATCATGCATTTTGAAAAACATACTGATATGGGACATATTCCACAAATATAATATTCCTCTATTTTCTTGTTAAATAAGTACCATGAACAGCAGAGATAAAGATTACTTTAATTAAGTATGCAATAAATCCCATAAAACTTAATTGAATACTTTATTTTTACATATGTATTTTCTCTTACTCAAATGTTTTTTAATCATGTTATGCACCATTATTATGAAGTTAATATTTCAAAGAAGAGATGAAGATTTTAAGACAATTCAGTGCTCTTAAATGTCTTATGGCATTTGGGAATGACCTTTAGATTCTGCAAAGGTGAATGCTTTACAGGGTTTTAAGCTGAAAAGAAAAACTTACAAGTGCATCTAACCCAAATCAGTGCTCAGAACAGTTGTGGCCATGTTGATGATGCAGGAATAATGACAGTTGCAGATTCCACAACACTGAATTACTTCTCAATGATGGACACTCACTGGGCTGCTCTCCAGGGCATCGGCTTTTACCTAAATTCTCCACTCTTTTCCAAAGAAATATAAAATAACCACTTGATACCCAACCCCTGCATACAGCTGCTTTCACTACCAATTACTTTGAAATCATGTAAATATTCTTTCAAATAAATTACACCAAAGCTCCTGCAAGGAAATCCGATAGTCATCTGAGATTTGGTTAAACAGTGATATAATATTTGCTGGTGTATTATAGAAAAACCTGAGTGTGCGAATTAATAGTGTGAGATAATTCATGCAAGTCACACATACTCATGAGACACTGCCCTTTAAACTTTCTATCTTCTTCCTACTCTCAGCAATTAGTAAAAGAATTCTACATTTAACTGTATATTATATCCAGGTGAAAACAGGGTACTGATTCAGTCTGTCATTTCAACTTCTTGACTATTTGAAAAATCTAACCTAAAGAGATTTTATATTAGGATGATACATTTGTGCACAAAATGCTGTCATTTAATTGCCAATATGTGGCACAGATACATGAGATACATTCTCCTGTTTCTGAAACTTTCTTGCTTTGCTTCTCCTATCCAAAACTAATGTCTTTTCTACTCATCCTCTTTTCATCACTTTGATTTACTCTCCTTTACCATCTTCCCACATGTATGTCATGTTATATATCTGTCCATTTAATTATTTATCATCTCTACATGTGACACATATTCAAGTGCTAACTCTTTGCTAGGAAATGGACATACTACTTGTTTTAGGTCAATAAAAATATTTCTAATCCTTCAAATGATCTTTTTAATAAAGTCCCTCTAAGTGAGGGTGTGTTTCCCTATTGGTTTACATTTGGGTGAATGATATATAAATGCATAAGAAAAGAAATTAAAAGTAAAAAAAAAAACATAGGGTGGGATTAGATTCTAAGACACTGTGTGTGGGGGAGGGAGGAGAGGAGTAAGGAGAGAGAGGGAATCTATTGATCTTGATAGGAAGAATCAAATTTACTTGGTTTTCTGACATTCTCATATTTGTGTAATTTTAATTTATGCATTAACCAGTTTAAAAGATAATAATTTTATGTTGTTGTTATAACCTGAGGCAAGGACTTTTTCTAGTTTTTGATTTAGAGCTTTTTAAAATCTTACTGAAAAGAAAATCATATAAAAAATAAACAGATTTTTAAAAACAGAATGATTACAGTGTATAATTAGAAGATTAAAATGTAATGTGTTGTTTGAATCTGATTCTCAAGTACTTATGATTCAAGTTTTTGAAGGGACAAAAAAACCCTTTTGGCACAAGCTTCAAAGAACAGTCAAATTATTTTGCTTGAGAGATTTTTGTTTGTATGAATACAATTGGTTGAAATCCAATATGTGACTCCATCATGCAGTTGGTGTTAGGGAGACCTTGACCCAGAATATACCATTTTGAAACATATTCTCCATCTTAGAATAACAGTCACTCCACGATAACTGATTCAGCCAGACCCAAACCCCAGACAATGGATCCTTACACAAAGAAAGGGAAATGTTATCTGGGGATTAAAATCTCAAGAAACACCTTGCTCCATATAGAATGGTGGCCACCACAAAGAATGAATTTGATGACCACTAGGACTCTTCCCTGACACTCTCTAACAGTAGCCTAACCACAAAAATTCCCCGATTCCTTCACTATCCTATAACTTCCCTAAGTGGTCAGTGGCAGATGGTTCCAGCCTCTGCTGGGGTCCCCTTCCACAGGTTTGTCTCAAATAAACAGTAGGAGAGAGCAGCCTCTCCTGTCTCTCTCTTTATTTCCTTCATTCGTTTTTTTTTTTTTCCCCCTACAGTTGGAGGTGGAGTATTTGCGGTATACTTTTAAAAGTTTATTTTCGAAAAACTTTACTTGAATGAACCATATATGTACTATGCTTACATGATTTACATGGATTGATTTTTCATCTTCCCTCACAAAATTCTCCTGTATGCTACTACTCATTTTTTGCTATAAATCCAGAAAGAACAACCACATTTATCAAACAAAAACCAGTATAAAAAATTAAGTTATGGAAACCACAATTTAGATAGCAAGAGATGGATAGAGTAGTAAAGTCAAATAGTAGGACTAAGGCATAAAAATAGAGACAATGGAAAATATGTTCCTGTTTTGAAGTAAACCTAAGTTTTCTTGATATAGGGAACCTTGGAACAGGACTGTAAAATATAGCATCAGAAGTAACTGAGAAGAAAAACTCAACACATTTTAATATTGAAAATATATTGCCACATCTAGAAAAATTATCATAGCTCTGTTAAAATCTCTGCACATTTCACTAAATCTGAAGAAAATGCCCCTGATTTCAGTATCTGGTTTAAGGGAGAGCAAATCAGTAGGTTTGGTTTTAGCAGAAACTTCCCCCACAAATGTGATTAAAAACCCACCAATTTTCATATTAAATAAATGATTAATATTTTCCAAGACAGGAAGACTCAAATTTTACTTGCATATTTGCATGAAACTATAAAACTCTGCGTCAAGGCACTTTCAAAGCCACAGCATGTGGACATGAGGGAGGGGAAGTCTCCTGCTTGGATGAACTCCATGGTTCCTTACAGCAGAGTCTTTGGTGTGCTGACAGCAGAATTTCAAAGGCATCACGAACACACAGTATTCTGCCATCACTAGGTGCACAGAAATGATGCATGGCTACAACTTTCTGCGGTTTCTAAAAATGTAGAAACAGGTGAATTTACAGGCAGAGCCATAGTCGTTTAAGTGTAGAGTCTCATGGCTAGAGGACATCAAGGCTACAGAAAAATAGAAGCTTATAAAAGATGTTAGCTGGGGCCCACCTTAGGCCTTTGAAGAAAGATAGGACAGATCTTGGTGTATTTTTTTCTAGAGGGTAGTGTGCCTGTGGCTTGCTCTGAGAGGGAGGGGCTACATTCAAAGAGATAAGCTGAGAGACCGGATGAGGATGGCTGGGAAAGTTGTGCCCTGACAACAGGAGAGAGAACAATGAGACTTTTGCAATAGTAGTTTGTGGAAGGGTGCTGGTGACAAAAATGTCAAATGCAGGTAAAATGTATAGAGGAAAGAATATTTAAGAATGGATTTCACTAATTAAAGATAGCAATACCTAAAGATGTTTCTGATGTTCCTGGGGTAGGATGTTAGAGGAAGCAAGCCAAAGGACGATAGTTGTCAACAGCTTGCCTTCGCCATTTTCATTTGGAAGTAGTCTAGTCAGAGGCACTCTGAGGTCCTATACATTCAGAACAGTAATTTTATGAAGTCTCAATTTATGTCCATGGTATATCCTTCATAGATATTCAAACACATTGGAGTAGATGGTGCTATCCAAGGTACCGCCACATAAGGAGAAGAGCAAAGAGGCAAGAATTGCATTCTTGAAAACACTCTCCCTGCAAAAGGTGGTATGATATGGAGAAAGTGATAGGCTAGAGAAACTGAAAGTGAACAAGGAAAGGCTTTCATTTAAAAAGCAAAGCATCAGGACTGCTACAATTTTTCATGCCTACCATACGTACCGAGTAGTATTTTAGTCAGTATATAGCTTGCATGCAGCAAAAGTCCTAGGATCTAAAAAGAGTTGAGTAAATGTTTACTAGAAATACTGGCTAAATGGATGGATGGCTGGATGGAAGGAAGGAAGGTGTGAAGGCAGGAAAAAAGGCAGGCAAGAAGTGAGATTTAGCTTATCAATGTTTCTTTTATAAGTAAAATGGGAATGTTGTAAAGGTTGTAAGAGATGATTTATGTAAAGTGCTCTCCACACTGTCTGCTATACTGGAGGTGCTCACAAAATGCTAGATATCATCATTAACATCATCATCACTACCACGACCACCACCACCATCCCTTATTAGAGCCACAATGTGTCAGAAATGCTTTGCTTTGCCCGGATCTACTAACACATCTTTCTTGATAATAACCCTTCTACTCATGCTTTAACCCATTTCAATTTAGTTTCTACCCTAAGGATTCCCTCTTGCCAAACTTACTAATAATCTCTTTGTTACAAAATTCAGGGGACAGTGTTAGTTGACATCTTACTTGACTTTATGGCAGTATTTACCATTATTGATGAATTCTTAGGTTTCGAAGCCCTGTCCCCCTCTGGCTTTTATGTCAGCTCTCCTGTCAGTATTCTCCATAATCCCGAAGCCATTCCTAGGTATCCTTCCTGAATTGCTCAAAGATGCTCTTAAAATTCAGCTTATTTTCAATAGCACAAAAAAAATAAAATAGTAGCCAATATTTGTTTGCAGACCAGATTCTAGAAAAAAATATTCTACATAAGTTAATGGCTCACAATGAATGCATAGTTCATTTTTTTAAATCCTGGATTAAATAAAAATATAAAAATATATTTTTTTTAATTTATTTTTTTGTAGTTGTAGATAGACAGAATGGCTTTATTCTGTTTATTGTTTTTATGTTGTGTTGAGGATTGAACCCAGTGCCTCACTTGCATGCTAGGCAAGTGCTTTGCCACTGAGATACAGCCCCAGACCTCGAATATATATTTCACAAAATTAAATGATAAGAATCTGATTTTCTCAGAAGTACTACATTAAAACGCAGGTATGTCAGTCATTCTGGATGGTACCTGAACTTTTCGAATGACTACAATTCAGTGCAGTTTTAAGAAATGCTGGATGATAAGCTAGAGGCAAGCTTGTGTGTTTCATTCTAAGAGTTTTAATCTCATTACTACCAACCCTCAGGACTTTTATAAATTCTAAAGTATTTTCCCAATATATGTCATAATTTCACTTTTACGGTCAGTCTCCTCATTATTTTTTTCAGAATACTAAGTAGAAAAACTACCTAATATGACAAATGCAAAATAATAGTTAACCTGCAGAAAAGACAAGAAATTTATCAAGCGAAAAGAAAAAAAAAAAAGTTCTCAGTGTCCACAGTGTTAATCCAATGAAATTCAATGAATCTAGGCTTCACATGCATACACATATGGCACTAGTGAGCTAACCCAATTTATACTGACATGAGCAGGTGTCTTTAGGTAGGTCATTGAAAGTCATCATCAGAAAAAGGGCATGTTTCCTACAATATGAATCTTAATGCATAGACACTTCTATTTCAGGGTAGCAATAGACACACATAGATTTTATAGATGGGGGGGATGTATGCCATGCTCCTGAGCACAGCACATGGGGCTTATCCTGCACAATATTTTTATAAAGCCATGTGCCATTAACAGATGCGCCACATTATGAGAAATTCTTAGGCTGTTCTCTGGAGAAGAGGCTCTTTCAAACATTTATAGGTATCCCATATGGCATGGATAAGGAGATAATTATGAAAAGATGTAGACCATCACAGAAATATGTTCTTCTAAGGTCCTTTGCTCAAACCTAGAAAAATCTGAGCGTTTTTCAAGACCATTAGGCCTAAGAAATATAGTTTCTTTTCTGAAGGAGAAATTGAATAACTTTTAATAAAAAAGACCCTAAACTCAAGGCAGGAAACAAAAGAGAAATATATGTTGTCCTAAAATGTAATCTCCTTGCTTACCTTTTAGAGTTAAAAATGACAGTCAGCTCCATTATCATTCAATTAAGTCTTGAATCAAACTACTTCCTTTTTCCAAAATGCCTCTTACTTCGGTTCTCATCTCCTACTGCTAACATTTCTATGCTCCAACTTACCCTATGTACAGTCATAAAATTATACCCTAAAACAGAGTTTGTATAGGTGACCTTTTAGCACAAAGTACTTAAATGGTTCTCTTAATGATAGGATTAACTTCTGTATATTTATCCTGACCCAATCTGGTCTTTCCCACTCACTCTTAACCTCCTCCTTGGAATTGGTTACCATCTCCATGCCTTTGACCTCCATGAAATTCCCCTTTACTGGTTTCTCCTCTTACTCTTTTGAATCACTCCAGCATCAAAGCTTAACAAACATTTTTCTGACCTGCTGCTTAATCAGCCTCCACTCTGCACTCTCCTTCCACTCTGCCTGACATGCATCTCACTGGACTGTAATCACTGATTTTGTTTCTTCAGAAAAATAGACAAGATATGGAGTCCCATTCAACTTTGCATTAGAAAAGTGCCTCATTTCAGGCCCAAGTGTGAATATGAATTGGGAATTCAGAGATATTTTTATACCAATGATTGGTCAATTGAAATTTGCTCCCCAAAAGATGATTGTGTGTGTTTATATGTCTCTAGAGAGTTTGATTAAATTACTTGGGATATGTCAGATATAAATAATCTTAACAACTAATTAAAACAGGTGGTGACTATATAAAAAGAGAGGTGTTAGAAAAAAGTTTCCTACTTGCCTTTTGTGCTTTAAATGACACGGTACTGCATCAGTTATTTGTGGGAAAATCTGGCTGAGACGCAGACTGTGGAAAGTACTAGGTGGGAAAATAGCTAGCAATTACTGAGGGCATACCATGTGATGGGGCATGGTTCTAAGTGTTTTTATTAACGTTCATGAGAATCCTACAATGTCATCAAGACCATAGCATAGGGTTGTACAACTGGGTCAGTTACACAAAAGCTCTTGGCAGAGAGTGAGAATAGGAACAAAAATTCACCCATCACTCTGTGCACATTGCTCTGTGCTCTGGCCTGGTGGGAAGGGGCTCATCTTTCCTTACACAAACAAATCTTTAGGTAGCAAAATTAAAGATGTCTGTCCATATGGTACAATGTGTTAGTCAGCTTTCTATTACTGTAACAAATACCAGAATAATGAACTTAGAAAGAGAAAAAAGTTTATTTTGGCTTAAGATTTCACAGCTTCTGGTCCATGATGGATGGGCTCTCCTGCTTTGGGCCTGGGGTGAGGGCAGCCCATCATGGTGGACAGTGTGTGGTAGAGCAAAGTCACTTTATAGCCACAGGCAAAAGAGTGAGGAAGAGAAAGGTCTTAGGCACCATTATCTTTCAAGAGAAAGTCCCATAACTAGAAGACCTCCCACTAGGCCCCACATGTTAAAATTTCTGCTGCCTCCCACAGCACCCATGTGGGTGCTAATGCCTTTGTAGGACAGCTCAGATTGAAACTAGAGTGTATGCTTTTTCCAAATTCTCACAAAAGCACAGAATAAGCCACTGGCATCCAGAGAGTTAGACTCCACTATTATTCCCATCCTACAGATGAGGAAAATGAAGCACAAAGAAGTCAAGAAATCTGTCAAAGCTTGCACAGCCAGCCGGTGACACTGACAGGACTCACACCTGGGCTCTGACTCCTGAGTCTGCATACTTCATCCCTGAGACGTGCTGATTCTGTCACATGTGTGGGCTGCTCTCTCAAGGCTAAGTTACATTCATTGACTTTTACAAGTACTAATAAACTTAATCTTCAAAATAACATTAGGAAAATCAGTTCCTTATGACACAGGGCAATGCCTCAGCCTCTGTGACCTTACCTAAGAGATGGCTTTTTGTGGGCATGACTTTCACCCCTTTGAAATGGAGCCAAAGAGCTCTCTCACTGATCAGAACCAATTGCCTAATTGATATGCTTCAGACATCTTACCAAGCAAAAATCAGTTTAATCAAAACAAAATACTCTCCGTAGCAGTGGGAAATGAACTAATGAGAGATGAGAAATGTAAGTTAGAACTGAAATTAACAAACATTCCTTCTAAATAGCTCTAACAACGTACTATATAAATATATTTATATTACCAGGGTGATATACTAGATAAAACACAGAGTGAGAAAGAGTGGAGTTTTCAAATACAAAATGCAATTCAGTATAAGATAAAAGCATCACGTCATATTAAGGGAAAGGATGGGCTATGCACGTGACATTGAGACAACAAGGCTGGAATTTGAAAAAACAGCTGAATATATGATTTATGTGTTGAGTTATTCATTGCAATAACAATTTTAACAGAAGAACATAAGAAGTAACTTGAAGAGACAAAATATATGATAATCTTCACAGGAACACTGGTAACTACTTAAAAACAAAAACAAGCGGGGCATGGTGGTGCGCATCTCTAATCCCAATGGGTTGGGAGGCTGAGGCAGAAGAATCACAATTTCAAAGCCAGCCTCAGCAAAAAAGCAAGGTACTAAGCAATTCAGTGAGACCCTGTCTCTAAATCAAATACAAAAAAATAGGCCTGGGGATGGGCTCAGTTTAGTGACCTTGAGTTCAATTTCCAGAACCAAAAAACAAAAAACAAAAACAAAAATAAGAAAACGCTATAGATACTGATATAGAATATCCTTTGGCTTATTTATACAAAATGAAATATTTTTAGAAGAATATACATTTTGGGCTGTATAACATACTATTTATTCAAAGAATTAAAATAAAAATACATTTTTTAAAATTTGATTTCCAGTGCTTTTACTGAGAACAAATTTTTGATCAGTTTTTAAAAATTCATAGCAACTCATTTTCTTTTCTGTAAAATGCTGGTTAAATCCTTGCTTCACAGAGTTTTATGAAGCATAAATAGGATGATATATGGAAAGTTCCTAGTACAGAACCTGGCAGATAAATCCCAGATCTCTTTTCCATCATTTCCCTTTCTCAGGGGATTTAAACCCCAAGGGCTAGTCGTTCACACTGGTAATATAAATGTGTGACATAGGTTGACTGTAGGAGACTAAGGAGAGGCAGAGACTGACAGTTGTAAGGCTTTCAAATTATGTATATCAAAGTTTAAATAGTGTATATATCTTTGCATTATATACATATAAAAAATTGTAAAGTCTGCCAGTTGCCCTTTCATCATTTCTGCTTTTACATGGGGATCTGATATTTTAAAAAATTATTTCACAACATCTATTTCCAAGACACTAAAAAAATCATTTCAACTATATTATAATATTAGAATTAAAATAGTAAGTTATGTCTTTCAAATAGGTCACCTAAGTCATAATTTTCTCAAAATTGAGTTATTTAATATTTTTGACTTTGCTTTTTCCCAGAAAAAAAAAATCTGTAGAAGTATATAACTGCTGATTGCCTAACCACAGTTGGGAAGTTAAAAGTGAGGGATGCCTCTAACACCTTGGCTATTGCTCTTTGTGACAGACTTGATGGATAGGGCACTGCTGCTTGCAGCTAATAAATCTGATTGAGGTAGGAGTCAGGCAGGGGTGACACAAGTGAAGCCAAGTCAGAAGGTTAATAATAGCAAACTCACACATGGGTGGGCAGGATAATGGCCAACAGTTACAAGAGAACAATTTCAGGTACAATGTTCAGATTTAGGGTAGAAATGATTCAATACCTGTTTCTGCATAAACATCCTTTCTTTTTCAATAAGTCAAGGTTAAATAAACAATACACTACTAAACAAATTAATTTTTACTCTCAATTCTCTGGGGCACTACACATTCTCAGGAAACAAGTTTAAATAAAGTTCATGATATAGCCCCATTTGCAGTCTTACTCGAATATGTATACTCTGACACAGAGTCACATCATTTATTAATTTAAATGCAAAACTAAATTTAGACTTGCATGGTCTAAAGTAACTGATATCTATGAAAAGGGCTAGAAGTAGAAACACTAGAGATATGGGCAAAAAGGGGAATAAAGCATTGCATAGCATTAGTTTTATTATTTATTTGATTCAGATATCTTCCTAAACTCTGTACAGTAGAAAGAGTCTCATAGGCATTACAAGGTCTCTGATCTTGTGCCATGTCAAATAATCTCCATTTTACATTTTATTTCTTTAGTCAAGATGAATTGAAAAACATGTGCTACATAGATGAAAAGCTGTCTGAAAAGTTGTCCCAAGACCAGATTACTGGGATGGTATTTCTTTTCTGTCTTTGGAATCAGCCCAGGTAAAGAACAACTGGTCATGTCACATTCAAAGGCTATCACATCACACAAATTTAAAGACTTCATTTTGAAAACTAATTAATTTCAGTTCTCCTAATTATGTTTTCAAAAAAATTCTATGTTGGACAGCTGGTGTGGGGCTCCTGTGTACCTCGGGGAAGGGATTCCCAAAGTTCCAACTTAGAATCCTGAGAATACTAGATTTTAGCCCACCCTAAATACTCCTGATTTCTCTTTTCCTCTCTCTCATATCTACCTTCTTTATCATTTTCTGTATGCATGTTTTTCTCTAATGTCCAGCCAGTACCTACCATGGTACTTTGAAATCAAGTAGCCTCAATAAAAGTCAGTATAGTTTGGATCTGGGTTGTCTCTTGAAGGCCCATGTGTTAGAGACTTGAGCCTCAGCTTCATGGTATTGAAAGGCGATGAAACCTTGAAGAGGTGGGGCTAAGTGGGAAATCTTAGGTCACTGGGGGGAAGGGATGGAGTGTCCTCCAAGGAGACAATGGGACCTAGGTTTCTTCTGCTTGCTCTTTCTCTTTGCTTTGTAGATGCAGTGAGGTGAGTGGCCTCCTCTGCATTGTGCTCCTGCCATGATGTACTTGCTTTTCCACAGACCCAAATGTAATGAAGCCAACCAACCAGGGACTGAAACCTCTAAAGCTGTGAGCCAAAATAAGCTTTTCCTATTTTTAAGTTGGCTATCTCAGATAATTTGTTACAGTAATAGAAAGCTAACTAAAATAAACATCATGTAGAAAATACAAAATGTGTCTGCTCTAAATGCTCTGGGTGCATTCTGCCTTCCTCATCTGTACTGGCTAAACTTCCTGTGGAAATTAGCTTCTGTATTTGTATTGAAAAGCTCCAAACATGTGTTTCTCTCATTATCAAGTTGTAAAATCAACTTGAGGGCCCATATTTTTCATCTTTCTAATGCAAGCCTCTAGCACTGTGCCTGGCATAATGCAGTTGGAAAAATAATTGTTGACCTCAAAGAAACTGAACTTAAACATATTGTTACTGCCTTTGCAAAAAAAAAAAAAAAAAATTGCATTTTGTACCTTCGGATCTGACCACTGTGAAATTTTGTCATTTATGAAAGGTCATTCATTAAACAACGGAAACTATGTTTAATCATATTATTTAACTTAGAAATGAAAGTAGGAAATTGGGAGAGAGTTAACAATGACATATTAATTAGAATATATTAATATGCACTAATGCATTGCTTCTCCTTTATTTAATGATGAATATTAAGGATTTCTGACTATACAGTGATGTTTAAAAGGCCCCACATTTTTTTCTCCAGAATGGAATAAAATTGGCCAACATAATTCACTTCCTCCACATAATTCATTTTTGATGCAACATAATCAGTGCTCTAGATAATTTTGGGTATGTGATGATCAAAAAACAATATACATCTTGTGTTTGTAGGATGTTACAAAATTTATACAGGCTTATAAAGCAATTGGGGTCAGTCATTAAAATTACTGCTTCCAAAGAAATAGAGACACACTGAATTAATTTGTTCATGCTTACAGGAACAAACTTTGAAATGGAAAGTAAATCTTTCTCTATTGGGTGAGAAGAGTGTCTGTTGTATAGGAACTGGTTCAACCAAAACACAAAGTTGTTACTTCCATTGGATAAAAATTTCACAATAAGATCAACTTAACTGTTGAGCTCAGAGTACATAATTGAACATAATTGAATTCACATAAATTGTATGTTAATATAATTAAAAGGTAAGACTTTGATGGCAATAGTAAATTTGAATGACTGACCGAAATTTCTTCATAAGGCCACATACCTTGTTCTTCTCTAAGAATTTATTTATTTTAATCAGTGTATGTCCAAAATGAGCTAGGCTATTGATTATATTGTATCAAAAGTGATTAACTTTTTAAGTGTATTATTTTGAATAATGTTATTCTATTAAGACCATGTTTAGGATGCCACTGTGACTTATATTTTTAATATATAAAGCAAAGAATGTTTTCTATTTCAGTGCTACTATCAAAAACAATGAAAATGAAGTGGGAAATGAGAAGTCTTATTTATTTATTTATTTATTTTGAGAAGACAAGTCTTGGTGAAACAGAAGCACATTAGATTTTATCTTCAGTTTCTTCTCTCCCAGAGGAATGAACTCATTACAAGTTTTCTTCTCTATAAAATGATGATAATGATATTATGTGTCTCATCAGGGTGTTGAGGGGATTAAGTGAGAGAACATATGTAATCCTCCTAGTGCACACTAATTACTTAATACATGGTGATTTTAATATTAAAATACTAACAAAATTAGTGCTGGAGTAGAGAACAGAGCTATACTGAAATCAACTCTGTGGGTTACACTTATGATGAGACATATTTTTGAGAAAATTTCAAATTATTTTATTCCAACTGGAAGCTGAGGAGAGATTGTTAGAAGTAAAATGATGTGTTCTGTTCAACAATAACATGAGGAATTTCTTATAGAGCAAGTTCACATAGCCAGTAAATGATGGGAGGATGTGAACCCAAGTAATGTGACTTCAGACAGAGCCCATGTTCTTACTGACTACACTTAGTTTCCTTTCTGCAGTTACAGGCTCACAGCTGTCTGCACAGTTTTAAGGTACTATATTAACTAGGTGTGAAGATGATTGTCTCATTATCCTTTCAAATGTTCAGCACCATTTTTGCCACTATAATAGATCTGCTCTTATGGCAAAATTTAGTTCCCTAATCTATATTAATATCTTAAATTTGCTACCTCATATTTAGTTTCAAAAATTAATAGTCACTGTCATATGTGCCTATGAATTTATATATATTTATATAAACAGAATGAAAATATTCTCTAAAGATAACAACTTTCTTTTGTGCGGAGGCAGGTGGGGGTTGGGAGGGGTACTGGGGATTGAATCCAGAGGCATTCTACCATTGAGCTACTTCCCCATCTCTTTTTATTTTGAGACAGGGTTACATTATGTTGCCTAGGCTGGCCTTGAACTTTTGATCCTCTTGCCATAGACTCTTCAAGTTGATAGGATTATAGGCATGCACCATTGTGCTCAGCTGAAGGCAACGCCTTTTAAACCAAGACAGATATAGACAATAAAGATTGCATAACCCAGGGAGAGTTGATGATATTTACTAGGTCTAACAAGCCACAATCTGTTTGCTCCAAGCTAGTGAAGGAGTCAAAGGATACTTTTTTTTTTTAAATAATAAGAAGCAGTATTTTTAAGGACTGCATTTTGCCCTTGAAGCAAGCCAAGCATTTAATAAATGTGAGACAATTTTTACCATTCTTTCAGGGAATACTGTATTTCCAAGAATGTCAGATACCATGTGCTCTGAATGATACTAGCAAATGGTAATCACAATACCATTGCATTTAATGGGTTGCTATAATCCAGAAGGATATTAGGGAAGTTCTCAAACATCACTCTAAATGTGAACTCCAAAGCTGTGCAATAATGCTGTGTGTGTTACTCTCTAACACATGCTGTCACTTGTATACTCAGTTTCTCCTTATGATATCTATAGTGATATTGTTGTTTGGCATCTTTTGAGAAAGGAAGATATGGGACATTATAAGTCTCAGGGACTCTTAATGCTTGTTTATACCAGCAAGTGGTTTAGACAAATTATACCTTTCTGGACCTTGGCTTCTTAAATGTGCATTAATTTTTATTACTTCATAGAGTAATTATTAAGATAAAATTTAATATCTGTTAAAATGCTTTAGAAAATAAATGTTATTTCCAACAATAACTATCTACAAAAGCAACCGAGATATGGGATCACAAGAGCCTGCAATGGAAACTTAAGTGTCTTTGGATTGCCACGATTGTTAGCTATTTATCAAGTAATCTGTATGTTTCTTGGTTTGGGCCCAGGACTACATTCTCTACAGCTTAAGACCATCATTTGTAGGATAATGAACATAATCTGTTTAATTTCTTTTTGATGGCAAAGAAATATTCACCTCTGGGCACCTGTAACTTTGTGACATTTCTGCCTTTTACCTCACTATGCTTACTTATGACTAGACTTGATTCTACCTCAGCTTCAGTCAGGAAAGCTACTTGTATTCTCCTGCCCATAAACTCCCTTGAGGTGGCCCACATGTCCAACAAGTCTCTCTCTTCCTTCTATGTAACAACATGCTTCTTCAGTCTTAAAATTCAGTAGTAGAACCTATCTTCTAAAAGAAGTCCTTCTTAATTAACCAAGTGCACTTCCCATGCCAGATGTTGACTTCGCCCAATGCATGTACACCCGAAGATACCTGCCATATTTCCTTATGCAATTGTGTGTGGGCATGTGTTTCCTTTCACCTCTTTGCCTTCCCTTATTCCAAACAAACTCACTAAAAGAACTATTTCAGAAGCCGACCAAGTAAAAGGGTCCTGAAAGGAAAGAAAAGAAGGGAGGAAAAAAGGAAGTGAGGACATATGCTGAATGAGTCCTTTGATCAGATACCTATAAAAGATGAATTCGCCATGAAATAGCTACAACCTACTCTAACTCAGTGCACAGGGGTTTCATTACCCCCTGTCATTACCTGTCCCTGTCATCACCAGGGAACAGTTTGGCATATATTGGGTTACACACTCTGCATCCCATGATAGCAGGATCAACTTGTGTGCTTTACAGTTTATGAAAGTTTCCTCAGATATCATCCCATACATTGATATTAATAGAAAAACCAACTGGAATGCTATTCTGCTTTAGAAAAAGAACACATGCCAACTTATTTATATATCAGTTGGGCTTTCTTGCTTCAAATGGTGCAAAGGTGACTACTGAGTATGGTATCAGGTATCTGGTGAGTTATAAGGTGAGTGAAGAGGAAGGAAAAGGAATGTGTGTGATTGTGCATCCACTTAGGAGCTGGGGTTTTAATTTAGTTTTGCTTCAAAAAAAAAAAAACAAAACCCACAAGCTGAATTTTAGACTGGATGGAAAAGGTAATTTCAAAATGCTGCTGCCTAAAAAGCTAAAATGACATAGCTGCAGGCACTAGGGTTATAATTAAATTAAATAGAACAGCGATTGAGGATTGCCAAGACCCTGTTGTTGGGTTAAGCAAAATGAACACACATTTAGAATTCAGAAAGGAAAGAATAAATTTTCAATAAACCTCAACTAAGCTTCCATTATAAGAGGCTAGATTCCTTGTACAAAATAATGCTCTGGTGGAATCTGAATAGATAAAACTAGAGAAATATTAATCTATACAGACACTAAAGAAGACAAAATCTACCTGAAGAAGGTAAAGGTGATATCTCCCTATAAGGGTGTTTCCCAGGAAACAGTGTATATAACATTAATTAAATGTAGGATGTGTTTACAAAGACATAAGGAATTCAATTCAAAGGAGAATGCTAGTCTTCAAAAAAAAATGAACTTACTCAAGCTATTGGATTATTTTTGTTGTAAAATAAAAAATTACTAAATCCAAGCCATGATTCTTTTAGTTATATGTTCATTTGTCTCTTTCTTAGTTTGTAATTTTATCAGGCACTATTCAGTGTTTGGGGCTCAATTCCATGTTCTCTGGATACCAAATTGATACATGGATTATTTTTTTGAACTTTAGCCTAAAGAATATCCAAGAGTACTACTATCTCTATCTGTATATTTTCTTTTTAAAGGCAACAAAGTATTTAGTAATCAAAATAGAATAAAGAAAACTGTAAAAACAGCTGGCACTGTTCCTAAGAAAAAGAAATGGAGTGATACAGGAATCATGCAGATTTTTGAATATAAGCATGAACACTGGAATTATACTGAAAGAGAATTGAGTATAAGAAATATTTTCCTTTATGAAACCCCTCATATATATCGACTATCTACCTTTATAGACTTTATAATTATAGACTAAAAATTAGGAGAACACATGTAAGAACGATGTTCTAGTAATGGACAAGACGGGTTTTATAAGTCTTAAAGATGGACTTGACAGAAAAAATAATGTAACAACTACAGATCTGGTTGGAGTAGGAAAGATGGAACCATTGAAAATTACCTAGCAATAATAATAGAAATAAAACCTAATGCCAATATGAGAAATATATGTTATTCTTGAATGTATTTAGAACAGCAGACAGACTTAATCAGAGTTGACAAGTAAAACTAGTCATTAGCATAGAGACAGGAGGTAAGGCCATGGGAATGGGAGCAATAACCCAGGGAGAAGGGGTAGAGGGAAAACAGAAGCTCCCTGATGAAGTAATCCAACGGAACCTGAATATTTAAGAGCGACTCTAAATCTGAACCTTCTTAGTGTGCTGCTCAAATTCCACTCTTTCATCAAGTCTTCTATGAACACTCCATCTCACAGCCAGTTGTCCTATTTTCCTCTTATATGGTGAATGATGAGTCCCCACCCCATAATTAAATGATCTGTATTACTTTGGAGAGCTTAGCACATTGTCTTCTCAACTATATTGCTCTTCAAAAACTGGGTTCAGTGGTCATATTTATTTGCATTTTTTTCAGGGCTAACAGTTCAGTTCTACAAGTGAGTATTTAAGTATGGGTGAATATATCAACTTTGTGTGCAGAGAGAGAAATTACATCAAAAGGCATAAAATGACTTACAATATGTAAGAACTAAGTACTAGAAGATGCTGTTTTGTAGCCTTGAAGCCTTAGGGACAGGGGTAAATCAACCTCAAAGAAAAGATTTAGATTAGTCAAACAAATGTGAAGAAGGCAAAGAGAATAGATATGTTAGAATAAGTAGAAAAGATAATCTGGGAGAGATTAAGACATTTCTTAATGAAAACAAATATTGGGAGCCTATGCAAAATGCTAAGAATTAATTTTATAGGTCAAAAACTAAAAATAAGATTTACCACATAGTAGTAAGAAGCTTAGGGAAAACACAATCAATCTAGTTTAATTTTGATCTTGTGGTGCTGATTTGAAATGGTCCCTTTGACATAGTAATACTAAATCTATTTGGATTCCTTATATAGTTTTGGTTATCAAATTCTTCAATTTTGTCTAAAGACAACATTTTTGAGATTGAGGAGTTCTCACCAAGAGCACATAAAATATTGAGTTATTGAAAATATGATTCCTTACAGATGTTGGTATTTTAATGGTAGCATGGATGGCTGCATGAGTGGCCTTGTTCAATGTATATTAAGCCAGGCCCTTTGAAATACTTGGTGGTTAGTCCACAATTGTGCATTAGATTACATGATAAGTGCTCATTTTCACTCTAACTAGTAAAAATAGTTGGCTTTTTTAAAAAAAATCATCATCAGTTTTGGAATGCAATATTTTATGATGCATAGAATTTAGGAAACCTTAAATTACATGTACTAAGAAGGATTCAGATCATCTTCCCTCAGCAGATAAAATTAAACTCTCTGGGTTTTCTTTGCAACTATAATTCATAGTTTTATATTCAGTTACTTGAATTTGTGTTGATGATCTGGATTTGTTTCTCTTTTACTTCTGGAAGAACTTGTCTGTAATATTCAGATCAGCATTTACCTTTCTATTTTGCTTTCTGCATTGTTGAGCACATCTTACCACTGAGGGACACTTAATGCTGTGCCTAACAGTGTGACTGACAGAGACCCACATTTAGCTCTGAGAGAGACTGTTTCCAGTATTGTGTGGAATATATTGAGCATTTTTTAAAATGATGAAAGCATAGAAAACAACAGAATCTCGTTTTTAAAACAATTTTAAGAACACAGAAGATAATTCAACAGTCATTTTAACATATCTTTCAGAGAACCAAATTCACCCTGATGGTTTAAGAACATAAATTACATGACATTTAGAATACTTGGATCATGAATAGACTGCTCAGTCTATTCACCAATGCGATGGGCTAGAAGAAACATGGAAAATACATTTAAAAAATTCTTTAAATATAAAATTTCAAGGTTAAAAACATTTTTAACCAGTTTCTTTTAACATACGTTTTAAAAGGCCTTAGTGTTTCTTGTTTAAGCATCTTATGGTATGTATGACAGATACAACATCTTAAACTCAAATGTCTTGAATTGAGTTTCATTTTCTATTTATACTTATTGCCCAAGGACCTTAAACTCATTGGACTATAGCATCATTATCTGATAAATGAGAGTTTAAAATCTCTATATCATAGACTGTTGGTATCTTCAACACAGAGAATACATGTAAAAATACTTCTAAACTTTAAACTACTGTTATTGTGTAGAACCAAAAAAGAATATTTAGATATTTGGTCTCAGGCAAGATGGTATAGACTTAATTTTTCCCCTTCCTTCCCTTTAAATACAACTAAAAGTCCTGGAAATGACTCAATAGAAAAATTCTGAAAAGATTCTGAAGGACAGAAATAAGGTAGGTAGACTGGCTAGGACTAGAGGAATGACACCACTGTGAATTTTTTCTTTTTTCTCTTATATATCTTAGACCTAGGCATCAAGGAGGCCTTCAGCTTGGAATATACAACACACATATATAAACAAAGAAAGAAGAAAAGAAATGAAGAAATTCTATTTTGGGAAAAAAGGCTAGAAGTGTGTACAGAGAATTGTAGCAGGGACTTGGGGCAGCCTCATTCTTGACCCATGACAAGTTGTAGTGGTGAATCCCTTTTATCCCCTGTAGTGGCATTGGTATTGTTCAGAATGGTTGCCACATTTACTAACACCAGCAATAGTCCAATGCAACTGCAGTGGTACCTCAGTGGATCCCATGTAGCACATTCTTGGCTCCACCCCTGACAGGACCACATGGGCAGAAAACAAAGGCCAGGGGAACAATTTCCACCTCACAGATCTAGCATCTCACATTACTTCCAGTGACAACAGGTAACAAAGAGAAGAGCTTTCTGCAACTTGTAGGTGGCACCTACAGACATGTGTATCAGGAGTTCCCAAATCAGAACAAGTAAGCAGACCAAAACGACATTGAAAATGTTCTGAAAATTAAATTGCATTTGGAACTATAGCCTAGAAAATAGGCTAGAACCTACATACCAAACCAAAACAGGGACACCGTCTGCTAAAATAAAAGATTTTATTTTAAATGTCTGCATAAAAAATCTGTAGGACAAACTCAGTTTAACTCCTCATACCAATGGCCAGGAAAAATCACAACTTGGATGAGAAAAAATTAATATAAAACTAGATATCTTTGAATTATCTGACAAGAATTTTAAATCGGTAATCATAACAAAGCACCAAATAGAAATTACAGCTGAAAATCAAAATAACAGAAATTAAAATCTTGCTCAGACATAGAATATAAAGGCAGAATTAAGGACAGATCCATAGAATTTACTCAACAAATTGAGCAACAGAAAAAAATCAATTTGTCTTACTCAACCACTTGGAAGAAATGGACCAATTCCTATAAAACCACAAATTACTGAAACTGAAACAAGATAAAGTACACAAACTGAATAATACCATCACTATTAAAGCAATTAAAATTGCAATAAAAGTATGCTTTAAGAAACCGTTAGGTCAGGTGATTTCACAGAAAAGTTTTAGTAAACATTTCAACAACAATTGACACCAATTACATATGCTCTTTTCCAGAAAATAGAAGAGGGGTGGTAATTCTTACCAAATCATTTTATATGGCCAATATTACCACAATATCAAAATCAGGTAAAAGTGCAACAAAAGATAACTATTTCTCATAGACACAGACACAAAATATTTAATAATACATTAACAAGTTGGGGTTGTGGGTATAACTTCGTGGTAGAGCCCTTCCAAGCACATATGGGGTCCTTAGTTTAATCTCCAGCACCATCAAATAAAATAAATAATAAAAAATAAAAATAATGAATTAGCCAGTGGAATAAAGCAGTGTATAAAAATTGTACACCATGCCTAAGTAGAGCTTATCCTAATTATGCAAGACTGGTTTGATATTTGAAAATCCCTCAATATAATAATGTACCTTGTCAGCAGTCTAAATAAAAAATATGATTATATAAATGGGAAACTGTCTAGGTAGAAATCACAAGGAATTTACCAAAAATGTTCCTGTAACTTACAAATGAGTTTTGCTAGGTCACAGGACCCATGATCAACCCACAAATCAATTTCACTTCTATATACCGAGATTAAAACACAAAATTATTTACTTGCTCAAAATTTTTAGGTATATGTGAAAAATGTGTACACCATACTTTGCTGAAAATTACAAAATGCTAATGAAAGAAGAAGTCTAAGAGGACTTAAACAATTTAAAGACTTATGTTCATGGATTTGAACACTCAGATTAGTACAGCTATCAATTCTCCCCACGTTGATTTATGCGTTTAATCCTATTCCTGTGATAATCCCAGCAAGACTTTTGTACTCCTAGAAAACTGATTCTAAAATTTATATGAAAAAGAAATAATCTTAAAATAGTTAAAACAATTTGGATCCAGAATAAAGTAGAAAACATAACTATACCTAATATTAAGGCTTACTTATGGCTATAGTGGTACCAGTGAAGATTAGACACCTGGATCAACAGAACCCATGATGTCTGATGAGGAGGCACGTACAATTCAAGGGAGAAAGGACAGCCCTGACAAAATAATGGTTCTCAAGTAATTGGACATCATTATGCAAATAAATAAAATGAAAAAGGATAAAGAAGAACCTCAACTTCAACCTTGTACTGTATGCAAAGATTAATTCAAAATAGATTATTTAAATATAAAACATAAGACTATATAGTACTTAGGAAAAAACATATGTGAAAATCTTTGGGACCTAGGCTAGCTGAGAATAAGTTACCAAAAATATGATTTATAAAAGGAAGGGCAATAAACTGGATTCATCAAAACTAAAAACACTTCTCCACAAAAGATCCTGCTAAAAAGGATGAAAAGACAAATTACAGGCTGTGGAGAAGATGTGTGTAAATAACATATCTGATTAAAGGACTTCTTATCTATAATACATAAAGAATTCTCAAAACTTAATTTAAGAATCAAACAAATTGGGCAAAAGACAGGATTAAACATTAACCCAATTAGGATATCCGGATGACAAATAATTACATGAAAAGATATTCAATATCATAAGCCATTAGGGAAATGCTTATTAAAACCAAAATGCAGTATCACTATGTATCATCAGGATGGCTAAAAGGAAAATGAAAATTATTCTAAAGAGCAAATGCTGGAAAGGATACAAAAATCTGAATTACATGTTCATTGTGGGTGGAAATGTCAGAGCAAAGCCACTCTGCAAAATAGTTTGGCTGTTTCTTTTAAAACTAAAATGTACTTACCATTTAATCTAGCAGTTGTACTCTTGTACACTTATCCCAGAGAAGTAAAAATGTTATGTTCACATAAAAACCTGTATACAAATATTCATAGCAACTTTATTTGTATTAGCCCCAAATTGGAAACAATCCAGAAATCTTCAAAGGTGAATGTGTAAATAGGACATATAATAAGCCATATTATAGTAGCATAGTGTATGGCAATAAGCAAAATATTGTTATACACACATGAATGGATTTCAGGAATTGTGTTGAATGGAAAAAAGACTATCTCAAAAAATAAAATAAATACAGTGTATGACTCCACTTATATAACATTTTTGAAATAACAATATAATTGAAATGAGAAACAGATCAAGGGTTATAGGTATGGCTAATTACACATGTGATACAATTGCACGGGCCCCCCAACCCCTACCAGCACACACTTACACACACTGAATACTTGTATAACTGGTGAAATCTGAATAGACTCTTTGGATTGTACCATTGTCAATTTCCTGGTTTTAATATTATAGTCTGATTATTTGTTAACTTTGGGGAAAGTTCATAAAGGATATTCTAGACCTCCTTGTATATGACTTTGTAACTTCCTATGAATTTGTAACTATTTAAAAATAAAAAGTTTTTAAAAGGTAATGCTTGAAAATTTTTGAAATCATTCTGCTATTGTGTAGAACAAATAGATTTGATGTTACTGATGCAATTTTTAAGTTGAAGTTGTTACACTATAAGGACAAGCTAACACTTTTCTAAACATAAAAGTATCTTGAGCAAGTAAGAAAAATATGTAGGACACAACTTCAAGGTCCTCACATGGTTTCTATTTGACAGTTCTGATAAATTTTAGCATGTATGAAGGCAAGATATACAAATAATTATTTCAGGTGTGATACTCAATATATACAACAGCTTTCACAGTGTGAACATCAACCAATCTTTAATAGACACAGGGGCTAATTAGAACCAATAAAATAGCTACAAGCTTCCCCCAAATTTGGTACCAATGCACAATAATGGAATTATCTATTCTACATGATTTATTTTGAATAAACTATTATTTCATCCATGAAAGTCTTATATTCCTAAATGGTTGGTATTTTTGAGTACTTCTGAGCCAAAAATACTGGAAAGGGTACCATGCTATTGGTTGAAGCATATCTCAAAAGTGTTGCTATAGAAAATCATGACTAACACGAATAATTACTAGTTAGCTAAATAAGTATTAACTGTCTCTATTAAGATATTTGCCACCTCCTCATTTTTATAACATCCAAGATATCAGTAGAAACAAAATAGGATTCAAATTTGTTCATAATATTTAAAGATAGGTGTTCAGTACTTGAACGTAAATAAATTTTAATAATTTTGGAATTTTAATAATTGAATAAGAAAAGTCAAATAATTTATAGATATTGAATACAAAAATGAAACCACCTAGTCAGTTTATATCAATGAAATTATAACTTTGTGAGCATACAGGGCCACTTTAATGGAATGAAAAAGAAAAAACCTTAACTATTAACATCAGGCTAGAATTAGCAAGATGGAAAATTTTAGCCTATAAGGATTTATTCATCTCCATCTCTCCAGGACACCTGTCTAAATTTAATCCTTATTTTCCATGAGTCTAAAACAGTACCTGAAAGTTAGGAAGTTCACAGTTATTTAGAATTTATGGTGCAACAAGTATTATACTTCTGAATGTAGAGCTGAACCTCTATTAAGCAGATGTAATTCTCATTCTACAGGTAAGAAAACTCACCATCCTAAATACTAAGTACCCAAGAGCCCATAGATTTGGGGTTGAAATAGTTTTTCCTGACTCCAATCCACATAATTTCTTCTTCTGAGCATAACTGTATGGTTCTACTGAATTTAATCACATTTCAATTTTAAGAAAAGAATGGTCCCAGAAGGCTTTATTCGCTTTTGATATTCCAACTCAGTGATTCTTGAAAGAAGTGTCAGAATATGAATGTTTGTAATTGGAAATGTCTCAAGAGAAGTCCCACACCACTGATTCTGAGGGGACAAATATGTTGGTGCTTTATACGCAATTTAACTGGTTTTGCATCCAAATTATTTAATAGTCAACTGCTATTTCTATGGCATTTTAAATAAGACTCTATTAGCTTGCTTAATAGCACTCCCCCTAATCTAATATTAGAATCCCATGGTAGGTGGGGACTTTTTTCTGCCGTGCGAACTGGTACTAAAACTCTGGAACTGCACAGAGCTATGACAAACACAGAGGACACAAGAAAGCTGGCATTTCCAACTGTACTGTGGGAGGAAAAAGTGTGTTTTTATGTTCAGTAGCAGTGTTATCCTTCAGATAAAGGGGAAGATACGTGCTTCAGTGTCAATAGAATAAGTGCTAGTTTGATGCATATTTGCACTGAGCCATCCATGTTTCCTTTAGCCCCTTGATACCAAGGAGAAAATAGTTAGTTTTTTTTCACTAGCCCAGTGTAATTTAAGTCCATTTCTTTCATTTGATTTCCTCTTATTATAACTGGCCAGGAAATCAGGCACCTAAGTGAACAGCTCTGAAGATGCATGTTATAGATCTGTATCTACATACTCATATTCACATAATTATATACATTCATATGCAATATGCATACATATACAACATGGTGTACAACCCTATTAAAATATGAATTTCTAGATAGAGTTGGAATAAGGAATTTTTAACCCGTGAGAAAACAAGTAGTTTAAAGGGATCAGAGAACTATTGAATTGGCAAGCTGAGAAGCTCTAAGATTTGGAAGAGAACCTTGTAGAGGTTAGGGAAGAATTGGAAGAGGCTTTTGTGATTTGGGACTCTTCGAAATCTGAATTTGGACTAAGCCTGGGAAGAAAGCCACTGCTAGAGATTAGAGTAACCAGCAGAGAATTGAAGACTCTTGAGAGATTAGAATGACAAAATATAAACTTGAGAGATCTTAAGCATTTGGTCAAGTAACCCTTGACATTTGTCAAATTCTGAAGCTGCAGGATCTTCTAAAAAAAAAAAAAAAAATAACAACCTCAGATTCTCAAGATGCACCCTAGATTTTCTGCAGATTTGTAATCCTAAGTAGAAAGATATTTAAAAATACTCATGTTCAAGATGTGCCAAAGGAAAGGCCTCACAAGAACACACCGAGTAAGAGTTCATCCTGTGTATCAAGTCCAGCCCACCTCTATTTTTGTATGGACTACAAATGAACAGTAAATACCATTTAAACAGTTGAGAAAATCAGAAGATTATTTTGTTACATAAAAGAATATAAAGTTAAATTTCTGTGACAATAGATAAAGGGTGAGCAGAACATATCTAGGACCTTCATATATTGATTTTGGCTGTTTTTGAGCAATGAGTGGTTGCAAAGAGACTGAATGATCTGCAAAGTCCAAAATATTTACTACCAGGCCCTTTACAGAAAATGTTTGCCAACCTGCACTAGGCTGTTAGTTGAAAACCCTAGTAGGCAAATGCCCTTAAGACAGGAACAAACCAAAGATATACTGTTTCTTATCGGAACTCAATCCAACCTCAGATTGGCTCAGTTCTAAATTAGATTAGGGTAATTAGCTTTCACTCTATCTGCCTAGCAGAGGAAGGGTGAGTCTTTACAAAAGAAAGATATCATCTGGAACAGCAACAGGTTTTAAATACACATTTTATGCACATTCCCAACATTCAGAAAATTAGTGCACTGTGTGTCTGAACTGATTTTTGATACATGAGTGATTTAACTGGCAGCCCAACAGTAATCCCTTAAGATCTAACATTTTAAAGAAGCTATAGTCCATGTTAAAGAAAGGAAAAATAAACCATAAGTAACAACATTACGTAAGTACACTCTTCTTGGCAAGGAAACTTAAATATGTGTCCAGAATGACAGCATTTTCATTAAGTAAATACTAGTTTCCATTGTACAATATTCGAATAATATGTGGAACTATCTATGAATTATTTATTTTGTAGAAAATGAAAACAGACAGTAATTGATCAAAACTATAAACTTTTTAAAGGCTTCATTAGTCAATGACATTTGGTTCATAGGACGCTGACATTATATTTTAGGCATTTACCATCTTGAGAAGGCTCAGAAGTTTTTTTTCCCCTGAAAAATCTGATAAAACTGAAATATCATAATTTGTCAATATGTTATGTCTACTTTTCCCCTAGGATTTTAAAATTTGACTTTAAGAGCATTTATAATGAAATGAACAACTCAAAGGAACAAGACAGTTATGAAGTTCAATATGTCACAGAATGTAAAAATTGTTAAATTCATTTTAATTAGGTTATACTAACATTTTACATCTGTGTCATAAGTAAATTATAACTCTCAGACATAACAGATCAGGTCATTTTAATTTATAACCTATCACAATTTGCAGCACATGTCTTATTGGTATTAATGAAATGTAACTTAAATGTGCTCAAAAGTCCAGGTCATATAATGATTTTATGAGTTAAACCACATATAGTTGTACTATAATATAGGAGGAATAGAGATATTGTTATAAATATAAAATTCAAAGCAGATAATATTGATTAGAAACTGGATATTTGTGTATTTATATGTGCATAAAAATTGCATTAGTTTTTAATTTAACTCAGCAGTGTATCTAGCCTGTGAATAGCTGCCTTATAACAGGAACACATGTTATTATTTGAAAAAAAAATCAAAATTATTATTAAAATGAAAGGACTTTGAGAATTAGAGACATTTAAAAGTTGATTTGTAGAAAGTTTTTAAAAAGTTTAAATACTATTGGCCTGCTTGATCACCTTTTAGAGCTGACAATGACAGATGCCTCTGAACAGGGAAGTAATAATTTGATCACATAAAGACTGCAAATGTGGTCAATTAATAAATCATCAAGGACAGTATGGTATTTGCCATTTTAGCTGAATTATAAGCACTGTTTCAACATTAACCACAACATTTTAAAAATTTACATGTATCAGTAACAGCTTCACCTATACAATTTACCAATTTAATAACAAGGTTTACATTCATCTAGTCCTCTGAAACTATTTGGAAAATATTCTTCACATATATGAAAACAGTCCATTTTTAAGCAAGTCTGTTATATTTAAACCTAGTCCTAGAAAATAGTAAGAACAATCTAAGACATTCATGTAATTAGTTCTCTTATTGACAGATTTGATTAAAAATATACCTTCATTAATACTGGTTCCATAATAACTGGCAGAATGCTATGCCTTTGAATACAAACAAATATTATTTATAGTTCCACAATACTTCTCTATGCATCATATCTGACTCCACTTAAAATATCAGAGTACTCAGAGAGACATATTGCAAACCAAAAGTCCTTAGTAGGTGGTGGAAAGTCAGGCCAGGAGTCAAACAGAATCAACAGAGATGACAGAGATGTGATATTCAGCACAGTCTCCTCAGGGAGAAAAAGCAAAACCACATGGCCCTGCTGAAATGCCGAGTTAATTCTCTCTCCTATCTGAGCTTTAAATAGTACATTCTGAAAATTGTTTCAACTAGATTATTGCTTCTTTAGGTGAGTCCCTCTTTTAAGAAACACAAACATTCTCAAAGGGCATTGCTGAAACACCATAAAAACTTAATAACCTACCATTTTCTTTGCACTCTTCTGGAGGTTTAGCCTTTTTCGCAAGTCGTGGATCCAGCCATGATGTTGTCTTTGTGTTATGGCTGAAAAGAAAAGAGATCACTCTGAACAGACACATACTAAAAGGAATCAAGTTTATTCCTTAAGAAAAAAATAAGCGGGGTTAGTCCAACAAAATTGCAATCGATACACTTAATTTGCTTACTGGTTCTAAGTAGCCCTGAAGGAGGTGTAAGAGTAATTGTGCAAGGCAGCTGTAAATTTGGCAACCTCAGCTCCCTGTCCTCAAAGCGGCTATTTTTATTAAAATCAACTTGAATGTTGCCAAGTTAACCTCATTGAAAATGCAGAACTCATCCAGAGCAACAGGAATTTATTACAAATACAGGATTCTCCAGTTGGAAGAGCACAGTCTACAGACTCTGATACTGTTTTCTGAGTTTTGCAAATGCAGTATTTTCATCTTAAACCTGCCCTTTTCATAAACAACTCTTCTGCTAACAACAGAGCTGGCAGAGGCAGTCCAAAAGTGACGCAAATTACAGCATGTTCCTGGGATTCCTACATTTTCTCAAAAAGTGATTAATGACAATTTTCTTAACTCGCATTAAGCTAACACCCTCCTAAATATTCTCAACCCATCTAGGAAAGTAGAGGATAAAAATGTCTGCCTTATAATGTTACTGAAATAAAATTTCCAGGATTTAATAAAAAAATGATATTTTCATTTTGAAAAAAATATATATGTTGTCTTACAAGTCTTTGCCAGAAATCTAAGAAGCAAAAGAGCAATGTTTTCAGAGGAAGTTTACGTCAAGTGCTCCTAGCATCACCTGCGCTGTTATCACCTGGTGCTCTTGTTGGCAATGCTTTCTGGGTCCTTCCAAATCAGAACCTTTGAGATGGGACCACAAAAGCCTCCATCATCTGTGGGCAACACAGGTGATTCTTATGCACATTATAATTCAAGAACCACTCAATGGCTCAGCTGCTCATTAGAGCTAAAACACTTACTGTGTACGGCTATAGCAAGAGATCTCACCTGCCAATGGACAAATTACCAAGACTGCAATGAGCTTCAGAATAGAACGTGCTTTTAGGAAAGTATAAGGTTTATACACTTGGAAGACCAACAAATGGTACATGAATAAGAAGAATAGAAAATAGGTTGGAAATAGAAATTAGGATCAGATGAAATAGGGGCACTTGAGCACAGTTGTTAGGAGGGCAAATGCTAATGTTGATAAAAATTTCACATGTATTTTTCTCCCTTCAGTGAAGTGTCTCCCTTCATCATGTAAAGCTACCAATGTTAGCTAGATAATCTGATGAACCCTATTAAATTTATTATATTAAAAGTAAAGTTCTCCTAGCAGTATATTTGATAGTAAACTTGTAGGTACTAAGTTTCCCCCTAATGGAGGGAATTTTGAAGCCAAAAGGATAAAGGAAGGAGACAAGATGGGCTGTGGAAAGTTACTCCAAGGTGTTAAAGCACTCTTCAAATATCATTTTCTTGATGATCATTACATGTGCCTATGCATAGGGCTATCTCTGATCTGAGAACTGGGACATTAAGACTGGTGGGTTTTGAAATCTCTGCTCCTTAAAAAAGATCCACTTCTACTTCTGACTCTTATGTGGAGTAAGAGAAAATACTGTCCACTTTCCTCACCTTTAAAAGCTTCTCAGTGATAGATGCCTCTGACCAGGGCTCTAATAACTTGATCAGATAAAGTCTGTGTATTTGATCCAGTAATAAATCATCAGGAGAGCATGCCAACTTTTATTTTCCCCCAATTTGACCTTTATAAAGTCTGATGGTGCTTCATTATCAAGTTTCAGGAGGATATAAAGTATTGAGGACACTTTCATCTGGTTCTAGCCCTCATTTATAGGATGTCAATATAATCTAGTCTTTTCCTCTGAAGACTGGGTGCTCTTGCATGGAGGTGTGGACTAGTCTAAATGTGAGGATAGGAACACTGGCTTCAGAGTTTGTTGCTCTCATTTTTAATAAATTGCTTTTAAAATACTCATTATACACATGCTTCAGTGTATAGTGTGTGTGTGTGTGTGTGTGTGTGTGTGTGTGTGTGTTGATATTCATGTTTCTATAAGGTAGGGGGAAACTTTGGGAGTGGGCAAGAAAAAGAAATTTCTTTTTGTCCTGCTTCTTCCAAATCCTTCAAATCCTTTCCTCATTTTGAAGAAAAGTCATTTATCTGTCCTTTAGACATATTTATAAAAGCAAATGCATCTATGGATAAGTATTAAGAGCCATTAGTAAACCACAACAGGGAGTCAAATTACCATTTCTATATCACACCACCATGGGTCTAAAATACTGGCTAATTTTGTAGGGAACTGGCTTTCCTAAGTTCATGTGAAGCATTTCATTACAGGATGAATTTTTTTTTTTTTTTTAGGTTGAACTAGCATTAACAGTGTGTCACTTTAATACATTTTGACAGATTGAGTCTCTTATAGTTCACAGCATTTTTAGCTGTTGTTCAGAAATGATTCTGAAAGAAATGTGGGTAGTAGTTACCTCCAGTAATTGCCTTAAACATCACATGAAGATACAGCACAGTATTTTCAATAGTGACTCTCACCAGCCTTATAATTTGCATGTTCCTTCCAGATGCCTTACAAAGGGGACATTTTTCATGCATTTGGGAGACAACGGACCAAATAGCATTTCCACTTCCTTAAATTACATATTTTTAAATTCTAATAATTCCATTTGAAAATAGGATTAAATGCTGGTCAGGAAACTGTGTACAAAATGGAATCATTGAAAAATTTTTCACCATCTGCAGGCTATCTTTCCTCCAATTTGAGAAGGTGATTTCATTTCACTTTCTTAGCTAGTTCAGATTCAGATGCATGACATCAGTTTTCCATATTAGATTAAATTGTGTTGCATAAATACTAGGAAAAGAAAATGCAATATCATTTTATATTGCAATTTGTTTTAACAGGATACCTACACATACATAGGCTACTTTTGCACAGAAACTTTTCTTATTCTAACTGGGGAATGGAACATACAGTTTTTAGTAACCTTTAGTAATCATAAAATGACACTGCTTTACATATTTCTATGGGTAGAGCTTATGTGCTAAGCACTAATGTAAAAGATCAGATGAAGAAAAGTCAATAGTTATTTAAGTTCAGTCACTGTCAAAAAAGCTGGATAAAAATCTCTAAAATATGTTTTATCCTATGGGTATATCCAAAAAATCTTCTCTAATGTTAAACTATATATTTAATCTATCTAGAGGATTAGGAAAAGCCAGAACTGAGGTTTCATTCAACTCCACAATTGTAGTTCAAATTCCTATCAGGATGGCCTTGAGGATACACAGTAGGCTGACCTGTAATGAATCAGAAATTTCTGTACATTTTGTAAGCTTAACCTTTGCCAAACTGACAAAAGCAGCAGGTTAAATAATAACATCTTCTGAGCAAACACTCTTCTCACATACAGCATGCTTCATTTCAATTGGAAAAGCTACTCTCAGTACAGTACGTCACAGCACAGTCAATAATATTATCTCACAGTTCTTGCTATCTACTTTGTTGGGGACTCAGCAGAATTTTCACATCATTTTATTTAATGCCAATGAGTCTGTGGCTAAGTATTATTAACTTCATTTTATAGATGGAGAAATAAAGATTGAGAGAGGATAGGTAACTTGCCCAGGTTACAAAGCTAGTACATGAAAATGAAAGCGTGTGTACCCAGATGTAACTGGATCCCAAGTCCAAGGGTTTTTGGTGAAACCAGGGGCAAACTGAACCTAACACTGCTTTGCATTTGGAATATTTTATGTCACTCCCCCAGGTGGCAATCCAGCTCCAAGTTCCTGTCAGTCATTCAGAAATAAACCCTTACATAGGGTACTGGTCATGACTTAAATTCCTTTGGAAGTGTTGAGCATTTCTCTTAGTAGGTATTAAATTAAATTGCACGTGCATAGAGATGAAAGAGCTTTGTGATTGAGAAGGTACAGACAATATCACTGGAAAAAATTTTTCTTCCTATTAACTTAAGTTCTCTATATGAATAGTTTTCAAATCAAATTTTAGTCATTCAAATCCAAATGTTTTTCCAGAATAAATCCCCTTTTTAAAATCCCCATTTATATAATGTGCATAGGAATATTAGGTCTTGGGCCCTAAAGTTAAAAAAGACTACCAATGGGTTGAATATTTATTAGGAGCAGAGCTTGAAAGTTTCTTATCACTCATGCCACACTCTTTCCTGCATTCCATTTTTTCATTCACTCTGTTTTCCCAGTGAGAGTAAACACACCTTCTCTGCCAAATCCAATTTTAAGACATGCTCTCCTTTCTTTTCTCCTTTCTTTTTATTACCACCTGGGCCAAAACAACATTCCCATCACTGCATGAATATTGGAAGTGTTTTCATTCAACAGAAACATTATTAGTGGAACAAGAATCTTTTATTATTAAACATTCTTTTCCTTTTCTCCATTTTCTCTAAAAACAGTAACCGATTTTAGAGTCAATAATTATTCAAAATGTACATGGTTGTTAAAGTTTCAATAGTAGCAGTTACATGGATTCAGAGACAAAAAATCATAGAGATTGTTGATCATATTTTATGAGTTAAACATTATTTTTAAGGATACACAAGTTTATTATATCTAATAGTGAAACCTTGAGATGATTATATTATTTCCAAATGACTTCAACTTCTTTTTACATCATCATTCCTAAAAGAACTATTGGAAACAGTGATTGGACATATGATTAAGAGAGGAAACTTTTTCAAAGACTCCATTTGCTCAAAGTCTTGCTAATTTTTCCCTATTTATACAAAGGTGATGCACATATAAAACTACTGTTAATGACCTTTTAATGACTGTTTCCTAAATAATGCTCCTATAATTTTGCTCAAGCATGTGAGTCAGGGAGCTTGCTACCACCCTGCCTTTCATGTATTCAGCAAACTTTCTTAAAAAGAGATTTTGTTGTAAGTATTGTTTTGGACATTGTGGGTGTTGTTTCACACTATTTTATCTAAAACACTTTTTTTCTGACTGAGGATTATACCAGAATCATGTGCAGGCTCACGTGTGCACACACACACACACATGTGTGCACACAAGAACATGATACAAATATGGAGAATAGCTACTGCTTTCCTGCTTTTGTAATACATACTACAGAAAGTAAACTTAAGCCAGATTTTGCAACTGGTAAGGGCATGTAAAGTCTAGAATGAGTTTGGTAGTACTGCATGCCACAAAACTATTTTACATTTCTTTCCAATAAGCTTCCATAGTGTTTTGTCTTCTATGTAATATGTGAAGGTTCAAAGTATTAGAAATGGCAACTGATAATTTATGTAAAAGTTAAGGGAATACAGAAATAGCAACACAAGAAGAAACATAGACTTACTGTATGTTTGTTTAGATTCAAAAGAAATTTCACCTCTAACAAAGATTTGGAAACCATCTACGGCCATGACATTTTTCACAGATGTGATTCCAGTTTCAAAAGCCTGCATTTAAAAGTCTATTATTTGAGATGACATAGTGTTCACTGCCATTCAGGAAGATGGTAGTAAACAAATAGGTTCTTGTTGTCATTTTGTTTTTTGCCAAAGCAATAGCAGTCTCTTTTGTGTCCCTAACTAAACTGATTCCCAAACAAAGAAGTAATTTAATGGGATTCCCAAAGCATGTCAATCCAGATTAACCCTGTGGCAGCTCTTCTTTATGGAACATTTAGCCTCTGGAATAGTAAATTTCTGGCCAAGAAACTTATTAAACAAATACCATTTGTAATATAAAAGTTTACTTTAGCCAATGTTTATTTATAAGCTGGAGGTAGTATGGGATAATGGGCATGACTTTGTAGGGTGACAGAGCTAGATGACCTTGGGTATGTTAATTTGTCCAAGGGTGCCTTAGAACCTCATCTATAAAATGGAGATAAATCAAGCACTGCCTTGGGTGATTGTAATATGATATATGCAAAGTAGGCACCATACTAAATTGGTTTAGAGCAAGGACCCTGGAGACAGACTACATTCCATGGCAGTCTGAACTTGTCAGTTTTGTTAGCTGCGGTATTGCTGGGATTTAAAATGGTTCTTAGCACATAGTATGTGTCCTCAAAACAGTTGTTGAATAAATAAAATCAAAGAATACTGTTTCTGTTACTGCTTGGTGACATGACTTCTAGGCAAATAGTTATTTCTATAAGCCTCAATTTCATAAAGTGAGGATTAAATGAAAAGTGTGTGAATGCTTAACGTGTTAGTTATTTTTGTTAAGGTAATCTGAACACAACCTGAAAAAAAGTGAGCACTCGATATGATGCCTTATTTGAATTTGCATTTACACATTCCTCATTGGAATTTATAATTAAATATTCTGTCTTTTTAAAAGCTATATTAATGAGGATGATCTAAGTCAAAGAAAAAAACTGATTTCATATGATATTATGCATTTGAAAGTCTTTTGAAAATTGCTAAACATGACATTATTACTATTTTAAAGCATCTTTGGAAGAGTATATTCAACTCACAATTTAAAATTATGTTCTTTAAACATACTTTATCAGATATTCACCTTTTCTCATTAAGTATTATAAATGATAAAAGAAATCTTTCATCATTCATCAAAAGAGGCAGTTTGAAGAGTGGGGGAAACAGCTGGCCCAGTAATTCGCCAGGGTTGAGAACAAAAAGAGAAAAAAGGCTCATGCTTTAAATGCACAAATTATAAAGAATGAGCCATATAAATCATTTTGCAATACCAAGTAAATAATTAATATTTTAAAATATTGTTGCATAGAAGATAAATACATAGAATTATTTGTTACCTCAATTTAAAACCCATAATGTTTATACATACCTTTTTAAAGCACAAAGTTAATGTTTCAGTATAGGTAGCATTCTATTTATAAACAAACAAACAAATAATACATATATATATGTGTGTGTGTGTCTGTTTGTGTGGCATGATATATATCTTATACACAAAACCAGAATTTTTCTCCTTTGTTTCACTTATTTTCTGTTTTATCATGAGCCTCACTTTACAGGAGACAAAATCTAGTGAAGTTTGATGAGGATGCAGGAGCTGCTGGTTGGGAAAACTTCCATTACCCTAAATGGATGTCACAGTATCTGCGCCAGTGGAGGGTTTTCACTGAGGTTAGCTCTTCTTTCCTCATGGGTCTTTTCTTTCTGTCTACTTTATCTTCCTCTTTTGTTATTCTTTCCTTTTCCAAAACATTTAAATAGATGTTTATTTTAAATTTCATTTATTAAATATTTTACTCATCTGTTATTGACAAATAAAGTCCTATGTCTTATATTCTTGTAAACTGCAGAGAGTAGATTTTAAGTGCTCTCACCACACACACACACACACACACACACACACACACACACACACACTCACACACACTAACACTCACAAAATGATACGCATATGCCTCTGTTAACTAACTGGAGTCAGCCACCCCACAAGGAGCCTGTAGTTCCACCTTTCTTATTTATTTAGCTTCCTGTCACCTTGACTTTGCTTCAGGACTATCTCTGGGACACGGCACAGCTCTGTTCCTAGGAAGATCCTCATTGTCTAACCATGCTTCCTCCCCTGTCATAGTCTCCTGCCCTACCAGATCTGTTTCCAAGGGACTTTCATATTCCAGATTTAACTCACAAAAGAATTCCTTGTGATTTCAACAGCAAAGGTACTCACGCATCAACAAAAGTGGGTGGAAACGTTGACGTTGAAAATGTAGTTGGGAAAGGAAGGGGCATTCCAGAGTTAAGAGTGACATCAGACAAGATGGTGTGGAAATGAGGGACCACCAAGAAAGGGACTGGTCCACTCTCTGCTCACTCATACCTGAGCTAATCAAACTGAGCCTTGAGATTCAAAGGTGATGTTTTTGGAGGACAGAATCTTGTCCAGCTTGAAGGGTGGACTGGGGCTCCCTCCATTCTGTGCAGTGACTTTCCTAAGCAGGCCAGTCTCACACTGCCATGGTCCCTGCTTCCGAGGTTCCCCTTCCTGCACAGACACTTCAGCCTCTACTGCAGGCTTTTTCATCCTTCTTACTCTCAGGCTGTCTCCCTCAGCATCAGCTCTCTTGCCACAAATGAAATTATTTACTCCATTTTGTCTTAATGTCCCACCTCCACCTATCTTTGCTCCTGATATTGCCCATCCATCCTTCCCTCCAGCATTAGGGAGGTTAAAAAACAAAACAAACAACAACAAATGAGAAAAAAAAAAGAATAATAAATTGCCAATTATTTGCTTGCCTTTCAGAAGCACTAATAATCTAGCAATTAAGCCATACTTCTCTAGTAGATTCAGGATTCTCCTGACCTTCCCTCACCCCTAGGGATCCCTAGGGACTGGTTCTTTGTAATGACAGAGGCTATACCTGGAAAGCCTGTCCACACATTAACTTTTTAAGTTCATGTAATCTCACGATTTCCATGATGCCTCCTTTTACATTTTAATTGTGTTCTAGGTGAATCCTTCTCTGAATAGTATCACAAAATTCAGAAATTATTTACTAATAGTTTATAACTATCAAGTCTCCAACTTGATAATAAGTTTGAGAGAAGGGATAACATCTTGTGAATCTTTGAATGCCAACACTGGCTGAGTGACTGAAATAATGTAATCATTTTCCTAGATTCTTTCAAGCCTGGACAGAGTCTTAACTTCAGTCTTTAAAAGATCCTTTTCTTTACAACCTAAACCAGGTTAAAAGAGGAAAGTTTATTTTATAATCACAGAAAAAAGAGGTTTTTATAATTGCATTATTAGAAACACTGTGTGGAAACAGTTGTTTTATCAACTTATTTGGTTCCTCTAATAGTTTCCACATATCCCTCTTCCCCCTATGTTGCATAATTAAAATGTTCATATTATCAGTTTTCTTCTTCTGAACATTAATTATTGTGAATATCAATGTCTGACCTCACATCTAAAATTCATATTTTAACTTCTGATCTGTAATGATGTCATGTTATGCTTATCAATCTCAAAATTATGTTTCTAGAGATACAAGTATTGAGGACTTTTTAGTTTGTTATATTTTACAAAATTCTACATACCTTCTTTCCTAATTAATTAATAAAAGGTGTTTCTGTAACATTGTTTATAGCAATAAAAAATCATGCAAGAGATTCTGTTGTTTTTTTGTTAATTTAGAACATTTGTTGAAAGGTGAATGCTACTGATTCATTTTCTGCAAAACACTGCATTTCTTATCCATGTTGGAGTCAAACAGAGTACCACATAATTACCTGATTATGCATTCCCTTGGCCACATGTATCAAAGTTTCCAACTTCATGTGAGAATTAAATATTGGTATGTGGTAACATTTCAATTTCACAACTGAGTTCTACCTATGGAGATCTAAGTCATAAATCACTCTAGGTTGGGAAAGGGAATCCAGTTTTTAATATTTTTCTTGAATAATCAGATATTGCATATTTTTATCTACTGCCAGCACTGAGAATTTCAGTTTCTATTATTATTTTTTTTCTCCCTAAGGCTCATAAAACTCTGAGAAAATAAGAGTTATGTGTTAATAATATTTTTAGTTTTTACTGTTCCTAATGAACATTTTGGGTGTCTTATTCACATAAACAATTTAATTTGGGACCAAAATCTTTAGAGTTCCTTTAAAACAGATGTTCTCTAATATTGGCATTTGCCAGTAAATGGATGAAAGTGGAGAATATCATGCTAAGTGAAATAAGCCGGGCTCAGAAAATCAAGGGTTGAATGTTTTCTCTCACAGGCAGAAGCTAGAACAAAGTGGGGGAGAAAAAAAAGGGGGGTTGGATATCACAAAGATTCAGGGAAGATGGGCTGGGGCTGTAGCTCAGTGGTAGGGTGCTCGCCTTGCATGTGAAGACACTGGGTTCTATCCTCAACACCACAGAAAAAATGAAATAAAGGTATTGTGTCCATCTACAACTAAAAATGTATTTTTTAAAAAAAGAGACAGGGAAGATCAGAGGAATAGAAGAAGGAGACTGAGAGGGAGGCAGGAAGGATGGGAAAGGGGAGAAAATTCAGTATAAATTTGATAAAATTATACTACATGCCTGTGTAAAATATACACAAAGAAATCCACCTTTATGTGTTATACAAACCATCAATTAAAAATAAATAAATAAATAAATGAGAGGAAGACCAGTAGAGGAAAGGGAGTCGGGGAAGGAGCAGTGGAGCTGGGGGCAGAAAAATAAAATGGAATAAATCAAATTCCTTGCATGTATGATTTTGCCAAAATGAACACAACTATTATGCATAACTATAACATGCTAATGAAAGCAAAATAAATCAATAAATATTCTACTAAATGTATGCTATGACATCTACAGTTCACAGTAATTAACTATATATTTCAAAAAACCTAGAGGAGAAGACTTTGAGGGTTTTCAACACACACAAATGATAATATTTGAGGAAATGGGAATGCTAATTACCTTGATTTTATTACACTGAATACATGTATCAAATTATAACATTGGGCCCCCTACATATGCACAATCGTTATATGGCAATTAAAAATTTTTAAGTTGTTCTATGACTAGAAACAAAGAAAAGGAAAGCTAACTATCATTGCTAATAAAAGATATGAAAAATAAATACTTTAGAAAAAGGAAAAAAAATTAGGTTGAGCATCACTAGGGAGTTTAGGGCCAGCATTTCAGTTTCCTTGGTAAGTCATAAAAATGATACGCAACAAATAAAATGGAGTTTAGCAAAAGGAATTATGGCAAACTGTACAAAGCATTTTACTGACTTCTGACTTCAGGGTTAAATGCTTACAACTTTTTATTGTGGGACCAGCAAATATTGTGCTGTAAATAGCTGCATCGTGTTAAAGTTCTGAAAATGACAGTGACATTGATGGCATCACAACATAAGCAGCAGGGAAGATTTCTTTGGACTCTATGTGGGTCCTTGAGGGAGAGGAGGAAGCAACTCCCCATGAGGTCTAGACGATTTCTAATTCAATAGTTACATCACATGGAGATTTGCCTTTTTAGTTACGATTGTGACAGATTTTACCAACTAATTAATTCATTCTTGGATCTATGTAGTTGTATTCTAAGATCCTTAACTTTGTTAAGGCATTGTCCCATTATTCTCTCCCTAAGAAGCAAGCTGTTACTAGCAACCATAACATCTGCTGTATTCTTTTGCCCACATCTCCACTTGCCACATCATTTGTACCCTGTTATGATTTTATGGCAATGTTCAAAGAAAGGTAGACACTCACTCAATGAAGTAGACTTCGCCCTTCTCTGTATAGGCCATTTCCCAGTTATCAGGCAATGGATCTGAGTCCTCATTCTCTTCAGGCTTAGTTGGTTTTGTGTCCTCCATCTGTTCCTTGGGCTCCTCAGGCTGACCATACACAGGTGCAGGATAAGGCTGGGAGGGCGTCTCCCCTGAGGCACCTGCACTCTTGTCTTCATGTTCACTGGATTCTACAAGAACAAGAGCATGTGGTTAGTCTCTCCAGCCAGGAACTCTGGGGTGAGTGTGAAATACACCACACCAGGCAATACTCTCTATGAAGGCTAATGAGAAATATTGCACAACACAGGTGCTGCAGGCAGAATAACAGAACCCTGAAGATGTTCATGTCCCAATGCCTGGGGCCTGGGCAATTTACCTTGTATGGCAAGAGAGGATCTGCAGGTGTGATTAAATTAAGGACCAGGAGATGGGAGTGTTATCTTTGATTATCCAAGTGGGTTCACTGTAATCACAAAGATCCTAAAAGTAGAAGGGGCAGGCAGGTGTGGAGGAGATAAGACAAAAGAAGGCCAAGGAGCTGCCCTGCTGTGCTGCAGCTCCTCTGAAGACAGAAAAACAGGGGCACAAGCCAAGGAATATGGGCTGCCTCAAGACACTGGGAAAGGCAAGAACTTGGTTTCCTCCCTAGAGACTGCAGAGAGGAATGTAGCCCTGTGGACACATTGATTTTAGCCCACTGAGGCCCACACCAAACTTGTAACCTACAGAAGTATAACATAATGTAAGCCATGAAATCTGCATTGATATGTTACAGCAGCGACAGAAACCTAATGAAACAGAATAAAAACTAAAACAGATACATACCTTAAGAGAAACGATAACATTTACGGAGGACAAACCCAACAACTCCAACAAGTAAATGTATAGTTCCAGAATGACAAAAAAGAACAGCCTGGGAGGAAATAATCTGCTGTACGTAATAGAAAAAAATTGACCCGAATTAAAGAAGTACTCAAGCCTGCACTGAATCTGAAGCCAGATGAGTAAAACATACAGATCCCCAGAAACATCTTGATGAAATTTCCATTTGACAGTGTGAAAAGGTAGTATTAGCAGCTTTCTCATTGAAGAAACAAGATTACTCACAAAGAGAAAACGAAGAGAAGAACATGGGACCTTTCAGCTGTCAAAATACTCTATGTTTAAACTCGGTATGGTAACATCTAGTCTAGATGAATACAGCAACCCAAGAGCCTAACTCTATCCAAATATCTATCATTCATCCCTGTGGGCAAAGAAAGTAATTCTCAAACATGCAGAGTTCAGAATGTGAATTACCCATGTGTCTTATCTGTGCACAACAGTGGGGGCATTATTCTAGCCGTATCCTGATAATGGAATAGGACACAGATCTCAAAAAAGGAAGAAGAGGAAAATAAAAAGTAAGAAGAAAAAGAAATTCTGCAAAACACAATTAAATGTAAATGGTGGATAATTTCATTGCCCGAAATCTTTTACGTGTCAAAGACAGGTTTTTGAAAGAGGAGAAAAATTTTACATGGAGAACCTTGTAACAGCATGGGTTCTGCACCTCTATCTTGGGAGAATTCAGGTTTTGGAGGATGGAGAAAAGGTCAGACATAAAGACATTCTAAAGGTCTCAAGAGGAGAAACATTAGGGAGGGAGGTGGGAGATAATTTTAAAGGCTTCTTTCTCTTAGGATGGGATTATTGGGAAAACATTTTGGTCAAGGTGTAGGTCTAACTGTATAATGGAGATATTTTTAAAGTATCCCCTAAGGTATTTTTTCTCTATATTATTTATGGTTTTTTTTTTCCAGTTAGCTTTTCTTTTTTTAAATTTTTTTTTTTAGATTTTGATGAACCTTTATTTTATTCATTTATTTATATGTGATGCTGAGGATCAAAGCCAGTGCCTCACACATGCTAGGCAAGTGCTCTGCCACTGAGCCACAACTCCTGTCCCCGTCCAGTTAGAATTTCTGCCATTAAGAACAGACCATAAGCCTTACATGCCAAGGAAGAATAGAGCAGATATAACCTAGAAAAAGGAGAAATCCTTAGTATAAATGAGAAGAAAATATGCTTCAGAACCTCCCCCAAAGGGCCCATTGAGCCCTGACACAGCAAGGAGAGCACAACAGAGATTCAGAGGGATGGGACTAGAAAAAGAGGCAATGTGGGGTGATTCTGCAATTGTGTGGGAAATCACCTGCTATGAAAATTAAAGTACATACACATATGCAAATGTACATATACTTTGACTCAGTTATTATACTTTGAGGACATATCCTCTAGAAATAAAGGCATTGTTGTATAAGAATATCTATATAACAATATTTATTGTAGTATTGTTTGTGGTAAGAAAACCCTAGAAATGGTATGAATGTCTTTTAAAAATATGATTAATTAAAATGTGTTTATCATTACTATGGAAAACTATGTGTTTTAAAAACAATGAATTAGATCTATATCCATTGACCCAAAATTTGCTTATAATGACTATTTGAAAGAGTAATTCAATGCATATTATTAATACTATTTTTCTAAATAAGCCAACACCAAAGTCCCTAATTTTAAATTGACTTACAGAACATGAAAGTAGTGGGGAATGTGTACAACAGACTGTCGATTGTGATTACTTTAGGATACTAAAATTGGACAGCGATGGGAGAAGTTTTCTTGAATATGTCTTTGCATATATTGATACTTATTGTTAGAACTTTGAAAATCACTAAAGATTACAAACAAGTAAATTAAAGTAGCAGTTCCTTAGGTCAATGTTTTCCTTATCTGCATTAATCAAAGACAGCAATATTAAATTATCTTTTAGAAATTAGGAAACAAAAGAATACCATATAAGCTTTGATTGCCTTGCCCTTATAAAGGGGGAAGTTATAAAAATATTATGGCTGTTAGTGATGTAGTCTCCCTGATTCCGCATAGAGAGTCTAACTTTGTAAGTTGTGTAGAAAAGAAGCAGCACAAGGAAGTAGTATCATTCTCATTAAATTCTCTTTGCTGCAATATGTGGAACACACTGTGATATGTAAGTGGAATATACCGAAACCTCATGTTGCAATGAAAATTACAATGCAAGGTCAAGCTGATGCACTGATTCAGTGTTCACTTAACAATATTTAATAAGTATTCCACTGGTGCCAGGCACTGAGGATAGAAGAGTGAACAAGGGAGGCATGATTCTTGCTTTGATGAAATTCAAATGAAGTCATGTGTAGTCTTCATATAATCTTATATCTTCATCCAATTTTAAGTGTGATGAGAGCTACTGAAAAAGTAAAGACAGAGTCTTACACATGGGTATTCACCTGATCTTACATAGTCAAGGAAAGCCTCTTTTCCAATAGGCTATCAAATCTGGGACTTCTTTCAGAAGGAAGTAAGGGAGAAATTGATAAACAGGAGTTGGATCAGGCAAGGCCTTACTCATATGGTCTCACGATTTGGAACTGTATCCCAAAAGCAATGAGAAGGTATTGATAATCATCTAGGAGAAGACAAAATTGGATTTTCATTGTCCACAAATATCCTCTCAACTGAGTGGGAACTTGAGGATGGCAAGAGTGGGCTTACAGGCCAGCAGGGGGCTATTTTTGTGTGCTCCAGATTGGAAAAAAAAAATGGTGTTGTAGCTTGAGAATGGGAAAAAGATGATTGATAAAATATTTGGAGTGTAGAATTTTGTTTGATTTCCAAAAAAGAAAAAAAAAATAGACTAATAAGGAGAAAGGAAAAGTCCTGGTAATCCTGGTGGGAGGCGAAGTAATTCTCTGAGGGATGGAACATGAGAGGAGCAGCGGGACTCTGCGGGAGAGGGAGGACAATGGGCCTGGTTTGGGACATGCTGAGTGAGAGGCCCCTGCCAATCCCACAATGGAGATGTCAAATCAGAGAGTTCTGGGCTGGAGAGGATCAACTCCAAAGACAACAGCAGATGGCTGGATTATATTATAATTTAAGCCATGAGTAAATGAATTTGCCAAGAGAAACAGTGTGAGAAGTGAAGACAAGATTCCCTAGAGCAGCTGTTGAAAAACTCCAACCTTTAAGAGTCACTGGAAGGAGGAACTGGCAAAATGTTGATGAGGAAAGCAGCTGTGGAATTAATAAGAAAACCAGCTGACTGTGGTGCCATAGAAACCATGCAAAGGAGCAGAAAGCAGTTGGCTTTGGACAAAGATTTGGAACAGTCCAGAAAGACAAAGATACAAAATAGGTAGAAAATTAACATGAAGGTCACTGGTGACATTAGCTACCTGCTATGGAAGTGTTTGCAGTAGAGTGATGGGTGATGCCAGATTGGAATGGGTTAAAGAATGATGAAAAGAAAATACAGAATACGCTGATGGAGAATTCATTCAAGAGGGTTGGATATAAACAAATGAACTTTTCCCTACCATTGTATAATACTATTAAATTCTTGAGGGAAATATCAGGCATCTCTTGAAAAAAAAAAAAGCCTCGTCTTTGAAGAAGTCTATAATCGTATTTATGGTTATGCCAGAGATTAGTAAGCAAAGTGCTCCTTGTTTAACCCATTTATCATTCATTTCTTTATTCTTAATCAATCATTACATGAGCATCCATGAGCTAAACTCCTATGATGTGCAAGATATTTGAAAAGGGCTATTATAATGGGGGAGTGAAAATTTTTTTTGTATCAGGCTCTGATGAGTGGGGTTGAGAGGGAAGCAGTAAGTAGCACCTGTCTCCTCCACCTGAACAAAGTAAGACTGTAAAATGAGGAAGGCAAATGGAAGACCATGACCTTCCCACATTTAGTATTCATAAAGACTAATCTAGGGATATAGTTATAGTGAGAGTCAAGGGCTGATGGTAAAACCCAGAATCAGTCTAATTTATCTATTGGCAGTGCTGAACCAGGGAAAGCCTTTCACGTAGTGGCAGAACCTGTTCCCAGAAGAGCAAAACAGAGCATTTAGAGGAAGAAAAAGAGGAGTCGAGCCAAGCAGGCCTAGATAATTCTTCCAAGCAGTATCAATCAGATAAGATACTCCATCAGGCCTGGGCAGTGAATCAAGGGGCCAGGGGAGTTAAATACAGTAACTTCCTGGGAACCATGCGTAGTGGAACCATGCGTAGTGGAACCATGAGCAGAAGCAAGAGAAACTAAGTTAGTTTTCAGAGGAACTCCAATGTTAAGCAGAGAAGGATTTGGTCTTATAGTTCTTACATTACTGGGAAATGTCAAAAATTAAGTAGTTTTAAAAACATTTATTGGGAGCTTACTAAATAAAATGTCAGGCTCTGGGCTAAGCAATACTCAAAGATGAGTGTGATCGAGAGCACACGTAATGATTTGCTAAGGTTGTCAACATATACCACACACTAAGTGGCTTGTAACAGATATTTACTATCTCATGGAACTGGAATTGAGGAGTTCTGTATCAAAGTGTTGGCAGGGCCAGCTCCTTTTGGAGACTGGGAAAGGATCTATTTCAAGCTTCTCCTAGCTTATGATAGTTTCTAGGTTTGTGGAAGCATTATTTCAGTCCTCATATGGTATTCTCCCAGTGTCTGCATCCCGAAGTCCCCTTTTAATAAGGACACCAGTCACATGGGAACACAGATATGCTCTACTCCACTATGGCCTCATCTTAACTAAAATATCTACAATAATCCTATTTCCAAATAAAGTCACATTCTGAGAGACTGGAGGTTTAGACTTCAACATGAATTTTAGAGGGACACCATATTACTTATAAAATAGTCTATCAAATGGGTTCATCTTACAAGCCACTGGATTAATATTTACTTATAGTCCTTGGGACTATAAGTTACTGTTTCATGCTATATTTGTTACCCTACTTAATAAGGACAATGAAATGAATTTTCCTGCATTTTGGATAATATAATTGTCTTTATTTTTTGTATTTGGTTTAAATGTTGTAAAAATCAGACAGGTTGGGCATTGCATGAGTGGTTAAAAAGTTAACCATTAAGAACAGAAGGGACTTTCAATAATAAAGGGAGAGAAACAACCTGAACTTGCATCCCAACCACAGGAGCCTGTGTTGCCCATTCTTCTTAGGACCTCCAGCCCCGTATAGTTTGCACTGGAATATATGTATGCAAACACACCGTCACACCCAGAACACGTGTGGCAGATCCGTGGTCTATTTAGAATCCTTGGACTATTTAGATTCTGACTAAAGAAGTCAAATAATCCATGCTTGTTTTCCTTTTAGAACAATGTGAAGGTATTTCCTATTTAGAAGGTGGCCAAGTAAAATTGTCCTTCATGATAAGATGCATTTCTCAGTGTGGTTTTATTGCAAAATTTAAAATTTTATCCATATTCTTTGGATATAGAAAATGTAACTTTTCCTTAAGATGCTTGCAGTCAAAGTGAACAGATTATCAAACAGAAGCATTTTTGAGCATTCCACATTGCTTTTTTTTTATGTTGCTTAGATATATTACAATCTAGAGCAAGGAGATTTTTGCACTAACAATAGAAACAAAGAATATTTCAATAAAGAAGGAACACCTCTTTTAAAGAATGGCAATGATGGAAAAAACTTCTCTGGGACCAGGATTGTTAAATCTCTAATAAATTCCACAGAAACACTAAGGCACAAAAGAGACATTTGAGATGTAAAGTCTTATAAACAAGGACCTATGAAACTAGGTTTTACTGCTCTTTCACTGTTGAGAAGATTTAACAAATAGAATTCCTTTCATCTTTTGCTGAATTTAGTAAATATGATTTCCCTCTTTCCATAAGAATTCAGAAGAGCTCAAGAATCTGTACATAGAACAAAGGATGAAAAGCTTTTTAATTCAGAGAGAGTAAATTGTACACATTTTTTTTTTTTTTTTTTTTTGCATTCAGTTCAGACCTTATAACTTTTCTAGCTCTGGTCCAGTCTAATATTTTGGTATTATAAAAATTTACATAGTAGCTATACCTTTGCTTACATGTTTTGTGCTCTACCATATCTCAAGTATAAGACAAAGGATAAATCAGAATGCAATGATTTTGAATGTTCTCACCATTTCTATAAAAAAAACCCAGAAACTAAAATAAAACACTTCAAGAAGAAGAACATCCATTTTAGATGTTATCCATATTTTATTTTGACATGGTTTATGCACACAGTTAATGTAAAGATTTCTGTAACTGCCACCCTTGGAAATAAGGGGAAGTAATGGAGGATTTTTAAGCTAGATAGAAAATTGATTTCTTTGAATTGTCATAAAATTTGAATTTCCAAAATTGATTTTTCTCTTTGTGAGAGAGAACGCTTTGATTTTTATTTTTAATGGCTATGTGACAGATTTTAATAAATTCCATTTTTTCTCTCTCTTCATATTAGTTCTTTGGAAGTAAATATGGCTGAAGAATATTTAAGTTGAGAAGAAGAAGAGTAAGGGACATATTTGTAGTGATAAAGAGAATAAGGTTGATTTGAGATTAAAACTTTATTTCCTTCTTCTTTAGCAATTCTCTGATAGCAACAAATACTCTCCACAAGAAGGAGAACATAATTACTAACTGGTGTCAGACCACCTGGGTTTGAATCTGTCCTTCACAGTGTGATACTGAGCAAGTTATTTACTCACTCTGTGTGTGCCCCAGTTTCCTTAACTGTACAATGGAGACAATAAACTTACCTACCTCCAAGATTTAGATGTGACATGTACATAAAGTGCTAAGAACAGTAAACTACCAGAATATAGTAAGTGTTCAGTAAATGTTATATATTATTATCATAACTACTAAATACATTGAGTAGTTAAATCAGTGTAGCCATTAAAATTATTTCTACCTAGAGAAACAAGTACCACAATCAATTTTCTATGATTGTTAGGATATTGGGTGTTTTCAAAAAGTAATGCAAGTGCCGAAAAAAAAATGCATACAGAAAGGAGCTTTTCTTCCAAATTAAGGCATGCAATGGGGTTATGCAATTTAAAGGAGAAAAAAATAAATATTCTTAGAAACCACACATTTCCCTTTATATTCTCTATTATTTCCTGTCAAGTTTTGCATTTGCTTTTCCTGGGCACTAGGGGATGCTACTAGGCTATGAACTTGGCATCACTTTGGCATCTTTGAGGGTACTGATTTAAAGCGGAATCAGAGGCTTCACTCCCTAATCTTATTTTAGCTGAAGGCTTACTCTCTTCCTATACCTCTAAAGCAGTCTTGAGTATGAGTCTGCTTGCAAGTGATGGCTCTCCACTTTGGTATCTGCTCCGTTGAGATACTGGCCACAGTGTGGGAATGGTGAGGACTGAAGATTTTGCTACAATTTCTTGCAAACCTGACAATCCTATCAAAAGTGTGCTCATTACATCGATCTAAGGTATTATTCTCCACTATGGCGAGAAGACTGTTCACTGATGGGAGCTGGAGTGCTTAACTAGAATTTGAACCATAGGCTCTTGTAAATGGATTAACACTTCAGGATTGATATTTGGACAAGAGAAAAATATTATTTTAATAACTTTTATAATTATTGAGTATTTAGTATTTTATTTCTAGTGTAATTTGTTTCTATTCTTATGTAATTAATTTTTTATCACGGCCATGTGATAGATTATGTCCTGTAGTGAAAAGTGGAAGATACTGTCTTTAGAAATGAAGTTAGCATGTAGCAGCTTACCTGAATTCTACATAACCAGTTGACCAAAAGAAGTCAAGATTATAGAATATTGCTCAGAAAGAACTCTTACTGAATTTTCTTTCTTTGCCTAAACCTTCTAAAACAAGAAGAGGAATTGTGAATGCTAAATATATATTCACATTGTATGACTGGTGGCTTTTTGCTCATCACCTAAAAAAATACTTTTTTTTGATGTAATAGAACATGCATGTCATACATAATTCTAAAGTACAAAGAGAAATACAATGCAAATCAGGTTTCCCTCCTCAGTGGTCCAGGCATCCACATTATTCTGGTCCTTCAAAGTTTTTTCTCTATGCACATTGACTAGTAATGTTTAATTGGTAGTTTTTGATGTTTTAGTGCTCCAGAAGTGGTTCTAAGTCCTAAAAGAATTCATTACAAATTCCTACCTTTAAGATATGAGCATATGGAGAAGTGGTTTTTAAATACTATGGAATATGTAAAAATGCATGAACACTTGTATTTTTAAAATGCTTACTAATATTTCCCTCTATTTTTGAGGCCAAGAAGAAAACACAAGTCTAGAATAAAATATTAGAATTCAGGGAATATCGTGCAATGGTTTACTATGGTTCTGCTTTTCGAAATGCTATATAATCTGAGGAAACAGAAATCCCCAATCCTGGGAGGAAATGATTTTTTATCATTTATAAGTAAATTAGATCTCATCTACTCAGGCACAAGCCAGGGAAATGTGAATGAATAAGAAAGTGTATTTAATGCTTCAAAATTGTATTTCATCTATATTTAAAACCCACAATTGGTTGCAAATTGTGTGAAGGATAAAAATATGGAAAAATCATGAAAAAAGAAAATTCAAGGTCTATGAGAGGAAGATGACAAGGGAAAATATTTCCTGAGATATAAAAAGAAGTTAATTGAAAAGAATCAATGAAAAAGATCTGTAGAGGAAATGATTTTCCATTAACTGAGGAGGAGAGCTGCCTTAATTACTATAGTTTCTTCCTTCTACAATATTTAATTTTTAACACTTTAATAAATGTAGACTGGAATAATAGCCATAATAATCCTTACAGCTCTAAAATTGTTTATGCCTTGTGATTTTCATCCTGCAATGAATTCTAAAGATATCTATAATACAAAAACAAGCCACCCAAATCCTCTACAATCTCTGGGGTGAGAATGACTTATACATATGTTGAAAATATTCAAGGATCATAGCAAGATACGAAATAAAATACAGGATATACACATACAATATGTCTTAGGCTTGATTTAAAATTTCAGAAAAAAGAAAAGGAAAATAGTACTATATAAAACAATGCCAACTTCTGAAGCTTCAAAGGGCTGAAAGAGAAAAAGAAGACAACTTTACTTGATTTTCATCTTGATTTTTCAAGTGCATTCTTTTTTCTTTTCTTATCTTTTTTCTTTTTTTTTAATGAAAGTGAGAAATCAGGAGGGAGAAAGGTGCAAAAAGTTCCCAAGAATGGATCCAGGTAAAAGGAACAGGTGCTCAGAGAGTCCTTATCCAGAGACTTCTTGCCCTCTCTAGACAGAGAGGCCAGCCCCAAGTCAGAAGTAATTGAAGCCTTCTTTTGTTGTTGTTGTTGTTGTTTGTGGTGCTCACACTAAAACCCAGGTCTTTGCACATGCTAGTCAGGGGCTTAGAGCCACCTTGGACAACAGAGTTGCTGGATTTCATACTAAGAATCATGATCACTTCTCTGAGAGGATGTATGACATAAGAAATGCAGAGATAGCCAAAAATGAGACTGAGAGAGAGTAGCTGGTTGTGATGTGAGAAAAGGGCTCTAAGAAGTCCTGGTAAGCCCAAAGGCATCCCAACAACCCCACTGGTTCACAGCCTTTCTCTAAGTGCTGCCTGAATGGAGGACATTTCCCTGGTCCTTCTTGTTCTGCATTCTTCCATCATGTGGCAGATCTCTGTCACACAAAAATTTATATAAACCCTCAGAAGTGGAAAAGCACTTTACTTAGAGGTTGAGTGCAAACTCCAGAAAATGCTGAATCTGTCTGAGGGTTTGAAGATGTTCACATAAAGGGATCACTTTCAGTCTGATTGAAAAGTGAGTCTGCCTTGAATTAAAATGGCACTCCTGAAACTCATGATGTCATATCTTCATGGTATTTACAATTACTACTATAGTTCATAGCCACAACTCTAAAGTGATCATCTATTACTTTGTAATTATATCTGCCTTCTCAGATTATTTTACCTTAAGGCAGGGTAAACTTTGATGTAATCCTTTTAAGAAAAGATGAAATGGTCCTTATTTTTAAGTGGAGTACCTAATTTTAGAAGGTTAGTTTAAAAATAGTCCTAGAATTTTTCCCATCCAATGGAGACATAAAACCCACAACAGCATTTAGAAACAAGATCATAAAATTAATTATCCTCTCCCCCTACAAAATGTTCAAGATCTGGGTGCTTACACAAATCGCAGTCTCTGTGAACTCACACAAAAATGAGCAGGGAATAGGCGTGGGGGCGGTTTCAGAGTGGGGCATTATTCACAGGAAAACAGCGAGATTCACTACGGAGGGCATAATTCTTCTGTCAGTGACAGGATCTCATTCACAGGACCAGGACTGATGGTGCATGCACAGTCAGCGTGCCAAGCAGCACAGGACCTGGATGTGGGTCCCTAATGGTGAACTGAGATCATTGCTGAGGACACTCGGGGATCACATAAGGGGCACTCTGTTTGCTCTCTGGGAGAGGCAGTTCATTTGCACTAATTGCGGGTTTGGGGGCCTGGAGAAGGCAGCTCTGTGTGCACATACTGTATTCCCTTTGTTGGCGAAGGTAGCTTTCACGGGGCCCTGTTCCTCCTGGCATTGTGTGTGTGTGTGTTAACAGAGAGATTTAACTGTTTTTAAAATAGATGTGCATTTCTAATTCTTTGTACAAGGCTTACTAATAGCTGACGAGGGGAAGCTACAAGATAATAGTGAATTACTTTCCGGAAAAGTTTAGCAGATAACTCATGTAATGAAAGAAATCCAAAAAAAAAAAAAAAAAAAAGCCTAACCCCATTACTATGGTGTATAGAACTTTGCTTTTCTGAAGAAGAGTCCAATGTTTAAAAAAAAAAAAAATAAATAAAATTCTCTCTGCTTATCTATTAACCATCTGTTTTCAATATTTTCAAAGTTAGAAAGATTACATGATTTCCTGGCTAAGAATATATATTTTAAAACACACTTTTGCATATTTTTCTTTAGTTATTCAACTGTCAAGAGTGCAGGATCAAATTTAGGCAACACTGCAGTGAAGATACTAAATGGTGTAAAATGGGCATTTAAAAAAAATCCAGTGTTGATACAGTATGTCTTTAACATTCTCTAGAAATTAGTTGTAACTGACTAAAATGTAAAGATTTACTAAGAACTTGAAGTATGTAAAGATACATGCTAATCACTGAAACAAGTAAAAGCAAAAGAAATTCTTGGCCAGACATTTCTTAAAATGTCTGTAGGATGCCAGACATTCATGTGTTCAAAAGTTACCTGTGAGTTCCAGGCTAAATAATACCTTCCAAACAAATGAAAAATGTGAATGATATTAGAGAGATGATCAGCTTTGGCTTTTCATCATGGGAGTCAAAAACTAAATTCCTAGGGAATATAAAAAACATCCACTGGATTTTGAATAGAAAAAGAGAAGGGACAGATGAGTGTGGCATATGTACAAGAGAAGAAAGTTTATGCAGGGAATTGATGGGCAAGAAAGCAAAGAGAGATGTTCTAGTCAAATGCAGGGTCCCTAGGTAGATGTCCAGAGCCTGAACTAGTAAAAACAGAAGCTCATTCAAATTTTGAGAATTATAATTGCTTGAGTGAATGGGGATTGGAGAAGCCTTACTTGATGAGGGATAAAAGGCAATTTTACAGGGAAGGAGCTGGAGGCATCAGCCAGGGAATTGCGATCCACAAATGGGTCAGCAAGGCAGTCCTTTGAGATGGGGCAGTGATATTTGGAAGAAAAAGGTGAAAGCGAAGAAAATAGTGATCATTTATGTCTAATAACAAAATATGAGCCTGGGGGAGAGAAGATCAAAGATAATTCTGAGTTATCTGGGTCAAAGAAGAATTAGAGAAATGACATAAAGGATTTTGTAAACAGGTTTGCTTGCTTTGTGGGATAAGAGTTTAAGTGAAACGTGTTGAATTTCAGCTGCTTCCATGGGCAGTAGTTACAAACATGGCTTGAAGCATAGGAGGGTAAGTAAATCTGGGCTAAAGCTAAATCCACAGTATTTGGTGTCAACTATTTACCTAACAAGGTAAACAGAAAGATAAAGATGTATAAGTACAGGTGAGGCAAATGTCAGGGAAGGTTTCCTGGGGATATGAATTTAAAACATCAGTTTAAAGACAGCATCGTCATCCTTGCAAGCATAAGATTTAACACCCCTGCCATGAACTCAGTGAAAGACAAATCTAGAATACAATGCAGACTGCATGCACTGGACTGCAGAGTTATGACTTATGGAGGTCAGAAGACCTTTTGTCCTCAGCATGGCTAACATCTCTGGGAGCTGTGTCAGGGGACAAGTTCAGGTACTAGTGAGTTTAAGTCTCAGCTCTGCCATTAAACAAACTCTTACCCTATTTTAGTACATTAGTGTAAGTTTTAGTATCTCATTCATAAAATAAGGATTTTATTTATTAAGGGATTAGCATTAACATGTGTTCTATATGCATGACCCACTCCATGTATTCATTAAAGGAGAGTTGTCATTATTATTTATTTTTATAATTTTTATTATTGGCAAGGACAGAACTACATTTCTATGAGAATTATATTGATTTGCATCATCAAGGCGGTATATGAAAGAAAAGCAAATATTCAGATCTGAGACTCTGAAAAATCATTATTATGTGGTTTTCCTAGGTACTATAGGCTAAATCCACATGTATGATATAATTCTGAGCCAAAAGAGAGAGCTCTACACAAAGTTAGTATTCTCATGAGAATTTTCACTGGTACAGGTTTAAGTGTGAACAATAGCTAAAAGGAGAAAAGATTGGGGGAAAAAACAGGTAAGAAATGAAAACCGAAGAATCTTTTAAAAATCTTTATTCACACAGAGCAATTAATTTACTTTGTAAAGTATGTAAGTACCCAAATACAGGTAGTTTTGATGTTTATATAATATAGAATAAAAAATTAAAAACTAGGAATTTTTATATGCATAGAGGGAAATAAGTCCACTTGTAAATGATTTCTAGAAATGAAAGAAATAGTTTTTGGTGCATAGAAATTTATAATGCCACTTTTAAAGATGTACAGGTAAAATAGTGGTCATGTGTCTATATCACAAAGAGAACATTTTTTTGAATGTGTTTGGTTTTATAAGACTCAGGATAGCACAGAGGCAAGAAACAGGTTCAGAACCCAGGCTTCCTGTATATTAATTCTAGTGACCAGGCAAATTATCTATTTAACTATAGTGTACTTTATTTTTTAATCAGTAAACAAATGTCAAGTTAATATAATTGTTAGGATAATTAAAGAAACTAATACAAACTATAATGAGGTCAGGTATTTCTATCACATAGTAAGCTTCCAAATGAATTTAATCACTGTCTTATTTATTACTATTATTGACCATATGAGAAAGAAAGGGAGACCTCCCATAGGCAGACAGGATAAAGCCTTCAGAGAAAAGGAGGAGGGAATGAGACCATGCCATCCCAGAAGGAGACATCAGGCCTGGAGAACATTCTGTCATTGCCCCTGACAGCTTCAACCAACCACCTCCTCCTTAGCTAGAACACCCTGTCATTGCTGCTGACAGCTTCAACCACATTGCTCTTCCTTACTACCCCTACTGCTAGCCCTAGCAACAGCTGACCACCAGATTTACCCTGACCCGAAAAACTTTCTTTCCTGGATGGATGTGCCAAATCACAAGGTTGGGTCAGTCCTCTTAATTATGAAAATAAGGGTTTAGATTTATGCACTTCTAATTGGCTTATTAAGCTGGGAGCTTGAAGAGCATGATTGCTTCCTCATTCCACCAATCACCTTCACTAGGTCATAAAATATGCCTTTAAAAACCCCTAGACAACAGATACCTATTGGCATCCGTGACTTAGAACTCCTCCCTCTTTGGAAGTTCTGCTTTCTTCCTATCACTTTAATAAATCCTGTTACCTTGTTCTCATTCCATGTCTATGGATTTCATTCCTTGAAGTGGCGAGACAAAGAACCCATCCATCCACACTCCGTGTTGCATTACTTTTATAATGGATTAAGCTTACCCCAATAAGCTTTTCTCACTTTTTGTGCCTCACTGATTACAATATTAAAATTCTGAATTAAGATTTGATACTATTATTATCGTCAACATAAGGCAGTGTTAACTAAAATAGAAGCAGCGGTTTTTCTCGTTATTCTCTGAAATATTCGTAGCTGGTGAATGTGCATGGGAAGAAGATAAAAGCAAGACTAAGACTGCTAAATAAATGCAATGAAGTCCAAATGGTGACATGTTGGAAAATGTGTATGAGAGGAGGCCAAGGAAATTTCTAAAGTCTTTATTGGATGAACAAAGAAAAATGAAGGCATTTCAAAGATGGGAGTTATCAAAAGATTTTTAATAAGGGATGGGGGGCCAATTTTCTGGTTTGGGACTGTTCTTTCCATCTTTTAACACTGGCCTAATTAATAGACCTCTCAACTTACATAGCAGGGAAGAAAAAGAGAGTAAAAAGGCCATGTGCCCAGCCAGGCTTACAGACCCTTTGTTAGTGGAATCTGCCGACTGTCTAGTTGTTCTCTACCATCTTCAAGCTGAGGGGTCTAGAGACAGTCATATGGCTGTGGCTAACCAAGAGGAATTCAATTTGGTTCATTTTCTTTGGGACCCACAAAACCACCTACCCATAAAAATACCTCATTTCACTCCTAATGTATTATTTAAAGGGAATAGTATATTTCTTTTAGATTTAATATATCCCTAATTGATAGGCAACAGACAGATGTTGTGGTGGGAACATGAGTTTAAGGCAATAATTCTATAAACTGGGCTCACTGTGCTGACCCCTGCATGTTTTTTTTTTTTCTTTTTTTTAAGAAAGCAAGTTACCTGCAGCCTCGCCTGACTTCAGTAGGATATGCTACATTCAGCAAACAACCTGTTATCTGAAGAAGTGTAGGCCAAAATGCTGATAGAAGAACACAAATTACCCTTTGAGTGTATAGGGTGTAGGGAGAGGTCAAGGGGAGGCTTTTGTGACCTTTATACAGACCAGACCCCGGAACTCAGGGATATAAAGATATTTCCCCTTAACCATAAAAGCTAAGAATAGGTTCCAATTTGAACTGGTCAGCATGGCCAGTGACCTAGAGTTGTCACGTATAGTGGGGACTTGAAAGTCGGATGTTGTCCTGCTGTCAGTCAGAAACTTCCCTGGGACCCCCATTAAAACTGGAGGGCGGGAGGGGCATGCCATCCTTCTCTTCACTGAGAGGATCTGCTCCATACCTGGAGAGTGTCACTCATGCCTGTTATTCTGAGAGACAAATCTGAAATCTTTCAGCCTGATCTTAAGAACTGGAGACTAGGAGACTTCTGTGACTCCCTCAGATATGCACAACAGGCCCCTGCCCCATAACACAATTCGATAACTTCCTAGTTTAAGAAACTGGATTCAAGAATACTTTTATTTCATTTACCTAGCACAAATTGAAAATGAAATAGAAATCATCAAGGATTCTATATTTTGTTTTTGACCAAAAGGTGTTAACCAGCAAGAAATTCTGTAAATGTTCTCTGATCTCTAACTTCTACTTCTTTTATGGATACTTCTTTAACTTAGTTATTTTACTTCTCAACATCAGAGATCAATAAAGAAAACTGTGTATTATGTATGTAAATTCATTTTATTCATATCATGAAAAGCAAATATTTTCACACAGATACTTGCAAATCAAAAAAGGAATGTGTTTCACTGCATGAACATTGTTTAGTAGACAAGTTACATTAATTACTGATGGTGATTTTTTAGCATTTGTATCTAGAAACTCATGATTGCTATAGCCAGAGAATACAGTTTTACCTGGGCATACTAATGGAGAAAGTTGTCCTGAGTCATCAAGATGAAACCACTTTTTATGTTTTTTTTTTTTACCTTAATAGGCTCAGATGAGATTTGGTCTCCTATGTTTGCCTTATGCTTAATGAAGAACACTCTTTACAGATATTTTGGAAAAGGAAGATCAAAAGTCAGTTTATGAAGCTTTACTTTGATAAAAAATAACTGAGCATGAAAATTCAAATACTCTGTCAGTAGAAAAGCAGTACAGTGAAAAATAAAAACATACACATCAAAGTAGTAGCAGGAAATATCTTATAATAATGCCTCAAGGTGCATGTGCTAACATTTTTTAAGAGCTTGAACACATACTTAGAATTTCAATGTCCACTGATATGTCATATTAAAAAATTAATAGGTAAAGCTAGCATTTTGAAAACTTACTACAAGAGGCTAACAGAATGCTATAGTTTTTGTAATAATTATGAATATTATTAAAAATAATTTTGTGCTCTATTAATACTAAATATAAACATAAAAAACAAATGCATAACCAAAGTTCAAAGAATAGATTTAATATTAACTTAAAGCACCTCATAATTTTACATAATCATGTGATTTGGAAAACCTTCTAAGAGGTTTAAGACATTTTCTATATTGTCATTAATATTGTATAAGGGAAACCAAAAATTAAAAGAAGTTGAATGAAAATGACAAAAATAAAGTAAGTTGGATATAAGAATCATCTTCCCTCTATACTGTACCATTGGTCTACGAGTCTGTTTTGGTGCCAACATCATTTTTGTTACCATAGCTCTGTAGTATAAAGTCTGGTATAGTGATGCCACCTGCTTCACTTTTCTTGCTAAGGATTGCTTTGTCATTTGGGGTCTTTTATTTTCCCAAATAAATTTCATGATTGCTTTTTCTATTTCTATGAAGAATGTCATTGGGATTTTAATAGTAATTGGATTAAATCTTTATAATGCTTTGGGTAGTATGACCATTTTGACAATATTAATTCTGCCTATCCAGGAGAATGGGTGATCTTTCCATCTTCAGAGTTTTTTTTTTCAATTTGTTTCTTTAGTGTTCTGTAGTTTTCATTGTAGAGGTCTTTCACCTCATTTCTTGGATTGATTCCCAGTTTTTTTTTTTTTTAGGCTATTGTGAATGGGGTAGTTTTCCTAATTTCTCTTTCAGTGGATTCATCTCTGATGTATAGGAATGCATTTGATTTATGGGTGTTGATTTTATATCCTGCAACTTTGCTAAATTCATTTATTCTATAAGTTTCTGGTATAATTTTTTGGATCTTCTAGATATAGAATCATGTCATTAGCAAATAGTGATAGTTTGAGTTCTTCTTTACCTATTTGTATCCCTTTAATTTCTTTCTTTTGTCTAATTTCTCTGGTTAGAGTTTTAAGGATGATGTTGAATAGAAGTGGTGAAAGAGGACATTCTTGTCTTGTTCCAGTTTTTAGAGGAAATGTTTTCAATTTTTCTCCATTTAGAATTGATGCTGGCCTTGGGTTTAGCACATATAGCATTTACAATGTTGAGATATATTCCTACTATCCCTAGTTTTCTAGTGTTTTGAACATGAATGTGTGCTGTATTTTGTCAAATGCTTTTTCTCCATCTATTGAGAAGATCATATGATTCTCGTATTTAAGTCTATTAATAAGATAAATTATGTTTATTGATTTCTATATGTCGAAACAACCCTGCACCCTTGGGATAAACCCTAGTTGATTGTGGTGTACTATCTTTTAAAATATATTTTTGTATGAAATTTGCCAGAATTCTGTAGAGAATTTTTGCATTTATGTTCATCAGGGATTGGTCTGAAATTTTCTTTCCTTGTTGTGTATTTGTATAGTTTTGGCATCAGGGTAATATTAGCCTCATAGAATGAGGCTAATATTCTATTTCATGCAATACTTTGAGGAGTATTGGTATTAATTCTTTTTTAAAAGTCTTGTAGAACTTGGCTGACAATCATCTGGTCCTGGGCTTTTCTTGGTTGGTAGGCTTCTGATGGTGTTCTCTATTTCATTACTTGAAATTGGTCTCTTTCAATTGTGTATAACCTCCTAATTCAGTTTGGGAAGGTCATATGTCTCTAGAAATTTGCTGATATCTCAATAGTTTCTATTTTATTGGAGTATACATTTTCAAGATAGTTTCTAATTATCTTCTGTAATTCAAACATGTCCGTTGTGATATTTCCTTCTTTATCTTGTATTTTAGTAACTTGAATTTTCTCTCTTTTTCTCTTTGTTAACATGGCCAGGGGGGTATCTATTTTATTTATTTTTTTCAAAGAACTAACTATTTATTTTGTCAATTTTTTGAATTGTTTCTTTTTTTTTCAATTTCATTGATTTCAGCTCTGATTTTAATTATTTCCTGTTTTCTACTGCTTTTAGTATTCATTTGCTCTTCTTTTTCTAAGTCTTTGAGATGTAGTGTTAGTTAGGTCATTTATTTGTTGACTTTTAATTTTTTTAATGAAGGCACTCAGTGCAATAAACTTTCCTCTTTGTACTGCTTTCATAGTGTCCCAGAGAATTTGATATGTTGTATCTATATTCTCATTTACTTCTAAGAATTTTTTTATTTCATCCTTGATTATTCCTACTATCCCTTCATCATTCAATTATGTATTATTTAGTCTCCATTTGTTACATTTTTTTATCTTCCATTTTTTTATTTTATTATTGATTTCTAATTTCGTTGTGATCTGATAGAATGCAGGGTAGTATCTCTACTTTTTTGAATTTACTAAGAATTGCTTTGTGTTACAAGATATGGTCTATTTTAGAGAAGAAGCCATGTGCTGCTGAGAAGAAAGTATATTTGCTCATTGATAGATGAAATATTCTATATATGTTTGTTAAGTCTAAATTACTGGTTGTATTACTTAGTTCTATAGTTTCCTTATTGAGTTTTTGTTTAGAAGATCTGTCCAGTCGTGTTAGAGTCACCCAGTATTATTGTGCCGTGGTCTAGACAAGGTTGCCAAAAACATTCCTGGAGAAAATATAACCTATTCAACAAATGGTGCTGGCAAAACAATCTGTAAGTAATAAAATGAAATTAAACCTCTATCTCTCACCCTGCGCAAAAGTCAACTCAAAGTGGATCAAAGACTTAGGCACTAGAACAGAGACCCTGAGCCTAATAGAAGAAAAAGTACACCCAAATCTTCACCATGTCGCCCTAGGATCTGATTTCCTTAACAAGACCCTAAAGTTCAAGAAGTAAAATCAAGAATCAATAAATGAGGGGATGGGGTTGTGGCTCAGTGGTAGAGTGGTTGCCTAGCATGTGTGAGACACTGGGTTCACTTCTCAGCACCACATATAAATAAATAAAGGTCCATCAACAACTAATAAAATATTTTTTAAAAAGAATCAATAAGTTATATGGATTCAAATTAAAAAGTTTTTTCTCAGCAAAGGAAATAATAAATAATGTGAGGAGAGAGCCTACAGATTGGGAGAAAATATTCACTACATGCACCTCCCATAAAGCATTAATCTCTAGGATATATAAAGAACTCAAAAAACTTAACACCAAAAAAACCCACAAATAACCCAATCAATAAATGGGCTAAGGAAATGAACAGATACCTCACAGAAGAAGAAATATAATCAATCAATAAATATATAAAAAAGTGTTCAACATCTCTAGCAATCAGAGGAATGCAAATCAAAACTACTCTAAGATTTCATCTCACTCCAAACAGAATGGCAATCATCAAAATACAGAGAATAAAAAATGTTGGTGAGGATGTAGGGAAAATGGTGCACTCATATATTGCTAGTGCAACTGAAAATTGGTACAACCACTATGGAAAGCAGTATGCAGATTCCTCAGAAAACTTGGAATGGAACCACGTTTGACCCAGTTATTCCACTCCTTGGTTTATACCCAAAGGACTTAAAATCAGCATACTACAGTAATGCAGCCACATCAATGTTTATAGCAGCTCAATTCACAATAGCTAAACTATGGAACCAACCTAGGTGTCCTGAAATAGACGAATGGATAAAGAAAATGTGGTATATATATTCAATGAATTATTACTCAGCTTTAAAGAAGAATGAAATTATGGAATTTTGCTAGTAAATGAATGGAGTTGAATAATATCATGCTAAGTGAAATAAGCCAATCCCAAAACACCAAAGGCCTAATTGTTTTCTCTAATATGTGGATGCTAATTCACAAGAAAGAGGGGAGTATTAGAGAAGAACAGAGTTACCTTAGATTAGGTAGAGGGAAGTATAGTAGGACAAAACAGACATTATTACTTTATGTATATATGTGACTGCATGACCAATGTGATTCTACAACATATACACTCAGAAAAATGAGAAATTATATCCCATCTATGTATGATACATCAAAGTGCATAAATGCATTATACTGTCATGTAAAAAAAATCGATGTCACAAAAATAGAAGGAAAGGGACTGGGGTTGAGACTCAGTGTAGAGCACTTGCCTAGCATGTGTGAGGCCCTGGGTTTGATTCTTAGCACCACATATAAATAAATATATAAAATAAAGGTACTGTGTCCATCTACAGCTTAATTTTTAAAAAAAAAAAAATAGAAGGGAGAACAGCAGAGCAGCTGAACAGGATCACCAGAAGAAAAGCCAGGAGGGAAAGGGGATGTACTGGGGAATGAAATGGAACAAACTATGTTATGTGGATGCATGAATATGTCACAATGAACTCCATCATTATGTATAAATATAATTCCCTAAAGAAAACAATCAAAATAAAATATAACATCACATCACAAAAATAAAAAACACGTCTCTCAAAAAAATATCATCTTCCCCCTTTAAAGATAATTGCAGTATATTAACACCTGAACACACACAGATTCAACAATATATGAAATATATATTTCACACCTAAAATGAAAAAGTGATGAATTTCTGAAGAATACGAATGACCAACCTGGCGTTACTGCGACTCCGTTTCCATTGACCACAGGCCTTTCCTCCTCCTCCTCCTCAGGAGGCTCTATACTTGCTTTCTCCATGTTGCTCACTGACTTATTTCTCTTCCGTTTTCCTTCGGCACTTGGAGTGGCTCCTGGAAGTATCTGGTCTGTTACATTTAATAATAATGGTGCTGGTTCAGCTGGAGGCTTTGGGGTACCGTAGTAATTGTCTGCAAATGATATCCAAACATTCTGGAGTTAAGTTTTTCTCCAACTGCTTGCATAACTTGTACAAAATTAAAATCATTTTGACAAATTTTGATTCAATCTAATATATATATGGGCAGACATATACACGTATGTGGTTTTATGTCCTTTGTTGTTTCTACTGTATTGGGCTTTAATGCATAAAGACATAGATCTATTTTCATTATCACCTTTGTATTGAAACGAAATATAGTCTCATGCATTATTCCCAAATGGTACAGTTAATTTCAAAATTATTCAAGTGATTTTGATGACAAGACTCGAGTATAAACTTTTAATGATAATTAGGTTAAGAGTCCATGTAGGGGCTGGGGTTATGGTTCAGTGGTAGAGTGCTTGCCTATCATTCTGAGGCACCAGGTTCCAGCTTTAGCACCACATAAAAATAAATATAATATAATAAAATAAAGGTATTGTGTCCCTTAAAAAAGGAAAGAGTCCACGTGACTTTTTTTTTTTTTTAAGTCCCACACTGTTTTAGAGATGTAAAGCACCTTGTGCTTTTCTGCGGCTTCCAAGGAGCTGTGGCTGTTGGCCTTGATATGTGCAGTACCCTGCTCAGAGCTGTAGCTTCATGCCAGGTGTGTGGTTCCCGTGACTGCTGACAGTCCTGCAGCTCTAATCATTCTCCATATCACCACAGCTTGTTCCCATAGCTCTGTTATCTGAGATATGGAATCAATTGTTTTCCCAATCAGTCTGGGAGACTTAAAAGAGAGACTAATTCTTATTTATCTCTATAATAACAACCTGGCACATAAATAAGCATGGGATTTGCCTTTATATGTTCAAGACAAATCACTTATTTAAAATATTCTAAAATTTTGATTGATAAAGAACAGTGGTATTGGGCTGGGGATGTGGCTCAAGCGGTAGCGCGCTCGCCTGGAATGCGTGCGGCCCGGGTTCGATCCTCAGCACCATATACAAACAAAGATGTTGTGTCCGCCGAGAACTAAAAAATAAATATTAAAAAAATTAAAAAAAAAAAAAAAGAACAGTGGTATTGTTTGTAAAAACGAATCTCATACTTTTAACATCAACTTCAAGCCCATGTTGTTCTTTTTGGTTAATTGAGTAATTTATGCACTCATTTGCTCACTCATTAAAATCTTTATTACTACTGACTCTGCACCCAGGTACTCCAGGATGTATTTGTGGGAAAACAAGGACTATAAAAAAATCTTTTTTTCCCAAGGCATTCAACAGTCTGGTGTAGAAAATCAAATTTGACGCCATACAGATAAGTATTATAATAGGAAATGTATTTAGCACTGCATCAAGGAGATATAGAGGAAGATGGAACACACTTCAATTTCTGCAGAGGTCATTGATGGTATCTGGGAAAGCAGAGTGCTGTGAAAGAAACAATCCTGAACTGGAAGATGTGGGATCTAGGCTTTTCTACAGAACTAAACTTCAAGTAGTTTACTTAACCTCAGTAGGGCTCAGATTCTCTATCTATAAAAGGGGAATAGCAATAACTGTTAAAATCACTTGTGTTCTGGATTGTAAACAACCAAAACATATTCCACTTAGGTTACACACAAGAGTGATTGCTGAGGAGATAGGCGATGGCTGTTAGTCTCAGGAGACGGAGGCAGAGGCCATTTTATTTTCCACAAATTTCATCTGTGGGATCTCCCCACGGGGAAAGGGCTTTGGGATGCTGGGCAGGCAGAAATAACAACATTCCACTCCACTTGCCTTCCTCACTTGGTTGTTATCGAGATGAAGTCAGAATGCATGAGGAAGAGCTTGTAAACTGTAAAAGTGCAATGTTTTTAATGGCAGTGTGACCTCATGCTGGCATGAAGTGAGCAAATATCCTGAAGAATGGCCATGCTACCAGTGTTCTTGCTCATTTTTTTAGATATTCACAGTTGTAAGAGTAATGTAAGAAAAGATTTTTACTTTGTAAAGTGGTTCTTATAAATGCATGTGATAGTGGGTTTTTTTTTTTTTTTTTGCTCCATTATAGACTCTGCAAAGTGGACAGTGTACATTTTGCTAAAAGTTACTTTTTATTTTGATTTGGAGAATTTCACATGCATCAAATCCTTATATGTAACAGTCAAATTCTGAGCCAAACAGAAATCACTAGCTGCTCCAAGAAGTTAATCAATTATTATATGTCAGTATTCCTAAGGGCTAGCAAAATTCTCAGTACACTGCTCTGCTTTCTGTGGAATCTTAATATATACTTATCTAATAAACATAATGTAAAAACCAGTAAATAACCCTCATATATCTCAGTAAATGATATAATTTTAATAGTATTCTGAATCTTTAATGTCTTTAAATATACATATTTCTAAGAAAAACAGATCACACTTCAGTGTTTCTTAATTCATTTGTGTTTTAAGTTTTAAATTTCCCTGAAGGAACTGGTGTGATGGTGCATATCTGTAATCCCAGTGATTGAAAAAGCTGAGGCAGGTGAACTGTAAGTTTGACGCCAGTCTCAACAATTTAGTGAGACCCTGTCTCAAAAATAAAAGAAAGCCATCTCTTATCTCTTCAGCACATCACTCTTGTGTTTAACTTAAGTGGATTATGTTATGGTTGTTTAAAGCCCAGAACACAAGTGACTTTAACAGTTATTGTTATTCCCCTTTTATAGATAAACCAAGCTCTTCTGAAGTTAAGAAAACTGCTTGAAGTTAAGTTCTATAGAAAAAATTAGATCCCACGTCTTCCACTACAATTTACTGAGCTGCAGATGTGCCTCAGTGGCAAAGTGCCCCTGGGCTCAATCCACAGTACCAAAAAAAAAAGAAAGAAAGAAAAGAAAAGAAAAAGAAAAAAATTCCCAAAAGTAAATAATTTTTTTTTTAAAATTAGAAGTAAATGCATATCATGGATTAAGCTAAATATTAAATAATAGATCCTGATGAATTTTATTAAGTAATTATACCTATTGGCATCATGTGCCAATGCATATAGTAATAGTCTTTTTCCACAACTCTATTCATGAAACTAACAGATTAATTTTTTGTATGTAAAATTGTATGAATTGTATGAATCATTGGGTAAGACATTAGATTATCTTCATTAGCAAAAATATTAGCTTAAAAGTGGTACAGAAACAATCCATACAGTTACTACAGAGAGAAATACATTTCATGGGGAATAATCTATTATACCAAAGCAAGATTTTTATCCTATTGCATAAGGAACACTCAGAGAAACAGTAGAAGAATCAGCCAAGCCAACAGGTATCTAAGCCAGTGAAATTACTCTTGAAGTGTATATAGCTTCATATACAAGAATAAAAAGTGCCTTTAAAAAGTTATATCAGCATGTTTTCAAATATCAAACTGTTTTAAAATATAATTTGAAAATATTGTCCCACTAAGAATAAAGTGATCCTATGCATAGTGTCAGGATTTAGTGAATGTAGAAGTCTCAAAAAACAAGCAAACTACCCCCCACCACCCGACCCCCAACAAAATAATGTGATGGTGAACAGTATTGATCTTGATGAAAAAAACCTGAATATGAATTCCCTCATCTAATCTTTGTGTCCCTTAATCTCGCTTCCTCTTAATATCCTTAAATCGACTTTGCTAAATAAAACAGGAATGCAGCTGTAAAATGACAACAGTAACAAAGCAACTATAAACTGGGCAAGGTGGTACAAGCCTGCAGTGCCAGCACTCAGGAGGCTGAAGCGGGAGGATCACATGAGTCCAGGAGTTCCAGACCAGCTTGGACAACATAGTGAGACCCCACCTTGTAAATGATAATAATATTTTTAAAAAGTGACAATAACTATTATTAATATTATTCCCAGAACTACAATTTACTGAGCTGGATGCTGTAATGGGCATTTTACATATGCACTCTTGTACCAAATGTGAATTAGCATTCCTCTTATGCCACAGTGTTGCTATAAAGGTTAATGACAATGAGAGGATAAATGGCATGACTGGATCACAGCAGATGCTCAAGATATGGTGACTACTTTTGCCACTTATTCATCACCAGACAATATGAAGTCATTCTGCCTCTGCAGTTAAGAAGATATGGACCCTGAGAAATTAAACTTTCTCAATACTATACATGAAGCAAGTGGAAAGTCTAGACCTGTTTAAGAGGGGGAAGTAGGGGAGTGTGACACATTTGCATCCTGCCCAGAACTCATGCTAAAAGACTTCATTCCAAGCCCCAATCAATGAGCACAAATGTATCAGTTTCTAAAGGGAAAGGCAATCTTGCTGCCAAATCATACTACAGGAACATTTCGGATGATTTTTGTCTCTTCCCTCTTCCAAGAGTAAGCAATGTGCATACTTTGAAGAGGAGGTAGGAATAAATAAGTTTTTCTGAACCTTCACTGAATATGTTTGTAAAGAATGACCTATATATACATCAGCAGTTTCATTCGACTTTAAAATCAAATTCTATTAACTTACTATGATCTTAAAATGATACATAAAATTATCTACTTATTTCTGTCATATTGGGATAATCTGTGAACTTACACAGCCTTATTTTTCATCAATGACTGGAAAATTAAAGTGACAATTATTTGAGGAGTCCAATTTATTCTTCAGCTAAGCACTTATGCGTGAATTTTTTTTCATAAAGATGTGGCTATAAGAAAGTATAACAGGGTGAATGCACTTATTTCTAATATTATAAAATGGAAAAGCTCTTATAAATTTAAGTAAAAAGAATAATCCATAAAATGTTAATAATTTATTTTATAAAAATAAAAACATTTAATAAGTGCCCATTTACACTGGACAGTGACCTACTAATTCATTGCAAAGGGAGAGGAACTAAAATCCATGACACTGTTATGAACTCAACCCATCTAAAGCTGCCCTTGGAAAACCTAATCCCTAGCTCTCTTTTAGGAAGATCCATTCCAGCCCATCAGAAGGAGATGAGAGCAACATTCTAATAACTTCTTCACATACTGTACTAGAAAACCTTACTCCATTGCTTCCCACACCTGGAAAAATAAACAAACTGGGTATGGCAATGCATGCCTGTAATTCCAGTGGCTCAGGAGGCAGAGGCAGGAGGATCACAATTTTGAAGTCAGTGTCAGCAATTTAGTGAAAAATTACTTACAATTTTTTCAATGTAGGTAAAATTACTTTCAACTTTTTCAATGTATGTCTCAAAATAAAAAAAAATATGTATGAAAAAAAATGGCTGGGGATGTGGATCAGTGGTTAAGTGCCCCAGGGTTCAATCTCTAGCACCCCCCACCCTAAAAAACCAACAAAACAAAACAAACAAGCAAACAAAACAAAAAAACACAATTTACCACAGAAGTCTTAGTCTGAGAGAATTTTTAAACCATGTTTTTGTCTTCCAAAGGGTCTACACACGTTGATTTTAACCATGAGGCTCGGGGTGAAAAAGGAATAGGAAACCACCTAATAGGATCCCTTCTTTGGATCCTCAGGTTTTGTTGAATAGTAACAGATAGCAAAAGAGTTTTTCCTGCAATATAACATATTCTTTAGACTTTTAAATTCTGATATTATGACAAAGAGTAGGAAAGACATTACAAATTAACTTTAGGAATGAGGAAAAAAAATGAATTTATTTGAAACCTGTCCCATAGCCATTAAAAATAAAAATACTACTAGGGAACTGATCACTTTGAATTGTGTTCACTAGAAGAAAGATGAACACCTGCAGGAATGGCAGGGGCTTGCACAAAACACATCCATCCCAGAATCTGCAGACAGCTTTAAGGACAGATCCTCATGGTGGGAATGATGTGTAGCAAAATTTAAGTGACTCAGAATCTGACCATAAATGAAGCAAACAGTTTGATACTTGGCCTTCTTGATGGCACCTGTACAATTTGACTCTGACATTAAATGGAGAAGGCAGTTTCCCATCCAATCATAACCAATTTTATTAGAAAACCTGCCAGATCATAAGTAAACAATCATTTGAATCCACAACCAGATATTTAGATTTATAGTAGCAGAAATGGATATAAAAAGAGAGGATTCTAACTAAATTCATACTTAAGGATGCGTTTAACATTTAAACAAGAGGTAGTAATAGTTGAAACCAGCACCAAACTTCATTCTAACTCATGTCAGACGTGGCAAGAATTAGTCAGATGGCTACATTTAGTAAACTAGATATTTTATAAGTACTAGAGTAAATATAACACAGCAAATATTATATTTTTCTAAAATTGCATTCCCTCAGAGAAAATCAGATACAAATTCTTGCTTTAGAATGCTTTTGTCAACTGATTTTTGAAGTTATTTTAGTAAGCAATTCTGAGGCTTAAATTTGGGTCTGGAAAAAAAACAAAAAACAACCCAACATGTCATTTCCTCATCATGTCATATATAGTTAGTAGCTTAAAACCAAGATGTAGAAACTCCCTAACCTCAAAAGATAAGGTCTTTTTCTTTTGTGGTAAAAAGCATTAATCTTGCATGAGCTAGAAATAGGGAAAACACCAAAATAATATTTTGTGGAGGATATTTATATCAAACAATATACAATTGGATCTTAAAAAATTCTTGTTAATTGTAACTTTCAAATTGTGCACAATTGTACAAAAGTGTAAATATTTCTATTTTCTTATACATGAAATTGAATTATTCTGTAAGAAACTCAACCTAAGAATTTTAAATTACGTTAATGCTGATTTTACAATAGTTTGTCCCCATGACATAATTCTAAATTTTACTGTCTCACTTTACACATCCATACTCAACAGAAAGTCATGCAGATAGTTCAATTTGACTAGCAGTTTTTGAAGCTTTGCAACTACTCAGTGGTCCTTTTGACAGAACATCCCCTTAGACATGTTAGCTAGTATGCACAGGCACAGGATAATCATTGCTAAATCTATTAGTCCATGGGCTGGCTAAATTAGGTGGTTCATTCATTTAAAGGAAATCAGATACTCTGCCCTGCAGTGACTACTCTTCAGGCATTATCAGAAGAGTTCAGAACAGTTCCCATTTCCACCAAATAACATACATAAAGAAATTATGCAAGGAAATCCTCAAGAGACCAGAAAGAAGTCACATTCGATTTTTCAATGTCAAATATACATCTGCTTTTAAAATAAAGCATTTGAACATTTATAATTATAATAACAAGAAATTTTAAAAAACACTTTAAAGTATATCACATTTATCAAAAGCACATCACATTTAAATAATATTGAATTCTTTTTAAAATAATATTAAATCCTTTAGAGGGGCATTGTCTAGAAAAAATAATGTGAGCACAGATATGAGCTACATATGTAATTCAAAATTTTCTAATTACCTACATTGAAAAAGTTGAATGTAATTTTAATAATATTTTGCTTTGCCCAACACATTATTATTTCTCTGTATAATCAACATAAAGTTATTAGTGCAATAGTTTACTTTCATCGTATCTAATCTTTCAAATTCAGGGTATAGCTTATACTTGCAACATATTTTAATTTGGACAAGACCTCTTTCATATGTTCAATAGCCACATGAAAGTAGGAGCTATGATACTGGATAGAATGGCCCTCGATAATTCTCTTAGTGTCAAATAACATGTTAGGTTACTCTATAATCACCTGAGTAACTAATTTTCTCATAAATGATGAATTAAAATCCGTTTTAAAATGACTGAAAACATTGAGTAAATAACAAAATACATTTATGATTTTAGGTGACATTGTGTCAATGATATTTCTCTTGTTGGATTGCTTTGCTACACTGAATATATGTAAAATATTAAGCATCTAACAGATGTCCATTTCTTAGTGAGACTTTTTCACCTGCTTCCTGATCATACATTTTGTCACTTTATCTAAACTTGAAAAATTTACTTTTAACTTTATTATCAAGATCTAGGTTAAAAGGTTAAATATAAATGAATGTTTCAAGTAAAAAAATGTAAGTATGGACTTGTGTGAGGAGTATTAGGACTTTATAATTAGTTATAACAGAAGTAGAGGAATTGCTGACTTGTGGCAATAGAATAAAAGCAGAAATTCATATTCCTATTTTTCTCTTTTATGGATCACCTCATATTACATTCTCAAGTTAGACTCCATAGTGTTCAATACCCAGTGCCTCACACCCTCCTCTCACAAGTCTACTTTCCCATATCACACTTCTAACAATTCCAGTTTTCTTCTTCTTCCATACATTATATGTGTACCATTTCTTTTGGGTCTTGCTAAGTTAGTGAGTTACCATCAATAAGCTATTTTGAACTATGATATAAATGACTATAAATGGCTCAGTAGATCCTACATAATGTTTGTATTTTAACAGGATTGCAGATGGTAATCCAAAATGTTAATCATAGAATATGGAAAGTAACTAGTCAACTAGTGGGGGAATATATTTTTCAAAAGAGTATAGTGCTCCTCAAATCACAGTACAGTTGTCATTCTGCCTAGTCAGTGTACCTCGCAGGGTGGATAGAAGACTCTACTCTCTCAGGGAACCCATGCAAAATGTCCATGTACATGTTTTTGGAAACCAGTATTCAGAAAAAATAACTTATAACTCCAGTTAGAAATAAATTGATAAGTCTGGCTTTTTCAGTGGACTTACATTTGTTATTAACATAATTAATAATTGTTTAAGATTTTTAAGTGTCTAGTGAGCAGATGATTAAAAGAAAGTCTCTTCATGGATGAGTAAATAAGAAAGTAGAAGTGAAATTTCAATGAATTTATAATCACAAAGCTTAGCAGATTCTTATGATAGTCATCTTAATTAAATTTACTTCTTCAAAAATTGATAAAGGAAACTGAACCTTTCAAGGACAATATTATGTTTCTCAAACAACATTTATAGCTTGTCATAAAACTTCATTCTCCCAATGGAATTATTAACTATGGTACTGAAAAAAAATTACTGCAATATTAGGAGACCTCTAAAACTTTCTTTTCTCACTGCTATGCAAGTAGTGTACCCAGGAAAATTTTTGATTAATCTTAATTTGATTGCTGGTTAAAGACTAAAGAAATTTGCCAAATATCAAATCTCTAATCCTCAGTTGCTAATAAAGTTCTGGGAAAAAAAACAATAAAAAAGAACATTATTTCTACTTGAAGAATTTGTTTGCTAGATTTTTCCCAAGCCTGGTATTCTGTGCAGAGAGGATTTAGAGTTCTATTGCAGAGGTTACCACTAATCTCCCCAAAGACTTTGGATTACATATTAAATTCCTGTGAACCTTGTTTTCCACATTTATGAAATTATAGATAGGATCATATATCTAAAGTATTTTTTATCCCAAAATTATATAATGAAAATTTTTTTAAAAAATGTAATTGCACCAGGAATGATGACACATATCTGTAATCCCAGCTACTAGGGCATCTGAGGCAGGAGAATCATGAATTAGTTCTAAGTATGTCTCCCATAGGGTGTGAACTATGGTTACTTTGTGGAAGGCTGTATATGAGACATTCCAACTTTATATTTTAGTCTATGTGGCACCTTAAAATTTCCTCCCTTTTATTTTAGAGGCAATGTTTTCACTGTGATTATCTTGTGATCTGTGAGACATTTAGAAACAAGTCCTACATGGTTAGAGTATGGCTATAGTTAGTAGCAATTTAGATGTAAGTAGTACTAATCCATAAGCCAGAAAAACAACAACCAACCCAGAAAGCTGAACAAGACAAGGGTTTTGGATTTCTAAACAAAGGATCTGTCTGCATGAAGCTAGCAAGCCTCAAATAATCCAGATTCCCACCCTGAATCCCCTTTACTCACTACCTGTGAAATTCAACATCATGATAAACTCTGTCAGAACTAGTGGTACTTTATACCTTAGGCTCTAGAAAATAACTATTAGTTCTTCAATCATATTTTATTGCAGAGGGCTCCCCTGTTCCTCAGATTTTCACACTGTAGCTTTGCCTTTTATGACATCCTCTAATTCTGTAGTAAGTTATGAAACTCAGGAATAAAAATTTATTATAGAAAATTTATTGAATTGATGAGAGAAGAGAACTAAAGGAATAAATATGTGCATGAAAAAAATAATGAAATGAAATTAAAAATAAAGGGGAGGAGGGTGCTCTGTTTCCAGTGTGGTCTGCATATTTTCTGCTTCTAATTCTGGGGACCTGGTGGAGTCAGGGAAGGAACAGCTTCCCCAGACTCAAGTGTCTAAACTGAGCTTAGAAAAGTAAGTGAAGTGAAGAAAGATTAGGCCTAGGGGATGCAGGAGGGAAGAAGTCTGAGGGAGCAAATCTGCAAATCCTTGAATCTAGAGCCCTAACCCTTGGAAGAAATAGAAGAAGAATATGTGGCTGGAGCCAGAACATGGGGGAAGCATTTAAGCTTGAGATAATACGGTGCCTACTAGACTTTGCTAAAAATATGGGTCAGTTCCCCTCAGAAAACAAACAAAACAACAACAATGAAAAACCACTGCAGGTTTTTAAAACCATGCAAATTTGTTTTTAAAGTAGCTTGCCAGAATGTAGAATGGATTGGAGGCAACAAGAGGGAAAGTCCCGAGGCCAATGAGAGGTCTACTGCAGTGGGGTAATGATGGTGGCTTGGGCTAGTGAGAGGTGATGGTTACAGTGGTACTCTGATATCAAGGGAAGAAAATTAAAAAACGGAATATTGTTTAGTTAGAAACAAGATTAGCTGCTTGCACATGAAGAATGGTAAGCTTTTTCATGATGACCTCCTCTTTCTCTTGGGAATAGACCATTATCCTAAATTTTCTCCTAATAATCATGATTTTTTTTAATAAAAGATGCTGTGATTTAGTATGCCCAGGTTAAAGGATGGTCATCCCCCCATGCAGAAACATTAGATATTCCTATTAATCTTAATTTCCAAAAGAATACTCTTGAGAAAAGTTCTTCACAAGCATTCAGGCACCAATTGGTGGCTCTATGACAGTTTATTTATATTTCTTCTTATACTCCTTCCATTTTATTGGAAGTATTTGTTTAATGTCTGAATAGCTCTAAATTTTACCTTCTCAAAAGGAGTCACTTATCATTTAGGTCTGTTTCCCAGCCTCTAGAACAACATTGGCACATGGTCAGTGCCATTCTTATCTCCTAGCTGTACAAAAATAGTGGAGTGGATTTGGTCCACAAGCTACAGGTTATCAACCTATGTAGTAACCAATTGCCTCTCAGAATTTTGCAGTCATAGCTGTCCTTTCATTAACTGAGCACTTAAAATCTTCCCAGCAAATAACCAATTTAGATAAACCTATTGTCTTCAAGGAACTGAATTCAGAAGAGAAACACATTAAAAATTAATCAGGTGAATGAGTAAGATAAATAAAGGACATAACCAGTGCAATATAAGAGAATAAAAAGAGAGAATTACTTTACACAGTGTGGGTTAGAAAGGCCTATCTGAGGAGATGCTATTTAAACTAAGATGAAAATGTACCCACTGTATGAAAAGCCAGAAAAACATTACAGCCCAAAGAATAGAAAGCATGATGATGTCCCTGGGAAAGGAAAAGGTTGGTGTATACAAGGACTGATGAAAGTCAACATGACTGAAACATTGTGAGTAAGGAAGAGAGGGTAGGATCTGACCCTGGAAAGATAGGAAGCAGACTGTGCAGTCTTGTCAGCCAAGCAAAGGAATTTGGTTGACATATTAGATAGGAGAGTAACATTATTTTATTGAAGGTTTTTAAATGTTATTTATTCATGTTGCTCTGTGGAAAATAGGTTGGAGGGGTCTAAGAGAGCAGGAAGGTGGTTTGGAGAATGGATAAGAAGTGTGCCTGGGTGTGTATGTGAGATAGAGAGATAGAGGTAGAGATAGAGATAGGGACATAGAGATAGAGAGATGTGAGTCAATCCTAAGCACATATCTGATATTATTAAAACTGAAGACTTATAGAAAAAAGCAAAAACCTTGGGAAAACAAAATAATTTCCCAAGACCAAATTGATAATCCCATGAACAAATTTTAACAAAACATTCAACTAGAGAACATAAAACGTGTTCTCCAGTTTGAAAAAAAATGAGATGTGATCTAGATGTAGAACATCTTCAGGAAGAAGAAAAGAAGCATCATTATTCAAAGTGATCCAGCAGCTAAATAAGAATGTTCTTTACCTAAACATGGAGAGGAAAAGGAACTTTGAGTGGGCATGAATAAGGTTTGATGGTTTACTTCATCACAGCAAACAACTAACTAGTCAACCCAGCTTAGTAATGGCACCATGAGAGGAATCTATCACATACCATGACACTATTAGCAGATCTGTCTAAATTGAAATTGAAATGACAATGAAAATTGGCACCCAAGTTACAACCACTACTCAATGTGGTAGGCTGGAATGTATTAAACATCATTTTCTAAAAAGGTATACTGTTAACATTGGGGACATAAACGCTAATTAGAGTAATGACTTCATTCAGCAATTTCCTTTTATGAGGCCATTTGGATCATGTTCTCTCCTCCCTATAAAAGGGCAAATCTTTATTAATTTAGATGATTACCTCACAGGAAATGAATGGTAAATGAAAACACCAGGTCTGACCCACTGTTTCCTTCCCATTACTTCAGGTCACTATTACAGTGATGTAAAGATAAGAACAGTTAAAAGTTTCTTCCACAGCGTTTCCCATGTCTCCACTAATTTACCCCAATAATCTTCTTATGTTCAGAATAGAAAGCTAATGCCATATTTGGAAATTTCACAAAAAAACGAATATTGATTAAGGATGTCAACCATCAGCTTTTTAGTTTATGTCTTTATCTAGAAATACTAGGAATCCATTACTACCAACTAAGGTAGATAATTATTCATGTAAGTTTCCTATTAAGCACTTAAATCATGGCTTAGGAAAAGAAAGAAACCAAAAGTAAATCCTTACACCAATGTAAGGGTTTCATGACATGAACAATGAATAGCCTAAGTGTGACTATGAGTTTTGAGATGCAATCTGTGCTTTGGGCTAGAATCAGCATGTGGAAATTCATGAATTACAAATCTTTCAACAAGGGCCTTTCATGATTCCAGGGACTGGAAATCGCATATGGAACTTTTGACCTAAAGGCCATTGGCTCCAATCTGGCCTAAACTGGTAGTGACTAAAAGTTATTATCCATAGACACAGTTGTTCGGCAACTTCTACAAAATGAATTGGGAGCTTCAGAGTAATTTCCAAGATGTGTCTGTGTCAGGAGCTCATGATTACCCTGTGCCCTCAGGTGGATAGTTTTAGATATGAGGCAAGACACTGACTGAAGGCAGATGCCCCATCACCTTCTAGCCTCGATAAATGGTCTTTTTAGATGAGCAGACATAATTTTCTGGGCAACTGGCAAGAGTGCTTATTACCTCATTGTCATATTTAAAGAGGAGGATACATTTATATCAACTATCATCTCTCCCTCTATCTGTGTTTATGTATAAATAAGATATAACAGATCTTAATGGTAAATTCTTTTTATTAGAGTATCATAATTATACGTAGTAATTAGGTTCATTTTGACAAAATCATATATGCAAGGAATTTGACTTCAAGCCCATTCCCCACCTTTTCTTCCCCTCTCCCCCTGTTCTCTCTCCTCTACTCTATGAAACTTCCTTTCTTCTACATATACATAAAAATGAAATTCCCTTTGGTATCTTTATATATAAATATAACATGATTTTGCTAAATTCTTAATGGGGGAATTCTTGGAGAAGATTTTTGTAAAATAATTTAAACTCTTGCTACTCAAAAGTGTGATCTGCAGACCAGTGACATCTTCCAGAATCAACTGGGAGATTATTAGAACTCCAATTTCTCAAGCTCACTACAGACACAATGAATCAGAAAATACATTTTTCCAAGATCTTCAGGTAATTCAGATGCACAACCAAGTTTGAGGAGTGCAACCTGTCTGAGGATATGTTGTCAACTGCTCACTATGTAAAAACTGAACTAAATAAATATATTATATATTGATGACAAAGATGAAGATCTGAATACTGGTTTTCTGTATCTTGCTTTCATAATCTAGTATCTCAGCTGTTTGTATTACTTATATTTCCACTCATAAAATTACCTATTTGTTGTCTCAATTAGAATTAAGCCCCTAGAGGAAAGAAATCCAACTTAGTATTCCTTTTTTAATCCACTCTATCTCTTATCAATTGAATAAGGAAACTTGAAATTATGTCTTCACCTCCTTATGCTAAATTAGGTCATGCCAAATAATCCTATTCTCATGCAACACTGATTTAAACAGATTGTGTTTACCTGAGAGACCTCAAGAACTATCATGATGCCCTGGATCATTAAACAGCACTAAATTGCTAAACTACTATTTAATGGCATTGATGGTTGAGTACATGGTAAGAGTATTTTGTTCATTCTGCTTAACGTGTTACAGACACAAAATTAAATACCCAGACCAATTTTCAAAATGGGTTTGTGTAGAGCATAGTAATACTTAATACATGACATCAAATTTAGTCAACATGAGACTAACTGGAATGTTCCTAAAATTTGGCTTATTTATTTGAATAAATGGTTAAAGTTATTATCTCTCAAAGGAACCATAAAATTAATGCATTTTAGTTGTTAATAAATTGTTGAGCCTGAAATTCAGCTGCTCTTAGTATATGAGGCTTACCCTCTAAAAAAGACTAAAAAAAAAAAAAAAATCAACAATGCATTGAGTATTTTCCCCAATACCTTAGTGCCTTATTCAATTATCTAAAATAAAGATGTTCATATGTTTGAGTACCCAAGGTTTCCACAGAAGCTCTCAAGTTAGCTAGATATTTTAGCTTGGACATGTTTCCTAAATTATTTGAGCCCATATTTCAATATTTTAAAAAGCAAAATAGTAATACTGTTTTAGTCAGCTTTTTCATGACTTTGACCAAAAGACCTGATAAAAATAATTTAGAGGAAGAAAAGTTTATTTTGGCTCATGGTTCAGTCCATAGCTCTGGACCCAAAGTTAGAAAAAAAACATCATAATGGAAGGGTTTAAGCAACTGAGCTCATAGCTATTCAGGAGTGGAGAGAGACCTCTTCTCTCTGGGAACAAAATATAAGCCCCCAAATCACACTCCCTGGGAACAACTTTGCACAGTCACACCCTATGTGCCTAAAATTACCATTAATCTGTATGAGAGGATTAATCCATTTATTAGTTTATAGTTCTTATAATCTAATCATTTCACCTCTCAACATTCTTGCATTTTTTCAAACATGATATTTGGGGAACACCTCATATCAGAATCATAACATTCATTCTACCCCAAAAGCTGATGCCCATCTCACAATGCATAATACAGTTAGTCCATTTCTAAGAGTCCCCATAATCTTAATAGTTACAGAATGACCCAAAATTTCATCTGAGACTCAAGGCAAACTCATGTATGTTTTCCCCTGTAAAGATCAAAAGTGAATCACATATATCCAGTATATAATGGCACAGAGTAAACATTTTCATTCCACAAAGGAGAAAAAAAGAACATAGAAGAAAGGAGAGAACTAAGACAAGAATGAAATCCAGCTGGGAAAACAAGTTCTGTAGCTTCACATCCAGCACACAGGTCACCTGGCATCATGTTCTCTCCAAAGGGCTTGTGTAGTTCTGCCCCTTTGACTTTGTTATTTGCAGCCCACATCATTTACCTCTTGGCTTGTTTTTGCTTGACTCCTGCAGCTTTCTTTGGCATACATTCCACCTTACTGGCATCTCTTAATCCTAGAGTTCTTCACTGCAGCTTTGGGTTCCTTCTCACATCTCCATGCATCACCCTCTTAGGTGTATCACAAAGGGATTCCAACCTTGATACACTTTTCCTGACCTTCTAGGCCTTTCTTTGAAATCTTGATGGGAATCTCCATGACCCCATAACTCTAGCATCCTGAATTCCTGTAGAACTAAAACCATGTGGTTGACATCATGGTCTGCCACCATCTTGATGAATAACAGCCAAGCCTTCTGAGACCATGACTGTAATACCCTCTGCATGCCTGAGTGGCTGAGCATGGTAAAATAAATTCTTAGGACCCTGTGCAAAAATGAGGTGGCCCCATCATCTCTTAAAAGGAATCTTGTACTTTTATTCCCTTGAGCCTGAGATGGGTATAGTCTTACCAATTCCTGAGATGCCTTGTTGTTTTTGTGTAAAGTACTTAGCATCTCTTTAATTACTATAATGTCTTCAAAAACAAACAAACAAACATAACTTTAACAACCATAACTTTCTTAGTCACAGTTTGACTCACACTTTTTCTGGTCCAATATTTTAAAAAATATTTCTTCTGTGCTTTATGATCCTGATTATCACAGTAAACTTGGCTAAAAGGCACCAGCAACATCCATGTCATCGCCTAAATGCTGTGCTGCCTTGAAATTTCCTCTGCCAGCCAAATTAGGTCATAACCTTTAAATTGAGTTTCACAAAAAGTCTGAGGACACAGACAAAATGAAGACAACTTCTTTCCCAAAACATAACATGAATGTCTCTAGTATAATTTACAATAGAGTCCTCCTCCTCTTCTGAAACCTTATAAACACAATCTTTGCTTTCTGCAGCCCTATCTTCATTCTGGTCTTCTGAGCTCCCATCAGAATCGCCTATTAAGCTCTACTTACAACATTCTAAAGCTTTTCCAGCTTGCATCTCTAAAATGTTCAAAATCCCTCCCCTCACAAATCAACTTCAAAGGCTTCTGAATCACTTGATCAGGTTAGTCACAACAATCACCCAACTTCTCTATACCAATTCCTGTTTTAGTCAGTTTTTTTTCATGGCTGTGACCAAAAGATCTGACATCTATTTAGAGGGGAAAAGTTTACTTTGGCTCATGGTCAGCTGATTTCATACCTCTGTGCCCAGTGAGGAAGAATATCATGGCAGAAAACATAGCAGAGGAAAGCAGCTGAGATCATGGCAACCAGGGAACAAAGACAGAGTTCCTCTCACCAGGGACAAAATATAAACCTCAAAGTCATGCATCCAGCCACATCCTACCTGCCTACAATACTGTACAGTTAATTCATATCAGTGGATTAATCCACTGAATAGGTTATAAATCTTGCAATTTAATAATTTCACCTTTTAACATTCTTGCATTGTCTCACACATGAGCTTTTGGTACCTCATATCTAAGCAATAGTAAAGACCAACTTCATAAAACTGTTTTGAGCACTTAATGAGATGAATTTCAACAAGATTTTTGGCACATAATAAATATTTCATGGATATGTACTATTGTGCTACTTCTAGCACCTCAATTATTACTACTGGCTATGATTACTACTTGAATACAACATTTATTTTGAGATCATTAGGCTATGTACCAGACTTTAAAATAATTGATCATGTAAGATCCAGTCTCACATGGTTTGCCAGGTAACATTAAGATATAACACTGCAAATTAAAGAAAAACTTAACAATATACAAGCCTGTAGACATAATTATCTTTTCTATTAATTCTAAGATTCTAAATTATGTCTTAATCTAATCTTGGGCTTTCTTTAGGCCTTGAAGAATTAGAGATTTGATTGTGTTGATTAGGATGTTGCCAACAGCTATTGGCCCCTGTATCCCTTTTCCTTAGCAGAAAGGAAATGATTCTTCTCTCATAGGAGTTCTACAGCCAGATGTGCTTTCTATTTTTCTTTTGGTCCAAGTGGGGGTGGGGGGTGTACTGGAGATTGAACCTAGAGGCACTAGACCACTGAGCCACATCCCCAACCCTATTTTGTATTTTATTTAGAGACAGGGTATCACTGAGTTAATGCTTTGCTTTTGCTGAGGCTGGCTTTGAACTCAAAATCGTCCTGCCTCAGCCTCCTGAGCTGCTGGGATTACAGGCATGTGCAATCATGCCTAGCTCAGATTTGCCTTCTAACGAGAAGCAGTACAACCCGGAACTATTAACATAATCCATGGACTCAGGCAAGCATGAATCTTCACTCTGCTTCATGGTAGCTATGTAATTCTGAGAATGTTATACTAACATCTAAAGAACACAGATCTTAATAGCACTTTCTATGTAGAATTGTTAAGATGTTAGAGGGAATGTTGTAGGCTTTTGCACAGCATTCAACATTATGCATTGGAATGATTAAGTAATTAATTGGTTTTATTGTTGCCTAGACATAAAATATTAAAAAGGGCAGAGTCTCCTCTCAAAAAACAATGCTCACTTAATTGTATTCCCAGTAGAGGACAATTTTCAAGGGCTTGACTTTAGGAATGAGTGAGCCCATCCTGATTTAATTTTTGCTCACCTCTTGGGTGAGTTTTCTGAAGAATTCCGTATAATATAGTACCTTTAATTTGCTCTGATCATAGTAACCTACTGACTCCCTAACCCTTTTCTCAAGCCCATTGATTTTGATTCCAGAGTTAGAAGGGCCTTGAGCACCCATCTATTCCAAAGTTTCATTTGGGTAATTACAGTTATGCCTGCTTTCCCAGTGTTCCTACAGTCTGTTTCTAACACTTCAAATTCTGGAAAGTTTACTATATAATTAAGAAACCCATTCCATTTCTGGAAAGCTCTTGATTATAAGAAACTTACTCCTTCTGTTGAATAGAAATCTTTGTTCCTTGTTACATAAAACTGATGATACTTTTGGCTTTTGGAAGAAAACGGAATAAATCTAAAGGCTATTCCATCTGATGAAGAATATTTTAAGATTGCTGTCATGTCTTATGCTTAAATGTAGTGTTGAAAAGCACTGGATGCAATATTGGAGACACCATTTTACCAGCACCTAAAATACCGAAGCTATTCTTTCCTTCTTTAATCATTACATTACCTAATTATTAAGTAAAATTTGAACATCTATCTTTGATCAGGTATAAAGAGTTCTCTTTTGGTTGAAACTATAAGATGAGATTCTTTCAAAATTTATGTGCCCTTTTACCATCTATGGATCTGTTAAAATTCAATGCATTCAAGGAAAACTTTTCTTCTCTCATTTTCTATAAATAAACTGCTAATAACTTTAAATCACTTTTATTAGCCTCATGTGCTACAAAACTGGGCTTCCTCTTTTAGAGGAAGTACAAGCAAAAATTTTGACAGGAACTATAAGTAAAAATTCATGGACTTTGAGAAAGAAAGAAGCTGGTAGATGAAAGCTGGCCTGGAACTATTAGGTGGGTAGGAGCTGGCTTGGCTCTCACAGCTGAGCACTGGTGTTCCCCTGTGGAACATCAGTTTCATAGAACATCAACTTCAGACAAGGCCATTCGGTGACTGTGCTGGATCAAGATAAAAACAAGACTACTGTTTCCATCACTGTGACAAAATACCTAAGATAATCAATGTATAAGAAGGAAAGATTTGCTCTGGCTTAAGGTTTTAGAGGTTTCACTCTTTTGGCAGATGGTCCATTGCCTTTGGGCCTTCAGTGAAGCAGAACACCATGGCAGGGAGCATATGAGGGTGCAGAGCTGCTCCCTTCATGGTAGTTGAGATGCTAAAGGGAAGAGGAAGGGGCCAGGGTCCTAGCATCACCTTCAAAGAACCCATATTGACCTAACATCCTTCCACTACTAAGGGCTCATTTCCTAAGGCTCCAACACCTCCTAATAGTGCCACAGGCAGGCAACCGAGCCATCAGCATGTGGGCCACTGGGGGCCCTTATCTAAACCACAGCAGCTACTTTCTGCTTTGTCTTTCCACTATGACATTCACCTGGCTTCCTTCTGTCCAAATTTTTATGCTGGATAAAAATCATTTAGATATTTGAAAATAAAATCATCCTTGGTTCCTTACTGCATCAGGTTCAGTCCTCACTTGTTTGTGCTCTTCTCAAAATCACCTGCAGCAAGGCCAACTCCTAAATCTTCCTACCAGATGTTCCACAGTAACTCATCGTATGTGCTTTCTCACACTATAATGAGGCAGTGAATCTACCCCTTTGCTCAACTGCACTTGTGATGCTGGTGATCTCAACTGAAGGGAGCTGGCATTGTGATACTGAGGGGACATATAAAATAAAAAGCACTCCCTGGCATTTTACCATCTGAAAGCCTTACACTAAATTTCTTCTGATCTATAAAACACAGGTGAGATAAATCATTGCAGAACGTTGCCAAATTGGACATTAAGTCCTTTAGTAGCATCCATTTGTGTGTTTATCACCATAAACTGAAAAACATTTTCTGAAGGGAATCTTGCTTTTTAAGTTAAACTTTCTGCTATGGTGTGAATGTTAGTGTCCTCCTCAAATTCATATGCTGAATTATCAAACAGATAGTGCTAAAAGGTGGGGCCTATGGGAGGGGATAAGGTTAAAAGGCAGAACCCCATGAAGCAGATCAATGCCTTTACAAAGGAGGTGCAAGGTGGCTCCTGGGCCTTGTTCACTGCGTGAGGACCTTTAGCAGGTATACCACCTATGATCCAAAAAATGGGCTAATCACTGGACAAAGAGTCTGTCTTGATGTTGGATTTCCCATCTCCACCATAGTGTGAAATAAACTTCTGTTTTTTATAAGCCACTTATTTTATGGTGATTTGTTAGAGCTGCCCCAATGGACTAAGACAACTGCCTCAAAGCAGAAGTTACATGATCTTTTACTCAGGCATCTGTCGTTCTGGCACTCAGTGTTCATGAGAGAATCAATCCTATCTTCCACTCAGCTGATAAAGCATTGGATGCTCCACTTGACTGCAATAGAGCAGCAGCACATCCATGTCAGAGAGGATAATCTTGGACTTAGGATGGCTCAATACATTTTAAAAGCTCAGCTGAGAAAAAACAATATTTGTGAAGATTAAGGGAAAGATACACAGCCCATATACTCTTCTAGCTACTCCAAAATTGACTCTGGGGATAAGCTAGACCAACAGAGAAATGTTAATACCCGGATCCAATGGCACAGATAAGAGTTATTACCCAACTGGACCTTTGCACGACTCCACTGAACCATATTGAGGAAAATATTAAGTAACAACTTTGTGATCCTTGATGATGAAATTGTTCAATATATACCACAAATTCATTTTCTCACTGTATCTGAACAACACTTCAGATTTATTCCAGGATTCAAATCCTACTGCTGTCACTTGGTAGCTGAGTAGTTTGAAGCAAAATAATTAATTTCTCTAAGCTTTGGAATACTTGTCTGTGGAAATAACTGCACTGTGGAAATGTTGAGCATATTAATGTATGGCAATAGCACTGGTACAATGCCTTAGAACAGTGTAGGGACTTAATCCTCAGGAGCCATAGTATGGTTTGTACAGTATGATTTTTATCATTGACTTAGCACAGTGAGTATATTCAGAATCAATTTTGGAGTTCATTAAGAAGTTGCATTGTTAATTACTTTAGTGGTTGTTTAAATTGCCAGAGTAAACTAGAAACACACTTTAAAATTTTTTTCTAGACTAATGCACATCAAATTTAACTTGTTTGGGGTTTTGTGTTGTTTGTTGGTTTTTTTTTTTTTTTTTTTTAAAGCAGTCACATTATATAAGCTTGTGGGCCTTGAAAACTTCTGAGTCTTTTCCACAAGATCTGTTGTCAAGCCAGATGTCTCACTTTTGCATTATTTCAGGGGATCTTCTTGCTTGCTTGCTTATTTAGTTAAAATGTTCCTCATGACAAGCATTCTGCCTCTGATTTATATTCCCAGCATGCATAATCTAAGAGCCACACACTTAAATAATGCTCCTGCTGCATATCAACCTTGAGAGGAGACAGTTCTGAGGAGTCTTTCCTGAAGAAACTTCCAGGTTTTCATAAGGCCCTGACTGTAACTTCCCATCCAGATGCTGTGCTTGAAGTGAATTATATGAAAATGAAAAATACTTTCTGAAGATAAGTACAGGTGATTTTTACCAGTTAGCATTACCCATGAGATAAAAGCCCAGTTTTCTTTAAGCAATTTTATTGGACAATTTTAGTTGAAGAAAAACAAACCTAAAAAAATATAAAGAAAAATAACTATAAATTTTTAGGTAGACATTTATTTTCCTTTTAGCTCAGAAATACATTACATGAAAACATTTGACCAGTGTGACAGTAAAAGCTATCTTATTAAGAAGCTGTAAAGGTTAAAATGAGAAACTATACAAAGACACTGTACAGGGGTACGGTTGACAAGAAAGGTGTCTGCAGCTGCCACATTATAATTGCTAATTTTAAAAACTGTAGGTCTAATTCATCCTAGCTACTGTAAAGCAGACACACATTACTTGTGTTTGAAACACTAGAAGGTAGGGGTATGTCAGGGGGCGCCCTGAGCCAAAGTGGAACATGAATCCACAAGCTATTGGTAGAAGCAAGGTTCAAATGCTGGGCATTGCAATTGCAAACAACAAATCCAAAGGGCCAGAAACAAGTTCAAAGGCAGAGTGACAGGACCAAAGGTTGACAATTGAGTAGAGTGACAGTGCAAATACAAATCACCCCAAATGAGCAATGAGCTCTTGGCAATGGCTGTGAATAGCAGTTGGTATTTGTTGCTAGCTTCTAAGATGTATAGTTAGCATGAAGGGGACAAGGAAGCGATAGTCTTAAAAACTGTAAAAGGCAAAGATGAAAAATTTGGGAGTTGGCTGTAAAATTGAATTTAAGTATAACAAATACCAAAGTGTATTCCAAAACTCAGATTTGTCCTTTTATAATAGAGTGATGAGTTAGGTTTTATAAGGTAGCAAAACACATCTGTTAGTAGTCAGTTTTATATCATGCTTGGACTACATAAGCATGTTTGTGGTTTTATTTTAATGATCACAAACCAATTAATCTTGTAAAAGTTTTCTGGTCAATAAAAGAAATATATTTACTGTGAACTGTGTAAAACGTTAGAAGTCACCTTGAAAATGCAACTGAATTAGTTGCCTGAGGAACTGAATTTCAATAGGAAAATGTTAAAGTAAATGTAACTGTCCTTTATATAAATAAATGATTTGAAGACTTCTGTTATTAAAGTGTCATTAGTGGAATAACACATGCACTTATAGGAAGAAAATAAAACCTTTTTCCAAACTTCGTCCCCACACCTAACAAATCAGACTAAATAATTCAAATATAAGTTAGATGATTATCTTATAGCTGCTGAGAATTCAGTCCCTACAATGTTGTAAGCACTATCTAGGATGCTGTATCCATCCATTAATATATATACTCCTGTTCAATGATATAGGCATTTTACACACAAGTTCAGAAAATTATGTTGCCCCAAATCACATAGCTACCCAGTGGTAGAGATAGCATTTGAATCCTGGAATAAACCTCAAGTTTTAATTTCACCTATTATGAGACATTGCTTTCCAGAATGTGTGTTTGTTCTACCCCCAGAAAGACAGAAGGAAGTAGACCCCAGAGGCAGTGGACAAGATTCTCACAGGATGGAGAAATGGGTCCCAAAGCCCCAGGTGAATCTGATTTCAGCCCTGTGGCTGAGTTTTTCTCAGGTGTGGCTGCTCTGTAATATCTGTGAGTTATATTTTTTTTCCTCATTTCTAGTTCCCAAAATGTGTTTCCTTTTTTTGGAGTGGGGGACAATAACAAAGAAACAACAATATGAGTAGAAGAATGCGTTCCAAGATGCTCTCAGGGAGTGGAGATGGACTGGTATTGATTCACTGACCCAAATATGGTCTTACAGGTGCTTCCATTACTTTTGAAAGGAAAATAAAATGCAGAGGAGGTGGACTGACTAGATTATTCAGAGCAGATTAACCTATCTGAAAAAAGGATGCTTAACAGCTAGCTACCCAGTCCTGTACAAGCACCTGTGAAAGTTCTTGATGGGAGCCTCAAGCACCTTCTTGAACACACTTTGAGCTAATTGGGCTTCGGTTCTGTATTCCTGGAGCACACGTAAGTTAACAAGCCCACGTGCATCTTCTCATGCTGGCTGTTATACCTCAAAAGAACAGTTTTCTTTGCATGCTGAATTTCAAAAGAACTCACAGTTTTCTACACTAGCACTACTGCGATTCAGAATACATAATCCCCAAATAAGGCACCTTGCATTTGAGAAAACATCAGAGAGAGAAAAATCACTCTCACTTCCTCCTCATCCTTCTCCCCTGAGGGCAGGTCAGAAAATCTGGGAAGGATTCTCTGATTTTCCACTGAAGCAAGTCATTAGACCCTCATTCAAGAATTGCCCACCTCATTCCTCAGGGAAATGAGCATCCTTATCTCCAAAGATACTGGGTTACAGAGAGGAATCTGAACAAAAAGATTTTGCTAAGCTCCTTGTTTATTACCACTAGTACATAACCCTGTTGTTGAACTTTATTTCTCTATGACTGTCCACACTTCATCAAACTTAGCATGAAAATATACAAACGTAACTGTTTCATTGGGTTTTTGTTTCTTATGAAGGCTCCCATGTCACATAAAATCCACAGGATACATTTGTATGCTTTTCTGTTAATCTATGCCAGTTTTATTTTTAGAACTAGCCAGGGAACTTAAGAAGCTGGAGAAAAACTTTCCTTCCCTTTAGTACAAATAAATCCAACTGCATACCAAGTTTGTGGTCATTACAACTGATACAATTAATGTTTTCAATTAAAAGGATACATTAAATTGACTACATAGTTTTTTTTTTTCAAACATTTTTATAAGATCTACATGGCTTAAGAGATAGTATCAACCTTGGCTACAATAAAAATATTCCCAGATATTAGCTATGTTTGATTGATAGTTATTGATTATTTGGTATTTGTCCTTTTTTTTTTTACACACAAAGCTAAAAGCAAAATCTTTCTACCTAAACATGTCACTGTTGTTTTTGATGCAATACACCATAACAGTTTGATTTAAATCATCTTTGTTTTTTGTAGTGTGAACCTAAACTAAGCAGTGGAATATATTATGCTGAATCATGAAATTGCTATTTTTATGTGTAATGAGTGATCAAATATCAGTAATTTCATATGAGAAATATATGCATATAAAATGAACAACTCTGGCTGCAACATTATATACATGACTATAATGAGAAATGTGATAGAATTGTTATGAAATTAAAATAGTCAAAGATGATTAAAAAAAAAACTACACCAAGAGAGCTACTACACTGAGAGCTTACTCATTACATTTGGGAACTGAGTTTATGTTACCTATTTATGTTGCTACCTACTGATAAATGCATAGCACAGTATTTATAGATTGTTTAAGAAAAAAATATCATTCTCACATTTGAGAAAGAAAAATCAATATTTTCAAAGATAGATTTTAGTCCATAACTTCTTGTAGATTTAGCATTTTATGTTTATCTGAACATTCATTTCGACTTGCATGTTTCTACTGCATTATTATATAGATTTTAAAACCTCTACCTTGACTCTCACCACTGACTACTAGTGGGAAGGCAGAAGCCTCAATATACTAAGAGCACAAAATAAGGCAAAACGTTTGGGGAAGAATATAGCAATAAAATCAGTAGAGCTAGTATGATGTTTTAGAAAGAAAATTTAGTAACCACCATAAGCCTTAAATTCAATATAAGTTAGTATATCTGGAAAGCTCTTCAATCATAATAATGCCTTACATTTGCTTTGCTCTCTGTATTTTTCCAAAAAGTTTTTACATGTATTAGGTAGCTATATTATGCCTCACAGAAGCCTAATGCAAGAGGCAGGGGAGATAATAATATTGTCACATGAAATGTGGAGAAAATGATTCTCAGTGAGACTGAATGACTTACAGGAGGGCAATTTATGGTCAAAGCAAAAGTGGGTGGAACATAAAATACCACTCTTCTGATTACTTGCTGAGGACCATGTGTGCACTTTGCTAACTTGTCCACTACTCACCAAAAATGTACTGGGTTGAGATGAGTGTGACATCTCCCATTGGCACCAATATGGCCTGGTTTCTTTGACTTTAGTTCTCAATGCATCCATTTTCTTAGGGCTGCTGCTTCTTATTATATCTTGAAGTTGTGACCAAAACCCTAGAATGTTTGGATGAGAGGCTTGTAATTGCATGAAAATGCAAACTAAAACAGGAGCATTTATGGTGTGCAAAGTGTAAGAAGCAGCAATGCCCTCCAAGTAGAGAACTTGGAGAGCAGCTCTGGGGGTGAAAGTGTCTACAGCCAATGCCAAGAAGAACAAGCAGACTATACTGTTCAAAATTGTCCTCTAGGTTTACCTTTACACATGTCACTTCCAAGTTTTCCTGAGTTTTCTACTCTCCAACACCATTCTCTTCCTCCTGAAATGCCATCCTTGCTCTGCCTAGAAGTCTCCACTACAGAATTGTGGAGTCGAAAGACTGTCTCTTCCAGACATCTTATTTCACAGCTTAGGAAACTGATGCTAGAGGATTTTGACTGGCCCAAGGTCACAGGAAGGGAGATTTTGGTCTTCTAATTCAGAAAGGAATGTTTTACCTCTGTACTAAATCGCCAATGTGTGCATTCAATTCATCTTTCCTTTTATGATCAGTCAATGTATGTGCTGTATATATCTTTTCAGAACAATATTAGAAGTTCCCTCAAGGAAGCTACTTTATGCATACTTGTGTTTCCCCTACTATGTATGGCATAGTTTTCTGCTTATAACATGGTGAGTCAAAATGTTAGCAAATGGTGGTCTTTCTTCCAAAGTCATTCAGAGGGGAGAAAATGTTTAAATGTCCCCTTCCCTCCCTAGTCTTATGTTTTTCTGGCCTTAGGGTCAAAGGACTGCACTCTCAGACACGTGTGAAGGGCCCCAAGACTAACTCTCCCTGAAGAGATACATGACACTGGGTTCCAAAAACAACAGATAAAACTAGGCATACCTCCACTCAGAAGCAGTTTCTAGAAAGTCAGATACAGACATATTTTATCTATAGATTTAGATAGATGCGATAGATATAGAATAAAAATTTCCCCCATGACAAAAGCATTAATAAGAATTTTTCTTTTTCTCCTTTTTGAAATTATTCATCCTTATTTGACACTTATTTATCATTTATTTAAAATATAATTGAACATGTGCATATAAGAAAAGGTTTCAAACTCACAGCTCAAAGGTCATTTCCTCCCTAAAGTCTCTCACCCTGGGAACTGCAGGTGGTCTCTTTCCACTGAACTTCACTAGTACTTGATTAAAACACATATTTAAAAATATAATTTATTATGTATATGACTAAATTCTTCTACTTCAATATAAATTCCTTAAGGATTCTATTCTTAGTCATGTGAATGTTTCCTACAAGATCATGGCATAAGGTAAATACTTAACATGAATCTGTTGAATATAAATAAAATACTCTTGAGTCTGCGATGACTTAGTGTTATGAAGTTGGCATGAAATAAATGGAATTTAAGTGTTTTTGGTCTTTCACATATTTTTGTTATTTTCATACAAGCCAACTAGAGAGAACATAGCAAGACATAAACATTAATTAAAAATATGTGTATTTTTGCCAGCTAAGTTTGCAAAAACTGTGTAGTAACATGCCCAATTTATTGTGATCAAAACCCTCAAGTAGCAAGAAAGAAGAGAGAGTATTATATTTTGATTTAAATAAAGTATTTTAATTTTACTTTCATTTAAACTATTCATTATTGTAGTGAACTATTCCTTTAAAAAAATACAATTTGGGGGCTGGTATATATGTAGGTAATTGGTAGAGTACAAGACCCTGGGTTCAATTCCTTGCACACACACACACACACACAAAAAAAAAAAAAGAAGGAAGGAAAAACTAAGTTTTAAAAAGGATAATAACCTTTAAGCCCCACTTTTGAAGTTATTTTTAAAATAATGTGCTTTTAGCAAACATGAGGCAGTGAAAATGGTTATTTGACCCTGCAATATGTTGAAATCATTGAAACCAACCTAAAGCCCCATTCCAGGAGACCAAATTCCAGGCTCTGCAATAATTTATATTTCTTCATCCTCCAGTTTCTCCATTGCCTTTTGGGTCCTTATTATCACCTAAGAGGTCATATGATAAAATGACATTCTCATAAGAGTTAGCAATTGTGATAGTCCCAGCTGTGACTTGGTCTCAATAACTGCTCAGTTGGCCCACACAAGGGTGATCAAACAATGCTTTTGCAGCTATTCAAGAATGGATCCTCTGAGATAGCTTCTTCTCTTCAAAGCCTTGTAGTCAACATGCCAGGATGACTTGAGAGTCATTTAACAATCAAGGTCATGTGCACAGTGCTCTTAGGTAGTCACTTTAATATATATTGTGCTCCTTTTAAATTCCAGGGATCCAATTCCAATTTTGCATTTTATCAAAACGTACAGTGCTTTCTGCTAATAGAGGGAAGGCCTCTTAAGTGTCCCCCAAATAGCTACAGGGAATTTTGCATGATTAGAATTCTCCTTTTAGAACCTTGCATTCTGAATCCAAAGAAAAACAAATAAACAAAGAAACAAAATAATGTCATTTCCGGAGAAAGAAACATCCTGCAGTTTTTTTATTTTTAAGTTATAAAGACTTATAGGTATATTTTAGGCTTTCTTCTCTCTGCCCCTTGGTTGACTGGTGTGTGTGTGAGCATTTGTTATCGGACTCATTGGAAACCACTCTTTTAACAAATTTATTAACACTGTAGAGCAAACGCAGAAGAGAGAAATGGTTGTTAATAGGTGCAGAATTCAGAAAAGTTTAATTTGTTAGAAGTAATGATATTTGCTGTATTGCTCTGGGGCTTATTTGAAGCAGTAAGTGATTTTGTAAATTTGATATTTACAAGCATAAAGAATTGTCAAAGGGCATGTACTATTTGGTCTGATACTAAGTAATTTCCCACACCAACACTCATTAGTATTAAGGTCGGCTTATACTTATCTTGCTTTAGGGGAACTTAATAAAATACCTGAGAACCAGAGTGCTGGCTTGAAGTCCTGTCACTGTTTTTGTTGTGATTCATCTTTTTGTACCTCAATTTCTTCATTTATAAATCGTGTGTGATTTTATTCTATTCATTGTCACATTAAGGTTTGAAAAGTGCTTCACTTTTAATAAATTGGTATGAATATCCCATCTAAGTTTTCCATTTTTTTTTTTTTTTTTTTACCACCCACTTTGCCTCTGAACAATTTCAGCCACATGGAAAACCGATCTTACAAGGAAGAAAATGGCGATGGTGATTTAGGAAAAAATAAAGAAAGAAATAAAATAGGTTAAATTAGACAAATAATAAGTAAAGATATCTACAGGAGGATTGTAGACTAAAAGAAATATTTACCAAAGCACGTAGCTTGAAGGATAAAAAAGAAAAAAAATTCTATGTGCTACTCCACGCACAAAGCAGAGATAAACAAGGGAATACGGAGAGTGAGAAAGTTGAAAATGAGGAAAGAAAACATAGCTTTGGGAGAGGAAGAAAAGCAAATGAAGATTAACATTAATGGCTGAACTTAGAAGAGCATGTCGTATAGAAATATGAAAGGAGGCAAACAGATTTAGATGGGGTTAGGAATATAAATTAGTTTTCAACATGGTGAGTTTGAAGTGACAGTAGAATATTCATGCACAGATGTCCAACTGACATTTGGACGGAAGGAACTGAGGTTCAAAAGAGAGGTGTGAGTTATAGATTGGTTTTAGGGAGTATTCTGGAGGTGATAATTGAAGCCATGAAAGTGAATAGGGCTTCCAAGGGAGAATGAATGAAATGACATGGAAAAATGTCAAATTTGATGTGGCAAAATGTAATCATTACAATTCTTAAATGGCCTGCTCTGAAATAGTTTGTGATTTAAGTGTTGATCAAGATATTTTTTCAAATAAAATATTTGTAAGAGTGTAAAAAACAGCATAAAATTCTTTTGTCGTTTCAAAAGGCAGATGTTATAGACACCCAAGCTTTGTTCTTATGAGAGCATCAACAATAATAAATTCTTCCAGACAGAGCTGGGTTTGAATTCCTCTTCTGCCCTTGATAGCCTTTTGTCTGCTTCCTGACAGCATGCTCTTAACTATACACAATCATCCTGCTTCTTATGAGGTTGGATTATCCGCTGAATATACCAGCAACTTCAGCATAAGATAATGAGAGACAATAACACACATCTCATTGAGGATGCCATATCCCTTTGTAGCAGGTATAAACAGGCGTGACTCAAGGTGATCTTTTTGGATTTCTAAAAGTGTTAAGTTGTACCAACCTGGAAATTTCTTACATATTATATGCTCAACTGTCCTAGGGAAAGGTAGAGGTGGCAAATTGTAGCATAAACCCAAGGTTGGACATCTTGGGCAGGTGTTGTAGGAAAACAGAAGCAAGGTTGAGACAATGGTTCATAAAGGTGTAACAAAAGACTCAGGAAACAGGAGTGATGTGTATAAAATCATAAGTAATTACATGGACATTGGGGTATAATGTTTATTAGAAAGAAACAGACAAGAAGCAGAATAACTAAAAAGATGTAAGATATAGAGCTAGAGGTCTCTGGAAGGTGGGAGAGGAGGGATAATAAGAGTGAGTATGTGATGAACTGATATTTGAATTTTTGAACTACTAGCAGTTAAGAGATTCTGGGCAGGTGAGTGAGCCGCTGAAATGAAATGACCAGTGGAATTAAGGAGTTTAGTAACCTGGACAGCAGGTTGCTAGTTGGTTTATTTAAGTGAACTTTGAAATACCTTAGGTTAGCATGAAGGAAGAATATAGTGCAGGTTCCAAAACTTTTGATAATAGAGTGATCAGGAGGCAGATGGCAGGAAGAGGTAGACGGCAATAACAAAAAGGCATGCACAAGTGAGGAAAGAAGATTTAAGACCAAGTGGAACCAGAGAGCTTAGAAGAGATAGTGAAGAGGCAGAAGCCCAGCTCTTCTTCCTCTGGGCAACAGGGCTATGAGCAGCCTCTTCTTGGATTGACTGAAGTTGTAGCAACCTCAGGGGGTGGTTCCATTTCAGCCAAGGCAGGAGGAAGGGATCACTGTATGAATTATTAACTAAGAAATCACTGGGAGAGGACAGGGGACGGTCCAAAGTAAGATCAAATTAGTCTTAGAAGAGCAAGGGCATGAAGGTAGGAGAAAGCCAAGAAAGACAAGGAGGTAGGGAGCGTAGGAATTGAGGATGGTGACAGAAGACCACAGGAGGATGGAACTGCTGTCTCAAATATCATAACATTGTCACTAGCCTCAGGACATATCTGCTTTCCTCTCTGGGAATTAGTAATGGCCATGAGGACTTGTGTGAAAGATTTGCAAGGGTTGTACTAGAAAAAAAAAAGTCACTAAGGTGTTCATAGGAGGAAATAAGAAGACCATTAGGAAGTATTACTCATCTACATATAGATATTCCATGTTATTGAGAATTATACATATACATTCTGCATTTTTTCTAGTAGAAAATAAAAGTCACTTCTAGAGCATTATTTAAAAGAATTTTTATTTGTATTAATTTTCCTATTTTGTTAATTGATATGCCTTCTTCCTTCATTCTCTGTCCCTGAGGTTATGTCTCTTTCAATAGCAGACTCAACATGGCACAGATGCACTATACTCTTGTGGAAAGGAAATGGTTTCCTTAGCAACAAGAACCACACAAAAGCCGGCAGAATCTTCTGTGCTACTTGTGTGACGTGTTAGCACTTTAAGAATCCAAACAATAGCAAAGAATAATAAACCCCTGATTGGAACACATTGCAATGGAAACATGTAGAATGAATGCAAAAAGGCATCTGCTAATTAAAAACAGTGGATGGAGTGATTAAGTGACCCAAACTTTGGCATGAAACATTGTTTTTTTCGGTGAAATGAATAAATTCATACTGTTTCTAGGTAAGTGGGATGAAATATGAAATAAACTCCTTCAAGACACTTTCCCTATCATCAAAAGCTGATGATCACCACAAGTAAGTTTTTGAGTCATCCTAAGATCATGTCCTGAGTTATCATGGGATGCGAGATAGATAGGCAGCACTTTTGGAGAGAGATTTTTTTGTTGCTGCTGTTCAAAGAGCACTTCCGTGAACTTAATGTTCTTAACTGCATCCCCCAGACAGAATTTTTGGAATTTATCTCTCTTCAAGGCTTCTACTACCAAAATTTTGCTTTACAGTTTTCCATTTAAGTAGTTACAAAGTAAAACTTTACATAATTGCATGCGAAAATACATCCATTTCTCTCCATCTTTTTCTATTTTTTTTTTCTTTTTAAATGAATGGCTGGTGATTGGAATTTCTTGCCAGAAAGTTCACCTGCTAACATGGTAGTAGTGTTAATAAGGATGTGGGAAAGAAACAAAGCTTACAAATATGTGCAATATTATAAATTTGTAGGAATGTTTTTAAAGTCTCATCATCCTGCTAAGACACCCTGGCAAGATGAGGAGGTGTGACTGAACAGCTTTTATAATTTGACAGCGGAAAAATTCAAAGATGGCTGTGAAACTTGCAAGACAATTATTAGCTTAGGGGAAATTTCATTTGGGCTGCTTGAAGGACCGCTGCCCAGAGACCGTGAGGAATCTCTTCAATGCTCTAAGGCCACGTGGGGCAGCAGGCACCTTCCTGAGTCTGGTCAGTGTGATGATTAGCAGAGACTCCTCAAGCATTTGGCCATTAGGTTTATGATGCAAAGTAACATTGATTCTAGGATTATGAGTTTGGGGAAACTAGGAGCATGAAAAAACGATAGACTAGAGCCAGTTAAGAGAGGCAGCAAATGAGCCAGAGCTGAGGCCCCAAATAATAATTAACTCAGTGCCATATGACCCTGCTCATCCACGGCTGTGTTTTAAATCCCCAAGCTGGTGACTTTTATCAGAGGCAGTTTTAACTGTTTCAATAAATTCTGTTGGCAGAAGTTGCAGTGCCTCTTCAAGGACAAACTATTCATATTTTCCAGATCACACCTTTCCAATCAAAATACCCAACACATATGTCAAGTGTGATCTCCATAGATACAGAGACTATAGAATGGCAATGCAATACCCAAGATTACAATTAAAACATTCAGCATTAGGAGTTGAGAAGAAAGTCACAGTCTCTTACCTCAAATACAGTAGTTGAACAAACAAGTCTAAGAAGTCTAAGAAGTCTATCGATTTCATAGAATCTGAGGTTGAAATTATACATAATGCAAAGCAATATTTGAATAGGTGGGTTTTTTTAAAGTTAGTCACATTTGTATCATGCAGAACATGATCAATTTGTATGATAAAAGGAAGATTGTGAATTTTTGAATTTGGCAGGTATTGGAGATGAATGGACTTTAAAAGATCACAATATTATAAAAATATGCTGTTCCACAGCAAGGTTGTTGGGCTGGATGAGGATCACTGTGGAAGGACACTGCCTACCTGCCTGCTAATCTGACTAGGTATTTATCTAGGGAGTAAGACTAGATGCATGGAGTCCAGCTCCACTTTTACTCTGCCCTGCATTATTATATTAGAGACATTAGTTTAATTTAATCTGTGGTTGTTGATGGACCCTGAAAATCAAAGCTTCCCTTTTTACCCATCTAAAATATAAGAAAAAATATTCTGCTTTGGATCAAATTTCATTATGACTAAACATTGGAAATTTTTGCAGTAATGCAGAGGATCTTAATTCTGCTCAATGATCCTCTTATTTATCAATGTTAATGCTGACAGTTTCAGTTCGGCAATGAAAGGTGGAAGATTTTGAAGTTCTTTGCACGCAAATTCATTGCACTGTAATATGGTTTTTAATGTACAGAACTTGGGAGCTATAGTTTTTATTGTCAACAAATGCCTTAGCTATCGACTTTTATATGTGTGATTAAAAAGTGATCTCAAAGTATATTACCCTCTGTCTATATAATCTTGAATCAGTGAAAACACATGGGTTCTGCAGACATTTTGCTATAATTCCAATTATATCTAGAGTGAGTTACTCCATCCCCCGGATCTTCATTTCTTCAACCACAAAATGGTTATGGAATGCTTAACTTGAAGAATTGGTTTAATGATTGAATTTTTTAAATTAATAGGTATAGGACATCAAAAAAATATCTGGCCCATACTGAACATTAATACCTGTTCATCTAGGTTATTTCCAAATATTTACTTTTGTCAGTAAAAGATGAAAACATTTGCTTTCTTTCAGTTTTCTCATCATAAACACAACCTTGCTATTGGCCTACAGAAATTTCTCATGTTTTCTCTCCTTCTCAGCTCAAGTCACTAATAATCTACTTTGTTCTAGTCCTGCAAGACTTTTACTGACAGAGAAGCACCATTGAGTACTTTCCTATTTTAAATTAAGAAAAATTGAAAACGTCAAATTCGTTTACTTCTTCGTTCAGTCAAAGAACATTTGAGAAGCAGCTGAGTGCCCTTAAACAGCTGTGGTTTTGGCATCCCAGGCTGCCACGTATCAGCTCTGCTGTGCAGGCAGACCACTGAACCTCCCTGGGCCTTGGTTTAGTCATCTATAAAATGAGAATAATACTTAGGCTGGGCGCCATGAAGCACCTGCAGAGTCAACTATGCCAGGCAGGTCATGAGGCTGAATGAGAGCTGGCATTTGGGCTAGTCCCTCAAGGACCAGGGGAGTTTAGAAAGTCAGAGATATGGGAGGCTCTCTAGCTGACATCACTAGAAACTTCTTCTTTTATCTCCAGCCTGTGGTTCATGGAACCATGTGAGCAAAGGTACAGAGCTGGGAGAGCTGAGAGTATGCTCAGGAAATGGTAAGGGATAAAGACCAATTTTCCTGGATATAGGATGGGACGTAGGGAGTGGAGTGAGAGAAGGCTGGGGAAACTCTTGGAAATATCTGAGAATGTATGTTTTAGAGATTTTGAGAAAACTCATAGAGGTAAGAACGGCATTTGGAACAGTGAGAAAGAAAATAGGGAATCTATGCCAACAAGTCTGATCCTAACCTAGTTAATGATGAAATTTCACTGGTAAAGAGGGCTTGCAAAGTTTTCTATCCAAAATGACCGAAAGGATAGTGCTGCTTTCCATAGAGACAGCTGAAGAAAGGACAAGGACAACAAAGTTTAAGTGGATTTATTCTATAGTCATATTTGGAGTCAGGAGAAAGGAGATGGCTGAAGTAGCCTGCTATATATGGGAGAATCTGGAACATTGTAAATGTCCTAACACTTTACTAAGAGTTCCACCAGATAACATCTTCTCAAATCCTTATTATTGCTTTTAAATAATTTCAGTGCCACAGGTGATTTCAAGATGGTACTTTTTCTTCATGTGAATCAATAATCTATGAAATGATACTTTATAGCATTCAGACCTTAAAAAAATCCATGTAATCAGCCCAAATATTTAAAAAATATAATCTAATGCTTAAACCACAGACTGAGATTTCACTCTACTTCTGTTGTAGATTTCTATTTTAAATATAGAAAGCAACCTACTCTTGTCCTGGGCTCATTTCTCCTTTTTACAATACAAGACTTAAAGGTTCAAATATGCAATTTATAATAGTTTTGAAATGGAAGTGATATGAGATACTAGACAATACACAGTTGAAAAAATGTAAGTCTTCTCTACCACTGCTCTTTTTATTCTAAAAGTCTAAATAAAGAACTTATTTAATTTAAGAAGTAGATTCCTGGTCAATAGGCATCCTTGACATTCAAGCTTTTTATATGCTTTTTATTGTTTGTTTCCTCTTTTATTTACTATTGCAGAAGAAATAAACTATGGAACTGGTTCTTATAAAACAGAATACAAGTGGCATTCCTTTATGCCAGGTAATTTTTGTGAATGCTACACACACACACAAAGATGTAGCTAAGACTTCTGAATACTTTCACAGCCTCAATAACAACAAAGAACTCACCAATATGTGCACAGTCATTCACAATGTAGAACAAATGAGTAAGTCAGTTATTTTCCCCTCTCTCACAGAAATTTCTGGTTTAATTAGCAGTTTATGAAACAACTATATATTAAGACATATAGATGTAAAGGTAAAGAAATTAGAGAAAATCAATTCTTTAATTATTGTAGCTACATTCGTAAGGGTAAATATTTTGTGGATATTCCTGATGCTCACATTCGGTGTCTCTCTCCCCTGCTCAATTACATCACTCCGACAGTTGCCTCTATTTCTGCTCCATTACCAGTTTTCCTCTCTTTATTGATAGAACCTTAATTTCTATCTCACTGACTGCTTTTATCCTTTTTTTAATCTTAACTTCCCTGAATGAAATTATATAGTATTTATTATTTTAATCTGGCTTTGTTTTGCTCAGCATTTTGTTTTTGAGACTCGTCCATGTTTTCGTGGGTAGTGACACTTGTGTTCTTCTCATCATTACATAGCATTCTACTGCATGAATATTTCACAATTTCGTCGATGGATATTTGGTTTATTGCCAGTTCAAGACTATTAAGAACAGAGTTGCTATTTCCATTCCTGTGGGTGTAGTTTGGTGAAAAGATGTGAGTATTCTAATGGGAAAATAGAATAACTGGTTCACAGGGCAAATATATGTCCCAACTTTATTTTTCAAAGTGTTTGAACAATTTTTTTTCTTGTAATTAATTATTATTCATCTTAAAATAATTATCATTCATTTATCAGTCACTGAAATCTTGACTTTGCTACCTCAAATGTCCGTAGACTTTGTGAAAATTATTGAGACATTAATAATTTTTCATAGATCTTTAAATCTATAGTTTCCTAAAGTGTAGCTCAGGGAACATTAATCCTCAAGAGAATAAGTGAAATGTGGGAAAGAACAACAAAAGAAAGAAAAGTTATATGGCCAAACAAAACAGGGAAACAGGATTAACCCTATTAATTAAAGAGAAGGATTTAAGAAAGACTTCTCAGATCTGTTAATATCTACAGCTTCAGGGATGGGACTGCAGTGTGCTGTCTGCCCTGTGTCAGGAACAGGATGTGTTGGAGGAAACTATTTCCTCATAGAGTTTCATGTAGGAATACGGTTCCAGAGTACACACCATGATACATGCTGGGCAAGAATATTTGCTCAATGATTAGCAGAAATATCTTTAATCCTTAAAGACTACTTTGACTTGAGCACTAGCAATGTATAAACCACAATAAAGGGCTTCATTCTAGGTTGTTTATGTATCTCTTTTCTTCTTCCTTCTGATATTATCTACCGCTTAGTTCCTGTTCCAATGTCCTCTGCCTTAAATTAATTTACAAATTCCATGTCTGGGATGGTTCTTAGTTCTGGACATTATAAGTCTGGCTGTGACAATTCAACCCTGAAATTTTTCTTTTTTAATGAAGTATTTGGAGACTGAAGCAGAATTAGGTGACTTAAGATTGCATATATTTTAGTTTGAGGAAATAAAATTATTCCAAGTTTTTATCATGTACTCATTTATAGGCTGGTTTTACAATCAGTGTTATCTTCTTGAAGTAAAATGCTCTCTGTCATGGTGATTTAGTTTAAATAAACTTGTTACCCTGGTGCGTTTTGGAATTAGTAGCACCTTCACTTTCCCATGTGTAAATTATAGATAAAGAAGCCTCCTTTCAGTTTCCAACAGAAGTAGCATTATAATTGAAAGAATGATCTAATCAAATGTGATCTCCTGATCTAATTCTTACCATTAATACAAAAGAGAATGAGGCCTTTCTGGGTCCTGTTCTCAGTTAAGTTGAATTCAATGTAATATACTTTGGAATGAATATTGGATTTCAATAAAGAACATTTGGGGAATTTGAAACCCAGAAAGCAAGGACGACATCCAAATTTATGATGGCTCAAAGATGCTTGAAATAGCAATTTATGCCAGATCAAATACCACTTAAATGGTTTGTAGACTACTGGGAAAAAGTGTTTATAGAACATCTTATATTTGCAAAGTGCTTTCAGTCATTTTTAATAGTCATGTCCAATGGAGAGCGATAATTTCAGCTGACAAAGACAGCTCAATATGACAACTAGCATTCAAGAGATTTCATGGAAAATTAAATTATCCTAAGGTGTTTTATTTGATTATGGAAATAATAATAACAAAGAAGATAGAAAATAAAGAATAAAAGTGAAGAAAAATATGTAATTCTTGATATTGAAATTCTGATTTGTACTTTGCCTAATGAGTTAGTTTCTATCCTCAAATATCTGGTAGCAAAAATGAGACTTGAGATTTTGTATAATAACAAGATATATGTTTTTCATAAGCATTGAAAATTTTTATTTTGTAGCTTGAGATGTTTCCAGAGAATTCAGTTTCTTATAGGTGAAGTCCTGGCAAGCACTGTGTGTTCAACACATATTAGTTACTCTATTATTCGACTATTCTTCAAGATATTTTTCAATCTTTACAAATGCATCACACATGGGAAGTGGCTTAACAATTTCATCAAGTGTATCATCTTAAAGCATATTAGACTGAAGCATATATTCATAGGTGTGCTATGCTGTTACACTGGTTGGCCTCAATGAACCATGCCTCCCAGTATTTATATTGTTGTCTAGAACATCCTCTCACTGATGAGTGTGGTCATGTAACTTACTTTGGCCAATAAGATATTGGTAAATATGCAGTTAGCAGAGGCTTGTTAAGTTATTGCACCCTGAGCACATATTAGAGTGTTTATCTTAGAATCTAGCCATTATGGTAAAGGAAGTCTAAGGTATCCAGATGCATGGAGAAAGGTTCTATTTGGAATGCCCAGGTGGAGGAACTATGCCATATGCAAAGAGAAATTACATGGAGAACTCAGAACCTTAAGCCAATCTTCTTGCTGAATGTGATCACATGAGCACCTCTAGTCAACACAACAGCACACCAGAACAATGGTACAGCCAAGTCCAACTGAGTCCATCCAAACCCCAGAATCCTGAGGAATAAAACTTTCAATATTGCTTTAAAGACTGAATTTTAGAACAATTTGTTATATGGCAATAGGTAACTCAAGTGAACTATTTCAGAGAAATTGTAGCATTAATTTATCCCTATTTAAGATTTAAACATTTAACTTTTTTTCTGATTGTAATATGTTCACATATTTTAGACAAATTGTCCTCCAAGGCTTACAAAGGTAGCAGCAGTTCCTTTACCCATTTCCAAATTCCTGTTCCTGGATGCAACCCATTATCCACTCTGATTTTGGCTTTGTTTTTGTTATTTACTTTGATATTTAATCCATTTCTCAGTTTGCTCTTTCTTGATTTACCCACTTTAGGAATTCTTGTTAACATCATTTTATAGCAGAAAAGTCTTCAGCTTTCTTATGGAATTCCACTGTATTCTTTTAATTTTTTAAAATCAAATCAGTAGTCTATGTTTATATATTATAAGCCTATAAACAATGTCCATTGCTCAAGAAAGTAACATTCCAATTATATGCATTCGATTTGTATACCACTGTTGGTATACAACAGTGTGCATATGTGGTCCTGAGGATGGAACCCAGGGCCTTACACATCCTAGGTAAGTGCTCTATCATTGAGCTCTACCCCTAAATCTCTCTTTTTTGTTTTGTTTTGTTTTTTGTTGTTTTCTGTAACTTATTTCTAATTCTTTCCAGTTTTTTTAATCAATTCCTTGCTCATGTACTCAAACTCATAAGGTAATTCTTTGTTCTTTTTTTCTCTGAAGATAGTCTTTCTAGAGCTCTCCATTACCCACTTCTGATTTAGTGTTTGCTCTCTTGATCTGCTGCCCACCTGAAGTCTCATGACTTCCTTTTACCATCATCAGGGCATTTCTTGACTTGCTCTCATGTTGCTCCTGTACTAAAGCTCTGCTTTCTCAATGAATCTTCTAGGTCTTTTTTTTTTTTTTTTTTTTAAATATTTGTTTTAGTTGATCAATTTTCCTATAGTTAGTTAGCTAAGGATGGTGTTTGGGAGGCAAATGATTTATGTATCTGAAGAATACTTTTTTCCCTAAACTATATTAATAATTTTATTTGGCAAAATTATTCTAGGTAAAAAATAATTCTTATAGAATTCAAAAGGCCTTGCCCCATTATCTTCTCACTTTCAGTATTATTGAGAATCATGATGCTGCTTTGGTTCTGATTTTTTTTTTTTTTTGTATATGACCAAATTTAGACTCTTTTCCTTTACTTGATGTCTTGAAATTCTGTAATGATATAACTTAGGGAGGTGTATGCATACACATGTGCATCTATCTAGGGTGTCTATACGTTTCATACTTTTTAAGCATTAGTGAATCTTAAGGTAACCAAACATTATTTTTAAATTTCTTCTTCAGCTTTGTCTTTTTCTGATTCATCTCTTGTCTCTTTCTGGAACTCTTATGTCAGATTTTGATTTCCCAACTTTTATACTCATTATGTACCTTTTGGGAGAGAACCCTAACTTTATCTCATGGCCATTCTTATAATTTTTTAAAAAAAATTATAAGAAAAATATATATATATTAATATATATATAAAGTGCTTATTACCCATGGATCATTCTTATTTAGAAGCTAATGCTTCTTTTTTTGTGATATTGATTATTATGTTTTAAAAGTTTTTTCAAGGCCCTCCATTTGTTTTCCATTCTTCTGAGTTTCTTTTGTATTTGTTTTTTGGGTTCTATCTTTCTGGCTTGGGCTTCATCTGATGTTTGAGGATCCTTGCTGGGCACTCTGATTTCAACTTGGATCAGCAATGATGGTTTCACAATCAACATGAATAGTGCTTGTTAACTGATGGCTTTCACTGTACATTTCTTGGGTTGTGAACTGCTTTTTATTAGGGGTAGGAAATGCAGTGCCAAATGCCAATTTGCCTTCTCCATGGAGGAATCTTCCAGTTTCCTTCCTGGTGGTTTTAAGTCCGGCTATAGGCATCCTAGGAGGTGGACTGAGCTGTAGTCTTTCTTTTTAATCCTTGAGTTTTCAGCTGGCATGAAGCCTGCCCATTGCTATGCCTATTGTTGCCAGGTCCTCATTTCTCAGTTGAGATTTCTCTGGTGAATAACCATCTGGTGTTCGGCTATATTAAGGAAGAAAGAAGGTAGTTGATGAACTATAAATAGTAAGGATGGAGGACTGCTGTCAGCTTATCCATTTCCAGACTTTCAGCTATTCCCCTCTTTTGAGTTCTAGGCTTCACCTCACCCCTTAGCAAGCCCTGGTGCTTCCAGTTTTCATGACTCTCCTGGATTTTGCAGGAGGAAAAAGGGTAGAGGGGGCCCCCTTGTTCATAACTGGTATTCCAACAGTAGGATTTCCCATTTTATTAAGATTTCTTTTGCTCCCATCAGATATACTACTCCATCCACTTAGCTGATTCTGAAAATGTGTTGGCTGCACTAGACTTCTGATTCTTCTCCCATTTTCTTTTTCTATACGGGTTTATATATTTTCCTACTTATACTGTCATTTCAGTGGTGTTTGAGGAATAAGGAGAGATTAGACACATATGCTCACTGTGTCAAATTAACTCTGAGACTTGTTTTTTGAGTAGGGAGAATTGTCACTGTTAAGGAGAAAGTTGCAACTGATTAAGAGTTACTTAATGAAATGCTCAAACTTGTTGAGTCTTGATCCTGGGGAAATACCAGAGTCCATCACTGAGCAATTGGAAACCACCATAGTTTTCTGAAGTATGAAGCATTCAGTTCTAATTTTAATTTCTTCAAAAATGGAATTGTACTCCTCACCTCAAGAAGACAGTGATAAATGTGACTTAAAATGAAATGTTATGAGACAGGCTGATTGTAGAAAGGTATTAAATTCAATTTTAAATTCGGTGTTAGGCACTGACAAGGTGATGAAGGTGAATAATTGTTTGTATGTAGTAGATGGATATCAATTCAAATAATCAGCTTTAGCAAATGTATTTGGTGTTATCTTTTTTTAAAAAAGTTCAAGATTATACTTAAATCCCACTTTTTCTATGATATCATCTCCCTGACTTCTAAGCCAGGAATTATCTTATCCTCTTTCTATAAACATATGCTGTCTACTTTTGTGATTTCCAGTATTTTTAACTTCACTGAGTGATTATAGCCCAAGTATCAAACAAATATACTTGGGTCCACACTGATAAAAATGAAAAAAAATGAGGATGAATAGTCAAATTTCCTATATAAAAGAATTGTATACAGTTTATGTACATAAGACCTCCTCCAGGAGGTGAAACACAAATCCCCACATCTTTAATGATGAGCAACACAGGGTAACTTTCTTTCCAAGATCACAGGGTGGGAAGAGGAGGCAGTGGGGAAATAAGCTGGTGGTGGAGAGATCTGACACACACCTCTCAGCCACGTGATCAAGCAGGGCATCAACAGTGACAGATGGGGGTGATCTTACCTACATTTGATATGATGTGATGAGAACTCTCTTTTACACCACAGCTTTTCTCCCCCAAGCCAATATCCCAGTTTAACCATGAGAAAAACATCAAACAAACCTGAATTCAGAGTGATTCTACAAAATGCCTCCCTAGTATTTGTCAAAATGATCAGTCATAAGAAGAAGTCTGAGAAGCTGTCCCATTCTAAGGAGACATCATAATCACATGTAACAGGGTATTCTGGGTGCGAATGTGAATTAGAACAAGGACAGTAGGTTAAAAACTAAGGAAATTTGAATTAAGTATAAACTTAGGTTAATTAAAATGGATCAACATATTTGATTAGTTATGAAGAGTGTGCCATTCTTATGTAAGATCTGAAGAGGAAAAATGAAACTCTGTACTACTTTTAAAAGTTTTCTGTAAGTCTACCTGTATTCTAGAATTAAAAGTACATAAAAACTACCATAAGAGTAGAATGAAGACAATCATTTAAAGTCAGACGAGGGAAGTTTTTGAAATAAAACAAAGCAACATGTCTTTCTATAATGCACTTTTTACCCCCTGCTTTGCCACATACAGGTTAGGACTAAGATTCCAGACCAGATGACTGTTTTTTTTTTTTTTTTTGGTACACAGTGGTGTCTACCATTCTGGGCTACTTATTTTGGGGATTGTTGTGATATATACAATCTGCTCCTTCCCTTGAGACACTTATAATTAAAATTTTATCCATGAATTTAGTATTTTTGACACTTCTCTCCAAAATTCAGAATACGATACTTCTAAGTATGGCATGCTAAGCACATTGGACTGAAGGAGACTAAGGGGGCCTCAGAAGCAAGGTCTCTCAGATCTTCTCCTGCCCTTCCTTGTCTTATATCCCCTTTCCTTTCCCTTCAAGGCACATCATCGTAAAATACAGAAGTTTACTTAGGAAGGTGGATATGCATTCAAGGGAGAATGTGGGCTGGGTTGTCTCAGGAGTGAGAAGCAGCCCTGACTTGGGCTGGAGGTCCAGTATTTATGGAAGGGCTACATTAGGGGTCAGACTAGGGACTGGAAGTGGAACCACAGTGAAGCTGCACAATATCCTGTCAGTTTTCCCTGTACTTGGATTTTTTTTTCTTCTCATTCTACAAATGCATGGGCCAAGAGCATGTTGTTCAAGATTTACAACTGTGCTTTTTGCATCTCAGAGGCTTGTGGGCATTTCCTTCAAGATCCAGTATTTATCCTAAATCTCTATCTCAATTTTATTTCGTAAATTATCTGTACTGGTCATATAATAGTTCCTTAATTAGAAAAATTAAGTTTCATTTTAAAAGGAAAATAGATATGATCATAAAAATAATTTAGCTTAAGGTTACTTAGAAGAGAGATCTATGTTTTTATTTTGGGTTCATCAGTACAATTAGATACTATTGATCATGCATAATGGGCCCAAGAAAAAGACATTCAAATCTATTCCCTATGTTTGCATATTTTATTGGTTTTCAGTTCAAGCAGGGAAAATTTGGGAGGATGGAAGGATATTTCTTTGGATGGTCATAAAACATGGTTAAACGTTAATAATCTCTCTTCTGTTTGTGTTTTTAAGATAATAATAAAAATCTCAAAAATATATAAACATCAAGAAAGAGGATCCTGAGAACAAAACAAAAGATCCTGTGGAAGAAAAACTTAATTTTTTTTTAGAGTGTTGAAACGCAGTGAATTTGTTCTCTGGAGGCCAAAAAAAAAGAAAAGAAAAATTTAAGAACAACTTCTTCATGCTGGGAATGGAAGCTGAAGGGTAACTCCCTACCTTGCAGGGGCCCAGGAAGCTGAGATCAGGAGATTGTCCCCTCCCCAGATGGGGTAGCACAGGCTAAAAAGTCTACATATGTACATTTCCTAACTTTTGTCTCACTTTGCTGTTCTCTTCTCCTTTGAAGGCCTTACTCACCTTAAGAGATTTGAAAAATAAAACTTTTGAAACAATGATTTTCTTCTTTCTTCCTTCAAAGATAGCTTTGAGTAAAACCTCTTTCCTACCAATTTGACTCGGAATATTTCTGGAACAGTGAGTCCTACAGCCTTGGCCCTCCCTTCCCCACCCCCAGGCACTACTGCTGCCACCTGATAACAGGATTATGAAGATGAAAATCTTGCATATCATAAAAATAAAATGCACAAATGTTACATAAAGCAAATGGAAATCAATGTAACAACATTGATATATTAAACATGAGTCTGTGAATGGGGAAGATGGATGCATAAAGAGACAAAAAGACAAGTGGATAAATGAGGGGGGGAGAGAAGTGAAAAAGCTAGAAAGGATAAATGATTAAAAAACAGAGGAAGAATTGAGGAGCAAGAGTAAAAGACTGATTTACACGCAGAAATTGAAGTGGGGAGACATAGAGGAGGAGGGAAAGAGAGGAAGAAAGAGAACTCCTCAGGAGATTTTAAATTGAATGAGCTGTCACACTCTGGTGTCTGGAGCTGCAGAATGTTAAGACCTTTTATTCCTCTATTTGAAATGTTAATTAGTTTATTAACCACTGTTCCTGGCTCTCACTTGGAGGGAGGGTATTATGTCTCAAGGTGGACTGGTGCCTTAACAAAACAAAAGGTCCCAATCTTCCAAAGAAACCTTTCCCTCCCACCCAATACCCTCTTCTCCTTGGTTGGGTATTTTCATATTTGGTTTCCTGGAGGGTTTTCCCTTAAACTTTTTGTCTCCACTGCCTGGAATGTCCTCAGCAGTGGAAACTTAGGCCCCTCCAGGGTCAGCCTTCTGCTCACACATCACGACTCATCTCTGTGGCTAAGCCTTTTGTGAGGTTTTCCCCAAGTCCAGGACTATAACAGCCAACCTTCCTGGTAGACTACAAGCTCCACGAAGACAGCAAGGATGCTGATCTGGTTCACATCTATGTTCATGTCACAGCAGTGACTGACTGAGAAAGTACTTAATACTTACTAAATGTATGAGTGAATAGTAATAGGTATGGATGGATTAATAGTGTGGGAGACCAGAATATGCCTCCCTCAAATATGAGGGGGTTACTGAGCTGAACACAATCAGCAGCAGATGCCTGAAAGCTCCCTGTACCCGCCCTGCACCACTACCCCGTTTGCTTAAAAGCAGGACATAGACTCACAAAGATAAAAAATATCCTGCTGCCCCTTCTACCAGGGAGAACAAAGGTTAAACACTGATGACAACTTTAGACATTCATAGGCCTGGAGATGGTACCAGAGTAACTTACACGAACAAGCTGCATTCACTGGCCTTTATCCGCCATCCCACACTACCACCTTCTCACAAGAGCCTTAAAGTCCTTTTCCTTTGTCTTGTCATTTCCCTAAAATTTTATTGTACTTTGTTGAAGATGTCATACGAAGTGGAATCCAACGCCACCTCTTAGAAGACTACTCATTCTCTGTATGTATGAAATATATGTGTTAATAGACTTGCTTTTGTTTTTCTCTTGTTAATCTGTATTTTATTATAGGCATCTGTTCCAATTAAAAACCTAAATAAGTTATTCTCCCCCTTTACTAGTCTGACATGTCTATTTCTAACTAGATTATAAGATACTTGACTACAGCAACCAATTACTCACCTGTTCATCTCCAATACCCAATATATTTTTTTTACCTGTCATATAATTCAACTTTCCAATGAGTGAATGAGCTAATGGAGCAGAGTTTCAAGTCCAGGGCTGGGGTGGGAGGATTATGTACAAGTACCTTGATGGCAATGGCAACTCATGGGTGCCTTGCCTTCTCTTACCAAAGAGAGCAGAGATGTGACTCTGGTCTTTGTCTGTCACCAGGGGAGTTGCTTCCCATGTGCTCAGGGCCATTTTATTCATATGCATGCACACAACACTGCCATTAGTATACTTGTTTATCCACTCAAGGTCTGTGCTTTACAGTAATGTAAAACCATCAGAGTGGGTAAAGGTACGCATAGCAGAATATGGTTAGAACTTAGGTGATGTATTAGCAGTAGGGACAACAGAAATGAAAGCAATTAATAAGAGCAGCAACATTACACATACAAAATATTCTCAAGAGAAAATCACAAACTAGTTGAAAAAGTACAGGAATGAAGATTTTTCGCTATATTTACATGATTTGGTATGTAGGGGAAAAGAAAAATTCATCTCTCTCTCCCCTTGTTAGTTTCATAGCTGTGTCTACTATAACAAAAATCAGATTAAAAAGAGAAGAGCATATAAATACATTTAAGTTTTTGATGACATAGGAGCCTTTATAAGAAGACCCAAAGAACCAGGGAAAAGTGTGTATTTTTACACTGTTTGATGAAGAATTAGACAGTTGTGCATTTGTGTGATTGGATAAAGGGGATATGATCTCATGGTAATAAAAATAGGGAAACTTGGTAATACCTGTTCATTCAGATTCTACTCTATATCCCTGTGTCTTCAGAGATAAAGACATTCCTGTCCTCCAGGTGTATGGTAGGCATCTCTCATATGAGAAAGTCTTATGACCTACTTGAGGAGAGGATCAGAAAATCCTTCCTAGGTTTTATCACCTGCTTCAGGGGACAAAGTGCAAGGGGAGAATGAGAGTGACCTTCATGTTTTCTCAAATGCCAACGTGCCATATCCTTTAGAAGAGTGGCCCAAACCTTGTCAGGTTGCAAAAGCAGAACTTTTTTGCTCAGTTCAGCAATGAAAACTAATTCTTAAAAATGTCTTGGCATTAGAAATGTCATATGTAATCATGGCCTACAACCAGGTTTCAGGCATAAGGTAAGAAAGGATTCTAAGAGCAACTGAGGCAGGAGAAAGAGCTGGGATAGCTAGATGGGAAACGTAGGCCCCTCCAAAGTCAGGTTTCCTATGTAACAGGGCTGAGAGACCACGGACAGGAGTCAGGCCTCATCAAGTTCAGGCCAATTCCTGCATCAGGACAGAAACTGATAGTGAAACATTTGTTGCCTACTGTCCAGGCCTCCTCCAAAACTTGGATTTAAGGACGTTGATGACCTAATAGACACTGATTATCTTACCCAGGATTGGGTCAAGGGCTAGCTTTCTTAACTCTGTAGGTTCATATAAATCCATGGACAACAGACACCCATCGGCAACCCTCTCATGGCACCCCTCTCCTTTTGGGAGCTTTGCTTTCTTTATCTCGGTTACTTTAATAGATCCTATCACTCTGCTCTCACCCTTGTGTCCATGGATTTCATTCTTCGTATTTATGAGACAAAGAACCCAATCTCAGGATTCATGCTACACCATCCGATGGGACATGAAGAACAGAAGTGTCTGTGGCAGGCAAACATTACTACTGGAAATACCTTTCCTCACTGAACAGGAGGTCTCCAACACGTGATCAGCAAAATGGCCGTGCAATAGAAATGAAGGGGACTACTGTACTCTGGGTGTTGGAGAAAAGCAAAAAACACTTTGGAAATGGAATGTGGATAGGGGTTACACCATATCATTAGTGTAATGGTAAAGGCCTGACTGGGAACAGTCTTAGGAAATCATTTAACCTTTTCCCTGAGATTCAAATAGATATAACTCTAGATTCTGAGCCACATGTCAACCACAGTAGAGATGCAAAATGTAGGAATCTGGTACCTGAGCAAGCCCTTACGAGAGAGCCACCCAACCAGGAAACTGTGGCTTGAGCAAGGTATAAATTTGGGGGGGGGGGTTATACTTTATTTATTTAACACTAAGTTTTCAGGACATGTTTGTCATGGCAACTGGCATTATGTGAACTACAATAAAGATTTCTTGGGGAAAATGAAGCCAGTGATAAAGTTAGGTTTTGGAAGATGATTAGGAAAAAATACAAAAACAAAACCAAAGAATGCTCATTTGATACTTTAGAAAGAACTCTTTCTGAATATGGCCCTGCCATTCATTAATTTACTGGGGCTTAAATAAATCACTTAAAATTAAAAATACTCAGTTTCCTTATTTGTGAAAAAATGTGTTTATATCAGGCTGTCCTTAAGTTAGTTTCTCCTTTAGGAAAAGATGAGTATAGAGAAACAACAGGGTTTATTAATAACCCACTTTGAGATGACTTGCTAAAAACTTTAGGACACACCGGTCGTGGTGGCACATGCCCGTAATCCCAGTTTTCGGGAGGATGAGGCAAGAGGATCACAAGTTTTAATCAGCTTTTTCACTGCTGAAACTAAAGGATGTGACCAGAACAACTGTAGAGGAGAAGAGGTTTATTTAAGGGTTCCTCGTTTCTGAGGTCTCAATCCACAGACAGCAGGCTCCATTCCTTGGGCTCCAAGGTGAGGCAGAACATGATGGCAGTGGGAAGAGGCCGGCTTCATGATCAGGAAGCAGAGGGAGGTCTCCACTTCACTAGATATAAATATATACCAAAGCCACGCCCTAATTCCCACCTCCTCTAGCCACACCCTGCCACTTCAGTTACCACTCAGTTAATCTCTATTAGGGAATTAAATCATTGATTGAGTTTAAGACTCTTACAACCCAATCATTTCTCCTCTATACCTTCGAGCACTGTTTCAGACATGAGTTTTTGGGTAACAGACATGAACTTTTTAGTAACAGCAGCCTCAGCAAAAGCAAAGCACTAAGAAACTCAGTGAGACCCATCTCAAAATATAAAATAGGGCTGAGGATGTGGGTCAATGGTTGAGTGCCCCCGAGTTCAATCCCTGGTACCCAAACAAAAACAACAACAAAAAGCTTTATGACAAAACACATATGAAATAGGGCTTAGCCTGTCAACAGTAAACATGAGGCTCCCTCACCCTTCAAAACTTATTATGAAAAAAAAAAAAAAGTAATGAATACAAACAAAAATTTTCCCCCAAATCTATCAATGAACTGAAAACACATCTCCTTAAAAACATCCATCAGGGGACATGGTGGGACAAATTTAGATTAAAGCTGTATACTGCAAGGAGTAACCAGAATGTCTAGAAGGACTGACCCAAACCCCTTGCGGGGGAACTGCAAATGAAGACTTTTCACTTGATTCATTTATAACCAGAATCAGTAATAATACACTGTGTTGTACTGAAGAAAGCAATCATAGATTGGCAGGAAAGAATGAGACAGTAACCTAAAGGTCAGTTCCTGTCTATGCTAATTGAGTCCTTATGATGGAGAATTCATGGGAAGCCAAATAGAGACCATTTCACCTTCTACATGGAGCCCAAATGCCCTTAGAGAATAAATTACACAATGTGTCTAAGCAACCGAGGTCACAAAGCACAGTTTTATGATAGGAAGCTGACATAATCCACGTGTGAGGGGGAAAAATGAAACAAACATAACAACAATAAATAACACGTAAACATCAGAGTCCTAAGTCCAAAGTTGAAAGGCTTGAAATAAGCTCAGTCCTGGGGGATGTTTGGTTGTTTTTGAAAAGAAATTTTTAATTAGCAGAGGAGTTGACCTTAAGAAAGGGGTTGTTAGACTACTGGATGTGGGGAGAGTGCTCTAGTCAGTTTTCCAAAAGGAAAATGCTACTTTCTCATATAAAATCATGAAGGTCCCCAAAGCCCTTTGCATGGCATTAGTAAAGAGCTTATGAGACATAGGGGTGATGAAGACAGAATGCAGTTTAAATCTAATGCAGTTGTAATTTAGGGAGAGGAGCAGTCATGACCTCAGAAATACTGCTGCCGAGCTGGGGGACTGAGGCAGGTAGCTGACATGACTCAGCAGGTAGCACTGAGCCTGGGAGGGGAGGCCACGTGAGGATAAAGTGCTGGCTGTCTTTGGATGTCAGCCAGACTCTGGCTCAAATCTTGATTCTAACACTAACTAGCTGCTTTCATGTTTAATGTTAATAACTTAGATGTTTAATGGCAAGTTATTTAGCCACTCAATTTCCTTATCTATAAAATGAAAATAATGACATGCACCTCACAGGGTTTTTGTGAGATTTAAATGCAAAAGTGCAGTGGGATGCCCAGGTTGGGTCTAAGCTTGAACCTGCTGCTAGGATTTAAATATGTTTAGAAAATTCTGCTGAAATGGTGAAGTAAGCTATTTAGGGGCCTATTTACAGGTAAGATAAAGGAGCTTTCAAGAAAATAATTTCTGAGGGAAGAACTACTTTGAGCTGGTGATAATATCAAGAGTCAGAGAGGAAAAATGATTTTGTATACTGTTTGGTGTCTGCCACTCAAACCTATTGTGGGCCAATCTCTTAGATTAATATCTGCAACTTAGGGAGACCAAAGGTTATACCTACAACCAGAAAAGATGATTTTATTAAAATCCTTTTAGACTGGAAGACACAGGAACCCTTACTTTGATAATTATCTTAACATTATTCATATGAAAGAGAGGATTTTTCTTTCATTTAGACACTGATCATCATACCTGACTATCTGAAGTTTCCAGCACAATGATGACTGAACCCAAAAAGAACTTCAGTGCCCAACAGTTTTGACACCACCTGTATGCCACCAGAAATACTTTGAGAGGGAAATAGGAATACCTGGCAGAGCACTAATAGGCAGGGTCACTTTGCAGTCTTGCATGATCAGGTGTGGGCACAGGACAATGTCATGAAGATGAACACCTTTAACATTATTTGGATCCAGAGGATAGTGAGTCTGGAAAATGTGCATCAGCTGTAATACATTAGAGCTGCTCGCTTCCCGGTACTTTTCTGCTCCCTTTACACTCTTCTTTTTGCATTTTAAGGGGACAACCTGGATTCATATATGTGTTAGCTCTATTATTAAATGATTTCTGAATGCAGCAAATTGTATAACCTTGGTCAAGTTACTTAGTCTTTCTCAGCTTGTTAGCCAATTAGCAAAAAGGGAATTTTGTAACCTGCTCTACAGCCAAGAGCCTGTACATGTAGATCAGCATTTCAACAGTTACGTGTAGTAAGTAGCCACAATGTTCATTGCCTCCATCTTTGAACTACTGGAGAACTCTATGCGATTAGCACCTCAGTACTGACATGGGAGGAACTTTGTCTAGCTGAGCTGTGATAACTAGAAAAGTAGAAAAGACTGTGGACTCACATCAGGAGTTCTAGTTAAGAGCCTCTCTCTTTGTTTTATCACATTCAAGAATATATTTGATCCTTTCAACACTGTGAATCTAACACGATGATTAACACTTTATGTATGTAGAAGTCCAGGCTCAAGATTTTCACAAAGGTAAATTCTACTTTAGACAATCAGGCAGACTGAACTGCAAGCAATCCACTATACTCTTTTCTCCTGCCCAGCTTCCACTTTTTTATTGTGATAAAATATTCATAATATAAAGTGTGACATTTTAATCATCTTTAGTAATACAGTCCAGTGGCATTAAGTGCACTCCCCTTATTGTGCAATCATCTCCACCACCCAAGTCCAGAATGATTTCATCTTCACAAACAAGCTCTCTGACCCTTACCACGCAAGCCCCTACCTCCACCCTTCTATTTATGTATCTATGAACATAACTATTCTAGGCAAGTGTATGTCATACAACATTTGTCCTTTTATGACTTTTTCTTTCACCAGATATATTGTCTTTAAGGTTCAATCATATTGTAGCAAGTGTCAGAGTTTCCCTTCTTCTTAAGGTGGAGCAATATATCATTGCATGTGTACATATTTTGTTTAATTAGCTATACATCATGGACATTTGGGTTGCTCCCAACCTTTTGACTATTGTGCATGATGCTGCTATGACATAGGTCTACAAATATCTCCTTGAATATCTGCTTTCAATTCTTGTGCATATGTATCAAGGAGCAGAATTGCTAGATCATATGTTAGTTCTCTTTTTAATTGATTGAGAAGCCATTATAGTGTTTTTCATAGCAGCTATACCATTTTATTCCTAACCAAAGTGTGCAAATGTTCCCATTTCCCTACATCCTTACCAATATTGTCATGTATCTGTTTTGGGGGGATTTTTGTTTGTTTTTGTTTTGATTATAGTCATCCAGAAGGGTGTCCTGGCTAAGAGGATTGAAGAAAACTACAAAAATACCACAGAGCACTTAAAGCTGCTTATTATTTTTAAATTGCTGGTTATATTTAAGTTAACTTTGTCATCTAAATGCAGTTCGTTTAAAACTGTGATTCACTTTTTCCTACCTTGGTTTTTAATTGTCTATAGATTTCTAGTTAATAGTATCTGTTTCAAAGAGGTTTTTTTTCCTTTTTTAAAGCGTCTCAGATATATTCTTGGATTGCATTTGCAAACAAAATTTAGCAATTTTATAAAATCCAACTGAGTTTTCAGGTGGGCAGACTCCACCAGTAGATTAAACCTCAAGAGTCTGATTAAATTTTATTTGTTGGTATCATGTATCATTCTCTACATTTTTGTCTGGGTTTCAATCAAAGGCAGTAAAATTTTAGCAGTAGCAAAAAACAACATTTTTCAACCTCCAAATCGTAAGGATATAGCAAATTCAAAGCATTTTTTCCTAGCAAATATGATATTTACACTTTTAAAGATAAAGGTTCTGAGTTTATATTCTTGTTGGTCTGTAAAAGTATAAATTTTCATATAAATTTGTATGTAAAAGTATACATTTGTTAATTTTTTGGTTACAGGTAAACAAAACAGATTTTTAAAATAATTGCAAGAATCTATATCTTGAAGACCTCCAGAAAACATAGAGGCTTTCTCTAGTAATGTCACATTCCAGTGATTCAGTGTTAAATGATTTCATGTGACTTTGATCAAGAAAACTTTAAGCAACTTAAAAAAAAAAAAAAGAAGCAGCAGCTAAAAACTACAATGCTTATTATCTAATCATGAAATAAAACATTGCTAAGAAATATCTAGTATTTGGGGCCTCCCAGAATAGATGCTTGTTCATATTAGTTTTCTTTTCTCCCTACCCTTTAATTATCATCTTTGTTATGTGACAATTATATTGAGGAACATTTCATCTCAATTATCATATTTCTTCCCTTTTCATTTTCTTTGGCACAGAATAACTGAATGTTTACCTTGGAAGTATGAATTGGTATGTATGGGTTTCCTCTGAGGAATGAATTTAGTTTAATTAATAACTCAAAATCCCTTGAGCAATATAAAATATGCAAAGTTATTACAAACCAAGGTGTGTGTGTGTGTGTCTGTTGGCGGGGTATGGCTCAGTAGGAGGCAGAGACAGAAAACATGTGCTAATTGAAGTTAGAATCTGGGCAAGTCTTTGAGATGAAGGGTGCTAAGTCAGTGTTGAACAACTTGCATTACCCAGGTATATTCATGTGTCGCTCAGAGAAGGCAGTGCGCCTGTTTCAGATGCCTGGGCCACATGACATGAGAGAGCATCTCACTTCTGCTCCAGGCATTGGTGGAGCAGTGACACAAATGTGCTGGCTGTGAATGAGCTTGACTTTTGAGCAGTCACATTTACAAGTCAGAATGGACAGAGAGAATTTGCCATAACAAAGCAGTTTTCCATTGTCACAATGTTCTCTTTAAGTGGCAAGTTTTTCCCAGGGTTACTTAAAATGTGATTTGATTTAGAAATAGCTAGTTAAGAAGACAGGACTGTAGCACTAAAGAGAAGTTCAGAATTCATCCAGTACCATACTTTATTTAACAAATAAAGAAAGTGAGGCTCAAGGGGATAAATGATTTGCCCAATATTGGGAAGCTCAACAAGTAGGAATTCCCAAGCTTCCTGACCACCAGGACAGACCTCTTCCCACAAGGCCCCACTAGTGATCTCTGAAGGCAGAATTCCCATGTGGTATACTGCAAAAACAGTTGCTATGATTGTCCCAAATTTCTAACTTTCCACATCTGTTCCTTTATAACTTTACATTTTGTCCCAAAATGTTTTGAAGTGGACCCTTAAAAAAATCACTAAGTAAATCTTATCATCATCATGATCCCATACTTACATAATGATTATTATCCAAACATTTGACATAGATCAGCAGACAAAAGCCCCTAGGAGATAGCACTATTATGAACACAGAGAAGTTAGGCAGCTTGCCAAGAATGCACATGGTTGATAAGTGACAGATTTGGGATTTGACGCCACCCAAACTGGTTCTCCAGTCTATGCAATGTTATGGTTTAATTCCCCCCCCCCCCAAACTCATATGTGAGACAATGCAAGAGTTTTCAGAGGTGAAATGATTAGATTATATAACCTGACCAGTTGATTGATTAATCCACAGATGTGGACTACCTGGGTGGTAACTGTAGGCAGGTAGGATGTGGCTAGAGGAAGTAGATTACTAGGGCAATGTCTTTAGGGTTTATATTCCTTCTCTGATGAGCTCTCTCTGCTTGCTGGTCACCATGTCCTGAGCTGCTTTCTTTCACCAAACCCTCTGTCATGATGTACTGTTCCACCTACAGCCCCAGAGCTATGGAGTTGGACAGCCGTGGACTGAACCTCCCAAACCATGAGCCAAGATAAACTTTTCCTCCTTTCAATTGTCAGGTGTTTGGTTCACAGCAATGAAAAAGCTAACTAAACAGCACTTAACTGCTATGCTGTATTTCCTTTCAAAAAGCTGCTAAATGACACCGATAAATCATCCCTATGACGAAGATGAAAAGATTTTACTGGTAGTCATATTAAAATTGTTGAATCTAATTACATCCCTAATTCCTATGGAGGAAGATCTAGAGGGAAGAATGGAGACCCGAATAGAGACCCAGGCATGTCCTAAATTGCACCGTAAGTGTTCTGCCGATGAGGCCATGTTGAGAAAGGTGCACATCAGATTCTCTGCAGTTTCACTACACGTCAAGAAATATAGCATTCTTTGATTCCATTAAGTACAGATCTTCAATATGGAAAGAGCAATGCAGCCTAAGTAAAACTGAGCAGTTACTTCAAGTCAGGTAAAAACCAAAGGCTATTATTTCATAAATGACATTTTAATTACCACCAGGAGGCCATTAAAAATGCTTCCTGGCAGTTTGCTTGGTTCCTTTTGGAAAGATAATATTGACAAACTGCTATGAAACTGCAGTTCAGAAAACAGTGTAAATTGAGATCAGTAATAAAACACACATTCACTTGTGTACCCTAAAGCAATGATGAACAACTTGAAGAGGGAAGACAAAGTTGAAATTATATTTTTCTTTCTCAGGGAGAGGCAGAAGAGAGAGTAGTCTTGCAGGAAGACTATTATGTCTGTAAATTTATTGCTTATGTGAATTACTCGATGTGTTTAGCATAATAATTTGAACCTTCAGCCACAGAAGCCCAAGCCACGGAGGAGCTGAGAGCTCTGGAATGCCAATTCTGCCTTCTCCACTCCAGGAGACTGCCTTCCTAATGCACTCCGATCTATAGGGTTGGAAGAGAGCTTAGATCTGGAGCTGCTTTCCAGCGGCATCACGGGTGACTGGCAAAATTCCAGAAGTTTAGGTCATCTTTACAAATTACACAGCTTTCTCCTAAGGATCACAGGTCATTAGGGAGGTTTTCCACACTTAGCTTTTGCCTAAAAACCTGAGTTCGTATTATTTATGATGAATGGTTCTCCTCATAATTCAAACCAGTGCAAATGCTCTTTACCAGTTGTGGGCTGTCACTCTGGAAACCACAGGAAAACCATCAAGCCATTTACCTTTTATCTCTGTCCTCCAGGAAATGTTTTCTAGTGGGCTCTTTGGTTATTAAACCAGAGGGGGAAGCTGCGGTGATGGATTTCACTGTAGGTTAACCATAGAAAATAAAGAAAATGCTCGAGATATCCTTTAGGAGCAATACGACTTACTTTTCTTTACCTAGGGTTATTGAAAGGTAGGGGATATTGGTGGGATCTAGGGACCACTTGTATCTTTGGGGAGAAGGTAAGGACGAAAGGGACTTAGATTGTATTACCTATCAAACAGCACGTTCTTTCTTTTCTTCAAAAGACTCCTCTTTCCTGACTTTGCTCTCTGAATTCATTATTTTGTTCCTTCAACAAATATTATTAGAGAGTATTACGTGTGCCTAGATTCATCTAATCTCCAAAAAGATTATGGTCTAGAGAGGAAATAAAATGTGTATATAAATAAATTGAACACAAGGAGGAAAGAAATAAATGCCATGAAACCAGTACATAGAAAGTGCTTTGGGAGATTCTTACATGATATCGAGACAGCTGTGGCAACCTAGTTCATGAAGGCATATTGAGTATATTGGCTTGTCTTCCCTCCTTCCTGAAATATACTTCATTTCAAAAGCCTAAAATGGATTTTTTTTAAAAAGAGGTTTTAACCCATGGCAATAAAGGGAACAAAAATGGGTAAGAGACAATAAAAATCTGGAATGTGACATGGATGGAGTGATTGCTAATGTGACCTCACATAGCCAGATTACAATATATTGCAAAAGGGCTGCACCCAAGTGGAAGATGGAGGAGCCCCCTACTCCACAGAGCCTCAGGGAGGCTAAGGACTCAGAAGACATAGGGTAAAGGTCAGGATGATATATGAAGCAACAGCAGAGCCCTAACATTCACATAGCCTCTGGCCAAGGAAACAAACAGTTGTCCCTGATGAGAATTCAGAAGGCAATATAGGAGATGGAGCATGAGCAATCCTCCTTCCATTGAAGCATGTGGGACTTAAAAATTAAGGCTGCCTCCCCATCTTCTGTCCTCAAAATGAGGACATAAATGTGTGTTTGGCAATCACAGTCAACTTCTCTATTGCTTCATTCCCAAATATAAACAGGCTGTGAAGAATTAGCCCTCTTTTCAGAAAAGCATAGAACATAAAAGAGCAAAAAAGCAAACTCTACTCCTCTGTTGTAGAACAAAAACAGCCATGGCTGACACATAAATGAATGGCTGTGGCTGTGTGCCAATTAAACTCTATCTACAAAATATGTGGGGAGCTGGGTTTAGCTCCTGGGCAATAGTATGCTGTCCCCTGACCAAAAGGAAAGATGAGAGAACCATCAGCCCTGATTCAAGCAAGAGGACAGGAAACTCTGGAAAGAAAGTGTGGGCAAAATTGTAATTTTACAGAATCTAAAATATGATGGGCCATTTCAAGAAAAACTAAAAGTACAAAAAAAGGTAAATGAGTGACAGAGGAAAACAGCAATTAGAATAGAAAAAACTTCAAACCCAAACAGGAAAGAAAATATAATCACAGTATCCTTCTTGTCTAAACAATGATCAAATGACTATTTTCAAGGATTGTCAGGAGAGGGAGTTTAGGTATCTGTTTTAAAGTCCTAAGGAATCAGGCACAGTGGGGGGCTGAAATGGTGTCACGGTGTCCAGAGCACAGACTGCACACACTGCAAGAACCTGAATTAGAGGCCCGTGGTTCCAATGAGAAGCCACTGACAGCTTTGAACACAGAAGTAACCAGCCTGGAGTTTCATATCTGACATGACAGTATGGTGGCAGTCATAGACCAGAGGTGGATGAGACTAAGGCAGGGAGAGCTGACAGGGGGGCCATATGATAGGGATGTGAGCCATCGTACTGTACATCAGCCCCTCCATGAGTTTTCTTTTTGGAGATGACCAACTTTTGTTTATCTTCTAACGGTAGCTAGAAAGTATAGAAGATATCGCTTGGGGCTTGATGTCTCTGAGCACAACGTGGAAGCTAACAGTACTTGAATTGGAGTAAACAGAAGCCATTTTTCATGCATTGGCATTTGGAAAAAAAAATCAAGTTCTTATTATACAGTCCCCAAACCTCCATGCCTCTATTTGACTGAAAATGTCCTCCATCTAAGAACTTTTGTTTTTATTTTGGTCTTTAAAGTTTTAGAATAAATATATTAAAACTGTGGCAATTCTTCAAAAAACTAAGAATGAAATCACCATTTGACCCAGTTATCCCACTCCTTGGTATATATACAAAAGATTGAAAATCAGCATACTACAGTGATACAGCCACATTAATGTTTATAGCAGCTCAATTCACAATAGCTAAGCTATGAAACCAAACTAGGTGCCCTTCGACAGATGAATGATAAAGAAAATATGGTATGTACCCAATGGAATATTACTCAGCCATAAAGGAGTATAACTCTATGACAAAGTTGATGGGGAGCTAGGCTTAATTTTTAATATGGACATGGAGAATATCAAGCTAAGTGAAATAAGCCAATTCTCCCAAAACCCAAAGGTTGAATGTTTTCTCTGATATATGGACGCTAACCCACAATGCCTGGGGAAGGAGTGAGAGGAAGAATAGAAGTTTAGTAATTAGATGATGGAGAATGGAAGGAAGGGAAGGAAGATAAGGAAAATAGGAAAAGACAGTGGAATGAATCTGATATAATTTTCCTATGTACATGTATGAAAATATCACAGTGAAACCCACAATCTGGACATCCACAAATATCGGGTCCTAACATTCTAGTTAGAATAAGATCTATTCCATGCTTATGTTATTATGTCAAAATGGATTATACTGTCATGTATAGCTAAAAAAAAAACAACCAATAAAAAATTCTAACCATAAAAGAAAATTAATACATAAATTAGAACCTGACAAAATTGATAATTTGGGGACTGCTCTATTTGGTTGATTTTAGGTACACATTTTCTGCATTCAAAATCACTGAAATCAGATTGCTTCTTACATTTGATGGCATACTGTAGTATAATTGACACCAAAAAACAAAACAAAACAAAACCCTGTGGTTCTGAAATGTTACTTTAGAGCAACTGCTCTTATTAAAAATACACATTCTCAATTTTAACTCACAAAGATTAGAGATTGAAGTTTTGAGGTGAGTGGGTCTTTAAAAATGCATGTTTTACATGTTCAGAAATGTTTGGTAGGTCCTGGTTTAAACAGAAGTGTGTATATGTAATCAATAATCCCTCTTTCAACCTACCTATATCCCACTCCACATAGGTCCCCTCCTGGGCACTCACCAGAACTCTTGATAGCTAGCAGGTTGCAGATGAGCCATGCAGCACAGGTGTTAGCTGCTAATTTTTTAGAAGATATCCTCAGATTCTACAATTAAATTCCTACTCTCTGCTCTTCTGTGCTCTTTAATTTGACTACAGACTTTGGACAATATTTTCCATAATTTTCCTCTACCAACTTAGTACTGTGCTGCTTAGAGTCAGAGTAAAAACAAATTATCTTAATGTGAAACTATATATAACCTGTGGAAAGGCAAATATTTAATTATGCCTGAATATAAAGTAGTATTCGATTTCAGTATAAAATTAGGTTCAAGAAATTGTACTGTTTTCTGAAATTATCTTTCTTTTTAAATATCTATGTTGAGATTTCTGTTTACTGTCTCATCTAACAAGTTTAATTACTGCTTTTAAAAAAGCAAAATGCTTCATGTTTTGCACTTTTCCACTGAAGCTGCTAAAAACAAGTTTCAGAGATCTTAATATTGAGTGTGAGTTTGACCTAGAATATAAGAATTCAATTGATTTCTATGCTGCTTTCCCACAAGAAAACTATGTGAATTCTTTAGACTTTTTGTAGCACTATAATCAGTTAGTGTAAGAATCATTTTCATTTTTATTCACTACATAGTGCTAAAATTCATTCGAGAGTGAGAATGCAAATAGAAGGATCTGTGATGAGGTATTCAAAGCTTGGTGGTGGCTCAGGGAAAGTAGAATCTTGGGAAGCAGAAGATACCTTAGGTGTCCTGAATATGTTGGTAGATTTTCAGATCAGGGAACGCAAGGCTCGAGACACCAAGATATTCTTGAGTAGAGCAAGGGGTGTATTTGTCCCGAGAACTCTGCTAATACAGATGAAGTATAGCACCAATATGTCTTTGTAATCAGCTTTCTGTTGGGGGATTGTGGGTAGAGATAAAAAGAAATGTGTGTGGATAAGCATCCAAATTAAGACTTTTCCCTATTAGGAAATAAATTTCAAACAGAATATCTGCATTATGAAGAGAGAGAGAAAGAGAGTGGAAGCCTGGGAAGACGCCTCCCCTAGAGTCAAGGTATTAGCAGGAATGGAGCCTGGGGCTGAAATGTGGTCCTTTCTATTTCCATATTGGCTGTCAACTCAGTGGTAGATACAAAGCATAGCCTCAGTCCTCTGGCCCTGAAAACTTCCAATCTAGAGGGAAAAGCAGATGAAATATAATGTGGCGAGGAGTCTTTCAAGAATGTGGAGTGGTCCAGCAAGATAGCATATGCCTATTATCCCAGTGGCTCTGAAGGCAGAGGCAGGAGGATTTCAGCCAACCTCAGCAATTTGCCAAGGACCTAAGCAACTTAGAGAAACCTTGTCTCAAAGAAAAACAAAAGTGTGGCGCGGGGGCGGGGGGGGGGGAGGCAGGGGAGGTGCTGGGGATGTGGCTCAGTGGTTAAGTTCAATCCCTGGTACCAAAAAAAAAAAAAAAAAAAAAAAAGAATTGGACTAAATACTAATGAGAACAGGGCAGAAGAAGCTTTTAGAATTATAAATAGGCAAAACTGGACTAAAATCCCAGTCTTCTACTCATTAATCCTATGCTCTTTACATGAAAGCTCTGTATGTATTAGGTTTACCTGGTAGGAAGGCTTTTGGTGGTGTTAATTTTGACTTTCGACCGCCTTATGTTTTAAATTACCCTCAGGTAATGTCTAACCAGCCTGTTTTAGAAAGTCATTAGGGCAGCCTGGTGAGGAAGATTACAAACCAGTGTCGTTTCTTCTTACTCACTAAAGACTGTCACCCAGATGTCACAAAGAAATCTTGATGGTGACCAAAGTCTAGACTGCAGTAGTTCTCAACTAAGCCATCACAACAGGCACAAGGGGATCTATCACAGAAAGGGGCTCTGCTAGGGTGCAGTGTAAGCTAGCCTCCAGTGGATGAAATAGAGTTAATTTTATGTTTTTTGGAGGGTAACCAGAGATTGAACTCAGGGGCACTTGACCACTGAGTCACATCCCCTGCCCTCTATTGTATTTTATTTAGGGACAGGGTCTTACTGAGTTGCTTAGCACTTTGATTTTTGCTGAGGCTGGCTTTGAACTCATGATCCTCCTGCATCAGGCTTCTGAGCCCCTGGGATTTCAGGCATGTGCTATAGTGCCCAGCTGTCTATTTTAAATCTGTGTGAAAACAGAAATCTGGGCCACAGCTGAGTCGGGATGATGCATGGCATTTTTGCCAGAAGTAGTGGTTGAGAGGTGACGCTAGCTAGTTCTCGCGGAGTTCCCATTGAGTTCCAGTTGAGCTCTCCCAGAGATTTCCCTGAGAGTTCTGATTGGTTGGGGAAGTGCCAGAGGAGGGATATTTCCAGCTGCTGGTTCCTGGAGGAGCCCTGTGGCTTCAGGAGAATTCCCGGGGAACGTGTGGAGTGTGCTGGTGGAGTTCAGAAATAAAGTTTGTTCCTGCTTCAGTAGCTCCTGATTTGTGCCCAGCCAGACTGCGGCACTCTGGGTGTGTGTTACACATGTGAATGTACATCTCCTGTGTGTGGGAGAACTGCCACATTGGAACAATGCATAATTCAGATGCAGTGAAAGTCAGAGGGAAAACCCTGTAAGTAGGAATGGACCTTGAGTTATTGGTAAAGACACATATGAAAATGGACTGGTAGAAGAAATGTCTTAAAGCAGTTATGCAAGATTCCACAAATTTATTTGATAGCACTGAGCAACTCCTGGGCATGCTCCAATTTGGGAAAACTATATTTATCTATTTTTAATATAATAATGTGTATCTAGGTTATTTGATAACTGATAGATTTTTATAAGAACACTTTACACAAAAATAGTAAATTAGGTGAATGTCTCAGAGGATTCCATATGAATAAGTTTAGATTTAGTTTTCCAAGGCCACTGAGTTCTAACTCACTTGAAATACAGTCATGGGCACAATATAACTAACAATGTATCTCCCCACTCAGAAAGCTAAAACATCGCCTTTTTACTAACACATAAAATATCCATGAAAGGACCAAACAGTGAAACAAACAAACAAACAAAAAAACAGATAAATAAAGAGAAAGGCAGATATCATTCATACATCATTAAGCGGTTTAAATATTGGTAGATGGTTGAGATGTATCAACTGTCTCATACTCTCTTCAATCATGAATGCAGTTGACCTTGGGTAACAGTTAAGTTGACATTTATTGCAGTGGGTGTCTGAAACCAAGACTATTAAAATATCAGGCTATTTTGGTTTTGCTTGAATACATCTTTATAAGGTTTTTTCCCTAGAACCTTTACTCTAATATTTCTAGAATCTTTTTGACATCTGACACACTCTTTTTCTTCCCCCTTCAGAGTCATTCACTTGGTAAAATTTGCATAAGTCTTTTTTACTAATCAAAGAAAAATAGGTATGTGACATTCTTCATTTTATAATCACTATATTACATGACATTAATACAACTTTAAAACAGTATTCTCAAAGCTGCTGCTAAATATTGAATTATTTTGGACTTAGCTCTCTTCCTGGGATTGTCTTCAAAGAAGAATGGTTCAATATTAAATAACTAAAATCTGTTCATGTATAAATTCAAAATTACTTGGAAATATATTTACTGAATGTCTTTTGTGAGTAAGGTGTCACATTAAACTCTAAAGATAGCATGATAAATAAACTAGATTCCCTCAGAGATTGTGCAGTCTAGTGGCCATGGCAATTAATTAGTGAAGACTTACAATAATGAGTGGCCAGTACAACAGGAGGGTCTTGAAGAGGGAGTGCTGAGTATATTGGGCAGCAGGAAAAGATTTAGTCGGAGAAAGGGAGGTGTTGAGGGGAAGACTGTGCAAGGATTCCAGGCAAAAAGGAAACTCCGTTATGAAAGGGCAGGACCTGTTCAGAACATAACCCCAGGATCTGAGGAGAATAGGGTAGAGGAGAGAGAATGGCACTGCAGATACAGGCAGCTAAAAAATCTTATTAAGGAGTGTGAACTTTGTTCTTAAGGTTAGGAGGAGCCGTGAAGGATTTTAAAGAAAGGTTGTAAAATAATTGGACTAATATTGCAGAAAGATCATGGGGATTACGGAGTGGAAAGTGAGTCAAGAAAACCAATTAGGAGGACATACCTTTGATTTGGATCAAGGTTCTAATCTCTTGGACTAGGTAAACTACTGGGGACGAGATTGGAAATGGTGCATATGTCTGAAGAAGAATCCTGGAAGCAGAACTGCCAGAACACAGTGTGTAGTCATTTGAAGTAAAGAAGAAGAAAAGTCAATGTTGATAAACTCATTTCTGGCCTGGGAAACTAGGTGCCATTCAGAGAGACAGATAAGTACCCCAGGGGTTAGGAAGGAAGTAATGAACTAGATTCAAACATTGAGTTGACTACTTATGGGCCAAATCAGAAAGGCACTGGATACATGCATTTGCAACTTAGGGGAGATCTGGGTTCAAAATGTATATTGTTTAAAGTAACAATTAGAAGGTGCATACACTACCTCTAACTTGACAGGACACTGTGTGCACCTTTAAGATATGACCTTGTATTTGTGTTCAAATAAAAAATAAAAATCAGTGTTTGGAATTGATGGGCTCATTTGACATCCACATGACTTACTCTTTTTAATGGTATGTACAAAATGTGTTTTCCTACCTTTTCATTATCCATTTCTACTTTGTCTACTTCAAGGGCACACTTTTACCTTCCTCATTAAAATTATTTCTACATCCTGTACCAGCCGTGTATTAAGGTAGATCTCATGTTAAGTGTTCTTACTACAACACCGATAATAATTTTTAAAAGCCATTCATAATTTAGCCTGTGAAGTATAGCACATTCACTTTCTGAAACACTCTAATGCATTGGAGTGACTGGTCCTCATCTTTTACCCTTCTCCTCAGTCTTTTTGACAGGCATCCAGATGCAGGAGCTAAGAAAGGCCAGAATGGATAAAGTCGACAAATCTGAACTGACATAAGGCTTTTTATAAAGCCAAAAATACTCATATTAAAACATTTTCATTGTTCTCAAAACAATGTAACCGTTTCACTCTACTCTTCCAGTGAACAAGAAAGAATGCTTAACTGTCAAGTTAGAGGGAGTCACTTGGTACTCTTAGCTTTGGAAAGAAAATTGCTGGTGTTCTGTCTGACTTCAAGTACTTCCTGCATCCAGGTCTCAGGTTTTTTCCTAATTTGCATTTTGAATCCTTCTTCACTGTGCCACTGGAGAGCTGCACAGACCAGCCAGTGTCCCATGTCTACTAAAAGGATAAGAACTCACTCTCCTGTTTGATGGTTCTCTGGGACTGTCACAGGGCATCTGTCTCTGATCCCTGCCTTTGCCAGTTCATACGAATGCTGGACTTATGCCAGAGTTAGCCACAGATCTTGAGGAATAAATCAGAATTCTTTATGAAGAATGCTTTCATGCCCCAAATTTCACCCTCACTCTTCAGTACCGAGGAGGTATTTAAAATGTTTGTTCTTATTTTTTTTCTTCTTCTTAAAGACAAATGCAATAGGAATAATTCTTGTAAATATCTCAACAACTCCTGAAAGAATTGCTATTATCTTGATTCTTTAAATTTACCTATATGAAACATGGAGAATTAAATACATTTTAATGCCACTCCTGTCTCCAGTGCCATACTAAAATGGCAATAAAAGAATTTTTAAAAAGTAAATAACAAATCAGAGAAAGAATAAGAGAAGATACAATACAAGATTAAGGATGACAATACAATTTTAAAAGAGAGATTAGAAATGGAAGAGAATTAACTAAATTTACCAAAGAGGCAGAAATATAACACAAAGTCTCAGAAATATTTCAAAATATAGACATTACATACATGAAATAAAACATTATGCCATATAAAAGAATAATTAATAGGCTGAAGGAAGAAGGGGAAAAATAACTTAGACAAACTATGCTATGTACTATTTGGGTAGAAAACAGTATTCACCAGCATTTTATAAAATTTAGCACCATATAATTAGAAAATCAAGCATAAAGAAGAGCTAGGCAATTAGTAATTCATGAAATTTAAGTACTTAAAAATCATAAAATGCCACTTATTGTGGTAATGGATAATATTTACATAATCATAATAAAGTAAATCATGTATAAATTGAACAAAAATTGCTATTATTCATGAAGAAGGTGTGAGAGGAAACTTAAGTATTCATTAGATTACGAATCAAATTGTAATGTCTAAAATTGACACACTGATAATTAGTATGAAGACGATATTTTTAAATAATACATAGTCACATATAAGAATAAATTGCTAAGAATGTGGACTGGTGGCAGGATTAACAGGATACTCTTGTCATTAAATATAAGGCTTTTTATGGTACTTGACTTTAAAAAACATGTTCATGTAACACTTAGAAATTTTTATATATTTTTAGATATTTTTATCTAGCAATACTTTATAATAGGATGCAAGTCTAATTCTTGGTCTGATTCATTCATCTCATATTTCAGAGTGACATAAATGTGTATTTCAATAAACTAAATATTCCTTTTAATGGTCCCAAACATTTGAAAACATGGGCCACTTGGCAATCATTCTTAGTAATTTTTTTTTTCCTTCACAAGAATATTGCTAGCTTTCTTTCTTAAATTCACCTCCTGAGCACCAGTATGCTTTATATAAATGGTCTTAGGTCTTACAAGTCCTATCTACTTTATCTCAGGAAACTTTGGTTGTTTACTTGGAGATAGTGCAAAAATCCTGTGTTCTTTCATTGTTTAGGAATATCTTGAAAAGAAATTCAAAACTCTGTTTTTCTATAGAATGCCAGGACAAATAGTGAACTTTGTGAAATTTAATGTTTGAATATTTTGGGCATGGATTTAAGTAAACAACAACAACAACAAAAATCTCATCTTTTTCCAAAGCAAAGAAATTCAAATCTTTACACTTTGCAATGTAACTTATAGATGATTTGTATATACTTTGGGCTGGTTCCCATCAGTATCTAGTGAATGGACGCACGGTATAAAACTTTTTTTTTTTTTTCAGTGATGTGGTAAGAAATCAGATTCCTATTTAGCAGATTCTCTTAGATTTGAACATCATCTATGGATTTTAATTTCAAAGTTGTTCATGGATAGCTCTATTGCCTAGCGATTTTAGGGATTTCAGAAGGTAACCATACTACTTGTACTTTCTCAGCCCAAATTCTGAAAGAACACAACTTTTTTTTTTCTTTTCTCACTCACACCTCTCCATATATTATAATTCCCAGGAGATTAAATACCTTTTCTTTCCTCTTAGAAGATTTCTTGTTTTGGCTATTTTGAAGTCAAGTCTTTGTGAGCATTTGATTTAGTCTTCACATTCAAGCCTGAGGTGGAAATGCTACCTTTTAATCTAAGGACATTTGAAAAAAATCTAGAAGCATTTTCACAAGAATAAAACAAAGGCAAGGGACAGGAAATTGCAGGCAAAATGACATATGTAAGATGGGTCACATTAGCAGTGTCATGTATATAATTATGTGAAATAGGAAAAAATTTCTCCCTACAGAAGGTTTTTTATTCTTTTTATGATACTTTAATTAGAAAAAGCCCTTTCCATTAGAAATATTATAAAAAACATAACCCTACATTTTGTCTATAAACATCATTAAAAAAAGGAAATTTGTCATATTATCACATAGATGTTATCAGATTTTATTCATTATTTGCTTTCAGCTTTGGGAAAGGTATTGCAATTAATTGATTACACAGAAATTGTAAGGGTGAGGAAAGTTAATGATGATTTTGAGTACACTATGATCAAAGTCAGAGCTCCCTTACTTTGAAAAGCCAGCTCCTTACACGATAAGCAATCTCAGCGCTGGTTGTGAGGTGTAGGGGCTCATTCTTTTAGTCATCAAAGACCTCCTGTATTTTTCCCAATTAAAGTGACAGGAGCACTGAGAAGTGCCAAGAAAACTGATAATGAAAAGTACCAAATCTCTTAGAAAATTTTGAATTAGATCTGGCTGGACAGTAAAGGAAATATTAATTTTCTTGCACATAATTAACTTAAATTTTTTCTTAAAGGGGCAAATAATGAGAGAAGATATCTTAATATAAGCTCCTTCTATGGGCCTTTGTTGCCTTCTGGCTCTGTTAGATGACTGCCAAGGGGATACCTTATTTAGGCTCAAGACCTTGATATCATTTATAATGAAAAAATGAGACCATTATAAGAGCACCTTGAAAGAAGGGTGACCTTGAAATGAACTGAAAAATTCAAAAGGTGAAGCTTAATTTGAGGGCTTTCTGGACGATATTTCTATTTTCTTAAAGGTGCAAAGAAACAAAAAGAGACTCATTCATTTAAATGACTAATATCTGTTGTATGTCTCCTATGGGCCGGGTACTATGTTAGATCCAGAAATGCAATCATGCTCAGAATGAGAGAGAGTCCCTGACCTTGTAGAGTTCACTGACTGGTGTGGTTGATTGAAACTAATGAAAAACAAACTCAAATGCATAATTATAAATTATGTCAATACCCTGAAGAAACAGGAATCCAGGATTCCATGGCAACAGTTTAAGATCAAAGGAGCCAGAGAAGGTTCCTTGAAGAAATGGACCACGAGCTGGGGTGTAAAGGATGAAGTTTTAACTAGGAAAAGAACTGTTAGGGAGAGAAAAGTATGAGCAGAAACAGTTTTTTAAGTAAAAGGAACTGTAGGCATAATGGCCCTGAAGGGAGATGAAATGTGGTGCATTTGAACAATTGGGAATTGGTGGCTAAAATATATTGATGGACAGGGAGGGTATTTGAAGAAATGATGGCTTAGAGCTAGATTAAAATTAGCATCGGAATGGTTTTGAAGGTCATGTGAAGGACTCTGGTCTGCCCTTTATTGCTGATTTGACTGGTTCATTGATAGACTATCTGTTATCTGTACACTGAATCCATTATTTGCCACACCGCTCACAAACATTCTAATGTACTAAAAGGAAATTTATTCATTAAACAAATATTTACTGAGCATGTATGTTGTATGTGCTACTCTAGGAACTGGCAAAATAGCTATGAATAAGATAGATACAAATTCCTTATGTAAGTTACATTTGTGATGTTAAAAATAAAACAACCAGATAAATAATTGCATAAAACAAAGTACAAGTTGGTTAGATATTAAGTACTAAGGAAAATAATGAAACTGGGAATGAGTACTAGAAAATCTAAGAAATCTTTTTGTTTTGTCAATTGTTGTATTGCATACATACATTTAATTTCATGTAATGAAACTGTGCTAAAATCTAGTTTAATTTTAATTTTATTTTTCTGTTTAGAACTATGTTCGTAAGGTCAATTCATGTTATCGGCAGTACATGTAATCTGTGCTTCTGACTGTTGCATAATATTCCATGTGTCTCCATCATATTTTGTAGCTTTTGACTCCCAATGATGGAAAACCAAGTAAATTCCATTTCCTTACTCTTAAGAGCCAATCCAAGACATGGCTCCTTGTATTTTGTGTGAATATGTGTGTTGGGAAGGAGAGGGTGACAGTGGAAAAGATGTGAGGCTGGCCTTAAAACGTGAAAGGAACTCTGGATGCAATATGAAAATTGAAGTAGAGAGAGTCCAGCATATGCATAAGCTATTCAGAAGACTTACTGCAGCAACCCAGGAAGAAAAATGCACCTTAGATTAGGTTGGTAGTGATAATTTAACTGAGAATTAGAAGAATCTAAAGTTGTTTGGCCTTGCCAATGAAATGGATATGAACATGAGAGAGGGATGTGTCAAGATTGCTCCTTGGCATTCTAACTTTAGCAACTGGCTGGATAAGGAGTTATTCACTGAGACAGTGAACGTCCAAACATGATCTTTTGAAGACAAATATCTATGTGAACCGAACGTTGCATAACATGCAAAATTAAATTGTGAAATATTCTTTAATTCATCCATACTCTATGACTCCAAGATTCACTACTTATCTACTAAATGCCATTAACGAAATAAGGAATTTTAAAATTCAGTAGAAACAAAAAATGTTAACATATATATTATAATTACACAGTTACTGTGATGAAGGCTAGTGGCAAGAAAGAAAAGCACAAAGAAGTCTGTTTGGAGATGAATAGAATTCAATTAAACAGAATCAGAAAGAAAGGTGGAGGCAAATCCAGTCCCGAAGATGCAGAGGTGTGAATAAAAGAAACGTATCAGTGGAATCTATAATTCCTGGGGGAGGAGTTAGTAAAGTGGCTCCTAGGGTGGAGAAGGACCACATTGTGCTCTGGTATACTAAAGATTTTATGGAGATGTGGATGGGAGCTATTTGAGCAGAGAAGCAGAGATCTGAGAACTTGAAAGGTTATTTTAACATCAAGACAGAAAGGTCAGAAGAGACCCCTGGTGTCCTCTGACATGAAGAGAACATGAACTATGCCGGAGGACATCACGGGTAGACAAGATGGACACATTAAAGAGATGCTGTTCAGGAGTTAGAACTTTAAAGGACCTGATGATGACATTGGGACATTGTGTAAATGGCTACATATTTACTGAGACTGGGAACACAGGAAGGACAGAAATTTTGTGGAAATCATGTGCTCTATTCAGGAGAATTTTAGTTTGTATGTTTTTGAAGGCCAATTCTGATGTAGGGTGCATACTCATTCATACCCAGGAACGAGGTCTGAGTTGGGAATGCAGAGTTTAGGACAGGAGAATTGACTGGTGAATGTTTAGACTAAAAAGAAAAAGAATTTAGACCCTAACTAACTTTGAAGTAAGGGAAAGCAAAGGTGAATGAGACTGAATGGTAATAGATAATATGAGAATAGAAGAGATGGGAAGAAAGCAGAGAGACAGGAGTGAATATTAGTCTCCCGAAGTCTGCAACTATGCAACTATTTTCCCTTAGAATGGTGGGTTATAGTTGAAGAGTCTGAAATGTTTTTTTTTTTTTTTTTTTTGTGTGTGTGTGTGTGTGTGTGTGTTACTTTAAAAAATATTTTCTAAAATGTTATTTGTGTAGACATTCTATAAAATGTTACACTGGTTTACCTCTAATTTCTCTTGTACATCTAAATTCAATCTACTTTTGCATGTAATAGCCTACTTTTGACAAAGAATCCAGGTTTATAGTGTCTGAATTTTATGGCATCAATAAAGTCTTAAAATACATCTAAAGTGACTGCTCTATAAAATTTCTCCTTGTCTTGCAGTTTACATGCCCTTGTATTCTGTGTATCATACCCCTCTCATATTTCCTTTACACTTTCTGTTTTTGTATGTTTTTTCATATATGTGGGCTTTTTTCTCCTATTAAAAAAGTTTCACCATTTTTCATTTTAAACCAATTCTTTTTGTTCTTTATCCTTTATACACATTTGTATAAAAACCTTATAAACCCCTGAATAGTAAAGGAATTATATGAACAATAATAATGCAAACACCATTGCTTTTTGAATATATCTTCTACAAGGATCTTTGTCCTTTACCTATTACATAATGAGGGGTGGGTGGTGGGCTAGATATTATTTTGTATCCAGCATCTTAACTCTTTCCCTCTGTTTGAAAAATCCAGCACTGTGTGAATTTTGTAAGAAAAGAAATCCCACCTCCCATTGCATATGCATGTGCAAAAAAATATCACCCAGAACTGTGGCATCTACAATGTAGTCACGTGACCTAATCTTAGCCAATCAGATACTTTGATTGAGGATTTTGCATCTGGAGTGATTAAAGAAGCAGGAGGGCTGAAAATGTTAGTTAGTGTCCCAGGGTTATAGTCCAGGGATAGGAAGTTTTCAGGGCTGGCAGTGTGAGAAGCTCCCAGAAGTTGGAGACATTTAACAAAGTACTTTCTTTGTTTGAAAATTGCTCCAAATATTCTGTCTCATTAAAAGAAGTAAATGAGAGCTTTTCTGAAAAAAAAAAAAAAAGTACAGTGATCCATTGAGAGGGATTTGTTTTAAAAATTAAATAAAGGGAAAAAAATCCTTTTCCCTGTGTCCTTAGTGGTGACTTAGCTGTTTAACTTTCCTAGAATGGTCTTTTCAGAGGCTGGTGCTCTGGATTTCCTTTTGATTTTGTGATGTCCAAAACACTGGTCCAGTAACTTTCCTTTTATGCTTAGATAATGAAAGTGCAGCAGATCTGCATTTGGTGCCCTGTGTTACATCCTCCTTGGTCTGCATCGATTTCAGTTGCTGGCCTGGTACACAGTTGCACGAGAGCTCTGAATTCCTTGTGCTGGCAGTATCCCATGTCTGGTGCTATGTCAGTTGGCCCATTCCCCTGGCTTCGCTTCACTCTTTCCTCAGTCCCCCATGATTGCCACTTTCAGCTTTTAAAATAGAACCCTTGGAGGATGTCTGACAGTCCCAGGGGCCAGGGGACACCTTCAGCTTTGTGCTGACAAACTGAGGGAGCAAATTAATTCTCCTTGTTCAGCTGTCCCAGGCTACTCAGGCCATCTCCAAAGACTTTGATTTCTCCACATGGACACCTGTCAACTGGGCCACATACTAAGGGAAAAAATGCCACGTCTCTATCTTGACCTGAGGTAAAGTGGGAATTGCTCTTCATTCCTTTGCTTTAGTGAGGGTGAAGTCAGATCATAACTTTCACCAAATCAGTCCTGTTCATAAAACTTTTCTCCTTACTTCACACGCTCCTGCCTTCCATGCCAGCTCTCTGTCACATAAATGGTTTGAGATCTGGTCATTTCATCTTTCTGGGTCGCAATTTATACATAATCTGTATGTCTAAAAATAGAATCTGGCTCATAATACGTTCTATAGAAGGGTTTCTTATTACTATTTTCATTGTTATTATCATTATGGTACTGTACCTTAGTGTCTTGCTTGAAATTTCCATTCTAATAGTCTTTAATCCCAGGTATGTCTACATTGAATTATACAATAAAAGGCCATTTTGATGATGGTCGGGTTAAAGGAATGTTAAGTGCTTTAATATATACAGAGAAATCTCAGGAAAATTTGTTCTGAAATTACTGTGGCTCTCTGGTACTGGGCTGGACCATACGAAACATTTTAGGTCCTGTTACCACACTGATATCTCATTCCTAGTAGACTGATCTTGGGGAAAGACAAGTTAACCTGGGGAGGTTTCTAGGGACCAAGTCCTAGTGATTAGTTAAGGCAAAGCTGGCTGTGTAGACAGAAAGCCATTACTGTACATTACAGTGCTGGTAGAAGGGCATCCAGCTCAACAATTTCACTTCCCAAGAAAGGCCATTCGACTCTGAGAGCAAAATTATATCATTGCTCTCTAAAGTGTATTCCAGAACACAGGTTCTGGGGAGACGTTAATAGAGCTTCATAGCAATTGGTTCCAGGGTCTGATAAGTTTGAAAAATGCTGGTGACATAAAGTTAAAACAGTTTTTTCTATGGAAGAACTTCTCAAAACTTTAAAACACAAGTTTGTTATATAAATTCTCTAAGGAAGAGTAGGAACTATTTTATACTTTCCAAAATTGCTTGACCACAGAAGGTTTTCTCCCCCTTTGAGAGACTATAATTTCATGTGTCTTGTGTTCTGCTAAGCAAATACATTTTAGAAAACATTGGTTTAGAATGATGGGGTATCATGGTTGGAAGGGAAATAAAGGTCACAGAAGGACAACTAGAAGAGACTTAGAAGCAGTCATCTAGTTGTGGAAAGGAAAAATAAAGGCGAAACGTGGCTTCTGATTGATTGGATACCTCCCCAATGGGAAACATCTCTTCCAATCACAGACTGTGTCAAAGAAAATTGGAGGCAATTTTGACTTCGCCACACATCTGAGAGACATCCTACAAGTCATTAAACATCTTTGAGCTTCAGGTTTCTTCTTTGTAAAAGTGGTTAATATAACACTTTCACTGGAAAGTATTAAGAAAATCAGAGAGGGTATCTGCAAAGCATTAAGTCTGGAATTATTTTCATGATTTGACTGTGGCTGTTACTGGTTTTCCTTTTAGAGCAACTGTACCAAGAGAACATCTTAGTCTGTGTTTGCAACCCCAGCAACAATTGACCAAAGTATTCAGTTTACTGTTTCATCATCCATGGCTATTAGAATCGTATCTTCATATTGAGTCACAATCTTTTCTGTGTCTCTTGTTTGTTCTTGTTCCATTCTTTGTGGTCACTCAAAACAAATCTCATTCTGTTGTCATGTACAATTCAACAGTCATTTAAATGCAAGGTTCAAGTTGTCTTATAGTCCCTTTCATTTTAAAGGTCCAATACTAAGTTCATAGCAAATCTAAGACTAGCATTTGGACTGGTGATTCCCAGGCCTCTTCTGCATATTTGGACAAGCATTTGTGACTTCCTCTAGGCCACATAGGCTCCCTACTAACGCCTTGGTTAACTGAAACACTACAACCCTTTACTGGCTGACTTCTACATTTTCACACATCTGTCGAACATTTTGTTGCTGTTGTTGTAGCAAATTAAAAAAGACTGTTTCATTGTTTTTCAGAAAATGTGATGGATACTATGGAATGGCTTAGTTGACATCAAAGGGAACAAAACTTTTTAGAACTCATAGGTACAGACTGATGCAAACTCCATTAGACCATCCCATTTCTGGACAGTGTAGTATTATGGTTATATTTAATTCCTTTATGTGCACTGCCAACGACTCTTAAACTGGGTAGGGAGCTTCCAACACAATAAAGGTTGTAAATAACCATTGCACAACCTGGATCCAGCCTACTTTAAGCAAAGTCTGTCAAAATCCATTCCCTCTCTAGGAACCCAACCATCTTACCACCCCCAATATCTTCTGTCCAGAATTCAAACTCCAGCTTCTCATCCTGCCATCTTGACATTTTCAGGTTCATATTTAATATACTTGTTACATTTAACAAACTCTTAATCAATTTTACATTGAGGCAGTTGTGATCTACCTTCATTTACTGTTTGGAATTCACTATTGGGATGCTTTCCTGTATGATTTATATCTCTTATGATTGTTTCTGAAAAAACAGACGCCATTAACCTTAATTTTTTCATCATTACCAGAGTTATAAGAAACTTAAACATAAAAGTAAAGACAAAGGCTGAGGTTGTGGCTCAGTGGCAGAGCACTTGCCTAGTATGTGTGAGGCACTGGGTTCGATCCTCAGTATCATGTATCAATAAATAAAATAAAGGTCCATTGACAACTAAATTTTTTTTTTAAAAAAGTAAAGACAAATTTTTAGTAATCCGAACCTCATATTGATAGAGTCCAAACAATTTTATTAAATAACTAATATTACTTGAATTCAATTCTATAATAAGAAGGTATAGGAGGCTACCAAGAAACAGGTGTGGTCCCAAATTGTATATGATAGAGTTAGATCAGTAATAACTGTTAGGGTTCCCATGGAGAAGAAAACAAGAAGCAACAAGAACACGTGGAATGTGGCCAAATGACATGAGAATCAGTACAACAGGGGATGTTTAGAAATACAGCCACATTTTAAATTAAAGAATAAAGTAGGAAAAGAATAAGTGGAAACAAAGTATACAGTTCTTCCTCTGTTAGTGCAATACTCATATACTCAGACACAAACACTTTTATTCTTCTTAACAGTCTCCAAATGACTGCTAAAAAGGCCTACCTAGAGAAAGGGATGGGAATGTTAGTATTAAGGAATAAAAGAGGAAAATGGTACATTTTCTGAACTATAAGGAATACAATATAATTAAATGATTGAAGAGAAATGAGATAAGAATATCAACTGAAGTGATTTGTTCCATTTGTACAAAATTCAGGCAAAGTTAAGAATGGAGGAGCAGTATTCCAATAGAGATTGTAGTATACCATTGGGGTTACTGAATAACACAGAAAATGTGGAGAATCAGGTAAATCATCTCTGAGTATATAGCATGCCCAACTATACTCTATTTATTAAACAAAATACCCATGAGCCTGCCTCATTTCTAAGACACCAACATCACTTATACAGAACAGAGAAATCATTTTAGTCAAAAGTACCTCTGTATGCAACAACAACTATTGCCTTGTGGGTACATTTGTAAATATGTTTTCTGGTTTTTTTTATTGTTGTTCTCTGTAACTTTATGAGAAAAAAAGTATTAAAACGTAAGATCCAGAATAAGAAATAAGAACAACTGAAGTATAAAATGCAACATACCATCCTAGGCAAATCTTTCTGGGATATAAAAGTAAATATATAGCAGAGAATCCACAGAGGCCTCTCAATTCTCAGAAGAAAGTAAAGGATAAACAAGCAAGAATCAAAAAAGCAAATAATGCCAGTAAGATTTTGGTAGAAATAAAACGCTTGAAAGATCAATAAAAAGAAAATCTTCTAAATTGTGAGTGAATGGAAACATAACAGGAGCTAAATATTAAAAAGAAAAAAATCCCCCCAAAACCAGATTACTAAATGAAAGTTATTTCAAAGGCAGGATCATGAACATAGTGACAAATGTTCATAATGGTGTAATATAACTTATGGTTAATATGTTTTGCTTTTAAGATGAGCATTCATCACACACTTTAAGAATTATTTGTCAGAATAAGCCAAGATGGCAAAGTATTATTATTTCCTTTCCATCTGTGAATACAGGCTATGATGAAAGTGGCCAGCAGCTATCAGTCTCAATAACCTCAGTGGACAGATGAGTGTCCCAAAAAGTGGAGGTAAATACTATTTAAAAATCTCAATTTTTTAAAGTAATAAATTTTTATTTTTATATTATTATTATTGGCAACAGGGATCGACTCCAGACATGCTTAACTACTGAGCCACACCTGTGGCCCTTTTTATTTTTTTGTTTTGAAACAGGGTCTTGCTAAGTTGCTTTTGTGTCTCACTAACTTGGTAAAGCTGGCTTTGAACTTGCTGTCCTCCTGCCTCATCCTCCTGAGCTACTGGGATTATAGGCATGCAACAGCATACCTGGCTGATTGAATTTTTAAATGTGCATTTTATTGATAGGTTAATTTTAGCAATTTTTAATGTACCCATATTTTGATGGATCTATTTAAAATCTAGCACACTCATTAGTTGCTTTGCAAATATACCACAGTCGGGAATTCTGACTTTAAAAAATGACAAACATTACTAGGAGCAGAGAATATATAGTTTCCAACTTCACTATAATTGGAAACCATCTAATTTGTTTTTCTCAAGTATATTTGTATATGTTTAGAACGTCCTTATGGACATTAAGTCTATTTGCATTTGTAGATTATATTCATAAATTAATTGTTTAGACAGTATAATCAAATGTTAATTTGTTTTTTTTACATTTACAAAATACTTTATTGAACAGCATAATACACATTCTTCTCAAATGTACATGGAACAGTCACCAAGATAGATTGTCTTTCTGAGCCATAAAATATATTTAACAAATTTAAAAACATTTTTGTTCTTTTTAGTTATACATGACAGTAAAGTATAATTTGACTTATTTATACAAACATGGAGGACAACTTATTCTAATTAGGATCCCAGTCTTGTGGTTGCATATGATGTGGAGATTTACGGTGGTGTATTCATAGATGCACATTGGAAAGTTATGGCAGTCATTCCATTGTCTTTCCTATACCTTTGCCCCTCCATTCCTCTCATTCCCATTTGTCTAATCTTCTGAACTTCTCTTCTTCCCCATCCCTCTTTGTTATGTGTTAGCATTCACATATCAGAGAGAACATTCAACCTTTGGTTTTGGGGTATTGGCTTATCAAATGTTAAATTGAATGTAAGTATGAGTATACATTATAAATTACTTCTAGATAGATGATAGTTAAAATATTTTATATTAAGTGATGCATTCCATTTGCCTGCCATTTTTCAGGGAATTTGGTGTTCTATTTAGTCAATTATTTTGATCTTTCCCCTTCCCAAAGTCCAAATGTTTAAATTTCAATCACCTTTGAAAGAAATATTTCCTAAATATTAACTTTCTGTATATGACTTGACATTTTCTCCATAGCTCAGGGTTATTACTTGGTAAATCAAGAGCTGAGCTGTGTTATAATACTCTGTTGTCACCTGGAAGACTGATGAGTGCACTTGATTGTGACAAAATGACCCTGAATGACTCCATTTTTGTGTTTCTTCTTGCATTTCTGCACTGCCCCCTGCCCTCTCCCTGTTGGGCTGTCAGTGTCCTGCCCACAGAAGTCACTCGCCTCACACCTCTTTCCCCATGATACACCACTAAACACACTCTTTTCATATTTGCTGCTACATTTGACCATGAGACCTTTCTGTATTGAAGGAGAATATGGAAGCAGGAGAATAGATGAGGTTCTCTATGTGGACATGCTTGAAAGCAGATGTGATGGTAACTGCCCTGTTGCAGTGGGGTATACTTCACCACACATATAACAATACTTGCTTCATCCCCAAGAAAACTTGACAGCTGCATTGGAAAATTTTTCTTTGGATGTTTTACAAAGACAATTTTACTCTCATCCTTGGAGAGTAAAAACAGATATAGGGAATATCTAATCCTCCTGGTGGTGACCATGAGGGACCTGTCTTGAAGTAAACTTTCTTTTCCTGAAGCTCAGTCCAGAGGGAATAGACCCAGCATCAGATCACAGTACCATTGGGCAGGTTTCTGTAACCAAATGCATGGCCCTTGCTGTCCGAGACAGGACAGCAAGGATATGAAGGTGGATATGAAGGTGGGAGAGAAGAAGAAAGGAAGCTCATTGAAAACTGTACTCAGGATCATCATGTTCCTATCAACTTAAAGCTCTTATATATTGTTTAAAACCTTTTTGATTAATAACTCCATGTGATAAGTTTTTGGGTAACTATCAGCAAATTTAAAATATGCATTTTAAGATTTATCATTTTACTCAATAACTGCTTAAAGGGATCAAACTTTCATATATTAGTAGAAAATTTAAGGTCACTATAATATAAAAAGAAAAAGGAGAAGAGTATAGTAGATGTAGAAATCTCATTAGTAGTGAACAAGTAAGAACTGGAAAAAATTATTTCCATTCTTTTAGTCATTTCTTCTAAAAGTGAAAGAGTAACAAACTCATGTTCCCCTATAGTTTATCAAAAGCCAGCCAGAAAATGTTAATGGGGTACTTATTAAGTTTTAAACACATGTCCACAATAAGTATAAAGTCATTTTGTTTCTTGGACAGAACACAGTCTAGTTTTATTTGTTTTGAAATAACTTTTTGAACTTGCCTATTTTCCTACTTATCCAGGACCCTTCTACCTTGCTCACAGGTTTGGCCTCATTACTTCTATTTTCTATCTCTTCATTGACTTCATTGACTTTTTATATTGAAGACAGAGAAATCAAAGAAGACTTTGTAATACTTTTCAGAAAAGAACAGAGCACAGGCAAAGACAGAAGGTATCAGGAAAGGTAATCACCATTAATCCATAGGTAGCATAGTCCATGGAAATTTGATGAGATGGGGGGTTGATTGGGTTTTGTTCACCAAATTTTTGAGTTTGAATACTATAGGAGAAACCAGACTATGAAGAAATGACATAGCAATTTGTGAACTATATTCTGAATAAAGTGTCATATTCTGTAAAGTATCAAAAGAGAAACAAGAATGAGAGCTTAGAACAGGGACCCACAATGTTGATCATGAAAATTAAGACAAAAACAAAATAATAATAGTTTTAACATTAACTCAGAACTAGATTTTAAGGCCAAATTGATACTATAGTGTCAACTTGCTGGCCTAGAGCATTTTGATTAGGATGTATCCCAGAATCTCAAGCAGACTGAAACTCTAAGTGGGGGTAAAGGGATTTCCATTGTTGGGTTAGAGGAAAGAACCCATGTGGTGTCCCCCCAAAGCTCATGGGTAAGACAATGTAAGAATGTTACAAAATGATTAGGTTACATGAGTGAGGTGTAACTAATCAATGGCTTAATCCAGTTATATAGATTAACTTGGTGATAACTATAGGTGGGTAGAGTATGGCTACAGGAAATAGATCACTGGGACATGCCCTTGGGGTATATAATTTGTCCTTGATGAGCTGAGCTCTCTTTGCTCTCTATGGCCTTGTCTTGAGCTGCTTTTGTCCTCCACACCCTTCTGCCATGATGTTCTGCCTTACCTTAGGTCTAGGACAAATGGAGTTGACCATCTGTGTACTGAGACCTCTGAAACTGTGAGCCCAAATTAAACCTTTTTTCCTCTATGTTGTTCTTGTCAGGACTTTTGGTCACAATAATGAAAGAGCTGAGCAAAACAACAGGCATTGAGTAATTCATCCAACCTTCAATTACCAAGCACTTCCTAGGTGCCAGAGATCATTCTATACATGAGAATTAGCAGTGATCTAAACCAACTCTCTAATCTCTTGGAGTTTACATCTAGAGAGGGATATTGACAATTAGTAAACCTATGTATATAGCATACACCCTCAGTTGTAATAAATGCAATAAAGAAAGAAAGAAAAGTGAGAAGGGGGTAGAGAATGACAGGAGGTTCATTTCTGGATGAGGTGGTTAGGTAAGAGTCTCCTAAAGATTGGATTCTTGGATGAATATATAAAAGTGAGAAAAAGATCTATGAGGGTATTTGGGAGAACAGTGGTCTGGGAAAATGAAATGACAAATTTAAAATCCTAGGTGGGCAAAAATGTGCTTGAGGTATTTAAAGAACAAGAAGAAGGTCAATGCAGCTAATGAAAATAGGATGAAGGTAGCATAAATCAAATTTTCCACTTTGTTATAATTAGTGACTAATATTAATTTGTGCTTTTCACTAGTACCTAAAAATTCATACTTATAGATTTATTTAAGGATTCTTTCATGGAAATAGTTTCATACACATACAGTCTATTGACTAATCGATCCCGATTTTATCTAGTTACTACACAAAACTAAAGTCTCTAACAGATCCAAGAGGTCTAATTATTATTTGGGGATGTACTGACAACTTAAGCGTATTACATTTTAATCTAGTTTATGAACAATTTGCCATAATAGTCAGAATTTCCAGGCTTTTAACAAGAAGCTCTCACATGAGGAATCTTCTGTGATGTGAATACTTTTAAACACAGACACTAGGGCATTTTTAAGAACTCTTTAATTTTACATTTAACATTTACATTTTAATTTTTAATCAAACAACTCAGTGCATCTGTCTCCCCAGGAGCATGATAAGTGGAGGCTCCGAAGTTTTAGATTTTGTCTTTTTGGACACTCTGTATAAAAGTTGCAGTTTACAAAACAGTTCATGAAACTATCAACATCTATTGTCACTTTGTTGGAGATTGAGATCAATAGGGTCTATAAATAAAGAACTTGCTTAGCAATAAAAATTAGGGCACTGCTTTTTCCATTTTCGAGGACTTTTATTCCACCTGACAGAAACAGATCTGAGGTCAGTGAAATTCTCGTCTTCTCTGCACCTCAGATTGGCAGTGTAGAAAATATAAGGAAAGAATGTCTCAGGAGATTTTCTTTTTCATATTTAAAATTTAGATACAAAAATCACTTTTGTGGAATAGGATGTTAGCTTATAGCTTTCAAATCACTGTTGTGTGGAACAAGTTTGTGAAAAAGCTTTGACACCAAGAGGCTATCAGGGCACCACTGAGAATGACTGGGGTGAATAAAAACCTCTGCTTAGGAATATCTATGCATCACATCCAAGGCTCAACATACAAGAGCCACTGACCATCACTATGATGGGGGTATTTCAGATGAACATGGCTCTCCTGCAAAAGACTGCTGCAGTCAATGTGATCAGGACTCTTGTGTGCCTCTTGTAAAATGAATGAACTTATGTCTTTGAGAGTTATGGAATTATCATATGCAGCAAATAGATGAAAATACATATTAATAGCTGCAGAATATACACTTCAAATTATGAAATATTATCAGTATTCTTATGCATTTTTTACCCACTCAGAAAACAATGTAAGAATGCTTGAAAGTGTTCACCCAACAGCAAAGGCAAAAAGGTTCTGCTTGTCAAAGCAGTAGAGAAAACATACATAAAATTTTGGAAGTCTTGCATTTTTTTCTTCACACTCAATGAGGGGTGTGAAACAAATCTCCATTAGTTTCAGCTAAAAATTGCTAAAGGTGTATACAGGAATTAGAAAATAATCATAATTAAAAACATGAGCTTGAGGGAAATAAATGAAACCATGATCACCAAAGTTTCTGAACCCTATATTTTATATAATATTATGGATTGTATTACAAAGTGAGTACTACTACCATGAATACCATAATATGTCACAGTATGCCTCAAGAAGGCTGCTCCAGTTCATTTCGGCTGTAAACAACTAATAGAATTAATAGTAAACTGGTTAATGTTGCATTTTAGGAGACAAAAAATTATTATATTTTCATTGACTTTAGCCTTTAAGTTAACAATCATATACAATTTATATGATAATATTAAGTTAATTATTCCTTAGGTCATTCCTTCTACTCTCTTTTGGGAGAACAAGTACTTAAAAAAAGACATTTACTTGATTATATATTTTAAGAAGGCTGGGCTTACAGAAATCCCAAACCCAATGAGAATTTTGTCACATTTTAATACATGATGACACTTTCAGTGTTACACAAGAGCAAAAGCAGCAGGCAAAAATCACACAATGTCTGTCAATAGCTCAGAAGACAAATTGAATCACTTACCAAAAAACCCGAAACAACTAGCATTATAAAGTCCCAAAGTGGGGGGGGGGGATGGGCTCACTAATTGTGTTTTCCTCTCATCATCAAATAGTGAGCTTTATAGTGACCTCTTCAGTGTTCCTATAATGTTAACACAAATACATGGCCTAGAATCTTCTCAACAGGAATTATGCACACGCGCATGCACACACACACACACACACACACACACACACACACATACACACACATACACACATACACAGGAAAAAGGAAAAGAAGTATCAAAAGGTAAGAGAGAAATAATGTTGCAACCTGGACAGTTAAGAACAGCTGGACTATTTTAACCTTAAGCTCTAAGAATCTACTGCTGTTGTTAAGGTTATTATAAATATGGTAAATTTCTCCCTGAAATAGGTTACAATAAAAGGGGAAAACAAAATTTGATGTCATTCTTGTCTCCTGGAATGACAAAAGTCTTAGCATGAATTTAAGCATTAATATATTCCTTAGGAAATATTATTTATATTTGATTGAGTAGAAATTTGGACTGATAGAAGAATGTTTTTTTATCAAAATCATTGATAGTGTCAATAATGATTTTCATTGACTTGGACATCTTTGCATCACCAAATGATATTTTGATTGAGATTAGAGATTCAGAATTTCAACAATGCATGCATTAATGTCATGCTAAAAAAACTGATGTTGATTTTAGTTAGTAAAATAAAATATATCTGTGTAAAAGTTTTCATATCTTTTTTCCCATTATAGGAATGCTTTATTTTCCTAGAAATTTTTTTTCTACTTAATACTTAAATTTGAATGTGGTTCAGACATTACAGCACTCCATATTATATATACATGGGAAAAGTTGAATTTTACAGTTCTCTTAATGAATTGTTAAAGAAGCTCATTTCTGTGCTAGATTCAAGGCTCTGTACATTTTAGGGTGTGACTGGGAAAACTATAACATTAAGGTGAGAGTGGAAGCCAGATCTTCACTGTAATATGTCAGATGCCCCCAAAACCTGCTGGACTGAATTTTAGTCCTTTAAAAAATGGAGAGTGTTTTACGATAGGCTTATGACCATTTAAAGGAAGCATTTAATTTTAGGATCACTGCTCTTTTCTATAAACAAAAGAATAGCTTTGTTTTATTTGAAAGGCATAAAAGAAAACTAATGTAGTAGATATTACAGTGGAAAGACTGCTGTGAAACATGACTAGATAATCTCAGTATGTGAATTAAGTGAAATCAGTCAAGACACAGCTCAGGGAACATAGATGTTGTTAATGATGGCATTCAGAAACAGGGAAGGCAACTGGTCTGACTGATAAGTGCAATGATGAATGTCACATTCCAGATGACTGGAAGAAGTAGCTCAGGCAGGATTCACTGGTTTGGAGCTCTGGACAATTCAGCACTTTGGACAGTTCTTAAAGGGTCATTTTCTTTAGACTGTCAGACCTACTCATTTATTTTTACATCTTGGTGTCTGACCTATATCTATTTGTCACCTTAATTCCAAAGGAATAATCTGCATTCATCCAAAGAACTCTGTGGTTTGTGTTTCATACAAAGCCTGTGGCTTAAATTCTAATATAAAGGTGCATAAGTAACGTACTTAAAGTTATAGCAAACTCTCTACTGGCCTTTGTTCTATTAATTAATACTAGATGATTAATAGATTTATAAATAATATTATTAATTAAATTAATGTTAAATATGATTCAATATGCAAAGTTGTGGATGATATCATCCAGGTTATGGAATAGTGTTCCTTTTCCAACACCTAATGGTCATCCTCCCAGCCAAACTCTCCTTGGAATTTGTATGCAAGGCCATTCAACCTCTATCCTATAAAAGTAGACATGAGGCATTCAGGCTTGGGGGTGGTGGTACAAGAAGAAAGCCTTTTAAGAATCAACTAAAATTCTGCCTTGGGCCATGTGGCATAACTGTAGATGGTAACTCAAGCACATTAAGGCTGCCTTGCAGGCTCCAGACAGTAACAGAAGTGCTCTTTTGGAGAAAGATGTTTGACCCAGTTTTCAAGAGGCAATTTCCCAACAGTACATTTGATTTCTAATCAATAAGTAATGGACAAGTTCCATTTTAGTTTTATCTATCCACCAAGATTAAAACTAGAACAAGTGACAATGAAACAAATAATGTATGCATGTGAGAAATGATTAAAAGAACACATTTTTTCCCCTCACAACTACGTTATAGGTGGGCGTTTCTTGTTCTAAAACCAGGAGGTGGGAGTGAAGGAAAGACGCAAGAGAAACTTGATTTCTTAATGATGCACAGCTAAATTTACCAGATGTTTTCTAGAGGATTTCTTTGATCTTTGTTATTAAAAAGAAAAAAATAAAGAAGTAGCTCTCAATGTCTCTGGCAAGAAATACACCAAATTGGGAAAGCACTTGTTTATGGGTAAGAAGAAACAGGAGTTCTCTCTCTCTCTTCAGCTGCATTGGAGGCCTTACTATGCTGGCTTGCAGATTGGATTTTGGAGGCTCCTTTCAGGCTTAAGGGCCCTACATGAATAACAGAAGGTCTGTAACCTTGATGCTGAGAATAACTCAATTCCCTCTTATTTTCTTGACTGCATTCACAGAATTCTACAGATGGGTTTTTCTAGTCTGGCTGAGAAACACTAAAGAATACAGAAGCAAAGAGGGGAAGGGAGCAATGACTCAAAAAGTGAAAAAGGGTGAACATATAATATAGAGAAGCAGACTTTATAAGAAAACTATAGTGAAAACTTGACAAATATAAAAGCTCTCAGGTCTTTGCACGTGATTACTCAATACAGTCTGAAAGTATCAACAGAAGAAAGGGCATCTTCTACGTTTCCCCAAGTGGTAGCTCACATTAAGTGGTAGCCCTAAGTCTAGAGCTTGTGACTAATGCTGTGAAAATGCAGTGTATTAGCAGATGCATCTCATTCATTCCTTATCTGTAGTTACAAGAAAATCTGCAGATCTTGAGATTTGAGAGTGTTCTCTAGGTATCCACCCAGTTGGTTATGTGATTTGAGGAAACAGATTTGTATTTATCCTTGTACACACTGTGTATTTGTAAACGATGGTACTGAAACTCCTGACAACGTTGCATATTAAATCAGTCTACGGTTCAACTGTTCTGGGTCCTCTGGGGTGATGAACAAGTTCACAGAAAACTATACTCTCAGTGCTGAAAAGGTATCTGAAGAAAAATCTGACTGACAAAACTTGGTTATGTTTGAATAGTTTCTGGATATTCCCCTCAAAAATTAATTGTATCCTAAAATGTAGCATGAGCTACATTTGGAAATATTGGTATTAAATTTCATGATATTGAGTTTATTATAAGAACAATGAAAACTTAACATGAACATCTGGTTTAATTTTTTTCATCTTTGATACAATTAGTCTAAATAGTCTTTATTTTTACAAACAAAAGAAAAAGGCATATTGTTAATCAGCTACTCTTGAAATGATCTTGTATGTTAAATTATTGGCTCTTCACTACATAAAAATGGTATTTAAATAAGGTAATTAAATACATTGCCATTAGTATAAATGCAAACTAATGTCTGTCACTGAATGTCACAAAACTCACAGGAAAATATTCTATAAAACTTTAGGTTTATTTACTCTTGCTTATTTGACGTAATTATTCTCTATGATTTATACTGATAGCATTTTTCATATATACTTTAAGGAAGCTGTCTATTATCAACAAAGTTTCTTTATTTAAAATGTTTTCAACCAATCTCTACTATATTTTATTCTTGACAACATGAGGAAGATACTGATCTAATGCATTAAATAATTCCCCAGATATTCATGCTTATTTCCTGGAAATGTAGCAATAAGTAACTAAATGTCTCAGTAATTTAGGCAAATGTCTCAGCCTATGTTGCCTAGGGAATGCTAAGTAATGGAAGAAATTTGAATACTTCTAACAACTTCAAAATACAGAGTTCTTGAATAACTATAATCCATTGAACCATGTAACTAAGAAAGTAAAGGAAGAAGTGGGCTAAGTTGTTAACATGGCAAACTCAGTTTATCTGATGATGGTTGGTAGAATTCAAGTGCAGCATGGGCTAAGCAGTCATGCATATGAGTTTTGTTTCTCCTATCACTCACTACTAATTGCAGTTCATTAAAACTAGGTTTGTCTTTGGACTTAGTATATGCACACATATTCCACATGTATAATAACCACAAAATAGGAATAAAAGGCATTATTTTTCTTTTTAGTTACTTAAAAATCTTGTCTTACACAAGCACAGATACATAGTTTCATTAGACATGAACTAGATGCCTTTTAAAATAACAAGCATGATCCTGTGAAGCTAGGTTTCCAGCTGAAGCAGATTCTGGCTCATGTTACGGTGGTGCTCTTTCCACTGGAAAGTCCTTCTCAAATTCACAGTTCTGATTTCAATTCTTCTTCATATTTGACTCAGGTACCAAAGGAGACCTGCTATTGCATAAGTTTAAAATTCATCTATGGATCATATTTTCCTACCCTGTCATTGTGCTTCAGAGGGAGTAAAGGCCTGTGTTGTGGAATAACTTGAGAGAGCCACATAGACACAGAGCCCTGTCCTCCTTTAGATGCCACCTAGAGTTAAAGACTTTTTTTTTTTTTCCTGGAACATCACAGCTTAGCCCCAGGAGACAAACACAAGGATCTTCAGTGGTTGTATATACATACATACTTCCCTCTGCATCTTAAAGTCAAATTAAGATATATTTTAACTTTTTCTAAAATTATCTTGTTAAAGTGCCCAAACCAAAAGGAGCAGCACATTGGTAACCTAGTGCCCTGACGCGCTTTAATCAAATGAACAAAAACTTTGATGCAACAATGAATAGGTTTTGCAGGGCAGTTGTGCTTACCTTCATAAGTCCCGCTTTCTAGGAGAGCACCACTTTTCTCCAATTCCATAAAATCTTCAACGGTGATGAAAATGTAGTCCACCCCAGGGACCTCACCCTCCTTATGTGGCCTTGTGGTGCCTGAATAAGGAAAAATCAAAAACAAAAGAAAGACTAAGTGATCTGCTGCTGAACTTTAGAAATACCACCAGACTTCTGAATATTCAATAACACTTGTTTGTACATCTTGTTAGTTGGCAGTTTGTGTTTGTCCTTCTGTTTGTTTGGCAACAGAAAATAGCAGGGGGTAAAGATTAAAGTAAGCATACAAAGCATTTTTCTTCATCAAGCTTTTATAAAGAGTTCATTGCCATGGAATGTAGCTGCATAGATTTTTTTTTTTCAGAGAAAACTGCAGACCATTGTGTCCTTTTTGAAGAGGTGGTTTGAATAGTGGCCCAGGAGTTTGCAAGCTCAGGAATTTACATATATTGTTCCCATGAATGGACCGCTGTTGTGCTACAGATTGCTGTGCTACGACATAAAATACAATGGAAAATACATCTTGGTAAAATGTCAACTTCTCTTTTTATTTTCATGATCTGCTTTCTTTTGGGGGGACACTCTTTGTTAGTTTTATTTGTTAATTTTACACCCAAAATAACTCATATTGGATTTAAGTGTCAAAAATCTTTACTATTACTTAAAATTTAATGATTGAAACTGAGCAATAATAAAAATTGCATTAGTAATTATAACGGTGATACTATAATATCTAATTTAACAGGAAAACTTTGACTCCATTACACAGCTTTCTTTTATTGTTACATCATAGTTCTACATAATAGTGGGATTTATTGTGGCATATTCATACATGCACATAATCTGGTCAATTTCATTATCTAGTAGCCACCTTCTTCTCTCTTTTCTTCCCTCCTCCCATTCCCATTTTGTACTCTACTAGTTTCTCTTCTATTTTCATGAGATCCTTTTTTTCTTTTTTTCTCTCTTAACTTTCATATCTGAGAAAATACACGACCCTTGACTTTCTGAATCTGGCTTATTTCACTTAAAATATGTTCTCCTGATCCATCTTTTTTTTTTTTTTTTGCAAATGATATAATTTTATTCTTTGTAGCTGAATAAAATTCCATTTTTATATGTGTATGTATTTATATGTGTGTGTGTGTGTGTGTGTGTGTGTGTGTGTGTGTGTGTGTGTGTGTATGTGTGTATATATATATCTCAGATTTCCTCCATTTATTCATCTGTTGATAGACACCTAGGCTGGTTCTGTAACTTGGCTATTGTGAGTTTGTGCTGTTTTAAACAAGGGTATGTACACATCACCACAGTTAGCTAACTTGTAATTCTTTAGGGTAAATACTGAGGAATAGTATAGCTGGGTCATATGGTGGCTCTATTCCTATTCTTTTGAGGAACCTCCATTCTGATTTCCATAGTGACTGTACCAATTTACATTCCCAACAGTATACAAGTGTTCCTTTTCCCCTACATCCTCTGCAGCATTTATTATTATTTGTATTCTTGATGATTGCCATTCTAACCAGAATGAGATGGAATCTCCATTCCCATAATACCTCCCCTACATAGCCTTTATTCCTTCCTTCATTATACCTAATTCTGACTGAATTTTGAGATGATATCTTCCCAGGGTCTACTGCCTACTGTCACTGCTTCTGCTTCCTATATCACCTATACAGAGAATGGAGGTACTGAGGGCCAAAATAACAAGACCATGAGTCGCTCACCCTGTGGGTAATTCAGCTTTCCTGGAGAGCACAGCCTTCCAGGCCTTCTCTCCAGCTGGGAAAGCAGAAGCAAAAATAGAGAGGTGTTGAAGTTTGACCATGCCCTAAGCTTCTTCCTTTCTTTTTCTCTGTCAACTACCTAGGGAATTTGGCAAGGGCAGATTGGCATTTACATAATGCATGCATGCAAATAAGTATGCAGAAATATACAGAGGGCAAATATAGAAGCAAGGTGGCACATTGGCAGACTTCTTCATATTTCAATCTTTTCCATATTGTCTCCATACTAAACAAAAAGTATTTTTTCCTACATATTATTTTTATTCTCTGACTTTGAAATTTTGATCAAGTAGGTCATGAAAATCACCAGCTAGTTCCTTTTTGTTTTTTTTTTTTTTTTTTTTTTGGTCTATTAGGATCAAGCCTGAACTGCTGATGAGAGACAAACTACTGTCAGGATATACAAGGTACTAGGAAAATTGATTTTGGGGAAAAACAAATAATTCCTATTAAAATTATTTTAAAACTTTGAAGGCATTATTTTCTAAAATTGTTTTATAATCCTTCTTTGGGGGTTACAAAACAATTTTTTCTATAATAATTTTTAATGCCTTACCTTGAATTTGTTATTGTATTTGGTTTAACTGAGCTGCATTCTGCAGTATTTCCTACTGCTTTTATGCTCTAAAATACAAACCTCCCACACCTAGTATGCATAATTTTGTCAAATTAATGTTTCTATGAGAACCTTAACTTTCAATATCCTGACTTTTATGTGCTTAACCCTTGTGAATTAGAAGGGCATTAACATGGTTTTTGACAATCAATTTGTTTTTCTGTTTACTTAGAATGCACTCTAATCATTAAGAAAAAATCATATAACAAAGATTTAATTTTCCCTACTAATTCACCTGCATGTTTCATGCAGATGAAGTTACATGCTTTGATTAATTAACTGCTTGCAATATGGTAATGCATTTCCAGCACCACGTGGGCACAGGACCACATGCTTTAGGGCAATTTCCAGGGCAGCTGACCTATTCAGAGCAATTCACCTGAACCAAATGCTAGCGAACATGTTATGGTTGTGCTCTTCTTGGTTCACTGAGTGGTTCTACATCTCTGCCTTGTACCTCAGGCTTCTATGACTGATTTGCTGCCTCTGTGATGTGTCAGTGTCACCTGTCATTGCCTGCCTGATGCTGGTTGCTTACCTCACTGACACTTGAGGTTCTACTCCAATTTCAAATGCTGCAACCCTAACTTTGACATTCCAGTTCCTTGATCTTTCCTTCTTCCCTGTGTTTCCCAAACTGGCTTGATTTGCCTCCCTAGCTACTCTGTGACTAGGAGCAACCTAGAACCTCTCCTTTCCTTAAAATCACCATTTGAATCGCTTGTAATAAGCCCCAAATTCATTCACAGACTGCAGTTGCTAGAGAAATTTATAAGCTGACAAAACACTCTTCAAATTCAGGCTATTTAAGGTTAGTTTGATTATGACACTTGGAACCCTTGTATATATATCTTCATGACTTCCTGTCACATTCCCACCACTTTCTAATGTTCAGTTCCTCTGACTTTCTGCAAGAAACTTGAACTCCTTCTTTTCTTGGTTAAAAAAAAAAAAAAAAATCGAATTCCCTAAACTTTCCTAACTTCTGTTTACCTTAACTGCATTATCCTCATATTTTCTCGTTTCCTTCAAAGTCAACCCTTGCCGAGATGAATCCCTTCTCCTTTGCTTCCTTTCAAAATTTAGTTTTTTTTCCTACATCAAAGTTACATACACAAAATTGAACAATTCTATAAAAATTTGTTATTTTTTTTTTTTTAAATAGTAGGCCTTCATCACCACCCTCCCCCCACACATACAATGTTTCTTTTACCCAGGGGACAACATGCTCAACTCTTAGTTGAGTCTTTTATTTTATCTCCATATCTCTAAATAACACATTTAGGATGTTTCTTAATGTTTTACTTTAGTCACTACTTCTTGATTTGCCAGTTTAAAAAAAAAAAAAAGGATTAAAGTCTATTTTGCCCACCATTCTACACACACACACACACACACCACTTACTGCTCCTTTCCTTCTTTCATTCTTCCAATTGAAGAACCTTGTGCTTAGAGGACTACTTAGTGTTTGCATTAGTGATGATGTGTACATGTTTCCTGCTAATACTTATAGTACACTGACTACTTTCGATTTCTGGTGTAACTTTTTGATTACTTGTAATACTTTGATTTCTAATTTTCCATATATGAATCATTTATCCAATTAATGAACTCTCTCCTCATTAGATTTTGAAATATACAAATATGTTTAGTAGTTTACCAGGTTTGTCCCTCTGAATCAAACTCTTCAGTGACCTTCCACCTGCTCCAGTCTGGATTGTGTCAGCCTGCTCCATGGCTGTCATCCTGGGACAAGCCATTGCCATTAGTCTGGAATTCTCTGCTTCTCTGTCATGGGAAGTAGCTTTTCTTTCCAAGATCTGTGCCTATCTGGGGGGTCTACGCCCTCATATTATCAGAGTATATCTTTCAGAAGCTTCTTGTAAAGGTAGCATGGAACTACATTGTGTGGAGATTTTATATGTCTGAAAATGTCTTATTCCACCATTACAGGGGGTAAATCTGACAGCATTTCAGGAAAACATCATGAAAATGTATTTCTCCATCTTGCTTCTCTGTGAATCCATCAGCATTCTTCCTGTCTTGCCAGCTTGAACTTTTCCCTCACAGTCACTTTTGAGTCCTCCCTTACTCTTTTATTCCACCTCCAAATATTTAGCAAGTTCTATGCCTGAAATTCCAGGATGCCATCCTTCCTGTCTGCACTACCTCTGATGCAAGACTTCCAGCCTGGGTCAGAAGATGATAGATGCTTCAATGATGTCTTTATCCATCTCTTAGTTTACCTCTGCACTTCCCAATGATCCCTGATAAACAGCAAAAGGATGTGGCTGGCCTTATGCTTTATCTACTCAATCTCTTCTCAAGAAGGTGGGTTATAAAAGGCAGAGAAAGGAGCTAAAAAGAGTCAGAAAAGGTTCAGATCCTATTGTGTACAGTAAAAGGCAACTCTCATGGGATGCCTAGTTTCTTCACATGTACTTGCCTTGATGGAACATATAATAGAACATAAAATTAAGAATTTTCTGCTAAAAAAAATGCCTTCCTTTCTGGAATGGCAGGTGTGTCACTCTGCTTTTTCTTCAACCTAAAATTTCCATCATTAGAACTACTCTTTGGTTCAAATAAAAGAGAAACTAACTTTAAATTGCATGTGCTAGTATATAAGAATTTAAGCTGTGAAATCAAACTGCCTGTGCCTGTTGGGGCTCTATCACTCGATATCAGTATTATCTGGAGCAACCTTCACCTCTACAAACTCTATTTTTCTTACCTGTAAAATGAAAATAAAAAAGCTTGAAAGATATTTAAAACAATGTCTGATGCACTGAGCACTCAACAAGAAATTTATCATACATACTGCTGCCTAGAAGAGCAGAGATGACATCATGGAGAGTTTTTCCCTCCTCAATTCTTGTTCCAAATATTGAGCATTTACTATGTGCCAAGAATTGTTCTGGATATTTGAGATTTATCTTTTAATAGCACAGAATTGGATCTCCAGTCTTACGTAATTTGTATTTTAACAGGGAAAGACAGAGAATAAACAAAAGACATAATTTAAAAAGAAGTTATATTCTATGCTTGAAAGGTTGAAATCCCATCAGTGACCCTAAATCAGGTCATTAGCATCTATGCACAATTTATCGAGTCAATGACTGTGATTTCTAACCATTAGTTTGCACAATGTGGACAGTAAGTTTGAAGAGAAGACAAAGGCTGTGAGAAAAAGACCTGAAGGGAAGTAGAGCCTGCAACACTATGGGCTACAGGTTTCCCAGCTTGGCTGCAGACCTCTGGGAGGCAACTGGAGATCTACCAAGAGCTTGGCTATATTTTGGAAAGAATCACTAAATTTTTTTAAAAGAGATCTCACTTATTTTACAGATGGATCAGTTTGGCTTAGGATATTCGGCTTAAAGCACTGGTGCCCAACATAGGTTATGTGTGAACTTTGAAAGTTATTTTCATAGCATTGGTAAGTATGATAATACAATGTGGCTTTTGATGACTGCTATATATGCAAACACACATAGACTCTCATTTTTAAGAGAAAAAGGAGGAAGCATGATGTGATTAAAAAAGGGTTCTCAGCATTGAGGTTCATGACATTTGCATTACATTTTTGTTTTAATGTCTTACATGTATGATTCTGGGTTAAAATATAATTTAGTTGGTAATTACTTTTATCATGTCTTAAGGGAAATAATATAAAAGGCTTTATAAAAAATAAAAACATGAATATCATGCCAATAATATCTGCCTCCCTCTTTAGTAACATTAATAGTACAGCCAAGACAATTTTAACAAATATTATTGATGGTATCATATGGCTATCTTATTAGAATCAATTATAGTCCAATTAGCTTCATTTTGGTTATGAGTTCTTATAAATAAGTGGTTCTTATGTCTTTTTAAACATTATTTGGTAAAAAGAAATTTAAATCAGGATATAAATTTATTTTTTTTCTGATTACACACTAAAATGAAGCACATGATGGTTTAGTCACTACTTACAAGAGTCTTATTGCTTCTGTTAAACAGACAAAACAGGTAGAGCCCATGGCCTAGGCTGTAAGAAATTTCTACCATTTGCTGAATCATTTGAAAAGTGTGAAAATGCTCATAAAACCTGATTAGTGGGTCATTTAATTTTACCTGCAGGAATAGCACCTTCAACAACAAAAGTCAGAAAGTGTGATTTTAGATCCATATGTCAAGGAAGAAAGGATATTAGTTGGTGTTAAATTGGTTGGCAAGGCTCCGGCTGAAGAAGGAGAAAGCAATTGGAGAGCTATGAACATCTCTTTGGAAAGTAATATGATTCTAAAAATAAGGGAAACACATGTAAAATGAAATGTAGTGTTGTATAATGGTAATTTGCAGCTAAAGGTAATTAATATCAGACTGGAGAAATAGTTAAGTTGAATTTCCTGAAATGGTTACCTACCTTATTTTTATGCTGAAATAATTATAGTTGCTTTCCCAACTCAAAAGATCATGAATAGAGAGTTGACAGGGAAGCAAGACTCAACAGTAATAACAAGTAATCATCTAGCATTAGCAATAAGGTGGAAGCTAGGGAGGATCAAAGAGGAAAATATAGATGATTCATCATATAGCTGAAGTTGAAGCTCACTGTCTTTAATTGCGCTTCTATTTTGGGCAGGGACTTTCTTAAGCAGTACATAGAAAAGGCCAAAACAATTTTTATTATCCAAATTATGATTTGTATATTTCATTCTTCTTAGTTCTTCCAGACCACCCCTCTAAAGAAAGGTAGAATTGAAAAGGGAGGAAATGCTACTAAGTTGAATCTTTATTTCCTATTCCTTTCTTAAAAAGAAAACCAGGTTATTTATTAATTGCTAAATGAAGTACTGTATGAATAATATCTCTTATCATAAGTTAATGAGAGCATACAGTTCTTTTGCTCAAAAGGCAAGTCTGAAAAGAATGAATCTTCCCTGAAATGGTTGGCTTATTTATATACAGTAAAAGCACATGAAGGCCACTTGTCATTTTGTTACCATGGCAACCGGGGGTGCCAATGCAATTTTTCTAATTCTATTTTTTAAATTAAGGAGCATTGCCCCTTTTGCCTTAGGAAGAAAGGAGCATGATGTTTGTGGCAAATGTAATTCTAAAGCACATTTCCTTTCGGCTTTCTGATATTTCCTAATTTTGTAAGATACTTTAAAAAAGTCACCAGTTCAAAGGAAAATCATATTACCTAGATGTTGGCTCAGTGTAGTGATCTATTGTGATTCATTCAGATGTGCTGAAAGTTCTAGGGTGCCAGTTGCATGGCAGGCACCCAATACATATTTGCTAAAGAAACAGACTTGGAATTGATCATTAATAGTCAATGTGTTCTAAGCAGATGGGTTACTGTGTGGAAATCTGAGAAAGTGAATTCTGTACCTATACTTGTTTCTGAATATATTCTTTCTTTCTTTCTTCCTGGTGTTTCTCAACTGCAAGTTGAACAAAATAAACTTTGACAGCCAGGGTGACTTACTCTGGATTCAACCTTTAATAAACTCACTCTAAAGATTCCTGAAGACACTTCTTTAGTTTGTCAGTTACTCATTAGCTAGTGCGAACACCATGCCAGATTTGTATATGAGCTTCCAATGAAAACATTCATGAGATTTGTTTGGCCAATGCCTTTCATCAATTTTAATGTAACCAGCCTATGCCTTCAATATTATTACACTTATTTTCAACCATATAAAATCTAGAGGTATGGTTTGCTTACTTTATCAGGCAAAGCAAATAATATAGATTAAGTTATTGAATCTTATGTGATAGACAGGGTAGAAAGTAATGTGAACTTTACAGATTTTATGGTAACTGAAAAGGTGGATTGGACGAGTTTTTAAAATGGTAGAACCTGCAACTACCATTAATCACCTATTAGGTATACTAATTACTTATGTTCTCATTAAAACACTACGTATGTTTTTGTAAAATATGGAAAATTTGATAATCCTTTTGTAAAACACCAGTAGTTACTTTGACTTATTTTTTTAAACAGTGAGTGTATTGCTTTAAACCTCAATAATTATTTAAAACTCTCTCATCTCCTAAAACAGCAAGCTGTTAATTATTGTTTAAAACAACACTGGCATATGCTAACAGTAGGTATCTTTCAGAAACATATAACTTTTTAGAAAAGAGACTTTTTAATATCTTGGATATAAAATTTCAGATTAAATCCTACATACCACCAATTAATGTTTTAAATTATAACAGTGTAGACTGGGGTAGCATCATACCCAGACTCACCTTAAAAAGTAGGATGTATCACAAGCACAGAAGCACATGGAAGACTCCTTAAAACACAATTGCTAGTGACACCACCAGGTGCAGCTTGAGGTTTTGCATTTCTGACAAGTTTTTGATGAAACTGCTGGTGGTCCAGTGACCATAATTTAAGAACTAACTCCAAAATAAAAGTACCATTAAATTTCACTGTCAACCACAGTGTTCACAGAGCATGTGGGTCATTTGACATTGACACTAAAGTAATCTATAATCAATTACTGGGTTCATGGAGCAATACAAACTATTTTGACCCATGTATACAAAAATATGGCTTAAAATCTGAAATCAGAGGAAATAAACATGGCTATCAAGAGTGATCGATGAAAATATAATAAGAAAAAGCAAGTATCTAATGAAGAAGATCTCTTGCATTAAGAAAAGCTATGTAAAATATCAAAAAAATAGATGATACAAAAGAAAAGTTAGTAGAAATCCAAAAACAAACAAACAAAAATAATAGCATCAAAAGATTTCCTCACATTAATGTGTACATATTTACCTAATATTGTTAGCATATGCCAGTGCTGCTTCAGTAATAATTAACAGCATGTTGTTTGAGAGGATGAGATAATTTTTAAATAATTAGTGATGTTAGGCAACAATACTGAGCAAACTATTTCAAGCAATAGGTAGCATTTACTTTGGAATTTAGTATCCATAAAGCCCTCTATTAAAACACATTATTTAGGCAAATGTATCCTGTTGTCAATTCTTGATTTTACTTGTACATTTATGTCCCTGGTATAAACAGCAAAGTAAACAAGGTGGTCGAGGTGAAATGAAATGTCATTTAAAATTAATTTCATTGCATTTCATCACCTGAACTCAAAATTCATAATAACAATTAAAAAAAGAAAAAAAAAGAAAGGCAATGTCTGGGGTGGAAATTTCAAAGTGGGTGTATGCACATACATTTTCTATTCTAAGGCTTCTATGCCAAATGACCATACCTAGTTCCTGACAGTACCAAGGCATCACTGACTGCTGACATACAAGCATCTACACACTGAGGGCCGACTATGGCAAAGTGAAAGGCTTCACTCATTCATTCACTTGAATTACCACTTGTTTGGTCATAAGGAATTAATACCTTAAATTTTACCCATTCCTTTACACCCAAGTCCATCTCTTTGACCCACCAGATTGTGGAGGAAAATTCAGCTTCACAAATCATTTTTCTCATAAAAATTCAGCCTTATTTCACTTGCATTTATAGCACAGAACAAAGCACTGATTATGAAAACGAGATACAGTTATATAAAATGACTCACCCAAGTCAAATCAGATTCCTAGATAGCTATGTTCCTGGATTTTTAATCCACCCTCTCTCTATATAGACCCCGCATACCTAATTCCAGGGGAGAGGAACTCTGCACTCTCAACAATAACACAGGGTAGCAAATCATCATCCCAGATTCTTGACTCAAAATTAATTTCCTGAAATTTTAAGAGACTAGACGAAGATTAATGGGTTCTTTTGTTACTAGTTAATTTATATTTGAACTTCTGATTTTACTTCTTCAATATTTAATTTAGATATGTTCTATATCTGGCATTCTATAGGATTAATAAAGAGGTTTTTGATTCCCAAATTTATTATTTAACAGATAATGTTTCAAGATTACATACTGAACTTAAAGGGAAAAAAGAAGATCAGTGGCTTTTTATAGAAACAATATATATTTAGTTTGAAGCTTTTATGCTCTCCTCATGTAAAATGAATTTGGGCCAGAACTAGACTGAAGACACCAGTCGCCTCTGAGCAGTGCAGACTCTCCTGTGACCTTCGTTGCACAGAAAGTTTAGTGGATCATAACTTTATCATTTTATCACTATTAGAATCTTGCAATGACATTAACTTTTAGTGTCACCATATGTCTCTATGACATCTATATTCTGAAATGCCCAAGATCATAGAATGGAATCTTGAGAATATCAGAAAATACAGATGAAGTAACAGTTCAGGGATTTCAAAACATTGAAATGCTTGTCAGATTATTTGGCATAAATCATGGATTTGAATGATCAACTATTGTTTTTTCATTGAGGCTCTCAAGTACAGACATGCCTAATTATCATGGGGGGGAAAGCACAAAGAAGCACAGGAGAAAATGTTAATGAGAACCCACCAGGTGCCTTGGGCATGGGGCTTTTATTCTCCTTAGAAATCTTGAGTTAAAGAATCCTCAGGTCATCTGGTGTATCTTACATTCATAATACTAGCTTCCGTATGCCTCAACAGCTTATCACACTTCTTATTTTGTAGCTGATGGAAAATAGAACAGAAATTCACAGCTCAACTTCCCTAGTTTGAAAAAAATATATATTGCAGAATTGGGGAATATTATAGCACAAATAAACCAGGCCACTGCTGATAAGACTTTAATTCCAAACTGCGTATCAGTGAGCATTCATGTATAGAAAACATCTGCTTATATTTTGGGGGATAGAACATTCTCTCCACTCAGACCAGCATGACTCTGGGACAGTCATTAAATGTTGAGTAGTATGGCTTGGCTCTGTCTCAAGAAGTGGAGCAAATAAGAGAAAAGTGACTTGATCAAATCAAATCATCAGCAATGTGAGAAAAAAGAAAACACAAGTAACTAGATATTCAGCCCATAGACAATTTTATTCTTCTGCAGGAAAAAAGGTAGCCAGGACTATTATTGCATTGTTGAGACTTAAACATTATATACACAGCCAGCAACCCCAGATATATGGGACCCTTTAGGTTTCAAGGGCAGGAGGATTCTGTCTAATTATCATTTATCCCCAGGATCCTGTATTTGTAATTTCAGGCCACTGTACTTCCTGCCTGATTGGACAGCAAAAGAAAAGTGATACAGGGGAAAAGAAATATGCGTGTGAGCTGTTACATATTCATGTGTGACCTTTGTTGGAAAGTTGTACAAAAATATATCAGTATAAACCTATATGGCAACAAATAAACATCTTTGGCTCTAAAGAATCTCAAATCATTATTCGTGAGAGTTGCAGTTATCACACGAGATTAAGGGAAGTTTTATGACTTAAAATGCAAAAGAAAAATTTAAGGTAATTTCAAAAGAGAGTTAATTAAGACATTTCTGGTATAAAGGATATTGAGTTAATAATGAGCTATCAAAATAAATATTGGATTTTTTTTTACAGAAAATGTCTATAATTTTAGAAAAATCTTTACTCCTTATGGAGAATAAGAAAACAGTTTTAGGGCTGGGATTGTGGCTCAGTGGCAAAGTGCTTGCCTCACATGTGTGAGGCACTGGGTTCATCCTCAGCACCACATAAAAATAAATAAATAAATAAATAATAAATCAAATAAATAAATAAATAAATAGTATTAAAAAGAGAAAGAAAACAGGCTTACTTGCCAGGATTGAGACATAATACAAAATATTGATGAGACTATCATCAATCTAGCAGCTGACTCATAATCCACCACACTACCCCCATCTCTATCAGAGTAGTGCCTGGAGAGCTCACACCTAAGTGACAGACTTCTGGCTTTTAGACACAAATGTTACTAAGTCCTGTCCCCTACCAGAAGCACCAGAGAGTCTGGGATTTGAGAAAAATAACAAGGCAGAGGCTGGCCAAACTAGGCTACAGGACATTAATGAATCCATATCAGAATGAACAATGTGTGTTACATTTCACATCCACAAACAAATTAAGTAGCTCTTTATCTCTTCAGTTAGACAGCAATTCTTCCTTTGGGCTAGTGGTCAGCAAATTTCCTGTTAAAGGGCCAAATATAAACACCCCAGGCTTTCCTGGCAACACCAACTCTATGGCAACTTCTAACACTTCTTATAGGAGTGAGCAGTCACACATAACACATAAACAAATAAGTATGGCTATATTCTGATAAAAAATTATAAGACAATGGGCAAATGTGACCTGGAAGCACTTGCCCACTCCTGCATTTGGTTTTTGATGCTTTGTGCCTTGAAGTTCTAGTCTAGATTTGTACTTTTAAACCAGCAAGATGCAATTTAAATGACACTATTTGAATGCACTATCTCAACACAGAGGACAAAAAATGACCATTTCTGATGGTGTAGCCTGTATAACATTCCACATATATGTCCCTCATTCCTTTGAAAGCAGAACTAACAAGGTAGCTTTCTAATATATAGAAACAAAAATGGGGATGGGACAGAAAGAAATCTCTGCAAAAGGAACATCATGATTTGGCTTTCAAGAAGCAAGTCAGGATGTTCCTGAGGGATCTTTGACCTAGATTAAAGAATAATTGTCAGGGGGATTATGTGTCTTGTGAAGCTACACAGAGCAGAAACAGATTGGCTCATAAAAGGAAAACATGAAGGAGCTTCTTCAGACCTAAAGTATTGGATGGAGGCACTGCATTGTTTTGTGGTAAATACTATTATATCACAGAGCTTCCTTCCCTTTGAGTTCAATAATGTTAGCAATGCTTTTGTAGTTTATAAACTTCAATAGATATTTAATGCTGCGTGAAGTATTAAGCATCTTAGTGCTCTTGAATGTGCAAAATTTTATCATGCTATATAGGAAATACCCTATGTGTACTCTACATGTTCACCATGGAAATAAAGTTACATATTATTTGTTGAAGAAAGTGATATTCACAATCTTATAAGAAATGTGTTATTACTTGACATAAACATTAAAAACTACATGATAGCTGAATGTGATGGTGCACACCTATAATTCTAGCAACTCTGGATGCTAAGGCAGGAGGATTGCAAGATTGAGGCTAACCTCAGCAACTTGGTGAGACTGTGTCAGAATAGAGAACAATGAAGACTAGGGACATATAGTTCAGTGGTAAAGTACCCATGGGTTCAATCTTCAGTACTAAAATAAACAAATGAAAAACCTATATGATATAGTTATATGTATATAATATATACTTTCACATAAATTTTAAATTTAGGACCTAGCTCAGTAAAATTAGCATGGCATATGAAAATATAGCAAAGAATAAGAGAATTATCTTGGCAATACAAGATGTTTGATTCTGCCTTTCGTTATAGCAAAATATCAAAAATAATTTAACTAGAATGCACTCTCTTGTTGAAACAATCTACTTTTTGAATATATCCAATAATACACTTTTAAAACTTCAATTTTTACAAATTTGCCATTTGTTCAAATATACATTTGAGAATGTATATTTATCTACTAAGAAAAAGATATGTCCAATGAATATAGCAAAGCAAGGTATTATATGCAAGTTTCTTCTTGTAAGTAAGATTAATAAGCACTAATAATTAATAATTGGGCTCTAACCTTGTGTGAGGCCCTGAAAACTTTTCACATACTATCTCCTTTTCTTCTCTTCAAACCTCCTTAAGGTAGGGAGCATTACACCCTTGTTATAGCTCAAATGACTTGCCCTAGTCACAGGACAGATAAATGACAGCATCAGGATTCAAACCCAGGCAGTTTGGCTGTAGAGGCCAGGCTTCTAAGCAATATGGCACTCCACCTTCACCCATGAAATGCCTTACATAGAGGGTGATGTGGGGGATGGGCCCCATGGGGGATTGGGAAGGTTTGCCTGTAATTGGGCAGCTACAACTCGGCACATTCAATCAAGTATCCTGCCAGGAGAGAACAATGAAACCACAAATCATATCTATGGAGAAGCAGGGGAAAGTAAGACATTCCCCAGACTGTTGCTGAATTACATACAGCAGGGATATCCAAGAAGGCAACTCAGAACCCAGAAAGTAACTGGGGACCACAAACCAGAGAGATCTTTAAAATCAAAGCCCAGAATTGGGACCTATAAACATTTTTAAAGGAATAGGATAGAATAGAAAAACTAGTAATTTCTTCAAACTAGTGATGTAAACCATTAAGAATTGGGTGAGTTTTAGTTATGTGGGACATACATTCCATTTATAAGTCACACTATAGAAATGTGACTCTTAAAAATGTGACTTGCTGAGCCAGTCACAATGGCCCACTCCTGTAATCCCAGTGGCTCAGGAGGCTGAGGCAGGAGGATCATGAGTTCAAAGCCAGCCTCAGCAAAAAGAGGCACTAAGCAACTCAGTGAGATCTTGTCTCTAAATAAAATACAAAATAAGGCTGGGGATGTGGCTCAGTGGTTGAGTTCCCCTGAGTTCAATTCCCAGTACCAAAAGAAAAAAAAATGTGACTTGCAGAAATTCCAACAAATATTTATTTGTTGCCTAAATTAGTAGGTTAAAAAAAAAGTAAAAAGAGAAAGTATCCCATCCTTCTAGAGACCTCAAGTTATTAAGATACAGAAGCTGCAACCACCTGTATAATAATTATTATAAAATAATGATAAAAACAGTAAATATGGGGGCAAATACATAGTTTAAATCTCTTATAAAGTTGATAGATAATTTAAAGCAAAAAATAGTAATAATATGGTGAATTAAAGTATATAACCACATTAACCCAAAGACTGGAGTAGGAGACAGAAGAACACCATGGTAAGATTCTTATATTATATATGAAGTAGTATGCTACCATATTATACATCTATAATAGTAAGCCTAAAGCAACTTTTAACATATAAATGCAAAATCAAAAGAGTGATCATCCATTTGGATAAAAGAACAAGACCTAACTATATATTGCCTACAATAAACAAACTTTAATGTAACAACACACACAAAAAAGTAAAAAATAAAAGGATAGATTTTTTTTAAAAAGTTATGCCATGTTATGATCAAATGAAAGGTGTAACATCACAAAAATATTTCAGAGAAGAATATGAATAGATAAAGACTGTCATCTCTAAATAATAAAAAGTCAATTCATTAAGAAGATATAAATCCTGTGCTGACAATAGCATCTATAATAGCAGAGATTCAAAATACATGAAGCAAAGACAAAGAGTTATGAAGAACTGACAGTTCCTCAGTTATAATGAGACAGAAAATCAGTAAAGACACAGACCTGAACATTATCTACCAACTTAATTGATCTTTATAGAACACTCCATTCTACAGGAGCATAATAAACTTTATTTTTAAGAGCATATGGAAAGTTTCCCAATATAGACTACATTCATAAAACAAATTTCAGTAACTAAATAATTCAAGTCATAAAAACTATTTTCTAACCACAATAAAATTAAGTTCGAAGCCAATAACAGAAAGATCAGGAAAATCCCTAGGTAATAGAAAACTAAAAAACATACTTTTAAATAGGCCATTCATCAAGGAAGAAATCCAAAAGGTAATTAGAAATTACTTTGAACTAAATGAAAATGAAAAAAACTATAAAGCAAAATTATGGGTTGTTTTTAAATCAAGGACTTGAGAGACATTTATAACCCAAAATACCTCTATTAAAAAAGAAGGGCTCAAATAAATTACTTTAGCAATTAGAAAACAGAAGAGCAAACCAAATTTTAAACAAGAAGAGAAAAAGGAAAAACAAAGATGAGAAGGGAAATTAATAAAATAAACAGAAACTAATAAATAATGAAAAGAACATCTGGTTCTTTGAAAATACTAGAAAAATTGATAAGCATCTGGCCAGACTGATCTCAAAAAAAAAAAAAAAAAAAGAGAGGACATAAATGACAGTCATCATTGGAATCCATGGGGGATTTTTTCAGGGCTCTCAGGTACGCACGCATGTCTACCCAAAGCCATCATTCTCAAGCTCCTTACAGAAAATGGCATGGTGTTTGTATACAATCTATACAATCCTCCCTTCAGATCATCTCTAGATGATTTATAATATCTAACACCATGTAAAAGCTGTGTAAGTAGTTGTTATATTCTATTGTTTCAGGAATGACAAGAAAATAAGTGCAACCAGTTCAGTAAAGATGCAACCATTTTAGGTTTGACTGCAAAGTACACTGATAAGATGGGGGTGGGGTCAGTGCTCAAACTTTAAGTGCTGCAGAGATGCTCAGGTCTGTGAAACAGTGGGAGCTAAAGCAGGGTATGTCCACACATTTTATGTCCACACATTTTATTCACCTGCATTCAGCACAGTGTCATGGTGCAAATTAAACATTTCTTATGGAAATTTCCAGATTTTTAAAAAATATTTTAAATCCAAGTCTGGTTATATTTGTAGTTGTGCAACTAATGGATATGAAGGGCCAACACTGCCAATATTAGCAATGAAAGAAGTGACCTCCCTACAGAGATGACAGATATATAAATATAAAGTCTTTGTGGAATATTATATACTCCAAATTTGACAACTTAGGTGCAATGCACAAACTCTTTAAAAGACACAGAAAATCCCAAACATATTTAAGAAAAATGATAGCATTAACATTTATATAAAAAATACTTATATTTATGACCATAGATAATAGTGTGTGAATGCATCAGAATTTGTTATTGGAAACTACCTCTTAAAGAAAACTGAAAGGCCAGACAACTTTACTGGTAAATTCTATCAAACATTTACAGAAGTAATAATACTGATTCTATAAAAACTCTTTCAGAAAACTGAAGAGGGTATAATATTCAAATCATTATACAAGGCCAGGATTATTCTGGTACCAAAAAACAAAGATCTCAAGAAAAGAAAATTACAAATTAGTGTTTCTCACACACATACATAAAGGAAATTACAGCTGAGCATATTTCATATCTATATGTATAAATATACATATAAACACTTAACAAATTTTAGTAAATTTAATGGAACATTCAATTCAGTATTTGCCATATAAATATTCTTATGAACTCATATATATATATTTTCACTGTAGCATCCTTGAAAAGGAAAAACCTAAAAGAAAAAAAATTTTTTTCTTCCTTACCAACTTCAACTCTGGTTGCAAATGCTCAGTGCATCAGAGTAGCAGAAAAGTAGCAGCTTCCAACTATTCATGCTTAAAATTCTAAGTGTTTTTGTTAGCTATACTTCTAAAGATACCAGCTGTAACCTGAAATGCTGTTGACTTTCATGATTTTCTTTAACCAACACATCAGACTATTTTCACGTGTTGCCTTTTTATTGTTGTTGCTGTTAAGCTTATTTTAGCATCATCTAGGACAAGAACTCTCAACCCTCACTACACATTAGAGTCACATGGGGAGATTTTAAAATCAGTGGCTCCATCTCAGAATTTGGGGTTCAGTTTCTGAAAGTTGCTATTTTTTTTTTAATTTTTTTAGAACTCTCCACAGGTGATTTTAATGGCACCTGGTTTGAAGACCAGTGATTTTGGAACATCAGTTATTTGGCATATCAGTTTTGGAATATCAGTTTCTCCGGACTCTTTCATTGACTTTTTATTCATTCTTTTCTATTTTGAAAGCTTAGGAAGTTGTGAAATTTATTTTGGTCCCAGGAATCCTCGTCTCTTCTAATTTGCCATATAATTTTTAAATCCACAAATATCAGTCTAAGATTTGTTGCTATAGAAATATGATACATTGGAGTTCTACAATAATTTCCCCCTTGGTGCCGAGACTCATGGCTTCAAGAGTTCTGTAAACACATATAGCCATTTTGACATTCCATATAACATGCTCTCAGACTGCCCCAATATCCTAATTTCCTTCAACTAGAATACACTGACCAGTTCCCATTTGTTGATTTTGAATGCCTAGTTAAACTTCATGTCTGTTGGGTACTGGCACTTGTTTTATTTTCCACAATGATTTGTCGAAAGAGACATTAATCTTAATCTCTACTTCATTCCTTTTTTTAAAATTTTTTTGAGAATGTATGAATTGTGATAAAAAGTAATAAGCTACTTTGAAGAAATTTGTGGGTTTTTAAAAAATATTTTTAAAAACACATCTGTCATAACCTGAAAACAAAAATGAGTACATGAGAATTCCAAAGTGCTGCTAATGTTAATATTTTTCACAATTTCACATTTGGAATTGCTTTTGGATTCAGGTGCTTTTTTTTTTTTTTTTTAAATTTACCTTCATAGCAGAATTTCAACATCTGAGGCTGAGTTTGGCTTAAGACAGTAGTTAAAGGTTGTTCAAATTCAAATCCTGTGAATATTTGGGGTTACAAATTAAAGAAGTTAATACCATTTGGTTTGAAATAGAGATGTGACTAAAATTAATGGAACTATTTTCTTTCTGACTATACCTGGCTATGAAGGTAATTGATACAATTCTTTTCCAGTTGTTAGCTACAGAGCTGTCAAGTGATCCCCAGGTTCAGAAAGTCCTGTGTTGTGGCCTGGTCATCACTGCTGTTGATAGCCTACTGTCATATAGATAGGGATAGTGCTATACAAAAAAGGGGTTAGCCTTTGGGTTGGAATAAATTACTTCACCTCACTTGTCCTAACAGCCCTAACTTGTAAAATAATAATAAAAATGCCAACCTTGTGAAAGTGTTGTGAGAATTTAATGTGAAAATTTTTTAAAATGGTTTGCCCCCATCCTTCTCATATTCTGATGTGGAGAAGATCTCCTTAGAATTTTGTTAAGATGAAGTTTCTGATAAATAGGCCTGGGTGTGGCCTGAGATTGTGCATTTCTAACAAGCTCTCGGGTAATACTGGACCACACTTTCAATAGAAACGCTTTAATTTAGCTGGACTATAATAAGTATCTCAGTCACTTAAAAGTGTCATTGCCTTCCTTCTTTATGTCATGTTTCCATCATTGTTGATTTAGGATTTGGATTTTGGCCAACAATTGCAACATCTAATACTGATACACAGGGGATCCTGACTATTATCACAAGGAAAGTGACTCACAGTGCAAGCACTAGAAGGAAGAAAAGCCCTTGTGTTTATGGACTTAGTATCTTCACTCAGTAGTAAAAATGGGCTTGGTTTCTACTGTGTGCAAACTTCCATTCCAGAACATGAGTAGACAGGCATTCAAGGCTGTGGATTGGGTTGGAAGGGGAAGTAGAGGCCAGAATCTCACATGGGAATGGTTTCCAAAAGCAAGGATCCCATGTGCTGTTTCCATGGAAGTAGGCACAGAAAGAACTAAAACAGGCAAAACAGGTATTCAGGGTCAAGAGGTTCAACATGGAAATCTCTCTTGAGCCTAAAGTAAAAGAGGAGGAATTATTTAATGAAGTAGTTACAGTGGAATGTATAGGCAGAAAAGAAAATGTTTTTGTTAGGAAATTTATTTTATGGGCAGTTATAATGAAAATGTATCTTTACCATTCCAAGTCAATAATGATATTCAGCACTCGTCTTTGTCCTCCCTTCACCAAGCCTTGCTGCTGGCTATTAATCATTTCAAATACAATGACAGGATATAAGCAATCTGGCTATATTGAAATAAAATTAAATCCTACTCAGCTCTAAATAGTATTCTGTTTAAGGTGACATGATGATGTCTGGCTAACAAGCGCGGACACACCCGATAGTCATTTTGTTTGTGTCCAAACAGGTAGTGTCACCTCATGTTGCCAAACTGCTGCTCAAAACTCATCCAGCAGCAGAAACATTCTCAGTGGTGATTCAGGGAGTTCCTGGGTGTAGGCGTTTTAGCCGTGCTTGACAAGGGAGCTTCACAATATTTCATGATATAATCCCAGTGGCTCAGGAAGATGAGGCAGGAGGATAGTAAGTTCAAAGCCATCCTCTCTGCAACTTAGTGAATCCTCAGCAACTTCGAGAGGCCCTACATAATTTAGCAAGACCTTGTCTGTAAATAAAAAATAAAAAGTGCTGGGGATGTGGTTCAGTGGTTAAGCATCCCTGTGTTCAATCCCTGGTACCAAAAAAAAAAAAAAAAAAAGAAGCAAACAAACAAAAAAACTACTCTAAATAGTATCTCAAACAGCATGTTATTTCAAATCAATCATAACATATCCCAGAAACAGCACCTCTACAAGGTTCTGAAGTAGTTATGATCAGATAGTCATATTTCTACTCTTCCGTACATTAATAAAGGATCCCCCCCCTCCACTTTTGTTGACACTTTAGTTGCTTACAGATAATTTAAGCTAGGACATACAGATGAAAGTAAAAAGGCCTACACACACCATATAAACTTTCTGCCTTTGCATTTGGCTTACTTAGATAATAGAGACAAAAGAAGTTGTTTTTTTTTTTTTTTTCTGCTGCTGAGTTAATTTCTTCAGCACCTGCAATTGTCTACAGTATATTATCTCCACAGTCTTCTTTCTCTGAAATAGGTAAAATAATATTTTATTATCAGAAATCTAAGCATAAGAAGTAATTCCTATTAATGATTTTCTCAATGATTACAGATATTAAAGAGTTAGGGTTCTATCCTAAAACTAGACTAGATTGTGTTTACTTTATATGTACATTTGTTGTACTTAACTATGATAAGATGATGATCTGAGGAACTGAGCGATCCTGATACCCCCTAATTCAAAGCAATGTTAAAATTTAATTAAATTCGTTTAAATTATATTTTTAGTCCAACGTATTTTGAGTATGAGGATCCTATTAAAAATGAAGATACACACACACACACACACACACACACACACACATACACACAAACATATATATGGAACAAATGCCAAAATCACTGGTAATTATTGTCTATTCTTAAATATAAAGTCAGAGAAGATAACAGAGCTCAGAACCTAAGGAGGAGGTGGGGGAATACCTATGTCATGACCAGGCCAGATACTAACCTGTACTGTGAGAGTTTTGTCTGAATAAACACCATCTGAAACATCAGCAGTATACCCCGTATGCAAGTGATAAATGTATACCCATCCTTATACAAAGAAGATTTAGAAAAATGTCTTATTTCATACTGACTACAAATCTTAATTAAAACTTCATTTTTATGAAATCTCTCTATTTCAACAAACAACTCTGCAGTTATTCTCATGAGTCAGTCATTGTTCCACTGGGCAGATTCCTACCCTCACACAGTGGGAGAAATAGGCAAGAAAGTAGATGCTTCCCATTCAGAACCATACACACTCAAAGTTCCCTTACAGACCCCCCAGTCAACTGATTTCTTAACGTGAACCTATCACAACAAAGAAAACTATATAAACAATAGACTTTTATTTATATGATATTTGGCTTTCAAATGATAAAAATAAAACAAAAATCTATTCAATGAAGTATCTTCAAGAATATAGAATACCAAAACCAATATACAGATTCAAAGCAATCCCCATCAAAATACCAATGACATTCTTCACAGAACCAGAAAAAAACAGTCCTCTAATTCATTTGAAAGAATAAAAGGCCCAGAATAGCCAAAGCAATTCTAAGCCCAAAAAAGCAAAGCCAGAGGCATTACAATACCTGACTTCAAATTATATACAGAGCTGTAATAATAAAACTGCATGGTACTGACATAAATATAGACAGATGGAGCAAGGGTACAGAATAGAAGATACAGAGACAAACCCATACATCTATAGACATCTGATCCTTGACAAAGGTGCCAAAAACATACATTGGATAAAAGACAGCCTTTAAACAAATGGTGCTGGAAAAACAGTTATCCATATGTAGAGGAATGAAACTAGATCCATCAATCATAACCAGCATACAAATCGACTCAAAATGGATCAAAGACCTAGGAATCAGATGAGAATCTGTGCAACTCCTAAACGAGAATGTAGGGTCAACACTCCAGACATAGGCACAGGCAATGACTTTCTTAATAGGACCCCTCAAACTCAGAAGACCAAGAATCAATAAATTGGACAGCACCAAATTAAGAAGCTGTTGCACAGCCAAAAAACAATTAGAGATGTGAAGAGGGAACTCACAGAATGGGAGAAAAATTTTGCTAGCTATTCTTATGACAGAATTAATATCTGGAATATATAAAGAACTCAAAAAACTTCACACCAAAATATCAAATAATCCATTTAATAAAGGGGTACATGAATTAAAAAGACATGTCTAAAAATCAGAAGGTTAAAGATTGTATGTTTTCCTCTCATATGCACAAGCTAGAGAGGAAAAGGTAGAAAAAGATTGGGGCACATATCCTGAAAGTCAAAGGGAGAGGAAAGAGACCAAAGACAGGAGGAAGAGAGGGAGGGGGGAAAGTCCTAGGGAGTGATATTTGTCAAATTATATTATTATATTGTGTCTTCTGTGCATGTATAAGTAGGCAACAACAAATCCCATTGATATGTACTAAAATGCACCAATAAAACATGCAGAAAAAAAGAACACAGAATGCTTCATGCAGCTCCATCTCTGAATCTTCTTTCATCTCCCGTCCATCCTCACAAGACTTTTAGCAACTTGAGGTCAAAAGCTTTCTTTTTATTCATCCTTGTTCTCTTAACATTTAACAGAGGGCATGTGCAATATAGAGTTATAAAATAAATGAGGAGGTACTTGATAATGAATATAGCTCCTTACAATGATACCCTGAAAATTACAAGAAACTGTTCAGCTGAGGAGGTAAACTAATAGTATTTTAGCAACAATAGTCAAAACAAGAATTGGTTAACTAGAAAGTTTAATTATCCAAAATTATCCTAAATCCTCAGCATTCGAGTTAATAGAAGTTAATACTTTGCATATTGATATAGAGGTCTATAACATGAATTGTTGAGCCAGACTGCCTAACTACAAATTCCAGATTTGTCACTTAGTAGCAGGTGATCTTGGTCAAATTGCTTCAATATTCTGTGCTTTAGTTGCCTGTTCTATAAAACCAGGATAACACTTTACTACCTTTCTCATAGTATTATGGACATTAAATGAGATAATATTTATAATTTATACATATAATTTACATCTGACACATAGTGCCAGATAAGTAATTATATCTGATCATAGTAAGCATTATACAAGTATTATTAAATAAATACATATGAGCACCTATGAATCTGAGTCTTTAATAAACCTGATTCCATATGGTGTTCCATGCAATTATATATGAAATAAGTGTTGGGAATGTTGTATCTTCTGGAGAGTCTCATAAATTTGCAAATCCAAAGCTTTGAAATGTTTCATGACTATTTTTTTTAAATTTAAGTGTATTTATAGCAAACATGTCCAAAGGCTATTTTAGCAGGTACCCCTTCCCTTACCTACAGGATGTTACTACTCCATAGCACTGGTTCTAGTTAACATATGTTGGAAAAGTATATTTACATACCTGCTGCTTCTTTGCTTTTTAATTAGTTGCATATAAATGTACATGTGCATATTCCAAGTCACAACTGTATTCAGGACATGGGTTTTGGTTTTAATATTCTTTGTGTTTATCCTTCTCCTGCTCTGTTTCTGTCTTGCCATAACTTTTTTACAGGGTCCCAAATAAATGCCAAACATGTTGTTTAAATGTAATATCAAATTCTGTTTAAAAAGGGAATTGGGATTAAAAAACTTCAAATAAAGCCTTTAGCCACACCTGTTAAAATGGCCCTTCAGGAAAAAAATCATAGTGTTACTAAAACCTAAGACAGATGAAAATTTTATTGCCAAAACATGTTGTTGGCATAAAAGCCAAGAAGCTGAATTGGTGACCAGTGTGATTGACCACAGTATGAGGGGAAATCCTGCCTTAAGGGTAGTAGACAGAGCTTCATGTTTCTTCCTATGACTCACAGGGCCAGAAATCAATGAGCAGTCGGCTTGCCCCACTTTCCACATGCAGACTCCAATATATGTAGGAATTTAAACCACAATAAATAGAAGTAAGTATGAGTTTAAGGAGGAAACTCTTGGGAAAATTGATAAGCCACTTGAAGGAAAATAAAAGGATAGGCTTACATTTTAAATCATACAACAGATTACAACCCAAAAGAGCATTCAGAGACTGTCTATTTCACAAGAATGGTAAAAAACAAAGGCTTTTGTATCTGAGAGAATTGGGATTAATTGTGCTTTTCCTGTCTCCTTGCTGAACTAATAAGTGAGTTCTGAACTAATAAGTAAGAGTTTTTGTTTGTTTTGTTGTTGATTCCTTGCGATTTGCTATGCAGACAATTATGTCATTTGCCAATATTAACAGTTTTTTTTTTATCATCCTTATCTGGATGACTTTTATTTCTTTTCTTGTCTTAATGCATTAGCTACAACATTTAGCACTGTATAAGAAGAAAAATAAAAGCTGTGATTCTTGGGTTATTCCTGATCTTAGGAGGAAAGTTATCTGTTTTTGTTGTTTCCAGTAAGTATAATGCTAGATGTAGGGTTTTGTTCAAGCATTCCATTAAATTGAGAATGATTCCTTCTATTCTTGTTTTTTTTTAAGAGATTTTATTTACAATTCCATGGATGCTGGAATTTGTCAAATGTTTTTGGTATATTAATTGATAAGATCATATGATTTAATATAGAAAAAGAAAACCGGATCCCTACCTTACGTCATACACAATTATCAACTCAAAATAAATTGAAGACTTAAGTGTAAAATCTGAAACTATAATACTCCTAGAAGAAAACAGGAGAAAAATCTCAATGACGTTGGTCTTGGCAATTAAGTTTTTTGAACATGACATCAAATGTACAGGCAAAGAAGCAATAATAATAAAGTGAAGCTACACTAAACCATTTTTGCACAATGAAGAAAAAATTAGCAAAATGAAAAGGCCACCTATGAAGTGGAAGAAAATATTTGCAAACCATATCTTTGAGAAGGGGTTAACATCCAAAATATATAAGCAACTCACACACCTCATTAGCAAGAAAACAAACAACCCCCAACAAATAAGCCAATTTAAAAGAGCAAAGAACCTAACAGAAGTTTTTCCAGTGACGACATATCAATGGCCAATATGTGTATGAAAAAAGTGCTCAAAATTACTAATCATCTGGGAAATGCAAAAAAAAAAAAAAAAAAACAAAAAAACCTGTCACCTTACACTGACAGCTATTTAAAAACACAAAAGATAAAAATGTTATCAGGGAGGTAGAGAAAAGGAAACCATTGTAAATTATTGGTGGGATTATAAATTGGCACATCCATTATGGAAAACAGTGAAGAAGTAACTCAAGAAATTAAAAATAGAAATACCATATGATCCAGTCATTCCTCCTCTGGATATGTACCCAAGGAAAAATTAAATCAGTACCTCAAAGAGATCTCTGCACTATCATGTCCATTGTAACATTATTAATAATAGCTAAATAATGGAATCAATCTGTGTATCCACCAGTAGAAAATAGATAAAGGTAATGTATTGGATACAAAGTGATACTATTAAGCCTTTAAAACCATCAATGTATACTCACATTGACAGCACATACACTAAAAGATATATCTTGCCATTTGTGAATACATAGAAAGACAGACATTGCATGATGTCATTTATATATAGAATCTTAAAAAATCTAATACATAAAAACAGTAGAACAGTAGTTACTAGAAGCAGGGTAATGGGGGAAATGGGGATATGTTAGTCAAAGCATACGAAGTTGCAAATATAGGAAGAAAAATCTAGAGAGCTAATGTACAGCATGATGACCACAGTTAATAATACCATACTGTATACTGAAAATTTGCTAAGAAAGTAGATATTTTCTCAACCAAAAGTAACTATGTGAGATGGGTATGGTAATTTGCTTAACTAATAATTTCATTATGTACAGTCATGCATCACTTATTGATGAAGATATGTTCTAAGAAATGCAGCATTCAGAAATTTTGTCATTGTACAAACATCATAAAGTATATTTTCACAAACTAAGATGGCTACAATGTTGCTAGGCAACATAATTTTATGGGACCACCATCTTGTCTGTTTAGTCAGACTGAAATTTCATTATAAGGCACAAGACTGTACATCTATCAAATTGTTATACTGTTCACATTAATATGTACAATAAAAACTTACCACATTTATGCCTTAAACATACACAGTCTTGTCAATTATACCTCAGTAGAACTGCAAAAAATGAAAAATTTCTGCTTTGCATAACACACTGTCAAGAAAATGAAAAGATAAGCCACTGACAGAGAAAATACTTGCAAAAGATAAATATGATAAAATACTGTTATCTAATACATGCAAATAACTCTTAAAACTCAATAATAAGGTATCAACCCAATTTTTAAAAAAGGCTAGAAAGACTTTAACAGATATAAAGAAGGTATACAGATGGCAAATAAACATATGAAAAGATGCTCCATATAACATGTCATCAATGCAATACAAATAAAAACAACAATGAGTTACTATACACATCTGTAAAATTGGCCAAATCCATTGACAATACAAAATGCTAGCAAGAATGATTGCTGATAGGGAGGCAGTTGCTTATAAAACCAAACATACTCTTAAGACCTGGCAATCACATTCCTTGACATTTATCCAAAGAAGTTGAAATGTATGTACACACACACTCTCTCTCTCACACACACACACACCAAAAAAATAAAAAATAAATAAAAAATATAAACAAATTTAACATGAGCATTTATGGAAGTTTTATTCATATTGTCAAAATGTAAAAGTTACTAAAATGTCCATTAATAGGTAGATGAATATAATGTGCATCCATTTCATGTTGAAATGAAATGATCAGTCAAGAAAATGATAATTCATGTAGGAAACTTAGGTGTACATTGCTAAGTGAAGAAGCCAATGTCAAAGGCTATACACTATGTGATTTTAACAATATGATGTTTAAGTTAAACCCAAAGTATGGAGATTTAAAAATGATTGGTGGTTGCTAAGGATTGGGGTAGCGGAAATTGAAGGCATAAATAGGCAGAGCACAGATGATTTTTTAGGACAGTGAAACTCTGTATAATATCTTATCATTATATGTTTGTCCAAACTTGTAGGATATACCACATCAAAAACAAATCCCAATGTAAACTATGAACTTCAGGTGATAATGATGTGTCAATGTAGGCTATCAACTGTAACAAGTATACCACTCTATCTGCATATGTTAATAATGGGGGAGGCTTTGCATGTGTGAGGGAAAGAGGACTCTCTATATCTTCCTCTAAATTTTTCTGTGAAACTAAAACTGTTCTAGAAAATAAGGTGTAATTTTTAAAAATATTGATCAATTGCAAAGTGCTCATTCTTTTTCTATTTTCTATAATAAAACTTTGTAGAATTCTCCATGGAACTACCTTAGCTTTTGGAGATACCTTTCCAGGCATTTTAAAACTATGATTTCAATTGCGAAGAATAGAGAATCCAAAAATAGACTCACAGAAATATGTCTAACTGATTTTTGACACAGGTGCAAATGCAATTAAATGGAAGATACAATTAAATGGAAGAAAGCTTTTCAATAAATACTATTTAAGCAATTGGATCCCCAGGCAAAAATAAAGAAAGAACCTCAACATACATTTTGCACAAATGCATAAATTAACTCAAATCTAATTATGGATTTAAATGTAAAATAAATAGCATCGTAGGGGGAAATAGAAGAAAATCTTTGGGACCTAGAGTCAAGCAAAGAGTTCTTTGACATGGCACAATTTATAGAAAGGAAAATTGATAAACGGAATTTTATAAAATTTAAAACAGGCTCTGTAAATGACTGTTGAGAACATAGAAAAACAAAGTACATATTGAAAGAAAATATTTATAAAGCACATACCAAACAAAGGACTAGTATCTAGAAAAATAATAAAGAACTCAAGATTCAACAATAAGAAATCCAAACAATTTAATGACAAGAGGGCAAAGGAGAGAGGCATTTTACTAAAGATATTCAGATAGTAAATAAGCATATAGACTGATGTTCAACATCATTAATCATTACTGAAATATAAGTTAATGCCAGATGAGGCATATACTATACACCTATTATAATGATTAAAATAAATAAATAGTGACACAAAATTGTGGAAAGTGTGGATCACACATTTATTGGTGGAGAATGTATAGTGTCACAGTAAATGTGAAAACAGTTTGATAGGTTATTTTTTTAGTCTAAACATACAATTACCACATAATCTACCAGTTTCCCTCTTTGGCACTTTTCCCAGAGAAATCACAGATTATATTCGCATAAAAGCCAGTACCTGAATGTATCAAGTAGTTTTATTTGTCACAGTCCTAAATTAGAAACAACCCAAAGATTAGTCCTTAACACTGAATGGTCAAACCATGATACATCCACACTCTGAAATACTAAATAGCATTAAAAAATATCAGCTATTAAACCATGTAAGAAGCTAAATGAATTGCCAGATATTTAGGCTGAGTACAAAAAAAAAAAAAAAATCAATCCCCAAAACTTACATATCACATGATTCCATCTACATAACCTTCTTGAAATGACAAAATTATAAAAATGGAGACAGATTTTTTGTTGTCAAAGGGAAAGGAGACTTTTCTCTGCCAATGTCAGTGCCCTGATTGTGATACTATACAATCATTTTCAAGGTATTTTCTTTGTAAAAAACTAGGTAAAGGGTAAATAAGATCTCTCTGTATTATATCTTACAACTGCATGTGAATCTACAAATATCTCAAAATAAAATATTTAATTTAAAAAAAGTTAAATAATGACCTATTCCAAGACTCCCCTACTCCTTTTATTTGTTGCTAATATACCTCTTCAATATGCTAATGTTGTCATAGTGAAACAACATTAACTGAAGAAATCAGCATTATCCCTGAACTCACTAAGCTGATAATTTCACAGTGCTTCCCATGAAAATATCAACTGAATTCATAGTAGTTTTTAAAAGGAAACTGACTAACATAGGAAATGGAGTATTAAATGCTCAATGAAATATCAAATAATGCCCATAAAGTATTACAGATTCAAAAGAAGGCAACTATCTCCAATAGAAAAAAGAAAGATGTCTAAGGAGGAATGAAGAGACAATATGCACAGATAATATGTCAGTACTGGCAGCACTGTTTGTGAGCTACTTCAGTAAAATGGGTGCTTTCTATTTCCAAATGTTTGGTGAATTAGATATTTGCTTATTTTAGGTCATTTCTCCCTGTTAGTCTTAATATGGATGATACCATACCATCATTTCCATTTCCTACAATAGTTCCCTTTCTCATTAGAATATGTGAAGACTTTCATTTTTTGAAATCTGCTACTTTGTTTTCCAGTGTCTGCTATTTCTTTCCACCTTAAGTTCTGTCTTCACAGCTCAGCATACATGGAAACAGCCCTCCCAGATGATCAACCACTGGAAAAATCTCAACACTGCAGGGTGCTGAGCCCCTTGGTTGTTGAGATTCTTTTCCTTTGGCATTAGTGACAGTGTCCACACCTGTTTGTCTTTTATAGTTTCCAATTCTCTGACTCACTCACTGGACCACCTTCTTCTCCCTCTCCATAGGAGCAATGATAATGGCCTTTGTGAAGGACTTTACCAATTATTTTTACATACATCATTATATTTGGGGTTTGTGAAGAAGGCTTATTGTCATGTCATTTTTTTTTTCGTGAAAAAAATGTAAAATGAGACATTTCCCCACATATCAACTTGTACTCACAAACATGTAAATCCTTCCCCTCTCTTCTTTTTTCTTTTGTATATGTTATTCTTGAATTAATATCATCTACTTTTATCATTTTTGGTGTCACTTTTATGGAGAAACCTTTAGAGCATATTGATGATATACAGATATTTTCCAAGTCCCATAGTTTTAATTGCTGGTTAGATAGATTGGCACATATGTCCCAGATACTCACGAAAACTCATCAGGTCCCTACCTAAAGCACTGCCCACAGAAACCAGCAATTCTTCTTAATTTCCCCTATTTTTAATGACCTAATTATTTCTCTAGTCATCTATGTATGCAACTTTCATGTTAACCACTTCTTCCTTCACATCTAGTCTACTGTCAAGTTTTATACATTCCATGTCTCTCAACTTTGGTTCTTTTTATTCCACTCTTCCCTGAGGCAATATTTCCTCAGTTTCACAATTGTATGCTGCTTAGCTGGTCTGCTGGCCTCTGAACACTTCCGAATTACAACCTATTCTTACATCACTGTCAGATTAATCTTCCCCATCTGTAGCCTTCTGCTTAAAATACCTCCAACTGCTTCTTCTGCTGTCATCATCTTCTGCCAACTCATAATGTGCTTAATATCAAAAGTCAAAGGAAGACTCAAAGTGAGTCACAGTATTTTTTTAAAGTGTTTTTACATTAAATCATTTCAAGGGAGTCTACATCTTGGATGAACTAGGCTTACTGTATAAAGATCAAATATTTAAAGAAGAGAAACAAAAATAAGGCCACCAGATTAGAAGTAGGCTATTTGGGGGGTAAGAAAACCCACAGGATTAATCAATTTTCAAGGGCTCACAAGTTTACAGACATTTGCATCACAAAAGAGTCTAAGATGATAGTCCATTTTGGTTTTGTTTATTTCAGAATATCAAGTACTTTCTGAAAGATGTTCAAGTTGTGCATAAACATAAGATGGTAGGGCCAAGGGCTGGGATTGTGGGTCAGGGGTAGAGTGCAGGAGGCCCTGGGTTGATCCCAGTACCACAAAGACAAGATGGCAGGGCAAGGCATTGGCTGCACTTTCTCCTCTACAGTAGGATTCCTTCTACCTTTCAAATCTATTTCCTTTTCCCTTTGTAGTGAAACTAATAACTAGTTGCCTTGATGAGTCCCAAAGAACCATCTAATCTACTTTCTTATATTTATCTTGCTTCTTCTTTGAATACCTAATAACTATCAGATGAAACGTTAGCAAGTCATTAATATCCATATAAATTCCATATTACTAAGACTTACTTATTACTTTACAAAAACTAACATCATTACTCACTAATAACGTCCATGAATCTTCTTTCCATCATTTCTGGACATACTCATTTTACCTTGAAGTATTGTATGAATTATCATCTAGATGCTTAGAGTGTGTCAAATGCCCTGAATCTGACTCTAAGAAATTCACAATAAGAGGTGCTCAATAAAGGTTTTTGTATTAATAATAAATGCTGACATTTACTGAGTGCCTTCCATGTAGCAGTAATGCACTAAGTAATTTAATTCTCAGAACCAGCCTACAGATTATGAATTAGACTCAGATTGGTAACTGGTCATGGTTAGATAATACATGGTAGGTATGGATTAGAAACTGTCCATCTGGCTCTAGAATTTTAACTATTAAGCAGCATTATAAATTTGAATGAAACTAAATAAGCACACATACAAGCCTGTAAACATGTAGTCTTTTTCCATTTTCTTCCTTGGTTGCTGCCATTTAGTTACCATGGTTACCTCCTCTACCCTCAATTAAAGCCAAGATTTTGTTTCAACCAACTCTTTCTGGCTTTGTGTAATGCCAGAATCTTTTGCTGAATAATTGAAATTATGGTTGTAAGGCATAACTGAGATGACCATAAAGGATTTCCTAATAAAAATGGTTTACTTCACTGAGGTTTCACTGTTAGCTAAAAGACTTTAGAAAATAAATGTTGTTGACTGGAGTAAACTGATTCAATGGAAACAAAGAGTTAACATTATTTCTTACTTAGAATCAGTGAGTAACTTAAATATAGAAAGAGAAAGCCTTAATATATAAAATGGTATTTCTAAGAGTTATATAAATGTGAATGAACAATGTTCTTGATTTAAATCTTCCTAGGTGCCATGGCTAATTTCCCTTTTAATGGTTATTATGCTACAAAATTCCTCATGATAATCTTCAGGTTCTTTCAAAATGACTTCTAAAGTTTATCATAGCACAGCTACTAACAGCACACATAACAGATACAATTCAACATTTTTATGACATTTTTATGGATTTGATATAATCACTGAATGATACTACAAGGTGAGCAGTGCATTTTGGGGCTTTCTATTTCATAGTTTTCCAGTTTGTAGCAAGTGGAAAACAAATTTAAGCAAGGGATCCCTAAGGGGGTCTACTTGGCTATGAAGTCCGTAATCCATGTGTCCCTCATTCCATACCATGACACTGATGATATTATTGAGAAGTGACATTTATTTGATATTTAGTCATTTTATATATGTTAATTAACACACACATACCCCAATCATTCTTTTCTGTGTTTACCAGTGTTAACAAAAATTTGTAAACAGTACCAACACTTAATATTATTTCATGAAACCTTACATTCACCCCATTTCTTTTGTTTTAGCACATATGTGTGTATGTATATAAAACATATAGACACATATATGTATATATTAAAAACAGAAGTAACAGACTATAAATAATATGTAACAGCAATGTAATAGTGATGTATACATCTACATCATAGAATTTTAAAGTTAATACTGTAATGTAAACATTCTCCATATGGTTAGCATTTGTAACTGCCATTTTCTTTGTTTTTTTTTAACATATTTATCTATAACTGACAGAACTTTCATAGATAACTTTGAAATAAACACCTCTATGCACATTATAGCTTTTTCTACTTTTGCATAACTCCTTGGGACAAATCTTGAGGAAGGAATTGTTAACATTATCGATTACTTTAAAAAGACATGTACTGTTTTTCTAAAAACAGATTTCTACACACATTGTATTGTAAGTGTCTCTAATGTCTATTTTTTTTTCTATAAAATGGTGAGATATGCTAGCAGTTCCTCTTTCTTCTACCCTATTTTTCTAACAAGTATCAAAAAATGCTTAAGTAAAAACATTATACCAGTAGGTTCTAAGAAAAGGGAAATTAAAACATGCCTTAAACATAAAGCATGTATATTTAAATTAATTTTCAATATTTCAAGAATATTAAATTCTTATGGTAAATATCAAAAAGCAAACAACCACCCACAATGAATTCTTCTGTACTTTATCCTATGGATATAATTTGATATTTATATATAATAAAACTATAGATGAATTCATTTGAGGCATAAAATCTCTTCATTAGTATGATTTTTTATCACTGTTAGGATAGTAATCTATCCTACTTTACTTAATTATTTGCCTCTTAGTGTATGTTTTGGTGTAATTTAGTTTTTTTGGCTCTGACAATAAGGGCCAAATTTTTGTTCATATTTCTGATTATATTTTTAAATTCCTAGAAGTGAAATTGCTAATTATAGTCTCAAGACTCTTAATACATAGTAATACATCAAATTACTTTTCCAAAAAAGATATATGAAAATGTGTAAGCCAATTTTTATATATGAAGTAAAAGCATTATTCAGAATGTGTCCTAAATAGCCATTTGGCTATTACCCACATTTGGAATAGGTGCTTTTCTACAGTGGATAATGAAGTCCAGAAATGGGAAAGAAGTTAAATGCAGCAAAGCTGGGGAAAGGTGAGCAGTGTAAAGGATGGAGAAACAGTAAAAGCTCTGGTAGCACACATAATGTTTTGCCTGGTTGTACATACTGCATTGATGATCTGATTGGGAAGGGGAGCCAGAAGTGGTCTAAGTCTTTTAGTTCTGTTATAACTATTCATACATCTAATAGTAGGGCAGTTTTGAATTCAAGTATTGGTTTGCAAACTGAGAGCAGCAGCTCTTGAAAACAAGCATCAGATCAGCTTAGGAATTCCAGGCTGAGAACGATCTCATTAGCAAATTAATAGTTGGGGAAGGGAGAAGAGGAGGAGGAGGAGGAGGAGGAGGAGGAGGAGGAGGAGGAGGAGGAGGAGGAGGAGGAGTGGTGAAGCAGGGTGGGGAAAGGAGGGGGGAGTAGAAAATAAGAATTATATAGCAATATAGTTCAGGTTCAAAATCAATTAGTATGATTTTGGGGTCAAAACCCCAAAAGATTACCAGGAAAGAATCATACTTTACCATACTAATCATGTATTCATTCATTAGGCTAATATATATTGAGCAACAATTATATACCAGAAACTCCTGTACATGTTGGGAATATGCTAATGAGTCAGAACAATATGGTCCGTATCCTGATGGAGCTTACAGTTTAGTGAGAAATACTGACAATTAATGAGTCAGGTATAGTACAGGATGATGGCAAGTTCAGTGGACAGAGAAAACATGACTGTGACAATCAATGCTATAGGGTCAGGGATTGGGGATGCATCTGAGACCAGTCTTCAAGTGCAAACTGAAAGATAGTTGATAGAACAAAGAAAGTTCAAAAACCAACTATGTAATTTTTGCTGTCCATCATAATATAAACAATAAAATCTTACATCCAATTGAAGCTTTGTAGCTTCTAAGTGTGTTCTAGAGATCAGAGCTGGAAGAATTTTAGCTCAGACAACCTTTGACACCAGCCATATTTCACCCATTCAGAATTGGGCATAAAATAAATAAATAAAAAGGAATTTAAAAAGAGAAACTTCTTACCAAGGGAAGTGTAATAATTAGTAAGATTAGAACTGTGTAATGAACATTTCACTCAAGTACAAATATGCCTAAGTTAATGGTGTAATCAAACAGATTTGCTTCCAAACGGCTTGCCTTTGGGTCTTCCTGTTTGTTTCTGTTGCCATTTTTTTCCTGAGACCTAAAAGAGTAACCCTGTAAGAACCATACAGCACGAGTCTCAGTGGTATGAACCAACTGCAAATCTAGCCATTCCATTGATGTCTATGCAGAAACAAACTTGATGAGTTCTGCCAACCAGGGAATGTGGGTAGGAGCCACATTCAGCTGACACCTGATAGAAGCTCCACTGGATGCTGCCAGCTAGTCTCACAGAGATCATTTGAAGTGTGTGTGAGCCATTCTTAGACTTTCAAAAATAATACCTAACTTGAGTCTTCTTATAATGATGTGTCGTGGCCAGGAACAGTACCACTATCTCTATTTGTCAAAGGAGAACTAGTTTTAGAGGTATTGAATGCTTCTGGGTCACCTATGTAGCAACTGTGTCACAGCTAGAAGTGAGGTTTTTGGATTCTTAGTATTGCTTTCTCTACGAACATCAATTTTCTTAACCCTCTGGATTGCCTTTCTTTAATATGATTATCAGAAGGACCAACCATACATAGGGAAAGCTCTTAAGGACAATAGAGGCCCCATCTTAAATTAAAATGTAAAGACAAAGTTGAATCTAAAAAACACAAGTTTGAAAATAAAACAAATTGTGCTTTGTTTGCTATCTAACCTTTTGGTGAAAGACTCATCAAACAATTAAACCTTCATCAAATGCTTTCTTAAAACATGTATTCAATCATTTTAAGTAGGACAGAATGGATAGAGCCAAAGACAACCTGCAAAGGCTTTCTTTTTTGAACTCTGTGATACCAGCATTTTCTAATAAAATTTAATGTTGGTCAGTTGATTCTAATTCCATTTAGGGGACATTACAAGGAAAAGATGCAAATGACAGATCAATTTTGAGGATGATCATCAAATCTATTTACCAATATTGTCCTATGTATTTAATTAATTTGCTTTCTGCTGTAATAATTTCCAAATTTGCTTTCCATTAGCAGAACACTGCACAGCACTTTCATATCCAAACTTTGCTTTTTCCACAGGCTTGTACAATATTATTTATGTCTCTTTTCTTTGAAAATAGTCAATAACATAGGGATTTTTTTTCCCCAACGAAACTCTATGTGCCTCAGAGCATCATGGAAAAAATTTTAAAATGAATACTATACTAAGTAATTATAGTAAACTCTTAATTTTATATAGTAGAGGAAAACAGAGATAGCATGTGCAACTGAAGTTCACAGACACACCCCAAATTTTATTTCAAAAAGCAATTTCAACTTTACATTTAAACAAACCTGTTATATGCAGCAAAATTGGTTGGTATGAGCTTTGCTTCTTTTTTGAAGTCAGCCAGAGGGGAAAGCAGGGAATAGAAAAACTAGAAGCACCCTCAAACTCAATCAATTCCCAAGGAAATGAGAGTTAACTATAATCATTTGGCACTGCACAAAGAAAGAATTCTACAAGAAATGTAAACACAGCTAAAAAATCCTCTAATGTTTATTGTTTTCAGCTTCTAAATGACCTCTTTAAAACCATTATATAGGAAGTCATCAGATTGTCTTTACTAAGTCTGTGATTACTTAAAACCAAATCATGAAACCATACATTTGGTATCCAGGAAATATAAAAATAACGATATCACGATATCACATTCAACCTCTATATTTCTGTGTAATCATATCAATTGGGAAGCTAAATGGAAGATGTGCATAAAAACAGCTTCTCTTCTTTCAAACAGTGATTCATAATTATAATTGTTTTTAAGTGCAAAGTGACTAAAGAGAAGTTTAAGCTTGTGATTCTCAAATGCAATTTCACTCTTTAAAAACGCTTATTGTTCTTTTAGAACTCTGCATGTTTTGAGGAGGAGCTTTAAAGAAGACAGAAGAAGGCCGTCTTCTTTCTGTTAATAACCATTCAACTTAGGTTTGTTTTCCCCAATAGCCAGTTTTATCTATCTGAATCAAACCTATTGAGACATGTAATAGCTGTGATTGATAGTCTCTACAGTTTTTTTTAGGAAACTTCTTATATTGAATACTAATTCTCAAAATGTGGTTCTCATTGGACAGAGCATCAGTTTTACCTGGAAACTATTAAACATGCAAAACCTTGGGCCCCAGTACAGAACTACTGAATTAGAAATTCTGAACCAACCAGAGCTGGGCCCAACAAACTAAATTTTAACAAGCTTTTCAGGTGATGCCAAAGTTTGTAGATTACTCCCTTAAAAGGTCCAATCCTTCACCACTGTCTCAAATTTATGGGAGCCCAACAGAAATAAAACCTCTGGAAACATCTGGGGGGGAGGGGTTGCAACAAGTTTTCTCAGTAACTTTTATCATTCTTAGTCTATGAAAGTTTGAACAAATGTTCAGCCTTCTTCTGAATTACTATTAGATTATTAAATATCTACCATCAATACTCATCTTCAAAATATTTCAACATTTTGTGTTGGAGAAGATGTGCTGGAAATTAAACATCCCAACCCCTTTTTTCAACTTTTTTTTTTTTTAACCAGTAAATTGGCTTCACCACTCAGTGATCACCATTCAATCACAGAGTGCAAGTTTCACATGTGGTGTTTCTTGGTTTGGTCTTTTAGAATTTTTACAACGTATGTTAACTTGTTTCATTAATAATATGTTTTAAAAATTGAACATTTTTGGTATTCTCCAGAGAAAAAAGAACAGGAGATTATACATATGTATGTGGTGCGTATACATATTCAAATTATGTATTTAAAAAAATACATAAACACACCCCTAATTAGGATTGACTCATATAATTATGGAATTGAGAAGTCCTGAGATCTGCAGTCAGAAAGCTGGACACCCAAGAGAGCTAACGTGTGTGGCTCCAGTACAAGTCTAATAGCTTGAGAACCAGTAGATCTGATGATGTAAGTTTCAGTTTGAAATCCAGAAGTCTTGACACATAAGAAGAACCAGTACCTTAGCTTGAGTGCAGAGGCCAGAAAAGCCCTCTGTCCCAGCCAAAAGTAGTCAGGCAGCAGGAGCTCCCTTTCCCTGGCAGGAAGGTTGATATTTTTTGTTCTATCTGGCCCTTCAGTTGATTAGGTAAGGCCCCCTCATATAAGGAAGAGTAATCTGCTTTATTCAGTTTTCTGATCCAAGTGTTAATCTCATTCAGAAACAGCCTCACAGATAGAACCAGAATAATATTGGCCTAAATGTTGGGGTCCAGTCAAGTTGACACATAAAATGAAGGTCACAGTCATTTTTAAACCACTAGTACTTTCCATTTTCCAACAGAATTATGTAAACATTCTTACTGTTACTTTCAAAATGCTCATCATTTTGTTCTTATTGGATATGACATGATTAATAGTATTCATGAAAACAACTATAAATCAAGCATAAACATCTATATAAGAGACGCTGAGAAATGTGTGTTAGTTGCAATTGGTTATTTTAATTTAAGCTATGTAGGACATTTTTGATGTTGGGCAGCCAATGTTCCTTTCTCTACAGTGTACCTTTTATGCATCAATGGGAATTTGTAAGTTGAAAGTTAGTGAGGAGAGTGTTTTTTTTCTGTATAATGCCCATTCAACTGGAAATAAATGAAAAACCCATCCAAACAGCAAAGTATTTTTATTATATGTGGTAGTGCAGTGGAGTGTTTGGTTAATTGACTATTTTGGCTTCACATCAACTAATCTGAAATCAGAGCTGAATAAGATTTTCTCAAGGTGGAAGAAATTTCAAATAATTAACAAGAAGAGTAAATATTTACAACATGTCTATTTTGTGTGAGGTGTTAAGGAGGTATTAAGCCCAAAGTTTTCCCAAATAAATCCTTCAAACCAAAACATTTCAAACTAGGCAACTGAAAAAAATAATACATTTATCTGTTTCACAGTATAAAGGATTATATTGGGTAATTTATTTAATGGATAGTTTTTACAAGATTTTCTACTCATAATTTTTAAGCCATTGTGCATCAAAAATATTTTTTTGAGGCTGGGGAAGTAGCTCCGTGGTACAGTGCTTGTCTGACATGTGTATAACCCTGGGTTTCATTTCCGGTTCCCCCAAAAAAGTGAAATCTTTTTTCACCTTTGAAATTTATGATTCTGGAGAAACTGTACCCATGGAGTACAATTAATTGCCAATTTAATTACTTAATATGTAAGTAAAAAACATAAATTGACAAAATCAGAAATTATAATCATCTACTTGGCAATAAGGCCCAATGGAACAGATCTTAAAAAGAACAAGCTATATACACATATTGAAACATCCCACTCTATCTGATACACATGTGCAATTATTATATATTAATTAAAAAGAAAAAAATAAAATTTATAAAGATCATGGGTACTTATAAGAGTTTATACTTTATAAGTTTAAGACTGAAAGGCTAGTAATGGAGATCTACTTAGAATAATATTTTTAATACACACATAGAAAAGTTTGGAAGAAAAAAGTAAATGACTTGGCATGTTTCTAAAATACGAATACCTCCTAAGAAGGGAAAGAACATGTTCAAAATTTGAAAATACAATTAAAAATTAACATAATTTTTCCTTTTTAAAATAGATTAAACTAGTATATTATTTTGTTTATACCATACAGTAATTTTTTTTCAGAAGTGTTCAAGTATAGGTAAAAAAAAAAAAAAAAAACAATAAAACTTTGTTTCACAACTTTGGCATATAACTTCCTTTCTCGTAAAACATGTACTAGAGGAGCATCTTCTACAGCTTTAGGTGGCTTCCTGTGAATACAGATGGAATAGTAATTGCTTTCAATATTTCTGGGGTTACCTCAAAGAGCGAGGCACATCCTTTATTTTTGTAACTAGTACCCTTAAGCTGTTTTTTTTTTTTTTTTTTCCCAATCAAATTGATTCCATTTCAGGCCATAAAGAGAGTCAGTGATTTCTTTTCATACCCATATAAAAATCAAACTTATTCTTGGAGCTAAATTGCACTGTAAATTATATAAATGAATTACACTATTAAAAATATAGATAAAATCTGAAGAAGAAAGATGAGAGACAGCAAGTACAAGCTAGTGTAGGCACACAGTGGGAAGAAGAGGAAAGATAGGAGGGGGCAAAGGAAGACTATTGGCTTAGACTATTATACATAACTGTATTTCATCAAAATGAAGAATTTAAAACTATCAAGGAGAACTGAGAGCTCAGGTTTGCCCCTGACTCTTTTGTTAAAGTACACATGATATTGAATCTCAACCTTAGTGAAAAATCTAATGTTGTCTCTCCACAGATGAAGTAATATATTTGAGATCCCTTTATAGGACAAGCAATAAATCATGACCTCAATAGGCTGTAAACAATGCTGTTTTTACAATCCTCATCATTCTTGTTTTTCAAATGGAATAAAGTTTAATTAGGGTGTAGGGCATGGCTATGGTGTGCCTGAGGATAGGCTTAGAGGATAGGTCCAGAAGTAACTAATATTATAAGCAGATGACCCAGTTCCCTCTTTATAAGAGATTATTTTACAGATCCTATTTGTTCCTTACAAATAAAAAAATAGGGTGTATTTTAGAATGTCATTTAAACGTTATAAGGATATTGTTTCCACTGGTTCTAAGTCACCCGTGACCTGCTAGCTTGGGGCAAGGGCAATGTCAATATCAGTGCCATATATTCAGTAATAAGAAGTGTATGCAATAGAATAAAAAAATTAGAAAAGTGATATTCTCACAAAATCCCATTATAAAGATTGAGGTAATTTCTCCTCCAAATGATTATATGGTCCCAAAAGATATAATGCCATTATAGAAACACATTTAAACAAACATAAAGCTAAATGAACTCATAATATGTTGTTTCTGCTAAGGCAAGATGGTATAAAAGGAGAATAGGGCAAAAAACAAACAAAATAAAACAATGCTCACGACAAGAATAAGACTGTTTAGATTCCCACTCGACTTTCTTGGTGATTCAGGCCTTTTCTAATTTAAGAAGCCACCTCATATTTCTGTTTATTATTTTATATACTCTAGGAATTGCTCTTTTCATCTTGAAGAACTGTTTTTATTGTACAATTAATCATTCTGTAAGACCATATTTATTTTATTAAAGTTAGTATCAGCGTGGCCACTGTTGCTAAATAGTAAAGGAATGAGAATTGAAGGGAAAATAAGGGATTATTTTAGCTCAACCCAGTGTCACAATAAAGTTTAACTCGTACTTGGTGTTTGGTACATTTTGAAGACACAAGTGTTTTAGCATTTTACAAAATAGAGATATTACACATGGGTGAGTAATCCTGAGAGAAATGTGGGTCTGGGGTGGATTTGGATATTATACCAATTCTAGTGTCTATGCATTTTAATATTTTGTTAGTTTTTTCAAGATAACAGCAAACATCTTAAATGATAAATATGTATTTAATAGCTGCTTTCTTGCCAAATACATTGAGGCATTTTCTTACCCAATAAATAAAACATCTTGGCTCAAAATGTAATGCTCCATGTAATATTGAAGGTAAGGGACAAAAGTCATGATGGACTTTTATTTTAGATGCTTTAATATAATTTTTCAAAATTGGAATCAGTTAAATTCAGTTTAGTTAAATACTCTCAAGTTTTCCTTTCACTTTCCGTCAGTCTTCCCTTTATTCATTCTTTTCCACTTTCATCTTTTATTTAAAAGTAGTAGATTAACAGGAAAATTTAAAGTTCCTGGAGCTCAGAGGGGAAATATTCCTCTATTTTGATCAGGGCTTGAAACAAATCTTATTTGCAGTCAAATAGTAATATTAAAGTTATATTGTGATTTTATTATTTATCAGCTGTAGTGATATGTTTACACTAAGTATGTTCTATACATTAGTATATATCATATTTTAATGTAAGAGATATGCATATGTAAATTGTATACATTGGCATAATATTAGTATATACATAAGTATAAAAGATATACATATGTAACAGACACTTAAATGTAAAGATGATTATCTTTTTTTCTTTTTTACAGTAATATATAATTTTTGTTTACAAATGAATTTTAAATAGCAAATATTGAAGTGGATTTATAGTGTTTTCTTACTTTTTGCTTGAAAATTTTTTAAAGGAAAGCATCATTTAATGAGTATAATGTTTAAAGAAAGTTAAGTGCAGAGTTATGTGGAGTTCAGCCCATTCTTTTATTAACAAAACAAACATTACCGGATACTTACTATGTCTAAGACATTACATGGAAGACGATTTGGTTGTTCACATTTGCAATCTCATGTGATTTCCCTGGAGCGAGGAGATCTTCGCATAAGAATTATTATGGATTTAATGGATAGTGTTATACTAGAAAATGAGAATGTGTTGACATTTACAACATTATCAAGTCTAACCTCCTAGTTATTTGAATAAGAAATATCCAGAGATGTTAAATGAGCTTCCCAAAGTTAAACACTATGTGATTATTGCTTACAGTCCTGGAGAGGACTAGTACTTTGCCTGGTTCAGTCTGGGGAGCAGTGAGGAGACAGGCTGAACAGAGAGTGAACCAGAGTATAGAACCCAAGTCTGAGTCCTGGTCATGGGCAGGCCTGGGAAGCAGGGAAACCTCCAAGAAAGGGCAAGAAGAAAAGTCATTTTCAAGTTCAGGTATTAGGAATATAAAACTAATCTAAGGGAGGTTGGAGAAGCAGCACTGACCAGGGCAAGAGCTTGTGACTGGGTAAAGTCAAACTACAAGAATAGGATATTGGGAAACCATTTTGTGGAAAATTACTTAATTTCACAATTCAATGGGTTTCTCATGGACCTTACCTTTTATTTACTTATTAAAAAAAAAAAAAAAAAACTCAAGACATTTTACATCACCTACCATTCTGTTCTTCTTGAAATACTCTCTGTTTCTGAGAATATTCCTGCCCTTATGGTACTATTTCTGTGTGAAAATACCTCCTCATCCTCTAGCCAGTCAACATATTCCCCAGGTTTTACTTCCTTTATTCCAAGGGTTTTTACAATATGTACAATTTGTTTATGAAATGACTATTCTCTTTCATAATGATAAGTTTTATCCAAATGCTCTTGGTTTATTCCTGTTGACCTGAGACAGTTAATAGAGCCCCAGCTTTTGTGATATGTTAGATAACACATTATATAGCCAGCCAATTTGTGTGGCATCTATTCTTTATTCTCACACCCTTGTAATGACTTTCTCATGTGCCTGTAATGAATACAATAATGTAAATTATAAACTCCATGAGGAGAGGGCTATAAATAGCATGATTGGATTAAGTTAGATTTAAGATTTAAGATTTCAAAAAAATATTTCATAAGCTAACCTAACCTAACATAGATTATCTTTTCAAACATCTAGGCCATTTGCATGTAGCGGATGACATTTTTTTCCTTCAATTTCTTGAGTGATGAAATGTCAGAATCCATATCAACATAAAGTCCTACCAACCCCAGGACAGTTCTAATAATTATAGTACTTATTTGTATTCACTGGCACACATTGCCAAAATGCTTGCAAAAATAAGAATTAAATGGTTGGAGTATTTGAGTCATCTTATTATGTTTTTGAAATTTATCATTCAAAAAATAAAAGAGCATTACATCATTGGAGTATACTGATTTTAAATTCTTTGGGTATAAACCAAGGAGTAGGATAGCTGTGTCAGATAGTGGTTCCATTCCAAGTTTTCTGAGGAATCTCCATACCACTTTCCATAATGGTTGGACCAATTTGCAGTACCACCAGCAATGTATTAGTGTACATTTTTCCCCATATACTTGCCAACATTTATTGTTGCTCATATTCTTGATAATTGCCATTCTGAAAGGAATGAGATAAAATCTTAGAGCAGTTTTGATTTGAATTTCTCTAACAGCTAGAGATGATGAACATTTTTTCATATATTTGTTGATCAATTGTATTTCTTCTATGAAATGTGTGTTCAGTTCTTTACCTTATTTATTGATCGGATTATTTGTTTTTTTGGACTTAAAATCAGCACACTCCAGTGATTCAGTCATATCAATGTTTATAGCAACTCAACTCACAATAGCTATAGTATAAAACCAACCTTGGTGTCCTTCAACAGATGAATGGATAAAGAAAATGTGGTATATAAACACAATGTACTACTATTACTCAGCCTTAAATAAGAATGAAATTATAGCATTTGCTGGTAAATTGATAGAACTGTATACTATCATGCTAAATGAAATAAGCCAATACCCCCAAATCAAAGGCCAAATGTTTTCTCTGATATGCAGGTGCTAATTCTCAATAAGGGAGGTGGGACTAATTAAGAATAGAGTTGCAAATCAAAACCACCCTAAGATACCATCTCACTCCAGTAAGATTGGCAGCCATTAGGAAGTCAAACAACAATAAGTGCTGGCGAGGATGTGGGGAAAAGGGTACACTTGTACATTGCTGGTGGGACTGCAAAATGGTGCGGCCAATATGGAAAGCAGTATGGAGATTCCTGGGAAAGCTGGGAATGGAACCACCATTTGACCCAGCTATCGCCCTCCTCGGACTATTCCCTGAGGACCTTAAAAGAGCATGCTATAGGGATACTGCCACATCAATGATCATAGCAGCACAATTCACAATAGCCAGACTGTGGAACCAACCTAGATGCCCTTCAATAGATGAATGGATAAAAAAAATGTGGCATCTATACACAATGGAGTATTATGCAGCACTAAAAAATGACAAAATCATGGAATTTGCAGGGAAATGGATGGCATTAGAGCAAATTATGCTAAGTGAAGCTAGCCAATCCTTAAAAAAACAAATGCCAAATGTCTTCTTTGATTTAAGGAGAACAACTAAGAACTGAACAGAGGGAAAGAGCATGAGGAAAATATTAACATTAAACTGAGACGAGTGATGGGAGGGAAAGGGAGAGAGAAGGGAAATTGCATGGAAACGGAAGGAAACCCTCATTGTTATACGAAATCACATATACGAGGTTGTGAGGGGAAAGGGGGGAAGGGAGAGAATGGAACAACAACAGATGAGGTAGAGAGGGAAGATGAGAGGGGAGGGGAGGGGGGATAGTAGGGGATAGGAAAGTCAGCAGAATACAACAGTCACTAATATGGTATTATGTAAACATTGTGAATGTGTAACTGATGTGATTCTGCAATCTGTATTTGGGGTAAAAATGGAAATGCATAACTCACTTGAATCAAATGTATGAAAGATGAAAAAAAAATAAATAAATTTAAAAAAAATAAAATAAAATATAGATTGGAAAAAAAAGAATAGAGTTACTTTGATCAGGTAAAGGGGAGTGAATGTAGGGGAGGGGTGTAGTATATACTAGAATGAATCTGACATTATAACACTATGTACATATATGACTACACAACCAGTGTGATTCTACATCATGTACAACCAGAAGAATGAGAAATTATACTACATTTATGTAAGGTAAGTAAAAGTGCATTTGTCATGTATAACTAATTAGAACAACAAAAACAACAACAAGAACATTGCAACAGGGAAGAGGGAGTAACTTTATTTCACTTACAAAAATGATCACTCTTTCTCACCAAAAATAACATTCCAAGTGAGCAACTTCTCTTATATAACAATACTGCTGATAAATTTTCAATCTAAAATAATATGTATTGAAGAACACCATTTCACCCATATATTTCTGCTTAACTACTGAACAAAGACATATTTAGACTAATAGTGAGGTGCTAATCCTGTCTACATTGCCCTCAGCCATGCGATCACATGGATCTCTACTTCTCAAGTTTAAGTCCAGATTTCACCGGCATTGTACTTTCTTCCCCCTTGACTCCTGTCTTTTGTTCGTCCTTTTCACCAAGAGAATTATGCATCCCTAGTTCTATATTCTTACAGCATCTTTCACATGTTGATATTCTAGCACTTCTGTATTGTACTATAATTGTGAACATGCGTATCTGACCCATTTGCTGATCTTTGTAGAATTAGGAGTCAAGTTTATTTTATCTGTCAGTTTCTAGCATCTAACCCAATGACCTGGTCAGTACCTGGGAACTCTCCATGCTTTTAGTAAATATTTGTTAGATAAATGAAACAGTATTCAGACATTTTAAAAGGTTACATCTAAAATGTTAAGCAATATTTTATTTACAAATGAAGGTAAAATCTTAAATAAGTACAGTTTTAAATAGTGTCATTCACACTGTGTAGAAAATTTGTATAAAGAGAGATTCTTTCAAGTATACAAAGTGCTCATAATCACAGTCACTCTGATGAAGTGAAGGGCAAGTGATTTCCAAACAGAAAGTGCTATTCTTCAATTTATACTTGTAAAAAGACAGGCAGGAAGAAGCACATGCATCAGTTTGGAGAAGTGTAATGAAACCATTAAAATCAGGGAAGAAATGCCAATGGAAAGACACTATGACCCACAGATAAACTGCCTTCATTTTAACAAAACTATAAAGAAGTTAGGTCCCAGATCAAGACCTAGATGTGGCAGTTCTCACCACATCTTGCTGACCCCAGGAGCAATCAACCAAACAACCCAACAAAGTCAGCACAATTTACCTAAGAACCATGAGAAAATAAAATTGGTGATTAGATGTTAAGGAAATCAAATCATAAGCAAATAGGTGGATTGAGATTTTTGTTTTCATCTATCTTTATACTTTACACAAACACATACAATGTGTATCTGATTGCTTATTCTAATCATAAATTACCCACAGTCCTCTATCCATGAGTGTGCCACACCACCTGAAAAGTAAGGAGGTGTTTACCATTCCCAGGGCCTTGTAATTGGGAGCAACAGTCCAAGAACAATTAGCATGGATTAATGTTTATGTATACAATCATCTGTATACATAATCTTTTGTAATACACATACACACACACATAATCATGTACTAAAATGGAATATAGTAAGTTACCATTGTTTTCTTTATCTCTAATTGAAAGCTAGGGGAAGTCTATAATGACTGTGGTCACCTTCAAGAACAAAGTGGGTTTTCCTGATCTGAAGCCTATAAAAGTGGGAAATATGGAGCAATAAAGGGAAAGGAAGAGGATAATTTTTCAGAATTCTAGCTGGTGTTTTAGATTTCACATATCAGAAGTGGAAGGGGCCATTGAAGACTACTGTCTTATCCCTTCTATGCTTTTCGATAGGATTATATCTACAACATTTCCAATATGAAGGGTAATCCTAGTCTAAGTATCCTCTGAAGGAGATTTAAATGATTTCATTTGTAACCTTTGCCCAAGTTTTGACAACACTCATAATCAAATCATTCTCTGCAGAGCTGACCCAAATCCCTCTTAACCCAGTAGGAATTCACTTCCTCTGCACGCTCCTTAGATGAGCAAGCTTTTTACCTTTATCCACAGTCTTTCAGACACTTGATTAATAAGCCTCAGGTCTGGGGAAGGACTGAGAGGGCTGGGATAAGCACTGAGCTCAATGACTCTTGATGCAAGTCCATACATGAGTGTTCCTCAAAGTGACTCTTAGTTCTCAGAGCCCTCATGCTGACAAGCTATGGCTGAGGGTATGAGACTTGGTGGGATCATCTCAGCAGGGATTCAACTGGCATCTGAACAGGAAAGTTTCTGTTGGTGGGAATATCCCGCTCACTGCAGGGCAAATAAAATGCCTGCCCCCACCCCAGACCATCCTTACTAAGAACTAAGAGTAGACCTTCCCCATACTCCACAACAGGTTTTCCATTCCACGCTGGCAAGTGTCTCACAGTGGGGTGAAACTTCCTCTGCTTGAGACTCACTGGCCATTTACCCCTAGATTTACACTAATCAATTAGACTAGAATCCAACCATTTATAGATAGATGTGGGTGGTGCGGGGACTCAGCACTTGTATTTCAAATAGACTTGTGCTTTCTCTCCATATTCTAGATTTGTTTCAAATCATAAAAATAAGTTATAAATAACAATCACTTTTACTTTGTAGCTATCTATATCCCATCAGATTCTTTGTTTTGTATGTGTCACATGACACAACCATCTTTAAGTTAGAATTAATAAATGTGTTTTAAATATGAAGGAAATGAGGATCACAGAGATCAACCAACCTCTTCAAAGTCAGCCAGAAGGGAACTTATAGAACCAAATCAACATCTCTTTAACTCCAACCATCTGGTTATTTTTGGAATATCAATCCGCCCTATATGTTGCTCTGTAGTTATAGATATTTATGTATGAGAGTCCTGTGAACAGGAAAGAGATCCAGGCATGAGACAGAAGTAACGTGTGACACTGAAGTCACACCCATGAAGAGTCATTCACAGAGTTGACAGGAAGGAGGAAGGACCCAGAAAAGATCCTCAAAAATTGTAGAGACTGGAGTTAGGGAGAAAGGAGGAGGAACTTGCATAAACATATTTCTTGTAAAAACTTGAGGCGTTGTCAGACTTCTGAATCACAACCTTCATGAAACAACCTGATTACACTAAATATCTTACTACAGAGGGAAACAAGGTTTAAAGGGAGAAGCTGTGGGGGAAAGACAATGTAATGACCAAGTAGATATTTAAATAAAAACCCTAAAATCATAAAAAAAATTTCTTTAACTTTGACTTAAGAGAGAGCTTTTGATTCCCAACACAAAATTAATATATTGATTTTAAAATGTAGGTAGGATAAATGCTAGTTTTAGTCCCAACTTGTATCTCCCAAGAAATATTTTGTTTGAGAAAATCAAATTTTGAAGTCACATTGCACATCAAAGAGTTCAGTGTTTTAGATATGTAAGCATAACATGTTTTTAAACTTTTCCTGTTAAGAAAAATTTGGGGTTTTTAAATTTTCTTTATTGATGAACTCTTAAAAGTAGCTTTTACTTCTGATGGAATTAAAATAAAAAGAAGGTAAAAACCAACCCAGATTTTCAACATTTACAACCCTTGTTTTATTTACTGTATGGTTGATATTCTTTACACCATTTTCACTCCTTTGTGTCTGTTCATAATAATAACAGTAAATAAATTATTGATATGATATTGGTAAAATTTGAAAGAATCTAATTTTGCAATGATCCATGAGAAAATACAGCAGTCAGCACTGACCAGTTTGGCTAGAAAAGAACTCAAAAAACAAAACAACAACAACAACAAAAAAAAAACAAAAAAGCAACAATGGTTATGGAGGGCTTAGACTCTTAATCCTGAGCCCCTATAGGAAGGAAGGTCCTGAATCTTTGCTACCACAGCAGTGGCTCTCGATGGTCTCATTTGAGGTAGAGGCAATACCAATCAAACAGGACCTATTTGGAAGCCATTATAACAGCACTGCAAAAAGGACACTATGGTGAAAAAAAATAGAAACAGAGAAATGAGCAGGGTTTTTGTAAGAATCAGGATTCGCAGTGACATGAAGGATACAGGAGGGAGGACTCTGCAAAAAGATGCACAGGGTAGGGGAGGGTCAAAGAAGTGGCAGAAGAAAAGTCAGTGTGTTTTGAAATTAGGAGGTCACTCTGAGCTTTGAGAAATTTTGTAAGGACTTCTAGGAGATGGAGTTAGAAAAGAGAGAGAAGTTTAATCACCATCAGCCACCTTGGTTTCCTCATGCTGCTCTAATGAACTCCTCATAGATTCTATGTACGGAAATCTGCAAGCATGTACCTCCCCATATGCTTTCCTTATGCCACATCTCGGGCTCTACAGTTATTCTCAGCTCTTCGATTATTAAAGATATAAATTCTGTCCCTCGTCATGAGATCAGTCCTCCTTTAGCTTGAGTCTGTTGCCCTGCAAATAGTGTCCTTGCAGGCTCTGTTACTGAATACCAGCATTTCATTTCGTTGGCAGAAAATATTGCTCTGTGACTTTAAAACGGATAAAACAGTGAAGGAAAAGCATGGATTACCACTTGGCTCTTATTTGGGGGGAGGGAGAATTAAACCTACTGAAAATTTTAAGTGCTTTGTAAGAAATAATGAAGCTCCTCCAAATGATACAATGGCAGTGTTCAGAGCTGAATCCTGTAATCATAGAAGAGTTCGCTTTTCATAGACTTTATGACAGATGCTCTTTCTGGTCTGGCTAAACCCCATACAGTGTTCGTATGACAGGAATCTATTATGTCATCCTCAAAATACTAAATATTGGCTCACAATAAAAAAAAAAAGTATAAGCATGAATGTGTACTTCATTCATCAATGGATATTCTTTAAATACATTTCATCCTATGAACTGGACCTCATGTTTTTCAAAGCATATTCATTATTTTATCCCCTAATCACCTCTTTTTTCTGTACGGGGGATTCAACCCAGGGTCTCACACATGCTAGGCAAGTTCCTAACACTGAGCAACACCCTCAGATCTAATTATTTTAACTCTTACTGTAAAGTATCAAAGAAGAGAATAATTAATGGGCTTCAGGCCTTCTGTATTAAGTTAAGGATCACAGCCTATGGATCCATTCAATTAATACTCGTTTGGAATGGGTAAATCTCAAATACAAAACAGCCACAGATTTGGATCAAAACACATTTCTTCTGTCAGGTGTGGTGGTTCATAACCCTAATTCCAGCCACTATAGAGGTGGGGGCAGAAGGCTCTCAAGTTCAAGGACAGCCTCAGCAACTTAGTAAGATCCTGTCTCAGAAAATTTTGTTTAAAAAGATGGAGGGCATAGTTCAGAGGTAGAACTCTCCTGGGTTCCACCCCAGTACCTGCAAAACAAAACAAAACACACACATCCCCCACCTCACCCCCATGCTTCTTTAATAGGATTATATGAGAAACAGGTCTTTTTCCTCTGACACAGAGCCAACTCAAGAATTGATTTAAGGGCCCTTTTGGAACCATTGGTTCATAGTTTTACTTAAATGTCTATGTCTATAAAAGAAACTCTATGAAATAATGTCTCTGTTAAAGATAAAATTTAAATCTTTAATCCCCAAAATTCAGGTTTATATTTATCTCTCTGTTATGAAAAGAAATGAATGGAGAGTCAAGGAATGGAATGAGAATAAAATTCACATGTGTGTACAAGAGTGAGCTCTTCATTTGCTTTCAGGAAAAAATATAAACTATTGAGGATGTAGCTCTGATATGCCCTGCATGATTAGTATTCAGCATCTATGTTCCACACATATGCAGGATTAAGAAATTTTACTTTGACCAGACAAAGAAATTTCAGATGGACAATTATGCATGTGAAAGTGGGATGATAATTAAACAGTACAAACAAAATCCATTATTTCCATATTAAATTTCTGACGCACATAAGAGTGTATGGTATCAATATAGCCATAAATTATATTAAATGCTTTCTCATACTATATTTATGAGATGTCATACAGCATGATCGATTTACATATGAAGTATTATATCTGTGGGTCGAATGTCCCATCCTAGTCTTCAATGTTTCTGTCAAAGAAGTTTTCACAATGGTTTCCCTTGACACCTGTTCTTAAAACCTCTACTTGCCTGACTTTTCTCATCAGCATCTCTGAGGAGGAAAATGCTATGAGACTTCTAATGTTGAACCTCACATCATTTATTCCTGGCAAAATTTAAGAATGTCACCCCAAGACCTTTCCTTTTTGCTAATTAGGATAATTGATTTCTGTCTCAGTGTATTTTGAATTATTCTCAAGTGTCCCTTAGGTTATTTCCTTTTCTTTCAGGCTGAACATGTTAGGTTCACCTTTTCTGACAAACCTTATTTTCTAAACATTTTATCACTTTCATTCCTCTTCACTCCCTTCAATTTGTCATTGTCCTTTTTTTAACAACCCCATATGAGTGAAATCCTCTGGAGGGCATTTTAGCAGCAGCCAGAGGACTACAAAAACATAATTTTTTTATTCAGTTTTCATTTAAACAAACAGAAGCATGCATGGTTCCTTTTGAACTGAAAACCACAATATGCCTAGCTTAGTACACGGTATGTGCTCAATGAAAGTTTAATTTTTAATAGTATTGTTTTAACTAACAATTAAGATGGAAACATTTCTGATTCCTTAGAAAAAAAAAAAAAGTGTTGACTTTTTTTTTTTTTTTTTTTTTTTTTTTGTGTGTGTGTGTGTGTGTGTGTGTGTGGTCAACAGCACATTTTAATTAACATGTCATTCTTTGGTTCTTTTCCCTATTCAGTGAAGTTGTGTTTCTGCTTATCATCATTTGAATTCTTTCTAAGAATATTTGATATATTGAAGATGAAATGTAATTTTTAAATTAAAATGAGCCCACCCTCCAAAGCTAAAGCAATCTGGATGGAGTTAAAACTCTTGTCCCATTATTTCATCTCCCTTCACTCTATCTCTATTTGAGGTCAATTGCTTTGCAAGCCATTGTTTCTATTTGGTTGAGAGCTGATGGACAGGAATCCACTCTCATGACCTTCTCACTAAGAACTCTAAGTGGCTTCTGACACTTTTCCATCCATGTAAAGGTGAAATTCTTCCTCCATATGCAGTTAGCACCACAACTACCTTCCAAGTAGCCCTTCAATAATTAGCAAGGCACTGTGTAATTTGTGTTCCTGTTTTTGTCAGTGCCAAGCAATTTATTTACCTGTGTTTCCATCATAGGCTTCTTCCTTCCCTAGTTATAGCCATCAGTTTCCCAAAGGATAAAGAAGAAAAGGAGGGATAGATAAAGAACAGTTAGAGAGAATCATGTTTGATTTGAAGCTATGATATTCAAATATGTTCAACTGAAAATACATTTCTAGAGAAGATTTTGTCATCTTCAAATTATAGCCTATGGAGGGCCATAATGAAAAAGAGAAATTAGTTTTATTCTGTTAGGCCAGAAGATAGACCATTCAGGAAGCAAACACTTCTTAGAAAAGTAAAGTCCTTTCTAATAATTAAAGGTAATTGAAAGTGAAATATTCCTTTTCAGAGGTACTAAGTTCTCTGTCTCTAGAAATTCAAGCAAGGCCTAAATGAGATTCATTATTGCAAGGTATAGATAGAATTTGCATATCACACTGGAGATGGCTAAATAAATTGCTTCCAAGTGTTAGTACTCAGTCAAGCTGTGTTATCCAAGTGCTTAGTTTAAAAATAAATACTGAACCAACCTCCAGATATGGGCTCAATCTTTGTAGGTCAGACTTGGGGAACTGGTATTTAACATGGGCCCTAGTGAATCCCTGAGCATAGCCAAATTTTCTTCCTGCTCTTAAGCAGTGGAGATTTCTGAGGCCCCTGGCTAACCCAGAGCTTATGTTGTTATTGATTATACTATTAAGAGGTGAATATGTACACCATGTGATTCACTCCAGCTTTGATTTTGCCAACTATTTGGGTCCCAAAGTCTCCCTATGAAGGAACTAAATTTAATTACATAAATTATAGCTTAAAATACACGTGTGAAATGTTAGAAGATTTGTAATTTGCTAATGAAGACGTTAATTCCTCCAAATTAGAAATTCTAGACAAAATCTTCAAACATGTAGAACAGGAATTCATAGAAAAAACAGACCCTCAATCTGGTAGGAATAGGACCATACCTATGTATTTCCTAGTACCTTGTCCAGTGTGCACACAGACATGTTGTCTGACATACTCATGTTGAATGCATTAATTAACTACTTAATTTAAAAAGCTGCTGTGGGGGCTGGGGATGTGGCTCAACCAGTAGCGCGCTCTCCTTGCATGCATGCGGCCTGGGTTCGATCCTCAGCACCACATACAAACAAAGATGTTGTGCCAGCCGAAAACTAAATAATAAATATTAAAAAAATTCTCTCTCTCTGTCTCTCTCACTTTCTCTTTAAAAAAATAAATAAAATAAAAGGCTGCTGTCACATCACTTTCTCTGGATAACAAATGAAGAGAAAACTGTGACTATCTAAAGGGTGAAATGAACTTACAGTTACATGGTAAAATAAGTGTTGAACTAACAATAAATAAAAATTATTTTATATGATCACATTTACCATATTAAAGAGCACATACTTTTGAAAAACCTCATATTTATTCAACTTCTGGATTGATTTATATCCAGTGTCATTTTACAAAAGGTTTGTGGCAGGTATAAAAACTATCCAATGTAATGGTACAATGAGATGTCACCTATTCTTTAGCCTCTGGCCAGAAGGTCAAGATGTCATTTTAAGACATTACAATCTCACTTAGCCTTTGGCAGCAGTTGTCTGTCTGATTTCCTTACAAAATAGGAAAGACCAATAAATTATTTCTTTCTACCAAAAATAGGTTCAAATTCTTATTAAATGCTATGTTTCAACTTGTTTGGATCTGGCAGGTTTAAAATTTTGTTTCTTGTTTATGAAGACAAAAAAAGTACTACATAAAATGTCTGAAATATTGCAAGACTTTTAAGAGAAAAAAAGAAATAGACATTAAAAGAGGGCCCCCAAGTACTTGACCTTTTATCTTTACTGAAAGGATCATGTAGATTCACTTAATCTTTATGGTTCATAGAAGCACAAGAATGTATAATGACAAATATAAACACTTATCAGTGAAAAGCAGAAAGGAACATGAAGAATAGGCACAGGCTTCTTTCAAGTGAAAGGTGAAGTAACATTTCATATCCTCACACAGCACTTTCTAAGAAAAAGAACTGAAATAAATACTAAGATTTACAAGATCTGCTGCAGAAATTTTAAAACTCTAAAATACAACTGAAAAAGGTGTCTCAAAGACAGATAAAACATAAAGGAAGTAATAATGATGTCAATAGTTATTGTGATGGCTTCCTATTCTAATGTGCCTAGAGACTATTGTAGAAATGAATGAAAATAGTCTATGAATGTCAGAACTATTTTTTTTTTACATTCTTTTTAAATAGAAACTGAGATATCAAAACTGTTTTGACACCGTCAAAGTTTTCTATCTAGTAGTGTCTTTGGAATTAAACTAGTATTTCTCTGGTTTTGTCTTGTACAATAACAGAAAAACAATGACCAGTCTTCATAGAATGAGGAATTGAAGTTGAAATACAGCAGGAACTGTAAAATTTTAAAGAAAATTAAATACTTTTAGTACATCTTTTTATTTCCCTATCCTAATACTCCATTAAATAGATTAGAGCCACAGAAAAACCTTATGATCCCCAAATATAAATTGAAAAAATCCCATATTACCAAAATTGAACATGTTCCTTCAAGAAAAGTATTTTTTGAGAAACATTTTTTTCATAATAATGATTCTGAATACTATAACCTAAGTCAAGATTTAGGACATTTCCATCACCTCAATTTTCTGTATTCCTTTGCAGCTTTCCCCTAGTCTTCTACACATGACACTCAGGGAACTATAATTTGCTTTCAGTCAGTGTGTGTTAGATTTTCCTGAAGATCTCACATAAATGAGATTATTCAATGTGTACTGTGTTCATCTGTTTTTATTTGCTACCCATAATGTTTTAAAGTTATTCTGTTACTCATATTAGTAATTCATTCCTTTTTGTGCTGAGTAGTATTCAATTGTAATAAAAAATTTATGTGTTCTCTCACCTGTTGCATTGGGATTGTTTCCAGTTTTAGGCTCTTATTTAAGATGTTTATGGATGCTCCTGTACAAGTCTTAGTGTGAATCTCTCTCTTGGGCAAAGTCACTTATAATATTTTTAACTATATGCTCATTATTTCTACTAGTTTAAAAAGTATATAATATATTGCTTCTCATGCAACTGTCATGATAGGATATGAAATAATGTTTTGCAAGAGATATTAAATAAGGACTCACCTCACTTAGAACCTTGAATTTGGTGTTAGACTTTTTTCCTTTCTTAGGAAAAAAAAAATCCAAAATATTTAAAGAACTTGAATGAATTGCATTTTATAATTTTCATTTTGTTAACTTTTCATTAATATTTTCCTGTATAATTTTAATATGCATGAAAACATACAGCTCATTCCATGACACAGTTAGCGAATGTGCTAACCAGATAGTTCATAATCTGAGGAAGCTGAAAGAGGCAGGGTGCTCACATATAAATCAGAGGTGTAATGTCCGAGTTTCCATAAGACGAAGATATTTCACAACAGGAAAGGCTGACATTTTTGACAAATTCCCATTCCTTTCTAAGGACTGCCCCCTCATCAACTCCTATCTAAGAAGGAAAAATATACGCACACCTTGGTGGATTGTACATATTATGTTATAATCTATTTTAGATTTTTTGAATATTTCTAATCTATATCTTAGTGATAATATTATTTTATCACAACATAGGGTCAACTATATTTGTTTATTTTTGCTACAAGAGAACACACACAAAAGATGCTAAATTTAGGAATTGTTCACATTTTGTTCTTCATCAATGCCTTAGGTTAAACTCTGTCTCTGTGGATGTCCTATTATTTCGTTAACTTCAAAAATATTGCTACTGGCTTCTCAAAACACTAGAAGAGAGGAAGAGGACAGTTCAGTCAGCAGTATTTACTGAATAATTGGTATAAATGGAGCAATTACCACATAAGCAATTAAAATAGAACATAGTCTCTGTATTCCTTCTCTATCTTGCATCTTGAGGACTCAAGTGATTGTAAAATGACAATGCATATGAAGCTACACTAAATGTGCAAATTAATACAGCACTAGACCTTAACATGACTTTCATGATTTTTTATGATGGTCCTGATTTTCCTTTATCATATCTCAATTTTTATTTTTTATTTTTCTTGAGGTACTGGCCATGGAACCCAAGGGTACTCTACCACTGAGCTATATCCCCAGCCCTTTTTATTTTCAGAAAGGGGCTTGCTAAACTGACCAAAATGGACTCAAATTTACAATCTTCCTGCCTCAGTCTCCTGACTTGCTGGGATTGTGTGTATGTACCACCACACCTGGCCTACCGTATCTGTTTAAGGATCTTCTAGTCTACCTTCTGTCAATTTTAAATTATTTTTAAATTAACTTTGTGTGTTTGCACAGTGTTCCCTCTGACTAGAACTTTTTTCCATCTGGCTAAACATTTTTTTTCCTTTTTCAGGACTCTGTACAGACTTTATCTTATCTGTGAAGACTTATCTGAAGTCCTGAGTCTGGGTTAGGTGCCATTCCTATGTACTTGCATATCCCCACTCTATATTTTACTCTTTCATCACTACTCTTGACATCTTAACATTTCTTGCTAATGACAAGCTCTGTGAATGCAAGAACTATTCATTATCAATTTGTGTTTTAGTCCCAGAGTTAATTGCAAGGCTTGGCAAACAGTAGATACTTCATAATTATTTGTGAGAGAATTAATGAATGATTAATATTGAACACCTAAGTTACTTGAGAAATGGAAAATAATAGGTGATTGCTTAGCTTAGGTGAATTAAAATAGGTTTCCTGAAATAGGTGGGCCTTGATCTTGATTTCTGGAGAAAATAAAATCTAATGATTGACAGAAAAGAAATTGGTGAACTAGATTATATAAAGAATGTGCAAAAAGTCGTATTACAGGAACTGGACAAAGATTAACTTGGTTAAAGGAGTAGACTAATGTAGGCTAAAGGAAAAAAGTAATGAGAAACAGTGTTGGAAAATTAAAGTAATTGGTAATCAAAACGAAGGAGACAGTAAAAACATCAGTGATTGCTAGAAATCTGGGGGAAGAAGGAATAAGTAGGCAGAGCACAGAGGATATTGAGGGGATTGAAACTAGTTCGTATGATACTGTTTGGAGGAATCAGGTCATTATACATTTGCCCCAATGCACAGAATAAAAAAATTGTAAGGGTGAACCCTGATGTAAAATGTGGACTTTAGGTAATAATGTGTTCTTGGAGGCTCTTCAACTGCAACAAATGTACTGCACAGTGGAGGATGTTGAGAATGTGGGAGGCTATGCATGCATACAGACAGGGGTTTATGAGATATTTTTGACTTTCTCATCTTTGCTGCTTAAATAGTCTTTTAAAAAATCAGTGGTAGTTGGTAAAGCAGCTCAGGAGGCTGAGGCAGGAGGATCATGAGTTCAAAGCCAGCCTTAGCAAAAGTGAGGTGCTAAGCAACAGTGAGGTTCTAAGCAACTCAGTGAGACCCTGTCTCTAAATAAAATACAAAATGAGGCTGGGGATGTGGCTCAGTGGTTGAGTGCCCCTGAGTTCAATGCCTGGTACCCCACCCCCCAAAAAAATTGTCAAGCATGTTTATAAATGGATGGATACCAAGACAAAAATGATCTTCAAAGAAGAGATACTGAAATTTAATAATGTTTATAAATGAAAATACTAATTATACAGATGTGCATCTGTAAACTGCAGGTCACAAAAAAAGGACTGGATGGTATGTACATTGTGTAAAGCAGGCAGCCGTTGAGTGCTCTTGAACACAGCTCACCTCCAGATGTAGGTGTATGAGGCACCTAGGAGCATCCTCAGGGTGCTAGTGAGAAGTCACAGCAGTACAGTATTAATTAAAATGGACAAAATGGGCTAGTAGTCTGGGGGAAAAAATCTGTCCATTCCATAAATCTGTTCTCATTCCTTTTTCTTAAGGCTTTAGGATTTGATTAAGTATTAAGAGCTGCAAAGAGAGAAGTTGAGATTCTGATTAGACAATAACTAGGTTGTTAATTTTGCATATTTACATGTAATATTTCTCACACTACAAAGCCAGTTTCTGAAAGCTTTGAAAAACATATTAAAATATTAGATTGTGTCTCTTTCATTTATCCTTTGTGATCAAATAAATCTGGAACAAAGAAAAGCATGTTCTCATCATTGAATTAAAATTTCACATGTAGAAGTGTGTGGTCATGTTGTCTCAAAAATTAACCACTACTAGATAATTATGCTAACTAATATATACTGGAGTTGATAAGACTAATGAAGGCTTTGCCACAATTCAAAAGCTTTCCTATCACGGTTTCTTTCATTGAAATTTTAGAAAGGTGGGGAGAGGGGGTTGCAATTTTTACATTAATTATTTTAAATTGGAAACATCAGGGTCTTATCTAATTCTGAGGCTCATAGTCTTCATCATATTTCAGTATCTGGTAAGCATGATGTCTGGTGAAAAATTGAAAGGACTCAAAACCTAGTGTGCCAGAATGCTATGGTATATATATATATATATATATATATATATATATATATATACCAGTGGAGATGTAGAGTTTGCTAAGTTATTTCTGTCTTTGCCACTTGCTGATCATGAAAGTTGGGCAAGGTCTATAATCTCTGTTACCTGAAGCTCCTTCATCTGAAAAGGATGGAGAATAATGTCCATCACAAAGTGATTCCTGTGAAATACATAATACAGTGCTGGAGACAAAGCAGATGCTCAATTATTATTTTTTGTTAGTATTAGTTACCATTATAATATTACCAGTTGTACTTTTTAACTGTACCTTTAGAAAAAAGATACATTGAAATTTACATTATGTTTGTACAAAGTATACTGTAACATGTTAATGTGTAATCATGTGTCACTCAATAAGAAAGGTCCAGAGTTGGAGAAAAGTAACAATTTTTTTTTCTTTTAAGATCACAGAGGAGAAGTTTGTCTTTCTGCCTACACAAATGTTTTCAATTCATCATTATTCAAACTTTTAAAGGGTTAGGAAGGATGGGACAGTATAACTCTCCTTTAGGTCCATTAGATTGACATGCTTTTCCTTTGATTTACTTTTCCCAAATAATCTGTCTGGAGGCTACACAGCAGTGCTCAAAATGATTCTTTCTCCAGTTTAGAGTCCAAACTACTTCCACTGATTGCTGATATCATCTTTTTAGGAATTGGGTGCTGCCTCACCATCAGGATGCTTGGCACCTCTTCTCCCTTGGGTAACCTTAGAAAAATATCCTACTGCCATGATTCTTTTGTCTAAAAACACAGCTGTCATTTTTCTAAAGACACATTTATAGCAAAGGAAGAATTGGGCACAATGAAGGAACTTTAGATCCAACAGGCCCACGGTCAGCTCCGTGACCACTTCAGAGTCTCAGTTTTCCATGTTCTAATATAATCATTTTGTCAAAAGAAGTAACTAGAATCACAAAACCAAAGTACTTGGTGTAAGACAGTTTCTCTCCCTTTCCTTATACTTCTAAGTCTCCCAAAATATCTTAGTTTCTTTTAGCAAATGTATGAAATCCCTTTAAGTCAAACTATATACGTACATGCATGTACAAGTGTGGAAAGCTAAACAATCTTAAAGTTATAATCTTTTTATACTAACCCTCACAAAATCCTACAGTAGGAGCTCTCTATGGAGGAGTCCTTCTATCCCTCATCAAATGTGTCCTAGAGTTAAGGATTTCTATTTCCCCTAATTAAGAAACACAATCTAATGCTGAATAATGTTCCATTGGGTATATATATACATCAAAGTTTCCCTATCCATTCATCTACTGAAGGGAATCTAGGTTGGTTCCATAATTTAGCTATTGTGAATTGTGCTGCTACAAACATTCATATAGCTGTGTCCCTGTAGTTTGCTGTTTTTAAGTCCTTTGGATATAAACCAAGGAGTGGGATAGCTGGGTCAAATGGTGGTTCCATTCCCAGTTTTCCAAGGAATCTCCATGGAGCTCTCCAGAGTGACTGCACCAATTTGCAGTTCCACCAGCAATGTATGAGCATGCCTTTTCCCCCACATCCTTGCCAATATTTATTGATGCTTGTAGTCTTGATGATTGCCATTCTGACAGGATTGAGATGAAATCAGAGTGGTTTTGATTTGCATTTCTCTAGTTGCTAGAGATGATGAACATTTTTCCATAGTTTGTTGATTGATTGTACATCCTCTTCTGAGAAGTGTCTGTTCAGTTCCTTGGCCCATTTATTGATTAGGTTATTTGTTTTTTTTTTTTTTGGTGTTAAAATTTTTGAGTGCTTTATATATACTAGAGATTAGTGCTCTATCTGATATGCTTGTGATAAAGATTTGCTTCCATTCTGTAGGCTCTCTATTCACCTCACTGATTGTTTCTTTTGCTGAGAAGAGGCTTTTTAGTTTGAATGCATCCCATTTATTCATTCTTATGCTACAGGAGTTTTATTAAGAAAGCTGGGGTCTAATCTGACATGATGGAGATTTGGGCATACTTTCAGCATTAAAAGGGAACAAAATCATGACATTTGCAGGTAAATGGATGAAGTTGGAGAATATAATGCTAAGCGAAATCAAAGGCTGAATGTTTTCTTTGATATGAGGATGCAGAGGTGCAATGGGGGGGAGCATGGGAGTAATGGAGGAACTTTAGATAGGCCAAAGGGGAGGGAGGGGAAAGGAGGGGACAAAGGGGTAGGGATGATGGTGAAATGATTAGATGTCATTTTCCTAAGTACATGTATAAGACATGAATGGTGTGAAAATACTTTGTGTACAACCAGTGTCTTGAAAAATTGTGCTATATATGTGTAATATGAAATGAACTGCAGTCTGCCATCATGTATAACAAATCAGAAAAATAAAAAAAAAACACAATTTAAAATCCTTCCTCGAATGTTGGATCATAAGTTAGCAATACACACATACACACAAAGAGTGAGTTCTCCCAGTCCCTCAGCTGAAGCAGGATTCTTCAAAGTGTTACAGCTCCTAAGAGCACATTTTAATGAAGAAATCCTTCCCTAAAAGTGGAAGCAACACAATATAGTGTAAAAATGAGTCAGTCACACCCAGATTTAAATTCCAGGATTGTCATTTACTAATTGTGCAACTTGGAGATACTGTTAGAAAATTTCAAAACCTCTTCCTTCATATGTAAAAAGCAGGTAATATCTATCCATTAAGATTAAATTATGCTGGACTTGATAGTGTGGGAGGCTGAGGAGGATCTTGAATTCAAAGCAAGCCTCAGTAACAGTGAGGCACTAAGCAACTCAGTGAGACCTTGTCTCTAAATAAAATACAAAATAAGTGGTCAATTGCCCCTTAGTTCAATCACAGATACCTGACCCAAAAAAAAAAAAAAAAAAAAAAGATTAAATCACATCTAATAGAGTGCCTGGAGAACAGTATGCTCAATGAATAGTATTTATTATTGTTGGGAGTTTTTGTTTGTTTTTAATTACTATTAAAATATTGGTTCCTTTAAATAATAAATTGTTCATCAGTAAATACAGAGAACACAGGCAAATAATCTGAGCCTGCCCTTCTCATGCCTCTTTATACTGATTCTACTGATGAGCCATTACATCCTGTTTATAATGTTATCAGGATACACTTGCATTAAACTGAAATCTTTTTCCTTCTTCTGTCCCTTATGTCAAATAGAGGGCATTTATTTTCTCTTTCACAGGAAGCATTTCCAGCATTGAAAGGCAGCCTTCATGTACCCTCTAAGTCATTTCTCCAGACAAATACTCTCACCTCTTTCAATGTTAATCACATCTCAAGATTTCCAGATGTTTTGCCACTGTCATCCTTTTATGGCGGAGTAACTAGATCTAGGTAGTTTAATTTCTAACTAGTTAGTTGGGACAAAAAAGAAGAAACAAAATACCCCACACAATAATCTAAAAAGAATAGAATATAATGGGGAAAAAATCCCACCATGCTGACAACATATCATCTTTCATTGCACAAATAGTTTCGGCGAACAATTTTTTAGAGCTACCAGTCATAACATTTAAAGCCTTGTGTCTGCTGCCCCATCAGGAGGCTACCAGGAATAAAATTTCTAGCAACTTTCTATTCTAATTTTTTAAATACTTTTTTTGTCTTCTCACTGAATGATATTTTTTTTCTTTGTTGGTTCCACATAATCATTCAATTGTTGCAAGTTAATTCCCTAAGCAAGATGACTGCTTAAAAGCAAATTTAAGCTCAACTGAATTAATGTTGTTCATCTTACCTGCTCTGGAAACGATTAAATGTAGCCTAACCCTTCTAAAGTGGCAAAATTTAATATCCTTGTCTGTACTATAAATAAGGAGTACATTAATCCTAAGTTATTATTGCCTTATATACATATAGTTATATACTTGAATTAATCAGTTAGTATGTGCCACAATTGCTTTTTACCTTGATGCACAGACAAAGGACAAATACTTTAGTGTGCAGAGGTTAAATGATATGGATTTTGATTCCTTTCCTGAGAGTCTCTCATTATCACACATTTTAGCAAAATGTAAGAAGTTTCTCTTATTTCAAGTACTTCTGATTACCATGCACATTGATGGAAAAAAGAAGATAGCAGTTTTCCAATAAATTGACTGCTTAATACAATTTGTTTCTAAGAATCATACTTCTCATGTCACTCTATAAGGCAGACAATCACCCATTCATGTGTTGCGAGATATTGTATTCCCATTACTTTATTTCTCTTTTAGATTTGTTTTTATCTGGTTGCAATAATGATTGAACAATGCAGATCAACTTTAGATATCTTAAGAATTTGCATGACCATGATGTGTTTCCTGTGCATCATGTATTTTGATTTCAATATTTTAATTTAAATTAGATTTATGTTTTCACTAATAATATGTAAAAATTATACATATTAATGGGGTACCATGTGATGTTTTAATTCTTAGTTACATTGTGTAATGCTAAAGTCAGGTTAATTACATCAACTCAAACATTTATCAATTTTATGGTAAAAGCATTTATATATTTGCATATCCCAAGGTTAATCTTTGATCTGCTAGTGGGATCTCCAACATCTTTCATTTCTAGCATCTTCTTTCTTTTGGTATCTTTAGAATTTTTGACATTTAACATTTAATTTCTTTTAACATTTTTTCCCCTTCTTCTAGGAAGAGTTTTGGATGTTTCTCCTTAACATCAATACATTGGTTTTCTACAGTATGTCTGTTGTATACATGGAATTTTAAGTCTGTTATTTATTTGGATGGCATCTATGCTTATTGAGATGTAATTCACTTTCACATCAACATGCCCCTCAGTCTGCTTTCTCATTTTGATAGGAGGCAGTATAAAATGTTTTAAAACACTTTACAATTTTGAGACTGAGGACTGGCTAGAACTTAAATTCCATTATGCCTCTTCATTTTTTTTCCTCTTGGCCAAATTATTAAATTTCTGAGAGCTTTACTTTTCTAATTTTTACAATGGAGATGTTATTAATATTTATCTAAGTGTTGTTATTAAATGAGATTATGCATCTATTAAACTTAGCACAGTGCCTAACATAGAATAAAAATACAAAAAGAGATCACCATGAATACAAATAAGACTTCCATTCTCATCTCATGGAGCTAATGTCTTTTTTAACCTTACTGTAAAAATAAAATGGGTATTTTCTAAAATGCTTTGCCATTTCCCATAGTGAATAATTTTGTAAGATTTATAATTATTTTTAGGTCTTAAAGGCAATATTTCTTTCTCTTTACTATACCTACATTGCCCTTCTCCTGTCCTCTCATCCTTAAATGATGAATGATCTTTTTGAGCCTATGAGATATACCATAATTATTTTTCCTTCAGCTATAGAAAAAAATCTATACCTATTCACTCCTCCTTATAGGGCTGTTAAAGGATTTCATTTTGTTTATGTGTACAAGTTCATTCATTGGGAAGTTGTTAGGAATCCCATTGTACTAAAAATGCTATTAACCTGATTCTATCAGTTTAATCAGAAATGCTTTCCATGATTTTCAAATGACTTTAAGTTTTACAGAGAATCTTAGTATTTCTTCCTTTAAAAAAATGCTTTTTGTTACAGTGAAGTCAAGGGGAATTATTTTCATATTTCTAATAAGCTTTATCAGTGAGATCAAATGAGTGTCCAAAACTGCTGACAAAGAACAATCTTACGTTTGATATTACCTTGTGTTAATCCTTGTACTTCAGGTCTTATTTTGTATTTTCCTACTTATTCAGCCATTGTGTATCAAGGATTATCACATAACATGAAGTCACTGTCTTGTGGTGGCTAATTTTATGGTAATATATACTAATTTGGCATCTGTTAAATTTATATTTTCTATTTTAATGGGGAAAGTTCCTCTTTAATGAGGCCACAAAAGATTAGAGTCCAGAAAACTTACAAAATTACTAAAATATCCACATAACTATTATATTAAAATTAAGAAAGTTAGGCCACAGGAAATGAAATAATATAAAGCTAACTTCTGTTTGCAAATAGAAACTCTGAAATAAAATCATGGCTTCTCTCTAAACTAGGAATTGATTTTAAATAGAAATTATGAAACAAATCACTTGGACCTAAAATGATCATTTTATTTATATACTTGGCTAAAAACTGCCTTCGCTTATGGAGAAAAAGCCAAGCAACACAGAATATATATGACCCAGTGAGCTAAGCAAAGAATCCATTTGTTTTACTATGTAATGAGACTGTATGAAGAGTTTCAAGTTAGATTGCATTTGCTGTGCTGTTTCTACACATTCCTACAACATTTGCCACTTAGTGTAAAGAGATAAGGATTCTCTGGCTGATCGATTGTTTTATTCTTGAGTCTGTATTGGCCCGCATGAATTGTTATGAAACATGCCTTAGTTGATTGTGGAAAGCACTGTCAGCAGGGGAATAGTTCACAAATTATAGTTATTAATCAATTCAGATGAGTCAAATTTAAATGTGTTTGGAGGCTCATATATTTTCTTTCTGCCTAGAAAAAAATTCTTTATTTTTCAACTTTGAAAAATTCCTTGAGACAGACAGTTCATTGGCTAATTCCCGTCTATTAAGATTTTAGTAAACGCCCATTTGACAGTGTGGAAATCTAAGACACAATTCAAAATTTCTTAATTCAAGCCAATTCCATTCTACCATCAGGAACAAATCAGCATATCTACTAATATATATTGGCAATTTTTCATTTGATCAAATGATTAAAGATGTATAGGTATTATGACATAGGTTACTAATGATGGAATAAACAAAAATGCATTCACCCTAAAATCACATCACTAATTTGAGGCTTACCATTTTTCATCTTGACTATTTTCTGCCTATGACTTTTTTTTTTTTTTTGGTGCTGATAATTGAACCCAGAGCCTCATGCTGCTATTCTAGTACTCTACCACTGTCTATTTTGTCTGTCAAATGGGTACAGTTTTGACACAAAAAAATGGGGAAAAAATAATAATATAAAATATATTATATTTATAGAATTTATGTAAGTTTAATATATTTTTATTTAAAAACTTTGTATTTACATATTTTTCTTTTTAAATATATTTCATTACAATATACAAATTAAATATATTATCAATTAAATATATTATAAATAAAAACATGTTAAAATATTTTAAGTCTACAAATTAAATTCATGTATAAATATATAAAACTTTTAAAATAATCTTTTATAAAGTATGCAATATATTTTCCTTCAATAAAAATAAAAATAAAAGACTGATAAAAAATCCAAATGTTTTCATTTCTTTAGTTTTTTTCATTATAAAGATTTTATGATGAGAAAGACTGAACATTAATTATAATGTTAATGGAGCAGAGAATTGGAGACTGAATTATTTTCATTTACTGGTCTCCATTTCTGAGGGTCTTAATTAGTATGATTACTATGAAATACCTGGTTTGTTTAATCAGAGCTCTGCCATTTTGATTGTAAATAAAATTTCAGAAGGATTACTGCACTGGGTACATTTGGAATGGTCTTGTATTCTTGGGGAAAATCAGAGGGATTTTGTTTTGTTTAATATATGAAAAGGAGATGGAGCTCATATTTATAATAAAAAGGAAGGTTTGGGTATGTGAAAGACTCTAGGCTTTCATATATTTTGGTGATTCCCTTTCCTTTGGTCTTTGGAAGTCAAGAAATACTCAATGAACATTTGTAAACTTAAACAGAATCCTGGAACAGTGTCTGAGGCCAGAGAAAAGGTTGAATTTATTCCTAGTATTTTCTTAATTATTAAGTAAGTTAAAAGCATCACATGTTCCCCATCTCCCTCCTTTCGTTCTTCCCTTTTCTCCCTCACTTTACTTTTTTATGAATCAGCCTAGGCTTCATGTAAATGATTAGAATGCCAATTTAAAAATAGTTATACTTTTTTTATTCTCCCAAACATTTCTAATTAAAAGCCTTGCTCACAATCATGTACTAGTTTTTCTTTAAGCTATACTAAATTTTATCATTTATAATCCCCCAAAAGGAACTGGCTTTTTGGAATTTCCCTAGTTGCCATGAGCAACAAATATCTTCAAGAAATCATGTTTACTTGAGACTTCCCAGGACTCTCCTGTTGATGAATGTTCATAATTCCAGGCAAAGTTAATAGAAGTAGGAAATTCCCCTGGAGAAGAGAATGAATGGTGGAAAGCAATCTCAACACAAATTGTATGGAGCTTCCATGCAATTAAGTCTTAGAATTCTCTACTGCATATCAGAACTACAACTGCCATTTGGTATTCCAAAAATTCTGACAGCAGCCATGGTTGTTCTAAGGGGAAATATAGTATTCATTTGCTGAAGTTTGACTAGTACTCGAAATGATTTCCCCCAAATCACTTACACATATTGAAGAAAAAGGTAAGCAAGAGAACAAGGAAAAAATGCAAGGATAATTTTCCTTTAAAAATAATTTATACCTTCTCTTATGATTTAAATACCTCTCAAGAGCAATAGTGTATTAACATACCAGCAAAACTTTATAGCAAGAGTAAGGGTTCCTAATTCTTCTCTATTTAATCAAAATTTCTCTTCCTCTTGTTTATGGTTAGTATATAAAATAATGTCCCAGGTTAGTTAACTATAAAGTAGGGGTAATACTAGTGCCTTCCTCACTGGACTACTCTAATTATCAAGAAATTCAACATATGTAACATAATTAGAATAATGACAGATCTTAGTCACCCAATAAAGGAAACAATATGAATATTATCTGCTTTGATCATTAACACTGATTATAAATATTCCATTTCTCTCCTCTTTCCAGACAAGATGGCACTGCTCTTTCCCATCCCTTCAACATTGAGTGATGGGAAAGTGAGATGGGAAGGAAGCATCTATTGTATATTGCAGAAATATTTCTCAGAAGATGAGGTGAATTAAAAGACTGCTGAAGAAGGAAATGGTGAGATGATAAGTTCATATATGGACACAGAGTATTCTTGCTGTTTATGGACAAGCAGATAGAGCTATCTACTATGTAGTTGGATAAAGAAGTCTGGGGTGGGAGGGAGTTTTAGAGTTACCAGTTTATAAATGACTGTTGGGATCCTGGGCTAAAAAAGCATACCCAAGAGTTTACAGAGGAATATTAAAAAATCGTGTGTGAAGATTAATGTCTGAGGAGCTTCAGAACTTTGAAGTAAACTAAGGAGGGATGAGAAAGAAGACTGAAAAGTCCTGAGGTAGGAAAAAAAACTGAAGAAAGTGATATCAGAGAGGTCAGTCCAGAAAATAAAGTTTCCACATCCCTGTAGTCATAGCAAATATTCAATTACTGCCTAGAAAGATAGTACTATTCAATGAATACGCATGCTGATCAACTCATCCTTGAAAGTCTATGGTTCTTAAATATATCCACAAGACGACAATGTTGATTTGAATATGGTCTTGTTTAAAGTACTTAGACCCCTAGCCATATCACAATTTCAAGTCATTTTTGGTTGTAGAAGCAGACTGAAATACAAGTAAGAGGGCTAAAGAAAGAGATTAATGTTAATGGGACAGGTTTTGTGACAAACATTCTGAGACTGAATGTGCAAAGCTCCCAGATTTCTCGTCTGCTACCTAAAGAGTCTAAATCATTTTGTGTTGAATGGACACAGATGCATTTTTCATCCCCATAACTCTGACTATCAAGATGATATGACTGTTTTAGATGAAACAGTAGGCTGTCCATGAACCAAGTCTCCTAAAGACTCTTCCCTAGAGATATTAATCACAGCTCAGGCACCTCAAATGTGAGAAATATGGTGAAACAAATGCATAAATTCTGCATGTATGATGCCCTTATTTTTGGTTATTTATACATTGTGTTTTGCCACCTGAAACCTGTTTATTTTGTCATACCATGGGTTTATTTGGTCATCTTCTCAAGTAATACTGCTTATATTATATTCAAGACACTCATATTTTCAATGAACATCTTGAAACTAGAGAATCAAAATTAACTATTGAATTATGTTCTGTTTATAACTATGAAATTGCTTGTCTCCATGACTAACATACAACCATGTTTATAAAGCATTGGTAGTGACTAACATGAAACTGGCAGGACCATACATACACACATATGTCAGATGCATGGATCATGTCTTACTTAGTTCATTAGATTTTGGGTAATACCAACCCTCATTGCCAGGACTGAGACTAGAAAATGTGTTTATCTTTCAATTTTATAGGTAAAAAATAAGATTTGAATTAAGCAACTTGTGTAAACCTGTCTAGTTAAGAAATCTAGGAACAAGGATTTAAAAATGAGAAGCTATGGCATTTATTTTAAAAGAAGTGTTTAAAAATGCTAATTCCACATTGCATATTCAGTAAACTTATTTAATAGAATTGTCATGGTTTTTTTAAGAAAGTGTGATGAAGTGTTTATACAAGTACTCATTAATTAAAAATCACTTTTTATATCATACCATTTGCCAGGCATTGGGCTACAAAGATCGAAGAGATATCAGTCTTGGTCTCAAACTAGAGAAGAAAGTCAACTGGATTAACTAAGATATCATGAGAACAGGGACAAGAGTTGTGCACAGTGAAAACTGGTTTTACCTTCCACTGTGTTCCAAGTACTTTTCACTTTTTGAATCGGGGTTATTTAAAGTAACCTAACCAAGAGTCAAAGATAGTGGGGGGAATGAAATATGGACCCTTACTTTTCATTACAAGTCTTGGCAAACTGTCAAGTGTGTTCATTAATGATAAGTCTAGTAGTAAGCTGAAGCAGCCTTGAACTAGCTTGTGAGCCAATTCTAAATATTCAGGAAATTTGTGAGCTGGATACAAATACTACTGGTGCCCCGAAGTCAGCCCTAGCTGGTATGTTGATACCACAGAAACTGGCAAGTGCTGCAAATTGGAGCTTTCTTTCCTTTCTCTGGGGAGACCTGGTTTACTAGTGTACCACAGTTTGTAACACATGAATAAATCTAAAATCAACTGCCCACTCATTTTCCACTCATGTCTTGTACATGAAAGAATATTGATGAGTTTTCCTCCAGTGGCCTATAAAGAAGCTAATTCTTATTTTCTTTGCGAACCTGGTGTTTGAGTGAGTATTTTTTGGTCCTGTCAGCCAATCTTTTCTGGGAGAATAAGACAGGAAACTGGAACCAAATGATTTTATCTTTTTTCCCAGTAAAAACTTAAGAGGACTGGATGAATCTGCTGCCAATGAAGCATTTCCAGGCAGCAGCTGAGAGTGACTGAAAACTAAATGTCCTAAGTGCTTATGATGGTGCTTTAAATGCTTTGCTTCTAGTTTTTAACAAATGACAGTGTCCTAGCTCTGCTCTCATTGACAAACAATGCCAATCACAATGAGAATGGCCCTTAATTTTCTCAGATAGGCAACGAACAAAACCAGCTGAATGCTAGTTTAAACTTACCATTGAGCAAGTATGTTACGTTGAGAAACTTACATAAGTTCTAATTTAAGCTTTTCTGCATTAAATGAACTAAATGGTATCCCAAGAACCCGTGTACAAAGTTAATATTCTGATTAGGCAACATCTACTGGACTATACGATAAACTTAGTACACTCAAATCATTTTAACAGATTATTACAAAAACTACCTACACATCTACATACCCAAATATAATTGTATCTATACTGAATAAATAAATCCTGTTCTTAAGTAATTTATATTAACTTCAGGAGGAAAGATTAATGAGGACAAAACAATTAGGCAAAATTTTAAGTCAACTGTACTTATGTTATAGACTCTATATTCAAATAGGAGATCAATATAAGAGGCAAATATGAAATAGGAGATAGTTTGGTGAAGGTAGTAGAATTGGAGCCAGCTCTAAAATAAATTAAAAAAAAATGTATGGGCCTATGTTTATGTTTTCCCTGGAAGGTTGAGGGAAGGGCCTCAGATGTGGGAAAACAGTAACAATGAAGCGAAGAGCAATAGTAAGTGAGCAGAACAGACTCAAGGTCACTGGTCTAAGAGACAGGACTGAGGAGGTCCTGGCATAGAAGTACCTGGTGAGCAGAAAGAATGATTTTGTCTCTCTGCAAGTACATTTTTATTCTCCTTTGCACTGAATTCTTACTTCTAGCTCTGGAATATATGTTATGAAATGATCAAAGGCACTAGCAGCCGCAGAAACTTCCACCTGTGTCTGAATGCAGTTGGTTTACCTCTTCAAAGACTAACCCACACTGCCAGAGAAACTGGAGGACTAGGAACACATATGTTTGGAGGACCCTTAGTGAATGAGAGATCAAAATTAAAAGTAAAAGCAAAGTAGCAAAGAAAAGTTTACATAGGGCTAAGAGAAACAGAGATAAAAGAAAATTATTTTTAAGTTATACACCAAATCAGAACTTTTCTAAAATTTAACATTTATTATTATTGGAATCATTCCCTCAAATAAGCTAGAAAGGTGGAATTGAAACTACATTTATTGAATCTGCCTAAATGTGATTTTTATTATAACCTCTGACTCTAAAATTTTGCTAAGTGATACCAGACACTATTTGAAATTTTATACTTAATGCTCATTCTAAAAGTAGCAACAATACCTATAGACATTGATTCTCAAGTAAACATCGTTGATTCCCTACTTATAAATTCTTATGATTCAAATACAAATAGTTTAACAGATTGTATTTTATGTGTATGTTTTTTATGATACAAGCAACTACATTTAAATGTGCAAAATTCTATTCTGGGTGATTTGCATTCTTATATACCATTATAGAGTCTCCTATTTGAATTTCCATCTGGTCTCTAATATCTTTTGTGTTTATTATCGTTTTAATGAGATAATCCTGTTCTTACATACCTAGATTTCATTACTATTTGGCAAAAGCAATTTCTACCCAGATTTTACTCCGATAAATACCTTAGTCTTAACCTTGGAACTTAATGCAGCATGGAAAGAAAAACTAAAGTAAATGTAAGTAAAGGTTAGCCCTTTAGTTTTAAAAATAATGATAGATTAATATTTTCATAGGATTAATACTTACCTATATTATATGTCACTGAAGATGTTACCAAGATGCAGTGATATATTTCTTGGTGTATCTTGGACTGAGGCAGAATTTGAAAGAATTAAAATGGATTCTATGCAGATTTTCCATTGATGGGGACTGACAGGGCTTAGGTTGATAATTCAGTTTTTATTTAACACTCATAAATGTTTTCTTCAATTTGTGCTATCAACTAAAAATTTGTTCATTCAAATATATATATTTGCATGTGGCTTTCTTTTCAATGATCGAAAAACATTCCTAAAATTCAGAAAGAGCTCATTCAAAAGAAATTACAGTCCACATTACTTTAAAATTTATTCACTGATAAGCAAACTTTCCAATAGGTTTAGGCTGCCAATAAAATCCTAATTTTGGTGGCATTATTTTCTAAGCAGAATTATTTTCTAAGCAGAATTTAGCCTTTCAGACTTCTCAGCATGACAGAGTAAGGTGACAATGAACAGTAAATGATTTGATATTTAATTATTTATAATAATGAACACACAGTGTTTTATTTTGTGCCAGACATTCTTTTAAATGTTTTATGTATATTAATTCATTTCATCTTAGATGTCATTTGGAATTTAATGGGAGTAGATGTTTAAAAAAGAAGTTTAATGAAGTGTCTCTAACTCGGAGTCCTCTATATTTTGTTAAGTGCATCTTTATAATACTAACAATACCTGTTACATATCGAGTGCCTGAGTGGTGAACCAGTTCCACATGTTAGCTCATCCTCACATCATCCCTTTAAGATAGATACTATTAACCTCTATTTTCATAAATGAATGAACCTTAAGTAACACACATAGTCAACACCAGCACCAGGAGTCAATGACTCCAACATGCACACACATTCACTCTCACTCTCTATACTCTTTTGAAGTACTTCATAATACCTTTTTTTTTTTTTTTCCGCTTTCTGCTACTCCCACTGTCCTTCTATTCATGAAGCTACTGGGTCAAACTCTTTCCTCTTATAAATCTCTCTCCAATCTGTCTCCTCCTTTCCATCCCAGCTATTAGCACAATAGTTAAGTCCTCATCACAGCTCACTTGTACTTCTACAAAAGACTATTAACTCTCTCTCTTTCAGACCACTCTCCACACTGCCAAAGTGTTAATCTTAAGAAAGCATAAATCTGCTCATGTCACAACACTGCTTAAAGTACCTGAAAAGTCCCCACAGCTTTCAGAATAAAACCTCACATCTTAACTGTGACACAAAGCCTCTAATGAGATGGATCCTACTAGCTGAAACAGTCTCCCCAGAGCCCCTTTTCCCTACCTGCAATGCACACACACTCATACACACACCTCATGCTAGATGAACTCTTGCCATTTTGCTGCCTGTGTCTCTACCAGTCATTATGTCTCTGTCAGAATGCCCCTGTCCTCAATGCTCACTGAGATGTCCTCCTGACATGGAAAAGGTTCTTAGACATCTCTGGCCTACATTGGCTGCCGGGGCTTTGCTTTCCACTAGAGCATTCATCCTACTTTCCCCATGTCTGTGGTCACCATGTCAGCTCACATTTATTTTCTAAGTATATGGGCCCCCATACAAGTTGGATACACAGTACAAATTCCTTTGCTATCCTACCTGTCAGTGAGTCTCTCTGGTGCTGTGTAAAGAATAGGTCTGGAAAAGATGGTTTGTTATCCAGCAGAGTTTGTGTTTATGTCTTCACTATTTCTCCTGATTTCTCATCTTCAACTGCTATTCTCAGCTATATCCACTGGTCTCTTCTGTTGCTGGCTCCAGGCATTTACACGTGAACTTTTGGTATTGATTTTTTGCCCCAGTCCTAATATCTTGGATCACAGATTAAACACTCTGCTCACTCATCACTTCCCAGTATTGACCCTGCACCACAGGTTTTCTCTTATGTCAATCCTACATCAAGCCAGGTGAACACAGTATTTTCATGAATCTTCTTGTGGATCACAAACCTAGAAGCCATCAAGCCTTCAAACAGAACTCTCTAAGGAATTAATATGCCTAGCAGAGTGAATTCGGCCCTGAACATGGAAGGGATTTTTAGTACAAGTGGCCTCATGCTAAATAACCATTGCTTTAAAAAATGGTTATTTTCATTAATAAGTACATATTATTATGCAGTAAGTACACATTATATTATTTAAATGTCACAGAAGGTAAGATCATATACCTTTTTACAAAAGAGGAAACTGAAACTCAGAGAAATTAGTAACTAGCTGAAATTCATAGAGCTAGATAATCATCAAAATCAGAGGTCTCAATGATTTTAAATTCTCTGCCTGCAGGGTCTTGGCACAGGTTGGCACAAGACCCTGTGTTTGGGGGAGGAAGTTAGGTAATGGATATCAAATCAAGCTCTATTACCACCTTCAAAATATGTGACTTTTGATCTGTTCTTAGAAAAATGAACCATGATGTTACATGGAAGAAGAAAGTTTATTCTTTGAATGAATCTGGGGTTTTATTTATTCATTATTAGGTACAATAATGCCATCCTCACTCTTCAGAGGGGCACTGCAAAGAGTGTTCACAACATCATATTGGTGAGCCATGGTGATCAAAGGAAGATGGGAGTTGGTGTTTGCTACCCAGATGAAAACTCCATAAATTACAGATTCCTGCAACTGATAGAAGAACTAAGTTCCACTTGACCCAAAAGATATGCAGCTCTTAACAGCCAAAAGGGGCAAGACCTTTACAGTCATGTGATTTTTAAATCCACAGATAATCCCTCTGTATCTATAATTTTAGAGAGTTTTATCCATGTTACACAAAATTGATGACTATTACAAAAGGAATCTGAGTATAAGCCTAATCAAAAGGTATTACTAGTATCATCTAGAAAGCACTTACTACACAATTTTAGAATAGAATCAATAAATATGTGACAGGTAAGCTTTAAAGATATAATTAATTTGGCAATTGTAAGTACAGCTAAATCCTTATAAATTCTCGGTAATCTAACGCATGATGATAATAATGTCAAGTGCTTACTGAACTCTGTAGTATATAAAGAATGGTTAATGATATGAAGTTCATAGGTTGAACTTTCATTTCATTGAAGGTTATGTCTGCAATTCAATTAGACTCAACTAAGGAAGCATTCATTGTCCATTGTGGGCCCAGACTGTGCCAGTGCTGAGGGTAGTCAGAATGAGCCCAAAAGGTCTCAGACTAGAAGAGCTGTCAGAAACAGTGTGACAAGAGTGTAGATAACAGTAATAAGGAGACAATATTAGAAATATGAGTGAGGAAGACAGGTTGTAGAGAGAAGGGGGTACTATTATCTTGAAGAGGTGATTTTTATGGGGTTTAGCTCTTTCATTTATAAAATAGAAGCTGGGATGGAATAGATGGATTGGCTCATCTCTATCGTCTGCTTCTGCCCTATAATTTTGTTGTGCCTATATATTTGCCAGATTATTTCCATTTTTGTTCATTTTTCTTCTTCCCTTAAAACCATATTTTCTGATCTGACCCTTGGAAATGTTGTTGAAAAATCTTCACCGTCAAGAACTATGGAGTCTTCATTATTCAGCTTCCCCACTTGTAATCTTACCCCATCTCTAAGTGCTCTGTTGGCTACTGTTGCTTTGAATGTTGCCTCCAGAGACAGAACAGAGAAAAGAGGTACAATTATAATCAGTCAGCTCCATTGTATTAAGGATCTTGGGAAAGTCAGAAGAGAAAGTTGGTATTTAAAGGAATAGGTTTTCATTCAAAAAGCAGCTCTTAAGTACCTGAAGCCATGGAGAGCAGTGGTGTGTATAATCCAAAATGGTGGAGAAGCCAGACACTATTTACGTTTGACTTTGAAATATATTTTTGAACTTGCATTTGAATAGAAATATGAGACCAAAACCTTGAAGACTCCTAAGCTTTCTATCTTTCTCATACACACTGGTCCTTAGGGAGAATAGGCCACTGCAGGTTTGAATTTTAAGACCTTCCTCCACTGGATGGCAAGTCAACTTAAGAGTTAGGAAAAAAAAAAGTGGCAATGTTAAACATAATAGCTAAGGGGGCCATCCCCAAAAGAATTTAAAACAAGATTTATAATAGATGATAAATAGTATGGCCACATATTGCTTAAGTATATGTGGTTATATGTAAACCATGTTCCCAATTACAGTGAATCATTCCATTTGGATGTGAAGCACATCCTTTCCAGTTGATGGAATGACAACCAGATAAAGTTTGCTCCAAGTGTCTGCTTCCCTCAGTGAATGCTAGCCTGGCACACTAAGGAAGCCACAGCAGGGCATCTTCAGAAGCTATTTCCAAACAAATTTAGACTTGTCTTATACATGATGAGAGCTATTTATAAAGATTGTATAACAAATAGCTTATAATACACACCTCTGTCGATTGCATTTATAATGAACAGATCTAACACAAGAAGGCGTTGATTCCCAGTGCAAGCTAAGGCTGCAATATCATTTCGTTTTCATCAACTAAGCTGACTGAAAAAGGGGGTGCATGACAAAACTCACTGCTCTGAAGTTCACTGAAGTTTGAATTGAGGACTAAATCAGAATTAGCATTTCATCAAGAGGCACAAAACAGTGAAGGGGAATAGATGTATATCAGCTGGTAAGACCAGCAACAGTACTGAATGACAAAATCTATATTAAGACATGATGGGTGATGACATTACATGTAGATCACTAATAGCTTTGACTATGATCTGTTCAATTGATGGATAAAAGGCAAGGAGGAAGATTTAAATTAAAAGGAAAACAGAAGGAAACATTTAGAAAACCACATAAATCAAAAAAAGAATTTAAATCTTCCATCCTCTCTAAGACAAATAGAAAGCAAAAAATAAATGACACAGCAAAATATAAATAATTTTAGGGTGAGTACTTTAAAACCTCTCAGCAATATTCTACCTGTGTTGGCCTGAAGAAGATAGGTCATTAAAAAGGAATGTAAATTAGGCCATATCCCCAGGGCTGGTGAAATTAGCATGTAGTAATTGTGCCTACAGAGCGAGATTTTAGTATTGCAACAATCTAAGACAGGAGTTTACAAAGAAAAAGAAAAAACATTAGACTGCAATCAGAAAGAAATAAAAGCCAAGTTATTTTCTTTAATAACTTTTCAAAAATGTTGCACTTTTTGAAATGTGAGACCATGTTTGAAAGTTTGTAATATTTCTTCATAAACGTGAAATGCACCCAGTGATTACTAGACAGTTTTGAATTTTAAATTGTTTTCTACTTTACTCCCAATTTATATTGTTATCTTGGGCAGAATATTTTTTCCTTTGGGCTAAAGTGCTACTTCATTCATTCATCTCAAAAGGCATTTCTTATGCACTTATTATGTACCAGGCTCTAGGCTTGATGCAGGCGTTATGAAAATTAACAGGATAAAATGACATTTTTAGCTATTTCTTGGTATCTGTAGGCTGGGGACATACATGACATCAGTGTCAAAGACAAGTTGATTAAGTCTACTTACAAGTGGAAGCAGCACAGAGAGTGATCATTTCTACATAGGATGAAATGCATCCTATGTAGTTTTACAAAATCTCTGTGAATTAAATGTATTTGCCAATTAAGTCTCTACTGAATGGATAAGAAGTCAAAATCCTCACAAAACCTTTAAAGCAGGTAAATTTTTTACAAATAGAAATCATCAAACATGCAATAATTTTCTTCAGAGCTATCATAAATGTACACATATATAACTTATTACTACTACTATTTGCTTTCCTTCAATAGCATAAGGATTAAATGTAGTATATTTAATCTGTATATACTTGGTTTAGTAAAAATGTGTAGAAAAGTACATGGGGAGTTGTGCATTTGAAACATTTTCCCTCATAAATTCTTAACTGATTTTCTAATTTTCATATTTAGAAACCATTCTTCATCAGAAAAAGATCCAATTGTTAAACAGGTGTAGAATTCACAGTTTGTACTCTGCTTGGGCTTCCTTATTTTCTGTCATTTCTTTTCAGCTTTGGTGAACAAACTATGTCACTGCCACATTCTCCCCCCTTTTTTTTTCTCCAGAGAAAAGTTTCCCATGTGTTAAACAGAGCACAGTTGTGTAATGTGTGTTGGGGGTGGGGAGGTGGAGGAATGAGAGAAGGAAGGAAAAAAAAGAGAAAGCATTCTTGTGTAAATGTGCATAATATGTGTGAACATGTATGAAGACATAGTCTTCTAAACACTGTCAGAAAAAAAAAAGAAATATAAATTAACATGAAGTGTAGAATACACGTATAGTTAGATGGATCAGCAATCTTAGGGGGTAAGGTGCTTCCAAACCCAGTCTACAAAACCATCCTAATTAAAATAACATTTTAATAGTCAATTCTGCTTTTCTTTGTAAGCATTTTCTCCCTTCTGTTTGTTTTCTTTACCAAAGTCACAGCAAGGGCTGTGCTGAGCCTCCAGTTGATCTAAGCTGCTCAGTGCATGCCCAGACAGCAAGAAAATGGTTTCTCTGGCAACAGGAATTATGTGAAAACTCTATGTGTCCTCCCCCACCCTCCATCTGATTCCTATTCACTTTAGCTGTTCACATATAAGCAACAATGAGGCATTGGAACTCTAATGAGCGATTCAAATTTATTGAGCTAACTCATGGAGCGGGCACCGTGAGCATCCTCATTTCCTGTGTACCAAGAAGAGGGACCCATTTGTTATTTGTTATCTGTATTATATAAGATCCATGCATTGTCAGCAAATAGGCCCCCAGATAAAAATCAGATGAATATCTAAAATATGAAGCATATATAAAATTTATTCCCATGATACTAGCAGGGAAATACAAAGGTTTTCAGGTGTAAAATACAGCTTTGAATTTTCTAAGGATCGTAAAGCATGGAAGTCACAATGATTCAAAACATCATCACATTACATCCAGAATCCAGGAGGGAATGGCGAGAGCTTTGATTAAATTGCCTTGAATGTCAGTTTGTTTATTCAAGGGAATCATCTTGTCCTCTTCTCCTACTATGACTAAGGGTCTAGAGCTTTGAATTCCGGCTGTTAACACTCCCTGATAAGAGTTCCCAAAGTGAGACCTGCAGTGCACAGTTGGGATTACTCTATAGTCTTTGTTTAGGACAGATCCCTGCATTCAGTATTGATGCCAAGTTTGATATTCACCAAGACATTTTAATCAAATGGGGATTGATTGGCTTCAAGGAATAAGGGCTGAGAAACAAATTGGCCTTATTCTTTAGATATCAAGAGAATAGGGGGTCCATTTTTCTTCAGCTCCAATAAGGATGAAATTACTGCAAGAAATGCACTTAATAACATAAGGCAGAAAATATAGTGAGTGTGGAATGGACTCCTGGACAGGTTTCAAGAATCATTGCACTGGAAGTTAGTAAAGAAAAAAAAAATCCTGCTTAGATGTCCAGAATATCTTAGTGCAGTTTACCTGGAAGAGGTGAATTTTTAAGACTTTTCTTTTTTAAAAAAATCACATTTAATTGTTCATAATTAAAGATTTGTGCCACCACAAGCAACAGGGAGTGCCTCTTTGCAGAAACCCTTAAACTCTACTTACATAATGTAATATTTGAATAATAACTCGTTGAAGGCTCATTTTAACTATTTAAAAACTAATGTAGTTCTAAATAAATTGTGAGCAGAAAGATTAGCCTATTGATAGACATCTGAGAATGAACAAAAACAAAAACAAAAACTAAAACTAAAACAAAAACTAGGGGAGTGAAATTGCAAAGAACAAGGGTGAAAGTGAAATAGTAGTAGTATAGTAACAACTTCATTCATTTTATAATAAGTCCTTAGATAATAGGTTGCCTGTTAAAATAAGAGAATTTTAAAAATCTCAAATACCAGCATTATTCTGGGGCAAAAAAAAAAAAAAAGCCATCAAGTATGGCCAAAATTTGAAAAATGAATACCAAATGTAATTCCCACCCAGAAGAAAAAATACCTATTGAAATCAGAATCTGGAATTTTGAATCTAATCACAGTCTTCAGAAAGAGATCATCATGGCACAATGATTTTATTCTAAACGGAAGGTGGAGACTCAACACTCATACCCAAAAAGCAAACTGCCCCTTGACTGATAAATCAAATACCAAAGTCTAACATTTATGTGCCGAGCTACTGCTTGCTTTTGAGAAGATATTGTCCTGTATTTAAATGTGATGCCCCTATGCAAAAAGTACATGGTCGTACATAAGCGGGTACGAAAGTTTTCAAAGTTCTAAAGTCTGATCTAAAGTTCTTTTTCCATAAAAACGTCTTTCAATTGTGACTTTTTCTTTGTTTTCTTGATTCTATGTATTTAATTTCACTCATCTTTGTTTCAGGAAGAGTTGAGATAGTTTACTATTCTCCTGTGCATATATATTTCCTTTGAGAGAGAAAATTGTCTCAGATTAGGAAAATATCCTGTTAAGGCACCTGTGAAAAAACAAGAGTCTGAGAATATAGGCTAGTAGGAGAAAAAGCAACAGACGATAGCAAAACTGTTCTAAATTAGAAATTAAAGAGAATTTAGTGTGTAGTGAGGAAAGGAAAGAGAAAGGCAGGGAGGCCTTTAAATATTAAAAATTGGAGATATCTATTATTCAGTTTTAAGTTGATGGTGTTTTTGCATCTTACTTATAAACTAAGAAGCTGTGCTACACTCATATTGTTGAGCAAATTTATTTTTATGGAAATGTGTAAATGGTGTATGCTTACAAAAGAGATTAATTTTCCCAGTAGAGTATGCACCAGAGCCGAGATATGGAGCAGAAAACAAAAAAGTTTCAGGGAAAGGTAGTTCAAGATAGAGGTGACCATGAGGATATAAGACTCATTGGAAGTTAAAAGTAATTTTATGAATTTTACAAATGAATGTCTAAAAGTAATTTTTAGATATTCAGTGGGGCAGTTTAAAAGAACATCTCAGATTACACATATACCATAAAATACACAAACACACACTACATACACATGTGACAATGGTAAAATATGATGATTTTAAAAATTAGAAACAGAATTATATAATTGACTAGGAGTTTGAGCTCTGGGAAAATATAAATGTCATATGTATTCATGGACTTTTGGCAATGTAAGATTAATGGACCAGCCTTAGGACCTTACTATGGTGAATTTGAGTTACAAGTTCCACAGTCTTTTTGAAATCACTTTGACATGAGTCCTGTGTTTACTGAAGTTTTTCATACAATCACTGTGCATGACCTTAGGCTAGTGGTGGAAGAAACTATTTGAACCTCAACATTCTCCTTTCCTAAATTTAAGAATAGTAGTATCCATTTTGAACATAAAGCAAAAATGGTTCATTTTTATTAGTGCATACTATATGTCAAGCTCCAATTTCACAACTATTATTAGTTTAATTCTTATAATAATCCTTTGAAGTATTATTATTCTTATTGTACCAATCAGGAAATGAAGGCTAGCAGAAGAGAAATGACTTTTCTGAGTACAAAGCTTAGGCATATCAGAGCCATTGGAACATCCTACTGGTTCTACAGTAGTAATATGAGCAAATACAGTGAAAGTCAGTTTTACTCTAAATTTTCTATGATTGACTTATTCTACAATGGTAAAGCCCAAGATAACTCTGCAATAATGAATTGCCAACTTTCCTTCTAGTTATTCTATTTTTTGTTTTTACATTTTCTTTATTTCATTTGACAAGGGTGGAATGCCTTGATTATTCATCATAATTAGTCTAATTTTTACCAAAGCACCAGCTAATTCATGCTTATTAATCAATGGAAAAACAATTGGTAACTAGGCTTGATGCTGGAGCAGAATCAAGCCTACTTCTAAAATGACAAGAATTTGTAACACTGTTTCTGATTCAAGACAGACTGGCAGATAGAAATCCCACTGTCTTTGCCCAATGTACAGCTAGAGTATGTTTCAAATATAATTAGGCACACTAGGAATGCATCCAGACCATCTTAGCACTTTGGTCCCCAGAGTTATGGCATTAGGAAGGACATAGCTGCTGCCAGTGACATTATCCAAGAATAGTAGGGTCTCGCCAGTCTGGAAAACTCATCCTTGCTATGCCACTGCCCTTTATACAGTAAGTTTTCACTACCTTTTGGAAAAGTATAGATTAACAATATAATGAAGGCCTGAATTTATGTACTGGAAACAGACTTAACATTAGAAATGCTACATTCTTATCTCTGTGGATAAAGCAAACTGAATGCCTAGATTGATCAAAAAACTATGATACCTGCAGCTTTCCAATATTCCAGAAAGGCTGTTTGTCTGTGCCTACTACGTAAACCAATTAATATAATGTTAAAGTGAAAGGTAAGATTTTGTGTCAACTGAAGAGTTTGACACGTGCTACTTCAATGATTTTACATTCTAATGTATAAAACACTTGAAATCTTGCAATTACTCTATGTCCAAATAATATCCAATGATTTGTTTGCAGTATGATAATGTCAAGCTTCTCAAATAAGACTGAAGGAAATAAATAATAAGTCTGAAGGAAAAAAATTAAAAACAACAACAACAAAAAAAACTATAACTGACCTTCAGATAATATAAGCCTGATAAGCCTGTTCTGTCAGGCTTTGTAAAAGTATGTTCTCCAAAAGATTATGAGAGCTAAGTTACATTATGAAAAAGGAATAATAGAAAGTCTTACATTAAGTAATTATTTAGGGATGAGGGTATAGCTCAATAGAAGAACACTTACCCAGCATGCATGAGGCCTTGGGTTCAATCCCCAATACTACTCCCTGCCAAAAAATTTATTTAGATAGCACTGCTACAGCAGACTGGGTCACATAGAATATTGCATTAAGAAAATAGCCAAGATACAACACTCGTTTTTTTACTTTCAATGATGAAAGTTTGTGCCAAGAGCTTGGAATCCAATTGCTGCTAATGATAGCTTTTTCTTTGCATTAAATCTGTCTTACCAATGTGAGTGTTTGACATATGAGGGAACTGGCTGAAGTACTATCAATAGTTCTGTTACAGGGCACTTATTCTCCAAAGACACTGCTCTTATAGATAGAATGTAATTTGGACCATCTTTTCTAGATGGTGGATGTTTGTGATTATTGTCTCATAGTAAGTAAAAAGGGTCAATAAAAGTGATAAGCAACTCCAATTTAATGTATGCATTGCACTTTCACTTTATATAATGCATCAGTTATAGTCTTCATTATTATAAACATTTAAACTCAGTTATCTTTCACTATCCCAAAACTCATAATCCTTACAAAATACAAAACATGACTTCATTTCTACATTTACAAGAATTGTATATCATCATAGTAGTGTATTTAGATGAGATTACCTAGAATGGAGATAAATTCTTGTATAAATATGTCAAAATATATCTAATTAACTACATAAAATCATAAATAAATCATGACTTTTTAGAGAGATAAATTTAGAAGCAACATTTGGAGAAACATAGCAGGGACTGTGAATATGTGACTATTTTTTCTATTGAACTATAAAAGGTAACAGCAAACACTGATGCTTCCTAGACTCCAGTCATGCAGCACTGTGTATTAACTCATTTAATCCTAACACATTTATGAGATTGGAATTTGTTCTCATTTCACGGGTGAGAAAACTGAGGTACAGAAATCTCAATCCGCTTGTTAGGATTTGAATCTGGGCAGTCTCCATCTAGAATTAGTAATTTTAATTGCTATTTGTATAATTTAAGTAAATAATTTAAAATTTAGAAAATATTTTTCCTGATTAGAATAATCTTTTACATTGAAATTGTGAAGCCCATGCAAAATGGTCCAGTTTATTTTATAGGATCCCATAAAATGCAAAATAGCTTATTAGTATACAATCATCATGGGAAAAGGTGTTTGTGAATCACTTATACCCTGGGGAAAGCATATAACATTTTAATTCAAAGGTCAAGAAGCTTAAGTTCTAAATGATAGATTGAAATAAATTAACATTTTTTTCTCATCAGAAAACTAAATAGTCAACTAAATAAAAGAATGGTAAGAAAGATCAAACAGCCCTTGGATCTAGTTTGTGGTTCCAGAAAGGATACAAAAATAGCAAGTTTGATTGATCATTCAATTGCTCCTTCTGGAAAGATTCTGTGATTTGACACAAGACAGTATATAAAGAGAATCACTGTGTCCCTGACTGAAAATCTGAAATGGAGATATAAGACTTAACCATTTTTCTAGAACTAAAATGTATTGGAAACAAGATCTGTTTCTAATGTTTGAAAAGCTAACACCTGACATGAACTCTATTAAGCAATTATATTATTGCTTAAATCAATATTACATTAACCAAGAGTGAATATTAAATTTATACATTATGATTATATTCACATTCTTGCCTACACCATACCAGATCCTCCACACTTCTGGGTCCTTTCTGCTATGAACTGAGTTTTTATATAAAACCTGAAAGTTTTGGGGTCACGTAAACAATGGTGCACAAAGTCATATACCTGGAGAAATAATAAAGTTTCTCAATATCTAGTTAGCAAATAAAGAATGATTAAGGTCACATAGGAATTAACTAGAAGCTATCTTAATGATATTTATAGGTTCTTTTAAAAATTAATAATATACCTGTACCTTCAAGTTACCTTGCTAATAGCATATTACCACATATTTGCTTGACCTGATATTTCCATTTTTACAAAGTAGAGTTAGATACACTTCTATTGCAGAGGTTGGTTCCTAGATGCAGATTTCAAAAGCAACATTTTGAAATCTTTTAGTTTACATTTTTCTTGAAATTAAATTCAGTCTTCCATTCATTCCAAATCTTTCCACTTTCTGAAATTATGAGAATTCTACAAAGAATTATAAGGAATGTGCTCAAAGTAACTCAATAAGGTGGAAGCCTTTTATTAAGGAGTGTGTGTATGTGAGAGAGAGAGAGAGAGAGAGAGAGAGAGAGAGAGAGAGAAAGAGAGTGAGTGTGTGTGTGTGTGTGTATAAGATTAAAGAGATAGACTTGTCCAGATAAGCTTTCTTAGCTAGCATGAAATGAGTATTAGAATTTTTAAGTCTAACTTATAAATATAGATGGATGAAAATAGTAATTTTCTTCAAAATGAAAAAAAAATTATGAGGTAGACTGAGGCAATGATATTCTAAGATCAGACCCAGGGAATTTTAACAGGTGACATAAAAACCTAACAAACTAAATTGTTTTATTTAAATAAAATGTACTATGTAATATATGGTAATATTTAGATAAAACAAAAATAGAAGAAACATTTTATGTGTAAAAGAAAGCTTGGTTCAAGGAAATATGTGTATATAATTAACTCACATAAAAAGTATGACTCTAATATTAACAATAAACGCTTAACAAATACAGCTTATTCTGATCTTAAAATCAGTAATTTATTATGTCATTTGAATGTATTGTTTAATGTAGTAAAGGTGTAATAAACAGTAGTAATGGTACAGAAACAAACAATGTGGTCTTATTATCATGACTAATTATCCACCAACATAAATAAAAATTTGAACTGTCATACACCTGGGGAAAAACAATGTCAGGAGAGCATAGCACATTTTTAACCTATCATTTTTTCATAATTTTACATGGAAATATGTTTCAAAATAGGTTTTATGAACCTAATATGTAAAGACAACAATAATCTTCCCATTTTTGAGAGTGTACTCAGGCACCTTTCAATGTTCAAATGGAGCAAATCAAAGAACTTGCACCAAAGACATTATAGTGATTCTTATTAGACTTACTTTCTAAAGACTAGAGCCATTGAAACATATCTCAAATCCCATGGTCAGAAAAGCTGAAAATTCTGGCTTAATTTTTATGCACGAAACCATAGTAGCAAAACACCAGTTTTACTGTTATTAGTTAATAAAGTAGGCACTAAGACAGGAGCTAAATTTAACAGGAACCTAAAGCAATCTCTGCCCAATGATTTAAAATTAATAATATTTGGATAGTTGCAATTCAACTATCCTTAGACAATTTGTTTAAAAGTTTGAATTCTTTTTTTTTTTTTTTTTTTTTTTTTGGTGAGAATCCCTGGAGGAACTTAAATGTGAGAGTTTTAATAGGACCAATCAGGAGTCTAAAACCAGAAATTGTAGACCTGCTTAAGTCACATGGCTTAATCATGGAGTAATAAAAATCATATAATTACTACACTTGGCTGATCTAGTTGAACCGCCTCATACTAAAGGGAAGGAAAGAACATAGGACATGTACAGAATTACTAAAAGTACTTGGTAGAGTAGCAAACATAAAATTTTAAGTAAAGCGTAGGCTTGCCATCTATATACATTTTTCTATTAAGCATTTCAATGGTCAATGAAATAGCTATACTTACAAATACACAGTAAATCTTTTAAATAATTTTCCAATATTGTTTCAATCTAACTTAACATTTCTCTTGAAGAATATATATAAATTCTGAGGTTCATTGTGTGCTAGCTAATAAAATATATTCATGCATTTTCTTTCAATCAACCAATATTTTTGAGAACTTAAAAATTCAAGGAGCATTTATAGACTTGGGCTGAGGCCTGGAAATTATTAATATTGATTATATTTAATAAGAGCCCAAAATAATTCTGACACAGGTCAAATTCAGGCTATACCTTACAAAACACTGATAAGGGACTGTTTCAAGTGATAGAAGCAATGGCAATGAAGGATGCAGCATTTGTGATGTTCCTAGATAAATGTGTCAAATTTGGATATTGTCAAAATGGGGTGAAAAGGGCAATAAAGTAAAGGAAAGAAGTTGATGGTGACACATGCCTGTAATCCCAGTAACTTGGGAGGCTGAAGCAGGAGGATGGCAAGTCCCAGGCCTGGGGATGTAGCTCAGTGGCACAGCATGTGCCGTGTGTGTGTGTGTGTGTGTGTGTGTGTGTGTGTGTGTGTGTGTGTGGTGTCCCAGGTTCTAGTTCTAGTACAGAAAAATAAAGACGGGCTCGGGTTGTAGCTCAGTGGTAGAGTGCTTGCTGAGCATGTGTGAGGCACTGGGTTCGATTCTCAGCACCACATAAAAACAAATAAATAAATAAATAAAGATTAAATTCTAAAAAAGAAAAGAAAAATAAAGGAAAAGTGAAAGAAAGAGAATGATAAAGGCACAAGAGCACAGAAGGCTCATGGTGAATGAGGAAACTGCCAGAGGCCTAATTTGGCCAACACTAACAATATTAGAGAGTAATGAGAATCGTCTATAGGTCATATGGAGATTGATCAGGGTCAGGAAGGTCAAATCAGGAGTATTGACTCTACTTAATATGTTATTAAAGTAGGTGAAAGTTTAATTCAAAGTGTAGGGGATAGATTGTAGAAAATGTATTTGAGGCCACGGGAGGGAGATAAAGTTGCTAAGGGAGGCAAAAGAGAGCAGGAAGAAGGCCAGGGAATAAAACTGAGGCATGCAGACATTTTCTTGCCTGGAGAAAAAGGAGGAAAACGGAGAAGTGATAACACAATTGGAAAGAAACTAAGGGAGCGTACACCTCAGCTAAAAGGCACTGAGTCAGGAGCTCAGCTTGGTAACATACAGACAGGAAAAGAGCATCTAGACATCCCTTTGCCTGGGGCATCACTTTTCCCAGCATCTCCTGCTTCACAGGAGAGGCATAACTGCCACACATACATTCTCTATAACCAAAGATTGAAAATCATCATGGGGCTCCACAGAGGGCGGTTTTCAATGGGAGGGTCAGATGAAAGAGCAAGGAGATGTCAATCACTATGATGGTACCATAATCGTAGGAGGCAGGAAAACAGGGGCAGAAGATTTGAAGTGGAGTGCCCAGTGGTATTAGAAACAAGAAAGGACATGAAATTGGTAGAGTTTACAGAATCCAACAACCTTAAAATTTATACCAAAGGATAGGAGCCCTTGTTTAGCATTTGTAGTTCTCCTTTCTAATCCTTGATTCCATTGCTCTTGTTGGAGAGGAAGGAGGAAAACAACATGGCCTGGTCAGGTTTGTCCCTTTGAGGTGCTAGGCAATTTCCCTGAAGTGCTTTCCTAGCTAGCTTGTGATTTGTCTTATAAGCAATTCTAGTGCTCTGACATTTACCTGAGATATGCCAACACACTCCCAGGTGTTCCAGAGCAGGTCACAACTGAGCTTCAACTTCTGCACCTGTATAAAATGGATGATCACAGCACCTGCAGCTTGCAACATCTTACTTAAGAAGGATGTCACAAGAATCATGAATGACTCCAGATGGCCTGGAGCCAAATTGAGGAGAAGCATTCTAAATGCCAATGAAGGTCTCATGCTGCATATTCAACTAGGTTGTTGAACTATTAAGAAAAAAAAAAACAGCAGCGGCCTTAAGAATAAAAAACGGTCAGCAGGACACCTTTCATAGGTAAAAAATTTATAAAACTATTGTCTCAATTATATTTTTTACATTAAAACAAGTGTACTTTTGAGATTTATAAATAAAAGTTCTTTTTGAAGAAAGACTGACTAAATTTCCTGAAAAATATGGCAGCTGCTTAATAATTCACCACTTTCTCTTAAAGTTGACTCTTATGGCTCTTAAGGCCCCAATTGCTAAATTAATCTATGTGTGAATCCAAAGATGAATAGATCTAAAATTGGTTTATGCTTAGGTATGGGTTTCTCAGCACTACCTTAAATTTTGTACAAATCAGATTTATATATTGCTCCCTTTTTAGACCTCCATTGCATTCCCTAAAAAATGCCTGTGCTAGCACTTACAACATTCACTCCACAACTGTTTATTGGGTATTAACAGTGGGTCAAACACTATGTTGACACTCTCTGTCCATGGCAGCTCATGACCCTGCTCTCTGATTATTTGTGGACTTTATTGGCTAGATGATAGCTTGTTACTAAGCCTCTTTAAGAAGGATTCTGTCATTGATTCAAATGTTTATCTCAGACTTTAATACCACTATTAATAAAATAATGCTTAAAGATATTATTAAGGTTAGAAGATAATTTTGATAGGTACGTGCATATTTACATTTTCAAGTTACAAAAATTCATGCTTTGTCATCTAAGTTTATGGTGCATCTTGGTTGCTTCTTCAAATACATACATAAGTGGCTGCTAATCCCAGTTTCATTACAATATAAAAGAGTAATTTTTCATTCCTAAAGAATCAAGGTATGGGGCTGGGATTGTGGCTCAGAGGTAGAGCGGTTTGATCCTCAGCACCACATAAAAATAAAGGCATAATTTATGAATTGGGAGGCTATGATTTCACAATATATTGTGGACCTTAGGAACAATTCCACAACAACATATTTAATCTTTCAGAGAAATAACACAGAAAAATATTACTAGTTTAAAGTACTCTTTTATATACTCTGTTGTTATTTTGTAGTATTTCAGCGTTTAAAACTAAATGTTTGCAATGAATTTAGGATTTCTAAGTATTATCAGGTTATTTTAGTGTAAATGTTAACTTGAAATGGATCTTTATCTCCATCTGGTTTGAGATGCAAAAATTGGAAGTGATTACATTCAAAAAAACTTTACCATTCATATTAGACAAAAGAATTCAAATAAGAATAAGAGATATGATAAAAATATAAGCCAAATTAGTAAAATACTATCATTTTTCTTAAAGTTAGAGAAAAGAGAAGGATAAAGTAGGGACAAAATAACTGTGGGCATTAGCATCACTAAAGTCATATTTAACAGAAAATTGTTTCAACATAAAGTGATATAAAAGAAAAAATATCTCAAGTAGCAAAGCAGTCTAGAATGGAATTCTTAAAACTATGCTAGTTCACTTAAATATGAATTTCAACTAAGTTATAGTTGTAAAATTCTGCTATAAAATTTGAGACAAATGAAAATGTAAAGAACTACATAATATGCAGCAACAATAGGTCATGAAAAGCTCTTAAGGCATTCTTTTAAAAATATAGTTTTTGTTTTCCCAATCCTGAAAAAAAATGATAATTTCATAGGGCTTTTTGTTTCTTATTGTTTAATATTTTTATTGGTGCATTATAGTTATATATATTGGGGTTTGTTGTTACATAGTAGTATATGCATACAAAATAACAATATAATTTGGCCAACCTCCCACACATTTTCTCCTTTACTTTCTCTCCCCTCTCCCCCAGTCCCTTTCTTTTACTGATCTCCCTTAAATTTTCATCTGATCCACACCAGCACTGTTTTTCTATCTAGCTTCCACATATGAGGGAAAACATACAACTTTTAAATGTTTGAAGTCAGCTTAACATAATGTTCTCAAGTTCCACCCATTTTCCTGCCAGTGACATAATATCATTCTTCTTCATGAATGAATAAAATTCCATTGTTTATACATACAACATTTTCTCTATCCATTCATCCACTGACCAACATCTAGTTCCATAGTTTGGCTATTGTAAATTGTGCTGCTATAAACATGTATATTCATGCATCACTATAGTTTGATGACTTTAATTCTTTAGGATAAATCCCAAGGAGTGGAATAACTGAGTCTCATAGTGGTTGCATGCCTAGTCTATTGCAGAATCTTCATACTGAGTTCCATATGGGCTGTACCAATTTACAATCCCACAAACAGTGTAAAAGTGGTCCTTTTTCTCTACATAGTCTCCAACAATTATTATTGTTTGTATTCTTGATGTTTGCCATTCTAACTAGTGTGAGATGAAATTTAAGTATAGTTTTGACTTGCATTTCCCTAATTGGTAATGATGTTGAATGCTTTTCAAATATTTGTTGCTCATTTGTAATTATTCTTTTGAGAAGTATCTGTTTACTTCACTTACCTGCTTGTTAATTGGGTGATTGGTGGTTTTGGTGTTAAGAATTTTTTAGTTTTTATCTTCTTGATATTAATCCTCCATCAGAAGAGTTGCTAGCAATCATTTTCTCCCATTCTATGTGTTCTCTCTTCACATTCCTAATTGTTTGTTTGTTTGTTTTGCTGTGCAGAAGCTTTTTAATTTGATGCTATCCCATTTATTAACTTGTTGCATTATTTCCTGAGCTTTAGGGGGCCTATTGAGAAAGTCATTGCCTATGCCTTTATGTTAGTGTTGACCCTACATTTTCTTCTTTGAGTTGCATAGTTTCTGATCTTTTAAACCATTTTGAGTTAACTTTTTTGCAGGGTGTGAGATAAGGATCTAGTCTCATTGTTCCACATATGGAATAAACAGTTGTCCCAGTACTATTGGATAAAATGGCTGTCTTTTCTCCAATATATGTTTTTGGCACTTTTGTCAAGGATCAGATGACTATATCTATAGGAATTTGCCTCAGTATTTTCTATTCTATACCATTAGTCTATATGTCTGTTTTCATGCCACTACATGCAAATTTTGTTCTTATAGCTCGATACTGTAATTTGAAGTCAGGTACTGTGATGTCTCCAGCATTGCTTTTTTCTTTTTCTTTTTTTTTTTAAATCTTAGAATTAACTTAGCTGTTCTGGGTATTTTATTCTTCCAAATGAATTTTGAGACAGTTTTTCTTAGTTCTATGAAGACTGTCATTGGTATTTTGATGGGGATTGCATTGAATATTATATTATTTTGACAGTATGGCCCTTTTAACAATATTAATTTTACCTATCCATGAACATCGGGGAGGTTTTCATCTTCTCTTGTTTTCTTTAGTTTTTTCCTTTAACGTTCTGTAGTTTTTATTGTACAGGTCTTTCATTTCTTTGGTTAGATTTATTCCTAGGTAGTTTTTGTTGTTGTTGTTGTTGTTGTTGTTGTTGTTATCATTGATTGGATTCTTTTCCTAATGTCTTTCTCAGTAGATTCATCACTGGTATACTGGAAAGGTATTGATATTTGTAGATTGATTTTGTGTGCTGCTGCTTTGCTGAATTATTTATTAGGTCCAGCAGTCTTCTGGTGGGGCTTTTTGGATCTTTTAAGTTTAGGATTATATTATCAGCAAACAGTGATAATTTGACTTCTTCCTTTCCTATTTTTACACCATTTCCTTCTCTTGCCTAACTCCTCTGACTAGAATTTTTAGTACTATATTGAATAGGAATGGTGAGAGTTCCTAGAGTTGTCTTGTTCCAGGCTTTAAAAGTATTGATTTCAGAGTCTCTCCATTAACTCTGATGTTGGCTTTGGGTTCTTGTATATAACCTTTGTGATGTTGAGGTAGGTTCTTTCTATCCCTAGTTTCTCCAATTTTTTTTATTATTAATGGGAACTGAATTTTGTGGCAGGTTTATCGTGTAGTTATTGAGAGGACTATGTAATTTTTGTCCTTAATTTTATTTAAGTGGTGGATTATATTTATTGATTCGTGTATGTTAAACCATCCTTGAATGCCTGGGATTAAACCAATTTGGTCATGTTTTACAATATGCATTCAATATGTTGTTGAATATGATTTGGTAATATTAAAGATTTTTGCATTTAAGTTCATCAGTGATATTGGTCTTTAGTTTTTTTTTTTCTTTGAGTTTATTTAATCTGGTTTGGTTTGAATGCAATACTGACTACACTGAATGAATTTGAATGTTTTCTATTTCATGGAATAATTTTAGGAGCATTGGCATTATTTCTTCTTTAAAGAATTGGTGGAATTTAGCTGAGAATCCATCTGAACTAGGGCTGTTATTTATTGGAAGCCTTTTTATTACTGCTTCTATCTCACTGCTAGTAATTAATCCCATTTAGATTTTTTATGATCTCTTGATTCGATTGTGGCAGGTCATATGTCTAGAAATGCATCCAATTCTTCTAGGTTTTCCAATTTATTGAAGTATAACTTTCCAAAATAGTTCCTAATGATCCTCTAGATTTCTGTAATATTTGTGATAATGTGTCCTATTTCATCTCAAGTATTATTAATTTTGGTGATTTTTTTCATTTGGTTCATATGGCTAGAGGCTTATCAATCTTGTTTATCTTTTCAAAGAACCAATTTTTTGTCTCATTGATCTTTTGCATACTTTTAATATCAATTTCATTGATTTTAACGTTGAGCTAATGATTTCCTCCTTTCTACTGGTTTTGGAATTGGTTTTTTCTTGTTTTTCAAAGACCTTGAGATGCATAATTAGGTTGTTTATTTGGAATCATTTCAAATTTATTATGTAGACACTCATAGCTATAAACTTTCTTTTTGTTCTTGTTTGATTCTAATAATTTTTAAATTTCTCCCTGATTTCTTCTATCACTCATTCATCATTCAAATGTGTATTGTTCAATCTTGCTGTGTTTATATAATTTCTGTAGGATTTTTGGTGTTGAATTAGAATTTTATTTCATTCTGATCTGATAAGATGCAAGGAATAGTACCATTTTTTTTCTTCTTCATTTTTTATTTTTTTGTATTTTCAATGAGTTATTTTGTGGCCTAAAATATAGTCTATTCTGGAGGAGATTTCATAAGCCACTGAGGAGAATGTGAATTCAGCTGTTGTTGAATGAAATATTCTACAGATGTCTGTTAAGTCCATTTGATTTACAGCATTTTTTTTTTCAAGTCTAAATTGTCTTTACCGTGTTTATGACAGTATAACCTATCTACTGGTTAAAGGGTTGTTTTGAAATCACCAAGTAACTTGTACTGGGGTGTATCTAATGTTTGAATCTGAGTAGTGTCCCTTTTATGTAAAATTAGGAATGCCAATGTTTGTGACATAAATATTTCATATTATTGTAACTTCTATTGGATTTTTTCCCTTTACAAGTATAAAATTACCTGTCTCTTCTAATTAATTTTGGCTTGAATTCTGCTTTTTGGATATGAGAGTGCCTACTATTGCTTGTTTTCAGGCTTCATTCACATGGTACATTGGTTTCCATCCTTTCACTTTAAACCAATGACTGTTTTGGGCTCTTAGGTGAGTCTCTTGCAAACAACAGCTAGTTGGGCCTTATTTTTAAACCCATTCTGCCTGCCTATGTCTTTTAATTGGAGAGTTGAGACATTTACATTCAATGTCATTATAGAGAAATATTTATTAATTCCTGCCATTTTGATTTATTTCTCATGTTTAATTAGGTCCTGTTTCTTATTTGCTTAGCTACTCTTCAAATGAGGCTCATTCAATGTTGTCTGGTTTGGTTTTTTATTTCTTCTGTGTGGAGTATTTCTTTAAGTTAGTTCTGTAGTACCAGCTTAGTAGTCATGAATTCTTTATAGTTTCTGCTTGGCATGGGAGATTTGCATTTCTTCTTCAATTTTAAGGATATTCTTGCTAGATATAGTAATCCTGGTTGGCAGTTGTTTTCTTTCAGGAGTTGGAATACCTCATCCAAGTCCTCCTGGCTTTTAGAGCTTCTGCTGAGTAATTCTGAATAGTTTTCCTCTACATGTGAACTGATGTTTTTCATGTGAGGTTCCTAACATTCTGCCCTTGTTCTGTTAGTCATTTTAATTATAATGTGTCATGGAGAGGTTCTTTTTGGATCTTGTCTATTTGGGGTTCTGAATGATTCTTTTATCTGGATGTCCATCTCCTTCTCAAGGTTTGGAAATTTTTCTGATATTATTCTTTCCCTGAAGTGGTTATCCATGCCATTAACCTGCATCTCTTAAATTCCAATGATTCTTAAATTTGGTCTCTTAGTGTTATCCCAGAGTTATTGTATATTCTGGTCAGGTTATTTCTTTTGTTTTCTTTAATGCTATCTAAATTTTCAAGGCCAGACAATTTGTCTTTCAGCACTAAAATTCTGTCTTTGGCATGCTTATTTTATTAGAGAGACTTTCAACTGAACATTTTGATTTATTGTGTCTTTCATTTCCTAGATTCCTTTTAGGTTCATTTTCAACATTTTTATTTCCATATTTTATTTTTATCACTCATATCCTGTACTTAATTCATTCAGTTGTTTTTCTGCATTCTGTAGGAGTATATTGATCATTTTTATAATTATTTTTTTGAATTCTTTATCTGATAGTTCATCCCCATTTCAATATCTTTGGAGTCAGTTGCTGGTGAATTATGAACTTTAGGAGGCATCATGTTACTTTGGTTTTTCGTATTTCTTATGTTCCCTGTTAGATTTTATGCATCTGTTGGAATGATTTCTCTTCCTTTCTTCTATATAGGCCTTTTTTAGCCCCATAACTTTCTCTGTCAACATGTCCTACAATGATCTAGACTGAGACACCTCATAGGTGCGGTATCCACAATCTTTGTGTGAATTCTATTTTGGCTTTAGAGTGGGTGTCTGTGAGTAGGACATGAGGGCCCTTCTAAGCATTCCTATTTGTGGCCTGGCCATTAGTTTGGAGGTTTTGCTGCTTCTATTCTTTGTATTAGATTATAGTTGAAGTTTGGGTGTTGCTCATTCATGCATGCAGCAAGATGCACTCTCTTTTGGTTGCATTTAATTCAGAAGCAAATTATCGAGCTTATGAATTTGTAGCATCCCTGTAGTTTCCCAATATCTCAGATAAAGGGGGGAGGGACAACAACAGCAACAACTAAAGCAAACAATATACAGCATTAAAATAAATACCTTGTGCCTACATCTACACCATTAGTGACTACAAAACCAGGAATACAACAGTCAGCAATTGCTAAAGCAAAACCAATAAATAGCTATGAATTAGATCCGGCATTAAAGTAAACAGCTGGTGTCAGCTACGTCATCCAAAGTAGTAATATCTGCAACAGTGTGAATGGTGGGGGCAGGAGTTATATAAACCAAATAGTTTTAAAAGTTATAAAAATATAGTTCTTTAAAAGAAAATGTGATAACAAGTAGTTAAATTGTGAACAGAGAATACGGAAGAGATGTAGCAAGTGAGGGTTATAAAAAAGGAATAAAAAAAAGTAAAGGAAGAGAAAGGTATTTTTTAAAAAACATAAATGGTGACTTTTAAATAATTCTGTTATCTGAAACAAAGGAAGTGTGTTGGAGCACAATCCATGTAAAACATGACCAGTGCTTTTGTTATAGGCATGTAAAGTACCTATATGTCAGCACCTTCTTCTTGTCAGTGTCAGACATTGATTTACCTTTGATCAAATAACCTAATGTTCTGATTCTGGCAGGAACAGCAACTTGATGAAGCAGTGGCAATAGGGTAGAGAAAGCAGTAGGAGGAGACAAAGAAAAATGGAATAAATGGCAGAGATATTTTATAATTTATGAATATACAAATTTATTGATACTCTCTGTGTGTGTATGTGTATGTAAGAAAGGAGAGTGACAGAGGAAGAGGGAGAAGATTAATATCTTGAGAAAGTCATGTGCTTAAGCTTTGTGATAGGGCTGGGATTGTGCCTTATGTTGCTGATATTACCTGGGCACACATCAGAATATACAAATATATAGATATACAAATTTATGAAACTGGACAGCAGACTTTATTACAGCTTAAGTGTTTGTAGAGATAACAAGAAATACACTAAAGTTTTCTATGACTATGAGACCTTTTCATGGCAATTATGTGGTTCTTTATTAATGAAAAATTTTCTTGGATAAAAATGCACAAGTTATGGTCTATAACTACAGTAAAAGAGAAGTAAATCAACTTTTTTGAGTTAATGATCATACACAGTAAATAAGAAAGTTACAAAGCAAAGGATACTGTGGAAATTTGATTTTTACTTTAAATAAAAATGCCAATTCTTTAAAACTATAAGACAGAAACTTTTTTTTTTTTTTTTTTTTTTTGGTACTAGAGTTTGAACCCAGAGGCACTTAACCAATGAACCACATTCCCAGCCCTTTTTATGTTTTATTTTGAGACAGTGTCTTGTGAAGTTGCTTTGGGCCTTACTAAATTGCTGAGGATGGCTTTGAACTTATGATCTTCCTGCCACAGCCTCCCAAGCTGCTGGGATTACCAGTGTACACCACCACCATGCCCAGCTAGAGCAGAAATTTTGACAGCTGATCAAATCTTGATTGTTATGAAACACTGATACTCAGTAGGTTCTTCTGTCCCCCCCCCCAAAAAAAATCCATGCATCTGTTATCTTTGGAGTCCTTCTGTTTATTTATTCCACATATATTTATTAAGAGCCTAATCTGGGTCAGACACTATTCAATGCTCTGGAGATCAAACAAAGCCCCTATCCTCTAGGAGCTTATTGTCCAGTAACTGAGAATAAAAATAAGAATATAATATCAGGTTGTGATAAGAACTAAGAAGAAAAATAGAGCAAGAGTGGAGATGGTCAGTGATGGGAACAGTGATGAAGGGACCATACTTTTAACAGCAGGAAAAACTCAAGAAGGTAAAATTAAGTGAGGTTATAATTATGTGCTATTCTATTTGGTCTCATGCTCAATCTGCTCTTAAATTCTTGTGTGTATAAATAGAGTTCACTTGAGAATAATCGGCAGTGAGGATGCTTGTTCTCTGCAAGGTTCTGGCAGCAGTGGTTGATAAATTAAACTATTTAAATCCTAAATATGAAATCTCATAGAAAGATGAAAAAGAAACTTTATCCCTGATTGTACAATTGATATTAACTAAATAACTCTATTTTAAATTTTGCCCTCAGGTATTTATCCTTTCATTAACTTATAAAAAATTTTCAACCATGTGGTATGTGCCACAAAGCAAACAAGATACAATGGTCCCTATTCTGTGAAGTTCAAATTGTAGTGGGGAATTCTATTCACATAGAGGAATGAGACAGAGCCATTGAACATTTTGTACCTTAACATTTGAGTTAAACATGCCAAAGCAATATGTTCTTCTTCTTCTAATCCTTATTTCTGAAAAAATAAAAATAAATAAAAATAAAAGATTTTCTTTCCTATTCCTTTTTGTGGCATAGCTCCTAGAATTTTTTCACAACTGATTTTTAGGCTCCTGTTTACTGAAGATAAGAAATGATAGCATACTATAGATCCAGTTTTTTAGTCATATCTGTATCACTCATTTGTAATGACATAAGTATATAAAATACCTATAACAGAATGATATATGATTTATTAAAACTTTACAGTATGTGAGACACTTTGTACACGTTAGATGATTTAACTTGTCCCCTATCTATAGTGATCATATTTTATGGATGAGTTAAATGAAGCTCAGAGTAAACATCGTGGGATTCATAATAGCAAAGTCTGTATTCAAAGTCACATCTATCTCGTGGCAGTATCCAGACCACTAGGCTACAAGTTAAGAAAATGGGGTTTAAAAAAGAGGTTTACTCTTCAGAATTTGGAAACTAAGTTATAAAACTGAAATATATATCAAATAATAGACTAGGAGTTTTAGCAAATTTCTTCAAAGGGTTACATTGATTCTTAGGTTGGAGCATAGTCCACAGAAGATGTTCATCTATCTACAAAAACTAAAGGTCAATAAGGATGAAGTTGGGTTAATATAACACAAGAACAAAAAGCATTTAGGAAGCACTTGTTGGCATAGCCCACCCAAACACTCCTGAAGTAAAAAGGCATCTTGACCAATAGGCTCAAACTACTACAGTCTCATTCATTCGTTCTTCATTTGTTTATCCAATGGTATCTTTTCAACTGAGTATATTCTAGATACCAAACTGAGACTGAGGTGATGTCAGTGAATATGACCCACATGAGCTCTAATCTTCATGAAGCTTGCAGATTGCAGGGATTTCTATCCAGACACAATTCTAGAAAGAGGTTTCAAATTAGTCTGGTATATTTCAAATTAGTAAGTATTTGGGTTGAACAATTCTACTTGCTCTAAACATATGCTGGCCTGGTACTATGAATGTAATTGGCTATGTATATCTTTTATTAGAAGAATTTACTGTTATTGATGGTATAAGAATTCTGATCTAAGCCCGGCATGGTGTCACACTCCTGTAATCCCCGTGGCTTGGAATGCTGAGGCAGGAGGATCACAAGTTCAAAGCCAGCCTCAGCAAAAAGAGAGGTACAAAGCAACTCAGTGAGGCCCTGTTTCTAAATAAAATACAAAATAGGACCGGGAATGAGACTGGATGGTCCAGTGCCCCGGAGTTCAATCCCTGGTACCAAAAAAACAAAAAAAAAAAGAAAATCTGATCTTTTACAATTACCTATCTGAGAGAACATAATAAACAATTTCATTAAATTTCAAGAAATCAGCTGTATGGGGGTGAAATGACTAAATTATAGATTTTTTTGAGGTTGAGGACAACATTGGTCAAATTGGTAACAGAAGCCGGTGAAATCTTGGGGAGGGTAACCATCTAGGTGAGTACCCAAGCTTTCATTTGAGTTTTCTAATTTTACCTATTTAAACAAATTAAAACCAACTAAAATTGTAAAATGAGCATAGGCTTATGAGAAATAATTGAAAATTATTTGATTAGAGACATTTTTACTTTTTATTCAAGAAAAGTAGTCCATATACTCAAAACAATTTTCTAAATATAGATATTAAGTTTTTTTATTCCCATAGTTACCATCTTGCATACTTCAAATATAATAAATGGATTTCTCCCTTTTATGATTTCCTCCAATGACTCAAAGCAAGTTAATACTTTCCTAGACATTAGGACTCAACAGGAACTAATTCTGCAAATCTGAAATGCTGAATGGGCCTTAACTACCACTCTTACAAGCTACTAATACTGAACCAAAGAGGGGGAAAGAAACAAGAATAAGACAGGATTGGAATCATAATCAAGGGGCTTTACAGAATACATCTCTATTGATATTCATTGATGATATGTCCATAGCTGCTTTTATATTTAGTGTTACACAACTGAAAAAGAAAACTTTCATATGCAGAACTTTGGAAATCACTGAAATAATAAAGGCACCTGCCCGAAGGACATGCCAATTCCAAAAATCAACTTATAACACGAATGTGACCACATGTGTTCCCAGGAGAGCTAATTTTTAAAGCAATATATTAAAACAAACATAACTATATAGAACCATATAGTTTTTTGTAGTCGTCTCTGTACTGAAACATAAAAATGTGAAAATGTGCTAAATTTACTGTTCAGATGAGGAAGTGATAAACAGAAGAATATAGATTATGTAACAAGACCTTAAGATGACTTTCTCTGGCTTCTTTCCTGTCTGGGGGTTGGAGAGATGCATTCCACTGAGCCTCTGAACAGTCCAGACCCTACATATAAGCCTGAGAATAATCTCAAAAATCCCTACTTACACCTCAGCTCCTTCAGTAAAAAAAAGCTTTCTGTTTTTCCTTAAATCTTCACCAGGCAGCCAATTTTCCTCTATGAGAAAAAAAGAAAACTTCTTCCTTAAAATAGCTTTTTGCAATGTTCTACAATCCATTTTCTCTTTAAACCCAACCTCCCAATCCATAACAAATTACTTCCTTTAAGTGAATCAGAGTGCTGTTGTAATCCTTTTCATGCAGCATACATTTGAGCACCTACAAATAAAATGTGAGCGTATTTATGGAGAATGAATAATAAGAGGAAGAATTAGTTCAGGTAAACATGACATTAGAAACAGTAAAAGAATTAGAATTGTATAAATTGCTTTTGAAAACTACAGCTATATCCAACACCATCTGTGTCTACTTTGCTAATCATCAAAAGCTTTATCTCTATTTGGTTTCCCACTCTGGAATGCAGCTCGAGAATAATTTTGAATAGGAAAGCAAGCAGTGAAAACAAATAAAGGGTTACATTCATTATGAGACATTTGAAGGAAGGAATGAGATGGTGGCACAAAATTGAGCTGTAACTGAACAACAGCATAATCCCCAAATCCCTAATATATACTAGCTGGCTGAAGGAGTGAGAATATCCCCTTGAAACAATATTTTCCATGGAAGTACTTCCTATCCAATTGACATTAACATGAGCTCTAGAGGTCAGACCTTGTTTAGCTTTCATATTAAAGAATGTACCCCAGAAATAGTCAAATACAGAGATCTTCTCTCCTTACTATAATTCTTATTATCAGCATCCAATTTTTGCTGCTTACCAACATCTAGAAGACCACAGTGTACCTGTAAACACTGGATCTATTTTATATCATCTTCCATGTACCTAATTATTTCTTTTACTGTCCTATTCATGAGTTAATTTTTGTGCAGTCTTTGGTTTTTATGCCACTACCATCTGAGAAAAAAAAAAATCACACATCTTTTGCACAAGTGCCCTCACATGCAGTTGTACATGAAATTGCAGGGAATTTCGACTTCTAGAAGCTAATTCATACACCCCAGGTCAATAGCACATGCTAGAAGTGAAAAGGTAGGTGAAAAAAAAATGAATAGAGGTTTGCCATTGCTCAATTGGAAAATTAATTTAAAAGTGGTTAAAACAAATAAGCAAAACAAAAACAGAAGAATGAGAGAAAAAGGAAGTTCTGAAAGTGGTCTGTTTGCATCTTGCCCTCACTGCCACTCACGTGGTCAGCACCTGAAGATAGGTGGGTCAATGAGAAAAGTGGGCTTTTCTGCTTATATCTCAAGGATTTGGCCTGCGCTGGAGAAAATGGCCTACATCCCATCACCTAGTTTCCAAAATTCTGAGCCCCAGATACGTCCTATGGGGATGGATCTCCAAACTAAAAAATAGGACATGCAGTCTGATACCTTAAGTGTATTTATGGAAATGTTAATAATGTCTAGGAAAGTTTCTGATGTCAGATAGAGGTGTCCCTTTTCAAAAGGTCTCCTCAAATAAGGCAGATTGATGGATCTGTAGAGAAAGATGGATTTCAAATGTGACAAAGCAAATAGTTTGGTCAATGGAAGAATCTAGGTATACAAATGTTCACTACAAAATTCTTTACACTGTTCAAAATGTTTGAATATTTTAAAATATTTGGAAAAAGATGCAATGAAAAAAGTATAAAGAAGGAATGAAAGGTTCTCACACTCACACAAATAATAATTGCTGATGATTATAGATGAATGGTAGAACTGTGGGTGATATAGATTTTTTAATTTCTGGATTTATGATTTATTTTTATTCTTTAATTTTCTACAGTGGCTTTTCAGGTAATAATAACATTTTTATAAAAGGCTGACAAATCATTCTGCCATTAATTGAACTGCCAATGCAGAGATTTTTTTTTTTTTTTTTTTTTTTTTTGCTGGGAACTAGTAAAAGTTAAGCAGCTTTGGCTGGGTACAGCAGCATAGACCTGTAATCCCAGCGGTTTGGGAGGCTGAGGCAGGAGGATTGCAAGTTCAAAGTGCTGACTTAGTGAGGCCCTCGATAATTTGCAAAACTCTGTCTCAAAATGAAAAAAAATAAAAAAGGGATGGGGCTGTGGCTCAGTGGTTAAGCATCCCTAGGTTCAGTCCCTGGTACCCAAAAAAAGGAAAAACAAGCTTTGCAGAAGTGGAACTGGGCTGCTATTCTAGGAACTGGACTTTCTTTTCGATGGTAACTGGGTGTATGTGTGGCGGGGGAGACCTTAGAGGTGCTACGTAAGGAAGTAACAGGACAGGATTAGAGTTTTTTAAAGAACAAATTCTGGAAACAATAAAGTTTGCAGAGGAAGAAGTAAAATATATATGAGGTTGATGAGGAAACAGTAATGTATGTACAAAACCTTCAGTAACAAAAGGAAAATTATTCCAAAAACAATTATTACAAAATTTTAATATCTTTTGCTGATATGACTAGCCAAAAAATATCCACGAATATACCAGAAAGTGGGACATCACTCAGCTTTTCTAACCAAGTTCTCTCTTGCCCTGCTCCTTGGTGGGAAACAATGGAATGGAAGACTCCTTTGGGTCAGTTTGATTTTCTAGTGTATGTGCACAAGACATGTTCTTGAAAAGATTGCCAATTGTGTACACACACACACACACACACACCAAGCTATGACTAATTTGAGCCTTTTAAACATACATTGACATGAATAGAATCATTGTAGTAAAATTTGACTTTATGAGTTCCATATTACTTTTCTAGTTAAGTGAATTCAGAAAAAAATCAATATTTTTCAAGGAAAAAATGCATAGAAATAGTCTTAGAAAGTAATATATAGAACATTTGCATTCTAGTAAGGATTTTGCCCTCATAGCATTGTGATACACTTGCCATTAGCGGAATATTGGACAAAATCTTTATATCATGATATCACCATTGAGAAAGACAGTGATCACTTATTATGCTTTTAGCAATAGACTCCAAGTACACAAACTAAGACTGTTTTCTTACCACTAATATAAGTACAAGTTAAGAAAAGCATCCTTAAAGCATGAAGAAATAATTTATTTTTATCTAATATAAACAATTTTATGTACTACAATGTCTGACCTATTATAGTCATGTATTTGAAAGTGGTAATCAACAAGCAAAAACAAACAAATGAAAAACCCAAAAGCCAGTATAGTATTTGTGTTCTAAATTCATATACTGTCTCAGTAAATGCAAAATGCACAATAAATTGTAAACCTAGCATAAATGGATTGGTCCTATTTCCTCCTATAGAAACAATAGATGTTGCCATCTATCCCTTATGAATGTGGATGTGGACAGAGCCATCAGAAGCAATAAGATAAAGATGACAAATAATGCTTGACAGACTATGGAATTTCTGTAATTCTCTCTCATACAGGCATCAAACAGCAGCATGTGATCACTGCAGCTGCGGAGGCAAATGGAAGCTGGTACCATCAGCTTGGTCTATTTTCCTTTGTTCTTGCAGTAGATGGAAACCTCAAAAGCTTCTGAATGTACTAAATTTGAAGGAAACATTAAACCTGTCTAAGGAACGAGGAAGAATGCATGTGCCTAAAAAAGGCTATGTTCTTGACCCATCCCAAGCAAGTCAACATGTATAGGATATAAGGCAATAGAGTGTAACATATTTGTGGCCCATTTATTCCCTCTATTGTCATTACCTTTGTCAATTTAATTTTGAATTTTTTTCATAAAGATAAATTTCATTGATCATCCTCTGTTACTTTCTTTGGTCAACAGGACAAAAGGGACAGTATGACAATTAAAACCTAGAACCTGAGAGGGCTTGTGTTTCCCCTTTCCTTCCTGCACTTTTGCCATTGCCATGAGAAGGAAATGCTCAGACCAGATTGTTGATCCCCAGAAAAGAATAAGAAACAGGAGACAGAACTATTACAACCAAGGTATGCCAATCAAATCCAGCTAGAACAAAGTTCAGTTGGCCCAAGGTCAATGAGTGATCCCAACAGAAAACAGCAAAACCACTCAGCCATATCTAGCCCATTTCAGTTGAATCCAACAGGTGTTTGAGAAATAAGTGTTCTTTGTTGTATGTGCCACTGAGGTTTTGTGATTGTTATGCAGCAGAAAAATTTAACAGATGGATATCAACCTCTTTGTTTTTAGTTTCCTTACCTACATTAAGTTTTTTAATTGTCTCTTTGTTAAGCCTATAAAGATCTGTAATGTGTAACACATCCCAAACTTTCATTGCCTCTTTAAAAATGATTGACAAATTCTTATTTGTAAATTGTCCAGTAGTTCTATGATTTTTTCTGATCATTTAAATGTGGCAGGAAAATTACATTATGAAATATATCAAAATAATTTACATTCCATTGTGAAGTATATCAAAATAACTTAAGTTCCTTATCAAAATAACTTACAATTTTACCTTTTTTAGAAGTTGTCAACTGCAACATTATTTGATAGCAATTGTATACAGGCAATCCCAATAAAGGACTTTAATAAAGGTGAGCATCTGCAGAAATCCTCTAAAGTTTTATGCCCTCGTCAAGGAAACAACAGCAAACATAGCAGGAAAAAAAACTTAAAATGCACTATTTTAAAATTTTTATGCAAAATATTCAATAAGCTCTGATTAATCTGTTTTAAGTCAATTTTTTACTGTGTTGATCAGAGCTGCCCCTTCCAAATATTCCATGCAATGCTTGTCTTAATAAATGTTTTTTGAACTGTCTAATCATTATGCAACTTATTAGAACTTGTTAGTTTTCCTTATTCAATCTTAACAATAATGTTACCCCAAACCACTGCAGTTTTGGATATTCATAGAACAAATCTTGTTTCAACATGCGTTTACTGTTTTTGTCTTTGTGTGTTGAGTGAATTTCTCAATAAATTTAGATGTATCTAAATGAGCTCTGATACTTTTTTTAAAATTTGCTTACTTTAAATTAAGGAGAGGAGTAGACTCAAGGGTTTATAGTTGCCACAAATAAATTACATGCACATAGGTGCTTATACCTAATACATTTTTAAAAATTAGTATTCTACTTAGCTTAATATTAGAAGTTTTGAGTTTCTAGTGAACACAACCAACAACTTTAAAAAAAAAACTGCACCAAATATGTGTGAAGTGGCAGGGAGAAGGTGGGTTCTTACTAAACACAGCAGTCCTTATTGATCATGTACTTAGTGTAGTAGTGATTAAAAAAAAAAAATACAGTTTGGGCTAAGACGCTCAAGATCCAATGAGCAAGACGGGCATGTGAAATATTAATGATACAAACTGATAAGTACAAAGAAAGATAAGATTGTATATTGATATACCATTCCATGTACCCAAGGAATATCAAATGCATCAACACCTAAAATATATCACAAGTTTAGTTATATTGATAATTTAAACACACTCCTTAAAATTCTTTGCAAGTGAGAATATATGCCACTTAGTTTTTGAATGACTACATAATAATTTTTTTCTGTAAAAGAAACTCAGAAATGTTTTCCAACAGATTAGATAATTCAATTTTAAAAGTGAGAATAACAAACATTGCTTTAGAGAATCTGTGCCTGAACTATCGATGCCTTTATTCAGAGACTAATCATAAAAAACGGAGCAGAAACTTACACTTTTGAGGACTATTACCTGGTTCAAATGTCAAAACAATTTGTAATGCATATATCCTTGTTTTCAGCTTTACAAGAAAAGAGGTTATAAAGCCTGTTATAGAGGTTCTTCTGGTCCACAGTCTCTTGGGGTCTCCAAGAACCTTTCAGCAGTGCTCATAAAGTCAAAATCTTCTTCGTCAGAGTAATAATAGATAAACTTTCTTTCTATGTTGACATTTACATCCTATTTCAAACATAGTGGTTGTTATAACTGCTGATAGCTTATCATAAATCAAGGCTATAGCACCAAGTGATACTAAGTGTCACCATATTCTTCACTGTGTGCTACCAGGGGAGGGGGAATTGGTCTTTCAAGTATGCCTTTAGGGATGGGGGGGTATATCTCGGATGTAGAATGCTTGTCTAGCATGCCTGAGGCCTGAGTTCCATCCCCAGCATCACACACACACACACACACACACACACACAGTCTTTAACTAAATAATAAACATTTTATTAAGCCAAAATTCTTGTGTATACATCTTCCTAATATTCTGTGTGACAAAATGGGAAATACATACATCACTTCTGCAGTGTAGCAAAGTATGGATGTCTTAGAGAAAGCACCCGTGCAGTTATTGAGTTGAACTAGACACTTGTTCATGAAGTAGTATACACTTGAAAGAATGACAGATACACTATGGCTATTCAGACTTGAATATTTGGCAGATATTTTCTTGAACATAAACAGAGTAAGTGTGTCACTTCAAAGAAAGCAACTGACAGTGAATGTTGCCAATGGTAAATTTGAGCTTTTGAGGTAAAATTAGAATTTTGACAAATTTCTATCTGCCGTTGTGGGTTTAACAGGTTCCCAATACATAAGGTCTTTTCTGATAAGATTGGTGATGAAATTAATTAGGCAGTTTTTATTATTGACATTAAAAATTCACACATGCATAAAGGACTCAAAGTACAAGATATACTATTGGAATTAAATTTAATTAAATACAAAAACTTCATCCATGTATTTCTGCAACTAACCTTTAAGAAACTACTACATCTCAGTTGTGACTATTCTTCTTTGGTGCTACACCAGAAATTATCTAAACAGGTATTAACAATATTCCTTTTTATTCAAATACTATCTATGCTGGGAAAATCTTCTTCGAATAATTTAGAAAAACAAAAATGTCAGAGTCAACTGAATGCAAACACACATGTATCCAGTGTTCTTGTATTCAACCAGACATTAAAGAGGTTGAAAAAACTGTAAAACAATACATTCTTTTGACAATATTTTTGTTTTAGAAACTGTAGTTACTTCTCATAATAGCTAATTTGTATTTTATTGCTTTAAATGAATAAGTAAGTACTTCCAAAGTAATGCAGTTTAGACTTCCAATATAGTGAGTATTGATAGAGATGACTCATGTTTAAAAAAAAAAGGAAGGAAGAAAGAAAGAAAAGCACCTCTTTGGACTCCTCAAAAGTTTGTGAATTGCTGTCTTAGCAGTATTGTAGAAAGTACTAAATCCCTGTTTAGTCCGACCCAAAGATCATGCCTTTTCTGCTTGATTATAACTTATTTCATGACATGTTACCGAACTTGAAATTTCTAAAAAATTGAGGAACTATTCGTTAACACTTTTTTCTTATGTAATAAGAAAAAAGTACTATTATGATAACAATATAATAAATTTTAGATTTTTGTATGTCCTATGGTATTTGCATAATTCCTGTTAAAAATAATCCATAATAATGATATTTATAACAATTATTTAAGTCACAGAGACCTAAGCCAATGTCCTGCAGTGTGCTACCTGGGAGAATGAGCATATATCTTCTAGAAGGACTGAGAATGCCGAAGCAAGATGAAGGTGAATCATGCTTTAAGAATTTGTTTAATCAAATTAAGAATGGAAAAACGTTAAGAATGGTCATATATTTAAAATTTGCTTTCATGACTTTGTATGAAATATTTTAATTTTTTTCCCTGATAAGACATAGCAGTTAGTTTCATTTTTGAAGATACACTTCTAATTTGAGCAATTTATATATTTTTGTGTCAAGCAATCTGACTTGCTTAACAAGTCATATCACAGTATGTATAACCATTTTTATTATCAAGACTATCTTCCTGTCTTAATTTGCTAAGGAATCATTAGTCTTTCCTGACAATAAATTACATGCAGGCTAATATCAAATTTCAAGGGTGCATTTTATGATATTGTACAACTAAGGATGGTGTAATACATTTTTAAAAAGTTGCCCAAGCTTTATATCCAATGACCTCTAAAGAATATGCTAATGATGGGAAAAAAAATCAGTGTTAAAGTAAAAAGTTTCCTTAATTGCATCAGAATCTGCAAAAAGGCCTCTAATATCTATTTAACAAGCAATTTAATGAGGATAAAATAAATAACTTATATGTGCTATTGAAGAATGTTTCAAGAGGCTAAAACATGATAGGCCCTTAGAGAAAAGATCATATATTTCTTTGGGGAAACAAACAAAAACATCAAAAAAGGAGAAAGAAATCTATACCATGACAGCCAAAGGAAGTAAATATGAACTAAGAAACTGCATAAGGCAAAAGAAAAATAAGTAACTTAAAAGACCTATTGTAAGTGCATAGGATTACTGACAGATAAAAACAAGAATGGGGGAAATATAAGGAATTCAGGAACAAGAAAACTTATTTGGACAAGGTATGAAAAGAGATATTCAGCTTTGCTGATCTAATGAATCAATATCTAGGCCTAGAAGGAGTATTGATTGTTTTAAGTATTAAATTTTTTAAAGGCAGGTAGATGATTTTTTCAATGAAATTATATGTGCAATTATAGTTTATATAAGAGAAAGAAGTAGAGTTTCTGTGTTCCTATCAGGAAGGGAACTTTCTTTTTGCAGTATCTCCAGTCCCTGAATCCCTGACAAAATCTCTGGCCAAAGATTGAAAACCACTAAACTTAAATATAGGGACACATGGGGTTGGAAGATGCAAGCAGCATGATCAGAACTTAGAAAAAAGTCAGGTTGTAGTATGCTCTTTCAATATGTATATATGATTTGTCTTCATTGAATCAGGGTAATTAACCTCTCTATGTCCTTATCATTAATTTGTCTTTGAAGGTTTTAAGCTCTTTTCTTCTTATAATAAAAGAAGAAAAAAATTATATATATATATATATAAAATAATAGGTTATTTTAAACAAGTTACCCCACTATTCAGTAGAACACGAGAACTTATTACTTCAACATGTGTTTTGATATCTGTTATTACATGTCAGTCCCAAACTCAAAAAAATAAAAGTTTTAAGGAGATGGAAACGTTAAAAAAAAAAAATCGAGGTGATCATTCCACACTGTGTAGGTATATTAATTAGGGTATCACAGTATACCTCATAAATTTGTACAATTAAAATATTTTATCAAAAGAGGCAGACTGGAGAGTGTTTTAAATGGCATCTAATGGCAAAGGTAGTCAGGCATAGGTGGGGGTAGAATATGGTGTTATCAATGAAATCCAGCAAGACTTTGCTGGAGCCATGGGGAAAGCTAAAGCTGGGGAAGCTGAAAGATCAAGAGAGATGCCACAGATTGCTCATGCAGGAAACACTGCAAACCATGCACTAAAAGCAAAAGCACCACATCTACCATAAATGCTATTAATTCAATTCTTTAAAATTTTCTAGTTTAAAGCAAAGTTGGTTTTTAACCACAGATAATCACGCCTAGGTTTAAACAATGTTCTCTTTGTGAAGACCCATAAAAGTGATTTCTTGGTTTCCTAAGCAGGTTCACACCTCTTCAACAACTTTTTTTTTTTTTTTTAATTTCATGGGTACTGCAAATCGGTAAAACTGAAAATAAACATGAGTAGGTTTCCCTCTTCCTGTTGGTGAAATTTGCAGCCACTCTTAGTAAGAGTATCTGACAACATGACATCTATCTCAGTTCCTGGCTTTATCTTGGCATCTATTTTACTGCCTTACCCTTTCTTTCATCTCACCTTATCTTTATTATTTATGTTATCTTGTCCCCTATAAGTCTTGAATCTATAAAGTTCATAAAATCTTTTGTAGAACAAAGTAAGGTATCAATATTTTAATCTTGATTTCTAAATAGTTAACAGTGAAGGTAATAGTGTGTGTGGGGGGGTGTGTGTGTGTTACTCCATAGCTGTTATTGAATTCTAATGTTCAAAATTTTAATCATGGTATTATTTTCCTTTATAAACAAAATTGATGGTACTTATAAATCAGGGTGGACCCTTTACTCTGACTGTCTGCCTCATGTAAACAACAGCATAGGCAGGTCAGATGATGGAACAGTTTTAGGTGGGCAGTCTGTAGCCCCAGAAAAGGGCAAAAGCAGCAGGTGTGTATGAAACCACACTCAAAAACTTGGCTCAGAAGACACAAATACCAATCAATTATGGAAATCAGACTAAATACTTTTTACTCAATTGTTCAACCAAAATAAACCTAATTATGTTCTTTATTTGATAATATGAGCATCCAGGAAGTATTACGAAGTACATTGAAATAGAGATAAAGTGAAAATAGGCAGAGAAAGCAACTCTTGGTGAGAACAGCTACATTTCCTCAAAAGTTTGAGTCATACGCCAGGGGTCTCACAATATCAGTTATGATAATAACATTTAAAACCTTTGGAGAAGAAATATGATTCTCAATTACAAGTTTCAGAGACAGAAATTAAGGCAATGATGTTGCTCAATTCAGACAGACTCTGGTTTACAGGAAGTTGGGCTAATTAAACACCAAAGAATTTCAATTTGTGGCATCCTGTGCTAGGGTTTGGAGATAGAAAAAACAACAAACCAGTTTGGGGCCAGGATTTATAATTAGATTTGGGGATTTTATACATGTAAATAGCAATTAAAATGGCACATTTGTTTTTGTCTACAGAAATAAGAGTTACATAAATTCAAGTGGGATCTCTTGTTGGGTGATCTGAGAGACTTCATGGAAGAGAGAATTTCTGAATGGGTTGAAGAAATATCGAATTTGATGAGAGTGGATTAACTCTTTCAGGTAAAAGAAACACCTTAATAAAAGGCAAGGGAACTGCTCATTTTGGTTAAAGTGGAGCTTCTTTCAGAGGAGTAGGGGAAGATAATTAAAAAGAGATGGGTCAGATCACAAGAGGACTAGCATACTAGATAAAGGAGTACCTGGTCTATATACTTTAATGATAATGAAGGATTCTGGTTTAGAATTCCAAAGTACAACCTTATCTAAAAAAACAGTCTCAATTTAGAAAATTGAGTATTCAAAAAGAATACATTCAATAATAAACAATGCAGCACCTTCTTCATTAGTAAGGCTCTAGCTTTAGCAGAATGAGACTAAACTTTAGCTTTGCCTCTTGACCTTGGAAAAATTGCTTAACTTCTATGTACATTTCTACATCATCTGTAAAATAGGGATACTAATTGTATACAGGAGGTGTTTAGAATTAAATAATGCAGGCAATAAAAAAGTACTTGATACCACTTAAGCTATGTGATATATATATATACTTATGTATATACATACACACCCAAATACTCATAAACACAAAACTATTACCTATTTTTAGAACGTTTATTGCCTCTCTTGCCCAGCAAAATCCTTACAGAGTATTTCTAACTACCACTCAAGAGAGTTATGAGGACCTGGAGAAAAAAAAAAAAAAAAATCTTTGGTAACTGCACTAGTGAGAACAGAACTTGTAGGAAACTGCAATATTTTTGAGACAGAGTTCAAAATAAATGAACAAACGATTGAAACATTCATAAAATGATACTAGCCACTTTCACTGACCAATAAATCTTTCCAAAGTTACCCAGACAATCTCTCTATGCCTTGTCAGTGAATTATAAAGAATTATGTTTGTGGCAGAGACTTAAAAAAGTTAGCTGACCTCCTCTCCTCTGGCTGGGACCACACTGGGCACAAGTGAGACTCATGGAATTCTTCCACCTTTCGCTTTTAAAACCTCCAGAGCAATTGATTCTTCTGTGTCCCATGGTGACCCTTTCTAAAGTTCAATGCTTTGTCAAAAAATCCTTCCTTATTGCCAAATTAAACGCTTATTATCTATCCTATCATGTTTTGTTCTTAGCTTCATTAGAGTGGCAGGCACGGAAATTTTAAAAATCAATTTTAAGATGTTAAGTAAAATTCAGTCACTTCCCTTTGGCCTGGGTTATTTTGTGATAAGATCCCATGTCATCTCAAAGAAGAAGAATGTTTACTCAGAACTTGAGTGAGGACATAAAGATCATGTTTTCCAAAGAAGATCACAATAAACCACACATCTTCAATGTTCTTCTAGAACTTGCCGCTTAACCATCTTGGGTTAAATGTTCCTTTCCCTTTATATCTGTAGCTTACTTGTGACTAATAAATAAATTGTGCCTGAAGTCATGCAGGATGACTTCCTAAATGTCATCCTAAAGAGCAATTCAGCTTCCACCTTGCTGGACAGTCTGACTGTCCTGAGGCCAGCATGCTTGGAGGAAGCCCAAACTGACCAATGTGGTGAAAGCATACCCAGAAACCCTTAGACCACATGAAAGCAGAGATGTCAATCAGCCCTTGATGTTGGAGCCCTCTCTGATCCTGGCTCCATTTACCATGTGATTCCAATTGCAGGAGTCTGAATTGCCTAGCCAAGCTCCCCTCAAAATCTTGACCACAGAAATCAGGAGAAATAATGACATCATTATTGTTGTTTAAAATCACTATTTGGGATGATTTGTTATTGCTGAACTAGTAACTAGAACATCCCCTTTACTAGAATGCTGTAGAGATATATAGGTTCAGGACCTATGAAGAATAACAAAAATCAATAATCTGTAACCAACATGTATAATGGAAGACTACTATTTAAAAATATATGTATTAGGTATGATAATGCATCTGAAGGCACTTTGTAATCTGTATATCTCTACATAAATTCGAAATAATATTTGGTTAAATGGTGTGATGGATTCCATAACATAAATGCAGAACTCCTCACCAAAAAAGAATTTTCCTGTTCTTCAACACATACTGCAGAAAGAGTTAATTATTCCCTCTTTTGTGTGTATGGTCCACATGGCACTTCTGATCTTCCTGGTACAATTCTTCATTCATTTTTGCATGCCATCTCCCCTGATAGAGTATAACCTCCTTGAAGATAGGTCTATGTATTATTTGTTTTTTTCTCTAGACCCTAACACAACACCTGCCACACAGTAAGCACTAATCCACATTTGTCGAATGAAAAAACAAATGCTTGAATAACTATTTTCTGGCAGGTGTCTGAAGGCACGGCCATGCACCAAGAGACTTTTTAAGCATAGAGGATCAATTTGATTTTCAAAAGACTCATCAGCCTCTGAAAGACAAAGGGAAGGAAATATGCCTTCCCATTTTTAATCTCCATACTGAACAGTTCCATCTGATGAACCATTTCTAGGAAGCCTTATTTTCTCACCATTCAATTGCACTTTTTCTTTTATGTGAAAAGACTGAATCTCTGAAGCCTCTAACTTCCTCTTTGATCATACATACTTTCTTTCCTATTTGCTTTGTGTGTGTGTGTATGTTTATTTTTTCATATTTAAAGATGATAGTCATATTTAAACTTGGAATATAAGAAAATCATTTTACAGAAAGGAAGAAGAAATGCCAAGTTCAATATTCTTACTCTTTTTCTTTTAAACCATAATTTATGTATATATTTCTTTATTTTTTAAATTTTAATTTATTATATATGACAACAGAATGCATTACAATTCATATTACACACATAGAGCATGATTTTTCATATCTCTGGTTATACCCAAAGTAGAGTGACATCCTTTATATCTTCATACATGTACTTAGGGCAATGATGACCACTGCATTCCATGGTCTTTCCTACCCCTACCTCTATTTCCTCTCCCTTCCCTTCCCTCCCCTTTTCCCCTTTGCCCTATATAGACTTCATTTAATCCTCCCATCCCCCCACCCCAGCAGCATATTATGAATCAGCATCCTTAAATCAGAGAAATCATTCAGCATTTGGTTTTTTGGCTTGGTTAGTTGAAGATAGACCTTTATTTCATTTATTTATACATGGTGCTGAGAATCAAATCCAGTATTGCACATATGCCAGACAAGTGCACCACCACTAAGCCACCATCAGCCCCAATTTATGGGTATATTTTAACATAAGTAGGAAGAAATGATATTTGAGACATGTCTTCAGCAGGTCATAAAATTAGCTGATTTCCTATTTTGTCATGGAATGTGTTTACAAATGACTCAAATATTTTCCTACGGCAATTTTGAAAAGGGAAAATACTGTTAGTCACTATCAAACCTTGTCTGATTTGAATAGCAGTGTAACCCTTGTATAATATCTTTATTTTTAATTCTACTTGAAGTTTATTATTCCTTTTTATTCTTCACAAGATAACTCCAATTTTTATAGGCATTTCTCAAGAATCCCACATGTAGTGTTGTTTGCAAATTATGTTATTAATCTGGCTGATTCATATAATTACAAATTAGGATATTTCAATATTAAACATAGCATTGGCTTCATTACCTACTGGTCCCACCTATTATAGACAGTGTTTCAGTTTATTTGGGGTATTTTTTATTGTTATTTGCATATTATCATGATTGCTAGGAATTTTGCATGAGCCTAATCCCATGAAGTAAAGAGTAAAAAGCTCCTCCATGTATGGGTTTATGCTTAACAAGTAAAATTATTTAATTATTTTTTTAAAATCCATATCACATTCTGCAAGGAAGAGAATGTTCTAGCCTTCATTTTTAAAACTTGAGTGCTTTTGCTGTAGAACAATTTAGTGATATAAGCATAAAACTTTCTAATAGAAACTAGTAGTAAAAAGAAATAACCACAATAACAATAGTAGTTTCATTTCATTGAGAACTTACAATATGTTAAGTATTTTTTCCAGCACTTTTTGTACTGATAATTAGAGCTAATATAGTGACCATGTACCGGAACTGCTATAGTGCTTAACATACATTAACATATTTAATCATCACTACAGCTCAGGCGCAAGATACTTACATTGTCTGCATTTTACCCAAGAGGAAACAGAGGCACAAAGTCAACTGACTTGTGGGCAATTAAGCCAAGATTAAAACCCCTTCTATCTGACTCTAGGACTTTAATCCTATGCTTCTTTTCTTCTCATGCATATTGCATGATATCCCTATAAGTTTATAACAAAGTTTAAAAGAGACAAAATAAAATGAAGCTCACCTGGATTAAAGAATAAGTAAATTCCCATGGGGGCTGAGTACTGGAGCTTATATTTTAACTTCTAGTTATATAATTGCACAGCCTGCGCATTCTCCAAAAGTACCGGAGAAAAGATCCCAGGGGCAAGGTGAGAAGAGGGCCGACTCCTTCTGGCCCTTTAATATGAAGTAGGCTTCCTGACCCAGCTTTCTACTCCTCCCATCATGCCTCAACTACTCCAAATCTGTATTTTGCACTCCCCATATGCCAAGATGGTCAAGGTATATATTTTCTATTAATTAAAATATAGCTGATTTTGGTGTAAAGAAACTTTATTTCCAGAGGATTTGGTAACCTGTGTCCACACACTATTCTGCTATTAGTCCTAGGCGCTGAAAGCTTAATGAATCAAGACTAAGAACATTCTGATCCTAAGCAATCAAAACAGCTGTAATAATAAGTCCATTTTATTAACAATATCACCTCCTGTCTATCTTAGTTTATGAGTGACCACTTCCTAATTCCCTTCTTCTAGAAAGTGAATAAGAACATTCTTTTGATATCCACATAATTGTTTAGGTGGTATTCTAGGCTTCTTTTTTGGATTATTGTTTCATCCTCCCGATCCTAGTCTATTAGCACATAGCACTGTCGTTTAACCTGATTTTCAATAGATCTCTTCTTCAGTCACCTGTTCAACAGAAAGAAAAATACTTTCTTGCCTAGGTTAATTCCTCGTAGATTCTAAGTTCTATCTATTGCATCAGCAAATATTTCCTCCACATACCATCTGGGCTCAGCCAGCCTGTAAAAACCAGCCATCATCCCAAATCTGTCACATAACAATCAGATCCGTTGAAACAGTTCTAAAGACTGTGAGCTTCACTCTGTCATAGTTAAATGATCCCTTTTACCCACTGCTAAAAATATTACATGCCTCCTGACTTTGTTTAATTGTTCTCAAAGAGCAATTTCGTAGACTGTCATTGTCACTTAAAGTTTTTGAAGAGCCAGCTCTCAAGCAGAAACCGAAATGATGAAGCTCAAAAGATTAGCATACAATCCAAAAGAGGAGTAATTTTAATAAAGTAGAAGCCACACAACTGCTATTGGCTTCATATCCAGCTGTGCCATTCGGATTCTCAACTCCCAAGCTCCACCCATTCTGAAAAAAACTTCTTCCAGGACAGAATATCAACTTCTTAGCTGCTCAGTTACAGGCGCTTGCAGACCCTGAGGTTAATTTCTGCCTGGATCACACTCTTTGGCTTTACTCAGTCTAAAATGTGAGGCCAAAGAATGTTTAATGAGTTCCAAAGAGGCAATCACCAGGACAGAAGTGAATTTAAATTTCACACTAATGCCAGCTAGTGCTTCATGGGCCGAACTGCAGCCAACCAACCTGCAGTTTATAGCTGTCTCTTCATCATTTGCATTTGGATTTTCTTCTATGCCACTAGCACCTCAATTTGTTTTTAAAGCACAGTGTTCCAAAGTATGGGTTTTAATGTTCTATACGGATATTAGGCTTTGATTTATTCTGAGAGTTTTCTAGTTTTTTTTATAAGGCACATTAATTCTTGGTTTCCCACCCCCAGTTCTTTCCACTTTTACTAAGGAATAAAGGAGAAAACACAATTGAATACACTGTAATCTGGCATTGGACATCTCATTTTTCCTAATTACAATAAAAGACAAAATAGAACCATATACCACTGTGTTTTATTTTGCTACTGTTGATCAGCAGGGCTTAAGGATCACTAATCAATTCCTAAGTCCTTCCAGTGGTTAAAAAGGGAGCCCAAATGAGGAATCAGAGGAAGTGTACCCAGTGCACATAAGCCTCATTGCCAGCCATGTCAGCAATAGGTCAGAGATAATGTTTCCTGTGTTTGAAATGAGCAGTTTTCCTAATTAAAAAAAAAAAAAAGTCTCATGACCTGTACAATTGGCAAGGTGGTAACAATGCAAATAAGCAAGTTTTATAATCCAGACTTGGTACTATTGATTTCTCTCTGAAAGGATTAAATGATATTTTTTATATAGTGATCCCCTACGGCTTGTGCAGAACCTGAAAATATTCTTACTACCAAAGATCTTTAGTTTGAAACTAAAGCAGTAAAAAGGCTTTCATAGGGTGCTAGGGTTGTAGCTCAGAAGTAGAGCACTTGCCTAGTACATGTGAGGCACTGGGTTCAATCCTCAACACCACATAAAAATAAATAAATAAAAGTATTAAGTCCATCTACAACTAAAAATACTTTTTAAAAAAGGGGTTATATAGGAAATGAACAATTTGAGTGTTTTACTCATGTTTATTCATAAGCCCAATAAAGATTTATTGAATGCCATTGTATAGCAGACATTATGGGAATCGGATGAAGTGCTAAAAACCCTTAGAAACTGAGTCCATTAACAAGGGGTTGGAAATAGCAAGGATAGAATACTAAACCAGAGAAAAATACATCCTTAAACAAAGGAAAGTTAAGGGGTATCCAGTATTTTGCTGCTGGGGTATCCTAATACTCGTACTCAGCAAGTCTGGGAGCAGGAAGCATCCCCAAGCCTAAAATTGCTCATCAGGTAGAGTCTTTCCCCATTCTACCAACCTAAATTTCATTGCAAAATCTGTTTGTTCTGAGCAAGGCTGATCTGTGGGCACAGAATTGAGGGAAGCAAGCATGGATATGTGTCACTGGAAGTTAGCACAGGACCCAGTTTCCTGGCAAAGACTTTCAGCAACATGGGACAGGTGGAAAGGGAGTAGACTCCTGTTGTGAGCCAAGCCTAAATTTTTACATGAAGGATTTGCAAAGTACATTTTATTGCATACCACCATATGGCAACTCCCTGACATGCTTCAGAATTCCTAGGTATTGTATGTGCTCAATATCAATGATTTCTCTGAAACACATTCAGACTTTGAGCATAATTCCATCAGTTACAATATCTTTTCACATCAACTTTAAAGTAGTTTTAAGAAATATGATGTACGAATTACCAGTTGTCCACTGAATGAGCCCTAGTTTTGTTACTTTGTACATACTTTTACCTTGAGAATTTAAAAAGAAAAAAAAAAAGAACTTCCTTAAAAAGAAGTAAAAAAAAAAAAAATCCCTACTCAAGGCCTTGGTGATAAATATTGAATTTTGAATTAGGAAAATTTCATATAAAAAAGGAGGAAGCCATTTATTTTAAGTAATAGAAATAGATGCAAAAGAAAAAACTGTAAGAGAAAGCTTTGAAATCAAATATAATCCAGTGGTAGAGGCTTTTCTCTGCAATCCCAGAATAAAGAAAAAAAGTAAGATCTTTATAAAATCTGCTTTCAGTCCTAAGATCTTTTGTGGCATGGTCCTATCCTCTTCCCAGTACTAGTTAATATAAAGTGCGTGATTAATGCTAAGACACACACCATGGAAAAGTAAACCACCACAGTGATAGTAAATCTATATATATTGCTTTGTATTAATCCTATGTTCTTTGTGTATTTGTATTATCCTTAATTAAATTATGAACTTAGGTTTGGATTGTGAATAGACAATTTGCATGGCACAAATCCTTTGAAAGAAGGAAATTATTCTGAAATAAAATAGTCAGTTGACAGGACATAGTCTAGGCTCTGAATGTGAAATTAAGTATATAAAATATGTTTTTATTGGATATTTTTAGTCCCTTCAGTTTAAGACATAATTGGAGTCCCCCTAAACAAAATAATGCAGCTCAAAAATTAAAATTCCTTTTGACAGAAATATTTTATAAGTCAAAATCTTGTTCCTATATTTCAGTAGCAAGGGCTATGAGAAGCATATTCACGGCACTAGTTTTCAACATGTGTTTATCAAGTGTTTACCATGTAGGCAGAGCTGGGTACTACCAAGATTGTAAAGATAAGTTACCAGTGAAATCTGCTATTATGGAACTGTTAGAGACAAGACATGCACATAAATAGCTGAAATACGAGCAATAATCATTTTGTCAAAGATGTTAAAATAGTTTTTGGCAGAATGCTATCAATTTTCAAGAAGGGGGGGGATTATCTTCACCTTAGTTCAGGAGAGCAGGAAAAAATTTTTTTTTTTTTTTTTTTTTTACAAGAGATGACATTTAAGCTAGGTCTTGGCAAATGGGTAGGATTTAGATACAAGGAGAGAAAATCTAAGAAGAAAAAGAAACCCAAGCTATGGAGATGGCACTATTCTAAACACTGGTGATACTGTGGAAAACAACAGTCACAGACACTTGTATTCCTGCTGCTTATGTTCTGAGGAGAAAATAGAAAAAAAATATAACTGGTAGGTAAGTTATATGGTATATTAGGAAGCAATAAGTAAATGCAGAAAAATAAATCTGGATAAGGGAGATGGAGAGTCCTCATTCTAAAATAAGGTAATCTGGATGGGCCACAGCACAAAGACATTTAACAAGGCAGGAATCGAGAAAGCAATCCCAAAGATCACATAGGAAAGCAGGAGCAGAAGGAGAGCGTTGGTTGATGAAATTGTTGGCAGAATAAAGATAGATTGCAGAGGGCCTCAAATGCCAAGCTAGGGAATTTGGATTTCATATTATAGACACTGGGGAGATGTTAACAGTTTTTCAGGAAAGATTTGAAAAAAAAAAAAAAAAAAAAAAAAAAACCTGGACTGTGCTTTATGTAGATGACTCTGGCAGGCAGTTTAAATGGAAGAGACGGAAGAAGGAGGCAGGAAGGTCTCTTTACCTCTTCTCCAAATTGATAGTCAAGTAAAATCTAGTTTATATACATTATTGCTATTCATTTAAAAAGCGTATATTGAGGAACTTTCACAGGCCAAACATTGCTCCAATCTCACAAGAGCTCCTAACTATCAGAATGGTCATATCTGTACCTTTGTGGATCCAACATATGCTAGTGGGGATGTCAGACAATACACACAGTGAACACAGCATATGCAATCAATGTAAAAGATAAACTATGATAGAAATTTTCCTCTGGAGAAAAGATATAGTAACCTAAGGGGACTATAGGAGTGCTGGGAGACGGAGGTGAGGCTGGAGGTCAGGTGGAGGATTAAATTTTGCCTGTTACCAAAGGCAATATTTGCACTTCTAAAAAAAATTTATAAAGATTTCTATGCTGACATAAGATAAAATAAAAACCAATAAATCTCTTAAATTTTACAACATGTCAAAACAATGCAATGGCCAAAGAATCACAAAAGTATTTCTAAGTCTCATGTCTCATCTATATGAATAATGATGTATGTTACTCATAAGTTAGAAATTCTAAGAGGAAATAATGTTAAAGATTTGTCTCTCCAGACAGAATCCAGACAAATATAACCCATGGGAAAAACACATTGGACTTAAAATGACAGAGAAAAAGAATGTTATTCTAGAGTTCTGAATCCCATAAGAAATATAGCAATAACTATATTGCAGTTAAACACAAAGCTTTGTAAAAAGTTTTAGAAATTTAACAATTATATCAACTTCAATTTCAAAGTATCAATGACAAATTATTTTCCAGCAAGCACTGGCTACAAATGTTTCAACAACACTTTCTAGCAAAACATTTGTATGCCAGATCAATAAACTTAAGGAACTCCATCCATGATACACTTATTCCAAAAATTAGACCTGGAAATGGACACTTTCTGTTTGGACAAGTCTCTTGATTTTGTCAGCAAAGGATGGCAAAAGTCCAAAAAGCTTCATACTGAAAAACCCAATTGACCCTCTCAGGTTCCAGCTTTAGATCATTCTTTAGAAGCTTCAACTCAATGCCATTCTACTGCAACATGACAGCAGCTACTAAGTCATGATATCACAAAATGCTTGCCCAAGGTGGAAACAACAACTAAGAGAAATGCTGCTTCTGATAATGGTGAAGTAATACATACCAGAACAATCTTTTGGAGATGGCAATGACAAACTATGGGCAAACCATAGTGAACAATCATCTGAAGTCACCGAGAAAAAACTAAAAATAAGCAGAAAAATAGAAGAGAATGGTAATAGGTGAGTTTCCCAGTATTTTTTCTTTTTTAATAATTGTTTTTGCCACAGGGAAGACAGATGGGACATAGTGCCTAGTGGTGAAAAGTTGGATAAAGTTCTATCTTTTGTTGGCTGGAAAAAATCAGAGGTCAGCTTGAGGGTCTACTACAGATAAGAGGAAGTGAAGGAAGAAATTCCATTATTACCCTTCAGCCATAGATCACTGGACAGTACCTAGTGCAAAATCTGGGTTTATGGATGCATAGGAATGAGGCAGTCACACACCATAGGCAGTCGTGCAGAACACATGTGCTCTGTATTTGGGGCTTCTGTTATGTCCTTTGGGGGACTACTTAAGGAAGCAGAGTTTTGCTATGGATGGATGTTAAGAAGTGGAGGTAATTCTATGATTGGGTATCTTATCAACTCTTACCTTCAAACTCTTAAAGCAGCAGCAGGCACTTATGTTACCCACAGAGGGAGAGTTTATACATTCTTGTGGATTGGAGAATGTTCATCTTTTGGGCCTTGATTGTTATCTTTTTGTCTTAATTTATCGTGGTCACAGAATAGCCCTGACTGTTAAAGGTATTTTGAGAATTTGTTTTTTAGGGCTTAAAAAATAGAGTATCCCAGCCTACTCTGGCTGCCTGGCTAACTTTTAGCAACATCAAGTACCACCAGTTCTTGCCAGGCTAGCTCCCAGCTGCCAAGATTTTCCTCTTCCTCATCTGGAAACAGCCACAGAGAGGAAAGCTTCAAATTCTGCCAAATATCTGGCTGATTCCAAGCAGCACTGTTGAAGTTAAAAAGACTCAAGAAATATTTCAGCTCTTGCCCACTGGAGATAAGACAAGGATTGGGAACATTCATTTTTGAATATGTAACACATTTTGAAATTTCAGGAGAATTAACAATCTACTAAAGCGAAAAATAAAAATTATTTCAGTAGCCCTAACATCAAGCAAATTAATGTCCAGGATAGAATAAGACATATAAAGAAATAAGAAAATGTCACCCATACTCAAGAATAAAATAAATCCATAAGCAGGAGTACAAGATGACCAATATGATGGGAATTGACTGAGAGTTACTTTAAAACAACTATTATAATTATGTTCAAGGACATTAATGAATATAACAATCAATAACCAGATAAGAAATTCAGTAGAGGAATAAAAACTAAAACAAAAATGAGGAAATTCTAGAAATAAAAAAATTAATATGTGGAAAAAAATTCACTGGTTGAGTTTTACAGCAGAGAGTAGACCAAAGAATTAGTAAACTGAAAGTGAGATTAATTTAAAAATATCTATTTGGAAGTCAAAAAATAAAATAAACAGAACCTCTGTTCCCTCTATGGGACAATATTAAAAGGTATAACCTATGTCTCATTGGATATTGGGTTCACAGGAGGAGAGAGAGAGAATGGGGCAAAAAAAATAATAATAATTAAAATATTATGATGGTTAAAATTTTCTTAAATTTATGAAGAGACATACATGTACAGATTCAAATAGCTCAGAAAACTGCAAGAAAAAAATTAAAATCTCAAATCAATGTCACATTGATAGAAACAAAAAAAGAAAGAATCATGAAAACAGAAAAAATGACACACTATGCACAGGGGAATGATGGTACAAGTGACAACTATCTTCTCATCAAAGACAATGGAGGCTAGAAAACCCAAGTGAAGGAAAGAAACTGTCCCCTGAGAATTTTATTTCTAGTGCAGATGCCCTTCCAGACTGAAGATGAGATAGACATTTTCACATAAACAAAAACCAAGTGAAAACGCCTCTCGCAGTGTGTAGACCCACACTTCAAGAAATGGTAAAGATGTTCTGTGGCCAAAGAAAACTTGCATTTTGATGGAAACTTGGATACCTAGAAAGAACTTACAAAATGGTCAATTGATAGGCAAACATAAACACAAATTAAAACTGAAAGTTAATAAAGTAATCGTTGATAATGAATCCAAAGTAAACAATCTTTAAACATCCATTATGAATCACATGGACTTGCTTGCTGACAGTCTAAGTTATACCATTACAATGTACATATTAATTTCAAATGGTTTGGAAGAGTGGAATTTGGACTCTTCAAAATCCTTAGAGACTCTAAAACAGTGTCAAGTTTAGTAGCAAGTATTAGTTTTAAAGACATTGCTTGTTAGCATTGCCAAATTAGATATTCTTGACACAATTCAGGAGTACACTTGGGCAATCAATATAAATAGCATCTCTTTTGTGAAATTAATTGGAAAATTAGATTTAATGTTTAAATGTACATTTAAATGATTCACTAAAATGGATCAAAACAGCTTTCAAACTAACCACTTCTGCTGGCTAGGCCAGCTTCCTTCAACTACTTCCATCTTAAAAAAAAAAAAAAATTAAAACAAACTCAAGAATGAAGGCAAATATCCTGCTATTTCAGGTCAGCCTACTTTAAGTGAGGAAGTCCATTTATATTTGAGTTATTTGCTTTAATGCCCCTCATTGCCTTAGCAAGCCTGTTTGCACCTTGATGGATGGTCTCTATTATAAAAAATGTATTATAAGGCTCAGAATTTGCTTTAACATGCACTGAAATTCAACCTTTGCAGGCCAAGGTAATATCATTTATACTATGTTCAACATCCTATTACTTAAGGTAGCAGAGCATTTAAAGACTGGAAGTTTCATAATGCACTTTTCTAAGGGATAAGAATTTATCAGAGTATGGGAGAATCATTCTGAGTTCAAAACAACACTCTTCAGGTCTATGTGTGGAAGAGTACCCTAATCAAGAAGTTAGGAGCCCTAAATTTTAGTTCTGGCCTTGGTATTAACCAGCCATGGTGGCTTAAGAAAACCATTTAGTTTAATTTGTTTTTACAAAAATTTGTACTAGTGTATTCCATATGTTTTTAATATAAAGGGGTAGATTAACTTAGCTATATTTCTAATAGGAAAGTTGAATTCTATGAAAATGTTTGCTTTTACTTCTAAGCATCTTTCAAAGACTCCATGGATTATTGTATTTCTTTAATAAGAATTTCATTTGAGATAATAAAAATACTTATGTGATAATAAAAATTACAATTTGGGAACCACATGTTATCTTTATGATAAAGGCTTGTATATGTACCCAAACACCTCAGAACTTCTGATCCACAAATGATATTTTTAAAAAGGTCTGATGAAGCCTACATGCCCTTCAATAGATGAATGGATAAAGAAAATGTGGTATATATGCACAATGGAATATTACTCAGCCATAAATGAAAATGAAATTATGGCATTTGTTGTTAAATGGATGGAAATGGAGACTATCACACTAAGTGAAATAAGCCAGTCCCCAAAAACCAAAGGCCAGATGTTCTCTATTATATGTGGATACTAATTCACAATAAGTTGGGGTGGAGAGTAGGGAAGAATAGAAATACTTTGTATTAGACAAAGGGGAATGAAGGGAATGGAGGGGGAATTGGGAATAGAAAAAGGTGGTAGAATTAATCAAACATTACTTACCTGTGTTCATATATGAATACACAACCAATGTAATTCCACATCATGTACAACAAGAATGAGAAGTTATACTCCATGTATGTATAATATGTCAAAAGACATTCTACTGTCATGTATAACTAAAAAGAACACATTTTTAAAAGGAAAAAATGGTCTGGTGATTTGAGAAAATAATTTAAGGCAACAGTTTGTAATATTCAGAGGCAGTTGTAACACTGAATTCTGCCAAAAACATAAATACCATATTCCAAAGGTCGATGGTGATGTAAACTTTTTAAGTGTAGCTACTTTTCTTTGATCATCCAACTATATTCCCCTATGTTATATCACTCCACCTAAATAGTTTTGACTTTAGCAAAAATCCAGGCATTTGATACTATTAAAATTGTGTTGCTTTCTCTTATATGTAGAATTTTTTGCATTGTGGTTGTCACAGGTTTGTGGCTTGTTCCATTCATAGCCACAAATTTATGCAGATGACAAATCAAGATACGGGACTAAGCAGCCTGTATTAAATCCATAAGCTTCAAATTCCAACTTGTCTATTGAATCAGGATGGGTCAACATCACACACACACACAATGATGAATTATGTTTTGTAGAATAATTATTTGTTTTTATTTTATTTATTACCCCAAACACCATATTAATCTGTACTGCAATCTTAAGAATGTCAGAAACAAATAGGATCCCAAACAAGAGTGCTTTATGGTACTAAAGAAAGGTCATATTTCTCACCCTCAACCTAGGACCTCTTATACCTAGATTCAGAAAGAAATGACATTTCTCCAAATCAGACCTGTCAGGTGAAGATGCTCCCTGGACAATGACAGTAGAACAGACTGCAACCAATTCTGAAGAATACTGACAAGAGTCAGCCTGGATATCAGAGTTCTATCCAGCAAAATGGGCATCCATGTCTAGGATCCATTTATATAAGCTATTCCCTACTATAATTATTGTAAAGATTAAAGTGCTTCTATCTACGCAAAAGTAAACTCAAGCATCAGTTCAGCAATATCAATGATAAGGATTTATAATTGTACCCTAAATAACTGTTAATTCTGACATTGACTAATATATTTTTAGTTGTTTCTTTCCCTCTCCTGAGGCAACTGGAATGTAGGAGCAGCTGCAACACCAGCACTTGCTGTCTTGCCAGTTGTTCAGAGAATGAACCAATTAGTGGGAATGGGTAGTAATACGTGCATTTGGCAGCCATGTTTGCACAAAATGAGGGCAATTTTTTAAATAAGACACTTTAATGCACCATCACAGCACCTGAGAGTATTGTGGAAGGATCTGACAGCAGATACTTCTGAACAGACAACTACAAATTTCTCTCTTCTATATCCCAACTCACAGCCCTTCAATCTTGCAGAGATCTTCAGTCGGCTGACCCCACCCAGATTTTATTGTCCCTCACCCCACTCCTATCACCCCCTTCCTTACCCACCCAGCTTGACTTCTCCCATTTGTCACTGTGGTCACTCTAATGCATTCACCTTGACTCCCTTGCTTCATCACATGAAAAACCCTGAATAAATCCAGCTCATTCCTTCCCATATCACTACTGTGTCTAGAAAATAATGACCACTTCAGAGAATCATTAAGAGGACCTTTAATGCTACTTCTCGATCATGGTTTTTATCTCTAGACCACTCCCTTTCCCATTTGTCTAGACCCGAGGACTTCTCATTTCTCTCAAAATCCCCAATACATCTTCCCACTATAATTTTGCTTCCTTCTTTACTGAGAAATTGCTGCAATCAGACGAGAACATTTGGATCTTCACACCTAACTACCTCTTTGCTCATAAGTGCCACCTTGTTCGTGGACAGATCATACCTGTAGAAGGCCAACCTCTTCACTTGTGCTCTGGATCTTATTCCCTTTGGAAAACCTACTTAAAGACATAGAAATTCTCCTCTCTCCACCAATGTCAACTTCCTCCTCTTTCTTTAAACCTTTCTCTTTAACACAGGAGCATGCTGAAATTGTTCATTTAGCTTAAAAAAAATTCATCTACTGACTCTCTTTGCTGTCTTATTTCTCTTTTTACAGTAAAAACTAAAACAAAACAAACGAAAACCAAACACACAAAGTTTAAAAGAATTATAAGCACTCTGTCTCCATTTCTTTTCTCAATCTCTTGAACTCTGTGTGAATAAAGTCATGGACATTAGGGAGTCCTCTCCTTTAGGACACATCAGCAGTTGATCATCCTTTCTTTGAAACACCGCTTCCCTTGGCTTACAGGACACCACTTTCTTCATTTTTCTCCTTTCTTTCTGAATGTGATTTCTTGAACTCTCTTGCCAGTTCCTTCCAAACTCCCTAACTACAACATGTGCCCCAGTGCTCAGTCTGGAGAACGTTCTTTCCTTTCTGTACACAGACCTTAGATCATGTCATTAGACACACGGCTTTAAACATAATGAGCAGTTGACCCCCAAATGTGCACTTTACCATAGACCTCATTCTCGAGTCCTACAAGTATATGACTTCTCATTGGATCATTCTTCTCGGATGACAAAAGAGCATCACAAAACTGCATGTTGGGCCCAGGTCTCCACCCCTTTCCACCATGGGTAACTCTCATCTCTGTCAAAACTTGATTTGCCCATCTTTTTAGTATTGCCTTTCCTGGCTTCTCTTCCAAAAATATCTTTCCCTCTTCCTCCACTACCTATTTTATTTTCCTCATAGCAGTTATCATTATCTAGCATATATTTTACTGAGTTATCATTTGCATTTCTGGTATCTCTCATGAAGAACAGGATTTCTGTTTTGTTTATTGCTGTATCAAAAGCACCTGGAACAGTGCCTGAACTATAGCAGGCATTCAAGAAATATTTGTAGTATGAATGAATGGAGTACTAGAAACACGCTGCATGGTTTCCATAAAAAAAAAAAAAAAAAGAAAGAAAACCCAGTGTTTCATATATACAGAATTGAGTGTACTTAGAATCTTTCTGTTCAAATTATTTTTCTAATCTTCCCTTTCATTTAACTCTACACTAAAATGTGTTTTCATGGGCTCAGATATACTTGAGAAAAATGATGTACACACCAGGTTCCTTTCATATGGTTAAACATCATTACATGCACATCTATGTAAAAAATAAATAAAAAGTATCAAGACTGTGGAACTTGCTGTAAGAATCCTCCCCATCACAAAAGGACCTCTTTCTCTTTATTCTTCATATTCCCCCATGTCTGCGTTGAAGTGTCTAATATTTTCTGGGCAAACAATGCTCTTTGTGCATCTCAGGCAAAACTGCTTCTTCCTTCTGAATACCCTTTCCTCTTTCTACAACTGAGAGAGTGGTATTCATTCTTGGATCTTAGATTTCATCATGCCTCTGTGAAGACTTGAGGCACATGCCTTCATTTGCTCACACCACAATGGTTGTTAATCTGTCACATTCATATCAAATGTTTGCATTCCCATCTCTCACACTAAATTATGAGCTGCTCGTGGGTCTGGATAATCTCTGTATCTTAAACAGCTAACCAAAATCAGACATGTAGTAGACACAGAATCTTTGCATAAGGCACTCATCAATTCAAGGAATGCAAGTACAATTCAACCCATAAAAATGTATTTATGGAAAAATCATTGAAATAAATTTTTTAAAAAGATTAGACTCAAGAAAAGTAATAGAGTTCTTCATATTAAATAATCACAAATCTACCAGAGAAAGAAATGATAAGAAAAACAAATTATAAATATTTTAATGTTTTAGAATTTAAAAATTTAGCCTACTTAAGATTATCTGTATAGAAGTATAAAGATAAGTGGCTCACTTTAATTTTAATTATAAATTCATTTCTAGCTTGAGACGTAGCACTAAGATGATTGGACAAATCTCATCAAGAAAACTGAAAAATAATGAAATCATAAGTATGCACATGTTTTTTAGTGCAAGGTAAGACTGCTTTGAATTGGATCTTCAAAACTTGTGTAACTAAAAAGAGAATCTAAAAAGTTAATTAGACACTCTTATTTTTCTCTTTAGTTGTAAATATTAAATGGCAAATTTAATGTGGCAATGTTCATTTCAATGTGAGAATTTGAATATCACATTGTGATAAAACTCATTAGTTGCATGAAAGAATGATACTAATATAAAGTTGTTACCAAAAATTGTTAATTAAACAAAATACCTGTTATTTTCTTTCATATTACTATCACAAAATAAAATGCAGATTAATAACAGTTGAGGATCTTAATGTGAGTTTATGTGTTAAATTTCTATCACACATTTTCCCAGATAGAAATCTACATTTTTTTCCTTTCAAGTTAAGTCTTTAAGAAAATAAATCTGCTTTGAACAATTTCTCTGTGAACCCTTGCCTTTTATAAACCTGTGTCTTTCTTTGTTACATAATATTTTAAAAACTGCATTGTCTTCTAGAGTGCAATAAGGGTGAGAAGTTCCAGTACTAAAATTCCCACTTAGATTAAAAAGAACCCTCATGTAATGGTAGTCCGCAGAATTAGAGGCCTGCAATTGGATGTTTCCGATTTATTTTCTTAATTGACAGATAACCTTGTGTTTTTTACTTCTATGACATGATGTTTTAAAGTACATATACATTATGGAGTGGTTGAATATAATTAACGAATGCATTACCTCACATAGTTATCATTTTTGAGATGAGAGCACATAACATCCACTCTCCACATTTTCAAGAATACAATGTATTATCATTAACCACAGTCACCTTGCCGTCCAACCTATAGTCTTCCATCAATATCTCTCCCACACCCCAAGCCACTCCAGCCCCTGGTAACCACCATTTAATGTCTATGAGATCAATGTTTTTAGATTCCACATATGAACAATTAAATATTTATTTTTATGCCCCCATGCTAAATTTTTTCTCGAGTTAATGACATCCCCATCTCCCTAGCATATTCTGATAACTCTCTTTGATAATCTTGGTGGAAAGACACCTAAATTTGCCTTATTGGAAAAATGAAAATGATATGAGGCATAGGAGTTTCCTCTTGGGCTTTGTTTATATCCCAGTAGCATTTTATTCCACTATATAAATAGTGTGTATGGGAGAGAAGCACATGGTTTCATTAGCTCGTCCTCTTGAACTCTGGTAGCAGGAAGTCAAACCAGTTGGAATACACAGTGTCCATGTCCAAGAATTACCTGAGGCAAATGCCTCGAAGAAGTAGAGATTAGAGTCCTGCTTTCACCAAGAAGCCAGGAAGAACTGGGGTAAGATAATGTTAGCCACAGATGTTCACTGAGTGCCTACTCTATCTATACGTGATATAGAAACTTCTCATCTTCATTTTTATACCAGAGCAATATTGCCAAGAAGTACTATAATTCTCATTTTAAAGAAAAGGAAAATGAGGTAGAAAAGCCTAAGGAAGCTGCCCAACTTTATAGAGTTAAATATGTGCCAGAGGCACGTGCAACCTTAGTCTATATTCTGCTGCACATCACTGCCTATTGATGTATACAACAGGAGTTAGTGTGGAAAAAATGAAGGTATTAATAGCTTTTAAGGTTCATTTTCCTCTTTTTCCCAAGACATGGGAAAGAAGGAAAAATTGCTTCCATTCTATAGCTTAGGAAAAAAAAAATTTCCATATTCACAATGTGTCCCCCAGTTACTAGCCACGCTGTAGGATACAGAATTGACTGAAGAGTTCTCTGCAATAGTGTTTCTCAAACATTTGTGAAAAATTGAGCCATCTAAGCATCTTATGGAAATGTGCAGACTCTGATTCTGTAGGCTGGGATGGAGCCTGAGGTTCCTTTTGTAAAAAGCTCAGAGGCAACACTGATTGGGCCATAGTCCCAATCAGAATAGCAAAGTTCTGGGCAAAGATAACACAGGTGTTCTTTGCCTCCTCATTGCTGTGGTGAACAGAGATAGAAAACATCATCAGCACAGAGAGGACAAGACATGATTTTAAACCAAAAGACAAACATGATGCATAAATCCCAATCAGTTAATTTTCTATGTATGGAATTATTTAGATCAATTTCCTTTCATTCTACCTTTCATCGCTCACCTCTGACTATTAAACTTTGTAGTTTCTTATAGGAAAAACTGCAGTGATTTCTAGTGTTGCATATGGTAACTTTTATTCCCTATTATACAACTGCCGCTTTGGGAATCATAAGTCTTTCTTTTATGATAGGTACATTAGAGTTTAAGGGAAGTCAAAACATTCATTTCCAGTTTTAGTAAACTGTAAAGAATACATATTAAAAACTGTAAAGAATACATAATAAAACAAAGGGGGATTCTGAACCATTTCATTTCATAAATGCACATTATACTCCTTCCACGATGTGGCCAAGGAGAGGATAAGCTTCTTCAAGTTGTAACTAAAATATATACAAATTGATCCTGTTTTAGGCAATGCATATAGAAAGATAAGAAAGTACCTGCTTTGGGAAAGTATATTTCAATGGGAGAAACTGAATTGTAAACGGAAGAGCATAATAGAATATGCGGCAAGTTTATGTGCATGTGTGTGCATGGTTATGGTAAACTCCCAATTTTTCCTAGAATGAAGGGGTTGCTGATCAGTGAAGTTTTCTTAGAAGACCTATGTTTAAAACTAACATTTGCTTGGAAGAAGAAATTCTAGATAGTGGGGAAAAAAACATGGGCAGAGTCATATGAATCGAATAACATTTAGTTTAGCACACCTGTCTGAGAAAACATTGCCTTCTTGAAAGACCATAATTCAGGCAATCTGAGATAGAGCACATTCTATAGAAGCATGGGGAATGAACCATGGATAATTTCATCAAAAGCTGCTGGTAACCAGGCACAATTAAATGTGTTTTTCAGGTTTGGGGGATAGGAACTATTAATAGATAGAAACTGATATTAAACTATTACTCTATGTCCTTGACTTAGATAAATGGAACAGCAAAGAGTTCTCTTAAACTCTAATGTATCAATCATAAAAGAAAGACTTACGATTCCCAAAGCAGTAACCGTATAATAGGGAATTAAAGTTACCATATGCAACACTATACGAAGGCTTGCATGCACAATGGGAATGAGTGATCATAACTTGGGGACCCACAGAGAGCAGAAATTTATACTATTGGCCAATCTTGGCCTCTTTTCATGTTTTCTCTTTTGAAACTAAAAAGGGGAGTAAAAATATTTCATTTTTGAAGAGTCTCTTAACCATACACTGAAAGTCATGGACAAGGTGGGAAGAAAGAGCTATGATATTTCTTTAATTATGGTAATGGGGATTGAACTCAGGGCACTTTACCACTGAGCCACATCCCTTTTTTTTTTTTTTTTTTTTTTTTGAGACAGGGTCTTGTTAAGTTGCTTGTGGTTTTGCTAAGTTGTCTAGGCTGTCTTCAAACTTTCAATCCTCCTACCTCAGCCTCCTGAGTTCCTGGGATTACAGAAGTGCACCATTGTGCCCAATTGTCTGTGATATTTTGAAGGCATGAAATATACTGTCTTACCCTTCTGTAGTGGTGAGACTATGTGTATGAGGTCTTACTTACAATGCATAGTTTATAGTACTATTGCTGGCAACGGGTCTTACGAAGGGAATCCACTCTCCAAACACACCTTACCCTAGAGACTAATATATTTATATAAACAAGTGAGGTCCAAAAAATAAGCCTAATATCTTTTTAACAGGATTTAACAATTCCTACACGTAGCCTAAAACTCGGTCACTAAAATGGAAACTGTTTATCTTAATAACTTCAATAGGAGGTTATTTATAGGCTATCTGTGTTGCCTACAAAATCACATAATTTCAATTACCACATGTGTAAACTTGCTATTTTTTAGCCTCTTAACTCTGTTTATTCTTTCTAGGATTTTTGACAGAAAATATACCAACTGGACACAGGGATGAAAGAGGAGGATTGGCACAACTAAGAACACATTTTACAACTTATTCTCATTTAGTGCTGTGCTTAAGGACGACTGGGAGACCAGAAGAAAAGAATGTTTCTTCCTCCTCTTGCTCTGGTGGGGATTTAAGGTTTCTACAAGGTGTTAGGCTGACTGCAATGAAATAAAAACTCTCCTATCTATCAATAAGACGATGATGTATTTATAGAACATGAACCACAAGAGAGCTATGCTGAGCACTTTCAATAAACCTCAATTAAAGTGATCAATATTGCTGAAAGAATCTTTAAAAGCACCTCTGACAGAAACTTCTTTCAGATTAGTTTTCAATGCTGAAATGAGTATACAAGGCATAATGGGGGGAAAAAAAAGTTTCAAGATACAGAAATATAACTGCTAACTGTCCTAACTCAGGATCTCAAACTTAAGACTTAAATGAATGAATTTTTAATGGATTCATAAATGGTCTCTTCCTCTTTAACTGTTAGTGAAATAAGCATTTGTGGGACCTTATAGGACTTGAACACACCTTGTGCTAAATCCCATTGACCATTTTTATTTACATTTTGTCCAAAATGTTAAACTGTTCTTCCTCCTCTCTGATAATTCAGACATCATTTTCCCTTCATGCTCTGCTTGAAGTCCCACCTCTTCCACAAATCCTTTCTTTTGTACTCTAGTTTTATAAAAATATGTACTATCAAATGCAGTTCTTGATCACCAATTCAGGGCAGCTGTTGGCTGTTAGTGCCACAACTGAAGAGCAAGCTCCCTGAAGGCAAGTTTGGTGCATGTTCTGCTTCACAGTCCCTCACACTGAGGAGCAGAGTGCTAAACAGTCCACACAACTTTGTTGAAAAAGCAAATGGAAAGTTCACACCTAGGAGGCCTTTAGGGGTCACACGCTAATTACCATGCTACTTATCAAGGCACAGTCACTGTTGAAGAAACTTAGAAGCAAAACACTAAGGATGATGTGAGTGGGAGATTTAGAAAAGGAGATGCCTCAGGAAGGAGGAACAGAGAGGGAAGGATAGACCACAATTTGGCTTAAGATGCTATGAACTTTTATACAGAGAGCTGTTATGGTTTGGATTTGGAATGTTCTTCAAATGCTTGGATATGAAAGACTTATTCCTGGATGCAGCAATATTCAGAGATGGGGCTTTGAGGAAGTGATTAGGTCATGAGGGCTCTGACCCATGAGGGTTCATAACTGAATGGACTCTTGAGAGGTGGAGGAAATTGTAGGAGGTAAACCATAGTTGGAGGAAGTAGGTCACTAGGGGCATGCCCTGGGAGGATATATCTTGTTCCTTGATGCTTCCTCACTCTTTTTGTTTTCCGACCACCATGAGGTGAGTGGCTTTGCTCTGCTGCACCCTCCCCACCATGATGTACTGACAGACAATGGAGTCACCTGACCCAGGACTGAAACCTTTGAAATCATGAGCCAAAATAAATCTTTCCTATTCCAAGTGGATTTTCTCAGGCATTCTGTCACAGTGATGAAAAGCTAACACATTACGAAAGTGCTGTTTTGAGATATTGCAAAAGCAGACTCTCAAGTGATCTTTCTCAGATGGAAAATCCAAACAAAGAGAGATTCTGGGACTACCTGGTACTCTCAGTTTCCCACATTAGCCAACCCAAAGAAAAGAATTGTTCTTTGTTAAACCAAGCCAATTACACTCCTTCTTTCCACAATGTTGGTGCCACAGTATTCATTTATTCATTACATTGCTCATCTAGCAAACATTTATTGCATACCTAATATGTGAGGTGACATGATCTGAGGTTCTCAGAATACTCTTGTGAGAAAAACAAATTTAGAAGGTCCTTTCTCCTGGAAAAGACAGTAATTAAATAAGGCAATGATATGAAATTGAACATTTTAAAAATACACCTGTAAATATAATGAAAAAAGAAAAAAAAGCATACTGATCTCTGAACACATTTCATAGACACACAATTTAATGGATAAGTGAGAAAAGTGTGTGGAAGAATGTCCTGGTAGAAGTCACAGCATGTGCTAGGGCCTTGAAATTCAACAAAATGTGAAGTTTTCTAAGAGCTCTATATAAGAATGACTCTTCTGAATGAGCAATTTGAATCCAAGAGTAAGAATCCACTGCTCGTCCTGGTGATATGTGCCTGTAGTCCCAGTAACTAGGGAGGCTAAGGCAGGAATTATCACTTGTGCCTGGGAGTTCAAAACCAAACCAAGAAACATAGTGACACCCTGACTCAACAGGAATCAAAGAAAAAAAAGAATTCATCAATACCCAGCAAGTAGTTCCTTAGCTTGGCATTTGAGCTTCTCTGGTCTTTTGAGTTAAAGAACCCAGAGGGCTCATTTTCTGTTCCAGACCAGACAGATAAGGCTCGAATTGCATTTCTTTTCCTGTTGGGCTGGGTAGGTGCCTTTGTGAGCAATGCTTTGTAAGACCCTTGACACCAACAAAACTTAGAGCAACTTGCAAAGCCTCTTGGAATCTGTTTCTGGGTGGAGAAAGTTAGAGAAACTTTAAGCTGAGTGGACCTTAAAGACACCTGAACTGTTTGTAGGTCTGGTTTATTTCAGAGAGGACCTTCCAGCAGAAGTAATCTCTTATTGAAGGTATTATTCCCCTGATCCCCAGCCCCAGAGAGAAAAGAAAGGTGAATAAATAAAGCAGCTGGCTCTGGACCCTCAGTTGAAGTCTTATTAATCTGGGAACTTCCTGATCCACAATGTGTTTCAATTAGAGCTCTCAGTTTAGCTTGCTGCTGCTTCTCCATTGGTCAACCACCTGGCAATGAGCCTCCTATTTCAAAACATACCCCGTTGTGAATTTCCTTAAATTTCCTCCAATGTTTGAAACGCTTTATTAATATGATTTTTTTAAAAAAACCATTCTGATTGTGTTTTTCCACAGGGTAAGTATTAAATTGCCAAACACTTTGATCAGGAAATTTTATATCACTATCATACTCACTGAATTTGATGTATTACTGAGGCAATCTACAAGAGAAAAGAGAAGATGCTGTTTTGGGAAATCATGGTGATGCCACAAAGAATCATCCTTGTGAAGAGAACTAAGGAGAGAACTAACCACTTTACTGTCGATTAAGAAGCCTTAAAGTCCTTGAAATATATGGTACATGCTCTAACCTCTGATATTTCTGAATCACTTGGACTGATACTTCACATTATAATAAGGCTATCATCTAGTTATTTATTTACATACTTATTTTTGTAAGACTAGGGATTGAACCTAGAGGGCTCTTCTACTAAGCTACATTCCCAGCCCCCAGTCCTTTTTATTTTGAGACAGGGTGCGTCTAAATTGCCTCACACTTTTGATCCTCCTGCATCAGCCTCCTGAGTCTGCAGGATTACAGGTGTGTGCCAACTAATCTTGCTAAAGACACCAACTAATGCAGTCAAAATCGAAATGTGCTTTTATTTTTCTCCAATTATACTAATCATCTGCTATCTTCAGAATAAATAGCTGAGGTCTTAGATTGCTACAAGCTGTATGTCTTAAAGCAAAGCTTGAGACTTGACAGAGAAGAAATGCAACTGAAATTGAACATAAAATTAAAGTATTTTAAGCTCAGAGCCTTTTATCATGTCTTTGCTTATTTAATGTCATGTTGCCATCTAATTCAGCTTTTAACAATTGCAAACAGAATTTAGGGTTGTAGAGTTCTAAATGTGAGAGAAATTGACAGACATCAGATAGCAGGCCATTACTACTTCAGATGTTCTTAGAAATTAGTTTTCTGTATAAAAATATTTCAAGAAGAATTAAAGTGGAATAAAATATCTTTATTGGAAATTTCATTGTTTTACTCCAACTTTTCCTTTTTATGCCATAAGGTATCTTATGGAAAACCAATTTTACTCTTTGGAAATTTTCTAGTTTCCAAATTCAAAGCAGTAAGAATAATACAGAAGTATGGAAATTTATTTTAATATGTGGGTTTTTCTATTTTTTCCCCATATTAGGAACTCATTATGGGTCTGGGGTATAGCTTAATGGGGGAATGCTTGCCTAGCATGTGGAAGGCCCTAGATTAGAACCTCAGCCCTTGGGGGTGAAAAATAACTCCATGGTAACCCAAATGTTACCCAAAGCAAAATATTTGTTAATCATCCTGGATTTTCTTAGTTCTCCCTGGGAAACTGCTGCTCTGTGAACTGATTCTATATTTTAGCTATTTTGCTGCTTGTAAAACAAAATACAATGGTAGAAAGTTCCTAAGATTCACGAATCTTTTGTATATCACATTATCTGGTTCACATACAAGTGCTTCTAAAACAGTCAGTCAGTGAACTCTGTCCTTAATTTTAGAATCACCTGAAATTTCTCTGGGTAAAACTATCTCAGGAGTCATTAAAAATATGTGAGTTTGACTCTGCTGGTCCTCTTGTGAACTTTGAAACCCATATTTTTACTGTTCTATCTATTGTTTGGTTCATCGTCCTGCTATGATTGCATCAATTTCCCCAAAAGCACACCATATACTATAGTTACGTTTTCTACATGTATTAAAGCAGCAATCAGATCTACATGCTATGGTATCCTTCCATTTCTATGGGTCTTCAGAGGCAAAAATGGGTTTTGTTTGTTTGTTTGTTTGTTTGTTTGTTTGTTTTGGTGGGGCAGGTTACTAGGGATTGAACTCAGGGACACTCGCCCACTGAGCCACACAGCCCTATTTTGTATTTTTTTAAAGATGGGGTCTCAGTGAGTTGCTTATCGCCTCACTTCTGCTGAGACTAGCTTTGAACTTACAACCCTCCTGCCTCAGCCTCTTGAGCTGCTGGGATTACAAGTGTGCACCACCACACTCAGCCAGAGGCAAATCATATCGCCTCAGTAAGTTCTTACCTTTATCAAAATTCTTCCAAGAAAAATTTATGCTCTAACTACCACTCTATGAAAGGTATTAAAAATATAAATCCTAGTCATGTGTGAGGTGATGCACTCCTGTAATCCCAGTGACTCAGTAGGTTGAGGCAAGAAGATCACATGTTCAAAGCCAGCCTCAGCTACTAAGTGAGACCCTGTCTTGAAAGAAAGAAACAAACAAACAAAAGTAAAAGGGTTGGGGGTGTAGCTTGCGGGTAAAATGCTCCTGGGTTGAATCCTGAATCCTTAGTACAAGAATATGTACGTGTGTGTATGTGTGTATGTATGTAAATATGAGAAAGAAAGAGATCCTCTTAGGGAGATACCCTTCAGTGGAGAAAATGTCACAATATTCAAAATACTTAGAAAGCTGTTTTCATGGTGCTCTTACTTGCCTAGACAAAGATGACTCCATGTCATTTTGTACAAAGCACTTAGGTTCTTACAAATTTCTATAATTAGGGAATTATACAATTTAAAGAACTACTCCTTCTGTACAATTTACACACTACTGCACTATTTTGCATCCTCAGGTTGCCTTCCCTACTGGATGGTGCCTTGAGGAGCCCAGCCCCTTCCTGCTGAACCCACTCTACACTCCATCATCTTAGAATGGTCTGTAATCGAGAACGGGTGATTTTGCATACCCCAACAACCTAGTCTCTTAACCAGTCCCTCAAACACACAGCCCTCTGCTAAAGTGCATCCTGCCTCTGCTTGCTGGAGCTTTCACACACCAAAGCCTAAATAAAGGAGCAGTGTGGCTGCTAGAGCACCTCCACTCCCTGCTCAGTACAGGAATTCCTTAATAAGTCCATGTGTCCTACAGGACAGTGGGACATTTCCTCCCTGCATCCTGATGTTGAACAAATCTTTCTCCTTGCACAATGGATCACAATTCAAAAAAGGGGGGGAACCGGTAAGACAGATAATAGCCGCTTTGTTATTATCAGAGCCAAAATGATAGTGAAACATTCCCATGTTTTTACCTGTCACTTCCCATGCCAAAAGTCCAAATGTAAAGTGCCACACATGTATGGGTCTTTTCTTAGAGAAATTGTTTACTAACTCACTTAGAAACAACAACAACAAAAAGTGCCTCACATTATGTCCTGACAATCCTAATCTACCCTTTTAAAAATGGAAACCTGTGATTGCCAGAAAGATATCTGCTGCTAGCTCTGCTCTGGGTAGTTTGTATTTGAAGTAAAACCGTCACCACCCACTCCCCATTCAAGCCGAGATTTAAAAAGGCAGGCAAACTGAAAGGAACCGCGAGCCAGTCCGTCCCTTTCAAGAAACACAGCAATCAGAGCAAATCACAATGCTGGGGAAAGGCTCAACTACTTGAAGACCATCTCCTCAGGACGGGAGGAGAAATATGGAGCCATTTTTCACTAGGTTCACAAGAAAATGTCAGCTCACAGCGGCTCGTGCACTGCCAGAGCGCATCTTAATTTGGTCCAAAGGGACACAGCCAGTCACCCTCACAGCACATTTTCTTAAAGAGTCCATTACAAATCTGATTCCCTCAGCTCAGAGCATCTTCTTGATAGAGTCTTTGGCAATTGCATGGCACAGATCTGCATCCTATTCAAAATTAAATGCTTTCCCCAGTTGCTCTCAAAATCATGTGAATTAGACACTTCTGAGTCAAAAAAAGAAAAAAGAAGGGGGGAGGGAGGAAAAAGGCTCCTCTTCCCACTCCTCGCCCTCCTGCAGCTTCTTGACTAATACCTCTGGGCAGTTTACTTCAGAATAGAGCAGATTCTTGACCAGGGCACAATGGCAAATTGGCATACAAGCCTCCCGCTATCACAAAAAGCACAGGCAATGCTTTCTTTGTAAAAAAACACAGGAAAATACACACGCTGGAACAAAAGACACTCTATCTGCACAGCAAGAAACAAGAGAAATTATGTGTTTGATTTACACACATCTGTATCCACTCCTATAAAACAGCTTTGAACCTAAATTAATTGACACATTGTATTCCTTCCCCAAACCAGGTCCTACCCCATGATTTTTTTTTTTTTTTTTTTTTTAAAGCTTTGGTTCCAATTGGAGGTAAAACATACTACTGGAAGAATACCTGGGATGTGCCTTTGTTGATGGGGTACCATTTCAAACTTATTATATTTGAACTCAATTATGTGGCAAATCAAGATAAAGCCAAAGCAGAGGGTCATCTCCCAATTCTTCTGACATGACCAAAAAAAATGCCAAGTCAGCAGATATTGGCTGTTTACATCTCACAATACCCTCATCATGCATTTGCAGCCTGGTGGAGCAAAATGCCAACTATTCCCCAAACAGCCACCTGACAATCTAGGGCTGAAACACACATTCTGACTCAGAAGGAGGCATCATGACGGCTCTCCACTGGCTGCACTGAACAAAAGCTCCGCAAGGCAAAGGAGAGGCATTTGGTCCATGAAGTGAGAGTCGAATCAAGTTTAGGTTCACATCTGGTGGAATATGGCACTGCCTTACCCAGGGGTTGGGGAGCAGAAGGGTTTGGAAGCTATAAATAGAAAACACACAAATATGCACATGGAGACATTTAAAGCCAGACCCGGTCGCTCCAGCTTACTAACCTAGAGCTCTGCTCAGGGGAAGCAGGGAAGCCGCGCGTCCTCGCCCACCTTTCCATGGTCCTCAGTCAGCGTCTTCTCAAACCACCTGTACTGATCCAACCCATCCTCAGATAAAACAATGCTCTTGATAGAAGTAGTCTCAGCTGAGCTTTGATTTCTCCAGCACGGATGTCTAGAATGTTCCTCTTGAAGCCAGACACAGCAACACAAAACTGCCGCTGAGGTCTTTTGTTTTCCCTCCTCTCAAAGATGAAGCATGCAGCACTTCTCTCCCTCTCTCTCTCTCCTCTCTGTCTCTCCCTCTCCCCTCTCTCGCTCGCTCTCTCCCTCCGTTTCCCTTCCCCCAACCCCCACCAGCAACCTCACTCTCCCGTTTAGTCAGGGTCATTTACATCTCTCAGCAGGAGAACCTGTGTTACACACACGCCTGTCTCTCACTTTTGGGTTTCCTCTGGGAAAGGGAGGGGGGCGGCTCTAGGTGAAGTCAGGTGACCCCCTCCGTTAAAAGCCGGGCGAGATGGATGGAGTGTATGAATTTTAATATACACACAGGCACATTTACATTACAAAGCAGGGAGGAAAATCCACTCCTAGAGATTAAGCATTTTTTTTTTACTTTCATAGTCCCCTTTTAGCAATTAAGAGAAGCTAGTCTAGTATAATGAAATGTAATTAAACTTTTCAGTGTTAATAACAAGGCTGCATCCTTTCAGAATCATCCAACTGAACAAGTCTTTTAAACTTGCAAGCCTGTTTCCTTTCCTTTTTTTGGGGGGGGTGGGGCGGGAGGTGTGGTCAAAGAATCAGTTATTTTACTATTGACACACTTTTTAAAAATTGATCTTTTCTCTGACATCCAGTTCACTGATCCTACAGTTAAGGATCATTATAAAATATAACAACAATAGCAATAAAAGAGAAAAAAGTGGCAAAACACCAGAGCACATAGCCTCAATAGAATCAATAATTATCTATTGCAGAACTAGATTCAATAATGAGGAACTTTTTGCTCTTAGGCAAATAACTTTTCCCTTCTCTGCTGCAATGTCTCTGTCTTCCAACAGAAACTAAATGTAATAAATGTAGCAAATATTCCCCATTCTCTCCTCCCAGGTGAGAGAAGGATGCCAAGTGGCTATAGCAACTCCCACACAAAAGCAATCGGAAACAACTGGGCAGATCTAATACTTTGTTGAAGGCAAGTTTATAGGCCACGGTCCTGGGCCTCTACCCTAAAGAATAAAATCGTCACTATGAGATTCCCTACTGCAAAGTGTTTGATACCCAATGTAGAGCTTACCACTAATAAAGGGAAGATATAATCTCCTAGGAGCACTGCAAAGAAAACTTAGTTAATATCCATGAACTATTTTGAACACTCAGATAAAAAAAATATATATTTGTAAAGTTAAAAGATAAGTAATTCAAATGAGGATCAGCAAGTATGTTGGGAACGGGCATCAGAAGGCTCTTATTTGGCCTTTGGTGCTCTAACTGTGGATCTTAATTTCAAGATCATGATGCTATTGCTGTCTTAACTGAACAGGAACTTGGGGAAGAGCTCATATAGACCCACATGATCCGTACTACTGAAGATAACATTGTTAAGCTCAGAATACAATACTGCAAAGTGAAAATTCCAGAATAAAAAAAAAAAAAAATGTCTCTCTGACCTCTCCAGGTCTCCTGATGCCTTTTATCCACCCATACCACCCGCAAACCCAAGACACAGAAATTGGAATTTCTCTTCCCCACAGTGAGTCATAGAAACTAGAACCCCTTTAGTCCATAACAAGCCATAAAGCCTAAATATATCAATCTAATCTTCCCCTGCCTTTCTGTGTGGGAGCCAGTCGTAAAGATCACTCCCTTTTGTCCAATCATATCTCTACATGGCTGCCCATGGGTCATCAGATCTAATCATAGACACGTATAGGTCACCCCCTGGTCTTTGGTTCTTCAATCTAAAGGCTCACACGTCATATAAGACTTGGATTAAATAAAATGTTAATGCTCTTTTTTTGGTAGGGGGATAACAGCTATGGCCCTTTATGATGGGCAGGAAAAGATTCACCCCTTTCTTCCTTTACAGATTTTTATTTATTTTTTTTAACTCTTACATAAATAACCTCTTGCCTTCTGGAGAACCCTGTCAGTTGAGTGTCACATTTGCTGTTGGGTCTGGTCACTCCAGTTAAAAAGCACACAATCCTCTGCATAAACTCCATTCAGCCTAGATAAGAAATGAGAAACAACTATTCACTGCTCTTGTTTTATGTTTTAAAAACTTTACCTTGTATGGAAAAGATCCTATTTAAGCTTTTAAAATAAAGTATATGCTAACTGGCTGCAAATTTAGCTTCAGTTTGTGCTATAAAAATTGGCATCCAAACATTGGACAGTAAAGAAAAAAAATCTTGCTTCAGAAAAGTAAGTCAGCTTAGACAAATTTAGGAAGACCTAAAATTTTGTAGTGTGAAAACATAAAGAATTTCACTTTCTAGTCTCTTATAACCTAATTAGCTGCTCTTTCCCCTTTTATTTTTCCTCTCTAGTGCTGAGTGTCTTAGTTTTGCATTTACTCAGTCAGGTTTTGTTTTTCATCTACTTCACCCCCTGACTTTTCTTCTTTTGGTTATGGAGTAACTTTCCTTGAATATGCACAATGTTGCAGTGATAGAGAGGAAGACACACTACATTATATTAGATAATATGTGGGCTTTCACCCAAATACTAATTTATAGCAACTTTCAAGGCTCTTGCAATTCTAACAAAGAGGAATGATTGGATCTAGACTGAATATGTTTTATTATTAAAATCAAAGGTTATTGATTTAAAGAGCCCTATTAAAGCTTACTAGTGACAGGACAGGTTTTTTAAAAAATAAAAATAAATTAGCAAAAAATGTTATAGCAACTAACTCCAGCCAACTCTCTAAAATGTCTCCTATTACTTCTACAGTGCTGACATCGACTAAAATAAATCTTTACTCCTATACTCATTTATTCAAATAATATTCATTGAGTACTTCCTTTGTTTTAGGCACTATATTAAGCACCGAGGGGCACAAGACAAAACAGTCTGGATGCTTTCAGAAACTCCACAACTGTGTATCATTAGCATAAAATAGATACACCAGCACATTGTAACCAAGTACTGTGGAAAGTCAGAAAAGGGAGAGAAATTCTCCCTAATGGGAGGTAGGACAGTTAAAGATAACAGGTGACACTCGAATTGAGGCTTTATGATGATTTATAGAAAAGAAAAAGTCAGCAATTACAGGCAAAGAGACACCAAGAGCAGAATCTTGTGCAGTATGGTCTGGCTGGGCTACAGAGTGCTTGATGGTTTGAAAGGTAGATTGGAACAGACTGTGAAGGATTTTGACTGCTTTGCTGAAGTTATAGGCACTTTATGTAAAATGCAATAGCAAGTTATGAAAGTTTTTTGGATAGTAAATTATGTTTCACAAAGATTATTTTGGCAGCAATGTGAAGGGTAGATTAGGGTACTGTTTCTAGAACTTTCCTAATAAGAATGAACTCAAGTGACAGTAAATACATGGAGTATATTCCAAATTAGAGAAATCCAGGTATATCTATTTTCTTGGGGAATATATATTTTTAACAAGTATCCTAAGCAATTTATCATCAGAAAATTTCTAGAAATGCTGGTTTGGTGGTGGTTTTTGACCATGGATGAATATTACAGTCACCTATGGACCTTTTGGGGGTGGGGTGGGTGGGGGTATCAGGGATTGAACTCAGGGGCACTTGGCCACATCATCAACCCTATTTTGTATTTATTTAGAGACAGGATCTCCCTGAGCTTCTTAGTGCCTCACTTTTGAGGAGGCTGACTTTGAACTCGCCAACCTCCTGCCTCAGCCTCCCCAGCTGCTGGGATTATAGGCATGTGCCACCACAACTGGCACCTATGCATCTTTTTAACCAATCAAATGCAAGTACATCTCTATACCAATTTGATCAGAATATCTTGAGATAGAATCAGAAAGAGTTTAGTTTTTTAAGGTGGTTCCAATGTAGCCAAGGTTAGGAATCACTGATTTGAAGAAAAGTGAGGTAGAAAGAAGACTATTTAGAAGCTGTTTTTTAGGTTGTTTGGTTGAAGCAACAGAATCCAGCTAGCCTAAGAAAAGTTGCATTCATGATACCAAATGTGGCATGAAAAACAGTAGGAAATGCAGTACCACCACACCTAGCCTCATAGGAACTGGGGTTCACAGACCACTAGGATCCAAGAATCCCCTTCTATTTCTCAGAGGCTGCATAATCTCCTTTTCTTTGATTCTTCCTGTTTTTGTTTGTTTGTTTGTTTGTTTTTATACTAGGTTCATTTTCTTGCATGTTTTCGAACGTGGCATCATTGGAAAAACACGGACCCCTCCAAGGGTCCCTGTACTCACTAAATAGGAAGTTTCCATTTTTATGTTCCCTCTGGTCAATCCTTGAGTCAACTGCCAAAGACTGGATTAGTTGGGCTGGTGTCCCTAGTTTGCTTTTCATCCTATCAGTTACAGCTAGAATCATCTTATGGCCCACATTCGCTTTGCAGAGGTTCTGGGCAAAGAATTTCTGTGAAAGGGAATAGGCAAACAGACACACCTAAGTGCGTTGCACACAGAAGTAATAATTCAAGCAAGAAATACTTAAGAAGGCTTGAGTAAGCCAGTTTGGAAGATGAGAGACTCAACATCCCAGATGCTTTTCAGAGGTCAAACTCACAGAACCTAGAGACTAATTGAATATGAAGGAATGAATGGAAAAGAAAGAATCACAGCTGAGGAATAAATACATCATCCTCTATGATGTGGCAAATGCCACATTCAAGTACAGATGCCACCAAGGGATCATCCATCTGACTAGTCAGTGAAGGATATATACCTGGAATTGAGCTTAAGAATTAAGAATTATATAGAAGCCTAAAGGTCAAAAGAAATCAAAAAATCAAAGAAGATTAGACACATGAGGAGAGTCACAGAGTTATATAACTCAGGATCATTTAGTGAGCCAAATGGAGACTTCTGCTTTTCACACTTAGGTTAGAGATTTTTACACAAAAGTGGAGAACACTTACCAGAATGATATATGATGAATGTGCTATTTTGCACCATGAAATATTAAATTATGTACGCTGGTCTCTGCCATCTCATTCTTACACAAAATCTTTTGTCAGGCTGAACCTGTCTGCTCTGTCGCTCACACCACAGTGTCTCTCTCAGGTGAGCCTTTGATTCCCCTTCTGCAATGGCCTCCCTGCTTCCTTTCTCCATCTGCATTTTATCTGTCTTTCAAGGACTCCCTGCTGACACAGTGCACAGGAATCCACCCCACTCTCTTAGAGTTTACACTTAAGGCACATCACTATTACAACAGGAGCAGCAGGAGTGATAATATTAATAAAAGGCTCTCATATTTAGTGCTAAGCGATTTAACTTTTTTAATTCTCACAATAACTCTACGAGGTACTATTATCACCATTTAACCACTGAGGAAAGTGAAGTCTAGAAAAACTAAATAGTTTGCCAAAGGTCAGGAAACTAGTAAATGGCAGTTTTCTGATCAAGACCCAAGGCAGTCTGTGCCATATGATTAACGTTATGCCTTCTCCTTAATCATCAGGAACCCCAAATTTAGTAATTATTGTACCAATAGATAATGTTGTTACTGTTCTGCTTTCAGCTCTGTTACATACCTACTAAAGTTTCAGTTTCAAAAGCTGGATTCTGTCTCTGAGGTTAGAGCCATTCTCTGTCATTTTTTTTTTTTTTAAGCTGTGTAACCAAAGGCAAGGCATCAAATCTCTCTGTGCCTCAGTTTCCAGACCTATCTTACAGTTTCATCATGATGCCCAAAAGAGAATCCATGTTTAGCACTTAGTACCAATGCTAGGATCTATCATATATTATTCAGTTATTCATTTATTTATTTTACCATTACTATTGTTGTTACCAAGTCAGAAGCAAAATTTCTGTGAATAACTATGAAATTATCTTCTCAGCCAGAGATATTAGGGTGACAAGCACCTTATTAAATATAGTTTATATAATTTTTAGTCATTCTAGTCTACAGAGCTACTTTATTGGACAAATTAGGAAGCTTCACCAACTACTATTCCACTAGTTATGAACTACACATATTGGTTCATTATTAGACCCATAGTGTGTATGGTCTTTTGACATATAGCAAAAAGTAGAAATTGCGTAATTTCCAAAAAACTTGCACTTAAAATTTAACAAGAAGCTAACTATTAATTCTTCTTAAAAATAATTGTACCTGTATTAACTATTAAATATTGCCTTTTTCTAATTAAATATTTCCCATATTTCCCACTCTGACATATATTTACAAGCAAACAACATTTCTTAAGTGTATTTTTAGTATAAATATGGTATATTTTTATGGAATCAAAGGCAAATTCATTATGTATCTTATCTGACAAGGGGAAAAAAATTTCTGCACAAGGATAAGTAACATTTTGTAATATATACAACCTCAAGAAAATTATCTTCTCTTTTTAATACAATAAATTGTTACTCCTGATAGGTAAAAATCCTATTATTGGTATTTTGTATGACTGTAGACTAAAGAATCTCTGTGGTTTATTGTTGATTATAGGGTATGTGCATAGGTTACTTTTGGATTAGCAGATAGAGTCAGTGTTCACAGAGCCTGAATCTGTGGAAAATTTTTCTGTATCATAGGGTACATGACAATTTTAATCAGAAATAACTTCCTTCTTTTAGACTGTTTATGTCAAGTTAATGCATTTTCAGTCACTGTCAGAAGTATGCTGCTCCACTTGAAGATAGTTATATGTATGTGCATGCATGCATAATTATCATAGGGAATGGTTTGATTATCCCATTCTAAGAGAAGAAAAGCAAAAAAAGCAGAAAATTCATGCTTTGGGTTTTTCTTTAGTTCGACTAACCAGCCATAGCAGGTGCTTAAAGAAAAGCCTTTAAATATATTCCAGTTCCAAAGACACAGGGCTTTAGGAACTCTTATTTCACCATCTCCTAATTGTGAGGCATTAGATAAATAACTATATGAAATACAGGATGAGTTATCAGGCATTAACTGAAATAATGCATGTGAAGTACTCATCATGGTGCCTGGCACACCATCATCAACACCACCATAATGACCAACACCATCTTCACCATCATTATCATCACCACTGCCATCACTATCACCCTCATTACCACCATCATCACAACCACTACAGTCACACACCAGTCACCATCACCTCTGTTACTAGCATCATTATCTTCACACCTACTATCACCATCACCATTATCATCCTCCTCACAGCTAACACTGGTCAAGTACTAGACAGTGCTCTGAATGATATACAGAAAGTGCAAGCTTCCATCATAATTTTAAGTATTTTCTTTTACCGGCTTTTGGCTCATGAAATTGCATATTCCAAGCCAATTACCTTGATATAAAATACACTATCATGTTCTAATGAGACCCAGTCAAAATAAAAGCTTACACATAAATACTTTTCAGCATATAAAGTTAAAAAGAACATAAAATGCTTCCTTCTTCATTAGTCTTTCCTTCCACCCCCCCCCCCCAAAAAAAAAAAAAATCTCAGGATAAGACCTGGAATGTGGACGGTCCTCCTTGACTTACTTCCTGCCCTGAAAGTAATTTGTTATGTATTAACAATCCATAAGAGAGTAAGATCATGCACAGGGAAGGTCCTCCTTAGATGGTTTCTAAGTCCTCTGAAGGTAATTCATCATGCATTAACAAGCCACGTGGGAAAATGCTTCATGACTGATCAAGCTAAAGCACAAGGAAAAGTGCTTCCTGTACTGAGTGGGCATAACTAAATTCCATTGTTGACAGCTGTCCTTTATGGATTTGCATTTCTGATCTCATAATGAGTCATCTCGGTTCTGACTTCTACCAACTAGGCTGAATTGTGATCTTTTATTTTTTCCAGAGGCCTATGCTTGTCTATACCCCTTGATCTACATTCCTTTGTGAATATAAATGGTGCAAATGTGAGGTCTCCTGCTTTCTGAGACGAACTGCTAGAGCTCAGCCTAGACAAACTTTTGAAGGGAGAGTAGTATGTTACCTCTACCTTTCACCTTCTTTTTCTTTGCCCTTTAATCCATTCAGTTAGGACTTGAAGAGTTCTTCCTGTTATTGACTCACCTTATAACAAACCTAATATTTAGCAGGATACACTGTGCAAATTAGTGTATGATACCTAAAGTAGGGATACCTTTGTCCTAGCAACTTTGGATAGTTTGTTTCATCTTTAAAAATGAAAATACTCCTTAGAAGTAGACACTCAAGCCTGGCCCAAAGACACATGCCTGTAATCCTAGCTACAGGGAGGTTGAGACAGAAGGATCATAAGTTTGAGACCAACATCAGCCACTTAGCAAGACCCTCCATATAAAAAAAATTTTAAAAAAGGGGGACAGGAGATATAGCTGAGTTAGTAGAGTTCTTGCCTCACATATACAAGGCCCTGGGTTCAATCCCCAGCACCAATAAATAAATAAATAAATAAATAAATGTTAGGGATATAGCTCAGTGGTAAAGCATCCCTAGATTTAATCCCCAGTACCAATAATAATGGTAATAATAATGATAATTGTACTCATAGAAACTAAAAATAATTTCTATGGTATCTCCTTAAATGTGTCTATTTAAAGGAATTAACTAGGTATATTTCTCATAAATTTCAATTTCTAATCAGAATAAAAGAAATGAATACATAGAATGGAAGCTATAGACTTTTACCTGACCAACCTAGCATTGGGGAAAGGGGAGAGAGAAAGAAAAGTTAGTTTTGAATTGTAACTTCACCCCCAGACTGAATGTGTGACTCTGGGCAAGGTAGCTTAATCCTCTTAAACCTTAAGTTCTCATCCACAAAATAGAGAATATGATATTATTAAACTCTTGGGTATATTGTGAAAAATAAATGTAATCATGGAGTTGACAGTACAGAACCTGGAACATAACAGTCTCTCAGGAAATAGGACTTCCCTTTGCCTTCCCTAAGGAATCATTCACCCACTGAACAGATGTTTCTCCAGGTTTGATCATCTTCCCTGGGTCACCTGATCTGCTCACATCTCCTTAGTTCATCTGACATTTGCATGAAAGTCTGTCAGCATAAGAACCCCACTATTCAAGTAAGATGTGTTCTTGGAGAGGATTATTTTAGTCAGGGAATATACTTTCCCTAAGGAAACAGCAAATTTAATAAAGTCAAAATCAAATTTAATTAGATTGCGAGAGAAAGAAGGGAAAGATAAAGAGAGAGAGCATAGAAAAGAGGGAAGAGGGAAAAGAAATAGTTTCCTATTCTACCTAGAGGCCATGGGAGCGTAAAGGGAGGTCTGATCCAACTCTACTAGGATTCAGGAGTCCTGGTCTTGTGTAACTCACTTATTGTCGATGACCTTCTCTATGAAATAGACATTGAACTTTGTCAAGATCTCATGCAGCTCATAGATTTCAGTTACCTGAAATTAAGAAGTGAAACCTTTCTTGAGGACCTGTCAACACCAAACCCCATCAGTCCATGATACTGGTAAGGGTGAACTCCCATTGAATCAACCTGAGTCTGTGTCAGCCATGGCTAGGTGCTATACCACATCATCCCATTAATCACTGTAGTAGCACTACTATCCCCACTTTAGAAAGAGAGAACCCTTGGCTCAGAGAGCTTTAGAGACTTTTCCAAGGTCAAAAAAACCCCAAAGGGACAGGACTAATAATACCTTTGAATACAAAGCCCCAGGTGCTTTTTCTTGTACCATGCTGCCACCCTCTGGGACAGAAATTTGGAACAAAGCTATTAAGAAATCAAACCTTAATTAAATGACTCTGTAATGATATTTTAGATAAATGTGAACAATCCTGCAACAGTCATGAAAACTTAAAGAAAAAAACCAAACTGCCTGTTATGGCAGAGGAGCGCTACTTCATGCTTGACAGCTGGCTCAAAAAAACAAATAAGTGAGCAAACTGACTTGTAGCATTTGTGAATTTTGCGCTCCTGGCTGATTTCAAGCTATCAAGGTAAAGTTACTGAACAGAATTGGGAAGAGATGTGCACAAATGACTGTCTCAAGCCATGACAAGCCGTGTCCAGCCCACCCCTGTGCATGTGTAAGTTTCTTAGTATCTGGATTTGTATGTTTTCATCAGAAAATTTTAAAAAAGTAAACCATTAGTCTAATTATCTTTCAAGTCAGTAACAGTATTTATGAGTGTCCAGTGTCTCATTTATGCCCTAATCTTTTCTGCAAATTATACATATTTTGAGTCTAGCTCTTTAAGTTTCAAAATATAACTGTCAATAATCCCAGCGTATAAGAGAAAACAAGACCCTGACTCCAATTTCCAATCTTGACCTGATTTTCTTCCCTACGCTAGATGGTTCCTATGTCACTTCTGAATGAATATTTTTCAGGATTTTGTATGAGATGAGTGAAGTTTTCAAGCCACCCAAGGCAGAGTTCTCCCAATAAACCAGCAGGTGACAATTGTAGTATTTGTCAGTTCTGTCTCAGCAAAGGGTCATGAGGGAAATCTGAACAGAAAAGGAAAACAAAATTATCTAATGGCCCCGCATTCCTCAGCTTCTTAAAAGTGCCATTAACTGCTTGAATTCCTCTGGAATAAAAGTAAGGTGACTGACAAGATTGTAGAGAAATTGCAGGCATAATTTACATGACTTGCACCTTGAGCAAGTGGTGGCATTGTCATTTGTGTAGACTGACTCACAAATGATATTCGATGGATTGTTTGGGAAATGAATTCTGATTACGGAGGCAATTTATTTCATCTTACTCATTTCTTGGTGATTGTGAGATACAGAAGTAAGAACACAGCAGAGGGTTAAACACGAAGTGTTTGCTATGTAAGAACATTTGCACAAATGCTTGAATTATTGCCTACAGAAATGTGCAGAAATTTCTTCCATCTAAAAATAAAGGGAAAAAAAAAGAGAAAAGATGCTTATTTAGTGTCACTGATATTTAGAGGAGAATGGGATCTGAATTGAGGAACAACTTGCCTTTCAAAAATTATGATAAAAGGGAAAGAAAAATAACTCTAAATATTTAATTATTACTTACAGCACAATATTCTTAAATCTGAGAGGGATAGTTGCATAGTAAAAATTACATTAGGAAGTTAAAATAAGAAATAATGCTTTTATAATAGAAGAAATGATTTTTTAAGGACTAAATTAGAATAAAGATGTTAACATTATAATCCTATTAGTTTAGCAGGCACCAAAACAGATCATTGAAAGAAACTGGAAATTACAGACACTGAAGAATTTTCTCTTTGAAATTTTTTTGAACACAATGTAAATATCCTCCTTCAATTCTCTCTCTCTCTCTCTCTCTCTCTCTCTCTCTCTCTCTTCTCTCTGTTTTTACTAATACAAATGTAAGTTGCAGTAACCCCTTGGTATTTCTTCTTATGAGAAAACTCTTTCTCCTAAGAGTTGTATAAATTGGACATGTGGCCCACACCTGTAATCCCAGTGGCTCAGGAAGCTGAGGTAAGAGGATCCAAGTTCAAAGTGAGCCTCAGCAACTTAGGAAAGTCCTTTCCCTCAGTGAAATATAAAAAAGGGCTGGGGATGTAGCTCAGTGGTTGAGTGACCCTGGGTTCAATTGCCAGTACCAAAAAAAAAAAGAGTTATCTAAAATATAGTGTCTTAGTTTTAGACAACTTCATAAATGATATAAATGTAAAATTAAAATAAAAACATGATTGAGATTTTTTTTTTCAAAAGCTTAGAAGGTCTCTAAAATGTAGACTGTCAACTTAAGAGTTCATATCTAATAGTGTTAAAAAAATAGCATAAAACTAAGTCAGAAATTAGCTTTCTCTAACTCAGTATTCACAATTGCATGATAACTTGCAAGAGGCCAGTTGGGGAAGGAGGTCAGGAAAGATGGTCAAGAGAGTTAGCACACAAGCAGACTACAAGGTTCTATGGTAAAACTCTTGAGAGAATTTAGTTTCCACCTTTGTCTAATGGATCTCTGTTTAGAGCCATGGCCAGGTCAAGATGGTGCCTGGCATTTTGCCAGAAGAAACAGTTCCTACTGCTTTGGGTGCCCGCTATTTTTGAGCTCTCCCGGAGAGTTCCCCTGGGTTGGTTGAGTTCCTAGAGAGTTCGCGTGGGTGGAGTTTGCAGTTTGCGGGTTGAGTGCTCCCAAAGTTCCTGAAGTTCCAGTGGAGCTGAGGGGGGGGGGCGGGGGGGCGAGCTGTGTGGGTTTTAAAAATAAAGTTCGGGGCTGGGGATGTGGCTCAAGTGGTAGGGCGCTGGCCTGGCATGCGTGCTGCCCGGTTCGATCCTCAGCACCACATACAAACAAAGATGTTGTGTATGCCGAAAACTAAAAAATAAATATTAAAATTCTAAATAAATAAATAAATAAATAAAGTTTGTTCCTGCTTGAATCTTCAAGCGGCTCCTGATTTGTGCCCAGCCAGACTGCGGCAGGTCTCCTTTCCCATTCCTCCTTGTTCCAACCCTACATCACCTACCACAGGATTCCTACAATCAGTGATGGGTTAGTCCTTTGATGAAGAGGTGAGAAAGAAAGGAGTTTGAGAATATTTTGAGTTTATGGACTTTGAGAGAAATAGAGAAATAGATACTGAGGTCAAGTCTGGGAAGTTAGATTAAGGAATTAGCCAATCTTTAATAGAGTGAAGAGGTAGGCATGGGTGATATTGGCCAAGAAGGAACAATAAGAAGAAAGAAACACCAATATTTGAGGAGGTTAAAAAAAAAAGGTTTGGAGCCATTAAATGACATTAAAAAACAAATGAACGAACAAACAAACAAACAAAAAAAAACCCTGCCAGGTAAAAAGAAAATAAAGAGTGGTGGTGACCAAGAGTGTCACAGCAGACTGCCTGTGAATGGAGCAGATATGGCTGGGAAAGGCTGAAGGAGGTGGCACTGAAGGGCTTTTATGCAAACTTGGAAGGTACTAAGCAGGTCACTGATATGGGACTGGAAGGAGAGAAAGTGGAACCATAAATATACCAGTGGCTTCCAAGCCTGATTCTTTCTTAGAACCCTCTTGGGATTCTTAAAAAATATATATTCTTAGACGCCATCCCTTAAAATTCTGATATGGCAAATGAGATTCCTTATGCATTTCTTGAGTTTTGATAATACTGTAACATAATTCTATTATATTATAAAATGTCTTTTTATTCTAATTGTCCTATTATCTTGAAGGATCTTGAAAGTAATTCCCTCATTCCTGATGCTTCTAAATGTTCCACTGAACCTAACAAAGAGCCAGAGATAAGTATTAGGTGTTCAATAAAACCTGAGGTTTAATTAGTCTTTTTAATACTGCCCTTCAAGCTAAACCAATTTTCATGAATATAGAGACTTAGGCACATCGTTGAATAAAGCTTTGAGTGTCTTTTTTAGGGATCAGGGTACTGGTGAATAAACCCAGCGAAGATTGCAATATCTTAATAAACAAACAGCCTTTGATGGTAAAATGAAATCTAAGGGGTGTCCTGAAGTGACAGCAGCATAAAAAGGAGTGTTTTCCAGAATGATTCATGACATAAAGCCATGTCAGATTTGTTTATGGAAGATGTTGACTTGGAGATGGTTAAATGTGTCACTGAAAGTGTATGTGTATTCACTTGATGAGAAAGAGCATAATTATAGTAGTCCCTTGGTAGCCTGTTCACTTTAGAGTGCTATTTTGGAAACAGTAAGTTTTTTAATTGGTTACTTGTGTTTTTGGAAGGAAATTCCACTGTATAGCGCTAGAGCTTTGCCCCCTATGGATTTTCTCCATTGGAATTCAATAAAGTGTAATTGAATTACAATGGGTGAATCCACAAGGTGTCAATTGCCAGTTCTCAGCTAAGACCCTTTCCTTTCCCCAGGCAACCACACCTCCCAGTGCTGAGTCCCTGGCCCAGGTTTTCATAGAGCAGCTGTGTGTGGAAACACCTGTGCCCATTGTTAAATAACAAAATAACTACTGTAGTGGAATAATTTTAGGAATTGAAGAAAAACTCACCACATTTCTATTCTAGCACAGAGGATGTGGCCTACTTCTTTAAAATGTCAAGCATAGAGACACAGATTTTATTTAAAGAACATAAAAACTCTCTCTCCCTTTTTTGATTGAATCTAGTATATAGTCTTTTTTCCAACAGGAAAAAATGTTGACCATGTTTTTGAATGGTCACGCTAACAGCACTGATACAGATTATCAGGGAGCTTTCTAAGGCATTATCTCACTTGATCATTATCTCCATTCACTTAGCTAAATAAAGCAGTAAAATGCTTCGTTTTTTCCCCCTGTATTTTTCTTATCATTAAATAATGGAATAGCTAATTACTTTTTGCATCATTTTATAACCAAGAGCTTTTTTCATTTATATATGTTCTTATTAAAAATATTTATAGCCCTGTAGTCACTCATGTCTATATTAATGTAAAATGTTTATTAATGAAAAATGTGCAGAAAATTTTGAAATAACCAAGCAAATAATAAAATTATCACCACAGAGCTTTGCTATAATTTTGAAGTTACCATTTAACTTTAGAAAATAGGAACAAAATGAGACTAAGTATCTTTAAATGAGATAAAAATATACAGACAAGGAAAGCTTTTAATTTTGTTCTGCTCCAAGTTAGTTTGTTTAAAAGTCAATTAGGTTTATGTAAGTCTGAATTTGCAAACAAAATGGAGATTGAATCATTTCAATTTAGAAGCCATTTTTGCTTTTTATAGGCCAATAGTACAAAGTTGTATAATTGTCCTATTTTAATTTTTACAAATTTGGAAAATCATTGATTTGAAAAACTGTTAAAAGCTTCGAAAAATGAATTGACTACTTTTCCATCATGTAAAAAATACTGCCTCTGATAGCACTTACTTTTCTGCTCAGGGTATATACATAACTAGTTTTACTTCCTTTGTTTGGGGGGAGGGAGGTGTACTCTGTTATTTGTTTTCTTTTTTGGGACTTAAAAGTATGTCATTTACTCCCATAATTGCTCCCCTCATGGCCATATTTTTACTCTTCCTTTTGAGAGAGCCATACTACTTATTTGACTTCTTTCCTGTTCTGTAGGTGAGTCATCTAGCTTATTGGAGCTAAGTGTTCCATCCATAAAACAAACAAGGTGGACAAGATATTCTTTATGATCTCTTCCAATTTAAAACCTTTATGCAGTTTCAGAGAAAACAAAGTGATATGACATCAAAAGAAGAGGATAAGAAGAGTCATTTTTTCCACTCTGCAAATTATGCCTGGATACTTCCTTGGTAAGATTTCATACCCCAGACAACACGTGGAGTCTATGAGACAGAGAGATGGAGGAATGAAGGAGAGCATCAAGGAAGCCCACTGGGAGAGAAACAGAGGAGTATTCTACTAGATATTAATAACTGCATGTGTATTAGAGGTCATCACCCAATTTTGTGCCCCCCAGGACTCCCTAACAGACCTCTCTTTCCTCCTCTGTGGCTCTCATGCCCCACAGTAGATTTTGCCAGCTGTGCCTTCAAGAGAGATCCAGTATTGAACTCTTCTTGCCAACAAGTAAGGTTACTCTCCTTGCCAACAGACAAGTCTAAACTGCCTCTGTGTCTAACCTGAATTATGGCAGATTAACTGAGTTTGCTCAGTCAGGCAGCTGAATTTAGACATAAGTAGGATCCCATCAACTCTTTCTTAACCCCAAAGAGTCCCATCTTATTCAAAATTTAAGAACAACATCACAAAATGGTTTATGAGACCTTTCACACTGGCTGGCTCACCATTTCTAATTCTTCACCCCTCTGATGAGCTCTTTGCCTCTTGTTCACTGGGCTCTGGACTAAAGGTCTCCTCTTGGCCCTTCTAATACAGCAGGCAGACCCCACAATAGGGCTTTTGTATGTAAAGTCCCCTCTGCTTGGAATGCTCTTCTGCTAGGTATTTACAAGATTACCTTTACCAGTCTTAACTCTATACTTTCCTTCTAACCTGACACCTTTCTGACTATTCATCTAACTTTCATTCCATCTCAGCTTTTATTCTTCACCTTCTCTTCTTGCCCCATATACTACACATCATAGTTCTCTTTCTTTTATTTTTTTGGTTTAATAGTTTTATTATTCGTTTTTTAAGAGAACATTGAATATTTCTGAGTTTTATTTTTTTAAATACACAACAGTGGAATGCATTGCAATTCTTATTACACACATAGAGCACAATTTTTCATATCTTTGTACATAAAGTATGTTCATGTCAATTCATGCCTTCATATATAAACTCTGTTATTTTGCAATACAATTCATATTACACATCTATACCACAAATTTTCATATCTCTGTCTATAAAGTATGTTGACACCCAATTTGTGTCTTCATACATGAACTTTGGATAATGATGTCCATCACATTCCACCATCCTTGCTAATCCCCTGCCCCCTTCTCTTCCCTTCCCCCCTCTTCCCTATCTAGAATTCATCTAATCCTCCCATGCTCCCCCTCCCTACCCCACTATGATTCAGCCTCTTTATATCAGAGAAAACATTCAGCATTTGTTTTTGGGGGGATTGGCTAATTTCACTTAGCATCATCTTCTCCAAGTGCATCCATTTACCTGCAAATGCCATGATTTTATTCTCTTTTATTGCTGAGTAAAATTCCATTGTGTATATATGCCACATTTTTTAATCCATTCATCTACTGAAGGGCATCTAGGTTGGCTCCACAGTTTAGCTATTGTGAATTGTGCTGCTATAAACATTGATGAGGCTGTGTCCCTGTAGTATGCTGTTTTTAAGTCTTTTGGGTATAGTCCAAGGAGAGGGATAGCTGGGTCAAATGGTGGTTCTTTCTTGCTTTATTGTTTTCTTTAGCACTTTTCAGTGTCTAATGTAATATTTATTATTACTTTTTTCAATTCTTTGTTTTTGTTGTGTGTCACTTCACTAGAATGTTCACTTATTAAGGCAGGGATTTGAGTCAATTTTGCTCACTTCTGTATCTTCAGGGTCAAAAACAGTGTCTGCACATCAGTAGTGTTAAATTGTTTGTAAGTAGGATGGACAACTTGAACTGTCCCTTGAGGAATAAGTAGGACTCTGGCTGAGGGATGAACACTGGAGAGGCTAAAATTTGGTCCAGGGGAGGATAAACCATGTGGGAATAAAGACCTGCTTTGGGGAGAATCTCATTCAGTATCTCAGGTTACAAAGGAGGAGCCAGAGTCAAAGGTTAGACTTGTACAACTATGTGAAAAGCAGAAGGCTAGAACCCTGGTCCTCAAACCTTTATATTTCAGGACTTTTCCTGAAGATTCTAAATATTTATATTTCTAGTTTAGCCAGAATAAAACCCAAGCAAGACAGAAAACAATTTTTTTTTGATCACAATTATTATTACAGGAGGATGGCAAGTTCAAGGCAAGCCTCAGTAACTTAGTGAGACCCTGTCTGAAACTAAAACATAAAAAGTGCTGGTAATGTACCTCAGTGGTGGTAAAATAATTGCCCCTGATTTCAATCCCCCATTAAAAAGAAAGAAAGAAAGGAAGGAAGGAAGGAAGGAAGGAAGGAAGGAAGGAAGGAAGGAAGGAAAGAGGGAAGGAAGAAAGAAGGAAAGAAAGAAATGGAGTTGGGTAGAAGTATAGATGATAAAGGAATGGCAGAATATTGACCACTAATGAAGCTTGGTGATAGTTACAGAGTTTGTTTATATTGCTTTGTTGACTTTCCATATGTTCAAAATATTCTATAATAGAAGTTTAAATGTTTAAAATAAACCAAGGACAAAACCAAGGGTTTCATTAAATCTTGTTTTCAGTTTTCTCAGAAAATAATAATTAAGCCAGTTAACTACCATTTTCTGCTTCTTCACTGTTACTTCACCCAAAAACACACAATTCATGTCTGCATGTGATGCCCTGACAGACCCTGAATAAACTTGTTCACTAGTGTGGTCAACTTTAGAATGTTTCTAGTGAAATCAAGACTACTTATGCTTCACAGAATCAGATCACGGATTCATTAAAAAGACATATAATTTTTTTATATTGAAATTTTTTATATTGAAAATATAAATTGAAAAATCTATACTGAAAAATAATTTCTCCTCTATTGATGCCTGCCTATAACTTTACCTACTGTAGATTCCCAACTTCTCATCTTTTGATATAAGACCAATCCAAATGTACTTTTGTATTTCCCATAGCTCTCATGTTACTTCATTCAGCATTCCATTTTGTTTTATTTTAAAATTCTTTATATGCTGTTTTAAATCTAGGGCCTTCCAGCTGTATATAACATAACAAGTTCCCTTTATGGTGCCTTTGCCCTTTCTCTGCTCCCCCCAGTTTTTCATTTGAATTATGACACTCACCTTTGTCCCTCAAAAAAATTAAAAACACTGATTATGATTTGAGTATAGTTTAGATTAATGTAGATGACTCATAGAGGTGTAATCCAGTTCAAATTTCTATAGTTTAGAATGAAACTAGGAAGTGCAACCCTTTACCCTTTTATATCAGGGATTCCTTTTTCCCTTGGGGAACACCTCCCACTTAATAACTCCATGTAAGTCCTGTTTACTTCTATTGCAATATCACTCCTTATGGTGTCTTTATATGGTCTTGCTCTGCTGATTAAAGTCCTTACCATTAGATTGACATCAAATCCAGCTTTTCCCTTCCTGAAATCCGTGTGAGATGTGGTCTGTCTGTCTCTGTAGGCCTGTGGAAGTGATTTCCTTTATTCTCTTGGGTCACTGTCCAGGTCTCATTGGCTTTTCCTCCATTTCTTCTGGAATCTTATATGAGGTAGGATTCCTTAGATTATTCTTTTTAGCCCTTCCTTGGTTTCCTTACTAAAATTAATAACAGTTTGTGTTTCACATTTTTTTTTTGCATTTTTTTTCTTTAAAAAATACTATTATAAATTACTGGAGAACAAATATCTCCTATTTCTCTTCCATTCTCTCTCTTAAGACTTAGGTAGAATAAAACATAAGAAAATGACTATGAGGAACATTGATTCATTTGAGCCACTCAAATCTCACAAATATATACTTGATTTATTCTTTGTTCATCTCAGAGAAACAACTTAAGAAATCTTCCAATTTTGGTTAATAGCAGAATCCATTAAATTTGACTTCAATTATCTAAATAGCCAATAATTTCCTCTTACTGATAGATGCTTTCTCAGCAAAGATTTAAAAATCCATGGAAGATGAATGATATTGACTGTCATCATGACTTCTTTACCCTTCAAACATTTTGCGTATTCTACCAGAATAAATAGTAACTCTTTCTAGCTAGCACATTAAATCCACCTATGGTTCCTTTAGAATATCAAAGAAGGAGTGCGTTAGTCATCTACAGAATCTCTTTTTTATGTTTTGTAGTAGCAGGGGTTGAACCCAGGGCTTCCTGCACGCTAGACAAATACTCTACCACTGTGCTACACCTCCAGACTTAAATTTTGTTGTTGTTGTTGTTTGTAGTAGAGTCTTGTTATCATGACCTCAAACAAGCAAATCTCCAGCCTCATATTACTGGAGTCAGTGGGATTACAGATGTGCACCACCAGGCAGTGCTTGATTTTGGATTTAAAACTAAGATGTCTAGCTCCATACATCACACTCAAGCAATTTTTAAAACTGGGATATTAAATGCCATAAACTCAGAAGCACAGCTGTGATTTTCTCAATATTAATCAATCATTACATTGGAAGGCAAAAATGATGTGCTGAGAAAAAAAAAAAAAAACTGGTTTGAACAGGAAGCTATAGTAAAAGGCTTGACAGAAAAGGTCCTCCATAGTAGAAAACTGGAATCAGGACAGAAACCAGCAACTCACACTGAAGGAAATATCAATCGACAACCAAAAAAAAAAAAGACTTACAATAAAGAAATACAAGTTAAAACAAGATACACATTTTCTGCTTTTAAATTGGTTAAGTTCTTGGAAGGTAAAATTTTCTTTCCCTATACTAGAGAATTGCTGAGAAACAGGCACTCTTCTAATGGTATAATTTAGCAAACTTTTTTGTAAAAAAACTTTGTATTATGTATAAAACCTCAAATTTGTGTATCTCCTCTTCTGGAAATTTATTGAAAGAAAAAAAAAAATATATATATATATATATATACACACACACACACACATATCTCCTAAAAACAATCCTGACATGCAAAGAGTAGGGGATGTATTAAATTACTATGACATATACTCAAAGTAGAAAAATGCTTAGTTATTATGTTTTATAATATGGGAAATGATTCCTATTTTATTTTTAAAAATATGCATATAATGCTATACATCAAATTTCACAATGGATTTTCTTTATGGACTGATTTCTTTTGAATTCTTTCCTATATTGTACAATTAGTCACTGGAAATAAGCACACGTTCACTTAGGTAGCTGTTGAGAAATGTTAGAGATGAAACATGGGGGAGCTGAACAAGTTTGGATGGCTATGTTTGAACACAGACTTTGTTACTTTGCTGTCTTTGAAACTTTGAGTGACTTATTTATAAAAGTGTGAAAGTATTACACCTTTGGGGTTATATAAGAAAACACTGAGGAGGATGTACAAAGCTATTACAAAGTGATCTCTTGGGAAGTGTTAGTTATCTACACTAAATATCCAGTTTATAGCCCTATAATACTATCAATATGATTTATCTATTTTGTTTTATACCACTAACTATAAGCAAAACCTTCTGTGATTTTCTAGAGCTGTACTTTTTAATTGTTGGTAAACTTTACTACAGTGGCATAACTATAGAATTTTATCCAAGGAAAATAGAAGAGCAAGGAGCTCTAGGGTGGAACTAAGAGTAGGAAGAGGATTATGGTTACAGAGAGTTGAGAAGAGAATATTCTACATCCCAATTTGAACTCTATATAATCAAGTAGAAAGTTATTCCATTAAGTATAAATTTAGATTTCCTTCTTGAGTTTTTTTATGGTTTATTTGATTCTCACATTTGTAATGCACATAATTTAAGTAACCAAAATTATAAATATTGTTCTACTGTGGAGTGCACAGGTTTAAAGGGTTAACTAAAAGGAAAAAAAAGCGATTTATATGGATTGAAAATGCAATTAAAAAATGCACGAATCCAACACAATCATCCTGCAGGTCTGTACACCTGAACAACAAAGTAGATGAGATGTTTAGATATGCGCTGTGCTGTTTACATTCACTGAGAAAATACACTTGAGTTAGAATTTATACTTTAAAACAGATTCTAAGATAATATTATGAAGTGAATATGTTAGATCTCCAATATGCCTGGCTCTTTCTTTCAGTCACATGGTATGTTTCTCAGTTCCCATTGAATTTATGAATTTCCATGTGATGTGTTTTGACCAAATTCAGAAGCATGGAAGTGACCAGTCACTTTGGGACAGCAGTTTTAAGAGCTGGTGTGCAATTTGAACATTCTTTTTCTCTGCCTCTCTGTTCAGCAAATCTCCAGATGGTGGCAGCTCTACCAGTTGCATCCGAGACAGGATATAGACGAAAGACTCCAGCTGATTTTTGATGGACAGACACTGAATGAAAACAAAACCTCACTGTTTGAAGCAGTGGTTCTCAACTGCAATTTCTGGAAATATTTTGTTTTTTTACAACTTGCATGGAAGCTATGTTAAGGACATCTTGTGAATAGATGCCAGGGATGCTGCTTGACATCCTACAATGCACAGGAAAGACTCCCACACAAAGAAGTATCCAACCTAAAATGTCATTCAGTATAAAGTCTAAGAATTATGCATATCACAGTGATATAAGATTTTTTTGTTGATACAGCATAATGAGTGATATTTTGATTGATAGATGGCTCAATATTTGGAAACTTTTTAATATAGTTTTACTTTAATGATAGGGCAAAGGAGAGAAATTGTGATCTTCTCAATAGATTTAGAAAACTCATTTGATATAACATCTCTTAGTAAAAAAGGGAAATAATGGTTATGTTTTTAATATATTTGAAATTCATAAAGCATTTCTTAAAATAAAAGTTATAATGGTTACTACTGAGTCAAATGAAAAAAATCTACAAAATTAAAAAAAAAAGACTGAAAGCAGTATTATTGGTTAGTTGGTGATGGAAATATAAAATATGTTTTCTGATATAAGAAATGTATGCTGATAACCATTGGTAGGGTCAATAAGTATTTATTTGGAACTTGCCCCATATAGGAGTTTGGAATAAGCATGCTATGTCTTATCTGCAGTTATAAATTAAAATGAATTTATGGCAACAATATGTCCTATAAGATGACTATTTAGTGCTTGCGATTTAAAAACATATTTGATAGTAAAACATTGTATTTGATCATAAAACATTGATATATAGTGGCTTCCAGTTTATAACTTGTGAACTACACATTTGCAAACTTTCTTATCCTAAATAGATCCCTAAGAATTGGGACTAAGAATTGGGACCAATAAGAACCAACATACTCTGCTAATTCCACTGACAACAGTATGTGATTAATCCTGGGCTAGGGCTCTATTGAGTTTTTTGGTAATTGCCTTCTAAGAATTTCATTAATTCCCAGGAGTTCTGCAATGAAACTAATGGAAATAGGGGAGCAAGAGACACTTCAGGAAGAGGAATTGCCATGGAAACTGCCCATTTCCACATAATTTGCCATTCAAAGACTTCTGTAGTTAGAAAATTATCAAAAAGATTCAGACAAATAACAAATATTTTGCAAGTAGTTGGAATGTCTCCGGGATAAGGAAAAATGCCTGATTGTCACAAGGAGATTTAGTAAGAAGAAGATGATTTCGTCAGTCTAGATTTTCCTGATCTTATTTTAAGAAGCTTTTACCAGCCTGGTTCATGGGTAAAAAATATCTCCATAAAGGAATACTTAGGTTATTTTTTTAAGATAATTTTATTTCACATGCTTTGAAAATCACATCATATTTTTACATTTTAATTTTTAGTGATTGATTTTTGTTTTATATAATAAGTTTAGTGGGAATAAAACTCCAATTGAACCTGAAATTATTGGAAATGAACGGTTAACATGTTGGCTACACACATAACAAAAATCCAGGGGAAATAGAGGCAAAGTTAATATTATCATAATATTACATGATAGATCAATAAAGAGCAACCTCATGAAAATGGCCTACTTAATGATTTTCTTTCTTTTATTGCACCTCAAGGTCTAAAAATGTAATGAGGTCTAAAAATCCTAAATTCTAAAGAGTAGATCAATAGGAAACTTGGGAACTCAGCTTCGGGAATTGTGATGTTCTAATCTTGGATGTAAAAACAGGAAATGGAGCTTTTATTTCTGTTTTTAAAAATAATTAATTAATTTATTAACTTTGGTACTGGGCATTGAACCCAGGAGTGCTTTACCACTGAGCTGCATCTTTAGTCCTTCAGTCCTTTTTTATTTTTTATTTTCTTTTGAGACAGGGTCTTGATGAAATTGGTCTTGAATTTGGGATATGCCTGTCTCAGTCTCCTGAGTTACTGGGATTACAGGGATGTGTGTGTGTGTATATATATATGTATATACACAGATACACATATTTGCATGCATATACACATTAACATATATTAATATATATTAATCCCTGCTGAAATAAAATCCATGGGGTGTGACAAAACAATTGTCACATTGATAATAATATCCATTCTAATAAACAAGGCAGAGAAACCTAGTAAGTAACATGTTTTCCAAAGGACCAAGTTTATACCATGGCACAAGATACAAAGCACTTTTTCCATTCTTTCTGCTCAGTTATTTTTAGGTAGTAACAAAGAGATAAAAATTAGCAAAAACACTTAACAAGTTGTTTGCTACAATACAATACAGACCAGTGGACCAGAAGACAAACTTCATTTTTCTCCTTTGAGATTGCTTAGACATAGTATTTTTTACAGGCTGCATCTTAGATTGGCAATAAACCAATAAAATAGTTGTGGGAACTACTGTATGCATTTCTGGAATCATTAATTTATCTTATGGGGGGAAATTTTTCTGAAGTGGGTTTTAATTTTCCAATTTTGTATCTACCCAGTCACTATAAATGACTAGTCTGTTCAGTCAATGAATTAACTCAGATGAAAAAATATTCAATGATACAAGGTATTCTTATCATGTTGTCAACAACCACAAAATTAAGCCAAATAGAAAATGGATTTTTGGATTTTCATTCCTTGGTAAATGAACTCATTGATCTCTCCTTAGGAACTGTGGACTGGAATGGCCCCAGTGGGCTACATGGTCATCCTCCTCCTTGCTCTCTTGTTTCTTTTCTTCATTCTTGTTCTACAAACATTTAACTTTTAAAATGACTTCAGAATGAGAGGCTACATTTCTTCTGATCATATCCTGATACAGAGATATCCAGGTCTCTCTTTGACAATTATGGACCAAAGTCATTAAACAATAATTCTCCCTCTGAATTGGACCCCATACAACAAGGATGTGCAAAGTGATCATGCTTAGCTCAAGTCGCTCATTCTCATTCAAAGTAAAACAAATCTACTATACAGTCTGAGTAAAACTGCCAGGTTGGAAATTTATAGCACATCCCAGGAGGTGAATTCTATAGGCCTCTGCCAAACACCTCTCTCTCTTCTTATACCTTTTAGCTTTTAAGAAGATCAAGAAAGAAAAATTTGAAAGACATACTTGAAGCTATTCCATCTGGAAGTTCTGATTCAATGATAACTGTCACTGTGAACATTTTGGTCCCTTTGAGGTGCTATGAAATTTCTGGGGTTAATAATAGCCATGACTATTTAAAATTTTATTCTTTGGTTGCAATAGGCCCACAAATGCCTCTTCAGATCTCTTTTATATCTTGCTGGTGATTTGCTGAACATGTACCTAACATACTACAGTGCTGAGGAAATAGGCAGTGGACCACAACAGGGTTTGGATATGCTTGTTGATAAGGGCATACAGAAGCTGTACATGACTGCTATGTACACTCTGGCAGAAATAAGCTTTGTGAATACAGTATTCTGTAAACATTTTCTGGCTTGGTATTTTTGAGAACCAATTGTGAAGTGTAATATTGTAAGCAGGGGAGATTCCCAAATGCAAGACACATTGTGATTGTCAAAATGATTTACTAATGAGTGAAACTACACTTAACAGTGAGAATATTGTTTGCACCATCACATACAGATGTAAGCAATACTGTTTCTGTTTTCAACTTTTCTTTTATTTTTTTTCTCTTCTTCTTTTTCTTCTTTCTAATGAAGTAGTAAAAACCATTAACTATGTGGCTAAGGAGAGATTTTTCCAGTTTGGGTTCTTTTCTTTTTTTTTTTTTTTTAGTTTTTTTTTTTTTTTTTTTTTATTGGTTGTTCAAAACATTACAAAGCTCTTGACGTTCTTTTCTGTGTGTGCTCTATTGCTATTTTTCTATGAGGTCTGATTTCAGGAAAGATGTTTGCTTCTTATGTCAGGGCAATAATCTTTGCATGTGTTCTTCCATAAAGTTTACTCTTAAAGAAGTATGTCTTTGTTTCTAAGAAATCTTTTGTTTCCGTATCCTTTGGATTTCTGATTGAAGCTGCATATTCTTGCTGTTTCTAAAGCATTTTGAGTTAAAGCTTTTTCTGCCAATTACCAGCCCCCAGGTAGGGTAGGAGGGGGATGTCAGCCTTTTTTTTTTTTCCCCTAGTAAGCTTCCTGAGCATTGCAGTCGGTATGGAATATATTCAACAAAACATCAGCTATAAGGATGGGAAGCATAATTCCTTTGGGACACAAAAATTTTATTTTACTATTTAGAGCATTTTAAAATAGATCTTCCATTACCCACATATGGATATCTTAACATTGTTCATGGAATTCCATTAAACTGGCTCCTAGCAGCTCTGTGATATCATTAATCTTTCAACAGCAAATACTTTGAATTTTCTACAATGAATTTATTTGCACAGAAACATGGACTAAAAGCTCTAATATCGATGGATTCTGATTAAATTTAGTCATGTGTTATCTGTAGAAAATTGATTGTTGGGTTGGTCAGAGTATTATTCTTATAATAAACAACTTTTAAATTTTGGTAACATTAGATAACAAATATTTATTAGTGACTCAGAAATCAGGAAAGTAGTGACCTAGGGGAAGGTAAAAAGGATTATGAACTTTGTAGTCATTCAGGATCCATGTATTGCATGTGGGGGCTCCATCTCCTCTAGGTTCTTGTTATTATCTCTCTTCAGGTGGAGGTTAAATGGGAGAGGCCTGAGAGTGGTCATTTTAATGCAAAATTCATTATCTAGAATTGACTGTTAAATACTCAAGTAGAAAAGAAGAACATGAATATTACTGATAACACAATATTTTACAAATATGAAAAGATTTAACATTATTGTACCAAAACCAAGAATAGCATTTTTAATTTATTAACATTTACTTTTTATTTTATTTTTAGCACTTAATTTTCTTTTTATATTTATATGTAAAAGTGATAATATAATAACACTGCTCTGTTGCTAATACATAAAATTGATTCTATTGTGTTTTACCCAGCAGGACTTTATGTCATTCTTCTAATGAGAGTAACAAATTCATACTGAGCCATCCATATATTTCCCTACTCAGTTTTTGTGATCAGTGGCAGGCATTTGTTAGATGCTTGAATGGAGTTTCAAGTTCAAACTGAAGCAACAGAGGAAATTGAACTTACCTGACCATGAACTACATTCTCTAATTGTGGGCACTGAACTTAACAGCCACACTTAAGGAAATAAAAATATACAAATGACCTATGAAAATGTAATTTTATAGGCATCATGGAACATTTTTAGATTTGATCTATAGGGTCCAATGTTTTAATGTTAATAATCTAGGCAACATATGATGTTTGATCATATTTGTGTAATGCACTGCATTGGTGGCTAAGAAAAATGAATGTGTATTTCTGAGTATTTTGCTTACCATTTGGAAAGTGATTTAAGCACTTCGAATAATAGTTTCAAAATAAATTTTCTCTCAGCAACAGGAATCTTCATATTTTATTTAGAAGCAAGGAAATTACAAATTGCTTAATTTCATAGCTAGCATCCTTACTTCAATAATCACAAGATAACCACTTGTTGTATACATATAACAAATGCTAGCTTGGGTCTTCCAGAGCAGAGCCAAGATGCACAAGTGGAAATAGCTTCAGAACTGTTTTAAATTGTCCTTATAATTGGGCCTTTTCTGATGATAATGATTCATGTTTTGATAATCAGAAAGGAGTATGGTCTTGAGGCCGTTACTTATTTCCAAACTATCATTGATGATGCGCTTTGTGCCACCATCCAACAGTATGCATGTCTATTTATTTGAGAAAGGAAGTTTTACCTCTGTAAACCATACAGTAAACAGAGCTGAAAACACATTAATAGCATTCAAATCAAGTAATTAAAAAGAAGGGTTTTAGCCCCTTTATCAAATATAAGATAGTTGTAATTTTGTGGATTGGTTTCTGTGTCCTCTATTCTGTACCATTGGTCCACCCGCCTGTTTTGGTACCAGTACCATGCTGTTTTTGTTACTATTGCTCTGTAGTATAGTTGAAGTCTGGTATTGCTATACCGCCTGATTCACACTTCCTGCTTAGAGTTGTTTTTGCTATTCTGGATCTTTTATTTTTCCATATGAATTTCATGATTGCTTTATCTATTTCTACAAGAAATGCCTTTGGGATTTTGATTGGCATTGCATTAAACTTATAGAGAACTTTTGGCAATATCGCCATTTTGATGATGTTAGTTCTGCCTAAACATGAACAGGGTATATTTTTCCATCTTCTAAGATCTTCTTCTATTTCTCTCTTTAGGGTTCTGTAGTTTTCATTGTATAAGTCTTTCACCTCTTTTGTTAGGTTGATTCCCAAGTATTTTATTTATTTATTTATTTATTTTTTGAGGATATTGTGAATGGAGTGGTTGTCCTCATTTCCATTTCAGAGGATTTGTCGCTGATATACAGGAATGCCTTTGATTTATGCGTGTTGATTTTATATCCTGCCACTTTGCTGAATTCATTTATTAGCTCTAATAGTTTCTTTGTAGACCCTTTTGGGTCTGCTAGGTATAGAATCATGTCATCTGCAAATAGTGATAATTTAAGTTCTTCTTTTCCTATTTTTATGCCTTTAATTTCTTTCGTCTGTCTAATTGCTCTGGCCAGTGTTTCGAGAACTATGTTGAACAGAAGTGGTGAGAGAGGGCATCCCTGTCTTGTTCCAGATTTTAGAGGGAATGCCTTCAATTTTTCTCCATTCAGAATGATGCTAGCCTGAGGCTTAGCGTAGATAGCTTTTACAATATTGAGGTATGTTCGTTCCTGTTATCCCTAGTTTTTCTAGAGTTTTGATAAAGGGGCTAAAAGCATGCAGTGGAGGAAGGGTAGCATCTTCAACAAATGGTGCTGGGAAAACTGGAAATCTGTATGCAACAAAATGAAACTGAATCCCTTTCTCTCGCCATGCACAAAAGTTAACTCAAAATTGATCAAGGAGCTTGATATCAAATCAGAGACACGGCATCTGATAAAAGAAAAAGTTGGCTATGATCTACATAGTGTGGGGTTGGGCTCCAAATTCCTCAATAGGACACCCATAGCACAAGAGTTAATAACTAGAATCAACAAATGGGACTTACTCAAACTAAAAAGTTTTTTTTCTCAGCAAAAGAAACAATAAGAGAGGTAAATAGGGAGCCTACATCCTGGGAACAAATCTTTACTTCTCACACTTCAGATAGAGCCCTAATATCCAGAGTATACAAAAACTCAAAAAATTAAACAATAAGAAAACAAATAACCCAATCAACAAATGGGCCAAGGACCTGAACCAACACTTCTCAGAGGAGGACACAAAATCAATCAACAAGTACATGAAAAAATGCTCACCATCTCTAGCAGTCAGAGAAATGCAAATCAAAACCACCCTAAGATACCATCTCACTCCAGTAAGATTGGCAGCCATTATGAAGTCAAACAACAACAAGTGCTGGCGAGGATGTGGGGAAAAGGGTACACTTGTACATTGCTGGGACTGCAAATTGGTGCGGCCAATTTGGAAAGCAGTATGGAGATTTCTTGGAAAGCTGGGAATGGAACCACCATTTTACCCAGCTATTCCCTTTCTTGGTCTATTCCCTAAAGACCTAACAAGAGCATACTACAGGGACACTGCTACATCGATGTTCATAGCAGCACAATTCACAATAGCAAGACTGTGGAACCAACCTAGATGCCCTTCAATAGACAAATGGATAAAAAAAAAAAAATGTGGCATTTATACACAATGGAGTATTACTCTGCATTAAAAAATGACAAAATCATAGAATTTGCAGGGAAATGGATGGCATTAGAGCAGATTATGCTAAGTGAAGCTAGCCAATCCCTAAAAAACAAATGCCAAATGTCTTCTTTGATATAAGGAGAGTAACTAAGAACAGAGTAGGGAGGAAGAGCATGAGAAGAAGATTAACATTAAACAGAGATGAGAGGTGGGAGGGAAAGGGAGAGAGAAGGGAAATTGCATCGAAATGAAAGGAGATCCTCAATGTTATACAAAATTACATATAAGAGGAAGTGAGGGGAAAGGGGAAAAAAACAAGGGGAAGAAATGAATTATAGTAGATGGGGTATAGAGAGAAGATGGGAGGGGAGGGAAGGGGAGGGGGGATAGTAGAGGATAGGAAAGGCAGCAGAAAACAACAGACACTAGTATGGCAATATGTAAATCAGTGGATGTGTAACAGATGTGATTCTGCAATCTGTATATGGGGTAAAAATGGGAGTTCATAACCCACTTGAATCAAAGTGTGAAATATGATATGTCAAGAACTATGTAATGTTTTGAACAACCAACAATAAAAATTAAAAAAAGAAATAAAATTAAAAAAAATAAATGAATAAAAAGAAGGGTTTTGTTTGTTTGTTTGTTTTGGTAGTACTGAGGATTATTTCACTCATAGGTTGTAAAAATCTGCTTTCCAACATTTCATGTAAGTCATTTAGTATGGTATAAGAGCAAAGCAAGGACTTCAATTATTTATTTACTGGTTGTTTATTTAATTATTTTTGCAGTACTAGGGATTAAACCCAGGTGTGTTCTGCTACAAGGCCATATTCCCAATCCTTTTTATTCTTTTTTGTTGAGACACGGTCTTTTGATTCTCCTGCTTCATGTGTCATTTTTAAAATCTGAGTTTTTACCAGAACATTCATTTGACTTTTCCCATTCTCATATATTTAAATTTATTTAAAGTTTTTTTAAATAAAGTCTGAAGTAACAAAGTTAAATGTATTTATCATAGATCATTTTTAAAAATTATGTTGTGTCAAGGACTTTCTGCATGCTAGGCTTCAAGACTGGCACCTTTTATGAGTGATCTCATTTATCACTTAGAATTTTATGAGGGCAAGTGTTCCTTTTTCTCTCTTCCCCTTTTACCTGTTGTTACCATTAGATGTGTTTATGAGCTTATCCATTAAATGTTTACTGGACATCTGACATATACCAAACACTACGAGAGGCATGGAGTATAAAGGAAGATGTCTGAGTAATGCAATCTCCTTTTACTACACAATGACATTCAGTTTAGTCATCCAGAGCTTTCTGTTCCTCCATCTTCTCCAAAGCCTCCTTCCTAAGGCTCCTGCACAAACTTTCCTCTCCTCTGGGGTTCTCTTCTCCAAACCCAATGACTGAGATCTTAAATATCGCTTTCTCAAGGATGTCTTTTGATTCACCAATTTAAGTTCCTCAAATTAATTCCTATCACAGTCCCTTTGCATTCTCTTTGACCTCATTGAACACCATTTATAACCACATACATATGGACATTTGTTTAATACCTGTGTGCTTAAGTTGACCAGGATCTTCATGACAGTAAGGGATATGTCAATTAGGGATTATGGTTAGGACTTTAGGATTTGGGTTTTGTTCTAAAGGCAAATACAAGCCACCTATTTGTCTTTTTAGCAGAGCAGTGAAATGTTCCAATTTGCATTAAAAAAGACAGTTTTTTTTTTTTTTTTTTTTTTTTTTACCCCAAGACCTCTAATAATTCACTTTGCCAGATAAAAAATGAGTGGGCTCATCTGGGGGAGTGCCAGCTATCCTCAGGGAAACATGGAATGGAGCACAGATTTTTAGGGCAGTGAAACTCCTCCATATGAAACATAATTTGAACTTATCTCATCATGAAGAGCATCCCATAGAATGTACATTCCATAGAATGTACAACAGTATGAGTAAAATACGGACTCTGGGTGATAAGAATGTATCACTCCACTGTAATTGTTGCATCAACTGAAACAAATGTTATCACTCTGTTTGGGAATTTTATTAGTGGGGGAGGCAGTGCATGTGTGATGGCAGGGAGTACATGTGAAGTTGCCACTTGTAAGTGAGGCAGGCACTTTAAGGGGCAAAGTCCTATACTTAGGGGGAGAAAGCTGCTGCCTCTTTAAGATTGATATTGTGCCCTCAAAGTTAGTTTTTTGGTTTTGTTTCAGATAAGATTTTTCAGAGAAACTCACAAGAAAAAAAAAAGAAAAAGAAAAGAAATAACCAAGGTCACTGAGTCACTGAGAATCATTCTTTTAGGTAACCTAGAGTAAACATTGCTCATCATAATAAATTCTCTGACCAGAAGCATCCTTGTCTACCATTTTCCTCTTTGAATATGTGATTTATGACCCTCAACTTGAGCATGCTTACAAATGTGTCTGCCATCTTTCCTGTTTGAACATGTGACTTAGAACATTTAACTGAACATGCTTAGGATTTATGTCCATCATTTTTCCTTTTTGAACATGTGATTTATGTCTTTAAACTGAGCTTGTTCAGGAATGTATACCTTAAACAGCATGCACAGAAAGGTGTCAGTCCCTACATGTGCCTTCCTATATGAATATGAATAGGTTCTGCAATAAAATCCCTTTTTCCTTTGTTCAAGGAGGACACTGCTTTGCAAATTAACTCCAGTGCTCTCCTTACTTACTGCAAGTGATAAACCTCTCTTCATTCATTTATCTACTGGTTGTGCTTATTGGCTTTGTACTCACCAACAGGTGACTTCATTGCATTTAGCACAAAATTTCTGTACTTTCCTCTTATAGCACATGAGCCTAAAACTGTTGCAGAAACAATATAGTAATTAAACAAACAAAATTTGACTGCTGTATCCTAGGTGTCTTTGAATTTATTTTGATTTAGCTTATTTTTTTGTAAAACAAATTTTGGTTATTTTGACTTTTATTGTTAAGGTACGTGACTATCATGAAGTGCTGATTTTTGTACTCATCTATCTGCTTATCATAAATACATATAGATACACAGAACAGGTACTCTTCAATTTGTATGTGTGATTTGAAGACAAATTCCCCTCTTGCCCTAAATTAAACATTGCCATACTTAGCAGTCAAAATAAGGTTGCAGTAACAGATGTCATAATTCTAGATATGTTCTACATAAAGTGTGAACTGCAAATAAGAGCAAGCCAGGAAAAGAGTATTAAATGCAATATATCTAGGGCTGACATAATTAAGGAAGAAAAAAAATCAAAGCCAAAAAATACTTTGATGTTGCATGAAACTCAGGCTCAAGCAAATATAATATTGATGGATTATATAGCTTTTCAAAGTTTTTCTTTCACAGTTAAATCCAGACTGAAAAATCAGAGCATTGAGGTCAGATAAATCTAGAGGCCTGCATTTTTTTTTTTTTTTCCCAATGAGAGAAGTATTTGAAAGCATCCTCTAAGTGGGCAATTCTTTTGTCATTCTGATCCCTGCTCACTGAACCGATTTCCTGTTTGGAGACTGAATCAAGGATTAGTTAAATTTGATTTGAAAAATGTCACTAATGAAACAACAGGAAAGGGGCAAAAGGAAATGCTGAAGCATGCGTTGAATAATATTTATGGTTTATATTTATGTATGTGACTCATATACTTAAAAGTAAATTCAACCAGAGTGAAAAAGAAAATTACTATTTTATGTGTGACCAAAAATTTACATAACATTTGCAGATATTTATAAAGGTCTAGAATATTTCTCAAGTTTGTCATCGAGAAAAAAGTACAGTTAATAAAAAATGACAAACCATTTAGTATTAAAATTGTGGTAGCTAAGACAAAGAATAAGAAAGGCATGCTTGCATCAAGCTGCAGTTATGTCCTATTGCTAAGTTCACATTACAGATTGAACTGAAATTGTATAAATTATGCTCATACATATGCTAAACTCAAGAACTACTATTTCATATTTATACAGCATTTCTCATTGCATTCAGAACCCTTTCTAATAATAACTAATTGATTCTCATAACAGCAAAGTATGAAATCCATTATTTAGATGAACAAATGCATACAGATAAGCACCGTGTTTTCCAATATTTTCAGTGCAGTCTGATTCAGTGCTAGTATTAACTGAAAATGGCCTGTAATTGGTAAAACAGGTATCAACTCTCCTGTCCATTTGGTATAACTATATAAATGGAGATGAGCTACCACCTTGCAATAGCATAGAAACACATTATTATTATCAAGAATAAGGGGCAAAAATACTGACCTCTCACTTCTCATTCATATTATAAAAACAAAATATTGAGGATTATCTCTAATTGTATTTCTAGAAGCTGTGATAAACTGAAATATTAAAATCTAAAAAAAAAAACCACAAAAAACAAAAAACCTTTCAAAAATGGACAAATCACCTCATCCCTCATCCCTTGAAACTACCTCTCTAAAAGTCTAGACAGGGGGATAGGATGAGGTGGTATAAAAAAAAGTTTTGAAAATAAAAGAAAATTATATTAAACATATACACTAATGAGTTTCACCTTGCACTCTTTGAAATAACAAAATAAGAAATGATCGATTTTGAATGGAAGGACATAGGTTGAGCATTTCTTGAACAGCTTTCACATGACAGGTACTCATTTAATCCTGTCCAAAGCCTGCAAGGTGGGTACAGATATCCTCATTTCACAGACCATTACCCTGGAAAACTGGAAGTTAAAACTGGGCCTAAAACTTTCCATGCCTACACTCTGTCCTCTTTGCTTTCTACCCCTCCTAGTTTCTTAATACACCTCAATAATAGCCATGGGGTGGGAGAGAAAACAAAATGAATGCAGAAGAGGAAGAAAGTACATAAAACAATAAGAGATCAAGTTAGTAAACAGGAATTGAGCATTATTTGAAATTTCATATATTTTTATGTGAAAAAGAAATATAACAAAATGCACCGTGCTAGCCATCCTCCAAAATGGGCCCCAGTAATTGCTATTTCCGGCTGTCCATGCCCTAGAGTAGTGGATTTGCACCTGGAATATCACTGACCTGTGTAACCCAAAGGAAATTTCAGAAATGATAGTATCTGGTTTCTAAAACTAGATCATAAAAGACACAGCAGCTTTCACCTTGCTTCCTCTTGGAGCATTCATCAAGTGGGAGGAGAGGGGATGAACTGCCATGTCTTGGAGACACTAAAGTTGCTCTGGGAAGAAGTCCATCAGGTAAGGAACTCCTGGGAAATGCCAGCCAGGAACCTTAGACACCAGCAAACAGCCGTGGTGATGAGCCAGCCTCCTTGGCCCTCCAACACATTAGGCCTTCAGGTGACTAGCCTCGGTCATCAACTTCCCTGCAACTTCCTGAGAGAAGCTGAGCTCTAGTCATTCTGGATTTTCCAGCTAAGCTCTTCTTGAATTTCTGACTGGAAGAAATTGTGAGATAATAAATGTTTATTATTGTTTTAATGTAAGCTTGTGTTACTCAATGATCGACCACCAGATTTGAAGGAAAAAACCCACCAATTAAAGGACAGCTGATTTGTTGTGCACGATTATTAAGAAAGATCATGATGTACAAAGTCAAAACTATGCTGTTATAACAGATGACATCTAAAAAAAAAATCAGAGCTGGGTGTGGTGGCTGGCACACACCTGAATTCCCCGAGGGTTGGGAAGCTGAGGCAGGAGGATCACAAATTCAAAGCCACCCTCAGCAACGGTGAGATTCTAAGCAACTCAATGAGACCCTATCTCTAAATAAAATACAAAATAGGGCTTGGGATGTGGCTCAATGGTTAACTGGCCTTGGTTCAATCCCCAGCACCACCCCCCACCCCCCCAAAAAACAAACAAATATTCTTAATTTTAATCAGTCAAGGATTGGAGGAAGGATATTCTGCTTTAGATGATAATGCTTACAGAGAAAGAGCTTTGACTCCTGACTCAGATAGGTTGTGATTTCTAAAGCAGAGTTTAGGAATCTACACTTGAATTACTTTAACTTTACTTTTTTAAAAAAAATTCCTAGGGCCTGGGTTATGGGTCATGGGTAGAGTGCTCGCCTCGCATTTGCCAGGTCATGGGTTCGATCCTCAGCACCACATAAAAATAAATAAATAAATAAATAAATAAATAAATAAAATAAAGTAAAAACCCCACAAAAACAAACAAACAAAAACAAAACAAAACAAAGAAACACTTCCTGGACTTCAACTTCCTCATGGAAAAAATGTGAATAATAATTTAATCTATTGTATAGATTAAGGGATATAATGCATTTGAATGACTTAGGGCTATGCCTGACAGATAACAATTTTCTATAAGTATTAGCCTTATAATTATTATCATCATTATTTTTATCAAAGGCTAGGTCAAATTCTTTCTAGAGTTAATAGGCTACATCAGAAGATCTTATAATTATGATTGGACAATCACATGATATTATGAGATATTTATTTGTCTTGTGTTTTATTGTGACATAGTTTTACTTCATGAAATTCATGATGATTCCTTTTTAGAAGGTAAGAAGATTAGGAAGTAAAAAAGCAAGTTATTAAGAAGAACAGAATAAATTTAGGAAGACTGTAGAGAAATGTAACTACAACTCACATGAGGTTCAATTAATATTCAGTGCAGGTGTTTGTTGCAATCTTCTGATTATATGTATAAGCCCAATAAAATCCAAGGAGAGTCAGTTACACCAGCAGTTTTCAGAACATTTTGTTCTCATGATCCTTTCACAATCTTGTAAATTATTGAAGACTCCTAAGAGATTTGTTTTTATGTAGGTTATAACTATTGATATTTACAGTAGTATATATTAAACCTAAGAAACATTAAAATATTTAATTCATTAAAATAGCAATTAACATGTTAATATAAATAATATATTTTATGATAACATAAAAATATTTGAAAAGAGTAGCATTATTTTTGAAAATTTCTGGGTTAATAGAGGATGCCTGTATTATCAAATCTGTTTTATAATTCAGTCTGTTGCGATATCACATGTCATGAAGCTTCTGGGAAATTCCATTGCATACTCATGAGAGAATGATAATGAAAAAGGCAAATAAATCTTTGTAATATAAAAATAGTTTTGATTCTATGGCTCTTGGCATTAAGGAATAAAGATTCTCAAGGACTCATCCTCTCTGGGCCTCCTTGTGCCTGTGAGGTGCTTCAGAGCTTATAGACTTTTCAAATGAACATCGGATTTGCTCCCATAAGAAATAAAAAAAAATAATAACTTTATCAATAAGTTAATTCTACCTATGAACATCTATCACAAAACAATAATAATCCTACTAACATTATTGAAAACTATGCTTCAGGCACCATGTTAAGCCCTTTGGACATATCATGTCATTTAATCTTTATAACAGTTTGTTGGTCTCAGTTTTACAAAATAAGAAAACAAGCCATAGAAGTAAGTTGCTAGAGGTTACTAAGAGTAAAGTGCTAGTGCTGGCCTCAGACTTAGGTCTGGTTGACTTCATTAATTGCTGGGGATAAAAAGAGGGAATAAAAAGAGGTATATGGTCCTGGACCTTGGTCCTGTTTATGGTCTACTATGAGAATTATGACTAACCCTTCAAAATATAATAGGCAAATAATCTAAGTGATATAATTAAGTAGAATTTGTGGTCTAAAAAGTTCTTAAATGTTACTGGGAATAGAAAATTTTGGGGCCACTAAATGATACTTTCAAAAAAAAGGGCAGACTAGAGCTGGATCTTCATAGCATAGAATAATTAGAAATAATAAGATGAAGATAGACCAGGAAGAAAGGGCGGAAATTGAAAAAAATTCTGATAAGTAGGAAAAGCATAGCGCAAGAGATGTACTAAGAAATCCACTATGGAAACAGAAGGATTATGTAATGAGTTAAAGAGGATTTAATCCACATAGGCAGTGTGGCCACGTAGGCCTTTGCTGTTGGAGAGAGTATAGAAACATTACAGCTCCACCTTAACCTAGGCAGCCATGTCACTTAGAGATTACCCTTCCAGAGATCAGGTTACCCTCCCAGAGATCAGGATACCTTCCCAGAGATAAGGATGGGAAAAACCTATATGACCCTACTGTTAATAAAAGTAACATTCTGACTTTTTTCCAGCCTATGAACTTTAATTCTGTCAGAAGCACAGTCAATGGCCTACAGGTAATTAAATGTGACCCAACATCCTGTCAGCTCTAAAAGCTACTATTTTTCAACCGTGAACACCATGAATAGATTAAGTATAGCTTAACATCTATGGTGAAGACGTATATTTGTGTGTGAGAATAGTATGGGTCAAGCAGAAGGGATTTGGGGTAATCCATGTAAAATCTGACACTGGATCTGATTATATCACTGACTTCAAATAGTCTTACACTCTTCAGGTCATATCAGTTTAGGCAAACCATATGCTTCATGAATAGAGAGACAATGGGAAAATATTTTAGTATTTGGTAGATGATCTATTTCAACGTTTCAGTCCATTAGCTTTGAAACCATAATGTTGGGTGGAATACTTAATTTCTACTAAAATTACTTCCTTGTTCAGGGACACCTATTAGCTTGCCATTACTCCTTCTGTAGAAAAGGGACTCAGTTTGATTGGGTGTCTGGAAAGAAACTATGCCTGGGTAACCACACTCTTCCTCTTGTCTGATGGAAGTGACCTATGGACAGCACAGACCTTTCTCTTGTAAACAAGTTTATTGAATTCCGGTTCTCAGAATTACCTACAGATGTAAGCCAGCTTTTCCAACATTAGCTTCATCAGTAATAAAGGTGATATTTTGGTTTCTCATCTGCCTTAATGTTTGTCCTTATTCAATTGCTGAAGATTGTGGGCAGAGAAAATGGATGTTATTTACCGAGTCCCCTAAAGACTGAGAAAGTATTGATTATTACTCTTTTAAAGAAAAAGATAACATGAGAATAAAATGACAGCAATTTCCAGAAGAATCTTGTGAGCTTATTTGATTTAATCAAACAGAGTAGTTGGCACAAATGTCAGAAATGTGTTTTTCAGTCTAGAAATTAAGTAGTTCCCTGAGAGTTAGGCAATGAAACTATGAAAACAACTAGTAAAGCAATTCCTAAATTCTAATTCCCAAATGTTTTTAATCACTTCAAGTTTTCTTATGAAAATTGGATTTTTTTTAACTTGAAATCCCTCAGGTTATGTACATTACTAAAAAATTAAATTAATGTGAATTTGTCCATGGTTTCTGAGAATCGTGAAAAGTGTTTAATGATTTTTAGAAACTTCTTTACATGACATAGAATGTAACTTTTTCATTTTCCTTCCCTTCTTCCTTCTTTCCTCTCTCCCTTTTTCTCTTTCAGAAAGACTGAATAATCAAATTGAGATATTGTTTTCCTTAAAATTATACAATATTTCTTTACCCATAACTATTCCAAGTATTGGTATTTGAAAGTCTCAAATTCTTTTAAACTGTGGAAATACTTCTGAGAGCTTGATTAACAATTACTCAGGAAGGGAAGTTATATTATTGACTACATTCCACCCTGAACATGAAACACCAAACTTCTCTAATCTAAGACATTTAGAATCAATATGGATGTATTAGGCTTAAATATGACAATTATAAAAAATTCACTTGCAAAATTTAAAAACTTATAAAAATGGGTACATTATCAGGCCAGATTTGCCTAGGTGAGTTGTTCCATTATTACAAACAAAATCCTTATATTATTAGAACCTGATTTAATAACTTGGTGCAGTGGAAATATTAATGGTGATACTTGATATATGATTTTTTTTCAATGAATTTTGATATTTTTTTCAAAATAATTAATTCTGAATTGTGAGTTTAAAATTTTTCAGAATGATCCGAGAATGGAAAAACTGAAAAACAAGATTCTTTATTCTTTTTATCATTCTAAATAATGACAAAATGATCCTCAATTAAATTGTAGTACTGACTTTCTCATTGTAAAAATCCACTTCTTTCTCTACAAAACATTTGATTTATTTTTGTTTCTTTCCGTGAATAAAGCTCACAGTAATGTCATGTCAAAATACATCATTGAGAAATAAATAATAATTTTTAACCCAGAAAGTCTCAACTTCCAATTCTGAAAACATAATAAACATTTGAATATTATTTCAAAGTACTATAAGTTATTTTTTTCTCAATTTAAGTTTTTATAAGTGTTATACATTTGGGTCAATTGAACAAAATGGGTTAGTAAATTACAGACAAGTTGTTAGTAATAATTGGCAAGAGGTTTTAAGAATGATGTCTTTAATTTTTCCAAAATATTTGAAATGATAAGATGCAAATATAAGTGGAACGTTAAAAAATTATATTAATAATATTTCCTTTTTGTTATTATGGATAGAGCAAATAAATTAACACATTTCTATATTTCATTTTTAAAGTTTATTCTTATTATCAATTAATAGTCTGGAAATCTATAATTCCAGAGCATGTAGAGTTGGATAACCTTCAAAATTAATATCAAATATTAGTTAATTAGAAGAACTTTTACATAAAAAAATAGTGATCTGCTTAAGTCCCCAAGTTTTATTGGAAATTAAGTAAATATTATCTGATTTCAAATTATTGATGCAGCAAATTTATTATGGAATTTGCTGTTTCTTCCTTTTAGAAAAGAGAAGAAAAAATATTTTGTATTTTAAAAATATTATGAGGACCAAAGAGAATGTTCAGACAGCCAGAAAAAAAACATAATAGATAATGTATGTTAAACTATATAATAATAAGATGGGCTTAGAATTTTATCCAGAATCTAAACATTCAAGCAAACTTTCATAGCGAGTACAAATATGCATTTTTTTTAGAATTTGAAATGTCATATATTCTCACTCTTATAAAAGTTATAATTCATTGCCCTCTTTACTAAGATTAAAAACAAGATTTTTCCTTCATTTTTGTTACATAAGATGTTGTTTCCCTTATCCAGCTTCAGCTATTAATGTGTAAACACTAAAGGAAAAGGAGAATTAAAGTTTTCCTCCCATATTAATTAGTGTCACAGTTTATAGCAATCCTAATCAGTGGCCTGTTTTTTATGTCCTCTGAGCTGAGAGATACTGTTATATCTTTGAAGAGCTGTGTGGTCCCTGAAAATGCCCTTTCTCAAAAAATAACCAAGCCATGAACTCCAAGACCTGTGCATATGCGACTTTATATGACAAAAGAGACTTTGGAGCCATTATCAATCTAAGGACTCTCAGGTGAGATTATTTTGGAGTATCTGGATAAACACAATCTAAATACATTAATTCTTAAAACTGGAGAACCTTCCTGGATGTGGTCAGAGGAAAATGAGAGAATGTGAGCAAATATAGAAGATGATAGTTTTCTGGCGTTTTTTCTTTTTCTTTTTCTTCTCCCCTTAAAATGTTTGAGAGAATTTACCAATGAAACCATTTAGGACTGCTACTACTTACTTTTCAGATTTCTTAAAGAGTTGCTCTGTGTGTTCTATCTAGATTTTATAAACTGCATTCACAAGCAGGGTGAATTTGCCTACTGTGCCTTACCCAGAACCAGAACCTGTAGCCTGGGGTTGTAAAGGAGGTGTATCATGAACCGAGGAACATGGGAAGCCTCTAGAATCTGGAAAATAAAAGGAAGTAGAGTCTAAAAACTCTAGAAAGTAGTGCAGGCATGATGACTACTTGACCATTTAACCCAGTGAAATCCACATCAGAATTCCAAATTACAGAAATATAAGATAAAATATTGTGATTTTAAGTTGTTAAAAAATGTTATAATAGCAGTAAAAACATAATATGGATTGTAAAAAATTCAAAGGAGACTATATAGTAAAAACTACACGTAGCCTGCAAAAGCAAAACTATTTATTACCTAGACTTTTATGACACTCTTGTGTTAGAAGCTGAAGCTCTTCCATGTGCAGTTTTCTGACACAGAACTACTACATAAATGTATGCTTGCATATTCAGAAGATATCACTTGGAATAACATAAATCTAAGATAAAGTTGGTCCAACCTGTTAGCATGTGATTATACACACACACACACACACACACACACACACACACACTAGGAAAGTATTTTTAAATTATCTATTTATCTGATTTTTGCTGACAGGCTGGAATTTCTTACAGAATAATAGGTAAACTGAATATTTTTCAAGTAATTACTGTTCTAGTGCTATTCTACCAGCCATTATTGATAAGTCTCACATGGTGATAATGAAGGAATATCATATATTAACAAGTATAATATGAATATCACATCTGCTAATGTAATTGATGCAGGATTGATGGACCAACAGCTTGAATGCATTTATAGGGAAAAAAAAAACATGCTAAAGAAAATGTGTAGGTCTGACTACTTGACCATTGTGTATCTTCCAGAAGATTATTTCAATAGCCAAGAATCTAAACACCTATGAGAACTCATTATAAAACCTCAGGCTAGAAGTTCTGGTTCTGGGTAGACATAGTAGACATACCCATCCTGCATCTGAATGTAGCTTATAAAATCCAGACAGCATACAGAATAACAGTCCTGGGAGGTTTCATCACCAATTCTCTCAAACATTTTAAGAAGAAATAATACCAATTTACTCAAACAATTCCAGAAAGCACAATAGGAAGGGACACTTTCAATATAATTTTTATTCTATTTATTTATTTATTTTTAGTCTTTTGTGGTTCTGGGAATTGAACATTCCTGGCAACTGTTCCACAACTGGGTTGTACTCCCAACCCAGCCCATTCACTATTCATGTGGCCAGAATAAACATTATAGAAAATCATACCCTTCAAGAGAACCAGATCAATGTTCCTCATTAATATTGACAAAAAATAATCCTTTATAGAATATCACAAATTGAATAAAAAATATATATAAAAGCAGAACATATCACAAACAAGTGAGGTATATGCTAGGAATGCAAGGCTGGTTCAATATTTGAAAATTTAAATGTAGCCACCATATTAATAGTATAATATATGATATAACTGGTCCTGTAAAAAGCATATAACCAAGTTCAAAGTTCACTATTAATTTATGAGTAAAACTCTCAGTAAACTAATATTTAAGGTTATCACCTGAACTGATAATGAGCATCCACACAACACCTACAGCTAACATGATACTTAATGGTGAAAGACTGATGATGTATCTATCCCTTCTAAGGTTTGAAACAAGGCTAGGATCTCATTCTCCTTTTTCTCCTCCTTTCCTTTTCCTTTGTGGTGCTGGAGATTGGACTCCACATGCTATGCCAGCACTCTACCATTCAGCTACATTCCCAGCTCCTGACTCTCACCACTTCTATTTCATATTGCAAGACTTAGCTAGTACAATAAGGTAAGAAAATGAATAGAATGTATACACATTAGGAAGAAGAAACATTTTAAATGTTCATATTTTTGGACATGCTTATCTTTATAGAACCTATTAAGGCATCTATGACAAAACACCAAGACTCCCATGGTACCCTCTTTCTGGTATTCATGGCTTCATATAATTCTGTTCATTTGAGTGTGAGTGGTGCCTGTAACTTGCTAACCAATAAAATATGACAAAAGTGGTATAATGTCACTCCTGGGATTATGTATAATATATAAGACTGTGTCTTATTAACAGATTATCTCTAGTGTTTTTCATGTTCTTTTCTGCTTTTGAAAAAATAAACTGCCATGAATCTTACAACCACAGAAAATAATTTTGTCAAAGACCTAAAGGAGTTCAGAAGCAGATCCTTTCCCAGTAGAGGCTTCAAGTGAGAATCCAGTCTTGTCTGACACCATAATCTCAGCCTTGCAGAGGACTTGGCTGTCATTTCCTAACTCCTGATCCACAAAGACTGTGAAATAATAAATGTGTGCAGTTTTAAGCAACTGAGTTTTCCATAATTTGTTATGTAGCATAGAAAACTAATAAAAGGGTCAATAGACAAAAGTCACATTTCTTATTTCTATCTACTAGCAATAAATAATTGAAAATTAACATTTTAAAAAGTTACAACACCTCCAAAAATAAAATATTTAGACATAAACCAAACAAAGCATGTACAGGATCTATATGCTGAAAACCAATATATGCTCATGAAAGATAAAAGCTCAAATAAATGGTAAGATATCAATTTAAAATTAATAAATCAAACAGCCCAATTTTAAAATTTTGAAAAATGATTTAAAAAGACACATTAGCCAAGAGGATGCTCAGAAAATAACAGTAACAGAAATGTTTAACACAATTAGCTGTTAGAGAAATTTAAATTACAACCTTAAAAATATGTCACTACATATCAGCAGGATGACTTTTTGAAAAACTTTCTTGACAATACTAAGGGGTGACAAGGTTTTGGAACAACCAGAACTCTCATGTATTGGTGAAAATGCCAAAAAGTAAGATCACTTTGAAAAATAATTTGACAATATTTTTTGTAAAGTCAAACATACATTTACTGAATCACTTAGCAACACCACTCATAAGTATTAACTATAGAAAAATAAAAACTTAATTTTACACCAAAGCGATTGTATGATTTTTTTTTGAGAGAGAGAGAGATAGAATTTTAATATTTATTTATTTATTTATTTTAAAAAGAATTTTAATATTTATTTTTTAGTTTTTGGCGGACACAACATCTTCGTTTGTATGTGGTGCTGAGGGCTGCATGCATGCCAGGCGAGCGTGCTACCGCTTGAGCCACATTCCTCAGCCCCTATGATTTTTTTTAATGGCCCAAACTGGAAGCATTTAAACATCTTTCAGTAGATGAATGAATTTAAAAACCATGGTACATCCATAGTGCAGAAAATTACTCAGCAACAAAAAGGAACTAGCAATATACAACTACTTGGATGAATATCAAAAGCACTGCATTGAGCAAAAAAAGCCAATGTCCCAGGTTTGCATACTCTAGGAATCCACTTATATGACATTTTCTAAAAGAAAAACTATAGTTATGGGAAACAGCTTGGTGGTTGCCAGGAGCCATGTGTAGGGAGAGCATGTGATCATGTGGGATAGCACAAGGACATTTTGTGGGTTGATGAAAGTTTCTGCATTTCCATGATAGTAGTGGTTATATATGAATCTGTACATGTAATCCAATTTGAAGTGGAGACTAAAAGAGTCCATTAATACATATTAATTTAAAAATTAAAATTAAAAAAAATGTAAACACCATAGACTAGAAAGCCAAATGGAAGGCCCTTCAAACAGCAAGGAAAGAAGAGAGTGTGGTACTTGTGGTCCTAGTAAACTTTATCACAAAAGCCTACATAGGTCTATATGATTTCTGCAAATGTCTAGGACTTATTCTTTCATCTTAACTTGGGCATTAGATATATCACTAAACTCTGCATATGACAATTCTCACCTCTGCCAAAATTCAGGACAATATATATTTATATACCCATCCTGGCAGGAAAAAAAATAGACTTGTTAAAGTTCAAATATATGAAAACTAGATATGAGCTCCCAGAATTAGTATCTATTAAAAATGGTAGTAAATAAGAGCTATAAGGTGGTTTATCTGTGTCATAGAAAGTGTGGGTGCTGGCTGCATGACTGGCAATTCATCATCAGGTTAATTTATATGCTTCTTGGATATAAAAGTAGATGTTACTTTGTAAATTTTTAAGAAGATCTAGTAGCATTATAATCTTTTTGTTCTCTGAGATTCTATGTCATTTGGTTCAGAAAACAGTCTATACTCATATCTACTTCTTGTTAACTGGGTAATTTAGAATAAACCTAAATATCTGAGTTATTTTTTAATCAATAAAATAAAAATAATAATATATTTAATTTATCTTAGAAGATGGGCTTGAAGTTCAATTGAATACATTTATATAAACCACTTGAAAAATCATAAAAATACTATTTTTATTTTTATTACAAAAAGAAGTACAAATTTTGAAATGTATGTTTGTGCATGAAAAGTGTTAACATTTAAGGACATTTCCATCCAAGTAGTTTGAAAAATAAATGGTAGTCTTCTCTCCTGGAATTTCCCATTTACTATTCTATTGCTATTGAACATGATCAGATTAGTTGTTTTCTCATAAATTTAAGGTAGTTCAAAAGGTAATTTTTTCCTAAACATTGCATATTCAGTCTTCTGGATTACTAAAATTTCGGTGGCTAAATGACTTGGAAAGGAACTTATTTGTTTGCAGTCATTTGGAAGGTCAACATTTTTTATACTTCAAGGAGCTGTTCATTTACATACATAATCATACCGAGGTAATTTTTTTAAAATTTTACTTTATTTTATTTACTCTAATTTGCTATATATGATAGAAGAATGCAATTCAATTCATATTACACAAATAGAGGACAATTTTTCACATCGCTCGTTGTACACAAAATAGAGCCACACCATTCCTGTTTTCATACATGTTCTTAGGGTAATGATGTCTGTCTCTTTCCACCATCTTTCTTAACCCCCTCCTTTCCCCTTTGCCCTATCTAAAGTTCATCTATTCTTTACACATTGCCTGCCCCCATTCCTGTTATGAATCAGCATCAATATATCAGAGAAAACATTCAGCATTTAGTTTTTTGGGATTGGCTAACTTCATTTAGCATTATATTCTCCAACTCCATCCATTTACCTGCAAATGCCATGATTAATGCAGTAAGGTGGACAACCAGATGGAAATCCTGAAAATAATCATTTCATGTGAAGGGATTTTTTTTTTTTTTTTAGTTGTAGATGGACACAATATCTTTATTTTGTTGATTTCTTTTCTTTTCTTTCTTTTTTTTTTTTTTTTTTTATGTGATGCTGAAGATCGAATCCAGTGCCTTACGCATGTGAGGCAAGTGCTTAACCACTGAGCTACAAACACAGCCTGATCATGTGAAAGGATTTTTAAATCCTTTTATGTTTCTCTTAGAAAGATGTTTGGTATAGCAAACAAACTAAGTCTGAAGAATTACTTTAGCAAGCAAAAACACAGTTCTAAGAGGCTAACATTGGAATGAAAGGTTTATTTTTCACCATATTGTAGAACACAGCAATGTGCTAGATCATCCAGTATCATCCTACTATTGTGTAAGTCTTTACTGTTTTCCTTTGTTCTCAACTTTGTTTCGTTTGTTCATCATCATTAACAATGATCATGAAATCAGGAACACACCCAGGGCTGGCTCCTTTGAAGCTCTGTATCTGAAGTTTATTAGGGCTTCTTGTTGTGCATGTAAGTACCTTACATAGAACATTGGCCTCTGCTTGAAATTTTGCTTATTATTTTTTTAAGGAAATCATTAATTATATTTTGCAGAGGAATGGCTATCTCATTCTTGGCCCCTCATATTGTTTTCATTTGGGATTCAGTAAGAGCTACTAACAAAATCTTCTTACTTCTGAGTCTGAACTGCTTAAAAAGTTGCTTAGAGGGAATGCCTTACGCATTGCTAAAATAATTTTTACTTATGCTATTTATGTAATTAGAAAAGTTAATTGTTAAATTTAAATCTGACCTCATTTATTTTGATCAAATTCCCAACATTAACTGTATTTTCCTAATATTATACAAGCTATTCTTGAAATAAGAAAAAATAAAGGACCAATAGTTTCTTTAGTGTGTGTGTGTATCCATATTATTGGCTCAGTTGATTCCAAGAAAACATGGATTTTCTTTTATTAGATAAGGCTAATTCATCCCTGCTTCTTCTTAGAGAGTGTGACCTTTAACTCTTTGCTTACCTTTCCTTAAATCTTACTCTTTTGTAACTATTATTCCCAAGTGCTCCTTCCTAGAAGGTCTGCTACTGAAAACTTCTGGCTGAAAACTATATTTTCAGTACACATGAAAGCATGTAATTATTATGTAGATTATATCCACTCACAGAACACTGAAAAAATATATTTAAACTTAGTTTCAGAGATTCAGAATAATTAGATAAATAGATAAAGCAATTATGGTAAAATGTTGATAATTGTTCAAACAAGATGAGGTCATTCTCTTTACTATTCTTCAGTTTTTGTTTACATTCGAAATAAAAAAATATTGGTGAAAAATTCATCTTTGGATCAAGCCAAGCCACCAGGGACCTGCATGCCCTACCACATTGCTTTGGACTTTCTCAGAATTGATTTTATGTTTTATAAACTGTTGGCTACATTTATTATAGGGACACAGAAAATGATCTCCCACATCATATGCTGTTCCTATAAGGACACAAGGGAGAAATTTCTCAAAGGTTGAAGAATCAGGAAACATCTCTTGTTTTTATCTTTTGGACATTGTGACTATGATAACTAAATTTGTCTCTTTCATTACTTTTGTGGTTAAGAAGTTCAGAATCAAATTTACAACCTATTCCCAGTTCTTGGTGGTGTCTTAAAGCCATAGATTTATATATTAATCTTTGTCAAAGTTTATCTGAAAATATGTCCCATTCCCCAATTTTATTTCACACATTTATTTTTAAATTATTACAATATATACATTTTGTTAGATGCTTCAATTGTTTTTTAATTGAGACAGACTAAAAGTAATTTTTAAGGATTTGTGTGTGTGTATGTGTGTATTTGTGTATGTGTGTACATGTCAGAGAGAGAGTGGAGGGTGTGTATGTGTGTGTGTGTGTGTGTGTGTGTGTGTGTTTGGGCAAAATGGTTTGTCATATGCACCATTTCTCTACTTCTTTCTCATAAATCAACCATCTAGAACTTACTACCATGAGGAACTCAAATATTCCTATATGATCTGTATGATCCAGTTCCCTTCTCCACCCATGAATCCACATATTAAAAATTTTGTTTTTGTTTTATGGTATGGGGAATTGTACCCAGAGCCCTGTGAATGCTATACATATTCTCAACCACTGAGCCATGACCCAAGTCCTGTTTAAAGATCTTTAATCATTCAAAATAGAACCTAATATACATACAAAAATTTTAGTAGATTTTCCAGAAATGAGAACTACTCAAGTATTTCCTTTATAAATAAGGCAATTGAGTTAAATAGCTATCAAAATGAAGCCTGGTGGTCTGCTAGTGAAGAAAAAAAGAGCTGTAGCATTTCAGTAGCTTTATTATGAGATATAGTGAATCATATTTTCAGTGAAGTGTACGAATATGGGCAGGATAGTGAATCAGATGAACACTGAGGAAAAGGTTAGGCACAACTTGTTCACTCAATGTTTTGAGACATTATGATGAACCTGAAAAAATGGGAATGTCGGAAGGACAGCAGTGTCACTGAATATTCTCATGATGTTTGGAAAAGATGTCACTTCCTAAGGAGAGAAATAACGCATTTATCTTTCAATTTTCATTTCAATATAACAGGACATTAGAATAAAGGATTCATCCTAGGAACTGGAGGTCTAAATGGCAGAAGTAATTTAGGGAGGCATAAATGTATAATTATAGCCATAAGAATGATAAATTCTTCAAGGATAAAAGCAGAGAACCAAACGGTGACCCTTAGATCAACAGGAACAAACCTAAATGAATCTTTAGAAAAGGAAGAAAAAATGAAGTGACCAAGGTGCACAGCAGGGATGAGAAGGGGATGGAGAGTTAAGGAAGACATGTGACATTCTCCGTGTCATTGTACTGGTAGTTTTCATTTTTCTAATTTTCCTGATTTTAATAGAGAATAATATAGTATGCTTTTCTGAGCATTTGTAAAAATATAAGGAATAATTGAAGGGTAAAATTTAAGTTTGATTCAAACTAATAAATGAAAGATGATAAGCAATTTTTAAAAAAAATTTACCAAATTCTTCCAGAATTGGTTCTCCAGGGCAATTAAACTCAAACTGGTCCTTCTCTTTTCAGTGATTAATACTTTTAAATTAAGTAAAGAAATACTGGTGTCTTGATTAAGTTAGCAGATATGATTACAGGTTGAGTATCTTTTATCCAAAAGGGCTTGGGACTAGACATGTTTCAGAATTCAGATATTTTAGAATTTTGGAATATTTGTGTGTACATGAGCTATCTTGACAATGGGACCCAAGCCAAAATATAAAATCCACTTATGTTTCATATATATGTCTTACACACATAACTTGAGGGAAAAATTTCACAATATTTTTAGTGCTTCTGTTTTATGAGACTACACATAAGATCAGGGGTGGGATTTTCCACTTTTGGTGTCATGTTGGCACTTAATAAGTTTCAGATTTTGTAGCATTTCCAATTTTAGATTTTTATCTTAAGGATGCTCAATCTCCAAATCATTTTTGGTACCTTGTTTTTAGAAATAAAAATAGTATGGTAACTAATTCTGACACTTCCATTTTTTTCCTAAGAAGAAATAAATTTATTAATTTTAATTGGAATGCACAGGTTTTCTTTATTTTGTAATAGAAGGTTAACATGTCATTCTTAATATAATCATATGCAAAGTGAACACAGGATTAATTAAAGGGGAAAAGTAGCATTGAATTATTATTCTATCTTTGCAAGCAAAGATAGAATTCGACATAGCAATTGATGAATGGTAAGAAAGGATTTTTGGTGTGGAGTACATCTCCTTGCTGTCAAGTCATAGTCAAGTTAGAACCACTCCAACCTCTATTTTCCTAGTTAAGAAACAAAAAGAATACTCTTGAGATAAAAGTTATGAGACGTATTCATTCAGTCATTCAATAAATAATCATAAGCCTACAGTATGTCAGGTACTGTTTTAGACAATGAAGATAGAGCGCTAAAAGAAATAATTGTTGTCATCATATACATTCATTCAGGTTGGAAAACATTTTTTTCTGGAAGAACTAGCCAGGTATTGCTTTACTATTTGATTCTGTAATGACTGTATAACAAATGTCTAAAAATATCAGTTTGTATGGTTTGGATTTTAATGGAAATAGACTAAATTCAACTTATAGATTGACTAATTGTTCTATTGATGATAGAAAATAAATAGTCTCAGTGAAATAAAAAGATCCAGAAAGTATTTAATCATTTAAATAATGCTATTCAAAGACATCTGCAAATCAACAGCAGTAGGGTAGTAATATTTTCTATTGGTACCTTTCAATTTTGTTCTTTTTATTGGAAACTTTTGCTTATACTTTACAAAGTCTAATAATTTATTCATCTTTGGTTCCTTCGAGTAGTGGATAGGATGTAACACTTTTTACTATTAAATTGTATATTTTCAAAAAATTTCTTTTGTTATTACTCTTTGAAAACTGGATTATGTGTACGTGGGTGGTTCTTTTTTCTTGTCTTGTTTTTTTCCTCTATCTTCAATAGTTTTGTTTAGCAGTTTTAAGAGACATTTCCCAAACTTTCACAGACATATGCTTAACATATATAATTAACTTCTTTGCAGTAGGAAAGTACAATGACAGCATAAGGGTAGACATATACTACTACAAAGTTTTTTTTTCCTCCTACGGCCTGTTTTTTAACAAGAAAATATGCCTGAAGTATCCAGTGCACAAGAACAAATGCGATTAAAATCAGAAGAATATACATGCTAAGTTTTCCTATAATTTTATAAGTCAAATAAGTTATGAGTTTATTGTGCAAGTCTCTAGAAATGAAGTTCTTAGATATTATCTGAGATTATATTTTCCACATGGAGTCATTTCCAGCTATTATAAAATATGGACATTATTCAAGTCAATATAAACTATTTTTACAGACCAAATATCTTATTGCATATGTGAGTGTGTATATATATGATCAAGCTACCATAATTTCCTTTCTGGAGATATGGACAGCAAAGTCATCTAATAAAATATAACTCATTAACCAGAATTTTCTATTTGTTTTTAAGATTTAAATGGTAAGGCAACTTAATAAGGTTATCTGTCAACTTAAATGACTTTATTTGGAATAGTTCTAAGTCTATAGCACTTAAATTACTGCCTTGTAATTGCAGACTAGAACTGGTATCCTGTAAGAAGGATTTGATTGAGATCAAAAGCAATGGGTTGTTAGTCTTAAGAAATCAATTTAAAATACATCACTACCTATGTCAATAGCAACTTAAATCATTTTTAGGTGACAAAGTGGTAGTATGGCGGATGTAAAGAAGGAAGGTAGTAAAATAAGAACTGTTAGACATTAAAAAAAAATCTGTTGCTTCTAAAATAGAAGGTAAATCATTCAGCATATCTTCAGAAAATTTGGAAAAATTTTAGTGCAAATTAGCAGGCAAGTACAACTGGTATCCTCCCCGCCAAATACTCATTGGTTCTGCCTAATAATTATCCAGAGTTACTGGTATTGTCATTCAAAAAGGATTAAGGCCTTATAAACAAAGTGAAGAATGAACATATCTTCTACTGGGTGACAGAAAGCTAGAAAGGGAATAAAGAACTCAGGATATTCCTGAAGTCCTAAGCCAAAAGGGTTCAATGAGCAATCAAGTCAGCCTTTGACTATGGAAACAAGAGTCACACTTCCTCTTTGACACTTGAATGTTGCATACACAGTCAAGGCTCTTGAAGGATGGGATAAGGAATTCACCCACTTCTCATTGATTTTGGAAAAGAATATGGCAGCCTTTTATGAAAGGGGGATCAAGATAAGACAAAGTAACTTACATTTTCTTTTTATTGGCATAATAATTTACTGTATAACATTTTGTTTAAAGTAAAAATATCCATCTCTCATTAAGTTCTATTGATTATTTTCCCCCCAAATCCAAAGTAGGAACATAACCTTGGAAAATATTCCATTAATACCAACAACAAGTATGATATAAAGCCCATACATTATCAGCCAAACAACAATTTTGTTATTAGACTTCATGGACTGTTGGTCTCCATCCAAAGCTTAATACTTTCAAACACTCTTTAAAACTCCTGTTGCCAAGACTCAGTTACATTTCCATATATTGTTGTCATTCTAATTATGAACTGTGCCTAGACTTGGTTTCATAGGACAGCGTAACCAGTTACTGATTTGACCCTTTTAATTCCTTAACATTTGAATTCTCCCCATCCTTCATTAATTCAATTAATCTAAAAAAAAAAATCCCTTTTCTTAAATAAAAGAAAAATAAATAAATAATAAATAAATAAATCTTTTTTATTCTAAAACATTATATAGTGAGTTTGCATTTTACACCTTCATTGTAGAGCAGGAGAAATTGTCTTAATGGCCAGAATTTGGTCAAGAGAGTCACATACTTTAAAAGAGAGTTATGGTTTTTGTTTTTTGTAAAACATTCCTATTGGTAGTTATTTTCACAACTGAACTTTAAAAAGGAAGGGTCCATTTGGTTGCATTGCAATTGGTGACATTTTTAAGCTGTCATTACCTGTAGAAAGAGTGAATCAGAATCCCAACATGAATGAGTGGTAAGTGACCTTTAAAAACATTTTTGCAAGACTTACTTTCTTTCTCTTGTTATTTTTTTTAAATATACCTGGGTTAAAAATATGATAAAAATATGATAAAATTACTAAAAATATTCTCAGAAGTAAAAAAGTCGATCATTTTCTTTCACATATTCTAAGGATTAGAATTTCATAATTAGTAGTTAAGATATAAATGATTTTTATAATTCCTGACTATTAAGAAAAAAATACTGAGTCTTATTTTCTAAAAAAAATATTGTGTTCAAACAACATTTATTTAAATACTTGATATATATGACAAAAAGTTTTTAGTTTTTAAAATATTGTTTTGCAGTGCTGGGGATCAAACCCAGGGCCTTGATATTCAAGGAAAAAGGTTTGTAAGCCACTGAGATACATCCTTAGTCCATCAAATAGCTTTTAAAATAGTATTGGAAACATACAAATATATAAAATCAAAATCCTTCTTTTAAAAGAAATTTTATTTTATTAGATAAGATGCATAACAATAATTCTGTATAAGTTAGTTGTAGAAAGCTAGAAATAAAATAGATAGGATGATAAGCTAAGCCCTGTCCTGAACACCCAATCTCCCTGATTATTTACTCCACTATTTTCCTGAAAATCTGACTTGCATGAGTGACACTTGCAAGCCCTGGCTTCTGTATTTGACCAGTTGGGGAGAGCCAGCATGATCTCATGGGATAGAAGATCTGAAAGAGTTAACTTGGAACACGTAAGTGTGTTTAGATTCTTAGTTCCCTTCTTATGATATCAAATTGGGCTTTCATGGATGTATCACCAAGTGAAAAACTCAGTGCCTAGCCATATTTCTTCTCTACACCGCTCTCTGTGTGTTTGTATCATGCTGACATATCTCTTCCCCTGCTCTCTTAGGCCCTGGGGGTGGTAACTGGTAGAAGCACCCTAGAAGCACCCCAGGACTCTGCAATGTTCTTTGTTGTTGTACTATAGCCTGCCTAATATCTGAATTTGAGAGTGTCATCTGCTTCTATCAGTACCCTGAAATGAAAGTTTTTGAGAACAAAATGTTCAGTTCTAGCTATTAGGAATAATTCTGTTATCTTTGATGTAGTAAATAATGGTTAGAATAGAAAAATGAAAGCTTCTCCTATACTCCATAGCCAAAATACTTTTACTTACTCTGGAAGAAATTATGTCCCTATTTTTTAAAAAAAATCAAATATCAAATTTACAACTTCCTGGACAAAATGGACATGACTTCACTTCCATTTCCCCATGACCTTTTAAAAATTGAATTATAATTCACATTTCTTGAAATTTATCCCTGTAAAATATGTGGCTCAGTGACTCTTAATATATTAAGAAACTTATATTAAGTTTGGGCAACCATCTTTTCTATTTTAATTCCAGAGCAATTTCATCACCCCCAAAAGAAACCTCATAACCCATAACTTCTTCTAATTCCTCATTCTCCTTAGCCCTAGAGCAACCACTAATCTACATTCTGTCTTTATCTGCCAATTCCAGAAATTTCCTATGAATGGAATCATAGAATGTATGGCTTTTTGTGTTTGGTTTGTTTTACTTTGCAAAGTGTTTTCAAGGTTTATCCATGTTGTAGCATGTATTCGTTTTTCATTTGTTTTTATTTCCCCAAATAATATTTCTTTTAAAATTTTTAAATTCATTTTAGTTATACATGACAGTAGAATGCATTTATGCAATTTGATATATCATTCATCAATGGGATATAATTTCTCATTTTTCTGAGTGTACATGTTGTAGAATCATATTGGTCATGTAGTCACATATATACATACAGTAATAATGTCTGTTTCATTCTACTATCTTTCCTTTCCCCACATCCCCTCCCCTCCCCTCCCATCACTTCCCTCTACCTAATCTAAGGTAACGCTACTCTTCCCTAGTGACCCCCTTATTGTGAATTAGCATCTGCGTATTAGAGAAAACATTCGGCCTTTGGTTTTGTGGGATTGGCTTATTCTGCTTAGCATGATATTCTCCAATTCCAATCATTTACTGGAAAATGCCATAATTTCACTCTTATATAAAGCTGAGTAGTATTCTATTGAATATATATGCCACATTTTCTTTATCCATTCATCTATTGAGGGTTACCTAGGCTGGTTCCATAGTTTAGCTACTGTGAATTGAGCTGCTATAAACATTGATGTGGCTGTGTCACTATAGTATGCCGATTTTAAGTCCTTTGGGTATAAACCAAGGAGTGGGATAGCTGGGTCAAATGGTGGTTCCATTCCCAGTTTTCTTAGTAATCTCCATACAGCTTTCCATAGTGGTTACACTGATTTGTAGTCCCACCAGCAATGTATGAATGAACCTTTTTCACCACATCCTCACCAACATTTATTGTTGCCTGGATTCTTGATGATTGCCATTCTGACAGGAGTGAGATGAAATCTTAGAGTAGTTTTGATTTGCAGTTCTCTAATTGCTAGAGATGTTGAACACTTTTTGCATATTTGTTGATCAATTGTATTTCTTCTTCTGTGAAGTGTTACGTAGCCCATTTATTGATTGGGTTATTTATTTATTTATTTTTGGGGGTGTTTTTTTGAGTTTTCTATATATCCTAGAGATTAATGCTTTATCAGAGGTACATGTTGTAAAGATTTTCTCCCAATGTGTAGGCTCTCTCCTCACCTTATTAATTGTTTTCTTTGCTGAAAAGAAACTTTTAAATTTGAATCCATCCCATTTATTGATTCTTGATTTTACTTCTTGCGCTTTTAGAGTCTTGTTAAGAAAGTCAGATCCGAGACTGAAGTGGTGCAGATTTGGGCCTATTTTTTCCTCTATTAGGCAAAGGGTCTCTGTTATAGTATCTAAGTCTTTGATCCACTTTGAGTTGATTTTTGTGCAGGGTGAAGAAGATCCAAAAAATTCCACCAGAAAACTTCTAGAACTAATACATGAATTTAGGAAAGTAGCCGAATATAAAATTAAGACCCATAAATCAGATGCATTCCAAATAAGATTTCATTGTAAGGATATACCATGTTACACATTTGGGTTGTTTTTACTTTTTGGTTATTTTGAATAGTGCTGCATTGAAAATTTGTACTTAAGTATTTATGTGAACAAAATATTTTTTCTTAAGTATATACCAAGAGATGAAATACCTTGGTTAAATAGTAAGTATGTTTAATTTCTTGAAGTGCTGGAATTCTTTCCAAAATGCCTGTATCATTTCCCTTTTTTACCAGCAACATATGGAGGTTCTAGCTTCTCCAAAATCCTCACCAACACTTACTATGATCTTTTAAATTATAGCCATCCTGGTGGGTGTGAAGTGCTATTTTTTTGTGATTTCTTCAATTCTTCCATAATTTATGAATTAAAAATAATTACAAAATTTTATAAAAATGGTTAATTGGCAACTGATGTAGCAACAACATGTGACTAGTTTGTATTAAGCAACCCACAGGAAGAGAAAGTAGAAATGAATTTGATTCTATGAGTTAATATCCATGGCCTTGACTCAAAAGGAAAATATTATTCTGCTATAGTCAGAGATTCCAGGAATGTTTCCCTAAATTGGGAAGAGGTTTGCCTTCTCTCCCATTCACATGAGAGAGAAATTGCTCAAAGCCAGGTTGGGAGCTTGCCAAGCTAATCACATTTATTTTGGGGGTAGGGACTGGGGATTGAACTCAGAGGCACTCGGCCACTGAGCCACATCCTCAGCCCTATTTTGTATTTTATTTAGAGACAGGGTCTCACCGTGTGCTTAGCGCCTCACTTTTGCTGAGGCTGGCTTTGAATTCATGATCCTCTTGCCTCAGCCTCCTGAGCTACTGGGATTACAGGCATGCGCCACTGCTAATCACATATTTTGAAACCTATGTGTTCTCAAGTATTCCATACTATTCAAAACAGTAGTTACTATAAGATGCTTTTTCTCCTTAGAGATCTCATAAGAAATATTTATAGTCCCATTTTATTTATGGAAATTATATAACTTTCTATATATTATTGATAACTTTCTTCCTTGGGAATAATAAATATTAGCTTTCAAATTGATTATTGCCATGTAAATGACTAAATTAAGAAGTTTGTACTTATAGATGTATCAATGCAAAGATTTTGGCATTTTCTAGACTCCTGGTACTAAAGCACAGGTATACAGCTTACAATGTTCACATTACCAGTTCCCTGAATCTTTTTCCTTTAAACATTTAAAGTGCTGAACACCTGATTCTGATACCCAGGAACTTAGTATTCATAGTTCATCACAAACATGACATGTATTTTTCTTAAAAATTATATTCAGTTCTCCTTACTTTGTATTTTCATGGAAGTCTAGGAATTATTAACTCATGCACATAATAATAACTGAAATCCTTGCTGAGTTGAACTATAATTATCACAGACCATCCAACACATAAATTCACTTAATTTTTCAGAATAATCACTTATTGTAGACATTTAGTTTTATAGTTGAGGTGCAAACTAATTATGTGATTGGCCCAAATATAGTCAGGATGTGGGGCCCAGACTGGAAACTCAAAATTGCCTAAAATTCTCTCAGTATCCTCAGTTTCCCAAATGCCAATGAAATACACCTTACTATTTTTTTTCATGTTTTTTTACATTACTTCTACATCAAAAATATTATTTTTTTATAAAGGAAGTCCTATTTAAGTTCACCCTACTGTAAATTCCTTTTATGTTATATGCACTTAATATTTATGTTTGGTTTGACTAAATCATTTTCAGGCACTGATATGCTCTTTATAAGTATTCTTATGTTAATTGGTTATATATCTTCACAGACATTTATAAGTTTTCCATTTTTATTATGAAAGATAGAACCAAATAATTGGTCATTATGATGACTGCAATAGCAAGCTAATCTGCAGTCAAGTTCTCTTATTATTCTCTATGGTATTCAACTGACAATTAGTTTTTATTAAAAATGAACTAACCAGAATAGAGTACTTCTACATTCTAACAAAGGACAATATTGAATGAAGATATATGTTATTTAATAAAAATTAAATATTTCTCAAGGTTTTATGGCATGTTAGATAATATTTATATATATATATATATATATATATATATATATATATATATATATATATATAACTTAAATCTTATCAATGGGTTAAAATTTCAAAAGAAATGCCAGTCTTTTCAAACAGAATTTCTTGATTTAAAAAATGCTTAATTTTATGTTACTGTTTCTATTTTTTTTTTCTACCAGAAGAATGACTATGTTTTCTAAAATTTGCAATATGTTTCATTTAGGGCTTTTTTACTAATAAACTAGCTTGTGAAAAATATCAACTACATAAGAATAAAGCATCTCAGGAAAATCATTGAAAAACTACCTTAGAGTTCCAGGGTTTTAGCTGGGGATATGTAGGTTTTCCGAAATAATTTACCTGCATAATCACTTAGGTTTCCTTGACATTGTAGATTGACTCTCCTCATGCACCTTCACTGTGTCCACTTTTCCTCAGCACTCCTCCAAAAGCTTGACCTTTAAGTTATAAATGGACAGCATTCATTAGAGGAGCTTGTTCCAAATAATGGCCGGCCTGTGCTGGGTCTGGTCAATTAGACTAACAGCTCCAGCTTTGTCTTTAATACCTTGCTTAGTCACCCTCTTGAAGATTTTTTTCCCCCAAGAGTCAGACAGAAATCTTGAAAACTTCTACTTTGTATATATTTGATGGTTACTGTGGGCTTTCATCACAGAATCATTTAATCAGGATCAGGTTAATTTGGAGGCTGAGTGCTGGTGAAATAGCGTAATTGATCCTACACATCACTCTCACACTAATTGGTTAGTCAATTTTTGCCAAGTCACTGATTCTTTTCTCTAAAAGATATTATGGTTAGGCTGGGCTTGGTGGTGCACACTGGTAATCACGGCAGCTGGGGAGGCTGAGGCAGAAGGATTGAAAAAGTTCAAAGCCAGCATCAACAAATTAGTGAGGCCCTAAACAACTCAGTGAGACCCTGTCTATCAATAAAATATATTTTTTAAAAGGGCTAGGGATGTGGCTCAGTGGTTAAGCGCCCCTGGGTCCAATCCTTGGTACCAAAATAAATAAATAAATAAATGGTTAAAAAATGAATAAGAGTAAAATCATTATATTTATACGTGTATTTGTGTGTGTCTGATTTGGGAATTATGGAAACCACTTTAATGGTCTCTATATTTAATTAATATGAACTTTTCATTTCCAAATATTCAGCCATCTATGCATACATGTATAAATATCTTTTGGTATAGATGAACACCATGAAATATATTGAATATTTCTCTGTTCAGGAAAGGAAAATTCAAAGGGCTAGAGATAATATTATAATAGTGAGTACTCACAAAGTGACAATACAAATAAAATAGTTGCTGGAAACATAAGCCATCAAGGTAAAAATTAATTTTATCCTTTACTAAGCATATAAAATAATGTATCAGTGAGATCAGTTTATATAAAGATTCCAAGAGGCAATAAGACATTTAATGTAAATAATGTTATTTGCTAATATTAAGTGATTCCAACCATTTGTTAGCAACTTTCATGCATATACATTTGAATGTCATCTGCTATTTTTCTTGCACAAAGTTGGAAAAGAAAGTAAGGGCAAAGAAGTTAAGGGATGACAGGGAATAAGACAGGGTGGGGACGATGGAAAAGGGAATTAGAGAAAGGGTGAGATGGGAGGATAGATTAGAAAGGAGGTATGAAAACAGCGTAAAAGGAGTAAGCCAGGGTGCAGACTACAAATGTTATAGGCATATGGGGCAAAATATAATCTGATTTCTGGATACCATTCTTTAACAATTTTTAATAATAGCTGGTACTACATGTCTAACATGAACTAATTGAAAGCATGTTAATTGGGCTGCTGCTTTAGTGTTTTGGTGCATTCAACTTTAGTCAACTTATGTTTTATTTCAAATCTTGGTGATGATAAAATAATAATCATGTCTTATTGGTGTTTCTTTTTCTTTAAGTGGTCAAAAAATTAAGAACTTAAAACTAGTGCTTTAAGGCAACCATAGGCTAGGAACCTATAATCTGCTCACTCACAAAGAAAATGGAAGAGACAGACAAATACTCTATAAAGTCTTGTCTCCTTATCCAGAATCTAGTATGCTGCAGTTTATGCCATGATTATCAAAGATGCCATTAACTCTGAAAACAGATATTTTTCTTTTATTGCAGCTCTAATTTTATATGTCAGATACTGTCATTTCTAGAATAAACTGCTGCAATTTCAAGAGTTTAATGATTTTATATTGTGATTCTTTTTTTCTTTAACTTTATTATAAAAAACACTTTAGGTGTCTGTAACATTTTAGATAAACATTATCAATTCTTTAATGTTTACCACATGGGAAGTTTTAGTTCAGGAAACTTTTCAAAATGTGATCGTAGGATAGTGCTGATGCTCCTGAACGTCTGAGTTCTTTTTAAATTTCAGATGAATATATCAGCACATAATTTTTAAAGTGCTTTCAAATAAATACTTTTCATTTTATTGAGTATGATCAAGCCATGCAGAGCTTCCTAAACTAGTGTGTATGAGAGCCCCCTGAAGTGTCGTTAAAGCCAATTTCTAGGCCCCACCCTCAGAGTCTCTGACTCAGTCACCTGTGGGGTGACTTCAGAGGGCACACTTCTAACAATCTCCCCTGAGAGAGAGACAGAGATTGCCCATCTGCTGACCACACTTGAATAGAGTCCACAGAGTGATTAGAGAAATGTTTTTCAGCTGCTGATTTCTACTTTATTCTTAAAGTGAGGCACAAATCTTAAGCTGGGTATTTTAAAATAAGCCAAGACAGTTCTTGTCTTCCTTGTCTTTGACATTCTCTAATTTGTAAGTGAGGGTTACCAGTGCTGAAGAGCAGAGCAGAGGCCTAGGAACAGTTACATGTCGGCATCGCTTAGTGGGAAAGAACAGGAGATTTGGAAACTGATAGACAAGATTTCAAATCTCAGCCTTTGTAGTTATTAACTGTGTGCCCTTGGGCAAATTTCTAAAACTTTCAGAATCTCATTTTGTTTATGTTTGTCCAGTAGGAATACAGAGACCTATATGAAAGTGTTATTGTATTTAACAAACTAATCTGTGTGAATACGTTATGAAATCTGTAAAGCACTTAAACAATATGCTTTTGAGACCTTAAAATGACACAACTCATCCATTATGCACTCTCTATTCCTTACATTTCAACTTCTCCATTTTCATTGACTTTGTCTTTAAGCCAAAGGCCATACCTCTCTTCCTTTGTGAAAACAGTCCTCTGTGACCCCAAATAATTGCTGGCTTTTTTCCTCGCAACCAATATTTGAAAAAAAAAAAAAATTACACACACTTATCAACTCTAGTTTTATATTGCTTAGTTCTAACCCACATAGCTAACCTACATAACTGGGATTTTGCCTTTATCACCAACATGCAATTGCCTTCCTAATGATTACTTTGACTTTGCAAGCATTTAATCAGTCTATCTTGTGTGTGCTGTCTCCCAAGCATGTCTAACTCTAAGTGGGTGGCATGGCTCATACAAACTTGCCCTAGAAACTTCCAGCTACTCTCTTGGTTCCCCTTTATTTCAGTCTTTGCTGGTATCTCTTCCACTGCTTGTGCCTATTTTGTCTGAGTTTGCTTCCTGTGTCTGGAAGACCTCATCCCTACACATGCCTTCAATTCCCATCTCAGAAATTTTACGACTCCCAGACCCACATGTCCAGTGCAGACCTCTCTTCTAAGCTACAGACCCATCAGGCTTCCAACTGAACATTGTCATTTGATGTCTGCAGCTACACTGCTCAGAACTAAACACTTACAGAATGCCAAAAGAAAGTGCTTTTATATTTCCTGTATTCACTATGGGAGTAAATTAAAATTCCGTGCTCTAGACCTAAATCATGATCTAGGAAATTTCCCTTTGCCTGGAACACTTCCTTCATCTGGAAAACATCTCTTTTTTCTTTAGATCAAAGTCTAGGCACTGTAATTTTAAGTATCCTTTTCTGACCATCCAAGTAGCTTCTCCCATCTAGTTTTCCAGAGCCCCGCAACTCACTTCTGGAAGAGTTCTGGCCATTCCCCCACTATACTAAAATCTTGTGGAGTATAGCCTAGTTTGTCTCTTTAACCAACAAGCATGCATATAACTGCAAATGGTAAGTAGTGCCTCAAAATATTGTTTGACTCCTTTTCCAAAACTATTCAGGCATTCATTCAATAATCACTGCGCCAAGTGCTCTTTAGGATAGCACTTACAGTCAGCAGAACAAAGTTCCCCTGTCAGGTGTCAGAGTGTCAGAGACAGACAATGAACAAGCTGAGACAAAAAAATACATAATCACAAAATTCCTGGAATTATGAAAAAGAAAAAAAATATATATTGAGAAGTAAAATAACAGAAGCTAATCTAAGTAAAGGAGTAGACAGTTGGAGACTTATTATTTATTTATTTAAAAAGGATATGGTCATGCATAAAAGAAACAACATGAGAAATGTTCTCACTATGGGAAAGACTTGGTTGTTTTTATTTTGGGAAGGTTGCCTTTGCTAAGCCTGAAAGAAGAGAGGTATAGAAGCTCAGGAATTGAAGGAAGCCAGAGTATGAGGCAAAGTATAAGAATTAAGCCATGCTCAATCCTTGCACAGACTTGCTGTCAAATGCAGACAATTTACTTGTATAAATTGTGTTGAATATGTTTCAATGTTCTAGTTATTGTTCACGGTGGATTCTTATCATGTCATGTTTTCTTCAGTCATCTTAATTCTATATAACATTCAATTTTTAGTTATACTCTAATGGTGCCTATATCTTCTGAAAATAAATTTTCATACTCTTTGTTAGTTTTCAGTTTATTTTATGTCATGATTTTTAGCACAATAAAAAATCTTGAAAATAGAGGCATTTTCATTAAGTAATACATCTGAATAGCTCTTTGAATATAATTTCCATACAAAATCTCTAGTAGATATGTAATAAATTAGATTTATGACAGCACTTTAATGAAGAAAAGAGAAGACCTTATATCCTTATAGTATCTTTGAGAAACTGAGGTACAAAAAATGTTATTTTCCAAAGTAATTTATTTCAGAATAAAATTTCATTTGTTGACACTTTCAAAATCTCAACTCCCACTTTTACTAGAGTAACTTTAAATAGCGCTAACTCTAGTTGATGCATTGTGTGTTTGCTTAACTGCAAAAATTATGAGTTTATCCTATACATAGGAATCAATTTCAGATTTAATACTACATTTCTAGATTCTGAGCCTAAGAAAAGCTTTTGATTATGTAAGTGCAAGCTGTATGCATAGAATTGAAATCTCATATTGAAACCTTTTAATATGTATGATTAATGCATACTAATAAAAATAACTAAATTTATAACTCTTGATCATTGAGCATCTAAGTTAATTAAATAATTGTTTAAAATATGAACCATCTATATAAGGGTTTCTCAATCTAGATTTACTTTTGGGTTCAATAACTCTTTGACAGTCAAGTGCAGTGGCACATGCCTGTAATCCCAGCATTTTGGGAGGCTGAGGCAAGAGAATTGTAAGTTCAAAGCCAGCCTCTGTAATTTAGGAAGGCCCTAAGCAAGCAATGCAGTGAGAGACACTGTCTCTAAATAAAATACAAAAAAAAAAAAAGAAGGGGTGTGTTGCATGTGGTTCAGTGGTTAAGTGCCTCTGGTTTCAATAACCAGTACCAAAACAAAACATCAACAACAACAAAAACTCTTTGATATAGGGGACTGTGATAATTATTACAGAATACTGATATGTCACACTGGATGCCATTTGCAACTGCCAGTTTCCCAAGTTGCAACAACCAGATGTCTAATTGAGAAACACAAGTCAATATGTTTCATCAACATGAGACTGCAGTCTCAGAATACAGCATTCTGTTTTCTCCTGAGCAATTGGATGACCCGATTTTATGTCATTAATATCTTATACAATTAGGGGGATCTGCTATCTATAGGTATCTAAACCCTTGAGTTTTTGGTACTCTTTGGAAAATGACTCAAGTTTTGTTGAATTGACTGATTATCTTGATAAGTGCAGATATTAAGCTATAATTTTTCTAACTTTATTTATAATTCATAATAATTTTACAACATTTAGAAAACTACATAAAGCATAAAAGAAAATAAAAATTACTCAAAATAACAATTTTCAGGATTTAGAATTTTTTTGCATTCTGTATTTTTTATGAAATTGGGAAAATTCATATATGTAATTATTTGTTTTTAGTGTATGGTTTTCTATTATACTTAATATTATATTGAATGCATTTTCCCATGTCATTATATATTCATTGAAAACATTTTTGTTGTCTTTTTATTTACTATAATTTTAGGAAAGGTGCTTTTAAAATGTAGCCTTCTCATTTGATACTTCCCTCATTTTTTCCAATGACAAAAATCCATCAATAAAAAGTTTAATACATAGCTTATTTAATGTAGTTTTAATGGATTTTGTAGTTCTTTGAATTCCTATGTAAAAAAAGTGAATATTTTTGAGTGAATTTTCTTCTTTTAGGGTCAGCTTTTAATTATTTTCTTTGTGGTCTAACCCTGATCACTGCTATATAAAAATGATAGAATATGCATATAAGTGAGAGAGAGAGAGGACTTAAAGAAAATATATACACTCTACATGCTCACACATCACCTCAAATTTTAGATGTTTTTTTCTTTCATTTCTACAAGCAATACAGATTGGAAATAAGTTTCTCACGTCCCCATTCACAAATCTTTAAAAGGCCACTAAAGGAAGAATTGTTGAATAATTTTGAAAGATAACAGCCTGTTTTTCTGCTAAGACTAGCATATAAGAGTAATCTATCGGCCCTTTAGTATACCCAAGAGAAATGAAAGCATATGTCCACACAAAAATTTATATGTTAATGTTCATAGCACCATTATTCATAATAGCCCAAGGTAAAACAACTCAAATGACCATAAGCTGAAGAACAAACAGATTCTGTCCACACAACAGAATCTTATTCAACTATAAAAGATAAGGAATAAAGCAGTAATTCATGCTACAACATAGATGTAGCCTAAAAACACCCTGCTCATGAGAGCAGTCACCACAAAAAGGCATATTTATACAAACTATCCATAATAGGCAAATTAACAGAGACAAAAAGTAGATTTGTGGTTTCCAGTAGAGGGTGGACAGTGGAATGGACAGTGACTACTAATGGGTGTGGAGTTTCTTTGAGGGAGGTAAAAATGTCCTGGAATTAGAAACAAATGATGGCTTTAAGACATTGTAATATAAAAAACCCAACAAACTGTGTGCTTCAAAGGAGCAGATTTCATGGTATGTGAGTTGCTATATTTTAATAAAAATAAACAGAAAAAATTTAGAATCCATCCATAGCATTTTGCAATAGATAAATGAGAAAAATTAGGAAAACACATAGATATCATTTTTAAACTGATAAGAACAGATAATACACTTGATTTTGTTCAAAGGACAAATGATAGATATCATATTGAAGAAAGGAGAAAACTCAAGATGTAAGAAACTGAAAATCTACACCTCAGTTAGGCAGAAAATGTTTCTAAAAGTCCATGTGTCTCGGGGCTGGGGTTGTGACTCAGTGTTTGAGCACTCACCTAGCACATGTGAAGCACCACAGAAAAACAAATAAATTAAATAGAGGTATTGTGTCCATCTCCAACTTAAAAAAAAAGTCTATTTTTTCCATTGATGAAAATACCCCCAAACTTGGTAGATTATCCAAGGGGTGTGTCTATTAGTGTTCCTACATACAAGAAGCAACAATTCCCCTAGAATTGTAAGCACCAAACTGAAGTGTAGCATATAGTTATATTAGGTGCATCACCTTCCATTTCCTGAAAGTATGTGTTCCTATCAACACTGACCCTAAGAACATCAAACAGCCATCATCTTTCAAACACAGAGAGAAAACAATAGTTCAGTGTTTCAGTTTTTCAAATGTACTTACTAGTTTTTTTTTTTTTTAATAGTATTCTGGTTCCTCTAGGTCAGGATGTGAACTGTTCTCCCTTGTCAGGATTTATCTCCATTGTAGTGAAAAAAGCAATAGTAGTTCTATCATTTTAACATATTGTGTAGGACAAGAGGTCAGTTCCAAACACATAACAAAGCCGTTCATACTCCCCTCTCAGCCTAAGGCTTTAGAATGATATAAAGTTATTTCAGTTTTTAAATCATTCTAACATATTATTAAAAATTCCCCAAGGATTTGAATGTGGTGAGAGGAAAGGTAACAGTATAGCTTTCAAAGGATGCAAAATAAATCATAAGGCCTACTGCTGTCAACTAACTCATATAGAAAATTGCTGCAGAAATCTGGAAAAAATAGCATGCTAATATACAATGTTGAAGGAAACCAATAGAAAAACCTTTGGTCTACTTGTTACTAAGCAGAACATGAACACCTTTCCCAGATCCTGTTGCTAACCTTGTCCTTGACTTTAACCCCTCATATTGCAATGGGTGCTATATCACTCAGTGAAGGACTAACACAGTCAAGCTAACATTTAAGAATGGATCAGGTCAGGGTTGGGGGAAGGGGGATCATATAAAAGCATATAGTACAGCAATGTGGAAAATGAGACCTAGAATGGTATTATGAAAAAGAAACAAAGCTTAGCAAAGATATTTCTGTAAAATTTCAGTTAAACCACTTAGCAATATGAAATATTTAATACTTAACATTCAGTTCTTTGTAGATCTTATAAGTACTGATTAACAATGACCTAATTTAATACAATATACCAATTTATGAGGTGTCACTATGTGTTAACATTTGCAGTGCTATGCCCCGGTCAACACGGAGAAGTAAGGTCACATTGTGAAAAGAAAAAAAAATGAAGGAAGAACAAGTATAAGTACTCCATTAACTATACAATCTGGAGAAAAATGGATACAAGCTATAAAGAAATATGACATTTTCAAAATGCACAGAAATTTTCACATTCACTTCACTTCTTAGGCTTAATACACTGCACTTTCTCACACACTATTGATGTGTTCTAATCATGCCACATGTGTGGGCGTCCAGTAAGTCCTTATGATAAATACAGAAGGCAAATAGCACTGCTGTCTTCATATTTACAGTTGGCTGACCTTTGATGGCTTCTGATTTATCAGCTTTTAATTGTAACAGATAATGTTTACATTCTCTGGGAATGTTTAACTCGTGAAGATAACATTGATATTGCCAAGAGAACATGGTAAAAAGCATTTGACCAATTATTAGGCTCCAAGACATTCTTCTTTGGCAGTGATCATTTTCTAAAATTCATTCTGCTTATTTATTATAGTATTACTGTTTATTAAACTGCCACCTGGAACTGATGATAATTCTGTAAAAATGAATCAGCTCTTTAGACATAATTTATAATAGTGCCTCTCAACATTTTTTTCTCTAGACCTGAAGTACTTAAATGACTGGAAATATTTCTATCAGTAACAGTGACTCAGGAAAGTAATTTAACTCTATGAATTGGGGGTGTAGCTCTTCCCAAGGGCATATGTTAAAAATACATTTATCTTTTGTTTTTTGTTTTTTTTTTGGTCGGGGGGAGGAGATAGGTTTTTAGAGAGAGGAGCTTCTGTGTCTTGAAAGGTCCCAAGGTGTTGAAATGCTGCCTCAGTGATCTTTGTATGTATATGTCTCATCCCCAAAGCTCCACCTCCTTAAGAATCTGTTTTAGTCAGCTTTTTAGCTGCCGAGAGGAAATGACCTGACCAGAACAATTTTAGAGGAGGAAAAGTTTATTTAGGGGCTCATGGTTTAGGCTCTCCATCCATAAACAAACAGGCCCCAGTCCTTGGGGCTCAAGGTGAGGCAGAACATCAAGAGTGCGGCAGAGGAAAGTGGGCCACATGATGATCAGGAGGGGAGAAAGAGACTCCACTCCTTACATACAAAATATATACCCCAATGCCACACCTCCAATAAATCACTTCCTTCAACCACACCCTACCTGCCTCCAGTTACAACTCAGTTAATTCCATCAGGAATTAATTCACTGATTTGGTTAAGGGTAAAACCCAATAATTTCTCCTCCAAACCGTCTTGCATTGTCTCATGCATGAATTTTTTGGGGGACACCTCACATCCAAACCATAACAGAATCTTTAATTAGAATCATTTGTTGAAGCACTTCTTCTATTATTGATAGCTGATATTCTTATAGATGTAAGATTATCCAGGTATTTTAAAAGTTGTAAAAAAAAGATATTTAAATAATGGTGATTTCCCTCATAATTATGTGTGCTCAAGAGAATTAAAAAATAAATAACAAAAATAAAATCTACTTCAAGGCTTCTCATAATTGACATATTTCACTCATTCATTAAGAAGTAACCATATGCTAGATGCTATTCTAGTTATTTAGGAATACAAATATGACTCAGATGGGCATTCTCTTACTGGAGAGAATATAGTTTAAGAAGAGAGTTTGCAAATGTACATAAGTAACTTCTGTGTGAGGTAGAATGGTTGGTGTCCTGCAAGGAATGCTAGTAAAATGAAAATTCAGGAGAGACAGAGGTTGTTAGTTAATAAAGTGCTATCTTATAGAATCTTCCTGAATTCATGTGTGTGTCAAAATGACCTGTTAATGTTTTTAGACTTTGTCACACTCTAGTGCTGAATTTAATTCATGTTAAGACAAAATATGCCAAGGAAACCACTGATACATCCATGTAATGCCAACTGTGGAGAAAAGATCTGAGGTAGGAACATTAAATTATCTTTTGCTTAATATCATTATAGTGTCTAATGCTGAAGACAAATGTAAAACATTAAAATACCTGTGATCTATGTCTGCCTACATCATTAGGGTCACCTCACCAGAGTTCTTTCTTAACCACTTGAAAATATTTCTCTGTGTCGTTCTTTAACCCTTCATCTCACTTTCTTCAGCATATAGTCTCTGATTTATTTATTTATCTATTATTTGTCTGTTTACTGTTTTCTTCTAGAGAATCTAAGTTCTTTGACCATGAGATATTAGACTTGGTCTTGTATCGTGTATCTGGCACATGGTAAGTATTCAATAAGTAGTACTGAGTTGACAAATAGTTTGCCAACTTATCAACAAAACGAGGGGTTCAAAGGATTTCAAGGTACAAAGCATCAAAGATGATGCCATATGGGTGATTTCATCCAATTCCAGGACTTTAGGTGGAACAGTAAGACAAGAACTCCTAAAAGGAGGGCCTGGGGTCCTGATCCCTCCCCCAACAATTCCAGTTGCCATCTCTACTTGGCTGTCTAACTAGCATTCCAAGTTTTACATGTCAAGAACAGAAGTTTTGATTTACCCTCTGGGGCTAGCTCTTCCTCTATCAATCTCCATTTCAATTGACACTACTATTATCTCTCTAGTTGTTCAAGCCCCAAGTCAAACTTGATTCTTTTTTTTTCCTTCACCCTCCATATTCAATCCATTACCTTCCCAGGGACATCACAAATGCACCCATGTTATTTCCATCTCAGGTGTTCCTAACCTAAACCTACCTAACTACCTTTCTTCCTTTCTCTATTCCTTCCCTCCCATCCTCCCTCCCCTCCTTCCTTCTTTCCTTCCTTCCTTTTTGTACTGGGAATTGAACTCAGGAGAACTTAAACACTGAGCCACAAAACCCAGCCTGCCCCGCCCCCTGCTTTTTTGTATATATTTAGGGACAGGGTTTCAGTGAGTTGCTTAGGGCCTCACTAAGTTGCTGAGGCTGGCTTTGAACTTGCAATTCTCCCACCTCAACCTCCTGAGCCACTAGGATATTATGGTGTGCACTATCACAAACCATCTTTATTTCTTGATCTATTTTGTTCTATCTACCCTCACCTTCCTATTGTCCCTTCTTCCCATAACAAATAATACTGTGTGTGTGTGTGTGTGTGTGTGTGTGTGTGTGTGTGTGTGTGTGTTGCGAGGGATCTAACCCAGAGCTTCACACACACTAAGCACCCACATGCTACCACCTCTACCACCAAGCTATATCCCCTGACCCACAATACACCTTTTAAAGGATTCAATGAGATCATGTTATTCCCTTTAAAACTTAAAATGGTTTGTCCTGCACTTGGAATAAAATTAAAAACTCTGATAGGAACAAAAGGGCTCTTCATGCTCCACTTCTGCTGACTTCTTTGATCTCAACTCGTACAACACTGTCCATCAACTTTTATTTCTCTTTCTTCAACCCCAACCTTAGTCTCACTTCAGTACCTTTCCATTAGCTGTTTTCTTAAGTTTAAAGGCTGTTATTCCCCTTTATCACTGTTCTTAAGTGCTAAGATCAAGGCCAAAATATCTCCTCCACAGAGGTCTTCTTCACCACCTTATTAAAAGTGTCATACCCCACCCACCTCTGCAGATTCTCCTCTTATTCCATATCATGGTCTGAAATTACCTTATATAGTTGGCCCTCAGTGTCCTGGGAAATTGGTTCTAGAACCCCTGAAGATACCATGATCCTCAAATGCTCAAGTCCCTTATATGAAATGTATTAGCATATAAACCATGCTTCTCCTCCCATAAATCTCCTTTAGACTACCTACAATACCTAATATGATGAAATGCTATGAAAATTGTTCTTATATTGTATCGAGGAATAATGACAAGAAGAGAAGTCTGTATGTGTTCAGTACAGATACAACCTTAAAAAAATATTTTCAATTCATAGTTGGTTGAGCCCATGGATGAAGAACCCATAGATATGGAAGCCTGACAGTATATTGTTCATTTGTTCAAATGCAGATGGAAACTCTGTGAGAACAAGAATTCATTTGCTGACTAGTAGAAAGTCATTCACTAGTTATTGAATCAATTAATAATGCAAATTAAATGATTATGAAACACTACCTTTTATGAAAACTTTAAATTTACTTCATTTCTTTTGAACGCAAGACCCCAAGAATATTAAGCAAGTGCTCTATCACTGAGCTACAGTTGTATTTCCCTTTTAATCTTTGAACACTATTCTAATTTAGTTTTATTGATATTTATTATATACCTCCTGCTTTTCTTCTACATGTGAGAGATGATGGAGACAAGATCTGAACGTGCAACCATTTGTATGGCATGGACCTGACATTTTAGAGGCTTACTGGCTAGCTGGAGAAGCATCATCCCAAATCATTGCATCATCCCAAATCATTTTATAATAACTGCAACAGTACAAGTACTCAAGATACGGAAGCAGGAGAGAAGATAGACAAAGCAAAATCTGAAATTTGAGATATCAACAAAAAACATTCCAGTAGAGAGCTGGAAATATTAAATTTAAGGATTCACAAAATGTGCTAGTTGACTCCCCATGCAGTTCAGGCAGAGTCAATTCCAGCTGGAAGAAATACATGGAGGCTGCAGAGGCAACATAGGTTCATTTTGATTTTTGAATGTGAGTAGCTAAAAGGGAAATGAGTGGTGAGAGTGGGAGGCAGGGCCAGGCCTTTGAGAAATCATGTGTGGCACAGTGAGGAGTTAAAATGTCATCGCGTAGGAGATAAGAAAAAGTAAAAAGATTTCTTTAGAATAGTCTCAAGTCACTGGTCCTATCAATCATGAAAACAGAAGGAAACCTTTCTAAAGCTGAAATACTTAAGGATGATAAAATACTTAACAAGGTCTCGGAGATGAATTTCAGGAGTGGTATATGGACATGGTGCTTTTATTCTTTATTTTAATCTTTTTTTATAATGGGATGAAATTTTCCCTAAGTAAATTCCTTTTTTTCCGTGAACATATTATAATTCCTGTATCAAATTCAACATTCACTACTACACCTTGGCTTATTTTTGAATGATGAGAAGCCTTACAAATTATTAAATCTCATTCATGTTTAGTATCTTAATTTTAATAGATACTCAATAATTAGTTGCTGAATCCTGATCAATAGTAAAATAAATTGCATACTCTGGTTTCCTAACTATCTGAGGAATTGTCTAGGTGATTGTCCTACTTAATGGTTTATTGATGGATCCAATTAAACTTCAGATAAGATGATAATGTCATTGCATAGGCTGATTATTTAACTAACATTACCTGAGTGTTTACTTCTGACCATTTTACAGATGCCAAATGGAGGTGTAGAGGTTAAATAACTGGCTCAAGATCACATAGGTTGTTATGACTGGATCCAAAAGGCAAATGAGAGGTCCAATGCAGAGTCCTTGCTTTACTAATATAGTGTAGTGCTTCTCTGTCACTGTTTCATGGCACCTTGGTCTCATGTAATGGATAAAACTTTGCTAAAGAGAAGACACCAGATGATGATGACATTATTAAAGTTAAAGATAAATACACAGTTTTAGATTGCTTTTCTCCAAAAGTTTTACTCAATCTAGCAGCTGACATCTAGCAAATGCTGTTTTGGTAAGAAAGGGAATATTTTCTATTGTTTCAGTGATTCATTTTATCAATTAAAATTTCATCTTTCAATGTGTCCTAGATGTACTTATTCTTATTTCTTTGCAATTTTGAGTTTTTCCTGGAAAATCATGTAGTATGATCAACTCCTGCCTCCTGCCCTTCTCCTTAGGGACCAGATTCATGTGGCTTGATATCTGTAGTGAGGGTTCACTGGGGCTAAGTTAGGCCCCTAAGCTGTCCTTTCCTCTGAGTTTATCAGGGTTGCCAGGTGCCCAAAATATGATGCAAAGCACTGAATGGATTTGACATTTTTAATTATTCATTAGCAAACACAGAAGATGTAAAATCAACAGAAATAGCTTAGGAATATACATACTCAATAGGTTGAACTTTATTTTTTTTTGTTTTATTTTTAAACAGAATGCATAGAACATGACCAGAAATCTTTTTTATTGCCTCTTAGGACACAACAATAATATTGCTTAATATAAAATTTAAAAAATTATATTTTAGTGTTTACTTAGTTATCTCCTTATTGTTGCAGTTAGGTGTTCAATCCAAATGGCTTTGTAATCTATTATTTTGTGGTTTAGAAAGCAAGAAAATAAGCAAAACTAGGATTTCTAGTAATAAAACACCATGGTTTAATTTTCTTTTTTCAGAAAAAAAATTTCGAGTAGGATTTTTTTCCGACCTTCAATTTTCTCATTATTACTCTATTTAACAAGCATATCTTAGACAACTCTGAAGAACATGATGTATGCTAATGGCTAAAGGCTTTAAGATTAGGACATAGCCACTTAATCATTGACCTTCCTGGGGTTCTGTGAGGGGTAGAATGCTCTTTGGGAACCCAGAGGAAGAGTAATGTTTCAGACTATGACACATATAACATAAATGCAGTTTTGAAACAATATTAAAATAAACATGGTTAAGCTAACACTCTGTTTAAAAGACAACATTCCTGGACAGAGGATGTAGCTTAGTGGTAGAGCTTGTACTTGGCATGAGGGAGGTCCTGGGTTTTTTTATACACACACACACACACACACACACACACACACAGAGAGGGGGGAGGGAGAGAGAGAGAGAGAGAGAGAGAGAGAGAGAGAGAGAGAGAGAAGATTCCTGCTGCAATTGCATCTCTCTGTGTATTCCTCCCTGATGCCCTCCTCTGTGGTAACTCTCAGGGTTTCTTTCTATATCTCCTTGCTCTTCTATATTGTTTCCATCTATGTATTGCTAAACAAACCTTGTTTAATTTTGATCATATTTGAGCTTAATAAAAATTTGGCATACTGTAAGAAGTCTTCTGATAATTGTTTATTTTATTCAATATAATACCCAAGATTCATCTGGGTTGATATCTGTAGTGAGGGTTCATTCATTTGCACTTCTGTGTGGACATAAATCCACACAGAATCTATTACCCATCCTCTTGTTTGTTGCTAGAGCTTTGCTATTGCAAATAATGCAGCTATAAACATTCTTGTGCATGACTACTGGTACAGATGTGTAAGTTTCCCAAGGCCTACAAATAGAACTGTTGGATTATAAAACATGCACCTGTAATCATGCATTTTACATGAAAATAAGAAAACACTTTCCAAATTGTACCAGTTTATACTCTCAGTAGTAGTTTATTAATTCTTATTGTTTCACTATTTACCAATACTTCATGTTTTGATATTTAAAAAATATTTCCCATAAAGTTAGGCACAGTATTTATATCATGGGATTTTAATTTATACTTCTTTTATTATCAATGCAGTTGAGCATCTTTTAATATGTTCATTCCCAATTTTGCTTTCCTTCAATGAAATGCCTATTCATTTCTTTTTCTTATATTTTAGTTGAATTATTTGAATTTTTCTTATTCTTTATAGGAATTATATATATTATGTACACTTTATATTTGTTATGAATAGGTATGGCAGATATATTATCTAGTTTTCTATTGTTTTCCATGAACGGGATATCTTAAAATTTATATATTTGATTTTGTTAATATTTATCTTTTTGAGAGTTTCTTCTCAGCAAAAGAAACATTCTGTGAGGTGAATAGAGAGCCTACACCTTGGGAGCAAGTTTTTACCCTTCACACATCAGATAGAGCACTAATCTCTAGGGTATATAAAAAACTCAAAAAGCTAAACACCAAAAAATCCCAAATAACCCAATCAATAATTAGGCCCAGGAATCTAACAGACACTTCTCAGAAGAGGATATACACTCAATCAACAAATATATGAAAAATGTTCATCATCTCTAGCATTTAGACAAATGCAAACCAAAACTACTCTAAGATTTCATCTCACACCAGTCGGAACGGCAGCTATTATGAATACAAAAAAAAAAAAAAAACAATAAGTGTTGGCGAGCATGTGGGGAAAAAGGAATACTCATACATTGCTGGTGGGACTGCAAGTTGGTGCAGCCAATATTGAAAGCAGTATGGGGATTCCTTGGAAAACTAGGAATGGAACCACCATTTGTCCCAGCTATCCCTCTCCTCAGTCTATTCCCAAATGGACTTAAAAACAGCATATTACAGGGACACAACCACTTCAACATTTATAGCAGCACAATTCACAGTAGCTAAATTGTGGAACCAACCTAGATGCCCTTCAGTAGATTGATGGGTTAAAAAATGCATATATACATAATGGAGTATTACTCAGAAATAAGAGAGAATAAAATCATGGTATTTGCAGGTAAATGGATGCATTTGGAGAAGATAATGCTAAGTGAAGTTAGCCAATCCCCTAAAAACAAATGCTGAATGTTTTCTCTGATATAAGGTGACTGACTCATAGTGGGGTAGGGAGGGGGAGCATGGGAGGAATAGACAGACTCTAGATAGGGCAGAAGGGGGAGAGGGGAAGGAAGGGGGCAGGGTTAGCAATGACGGTGGAAAGTGATGGACATCATTATCCAAAGTACATGTATGAAAACACAAATTGGTGTGAACATGCTTTATAAACAACCAGAGATATGAAAATTGTGCTCTATATGTGTAATATGAATTGTAATGCATTCCACTGTCATGTATTTAAAAAAAATCAATAAAAAATAGAAATCAATAAACCCTGCTATAATTCAAAAAAATTATCATTTTGCTTATACATTTTTATATATTATTATGAAACACTTTTATGCCTCAAAGCCTTTCGATATTCTGAGAATTAAAAAAAAAAACAAACATTTTTCCTCTTGAAAATATGCCTTATTTGGGATTGATGTTTTCTTATGGTGTGTGTTAGTCAACTTTCTGCTACTACAACAAATACCTGAGAAAACCAACTTATAAATAGAGCAAAAATATATTTTGGCTCAGAGTTTTAGACATTTTAGACATTAGAGTCCACAATAGTTGGATCTATTCCTTTGAGCCTTTGAGCCTTGGCAGCACATCATGGTGGCAGAGCAGATAAAGGAACAAAACTACTCACCAAATGCACAAGAAGAAAAAGAAAAAAACAAAAAAACAAAAAAAACCGGAAGAGACAGGGGTCTCAAAATCCTCTTCAGAGGCACATCCAATGACCTAAAGACCTCAAGGCCCCACCCCTAAAGCCATCACTATCCTCCAATAGTAACACACTGAAGAGCAACTCTTTATCACGTGGACCTTTGGGGACACTTACAACCCAAACTACAGCATGTGTAAGTAAAGAAGGGGGAGATTTAATTTTTTTCCATATATACAGTCACTTGTCTTAACACTGTTCAGCACTTTTTAACACTTAACAGTAATCTACAAAGCTATCTCTGTTAAATATTATTTTCCTATATGTGTGGTAAAATTTCCAGGTTGTGCTACTAGAAATTTGAAAGCCCAAATGGATTGGTTTTTGCTTACCCCGGTCTTTTAATGCAATTTTGGTGGCCTAAAGTGTTCTTAGTCCTAATTTGGGGAAGGGATAGGGAATAGATAGCTCAATGGCACTGCTTAGGAAATCAAAGGCATTTGGCATTGGAGGGAAGCAGCTGGACAAGATGGTAACACTGCCTTGGACTAACAGCCAGTCTCAAGAAAGTGATGAGATTCTATCAGGAGAACATTTCCACAGAGGCAAAACGGAGGAATTCTTAGAACAGTGATAAATAATATTTGATTCACAGTTGCTGTTTGAATTGGTTTTTCACTGTTTGAGCTTTCAGTAAATGTTAGCTATATCCTGGTGTCTTGGAATTGGGTGGTTTCCAAGGAGGAACAAAGGAATATAGGGGAAAAGGAGAGTCGTTTTAGAAGGTAGGCTTCAGAGCTTGGGCAAAGAATTCAGCAGCCACAGGATATTAGATGGAGAATGGATGAGGGTAATATAAATGTCATCCTTTAGAGACACTAGGGGAAGATGAGGCTGATTCTGGGTTTGTCCTCCTCTGTTGCTCTAGATCACTTTATTGGGCTGTTAAAGGTAAAGTTTTCTTGTTCCAACAACCACAATTGTATCACTCCTATAGTTCAGAAGTTCCTACAGAGAAAGCTTTTATTAGGTTCTTGTTCTGTTATTTTGCTTTAAATTACAGGATTAAGTCCAAAACTCCTTAGAGCTGTATTCAGAACTGCATTGAATCTAGCTTCTATTTTTTCTTCCATTCTTTTGTTGTTGTTGTTCTTTCCCTCACTCCCTTTCTCCCTCCTTCCCTCCCTTCCCCCTCCCTCCCTCCCTCCCTCCCTTCCTTTCTTCCTTATTTCTCCCCCCAGTACTGGAAATTGAACCCAGGGGCATTCTGTCACTTAAGGATATATACCCAATCCTTTTTGTTTTGTTTTGAGATAGTATCCCACTAAGTTACTCAGACTGGCCTTGAACTTGGATCCTTCTGCCTCTGGCTCCAGAGTAGCTGCGATTATGGGCATGTGCCACCATGCTCAGACTTGACTCTCTCTTCTTCAGAAATACTGAAGTACTTGTATTAAGTAGACAAGGCACTCTCTGGCTTCCTTGGCTGTGATGATGTTTTTCCCTGTGCGTGGTATGCATGGTAGAGAAGTCACAATAAGAATAGAGTTCAGGAGAGTAAAAAGGTTACATAGGTCTGTGTAGGACCTGTCAGTGGATCATCACTAATATCCACTTTCACCCCATTCTTAGTGGTAGGCAGCAGTCAGGGTGGAGGGCCCAGTCCCCTTTGGCACCTTATAATAGTCTAGAATTGAGAGCAGGCACATTGCAACACCATGGCATGAGCATAAACATACTGATTTCAAGGCATCTATTGAATCATGCTAATGGAAATATTTCAGGTGTGATAAGTTTACTCATTAGGGGACAAAAAAAACCTTCCTCTGGTATGATGCTTTCCCTCCACCCCTCTCTCCAATTTACTGTTTATATTAAAGCAAGTTAGAAATATATTCGGCAGTCAAGCTATCTTGTTGGAAATTCATCTATAATATTTTCTGGAGATTAAACTCTTTGCATTTAGCAAAGAAAAATAATTTTTTGATAAAAACCTAATAATATCCTTTTATTTAAAAAGTCTTCCTAAATTTGCTTCATGAAAATCACACACACACACACACACACACACTCACACCCACATACACACACACACACACGAAGAAGAAATACAACATTTTAAAGTTCAATTTTAAGTCCTGCTTTAGATTATATATTTATTGTAATTTTTTACACCTATTTCTTCAAAAGTGGCAGGTCAATTACTAAAATATATATTAATATTAATACACTGACAATGTGTTTTATAAGAGAAATGAAATGCATGACCAATGTAGAAGCCTGTTTAATGATAGGTAAAGAGAGATTTAGAATTTTGTGTATAGGAAATTTGTAAAGTTATGAAGGAATCCTAAATGTATTCAAACATTCTTTGCATATGTAATAAATCATTTTAAATTTTATAAAAGTAGAAAATATGGAGTGTTGAATGTGAAACAGATAATAATTGACACATATTAAATTCCTTGGTAAAGTCAATCTCAAGCCTTGCAGGCCAGATCCACTGCTTATTTCTCTGGATTCTCACGCTGTTGTCACTAGCTCTGTCATAGAGCTTAATATCCTACACTAGATCCTAGACATAAGAGCAAATCAGATATTATGGACTATTGTATGCATAAAACCAAAGCTTAAATGAATTGAAAAATAAAAGCCCAATTAAAGCAAAGCTTTACACCCTGATCAGTAGGGTCATAATCATTGTCATCTAATGCATCAACATGACATCATGGGCTGTGTTATTTGGAACTATTAGGAAAAAAAAGCAAGACAGAAAAGAGGGAACAGAGAAAAGAGAAAGGATAAAATGAAGAAAGAAATGAAGGCCAAAAGGGAAGAAGAGAGAAGAAAGGGAAGAAGGAAGAAAAGAGAGAAAAGAAAAACATTTTGGAGAGGCAAAATATTAAAGAGATGGTGTATCCTAAAAAGTTACCCACATATTCAATGGAAAGAAATGTTTCTAAATTGATACATTTTAGTAAAATGATTCTTACATTTTAATGACTCTTCTATGTGAATCATTTAAATGATTATGTAGTTAACAATAGAAATGTCATATTAATTAAGCCAACAATGCTCTGATCAGGTAGTCTTTTCTTTGAGAAATGCCAGATTAAGAAATTGGTGTTAGAATGACCAAACAGAAAACAGGATTAAAAAAAAAAATTCTATATATTATGAGTACTAAAGTGAATACTTTTTTATTTTATTGTACATACTGACTCTACCTGGTGCAATAATGGACTTTCATGTTGCCAAACAGTGAAAACACTCCCATAGTTATCATCTGGAATACCTTAAAATTTAGTCCTTGGGAAATAAAAGGTCATTTACCCAGTTACCTAGACCAATATACTTACACATTACACTTTAGTCCAACCTTACCTTTAATACACAGGTAGAAACAGGTTAATTACAAATACAATCAGGAACACAATTAAATATCCAAATTAATATCACTAAAAAGTAGAACTTTGTTTTGATAGGAGAAACCAACTCTAATTCCTCAGGGTTAGGATGGCATTCCCATCAGGGATGTCAAGCATACACAACCATTTATTAAGTCCAGAAGCAAAACTAGTGCTGTACGCCTCATTCTTTATCTTAATTATTCAATAAAGATGAAGAAGCATTGCATGGTGAGGAAAGATGGAATAGAAGTTTGGAAAGAGCCCATGCTTACGAGTCAAATCCCCCTGGAGTTGAACAGCTATTTATCCTTAATCAAATTATTTAACTTTTCTGTTCAGATTTCCTCCTATTTAGAACAGGCAGTTTGGATATGGTTATCACAGGATTGAGACTGACAAGTGAGATAATGTATAGATTCTTGCATTGGATATGTAGTGGCTTCTCAGTTGAGCTCCTTTCCTACCAACATCTTGTATCATTCTGTGTTAGTTTATTAATATGGAATGTCATTTTATTCATAAATCTTCCACTACTCAAAAAGGTTTGTTAAGGTTCTTTTGTTCATAATCAGAGAAGTAGGAAGGCTGCTGTTGGGAATGTTGCAGTATGTGCTGGTCATGAATCTGAGCCCAGATTTTTTTTTTAAAGGAATAGTTATACATATGATCTTTTTGCTATCAATGTATGAATCATTCAGGCAGGACTGAAGCAAATGACTGAAATAAGTTATCTCTAGCAAAAATTTGTTGACTAGGGAATTAAATTACTATGAAAGTCACTATAACTTCCCTTGAATAGTCTTTCTGCTCATGTCTTACGTGGGAAGGGAGTGGGTAACTGTTGGAGGTGTGGGCCAGCTGGACATGAAAGCTATAAAAGTAATGTTAAGAAATAAAGACAGAAAAAAAATAACCAAGAAATTAATTGAAGAAGGGGCCTGATGGGTGGAAGAGACCTAATGGGTCTGATTCTAACAAAGAGAAAAGACTGTGAATGTTTTATTGATAGCACTACATAGCAAAGAGATTCTGTATGGAGCTTCTTGAGGAAAACAGGATAAGAGTGGGGAAAACAGGTTGTTTGGAGCTTGGGCCTAATCTTAGGTCCATCTCTGGGCAGCTCCCTTTGAACCTAGGGCTGTGAGCTAAGGCAGGGCGCCAGCATGATCTGGGCTTTCTCACACCTGGGAATTTCACTTAGGAATTCTCAGAAAAGCAGCTTCCCTGATTCACTGGCTCAAACAAAATCCATAGTTCACATATGGCTTCCAACATAGTCTCCCTTATTTTTCTACTATTAGCATACACGTAAGGAAAGCAAAAGTTAGTCATCAAAGAACATCATTTCATGCTTCTAAATTTTATAAAATAAGAGTCTGTGGTAAAAATAATCAATGAATGGGCTCATTTGACCAACAGTATTTTTAATGTGAAATGCTAATTTATCAGACAAAACTGCCGTTGTCTTTTTAAACCATGCTACTTATATCCTAATCTAAAAAAGGAAGACATAACTTCAAAAACTGAAAATAACTGACTATTCACCATTTCTCATGGGTAAACCATCAAAATGCTCATGTACTCTGCAAAGATCTACATGCCTAGTTCACTTCAAACTATACTTTGATTTAACTTTTAGAGAGAGGCCTAACAAATACCTTGGCCAGATTTTGTTTCCAATACTAAACTGTTGAAAATGAGTTTCATTTCTCAGCAGAAGCCTTAACCTTCCATTTTTTAAAAGAAAATAATCCATATCCATAACACATAGGGAGATTCCCCTGTTAGGGCATTTTACATGAAAAATAACACCAAGATCCAGACTTAAAACAAAACAAGACAAACAACAACAACACAACAACAAAAACTCCTAGCTACTTCTCAAAAGAGCCAGATTTATGGGAACTTCAAATCCCACTAAATACCCAAAGTAGGAGAAATGGTGAGCAAATTTCACTTCCAAGTTTCCGTTTTCAATAATTATGGAAAACTAACCCATTTAATGATCTACTTTATATGCAAAGCCAAATTAAGACGATAGGTAAAACTAAATTTCAATTTTTTTTTTTTTTTTTGTATTAGGGATTTAACTTGGGGCCACTCAACCATTGAACCACATCCCCAGGCTTATTTTGTATTTTATTTACAGACAGGGTCTCAGTGAGTTGCTTAGCACCTCACCATTCCTGGGTCTGACTTTGAACCCCTGATCCTCCTGTCTCAGCTTCCTGAGCTGCTGGGATTACAGGCATGAGCCACCACACCTGGCTAAAACTGAATTTCTCAGGGAACATTTTTTTGTTGTTGTTTTGTTTTTTGAGATGGCTCTTGCTATGCTACCTCTTTGGTCTTGAATTCTTGGAGTCAGGTAATCCTCCCCACTTGGCCTCCCCATTACCTGTGATTACAGGCATGCACCATGTGTCCACCTCTCAGTGAACATTTCTAAACTTTGAAAACTGAGTATGAGTTTAAATGAATAAATAAACTAGTTTGAAAATTGTTGTCTGATGGAAGAATTAAATTATTAAAATTACTTTAAAACTTCAGTAATTTTAAAGATTTGATGCCTACTTATGCCAAAGAAGTAGGACTTGTACTTTCATTTGAATATACATTTGGTCAAAATACAAACCTCTGGTAAAAATAGTATTCACATACACACACATACACACACACATACACACTCATGTATAATTAGATTTTAGCATCAAAAATTTTTGTATATATCCATTTTCTAAGTATAATGAAAAATTTGACTTTAGCTTCAAATATTAGAGAAATAGTATCTAAGAACTTATGGGTGGATAGTCAATAGGATTATAATATTCTCTGAGAATTATTGAATTCCTGATAGCAATCACTTTTTGTCAGTATCTTTATAAAAATCTGAAATTTACGAAAATTTAAATGGAAATAGAAAGCCATTTTATTCTATATCCTCTAAAGAGTCAATTTTAGGTATAAATGCAATCCCTTACTGTAGCTACTATACAGTATTTCGGTAAAGGCATTAGTCTTGGAATGCTGGGAGGAGAAAAAGATGCAGTTCACAGTGCTGGTTCCCAGGTTGTCTGAGTTTAACTCTAGTTCTGCTGCTCACCACTGTGTCACTAGGTGAGCCACTTAAAGCCCTCTAAGTGTGCATTTCATTGCTATAAAGGTAATAATAATCCTTCCTGCAGTCTCCCCAGGATGTGAATCATCCCTTTGTCCAGCATTTCTGTACTGTCTGTGCTACCACCTGTCAGTCACAGAATGACTGCCTCAGCTATCAGACTGACTCTTGCAGTAACATGGAGCTTGTGTTCAAGTCACCCTTATTTTACTTAATTATGACCCCAAAGCACAAGAATTGTGGTGCTAAGAGCACACCAGGACATAAAACGTGGAGAGACATATTATTCTGGTACTGTGGCAATGATGCAGGGCAGGTAGGCAAAAAACATACATACATGTAATGTTTGGTATTATCTATAGTTTCAGGCATCCACTGGGGTCTGGGAACATATCCCCCATGGAGAAGTGGTGGATTACTAAAATAAAGGAATCATGTGAAGATGATGCCAGTGATCTTATTATGGTCAGCACAAGCATTTAACCAGTAGGGAAGCTCAAGTTTTCCTAGTTTGTTCTTTTTCTCCTTTTCTATGGTCTTTCATCTCTCATCTTATTCTAATGTACATTAAGGCCAGGGTCCTTGTGAACCGTCATCCTAGGGACTGGAGACTTCAGTATTCCATAGAAAGATTTAAATCCTGCTATGCTCTGAGGCATACTGATCTTGGATTTCTTCTTTCTGACTTGCTTCTGTGGGAAGCTGATCCTCCTGTGGCTTGAGTGCTGAGAGAGGTTCTTAGGTGTCCTTCTGCTCTTCTGGATGTGGCTACCTCCTATCTAGCTTTCTTCTCAGTTCCCTTTCAGAACTGATCCTTTTCATCAGAAGGCAGACTTCAATTTAAAAAAAAAAAAAGTTTCCTTTAATTCACATATGGTTTAGCCTAGTTTACTGTGGCAAGTCACTCCCCATTAGAATCTGAAGCCAAATAAACTCTTACTAGAGAAATAAAAACACAACATGTGCCACTATCTTCTGGGCCCTGGTAATACTAACATGGATATTCAATATTCAAACATTGCTCCCCAGTAGAGCCATGTAGAACTTTGGCCAAATTATAGACAAAAACTAGTGTCTTCCATTTGACTAGGGTAAACCTGACATCTCCTCTATGCAATTCAGGCTTGCAGGCTGTTTTCTGCAAGCCATATTTGGGTGACACATTCTTCTGACTCTGCTGCCCTCCAGCAAAATGCTGTTTTCTGCTGCTGCTGCTGCTGCTTTGTAAACTCAGCTGAATTTTGTCCTGCATTTATGTAGAAATATAGTCTACTTCTCTATTCCACTGTATAACCTTTAGAATCCAGGACACAAAGTGAAAGTGCTCCTACCTTCACTTTCCCCCAAATGGCTGAGGTTTCCTAAACAGCAGGCACAGCATGATCACATCATATAACATCCATAGAAGGATGTCCACATATCCATTATATGTGGATTTCTCTGTATAAAGACATTGTAGGGTTTTTTTACTCTATTCTGTATACTTTATAGTTCCTAATTACCTGATGTTAATAGTTTTGTAATCACAGAGGAAATAAAACTATATTCCTTAAAATGAAAATATCTATAGATGCTGCTCTTCCTCCACTCTTGGAAGAGGCAGGGCTAGTCTTGCAGGTCAGATTCAACCCTGCATTCTGTTATTACTACCACAGGAAGAGGAGTGCAAACCTCCTTCCTCCTTCAGGAAAACATTCCAAGTGTACCTAGACTAGAAATGAAGTGAATGCTAATAAAGTTGCTAAACTTCACATTTATTTGGCAGAGTCTAAAGACAAAAATGAATTTCATACACACCGCACCAATTTATAACTAGTACTATATCCATCAGACCCTTTGGCTGTTTTTTCCAGGGTTCAATACACATTTGTAACTTCAGTTTGTCATTCCAAGCTTTTTGATAGACCTCACTTACATGCTGATTGGCTAATTAGTCATAGTTTGGAGTCAACCACAAAGTTGGTATGTGCAGTAGATGCTTCTTTCTGTGCTTTCAGTAAAATGTAGATCAGCTCGAATCTCTGAGTTCAGTGACCCACGATTAATGAACTTAATCATTGGATTGTTGGAACAGATACAAATCCTCTTAGCTTTAGTATCATTCTCAATATATATATTTTCATTTGGCCATGACAGAGTATGAGAAACTGTAATAACTCTGTTGCTGAATTTAAGTTAAATGAATTCTTCTAGCAAGTCCTGAAATAAAAGAGAATTAATTTCATTTTCATAATTTTTATCTTGATACTAGCTAACCATTATTGGTCACTACTTTATTTTCCAAGGTTTCTAAAGTTCATCCAAGAATACTTCAAGAGGGATATCAGAAAATGTCTAGGGTTTTTGACATTCACTTTATTTTCTTATTTGAAATCACAAACATATTTGCCCAACTCCACACTCCTGACATCTCTGTTAACATGATCCTAAAAAATAAATATTGGTTTAAGCAATCAAAATCACATCTCTAATTTAAAATATCAGCCCAAACACATCTCTAAGTTAAAATTACAAATGTTTGAGATTCAACTCTGCCTATTTAATAATTTCTATTTTAAAGATGATTCTCTTTGAATGGGTGTGCCCCTTATCAGTTTTGGAACTCATGCAAGATTACAACTGGAGGTCTACATGCCACATAATCCAATACCTAAATGTTAAACTGAGTGGATGCACTATAAATAAACTCTGTTAATCCTACCTTTACAAATACTCGTTTAAAACATCCTGAACACAAAACTCAAATATAGAATTTCTGGGCCTCTCTGAGTTGTGTTACTTCTTCTCACTTCAGATCTGTCTGCACTTGACAACATCCCCATATCTTTATATGAAAACACCTCAACCCACATATCCATGGTTTATCCACACCACCTCCCACTTACAAGAGACACTGAACCCAGGAAGGGGGCTGAATATATTTCCCAGAGTGCCTGGAATTCTGGAGCATGAGCAGGAGAGGGTGTAGGCTTCAGATGGGCACAGGGACTCCTGGCCCAGGGTGGAGAGGCCTCTTTTGTTCAGGTGTGAAGACCATACTGACTTTGCTGTATTTTCTTCTTTGTTTTCAACTAATATTAATCTTCAGTTCTTTCATTGTTCTTAATGATTTCCCCATAAACATAGTTAGAAGCAGGTGTTTCCTTTAGAATTTTAATAATGCTTAATCTGAACTTTTTTTCTTTGAACATTCTAATGGATTTGAGAAACTCTTCCATACTCATTCTTAATTATTTGCCTGTCTTCCAGTCTTTATATTTGATTTATCTCTAACTAATACACAGAGATAATAATAACCATCTTATACTATTTTTCATAAAAGTTGATGCATAGTGGATTGATATTCAGGCACCTGGTTTTACTCATCAGCCATATGTCTCAAGCTTTCTAAATACAATTATTGTTTTGTATAAAATAAAAATAAAGATAATTACATGCTATTGTCACAAGATTGTTTTAAGGACAACACAGAAGAATATATGAGAAAATAGTCTTTGAATGGCATAAAATGTCACATAAATTAGTGAAATTATTGTGGCTACCACTATAAACTTGTTCTTAAAAATTAAGTAGTATATAAGGTATGTTGACACCAAATTCACATTTTAATACATGAATTTTGTATAATGATGACCCTAAATGATAAATGGTGGTATAAAGATGTATTAAGAATTGTATGCAAAAAAAAATGAGAGCTCATGTGTAATGGCATAATTTGGTGTGAACATACTTTATATACAGAGTTATAAAAATTGTGCTGTGAATGGATAATTATGAATGTAATGCACTCCAGTATTGTCATGTATATAAGAAATAAATAAAAAAAGAAAAAACAGTAAGTAGTATTGCTTTTCAATTCCCTACTCAAGTATTCTGAAGCCTCATTTGCCATTTTATTATGAAATTGATCTGTGTTTATTTCTAGAATGCATGGGTATTATTATTATTATTATTATTATTATTATTATTATCATCATCATCAAAGTATAGAGTTAAAACTAAGCTCTGCCCTTATTGACCCATTTATAATATTCACTACCAATTAAACCAAATGCACAAATAACAAAAATTCACACATAAACTGAACAGAAAGGGACAGAAATATTACTAATAGTCCTCTAGGAGTCTACCCTGATTCTACCTTGTGTTGCATGTATTATTGTTTATACTAAAACAATAATACATCTTGTATTTGCAGTTAATTTAATTTCACCTATTTACATATTGTAACTACTGATCCTGAAGTGATCTGTAAACTCCTTGAAAAAAGTATTTCCTTAACATGCTCTTCACTCTCTCCCTGTAACAACCAAAATCTCAGGTAGGACTTTATAAATGCTGACAGAAGAAACAATGTATTGTTAAAATACAAATATTAACTTCCAATTCTACAACATGGATTTTAAGGTCTCCTAGCCCTGCCTAAAGACATATGTGATTGAAAACAAAAACAAACATGGGAAAATTCCCCTTCAAACGTCTGGCAAAAAATTTTTAGGTGCTTGTCCAAGACATTTTTAGATATAAATTCCTTGATAGTCCTTCACATCTTTTACTCCTAATATACCATGAAATTTGTCCAGGGATGTCTTTTAGTGGCTTCTTCTGTTGGATGACCAAACATTCATCAATGAGGAACCTCAGCTGTGTCATCTTCTCATTTTGTTGATGAGCCTTCTGTTCTTACCAGTCACAAATCATGCTAGCTCAGACATAGAGTTAATTTGATATTCTCAAATGATCCACCCTGATATAATAACCATTGAAGACATAAATGAGACCCAGTGTTTACATAGTCTCTTAATTCAGGAAAAGGTGCCATTTTCTATGGACCATTACCATGGAGGACTGACAGGACTCTTGTGCTAAAATACAATTGACACTGTTCCCCTTTATGTTGCAAAAGCTCCATAAAAGATTGCAGCACTCTACAAGAAGGTCCTAGAGTAAGGGACTTGTTTTAATGTGTTATAGCAGAAGATAGAAAGGCCAAATCAGACAAGACCTATTTTAAAATACTACTAACTTTTCCAGTCAATACTAGCAGGAACCGTTAGATTAGAAAGTGCTTGAAGTCTGGAGTACTTGAAATGGTAGCCCAATTAAGGTTTAGGCAAAAGATCCTTACATGGATCCAAATAAACTTGAGTAGAAGTGGCTATAAAGAATTTAATTAAATATAAATAATTCAAAATATGATAGTGACAACTCCTATTAAACTTTTTCCCCCCACACAATTTTTGTTGTCTTTTATATGGGTGTAAAGGAAATAGAACAGATGGAAAACAAGCTTGAGATGCAGTGAAGGAAAGGCATCTCTGTCTTTGGTCACCCAAATTCTGAAAACCACTTTCTGCTAGTTGTGTGAATCAGCTTTGGACTTTGCTCACAAATAAATATGGATTCACTACTTACAGGTCATTCTTTGAACTGGTAGAGGCTTGTGAGTTATTTTGTGTAAAGCATTTAATTAAGTACATCCCTTAAGAAATTTGTTCAGGGTCAAGTGTTTGGGCACTTTTTTTTTTTCTTTTTGTACTAGGGATCAAACAAAGGTGCATTCTATTACCCAGCTACACCCTCAGTCCTTTAAAATTTTGAGTCAAGATCTTGCTAAATTGCAGAGGCTGGTTTTGAATGTGTGTCCTCCTGTCTTAGCCTCAGGAGTCTTTCAAATTATAGGTATGCACCATGGTGCCTGACTCTGTTTGGCTACTTTTATCCTTAAAGGACAATGTACTCCCAAACTCCCTTTTAATTTGTCCCATTTCTGAGAATTTTGGGGATTCCTATTCTTTACAATTATTCATTCATAGCTCTGATCCCTGGAAGGTATCAGTTTATATGTAGGGGATGGAGTGCAGAGGGCAGAACAGTGTTCACTGGATACGAAGGAGCTCCTCAAGGTAAAAGGTAAGATTTGGACTTAAACATTTTAATTATCCAATCTTGATATTTTCAGTTATAATTTTCTTTTTTGGTCCGAGTAATCTACTTAATTTTATGTTGTGTAGACAGATATTGTCAACCAAACATTACCAATCTTTCATAGTATATGCTCGGGCTGAGATTAGCTAAATATACCTTTTTGGTAACAGAATTACATTTATAACAAAAATTTAAGGTATATGAAGGAATATCTGTATTGTTTAATGTGTATGTACATTGGTTTCCTAATGATAATGCCCCATACTTCCACTAACGCACACATACACATGCACACATCATACTACAGCATTGATGAGAGACACATGTTTGTCATTCACACATTAGCCAGTGAATGTACTAATTGTACATTTTAAGTACATATTGCCAAGCTGGATTGGCATTCAAATGAATGCTTATCTCACTGGTCTTATAAGAAGCACTTTCCTCCGGTGAATGGGTTAAACTGCTGCTGTCAGATTGAATATAATTAGTGCTGCTGATATGCAAAGAATTGCTCTATCAGGAAATGTCACTGTCATTGAGTGCTATTCCTTGTCTGCATTCAATTTTCTGTCTGGCTCAGAAAATTTTAATAACAGGTTGGAATTCACATGTAAAATTTTAACCAATTTTCATAAAAATACCTTATTTCATGTTCATTTTGCTCTCATATAATCTTTGGTTGTCATACAGCAAGGTACTAAACACATCTTATTTCCTTAACTTTCATTGCCTTTTGTCCTTTAAAGACAGATGCTTATAGTTCATTTTTTACCTTAGTACTTTTCAAATTTTTAATGGAAGTTTAAATTTCATTGAAAACGACAAAAGAGAAGGGACAGTGAGATGCAGAAAGTTGCAGAAAGAGGTCTGAGCAGTTTCTCCCGTGTGTCTTCAAGGGGAGGAGACTTCCTTAATGTCCCAGGAACATAAACTAGTGCATTAATTTTAAAAATTGCTTTTAATCAATACAGATCTTGGTTTATAGACTATCATTAGCCAGAGTCCAGTGAAGTCAAAAGAGTCAGATGCTTTCATTACATAACCTACTTGAATATAATCTAGAACCTGTCTCTGGGGATTTCAAAGTCCTTTATTCCTATGAAGTCCCCTCAAAGTCTTGAGGGCAGAGGTATTGTTTTAATCTCTTCTTTTAGTTGAAGTGTATAATTTTGCAAAAGAAGAGAAGTGGAATTTTAAAAAATCAGTTTGTGGAGGACAAAAAGAGGACAACAGTTACTTTATTAAGCTTCTAATGCCTCAAGTAATGATTCTTGGCAAGTGACAGAGAACGGATTGGGAATACTACTTTGTGAACACCCTGTTAAGGGGACTATAAAAGGAAATTTTGAAAGACTGAAGGAAAATATCAAGTTGGAATTATAAAATATTAATGGACAGAAACAGAAGGGGGTAAATCTATGATACTTGCCTTTTTCAGAAGGAAATCAATTATGAAGATGGGTGGGATGTTGGTTTATTCTCAAATGTTTATAAAGTAATGCACAGAGAATAGATAATAAAGAAATGGACTTGAAATTGTAATACAAGAAGAGAAATTTAACATAAGGTTTTGCTGAGACCTAGAGGGATGTAATTGACTGGAAATAAAGCAACGGGGAGGCACATTTTGTTCAGAGGAAAATACTCTGATTGATAGGAGAGGGAGGAGGATAGCACTCTGTTATGAAGAAATGCTCATGACCATGAGGTTGCAGCTAGAGACGGAAGTGACATCATTGCAAGAAAAGAGAATCAAGTATTTGTAGATTTTTCAGGAGGAAAGTCAGACAACTCTTCATATTACAGAGGATAGACTAAGGTCCAGAGAGATACTATCCCAAACACAAATTACTGTGGTCTGGGAGAGATTTTGGGTAACTATAAATTCACAAAGATCATAGAGGATCAGTATATGCTAGTGGTGTTGGTGGTGGTGGGAGGAAGGAGACACATTATTTATACAATTTCTAGAAAACATGCAATTTGATATATTCCTAACTTATACTGTTGGCTGTTTTGTTTAAATCAGAGGATACTGCTGCTTATAAGTTAATTCCAACTAAAGCTGGGAAAATGAATTGATACTTGATTGGAACCCAAAATCTTGGGCATAGAAGTTATTATTATCTCCAAGCACATGGGATAATTTGTTATATATAAATATAAAGTTCCTGTTTATGCTAACCTGACTGTTCTTTCTGTCCTCATCTGTCTTTTTTTATGGGAGTCTGTTGATGTGACATTGTGGTGCATCTTTAAACATTCAGCCTCTAGATGGAGTCGGGAGGAAGTTTGCGTATAGGGGTGGCAGTGATATAACTAATATCTAAGCAGAGACACTTTGGAAAGCAAATGGGAATGCTGAGTGGTTGGGCATAATCTAGTCTGACCTGGACAAAACAGAAAGTATGGTAACAGATATTTATGGGTCAGGAAGGGAAACATAAAAAAAAAAGCATTAATAATATTATTTTTGATCTGGGCATTATTTTTGATGAGAGCACTATATTAATAGAAATAATCAAGCATAGAAAGACAGATATTGCATGGTTTTACTCATATGTAGAATCTAATAAAATTAAACTCATAGAAGTAGAGAGGCAGGGTGACTTTACCCCTGTTTCTTCTCTTATGTAAAATTAAGACCATTAGTTGATTGTTGGTCTCTTCCTTTCTGTTCCTTTTAGCCTTCACACTGTTTTGGGGACCCAGGCTTCTTTCCTGGTAAATCCCCTACTGTCCTCCTAGTCTCCTGTCATCCCTAGGTCTACCCTGTGGTGCTGCTTCAACACATCCTTTTCGTCTGCCTCTTGGCTGAATAACGGAAGGGTACAATTGTACCTATCACTCTCCATCTAAAGAGAGGGAAAGAAGATTTCACATGCAGTCAACCAAGGGAAACCCACCTACAGGGTCTAAACTCCTTTTTCTTTTCAGGATCTTAAAAAAAGAAGGTGGTGGTGTGAAGGTGGGAGAACAGAGGGGTACAATAGCCTGTGACACAAGAGAAGGAGAACACAGCCCTTACGGTGTGAAAGAGGCGGCACTTTTGTGAAGGATCTACCACAGCCTGCAGAAATAGATTTTGAGAACATATGCCTTGGGTGTGAAATACATTTAAACATAACTTTCATGGGGAGAAAGTGCAGCACAGCAGGAGTGATAGTAAGACTGTGACCAAGACTGAAAGAAAACAGACCAAGAAAAAGGATGTGTTTGGAATCAGAACATAATACCCCAAAGACTGGTATGCATCTGAAGACTGGTTCTTGAGCACCCTGAGAGTCCTTAGAATCCTCCTGAGAACCCAGGTCCCTCTGACCTTTCCCTGTTTTTTCCCTGGTCCCATCACAAAGAGAGGCTTTCTGCAAAGTCCCTTTTCTGTCTGACAAAGAAGAAACAATTACCTCTGGCTGCTTCTATTGAATTTTCATTAACTAAACTCATTGCAGGAAGAGTGACTGAAATCTATCAACACACCTGTATGACTTTTGTCACACACCATTGTCTTCTATTTCAGTCCCATAAAGAATCATTTTCAAACCCAATGAACTTTGATCCCAGGCCATTGTATGCCTCTAAGTTCTCCTGAAAATCATTTATCCTTCCCTAACAATTGTCTACACCCTCCACCCTATCCCTCCTCTTGTATACCTCTAAGGGCAATGAGCTTCTGAATCACGGTGGGTGAGCACACCCTTTTTATTTTCCTCCTTGCTGTGATATGTGACGATCTCCTTTTGCATTTTAAATAACTTTGCCTTTCTCCTACTTTTTCTGTCCTTGTCAGTTCATTCCAGTTTATTCTCAGGAATAAACTGACATAGAAAACAAACTGGGCAAAGAGAAAATTTCCTTTTACTTTTACATGTTGATAGAAGAAAAACTGGAGAGTACTAAGTTCAATAGTAGATTTTAATCTTCATCAGAAGCATTGCAAACAAATTATATAATGCAGAAATTTCAATTAGTGAGCTGAAGAACAGGATGGAAAGTAAACTTCCAATGATAAGAATGCATAATATATTAAAGTTATGGGAAATAGTAGAGTTGGAAAAGTGTTAGTTGGCTTAAAAACGGTCGAAAGGAAATTGAATAACAGTGAAACAGCTAACACTGAGTTTCTTCTATGTGCCCTGCACTTTAAATGCTCCCAATAATCTTTCTTGTTGTTATCCTACTATCTGCATTTTTTAAAGGAGAAATGGAGGGAAAGAGAGGGAAAGTAGAATGCCTAAAGCCACACACTGTGAAGAACTGGAAGGGCAAGGATTCTAACTCAGTCTGGCACCAGAACCCCAGTTCTCCTAATGACAGAATGTGAAGAAAAAGAAAAACGATTAAACTACCATAAATCACAATCTGCCAGTTCTAGAAAAGGACCAGAGTACCTGATGGAAAGCATTTTCCTTCCAGATTCCATATAAAACTTTTGATAAAATTAGCCAATATATCTTGAAGAATAATTGGAATTTGGGGGATAAAAATATGCATTCACAAATCAACAAAATATATTAAAACAAAAATGTGTTGCCTAAATAGAACAAAGTATCAGGTTGATTTCACACTTTTTGAACATTAAACTCTAGAAAACAAGAAATAAGTAGATGTATATATTTTTAAAGGTTAAAGTTTACACCAGGTTCTTTTTTAATATCTGAAGAATTTGCCATTTGAATGTGAACTCAGCAGGGAATAATTTCAAATAAACAAAGTCTTAGAGAATTTGTAATCATATACTTTTCGATGGTAAATAAAATTATGAGTTTAGGTAGCAAAAAAAGTGAGACTAACTAGGGAAGATTGAGATTTTAAAAAGGATGACCAATATTATAACAAATATATACCAGGGTTATAAAATGTAGTAAACATATTAAAATTCATTCTTGACCTTCTTAATATTAAATACACACACACACTCTCTTTTTTTTTTCTCTCTCTCTCAAGAAAATATTTTCCTTTTTTTTGTAATAAATAGTTTTTTTCTTTCACTTGGGTTTTCTCAAAGCATATGTATGAATACATTCACCTCTTCTCTTTAAAACAAACAGATAGTCAAGCAAACGCAAGAAAAAAGACAGTTTGCTCCTCAGAGATGCATGTATTAGTGCTATAATACACAGACACAAAACCTGTATATTAAAAAATAAAGAATCTACTGACAAATTTAAGGAACCTCATTTATAAATACAAATGCAAAAACCTAAATAAAATATTAGTTATTAAAATAGAAACTCATTAAAGAACTAATAGCTAATTACCAAGTATGTTTAATTTCAAGAATAGTTCTGATATTAAGAAATGCATTAATATAATATACCTCATCAATAAATTAAATAAGAAATTGTGAGAGATAACTAAAATTACATTTGAGAAATTCAATATAAAGTCTTAAATCAGTACTAAAACATACTTTCTTTGCATGACAAAGAATTTCAATCTCACACAATAAGCTAAAATAATAAGACATGTTAGTGAAGTTGCCATTTAACCAAGAGTAAAATGAGGGTAAATATCTTCACCAACATACATTTTTTTCCTAATATTCATTCTCAGATAATCTAATATATTAAAATTAATTTTGTTTATCAGCATCATAATATTCACCTTTTTTCCCTCTTCTGAGACAAATATCTATGACTTATGGGTGAAATGGTACTTAGGACAGAGAAAAGAAAATTTAGAGCCAATTTAGAAAGCAAGAGCTAGAACGACAGAAGTCTGAACACAAGACTGTAAGGATCTGACTACAATTCTACACTTTGGAGCCTAGATGACAATTTTAAGAGAGAATGTTAAAGGCTGTGCTGTGTACATTGCAGACCTCCTTGAAGTCTTCTCTAGGAAATACTAAACACCATAAAGTGGGTAAAATTTCTTCTGGGTGGGGATGAAGGGTGAAAGTAAATGCTGAGCACTACTTCAAGTATAACAAAAAGCAAAGGAGAGTCTGCCGAGAGGGAATACATAATTATATAATTACAATGTCATAAAAAAGATAAAATATCATTAATTATTTCCAGATAATCATTGCCTACTTAGAAAACCCTAGAGACTCAATTGAAAATCAATTATAATAGAGTTCAGTGAAGAGGCTGTTTATAAAAACTATGAAAAATTTTTTTATGTTACAAGAATAACTATATATGAAATGTATGAAGAAGATCTGATTCATAACAAAAGACATTAAGTATTCAGACATATCTGATCTTACAGATATTTAACATTATAAAAGAACCATAAAATTTTGGGAGGAAAGACTTGAATAAACAGAGACAAAAACACAGTATATCTAAAGAATTATGAATCATATTTTCAAAATTGAAAAAGAAAGGAGTTTGCATGTCCATATGCTAAAACAACAATAATTTACTTAAGATGGTACAGTCCAGAAAGTTCAAAAGTATATTCAAATGCATGTAAATATTCAGAACTATAACGTAACATTTTGAATTGTGAGAAAGGGGTTTTGGCTTCCAGTAATGGCAGAATGAAATGTTTTGAGAAACTTCTCCCAAATAATAATTATAAAAAGTATATGATTATTATTTTTAACAACCTATATGAAGGAAATAGAGAGTCACCGAAATAAAAGCAGAAACCAGAGATTCATCCTCAAAAGACTACAAATATAATGGATAATAAGGATGAGTTTGTAAATGTTTGCATGAGAGCTTTTCTCAACCTCCTGTAATGCTTACTGTGGGAATCTGAAGACTCACCAGCTGAAGATGAATTGTACAGAGTGGAAGTCTGACAGAACAATCTAGAAAGCTGAGGAAGGAACACTAGAAGCAAAAGAACTGTAGAAAAGACGAGACACAAAATCTGAGCATAAACTCTACTCACATCCCTTGCCATCTCTCAAGTGACAAATGTACAAGGACAACTGGGGACAACAAACAAAAACTTTAAAGGCAGAACTTCACCAGTTGAGATTTGAAAGTCAATACCTTCTTTTTTGATTGAGTGCTGTCTTCTACCTGTATTCAGCATGGAGGTATAAAGGTGAAGTCCAACTCAAACGACAAAGCTCAGGGAAGGTAAAGCAATCGAAATATATGAGAGATGCAGTTAGGAAGCAAGGGAACCCCGAGAAGAATGTCTCTGACTTCTTTCCTCATTTGATTAAAAGAAATCCCCCACACATTACTTTACAGTTCTAAGAATTTCCATGACCCCCAGATATGAAAAAAGAAAGAATGACATACAGCTATCTTGTAATCACTGAAAGGAAAGAAGGAGAGGAAAGCAGAGAGAATATGAAAGTTGAAAGAGAAAAATGACATATTGCATACAAGGGAACAATGATATGTTTAACTGTTGACTTTTCATCAGGAATAATAGAAACAAGGTTACAATGAAACCATACACTTCCTACTGGTATAAGACATTCAATACTAACTTTTAATATTTTATCATTATATGCATTATTACTTTGTTAGAAAAAAAATCCAATGGCAATGAATAAAAACAATACAACAGCAATATTTGTAAAATGTTAGGGAATAAATTAAGTTATAAAAACACATGCAATGATTTAAGTTTCATAAATCATGCACATTTATATTATGAAAAAGGTTGGATTAATATGTTTTACAAGTGATTTTTTCCGTTTACTTTTTATCTTTCTAAATTTTATACAACAAAACAATTTATCTTACAAACTAAATAATTGGTTTTTGGTTGTTTTTTGGAGGTAATAGGAAATCAAATTGAAGGCCTCACACATGCTAGGCAAGCACTCACTCTACCCCCAGCCACATCACAGCCCCAAACTAAATAATATAAAAAATAATTAAACATAATTATCTGGACTTGACAGTAAATTTATCTATCATTCTTAATATGAAATCTATGAAAAAATGTATTTTGAGTTCAAAATCATCACCTTACAATTGAGCCTTTGTAACATTATCCCATTTAGAAGTTGAGGACTCCTATTAGGGCTATCAAATGAGGATGTAGCCTTGCTAGGAAAGCAATATAATATAACTAGATGCCATTTATGTCACCAAAAAAAAGATATTTCATGTTCATTAGACAATTTAGGGAACTGAGGAATTTATCTCATGTATCAGCAATAAAATACAGCACTCTGATTTCCTACCAGGTGATTCTGTCAGAGCAACAAATTTCTATAAAGGGCAGCATTTTAAACATGTTAAAACAGACTAAATGATATATGAGTTTTAAAGAAGCAGTGCTACTTAACAGAATGTGGAGTTATTTATGGAATTTCCTCTACAGTCCATAATAGAAAACACTAGCATGCTAGTCAACATTACACCTCCTCTGAGAAACAGTTTTGGAATTGGAGCCTAAAGACAGGTGTATGCTAATGTTATTCTTGTACAGTAAAGAAGGTCTTGGGGCCCATTTTTTCCCATATACACGAAGCGCATCTTATCTAATGAAGGCAGGGTGGGGGACGTAAAGTACAATCTCATAATCGTGTGCTTTCCAGAAAACAATTTCTTCTTTACCAGGTAAAGACTTTAAAAGCTATGGAGCTGGGCATGGTAGCACATGCCTGTAATCCCAGCAGCTCAGGAGGCTGGGATAGGAGGATACTGAGTTCAAAGCTAGCCTTTGCAATGGTGAAGTGCTAAGCAACTCAGTGAGACCCTGTCTCTAAATAAAATACAAAATAGGGCTGGGGATATGACTCGGTGGCCAAATACCCTGAGTTTAATCCCTGGTGCCCCACCACCTGCCAAAAAAATAAAGCTATGGATAATTTTTTTTGAAAGGGAATAAATGTATTTCAGTATGCTCCCTGGCCAATCCTGGATCAGAGGCACAATACTAACAAATGTATCAATCAAAGAGACATGTATAATTTATGAATATATACATAGTTCTCCACTGGCATAGTCAAGGCACAGTATGGCATAAAGCACTCTCTAATAATTATGAAATAGCTGGTAGGCAAATAGTAAAGACAGAGTCACATGCTAAATGCAATTTGAGCAAAATTTGAGGCTATCACATACCATAGGAAATGTAGTTAAAACAACCCATTTTTCTTTTAGGCAAGCTATGGTAGAAGAATCATAGAGGAATTGTCACTAATAGTGCAGCTACCTGATAAGAAATGCAGGGAGGGGAGGGGGGTTACAATGGGACAATAAACACATAAATCTTGATAAGAAGGGAAAAAAAGATAACATTCTAAATCACTTTATTTCAAGGAAGTAAAACCTATTGTCTTGTATATATCTCTCCAACTAGTAGGGAAGAAACATAGCATGCTTATTATGTTAAAAGATTGAGGTAATTCTCTAACCTTAGTAACCTTTGGATGAATCACACTTTTTAAAAAATTCATACACATACAAACCACATTTTCACTCACAAATATGCAACATCTATATTTCATTAGAAGAGTATTTAAAGAAGGCTCTGTAGTTTTCCACTTATTAAAATTATAAATCTTGGAATGTATTTCCAAGTTCAATGGCTTCTTAAAGCAAATACTCCAGAGGGTGAATCTTTGCTAAAATTTATCTTGGAGAACCTTAATCTATGAAGCAGTCACCTTGCAGTACACAATCTCATTGCAAAGCATGACAGTTTCATTCAATGGACATCAATTGTCATTGTACCACAGAAAGTTTGGTGTTAATAGCAATTAGTATTAACTTGTTGTTCAACTGTAGTGGGGTCAACATTCTACAACATGTTTTCAATTGTTGTTTTGTCCAGATAATGAATGTCTACATTCTGTGTTTAAGGTGCAAAGCTCAGGAATTCTTTGATAAACTGATTTTGCAATTCCAAATGAAAAGTCATTCAACATTTTACTTATTTTTTTTTCTGTTGACAAACTTTAATGTAAATTCAATCAAAATTAGAGCAAAAAAGATGGTATTAGGGTTTGAATATAAGACATTCCCCTGAAAAGCTCATGCTGTGGGAACACAGGAATGTTCAGAGGTGAAATGATTAGATAATGAGAGATGAAACTTAATCAGTGGATTAATCCATTTGATGTCTTAATAATCTGAATGGATCACTAGGTGATAATTGTAGATAGGGTATCCATGGCTTGAGGAAGTAGGCCAATGGGGGAATTGTCTCAGGGATTATATTTTGTCCCTGGATCCTTGCTCTATCTGTCTGATTCCTGGCTGCTGTGAGCTGAACAGCTTTCCTCTGCTACACCCTTGTTCTCCCTACCCTGGGCCCAGAGCAATGGTTCATGGACTGAACCTTTGAAACTGTGAGAAAAATAACCTTTTTCTCCTATAATTTGTTCTTGTCAGGTCTTTTCCTCACATCAATGAAAAACTAACACAGATAGCCAAGAAGAAGAAAAGGATAAAACACATTTAGAAGGTAGGTACATTCTATAGAACAAATACTATTATAAAAGGACAATTGAAAATAAGAAATTTGAAGAAAATAAGAAAATAAGAAATTTGATTCTGCAATCTGTATTTGGGGTAAAAATGGGAGTTCATAACCCACTTGAATCTAATGTATGAAATATGATATGTCAAGAGCTTTGTAATGTTTTGAACAACCAATAAAAAAAAAAAATTGAAGAAATGCATGTGACCTGTGTGATCTTAGATTGGATCTTAGTTCATACAGATCTCTTACAAAGATGATGCTTGTGACAACTAGGGCTGAATATGGTTAACATTATTTTTGTCACCAAAGTCCACATTTTATTTAGATGACCTTAATTTATTTCTAATGTCCTTAACTCATCTCCAAGATCCCACCCAGAATATCATATGACATTTAATCTAATATCTCCTGAGGCTCCTCTGTGACAGTGTCTCAGATTTGCCTTGTTCTTGATGACTTTTTACAGCTTTGAAAAGTACCTATCAGGTATTTTGTGGAATACCCCTCAATTCAAGTCTCTCTTTTTCTTCATGCTTAAAGTGGGGTTGTGAGTTTTGGGGGAAGTGCACAAAAATACAGAAGAGACCCTCCTCTTCCATGAGTTATCCCTAATAATGGTGCTTAATCATCTGGCTGAAGTACACATTTGTCAGTTTTCTCAACTGCTGTTACTCTTTTCTTTTTCCATCTCGTGCTTTCAAGAAGAAAATTGCCATGTGACACTCATAGCCAAAAGATATGGAGTTATACTCCCCATCCTCTAGGGTGGAATATTTACACCAATTACTTGGAATTTTTTGTAATACAGAAATTTGTGTATTCTTCCCCATTTGCTTATTTATATAAGCATAGACTTTTGGGAATTCATTTTTTTTTATATATTTTGGGTTACATTTCAATTGCTTATTTTATTGTGGTGTTCAAATTGCTCCAATTTTGGTCCCTGGACTCTCTTCCAGTTGGCTCCTATGTCATATTTCCATTATTGAGCTTTTTCAACTCTTACATACTTTCTTGAATCATGCCAACTGATGTGTTAATTTTATTGCTTTTGTTGTTGTTAGGGAATGGCATAATCATTACCTTAGAATAAATGCTTTTTGTGTACTGATTTATTTTAAGATCCTCTAAATTCAGGGGAATACTGTTTTGATTTCTTTGTTGTTCCAAGTTAATGTAAAATAGTAAGAGCTTTGTTGATTTACGTGTTCTGATCAAATAGAGAACTTGACAAGTGTGGTAATGGAATGCTTGCTAAGTAGAAGTCTACAACTGATTCGATTCAAGAGCATTCACATCAACTATTTTAGGGGTAAGTATTCATGTGTGTGTGTGTTTGTGTGTGTGTGTGTGTGTGTGTGTGTGTGTGAGAGAGAGAGAGAGAGAGAGAGAGAGAGAGAGAGAGAGAGTATGTGCAACAAAGCAATCAGCAAAGAAGCACAATTTAGGGAAAGATTTTTCTCCTCAAGACATTTGATGATATTACTCCCGTCTTCCCCTCCATCTGAGCCAATTGGGCTCCAGATGTGGGGAAAGGGGAAGAATTTACCAGCACTAAAGGGAATTGCTAAGGGCAAGTGTTGAGGTTTGCTGTCAAAGATACTGCTATTGATCAGTTTTACTCTAATCCCATATCATCTTTTACTAAGGCAACTTATGAAGAAGAGGGTTGGCTGAGCTATCCAAACTTGTCCTCACCACCACCACCATCACCACTACCATCATTATCCCTTTAAAATTCACTAGTTAGCTTTTCCCCACAGCATGTCACATTAAAAATATTTACCAACCTCTCCCCTTTCTATAATTGGCTGTTTTATTGATTGATTTTATTTTACTACACAGTAATTGAATTTTCCAAACCTTATGCTATATCATATCCTTTATGAGCTATCCTGTCTAAAAACAATTGATTGATTAAAATATTTACTGAGTATTTTACTCAGACACTTGTCATTTAATACCTCATAGCTACATTTTGATACATGTTATGGTTTGGACCTGAGGTGTTCCCCCAAAGCTCATGCAAGGCTTAGAGAAAAATGTTTGGGTTAGGAGACTCTTAACCCAATCAGCGAATTAATTACCTGGTGGGATTAACTGAGTGGTCACTGAAGTTGGGTAGGGTGTGACTGGAGGAGTTGGGTCCCTTTGGGGCGTATATTTTGTATCTGGTGAGTGGATTCTCTCTCTGCTTCCTGGTCAACATGTGAACTGCTTCCCTCCAAAGCACTCTTCTGCCATGATGTTCTGCCTCATGTGGAGCCTCAGTGAAGGGAGCCTGCTACCTATAAATTGAGACTTCTGAAACCATGAACCCCCAACTAAACTTTTCCTCCTAAGATTGTTCTTGTCGGGTCTTTTAGTCAAAACAGTGAAAAAGCTGACTAAAAACAATGCTTATGTTTTATAAGGGCTTGACTACAATCTAATCGGAAATCCAATCCTACTAGCTATGTGACTTGCTCATAAACCTCTTTGAGCCTGACTTTTTTTTTCAATAAACAGGGGGGTAACAACAAAGGGCCACCTGACAAAGACCCTGCAAGGATCAAATGAGATAATTTGAAGAGCTTCACGTGTTCCGTGTGTCACATGGACATGCTTAATACATGGCTACTTTTGCTTCATTGAGGGCCTGCTTCATGGACCTTTGTGACTTGTAAAATTACACAACACCTTTCACACGGAGAGGGACTTGTGCTCGGTTTTGTACTCTGCTGTTGCTGTCTTAAATTTCTTAGTCATTTTTGCATGAGGAATCCTTGATTTTCAGTTTGCACTGAACCTTGTAAATCATGTCCTGGGTCACCTAACTAAAATTTTAAGCCCTTTGAAGTTTGAGATGTCATAGATGACTTTTTAATCTCTAATATATTCTTCAGTGTTTTGTTCAGTTTCCTGCATGTCAAAAGTAACACTTCATGTTTATTGAAAATAATAGTAGTGGTGTAAGACAGTTGGAAGAATTTCATTGATTTATATGGACAACTTGCTGGGGAATCACATGCAATTATTTCATACCTGAGCATTCAAATGATTTTACTAGTAAAAATAAATTGAATGAAGTTGATCTATTTTACTCACAGTGTTGTTATAAATTTCTAAGGTAATACCACGATCATGGGTCTAGAAGGCATTTTTCAGTCATATTTAACCAGGAACACACATCTTGGATAAAGAAAATTCATTTAAAATGAATATGAATATTACTACCATTAGGATATTACTCTTTCAAGTGGGTTAATCCTATTGGTAGAACAGTTAATGGTGCTGTAGATGCATCAGTAGGTTACATTATCCCCATGCTAAGTTTCTAAATAGCAATGCTTCAAAACATATATTATATAATCTTTAACAAGGACACCAAAGTCACTTTACAATGTGCATGGACCAGTGTTAGAACCAGCAACCCCATTTGAAAGTCAGCTCAAATGGTTTCTGAGCACCCCTTATTGCAAGGACTTTGAGAGATGTGAGTGTGTGTGTGTGTGTGTGTGTGTGTGTGTGTATGTATGTATTTTGTATAAAATATACTTACACATTTCTATGTACATAAATATACACATACTTTTACATTTTAATTTACCACAACATGTTTTTAAATCCAGCTACCTTGCTTCTCTTGGTTGTTGAATAAAACTAAATTAAATCAGCATTCTTAACCATCTGCTGGGTATAAATCACTACTTGCTCTAGGAAGAGAGCTCTAAGTTCGGCACATAAAATCCTTACCAAAACACATTTTAGCTCCTTGGCATCATGGTTCAAGGACAGACTGTGCCTGCTGATCCTCTACCAAATGATTTGACTCTAGTTGATTGATTTTGTTTAAGGGTAACAAACCAATCTACTGCTATAGAATAGAAAAAATACAATTGCCTGCAATCTCATAAGGCAGCTTTTCCTGAGATGTGAATATAAAGGAGCAGCAGCCCATGTATTTGCATCAACAAACTGCCCCAAGCAATTCTGCCTCACACCTTTGCACAGCCCCTGCAGATGTATTCCACTCCAGCTTAGAATGTGAGCAAGTTCATTTGCATATTAATGAGAAACAACTGAAATGAAGCAATTAGGCAGGTCCTAGTTTGGGGGGACAAAGATTTTAAATACTGGCAAGTGGAATTCCAAAAAAATCTAAAGATAAATGGACTTTGTATTCATTGTCTTCTTTAACCTGAGCTACATTAATGAGAAATTAATTGATTCTTGACAACTCTAATGAGTCTTTATTAACTGCATAATTGAAAAAAAAAATCCATGGATGTAATACGCATCTTAATTTCTTAGATCCCATATGATTGACTGAGTCATGACTTACTTTGAGTAATTCCCACAGGGTGCTGAGCCCAGCTCCCACACATGTCTAGGCAAGAGTAATGCAGACTTCTCTGTGAATTTTCCCTGCTTGGGTTAAGTGGAAGATATCATCTAGAGCCAACATTGGGAGTAGAATGGATGCAGAATGCAGGATTCTAGTTCCATTTTTATTGAGAACTTTCTGTGTGACTTTTATAATTATATTTTTTTCCCAGTATTTTTTGTCACATGTCCCCTTGGTGTCTCTTTTCTCATTTGAAAAAATGATGAAGATTAACTCCAAATTCCCTCTTAATTCTCAATTATATGTTTCTAATGGTAAATTACATGGTGACTTTGTGTCTTAACGACCCAATCCGTAATCACCATCCTGTCATCTACCCAAAATAAAGTGGCTTTTCAGCAAAGTAAACGTTAGCCACTTTCACCAAATGATCAACTGAAAAAATTTTTACACTCTTTTCATTTTTAATGTTGATCAGAAATTATCAAAATGTGTCTCCTGGTCTAGTAGCTTCAAGTTCACCAGAGAACCAGAATTTCTGGAAATGTTATTTCTCAGCCCATTCTGACAAACTGAATCAGAAATTCTAGGAGTGAAGCCAAGTAATTAGTGTTTTAACAAGTTTTCCTAATGATCTGGATAATGCTAAAGTTTGAGATCCACTGGCATGAATAAATATTTTCTGTACTATATATCTTTGATTCCTTTGAAAAAAGAAAATATTTTTTTGTGAAGTCAGTATGTTACAGTAGATGTCCATTATCCTTGAACACAGAGTAAACCACTAGTTCTACTGATAGCGGACAGACAGATGTGATTGGTGGGAACATAAAGTTAAGGGAATAATTCTATGAAATGGGCCCACTGTACTGACCCACATGCTTTTTTTTTTTTTTTTTTTTTTTTTTTTTTTGCCATGAAGCCGTTTATCTGCAGCCCTTCTTAGCTTAAGTAGACAGGATATGTCACATTCCTCAACAAACTACCTGTTATCTGCAGGAGAAATGCAGGCCCCAAATAATATTGATAAGAGGAACCCAATCTACCCTGAAGGGGGAGGTTTTCACAGATCAGATCCCTAAACTCAGGGAAATAAGGATAATTCCTTCTAACCATAAAATCTGTAAGAATTTGTGGCTCAGAATCCAATTAGAACCAATCAGTATGGCCAAGGTGACCCAGAGTTGTCAAGGCAGTGGGGACTTAAAAGTCTGATGTCACCCTGCTGTCGATCAAAAGTCAAGAGGTGGACCTTGGCAGGACTCTGGAAACTTCTTTGGGATTCCCAATAAAACTGGAGTGCAAGAGTGGCACACTGTCTCTGTCCTCTCGGAGAGGACCCGGAGTGTCCCCTTTCCCTTTTTCTACCCCTTCAATAAAACTTATGCCTGTTATTCTGAGTAACATGTCTGAAATTTTTCTGATTTGATCACAAGAATTGGGGTTTGAAGGGGGGGGTCTTTATGCTGCCTCAGTTTCCTGGAAATGGCTGAGCTCTGTAAAACACTATGCTGTCTTAGTTCAAACACACATCCCCCAACTCCTGCCCTTTTCTTCATCTCTGCAATACTATCAAGAAAATGTAAATTATACCAAAATCTAAGACTAAGGAGGCTAAAACAGGAGAACCCCAGGTTCAAGGCCAGCCTGGGTGACTTAGTGACTTTCCATCTCAAAATAAAAACTAAAAAGTATTAGGGACAGGGCTCAGAGGTGGGGTGACCCTTGTTGGTTGAATCCCCAGTACTGGGTCGGGGCCTGGGCGAGGGCGATGTAACTAACACTTACAGACTGCTTTGGAATTTCCAAGTTACTTTTCACATGTGATATCCACTCTCACTTTATGGACAATGGAGGCAGGAGATAGTTATTTTACAAGGTTATGGTACCAGTAAATACAAGAACTGAGATATGAAATCATCATTAAAATGCACTACTATATGGTACAGTCAAATAAAGTTACCATATGACTTTTTTTTTTTTACAACTTTTATGCCTAAAACATGAAAAAAAAATTAGGACTATGTTTAAAAAGTAGCATTTCTAAAAGAGAAAATAATCAGTCTTGTTCCTGTACAACAGCTCTTTTATTTGTAACACTGATGTCAAAATTCCTAAGGTTGATTGATGGTAGCACAACTCTTAAGAAATCCATTTCATTCACAAGTCATCACATAAATGCAAATTTTCACAAAATCTCTCTGAGAAACCAGTTAATTTAAGATTAAAAACAGATTTATGAAAGATAACAAGCATATCAACACTTAAACTAAGTAAAATGTGAAGTGCAAACAAATCCAGTGGCATATTTTAGAAAATATTCTGAACCCAAATGTCCAAAATGAGAGATAGTAGAAAGAAAATATTCAGGATAAAGGTCACAGTTAGACTTGTTATCCACATTACTGTTTGGATCAAGATATCTTTCACTATTTACAACATTACTGAATAGTTTTTAACCCAACATACAAATTTTCTAAAACTTTGAGAAAGATCTTAAGCGAACAGAAAACATCCTAGATTGCATTTGTTTTTTCCAAGAATTATTGGTTTCTTTTAACCAAACTGCACTTCAAGACTGTACTGATGACAAACTTAAAATAAGTCAGACAGTAACCAGAGTTGTTTTACAATATATTTATGTTGAGCTTTAAAATAGGAAAACTGGCTTTACTCAGTGAAGACAGCTCTGTTATAGATTAACCCCAAAGCCCACAATCTCTTGATTCATTTGATGGTTTATCAGTTCTAGGAAATGCATGCAGGTAATTTAGATGAAAGATGAAGGTGAAGGCTCCAAGGGATGGCGTTCAGCTCAAAGCATTATTTGCACTAAAGATTTTCATATTCCAAAGGTTGAGAGAGCATGGCCAACTTGATTCACTAGGTTTCATTAGAAGAAATCATAGTAATGGAAATCTCTGTGTTACTGAGCTAAAAGGTTAATAGCTTTGTTGAAAAGGGGTATTAATTTACACGAATTGTTTAACTTACATCAGTTGTAACTTTATAACTCTCCTAACATTCCTATCCAAAATGAATAATAAGTAAACACAACAAATTATGTAAGTATTTGACATTTGAAAGATTTTTCAATCAATTGTTCTTATGTGTTAAGCTAAAGGAAAAACTGATTCTTTTTCAAGTAAGGTTGTTAGGCTTCAATAAGATCTAACTTCTCACAAGGAAGTTTAGAATAAAATTACTTGTCTATGTGACAAATCAAATTAATTTGGAAACTCATTTTTATTTGGCAAATACACTTAAGAAGGACACCATTTATTTCCTGGATTTCTGTGAGAACATCTACTTTGATTATGTTTCAGAATTGGTTCGCTTTTCAATATAAATACACTTCTAGCACATGGGGTACTTGGAGCTAGTATGGTCTCATGAGTTGTTGTACCGAGATATTTCAGTACTTGTCTAATCCTCCAAAGTTGTTAGAGCAATGCCAACTATCCAAGAAGATATACAAATGTGGCCAACAGAAATCAATCCATTCAGACTGGGACTGTAGCTCAGTGGCAGAGTGCTTGCCTAGCATGTGTGAGGCACTGGGTTCAATCCTCAGCACCACATAAAAATAAACAAATAAAGGCATTTTGTTAATCTACAACTACAAAAAAATTTTTTTAAAAGGAAATCTATCCATTTAGCCAAACAAAGTTTTCCACTGTAAAACAATATAACCAACCTAACAAAAGCAGTGAAAGACTTCTACAATGAAAACTACAGAACGCTAAAGAAAGAATTTTAAGAAGACCTTAGATCTAAGACAGAAAGATCTCCCGTGTTCTTGGATTGGCAGAATTAATATTGTCAAAATGACCATACTAGCAAAAGCATTATACAGATTTAATGCAATTCCAATCAAAATCCCAATGACATTCCTAATAGAAAAAGCAGTCATAAAATTCATCTGGAAAAATAAGAGACACAGAATAGATAAAGCAATCCTTAGCAAGAAGAGTGAAGAAGGTGGCAATTCTATACAATACCTTAAACTATACTACAAAGCAATAGTAACAAAAACAGCATGGTATTGGCACCAAAATAAACTGGTACACCAATGGTACAGAATAGAGGACACAGAGACCAACCCACATAATTACAGTTATCTTATATTAGACAAAGCCATCAAAAACATATATAGGAGAAAAGATAGTCTCTTTAACAAATGGTGCTGGGAAAACTGGAAATCCATGTGCAAAAAAAACAAAATAAAAATGAAATTAAATCCCTATATCTCACCATGCACAAAACTCAACTCAAAGTGAATCAAAGACCTAGGAATTAAACCAGAGACCTACATCTAATAGAAGAAAAAGTAAGCCCAAATCTCTATCACATCAGATTAGGCCTCTACTTCCTTAATAAGACTCCTATAGCACAAGAATTAAAAACAAAAATTAATAAATGGGATGAATTAAAAGTAAAAAGCTTCTTCTCAGCAAAAGAAACAATCAGTTTGGTTAATAGAGAGCCTATAGCTTAGAAGAAAATTTTTACCACTTGCACATCAGATACAGCAGTAATCTCTAGGGTATATAAAGAACTCAAAAACCTAAACTAAAAACAAACAAACAAACAAACCAAATAACCCAATCAATAAATGGGCCAAGGAACTGAACAGACACCTCTCAGAAGGTGATATATAATCAATCAGCAAATATATGAAAAAATTTTCAACATCTCCAGCAACTAGAGAAATGCAAATCAAAACTACTTTAAGATTTCATCTCACTCCAGTCAGAATGACAGCTATTAAGAATACAAACAACAATAAATGTTGGCAAGGATGTGGAGAAAAAGGCACACTCATATATTGACGGTGGGACTGCAAAATGGTGTAGCCACTCTGGAGAGCAGTATGAAGATTTCTTGGAAAACTGGGAATGCAACCACCTTTTGACCCAGCTATCCTACTCCTTGGTCTATACCCAAAGGACTTAAAAACAGCATACTACATCAAGTACCCTTCCATCAAGAACCCTTGCTGCCACACACATTCAAACCACTGCCATATGTAAATGGACCACTAGGAATGCTCCCTGTGTTCTGGACTCCTGCCACTTCATGTCCCACCTCCAGTGTAGAATGCTAAGTCTGTCAAGATGCTTTCCAAACCACACAGCATATCTACTCATTCTTCTTCTCAAACTCTCCTTTGGTTTCCTATAATCTTTATATACAAATTCAAAGTCCTTTCCTACAACGCCTTTTTGAGATGGCTCCTAACTTCCTCTCTGATTTGATTCATATTAAATGAATTTTAATTCTATTCTGTTAGGGATCTGAAGAAAGAAGTCATCCTATCTTCTATGTGATTTGAAAAATTCAGAGCAACACACTACATGCTGTAAATAAGCAATCTTATTATTAAATTTTACTTTGTAAATCAAATGATATTACAGAGTTCTTATATGTTAAATATAACAAGTACAAGTATCTGAGACAGTGCTTTCAAAAGAAAAAAAAACAATTTCTCTCCATAATACCTGATGATATCTGATTTGAAAAGAATAGAAATAGATACCACTCAACATTATTATCATGTCATTATTATTGAAAAGCAATAATGAAGCCAATGTTTCTGTCTTGGAAATAGCAGAACAAAATCACCTGTTAGAAATATTCAAGTCGGCAGTTTGGTTATTTTGGTATCTAGTAATAGTAGAGATAGTTAAAATCATTGCATGAATTGCCAATTTTGATGGTATCATGTAGGCATAGCCACACTCAAATGAAATTTGCTCCTATTGAAGTAAAAGGGCTCTTATTCACATTATAGGAAATTAAATGATCAGTTCCTGTCAAACAAAAAGGAAGTTGTTTTAAGGAGAAAAAATTCTTCTGACATTTAGTCAAATTTTATTCTTTCAGAAAACAGGCAATTCTTTGACATAAAAATATGTTTTTGCCAGAGGATATGTATTGCTCTGTTATATTTTGCTAGATTTTTATTTTCTCAGTACATAAAGAACAGATGAAATGAGAGCTGATCCAATGAAATAATTTCTTTTACATCCCAGCAATAAGAAAAACTGAAATTCAATGAAACAATCTAACTAAATTTACCACATATATGTCTATGTGTTTATGAAACTTTATAGGAAGTGTAAAACCAGGGAGAAATCATATGAATTATTAAAATAATATTACCTTTTCATTCTTTTCAGATAACTTTATAGTTGTTATTTGTATTATTCTCTAAATTCTCACTTTCTCCTAAATATTCATATAAAAACACTATACTACTTGTTCCAAAATTATGTTTAGAGAGACTTTTACACTCTGAAAAATTATACTCACTAGGGTTGGGCCTAATCATAGTGTTTTTAAAAAGAGAATATTAATGTTCTCAGATTTCTGGATGGTAAAATAAAATTTTCCAATGCACTACATGGGTATGTTCATCTCATGCCACTCTATCCATCAGATTTTAAAATGTAATCATTGTATAATAAAATTATTGCCTTTAAATAAACCTTCCTGCCATTCAATAGTGTGTCAGCATAAGTAAGTACTCTGCAACAATATTGAGAGAAATTAATTTGACTCTAATCAGATACTTAACTCACCTTGGATCATTCTCAGAGTATCAAGTTCATAGCAACTAAAACAATGGCAGCTGTTCACATAAATGGAGTTCTTTCAGATGCCAGCATTCTTCCATCCATAATACCAGGGACAAAACAAGGAAATTATGGCAAATTTCACAGGCAGAAAGACAATAGAAACTCTTGAGTGGGTTGCCCGTGTGAAATAGGCAAGCTTTCCTTTTATCTGAAAGGGATCAATCCTGTTAGTAAATGACACATTAATGATACTAAATACAATATCTTTATACCCTTGTTGGTAGTTCTCCCAGGCACCCAACCAAAACAAACACTAGAATCTATGAAAAGCTATTAGGGATTACATGGAGCACATTTAAGCATTTTAAAGAATGGAGCTCAGAGAAGAACTGTATCCCAGCACAGTTTTCCAAATTAAATTTCCTTTCACCCAAATCCTCATGCTCACTCAAATGCCTACTGAGGTGAGAGGAAGTGAGAGGAAAGAGATGACAGTCTTAACTGATTGTAGTTCATTGTTAGGGTCTGTAAACAAGTCAGGATGGCGCCTGGCATTTTGCCAGAGGGAGTGGTTTGTGAAGTAACCCCAGTGAGCCATTAAGTGTGGAGATTCCTTATTGGTTGATGCTGTATCTAGTTTATGTTAATTAGATAAGCTGTGTGGAATGGATATATACCCCTCCTGTCCTACAATAAACGGCTCCCACTCCTGCTGTGTCAATGTACACAAGTTGCTCTTCACCCCCCAGTTATTTTGCCCAGCCAGCCGGGCTGCGGCAGTTCATGCGTGTTTTCCAAATTTTACAAAAACATATGAACACAAGAGCACATTTCTAGGACACCTTTCTCAGGTCCCATGCAAGTGGGGGTCCCTGAAGCCTAAGCTGCATTGCCTTCTGCTTTCGTGGCAATCAGCAGAGCTCAGTGGTAGTGTAGAGAATGATCACACAAAACAATTAAGCAAGAAAGTAAAAGTAAGGTCGTAGTAGCTTTCACTTGTCATCTTATTTCATACCTTTAAAATTCCCCACCCTAACAGACATTTTGACAAAAACCATCACTGTGCTTCCTCTTCATACTACTATGAAAGGCAAAAGTTCACATGGTTTATGGAGAGAGAGAGAGAAAGAGAGAGAGAGAGAGAGAGAGAGAGAGAGAGAGAGAGAGAAAGGATCTAGTTTATCAAGCAGTTATTAGCTCTGAATAAATTGTGAAGTTATCTGAACACCTTGATATATTTAATTCAAATTACTAAATATTTAAAGAAGTGAACTATCCATTTGTTTATTTGGTGCCCCACAAGTGAGCTCTCTCTCTTCATTACTCCTACTCTAGTCTGCAAGGCATCTGGAGTGAAAACTGGGAGTTAGGGATGAGGGAGTACAAAAGAGAGAGCAGAAGTAACACAGATAAATTCCTAGGTTTCCAATAGGTTAAGCAGCATCCAATCATTGTCTAAAAGTTGTTAAAATTTCAAAACACCGAGGGCTGCCCAAGCACAAATTCTCTGTCCTTAATAAATTCTATTCTTACTTTCTTTAATCTGCATCTCTAGAACTTCATTTGGGATTTGTAAGAAAGAGAACAGCTGATTCAGAAAAGTACCAGAGGATGCCTCACAGTTAAGACAGTAGCTGAACCTCCACTTGACTGTTCTGAGTCCTCGGCCAGTGACAGAACCATCATGTGAGTCTAAACACCAGAGAAAGGTAAAGTTTATGCCTGAAGAAATTTGCTTTTTGTTAGGGGAGCAAAGCATGTTACAGGCTGTGAATGAAATGAGAAGAAAATTTCAAATGAAGATGAAAAAGGACAGAAGGAAATTATAGAACATGTGCAACATAAAGTTAGTCTGTGGTTTAAAAGAATCAGTAATAGCAGGGGTCCTGAAGAATGAGAAACAAACATTTTTTTTTTTTTAACTCGGGGGGAGGATATAATCAAATATAAGTTCTGTAACATTTAATACTGTTATGAGATGATAAATTTAAAAGCTAACACACAGCTCTGTAGCTTGTAGTTAACATGCTTGCATATTATACTAAATAATAAAACAATTTCTTTGTTTTATTGCATAACAAAAACAAATCTTTAATTCTGTGGCACAAAGTCTTCTTGTTTTCCTCCTATTTTTCCAAGTGCTCATTTTCTTTCTATGGTTCTTTTCATCCACCTGTGATTCCTTCTGTGATGCTTCATTCACCTGTTACATAGTATTGTTCCTTGAGATTTCATCCCCATAGACAGGTATTTGCTTCTTCTTGTCTGTAGAACCTTATATCCTCCTCTTCTTCTTCCTTTTTGTCCTCCTCCTCCTCCTCACCTTACATATGCTATCGATGACTACACAACCAAGCTGATGGTCCTTGAGTTTCAAAACTTTATTTCTCACTGTTTACTGGCTACTTCCAATTTAATATTTCATAGAAACAACATGGTTAGGATTTCTAAAACTATATTCACTCTTTAAAAAACAATTTTTTTCTATCTTCTTTAGTGATAATATGTCACCTAAGCCAAAATATCTGAAAGCTTGCTATAATTATCTGTCTTAATCTTCTCACTTCACATGTAAGGTTGGGAGCAACATGGAGTAGTAGTGGTCAAGTGTAATTCAAAATCTGACTATTCCACTTGCTAGCTGTATAACCTTGGACAGGTCACTTAGCCTCTCTGTGCTTCTTTCATATAAGGTCAAGATGATTAACTGGATAATTTATGTTCTTTGCTCAGAGCACTGCCTAGTGCTTAGTAAGTGTTCAATAATTTATTATTGTTCACCTCTGTGCCTTCATACCTGCTGCTCCCTCTACTTAGAATGCCCTTTCTAGGATTTTATTATAATTTAGATGCCAGGCTGATCATACCGGGTAGAAGCATCTGGGATGCTGTCTTTGCTGATAGATGGGCTTCTGTTTGTAACAAGAGTCCCATGAATTATAAGTAATAAATCTCCCCTAATTTAAGGGACAGGTGATTTGCACTGTTGCTTTTACTTCTGGAAAATCAGTGGAGAGGAAAAGTGATAGTCCTTAGTCTGGTGTGGAAGCAATGGGTCACACACCCCAAACAGCATCTAATAGCTTGGCAGTGATTCTCCAGGCCTTGCATAATTTGTGAGTTTTTAACTATAAATAAAGATATCTTAATGGATAGAATAGTGTATCTCACCCAAACTCATATCTTAACAGCTAAGAGAGTTTCTGGCTGATAGCAGGTAAGTCCTTAAATTTTATGTAGGAAAATAAGGAAGGGAGGAAAAGGAAGGCAGAAAGATGGGAGAAAAGACATGAAAAAAACGTCACATGTATACAGGTAGGAAAGGTATTTCTGGGGCTTGGGTTGACGCTCAGTGTCAGAGTGCTTGCCTAGCATGTATGAGGCATTGGGTTTGATTCTGAGCATCCTATATAAGTAAATAAAATAAAGATCCATTGACAAGTAAAAACCTATTTTTTTTTTAAAAAAAGATATTTCTGACTATAGTGAGCTACAGCTACCATAGAAATAGTTATATAATAATATACACATGAAAATTCATACTTATATATGTTTAAGTTTTATATATTAATTTATTTTAATATAGCTTTGAAATAGTAAATTATCTTTTTCTTATGTTTCTAGTGATGCAAAATTTTCCCTTTGTGAATTCTTCAAATTTGATTCTCTTCTGTGACTTTAAAGGGGGCTGAGTTATAGCCATGTGAGTAGTACTATTTTTGGTCAAATATAATGCTGTACTAAATCTTACAGAATTCATAAATATCTCTTCAGTCAGTTTCAAATGGGAACTTCATATATAGACTGCATGTATATATGTTTATGAACACATACATATAGGTAAGCATGTACCTACATACACAGATACATATTGTTTTAAAAAATGTAATGATAGAAATTGCTCTACTTTGGGCTTTTCCTTGAACCTAAGCAGTGCTGAGTGTTCTCATGATAGGCAAAGTTCAACCAAACTTTGATCAAGAAGTAGTAACTGAGACCAGGAGTCCATGTGCTTCAAGCATCCATCATTGCTGAGGCTAAGAAATAGATGTGGCTGAGATGAAGAGACAAGAGCTGTTGAACACACAAAAGGCTAATGAAGATGGGAAAGCCCTGGCCAGAGAGTGCTTCAAAGAGAGGACAGAAGCTTATGCATTAACCCTCTGTAAATGACCTAGGTCTCTTTGTTTTAAAAGTAGCTAGCTTAGGTACACTGGGTCCCTGCTATATTCTGAATATGTTCCCCCAAATTTCATGTGTTGGAAACTAATTCCCCCATTCAAATGTTAGTGATATTTAGAAGTAGGGCAAATGTAACTTGGGAGGTACTTAGGCTTAGCAGAGGTAATGAGGGTGGGATCACCAGGTGGGGACTAGTGGATTTACAATGAGGAAGAGAGGCTTGAGTTTGCAGGCTCTGTTCTTTCACCATGTAATTCAATATCCTGTCATTGTGATAGGATGTAGCAAGAAGCCCTTAACAGATGTGTTCTCTGGACCCTGGCCTTCCCAGCCTGCAGAACTGTAAGAAATATTTTTTTTTCTTTATAAGTTTCCCAGTTTTTTTTTCTTCACATCAACATACAATGGTCTAAGATAGTCTGTTTGTTATTTATTGTCTGTGCTCTAGTTCTCTTATGCCAATGCTAAATCTTCCTTTTGTTAGGTTTGGTTTGGAGGATAATGAGGATTTAATAGAGAATGTCATATTTTTTTTTCAATGCTTGTAAAAATTATCACTCTGGGGTGTACATGTTTAATTGTTCCATAGAAAACATTATTAGATCTCACTTATTTTTTCTAATTTGGTTTAAAATCCCGATAGCAAGTCCTCTAGGATTTTGGGTGCATTCCAACAATTTCTCCAAGCTCACTACTTTGAAGAACAACATAATTACCAAAAATTTAGTTTCATTTTTCTAGGTAAGCCTTATTGACTTTTATATACTAAATATAAGATTATAGTAAATAAAGATTAATTCTGCTATGAAATAGAATTTCTTTTTTTTCATTGGCTCCTTGAAAGCTCAGAGAATCTAAGTGGATATATCTACAAGACTGTGTTTTTATAGGATTCAGATATCTCTTTTTCTATTAACAATTGTGTCTTTATGTTTCATGGTAAGTTTCCCAAATCAATTTTGTAAGAAAGATGGTGACCAGGGTCTGATACATCAAAATATTTCAGGAGGGAGAGGAGATGTCTTTTAAAATTAAAAAAACCAACCAACCGACCAAACAAACAAACAAACAAAAAACAAGACACAAACAAATAACAACATAGCCAAGAATATATTTAACCATTTAAAACAATGAATAAATTCATTATACAAAGTGAGAAGAGGGAAAAACTCCCTTTCTCTGAGGGATACAAAGAGGCTTTATAGAGAAGGGAATATTTGAGGTATAAATGAAAATAAGAATTTTCTAAGAAAAGATGAGATGAAAAGGAATTCTGGGTAAATATAATAACATTTGCAAAAACAGGAAGTTAGGAAAAATGTGATATACTTGGGAAATGGTTTTGTTGGAATGTCTGGTATATTGATGGAGATATAGAGAGTAAAGTTGAAGTAGAATATTACAGGGTCTCTTGGGCCATGCCATGGGCACCCAAATTATCAGGAATTAGTAGGGAGTAAGCCATTGGAATCTATTCAGAAGGATGATGTCATTAAATTTGTTTTACAAAAATTTAACAATATATAGTATCTTAAATAGGAAATATATCAGCATTTACATTTTTGACAATTCATGGAATTTTCTGTGGTTGAAATAATTTACAGTTACTCTGTTTTTTTAAAGAGAGAGAGAGAGAGAGAGAGAGAGAGAGAGAGAGAGAGAGAAGAGAGAGAGAGAGAGAGATTTTAATATTTATTTTTTGGCGGACACAATATCTCTGTTTATACGTGGTGCTGAGGATCGAACCCGTGGCGCACGCATGCCAGGTAAGCGCGCTACGGCTTGAGCCACATCCCCAGCCCCCTACAGCTTCTCTTAAAGCAGCTGGATAGTAAACTCTGGGACCTTGTTGGACACACAGAAAGGATTACTGTTTAATTCCTCTTAAATTAAATCAACAAGTCAGGCTTTTGATTTCTTATTTGACACAAAATTACTACGTTGATAGCCTAAAGTAAGAACAATATATAAAATGAGAAAACAACTAGAAATAATTCTCAGAGGTGGATCAAATAATCTCATTTGTTTAAGATAACTCATGTTGGTGTTTTGAAACTAAATCAACGGAGAAAAAACTAGCTGATAGCATCAAGAATAACCATCAGATTCCAAGAAGTAATTTTATCATTGAAAATCTTGCAAACTTTGGCAGTTAACTAAATGTTTATGGAACTAATTAATATGTAAGTACCTATTGAAAATATAAAATATCTAATATTCTGCTAGAAAATGTATGTAGATAACTGCCATTGAGTGTTAACGTAAAGAGAATTGGAAAGAACAATTTTCCCCTTGGATCCAAAAACAGAATTGTCTATGTTGGGCCATTAAATCTTGAATTTAGGGCTTCAGAGTCAAGAGAGTCAGGGAAATACTTGCAGCAGAGTAATTTTATCCTAGCACTTCTCTACCTAAGATGTTAGTTATAGAATGTATATAAGTCAGCTTCCCAAGAGCAGTGTTTTCCCTCCAACCTAGACATGAACTTGTGTATAACTATAATCAAAACAACTTTCCAAGGGTAGATGGGTGTAAATTTATGGCATAAAGAGTTTCAAAGTGGGGCACACTTATGGAGTTGAATACTGTGAGTGAATAAAAGAATTGATTGAATAGGAAATGGCCCAGAGGAGTTTATATAAAAGTGACTTATGAATATAAACATGGTGACTCAATTGAGGTTTCTATCTCAAAAAAACCTCTCAGAGAATTTGTGGTGCTTCATTTCAGAATTCTTCTCTGATCAGGGGCATTATCTCTCTCATTAACTTCTATCTGAATCCTTGAAATTATATAAGATGAAAATGCTTACTATTTTCATTGAAAAACTTCATTTTCTGTTATCCGTTGAAATAATCATCCTTATAGAACCAGATGAATAAATTATGGAGATTTTAAAAGTTATTTTGATGTCATAGATGCTATACCACAAAGCCTTTAGATTCCTTTCTAATTTTCTTCAAACTATCACTCACTACCATCAACACATACATATTAACATATGCACTGAGATTCCCCAGGAAATATATTTTATATTTTAAAATTGATTTAAAAATAGATGTAAATTACAACCAAGTCAAATCTTAGAATCAATCAAGGTAAAAAACTTCCCCTAATTCTTCACCTGATGTCCATTATGCAATTAAAAACCTTAGGTATTAATAAAAATGTAAAATGCCATGGATAATAGCAGGAAGTCAATAGATACCATTTGATTACAGCAAATGAGTACAATTTATATGTAATTTGATTCTGTAAAAGAGCAGACATATTTAAAATCAAAAACTGTTTTTCCCCATTGATCTTTCAGAAAATACATTTTAAGTTAGGAAAAAGTGGTGTTTTTCTCTTGCCCAAATTGACTATTGTAGGGCTCTATGCACATCATTACTATAATATTCTAACTTCCTAACCTGGAAACAGTAATGGTTACTTTGGCAAGTAACTATACTTATTCTTCATATATATTATAATTATTTGAATTTGAAATTATTCTGGAAACAGCTAAACATAACTTGAAAAGATGTGTCTAGTTCCTCTGGAAACAATTCTATTCTTGAACAAAGTGAAATTTGACTTAGTGTCCTTATCAGGAAAAGAAACAATATTTTTATCCAGCATTTTCAGTACTTCAGAGCTGTCTTAGATTCATTTTCCTTACTACACAAAAACTAATAATCCTAGAGAACTGAAGAATACTAAGGCATATGTTTTTTTTTACATTCCTTTATAAATCCCCTTTCAAAAGTATCATACTCCCTTGTTTGTAATAACTGACTTTGTTTTTCTTATCTCTTTTTATTGACTTTCAAAATTATGTTATGTTTCCTGAACTGACTGCAAGCTCAGAATATTAGGTAAGATTTAGCTAAGACTATTACCTATTAATAGGTAAGATACAGTGGAATAAGAATCATTACTAGAAAATTCTCTTCCATTTAGCATGATGTTTTATCCACAGACTGTAAATATAAAATAAAGAAGACACAAACTGAATGCCTCTTCAATTGTCTGAATATGTGTCCCTTTCCCAAATTCATATGTTGAAATATTTACTTCCATGGTTATGTTATTAACAGGTAAGGCATTTTATTAAAGAAGACATGAGGAGATGGAAAGAATTCCCATGATCATAAATAGGCAGAATTAATATTGTCAAGTCATTATATTATCAAAAGTGATGTATAGATGCAATGCAATTTCCATCAAAATACAAATGGTATGCTTTGTAGAACTACAGAAAACAATCTTAAAATTTATGTAGAGATACTAAAATCCCCAAATAGCCAAAGCAGTTCTGAGCATAAAGAACAGTGCTAGAGACATCACAATACCTGATTTCAAATTACAGTACAGAGTCATAGTAACTAAAACAGCATAGTAATGGCATAAAAACAGACATGTAGACAAGTGAAACAGAAGTCACAGAAATAAATCCACACAGATGGAAGGGGAGTTGCACGGAAGATGGAAGGAGACCCTCATCATTATACAGAATACATGTATGATGTTGTGAGGAGAAGAAGAAAAAAAAAGTGTGTCACATTAGATTGGATAGAGAGAAGTGATGGGTGGGGAGGGGAGGAGGATGGGGGATAGGAAGGGCAGCAGAATAAAATAGACATTATGATTGCTGTATGTATATAGGTGACTATGACAAATGTGACTCTGCAATCTGTACAATCAGAAAAATGAGAAATTATACCCCAATTGATTCAAATGTATGAATTGCCAAGATCATTGTAATGTCATGTGTAGCTAAAAAAAAAAAAAAAAAAAAAAAAAAAGCTCAGTTTACTCTCCCTTTTCCTATTTCTGCTCATGGTGCCCCCATTAAAAAAAAAAAAAAAAAGAATACAAAGAACTTCTCAATCCTCAATCGACCTGCATGGGAGCCCAGGCCCAGGGTAGGCTCAGGGTCCTCTTCCCTGCCTACCTGGGAGCCCAGGCCTAACCTACCTCCATGTTGGGACACTGTATCCATCACCTATATTGCCCTTCTCTTGCAGTAACCTCCACCTTGCGAAAACAGACAGGCCTAGAAGCAGGTGCATCTTGAAAAAGGCATCCCAAAGCCAGACCACCCTTTCAGCCCCATCTCTGAAAGAGGTTGCATCCATTTTGGGACACCCCCACTGCATCTCAAGTTATCTCTCCACTATTGTTGCCACCACCTTTAGTTACAGTAGCATCCATTGTGGGATACTGGCAGGGTCTGGAAGCCAAACACCAAGGTGAGGTACAGATAATCTGCACAGATACCACAAGATTCCAGGGTAGAAACTGCAATACCTCAGATCTGCACTGCAAGAAAGGAAGACACATAGACAACATGAAAAAACAACGGAAGAAAGTGCCCCAAACAAACCAGGATATTACAATAGCAGAATCCATGAACAGCACAGTTGATAAAATATCAGAGAAGAAGTTCAGAATACACATAATTACAATTATCTGTGAATTTAAAAATCACCTAAATGAGCAAATGCAGGCAACAATTGGTCACTCCAACAAAGAGATAAGGGAGCAAATATAGCAAACAACAAAGAGACTAGGAGCAAATACAGGTAGAAAAAGATTACTTCAAGAGAGATATAGAGATTATGAAAAAAGAACAATCAGAAATACTTGAAATGAAGGAAACAATAAATCAAATAAAAAACTCAATAGAAAGCATTACCAACTGACTAGATCACTTGGAAGACAGAACGTCAGATAATGAAGACAAAGTATATAATCTGGAAAATAAAATTGACTACACAGTAAAGATGATAAGAAACTATAGACACAACATCCAAGAATTATGGGATAACATCAAAAGACCAAATCTAAGGGTTAATGGAATAGATAAAAGCACAGAGATTGAAATGAAAGGAATGCACAACCTCTTCAATGAAATAACATCAGAATATTTCCCAAATATAAAGAATAAATTGGAAAATCAAATACAAGAGGCTTACAGAACACCAAATGTTCAAAATTACAATAGATTTACACCAAGGCACATTACAATAAAAATGATTAACATACAGAATAAGGATAGAATCTTAAAGGCCGAAAGAGAAAGGAATCAGATTGCATATATGGGGAGACCAATTTATATCTCAGCAGATTTTTCAGCCCATACCCTCAAAGCCAGTAAATCCTGGAACAACATATTCTAAGCTCTGAAAGAAAATGGATGCCAACCAAGAATCTTACATCCAGCAAAATTAAGTTTCAGATTTGATGATGACATTAAAACCTTCCATGATTAAAAAAGTTAAAAGAATTTACAATGAGAAAGCCTGCACTATAGAATATTCTCAGCAAAATATTCCATGAGGAGGAAATGAAAAACAACAATGAAAATCAGCAAAGGGAGGAGCTATACTAAATGAAAGCACAATTAAAAGAGAAACTAAGTCAAGTTAAAAACCAAAAATAAATCAAAATGTCCTTGAATACAAACCAAATTTTAATAATAATCCTGAATGTGAATGGCTTAATCATCAATTTAAAAAATAGACTGACAGATTGGATTAAAAAAAAAGACCCAACAATATGTTGCCTTCAAGAGATTCATTTCACAGGAAAATACATCCACAGACTAAAGGTGAAAGGTGTGAAATAACAGACCACGCACATGGACCATGAAAACAAGCAGAGATTTCCATCCTCATATTAGATAAAGTGGATTTTAAAGCAAAACTAGTGAAACTAGTAAAGAAGGACATTTTATACTGCTTAACAAGACATAACAATTATAAATACCTATGCCCCAAACAATGGGAGCATCTATGTATGTTAAACAAATCCTTCTCAATTACAAACCCAAATAGACCACAACACAATAATACTGTGTGACTTTAATACCCCTCACACAATTTAAACAGATCACACAATTTAAACAGATCAATTTCAAGCAAGAAATAAGAAACACCATCAAAATCCTACCAACCAAGAAAAGCTTGATACCAGAAAAATTCACAGCTGAGTTCTACGAGACCTACAAAGAGGAATTAATACCAATACTCCTCAAATAATTCCATGAAATAGAAAAGTAAGGAACCCTTCCAAACTCATCCGATGAAGCTAGTATTATCCTGATATCAAACCAGGCAGAGACACATCAAGGAAAGAAAATTTTAGACCAATATCCCTGATGAATATTGATGCAAATATCCTCAATAAAATTCTGGCAAATCTCATACAGAAACATATTTAAAAAATAATGCACTACAATCAAATAGGGTTCATTCCAGGAATGCAAGGTTGGTTCAACATATGGAAATCAATAAATATAACTTGGCATATCAATATACTTTAAGATAGGAATCATATGATTATATAAATTGAATCAGAGAAAACATTTGACAAAATACAGCACCCTTTCATGTTCAAAACACTCAATGATACAATTAATAGAAAAACTACATATAGTATGTACATACCTCAACATTGTTAAAGCTATCTGTGCTAAACCTAAGGCCAATATCGTTCTAAATGGAGAAAAATTGTAAGTATTACCTCCCAAAACTGTAACAAGACAGGGATGCCCTCTTTTACCACTTCTGTTCAACATAGTCCTTGAAACTCTAGCCAGAGCAATTAGACAGATGAAAGAAATTAAATACAAATAGGAAAAGAAGAACTCAAACTGTCATTATTGCTGATGACATGATTCTATACTTAGAGAATCCAAAAACCTACACCAAAAGAATGTCTAGAATTAATTGATGAATTCAGCAAAGTAGCAGGATATAAAATCAATACCCATAAATAAAATGCATTTCTATATATCAGTGATGAATCCTCTGAAAGAGAAACTGGGAAAACTACTCCTTTCACAACATCCTCAAAAAACAAAATAAAACCAAAAAAAAACCAAAAAAACAAAACAAAACAAAACAACAACAAAACAAAAAACCCTTGGGAATCAACAAAAGAGTTGAAAGACCTCTTCAATGAAAACTACAGAACACTAAAAAAGAAATTGAAGAAGACCTTAGAAAGTGGAAAGATAGGATAGGAAAAATTAATATTGTCAAAATGGCCATATTCCCCAAAGTGCTATACAGATTCAATGTGATTCCAATTTAACATCCCATTGTAATTCCTTACACAAATAGAAAAAGCAATCATGAAATTCTTTTGGAAAAAGAAGAGAAACAGAATAGCCAAAGCAATCTTTAGCAAGAAGAATGAAGCAGGAGGCAGAACAATACCAGATCTTAAACTATACTACAAAGCTATAGTCACAAAAATAGCAGAGTATTGGCATCAAAATAGACTGGTAGACCAAAGGTACAGAATAGAAGACACAGAGACGTATAATTAGACATATAGCCACCAAAAACATACAATGGAGAAAAGATAGCCTCTTTAACAAACGGTGCTGGGAGAACTCGAAATCCATATGCAGCAAAATGAAAATAAACCCCTATCTCTCATCCTGCACAAAACTTAACTCAAAGTGGAAGAAGGACCTAGGAATTAGTTCAGAAAGACCCTGCAGCTAATGGAGGAAAAAGTAGGCCCAATCTTTATCATATTGGATTAGACCCTGACTTTTTTACCTAGAATCCTAAAGCATAAGAAATAAAATCAAGAATTAATAAATGGGTGGACTCAAACTGAAAAGCTTCTTCTTAGCAAAAGAAACAATTAGTGAGATGAAGACAGAGCTTATATTTTGGGCACAAATTTTTGCCACACACATCAGATACAGCGTTAATCTCCAGAATATATAAAGAACTAAAACAAAACAAAACAAAACAAAAAACCCAAAACTTAACATTAAAAAAACACCCAATCAATAAATAGGCTATGAGCTGAACAGACACTTCTCAGAACCAGATATACATTCGATCAACAAATATATGAAAAATTTTCAACACCTCTAGCAATTAGAGAAATGCAAATCAAAAATATTCTAAGATTTCATCTCACACCAGTCAGAATGGCAGTTATCAAAAATACAGACAACAGTAAATGTTGGTGAGGATGTGGGGGAAAAGGCACACTCATATATTGATGGTGGGACTGCAAATTGATGCAAATACTCTGGAAAGCAGAATGGAGAGTACTTAGAAAACATGGAATGGAACCATCATTTGACCCAGCTATCACACTCCTTGGTCTATACCCAGAGGACTTAAAATCAGCATACTATAGTAACTCAGCCATATCAATGTTAATAGCAGATCAATTCATAATAGCTAAACTGTGGAAGCAGCATAGATGCCCTTCAATAGAAGAATGTATAAAGAAACTTTGGTATATATACACAATGGAATATTACTCACCATTAAAAGAGAATAAAATTATAGAATTGGCAGTTAAATGAGTGGAGTTGGAGAATATCATGCTAAGTGAAGCAAGCCAATCCCCAAACACCAAAGGCCAAATGTTCTCGCTGATAAGTGGATGTTGATCCATAATAGGGCAGGAGCATGGGGAAAATGGAGGAACTTTGATTAGGCAAAGGGGAGGAAGTGTTGGGAAGGGTTCATGGGGGCAGGAAAGATGGTGGAATGAGATGGACATCATTATCCTAGGTACATGTATGACTGTATATATGGTGAAATGCTACATGGGGTACAGCCAGAGAAGTGTAAATTTGTGCTGCAATTGTGTATAATGAATCAAAGTGCATTCTGCTCTCATATATACCTCTTTAAAATAAATAATTAATAAAAAAGAATACAAATAATAATTGCTAGAAAGGATGCAGGGAAAAAGAAACTGTTGATGGGAATGCAGATTATAATTATTATAGGGTCTGTGGAAATCAGTATGGAGTTTCCTCAGAAATCTAAAGGACCTATAATATGCTCCATGGATACCTCTCTTTGGTACTTATCCAAAAGAATTAATCAGCATATTCTAGAGGTACATGCATATCATATTTATTATAGTACAATAGCCAAGTTATAGAAAAAGGTTAGGTGTCTGTCCAGAGACGAATAGACAAAATGTGGCAAATGCATATGTGGGATTAAATACATACAAATACACACACATACACACACACTGAAATTTTTTTCATCTATAAAGAAGAAAGAAATTATTTCCAGGAAAATGGGTGGATCTGGAGACTATAATTTTAAGCAAAACATGTCAAACTAAGAGAAAAATAAAAAGTTTCCTTTCCTATGTGGAAGATAAAAGGGCTAAGGGTGGGGAAGTGAGGTGTGGAAGAGTGGAAATAGAAATTGATCAAATTATGTTTTTATGTATGCACAAATAACCCACTGTTATGCACAATTAAGGTGCACCAATAAAAAAGAAAGATAAATAAAAGGTGAGGTTTTTGGAAAAGTAATTAGATAGTGAGGACAGAACCTTTAGGAATGGAATTAGTGCCATTATAAAAGAGGCTTCAGGCAACTTGTTTTCACTGTCCATCATACAAAAACATAGGGAAAAGAGAGATATCTTTGAATTAGGAAAGGGGCCTTCATCAGATACTGAGTCTATCAACACCTTAATCTTGGACTTCCCAGCCTCCAGACTGTGGGGGCCCAGTTTATCATGGCAGGTGAGAGGCCGAGGCCTGTTCACCTTCTGGCTGGGACATGACTGTCCCACTCTACTCTTCAAGGGCACACCACCAATGACCTAAAGCCTCCCACTAGGCCCCACTTCTTGAAGTTTCTAGCACCTCTTAAGAGCATCACTCTGGTGAACAGGCTTTTAACACATGGACCTTTGGGGAACATTTAATATCCAAACCACAGCACATGACATAGTGACCACTCATGGATTTTAAAAATGGCTCTTTCTGTGTGCACTTCTAGGTGTTCAACTATAAAGTACAGATAATCTCATAAATTAAGGGTGAAAAGTGCAATTAATTAGGCTTCCCCAAAATATAAACAGATTACTTAAATTCTTAGAAAGTGAACCAAGTACATTTTTCATATCAATTTTTTTGATATGAAAATGTATGTTTGTCATTTTGATATGATATGTATGTTTGTCAAAAAACAAAATATAATATGTTTCTGTGAAATAATTTTACCTGTCTTCTGTGCATGGAGTTACTAAAAATGATTTTGCATTTCACAGAAGGAACATGGGATCAATCAAACTGACTCCTGTAATTTAAGGAATCAGAAATGGATTTCCTCAACAAATAGTATTCTTCGAGAGGGAGAAACTACTGATTCATGGATTTTTTTCATATGTGCAGAAATATATTGTTAGGATAGATAGAGTGAAAACATTTGAACACTTTAAAATGTATCTCATATGGCAAAGAAATATTGTTTCAACCATTGACATTTAAAGGACAAAAGGTAGCCTGAGACATATTTTCCATCAAGTTGACAATGTCAAAGACACAGAACAGTTTCCTATAAGTTAAAGCAGAACATCATGTCAGTGAGGTTTTTTTTTTCTTGAATAGAATCAGAATAACAAGTATAAAATAAGAAGACGTAAAATATTACTTAGATATAAAACAATTTTTTTTTTCTATTTTCAAAACATGTTTTGTTTTAGAAATCATTTTGTAGATTATGTAGCTAGAGGTGGAGAAAAATGCCCTGGAGAAATCTTTTCATACTATCTCCACCTCTATAGAGTTTTCTATCAGGAGGTTACTGTTTGTTCTAGCTATAATAATTTCAGAGGACACTGCTCAGGATGGAGAAGGTGGAGGGTCCACCATGTGAATCTCCTTTATTGGTTGGATCACAGTCACTAAAAAAAGCAGAATCATGAACACTGCCAGCTACCAGCTGCAAATGCAACTGTGAAATTTATTTCTGCAAATATACTGGCAATTTTATAATAGTTGGGAGGAATGCTATGGAGAGCCTATTCAGTTGGTACATTTACTGAATTAGCCATTGAGCTTCATAGAGTGCGATTGCTGCTAGAGTTCTATTTTAACATTTTCTTGAAAAGCTGCATATAAATAAAATTATACTTTAAGTGCCCTAGGGAATATTCAGATACAGGGAAAACATACTCTAATTTCCTTTAAAAATAAGAGTTTACTCTGTTGAAGGGTGTACAGGACTTTTATGTACATTTTTTTTAAACAAAATTCTGTAAATCTATAATTATTTCAAAATAAAAAAGTTTTAAAGCAATTTACTCTAAATTTTCATTAAAATAGGACTTATTTAAGATTTATAAAGGAAGAATACATTTGTTTCATCTCATATTTATTGGTATACAGTATGGTGATCAGCTTTTCATTCATTCAACAAATATTTATGTATAGGTATAGATAATGGCATGGCAAAGGGTGACAACTTGTATTTTACATAAGATCTTTGGGGGATTCTCTCTGAGGTGAGCAGAGATGTGAAGGAAATAGGAAGAAAAGTATGTGGATACCTGGAGAAGAGTCTGACTACACAGCTCAATATACCAATTATTTTGAATTATAAATTGCCTTTATTGAGCTTTTTCTTGCCCAAGAAAGATGGGTTCTACATAATCCTTGATGTACAGTTCACATGTGAGCATACAGTTTGGAATTTACAAGTAGGGTGTGCAGCTAATGTTGTTCAAATCCCTAAAACTTAGCAGCTATAAGATATATCCATATATTACTCTGTTTAGCCCCAGTTTCTCATCTGTAAAATAGGGACAATAATATCTTACAGAATTATTTTAAGCAATACAAGAAATAAAGTATGTGTAATATTTAATACAAAATAAGTGCTAGTTGTCATAGCAATTATTATTTAAAAATAACAAATAAATGTAAATTAGAACTCTAACTTGCATTGCCTCCTATAGCACTCATCTATTTATTCATTCCATAAAATCAAACCCTGACTATGTGCCAAACATCATAAATGATACAAATTCCAAAATTTAAGAAAGATCAATGTATTTCTTACTGGCATAGGAGATAAACATAACAATTTGGTTATGATATAATGTAATAGTTGTCATGACAAATCTACTCTATTTGAGGGCTTGACTGAAAGTTTCACAAAGAAGGGAATGAATAATTTTAAGCCTTGAATAAAATTGAATAGGAGTCCATTAGATAAATGAAATAAAGAGCAGAGCAGACAGGACAGAATACATGGAGTAAAGTCTCATGGAAACAAGACAAAAAGAGGAAAAGGGAAAGAAAAGAAAACCACTTTTAGTGAGCTGCATGTCATTCTTTGACTATATCACAGGACACCTGCAAAGGAAAGAGGTGAAGTCAGAATTGCAGGCTGGCGTCAGTAATGCAGACTCTTTTATGCCTGCAGGCTTATATGCCATATCAAGGAATCTAGACTTTGTTCTGTGACATTCGGAAAGGAAAACATGATCTTGTTTCTATCCAAAAGCTCACTTGGTAGCACTGTGGGGAATAGGGTGGAAGAGTTGCTGATAATTGAGATCAGGAGACTTTAATCACACAAAGTATTCCAAAACATTCCAGCTTAAGATCCAATGAGAATGAGGTAAAAGGAAAAATCTGGAAATGAAATGAAATGAATTCACAGCACAATGACCTATTTTGAAGAAATTAATGATCACCTAAACGCCAGGATTGAAGGTACTGGAGCAATGTTAAATATCCGATTTTAACTAATAGTACTTGGTAGTTGATTAGATATATAAAAGAGAAGTATGAAATATGATATGTCAAGAGCTTTGTAATGTTTTGAACAACCAATAAATAAAATAAATAAAAAAAAAGAGAAGTAGAAGAAGGGGTTTAGTAGTTCTCTCATATATGTGCATGGAATGAAATTGAAAGAGTAGCTTAAGAGGAGAGAGAGGTAATAAATTTGGCCTTTTGGACAAGTGGGCATATGCACCTGGTTTGCCGGATGTTTAACTCTGAAAAGAGAGAGAGAGAGAGAGAGAGAGAGAGAGAGAGAGAGATATTAAGTCACAGTCACACTAGAGGAAGTGACATGGGTAAGGACTGAATGGAGCTCCCCAGGAGAAGGTTAAGAAGGTTTAGAAGGTTCAATCCATCTGAGTGCAACTGTTATGAGGGAGAGAAACCACAGTGTTGAACTACGGTGGGGAAAGGTCCTTGTTCTCTTAATAGAAGTTTCATTCTTGGTCATTCTGATGTTTTCTAACACTAACAATCCTCCAATTCTCCTCAACCAACTGAGTGTTCAACAATTCAATTCTGTTGCTGCTACCTGGAGTAAGCATCTGATCCCACAAGTTAAGGGCTCAGTCCCATGGACTTTCCCCACTTCAGATGTCAATCACAAGTCCTAGGCCATTCAAATGTCTGATGGACCAACTATAAATCAGGGGTACCCTGACTGCCTTCTCCACTTATAATTTTCCAAATGGTTCATAAAACTAAGGCACTTTACTGTTATTTTCTGGTTTATCATAAAGGATGCAACCCAGTAATATCTGAATGGAAAAGATGCACAGGGCATGTTATAGGAGCGACAGATGGCATAGAGCTTCCACATCCTCTCAGGGCATGCCACTCTCCCAGACCTTCTGTGTGTGTTCACCAACTCAGAAGCTGTACAAAATTCATTGTTCAAGAGTTTTTACAGAGTATAATCTTTAATTCCCTCAGCCTTTCTGGAGACTGAGGGGGGGGGGAGTGGCGGCTAAAGGTTACAACCTCCAATCACTTGATATTTTTGGTCACCATCTTTGTTATGAGCATAACCTCAGGTAAGATTAAAAGGGCCATACTATAAATGAGACTTTCCTATTACTCACGAAATTCCAAAGATTTTAGGAGCTTTGTGCCAGAAACTGAGGATGAAGAACAAATATGTATTTCTTATTATGCCCCAACCATATTCTCTCCTTATTTCTTGTGCTCTTATCCACAGTCCCCTATTTCAATAGTAGATTTTTGATGATAACTTCTGAAAGTCCTTCTCCAATTATAGATGAATCCAAGCATTTACTCTTGACCTGCACAAAATGTTCTTTAAATGATCTCAACATATTTTATAACCCAAGACAATCAATTAGATGAAACTGAGACAGGCATCTGAAACAACGAAGTTTATATTTAGCATTCCTAATCAGTGTTGTACCACAGTAGCTGTTCAATAGACATGTGATGACAGAACACCACTCCAGTTCTAGCATATGCTTTTATCATTTTGGCCTTAAATAAAACAGGGAACTGTAGTCCAACATTTATCTCAAGTATCACCACATGACAGAGAAACATCAAATTTATGTTTTTTAAAGAGTATGTAACTACTGGAAACACAATTAAAACATTTCCACTTGATTAATTGTGCAAAAGAGACTATCAATACACAGCAATTATCTTTTTCTTCAAAGTATATAAACTTATTCAGTAATCCCCAAATAATTGTAAATAATTTAAAACATTAGATCGATCTATATATATATATATATATATATATATATATATATATATATATATATAAAACGTTATATAATTATCTGAGTTTTTAAATTATTTTGCCTTTACTATATGCAATGCATGTTCCCTGGGTATCATAAAACTCATTTCATAATGCTAGAAAGAAGGATTAAAACATTAAGGGATATCCAAAGGACTTAACTGCCCCCATAATAGAGCTCCTTCAATTAATTAAGAAAAATAGTGGGGCAAGTGGTGGAGTTTAGTGGCAGATTTCTTGCCCAGCATACATGAGGCCAGGTGTGATTTCTAGCACTGAGGAAAAAAAAGCAAATTCTAGGAGTATGTATGTCTAAGATACTATTGTACAGAACATTTTTTAAAATGTGCATCATATTGTGATACAATATCTATCTTTCTTTTAAAGACTTTGGGTTAAGACATTACCTAAATTAGATATATTAAACAATTCCACTTTAGAAACCACTTTGCAAACTTGTACACTGGGAGGCTCACATATATAATTACTCAAACCATTATTTTCCCTTTTTCACTGTCTATCTGGAATATAGTCAAGCTAATGATGAGAACAATTCTCCTCACTCATTCCTGGTTTTGTCATTTAAAATGTAACAATGAAGTACTCACTCTAAAAAGCAGTAGCAATCCTTTAAGCAAGTAGAACAGTAAGCAAGTATATGAATTCATTAGCAGAATAATACATCAGACCAGGAAAGACTTGCTTATCATTAGCTCATGTTTTAAAAGGAGTAGATGATACATAATTTAATAGAGATCAGATTACCACAACATGATGCAGTGTGCGTACAATGTTTTGTCATAAATATTTCATGATGTATTTAACTATTTACAATAGGAAAAAATTAAGCATCAAATAATTAATAGTATAATAGCACTCCAACAAAGTTGTAAAAAAAGTGTTAATAGCTTTGAAGCTAGCAATTCAGAAACACATCATTTATTCATATTAATTGGAGAGAATCCATCTGAATCAGTTAAAAAAATTGACAGAACATTTTAATATACATATGGTTTTATAACATGATAATTCAAACTATGGAACTGCTACAAGAATAACTAAGTGAAGGTTTTGCTGAGCTACACTAGGATAGCTATGATTCATTTATAACAGATATTGTAATTGAATGTAGATGTATTATTTGAAAATTCTAAAACATAATATGCAACTTAATGTAGGTTAAATATTTCTCCTTGAGATTTTACTCATGCTGTTCATTCACTTTCATTCTTCCATGGATAGTACAAAAGTTAATGTTGACTTCATGATTTCGTAAGTGGTGAGGCTTAAATTAATGAGAATTTTTTCCCCTAATTAACAGGTATCTATTATTATAATTATACAGCCATCTATTATGGTTCTGGTACCCTGTGAATAATTCTGTTATTTCCAGCACTGATAGAGTATGAGTCTCACTTTCTGTGAAACTCAAAATCTATCCTAATATTTTTCACTAAGCCTTCAAGATGAGTACTATGATCCTGTGGATTTCTATACCATTATTTTTATGACATGGAGAGTGTAGAGTAGCACGGAACATGGAATCAAAATGATCAGGTGAGATTCCACAGACAGTCTGGGTTACATTGGACAAATGATTTAACTTTTCTCTATACCAGCTGTAAAGTGAGGAAAATAAGAGACTTTTTTTTTTTAGGATTAAACAAATTAACACTCAACAATTGTTCAGAATAATATTTTAAACATATTGAGTGATCAATAAATATTTGCTATGCCTTCTTTTTTGTTCTTTTTAGATATACATGACAGTAGAAGGCATTATGACGTATTATACATACACAGAGTATAACTTATTTTGTAGTCACGTGTTCATATATAAGAATAGGAAAATTATGCCAATTCATTCTACTGTCTTTTCTATTTCCATACCCTCCCTTCCCTTCATTCTCCTTTGTCTAATCCAATGAACTTCTAATAATCCCCTCCTTACCCTCCCTCATTGTGAGTTAGTATCCACATATCCAAGTCTTTGGTTTTATGGGACTGGCTTATTTCACTTAGCATGGTATTCTCCAGTTCCATTCATTTATCAGCAAATGCCATAACTTCATTCTTCTTTATGGTTGAGTAATATTCCATTGTGTATATATACTACATTTTCTTTATCCATTCATCTGTTTTAGGTCACCTAGTTTGGCCGAAAGCTTGGCTATTGTGAATTGAACTACTATAAACTTTGATGTGATTGCATCACTGTAATATTCTGATTTTTAAGTCCTTTTGGTATAAACTGAGGAATGACATAACTGGGTCAAATGGTGGTTCCATTCTGTGTTTTCTGAGGACTCTTCATACTGCTTTACATAGTGGTTGCACCAATTTGCAGTCCCACCAGCAATGTTGTCATAAGTGTTATAAAATTTATTGTTCTTGGTTTCAATGTTAATTCCATAAAACCTTTCCTAATGATCTACATAGTGTAATACTTGCCTTTACTACAGGGAAGTGGCAATTATCCTTTCTTCTGTTATACTGATGAACTAAAGTCCCGATTGTTGCTTTCAGATAAAAAGTGACTGAATTAGATAAAACTATAGTACAGGAAATATTCCCATTATTATAAATTCTCACCATCATAAAGGTGGAAAATGCTTTGAAGAATATCAAAGGCAGTTAAACGTTTTGTCTCTTAGAGGATATTCCCTGCCAGTTTTTTCATTGTTGGGTTAAATTTAGAGAGGGAAATGTAAGGATAGACTATCCCAGAATAGGAAATCTTATGAGAGATTTTTAAAAATTCGATATAAATTTATTCTTGCCCTAAAAGGACGATAATGCTTAGCTTAGTTTTAGAACTTCTGGTCCATTAAAAAGCCGGCGCTTATATATTGTTACCTAAAGTTTCTGTTTAGTTCTGCAAACTGCATTCTCCAATTCATTCTTCCTTTTTTTCTTTTTCTTTCTTGAACTACTTAGTAACAGTCTTTGTGGCCTTTTATTTAATATGCCCTTCCAAGCTACTTCCCCTTGTCTTTCAGTTTGCCTCCCATTCTAAGCAAACCTTCTCACCTCAGCTATTTTGTAGGCAAAATATTATCTTCCATACTTACCACTTTATACACAGCCTAAAATAAAGAGCTGAAAAGAGTGGATCGGGCAAGCCACAGTCAATCTACTACAAAACACTGATAAATATTAAAGTCTGAAATCATGAAATGGAGCCAAATGCCGCACAAGTTAGCCCAAGACTTGAATCCTTGAGGGACTATTCAGTCTTGCAACTCCTCATTGTGAGATGTGACTGACAAGCAAGAACTTCCTTTGTTCTACCTTATTGCCATGAGGCATACAATATAGTGTGGACTCAGGGACAGCTTGGAACATTACCAAGGCCTTTAGGTTATGAGGCTGATTGCAGCTGAAATCTAATTCTTGACAGTTTCATGTGTTGTCTCTTCCATCTCTTTCCAGGCTCTCTCTGGGGGGAAAAGGAGGATTGTTGGAAAGAGGCCTGAGAAGGTCAACCATTTGCAAAAGGCTTCTGTGCACCACTTTTACAATAATCTTACTCTGGTCAGTGTTTCTTCTTAGATGTTCCTAACTTTCTATTCCATGCCTCTAATAATGATTTGAAGTACAGCTTTCTGGCTTTGTCATGTATAAGAACCATTTAGGAGAAGTTATTTAAGACAGATCCCTGGATTCAATGGCCTTCCCCCTGGCCTCCATTACAGATTCTAATGTGATAGATTAGGTAAACAGAATCTGCATTTTTAATAAGCTCTTTTGGAGACTCTAACACAGGTGGTCTTTGCCTGTGTTTTCAGAAAATGCCATAGAATCATTCAATCAATGCAGAGGTTTTGGTCTTCTGGTAAATAGAAAGCAGCACAATGAATCTTAGCTACTCAAACTGCCAATTATTATATAGCATTTGTAACTCTTCATTAGATCTTAAAATTCTAATACAAGTGGCCCCAGAATCATCATCTTCAATTATATGGGAAAACCAACTTCTTCCTTTGCCCAGAGGAAATGTGCCTTCCTGCATTAGGCTAAAGTAAACTTCAATAAATGAAAACTACAGAACACTAAAGAAAGAAATTGAAGAAGACCTCAGAAGATGGAAAGAACTCTATGGTCTGGGATACAAAGAATTAATATTGTTGAAAAGGCCATACTACCAAAAATGCTATAGAGATTCAATGCAATTCCAATCAAGATTCCAATGACATTCTTCACAGAAATAGAAAAAGTGGTCAGGAAATTCATTTGGAAAAATAAGAGGACCAGAGAAGCCAAAGCAATCCTTAGCAAGAAAAGTGAAGCAGGAGGCATCACAATACAGGACCTCAAATTATACTACAGAGCTGTAGTAACAAAAACAGCATGATACTGACATCAAAACAGGCATGAAGAGCAATGGAACAGAATAGAAGACACAGGGACAAATTCACATAAATGTAGTTATCTAGACAAAGGTGCCAAAAATACACACTGGAGAAAAGATAGAGTCTTGAACAAATGGTGCTGGGAACACTGGAAATCCACATGTAGTAGAATAAAATTTAACCTCTATCTCTCATCCTGCAAAATCTTCAGCTCAAACTGGATCAAATACCAAGTAATTAGACCAGAAACCTTGCATCTTCTAGAAGAAAATGTAGGCCCAACACTTCTACATGTTGGCTCAGGAACTGATTTCCTTAACAAGACTCCTAAAGCATAAGAAGTAAAATAAATAATAAAAAATGGAATGGCATCAAATTGAAAAGCTTCTTCACAGCAAAGGAAACAATCAAGAACATGAAGAGAGAGCCCACAGAATGGGAGAAAAGCCTTGCCATCACCTCCTCAGTTAGGGCATTAATATTCAAGATAGACAAAGAACTCAGAAAACTTAACACACAAAAATGAACAAATTGGCAAAGAAACCAAACACATAATTCTCAAAAGAAGAAATGTGAACTGTCAACAAATACATGAAAAAAAAAAGTTCAACATCTCTAGCAATTAGAGATGTACAAATTAAAACTACACTGAGATTTCATCTCATTCTAGTCAGAATGGCAATTTTCAAAAATATAAGTAACAATAAATGTTGGCAAAGATGTGGGGAACAGGATACACTCATTTATTTTTGGTGGGAATGCAAAATTGGTGCAACAATTTTGTAAAGCAGTAGGGAGATTTCTTAAAAGACCATTTGACCCAACTATCCCCCTCCTCAGTATATATCCAAGGGACTTAAAATCAGTATACTAAAGTGATGCAGTCACATCAATGTTTATAGCAGCACAATTCACAATAACTAAGCTAGGGAGCCAACCTAGTTGCCCTTTAACAGATGAATGAATAAATAATGGCACACACACACACACACACACACACACACACACACACAAACACACTTACACAATGTATTATTATTCAGCCATAAAGAAGAATGAAATTATGGCATTTGTGGTAAATGGATGAACCTGGAGACTATCATGCTAAGTGAAATAAGCCAGTTCCAAAATGTCCAAGGTCAAATGTTTTCTCTGATACGAAGAAGCTAATCCAAAATAAGGGGTGGGGATAAAGAAATAATAGAAGAAATTTCGGTGGAATAGACAAAGAGGAATGAAGGGAAGGGAGGAGGGATTGGATAGGCAAAGACAGTGGAATGATTCTGACCTCATATTCCTCTGTATATATATGAATATACTGTAGTGAATCTTATTGTCATGTTTATCCACAAGACACCAATTAAAAAAAAAAACTGTAAGTGAATAGCAGAAAGTTCATTACAGTAGAGGGAAGAAACAGGGGCTGGGAGGAAGGGAGTGGAAAGAGAAATACTGGGGACTGATTAAGAACAAATTATACTCCATGTCTTTATAATTATGTCAAAATTAATTCTAATATCATATGTAACTAAAAAGAACCAATAAAAATGAATACAGATTATAAGAAATAAAATGCACTGTAAGATGTGTTATCAGTTGGCTGATGACAAAGTTGCATCATTGTCCACCTGACTATGGTCTCTGCCTACTGCCCAGAGAAAGCCTGATCTTATTTACTGAATAACACTTCCCTCTACTGGCATACATGCTAAACATTTCCTCACATTATATTCTGGAACAAAGCATTTAATTTCAAGTTCAAAGCTGCACATTTTTACCTCAGAATCATTCCTACTGATAGTGGAGGTATCCTTCAAAGGCTAAATGGTGAAGAGTGTTTTTATTGACATGTGATTTGCCCACTGAAATGAATTCTATTAGAAACCTAGTCTGCTTTTTTTTGTCAAGGGTCAAATCTCACATTTCAGGTTTGGATGGGACACATCTTTGCTTTTCAGTAATTAAGCTGTGCCCCTCTGAACCATTCTAAAATAGATTGGCTAGAACTCCAGTTGGAAAGTAACTTTGGATTGGTAATGGGATGTATAGGATTCATTACAACACTGTTTAAATCCCATTGATATGACCTTAAGGAGGTGTATAAAAAAGGAAATGTATTTTGATATGAGTGAATATGGGAAAAGCTAGGCTATGAGTATCTAATATAGTTTTAAAATTTGGGAAATTGGTCCTATTTCTAGAAACATGGAATTTCCATGTTCCTCTTGTAAGGATTGTAGATGTTAGTCTTCCTGAAACTTCCAGTTATTTCAGTAACGATTATGGTCACAAAATGTAGTATTGGCACTCCTATATATTCAAAAGTATTTCCATACTAAGATACTAATTGTTGTTTTAACTCCATTGAGTATATAATGGAGTTTCCAGAAGTGTGTGATGTGCGACATCTCAAAATATTGACTGCAGAAGCAAATATGAGAATCCATTTTAATCCAAAAATTAATGAGAATTAAGGAGAATATATATATATATATCATATATCTTTGGAAAAAGTTTTCATAAAGCTATATTTTTATGTTATAATATAATGTTTTATTTTTAAATAATTTAAATATTTTAAAATTGTCAGTTTTAACTTCAAATATAGCAGATATTGATAAATATAACCCACATAAACCAAAGGTTTTGAGGTGCTCAATAATTGGTAAAAGTGGAGAGGTGTCCTGATAAAAAAATGTTCAAGAAACATTGCTCTAGTTAAACTGGGTGACTTGCTGTTCACTTTAAAGACCCACAGCCTTTTCACTTCTCTAAAATACTCACTGCTTTTGACTAAAATACCCTCTTTTCATACTTCCAATTTTGTATATCTCTGCCATCTCTTGAAATCCAGCTCAACTTCTACTATCGTCATAAACGTTCCAGCTCACCTCTACCCCATTTTTTCTCTCCTTCAGCTGTTAAGAATTCAGTTAAGCTCCTCTTTCATGCAATTAATCATTTTTCAACAATTATAATTTATTTTCCTTTATGGCTTCTCTCATATTAGCCTCTTGATGTCCTTGAGGAAATTAAAAAAAAAATAGGTTCTACATATCATTTGTCAATGTTCTCTCCTTATTTCCAAAATTCAGTATAATGTCTAGCATAAAGTAAGTACAGATAAATATGTTTTGGATATGTACACCATAGATATTTCTCTTAAGTTTAAAGAATGCTTTCTAAACTCTTGAAATTTTACTTAAAGTGACTGAAGCAATGAATACTGAACACAAGACCATCTCTAAACACAATAATGACCAGAGAATATTGCCTTTAGTTGCTTTCAGTCTCCGTCTCCTAGTTGCCCTTTACCACTCTTAAAATTCCTGAGTCTCTTTCCCATCCCTTTCAAGATTCTTATTGCCCATCTGTAGTTACCACTGAGTGGGGGGAGTGATAGAAACCTAGCACTTATCCACTGTCTATCTTCTCAATTTCATTGTTATTGTACCATTAACAAGGACAACAACACTGTTACTGAATGCCAAACATTTGGGAATTTTGGTAAATAAAATTTTAAAAAAATCTTCACACACAATTAACTAATAGACTTGAAGTCTCTTTAATCAGACACACTTTTTTTCATTTTTTTAAGTTGTTAGCAAATTGTACTCATTTACTCTATATAACATACTGTCTTGGAATATGTTTACATTGCTGATGACTAAATCTGGATAATTAACAACGTATTACTTCACATTGTTATCCTTTTTTTGTGGTGAGTACATGTCATATCCTCTCTAAGCAAAGAACACAATATATTGTGAACTATAGTCACCATATTGTACAATAGATCTCTTGAAATTACTCTCCCTACCTGAAAATTTGTATTATTTGACCATCATCTCTCCAAAATCCACTTCCAACTACTCCAGTCTCTGGTAACCATTATTCTGTACTCTACTTCTATGAGATCAACTTTTTTAGATTCCATATGAGTGAGAACATGCATCATTTGTCTTTCTGTGCCTAACTTATTTCACTTAACACAATGTCCCTGAGGTCCATCCATGTTGTTACAGATGACCAGATTTCAAATTTGTATGGCGTGAGATTATATTTAAGGTAATATGTAATTAACTAACAAATTATTAAATAACTTATTTTTCTGTGTGGCACTTACATTTTAAATGGAGACCAAGGAAAAAATTACAAGGAAAAAAATTGTGCAGTGAAAGAAGGATCATTTTTATTTCTTATTTTTTGCACAGGTAGAAACACCCAACTATCTCTGAACATAATCCCTGGTAATGTTACCACTGAGTGGGGGAATAGATAGAAACCTAGTATTGAACCACTGTCTGTCTTCCGAATTTCATTGTTATTATACCATTAACAAGGAAAACAACACTGTTACTGAATTTCATGCTTTAGTGGTTTATAGGAAATATGTTGCATCCTCTTGCACATTTCAAAATGGGATTTAACAAGTAAAATCTTTATATATGTGCACAACAATAATTTTCAATGTAAGAGTCACAGTGTAATATTGAAAGAGACAGAGGGTAGGCATCAGAAAACGTAGACTGGTGTCTATCTCCCAGAAAATACCTATGAAGCCACGGTTGAGCCGCTTAGATTCTCAGATCTCAGGTTCCCCACCATTACCCACTATTTTTCAGTCTTCTCTAGGAATTGATTGTGTAAAAACAGGGTATAACCTAGACAATCTCTAATTTATTTATGGCTGCATTGAAATAAATCAATGGCTATTTTGGACATTAAACAAGCTGAAATACAAATGACTGATTCAAATTTATCTCGGAAGTTAGTGGCAAAATCAAGGTGAAACTCTATCTTCTCCAAACCACATTTCTCTGCTCTGTCCACTCTGTCCATGGGATTTTAGCTCCAAAATTAATCATGTATCAGAAAAAGAGACAAGAGATGAATGGTGAAAGAAACAAGACCATAGCAATAAATAATTTCTAAATCTACCTTCACATTAAGTATATCTATAACTTAAAAAGATCTTTTGAACAACTTGAGAAACATGAATATCAAGATGATCAACTTTCATTTAATCACTATTAAATTGGTTTACATGCTCGTTCTCCTTACCTTAAATTTGAATTTTATCTTGAAAGGTCAAAGCACATTTTTTTTAAAAGTAAATTTTTTAATGTGTTTAAGGATGTTTGTATAACTGTATTCGTGTTAGCTCATGACTACTAAATATAGCAGTTAAATAAGGGTGGCTTATCAATTACAGAAAAATACTGGAATAACAAAATTCTTGCTAATCACATTTCTAGAATATACTTTAAAAGGTCTAGAGTCATACATTTGTTTATTAAAATTAATTATAAATTATATTACTTTTTCTTTTCCTCATGGATTTCCCTAGTTTTCATGTTTGTTTCTACCTATTAATAATGTATAACATAGTCTTTCTACATTTCAAAAAGTAAACATAGTAAGTAGTTCCTTCTACTGATGTTAGTTTAGTTAATAAAAATTCCTGGGATTTTATCTGCTGTCTGAAACTACCATAAAATTATTTTAATATACTTATTAAAGGCAGATGGGGCCCATCACAATGCTAGCAGGAAAAATCCATCAACTGGGCTATTACAAAGAAATTTCCTTTTAGAATATTAATTGTGGGGTGGTTTGACATGTGCAGTCATGAGGTTCTTTCTAGTTTTATTTAGACACTAATTAATAAAAAACTTGTGAACTGGAAATATAATGTGAGCTTAAGTTTTTTTTTTTTTTTTTTTTTTTTTGTTTTTGTTAACCAGGACATCAGTTAATCAGTATTTACAAATCTTGTTTAGTAAACACGAAAAAAGCCACCTGGGACTCCTGTTCATCTTGTAATGTGTGTGAAGATAGCTGTACTTCCAAGGTTCTTGAAGAATTATCAAGTCCGTGCCATGGAAGTAAGGTGCTCAGGTAGGTGCTCAAAGAATACATGTTGAATAAATGTTCAAACCCAAAATTGGGTTAATAGCTTCTGCTTAGAAGAATCTAAATTAGATTTTACCATCTAAAATTAGCTTTTCAGAAAACTTCTGCTCTATCAAGAAAGGTGCCTGAAAGAACAACAATGGCCATTACTTTATATACTAATAGAAAAATCAAACAAAGAGAAGGCAAAAATGACAATAAGATTCCTAAGACAATAAGAGATTCATTGTACATGTTGTCCTCTGTGTCCAGGTAAGTATGACCAGATGGTCTCTCTGATCCACAATAAAAAAAATCAAATGACTGATAAATTAATAAAAGCTAATGTTTTCTCATTTTTAAAATAGCAATGCTCATAAGCTCTCCCAGAAGTTGAAAAATTCCCAATGGGAAAGTAAAGAACAATGTTATAAATACATAATTTATTGGAATAGAATAGATAATACTAAAACTAAAGATATGTGTATGAAGTATAATGACAGTAGAAAATTGGAGCTGAGCAGATTTTATCTTAAAAATAAGCACAAAATTTTAGATGTAACAAAAAGAATATAGTTGGAAAATAAAAAAGATCAATAATTAAAAATGACTACAAAGCAGAAACCATTTTAAAACTTTGAATTCAAGTCATTCTGGTGATAAACTTATTACCTTAGCATCATAAATTTACACTTCTTGCAATAGCTCTTCATTTTACTTTACTCTAGGTATCTTTAGACTTGTTAGTTCAATATACTTGAGCCTTACTAATAGGTAAATCCACTGGATTTTTTTTTTCACAGAAAAAAATAACAGTCTCCAACAGTGCAGGAAAGCAGAAACAAATTACTCAAGTTGACTAATGCAATTTGATAAACATTTCCTGATTATCCTATTCAAAAACTTAGTATCACTGAAAAGGGTTAATATACCAAAATAATTCCCTAAATGCAATAAGCCTGCTTGAAAGGGATTGTAACTCTAATTTTCTTCCATGTTTCTTTGATGAACTCACAACCACTAAATTAGCCCATGGATTATAGCTCATTAGCATCTGCAGAAATAATGTTAATGAGAAATTAAAAAGCAAAACAGCAGGTGCAACTCTGTCTCTTCATGAAGATCCTTGGGAAACACAAGAATGGTCCCATTCAGTGGGTTAATTTTGTTTGTCTTTTCAACTCTAGAAAGGGCATTCAAATCCCTTCTGGAAACAATTGCAAACCTGGGTCACTGAGAAACTTTAAAGCTTTTCTCAAAAACATTCATTAGTTTTGATTCATTATTTATAATTTTGTACAACATTTGTACTTAATCATATGTCTTTTATTGGTTCCATACTAATGGATAATTTTCTTTTCATAATCTCTTAATGTGTGTTGAAATTCTGTTAATTATGTTTCTGTAATAATGGGAAATCCTAATAGAATGGCCTTTCCAATTCTGGTTTTATTTTCTAATCACTTAAGTACTTAAGGTAGGAATAGTGAATTAAAGGTTTTGTCTGAGTAATTAGAATGGAAGTATAGAAATTCTGGATGGTAGTTAAAATGTACCATTATACAAATTGCACTTCAGATGAATTTCTCTTCTGATACTTAGAAGGATAAAAATATTGTTCTCCTTGCACATAGTAGTAGAATATAAAATTATTATGAAGCATTTGTGCTGTTAATACAGAAGCAGGGATGGATCACTAAGCAGTAGAACCCATATATCAAGCTAAATGTATATAAATATATAACCTACTTCAGATATGTGTAATTAGGACGTGTCAGTCATACTAAGATGGCCATCAGTGAAGAGGGGCAGGCATTCTTACAGGTAGCTGCAAAAGCACAGACCTGAACTAACTGCAGTCAGTTTTTTGCTTATTTAATAGTTGGATTTGATTATGAAAAAGGAATGTTAGGCTATGTTTAAGATATGTAGCAGACATTACCAATGTGCATAAGTTTTAGTCCCCGTACCTTGTGGCATAAACAAGACCATAATCCCTTGCTCTCTTGAAAAGAGGAGCACTGATGTCACTACTCTTGCCATTAAAATAGTAGAAGTGTTATGTGTCACTTCTAGTCAAATGCATTGGAGCCAGTGAGCAACTTTTTGTACACTCTTCCTTTGCTACTATTCCAGGCAATAGGGCTTCTCTGAACCCAGGTCCCAGAGTGAGCTTGGAATAAAGCCTACTACAGAAATGTTATACACATTTAGAGTGAGGAAGAAATCAGGTGATGCTGTGCAAACCATTGAGATTTGGGGGTTGTCAATCTCAGAAGAGCATAGGCTATTCTGCTGGTAAAGAAGGACTCAGCAATTTGAACTCCCAAAAGTGAAAGTAGCTTAGATTTTAGAAGATGTAGTAGAAAAAGCAAAGCAAGGAAAAGAAGGAGACTAGAGCATAGCTTGCTTGCAAGTTATTATTTGAACCAACAAAGCAATGGACCTTTTCTCTCTTGTCAGTCCCAATTCTGAATTGAGTTTTTAAAATTCAAAAGGTAAAAGTGTTTCTTTTATTAAGTACCTAACTTGATCAATATTTGTCAAGACTTTCACTGGATGTCACTTTTATGCAGGTAGATTAGCTCGACTGATCACTATATAAATTAGTTGGATTTTAACTAATTTATTTCATGCCAAAGTACATACTTTTAATTGACAAGAAACCCTATTCAGACTGACTGAAGCTCTCTAGGTATTTGCTTCAGATTAAAGAGAGATACTTATGAAAATCACCATAATGAGTAAATAATTACCTGTTGCTAAAAACTGCTCTATTGGATTATTTGAAAGGTACCACTTGGGATGAACCTCCTTCAGAATAAATATCAAAGAATTTTCAAATAATAAATGATATCACAAATGTATTTGGATATGAAATACTTATTCATTATCACCATCAGTAATGTTTTAAGAAATCTATACTATAATAAATAGTCATCTTCTTTTAACAAAGTTTTCTAATGTGTAAATTGACAGATCTCAGTTGAATTTGCTTGCAAAATTTATGATTTTTATCTTCGTAACTGTATGCCATTAGATTGAGTGATTTCGGAACAAAAGGTTTAACTTTGAACTTGAAACATTAAAAGCCTAATAGGGCTCCCCATTTCTGCTTAAGCAGAAGTAAAGAGAAAAAAAAATGTAGGGCATTTACACAGAGTTGGGGGCACATACTACTCCCTATGTTCATTTGAAAGATCTAACTGCAAATAATATCCAAAACAGAATGATTCTATTTAACAACTCCCTAAAGATTTCCATCTTATTGTTATATATACATATCTTAGAAGGGAAATTGACATTTAAATTAGCATTGGAGGACAAATAACAATTAGATTATTCATTGAATACTTATCTTCTTTGTCCTTTGCCAAGCCACATGTATGTAAATTTTTAAGCAACAATGTAAGCATGGAAGTCAGAGGTCACTGATTCTCTATGAAATGCAAAGTTGTGCTGGTTTGTAGGAAGGAGCCCATTAGCTTTGAGTTTCTTTTGAATGTTCTCAGGTCTGGCCCTCCATGTCATTGAGACATGTCCTAATGTTCCCCAAATGCTCATTATTGCAACAGCCATGTCCAAGTTAAAAGAGAAATCCAGCTGTGCTGAGCATTCCTGTTATATAAAAAGCTGCCTTTTCTAGAGGTAATTATTTTATACACTGATTCCCAAAATGAATATACATCAAATCATCTTTTACAGGTCCCTTAGTTGAATCAAACTTATGTTTACCAAGTACCAAATAGCTAAATTATTTCAGTATCAGTTACTAAACATAGTAAATAGAAACAAAATGAATTAAGAACTTAGTAAAATATGTGGATAAAATGACAATAAAACAAATCCAAAGAAAATAGAAGAAATCAATTCATAATAATTACAAAAATAAATTGGAAAATAGAAATATATTCAGTAATAATTATTTATTGAATCATGATATTAGGCACTGTACTAAGTATTTTCATGTATTAACTCATTTCATTATCATGAAATCTCAGTAATTAAGACTGGAAAACAGTAACTCTCCACCCGCTGTATATTCTGATTAAAAAATGAATGGAATTGAAGAAAACCTAAAATAAGGGCTGGAGATGTAACCCAGTGGTAGAGTCCTTGCTTATCATGTATGAGTCCCTGGGTTCCATCCCCAGCACCACAAACAAATACATCTCAAAAAAGAAAGCCTAAATGCATACAAAATGAATCCACAAATAAATCAATTGAAAGATGAGATACTTGTTAAAATAACATATGTGCACTTTTTGGCATTGAGAACTTATTTTGAACAAGTATATTTGAAATGTTGATGTTATATAATTTGATGCAAACAAAAACCTGAAAAGGACAGCACTAAAATGAACAGTACTGTTCATTCCGATTACACATGGATTGAAAAATGCCCATGAATATACTCAGCAATTCTGAAAACATTTTATGTATATATTAGGATTGACAAACAAATAAATAGAGTGCGAGTCACAAATAAGGAAAGGGGGAAGTTAAGAATAACTCTATGGTGCTGGATTGAAATCAGAGATATCAAAAGGTACCTGTGGTTTTTAACATACTTACAGATGAAGAGCTATGGAAATAAATATGTGTGAATGTACACTCGAGTATACATACACCAACTTCATCATCTATGAACTGAGAGGACCTGGGGCAAAGATAACCGAGTAGCAGTGAGTACATCTGGCACTGGTAGCAGTGCCTTGTCTGGGGAAAAAAAATTGCAAGAAGAGCCTGCAATATCTTTTAGAGCCAGAAAGCATGAAAGGACCTTCCCTTTCACAGAGTACAGGGTTAAAGGGCATAGGAACCAACTTGAGGAGTCCCTAACAGGCAAATCAGGAACACTTGAAGTAACAAACTAGAGAGTGATTGTAATGGGCTATGAAGCATTGAATAAAATAAATATTGACTAATCCACAACAATTCAAATAAATAACTGAATTCTAAAGTTGAGGGGAAAAAAAAAGCTATTCCTTTCAGTAGAATTCCAACTAATAAATGTAAAAGAAATGATAAAACAGGAAATTACTTTTATTATTTCTAAAGTAATAATAGTTGCCAGTAAAAATTATTGATAGATGCAGTTAGTGGGAAAACATTTACATAATTCCCAAGTGTCTCTCCACAAGATACTTAGTAATTTCATAAAGAAAAATAGAATCTTTACAGTAGGAAACCTGAAAGAACCAACCTTAACCAAATGATTAGAATTAACATCAGGACACAGAATTAGTTTTAGAATATGATATAACTGTATCCTCTGTGTGTGGTATGCACACAGATTATATATAATTTTTGTTAATATTCCTCTTAATTTTTTCCTCTCAAATTTTCGATTATCATTAAAAGAAAGGTTATATTTAGAGTATACAAAACGATAAATGTCAGATGATTGCAACTGAGGACACAGAGTAGGCAGAAGGTAAAATTTGATGTGGTTTAGGTTAAGATATTAGTAGGAAGTTAGATTGATTCTAAAACCGATTAAATCTAAAACAGGACTACTTAGATACAATTTAAAAATCTCACAGTCTGTGATCGTTTTATGTCACATGTAGCCTTTGTTAGCAATTAAGATGCATAATTTAGGCCAATTCAACAGAAATTTGTCAATCTAACAGAAAAGTGTACTATACAGAAAAGTGTACTGAAATGCTAAGAGGGATATAGAGAAGAATGGGACATTGCCTTTACTGAGTTACACTTTAGTGTGTGTGGAAAGGAGAAGAAAACACACAGTAAAAATAACTGTAGTATAAACAATGTTTTAAAAAGTAAAACTTTTTTTTTGAAATGAAAGGAAAGAGAGAACCCGTTGGTTGGAGTTCATTCATTCAGGCATGCAAAATATTTATTAATCTCTCCATAAACATTAGTTATTATCAGGAGGTGTTTCTTTGAGAAGGTGCCATTGGTTTTTGGCTTTGAAATATGGATAGGATGTTGCCCACAAAAGGATAGCGCAGAAAGGACATTCTAATATGAGGGTCAACATGAACATTCTGATGACTATGATGAACAGTTCCACTTGTAAGTGGCAATGGCTCCCTATAAGAAAAATCAAGTGACCAAGTTGTGGAGTCTCAGTGATCTCATATTGTAAAAGGATGTAAATATGAACCTCAAACTTTCATTCTCTATTTGGCAAGCAATTAACCTTATTGAAGGTGGATAATGAGAGCATGTGTTCTCAATACAATGACTGTTTGCCACTCTCTGAGAAAGAATAAATAACCTCTGAAACTTTGCGGGCTGGGCATCTCCCTTTGAGTTATCTGAGACACTGCGCTGAGTTTGTCATTACAGTAATAAAACAGTATCATATTTCTTGCATCTAACAAGAGCTGAAAAAAAACTCCTCAGTATTCACTGTGACCATAACATAAAGCAAAGTGACACAGTCACTGGTGGATGGGAAGTGACAACAACAGACGCACTGTGCTGGCAAGGAGCTCACAAAAGTGAGTATGCTCAGTTAATTAAAGCCCTATGTTGCCTGGAAGGCCAGGGCAGAGCCACAGAAGCTAAGCAGGCAGGGCAAGCCACCTGAGCTTACAGAGGAGAGGCTTTTGTCATCCTTGAGACAGGAAAAAACAGAAACAAAACCAAAACTGCCTCTACTACCCACATGTGCCATGACTAAAAAGTACATTTGTTTGTGCTTCTGAACGGATAAGCATTCCAGACAGGAGAGATTGCATCTTGAACATAATAACAACGACACAGCTATGAAGATAACAAGAACTTTAAAAAGACTTTCACCTTCCTGATTTCAAACGTTCAGAATTTATGACAATTTGTCTAGCATTGAGAATGCCAGGGATTATTTTAAAGGTTCTATTAGGACTGACATTAGAACTAACATAATAATAATAATAATAATAATAATAATAATAATAATAATAATTTTTTGTGTGTGTGGAGTAAAAATGCACAGTTTGTACATAACTATCTATGTCTGTGGGGCAATTATGTTTTGAGAAAACTAAGAGAGTTTCAGTAGAAATCACAGTTCAGAGATTCAGTAGTTAATTTTATTTCATTGGAAGCTACATTTCCTCTGACACAGTAGAGGACAATTTCTATCACAACCTGTGTAAACACGACGGCTCTTTTTCTGATGGGCTTAATCAAAAAAGGAACCAAACCTCCAGCTTTGGTCTGAACTGATGAGGACTTGAAGCAGATAAAGAGTAGCAGCAAAGTATTTGTAAAACTAACACTTTAAAATGAGCCAGAGATGCTAATTTACATAAGTCACTAGCCCCACTGACTGAAGTAAAGTAAGACTGGGAGTCCCCACACAGCTGGGCTCCAGGCAAGCTGTGGTGCAATAAGCCCCGTGAGGGAGAAGAGCCACATGTCAGAAGCATCCCAGGAAAAAACACATCTCAGAAGACAAGCAGGTTATCTGGAAATCAGCTGTGGGCCTTAACCAGAAATCTGTGGTGTTTTTTAAAGATCATTATCAGGCTTGTTCTGGAATTTGATTAGAAAACTGTTTCCTCTAGTTGGGAAAATGAGTTCTCATGCTTACATAGAACCTTAAGGAGAGGAAGGACTTTGGCTATTTCTTGGCAGGTAATCATTATATACTACAGTGAAATTGACAGCCATAGAGTTGGAAGTCTTGCATCTGGCTATGCCTCAGCAATAACAGCTACAGAAGACAATAGGAACCCTCCTCCCTTCTTCCCAGCATCATTTCTGTAGGCAACTTCTCAACCTACAGGGCTTCTTCCAGCCCATGTAGTTTACCATTGGCAGATTCACCTATTATGTAAAACTTTGCTATAAAACTGTCCATGGCTCCTGCCTTCTCACAATCTAACCAGTCTTTTGAAATCAGATCCCTCCCTTCCCCCCAACAAGAGATTGTTTAGCCCTTTAAACTACTACAACCCTAGGAAAAACTTGCCCAGTCTTTAAACAATGCTCTGAACATACTTTAATTTTCCCTCTCGCACACACATTTTCTTTACTCACACTCTTCCACTATTCACACATGTGTTATTTGTCCCCTTGTCATTTTTTATCTAGTCAGAAATTTATCTTTCAATACCTCGCTCAAGCCTCACTTTGAACATGAAGCTTTCCCAGACTTCACCATCTCTATTCCATCCCTCAAAACATACTTGCCTATTAAGCTTCCAATTACATATTTCAAGTAATGTGAAAGTTATGAAACTAAAAAAGAATTTAAAGTCATGTTGGTGCAGTTCAATATACCATATGTTTATGGAAAGAAAAAAATGTTAGATTTATTTCAGTTTTCCAAGTCCAGTATTTAGCTAAAATGTCCTCCTGTATCACTTAATCCCTAAAATTGAAGCCTCTGAATTCTATGGGTCAGGTAGCAACAGAAAGCAAGAGGTATTGCCTGGCTGATATTTGGCATTATGCTTTTTATTAGTTATGAAGTTTAACTTGCTTTACTCCCTCTCTATTTATTTTCTAAAGCTTAAATATGCTATTTATTTTTACTATTCCATTAATCTTTAAAAAAATTATAAGAAAACAATCATAAAAATACCTACATTACCTGACTATATTTCTGAAAAAAAGTCATGTTTTTCAAAAAAATCGAATAGTTCTTACATTCCCTTATTATGATATCTATGGCAATTTAGATATAACTGGAAAACACTCAGAGTCTCTTTGCCAAAAACTACAGCTGCTCTCTTCAAATTTAACCTTTTCAAAAATTCTGTCATTTCAGGAATATTGATGATTAACCAGATGAGGTGAATTGTGCTGTAAGATTTCTGGGTGGCTTCTCATTACTCCAGGAATTTAAACAAGAGTAAAATTAAAAAATGATAGTGGTAGTATGAAAAATAAGCCATGGAAGATACATATGGCTCTAGCAAAAAACTGAAAACTCAGTGTTTATTTGTGAAATAGTAGAAAATATAACTAAAATACTTAAAGGATAGGTAACAAAAGAGAAAGGTACTGAAAGATATGCATTTGATTGTTAAAATATATTCTATCTAATTTAGCTCTGGCAATATAAATTTGTTCACAGGCTGCTCATAGAAGAGGGGAATGCCTCTGTCTTTTCTTTCATTTATTGGAGTGGATATTGCAGAATAGAGGGCACAACAAATGCAACGTCAGCATTTATTGGATTTCTGAATGAATGAATACATTAACAAGAACATTATCAAGACTGACTTCATTCATCCAACAATATATATATATATATTGTTGTCAGTTACTATGACCTTTCCTCAATATTACCAGGCCAAGCTGAACTATGACAAACTAGTCCTGTTTTGGCAATAACTAGTTAGTTAAATAGGCATTGGTGTGCTACTTAACCACACTGAGCCTTAGTTTAATAATTTATAAAAGGTGGGGAGGGTTTTCCTTGCTTACATTAAAGAGTGGTTTTTGAGGACCTACCAAGAATATTGTGCAAAGATATCTTGTAAAGAAAGAGTAAAATATTACAGAATACAAACATTATTTTAATAGCATGAGATATTTGAGAGGCATTCATTCATACCTGAGTTGTTGACCTGAGTGTAAAAAACATTGACAAGTAGAAAAAATAATAGAAGACATAACAGGAGGCTTTTGCAAAAGCTTTACTCTTGGGATTTTTAAAAGGGGTTATACTTTCACAACTGTCAAAGCAGATTATGCAGAAACTTAAAGATATAGAATGTTTACTTAAGAGAACATGGCCTAAGGATGTGATGCTAATTTTGATTAATTTTCTGCATTCATAAATGGCTTGTCAAAGTCAGAGGACGAGTGAAATGGCCTCATTTTATAGCTTAGTGTGCTTGCAGTTGCCCATTATTGTAACTTTCTGGTAACTGATTTGCAAAGCATGCTTTTAATGTTTTGTTTAAAAATTCATTTTAGGAAGATTAGGAATGGAGAACATTTCTTGGAATAGCTACTGGCAATGTTTAGTGGGGAAAAAATTATCCAATTTTCCTTTGTATACTATAAAAGAATGATTTATTGCTAGTAGCATTTCATTGCCTTACTAGAGATAACCTCTTTTTACATTTCAACTACATGAGAGATACTTCTTTTCCATTCTCCTATTTTTTTTAATCGTCTTTGAAAAAGAACATTATCAAGACTGACTTCATTCATCCAACAAATATTTACTGAGCATGCACTTTACTTTGTGTTAGTATGCTAGGTACTATAAATGATTTTTTTCTAATATGTTTAACACATATATATAGTTTTACTATATTTTCACTGCAGACTTCTAAAAATGACTATGAAAACCCTGCAGAAAACATGTCTTTTTGATCTTTATGCCTTCATAGCTTGGCTTACAGCAGGTGTGGAGCATCCTAAGCCTTCAAGTGCTCAGTGAACAAATGGATGGAGAATATCACTAGCCTAAAAGTCAGAGCCTTAGAACCTAGATATTATTGTAGATTCTGCTTTCATCCGCTTGGCATGCTCACTGCCTCTGTCTTTATTCATTTTCTCACCCACACAGTAACTTTTAAAATGATCTCACTGTGCCGTCTGGTCTCCCTCCTCCCCCACTTTGTTCTCCATAATCTGACACATAAATCCATGCTTTCCCACTCATGTTTCACATCTTTCAGTGGCTGAGCCTCCCTTGTCAGCACTTGCCATCTTTTCTCCAAGTATTCCTAATGGTGAACTAGGACCCACAAAAACCACCAAGGTAGGATTCAGGGGCTTTCCTCTAAGTCACAGCCACAACTGTGGCATTTCACTGAAGTCTAATTTTACTGAAAAAATGTGTGTAAGGTCTAAATTTTTCTCCATAATATACCCAAGCTTGTTTTTATTTATAAATGCTTTATTTTCTTCAAATAGTCCACAATTACTGCCTCGGCAGAAGAAGGTACCATGTGTATCCTGTCAATTTCATACACTCTGGTACCTATCTTTATACCACCAGCCTGCTAACACCCAGGGGCGCATGGACAATAGCATGAGAAAGATACAACAAAGAATAGTCAGTTCTTTAACAAAGAGAACAAGGCCCGTGGTGACCTGGACCTTGGCAACTTGTTGGCCTTATTCTATGTAACTTCTTGTCTTTAACCTTCTTTGGCTTTGCCAAACTATTTGTGATCCTGGGAACATACTTATTTCCTTATCCACCTCTGCTACTTTGCAAACAGTTTTCTCCTTGAAGAAGGCTGGCTTGCAGGTCCAGGTAGTAAACTCTTCATCCTCAAAATGGCAGAGTACTTCACCTCATCTTCAGAAACCTTTTCTGGGGCAGCTCAGAGCTAGTCCAGCTTCTATGCTTCCATGATGTTTTGTGTACTTCTGGCATTTATCATATTGAAACAATCTTTTTGAGTAAGAGCTTATTGTTACTTCAACTTCTACTTAGTGCTTTATGGCTTAAAGATGATCAAATTAAAGAATTTGTAAGTAGTGTAATTAAAGGAGCCTGAAAAATAAGATAGTTATACAACTTGAGAATAATGGCTCCAGAGTTATTTTCAATTAAAGGAAAAGTGTAATTGCTAGGTATTGCCTTTAAAACACCATAGACTACTAAATTGAACTTGGTTTATAGAATGTAGACTTTAGTCTTCAAGTTTTAAATCATTTAAAGCACTAAATAGACTTCTTGATTCCTAGATTATGTCATTATTACATCAACCAATGCAAGGCTTTGTTTTACTACAAATAAGGTAAAATTAGATATGGAACCTAACCTGTCATATGGTAAACAGTTGGAATATTTTGGCTTATTCCAAAGTAATAAATAATCACAAGGTCTGAAAATGTTTACCATGAAAAATAAGTTTCTGAACTAAAATATTATGATTGGACAGTACCTCATTTTGAAAGCTTCTGGCTTTGACAAGAGAAAAATTGAATGCTTTTAAGTGTATTGAAATTGTAGTCATTGCAGCCTAAACTTGTCTTTCAGGCAGATAATTGCTTTTCATGCACCTTAGAGGTAGGTATAAATTGAAATTTCAAGTACTGATTATGGATGATGTTTGTCTCTTGAAAACTGGAAATGATAAGCTTATTATAAAATTCTCCACGTCCATTTTATAATGTGAGAATGCCTCTGACACAAAACAAAATGTTTGAATTTTGTTTTTTTCTTTCTTTTTTTTTTTCTTGAAATTAGGTTTTTAGTTTTCTTTCTTTCTTTTTTGTATTGAAGAAAATACCATCATCCAAAAGAATTTATTTTTGATTTTTATCTTTATGAATTTAAGTAGAATTCTTAAAATCCACCTAGGTTAAAATACATTCTTTATCTCTTCCAGGTTATTAATTTAGGAGATATATGAATTTCATAATTATCAGTGGAAATCACCTATTCAGCAGTCATAATCATCTGGTGTAGACTATGACTATTATAAAAGAAAAATCTTAGCATATTATATGTTTATTGAATGACTTCCAAACATTTTAGTAACTATATTCAGACAATGCACAATAACTAACTCTTTCTGGTTTCATAAAGAAGTATATTTTGGTTTCAAAAAAAGGATACTCATGGAATATTTGCTTTAAGAATAGCCCTCAATCTCTTCCCTGCCACCAACCCAATTTCTGGCACACTGCCCTGCATGTAAGGTTGCTAAGCAGATATTTATTGATTAATATGATTGATGTGACCAACCCATACCTTTAAGAACATTATTTTTTACAGCTTGATTGAACTCTTGAGATTGGAATAAAAGGAACAGAAGAATTATGCTCATACTAATGAGCTACCTATAGCTTATTTTACTTGGAAGCACAGTGGATGATATTATTCTGGATGAAACTGTTTGGGTATTTACATAATCTCCATGATATGGCTTTTCTCAGCTCTTTAATCATGGCCTACTTGCACAGGTTGACGTTAGATGTAGATATTAGTTGAATTAATAAATTCATGAGATTATTTTAACAAAATAGAACATGCATTATAAAAAAATAGTTGGCTATTCAAGCTGGTACATCTGGAGAGGAAACTTATTATCAATACACATAAATTATAAAATTGATTTCAGGGTCTGTTGATAGCACAGGATAAAATAAACCTCTACAGATCATATAATTTTTAATGTTAAGTTTTTTGAGTTCTTTATATATCCTGGAGATTAATGCTCTATCTGATGTACATGTGGCAAAAATTTGCTCTCAAAATGTAGGCTCTCTGTTCACTTCATTGATTGTTTCTTTTGCTGAGAAGAAGCTTTTAAGTTTGAGTCCATCCCATTCATTAATTCTTGATTTTATTTCTTGTGCTTTAGGAGTCTTGGTAAGGAAGTCGGGCCTAATCCAATGTAATGACGATTTGGGCCTACTTTTTCCTATGTTAGGTGCAGGGTCTTTGGACTAATTCTTAGGTCCTTGATTCACTTTGAGTTTAGTTTTTTGCATGGTGAGAGATAGGGGTTTATTTTCATTTTGCTGCATATAGATTTCCAGTTCTCCCAGCACCACTTCTTGAAGAGGCTATCTTTTCTGCAATGTATGTTTTTGGTGCCTTTGTCTAGTATGAGATAACTGTATTTATGTGGGTTTGTCTCTGTGTCTTCTATTGTGTACCATTGGTCTATATGTCTATCTTGGTGCCAATACCCTGCCATTTTTGTGACTATAGCTTTGTAGTATAGTTTAAGATCTGGTATTGTGATGCTTCCTGCTTCACTCTTCTTGCTATGGATTGCTTTGGCTATTCTGGTTCTTTTATTTTTCCAAATGAATTTCATGATTGCTTTTTATATTTCTATAAGAAATTATGATGGGATTTTAATTGGTATCACATTGAATCTGTATAGCATTTTGGGTAGTATGACCATTTTGACAATATTAATTTTGCCTATCCAAGAGCATGGGAGATAAACTTAAAAAATAAATGGGCTAAGAAGCTAAACATCACTTCTCATAACAAGATATATATTTGATCAACAAATATATGAAAAAATGTTCAACATCTCTAGCAATTAGAGAAATGCAAATCAAAACTACTCTAAGATTTCATCTCATGCCAGTCAGAATGGCAGTTATCAAGAATACAGACAACAATAAATGTTGGCAAGGATGTGGGAGGGGAAAGGCATACTCATATATTGTTACTTGGACTGCAAATTGGTGCAGCCACTTTGGAGAGCAGTATGGAGATACCTTAGAATATTTAGAATGAAACCATCATTTGACCCAGCTATCCCACTCCTTGGTTTACACCCAGAGGACTTAAAATCAGCATACTGTAGTAATGCAGCCACATCAATGTTCATAGCAGTTTAATTCATAATAGATAAACTGTAAAATCAACTTAGATGCTCTTCAATAGATGAATAAAGAAACTTTGGTATATAAACACAATGGAATATTACTCATCGTTACAAGAGAATAAAATTATGGTATTTGCAGGTAAATGAATAAAGTAGGAGACTATCATGCTAAGCAAAGTAAGCCAATCCCCCAAAACCAAAGGTTGAATATTTTCTCTGATAAGTGGATGCTGGTCTAAATTGGGGGCATAGGAAAAATGGAGGAACTTTGATCAGGCAAAAGGGAGAGAATGGTGGGGAGGGTTCATGGGGGCAGGAAAGATGGTGGAATGAGATGGTCATCATTACCCTAGGTACATGTATGACTGTATATATGGTGTGATGCGACATGGTATACAACCAGAGGAATGAAAAGTTGTGCTGCCATTGTGTACAATGAATCAAAATGCATTCTGCTGTCATATATACCAGATTAAAATGAATATATTAATAAAAATGCTCATATAATTTTTAAAATCAAATAATAGTAACACTTATTCACTCATTAGCCCAACTTGTCAACCAGTCATAGTTCTAAATGACTTTTGGCCATTTCCTAAAATTGCAATTATCCAAGAAATATATAAATTTGCCACTAATGATGACATGCAAATAAACCCTACTTAGATATTTTCTGAAAAATAATTTTAAAATGTGAGAGACCACGATTTACCAAAAGTTAAATTGAAATGAAACAATGAAGATAATATAATTCTAGCTCACATTTCAATGAGACAAAAATACTTGTCTAAAGCCAGACAATTTAGGCACCAAACCAAATACTTATGATATTTGATTCATTTTCTTCTACCACACATCCCTAAAATTAGATATATATGTTGCTTATGTATTTTGAAAATGTTACTTCATTTTATATTTATATATTATATATTGTTTATTAGAATTAGCAGTGTGCAAAATCATTCCAATGTACCTTTGTTTTTGCTTTTTTTTTTTGTCTCTTTCTCAATGAAAATTTAAAGACAATTGCACTTCACAGTATGTGATTAGAGAGAACTGATGAGAGACCCATTTTTTCAAGTAGAAGCAGTTTAATGGCTTCCATAGCCAGAATACTGGAAAAGAGAATTATCTGAATAGCAGCATTGACATGTACTTTATTAGAACCAGAGGATGGCTAAAGACAATTTGTTCTGTAGCTATTTTTTTAAATACACATGTTGGACAAATTGTGTTTTCATCATAGAATTGTAAAAACAGGTTTGGAAATATGAATTTAAAAAGTGGTTATAGAAAATATGCAGGAAGGCAGATTTGTGAACAGGATATATGTAGTACATATAGTAGGTTTATTCATCTTTCACATTTGTTGGATTTTAATTTTTGAACATTTCATGAGATTTGTATAGTTCCAAGTATTATTCAAATGTTTTTTAAATCATCTTTAAAGTCTTATTTATTTTAATGGCCAGTTCATTATTGAATTAAGTGTTTTGTTAAAACTTCTTTTTTTTTTAATTTGGGGGGTAATAATTACATTATCTTCTCAGAAGCAACCTAAATTTTTCAAGTAGAGAATTTTATTAAGAAATTCATTTTCAGGTGATTTTTTTAATATTTGATTTTTAGTTGATGTTTTCTGTAATTGCCTTACCTCACTAAACTGTTACAGTGGTTGGTAGGAAATAATGGGTTTCTTTCTAAATAGTAGCAGCTTTTAGATAGTTAAAATTATTATTTGATAGGATATTGTTTTAGAGTAACCTTTGATAGGATGTTTTGACCAAAAGACCTGACAAGAACAATTTAAGAGGAGGAAAAGTGCACTTACGGCTCATGGTTTTAGGGGTCTCAGTCCATAGATAGTTAGCTACAATGCTCTAGGCCCGAGGTGAGATAGAAAACATCATGGAGGAAGAGCATGGTGAAAGAAAGAAACTCAGGACATGACCACTAGGAAGCAGAGTGAGAGCTCCTTGCCTGGACAAAATATAGGCCACAAAGGCATACAACCCATGACCCAACTCCTACAGCCAGACCCTAATGACCTACAGTTACCACCCAATTAATACATTTGAGTGGATTAATCCACTAATTAGGTTAAGGCTGTCATGATCAATCATTTCATGGCTGAACTTTGTTACATTGTCTCACATATCTAAACCATAAGAAATGGTAAATGTTGCATTTCCTTTTAGGGACTCATAAAATAATATTATGCAGAAGATAAACTTAAAATGATGACATTATTTTTACATTAGAATCAAAAATAGAAAAATAGCTAATTTAATCTTACTGAATTTCTTTGTTGCAGAGATTATGTGAAATACAACTATCCAGAAATAAACAGAGACATTCTATCTGGTGGCAACCATGAAAGTATACCTTTTAGGACCTTGGAACCTAGCTATTATGCTCTGACATCTTGGTGATATTTACTCTAGCCACCTCATGGGCTTCCCCCAGACAGTGATTGAGCATGTTTTAGGATTAAGGCAAGCTTGTTCCTGGTTGGCAATTTTGGTTGTGAGATGCCCCAGTGGTTAGTAGGAGACTCCCATACTCTTCCCTCTTTGCTGTAAATCTCTTCTTCTCTCTTCTTCTCCACCTGAAATTTCAATACACTAATATACAATGAAATAATACCAAACAGAGGAGTCTTTATCAGGAAAGACAAGAACTGGTTCTGTCATAAACAGTGATTTGCTTATATAAATTCAAAATGAAGTTTACTAAATTCAGATAAAGGAAAAATAGCTAGGTAAATAGCAAGGAATTTTTAGGAGTGAAGTGGGAAAAATTTTCCTAATTAAAATTTCAGAAATAGGAAATAGCTACAAATAAATCCATGTGAATATAATGCAACTACAGTGTAAAATTAGTAATATCATTTATTTTCAGTGTAAGGAGCTAGCGACCCAGTCTTTTTCTCTCCCATCTGGATGTTAGCTTTTTTTCTTTTTCTTTCTTTTTTTTTGATTTATTTTTTATTCTAATTTGTTACATATGACAGTGGAATGCATTACAATTCATATTATACATATAGAGCACAATTTTTTTATGTCTGTGGTTGTATATAAAGTATATAAACACCATTCATGTCTTCATACATGTACTTAGGGTAATGACATCCATCTCATTCCACTATTTTTTTACACCCATGCCCCCTCTCTTTCCCTCCACCCCTTTGCTCTATCTAGAGTTCCTCTAATCTTCTCATGCTCCCCCTCCCAAAACCACTATGTATCAACCTCCATATATCAGAGAAAACATTAAGCATTTGTATTTTGGGGGGATTGGATAACTTCACTTAGCATTATATTCTCCAACTCCATCCATTTACCTGAAGATGCCATTATTTTATTCTCTTTTAATGATCAGTAATATTCCATTGTGTATATGTACCACATTTTTTTTTATCCATTCATCTACTGAAGGGCATCTAAGTTGGTTCCACAGTTTAGCTATTGTGAATTGTGCTGCTATACACATGGGTATGGCTGTGTCCCTGTAGTATGCTGTTTTTAAGCCCTTTGGGTACAGACGGAGGAGTGGGATAGCTGGGTAAAATGGTGGTTTCATTTCCAGCTTTCCAAGGAATCTCTATACTGCTTTCCCTGTTGGCTGCACCAATTTGCAGTGCCACCAGCAATGTATGAGTGTACCTTTTTCCCCAGATCCTCGCTATCACTTATTATAGTTTGTATTCTTAATAGCTGCCATTATGAACTGAGGTAAGATGAAATCTTAGAGTAGTTTTGATTTGCATTTCTTTATTTGCTAGATAGAGAGGATGAACTTTTTTTTTCCATGTATTTGTTAATTGGTTGTATATCAACCTGTTGTGCAAGTGGTGATAATTTTCTCCCAAGAAGCAGGCTCTCTATTCACCTCACTGATTGTTTCTTTTGCTAAGAAGCTTTCTGGTTTGAATCCATTCTATTTATTGACTCTTTATTTTAATTCTTGTGCTATTGGAGTCTTATTAATGAAGCTGGGGCCTAATCTGACATGATGGAGACTTGGGCCTACTTTTTCTTCTAATAGGCCCAAGTTTCCATCAGTGTCTCTGGTTTAATTCCTAGGTCTTTGATCCCCTTTGAGTTGAGTTTTGTGCATGGTGACAGATAGGGGTTTAATTTCATTTCGTTGCATATGGATTTCCTGTTCTCCCAGCACGATTTGTTGAAGAGGCTATCATTTCTCCAATGTATGTTTTTGGCGCCTTTATCTAATATGAGATAAATGCAATTATGTGCATTAGTCTCTTTGTCCTCTATCTATACCAGTGGTCTACCAGTCTATTTTGGTGCCAGTACTATGCTGTTTTTGTTACTATTGTTCTGTAGAATAGTTTGAGGTCTGGTATAGTGATGCCACCTACTTCACTCTTCTTGCTAAGAATTGCTTAAGCTGTTCTGGGTTTATTATTTTTTCCAGATGAATTTCATGACTGCTTTTTTTTTTCTATTTATATGAGGAATGTCATTGGCAATTTGATTGGAATTGCATTAAATCTGTGTAGTGCTTTTGGTAGTATGGTCATTTTGATAATATTAATTCTGCTGTCTATCCAAGAAGATGGGAGATCTTTCCAATTTCTAAGGTCTTCTTTAATTCTTTCTTTAGCATTCTGTAGTTTTTATTGTAGAGGTTTTTTTTTTTTTACCTCTTTTATTAAGTTGATTCCAAAGTATTTTTTTATGCTATTGTTAATGGGATAGATTTCCTTTCAGAGGACTTGTCACTGATAAAGAGAAATGCCTTTGATTTATGGGTGTTGATTTTGTATTCTACTACTTTGCTGAATTAATTTACTAGTTCTAAAAGTTTTCTGGTGAAATTTTTTGGATCTTTTAGGTATAGAGTCATATCATTGGCAAATAGTGCTAATTTAACTTCTTTTCCTATCCATGTCTATTTAATTTCTTTTGTCTGTCTACTTGCTCTGGCCTGTGTTTCAGGAACTATGTTAAATAGAAGTGGTGAAAGAGGGCATCCTGGTCTTGTTGCAGTTTTTAGAGGGAATGCTTTCAATTTTTATCAATTTAGAATGATACTGGCCTGTAGCTTTGCATAGACAGCTTTCATGATATTAAGATTTATTCCTGTTATCCTTAGTTTTTCTAGTGTTTTGAACATGTATGGGTGCTGTATTTTGTCAACTACTTTTTCTGCATCAATTGAGATGATCATATGATTCTTATCTTTAAGGTTATTGATGTGATGAATTACGTTTTATTGATTTTTGTATGTTGAACCAACCTTATATCCCTGGGATGAACCACACTTGATCATGGTGCATGTCTTTTTAATATGTTTTTGTATTCGATTTGCCAGAATTTTATTAAGAATTTTTTTCATCTATGTTCATTAACAATATTCTTCTGAAGTTTTCTTTCTTTGATATGTCTTGCCTGGCTTGGAATCGGGGTGATATTGGCCTCATAGAATGAGTTTGTAAGTGCTCCTTCTTTTTCTATTTCATGAAATAATTTGTAGAGTATAGGTATTAGTTTTTCTTTATAGGTCCTGTGGAACTCAGTTGTGTATTCATCTGGTCCTGGGCTGTTTTTGCTTGGCAGGTTTCTGATGGTACCTTCTATTTCCTTGCTTGAAATATTAGCTTAAATGGTGTATATCATCCTTATTCAATTTGGGCAACTCATATGCCTCTAGAAATCTATCAATGCCTCCAATATTCTCTATTTTATTAGAATACAAGTTTTCAAAATAATTTCTAATTATCATTGTATTTCTGTAGTGTCTATTGTGATATTTCCTTTTTATCATGTATGTTAGTGATTTGAATTTTCTCTCTCCTTCTCTTGGTTAGCATGGCTAAGGGTTTGTGACTTTTATTTATTTTTTCAAAGAACCAACTTTTTGTTTTGTCAATTTTTTTCAAATGTTTCTTTTGTTGCAATTTCATTGATTTCAGTTTTGATTTTAATGATTTCTTATCTTCTGCTGCTTTTGGTGTTGATTTGTTCTTCTTTTTCTAGCCTTTTAGATGTAATGTTAGGTCTTTTCTTTGTTGACTTTTTCTTCTTCTTTTTTTTAATTTTTAGTTGTAGCTGGACACAATACCTTTATCTATCTATTTATTTATTTATTTATATGTGGTGCTGAGGATCAAACCCAGGGCCTCACACATGCTAGGCAAGTGCTCCACCACTGAGCCCCAGCCCCAGCCCCAACTTTTTCTTCTTTTAAGGTATGAACTCTGTGCAATGTACTTTTCTTTTAGTACTGACTTTATAGTGTCCTAGAGATTTTGATATGTTGTATCAGTGTTCTCATTTACCTCTAAAATTTTTTAAAACTCTTCCTTGGTGTCTTTTGCAACCCATTGTACATTCAGTAGCATATTATTTAGTCTCCAGGTTTTGGAGTGGATTTTATTTCTTGTTTTATCATTGATTTATAATTTCAATCCATTATGACCTGATAGAATACAGGGTAGTATCTCTACATTTTTGTATTTGTTAGGAGTTTCTTTGTGGCATAATATATGCTCTGTTTTAGAGAAGGATCCATGTGCTGCTGAGAAGAAAGTGTACTCTCTGTGAATGATGAAATAGTCTATATATGTCAGTTAACTCTAAGTTATTGATCATACTATTGGGTTGTATAGTTTTTTCTTCAGCTTTTGTTTGGAAGATCTATCCAGTGATAAAAGAGGTCTATTAAAGTCATCCAGAATTATTGTTTTTTGGTCAGTTTGACTCTTGAACTTGAGAAGAGTTTGTTTGATAAACATAGATGCTCCATTGTTTGGGACATATATATTTATAACTGCTATGTCTTGTTGGTGTTCCTTGATTCCCTTGATCAGTATGAAATGGCCTTAATCAGTATGAAATGTCCTTCTTTGTTCCCTTTGATTAACTTTAGCTTAAAGTCTACTGTATTTGATATGAGGATGGAAACCCCTGTTTGCTTCCACAGTCCATGTGAGTGGTATAATTTTTCCCAATCTTTCACCTTCAGTCTGTGGATGTCCTTTCCTATGAGATGAGTTTCTTGGAGATAGCACATTGTTGGTTCTTTTTTATTTATTCATGTATTTATGTCCAATCAGCTAGCCTATGTCTTTTGATGAGAAAGTTTAGGCCACTAACATTCAGGGTAATTATTGAGACATTATTTGTATTCCCAGCCATTTTTGTTTATTTTTGTTATTTAACTTGACTTGGTTTTACTTTTGATTAGCTTTTCCTTTAGTGTAATACCTCCTTCTGCTGATCTTAATCATTGTTTTTCATTTCCTCTTCATAGAATAGTTTTCCAAGGATGTTCTTTAGTGCAGGTTTTATAACTGTAAATTCTTTTTAACTTTTGTTTATCATGGAAAGTTATTATTTCATCCTCAAATATAAAGCTTAATTTTGCTGGAATCGAAGTTCTTGGTTGGCATCCATTTTCTTTCAGAGCTTGATATGTGTTGTTCCAGGAACTCTTAGCTTTTAGTGACTGGGTTGAAAAATCTGCACATAACTTAACTAGTTTCCCCCTATATGTAATCTGATTCCTTATGGCTTTTAATATTCTCTCCTTATTCTATATGATAGGCATTTTCATTATAATGTGCCTTGGTGTGAGTCTATTGTGATTTTGTACATTTGGCATCCTGTAAGCCTCTTGAATATGATTTTCTAATTTTCTCTTCATGTTTGGAAAATTTTTTTATATTATTTCATTGAATAGATTGTTCATTCATTTGGTTTGGGACTCTATGCCTTCCTCTATCCCAATAACTCTTAAATTTGGTCTTTTTATGCTATCCCATATTTCTTGAATGTTCTGCTCATGGTTTCTTGCCATTTTTACTGTGTGGTTTACATTCTTTTAAAGAATACATATTTTGTTTTCATTATCTGAGGTCCTGTCTTCCGAGTGCTCTAATCTGTTGGTGATGCTTTCAATTGAACTTTTAATTTGGTTTATTGTTTCTTACATTTCAAGGATTTCTATTTGTTTTTTTCTTTAGAACTTCTATCTCCCTACTGAATAGTCTTTTCCTTCCTGTATTTGCTTATGTAGCTCTTTGTCAAAATGATCTTTTGCTGCCTGTATTTGCTCTCTTATATCATCCTTTAATTCAGAGAACATTTTAATTATGTACATCCTGAACTTCTTCTCCATCATTTCATCTGCTATTCTGGCCATGGATTCTAATAATGTGGTATCTTGATTTGTTTGGAGCACTTTCTCCCCTTGTCTTTTCATGTTCCTCATGTGTCTTCTTATCTAGCTCTGTGGATCTGAGGCATTACCATTTTTACCCTATGGTCTTATAGTGCCCCTTTAGGGTTCAAATACCTCACCTTTGAGGGGAAGGACAATGTTAAAAGATCCCAATATAAACAAAATACCACCTTGTTGAGAGCCACAGCCAAAGGGGCCCCAGCAAACTTCCAGCTGCCAGCAAACTTCCAGCTGACAGCTGATGATTGGCTCACAATGGCCCCAGCAAACTTCTAGCTGCCAACTGATTGGCTCCTCTGTGGTGATGCTCATTGAGCTGTTTCCCCGCCCTTTCAGACCAAGGAGCTACTCATTGGGGGACTTTTTTTTGGCTCCACCCACGTGACCCAGCCAATCGGCCTCAAGAGCAGGAGGAGTGGGGGAGGTTGAGAGGCTTGTGGGAAGCCGGTGATGGCAGTTGGGCTCTGAGGGTTTTCCTGAAGAGCTGTGTGGTGCTGTGTGTGTTTTAAAAATAAAGTTTGTTTCTTTTGACAAGTGGCTCCTGAATTGTGCCCAGCCAGACTGTGGCACCACCTAAAAACAAATGGTTGTTATTAAGACATTTGTAGTTTGGTCACAATGTACAGAGATGGTGAGTTCAATTATTATCTACAATATAGCTTTGTAAAATGCTTTACAGTTTCTGATGGTGGACAAAGAACTGGTGGTGTGTTGTAGGAAGATATATGCTGAGGGGTTATGAAATAAGGATATAGAGTTATATCTCAGGAAGTGTAAAAGAGAAATCTAAAGAAGGTTAGTAGCAGGAGAATAAAGAGAGTAATTTGGGGTAGACAAGTAAGAGGGAAGACAGTAGAGTATATAAGACAATCATACAAATATATTAAGAAAATTTTTTTAAAATGTTAAAATAGTAAAAAATGGAGAGAAAAAAAGAAGAAGAAAAATACAACACAACACTCTTCAGCTGTCTCAGTCCTCAGTATTCTAATTCATGAAAAGTACTTGGTTTCACATATGTTGGGGATGTGAGGGCAGGAGAATTGAGAGGGAGAATAAAGAAAAAAAATCTAGAAGGAAGAAGCAAGGATTGTCTTGGTTGGAGATCAGTTTCTTTCTTGCTTCCCTTCTCATCCAATAGGTGGGATTGTCTATTCTTAATTGGTATATCTCTCTCCTCAGGATGGCGGGGGTTTCTAGGGTGTGAGGGTTGGTCTTGAATGCAGGGAACCTGGAGGTAGGGTATGGCACCTGCAGGTCCTGTTGGGAGACTGCACCTCAAGGATCTCCTTTTGGGGGCTGCTCCTGTGATGTGGGTGCCAGGTCTTATCTCCTTATCTCGCCTCTAAACCTCACAGTTATTGCCCTCTAACTTAGTCTCTAAGTGTATCTCCTTCACCGTCTCCCTTTCTACTTCCTAATCAGGAACTTTTCTCTCTGGGGGTCTTGGGGAGTCTTGTGTGTTGCACTCTGGTGGCTGCACACCGGTCGCAGGGGCTGTTTTGAATTGGGCAGTCACTCTGCTGATTTAGTGACTGCTGGAGATGGGGGAGAATTAGAAAACTATGGTACCTGGCTATCTGGTGTTCCAAACTGTTAGTTGCCCTAAAGATGGTGATGGAGGTGACCCAAGATGGAGGCTGCTGCTTTTGGTGATGGGATGTCAGGTTGGGTGAGGGGAGCCAGGTGATGGCGTTGTGCGATGCATTCAGAGATGAGCTCTGCGGCATGCAGGGTTGCGGCTGTGGGCTTTCTTCAGAGCCTGTTTGTCCCCAGGTGCAGGTATGCTACCGCAAGTAGAGGGCTAAGGCAGTAGCTGCCATTCTCAAGATGGAGGTGACCGGGGGAGTCCCACATTGGTAGGTTGGGGTCCACATCAGAATGGCAGCCATAGTTCTTGAACATGGGTAGTGGCTGAGTGTCCTTTGTGAAAGCAGCTTATGGGAATTCTGTGCCAGTGCTCCTGCCAGTGATCCCGCTAAGTCACCTGTGAGACCTGTGTGGGCTAGTAGTTGGGAGTGGGGAGTCCTTTTCTAACACTGAGGCCCGGGCGCTCATGGCCCTGCGGCTGTGATTCCTGTGTGGGAGCTGGGGGCCTCCATCACTCTCAGCACAGCAGTATTCCCACTAGTTGAGACCCAGGTTACTGAGTGACACAGAGTGCGCCTCGCTTTGGCCCACCATCTTGGCTCCCCTATCTGGATGTTAGCTTTTGATTCTGTTTAATTATATTCTAACCACATATTCATGCACATCACCCAACCAATAATTTTCCCTGATGTGAGTCTTTCTTCAAACTCATGATGTTAATTAGGTAGGTTCAGAACCTCATGGTTACTTGTGATCTTATCTATCTTCTTTGCAATTGCTTATATTCAGGAAATCACCTGTGAATTCTTTTAAAATATAATGTATCACTTTCTGTCTGTTCCCAGAGCTCTTATCCAATTCAGGACCTCATAGCCTCATATTTTGCCAGACTTTTTCTCTGTCCTAAAGCCCTAACATTACCCAGTTCTGCAATGTTAAACTTCCCCAAGTGTGCTTTAATTGTGTGCTTTTCTTGTTAAAGTTATTCAATGGCTCTCCATTCCTCACTGAATAAAATCTAAACCTCTTAGCCTGGCATTTACATTTTTAAAATCTGGCTCCAAACTCCCTTCTAATTTATTTCCCTCTTGAATATATTGTATTGTCCCTTTAGTTATGAAAAGCTAAATAGTGTAACACATACTAGGTAAGCTGGTAAAAATTTCAGATTTATGGTCTTACATGAGCAGAGAGTGTAGAACAAAGTATGAGGGTCGAAACATTGACTATGTATTTTGTGTCAATTCCCAAGCTGACTGATGCAAGTGGTCATCAAATCACATAATGAGGAATATTTTGCTATAGTGAATAGGTTTCCTTGGTAAGCACCAATTTTCTTCACTGCCTCTTTGGATGTGTCTATGTTGTTCTAACACTAAGAATAACTATTTCATTTATTCATTTGTTCAAAAAAGCCTACTCTGAATTGTTTTACAAGTAACTGGCCAATTCAGCTGTCCATAAAATAAATACTCCTATTTTCTTTTCATTAAAGAAGCAGTTGAAACCAATATTTGAAATCTGGTGATATTCATTGTCATTTTTTTTTAAAGTTTGCAGGTAACCATAAAGAAAAGACTAAAGAAATTGCTTCCAGAAAATCCTACATTTATCTAGAAAATGTTCTCACATTCAGGCCTGTAAAGGGATCTAAAAGTAAGTACTATTTAAATGCAAAGTTTCCTTTTATAGTTTCCAAAGCATCTTGATGTTTGAAGATTCTGCTTTACTGTCTAAAATGTGTCATAATCGATGATCCAAGGAATTAAATGTTAAACACAGGTATGAGTAGCAAGGTCCTTTAATTGCATTCTGGAATATCCCATTAAAATAGCTGGCAGAATGCTTTTGGAATACTTGTCAATTGGACTTACTAAAGTAAAATATTTGTTCAAAATAGTTAATCAGCAAGTGCTGCAAGTAGAAGAAGCCATCTGTTAGTCTAGATGTTCACTTCTGCCTTTGTAATTTCTTCAGTTTGTAGAACATCTGGAGTTGTGTGACAGTTAATATCTGAAACATCCTTCTTTCTAATACCAATCTCCTCACTACTTCCTGAACTTCTTTTCCAAACTAAAATATTTGCACCTGCCCCAAACCTGAGCTATTGTAAAATCCAATTTTCTTTTTGATATTCCCATTTGGCATCTGGAGTCTATCTAAATACACATGTGGCAAATGTGCAGCCCAAGAGAATAATAAAAACTTACTCACAAAGATGATATCCTTGTTAGACCTCCTCCCTATTTCAAAGTGTAAATCAATGGTTACTCCAAAATGTGTAGTTTCTGCAATAATGATAGAAATGTTTGTGTGTGTGTTTGTGTGTGCTCGAGCGTGTGCATGTATGAAACAGAATTGAATGGCTTGAGAGTGTATAAAATAAAACAATAAAGAGAAAATGACATAATAACATGAAATTTTCTTTCCAAATACTTTTTTTAGTAATATTTAAATTATAACCCCAGCAGTTTAAGTTGCGAATTCTTAGATCAATAGGAAAGTACATAAAGAGAAAAAAAAAATCAATCTTTGCAACAACACTGATTTTCTCTTCTGTCTTTCCTTAGTATCACTAATGGTGTAAGATATTGATTTTGCTTTAAAAATAACAATTCAATAGACAATCTCCTAGGGTAGAGATCACCGGTCATTTTAATTTTCTTTAAAACTGATTTTACAATCAATGTTCACTACACAAAGATGATGTTCCAGGAACCAAATGAAGTTGGGCTGTTTCTAATTTGCTAGACTCTTCATCTTCCTCCTTAAACACAGCATAAAAATATTTAAGTGAAAATGAGGAATGATGACTCAGATGTTTCAGAATGTCTTATAGTTTTGTGGGGTTATGCTACACCTACAATTTCCATTTGAGATTGCCAGTGGTTAATCTCTTCCTGTCGTCCAAAACTCATATGATATCCTGGGCATTTTTCAATTCACATCAGAGTTTTTACATAAAATTTTTATATTTCCATTCAAGGTTCTCCTCTGCTAGCTTAAGATGTATCTTATTATAGAGAGGGGACTCAGGATAAGCTGTCTTTCTTCAAGTTTACAGACACTCTGAGTCTCCACAGCACTGCCAACTATTTAATTCTTATGGATAACCCCTTTCCAGCACTGAGCTCTTCTCCATTTGGCATCTTTCTATAAAAAGCTCCTGCCTCTCTCCCTTTTTCTAAATTCAGGACCTCCCACATTGCAAATGTTCTTTTTTTCCCCCAGAAGATAAGTATATCAGATAATATTCCTATCTGTAAAATTATTAGGATCTCCAAAAGAATCACTGGAGAAACGATTACAGGTAAGGCAGTCAGGAGATGGTAAAACAAAACAATGTAAGTCAGATGCTAATTGGGCCTAATTGCTTATAACATAGGAAATACATTAGTGTTATGATTCCTTATGTCCAGCCAGATGTTGTTCCTGGTCTGACTTTTGTGTGGATCTGCAATATGTCCTGTGATTGCTTTAAAATATCACCTCCCCCGCAATATAGACTGGCACTACACTTCCTATTCACATTCAAAGCTCTGGCAAAAGACCTCGAGAATGATTTTGTCCTGTGTACAGCATAACATTTTAAAAACTTAGTACCCTGAAAAATGCAATCGAACTATTTCATTGTATATTAATAGATGAGAAAGGATAGTAATTGAAATATTTTTTAGAAGAAGAAACTTTCATAGCATAAAATGATTTTATTCTTATAGATTTTATTTTATTTCAGAACTAGACATAATTTGAATCAATATAAAAGGGAGACCTGGTTATTATAAATGTGCCTTTTTAGAACTTTCCACAGCACATTCTACTATATCTGGCCCAGGCAGTTGCAATGACATGAGGTGTTTAATTTAATAATAAAAGGAATATTGAAACAGGAAAATGATTCTCCAAAAAGAAACCCTGTTGGTGCAAATGTATAATAGTCTATGTTTCAAAAGGGGACTAAAATGCACTGAGCCCCTTTTATCTCATTATCATGCACCTTGCTAGACAGTGACCACTTAATAAGTGAGACTACCTCATAATGAAGTGTATTGAGACTTTATGAATTAGAAACAGTTGAAGATAATATCTGCTTCAGCCACATTTTATTTTATAGTAAAAATTATAATGTGCTATATATGTTTGCTTATAAATAATATGTGTATATTGTATACACACATGTAGTACGTAGTAAACCAGTGCCTATACCCATTCAATCAAACCCTAAACATATAAGTAGATACTAAAAATTAGCATACAGTGAAAATAATCTACACATTGCAAAAAAGAAAATTTAAGGAAGAAACTGGTATTGTCTCAAGTAGGAAAAAAAATAAGACTTCCTCCTATTATGTAGAGCATCTATATTTCTTTGGTAAGGAAATAGAAAATCTGTGAAGCCAAGGACATGCTAGGGAAAGTGCAAGAGGGGCACCCACCTGCCCTGGCAGTCCAGGAAGGGGTCCCAGAGACAATACCCAGCATGCTGCAACATCTGCAGTGGGAGAACTATTAACTTTTCCTATAGTATATACTGATACAATGTACTTTAAATATTTTTATTTGTTCTTTTTAGTGAATAGATTTTGACATGTTGAATATACATGGAGTATAACTTCCCATACTTGTGGTTGTACATGATGTGGAGTTATACTTGTTTGTATTCATATATGAACATAGGAAAGTTACATCCAATTCATTCTACAGTCTCCTATTACAAACCCTTCCTTTCATTCCCCCTTTCTAATCTAATTAACTTCTGTTCTTTCATCTTTGCCTAACACAATGCACTTAAACAATTTTGTTTTTTATTGTATTTGGCATTGTATTATTGGTAAACATAGTTTTTATATTGAAAAAAATCCCTCTCTTGTCCAGTTCTCCCCCTGGAATCTAATTCCTATCAGTGCTTCTTGATTCTGTAAAGGACTTTAGAATCTCTGAATATCTTCTTTGCCTATTCTAAAATTTTTATCTCTGGGGACATGACAGGGTTAGAAAGATAAAATCAGTCTAGAAAACAATGTTACTGGCAAAAAAAACCCACTAAAATCCTTTTCATATTATCTTCTATTTTCTAAGTTCTGAAGAAAGTACCCATTGATGATATATTTTTAAAGATTTTTAAGTGTTGAATGAAATAACCATTTCTGATCTGTTCCTTCAGTCCAATGATTATTGTTTCTTATATCAAGGTAGATAAAAAATTATTTGATGACATTCCTCTAAGAATGAAACAAACAACATACTATCTAATGTGAAGGCACAAAGCTAAATGGTAAGTTGTGTTTTTGCTAGCTGTGTATTTTCTGCTTCTTTTACTGATGGACCAAATGAACCAAATTGTTATACTATTATCAAGTAAAGCTTTCAGGTCTCTAACTTTTTAAAAAAGCTACATATTTCATTCTCCAAATATTTTAAACAATGTTTTTGGTTGAATTGAAATTTATATTTATTATTATTAGTGCTGGGAATAGGACCTAGGGCTTTGTACATGCTTAACATTCACTCTACAACTGAGCTACACCCTAGGCTCTAAATTGTGCTTCTTAGTCTGGGATATAGTTTGCCTCAATTACTGATACATTTCTAATATAAAAGTCATTATAATTCAACCTGACAAATTTATCTATATTTAAATAGAAACATAAAATGAGAGTTTTAATCATCTTAGTCCCTTAAAATAATAACAACTTAGCCCTCTAAAATAATAATAGGGTATGAACTGTTTGAAATGTTCTTCACAAACTCAATCTGTATAAGAAAGCTATAAAGTCAACTCAATTATTTCTCCCTCTTTATAGAAGAGAGAACTGAGGCATGGAAGGGCTAAGTAACTTACTCAAGATCACACGGCTGGCACATGAGAAAGTCTGGATTCAAATACTCAGCCTGGCTCCATAGCTGGCACTCCTAACCAGTGTGCTGCTCCTTTTGACATGTATGTGACTTGCTCTTTGTTTTCAAATATGAATCTGAAGTTGACATTCTGTCTTCATCTGTGTTTATGACTCAAAAGTTACACTAGTACCAAAAAGTCTTACCTACATACATTACTTGCAAAAATTAGATTTTGTGTGCCATTGATTAAGGCAATGCCTCTAAGTCTCCCGCTCCTTTTAGAACCTGCTCTCCAACTAAGCCACCCAATTAAACTGTTGCTATGCTTACCTGGTAGGGGAATAGAGCCACTGCTGTTTCCCCAGCAGTTCACAGTGATGTTCTTTTCTTTGAAGCCCTGCTTTCCTATGCATTTCCTTTGCCCTTCCTACTCAGAGTTCCTCATTCTGTAGCTATTTGAAGATTCTGTTATCAGCCACTCTGCCCCTATATCTATGCCAGAAAAAAAATGTGTAGCAGTAGAAAGCTGTGTCTCAATCAGAGTGAGGGCTTAAAATGTGGAATTGGTTTCTAGATTGAGTTAGATTATACAGGACTCAGTCTGGCAGGGACTTTAGTACCACATTTTTTTTTTTGTCTTTCATTTGTTTGTTTTGTTTTAATACTTGAGAAGAGGTCTCACTATGTTGTTCAGGCTGGTCTTGAACTCTTGGGCTCAAGCAATCCTCCTGCATCAACCCCCCAAGCATCTGAAACTACAAGTGCACACCACTGCACGCAGCAGCTTTGTGTCACATCAATGTTGCAACCTCTTTCCAAGACTCCCCAGATGTGTATTATAGCTGTTGTTATGCTTCTCATGCTCAAGGACCTTCTGTACAATGATTTACAATTGTAAAGTATGTCATAAGTAATTTCTTATAAATAATAAGGCAATGAAAATTATCAATAATTTTCTTTTAGATATTGCACCAGATTTTAATGATAGTCTGATGATTTTCTTAAGTAATTATAAGAGTAATTATAGCTTGCTGACCAAGAATTATGTTTAACACTCCATCTGTCCATGGGAACATGCAGCTCTTGTGTGTCAGAGTGGAGGAAAGGTGGTGAAGTGCTTCTCTATTCATCCAGTGAATGGGGTGAAGCAGTCTTGCTACAGGGCCTGATAGACCAGAGCTGCTTTCCCAGGTATTGAACTGCTTGAGAGTCCAATTCAAAACATGTGCTATAATCTACTGAATCAAAATGTGGAGTTAATGATCATCATAAACAAAAGCCAAAGAGCTCTGAAGATAGTACTTACAAAGATGTGTGCTTGCTGATATTTGGTGATGATGTTTTCTTCCATTTTATTGCAGAAAGTCCTTTGTCACATGTTGAATGCTTCTAAAATACAGTGGGGGTACTTTTATTAGTTTCATGCTAATCTGGAAGCCTACCATAGCCTGGCAAATCAGCTTAGGGCCAATTTGTAAGATCTCTTCAATGTGTCAATGCAGAAATCCCAGAGTCCTCCCTTGAAACTTTTAATAATCTTTTCAACTGATGAAGTTGTTTTCATATTATTTATACATCCACAATTATGGCTGCCCAAACTATATTGAAAGAAAATGGATCTCTTAGGCAACCGTACTTCACCTCATTAATCATTTAGGATGAATCAACTCCAGTGCTCAGTGTTTGGCTACAGAATGGACCTTCTGAGTCATAATTTAAAATGTTCTTTTTGTTGTTGTTGTTGTTATTGTTAAGAATTGTACTGTGCAACTTATTTATTATTTTCATTTAGATGACAAAGGAAACATAAAAAGTATGGTTATAAATTCAAGAAGTCCCTATAGAAATGTAAAATGCATCATTGCAATTTTTCCTCCCTCTGAAAAAATAATAACTTCAATGGGCCATTATCATCAGAGGCAAAGTGAATGAGACACTACCTGTCAATGAGTGTTTAGGGATTAGTTAATGCATGGCATACACCATTGAAGCAATATATCATCATCCTTTTTTCAATGGCAACTGTCTGATGTCTAAATGTTTACTTAGGAACTCACTCATGTGTTCATTACCACATTTGTGGCTTCTGATCCTATGTCACTGCATGGCTGTTGACTTTTTACTCTGAACTCACTTTGACTTTTAAGGCCTGGATTATTGACACTGTAAATTGTTATGGCTATTTTTAATTATTTTAGTATGCTGCATAAAATTGATTTTTTAGTTAATCATATATAACAGGCACCAGAAAAAAAATAGACATGCATCATTACAAGGTTTCTTGGGTTATGAAGAAAATTATTATGTAATTTCAATAGCTATCTAACATAAATATCCATGTAATTAATTATATAAACTAGGGTGGCTAATTCCAATGTGTAACATGGCCAGAACAGGAAACAGAAAATAAATATTTATTAAATTTTTATCATATAAAATATGATATGATAAATGCAGGGAATTTCATAAGAAAAAGGATGGCAAGTAGATATGGATGACCCTTACAACTCTAGTCTGCCAGAACGAGCACCCAGGAGCCCTGTGTTGTGAATAATTCAGAAGGCAGGTGCTCACTCCAAGGAGGCAGAGCAATGCTGAAATCAGAAGGGCTTGACACAGCTGTAGGAAGGGAGGGTGGAGGGGTGATGGCTGTGCACAAACCTTTACTAGTTTGCATTGGAATTTCCTGGCAATAAAAGTCACATACTTGTTTACCATCTCTGTTTATTAAATATAGAGTGTATTCATTGGAACAACAAATTTGTTCATTCATGAAAAATAATAATACCATTTTACTCCCTGTAGGCTCAAAATGAGAATGGAAGGGAAGTCATTTGACTTCCCCAAATCTTCCCTTGGTTACAAGAATTGTAAACATTTTCAACTCCATAAGAAATGAATGCTACTAGAGTTTGTTTTCTAGTGATGTTGGGACATAAAATTTATATATACGAATTGTATCCAGAAAAAACATATGAAACAGAAATGAAATGTTGTAATATTAGTGATGGAGCTTGAGTTTTGACTCCTTCTGAGTTAAATCATGCAATAAGCACTTCACTTAATCTTGCCATCCTTTAATCCTGTCAAAACCCCTGCAAGGTAAATACTGTTATCAGTATTTCACATGAGAGGGTAAGCCTAAGAGGGGTAAAATAACTTGCACAGGATCGCATAGTTAGTGAGTTGGAGCTAAAATTTGAACCCAGGTTTGCCCAACTCCAAAGTTTGTGTTTCTTCTACTTCATTCTGATTAGACAAGGATCCTAAGTACTTTGGGGGATATTTACTTATGGCAATATGTAACCTATATTTTCAACAGAAATCTTCAGTTTGCTTTAAAGAGGGAAGACCTGGAATGATCAATGAGATCAGTATCCTTTTCAAAACTCTCCTAACCAAAAGAAAATCAAGTCAGGGCATTTAATGATCAAACTCAAGTGCTGAGGTTCATCAGAGGGTTTCGTGCACCATTTTAGATCATAGTTTTTGGGATTTGTTTAATCTAATTACATATTGAAAAGAAAGTACTTTTGTGAACTTAGTTCTGCATACATGGATCTATTGCGAATAAAAAGTAGCATTTAGCTTCAGACAAACTATTGAGAAGCTCAAATAGTTCCTCTCATTTTCTCTGTGAGATGGTATAAATGTGATGCTTGGGTTCTAAATGGTGGCCTCCCAATCTCTGTCATATGCAGTCCATCTAGGCCCTCCTTTTCCTGTTCTAAGCCTCACATTCTCACACCACATTATAGAGAAGGAAGGCATCTCTTGTGGTTAAAAGAAACAGGGAAGTGTTTTCTAATGTAGAAAAACATCTTGGGCTTTTATTGAATCATGTACCTGTAAGCCAATCACTGAAACTACACATTTCACAGATAAGCAAGGGTGGTTGGAATACCCAGTGACTGAGGATATTTTCATAACTAACTGGTTTTATGGATCTGCACACAGTGTGCCTCTTAACCTACTGGCATTTTAACTGACTCCCATAATGCCAGCTGGATTTTCCAGTTTTCAAATATAACAAGAATAAGTGACTCTGGTGAGTGCCTTTTAAAACCCAAATTATATCTTAGTTTGGTCTTTAGAACAAAGTTGTTTTTTTTTTTTTTTTTTTTTCCAGTTGGTAGGCCCAATTCTTCTTGCTAAATACTTTCATTAAAAGGAATATCTTTTCATTCTACTTCCAGTTCCCAATCAGAAAACAAGCCTTGGAAGTAACCAAACCTCTTCACTGGCAACATGATTTTTAAAGAAATGATGGAAGATTATTATAAAACAACCAAATTTAAAATATGATCTACAACCAGCAAACTTGGTTTTCAGATCTCCAGATTCAACTCATTTTGGCTGCTTAGTTAAAATCTTGTCTCAAATGGAAGAAGACTGAGCTCTACTGCCAATAAGCTATTTAGTATGATTTTTGTTTTACTTAGATGTGGTTGAAAGGAGCAGATAATCATAGCGATTCCAATTACTATCTCTAACACCTGCTCACTCATAGATAATTTAAACCAGACAACTCTCTAAGGTCAATTCCTCCCTCTCTCCCTCTTTCTCTCTTTTTCACAATATACATGCTTTGCTATAAGGCTTCAGAAAATATAATTTAGTTTCAAAATAAAGAAACTAAGCTAAAATTAGTAAAATTGTAAAAAAAAAAAGATTTTAAGAATGAAGTAGTTTCTTTTATCTAACAGTTTCTGGATAATTTACTGGCAATGATTAATAAAACCCGATTGAGGAGGCAGTAGAAATTATTCAATTCATTTAACTAAGTGGCAAAGATATATGGCTTAAAATTATAATCTTGTTAGAAAAAATAAGTGAAAATTATGAGTACATAATTAAATTAAACTCACCTGAAAGTTAAAAGTCTTGTCATGATCTCTAAACACTAATTATGAATTTAACTAAAAAGAGAAAACACAATTTACCTGTACAAGATTCATATTGAGGAAATTGATTTAAGTCTTCAGTTCCAGGAAAAATATAATTTCTTCATTATTGATTACGTATAACCTTTAATATATTTCTGCATGCAATGTGTCTTTATTTGCTTATTTAAACTTGACCCTTGGGAGGTTCTAAGTCCTAACAATGCAGACAGAGAACTGGAAGAGACACTGGCCCCAAAGTGAATGGATCAAAAGAATAAAATAGTACATAAAGTAGCAAATCTGAAGCAGAACTCCATACTTGAGAAGAAGTGTCTTTACTGATTTCAGGAAAACATTGTAAGATAAGCCTTAATATCTTGGCTTGTTGCAAGACACTCTATGTTTTATTTATTTCTCCATGTTTTTTTTCCCCAAGCTTGTGCACTAGTTTATAATGAAAAAGATACAGAGATGAAAGAACAATAGAGCTCAAGAGAGTTAGTTTGCTCCTGGCTCTGTCACTAATATTTAAATTATCAGGGTTTGGGGGATTTTAAAAATTAACAGAATATGGTGATTTTCTAAGACAGGGCATTTAGGTTTTATTTGTTTGTACTATGTTCCATGGAGGCCATTATGTATCCCATAACTCAGACTTCATGAGTCTGTGAGGAGGTTGGGTAAGAAAGGAGGAGGGGTGGCCCAGTCTAAAAGTCTTGATTTTATTTATTTGATAATTCTTTGGTATTCCATATGTTTTAGTTGGGGGAATTCATTTTGAATCACTATATAATTTCAGTCTCTTTTTAAAAAATTCTATTTTTATCTAACTCAAATTCTTCAAAAGACCTTTTCTGGCGCATAGGGAAATATTTCAATCTTCATTCCATTATCTTCACATTATGATTTGAGTTTGGGAGATTTTTTTTTCTTTTTTTATATATATATTTTTTTTCACAAGCATTTTAGACATCATTTTAATCATGAAGCAATAGTCATCTATTTGATGCTTTCAACAATTTAACACATGATTTTCACTTTTTATGTTACTACATCATCTCCTATCTATGATCTTAATGGTTGTATTTTATCCATTCACTAATTCATGGTTTAATGTGTGCCTGAGATAATAAAGTAAGTTTGTGTGTGTGTGTGTGTGTGTGTGTGTGTGTGTATGTATGTGTGGTCAAATGAAAAACTTCATGTAAACAGGCTTTTGCCTAGCTAACATGATAATCTTTAATTTTTTTTTGTAATTGTAGATGGACAAAATGCCTTTATTTTATTTATTTCTATGCAGTGCTAAGGATCGAACCCACTACCTCATACATGCTAGGCAAGCAGCTTTTCTACTAAACTACAGCCCCAGCCCTAATTAATATTGTTTACTTGGAGAGTTTCAGAAATGGAGGCACTGAGTCGATGAGATCAATGCATACTGATCAACTACATCCTACGGGGTGATGCAGCGATACAGGTACAGCACACAAAGGTGTGCAACGAGTTTGAAATGTCTCCTTGACCACTTCTAGGCTTGAGGGACACAGGATAAAAAAATGCAATTGTATGACACACAAGTGGCAGTTATAGAGTGAAAACAAAAAGGAAACCAACTTCCTGAAAAGTTAGGATGACTTTACTTCCCAGTCTGTGACAAAGTATCATAATTACTGACTCCTTTCTTTTTTCATCTTTCTCCTTAAGCATAAAAATTTCATCCAATCTCTCAAATCATCAGCATATTTTTTGATTCTGAAATAACAGCTTATTTCTGCTAATGACAGAGAAAAATCATATAGACTGGGAGACCTTTGATGGGTAGACTAATTAAGAAAATAGATTAATGACAGAAAAAAATTTCAGTGCTTCAGAATCTTCTTTTCCATGGTGACTGTTTAGTTCTCTTTGAAATTAATATACTAATATAAGATATTTATGTGTCAATTTTGTATTTATGTATTTTAAAATGCATTAAAACATTTTATTAGTATATCATTAATTAATATTACTGTTATATTTAGTATATGTAAATAACAATTATAACAGCCTACATTATTATAAAATACATGATAAAGAATAAAATTAAGGGCTGGGGATGTGGCTCAAGTGGTAGCACGTTCCCCTGGCATGTGTGTGGCGCTGGGTTCGAACCTCAGCACCACATACAAACAAAGATGTTGTGTCTACCGAAAACTAAAAAATAAATATTAAAATTATCTCTCTCTGTCTCTCTCCCTCTCTTTAAAAAAAAGAATAAAATTAATTCAATATATTCCAATAAGATGGGGCTACATATGGCATGATAAAGGATGAATTCACTTAAAAATTAAGTCAAATGAGATTTTTCAAGTTTAAAAATGAATCTGTGATTTTTATGAAGATTGTTTGAACATACTTCTTGGAGGCAGTTAACTGTGTTCTCCTTGCTGGTCCTAGGTACAGCATTAGGAAGAATGACAATTTTCATGTGAAAAGATGGGCTATTATAAATGAGGGTAAAATCACTATGAATATCTCAGTCTGTATCTCCATTTTGTTAGCCCAGAGATTTTTAATTTCTTTTTTTTACTTAGTTGTTCATTTAGGAAAAGAGATTATTTTATCTACAAACTCAGCATTTTGCCTTTTTTTTGAGTCAACCAGAATGTCAGAAACCGTTCCGTTCAGAGTAGTTGAAAACATCTTTTTAAACTGTGACTGATAAAAATCAACTTCTCTGTGTTGAGCATTGCTACACATGTAGGATATTAGTTTTCTGCAGTGATTCGACCTGACTGTGGCCCTGTAAGCAGCCCTGACCTTCTAAAATAACTCTTGTCTGAATGTTATCCTGGGTATACTTGCCTGGAGATCATTTCCTTTAGGTCATGACATTTTAATTCAGCTGGGACTTCATGGAATTAAAGAGTAGCGTTTGTAGACAATCTTATTCCCCATCCTTGTCATACAGATGAAGAAACTGAGGCCTAGAAAGTAGGCAGGATTATACATTCCAAGCTCCATATACAGAGAATAATAAAGTGTGTAGTTTCTCAAATGTCCATGGACTTCCTTGACTACCTTTCATCATTTGGCCAAACCCTCTGGTTTACCTGAATCTGTCTACACTGTGCTTAGTAGAGATAGAAATCACAATGGCAATAGAATTGTAAGACTTGAATTTTTAAAATTGTCTTAAGAGCATTTACCATGAGATCTACCCTCTTAAATTTAAGTGCACAATACATTACTGTTGATTATAAGTACAATGTTGTACAGTAGACCTTTGAACTTGATCAGCTTGAATCACTGACACTTTATATTCCTTGAACAGCAGTTCTCCACTTCTCTCTCCTTCTAGCCCTTGACAACACCATTCTTCTCTCTGTCTTTATGAGTTTGCCACTTAGGTATCTCATTTAAGGGGAATCATGCAATATTGGTTTTTCTGTTTCTGACTTATTTCACTTTGCACAATGTTCTCAAGTTTCATTCATGTTGTTACATGTGGCAAGATTCCCTTGTGTTTAAATGCTGAATAATATTCCATATATCACACTTTCTTCATCCACTCATCTGTTAATGGATATTTAGGTTTACACATCTTTGCTATGGTGAATAATGTCTCAGTCAACATGAGAGTATAACTATCTCTTTGAGATGGCAATTTTAATTCCTTGTTTAAATGGCTATAACTGGGAGAGCTGGAAAATATGGGCATTAATTTTTGTGAAGAAACTCCTTACTGTTTTCTGTAAGAGCTTTACTGTTTTACATTTCCAATAATACTTAATTTATTTTTCACAACTTTGCCAAAACTTGTTATATTTTATTTTTTGGGTAATGGCCATCCAAACAAGTATGAGGTAACATTTTATTATGGTTTTGCTTTGTATTTTATTACTGTTTAAGGATATCAAGCACTTTTTAGATCCCTGTTGGCCATTTCTATGTCTTCTTTGGTAAAGTATCTATTTAGATTTATTGTCCATTTTTAAAATATGTTTAATTTTTTTCTATTGCTTGTAGGAGTTCCTTGTATGTTTTGGATATGTATTCTTTCCTTTTTGGGTATAGAATTTGCAAATATTTTCTCCTGTGATAAGAGAAGACAAGATATCTTATCACTTGTCTAATTTTGTCTTTGTTACCTATATTTTTGGTGTTGTATTCTAGAAATCATTCAATATCATGAGAGCTCTTTCCCTATTTACTTCTAGGAGTTTTACAGTTTTCGTTCTTAATTCTTTCATCCATTTTGAGTTGATTTTTATGTATAGTATAAGATAAAGATCCACATTCATTCTGTGATATCCAGTTGCCCTGCAGCCAACTGTTGAGGAAACTATCATTTGCCCTTGGGTATTCCAGGGACTCTTGTCAAAGATCAGCTTACTGTCCATGTGTGTGAATTTATTTAAGGGCTCCCTATTAAGATCTATTGGTCGTTATTTCTCTTTCTATGTCAGTACCATACTGTTTTAATTACTGTAGCTTTGTAATATATTCTTAATATCAGCAAATATACCTCCAATTTTTTGTTTTCTCAAGATTGTTTTGGCTATTTTCAGCTTTTTATGTCCCTTCATAAATTTTAGCATTCATTTTTTTTATATTTCTGAAAAATGCCATTGTGAATCTGTAGATTACTTTGAGTGGTAAGGATGTTTTAATAATGTTAAGTCTTCATATTCACAAGTATGGATATCTTTTCATTTATTTGTGCTTTCTTCCATTCCATTTATCAGTGTTTTATAGTCTTTGATGTATAAGTCTGTCACCACATTAATTAAATTTACTCCTAAGTATTTTACTGTTTCATTGTAAATGGGATTGTATTCTTAATTTCCTTTTCAGATAATTAGTTGCTAGTGTATAGTAGGAAGAACTTTTGAACTTTTAAATGATCTTCATAGCACAGCACTATGGAGTTTTCTTATTTGAAATATAGTTTTTTTTAGAAGCTATTCTTTTATATTAAGCAACTGTTATATTTCAAAGTGGTCATTTTCTTAAGCAACTATGAGTTACCTAGACAAGAAAGCAAGATCTACAAAGCCAATTTATTTTCTCTTTCTGCTTACTTCATGATAGCCTTCTTATTAATTTGATTTCTCTATCTCTTAGATATTATAATGTAACTCATTAAGACAGGTGGTGTTATGGTTTGTTCTTAAGTGTCCCGCAAGGTCCCTGTAGTAAAGGCTGGATTCCCACGGTGGCACTATTGGAAGGCTTAGGGAATGGGACCTTGTTAGAGTTCCTTAGGTCTTTGGAGACAGGCCCTTGAAGAGGATAATGGAACTCCTGTCACTTCTTCTTTTGGTCTCCCCATCATGAGTGAATGGTTTTGATCCACCACATTCTCCCACCAAGTTGTGCTACCTGACCATAGACCCAGAATCAATAGGAACAATTAATCCTAGATTAGAAACTTCTAGACTGTGAGCCAAAATGAAACTGTCCTATTAATGAATTGATTATCTCAGGTATTTCTTATAGTGCTGGAAAGCTAACAGAGGTGGTAATAAAGTTTGTCCTTCTGAGAAATTAGGAGAAATAATGGTTCACAACAACCTAATATTCACTTATTTTCTTTGCAAATTCAGCTTTTACAATATTTAGTCCCCATCTCTGGTTCACCAATTTCTCTAGTTCAGTGATTTCTCCAGTTCTTCTTATCTCTGTGAAGTTTAAAGCAAAAAGAAAAAAAAAAGAAAAAAGAAAAAAAAGTCTTTTCTGATACTCTTAATTGATTGACTTTTAAGTGAATCAAGAAAGTGAAACTTAACCCCATACTTTTACAATAAGGTTCTCACTTAACTTACTAGACAATTCAGAAAAAGTGATTCATTTGAAAGTACTACCTATCTTTCCTAAAACAGAAGGTTAATAAACCAAAAAAATACCATATATAAGAAAAAATCGTTCCAATGATAATAATAGCTGATTGTAACCAGTGTTTACTGTGTGTTGAACATTCTGCCTATATAATTCCTTAAAGCAAATTTCTCTTGTGAATAACTATCAGTATCCCCATTTTGTAAGTGAGGACACTGAGAAATTGGGATATTATCACCTGCCCAAGAGAGTATATCTTGGAAGGGGTAGTTATAGTGGTAGTTACAGGGCTCTAATTCATATAGGTTAGTGCCATTTCTCAAAACCAACCCGCAGTCCATCTAATCCCTCAATGAGTTAGTAGGTCATTGTCTTCTAAAGTCCTTATTTGATGTTTACCTTATACTACCTGGTAAGTTTTTAAAATAGTTTTATAATCAACTAGATTATTAACTCCTGATAAGAAGACTGTGATTTTAAAAAAAAAGTGAGATTTACATACCATTTAGTGAATCTTTACTAAGTGACATATACTTTACTAAGCAGATGTTTCAAATTATTTTATTTAATCCCTACTACAATAGCCTGAAGATAATTATTCCATCACATTTGCTAGGTATTTGTTGAGATTTCAGCAAATTTCTTATGTCTTATTTTGTTTGATAAATATTCATTCTTATAGTGATCATAACATATAGAATCATAGTCATGCATACTATTTCAAATTGATATGACTTGGGTTCACCTACTAGGAAGCTATCATTTCGCTATGAAATGAGAAGCCTATGAAATAAATATCTATGTGGTTTTGACCAGAATAGTCCAAACAGGATTGAACAATGATAGAAACTAGATTTCACTCCTAGTTGTATATTATACAATCTTCTTCCATAGGCAAAGGATATAGAAGATTAAAGAAATAGTTCTTAAATTTGTCAGTCTATAGGGAGATATGAAAAGAAACTAGTTTATTCTTCCTAATGCAGAAAACATGTGATTGTGCATCTACACTGTCACACAGGGTTGAACTGTCAATCAGACTCACAAGAAACAGGTTTACTAACAGTGAACAGAGTCACATGTAACACTATGTCAGTATCTAGCAGACCAGAAATCAGTCAGGCACAGATTCCTAAATCTCTTTCCAACACTGTGATGCATTTTGAGTTTGGTGGGAGAAGTGTTAACTGCATAACACAGAAGTTAGCCTAAAGATACCCGTTAGTTTTAGGGTCTCATATTTCAGACCTTAGAAATGTTTTCTTGAGAAAGACATCCTCAAAACATTTTTATTTTTTTATTTTTTGGTGGTTGTGTGTTTAATAAATCAAAATATGTCAGTTTGTGTAAAATAAGCAATCCAGAGAGAGTTGACATATCTTGTTAACAGGATATGGAGGACCTAGAAAACCCTCTTTTATCTTGAAGCCAGTAAGATCTGTCAGTATGTTTACAAGAAGGTGAGGTTAAGGTTAAAAGACCTCAGGCTACATGCAGGAAGGAGAACCTATTCTCCAATAAACACTTTTCTTTCTACTATCTTTTTCTAAAGTAGAGGTAAATCTACAAAAAAGAAAAAAAAACTTGGGAATAAAAATGCTATATTAATCTAAGCAATAACTGTCGTTAGCATCTAAGAAATATCATACAAAAAAGGAAAAGTAATTCAAATATTAAAATACACAAATTTTTATGGTAGGTGGTCAGGAGCCACCGTGGACAGGCACTATGTACAAAATCTTTAAGTCCTGAGTAAAGAGGTACTGGACTGGTATTGCACCCATTGCAATACAGGTGGACTTTACCTCCCCAGATAGGAAAGGTGCAGCTCAGGGAGTGGGCGTCCACCAATAGGGTTGAATTACTCCCACTTGTTTGTTGTAATTCTACTTTTTCCCTTTTTTGTATAGAATGTTTCATGGATTACTGCCCCATTAATAAAACCCAGCTTCCAGGCATGCTCCTCCTCTTTTTTGCCTGCCTTGCCCCACTTGGGGGAGCTGTGGCTGAGGAGTGGTCACTGAACCCAAAGAAAAAGGTACTTTCTGTGTCTGTGTCTTTATTTAGTCAGCTCAAATTCACTTGGAGTGACCCTGAGTGATTTAGTTGTGTGTCCCTGCAATAGGTATAGCAATATCTCTTTACAGTAGTACAGAGAGTAGGGGAAAAGATATTTATTTTATTTAAATGTCTTTTTAGGGTATACTTGTTAAATAAAATATAGGACAACCAGTTAAATCTGCACTCCAGATGAATAACTAGTAATGTCTTTGTGTAAGTGTTTTCCATGCAAGTTTAGTCCTACATTTTATCTGGCAACCTTAACTGAAAGTCCTGTATTTATATTTGCTAAATTTGGCAACCCTACTGCTGGGTGATACATTGGATGTAATACAGCTCAATAATTAAAATGTTAACTCTGAAGCCACACTATCTGGGATCAAATATTGACTTTGCTTTTTATTAGCATTATGACTTTGGCCACATGATTTAATCTTCTAGGGTCTATGTTCCTTACCTATAAAATGGAGCAGGGGCAGGTTATAAGAGTAAATGAGAAAATGCATGGCAAACACTTAAAATATACAGTATTCCCTGAGTGAAGATACTCAGGAAAAAGTACTGCATGTAGAATTGTTAGTATCTTAACCTATTTCTAGTTATAAATGCTGAATTTCTTAAGTGTGGTTACTCAGGTTTTATATATGCAGTCTTTATAAAGAAGAAATATATCCAGGGTACCTTTTTTGAGCCATATAAATACCAAGTATTTATATGTATTTCTGAAAATATTTTATCTGCCTACATTCCTTAAGAAAACAAGACAAAAAGTGTCTCAACTCAAATTTGTCACAACTGAGTGTATAGCATGATCTGCTTATATTTACTTGAGTATTCCAGCATTAACATAATACTTAAAAATCTATACTTCTAAATAGCATATAATTTTCAGTCTGTATGGGGGAACGTAAAAGGAGCAATCAGACTTAATTGGCAAAACATATCTGATCACTGATTTAAAAAGTGCATGAATTCCTATTACCTGCTAAAATAAACCTCCCTAAATTGAAAATAAAAGCAATAAAACAAAGACCCTGTCTTCAGGAAGTGATTTTCTTCTCTACTAGGGAAAAATTGACTAGATTCTTATCCAACATTTTCTGAAATATACATTTAATGAATGATCTTATTGTTTTTAAAAGGAGTTTAGTTAGGTTGTTTCTGAAATGTCAGAATGTTTAAAAAAAACAATAAGGCTTTCTTGTATATTCTAATTGTGAAAATGAAATACTAAATTTGTTATCCACAGCATAAACTACCTCCTACCAACTTACTTCCTATCATTTGGAATAATGCTCTGAATTTCTGAGGACTTTAAAACAGTATTGCAGAATTGAGGTAGAATCCATAATAACATAATAATAATCCATAATAATCCATAATCCTCCTCTTAACAGATAAATAGAATAATTTGTATATTAATATGTAATACCTATAATCCAGGCAATATTTTCTCACTGAAAGTGTATAGATAATCATAATCTACTATATCTACAGATTTTTTTTTTTAAATCTGGGTTCTAGTACATTTTGCAAATAGTGGTATTGTATATCTGCAGCAATGAGGAAGAATGTGTGATTTGGGGTCATTTCTTTTTTTAAAAAATATTTATTTATGTATGTATCTTTAGTTTTCGGTGGATACATTAGCTTGTTTTCATATGGTGCCGAGGATCGAACCCAGTGCCGCATGCATGCCAGGCGTGCACTCTACCACTGAGCCACCACTCCAGCCCCTGGGGTCATTTCTTTATAAATTAAATTCACAAAGTTCTGAGTTTGCTAGAGCTGGGTTATATGTTTATTTGGGGAATTATTTATTATTAAAATTAACTAAAGTAAAGAGGAGGTAGACTGTGTTTCTGTGTCCATATTTACATGTTTTTCTTTTTAAACAAGTCTGGCCTATGTATTGAACATTTTCCCCAAAGCAGGTTTAGGCATAAAAATTCAAAAACTGAATGGACACTGTTGCTCTTCATAATTCTAATTAAACTAGGAGTTTCCAGCTGTTCTGATACTCATAAGCCTCCCCAGGATACAATATGTTCAGGAGCATTTTGATTCTGTGACAATATTAACACATCATCTGTGCAGAAGCACATTTCCCATTCCATTTTCAAAGCACACAATTAGGTTTCTCATGATTTTACCTTCTATTTTCAGAGGCAAGACACAATTTTGTATGTCCTTGTAGGTGTAATCATTGTTTTACTGAAATTTATTTCTTTTGCCTTTATTGGATATTTCTCCTTCTGTATTTACAACTTGTATGTCTCTTTTTGTTGAAAGCAAATGATGAACAAATATCACAGAGGAGCCTCTTTACAATGTCATTAGTCAGGCTGATGGGAAGATAGATTGATGGATAGCATTTCCGGCTGGCTATGCAAGGGAGCCTGAGCTTTCATCTTAAGTTGCAATTACAGATTTGCTATGATGGATTCTAGAGAGTTTGCTGTTGGAGGTTTTTCTTCTTAGTTGTTCCCTTGAACATAAAACCTGTGATAGAAATAAATTTTCTTAACTAGATAAGTTTTATTTCCTCCCTTTCTTTTCCTGTTGTCTTTCTTCCTGTTTCCCCTGGAAATGAGGTCTGTGGAGAAAAGCACCAGAAATAATGGCATAAAAAGAAGGGATACTCAAGCTCCTGAATAACAGAAAATGTATCTATGTGCTCTTCCTGTTGTATATGTGTATTTGAAATCACAGATTACACAGCATTTCTCAGTCTCACCCCATTAAAATGGTCACCTTTGTCCAGTCATCATTAGCCTGGATCAACAGTTTCTCTTTCTCTACTTTTGCATATCTCAGCTGTGCATCTGAAGTAAGTTCTTGCATTTGGCTTGCAGTAAGCTCATGTGTAGTTAGGGAATGCTCACATCAAGTCTTGAACAGAATCCACTGCTTCATTTGGGAAACATACCGTCTTCCTCAAAGAATAAAACAATTTGCATGATCAGGTTAGTGCCTACTATTTCTAAATTTGAAATGAATTCTGAACATGTTTTTCTAATATCTTTCCCCTTAATTCATTACAATTTTATTGTAAGAACAAGTGAGAATGTACTTTCATGTGCACTCTAGAAAAAAAATCTATTGACTCTTTCATTCTCCGTTGAACTAGGAAGGTTTAAATAATAAAGCTCTTTGGGGATAATTTAAAACTAGAGTGAGAAAGGCCTGTTAGAACAATTTTCCTTCCACTGTGGACAATTTTCAGTTCTTACATCTGACCTTTTGAAATTTAGTTAGACTCCAAAAGATCCACACTTATTAGTCAATGAACAGAAATATAGTATCATTCAGACCGCCTACACTGGTAAAGCATATTTAATCCAATCCCAATTAAATAAGAAGTGTTATTATTTTTAGTTTCATTTACTTTATTAATTGTGCAACAGTTAAAAATATCATGTCACCTAGAAAGACACATTTTACCATTTAAAGTAGTCTTTTCTAAATTTGCTAATGTGAACATTAACAAGTCATTTTTAGCACATTGGAAAATATGTATATCTCATGGGAATTTAGAAATTTTTATCACAATCTTATTCTTTTCCCTATTTATAAAATTTAGTAAAGTGCTTATAGCCATCTAATCCCTATTACCCAATCAAAAAGCTTTTACTATTATGTATTCCTATGCTTAACAGTATTTTAGATACTGTGTGACATAAAAATATCAATTATTAATTAATGTAAGCAAATACATTTTCTACCCTCTCAAAGCACTTATAGTCTAATTACAAGTGGTTAACATTTATTGAAAGCTGGAATAGCTACAGAAATTTTATACAAAGCTGACTTCAAAACATGGAAATTTTTTAGTAATATGTAAGGCATTATCTAATGATACTGGAATTAATTCATCAAGAAAATATAGTAATGCTAAATGTGTATGCACTTAACCAAAGAGCATCAAAGTGTATGAGGTAAAACCAATATAACTAAAAGGAGCAACAAACAGCTCACTGTTAGATTTAGCGACTGCAAAATCCCTCTGCCAATAATTGAGAGATCAAGCAGGCAGAAAATCAGTAAGGATGTAGTTGACCTGAATAGCATCATCAATCAATTTGACTTAATTGACATTTTTTAGAATATTCCCTTCCAAATGAAACTAAAAGAAATATTCTTCTCAAGCTCACGTGGAACATTCATCAAGATAGGCCATATTGTGTAATAAATTCATACATTTGAAAAGAAAGAAGGTTTAAGATGAATAATCAAAATTTTCACCTTAGGAAAGTAAAGACATAAGGCAAGGAAAAGGAAAGAAATAATAAAAGAGCATATACAAGTGAAATTAAACATGGGAAAATAAGAAAAAATCAATAAAACTGAAAATTGGTTCTTTGATAGATGAATTAAATGAATAAATCTCTCACCAAATTAATCAAGAAATAAAAAAATATACAAATTACTTATGATGTACTCCAAAGAAGTGACCTCAGTATTGATGATAGAAACATTAATATGATAATAAAAGAAAAATGTAAACAATTCAAGGCTAATGTATAACTTAGATGAAAGAATTCCTTGAAAGACAAACTATCAAAATTCAAACAGAGTAAAGGGCAACTTGAATAGATCCATGTCTATTTAAGGAATTAGTCAATAATAACTTTCTAAAAATGAAAATACCAGGCCCAAAACAATACTTCCTAACTCTTTATCTAGGCCAAGCATCACTATAATTCTAAAACCATACAATGGCATTACAATAAAAGAAAACTATAGATCAATAGCACTCATGAACACAGATGTAAATATCATCAACAACTTCTAGGAAATTACATCTAACAATGTATAAAATAGGTTATAAACCACAGTTATGTGGGAATAATTTCTGTTGGTCAATGCTAGTTCAATATTAAATAATCAATTAATGAAATACATCATATCAATAGACTATGGAAAAGAAAAAACTATGATCTAGCAAGTATCCTGGAAAAGTACTTGAAAAAATCTAACACTGATGCAAAACCTATACCAAACCAGGAATAGAGAATTTCCTAAACTTGATATAGCACATCTACAAACACACTTGCCTAATACTCTGTCTTTTTGTTAAAGACCAAATACCTACTGTCTAAGACAGGCAGAGAAGGATGTTCTCTTTAATCACTCTAATATAATACTGGAAGTTCTATCTAGTAACAGGAGAAGAAAAAGAATGAAAAGGCATGAATATTGGAAAGGGAAAAAATAAAATCCTTTTCTTTAACATATGATATTATCTGTCTGTGTAGAAAGACAAACAAACAAACAAACAATTATCTTCAAAAAACTAGAAGAATTAACCAAGTCCAGCAAGGCTGCAGGATACAAAGTCAACACTAAAGAGTCAATTGCTTTCCTGTTTGCTAGCAATGACAAATTTGAATTTGAAATTAAAAAAAAAATTAGAGTAGCATAAAATATAAAATACATAGTAACATAAAATAACAAAATATATAAAGGTCTCTATGTAAAACTATAAAACACTGATAAAATAAATCAAAGATCTAAATAAATGGAGAGATTTTTCTTTTCATGGATTAGAAGACTCAATATTTTTAAGTTGCTAATTCTTTCCAACTGGATTTATAAGTAAAAAGCAACCACAATTGGGCCAGGATGTGGCTCAAGCGGTAATGCGCTCACCTGGCATGTGCAGGGCGCTGGGTTCGATTCTCAGCACCACATAAAAATAAAAAAATAAAGATGTGTCCACCGAAAACTGGAAAAAAAAAAAAAAAGCGACCACAATCAAAAACTATTTTGTTGATATTAAAAAGATGTTTTAAAACTTATTTGGAAAGGCAAAAGACCATAATAGCTAACATATACTGAAGAGGATTCATGGTAGTCAATGTCAAGACTTACTATAAAGCTACAGTAATTAGGGCGGTGTAGTATTGGCTAAAGAGTACATACTTGGATCAATGGAACAGAAAAAAGGGTCCAGAAATAAACTCAAATAAATGCAGTCTATTGATTTTTAACAAGGCAAAAAGGAAATTCAACAGAGAAAGAAAAATCTTTCTTTCAATGAATGGTGCAATAACAATTGGAAAGAAAAACATGAAGACCTTACACACATACACACACACACAAATTTAAAATGTACCTAAATATAAAGTTCAAAACCAAAAATTTTATAGAAAAATGGAAGCAAATCCATGTGGATTTTTGTTTGATAATCAATATTAGATATAATTCCAAAAGCACAACCATGAAAAATATTATTTATTAAAATTCAAAACTTCTAGTCTTTTAAAAAACACTGTTAAGACAATAAAAGTGAAAACTACAGAAGATGAGGAGAAAATATTAGCAAAACGTATGTCTGATAAATATTTATCAAAATATAGAAAAGTCTTTTAAAACTCAACTATGAGAAAGCATGCAAACAAATAAAAAATAGGCAAAAAATCTGAACAGGTACCAAAGAAGATTTCCAAGTGGCAATTTTGCAAGCATATAAAAATGTGTTCAAAATCATTTGTAGATTACTAATTATAATAAAGACATATCATGAACCTCTATTAGCCTTGCTAATATTAATAAAAATGATTATAACAGTTGCCAGCAAAATGTGGAACAACAGGAATCCTCATTTAAAACTTCTGGGATACAAAATAATGCAATCACTATGGCAGGTTCTTACAAAACTAAACGGTCTTACAAAGGGCAACAGGAAGTTAACCAACTGACTTAAAACTTACCTCTACACTAGAGTTTGCATACAAATATTTATTGCAGCCTTATTCACAACTGCCTAAAGCTGGAGCATCCAAGAAAGTTTTCAATAGGTAAATAGATACTGTGGTGCAAGCATAAAATGGAGTATAATTCAATGATAAAAATAAATGAACTATGAAGACACATAAAAGATATGAATAAATCTTTAATCCACATTTCTTATTTATTTATTTTTTTGTAGTTGTAGATAGACAGCATGCCTTTATTTGCTTATTTTTGTATGCGGTGCTAAGGATTGAATCCAGTGCCTCACACATACTAGGCAAGTAAGTACTCTGCCACTGAACCCCAGCCTCAGCCCCAGCCCACATTTCTAAGTGAAAGAATCTTATCTGAAATCTGCATATTGCACACAGTTTCTGTTTATGTAACATGAAAAAGACAAAATTCTAGAGATTTATATAGAGATCAGTAGGTTTCAGGGTTTTAAGAAAAGCTGGGAAGATGTTGAATAGATGAAACAGTAATTTTTAAGGTAGGGAAACTATTCTGTGATATTGTAATAATAACATATGACAACATGCATTTTCAAAATTCATACATACTCATTTGTAAAAACTCATAGAATTTACATCTGAAAAATGAATCTTAATGTATGCAAATAAAAATATTAAGGAGATAAAGGGATGACATAATTGATTATAGAGAATGATGAAATTATTTAACAATTACAAATGTATGAAATGACATTACTGAAAAGACAGAGTTAGATGAGGAAGGGTTGATCTAACTGATGTAAAATAAGGGCAGTTTGAAAGACTAAAGACACAGGAAGATTATAAGCCCTGCATTCCAGTTGGTAATAGTCTTATTCATGGAGTACAGGTTAGCAACTCTGAGATCACCATACACATAAACAGAAACTGGACAATTAAACAAATGGATAGTGAATGATGGGAGCCAGATTTCTCAGCATTCAAGTGGGTGCTCAGAGACAAGCAAAGAGAAGAAAGCAGTAATGATCTATACCGATGTGGATCAGATTTGGAGACATCAGTATGAGCTCACACTTAGATTAAAATAGATTTAGATGGTTATACACAGAAATATTTATAGATATACATATATACATAGATTAGTATATATACAAATCTGTGTGTATGTATTTTTTTTTTTTTTGCTTTGTAGTCCGAGAAGGCTTAGAAGCAATGACACCCAATAGCAATGATTACATCTAGTGTTCAGGCTTTTATTTCTAATACCATTTACAATAAACAAAATGAGGGCCCTTTAGAGAAATGACTGATTCTATGACTGAGACAGGAATAAGAAGAGCCTAGAACATCTTGCTTTTCTAGAATTTAAGGAAGGGTTGAAAAAACTCCTCCCAGGAGTCAATAAAAGAGCTCTTAGTGAACAAAGCTGAAATAATTTGAATAATGAGATAAAAGATCTACTATCATGTTATACCTCAAAGTAAAAAAAAAATTAGTATTCTTGAGTCCATACTAACATAAATAAATAAATAATGGGGGGAATTAGACAAATCTCTCATACAGAAAAATTCCAAATAGTTTAGTTAGATACTCTGCTCTCAAGGAGATGGTACATAATTTCCCAGTCTTTAAATGTGGATGGTACATTCGGACTTCCTTTTGAATATTTTTGTATGAATAGAGGAGGATTCAAAATAAATTTACTGTAAAGAAATCTGAAAAGCTACCCTAATCCCTTGTTCAAGGTCAATGTCAGCCTTGTTAGTTGACTATGTTGTTAGTACCTGTAACATAATGTGATGAGAATGACATTTTATCTCTGTAGTTTCCCTCCCCAAAACCCAAAATCCAGTCTAATTATGAAAAAAAAAATCATAGAAAGACCAACTGAAGGACATTTTTACAATATTTCTCAAAACTCTTAAGGTCAGAATCAAGGAATGTCTGAGAACTCATCACAGCCCATAGGAGTGCAAGGAAGCAAAGTGACTAAATTTAATGTGTTGTCTTGAATGAGACCCTGGAAGGGAAGAAAGGACATGAAGTACAAACCAAGAAGAGTTGATTAAAATATGAGTTTTAATTAATAATAATAAATTAATATTGTTTCATTAATTTTCATATTTACCTGCAGTACAGGGCCTACAATTAAGGCTCTACACTATGTGCTTCTTTGAGAGCTGATAAAATCCAGAGGTCTCCAAATGGCCTATCTATACATTCCTCCTCTCCTAATAGACAAGGTCTCCAGTCAAACAAACCTCCTAATCAACCAGACCAGGTCTCATGCCTTCTTATCCCAGAACAGCAAGTTTCAGTTCCTTGACAGTCCATAGAATTATCCCAACAAACCAGTCACTTACTGGGATGGAACAAGGGGGCATCCCATCTTCTTTATCCTACAAAGCCTGTTTCCTATAGCCCTATTGTCCATTCTGTCCCTAAGAGCAATTTCTGAATTGTCCTTCATGGCAAACAGTGTACCCCACCTCTGGGCTGTGAACATATGTGACTGATATACTCCTGTCGATCTCATTACACAATTGCAAGTTTTGTGGGTTGGCCACCCCCATAATCTTAGGGTAAGAAGTCCTACAGCACCAACAGGGTGAGTAGGAGATGGTTAACATAGTACTACACCAAAAGTTGGGTGAACAGGATGTGGGATAAATGGAAACTCTTTAATATCTTTGATGTCTTATAACTCTAAACTGTTTAAAAATTTTTAAAATTTTGGTTAAAAAAATCAAAACACTTTATCATCCTTTCTTAGTATTTCGCACCCAGATTTCCTATTTTGCCTGGGGTCACACAGCTCACACATGGAGGTGTCCAGATTTACTCCCACGTAGCCTACTAACATGAGAAGCAATTTAGCTTGATAATCAAGAGAACATAGTTTGGAGCTATACCTTAAATCCTGACACTTCTAGTGCTACTGGATCATCCCAGGAAGATTAGAAAATCTAATCTTGGTTTGTCAATCTGTAAAATGGGTCTTGATTACACCAATCATATAGGATTAGATTAGTTGGTAAAATGCTTGCAGATTACTTGCCATAGAATAAACAATAAATATCAGCTAAAATTATTATTATACAAATAAAGTAGAATTATAAGCCAAAATGCAAAGAAATTTACATATCCAAGTTAATGATGCTAATATCCAAATGATGGTTTTAAACCAAATCACAATCACCTTCTGGAATAGAGTCCATGTACTTGTCCCTCAAGGTCACCCCTACTGAAGCTTGTCCAAGTCAGGGGAGTGGAGTGAAATAAGAAGGAAATCAAACTCTAAGTAAAGGAACAATTTAGCACTGATGACATCTCTTCATTTTTTATGAATGTCTAGTATTTTATATTTAAGCATCCCCAAATTAGCTTGTTGCTATTTTTTTTACAGTCATTCCTATTTATATTTCATTGATTCTTAGTCCATCATTCTTTCCTGCATCTCCACACATCTTGAAATGCATCTTTGTTCTGAGTTCAATTTCCTTCCTGGTTCAATTTTAAATATTTAAGTCCATTGTTACTAGTTATTTCAGAGGATTTCTCTTTGAGATGTAAATTCTTTCAGTCTTTGTTGGTTTAAAATGTCTGTACTTTGATCTAATTCTTCAATCAGAGGTTACTTGTGTATATTATTTTTAGGGGTTCTTCATAGAATCCATTTTGATAAAATTATACAAGCATAGAATATATCATATTCTAATTAAGACCCCATTTTTGTGGGTACCTTTAAAGAAAGCTATTTTGTTTCAAGGCCTTCATTATTTTATTTCATTATTTTCTTCTGTTTTTGTTATTGGTAACAAATTTGCTGTTAGTCTAACTGTTGACTCTTGGTAAGCAATTTTTAAGTTTTTGTAGACTTTAAGAAAATTTTTGCTTGGGTCTTCTAAAGTTTTTCTATTATGCATATTAGTTCAGACTTACCTTTATGTATTCTACTCAGGCCTGTTGGACACAAAAAATAAAATAATTATATCTTTTATTCTTCTTATTAGGCATTATCTCCAAGAGTGCTGCCTGCCTTCCATTGTTCCTTCTAGTGTTTCCTTCTAGAATTCCTAATCGACTATGATAGAATTTTAATCCTTCCCTCTCCTGTGTCTTAACTTATCTTTCCTATTTTTCATCTCTTTATCTTTCTCTGCTGCATTCTGGATGATTTACTCAAATGAAACTTCTAGCTTATTATTTCATTCTTCTGATGGCACTTAAAAACCTCTTCCTTGAAATATTCATTTCCATGGTTATAGTTTTGATTTCCACAAGTTCTTATTTGATTCTGATTATCATCTGCTGCTTCTTATAGCACGGTGTTCTATTTTTTCCATTATGATTTTATTTCACATCTTTTTTTCTTAATAAACCATTATAATTTTAGAATATTTTTTATCCTGTTAATCTGAAGTTTTTATTATTATTAGTCCATTTTCCTGTGTCTGACACTTTTCAGAGACAAATTTTACCCTGGTATACTTTATCACTTTTGACTCTAAAAATTTTTGTTGTTGTTCTTTTCTGTGGAAAGTCCATATTTTCTGGATCATGGAAGTAAATTATAAATATTTTTATATTTGTTTCTACAGGTAACTCTGTTTAGAATATGTCTTAACTTGGGATTTCTGCATTATATAGTTGTTGTAAATTGAGACTCTGCAATTTCATGTGGGACAAATTGGAGCATAAATTTCTCATCAAAAACACTTCTCAAGACAAAATGTCTGACAATTCCCTGACTTAGTAACACAATATTCTAATTACCTTTCATGAGTGTATGCCGCAGTCTGGCTGGGCACAATTCAGAAGCCACTTGTCAAAAGAAACTAACTTTATTTTTAGAACCACACACGCCAAACAAAACAGCTCCTCAGGAAAAAAGCCTCAGAGCCCAACTGCCACCACCGGCTTCCCACAAGCCACTCCCTCAACCACCAGCCTCTCTACCTTCCACAATCCTCCTACTCTTGAGGCCGATTGGCTGGGTGGTGTGGGCGGAGCCAAAAAAGTCCCCCAATGAGCAGCTCCGTGGCCTGAAAGGGCAGGAAACAGTCCAACGAGCATCACCGCAGAGGAGCCAATCAGCTAGATGTTGCTGGGGCCGCTGTGAGCCAATCATCAGCAGGTAGTCTGAAAGTTTGCTGGGGCCCCTTCGGCTGTGGCTCTCAACAGGTGTAGGTAACATTTCCAGGATCCCAAGTTCATTTAGGGCTTCACTTGAGCTTCCTGCTGCAGGCATCTCCAAAACCCGGTGTCCTTCCTCAAGAGGATCAGATTCTCACCTCCTAGTTACTAGGGCCTAAATTCAGACTCTGTATCCTCCTAAGCTGCTTGAACTCTTTTTGTGTTGGCATCACATTCTACTTATTTTTTGGAAACTAGAAGAAATTTTTAAAAAATGTTTTTCAGTTCTAAAGATACTTCTTAAAATTATATTTTAATGAGTAACTTTTTTTTTTTTTTTTTTTTTTTACAATTTCCAGAAAAGAGATTTCCATTTTGACTTTGGTATGGGATCAAGAACATGGACTTTTCATCTATATGCTTATAAATTTGGGGCACCCTGTCTTGCTTTCTGCAGACATTCACTCCATGCTAATGTTATTATCAACCATAGTAATCAAACTTAGGTTTTTAAAATGTGTTCAGTAAAACAGTTAAAAATATATATATTTGTGACTTGCATTATATTTTTCAACAGTACTTTAGATTTAGGGAATAAGTCCAGTATGAAATGAAGAGTCAGAAATAAAAGATGGAAATTTCCGCTAGGGGGTTAATACATGTACTTACAGAGATTATAAGTTTCTAAGTATTAAGAAAATGTTCTAATAATATTCTTATAATATTCTTAGGGGTAAGGAGGCTAATATCCTCCATGCAGGTTGTTTAAGATGAAGGAAATTTTCTAGGTTTGACATAGAATGTTCACTTTGACATTTTGCAATGATTGTTTTCTGGCAAGGTACCAAAGCTAGGTTGGGAGTACAGGGTGATAAAAGCTTCACACCCCTAATCTTTATTAGCCACCAACAAACTATCCTAAATATTCTTGCATTCTGCAAAACCAACAGTCTCAGTGTGACAGGGCTTTAAGACTTGTCCTCTAATAGTTGTTTTTCAGTCCTCATCTTTTTTTTTTTTTTTTTTTTTTTTACTTATCACCAGGATTAGTCACCAATAATCATTACTTCCTTTTTAAAACACTTTACTTATTTTCTCCTTGATTTTCTTTGCATTGTGACATCTAACATTAAAAATGCTCAGGGATCAGTCCTAGGACCTTTCTCCCTTCTCCACACTCCAGGTAATATTATAAAATATCATGGCTTCACATATTACTTCAATGTTGATGTCTACAAAACCCATGTCTCTAGCCCCTGCTCTCTGCTGAACTACAGATTCACATCTACTGCCTACTTGATCTCTCTACTGACATATTCAATATACTTCTCAGATTTTATAGGTCTTTAAGTGACTCATTACATTTCCTGCCCTAAACTTATTTCACATGCAGACTTTGCACTTCATTAGAAAGGGACTTTATTTGAACAGATACTGGTATCATCTTAACTCATTTTTTTTTTTTTGCATTCAACATCCAGTTCATCAGGATATGCTTCGAAATTTATCTGAAATTTCTCCCCACTTCTGCTGTTTGTCCCTTGATCTAATCTATCATCCTCTTTGCTTGCAACAAAGCCTCCTAACCTAAGTGGTCTTCCTGCTTCTACTCTTGCTCCTTTTCTGTATTCTCTGTACACAACTAGAATCACTCCCTTAAAAAGTCAGTCAGAAGCCATTGTTTCTGTGCTCAAAATAATTCATGCCACTTAACATAAAGCCAATGTCTTTATCAGAGCCTGTACGCTGTCTCCCTCCCTCATCTTACTCTGACATCATCTTATGTCACTCCCCTTGCCATCTATTAAGTCTTGCATATTTGTCTAAGTCTTGCTCTCCTATTGTCCTTCATATTTACCATACAGCTGTGCTAAAGAGCTTCTTTCCCCTCTGCTTAGAGTGTTCTCCCTTCAGATATTATCCTGTTTTTTTTTTTCTTGTTTTTTTTTCTGAGTCTCTGCTCTTATGTGATGCCTTCACTGATAATCCTATTTTAAATAGGGGGCATACACACATACACACTCAGCAAAACTATTCCTTCAATTTGCTTTATATTTCTTCATAGCATTGATTCTCAGTTGCCAAATTATTTGTTTCCTTGTTTATTTTATTATCTGTCTTGACTCACAAAAACATAAATTTCATGAGGGCAGGAGCTTCATTTGCTTTGCTAATCTTACCCCCAGTGCCTAGAATTGTGCTTGGCACATGGTAAGCCCACATTGAACAGTTTCTAGGTGAATAAATCCATAAAAGTTCCAACTAGATTTTTCTCTAAGCTCTTGATTTTGGAGGTTGTTGGGTTGCCTTTACTGTTTGATAATGACATCACAAAGAGACAAATAATTAAAATTATAGGAAGGGATAGCAATGATGATGGCATTAATAATGATGATGATGATGAGGAGGATTTAAATAAAATACAGAAAAAGAGCTTTTGAGGAAATAGAGTCTGCTGTCTTCCTAAGATAGCTCTTACCCATGGACCAAGTTGTTTTTGAGGAAAGAAGATAACCTGCAGATAACTGTGGAAAATTCAGCTAAACTTTCAGCTAACATAGCCACTTGCAATACAAGAAGGAATGAGAATTGAAAACTATTATTCTTAGTATATTCCTCTACTTTGTGTTTTTGATCTTGAGGTCTAACTTTGGTGAAAACTTCAACTTACCCACTTGAGTAGCCAGAAGAATATGTTCCTTGACCAAAGATGTTCATATCTTAGTCTCCAGAAACTGTGACTATGTCACTTTATTGGCAAAAAGGACTTGTAGATATGTTTGAGGAAGTCAAGAATTTCGAGGTAGGGATATTATTCTGGATTATTTGAATGGGTACAAATATAACCACCTGAGTTCTAATAAGAGAGAAGGGTCCAAGTCAGAGAAAGATTTGAAGATGTTACATTTTTGGATTTGAAGATGGAGCAAAGGTGCCTTTAGAATCTGAAAAAGGAAAGGCAGTAGATTCTCCCCTGAAGCCTGCGGGGAGAGAGCAGTCCTGCCAGCACCATGATTTTAGCCCAGTGAAAACCAGTTTGGACTTCTGTTCCCTAGAAGTGTAAGATCGAAAATCTGTGCTGTTTAAGCCACTAATAGGAATAGGAAATAAGTATGAACCAAATATACTTAATATACTTTAGACCACTCTGATTCATCCCATTCTCATTCTCCCAGTTCATTTTTGATTCCTAGTTATTCTGGAAAGTCATCCCACTTCCTCCATCATCACTACAATGCACTCCTGTCAGTGACCCTGCTTTCTAAGGTCATGTCCTTTTATCCACTTCAACTTCATGTAATTTTCTTCCCCTTTCCTCTGGCCAAAAACCCAACTCTCTGGTGAGGTAAGTTCCCTGGAGGACAACTTGATTCTCTAGAAAATACCTTATCTTTTAATTTTTATATTTTTTAAGAGCACATTAGTGTCCAAATGACTGCAATTATGAAGGTAATCTTTCTGAATGAGGATTTGATTACTTCATTCACTATTAGAAGTTACTAAATCAGTAATTTCTAATTGGAAATTTCTAAAATATTTGCTCTCTCAGTGCCTCATATGCATTTATAGATTATTTTAAACATTTTTCAAACTTTTAAGAATTTATATACACGTATACAAAATTAATATTTAAAGAGTTATGTTTGCATGTGTTTATTATTTGCAGGTTAAAGCATCATTTTCTTCAATGACATATTTTGATATGAGAGTTATAAGTGTGCTAAGGAGAAAATGAATATATTCATTATTATTTTTATTGGTTCTTACACACACAAAGTAGGAAAGAGCTCTATCATTTAGTGTGTTGATTCATAAAATGATATTTCTCTGAAGAAAAATAGTGTATTTCAAATTTTAAATAGAAAATGCAGACTATTGATGTTTTGAAACCCTGAGATCTTTTCATAGAAACATAGTTATTGATTATTTTACATAATCATTTTTGAAATAATATATTTCAACTCTGAAAATATATACCGTTTAGAAATATAAAAGTCAGTACTCTCAGAAATGAATTTAAGGTAGCAGTTACTTCCATGATTGTTTTCAATTACTTTTGAAATTATAATGCTATATTCCTGGTGTTATTATTACTTTAGTGTATTTCTTCACATGTACTCATTTGTTTATCAAGTAGCGGTATAATATATTCTTAATATAGTAGACTCAATAATATTTCTCATTAGAACTTTTACTTGGAGAAAATAATTTTGGATCCACAGATAATCTTAAAAGAAAATATTTATAATACCCAATTCTGGTGTTGTAACTGCATTACTTTTGTCCTTTGAAAAATAAAAAAGAGAGTTAAATCAAGCAATAATGTACTAGCGAACCATAGGAGATGTAGGCTTTCACCATTTGGCAAAGGTTATCATTGTAAGTCAGCCAGTAAAATTGTCCTTTCTCACTTGGTAAGCATTATTTCTTTAATATTATTTTCTTTACTGTGGCATGCTGCAAAGTCTTAATTTTATGAAAGCAAGTCTAAACTTTCCCATACCTCTTTGATGCACTCTAAAGTAACTTTGCCTGCAGCATTAGAGAAGACCCTATATAATTCCATACTTAACCTAGTGCCCAAATAAAATATTCATCTTTTAAGTCACAGAAGAATAATTAAGAAAGGACATCTTGCTAGGTATGTGTTTACTTTTGATTTAGGTCTGATTTGTAGAACACTTAATCATTATACATAAGAAGGCCATCTTTGTTAATTCAGTTGCATACCCATATTAAAATATTCCTATAGAAAATTCCAGGTAATGCTTTTCCATGCAACCTAATCAATCTTTAGTGGTAACAGTAATACTTTATCCAGATTGTATTTTGTCACATACCATCAGTTATTTCACAGTGTTTATAAATTCTGTGACATACATCACAGGGCATTTACAAAGACTAATGAAGAGTTAGGCATTTTAAAACCAAAGCAGAAAAAATACAGTTCAACAGTTAAATGATATTTTTCCTTTTCAAATTCCTTTTGCATGAGTACTAATTAGTCTGAACACTGCTAGGAAGATGGTAAATAAAATTAGTATCCTTATTTTGGACATAAGAACAATGAAGTAAAAAAAAATCTAAACTGTCTTCATTTTTTATTCTTTCACTCTAACTATATATTATCTATCTATTTAAAATCAATTTTTCTATAAGTATATGCACAAATGACTAGTTTATAGAACAAAACAAAACAAAAATGTCCCTCAGAACTAAGGTTTGTTCTGTTTGAAACATCATCCATGGAAAGTTGTTCTATTTCTTCACCATGAAACCCATTATTCTGTTTGCTCTACCTCTTTCCATTCCAAATAATTATCCTTTTCCAATCCAGCACCCTGGAGCTTGTAGTAAAGATGAGCACACTATAAGCTTATTGTAGTAAATATGAGCAAACTAAGGTCACTGAAGTTGAAATGATTTTGCTCAAGTTATAAAATCAGCCTTCAATCCCAGGCCATACACTGTCTTCTATCATTAAATTGGCTATCACAATATCAAAGTGGTTTTTTTTTCTGTTTTCACCACCCCTCCCTTAACTTTCTTGTTTTCCTATCAGTTGATACCTCACTACACCATTTTCTCCTTAGGTGACAAAAGAATAATCAGGGATATACACATCTTTGAGCACCAAGGAGCTAGGGAAAGGAGAAATTATCTATAGTAGAGTCAATACTTCAGGGTGAGGATTATGGATGAGTATGTGCCAAAGCATAAGACTAAGGAACACTCCCCCCGCAACCCCAAGTTGAGAGCAATCACTATTAAACACAAAGAATCCTCTCAAAGTAGAAACTTGGAGGGTATTAATTTTCATGAGGAAGGTCAACACAATTTGTGTGGTGGGTGAATAATGTGGCACTTCTTCTAACAAGGCAAGAAGGTGAAATTTCATTTTATAACTTTACTTGGCTTCATGACTTTAGGCAATGGAAAGTGAGAATAATATTAATGAGTTGGAAAAAATAGATACAGGTGGGCTAATGAATACAACTGTAATTACTAAAATCTTTTAGGCAATAACTGATTTCAGGAAAGAGCATCCACTTATAATGACTATTATGTCAATTTTACAACATTAATGTAGCCAAAATATGACAACTTAATCTGATTATGTTCTGTACATGTTGATAACTATGCTTTCTAGTCTCTGCATGGAACCTAATTGAAAATGATTATCTCACTTTCAAGGTTTGTTATCAGCTACAAAATAAAGGACAATGTGACACTTTTGTGTCATCCATAATGAACCAACATTTCAAGTCACAGGTTTATCTAAGTGATGAAAGTCATACAGTTCAAGGTGCAAACAAGATAAAAAAATCACAGTAAACTATAGAATATATATTTCCTACTCTATTTTCCCATTAATCATGTTTGAAAATCTCTTCTATTGTAGAAAATTGAACGATAACATGAATTTTATTAAAAAGTTTTATTTCTTAATTATTTTAAATAAAATAAATTACTAGCATGCCAAGTTAGAATAATGTGTTATGCACTGAAAAACAATGCAATAACATTTTCTTTGTGTGGAGTCCATCTGTTTACATTGACATACACACAGATAGCAAAGGAAAATAAAGATTGATAATTACATATCTTATTTTCAAAACTAAATAAAGAAGTGAACACATTTTGTTCAAGGATTCACTTTTATATGAAGGACTCTTAGTTTGCATTGGTCAGAATAATGCTATTATAAGGGGGTGATATAATAAATGAATTTCCAAATATTAATGTTTTGCTCAACATAGCAAAGTTTTAGTCTGATTTAGTTAAGTTCAGCATGGACCAGGGTAGACCCCCTTTTTTGTGGTGAGTACATCAACTGGAATATGTGGCCATTATGTTCACTGCAGGAGGGAAGAAATAAATGGAGGAAAGTAATCAACTGTCTAAATCCATTTTTTTGTTGCCATAACAAAATACCTAAGGCTTGGCATTTTACAAGTAAAAGAAGTTGATTTGATTCAAGATTCTGGTATCTGCAAGGTACAAACAACATGGTGCAAGCTCTGGTGGGGGCCCCCTTTGTCATGACATGGCATAGAGTGGAAAGGAAAATGACCACATGTAGGAGGGCCAAGTGCATTGGGTGACTAAATTTTAAACAGATCTTAAGAGAAATAATCTAGTCACAGAAGATCTGATCCATTCCAGGAAGATGGGTAAGAGAGCATTAATTCATTCATGAGGATGGAACCCCCCATTACCTAATTACCATATACTAGGCTCCACCTCTTAAAGGTACCACCATCTCAACATCCTGAACTGGAACCAAGCTTCTAGCACAGGAGGAAGGACAGAGGGGAGGCAGTCGATCACATACAAATCATACCACCAAATCATATCAGCCTTTGCCACATCCATTGTCCAGAACTTGTCATATGGTGCTAGCCCAACTACAAGGAAAGGTGCAAAAAATATAGGAAAACATGATGTTTGTGAACTCTACTCTGAGTTTTGCTATTGTTAATATTTGATTATTTCCAAGAAACTAAGTCCAAGCTAAACAAACAAAAAAATATATCCTTACTGCAAAAATATATATATTTAATTAAATCTGGATAGCTTTTCTGTCTGGTGGGATAAATTTTAACTATTAGAAAAAAGTGAAATATATGTGTGCTATATCTACAGAAGCCTTGGAAAAGGCAGTTAATACAAGATGGAGTCTTCATTTTGAACAAAAGCAGAGACTATCTGGAAACATGTTCACTCTGTCTCTTAATCTTCCAATTAAACCCATTAATTAAAGTCTTGTGTTATTTTGCATTTTTCAAATGGTTAATTGATTTTCTGTAAGCTTAGCTCTAAGGGTTGAAAAGGAAGGTCAATAAACTTGGACAAAATTTTACAACTTGGTGATATATTACATGGTGGCTGCTGAATGCACACTTTATTCACCAAGGACCTCTCTTTTTCCATAGCTGTAATGAAGTGACCATTTTGTAATAACCCTTCAGTGAAGGTAGGATTTTTACTCAGGATGGCTGTTTCAAGCCTGCCTCAGGGTATGTACTTAAAACTGCAATAGAGGACAGAATAGATGAGAGCTAGAAGGAAAAACAAGACAAAAAGTCAAAGTAGATAGATTATGACAAAAATCCATATCAAGGTGGATTAACAACCTACTTTAAAATTTGAAGTAAATAAAAGAAAAATAAAGTTCTATAATCCGTAGCAACGTATGTGTATTTTCATTTGCAGCCATATCCTTAATAAGTATGCATGGACATCTGAATGGAGACTGTTCCAATGGAGAAAGCAGCCCAGGACATTTTCATTGACTAAATGTCCAGATTAATTACATCAGCACTAATTACATTGTTTAATAGTAGCTGTCCTGCTGCTAATCTCATTTCTCCTGTAAATAAAAACTACCTTTACCCCCAAGAATTGGCTGTTAGATGAATTGTATTATGCTAGTCAAGGATTAACCACCTGTCATACTTTTCGTTAGAAAAATATTTTAGATTGTAATTATCTGTGATGTTTCATACACTTGTAGGACAAATGCAAGATTCTCAGGGGAAGAGATCTGACTTATTTGGCTGATGCTGAATGAAGTTCATGGAACATTTTATTCTGCAGAGTAGAAGTAAGATATGATGGCCCAACAGGGACAGGAGGAAAGGAAAACCATAGAAGCATGGTTTAAAAGATGTTACATACTGAGCATTTAAGATTGTTCTCAGTGCCTCATACTGAGGATAATAATTATAATAATTAATTCTGAATATATCCTTTACCCTTCCATGTACTCTCAGCATCATGTGCTCCTCTTACCTGTCCTAGAGTCTGTACCTATGTATAGATATTTTGCTTCCACCCAAAATCTTTCCTTCTTCTTTCAAATACATGCAGAGTGAGGTGGAGGCAGGAGGCAGGACCATAATTGGCTGAGGCCTCACATAAGGCCTCACATGAGGCCTTGTTGTATGCTGCAATTTCCAGCCTACATGCCATCCTTACTGCAAGTTGTACCAATCCATATAGCAACCACACAATATCTCACTTGCTGCTGACATCCTGCCTCCACTGGAACTCTACTATACATTACTATATTCAATTAGATAGACATCATTCTATCATTTTTTTCTCTCTCTCTCTCACACACAGACATATCCCCCTCTCACCCCCCCACCACAATACATTTCACACATATATCTTCAATCTGTTCATCCACTGAATAAGTATCTACCCAATACTTAAGAATGTCCAAATTGGGTAGAATTACAGCTGAAAGCTTCTCAGTTGATTCACAGATTCTAAAATCTATTCCCTAACTTTACAAGCCTGGAGGAGAATTTCTGTCAGGGCCTGAAGAGAGGAAGAATTGATGACACACATGATAACCAAAAAAAAATCTATATTAACCCAAATTTATATTTTGAAAAAAATTATTCTTACTAGAATACCCCAAGTCTCCCTAATAAATATACAAGAAGTATATATAATCAGGTAGAAGTCCATGAGAAAATACATCTTATGGAGTTGAATTTGTGGTGGAGTACAGTTAGAACCTGAGAAGCTACAGGAACCAAGTTTAATGGACTCAAGTGAGGCAGGATACTTTCACTATGGAGCTGGTGTTGATCAGGGGACACCAGTGGCTTCATTGATGTCCCAAAACTTTAACTACTAGGTTCAAGATCCTCTATATTCTTTATCTTCTCCAGTTTTCTTGACTTACTTACCATCCAATCCCTGGAACATAGACACTCCACTCCCATTTTTCTCATGCTCTCACTGGGAGCATTCTCTTTCTAGGGCACTCTCATCACTGTAACTGGGTGAATAGAATTCAATTGTTAAGGTTTTTGTTTTTTCAGTGCTTGACATTTCATGCCCAAGCTTTAACTACTTGACCTTCCTTCTTAAAATTGTTTCTTTGACACATTTCTCTACTGCATTGGTTTTCAGCTGGAGATTTCGTTTCTTTCAAGGAACATTTGGCAATATCTGAAAACATTTTTTGTTGACACAAATCAGAGAGTAATAACAACATAAATGCCCTAAAATATGCAGGACAGCCCTACAACAAAAAATTATCTACCTCAAAAGTTTGAGAAGCCATACTCCAGAGATGGTATCATGACAATATGTTTATAATGTAGTTTCATTTGCCCAGGAGTGATTCTGAATCCTAAACATGCCTCTACCTACCATATGTTAACCCACCAAGTGTAGAAGATTAACCAGCAATAAGGCAATGTGGCTTCCCCCTGTCCAAGTATGTGGGTGGACTTAACTCATTGTATTTGCAAATTCTGGCACCAATGGCTATTATATATTTATTCCCTTTCATACAGAATTGTTCCCTTACCATCCCATATAAGGACTTTTATAATAATAGCCAGATTTATTGAATATTTATTTTCTATGAGGCACTTTTTTGTGGGTCTTAAATCTTTTAATCCTCATCCTGTGAGGAAGGTACTATCTCATTCCCATTTGATAAATGATGAAACTGAGTCCCAGAGAGGCTAAATCATCTACCTCATCAGAAAATGGTACATCTGATTTTAAATCCAAGTACCTTGCACTGTGATATTGTATGACCATTCTCATTCTAAAAGGGCAATAATATGCAACCAAATATAAAAAATAGAAATAGGTTCAAACTCTTCTAACCAAGTTGAAGATCCTCTATATTCTTTACCTTCTCCAGTTTTCCCTACTTACTTACCATCCAATCCCTGGAACATAGACACTCCACCCCCAGTTTTCTCATGCTCTTACTATCAGCAGCAAGGATCAATTTAACAGGTCTCAACTGGCATGTCCTGCCATCTTTTCAACACCACTTGATTTCCAAAGTTGACTTAAAAGGCTGGCCTTCTACCTAAGGCTGTCAGCAAGGCTGCTGTGGCTCAGGTAATATGACTTTTACCATTCTTATTATTTTGAAAAAAACACATTAAGGATGTTAAACATATATTTTGTGATGGATACAATAAAGAGGAATAGATAGAAAGATAAATGATATGTAATAAATAAATAAAAATAAAAACTTATATTTGAATATAGACCCACACTGGATTAAAGTGTCTATGTTCTACCACCTATATGTGAACTTGAATTGAGCTTAAGTCTCCAATCTGTAAGGTGTATATAACATCACCTACAAATTTTTGCTTGTATATGCCATGTTCTTGATATGGCTCTAGGTGTCTTTGCACAAAGGTAAGGATAGACCAACATAATATTCCCTAATGACCATTAACTGCCAGATTTCTCCTAAGAAGCTCTGAATCTATTGTCCCCAGTGTAAACGTTTTCTTCAAAGATTCAGGGGGCTCAAATTTGGTTTAGAGTAAAAAAATGTGTTCCTCTAACTAGCAAATTGCAACAAGTTTACAATTACAGGATAATCCAAGAAAACCTTTAGTATTTGGGGATCTGCTTTGATATTTTATTTCTTTCCTTTTTATTCTTATCCAAATAATAAGAAATATGGAGCATGAATATATAAGAGCAGAGCTGAGCACTTTCCAAAACTGGAATCATATTGCTCAATTAAAAGTTTAATCATTCTGTCTTTATTGGTCTACATCTTCATGGAATCCAAAGTCTATTCATTATTGTTAAGTAAAGATAAATTAACTCAGATTGTCTTAATAATTAATCATCCCCTCAAAGTTTTGAGGCTGGCTATTACCCTTAACTATAACATAGGGTAGTTATTTTATCTTAGTTTGCTATATATATTCCATGTACTCATCCATAAAATGAAAATATAATATGTGCCTTACCTATAGGTGAACTTGTGATAAGAATAATCCCCAGAGAACAGGACCTGTGTGATAATCATTCCATAGTGCCAGCACCCACCCAGTCATATGTACCCAGTACCTCTCAATGTTAGCAGGACTGAATTAGAATAAGTCACAATATATGAAAGTTTATAAATTTTTAATCTCTTTAAATTTAACAGGTTATTAAGTGCATTAATGACACTTTAAATTAACAACCACATTTTTCATAACCAATGAATCTGGAAGATAAGTTTTTATGAATATAACCATATTCATAAAGGGGATAACACCCAAGTTATGGCATAACTAAAATTACACTTTTATGTTTGTACCAGAGAACCTGATGCCTTTTTTTCCAAGCTGATGTTAAGTCAATATATTGGCTTAAATACAAATTTTCCAAATTGTATGTGTATTTTTAATACATTTCAATCTGCCAGAAGACTCACAGCATTGATTCTTTAATGAACTCTGAGGCATGGAAATGATGATGGGGCCTTAAAAAGCTGCCAGTGTTGAACTCTGATCACAGATATTGTGCCACTCAGTGCTGAAAGCATCTTGCTTCTTTCAAACCATAATTAATTTTCTGTAGTGCTTCAAATAATATATTCAACTCCTCACTTTTAATTAAGATTCCTTTTCTTGCTCCAAGTTTAAATTATGTTCTGAAAGCATTTTTGTCAATTGCTTTTTCATGTGAGAAATATAATTATGAACTAAATTTTGTGTCACATTCATACTTTTTAATAATAAAGTTGTGAATAAAATGAACAAAGACTCTTACACACATTTAAAATGCCTCATTCTATAAGTAGAGTAGAACAATTCCAGAATACACTGATAATGCACAAGTGTCCCTGTTTTCTGAAGAACAAATACGTTTCCTTGGTAGCTTATAACGAGTTAGCATAATATAAATTAATCATTAGGAGCCTGGGCATAAATAATAAAGCAAAAATCTTAACAAATACTCTGTAGATCTTTTCTACTAATATCTGGTAACAATTATTTATAGTTAGTATTTGACTATAGATTAACCAAAAACATAGAACTTAAAACATTTGTCTTTTAATAGATAATAACTTTAAGGTTCTCTAATGCTACTCTATGCCTATGAGGTAATCACTAAAAAGAAACATGTTTAGAGGTGATATCTGCTTTCATAGAAAAAGACTTTATAGGTGTGATGTTTTCTGTAGGACAGTCCCAGTGTTGCTTCCTTAACTTCTCAGGTGTCAAGTAGCAGTTGTGGCAATTGCAGCCTCTGGTGCTAATTTCTCAATTCTGGTTCCTGAAATCTAGTTCTTAGCTGTAGGCCTCAGGGGCAGCAATCTTTCTGGTAAGGGTTGTAAACTCTCCAAACAGTACTGTATTGTTTGAGTATTATTCCTGAGGATTTAATCTGTACCCTCATTCTGCAGCTATTCCAGCAGTTTTCTAAACAATGGATTCCCTAAACTTCTTCCTCCTTAAAATAACTTGCGTGGTTTTACTTCCTAAACTGAAGACCGAATGACTCATTATTTGTATGTTTTTTTGCAATATGAAATAGACAAAATATTTCTTGACCATGGAAGTCAATAAAAAGAAAACCAAGGGAGAAAGGGGGTAGGAGAGATGAGATAGGAATGAGAGACATCATTACCCTAGGTACAGGTATGATTACACGAATGGTGTGACCCTTCTTCACGTACAATCAGAGAAGTGAAAAATTATGTACCATTGTGGACAACGAATTGAAGAACATTCTGCTGTCATGTATACCTGATTAGAACAAATAAAAAATTAGCTAAAAAAAGAGCACCTAAGCTTGGCATAATGAAGCATGACTGCATACACATTGGATCCTTAATGATTTACATTGCTCACTGATCACTAGGTGTTATTGTATTAACCTGGATACTTTGAACCAGAATTAGAGGATGTAACCAGAAGCCAGGGAGGATCAGTAAGATGGAAGGGTGCATGTGTGCATTTCAATTTGGTGTCTGGTGAGGGCATCAAGCAAGTTATGCAAACCTGTGCCATCTCTTTCAACAGAATTGTGTTGAAAGACTGTGGATGGGAGTTCTGGAAATCTTAGAAGCTATCATTATACTGAGCCATAAGTAACAGCTGAGCCAGTGGAGAGTCAGTCGTGCTGAGAGGAGAGAATGGTACTCTTCTTAAGCAGAAGTGGTGTTGTTTTTCTTGGTATAATGTTATTAACTCTAGAGTAAACAGTCCTGTTACCTCTGCTTTGGTAATCTCTAGATTAAAATGGGAAGATGTTTGCCACTATTGAATAATGTCACCCATGACTTTGGTCAGTTTGGAGTCTGTAGGGTAATGATATCACTGGGGTCCTGGACAGCAGCTGTGGAGATGTGTGCAATGTAGAGGTCATGTATACCTCACTACCACTTTCATGATTTTTTTCTCTGCTTTGTTGGAAACATTAGATGATCAATGAAGATACACATTCAAGCAGTCTTTTGTGTTTTGTAGTCTCCCAAAATTTGTTCAGTATTGTCAAAGAAATCAGAACTCTAAGGACTAAGGAGGAAACATGATACACCCAACAATGTCTTGGCATCAGACAGTCATAGACTTGAGTTACTTCTCATCTATTTACTGACTGTGTGGTTTGGAAAGGGTCCATAACATCTCCAAGCTTAAGTATGCTGATCTGAAAAATGAAAACCAAAACCCATTTCTCAAAGAATTGCAAAATGCAATCACATAATAATACTTGCACATAGATATTTGGTAAATGTTTATTCATTTCCTTCTTCTCAATCTACCCGCTTGACCCCACAAGGATTTATAAAAGAATGCTTGTATGAAATGCCAAGTTAAAGAACTGAAATTTGGGCTAGGATTGTAGCTCAGTGGTAAAGTGCTTACCTCAGATATGAGAGGCACTGGGTTTGACTTCAGCACCACATAAAAATAAGTAAATAAAATAAAGATATTGTGTCCATCTATAATAAATATATTTTTAAAAGAACTGAAAATGTCTATAAATACTTGCTCTTAAATTTTATATATTTGTAATCTTATATTTACATAAGAACTCAGAATATGAAACACATATAGAAAGTCTAGCAGAGCTAAGATCAGAAAGTTTTTACAAGCAAGGCTCAGAAAATAAAAAAATTATTTATTTATATATTTTTCCCTTCCCCTGAGTATTGAACCTGATATTGAATCTTGGGGCAAATTACCATTGAATTACACCATGAGCCCTTTTTATTTTTTATTTTGAGGGTCTCACTAAATTTCCAAGATTGCTGAGGCTGGTTTTGAACTTGTGATCCTCCTAACTCAGTCTCCAGAGTAGCTGACATGATAGGTGTGTGCCACCAGGCCTGGCAAAAAAGTCCTTTTAGATAATTGAGACTCCTTTAACTATTTATTATATTTTTCTATATCAAGTTAACAATACTAATTATTGGAATAATACACTTATCAATTAAATTTTTTCTTTTTCTCCCCTTTGATATTTTGAATTCAATATTTGTGGCAATGGCATGCTAAAGAAAAGACAATTTGGAACTTGATTGACTAATGGACAACCAAAAGGTTCATTTCAACATAAAAATAATAGACTTGAATTGTATTCAGGACATGAAGTCTCAGACTTCAAATATGCACGTCCCTGAATGATCTGTAGTTTTTCATCAGTATCAACTAACTGAAAATATAAGAAGACAAATCATAATTCCTGCCAGAGAGGACAGACATATATAGATTGACATTAGTTCCCCACTGCAGTCTTGTCTTTGGAGGACAAATTATGAAATTATTACTGATGTGTAGGACTGGGTTGTGTTGAGCAGCAAGGGAAACTCTATCCTCATTCCAATGGAGCTTGTGCAGATATTTACTGGCTTTGTTAGCATGAACAGCAACTTTCCTGCAAGTTAGCCTTTAACAAGGAAAGGCAACAGCTTGGAATAGAAACTGGAAACTAACTGGGAATCCATCCAATTCTATACTTCTGATTTGCTTAAGAAAGGCAGGATCCATGTGTATTTTTAAATTGAATTGACTGTCAATCCTATATCAATCTTAACTTTTAATTGCCTTGTTTGAGAAAACCTTTGGACTCTTTCTAAAGTTTTCATTTGTGCTGTAAAGTCCTTGACTGCGCAGTAAGCATTGATCTAGCCTCCCACTAACTAGAACTATTTGGGCTTCTAACCAGGGTCATTCACTCACATAAGTGACATTTATTAAAGTTCAACATTAGAAGGCACTGTATTTCATGTTAAACATCTTTTCATAAGGATTACAATCACATTTTCATAACAATATACCTCATGCTTCAGAAGTCTTTATGTCACATCTCAACTCATTACATATTCCAAAGAAGGAGAGCAATTTTAAAAGCTTTGTATTTCCCATTATGTTTATTTTCTTATCCACTTACTAAACTGGACCATATTTCAGAATTTCATGAATAGTGAAGGCAGATTTCAAGGAACATCAGAGTTATGATGGCATCTTTAACTTGACATTCATAGAAAAATCTGAAAGTACACGCATGGCTGGTTTTATCCAGAACTGCACTTAATTTAAACCCAGCTCTTTATTTTTCCCTGAAGTGTCTGCAATATTTGATATATCTCCAGCTTCCATAAGTTGTTTACACCTGCTTGATATCAAGGGCATTCCATACTCAGAATAATTTAAGCATATTGGAAGAACTAATTTGAAATATGATAAAATGGAAAAAAGGCAAGCCAGTAGAATCAGAAAACCACAGAATTTTAGAACAGCAAGAATTATCAGAGTTAATTTCATCCCTTTTTTCATAAGACCCAGAGGTTAAGGCCTTGGCCAAGTTTCTATAGTTAGTGGCAGATCCTGGTTCAGCACTAATGACTCCTAATTCTGAGATAAATGCTCATTCCATAGTTCTATGTTGTGAAGTAAATAAAGCTAAGGATTAATGCTCTTTTCTATGATACAACAATGCTAAATTGTAATGTGTGAGTGGCTTTGACTAATGTACCAATATTAGAATAACAGTAACTTGAATCAGCATTCCTTTTTTTATTGCCGTTTTGTCTAGGTGCCTGTGAATTAGAAGTTAACTGTGCTACTACAAACCTAAGGTCTTAAAATCCCGTGTTAACACTAATATCCATTGCCATCTGCCTACTACTGTTCTTCAGCTTCTTCCATAATCATCTCAAAGCATAGGTGGTAATCAGTTGACTCTGGAAACTTGGGTAGGTCTGAACCTGACCAAGTCCTAATTCTTTATGTTCAAAGAGTGCAGAGGTTAAAATGAGAAGTATTGATATGCTTACATACGAGCACACAGGACTGTGACTTTGAAACTTGTAGGGAGCAGATACTGCACTTCCGGAAAGGTGGCCTATTTTCTATTCAAAGTGATGACTGGATTTTCTGGAAGTGAAAAAATGGCCACAGGCACCACTTATTCTTTGGGCAGCAGCTGGGAACCATGAAGTCCAAAGCTGTACATTCTAACAGCCAACTCCATGGATGGCCCACTGTGGAAAGTCTTCCACTTGTGAAGAATAAAGAGAGAAAGAGAGAGGTGTGGGGGTTGGGGGGGAGGGAGATAGAAAGAAAGAAAGAAACACAAACAAGGTAAAACCAAAGGAAAAATTGGGTCACAACTTAAGGAACCAATCAATCAGGGCAAAAAGGAAATTTTATGTGGTTGGGAAGATGAGTACGATTTTCACTATTCATATTTACTATTCTTATTTTGTGGCAGGTATATTCTTTTATTTTAATACAAGTGCTCTGTAGTGTCACATGGATAAATCAATGCAATCACTTCTAATCACTGCTAACAGTCTTGTTCCTTGACTTTTCATGTTAAACAATTTTTTGAAGCCAATTCTCTCCTGTACTTTATCAACCAAACTAATGGACATTACCATCTGAGTAAGAAAGACACATTCATTTTGTTTAAGGAAGAGAGGAAAAAAAAAATATATATATATAGTACTTTTGTCTAACCAACATGGTACCAGATCTTAATATTCTCAATGAGAAGGAGAGGGTAAGCCTATTACAGATTCCTATAAAGTAACAACACATGCTTAATAAATATGCAAGGCAGACATACATCTGAATAAATAAATGAGTAAAATACTTTCAAGTATTTGCTACTGCTCAGAAGCTTTTTAAGTTTTTCCTTTGGTTGAGTCTTCCAGGGCAGTTTATAAATCTCTCAAGAAATTTAATTTCATCTGTTTATAGATTTCCTTCTATATTGGCCCATAAAGCTAATGACCATATTTATTCTCTAATAACCCTCATTCTCAACACTTAGCACTAAATATAATTAGTATATTTTTAAAAATCAAATTCATTTTCCAAGAACAAAAATCTGGCAACTTGATTCTGAAATAATTGCAAAAGAATATGGTTCAAATCCTAAAAGCAATTTCACAAACGAGTTTCTAAATTGATGATTCTTATTTGAGGCAACAAGAATAATGTTGAAACAGATGTATAATTTACAGTTGGTTTAATATGTTGGTTTAAAATTTGGTTGGGTTGGAAGCTTCTACCTCTATGCCTACATGTTCAATACAGTCCAACCTGAGTCCATCTCAGCATACAGACCTATGTTGTAAAAGTATTCTGAAAACAGAATCAGATATTTTTTTAAAAAAATTTTAGGTGTTGATGGACCTTTATTTTATTTACTTGTATGTGGTGCTGAGAATAAAACCTGGTGCCTCACACATGCTACGCAATCGCGCTACCACTGAGCTACAACCCAGCCCCAGAATCGTATTTGTAATCATTTCTAACTCAAGTAAATTCTTCTACTGGGAAAAGATGGGTTCATGTCAGCAATCTAATCTACAGATGAATGCCACTCTCCCTACTTACTCCATGGTCACAAATATTCTTTACAACCTAAATTAAGAGCAATTAGATTTATTTATTCCCACAAAAACATATTACCTTGCTGAAAGTCTCAATTTTACCAAGCCTTTAAATAACTGATTTTTGCATAAAAATTATTTTCCCCATGGAATGGACTAAAGACCTCTGACCCAATTTAATCTTCTTTAACAGATATGTGACCAATCAGCTCCTCCCCACTCATTCTTTTTGACCATTGTCTTATATAGAATAATTTAATTAGCAAAAGGGGATGTTTCCCCCATGTATATCTTTATCTTTTGGTTTGTTGGTAATTGTTCCTAACAGGAGACCATTTCTTATAAGTGTCAGAAAATTAAATAAATATCTTAGAAATCTTACAATTTTATCATTGACAATATTTCTTTTTAATATGGCTTAGTTTTACTGAAAGTACTTTAATATGTAGAAACATCTTTGTGAGTTATACCTCAATCAGATCTTCTGCAAAAGTAATTTCTTTCATCCCTTAAATCTATGTTTTTCATTTTATTCACTCTTTATGGAATAGTTTTAGACTTGAGTTTTATTGATTCTTGCCTTTTACTTGGTATACACTGGTATTTCTTTTAACTTCAAATAAATTTAAAATATTTCCCAATAAAACCATCTCACCAAATGATAAAGTATGGTCTTGGGAGAGAAGTTTAATTTTAACTACCTTCCATTTCATTTTGAAACTTTTAAAATTGGTTGTTTGAAGTTCTTCCCCATGTCATCTGGCATACTGGGAGATGTATCTAAAATTTATATCTATGCTCATACCTGCCTCCAAAATTAACTTGTTTCTCTAATAAATATCAAAGATCCAAAGAACTAGGACTTTATCAATAAATTGCAGTGATTGTTTTTTCTCATATTTCAGAAACATGGTCTGTTTAATTTTGGTTGACAGACTCAAGAGTTAATATGTATCATCATTATACTCAGTAGACTGTTAAAATTAAAGAACTTCATTTTACTCTTTAAACACTTGCAAATTATTCCAATATTTTTCAGTATTAATTCTACTAATTTCCTTCAGATACTTTTGAATCTATACTACCCAAGGGACAATTCATGCCGTCTTGACTTTGTACACTTAACATGCTGTGATGAAACTGTTTTATCTACCCTCTGAGGGTTGCCAAGTTGGTGCTTCTGAAATTGCCTTTTGTATACTATCAGAGTAATTAAATACCATGTGATATACTAAACTCTTTGTAGTAGTCTTTGATCTATATACATATTGCCTGGTCAGTTGTTATCATATCCTAGGCTACAACAGTTTTGTATTATTGTCATTTATTATTTCTTCTGAAGTTCAATAACACAAAAATATTAGATAGCCTGACATCTTATAGTAGAAAGATTAATTTTCAGTTTTCATTTATAATTAGCTATCACTTTTTAGTATGTCAAATTGCTCTAGGAATTTCTATTTTCCCTTTATTAGTTGTACAATTTAGCAATTGAGAAATCACATATTTAGGAATGAACTTGGGTCTTCAGCAGACATGAATCAGGTTAACTGGCATATGTTTTACATAAATATCATATAAACAGAAAATATTAAGAGTCCATTCCTAAGGTTCTTTTTGTTATCCGATCTGAAGAAATCACAAGTGATCTCATCAGAATCTCTGTGTGTGCATATGTGTTTGTGTGTGTCTATGTAGTTGGATCTCATCCTTGCTATATTTGCAACAACCCGGTCTATGTGAACAAGTTCTCCTTCCTTGTCTAGAGATATATGTTTTAAAGCCAATTTTTTTGAAGAAATATGTTCTGAGATAAGATTCTGGGGAATGAAATGAAAGACTTCATACAGTCAGTCATACTCCTGTTTAATACAGGAGCCAGATTGTCCATAACTGGATTTGGCCAAGCATATATTTGTGTATGAGAGCAGTTGTGTCTCTGGAACCTTAGCCCCTCTTACTCACAGGCCAATATGAGTCTAGCTCTAAGACTTGGCTCCTTTCCTTCTAGTCATAGTTGTTGGTAGTGGAATAGTATCATGGAGAAAGCAGAATTACTTAGTTAAGTATTGCATTATGAAAAAAAAATCTACCTTCAACATAGTTATAAGTTGACTATAATTTTGTTTCAAGGTAGTTATCAAAGACCTATTTCTGATGCCATTGCTAGATTAAAGAAGAGGTGAGTGAATACATATTAATGCATGTTTATATAGGAACAATACTATGCCCTTCAATCATACACTTTTATTATACTGGGTTTATGAAAACCCTTGAGAATTTTTTGACCCAAGAGAATGTGTAACTAATGTGATTCCATACTCAATGCCAATTGATGTGTTGGATACACATGTAGGTTTCTAAGCCATGGTAGGATTTCTCACATTACTGATGTATTTTTAATGAATAATCTCTGAAAATATCTGATTACTTCATTAAAAGATATAATGAGTAAAGGTAATAGATTTTCCACATCCAATTCATCAGTATAAAAGATATTTTTAATAAAATAAGTCAGAGTCATCTTTATTTTATTATTTTTTTTCCACTTTTATGCCAAGTTAAAAGCACTGATAGTGAATGCTGTCATTCATTGGCTATTAAGAGTGGTGGCTGAAAAATCCAAGAATAATTCTTTATCATAATATTCAGATTCATTGTGTTTCTAATTATCTCTTTTGTAGAAACTATTCAAGGATTTCTAATTGAATTTATGACCTTGTACAAAAATCACATCTTGAAACTGTGTTTACTCACATAAATCTAGTTATCTTACCCTTATATTTATTTTGTCTTCCTAGTCTTTCTTTGGTACTTTAAAAAGAGATGCTTTATTTAAGAGCTTAACTAACTAATGTAAAATTTACTCTCATTATCTTCATATTTAATTAAGACTTTCTTATGTATGTCATCGCCTTAGCAAGGACTACAAGTATTCCTGAATGTCAGCCTCTTATCTATTTCCCTCAGCTTTTAAACATAATAAAGTGGCTGGATTCTTTGTTTAGTATTTCAGATCTCCTTTCTTTCATGTCACAAAAGATAAATTCACACCATTGCGCTGACAACATCACAGCTTTGAAAATGTGTCCACCCGTTACCTTATAAATAGTTCAGTCACTTACTTTAATCCATCTTCTTCCCATCACTCCAATGTCAAACTCACAAGTTTAAGAATGCACTTTTCTCAACTTCCAGTTATAAACCAAGAGTCCAAAAGTCTATTCACTTAACTAACAACACACTGAAAGCAAAATCATTTTGACCAACAAGATGTCAGTCAGCAAGTATTCTTTTTTAGAAATATTTAATAATCAGGTTCTGGCAGTTTTATTTTGATGAACATTCAATAGTGCTAACAATGGCGAGAATCAACCCCTCCTAAATGGGTGTTGGTTAAATGACTGGGTGGTTACCTGTCCATCTTCACATCTTCCTATGTGTTCAGTATTTCAATATAATCATCTATCTATATCACTTACATAGTACTGGTGGTTTAATCCTGGATGTCTAAACCATTTTTGTGTTTTGCTTTGCTTATTTATTTCATATACCCTAGCCAAGTTTTTTTCTTTCTTTATTAAGTTTCCCAAGTCCATAGCTTTGAGTTTGTTAATATTTAGGGCAAAGCTAAAATAAAAGGAATACACATAACACCCACAGATCAGAATTTCTGGAGTGAATCTTTGGAAGTCATAAAAATCTTCCTTGAAGAAAATAATTTTGATATTGATATAAGAGCTAGGACCTAAGTTGAAAAATCATTTAATTTTCCTTAAGTTAATAGAAGATTGTCAAATGACTTGAATTTTATCATTTCACGTATTCCTGTCATTTAAGGTAAAACAGGAATTGATATTCGTGGACTTCTCCAGATTGCATAAAAATTATCTGGCCCAACATCACCTCTCAAGAGTTCCAGAATACTACCATTGCTTTTCCATGTGTGTTTTTCTTTTCACTTATGAGATTCCCTTGCTGCAAACCTGAGATGAATTTAGGAGTTACTGTTTAGATTCTATTTAGAAAATAGCTGTTTCAACTAATAAATTGAGTTTGCATTCTCCTGTCTCCTGTTGTGGAGTTCTATTTCAATCATGATTCATTCTGAATCACCAAAAGTCTGAACTAGAATCAATATTTTTCAGTACTAACTTAAGAAGCATTAAGTTAGATTTTGTAGCTTGAAATCACAAGTCTCCTCTTTCTACAACTTCATTATAAACCACACAACCACAGTTATAAGCATTTAACATTTTTACGTCTCAATAGGTTTTCTGTTCCAAATGCCCACTATGACTTAAATTTCCTTTTAAACAATGGATATAGGACTGAACATCTCTCTACTAACACAGGAAGAAAATAACATCACCCATCCTACTCACACGGCACCGTGCGGAGGTAGAGGTTGTCACGGATGATTTGCTGAAGTTCGTGGTCAACAGAACCCTTCTGAAATCGTAAGTTGAGGTAGTGACGAAGGTCCTTATCAACAATTCCTCCTGAAATAATAAAGGTTTTTAGTAAAGGATATTGGATAATGATAAGAAGTTAATTTGATTATGTTATAAATGTTCTCGAGAACCCATTTAAAAAATGAGTTCCTTCATACTGTTCTTTTGACTTCCTGAAACATTTACTGCTTTCATAATCAAACAAATAACATTTGCTGAGAAAAAAATTGGTTGTGAGATCTATGTTCAGTGCTTTGCATGCATTCTTTAATTTAGTCTTTATTTAGAGTGAAGCTTATATTATGGTAAAAGTCATATGTTACTCCTGAGCTGATATCAAAACATCATAGTGTATAATCATAGCAGGGATAAAAACAAACAAACAAACAAAAAACCTTTATTTACTTCTTTCTATTCCTCTCTCCCAACCCCTAGCAACCACCATTTTACTTTGTATCTCTATGAATTTGATTTCTCTAGGTACTACATACATGTGAAAGCAAGAATATTAGCCCTTTTGGACTATTTTATTTTATTTACATTAATGTCTCCAAAATTTGAAAAGATATTAATGTTGTTTAAAATTATCTATGGGTTTAGTTTGATACAAAAGTTAAAACATCTACTATGCAAAGATTAGAGTTTATTTCCTTTATAACTATAAATCAAAGTAATTTTGCTTTCTTATAATACATGTGAAGAGGTTTTAGCTAGGAAAAAAAATTTTCTTTGGCCACTGATAATAATTTGTAGTCTTTCTGCCATTTTAATTTAATGAAAATATGGAATACTGGTGAGAAAACCAATAATGTAGGCCTGTCAAAGATTAATTGTATGTTTAAGGACAACTATGTCAAATTATGAATATTTATCTTAAGAGCCTTCCTATTTCTAGGTTGGAAAGATTGAATTATAAACCAAAATACCCATAAAAATATAAATAAGAATTCCTGGAATTTCACCTTTTCAACCAATCATATTAGGTTAATTGAACTAATATAAAAAATTAAACTTAGATGAAATAGGAAATCTGTAATAGCTGAAAAATCATATTATCTTTAAGCCCTTTTGAATCTCAGAATTAGAATCATATGTCTATTTGCACCACCATGATCAGGTAAAATAACATTACAGAGATGTGCGCAAATTCAACACAAGCTCTTTTTACACAAACAATAGTATATTTGTAAGCCATATGATAAAACATTTCTGAAGTTTTCAAAATCCATCATTTCAGTTGCCTCCTCATCTGCAGGCATAGTCACAGTAAGATGCCATGAAAAAGATAATTTTTAACTAAGTCAACTATTAATATTCTTACTCTCCAAATGATTTTTATTATATATTTGAGCAAATGTTCTCAATCTATTTTTTTCACCCAATAAAACAGATAGAGGAAAACAAATAACATCAAAGGAAGATATATGGTTTATTGGATGCACATAAATATTACATACAGCATGCTTACGTACATACTTTTTTTTTCAAATTCAGAATCATTTTAGTAGCCAGAGAAGCAGTCAGAAATAAAAGTTTTTGAAACTACTATCAGAAAATATCAACAATTATGTATCATTTACATCTCCAAATGCCCTGTGTTTCTGTGGGTCTTGGGCTTGCTGGCAGCACAGTCAATTAGTTAATAATTACAAATCCTGAAATACTCTTTTCCCCCCTCTTTTCTTTCTGGTCAGCAGAACATGCTTACCCTTGCTAATTCATTAGAGCCACTGAGCAATCATTGTGCCTGGGACTGTTCTCAGCTACTGTTTCTGCTGGGTTCTAAGCCTACAGGTCCTTCGGCAACTGTACCTCCTCTTGCTTTTCTTTTTCTCTCAGTCTAATATGTGGGACATGCCAAGTGATGCAATGCTTTCTGGCAGTCAGAGAAAATGCCAACTATAGAACAACAGATGCAGTCTGACCCATTAATGTAAGCTAGAACCACTCACCTAAGGTAACATGGATAAGTCACCTTTTGTAGTCCAGGAAGATTCTTGCCTCTGAAAACATATTATCAGTTAAAACCATTTCTTCCACTACAGGAATCTGCCCAATTGAAAATTTATCTAACTAAGAAAACAATCACAAAAACGCCTCTTGATTAATTTAAGTTACTGGCTCTATCTTTTTTCACCATTGGAGGGCTTGCCAAAGCATCTAAGAATTAATATAAAAATTCCTTCATAAATTGTGAATGATTACAATTTAGATTGAAACCCTAGAGGAAATCCCATTTATTTTGAAAAGAATTTTCCCAAATACTGATTCCTTCACAGTTTATCACAACACCTTTTAAGTAAGGTGATTTCATTTATCTAATATTCTTATTATGACAAACTCTGACAGTTACCTATCCAATGTTTACCCTCCATTCTTTTTATTTTATTTTATTTTATTTTTTATTAATTGCACATGACAATACAATGATTTGACATATAATACATTCTTTTCTATTAAAAGAACACTAATGTAGTTTCTGGTATAGACATTCTCAGTCCCAGGACATGGTTCACAGGTCTATAACAGCCATTCACTCTAGTTTCCCACTTTCCTACTGACCTTGCAGCTTCCTCCAGTAGCTATGTTCTGGCCATTGAGAGGCAACACAGAAGGTATTTCTTAAATTTTTTTTTAATTGATGTGATATTTGAGATGTAGCAGTGATGTTCTGACCATGGAGTGACAAGCACAAGGAAAAAGCCAACATGCCAGTGACACTGGAGTACAGTTGCAAATACTGAGTGGGTCTTCAGTGGCTTTACTGACTGGCTAAAAATTAAATATGATCAACTGCATAACTTAAGATTTCTCATTATATAAGAAAAAGTAAATATTTATTTTTAAAAATGTATGGTTGGGTATTCAACACAGTTGAGAAAGTACATAAGATCATATTATATATATATATAATATATATATAATATATATTATATATATATATATATATATATAATATATATAATATGCATACATAAACACATATGAAAGTATAATTACCCTTGAATAGAAATTTCAATCTAGAGAAATTAAACAACAGACATTAGACAAAGACTGAGCTGAGAAACTGAGCCTAGGTTGCATTGATGACCTTATAATGGGTTTATAAGTTAACTTGCTTTAGCAAGATAAAAATCACAGAATTCCACATAGTGTTAAATTGCTTAATAAACTATCTCTAATTTTTTTTTGCCCTAGTTACAGTCTTGGTTCTTTTGTTAGTATTTGTAGAGTTTCTGTCCTATCATTTGTTGGTTATTTGCAGATCTCATAGTTTATAGGGTATATCCATCCATCCATTATTCTGCCAACATAGCACTATGTCAAGTCACCTCATTGTATAATTTGATTGCTTATAATCCTCTACTCAAAATAGTCAATGGTTCTTACTATTATATTTTAATAACTATTGAATTATTTTTTAACCATGTGAAAAAAGCTTTCATTTCATTTATTAAAAATAAAACTGTAGATTAATAGAGTACACACTTTCTTAAATGACACTTTTTGTGAACAAGAGATCTGGGAAGGATTTGAAGTCTATGATTCTGTTTCCATAGAACATGTACCCAAATGGAATACTCTATAATCTGGACCAGACTTATTAGGAGAGAGCAATTAAGCCCTTTCTCAATGTAATTTCTTTCTTTTAATCTTTTTAAAATTGTAGGTGGACACAATATCTTTATTTTTTAATTTATTTTTATGTGGTGCTGAGGATTGAACCAAGTTCTCTACCACTGAGCTATGGCCCCAGCCTCTGAATGTAATTTCAATCAAGCTTTTGAATGTGACATCAAAGTATAACTTAAGAAGAACCATTAGGAGAAAGTTGGTTCAGAAGCTCATACAATTTATTTGGCATGGGTTTGTGGCAAAGATGGGATGCAGAATGAAGAAACCTGCAGGAAGAAAGATCCACTGAGTATTTGGGGAGAAAACTCTCAACATTAATATGTGAAACTGCTATGCATCTCTAACACCCCATAGTTTTCAGGAGTGTCCCCAGTAGCACTTGACTGCTTTATCCTCTCTATAACTTCCACGGTCAGATTAAGAAAGTCAGGGGAGAAGCTTATGCTTGGATGAAATGAATAGAATCTCCTTAGCATATTCCTTAAGGCATTATGCTAGCCGTAGTCCTATAACTAATGCCAGATACCCTTCCTAAATTTGAGAGGGAAACACCAAAATCTACAATATTTGTGCCAACAGTCTGATTGCTAGTAGCTGGACAGTGTGGACCCACCTATCACTTGTGGGCATGGCCATAGGCTCAAAGTTGACCTTCCCTTGCGTCAACTGCTTCTGGAATGCACATGCGTCTTACAAAGTTATCAGTATAAATTGAGGAGAGTTCTCTCCTTCAGATGGTGGTGGTGGGTTAGGGAGATGGGGATGACCAAAAACCAGAGTGTGGCTCAGTCTGGTAACTTCCACTTACACTGTGCTTCAGCCAAGCCAAGCCACTCTAATACTCTAATCACTTTATTTATGGCTTCTTCTCTTGGCCACAGGCTTTTCATTCACATTCAACAAGGTGCTGATGTCACTGCTTGATTTTTGTTTGTGCCTTATTTTGTACAACCTTCTTTTGGTTAAGAGTACCCTGATTCCCCTTGTTGAGTGGCTATATGGATGTTGTAGATGTGGTAGGACTTTAAGCCAAGTTCTCCTTGCCCTCACTCAATTAAAATTTATCTTGCAGGAGGTGGCTTTTTAAGTATAGTAACCAAAGGCTAAGGATACAAGTGCATTCATTTTGAAAGTGACATCCAGAAAAGATTATCCATCATTTCTGCCTCTTGGACATAAAGAATTATTCTATTCTTATAGGACAAATCATTTCCTATTCATTTTATATCCACTCATCTACCTCAATCTCTAAAACAGTGTCTTTTCATCATGCAAGGCCTTGAAATGTTTGTGGAGTAAAATAAATTACAAATGCTATAGAGGAAAAAATTCTAGACTCTGAATAAAGAAACTGAGTTTTAGTCAACACTCCAACACTTATTCACTGTTAATTTTTCACAAATAATTTTTGGGCTCATTTTTCTCATCTGTAAAAGATAGGTATTTTAGTCTTCTTAGGCTGTTAGAACAGAATTCTATAGATTGGATGGCTTACATAACAGATACATATGTCTCATATTTCTGATGATTGGAAGTCCAAGATCAGGACATCAGCAGATCTGGTATCTGGTGGGAGCACTCTTCCTGGATTGCAGATGGCTTTCTTGTTATTATCCACACATAGCTAGCAGATAAGCAAATTCTCTCATCTCTTCTTATTAAGGTACTAATCCCATTCATGAGAGCATTACCTCATAATATACTTATCTCCCAAAGATGCCATCTTCTAAAATAATTATGTTGGGCTTTGGGATTTTAACATATAATTTTTGGGAAAAAGTTAATATTCAGTCAAGAAAATGAGTGTAGGAGCATATAAGATCTCTTCTAGATCTAAATTTGATACTTTCATAAACAGTATTTACTGAATGCATTTTAAAGTTCAGGATTTTCTATTTTTTTTTTTTTTGGTGAACAGATGACGATTTTTTTTTTTTGTAGTTAGCTATAGTAAGTTAGGAATAGTCTATAAAAAAATGAAACCATGGATAATCTCCCTTTGATATCTTTTCTTTTTTTTCTTGAATTTCCAGGAAGTTGATATCATCCATAGAAAATTGATTTCAGACTTTATCTCTGTCAGATGAGTAACAAAATAGCCAAAGAAAGCAGTCTGAAAGGAAGTAGGAAAAGAGAAAGGAAGATCCATCCACATGCCTTAAGATATTTTCATGAGTATCTGCAAGTGTATCTTATGTTAATTTATTGGATAGTATGGAAGTCAAAGAACAGACAATAGGAAAGCACTGTAGAGCTCTGTTGCCAAGTTTCTTTTTCAAAATAGTTTCTGCTTGGCTTATCTCAAAAATGGAGAAATAAATCACAGAAAAGTTGATTGATTCTGTTAAGATCTACAGCCGCAAAATAGGTGACAGACATATCTAATCTAGTCTGCTGGAACAGGCTCCAACCCCTTTTTAGGTAGAAAATTGTCTTTGGTTTCTGGTAATCTAGAGACCCATATCATACATAGCTACTGTACTACACTGCTTTACCGAATACATTTTATCTATACTGGTCATTCTATAAATTGCTAACCAATAAAATTGTTCTCCAAGTAATTCCTTTTTGCCCATTTTAAATAGGAGCACATGTACAAGGCTTATGTAATTGAGAATGTCTTGGCTAATTATTTTTCCATAGCTGGAAACATTAAGCTATATGACAATTCTGATCCTCTCAGTATTTTACTCATGACATTAGAGAGTACAGATGGTCTTTTAAAAATCATACTTTAATATCTTGGTGTGCATTCCCCCCCCTCAAATTTAGTAGCATTGCATATTTTGTGTAAGAAATACAATAATAAGAATGACAACAAAATATATTAAATAGTTGCAATCATTAGGAGACTCAAAACTAGAGAGAATAATTGCTATTTCAGAGAAAATGACAGAGATAAATGTAAGTGGTTTATAATATTCTCCAGCTCTATTGAAAATAGCTTTTTATCATTTCTTTCCCCCTGCTATTGTACAGATGGGATATTATTATTGAGTTTCATTTTTCATTGTTAGCCCTGTTCTCAAAGTAAATGTTAGACATATTCCTACGGTTATGATTTTAGGCTCCCACGGAGAAGAGAAAATGACTCCTTGGTTTACATCAGACATTGTGCTAAGGGCTGTACATATATTACTCCAAACTTTACCATCACAAAATATAGAGAATAGACACAGAGCTGGAAATAAACTACAGTGTGTCTAAGTTTTCAATAATGTCCCCAGATGGCTAATTCAGTCTAAGAATAGGGTATTTTCTATTAAGGTCTTTCATTCACCTAACTCACAAAATCAGATGTCCTTTACAAAAAGCAGGATGCCACAATAAACTCAGAATAATGAAAGTAAAAAGATATATGGGCAAAAGGAGACATAATAATTTAATCTGAGTTCAGTCCACTTTTTAAAACAGAAACACATCACTTTAAATTTAAAAGGGAAAAATAATTTATTAGGATGTTTATGGCTAGTTTTCAAATCATTGAAGGTTAGTAAATCTGAAAGCTCTAAGGTTAGTATACAATCTTTTTATACTTTTATTACTAAAGAGAAAAAAAATTATCCAAAATATCTAGATAATTTATCAGGTTAGATTTTTTTTCCTCTTAGAGTGAGTCCTGATTTATTACATCTAACGTTATTCCAAACTTTGAGTGTAAATTTTTAAAAATACAGAAATAAAAATATCACAATTATTTTTATTATTAGAAAATCAAATTTAAGAATTTACTCAAGTTAATAAAGAGCATAAAACAACTCATCATCTTCTAGTGTTCCCCAAGTACCTTCATATATAAATCTAATAGTTAATGTACAAGTGGTACTTAAACAATGAACATTTTATGCTTATTTAATGTTAGGTTAGCAAGTTATTATCCCTAAACCAAATGAAAAATTGAGTTTTTAAATAGGTGATTATTATGAATAAAATTGATAGAAATTTACAGAATAAGATTTGTAAATAATTCACATTATTTTGTGTTTTGATAACTAAAGAAAAATCAGTCCACTTCTTTTTATTTTTTGCTACTCTGCTGCAACTTAGAAACTGAGAGATGATCAAGTATAATCGATTATCCACTCCAAATGATTTCATGCTGAGAAGTATCACGGAATAGGCCATTTTGACCAAGTCAACTCTATAGAAACCATAAATTCTAAAATAATTTTAAAAATATTTATTTGTACTGTCACCATCTACTTGATCATATTTCACTATAAAATGGGTTGCAATGTGTTTCCCTGTCTTTCAAAAGACACAAAATCTTTTGAGACTTTCTTGGAATAAAAATACTTTAATTAAAAATGCTTTATTACTCATAACAACAACCACCACAATAAAATACCCTGAAATACCTTTTCCTACAAATATTTGCAAGCCCCCAGCTTTTTTTTTTAAACTACCTAATTTTATCCTCCAATACATAAACGCATATAGATCCTGCAGGAAAGCAAAGGGTAGTGGAGACAAGAATATAACAGTGAAAAAGCTCAGGAAATGGAGTTTTCTTTACAATTCATGAGAAACTCAGACTCAAGTAAATCAGATATGTCATTCAAGGAAGAGGGTTTGTGTTTGTTGACATGCCCACACTGACGTGAGTTCAGGAAACAGAAGTGGCGAGCAATGAGAAGAAAAAAATAGTCATGGGGGGTGCTATTAGGAGAAACTTAGAATGGCATAGAGGAAGGATAATGGAAGATTTCTTCACCATTCTTATTCTAAGTTGTTGCCACTATCATCCCTGAAAGACAAAGCACTGGTCTGACACAGGAGAGAAATGAGAAGCAGAAAAGGGGTGTGACAGACTGACTCTATAACATGTGAGAGACTGCAGTGGCAAAGAAAATGGAGACCCCAGGCAGTGGAAGATGAAAAAGAAGCTATTTCTATTGCCAAGTTTCTGAGTGTGTGGTGTCCCTAAGTGACTAAAAGGGCAGTATATGAACCAAATAGGAAGCAAAGACTCTGAAAATGAGTTGTATTATAATAGAATTCTACTGAATTATAAAATTACTTCTTCCAATGCATGTTACAGGGTTTATTTATACCTCTTGCCAGGTATAGTGCTGTAGATTAGTATATTCAATTATTCATACCTGTAGCTTGTCAATTAAAGTATGCTAAACATTTGTTTTTAGACATCTGGGACCATATTGTTTTTAGAAATTCAGGGAAGACTGGGTCAAGAATGGGTAAAAGGAATGAATACACAATCAATAAATGATAGATTTGATTACCTTCTGTCCCCTGATTACATAAAAAGTATGTGATTTTTTTAAATAAAATGAAAAATCAATAAATGGGATGGCATCAAACTTAAAGGTTTTCTCACAACAAAGTAAACAATAGAGAGCACAAAGAGAGACCCTATAGAATGGGCAAAAATCTTTGCCATCTACATCTCATATAGGGTATTAATTTCTAGTATATACAAGGAAACTAACACCAAAAACAAAATAACCATATCAATAAATCATCAAAGACACTAAAACAGATACTTCACGGAAGAAGAAATACATTTGGTCAACAAATATATGAAAAAATGTTCAACATCTCTAGCAATTAGAGAAATGTAAATTAAAACTACACTGAGATTTCATCTCCAATCAGAATGACAATTATCGAGAATATAAGCAACAATAAATGTTGGCAAAGATGTGGGGAAAAAGGTACACACATACATTGCTTGTGGGACTGCCATTTGGTACAAGCACTCTGGAAAGATTCTGGAAATTCCTCAGAAAACTTGGAATGGAACCACCATTTTACCAAGCTCCTCTGCATACACCCAAAGGACTTAAAACGAGCATAATACAGTGACGCAGCCACGTCAATGTTCATAGAAGCTCAATTCACAATAGCTAAATTGTGGGACCAACCTATGTGCCATTCAACAGATGAATGGATAAAGAAACTATATTATATGCACACAATGAAATATTATTCAGCCAATAAAGAAGAATGAAATGTCATTTGCCGGTAATTGGATGGAACTGGAAATTACCATGCAAAGTGAAATAAGCCAGTCCTCAAAAACCAAAGGCCAAATATTTTCTCTGATATGTGTGTGTTAACACACAATAATGGGGACGTGGAATAGAACTTTGGTTTAGACAAAGGGGAATGGAGGGAAGGGTGGGAGAGATAGGAATAGCAAAGAGAGTAGAATGAATCGTAACATAATTTTCCTATGTATTTATATAAATATCTAAGTGAATCTCATCATTGTGTACACTCACAAGAATGGGGTCCTAATTAGAGTAATTATATTAATACTTGTATAATTTTATAGAATAGATTCGACTGTCCTACACAACTAAAAAGCTTGACTGTCCTATACAACTAAAAAGAATGAATAAAAAAATCATATTATATATAAAAACTACCCAGTTCTCATATAATACATATTAAATAAGCTCCATGTCATTTACATTAAGAGCTAAATTAATATCCACAGTCATGAAGGACAATTAATAAATATTATAAATTATGCCATCTTTTTATACTCCTAGTCACAATGAATAATTGGTGGCATTTTGAGGTCAAGTTCAATGCCTTCGTTTAAGGCATATTTATATAACAAAACATATTTATTGAATTCAGCTTCCTGATGTAAAATATGTATAGTTTCTTCTATTAATAATAAAAATTAGTCTGCCATCTAAGAATAGTTGTTTTGTAAGAAAAACTTAAGTTGAAATTAAAGTATATTATGATTTAAAATTCATTTATTGAGTTTTGTTTTCTGCTGTAAATGTTACATAATAATTTATTTAGATCTGCCACCCCAAAATTCATCCTTAGCAATCACCAAATACAAAATAATCACCAAATACAAAAGTAATCTTTACTCTATTTAATACACTTACACAATGTATAAAACTGAACAGAATATATGCTATGATGTTACAAGATTGTACAGAAAATGGTGACCTCAGATTGACCATGTTATTTTAGCCCTCAGCTGAAATGTATTTTGTTATATTAAATAAAAAGGAATACTTTTGACCTTCTAAATCATCATGAGGAAAAAAATGATGACAAATACAATTATTTTTAGTATGTATTTTTGTGTATGTTCCAAAACAGCATTTGTTACACAAAAATTCTCTATCATCCACTTGGCTTCAATCAATATAAGACTAATAAGCACCATACCCATTTTGAGAATAGAACATCAAGTCAAGGTTTAAATTTATTTCTCAACTATCCACCTAGTCTCAAATGTTGAATTTTTAAAAGGTATAAAAATTGCAAAATATAAACAGTCCATCTGCAGCTTTTAGATGAACTATTATTACATTAAGACTTAAGCAAAAGATATTAGTCAAAAAGAGTTTCCAGATAAAATATGTATCATCCAAAGTAATAAGAATATGGGCAGAAAGGTAGGAATTTCATTAGTAACTTTTTAAATTTGATGTAGCCAGTCAAATAAAGAAACAATAATTTTTCCAAAATTTGCAATTGCTGTGACATTTACTTAGTTCTAAAGATCTTTCATGTAGAATTAGATACACAGGGTAGTTATTTTGTTTACTGGAACCAATTATTTTCCAGTCATGAGGAATAGTTATAATAGAAAACAAACTCATTGATAAGTACATGAAAATTCTCAAAAAATGATTTTCATCAAAAATACTGGAAACCAGGAGATTTCCAAACCACAGGACTAGGTTTAGAAAATAAAGCAGAAGGATATCCGTGGAACTGTTCCATCTGTGGAATTCTCTTTTTGCTTCTTTCCAAGTTTTGGTTCCGTACTCATGAAACACTCTTGAATGCAGAACTTTCTACCATGTACACTGGAGTACAGGCAAATGTTCTTCAAGTTAATTTTACTTGATCCAAAGACATAAACAGCTGTATGTTTCCTAAAGTTTATGTATCATTTGGTCATCTGAGTGAAGGATGTCTTTCTTTAAATGCAATCATTTTGATTTTAACTTTTGTCTTCTTTTAAAGTATATGTTATAATTTTCATGAAAAATTCTTTGAAACAAACAATGCTGTGTATAAGATTGTAAGTAAACAATCAATACATACAATTAGCTGTAAAATACCTAAACCAAGACTCACTGCTCCAAAGGAGACTACTTGCATACTTCAAATGTTGTTGTTGGAGTGTTATGAATTAGCATCAGGGATGTCAAAAATAAATTTTTATTGGCAAAATGAGAAATGGTCAGGATATATAGTTAGTTAGAAAGATTAAATTGGCTACATTGTTATTACATGAACAGTACACAAGAACTCAGCACAGTAGTTTAATATATTTATGGTAGGACTTTGAGTGTTCTAAATCAGGGGTGTATAACATTCAGTCCAATGATGGTGGATGAGACCTTGACACCATTCAGATTTTGAGATTAAGAAACATTTTTAGAATTTTTAATATATTCACACAGTTTTATATATAATGAGGTATCATACCACATATAGCATTTACTCTTATTTTGTATATTCAGATGTGTTTGAAACACTTCTTAAGGCTACAAAACAGAACATAGAAAAATAAACAGGAATATACAAAAAGTGATATGATAAAGAATATAAAGTACAACTTTCCTTTCAACACTTCAAAAGATATGTATATATACTTATTTTTTACAAGTAACGTCACAAATGATCACATCTTTACATGGTCATAAATATTATTTGTACTCAGTGTAAGACTATTATCATTTTTCATGCATAAATTTTTCTAGCTCTATGACAATGCAATTTTTAATGCATTCAAATAAATCTAACCCCAAAGTTGCTGCTTCCCAGCATTAAGACATACACCCACCCCTCTTATAGGATTTTCTCAAATTTATATTTCAGGGGGCAGGAAGGAGAAAAATATCTTTAAAAGACAAACAAACATCCCAATCCGTGTGAGAGTAAATGGCTGACACTAGTAGCAAACCTTAGTTCTTTGAAACTGACATACTGGAATTGAGGCATTATTAAGATTTTAAAATAAAAACAATAGTCTTTAGACATAAAATAGGGAGCAAAATACACTGCCACAGAAACAGTGTAGCCAAATACACATCCTCTTCAGCAACACTGGAATGGACCTTGCTTAGTACCCATAAATGAAAGACAAAAAGTTTACCTCATTTAAAATTGAAGGCAAAACAAATGAGGCAAAAATAAATATTGCTAGTTTCTAGAATGGCTGTATATTTTCTAAATCACAAATGGCTAGAATGGAACTTTATAAAGTTCCATTTTTAGCAATTTATTGGAATAATTTTACATTCTTGAGTTTTAAATATGATAACAAATCAAATACACCAATACACAGCACTAGAGAGTTATATTCTGTATTTAATTTTTAAATTAATTCTTTACATTTTTGTTTTTAAACAGATCAGAAAAGCAATGATACAATGGAACACACTATCATCATTCTTTGCTAGTCTTACATCCTTGCACCTACCCTAATAAAAATAGTTGCTTTGCCTCACTGTTGAATCCTCCAAGGATTAAAACTTTTGTTTTTGGAACTGTCACAGTTTCTGAAGGCTGATGATGATGGAAGGTAGTTCTCTTTCTACTCTCCCTCCCCTTTTCCTTTCTTTTCTTCCTTACTCTCTCCACTCCTTCCTTCTTTCTTTTTCTTACTTTCTTTTTCTACTTGCTAATTAATATTGATATGGTTTAGAAATGTGACTTTTCAAATGTAATATAATGATTGTTAAATTTACATCTCAATGTAATATCTTACCTGGCATCCAGAGTGAAGATGAGGGAATGTTTAGCCAGTACCTATATTTATAAAAATTCCAATATTTACCAGAAGAACTTTCCAATTGCTAAAAGGCTAAATGGGCTCAGTTTTGCCATTTCTTTCCCAAGCTCAGTAAATCCCTTTGCTAGTTCTATTTTGAAACCCTTCGAATTTGTATTTCTTATTGATTTATTTTAATACTCAACGGTACAGAATCATTATTAGGAGTACAAACATGAGCATACACAATATATATAGAAAAGCAGAACTATATATGAAATTAGAAAGGATAACACAAGGAACTTTCTCAAAGGAGTTATAATTAAATCTTCACTCCTACCTGCCTCACTTGTCAATTATCCACAGCATGATCAAAATGGAGGCAGGCAAATTGATCCTAAGCACATACTAAGAAACCATTCATCCTTAGACTTGGTCATGGTAGAAATCTGATTTTACAGTATTTTCAAATAGAAAGGATAATAATATTGCAATAACAACTGTCAACTTTCCCAGATTTAACTGCAATTTAATCTTGTATTAACTTCAATAAAGATAAACTTCTTAATAAGTACTTAAGTCTTTCAGTTGGTGTGTAGAGAAGATGGCAATTTGACTAATATACTAAACATAAACCTTAATGATTATCACTTAGATATTTAATGTATGCAGTTGTCTCTACTAGGCTTTATTACAAAGTAAATAATCACTTCTACATTTGTTTTTTGACATAAAACATTATAAAAACTTTTTAATAAAGTTTTTCTTTGAAATATCTACTTCTAAGCATGTGGCCACTTTTTAATTACCATATTTTTTAAAAAAGTGGTTGTTTCTCTGGAATTTAAGGTGATTGGATGGCTGTTGCTCTGACAGTATTAATTGAGTTTTGCTTTATGAGCTATCTGAAATGAAAAGGAGTGAAAGTAAATTCTCTCATAGATTTGTTCTTTATGATTTTGGAGTTATTCTTCAAGGTAGTTAAAAAATTAGGTTTATCTATCTAGTATTAGTAAAATAACTGCTTTTGCTGCTACATAAACATCTTCAACATGACAACACTATTATTTTAGTAAATTAAAAATATAAAAACAAAAAATTAATTCTTATAAAATGTCCTTCTAAACATAAATAGCATAATTACATAAATTTCAAAAAATTGTTTCAATCGACATCATAAAGTATGCAATAATTTGGTTCAGTGATTGTTAAAATATTTTAAAATATCTGAAATAATGTAAATATATGCTCAAGAAACCAAGTTTTCAATTTAGTTTTTATTAGTAAGTGTATTGGTTTTTAAAAAATGAATATGACTTTTCCCTCAAAATAATGTAGAATTCCTGATTCATTCTAGATTCATGAAGATCATTTAAGATTACCTTTCCAAATGTAAATACATTCATGAAGAAGAATGTGATGAAAACCTAATTCATAAGTTTACACACTATATAAAAAAGCATACTCTAATTTTGGCTTTGAGAAAAATTTGAATTTAAAATATTGCTAACCAAATGGTGTTAATTCAGTAAATGGAATAATGTCAAATTATTTCAATATAAATACACATGGTGAGACCCCAGGACATTTTATAACATATTGATATACAGAGCATTCACAGGAGGAACTGCCAATCAGAACATGAATAGCCAGCACATAAATGATTCATGCTTTCTTAACCTTCAAAGACACACTGTATAGTTTGACAAACCTAAAAATTAGAATGAAATAAACTAAATGAAACCCCGCATGTATAAAACTCTCACATTTACAAAGAACCTTAATAGGTGCTATCTCATTTCAGCTCAAAAATATTAGAAGGTAAGTAAAGCAAGCAGGTATCTTCATTCCTAATCTGAGGAAAACAGTACTAAAACAAAGTAATTGGCTTGAGTATTGGTTTGAAGGGATGTTGGATTCATTGGTGCTTTTGCTCAATTCTTTGCCACATTCTTATGTGATTGTGGATTAATGATCCTTAGTGCATGACCCACTGCTGTATTAATTTACTCCATACAAATAGAAATGTCAGAATATTACTCAAAGCATTCAAGATAGCTGTGTCTATATAAGGTTTTTAGCTCTGTCTGCTCTTTGTGAAGTTGTTAAGCATCATTTAGAGAGTGATAGTTGGATTATAGATGCCAATCTTCGTCCCTGTAACACAACAAACTTGGTGAGAGATTTGTAACACTTATCTGCATTTGGGAGATATTAGAGTTCCCAGTGCATAATGCAAAGAAAACCTAACCTAATCCCAGGTTACAAAGGGACCAATAGGGTAAGGGAGGAGCAAAGTACCTAAACAAAATGAAAGAATGGAGTACCACTCAGAGGATGAGTAAAATGCCTGTCAGTGGTATGTTTTAACATTAAGCCCCATCAAAATCTCAAATCTAAAAAGTCAATTTTGACAAACGGAAAGTTTCAGAAAATCAGATATAAACTACAATGTTAATCTTATGTCTTGGTCACGTTTTAGACAAGGTGCCTACCTTTCAGTCATGTATGTTCACTGTCAAGTAAGATTAAACTGCAATCCAAGATAAAATCTTACATTTTGACACTTAAACTTTCTTGCTGACATCTGGTCAGAGCTGAAACTCCAGCCAGCCATGATTTTTTGACAGAATGACAGGAGCAAGTAAAGCATCTTCTTCTCTCTTTCTATATTGAGATCAATATAAGAGCTACCACAGCTTTCCTAAAACATGTTCCTCAAGATGTAGTTAGCTGAGATGTGGAATAAACAAAAACAAAACAAAACAAAAAAATGAACATTTCTATGGTCAAATCATTTGGCAATAGTGTAAAACTAAATTCTAAAACACTTTTTATTTCAGGACTGTTGTGCCTTTGATTATTCTTATGGTCATTAAATTCCAATTTTTGTTCCCTATCTCAGGAGCACACACTGAAAACAGTATGATTGCATCCCATGATATCATTTAGCATATTATTTTGTCCTTTGAATTTTCTATATAAGTATGGCTAAATTGGAAAGTTTACCTTGTTTCTGGATGATTTTTGACAAGCTGATTTTTATAGCTGTACATAATGTTCAGAAGACTTTCCTCTTGTAATGTTAGCAATAGCTACTAGTGATCACTGTCTAGACCCATTATTTAATGAAAAGTTATAGTAAGGTTCTATGCTGATTTTATTATTGCTTTTTCATTAACCAGATTATTTCTGTAAAAAAAGAACTTATTCTAACCAACCAAAAATTGGTTACCATTTTTACAGGAAAGACATAGGGAAAATGGATTTTCTTAACTGCTTCTTCTTATTGATTTGCTAGATTTCAGAAAATAAGTTGGTTCACTTGCCCCCTTTACAATATCTGGAAGGTGTTTTGTTTGTTTGTTTGTTTGTTTAATGGCACCAGGGGTTGAACACAGGGACACTTAACCACTAAGCACATCCTCAGCCTTTTTAAATGTTTTAAAATTTTGAGACAGAGTCTTGCTAATTTGCTGAGAGCCTTGCTAGGTTGCTGAGGCTGGTCTCCAGAATCACTAGGATTACCACTGTGTCTAGCTTTCTTTTGTTTCTTTATATTTTATATTTTATTATTATTATTATAGGTTCATGAATTACAAAATTTTTGGTGTTTTTTAATCTGTCACTATTAGCATTTTTATTGGTGATCTGATTGTAACATTTTCAGGCCCCCAAATCACTTGGTTGGCTGTTGTATCTTCCTGTCTAAAGCCAGTCATTTTTAACAACTTCCTAGCATTTTGTTGTGGTTTGTTCTTCTATTTTTTTTTAAGGAATATAATTGGCTTCTCTCCCTCAATTTTAGACAAAATATTTCCATTTCCTCTACCTTGATTGTTTCAACAGCAAGCATATGTAGATAATTTCCATTTTATGGATGTTTACAGTATTGTGTTGAAGATAATATATTTAACTGATCCCTTCTCCATGCACATTTGGGTTGTTTCAAGTTTTTTTCTTTTTTTTTTCTTTTTAGAGAATGCTGCAGACACAGCCTTGTCAATGTTGTTTTTTATGATCCATTTATGTTGTTTCACATTTTTTTATAACTGTGCAGTGCTGCTCCAAGGTACCTATAGGCAAATATGATTTTATGTAGATCCACAGGTGAAATCCATTAAATATTTTCTTTTGTAAGAATGTGACAATTTTCTCTTTTATAATTGAATAGTTTCTTTTTTATTTTATTTAATTAATTTTTTTTCTTTTTTTTATTAGTTGTTCAAAACATTACAAAGCTCTTGACATATCATATTTCATACATTTGATTCAAGTGGGTTATGAACTCCCATTTTTACCCCATATATAGATTGCAGAATCACATCGGTTACACATCCACGTTTTTACATACTGCCATACTGGTGTCTGTTGTGTTCTGTTGCCTTTCCTATCCTCTACTATCGCCCCTCCCCTCCCCTCCCCTCCCATCTTCTCTCTCTACCCCATCTACTGTAATTCATTTCTCTCCCTTGTTTTTTTTTCCCTTTCCCCTCACTTCCTCTTATATGTAATTTTGTATTACAATGAGGGTCTCCTTCCATTTCCATGCAATTTCCATTCTTTCTCCCTTTCCCTCCCACCTCTCTCCCTGTTTAATGTTAATCTTTTTCTCATGCTCTTCCTCCCTGCTCTGTTCTTAGTTGCTCTCCTTATATCAAAGAAGACATTTGGCATTTGTTTTTTAGGGATTGGCTAGCTTCACTTAGCATAATCTGCTCTAGTGCCATCCATTTCCCTGCAAATTCCATGATTTTGTCATTTTTAGTGCTGAGTAATACTCCATTGTGTATAAATGCCACATTTTTTTAATCCATTCATCTATTGAAGGGCATCTAGGTTGGTTTCACAGTCTAGCTATTGTGAATTGTGCTGCTATGAACATCGATGTAGTAGTATCCCTATAGTACGCTCTTTTAAGGTCTTTAGGGAATAGTCTGAGAAGGGGAATAGCTGGGTCAAATGGTGGCTCCATTCTCAGATTTCCAAGGAATCTCCAAACTGCTTTCCAAATTGACCGCAACAATTTACGGCCCCACCAGCAATGTACAAGTGTACCCTTTTCCCCACATCCTCGCCAGCACTTGTTGTTTGACTTCATAATGGCTGCCAATCTTACTGGAGTGAAAAAGAGATTCAGATTCATTTTGTTGCATATGAATTTCCAGTTTTCCCAGCACCATTTGTTGAAGATGCTATCCTTTCTCCATTGCATGCTTTTAGCCCCCTTGTCAAATATAAGATAGTTGTAATTTTGTGGATTGGTCTCTGTGTCCTCTATTCTGTACCATTGGTCCACCCGCCTGTTTTGGTACCAGTACCATGCTGTCTTTGTTACTACTGCTCTGTAGTATAGTTTGAAGTCTGGTATCACTATACTGCCTGATTCACTCTTTCTGCTTAGAATTGTTTTTGCTATTCTGGGTCTTTTCTTTTTCCATATGAATTTCAAGATTGCTTTATCTATTTCTATAAGAAATGCCCTTGGAATTTTGGTTGGCATTGCATTAAATCTATAGAGAGCTTTTGGTAGTATCGCCATTTTGATGATGTTAGTTCTGCCTATCCATGAACAGGGTATATTTTTCCATCTTTTAAGATCTTCTTCTATTTCTCTCTTTAGGGTTCTGTAGTTTTCATTGTATAAATCTTTCACCTCTTTTGTTAGGTTGATTCCCAAGTATTTTTTTTTTTTTGAGGATATTGTGAATGGGGTGGTTGTCCTCATTTCCATTTCAGAAGATTTGTTGCTGATATACAGGAATGCCTTTGGTTTATGCATGTTGATTTTATATCCTGCCACTTTGTTGAATTCATTTATTAGATCTAGTAGTTTCTTTGTAGACCCTTTTGAGTCTGCTAGGTATAGGATCATGTCATCAGCACATAGTGATAATTTAAGTTCTTCTTCTCCTATCTTTATGCCTTTAATTTCTTTCCTCTGTCTAATTGCTCTGGCCAGTATTTTGAGAACTATATTGAATAGAAGTGGTGAGAGAGGGCGTCCCTGTCTTGTTCCAGATTTTAGAGGGAATGCCTTCAGTTTTTCTCCATTTAGAATGATGCTAGCCTGAGGCTTAGCGTAGATAGCTTTTATAATGTTGAGGTAAGTTCCTGTTATCCCTAGTTTTTCTAGTGTTTTGAACATAAAGGGATGCTTTGTCGAATGCTTTTTCTGAGTCTATCGAGATGATCATATGGTTCTTATCTTTAAGTCTACTGATGTGGTGAATAACATTTATTGATTTCCGTATATTGAACCAGCCTTGCATCCCAGAGATGAATCCTACTTGATCATGGTGCACAATTTTTTTGATATGTTTTTGCATCTGATTATAATTGAATAGTTTCTGCAAGTAAATAAATTTCATTTCAATGTCTAGTCATTTACTTCTTTTTTCATTAAAAATTGTTGGGATCATTTCCTCTTGAAAAGTTACTGCTTGACCTAGAAATGCATCTGAGGATTTTTTTTTTTTTAAACTCAAAACTACTCCTTTGAAGTAAAGTATCTATTTTTAACTTGGAGTTTAACAGCAGACATTTTACATGCACTATAGATACCTTCAAACATTTATTTATTCATATTATTTTTTTCCATCAAATAATTCTGAATTTTGGAAAGTTTTCTGCAGTACTCTGTACAGTATGTAATATATACTAGACAAAAACCTTGTCCTCATATATATTAAAAGTATTTATAAGTTAATAATTGGATAAAAATCTGGATTTAAAATATGAGAAAAAGGCTTACAGGCACTTCACAAAAGATAAATGATCAATAAACAAATGAAAAGATGATAATGACTACAATTAGAAAATAAACAAAAACCTGATAACATGAAGTGTTGGTCAGGATGTGAGGCACCTAAAAACTCTCATATTATATCTGTGAGTGTAAAATTGCATAAATTTTCATAATTTGTTACAAAATTATATGTGGCATTGGAGATATACCTCTGTGGTAGAGAGTTGGCCTACCATACATAAGACCTTCAGTTCAATTCTAAGCTCCAGAAAAAAAATTACACATGCCTTCATCATGTGCCCCAACATTTCTATTTCTTATTATTTTTTCAGAGAAAAAAATTTTAAAAGTCTGTCAAAATATTTGTACTTGAATGTTTGTAGTAACTTTATTCATAATGTACCCAAATTGGAAAACACCAAATAGGTGTCAATAGAATAATGATTATATGAGTTCTTTATATTTATGCAATGAAGTACTTCAAAGGAACAAGTATATTAATTTCAGAAACATTATACAAAGCTAACAAAGCTATTTATGAGAAGATCTACTGTATAGTATTGTTAATAATAAAAAGTAATGTAATCTATCATGATAGCAATCTGATCAGTGGCTTCCTGGGGCTAGGGAAAGAGTTTTCTGATAAAAGGGCTGAAGAAAACTTTCGAAGTTGATGAAAACATTATATATCTTAATCAAGATAATGGCTACATTTATATACATATATATTTGTGTATGTATAAATATATGCACACATATACAAATCCATTGAAATATATTTAATATATTTTAAATGCATATAGTTTATTACTTCTAAAATCAACTTTAATAAAATTAATTTAAAAATATTCATTTATAATTTTGCTATGTCATGAATGTTATGTAAATGAATCATATAGCATTTAATTATTTGTGATTTACTTTTTCCTCTAAGCATAATATCTTCAAGAGCTACCAAGTTGTAATAGGGATGGAAAACAAAATAGTGGTTGCTAGATATTATGAGCAGGAAGAGAAGTGGATGTGATTATAAAGAAAGGGAAATCTTTGTAATGAAGATAATAGCTCTGTTATCTTTTTCCCATATTTTTTAATTGGTGCACTTTAGTTGTACACAATGGTGGAATTAGTTGCTACATACTTGTACATGCACACAATATAGTAATAAAATTTGAACAATATCACTCCCCAGTGCTTCTATCAAACCCTTTTCCTCTCCTTCTGGTCCATTTCCTCTACTTAGCTGATCTTTGTTCAGTTTTCATGAGATCCCTCCACCTTTCTTTTTATTTTTTGTCTCTAGCTTCCACATACGACAGAAAAGATACAATCACTGACTTTCTGATTCTGGCTTTTTTTTTTTTTTGCTTAAAATAATCTCAAATTTTCTCCATTTTCCTGCAAATGACATAATTTTGTTTTTATTTATGGCTGAATAAAACTCCATTGTATACATATACTACATTTTAGTTGTCCATTCACCCATCCATGGACACCTAGGATGGTTCCATAGTTGGGCTATTATGAATTGTGCTGCTGCTATAAATATGGGTGTACATGGATTGCTATAATTTGATGACTTCAGTTCTTAGGATAAACACTAAGGATGGCATAGCTAGCTGGGTCATATGATGGTTCCATTTCTAGTTTTTGGAGTAACTTCTATGCTGTTTTCCACAGTAGTTGTACTACTTTGTAATCCCATAAACAGTATAAAAGTGTTCTTTTTTCCCACATCCTCTTCAGCATTTATTATTATTTGTACTCTTAATGACTGCCACTTTGACTGCAGTGAGACAAAATTTCAAAATACTTTTGATTTGCATTTCCATAACTGATGACATCAAAATTTTTCATATATTTATTGGTCATCTATACTTCTTCTTTTTAGAAACTCTGTTTAATTCATTTACCCATTTATTAATTGGTTATTTTATGGTATAAATGTTTTTGAGTTCTTTAGATATTCTAGATATTAATAACTAGCAAAGATTTTTCTCTTATTCTGTAGTTTCTCTTTTTACATTCTTAATCATGGTATTTAAATGAATCTATGCATGTGAGAAAATGACATAAAATATTCTTTTTACTAATACAAATTGTTGGTTTTGATGCTGTAATATGATTATATAATATGTAACCACTGGGGGAAATTGGGTAACCTATAAACATATATAAAAGATCTCTCAGTACTATCTTTGCAATTTCCTGCGCATCTATAATTGTTTTTAAAATATTTCAAAATTAGTTAATATTTGATTTGATCATGCAGTCACATATATAAACACAGTAATAATAATGTCTGTTTCATTCTACTGTCTTTCCTATATGATTCTGCAACCCATTCACTCAGAAAAATGAGTAATTATATCCCATCTGATTCAAATGTATAATATATCAAAGTCATTGTACTGTAATGTATAACTAATTAAAACAAATTTAAAATTTTTAAATATTTAATTTGATATGGAATGTTATGGGTTGAATTGTTTCCCCTCTCCCCAAATTCATATGTTGATGTCCCAACCTCCTGTATGTCTGAATATCTCTATTTAGAGATAGGGTCCTTAAAAAAGGTAATTAAGATTAAATGAGGTCACTGGGATATCTTCTAATCCAATCTGATTGGTGTCCTTATAAGAAGACACATAATAGAAGGAAAACCATGTGAAGATACCATAAGACAGGCTATCCATAGCAAGATAAGAAAGGAGATATTAAAAGAAACTCATTTTGCTGACACCTTGATCTTGGACGTAGATTCTGAGACTATGAGAAAATAAATTTTTGCAGTTTAATCCACCCAGTCTGGTACTTTATTGTGGCACCTTAGAAAAGTAATATATCTCCAAAAGTAAGATAGACTTTTGGAGACTGTCTCTAAACAGTCTAAGAACAAATACTATGATTCACATTTTTTAGATGAGGAAACTACACATTAAAGAGTTTTCCAACTTGTTCAAGTTCACAAAGTTAGTGAGATTTACAGTTAAGGATGATACCTTGCTCTGCCTACTTTGTTCTTTCTGCTGCATGATGCTGGCCCTAAATTCTTTTAAATCAGGATTTATTTTATGGCATGGTGGGGAAAAACAAAGGTACTATATAATTCTGATCATCAAAATGTGGAACCAAACATTTTCTAAAAGTTAAACAGTTGGAAGAAAAAAATGTAGTGGTTTACTAAAGCGGCATTCAGCAGATTTGGGACATTTTCAATAGCCAATTGGTGTTTTATGAAATGCTGCTGAGGTTTTCTATTTAGATTCTAGAAGAAAAAAGTCATTCTCCTTTCTTTTTAAATTAAATAAGAAAAATAAATAAAACAGTTTCACAGAATGCTCATTCTGAATTAATATACTTTTTTTTTTTAAAAAAAAAAAAGAATGAGGATGTGCTTCAACTCTCTTACAAGGGAACAGAAATAAAAACATCCTATAGAAAAGGAAGTTAGTGTTCATTGAGTATTCGGCTCTGTTATGACAAAGTTACTATACTAGCCAGCAGTACATGCTGTTGGTTGCCCCATAACTAGTCAATGTCTTTTAGCGTACATCAACTGAACCTTGGAAATATATGTACTTATTTTACTATAAAATTATGTAAATCCATATGCAACATGGATAGTGTATTAAATTGTTCTTCATTAGATTTGGGGAAAATAAGAAAGAAATATAAAATGATAAATACCAAATCTACACAAAATGGAATTCTAATGTTCACATTGACACAGAAAAATACAAAATAATAACAGGGTATAGTCATTTCAATATTGAATCAACATTATTAAAATATAAAGAAATTAACCATGTTAGACTTTAACAGAAAGACAAATTGCACAAATAATGAAATCAGAAACATTTTCAGGGACTTGTTTGGTTGATAATCTAATTGAAAAAATACACAGTTCTGTGTAATAAATAATAGCATATAAAACTTCACATGTGCCATTTGAGCACAATTAGGATTTTGCATTTTACATATTGTTAACAAGAATTTCTATGAAGTATTCAAATCCCTTATAATATCGTATTATAAAGGTCTCTAGTGAAATTAATAAATTATATCTTTATGTCATTTCTACATTTTTAGGGGACAGTATTGATTCTTCACTAGAAACCCTCTTACATGAGGAGGATGGTGATCATGTGTTACACAGAAGCTGTGGAAGTAGATTTTTAGAACTCAGTAAACATTAAACTCCTCTACAGTTATCTGAGCTATGGGAATGTAAGTCTCCCAATACTAGGGTCTGTTAGGATTATTCAAGCATGAAGGTGAAATACTGCCAAAGCCTGAGCTTGGAGTTGGCTTGGTATAAACTTTACCTTAAAGGGTGGAACATGAGTGTCACTGTTATGCACCTTGATGAGGGCAGCATGCTTAGCACTCACTAGTGATTTCATATCAGCTGTGGGTTAATTTATAAAATCCTTAGTCTACTCCTCAGAATGATAAAACAGCATAGCATACGATACATAAGATAGATTTAGTCCTAGAAAACACTTTTTTTTTTTTACTAATTAGGCACTGAAAAAATTGCCTAGAGAGACAAATAATCCTGAAATAATGTCACATGTTCGTGCACAGTCACATACACACACACATACACCTACACACACCCCCCCCCCCCACACACTTTACTACCAAATGAAAATGCCAGAATCTTCTCCAAGTGGAATATCATTGTGCGGATGGTATTTGACTCTTCATTTCTAAATGTTTTAAGTCAGAAAAACAAGTAGTTTTTCCATTTTTTATTGAAAGCCCCATTCTTAAAGTGCTTTTAGTATATTTTAGCTTTGAACTTACCACGTTAAATTTTTAGACATAAATATTGACTAAATATATAAATATTTCAGGTAAACTGATTTTTAAAAATAGCTATATGGTTTTAGATACAGACCATGATATTTGTATAGGTGTTGGTTATTTTATGCTATCAGAAGTCATGAAGTTTAAGAACCCCCCTCAGGGATTCTTAATTAGTGTTGTGAGGAAATGTAGACTACCAGAAAAAAGTGAACATTCTACAAATCATAAACAGTTCCTACACCCTATGTCTAAGAGTTCTAGACAGGCCAATAATGCAAACTTATAGATGATGTGCTTTTAAAATCCACAGAAGCAGCATGATCAACCTCTAGGAAAGCTATTCCTTTCATACTTGTTCATATTACTCATATAAAGAAAAAAACATATTGGAGGACACAGAAAAATGATGGGATAATTAAAAATGTAAATAACCTGAAATTTGGAAGAATTCAGTTAGTTTCAACAAACATTAAATGCTTAGTATAAATTTGTATGTGCAATACTGCTAGGAAATCAATGATTAATTAATCAGACATTTTTTTCCTGCCATCAAAGAATTCTCAGTTCAACAAGAAGCAAGACATGTGAACAAATTTACAGAATAATGTGACAAATGGAGTAAGTAAATAAATGAAAGCCAGTGAGAAAATATTCAGAAAATATTCTATATGACTGGAGAAAAGAAATGGAACTGAAAAGTGATATCATGGCTGGGTCAGGAAGGATGCTATGTACCCAGTTCACTCTGAACTTATGTCCTGTTATTTTTTGAATTCAGCTTTCATTTCTACCAATGTATATGAGACTATTTAAAATTTGACTTGTATATTTTTCTAAATCTATATGGCTAAATATTTAATTTAATCATTATTTCTTACTAAGAGTTTTTGGAATCTATTTTGTGATTTTTAAGATTTCTTATTCCTTACTATATTAATCCCTTTCATATCTTTGTACATACTGAGCATATATATTTTGTTTTATATTTCTATTAACATTCATATCTAGGATTTTGAAGACTCTAATTCTGTAGTCTGTTTATGCTTTCAATGTCATGCCCATATATAATTTTTATCATATAAAACCTTAACTACAACTAAAGGTACCAGGATTGTCAGCATAATTCAAATATAGCCATTTTGAACTTGGATCTAAGAGAACTCTCTGATGCATCCCATAATTAGATGGCTTTCCAAGATGGCTGCTATAAGGGATATGGGATTATTCTAATACATAGCTAAGCATTTGCATTATTCATTTTGGGAACTTTACAATGTCTATATCATTGAAACCATATAAATAATGTACATGGGTAAATATTTTTAAAAATAATTTAGTTTACTTTTCTATGAGTAAATAATTTACTACAATTGCTCATATTTTTCATCATAAATATACCTCTGTGGGAATTCTTCAGAAGCAAGAGAGATCCAGCAAAATTATTTTCAAGTTTCAGAAACTTTTTATGAATATTAAATTTTACCTCCAGTGACATTTAAATATATATATTTAAACTATTTGCTTATTTTGATACTGCGATTCCCTTATTTCAGAGTCATTAGATCTTTTATATTTTTCAGATCTCACAGATTTTTCTTTAAGCTTTTAGAAAGCTCAGAAGTGGTAAGATTTATTTTTATAATTTCAAATGGATAAAATTGTCCTGTTTAGATAAAATGTCTAACACTCCCAGTGGTACATTTTCTTGAGGAATGGGTTTATGACAGGTCAGGAACAGAGCAAAAAGAAGAAACAGAAAGAAACATTAGAAGATATGGTAAATGTAAACGTTAACGTAGAGAGAAGGCAGAGGTCAACCAGAGGTAGGAGGAGAAACAAGCAACAAGAGAAGCAGTGACCAAGGAGACAAGATGGCAGCATGGATGTCAAGGGGTGTTCATATGGTCAGAACAGCAACAGAACTTGAGGGACCTTTGCAACATGAAAATGCAGAGCCCTTTGGGAGTTTAGAGAGTCCTAGCAGAGCATTGATCCAAGCACAGCCCCAATTTGAACATGAGAACAAGGGAGCATGTACTACTGCATACCTATGAAACAGGCCTTGCAGATGGCATCCCCTGCATTCAAGAAGTGACTCAGTGGTGCTGGTGTTGACTCATGTACTCCCAGTTTTTTGTCCTTCTCACCCTGAGTCTTATTGTGTAGGGCCAGTGATTTTTTTTTACAATATGAAAATGAAGTAAATTTAAAAACACAAAGTGATTTGAATTAATTAATTATAATTAGTAATATATTTCACCAGTTAATGTGCTTATACATTTTAAGACTGAAAACCAATTATTAATCTCTTCTTATAATTTAAAAGCACATAATAAAATACAGCATATATTGGTACCTAAGGCAGGGGAACCAAAGGGCATTACAATATTCTTAGTCTTGTGAAAAGCATGAATAAAATTGTTGGTAGATGCCTTGCTCATTAATCTTTAATCAGTGGAAGTAAAACAGTGTATTGATTATGTAAGATAAGTCCTCAAGTACTTCTCCAAACACAGTCACTCATGAGCTATTCCTATATAATACAAATTAATACACTAGGACTCTCAATGTAGAGTAAAACAACATATACATAATGGAGACAATATATACAAAGGATCAGTTTTTCCAGGAACAAATACATAAAGGTATAAGATATTTGAATTTCTGGGGGTTAGGGGTGGGTACTGGGGATTGAATTCAAAGGCACTCGACCAATGATGCACATCCCACCCTACTTCGTATTTTATTTAGAGACAGAGTCTGTCTCACTGAGTTGCTTAGTGCCTCACTTTTTACTGAGGCTGGTTTTGAACTCACGATCCTCCTGCCTCAGCCTCCTGAGCCGCTGGGATTATGAGCATATGTAACCATATTTGGTAGACATTTAAATTTTATGCCTACTAAATAGTCAACCCAGTCACAAATGTTCTGTCAATGAATTGCATCCTCATTGATAGTAACTTTCAAAACTCAGCTCAATATGTTTGAAGTGAAGGGGAAATTACATATCTAAATAACATAAATGCATACATACTGTATCCTTCTTCCCTATATCAAGAAAATAACCCTATTCTGACTTACTCTAAGGAATTATTGACATCATGATTCTTTTGCTACTCAGATTGAAATAGCTTTACTTTGCTGTTTTTCTGCATTGCTTTTTCCAATCTGTCCCTGATTCTTGTCAACTCCTCTGTGAACTACCCCATTCAGGCCTTCCTTCTAGTGTTTCACCATCTTCCCAGTATGAACCAGGCCTTGCTTAATACCTCTCACTTGATCTTTGGGTAGTTTCCTATTTACTGTTTTCACCTCCGATGTCTCTCCTGCTTGTCCCTACCCAACTCTGCTATGATTCATCTTCTTCAATATCATATCATTTAATCTCCCACAAACCCAAATCAGCTGTCTATGTTTCAGTTAGTGTCAGCTGTGACTCTACCGGGCCACTTTTTTTTTGGCTTCTTCATCACTGGGTCCCGGGATGCACTTTCTGTCCTTGACTTGCCTTGCTTCCCTGTTCTGTCTCGATGCTCCCACTGAATTAGACTACACATTATTCTTGGGTACCTGCCTATCTCCACCTCAGTGTTTCTGTTGTCCTCTATACCTAGAAAGCCATCAATTTTTGCTAATAAAGAGTCATAAGGTGACTGTGTAAGTTTAGGTTCACTAACAGACAAACTTTGCAAAAGCATGGATTTTTAAAAATTTTACTCTCATTATTGAAATTGCCCAAGAGACAGGAACAGTACCTAACACATAATAAATGTTCAATAAATAGTTTTTGAATGAATGAATAAGATTCCTTATGAGGCTGGTCATGGTGGCACACACCTGTAATCCCAGAGGCTTGGGAAGCTGAGGCAGGAGGATCGCAAGTTTGAAACCATTCTCTGTAATGGTGAGTTACTAAGCAACTCGGTAAGACCCTGTCTCTAAATATAATACAAAATAGGTCTGGGGTTATGGCTTAGTGGTTGAGTGACCCTGAGTTCAGTCCCCAGTAACCCCCAAAAAAATATTCCTTATGAGATTAAAATTCTGCAATTCTAGACAGTGGGGCCCAACATTTGAGTTACCTCAATAGACATCTTCAATTAACTATTTGCATATGCAAGTCACCGCAGTAACTATATCCCATCATGTAGATATTAATAATATATTCAAATCATAGGACCAACAATCTAGTCTATATAACATGCTCTTCTTGAACTAATTTCAGTGCATTCATGTATTTATTGTGTATGATATTTCAGCCAGACCAAATACATACATAATAGCCTACCCAGATAAATATGTTCAAGCATATAAGCTCAATTTTTAAAATAATATTCTTTCTGGAAATTTTCTCCATGCAACTGTGGACATAGAGCTCATTTTTATTATCCTGAGCTTTTGTTTTCTAGGATTTCATGTCAATTATATGCCATTCTATAAACCTTGTTTATCTCAACATAAACTTCATGGTTCAGGTGATCTGGGATTGCTGCAGCTTAATGATAGTGACACAGAAATGATCCTTCTAGCTAATAGCAACACTGATTCAGCTCTTGAGAGCCAAAAAAGTGAAACTGATTTATAGCCAAGAAAACCAAGTAAAATTTTAGCAGAAAAAAACTAGTTTAACTAGTATGCTAACCTCGTAAATAAGTCTCACATACTACAACCTATCCAAAATCTTTTGATGGAATAACAGAACTGTAAAGTACATTGGTTTTACAAGAATTTGATGTCTGAGGACTGGGATGTTGCTCAGTAGTAAAGTACTTGTTTACTATACATGAAGCTCTGGGTTCAATTCCCAATACTGCAAAAAAAAAAGTTTATAATTTGATTGTATAGACTTGTAGTGAATTAGACCATAGATCATAATAACTCCAAATCTCTAAAAGGTCTTTATTCTTAATTTGGGAAATTCAAGATGGTCATCATTGAAAAGCTACCTCTTAAAAATGTCCCCTCAAGTTAAAAAATAATCCTTGGGTATTTTATATTCTAATAATTCCTATCTGTTAGAATTCATTCAGACAAGAGTTGCACATAGTATTAGCAAAACGAAAAGTTCCTCAGAGGCACTCCTTCAAGTGTAAAACAACCCTGTCCTTCTAATTGGGTAGATGAGAAAAGTGAATATCAGTGTTTAATGATCTCAGCTTAATTATATATGACATTGGCAGTGGCAGCTAAGTTAATAACTAGATATTTCAAAGAGTCATAGTATTTATAATTATTATGAAGAATATCTTGTCATAATATTTATGAGTGTTTTTGAAACTACTTCACAAAGTTACACACAATTAAAATATAGTATGCATTCACTTTCAAACACGTTTCCCTTAGGACTAAATTTCATAGACAAATTATTTCCTAGGTTTAAATTATGCTTTGTGCTCATATCCCTGACCATTCTTTATTCTGTTTTCCTTCCTAAGAAGTGAAGCTGTAAGTAACACATAAAAGAGATACCATTTCAGCAAAGTGAAATGATTCTCTTGGGATAGTGTCAGTGTTGTTTTGTGTTGGTTGTTTTAAAATCTTACCTAGTGCCATACTCAAAACATAATTTCAAACTCACACAACATCCTTTAAATTTCTGCTGCTTGACTATTCAAGATAAATATAGGGTTAGCTGGATTTTATGTGGTGAGATTGTATTAATCAGCTTTGGAATACTATAACAAAATACCTGATGCCTCAAGTATTAACGTATAAAGATAAGTGTGGTGTTGTTGTTTTTGGCTCATGATTTTGGAGGTGCCAGCATCAAGAGTGCAGCTATAATACTTTGGGCCTCTGGCAAGAGTGGCAACCACAATATTAACAATAATGCTGTGAAATCTGAGGATCATGTTGAAGAATGATAGGTAAGATACTGTTATACTGATGGTATAGAGTTATGCAAACAGAAAGAAGATGGGAGTCGGGATCACCACTTCCCTTATGGTGAAACATACTGCTTACATCATAAGCCAGGAAGTAGAGAGAGGAAGAAGAAGTGAACAAGGTCCCACGATTTCCTAAAGGGTATCCCTCCAATGATTCAGGACCTTTCACTGGGCCTTACCTCCTCTCAAAAGGTTCCACCAGCTTTCAACAGCACCACACTGAGGACCAAACTTCTAACACATGAGCCTGTGGGGGACATTCATCCAAATCATGACTTGTATACTTTTAAGGTGTAAGAGGCCCTGAGAGATTATATGGTCCCATGCTTATTTTGTATAGACAAGGAAACAGAATTAGAAGTACCTCATGAGTTAGACAGTGGGAAGTTTAATTGGTTTTAAAATACTAACAAAGTTCTCCAAAATACTCTGAAATATATTTCTTAAAATGCTGTATAATTTGCTCTGTGTAAACATAAATTTAGTATTAGTACCTTATGCTCCTTCAAAGATTAGGAAATTTAGAATAATCTACAAACAGTGAATGACTAGAAATTTAAGAAACTGCTTTGAGTCTGTGTATTTTCTTTTCAGATATGTAAGTCTATGACATTCTTAAGAGAGAAAAGTAATTTGAAATGTTTAGCAATCTGCTACTATGCCTTGGGCTGCCTCAGTTGAGAAGTGCATGCACACACATCTCTCAGCCCTTCATTCCAATATTACTTCTTCCAACTCTACCTCACTGTCTTATCAGTCTGAATGCATTTCAGTGAATATGCAGCTACAATATAAATTTGTATTAGTGTTGAAGTACCTACTTGTCTCCTTGTGTTTCTGAAAACTGATTTACATCTTTCTACCTGGTCTCATATGTATTTATGAACATCTCTTGGGAAAAACATTAACAATAATCCTGTGAAATCTAAAAAGCATGTTGCAGAGTGATAGGGAAAATACTGTTATATTGATGGTATAGAGTTATGCGAACAGAAAGAAGAGGGGGGACGGAATCACCGCTTCTCTTGTATTGTTTGCTAATCCAAGAGCAGATAGGTTGCTGTTAACTGTACAAACTGTTCACTCAGAGAGTGACTCTGTAATATATTTTTATCATATAGAATTTAATCAAACATAAATAAGTGTGAAAAGCTATTTGAAAATGTTAGCTTATCCTACATACAATGCATACTTTTGAGAAAAACAGAAATGATAAAAGCAGATGAAATGTCAGGGAGGGAAGAAGAATGAACAAGGAACTGAGAGAACAATAGGGCAAAGATTACAGAAAACAGAATGGGATACAATTTCAACTCATAGATTTGTGTTATAGATTACACAAACCCTGTCATTTCAAGTTTTTTGTGCTCTACAGGAAAAAGAACCATAATAATAATTCATACAGTAGTGTTACTTTAAACATGAATCGCTTATATCAAGATGAAATATACACACTTAATAGAAAACTCCAAAGATATGGGGAATATAGTAGATGTGGAGTATTCTAAGTCCTGTAAAAACAAAAACACACTATATTGAGGAGCAACAGAGGTGATAAGACCTAGGTATGTACTTACTCAACCATTAAAGATGCATCAAAGGTGGTATACTGCAGGCAGATCAGTGGGCAACATTTTATACTCTTGCCACACATAGTTTGTCATTTCTAATTTTCCTCATATTACACAGCACAGCAAGTAAAATGCATTACAGTTCGGTGTGTATGAGGGGCAACATTAGTGCCAAGGTCAGCGAACCTTTTCTGTAAAGAGCAAATGGTAGGGAGGTTGAGTCAGGAAGATGACAAGTTAGAGGCTAGTCTTAGCAACTTAGACCCTATCTCAAAATAAAAATTGAAAAGGTCTGGAGATATAGCTCTATCATAAAGCTTCATTCTATTTAATTCCTAGCACTCAGAAAGGGGTGTAGATAGTAAATGAATGGGGCTACATGAATAATGGAAAAGAATAAAAGGAAGAATATAAAAACCATACATGTATAGTGCTAGAAAAAATGAACACATATCAACCTGTACCTGAGAACATTGTGCTGGTCCGCAAGCTATTGAAATTGCATATCTGAGCTAATCACTTTGCTTTTCTAATCCTCACTGTTTTATGAATAAATGGGTACTATAATATCTACTTCTTAGGATTGTTGAGAGAACTGAATTAAATAATCTAAATGAAGCTTAGCAGGGTCTACTCAATATATTAGGTACTCTACTAGTAGGAACTATTATGTGAATATATTTTAGAGATGGGAATAATGGGCATATTATGCTATTTTATATAAGATATAGAAAACAAATGCTTCTCGTGTTTATACAGTCTTATAGCACTCTGTGATTTTCTTTTGAAGTACATTTTGTATTTTTACTCTTAATAATATTTTATATATTTGCCCCACTGGTTATAATTCCATGAGAATGACAAGGGAATAGCCCTTGTCTGCCCATAATTGTATTCTCAGTGTCTGCCACAATTTCTGACATGTCATATATGCTTGGCAAATATTTTGAATGAAGGAATGGACTCAGAATTAAGAAGCATAGGTTAAAATGAAAACTCTACCATTTCTGGTTGTAGAATTGTACAAATACCTCTCAATCGTAGTCTCTATGTTCAAAATTGAGAAAATAGTAGCAATTTAATTGCTTTGTATGAAGTCAAAAAGAAAGATATCCTGATAAATACAAACACATCCAATAGTATCTGGGAGCAAATGTTGCCTGAATCAAATTTAGTTATTTTTGCTTAAACTTAGGTTGATCACTAAATTAATTAAATGCTTGTATTCTCTAAGCATGTTGGTCATTATGCTATTTTTATCCACATTTGTGATATATAGCAATCAAAATAACTCATATTTAACTTTATGATATGCTTTTACCTTTGAACAAAAAAAGACATATTTTTCATAACTGAATGCTCTTGAAAGAAAAGCCACTGATCTTAGAATAAAGAACCTAATTGATCAGTTCTGCTGAAGTAGCATGTTGCTCACTCTGCACTCTCTGATTTTAAATTAAAAATTAAAATGTCTATTTGTGCTCCTTGGTGAACACATTGGAAATCATCAATATTTCATGTCTGGCACAGGTCAATCCTAGGTTGCCTATCCAATGCAGTAACGCATGAGGTGTTTCCAGTGACTGGGGAAGCTTCATCTTGAGCAGAAGACAGCATTAGCAGGGGACATGATGAGCCAAAGAGAAGAAATCAATGGCCTTTCTCTATCCTGCTGCTAGATTAATGATGACTCCCCATGAAACCAAAATTGCTCGTATCAAGGGGGAAAAAAAAAGCACAGAAAATTCCCAAGACAAAGGGAAGACAAGTTCAGCCAATAAAAGTTGCACTTTTCATATATTTAAAGTCACTGGAAAATGCTAATGATAGAATAAAATCTGAAAAGAGAATGAAAAACAATACATAATAGGACCCAATTTGTATGTAAGTATTTTTATATGTACATATTTATTTAAAACTGGAAAAAAGTGTGTATATATGATAATGGCCATTGTCTCTTAAGTATTTTCATATGGATGCATATTTTCTTTTTCATACTTGCTTACATAGGTCAATTAGATACTAACTCTCAGGAAAATAAAAAAAAATTTGGGGTTTTAACAATAATGAAAGTTGAATTTGAAAGAAATATGCAATACAGATAATTCTGAAGATTTTGCCATAGGCTATCTGTAGACCCAGGTTATGAGAAAGGAAAAATAAAGAGAAAGCAGAAGTCAGGAGTAAGAGAATATGGAGTAAGGGGTGATGTAGCAATCTGCATAGAACAAAGAGGTCAACAGAATAACTGACTCTAGGTAATGATGAAGCACAAGAATGAGTAATGTGTGGCCTGATTTAGCCCTGGGTCCGCCTTTCCTAAGGCATGGTTTGTGGCTTCATTATTTTTTGGCTTGATTGAGGGTACACAATTTTTTTTTTTTTTCACACTGCCATGCAAGTACAATAATTCCTCTTACACAAAGCAATTTAAGGGTATCTCTTCCTTATAATAAAAACTCAAATAAAATAGAGTAGAAATTACAGTTAAAAAGAAGAAATACAATACATTATTGAAAAGTTCTGTAGCACAGGCTCTAAAGCCAGTTGTGGTTCCATAATTTCTATCTGAACTGAGGGGAACCTATGCAGGGATTATCTGGAAGCCACAGTCCTATGCATATACATAACTACTAATTATGTATTTCAGGGACATTTAAGTGGTATTTTCATAGAAGTGATTCCTAGCTTGCATTTTCATTTAGTATGGATGGGAAAATATATAAATACTAAAGTGTACATTGAAATTCATGCAATACAAGGTCCTGTGTCAATGTAAATTATTGGGAAGATGTTGCTGAGCATTGTATGGAACTGACTGTAAGATCATTTTTTTTTTGTAATTGATTATAACTATGAGGTATGCTTTGTAAGCTGCTTAAAGGGCTGTTATGAGAATGTGAATTTTTTTCTTCTTAGGCTTTCTATTGTATTCTCACTTCCCTTCTATACTACAGCCCAAAAAGGCTAAGAAGAGGACTTAATTATTTGTCATACAAATTAAGAAGTGTTGTTGGGTGTATTTAGAAGCATATTGTAGTTATGAGTCTTCTAGTGTTTAGAAGAATACAGGTCAAGAAATATAAAATGTTCATAGACTCAAACAAAACCTGCTCAGGCTAGCACTGACATTTGTTTGTGATATCATTAGAAAAAAAAAAAAGAAGAGTAACTATGATGAAGGTAGAGAATTACTAAGGAAATGAAATCTATAAATAGAGAATAGTATTAGAGATAGCAAATAGTTTCCACCGTTATCTGCCACCACAGTAGGTTGATAATAACTATACTACAACAAAGAAAGGACATTCCAAGTCTGGAATGGAAAATGCTTTAGTATTAGTTAGAAGTCTGTAACTAGCCTGGATGTCTCAGAGCTACCTCTGGACAAAGGAAATCAGGTGGAAGGAGTGGGCAGTGTGGAAAGAGCAGAGGCTTTGCAGTTGTAATACCTGCTCCACACCTCATAACTATTGTGTTTGAGGATAGCAACTTAACATCCTATAGCTTTCATTTACTTTTCTAGGAATTATAGTGCCTGTTTCATAATATTTCTGTAGGAATTAAATAAAATAAATTCATCAACATTTTTCCAGGCACAAAGCATATGTCCAATGAAAATTCCTTTCTTCTTTGCTTTCTTATAACTATTATACGATTAGACCACAATTACTTACAAGTGCATAGCCCACGAGTCACACACATAAGTGGCTTTCACTCTACCACTCTGTAGCCTAAGGTTATTTAAAATGGCACAGCCTATACCAATTGCATGGTCAATTCCAACTACATAGATTGTAGCACAGGCTCATAATTTGTATAGCCCATACTATAGATCTACCTTTGATTACAACTCTTCTACTGGGTACTTTCCATGCACATATTGTCATCACTGCCATTGGAGTCTAGGAAGAAAATATATAATGACACAGTGAGTCTGAGAGATATGAATTTCAAAAAATGTGGTAGTTTTGTGGTAGGTGCCTTAAAAAAACCCAACTATGTATAAGTGCATTAGGTAGTAGTTATTTTCATTGAATGGGAAGTGGTGACAGTAACCCTTCTTATATAAAGGGCAAAAAATCTGATTCTTTGTACTTTATTCCTATAAACCTAATACTGCTTCAAAAAATAATCTACTTATTAAATAAATTTAAGAAAATGTATTCATGAGCCTGTTCATGAGAAAAGGAAATATAGAAAATTAAACACAACCCAGGTACGCTCATACATCACTATGCCAATCAGGAAACTCCTCTGGCAACCCCCTGCTATTCTTGTCCCCTTCTTCTTACACCTCACCTATATTTCTACAAGAGTTAGATGAAAGTGAGTGCAATAAATATACATCTACCCTGAATTTTGGTGAGGCTCATACCTATCTTAATGAAGAGTCATGTATAGTTCAGCTCTGTTCACTAACTCCCAAAATTAAGAAAAAGCCCAGTGAATGTCAATTAGGAATCAAGAATTTTCTTTGCTTGCTTTAGAAGGCCTATTGCTACATAGGCTTTCCTTATGCTACTTAATAAATTCCAAGAGAAAAGTGCAAGCTGGATCATTCTATCAACCATAAATCTAACATTTGAAAGTAATAAGAAAGAGTCTACAGAATGGGAGAAAATCTTTACCACATGCACCTGGTAGAGCTAATCTCCAGGATAGATAAAGAATTCGATAATCTTAATACCAAAAAAACAAATAACCCAATCAATAAATGTGCTAAGGAACTGAACAGACACTTCACCAATGAAGGAATACAATCAATCAACAAATATATGCAAAAATGTTCAAAATCGCTACTAATTAGAAAAATGCAAATGAAAACTACACTGAGACTTCATCTCACCCCAGTCAGAATGGTAATTATCACAAATACAAGCAACAATAGATGTTGGCAAGGATGTGGGGGAAAAGGTACACTTACACGTTGCTGGTAGGACTGCAAATTGGTGCTAACATTATGGAAAGCAGTATAGGGAATCCTCAGAAAACTTGGAATGGAACCACTATTTGACCCAGTTTTCCCACTCTTGGGTTTATACCCAAAGGACTTAAAATCAGCATAGTAGAGTAATGCAGCCACATCAATGTTTATAGCGGCTTAATTCACAATAGCTAAACTATGGAACCAATCTAGATGACCTTCAGTAGATAATGGATAAAACAAAGTGATATATATACACAATAGAATATTACTCAGCCTTAAAGAAGAATGGAATGATGGCATTTGCCAGTAAATGGATAGAGTTGGAGACATAATGCTAAGTGAAATAAGCCAAACCAAATAATCTAAAGGCCAAATGTTTTTTCTGATAAGCAGATGCTGATCCACAATGGGGGTGGTGGTGAAGGGACTTTGGATTGTGCAAGGGGTAGTGAGGGGAGGGACAAATATGAGGATAGGACGAATGGTGGGATGCGGTGTACATTATTACCCTATATACATGTATGATTACACTACCAGTGTGACTCTGCACCATGTTTAGCCAGAGGAAGGAGAAGTTGTGCTCTACTTGAGTACAATGTGTCTAAATGCATTTTACTGTCAGGTATAACCATGTAGAATAAATTTTTAAGATATAAAGAGAAAGAAAGTAATTTGCAGAAATGGCAATTGGGTATTCTGAGAAAATTCATTTTGTCCTGGCTTCATTTTACTTATTTTTATGTTGGTCTGGCTGATGCTACAGCAGTGTTGTTCACCTGCTTAGTTATTGCAATATGCTCTCCCAAACATGATATTGCTAACAAATGTGTGACTAGGTTTATGATTCCTTTGGATTTCAGTTGCCCTGTATTATCCCAAGACAAGTTAATACTGTGCTGAAGCTAAAAGAAAATATGTTGTTGCATCAAAACTGCATAGTTTCTCCCATTTAAATAAAATACATGATAATTTTTTCACATCATTAGGAAAGACTACTGAACAAAATATAAATAAATCTGGTATTCATCATGAACCTTCAAGTTGAATAAAAGATTTTCTTCCTCTGGACAAAAGTCTCTCGCCCATCTCTAGTGACCGGTTTTCTTTATCAATCAATTGTAAATATCCGTAGGAGTGGCAACTATGAGGGAGGCAACCATGGAGTCATGGTTTTATACAGTTACTTAATGTAAGTAGAGAAATGAGCCTATCATAAATATCATATATTTGTCTGCCAGTATTATGATTTTATGTTGAAATTCCTTTATAAATACCATGCTTATTTATCTATGTTGAACCCCTCCTTACACCAATGTCTAAGAAAGTCAACACAAACCAAGTCTCTGCCAGTAAGATAACTGTGTTTGTAAACAACCTAGAACTACTTATAAAAACAAAATTGAAAGGGTAAACAGAAAGTTCTAAAGTTCCCAATGAGCCATCATACCATTGACTTCCACCTAACCCTTGGTTAAGGAAAGATTCTACAATTTAAATCTAGTTTATTTTTAATTGACTTTTGGTCAATTATCTGTTTGAGTTATCTACAAAAGTATAAGTGTCATAGATGATATAATACAGGTATGTGCCCACTGGAATGTTCTCCTTGTCCTACAAAGAATACTTGTAGCCATTCTATCTCTCTATAGGAGAAAACCCTACTCAAGATCTAGTAGTAAGAATTCTCTACACATGTTTCACACTTCAACTGAATTAAGCAGAACATAGCATTAAATATTGAATCATAAGACTTTTAGTACATGTAAAAACAAAACAAAACAAGGTCATGTGTTTATTCAAATGTCCCAGTCTAGAAAGCAAAAATCTAATGCTCAAAGTTCAATGGCATAAGACCACAGTTTTTGTTTTTACAATATCTGAACCAGATCTGAGAATGGTGATCACACATTTCTTTCTAGAGAGGAAATAGAAGAGGTGCTTTATTTAAATATCCTTCACTACTTTTAAGATCAAATCGTGAAAATAAGTATTTGTTAATTTTAAAAACTGCCATGTATTAGACATGTATAATGGTAAGCATGTATGTATATGTATTTATACCTTTGGATTTTGTCCCACACAACACATTCTTCCAAGTTGTGTCAAAGACCAATTTCCCACAAGAATCCCTTCTATTTTTCTCCCTACTAATAATTGCCTCCTCTAACACTTGAATTTCAGTAGACTACAAAGTCATACAACCAGGGACTATATTTTCCAAATTTTGTGGGCAGATAGACAAAGCTATTTTACTAAGCTTTTGATAATTGGATATGAGAAGTGATGTGTCCAATTTATAGATCATATTCTTGAAAGGATATACTTATTCTCTGCTTCCTTTGTGCTCAACTTTCTTCGTCAAAAATGTTGACTGGCAGCCCAAGTAATCCAGTGTAGCACCTTAATTGTTGGTGGAATTGCAAAATGGATATTACCTTGTCCCTGAAGGGATGATGCAACAGAGATGTTTGTGTACATTGGATCATCTGCCTATTTTTTTTACATTTTTTGGGAAAAGAAAATTACCATAAAACATGACCTGGATTACTTTCTTCATATAACTGTTTTTGGATCTACTGGGTTAAAGTTGTTAATGCTGTCTACCCTTTTGATATTCTAATGGAACATGTATAGCACATTCTGTGTTTGTATTTAATAAGTCACACTGGAAGCTTCTGGTTGGTGGAAAGAGTATCCTCCTCTTCTTTGCTTCCCTAATGCTTAGCAGAGTGTTTCACTTATGGAAGGTACCCAATTGTGAATAAAGGAATGAAACTTTTTCCCTTACAAATTTAGAACAAACATTAAGACTTTGCAATTTAATGTTAATTTTATTATAACATGGGTTAGCTTAAAGTATTCCCATATGTAATCCAAGAAAGGCCAAGGTTTGCAATATAAGTCTGGGAAAATAAGGCTCTTCTAAAGCAATCCAGAAATGGAATTGTCTGCTATTTATTTGGAAATATTTTATACTGTAACATTCTCCTTGGTAGCCTGTAGACTGTTATTGCTGCTTTTTCCTCTTAAGTATAATTGTCAAATTATTTTCAGTTATTGATCCTAATGTCTATTTGTAACACTGTCTTTTAAAAATGAGTTTTCTAATTTCTGGTAGAAAGACTACTATGTAATTGCTGCTCTATAAGAAAAGTCAATCATAGAAACTGATGATGTCAGCTACAAGGGAATATTGCTTGATCATGCCATTTATTGAAAAAATCAAACCACAAAAAATTAAACTAGTTCTCATAAAAGTAAGTTAATTACTTGGAAAGAGAAGGGAGAATAAGAGGAAAAGTATTTTTGAATGCAATTAGCCAAGTGTCATTATGTATTGGATACCACATAAGCTGAGAGAAATACTTGAGATGGTAGTGAAGTGCTTGCATGACAGGCAGGCCACATTTAATCTTTGACAGGATGCAAAGGCAGAATGTTTTGTAAAACTATGTAATTAAGTGAAACCCCTTAGCAGCTGCCCTGTAAGTCTCTAGAGAGGAGGCTGGCGAAAGGCTAGGTTCTGTAGTTGTCACAGTTCTGGTTGAATGGTCTTTAATTTGACCCCTAAATGACAGTCACACCTGGGGGAGGGGGGATGCATTTGACACAGACTCCTTTGCTGAAGAAGAGTAGAAAAGATACAAAAAACAAGGGCTAAGAGACATGCTCTATATAAAAAAAGGTCTTGGTCATGTCATCTAAAATCTCAGAAGTTTCATGAATTTATGTTGAAGAATTGAACCCTTGGGGCCACGTCTAACAAGGAGTCACCAAAGTCCAGGGAAATAAGCTATTGGAGCTTACTGTCTTTTATCCCCAAACTTAACAGCCAACATAAGAATTTTAGTGGCTTTTGATTCTGACTGTAACCAAAGGTAATTATTGTCAGAAATTTACATGTTGAAAAGGGAATTTGGTGCTGCATTTTGGTTCTTCTTTGTTCTCTACTTTGTTCTCTTATGCCCAGAGTGACCATGGGCCCTATTTTTGCATGACAGCCCACTTAACTGGAATTTAATTATTAATTTTTATTTCTCAATGTTGTTTCAGTTGGGAGAATGAATTATATGCTTATTTCTTTCAAGATTAAATTTTCCATTTTCATTTCCTAAAACCTGTCCACTTCCCTCATCTCCATTCTTTTTGCAGCCACATCTTCATCTTTCATAAGGATAACTGCAGAAATCTCTTACCAAACTCCTCATATTCTTACTCTTCTCCAGTGCGTTTTGAACAATACCAAAGGGAATTTTTTAAGAACAAAATTATGAACATGGTTTCTGGCCTAATTTCCAAGTCTTTAATCCACTCTGAGTTGAGTTTTGTGCAGGGTGAGAGATGGGGTTAAATTTTATTCTACTTTTTGTGGATTTCCAGTTTTGGTAGCACCATTTGTTAAAGAGACTATCTTTTCTCCAATGTATGTTTAGAAAATAGACCAGAAATACTACACATATTAGAAGAAAATTTAGGCCCAACAGTCCAACACATTGACTAAGGAACCGACTATCATATATATATATATATATATGTATATATTTTTTGCAAGCCAAAGTAATTTTATTTATTTATTTATTTTTACTATTTTTTTAAATAAATGGCAGCAAATGCAAGCAGATGGCATTATTATACCAGACCTTAAACTATACTACAGAGCAACAGTAACAAAAACAGCATGGTATTGGCACCAAAACAATGGTACAGAATAAAGGACACAGAGACTAAACCCCCAATTACAATTATCTTATATTAGACAAAAGTGCCAAAAACAAGCATTGGAGAAAAGATAGCCTCCTCGACAAATGGTGCTGGGAAAACTGGAAATCCATATGCAACAAAATGAAATTAAGCCCCTATCTCTCACCATCTACAAAACTAAACTCAAAATGGATCAAGGACCTAGGAATTAAACCAGAGACGCTGTGTCTCATAGAAGAAAAAGTAGGCCCTAATCTTCACCATGTGGGATTAGGCCCCAACTTCCTTAAAAGGAACTGACTATTTTATCAACACTCCTAAAGGCCAAGGCCAAGAAGTAAAATAAATAATCAATAAATGTGATGGAATCAAACTTTAAAGCTTCTTCACAGCAAAGAAAACAATCAAGAATGTGAAGAGAGAGCCTGCAGAATGGGAGAAATCTTTACCACTTGCATCTCAGAGCATTAATTTTCAGAATATACAAAGAACTCAAAAAACACCAAAAGAACCAAGTAACCCAATCAATATGGGAAAAGGAACTAAACAGATGCTTCTCAGAAAAAGAAAATTAAATAACAAATATATTTTTAAAATGTTCAATATCTCTAGCAATTACAGAATTGCAAATTGAAACTACACTGAGATTTCATCTCAGTCTAGTCAGAATGGCAAATGTCAAGAATATAAGTGAAAATAAATGGTGATGAGGATGTGGGGGAAAAGGTACACTCATACAATGCTTGTGAGACTGCAAATTGGTGCAACCACTATAAAAAGCAGTATGTAAATTCCTCAGAAAAGTTGGAAGACAACCACCATTTGACCCAACTATTCTACTCTTTGGTTTATATCCAAAATTTCTGAAATCAGCATGTGATAGTGATACAATGACACCAATGTTCATAGCTGCTCAAAACACAAAAACTAAGCTATGGAGCCAAACTAGATGTCTTTCAACAGATGAATGGCTAAAGAAAATGTAATATATATATATATATATATATATATATATATATATATATATATATATATATGTAATATAAATATTACTCAGCCATAAATAACAATGACTTTATGACATTTTCAAGTAAATGGATGCACCTGGGACTACCATACTAATTGAAATAAGCCAGTCCCCATAAAAAATGACCAAATGTTTTCCCTGATATGTGGAAGCTAACCCACAATAAAGGGAGAGAGGGGGAGAATAGATATTTAGTAGATTAAACAAAAGGGAATACAGGGAAGGGAGGGGAGACAGGAAAAGAAAAGATGGTGGGATGAATCTAAAATTATTCTTCTGTGTATTTATGTTAATATACCATAGTGAATCCCATCATCATGTATATCCATAAGAATGGGGTCCTAACTAGAGTAAGATATATTCCATGCTTGTACAATATATCAAAATGAATTCAACTGTCATATATAAATTAAAAAGACCCAATAAAAAGTATGACTTTGCCTTCCTTAATTTTTTTCCGCTTTCTCCTTTGTGCTTAGCCATATGAGGACCTGTAGGATCTGTGCCTAGGCTGCCCCCAATCTCCCACTCTAAGCCCCATCTGACTCCACTCTCATTCTGTTCAGATTGCTTTGTGGGATGAGATTTCTTCCATTTCTCTTAGGTAAGACAATTAAGAATTTTTCTGACATAAACTTCTATTAACTTCTGTCTTCTGCTCTTATTCCTATTCATTCTTTGGCTCTCAGTTTAAATGTTACTCTTCAGAGACTTTTGCATAGATCTCCACAGACTAGGCAAGGCCTGTTCCCTACAATATTGACAATTACGCACAATTCCTCATTTAAACAGGACATGATTCCACATGTGTAAGTGCATATGCCACATTAGGCTCCAAATTTCAGGAAAAAAATGCTTTATTTGGCACTAGACATCCAGCAATTTAGCATATGATAAATGTTAAACCGAGTTTTGTTGAATTAATAAACAAAATGGGAATTATAATCTTAGGCAGCTAAACATGAAGTACCTACTTATCTCTTGACTTTACCCCCATCTTCAAGTATGTGCTGCAATATTTCATAATATATTATCATCTGTTTAATTGTCCTTCATAACTGAACACACAGTAAATTAACTTTAGTCAAATAGGCATCAAATTAAGGTGGAAGGTTACATGTTTTTGGCACATCTAAATTATTTTCTGTTTGGTTAATCTATGTAATCAACATTTACATTCAAAAGTTTACATTCATAATGCTTTCATTTCTCTGCTCTCAAACTACTTTTGTAAAATGAGTAGAAATGATAAAAGATTCAAGTAATTCAACAAGTGCATAAAATGTGTATGGATACTTACTCAGCTCAGATTGTTAGCTGAAAGGAAGCATAAAGGCAAAATGGTTAGAAATATTTGTCAACTGAGGCATGGCAACTGAATTAAGTCTGTGAAATCTAGTGTAATTATGTTGGTCCTTACAAATATTGTATACTTTCTGATAATGTCTGTATTATCAGACTGCCAAGCATGCATGACAGCAAAGTCAAATATGAACTCTGAAAATAATTTGTAGTATGATTGAGTTGCTGCTTAGTATCTGTTCCTGTTAGAGTGAATTCAGACATAATACAGAGAATCTCTAAATCATTGTGGCTTAGTCAATGGAGATATTTAATTATCTCATATATGAAGAACTGTGAAGATTTGGTATGTGGTTCAAGTATATCATTAGAAACTCAAGCTTTCTCTCTTTCTAATCTTTTTTTTCCTCTTTTTCCCTATACATTTTTGACATATGATAATAATATGGCCAATTTGGTTTCAAATGTCCAATCCTCCTGTGATCAGTCATAGAAGAATGATAAGGTGAAATATCATCTTTCTTTGAATCTTCTTTCTGTCCAGCAAAAAAGGCTGCTCCTCCACAAACTACTCAGAGGACTTTCCATTATGTCTTATTGACCAGAAGTGGATCACATGTTCACTTCAGAATCTGAACAAATGGGAATGTTATTACTACAACTGGTTTAAAGCAATTATGATTTTTTTCCTGAAATGATAGAAGTTTTTCATGAGAACAAAAAATCAGCTTTGAACTGGAGTCACCTCTTCACCAGGCAACAATATCTGATACAGAAATTTGCAGGTCACAATTAAAATAGACTCCTCTAAATTTGAAAAGTGAAATAATATTGGGCCTGATTGTACTGATAATTTTTGTCCCATATATTCTAACATAAAGGAATTTCATAGGAAAACAACTATTTCTCAAAGATGAGGAAATAAACTAAAAATAATGCAATACAAACTGTTAGAAGCTCAATTTCATTTTGGAAAAATATAAATACCTGGGCAGATTTATAGATTTGAATATCATCCTACCTTAAAAAAAATCTTGGCAGAAAGATCACCAGAGTAGAGAGAAGGAAGCAGGAGGTGGGGAGGAAAAGGGAAGGAGACATACTGGAGACTGAATTAGAACAAGATATATTCCATACTTTCATAATTATGTCAAAATGGATTCTACTGTCATGTATAACTAAAAAGAACCAATGAAAAATATTTCAAATGATTTTCATCAATTCTTACAGCAAATATATACTAATTATGAATATTTTAATTTAATGTCATGGTTTTTATAATCATGTTACATTCAAGGGTGGACAAAAGAGAAACAAACCTATTTAGCATTGTTTCATACTCAAACCCTCTGTTCTCCACATTCAGTTATATCCTGAACTTTATATTACATCAAACCCAATGATAAAACAGCCATCTCAAATCATACTGTGCCTTTCAATTACATGCCAGATACATATTGGCTCTGACACAAATACTCAGGTACTAACTAGTTTGGTTTTAATTCAGAGCAGATGGATGAGGGTTCTTAAGGTTGAATTTAGAGGATCTACTTTGAGGATACCTCATGGTTTCTATAACGTGGCAGATGGTGAAAATATTTTAGGGCTACTTTCAAATGATGTTAGCAAAACTAAATTTCTGTCAATTGTCTGAGATGGTTTTCATGATTATGATTTTCCTTCCAAATTAAGAGTGACAATGACAGAGCTTAGCAGGGCTCTTTTGAGATTTCATCATGAACAACGACACACTAAGGATTTATATTCAAAAATCAGAGATGAATTACAGGAGAGGAAGCAGGCAATCTCCTGAGATAAACTGACAGATACTGATAAATGATGTTACAATATATATCCTGATTTCTTTTATAAGATAAAATAATTTCTATCTTCTGTTGAAGACTTTTAAATTGATATTACTTTTTGGAAGATAAGCAAAATATAATTCTTCTTTTTTGCTCCCAAATAACTAAGAGTGCTAAACATACAGTAAATGTCCTATAAGTCACAGTTTTTTGTACAATTTTTTTTTCTTCAAGTAAAATGCTGTGGACATTTGCGAGATGGACAGGTCAGACATCTGCTGCTTCTTGAATTTTCTACTGAAGTTACTTTATTTCTATTTCATGATACCTTAAGTAATTTCTGATTATTACCTTCTATTGCAAAAGTGTAAAGTAGAAAGTTCTCTGAGTTTTTATCTTTTCTAAAATGCCAGGAACTAGAAGATGGAATAAGTTGGGTGAATAAGATATTTCTGGGGACTTTAAACTTGAATGATACAAGGATGAATTGACAAGGAGTTCATTTGTTACAGCAGCTGAGGAAGCAAAAGTGATTCTGCCCCAAGTTAGTGTAATTTGTCCAAATTTTAATTTTGCCCTGGAATCTTAGTTCTGAACCAATTCCAAGATGGCTATAATTATTCTTCTGATAATTTCCCATTTGCATAACTAGAATTGGCTTCTATTATTTGTAATAAACACTTAAAAATAAATCTTTTAATATTCAGACAAAAGGTAAAAAGTTGATTTTGAAACATTGACTCATATTGACATTTGCCCTTTAGGAAGATGGTCCATGCTTACCCTCCTTTCAGCAGAGTATAAAGTGCTCATTCTGAGGAGATCTCATCCATAAGTTCCATTGTAAGAGGATGGACAGGAAAATATAAAGCTATCCAACGTCACTTGTGCAGTAAAGCAGTCAGCTCTTGGTTTGAAGAATCCCACAGAATAAAAGGGAAGAGTTAAACAGAACTCAATGTGTGCCTCATATTATTTAAGAGTTCTCCACAGAGTTCTTAGTAAAACTGTATAAAAACTAATTCTATGGGTATTTTTGGTGAATGAATACTGCCCAGGTTCTCAGAGCTAACTGACCCACACACTCAAAGCTCAGGAAAGAAAATATTTCATGACTCCCAGAAGTATATCTCCACAAAAGGCACTTCTAAAATCCATTGTAAGGTTGAGATGCCTAGCAAGAGAATCATAGTATTCTCTTGGCTCAGAATATTTTTTTCTAGATTGTTGTATAAAAATTACATAGCATTTTCCTGAATCCACTGGTCTTTATTCTAACTCACACAAGAGTGGGAGCTATTGACTCAATAAGAAGTTATTTAGCTAGATCTGAGCTCAAGCAAAAGTATCTTGGTAATTGGAGGTTGATAAGAATCAATTTTTAAAAATAACTTAGTGCTCCATGTGATGGTTTTATACATCTGTACTCAAAGAGCTTTTTTCTTTTTTATTTCCATATTTATCGTGAATTAAATGGGCATGTGTCTGAGTACATATGCATATTAATGTATGTGCAACTGTGTATGGTGTGTGTGTGTGTGTGTGTGTGTGTGTGTGTGTGTGTATGTGTGTGTGTAAAATCTGAATAAATGCAAGGGCCCCAAGTGGCCTAAACTCAGTGAGGTGTTAAATTCAAAGTATCACAGTTCATGCAGGGAAAAAGTAATTAAAATACTCCAATTCTTTACTCAGTCTCTCACAGATAAATACATTTTAATGCACAGCAAGTATCTCGAAAATTCTTTTCTCTCCAATCCTGATTGTCTTAATGTAGCAGCTGTTCCCTGATTCATTTTTCCCCAATTTCAATCCCCAGTTGTTCCAGATTCAGTCCATGTCTTTCTTTCTCTCTCTTGTCCACCTCATCTTTCAGCTGTTCATAATGTGGATCACTTGTGCCTCTAAATTTTTCTTAAGTATTTCCTTTGTTTAAAATATCTGATTACGCATAAGCAAGGTTTGTCTGAGTGCTGACCAAGTAAGCATCTTGAAGCTGGGGAAGTAGGGAAATATTGTGACAATTGAAGTACCAACTGGCTTAATTGTAACAGTATATTAATAATATTTCCCTGATATATTTGTACAATTTATGAAAAAACAGCTTCACAAATAGTAGTCATGGCATCTATGTCAATAGATATCAACTAGACATCTATTGGTATACTTATTATGTGTATGTTCTCCAGGGGAAAATGGAGATTATAAACAATGGCTTAAAAATTTGCTTTTTATTTTGCTTTCCTAAAGAAGATAAAAGAAGATGGATATTTTTGTGCTTTACTCTTCAATATTTTAGTGCCTTAAGTAGTTCATTTCTATTTTTTTTTTCTTTTTAATGAAAGAAAAAAATTCCCCTGAAAGAGAAAATAGTTGTGGTCCTCACACATATAGACATGAAACTAGAAATTCTGATTATCAGTAGAATTTTCACAGATGCAAAAATGTCCTAAACGACTAAGAATTTCTCCAGTTAACCAGCAAAACTATAGCACATACAAGGTCTCCTGAATAAAAATTTGCATTCCTTTATTTCTAAAGCTACTATATGTATAGTAGCTACAGATAATAAATACTATTATTTCTTTTTTTTATTAATTTTTATTGTTGGTTGTTCAAAACATTACATAGTTCTTGATATATCATATTTCACACTTTGATTCAAGTGGGATATGAACTCCCATTTTTACCCCGTATACAGATTGCAGAATCACATCAGTTGCACATCCATTGATTTACATATTGCCATACTGGTGTCTGTTGTATTCTGCTGCCTTTCCTATCCTCTACTATCCCTCCTCCCCCCTCCCCTCCTGTCTTCTCTCTCTAACCCCTCTACTGTAATTCATTTCTCCCCCTTATATTTTTCCCCCTTTCCCCTCACTTCCTCTTGAAATACTATTATTTCTAAAGCTACTATATGAACATAAAATGCACACTAGGTAAAAAATTAAAAATGCAATCCTCTAGATAAAAAGAATTTCACAATGTATTGTCAGTATATTATCAGTACTTGCAGTTTTAGCCTTCTCTAAAAATAATGAGGTCCTTGCATAATTATGTGATGGAAGAGGGTAAAGAGACTGTCAGAACTAATGATTTGTCAACAGAGTTCATCTTTTTGTAATTTAATGTTAGCTGTAGATTAAAATCTTAGGCTTTCTTTTATTTCTCTAAACTACTTAACCTTTTCCTCTGCTCCAAATGTGCACAGTGACCCTTCCTTAATGTTCATTTTTATTATATGAAGCAGCTGTTTAGATGCATATGCTGAATTAATGTTTTTATACATTCCAAATTTATACTGATATCATAAAGTAGGCTCAGCATTAATGAAATTCATTTTCAACAGTCCAAAATGTACAATCAATGACAAAATGTTTCTCCAGGGAGCAATAAAGCTAAACACAGTTAAAGTATGCTGGGCAGCTCACTGTGTCTGAAAAAAATGTCAATAAATTATGTATATTCCATGCATCCAATTGCTGGCCTCAGTAGCTGCCTAACAACCAGGTAAAATAAATAATTACTTAGTCCTACTTAGATCTATAATCATATCTGTTAGAGGTACTTGAATAATTGGTGATTGAGAAAAAACACTTTCAATAGGTTTGTGAAAAGTATTTTTTTGTTTTTAATTAAATGTAATACCTTATCAAATATCTATAGAATATCTTTGTGTGGAATATGTCTCAGCATATAAGAAAAATACAAAACTACCTATCTTCAATGATCTTATATTCTAATGGAAGAATGGAAAAATATAGTGCTACATATAACTATTACTTATGTAATGACAGGTACCAAACACTATAGAGTCATTCTTCACTCTTATCATCTAACCCATCAAAACTCCTTTTGATTTTCTCCTAAATCTCAAATTCATTGACATCTCTGTCTGTTTGAGTGCAATGTCCTATTTGGTCTCTGTCATAGTCTAATGGTCTTCCCACATTCACTCATTCACTCTCACTCTACCAAAATCCACTATCCACAGCCTTCAAGAAACTTTGCCAAACCAAACGTTATCTTGTGCCCTCCATAAACACACACACACACACACACACACACACACACACACACACACACACCATATGACTTCCCTTTTATACTACAGAAATTAAAGTCCTTACCCCAACCTGACAGATGTGGCTGCAGCCTACTCTACAGCCTCCTCTTATGTGATGCCCTTGAGGTCACACAAGGACCATCTTACAGTTGCTTTGCATGTCAATCTACAGGTGATCTCAACTTAGGACACTTCTACCCAACTCTACCTCTGTTGGATCTGACTAAATTCTCAGTCAAAGGACACTTTCTATGAGAAGAATACATGACATGTAAGACTGTAATCAGATTCCTTTGTCACAAACTCTCATAACAGGGATTTCATTTTTTCACTTTGAAGTTCATATTTATACCTCAGGTGTTTGAATACTCAGTCCCTGCCCACTTCCTGAACCAAAGTGTGTGCTCTTCACAGTGAGAACCCCCAGTTATTTCTCCCATTACATCATCAGTAGCATATTCATTGTACATGGTCATTATACAGAAAATATTTGTTTCACAAATGAAAAACATAAGCTTAGGTAAAGAAATATCAGTTTTGTAGGTGGCCATTAACAAAAATAAATTGCTTGATAGTCCATTTAAACTAAAAACAATCTCATATAATTTTTTTAAAAAATAGACAGGCTAACAATGCAATAAGCAAAAATGCTTGTAATAGCATGTTTTGAGTTGCTGTTCATTTCTCTCCTGCTAGTTCTGGTCCAAGTGTCAAGAGGAGATAATGTTTTTATGTAGCTCATATCAGAACTTTCCCTGTATGGGATTACATGGATTTATGAAAGAAAAAAATGAAGCTTTCAGATTAGGCCCTTCATAAAAGCCACTTCAAAACACTGCAACTCAAATGAATTTGATGCTTCAAACACAGTATTTCATTTGTTGGTTCTAATCCTTTCAGGGTTTCAGAACAATGAGTAACGTGGGTCAAAGCTACTGCATCACCCTATTTTTTCTTCTAAAATCATTTTGCTTCTTTTTTTCAATATACATTATTTTTACTGACAGTATGAGTTTTTTTTTAAAGCCAATGATATTATTGATGGCATTCAACCTCAAACTATAAAATAACTTGATGCAGAGACAGCATGATTATTGTTAGGTCTGTGTCATAGCTGTGAAAAGCCCTTCTTCAATGGGTTTTGTTCATGTTCACAGTGTTTGGAGGACAAAGGACTTTCCTTTTTTTATATAATGACTTTATTTATTTATTTATTTTTATGTGGTGCTGAGGATTGAACCCAGTGCCTCACACATGATAGGCAAGCGCTCTACCACTGAGCTACAGCCACAGCCTTCCAATTTTTTTTTTAAATTTAACTTCCATAACTATTTTTCTGGTGACATAATTATATATCATAAAATTCATTGTTTAAAATGTATAATTGAACAGTTTTTAGGATATTTAAAAATTGGTGCGAACACTACCAGTATCTAATCTCAGAATGCTTTATTATCTCAACAAAACAAAAACCCATACCCATTAGCAGTCAGTTCTTATTTTCCCTCACTTCCAAACCATGACAAGCATAGTTTTTATAGATTTGTCTATTTTGGACAGTCATATAAATGGTATCATGTGGTTTTTGGGGGGGGTTTTTTGGTAGTAATTCTTCCATTAAGCATGTTTTCAAACTTCCTCCTGTGCGGTATGTAACAGTACTTCATTCCTTTTCATGACTGGATACAGTTTATTTTGTTTATTCATTAGCTGATATACAGTTGAGTTGTTTCTACTGTTTTTTTCTTATGAATAATATTGCTATGAACATCTGTGTACAAATGTTTCTGTATACACAAAGTCTTCATTTCTATTAAGTACATATGTAGAAATGAAATTACTGAGTCAGGTCCTAGTGTAGCTATATTTAACTTTTCAAGGGGCTGCCCTAACTGTCTTCCATAGTGGCTGCACAATTGTACATTTCTACCTGGAAAAAGTGAGAGCTCCAATTTTTCCATACTCTTGACCACTCTTGTTATCATCCATCTTTTTGATGATAACCATTCTAGTTAATTCAAAATGTTATTTTATTGTGGTTGTAATTTGCAATTACCTAATGACTGAATGACTAATGATGTCCAACACCTTTTCCTTGTGTTTATTGGCCATTTTTATATGTTTGGAAGAATGACATTCAAAATTGTGTTCATTTGTTAATTGGATTATGTTTATTTTCATTGGTGAGTTTTAAGACTTCTTTATATTTTCTGCAGATATCTGTGAGTTTGGAAAGATTTGTCTTTGAGAAATTTGTCCATTTTTCATTTGACCTAGGTCATCTAGTTTGTTGATGTACTGTATTTATTCTCTTTAATCCTTTATATATGAATAAGGTTTTTGGTGAAGTTTCTGTTTTAATTATTGATTTTAGTGATTTGAATACTTTTTATCTTTTTACAAAGAACCAACATTTTTTTCTTTGATTTGTCTCTATTTTTTATACTCTATTTCATTTATTTTCACCCTAATCTTTATTGGCCCCTTTCTTATGATTTTCTGACTTCAATTTGATCTTTGTTCCACCAAGTTTCATAAAGTGGAATCTTGAGTTATTGATCTGAGATCTATTTTCTTTTTTAATGTTCACAGCTATGTATTTTCTTCTACTCACTGCTTTAGCTGGATCCCATAAGTTTTGGTAGACTCTATTTTCATTTTTCTAAAATTATTTTCAAATTTCCTTTCTCACTTTTTTGATCGATTGATGATTTAGGCATGTGATTTTTAATTTTTACCACTTAGTTGTCAACTTCCCAATTTTCATTTCTCAATTTATTTCATTGTATGCAGAGAATATATTTTAAGTGTCTTCAGATTTTCACAATCTATTGAAACCTGGTTTATGACCTAACATTCCAGGGAATGTTCCATGTGCTCTAAGAAGAATAGTCTATCATAGTGCTGTTATTTGGGGTGTTTGTGTTAGGCCTAATTGGTTTAAAATGTCATTTAAATTTTTTATATCTTGTTGCCCGTCTATTAATATATCATCTATATTCACTTTTTGAAAGTGGATATTTAATTCTGCAACTACTATGTTGAATTATTATTTTGTTTTTATTTATCTGGAATATTTTAATTTCTATTCCATTTTGAAGGGTAATTTTACCAAATTTAAATTTCTGATAGACTTGAAACATTTATCTCATTACTTTCTGGTAATTTCTTCATTATTTCTGATGAGACTCATCTTTTGATCTTACTGAGGAGTTACATCTCTTATATGTGATGTGTTTCCTCTCTTCTGTTTTTAAGATCCCTTGGCTTTAGACAGCTTGCCTGTGATTTTTCAAAGTACAGAGCTCTTTGTTTTTCCTACTTGGAGCTTATTGAACATCTTGCAAGCATGTATCAATGTATTTAATAAAATTTAGGAATTTTTAGCCCATTATTTCTTTCTATATTCTTTTTGTACCTTTCTAGTTATGGTTCCAATATGAGGTGTCCCCTGAAAGCTCGAATGTGAGATAATGCAAAAAGATTTGGAGGAGAAATGATTGGGTTACAGCCTTAGCCTGATCAATAAATTAATCCCTGATGAGATTAACTGAATTGGCAGGGTGTGGCTGGAGGACGTGGGAATTGGGGCATGGATTTGGTGTATATATTTGTGTCTGGCAAGTGGAGACTCTCTCTCTGCTTCCTGAACACCATGCGAGCTGGTTCCCTCTGCCATACTCTTCCATTACGATATTTTGCCTCATCTCAAGCCCCAAGGAAAGAAGCTGGCCTTCTATGAACTAGGACCTCTGAAACCGTGAGCCCTCAAATAAACTGTCTCTCCTTTAAAATTATTCTGGTTGGGTCACTTAGTCATAGAAGCAAAAAAGCTGACTAAAAATTCCCTGTAGAATTTTTAACAATTGTTTTCATTTAATTCTGTAAATGTGGTTTCCTTTAGCTTTTTGAACATATTTGTAATAACTGTCTGAAAGTCATTTTCTAGTAAATTCAATATCTGTGCTTTTTCAGGAACAGTTTTCATTGACTGGGTTTCCCCATATTTGGGCATGCTGTTTATAGCATCCCATTTACAATAATATAACATGGTCACTCTGGAACTCAGATTTCTCTTTTCCCAAAATTTGTTCTTGTTGTTGTTTGCTGTTATTTTCATTAGTTTATTTTATATGTTTCCTGAACTAATTATTTAAAGTTGGTGTGCTTTGTTGTATGTGGCTACTGAAGATTCTGATTATAAGCCCAATTGACAGTTAATATCTAAGGAAATAGAAATTCTCCTCATTTCTTTGAATCATTATGTCTCCCAGTCTTTGGTGAGGGGCTCTTTGTATGTCAAATGCTCTTTCTTAGCCTTCACTTTCTGCTTACACAGAAAGTGTAAGTCATAAGTTCAATCATAAGTTCAATCACAGATGAGAGAAGAGGATCTCCTCACATTTTTCTGGGCATGTGTGCAATCTTTCATATGCATATTGCTTTCCAGCTCCCCAGGAATATATTAAAGTTCTACAAATCTATTATTCTATAGTTTTTCCTTTTAAGTTTTTAGTTACCCTTTCATTATCATTATTTGTTAATGCTACTCAGCAGCTGAGATCTTGAAATATTGTTACTGATATTTTCAATAAATATCAAATGAATGCAATTCCTGACAATGCAGCTTTAAAAGAAGCTTCCTGATCGTTCAATAATAATTTTCTGAGGATTAGGTTTTTGGGGAGCTCCAAATTCATTATGTTCTCTCCCACATATATTAAGATGTTAGTTTTCATAGAAACTATAATTAAGAAACTGATGACATTGAAGTCCATCATGCATATCTAGAAAGTAAGCTATGGCAAGAATCAAAGAATGTTAAAATGCTACAAACCTCACCGTTTTTCCAAAATCCAGATGTTTTTCTCAATAAATATTCCTCAGATTGCTGTAAGTTTTTAGCAAATTTCTAGAGTTCTGACAAAGTTAATTTTGATCTTATTTTTTTACTACATACTATACTATAAAAGGCATAATATACTAAATACATAAGCCAGTGATTTATTATTATCAAATAGTATGTACTACCTGTAATTGTAACTATTATACTTTTATATAACTGTCACTGTGGTAGATATGTTTACATCAGCATCCCACAAACATATATGCAACACATTGCACTGTAACTTCACTAGGCAATAGTGAAGAGTGCATGGACGGTCTTGCAAAAGGACAGTCTGTGTAAGTAATGAGTGATTGGGTCAGATTGGAAAGATGGGAGCTGGTTCAAAAGGAAAGGAAATAAAATGCTAATATCTTCAGGACACTTCCCCTCTTTCTCACCTGTTGCCAAGGTTACCTGCCTCCAGGGAACTGTTCTTCTCTTTAAGCAGTTCAAGCTCCCTGGGCTGCCCCTTCCTGCTTATACCCCTGGGCAGCTTCATTCTTGCCCTTGGAACACACCACCTTTTGGCCACATAGGCAAGATAAGAGGCAAAGGGAGCAGGAGAATAAAGTAAATATGAAATCTAATAAAATGGACTGGACACTCCCACTCCAGGGGCAAACTTGGATCCCCTCCTCTGAGGAGGAGCCTCTGTTCCTCTCTCTTTATATCCTTTAAATAAAACTTTTTGCTTTTGCCTCAACATTTCTCAGGTGTTTAATCTTCAATCCGGGGGATGGGGGGATGGGGAGGATGCGGGGGAGGGGGTGGGGGATAGACACAGATCCTGATTGATTCTCAGCACAGGTATCAATAGGAGCTTTTAGTAACACTGTAATCTTGTAGGACAATTGTTGTATATGAAACCATGACTGTGAATATAAACATTAAGACATTTGACAAAGAATTGGGGTCTAAGAAAAAGACACAAAAAGATTCAATTAATTTTTTTCTGTATTAACAATAGAATTAATGTGAAGGGATCAATTATGCTATACCTATTCCTTCTGCTAAAAAAAAATAAAGGAAAGAAAAGAGAAAAATTTTACTTGAGTCAATTATTTGTGATTTCAGGAATTTTTCCATGTAGGCAACATTTCAACTTAAATTGAGAACTTCAACATAATATTCAGGTTTAAATGGTTGCATTTAAATTAAATGTATTCACTTTAGAGTTAAGTTTTTTGATATCTTTAAAGGTAAAATAGAAAAGAGTTGCTCTCCTTCTGGCAGCACAGATGGGATGATTTTGTGTGGTTCATCCATGAAAGGATAGAAGGTCTTTAAGATTTCTTAAACTGAGGTGTTTTTATGATCACCATTTACCATTAACACAAATGCAGTTCTATATATTGAAGGTTATGCAATGTCTAAACAAGGATTTTATAATGAATATAATATTATAAATATAAGGTTATAAAGTGATTAACAGATGTTTGAAACTTTTATAATAAATCACTGTGGAATTTAATGGATTTAATGGATATGCATGTGTTATATATTACTTAAATGATTAAAATGGAAGATTACACCCCTGAGACACAATTGCACATTTCCCTTTAAACAAAATTATGCTCATTTAATAGTAGCTAGAACTGTTCACACTAGATAAATTGTTAATTTTTCTTCAGTTTTACTCTGACTCAGGTGTTTTTCAATTATGATGAAGCAAAAATTAATTGCCTGATTGCATTGAGATTAGTTATAGTTATAAATAATTTTCTAATACTAATAATAGAGAATTATTTCTCTCCCTACATACTATTTACCTGGATTCATTTCCTTTCATGTTTTCTGTATTTTACTTGATTGTACAAAAGTACCTCAATATTTTAGAAAAGCACCTCTTCATAATATATTCAACTTTAATTTGTAACTGGAAATAATGTGTGGTAACACTTTTCTTAGACCATGTAGGAAGAGTGAGATCCTAAAGACTATCATACAGTTAGTCTAAAATGTAATCATCCCTTGATTGATGATGCATTACATAGAATATTACCGAACTTGTTTAAAACATTTTCTTAAAGCTTTCATAGACATAAGCAGAAGGAACTCAGAATTCACAGCTCATGAGATATGCATACACAAAGGAATGAATTAAATTAAGTGTGTATGACCTGAATTTAAAATCGATTTTGTTAGATAGGAAATTATGGCTGATAGATACCAATGTCATACTGTGGTTTTGAAGTCATCTGTCACAGAGATAAACACTCTCTTCTCTGTTTGAGAAAGAATCCAAACTACTAGTAAGATTATACCTACGGTATGTATGGACCACATCAGAATTTTATTGAAGGTGAATTCTGATATAGTATTAAATATTGGGTGAAGTTCATCCCTCATGCAGCTAGGACCACTTCCTTGATTTATTGCACACAGTTTCCACAATAGTGTACAGCTCAGCATTTAGTTTGTCTTTTTCACTCCAGTTTCACTTTGGTATTAAGATTTAAGAGCCCTTTTCTCCCTTTATAAAACTCCTAAATCTTCCTTCTTCATTATGTGTTAGCACCATGAAGTTTAAAGGATATTACCTCTTATTGTCTTCTTTCCTAAGCTTTCTTATTCAGCATTTATTCACTCTTATCCTTGATTCTCAGAATGCTCAAGATCCTTCAGTTTTGATTACATTGTCTTACAAGTTCTTCCTCACTGAAGATAATTCTTCTTGAGGCTTCCTGCCTTCCCACCTCACCAAAGAAAACAAAAACTCAATCTTGCCCCAAAAAGAAACCTTGCATCTCAACAGTGTATGAAATGCCAAACCAAGTACCATAATTCTTTTAAGAGAAATATTTTTGATGCAACTGAATTCAGCTAAAAGAAATTTTTTGTATTGGGAGATGTCAACCATTGTTTCTATGGCCAAATGGACTAAAAGGGAAAAACTATACTGATAGTAGTATATGATGTAGAATTAATTTCTTATTATAAACATTTATAATAATGGGAATCAGTTCTTAAATAATATTACATTTAATAGTTTATGAGTAGTAGGATATTGATTTTTATATAGTGTTTCATAATTTTTCTTTAAGAAAATTTATCTTAATAGAGTTGTAGAAAACAGGCAAACTTTTTTTTTTTTCCTGTTATGGGCTAAATAGTAATATTTCAGGCTTTCAGGGCCATGTGGTCCTGTTGCAACTTCTGAACTATGCCATTGTAGCAGCCATGAACGTGAGTGGGCATGGAAGTGATATGATACAACTTTAATTATAAATACTGAAGTCTGAATATCATATAATTTTCTTGACACAAAATGTTATTGTTTTGAAAATTTTCAACCATTTAAAATTCAGAAACCTCAGTCAGCTTATAGACCAAAGGAAACCAAGCAGATTTGACTCATGGGGGATAGTTTGCTGACCCTATGGAATTGTATTTTTATTTCCTTAATACTCTCTGATGCATACTATACAGTACATTAATCATACCTGGGTGCGGGGGGGACATTAATGGTTCATCATGAGAAATGAAATTTCACTAGATTTTTTTAAAGTATAATTTTTACAATTAACATATATTACATTTCTTTGGTAATAACAAAGAAATACAGGTCAGATTATAAGCTATTATGAAATTCACATAGGCAGTAAATTTCATATGTAGTAAAAAATTTTAATTCAGGCAAATTACTGGAGTTAGAAAATAACTGGGCTTTTGTTTGAATAATTTGCTAATTTTTATTCCTTGACATGTTCTTTTCCAGGACATGTGACATAGGCCAAATTTTTAAATAAGCCTGATTTTGACATTGGAAATATTATCTTCCTATGGGAATGGGGGGGGTTGTAAAAGGCAAAGAAAAACCTATGGAAATGATTATTTTTTAAGCCCTTTTGCAAATAAATCAATAGCAACAATAAAAAGCAAAACAAAACAAACATAAAGCCCAAAGATACATCAATGCCATTTAAGCATCTCACATGAGTAATTGAGAATTCAGAGCTATTAATTTCAATGCATGATTACTGTTTCTTGCAAAATTTCAGATCTCCCAAATCTCTAGTTTTAACCATATATTTATATATAGATTTTATATTGCTGCACAGAGGACACAAGCAAGAAATCACTTTGTTTGTTTTTATACACAAATGTTGAGTGTGTTTCTATTTGTACCTTGAGAGTTGCTGGGATCTGCTTCTGAGAACCAAGTACGCCCTGCCTCATCTTTGTCTCTTTTCAAGCTTGGGGCGTCTTTATGTCCACCCACAGTGTTTTCAGTCACTTCCAGTTTTATTTATCTTTTCTAACCCTAACATTTTATTCTCTTTTCCTAGCTTTCTGTGACAAATGTGACCTATCATTTACTTATATTAAAATAAAAAAAATCACAGTTGCTTTCAAGATATGTAGAAATAAAGTTGTCTATTCTCAATTTATGAATACAGAAAGATTGTGGTAATAGAAGAATATTATATTCTTAAATTCAGAGATTATAAAGGATTTTTTTTAAAATTGAATGCTTGAGCTGCTTAAACCCTAAGATTTTATAAATGAGGTAACCAAGGACCTATTTCCTGAATGGTTTGTTCTGAAATCCAGATATGATGTACACAGAGCTTTTTCAGGATACGATGAAAAAGGATAATGATTCAGCCTTAGAGAAACTCAGGGATGAGAAACTGAGTCCCAGGCACAGAATCAGAAATGCTGATACCTGGAGGGCACAATGGTCAGTCAGAAGCATCCAACAGAAAGATCATTTCAATGCAAAATGATCAACACTTTACCATCTGAATCTGTTCAGGACATGACAGGTCCAGAGCCTGGGACAGAGCAGAGTCTGCAGATGCAAATGTGGTCTATGTCCTCCCCAAGATCACTCCCTCCTGTTCTTGGCTCTGACTGTGTCTGGGGAATCTAACTTCTGTACATAGCACTGCCTGGAATCCTGTTCCCTATAACTTCACTAAATTAGACCAATGAGAAGCACAAATAGGAGATAAGGGAGGGAGTCAAGAGGTCAAGTTAGGTATTGCCCAGGTAGCAATGTTAGCAGTAGTCACAAACCCTGCCAAGGAGTCACTCTCCCGTGACCATCACACTCTGCTACCTGCCACGCACTTCCAGGTCTCTGTGTAACAGTTCCTTTCTGATGTTTCCTGGTGCCTTGTCATCCTGAGTTCAGGATGACACCTCACCCCACACAGTGTCCTATGCACACAGAACTGCCATAGCCTTGCCCACACCTCACAAAGGGGACCTTCATTTAACTTTCTTAATTTACTCATTTTAGTATAGTGCCTGCCTCCTCCCATGTTCTGACTAATGCAAGAACGTTCAGACCTGCGGTGTTACAGAAAATTTTCACATATTAAAGGCTATTGAGAACCTAATGTTATCTAATATTCATGCAATCCATGACTTCCTTGAAAAAAACTGAGTTGCTATCATTATGATTCATGAAAATTGTTGACCTCTGAAGAATCACAAATAAATCAATAAGACACTCAACTACATCCACTCCTCCCTCAGCTACCCTTTCCTCCAGAGTCCCATATTTACTTCATGAAGCAATCAGAATTATTTTAAAATTCCTTGACAGCCAGAAACTCAAGATTAACCCAAATTATGGAGAACCTTACTTAATTCTTTAAGAAACTTAACAATTCAGATAAAATATTGCTGTGAATTTTCTGAAAAGATGGCTGATTACTGATTATTTCCTCGATAGCCCTTCCATAAGTAGCCAATGCTCTTTTTGATTTGTTTTCAATAAATAAAAGGCACAGATGACAAAGTAATTCACAACAAAAGAACATTACGTAAATAAGTATGCTTGTCATGCTTAATTCTCACTGAAGGCTTATGTTGTCCTTCACTGTTTTACAGCCCTGTCTTATTCACTGAGAACACTCCAAACAGAAGGCTGAATCCTTGGGTAGTTTATACGGCCTTCCATGTTCTATGTTTTTTCCTATATATGCATACCTATGCTGAAGTTTGCATTAAAATTGAGGCACAGTAAGAAATTAACAAAAACGAATAATGAAGTAGAGCAATTATAACAATATACAATTATAACAATAACAATACACTATGTAATCACATAGTGTAAAGTTGTATGTGACTTCAGCATAGAATTTTTATCTTACTTTATTAAGTCAAGAACTTTACCTTTTCATTCAAAGGAAGCACTTTACAGCTTGTCTTTGGCGCTTCCAAATTGCCAGCAACACTATTTTTCATTTTGAAGCCATTAGTAAGTAAAGTAAGGATTTCTTGAAACACAAGGGCTTTGACAGTCCATCTGATAACTAAGGTCAATAAGTAACTAACAGGTGGACAGGGTATACATTGTGAATATATTCACGTTCCTAGTGGCAGACAGGTTGGAGCAGAATGGGGCAAGATTTCCTCATGCTATTTAGAATGGCACATACTTCAAAACTTATCTGTTGTTTATTTCTGGAATTTTCTAATTAATATTTTCAGACCCCAGTTGATTACAGGTAGCTGAAATGATGGAAAATAAAGCTCTAGATAAAGGGAACTACTGTACACAGATTAACTCCATTTGTAGATTCTCAAGACTGCCTTATGATGTAGGTGCTGGAATAACCCTATTTTACAGGTGAGAAACTTGAGGTATAGCTATATCAAGGACCTTGCTCAAAATAACAATCTAGTAAAAGGATAACTGATACCTCTATTTTTCAGTTGTTTTCTTAGGATAAAACAGAAAATATTCACTGAAATTTGCAAGATTTAGCCATGCCTCTTCCTCTTTTTTTTTTTTTTTTTAACTATTTCCACAGTTAACAGAGTGGTGCTATATGGAGGGCTCTGTGTAGAGGGATGGGTCAGAGTGAAGAAGTATCTGGGCTAGAGGACCTCATAAATCCAGAGTTAGGACATACAATCACGAAAGAGGCAAAAAAGTAGATAACAATTAGAAGCCCCCAAAGTCAGCCTATAATCAGCAACAAACAAGCCTGTCTTCATGGAAGGAACCCAGCATGAGTTCTGGTAGGAATGACTGAACCCAAGGTAGACTCTTGCCAGGAGACAGAGATAAATCTCAGGGGTACAGGATTAAGGCAGATAACAAAGGCAGAGAAAGATGAGGCATATCTTTCTAAAAGATAAGAAAATTGCTGCATATATGAGTTAGTTTTACCAATAATCTATTAGTAGAAATTTCCTAATTTTTAACTGATTATAGTGTAGTGGTTCCAGAAATACTATGATGGAAGATGATTCTTCAGGCTCTTGGTCATCTATATAAGCAGACATGTTATATGACCACTGTTAGGGTTTGGATATGCAGTATCCCCCCACCACAAGCTACTATCAATGCAAGAATATTCACAGGTGAAGTGACTGAATTGTGAGAGTTGTAACCTGATCAGTCCATCTATATTTCAATGGACTGACTAGGTGGTAACTGTAGGCAGGTAGTGCATGGCTAGAAGAGGTGGGTCACTGGGGACATACCCTGGAAGGGTTGATCTTCCTGTGGCACCTTCACTATCCCATTCTCTCTGTCCTGACCGCACCATGAATTGAAAAGCTTTCTACTGGGCCCTTCCTTCATCATGTGCTACGTCACTTTGAGTCCAGAGCAACAAAATTGGCCATCTGTGGTCTGAGAATTCTGATACCTTAAACCAAAATAAACTTTTCCTCTTCTAAGTTGTTCTTGTCGGGTATTTTGGTTGCAGTAATGTGAAAGTTGACTAAAACAACCATTTTCAGTAGACCTCTTTAAAAATAGTTGGGATGACCTGTTGCAGTGGTACATGCCTGTAATTCTAGCAACTTGGGAGGTTGAGGTGGAAGGATCACAAGCTTTAGGCCAATCTTAGCAACTCAGTGAGATGGCCAACAATTTAGCAAGACTCTATCTTAAAATAAAAAGTAACAATTATATAAAACAAACAAAGGATCGGGTTACTTGAATTACAGGTGTGCACCACGGTGCTTGGCTGAGGCAGTGTTATTGATAATTTAGCTGTGGCCCTTCTAGCCCTGAAATGCTCCTCCAGTGTTCCAGAGAATTCTCTTTAGGTTACTGTTATACTGTCCTTCCTATCACTCATAATCTTAACTACTTAATTGTACCTAAATTGTTCAATTCCTAAAGCACATAACATACTGCCCACAAAAAGCCACATTACTGTTATCTGTTATTGTTCTTGTCATTTGTAAGACTGAGTTAAAAAGCATTTATTAAAAGCTCAGTGTTTGTCCTGGGGTATATGGGTCAGAGCAGGATGAGAAGAAAACTTCAGAAGGCTGAGAAAGGATCCAGCTATTTAAATTGACCCTCCACTTGGAACTACAATGTTAATCTTCATTCCTCCTTAAATTTCTTCCATTTATTTTTGTATATTTCAAACATTGTCAAGAATGCTTGTGTCAGTCAAGAATGCCAAGATGTTATAATTGATATATACTGTAATGAAGATTTCTCAGCATCTGTCTGAAAGCCAGAGCTCTGCTGTGTGAGACTGTGAGGTAAATGGACCTATAATCATGGGGTATTCCCAAGGAAAGGGAGAGAGAGGGGTAGATTATTCTCCCAACATAGTCATGATAACATGAAAAAACAAAGAATCAGTAAAACAGCTAGTTTTTAAATAATCATTTATGTTCCCATTTCAAGAAGAATTTAAGAGTATATAACTTCAAAGAATTACTTTCTCTGAGCCTCCAGAGAGTAATATCAACCTGCCAGATGACTTTGAAGGGAGAAAAGACTTAAGTAATAAATTGAACATTAAAGAAATTAAAATGCAAGTTGTCCCCTTTTCAATAGTTTAAAACATAAAACTAATGCAGTTTTATGGAAAATTGTTTTTTAAAATCTAAGCACCACATAATATATTAAGTTTAATTTTAGGATGAGAAGAAAATATAATTCCTTATTCATTAGCCACAGAAAAAAGTGAGAATAATATATAGTTCTAGGGTAAAATAAAAGAAAATAAGGAAGAAAGAAATAAAGAGAAAAAAAGAAGAGAAAGAATCCATGAATTTGTCAAAGCAAATTCTTAGAGATCTTAGACTTATAAGATTTTAACTTTCAAGACAATAATATATCACTGAAATTCAATATTTTCAGTAACTTTTAAAATCCTTTATCACAGATTAGTAATATACATTCATTTTAGAAAATTTACAAATATAATTAAGCAAAAAGGAGAAAGAAATGAATTAGCTTTTATAAATAACTATGTATATGCCCTTTCAGATTTTTTTCTTTTCATATGTATGTAATCATCTTTACAAGAATATTATACTATTTTATAAACTGATTTTTTCACTTTAGTAATGGGTTCTTCTTCTGAAGCATCATTTTTAGTGGTTGTATATTATTCTACTCCATGGTTTTACCACAATTTATTTAACTCTTTTCTTATAAATTATACCTACCATTAGCTTTAATTTTATGTTTTAAAGTCTTCAGTGACTCTTTATGATAATTATTTTACAATAAGGTATAAAAGTAGAAGAGTGTGGTCAAAGGTAATTCAAAATCTTAATTATTTCATAAGTATAACCAAACTGCCTATAGAGCTATTTCAGGCTAACTAACCTCAGGCCAAGAGAGTTTCAGTTTTACTTCACTATTCAAATACTGAGATCTATGATCAAGAGATAGATAGATAAGGATGTAGGGAAAAGGTAGGTATCATACTTTTTTTGCCAATATAGTAGACAAAAATGCATGGTTTTTGGTTTTCAAAACCAATGTCATGGTTTTCATATATATGTATATATGTGCACACACACACACACACACACACACACATATAAAGAGAAAGGGAGTTTTTAATTTTCAGTCAGGTTAAATAAGTACATATTTTGTTAATCATTTATATTTCTAGTTTTTTAACTTATGTTGAGAGCCACAGCCAAAAGGGGCCCCAGCAAAGTTCCAGCTGCCAGCAAACTTCCAGCTGCCAGCAAACTTCCAGTTGCCAGCTGATGATTGGCTCACAGCGGCCCCGCAACTTCTAGCTGCCAACTGATTGGCTCCTCTGAGGTGATGCTCATTGGGCTGTTTCCCCGCTCTTTCAGACCACGGAGCTGCTCATTGGGGGACTTTTTTTGGCTCTGCCCACGCGACCCAGTCAATCAGCCTCAAAAGCAGGAGGAGTCAGGGAGGTTGAGAGGCTTGTGGGAAGCCGGTGGTGGCAGTTGGGCTCTGAAAGTTTTCCTGAGGAGCTGTTTTGTTTGGCGTGTGTGGTTCTAAAAATAAAGTTCGTTTCTTTTGACAAGTGGCTCCTGAATTGTGCCCAGTCAGACTGCGGCATTTGGTGGCCCGTATGGGGAACGACTGAGGGTAAGTGATAAGGTAAACTGCTCGCCCCTGAGGGCAGGGCGAGAGGATAGGTAGCCATTTTAAGATTCTTCTTTTGTTTTGCTTCACTTCTGTTTTAAGTTGCCTGTCCCTGGAGATGTGTAAGATGGAAGAAAAACCCCTCACATCTGAGGAACAGATAGGGAGAAAGGACAGATGGACATTTCAGGAGGATAGAAAGGCTATTATAATGATTTTCTGTTGTTCCACTTTTGTTTCATTCTGGTTTGGTTTTGTTTGGCATTATCTTCTTGGATTGTATTATAGTTATAGTAGAAATATTCAAGTAAAAGAGAAGGTCTCTCAAGCTAGTCAGAGAAAAAAATTCAAGTAAAAAAGAAGGTCTCTTGAGCTAGTCAGACAGAGGAAAAAATTCAAGTAAAAGAGAAGGCCTCTCAAGGTAGTCAGAGAAAGAAAGTTTAGAGCAGAAAAAGCCATCAGGGGGAAAGTTACAAAAGGAGACTGCTACTAACACCTTTCTATCACCAGAGGGCATAAGTGTCCAACCAACAGCACCACCTCTACAGGAGACTGCTACTAATACCTTTCTATCACCAGAGGACGTAAGTGTCCAACTAACAAGGCCACCTCCATATGTTGGGAGGCTCCAAACCCCCATAGTTGATAGTTGGGATCCTGAGACAGGGTCTCAAATATTAACATGCCGTGTATTTGAGCAGGCAAGAGGGCAGCGAATTCACCATGCTTTAAATTTCAAAAAAGTGGAGCAACTAAAAGAGGCTATAACAACCTATGGTCCTCAAGCACCCTTCACTGTAAGCATGGTCAAATCCATTACCAATTTGAACATGATGCCAACTGATTGGGCTAATATGTGTAAAGCTGTGCTAAATGGAGGACAATACCTGTTATGGAAGGTTGCCAATGAGGAATTTTGCAAGGAGTCGGCTAGGCAAAATGCAGCAGCTGGTTATCCTCAGAGAAATCTAGATATGTTGTTAGGAAAGGGATCTTATGAGGATCAGCAGCAACAAATTGCATATGATCCTGGCGTATACATACAAATTACTGTAGATGCAGTTAGGGCATGGAAGACTTTACAAGGACATGGAGATTTACAAGGTCAATTATCTAAGGTAATACAAGGAGCTAATGAACCTTATGCTGAATTTATAGATAGGCTTATTCAAACAGCTACCAGAGTTTTTGGGGATACAGAACAAGCAATGCCATTACTAAAACAAGTGGCTTATAAGCAAGCGAATCGTTGGTGCAGAGAAGTCATTAGACCATGGAAACATGAAGATTTAAACACATATATTAAATTATGTAGAGACATTAATGAACAAGAGCAAGTTGTGGCAGCTGCAGTAAAACAGGCTTTAGATGCCAGAGACATTAATAAACAAGGGCCAATTGTGGCAGCTACAATAAAACAGGCTTTAGATGCCAGGCCAAGAACATGCTACAATTGTGAACAAACAGAACATTTTAAAAGGAATTGCCCCATAGGAGGAGGGTTTAATAAAACTAGGTATCAAAGGAGTTGAATACCGGGTATTTGCCCACGATGCCGTAGAGGGAGACATTGGGCTAATGAATGCCCTTCTCAAACCACCATATCATTATCAAAAAATGAAAAAGGACCAGGTGTTTATCCACGATATCATGGAGAAAGGCATCAGGCTCCATTGCCAAAAAATGGAGAGGGGGGCCCAATGCTCTAGGGCCCAAGAGCACAAATATATGGAGCACTGAAGGAACCCAGCAACCCCATCAGGGTAGTGCCCAGGACACATTGTCCACTAGATCCCTCATCAGACAAACCAGAGGGAGCACAGGGGTGGACATCTGCGCCTCTGCCAGAGCAATACTAACTCCAGAGATGGGAGTTCAAATCATTCCCACAGGGGTAAAAGGACCTCTTCCCAAAGGAACAGTAGGCTTATTATTGGGACACAGCTCTTCTACTCTAAAAGGACTTATGATAAGTCCTGGGGTAATTGATCCTGATTATGAATGTGAAATAAAAATTATAGCCAGTTCTCCAAAGGGTATATCAGTAATTTCACCAGGAGATAGAATAGCACAGTTACTAATAATACCCAGCCTACATGATAAATTTTCCAGCCGTACTGTAGAAAGAGGTTCCAAGGGATTAGGCTCCACAGGTGTAGATTGGGCTATGCTGTCTTTAAATTTAGATTCTCGCCCCATGCTAAAACTAAATATTCAAGGACATGAATTTAATGGGCTACTGGATACAGGTGCAGAACTTAGCATCATCTCTCCTCAAGAATGGCCAAAACATTGGCCATTACAACAAGCCACTCAAATGTTTCGAAGCCTAGGAGAGGCGACTAATCCCCATAGAAGTGCAATGGTATTAGATTGGAAGGATCCTGAAGGATGTGAAGGAACTATACAGCCATATGTATTGGATCATCTTCCCATAAATTTATGGGGACGAGATGTCCTAGGTCAATTAGGTTTGACATTAACAAATAACATCAACCAAAATGCAACCACTATTATGACTAGATAAGGTTTTAGGAAAGGAAAAAGATTAGAAAAACAAGAACAAGGTATAGCAGCACCAATACAAATAGATCAAGGAATGGACAGACATGGGTTGGATTTTTAGAAAGGGCCACTGAGACAATAAAAATTACTTGGAAATCAGAAAGACCAGTATGGGTTCCTCAGTGGCCCCTGACTAAAGAAAAGATACAAGCAGCCCATGACCTGGTCAAAGAACAATTAGCAGAAGGACATATACAACCTTCTGTATCTCCCCATAATACTCCCATTTTTGTCATCAAAAAGAAATCTGGTAAATGGAGATTATTGCAAGATTTAAGAGCCATTAATAATGAGATGGTTATTATGGGACCTGCTCAATCAGGGATTCCTCAATTGTCTGCTTTGCCAAAAACTTGGTATGTTTTAGTTATAGATATTAAAGATTGTTTTTTTTTCAATTCCAATTCATCCTGAGGATAGTCCACATTTTGCATTTAATATCCCTGCACTGAATCATGAAGGTCCTGATCAGAGATATGAATGGAAAATACTCCGTCAAGGGATGGCTAACAGCCCAACTATGTGTCAAATTTATGTTAACAAAGTAATCCAGCCACTTAGAAATCAAAATCCTGAACTACAAATATTTCACTATATGGATGATGTATTATTAGCACACAAAGATAAAAACACATTGCTAGAATGTTATGCCACACTTACAAACTTATTAAAAAATTATAATCTAGAGATAGCAATAGATAAAGTACAATTAAATTTTCCAATTAATTATTTAGGAGTTCTATTATCCTCAACCATGGTCCATCCACCAAAAATTCAAATACGAGTAGATCAACTCAAATCACTTAATGACTTTCAAAAGTTATTAGGAGACATAAATTGGATAAGGCCTTATATAGGTATACCAACAGGAGAGTTAGGACCTTTATTTGATATCCTAAAAGGTCCATCAGATCCAAATTCACCCTGAATGTTAACACCTGAGGCAAGAAAGGCATTAAAAATCATTGAAATGTATATGGAAAATATGCATTTGGATAGAATTGATAAGTTTGCCTTTATTATTTATTGTACTACCAACAAAAAATATTCCTACAGGAGTATTGTGGCAAGAAGGTCCATTATTATGGATACATTTATCTTATTCTCCTAACACTATTCTTACTAGGTATCCTGAGGCCGTAGGACAATTAATACTCAAAGGAATAAAAGCAGCAAAGGGTTTGTTTGGAATTTCTCCCAATAAAATTATTACTCCATATACTATGAATCAAATTGATGAGTTAGCTAATGAGTTAAATACTTGGGCAATAATCATGTACAAATCTAATGTTTCATTTGATAACCACTTACCATCTAATCTTTTATTGTCTTTTTGGTCATCACATCCTGTAATTTTTCCAAAAATGACAAGAAAAACACCTATCATGAATGCTCCAAATATATTCACTGATGGGTCAAATAATGGTACAGCAGCAATAGTTACACCTGATCAAACTTTTACATTTTTAGTACCCAAACAATCAGCTCAAAATGTAGAGCTTAATGCAGTATTACAAGCTTTTATGATGTTTAAAGATTCTGTATTTAATTTATTTTCTGATAGTCGGTATATAGTTAATGCTATAGTATCCTTTGAAGATGCTGGTAGGATTTCCCCTTCCTCTACTGTTTTCTTTTTGCTTTCCACTATACAAAGTCTAATCTGGGACAGAAAAGATCTGTTCTTTATAGGACATATCAGGGCACATACAGGATCGCCTGGAGCCCTTAGTTTGGGCAATGATTTAGCAGATAAAACTACACATGACATACATATTTTCTCTACACTAGAAGAAGCTATAAATTTTCATAAAAAGTTCCATGTCAATGCTAATACTTTACAAAAGCGTTTTAAAATAACTAAGGAACAAGCTAGACAAATAATAAAACAATGTCAAAATTGTGTGACCTTTTTACCACAAGTTAACCTTTTAGTCAATCCTAGAGGACTGATACCTAACCATATTTGGCAGATGGACATCACACACTTGCCAGAATTTAGAAAATTAAAATATTTGCATGTTACAGTTGATACTTCTTCTGGATTTTTGATGGGCTCCCTTCATGCCGGAGAAAAAAACTAAATATATTATAGCTCATTGCTTACAAAATTTTGCCACTGTGGGCGTTCCAAAACAGTTAAAAACAGATAATGCCCCTGGTTATACTTCTACCTCTTTTAAACAATTTTTCTCATCATTTGGCATTTCTCATATAACAGGAATCCCATACAATCCACAGGGACAAGGCATAGTTGAAAGAGCTCATCAAACTATTAAAATGTACTTATTAAAGCAAAAAGAGGGAATTGGGAAGGAGTATATATTCCCCAAAGATAAACTTAAAATAACCCTTTTTACTCTAAACTTTTAAAATTTGGATTCATAGGGCTTAGTGCTGCGGAAAGGTATATGTGTCCAAAAAATGTACATAAGCCCAAGGCACATTGGAAGGATATTCTAACAGGACAATGGAAAGGTCCTGACCCAGTGATTGTCTGGAGTCAGGGGTCTGTTTGTGTGTTTCCACAGGGAGAACAGCAACCGATTTGGATTCCAGACAGATTAACTAAAGCAATTTCTACATACCAAAAATAAGATGATTTGGCTCAAATCCATAACAGCTGATATCCATAACTCCAGTTTGGCTACCCTTACATCTGCGACAGAACCAGGATGCTTATCTATTTTATTATTGCCCTTTCCCACATCATAAAGTTCTATTTTGTTTTTTGAGCTCATACAGACCTAGGTTAATGTTTTGCTGATCAGTTCTATTTTTTGACTATAGAGATTTTAAACATTGCAATGGAGATTTCACCTGTAAAAAGTTATAAGGCCTTTACTATTATGTTATGTGTTGTGTGCACACTTGTGTTTTATGTTGTATGTTTGTATGTACGTATGTCCATATATCATATATGATGAGCGCTCATGAAAAAATGGATCCAATTTTTTTTTATTCACGTGATTTAAATGGTTTAATTTAAATTGGGTAAACAGCTGTTGAGGATTGTTTTAATATGTGAACAGAAAAGGAGGTTAACAGATCTGTTTGTTTACTTTCACCTTTCCTTTTCATTATATTTAATAATTCTGTTCAAGATAATGTAAATTGTTAAGAAAATTGTTTTCTTTTAGTGGAATGTTACATAATTTTTTCTTTAGTCATTATTGCCAGAATTCCTATCTTCATCCCAGTGCCGGTGAAGACAAAGTTAAAACCAATCTACAGCTTCTGTAATAGCCATCACTGAACTGCTTGCAGAACTTGCCTGGACTATGTATCACTTGTATGCATTGTGAACTCACTTGTATGCATTGTGAACTATCTGTTGGTGCAGCGACTTGTGTTAGTGTTGGGGTATTTTTGCTGATGAAGTCATCAGTGGTACAATTTTTCCAAAAGGAGCCGTCAATTGGCTTGGTGTATCTTCCTCCCTTTTGCTTGTCATGGTCGTTCAGCTAAAATTTGGGGGCCAACAGAGGTGAAGCAAAGAACCTCACCCCCCCGCTGGTACAAAGACCTATCCACAGGTGTGGCTGTATACTGGACCAGTAGTCAGTGATGGGTAAGATCCAATTGCAATGGTACCAACCTAAGACAGGAGGCTGACGTCTTGAGGTCAGCTCATCCGATAACGGGTAAGGACCATATGTACTATTGGACAACCTAAGGCAGGCATGGTCCCTAAGCCACATGCTTGTTGTTTAAACAGAGAGGGGGAGATGTTGAGAGCCACAGCCAAAAGGGGCCCCAGCAAACTTCCAGCTGCCAGCAAACTTCCAGCTGCCAGCTGATGATTGGCTCACAGCGGCCCCAGCAACTTCTAGCTGTCAACTGATTGGCTCCTCTGCAGTGATGCTCATTGGGCTGTTTCCCCGCCCTTTCAGACCACGGAGCTGCTCATTGGGGGACTTTTTTTGGCTCTGCCCACGCGACCCAGCCAATCAGCCTCAAGAGCAAGAGGAGTGGGGGAGGTTGAGAGGCTTGTGGGAAGCCAGTGGTGGCAGTTGGGCTCTGAAGATTTTCCTGAGGAGCTGTTTTGTTTGGCGTGTGTGGTTCTAAAAATAAAGTTTGTTTCTTTTGACAAGTGGCGCCTGAATTGTGCCCAGCCAGACTGTGGCAAACTTACTTATCTCTTCATTTTCTACTTAAAAATTAAACTGATTTATAATAATATTTTATTATTAATATTTTATAAAATACTTTTCTAATCGTAGTTTGACTTCATATGGTTCATATTACTCGCAAGCTTATTCTCCTGGATAGTCAAATCTCTAGCAATTTCTTTTGGCCTTAAAAGGACATTTCTACTCCAATATTAGATTTACAGGGATTTTTTATTTTAGTAATTTGTGATAACTTTTTAAGTTTTCTCAGAAAAGTTTTTATTCCATAAAATTTTATTTTGGCTATTGGGTGAGATGGTAGATGGAAGTCTGCTCTTATTTAAAAAAAAAAAACTGGTAATTTGGTTATTTAAATAACATTTTTTCAGTGCTTCAACCTTTTGCCACAGAAAATGCCATTTGTCATATATTAACTCATGGCTTTATATTCTGTTGCACTGGCTTTATGTCTGTTTCTGCAATAACAGTTGTAATTTATTGGAGATTTGGAATATATTTAATATATGACAAAGAAAAATCATCTTCATTTATTTTATGTGTCTTTTAAAATTAACATTTTTCTTTACAAAAATAATATAGTGCTTACTATTGAAAATTTAGGAAATGGATACAAGTAAAATAAAATAATAATCACGTAAAGATTAGTGGTTAAAACCTGAGTATGTACCTTACCAGTGATTTGTCAATGCATAGGTACTTAAAATACATGATTTAGATTTAAAATGATCAGTTATTCAGGGAACATCATCTGTGAAAAGACAGAAACAGGACTGTGTGATCAATGCAGCTGTTGATTTGTTTATCCTAACTGTAAGACATACAATGATAAAGAAAAGGGCTTTACTGATTTCAGTGCTGGTGGTTTTAGGAAAAGCCTTTAATGTTAAATGAAACTGAATCTGCATGATATTTTGGTTTATTTCCAACCAAACAATTAAGAGCTATAAAAATTAGTTTTTCTTATCAAAATCCTACAGGGAAAATAATAATTATAAATAAAACTTAAGGAAATGGATACAAATAAAATAAAATAATAAGCAATACTTATTGCACTTTATTTCATCATTGAAGAAGTTTTATATTAAACATTTTGATAATGCAAAGTTTTCTTAGGGTCACAATTATCCTGTTTATGACAAAACCAGATGTATTTAATGTATTCTTTTTTTATCATAATGAAACTATGGTGTGTGCTATACTTTGGTTCACAAAATAATCTGTCCTCCACACATTTACATCCCATGAATATTTTCTACAACATGATTTTAATAACTACATGTTATATGTAAGCAAAAAATTCAGCAGTTTGATTCATTTTGGTTTTAAGATGTTGCCAAGTTTTTGGTCTTACAAATTTGATTGCATTTAATATACTTAAGCTAAGTCTTTATACATATATTTGCTTATTTCTTTAATTAAAATATATATCTCTAATTGTTTTACTGTGTAAAAATGTTAAGTTTCTTATTTCATTAAATTCACTTTTTTCTTTAATCTCTTTACTAAACTCCATATCTCTGTGCATGCATTTATTCCTACTACTGAACTTCAGCATTCTTTTCAACAATTATAAAATAATTGATATTTTGTTTTATAATTCTGTTAAATTTATTAGTTCACTAAGTATGATTTTTTTGTGCAAATATTATTCTTCTATCCAGGAAGAGAGCACCTCCATACTCCACCCAAAGGCTGTGAAGTACATAATGCAACTGGTAATTTGTAAGTAGGATGGAATGTGAATGCTCAGCCCCTTTAACAATGCTTTAGTTAGTTTACTAGAGGGGGGATGGAGAGAGAGGGATATATATATAACAATGATCTTTGAAATATCAGCTTGACTTGACCAGGCTACAGTTCTGTTAAGTAGTCAAATACTAATCTAGGTATTTCTGTTAAGGTATATTGGTGGTTAAAGTCCATAAATAATTTTTAAATAAGGGAAATGTTCCTTGGTAATCTGGGTATCCTGATTCAATCTGTTTTTGAAAGACCTTAAGAGCACAATTGTTGTCAAAAGGAAGATGGTGGAATAGAGGGATTGCTTCCCTGGTGGTTCCATGGCATGAAACCAAGAAAAGCAGACAGGCAGCTTTTCAGCAAGGTGGATGAATGAACAGGAATTAGGAGGGAGATTTACTGAAATTTAATACTGGACACTCAAAACAGATCAGGAGCTCAGGAGATTTGATTTAAAAAAAAAAAGTAAGAGCAAGATTCCCAATTCCACAGCCACAGCAGCAGCTGGAGTACAAGCCAGATCTTACCCTCCATGAACACAGTAAAGTAATAATGGAATTAAAGGAATACCCATTCTCAGGAGGACTGAGGCTTGTTGGAGTACAGAGTTTAGAGATCAGAGTGTCTGCCTAATTAAACAGTAAGGTGCGCCTCCTACAGAAAAGAAGCCAACATCCCTCCCTGTGGTGTGCAGAAGACAGTGAAAGGAATAATTTTACAGCTGTTTTATGAGTGTCAACAGTTGAGGGAACTGATTTCTGGCAGACCCAAAAAAACAAAAAACAAAAAACAAAAAAACAACAACAAAAAAAACAAGCTAGGCAAACTGACAGTGTGTGACACAGAGTTTGTCTAAGTGACCAGGAAAAAACAAAGTATGGAGAGAGGTTTATACAAGGGAATACTGGTCATGAAAATCCACCTGACTTCCAAATCCCCTTACAATCCAGCTGTTTATAGGAATGGTCAGGAGAGATGCACCTGGCTGGGAATTCAAAGGGTTGGGGGCAGAAGAGATTGAGTTCCAAGACTGAATCAGAGATCAGGGATCATGGGGTTTGCAGGTGATGTACTGAGCTAAGAACAGGCTCTTATACCACAGTAATTTCCAGGATACATAAAGAAGTCAAAAAACTTAACACCAAAGGAACAAGCAACTCAATCAATAAATAGGTTAAGGAGGTGAACCGACACTTCTCAGAAGAAGATATACAATTGATCCACAAATATATGAAAAAATGTTCAATATCTCTAGTAATTAGAGAAATGCAAATCAAAACTACTCTTTATCTCACACCAATCAGAATGACTTTTCAAGAATACAAAAAACGATAAGTGTTGGCAAGGATGTAGGGAACCCAAGAAGATTCCCAGGGTGCAGTCTCCAAGTGTGGACTAGCAATTGCTGGGCCCTGGAGGTGTGCTGACTTAATGCCAGAGCATTTGGCATTCAATGAACAGACAGGAGCATACCCAAACCTATACCATGTATCCAGTAGATCCACCTCCATGATTAACTCTCTCACTCTAGAAACCCCATCTTGAAGAAAACATTGTACTCCAGACAATCCCACTTAACTGCTGAGAAGGGAAGCTGAGAAACTTTTGAACTTCATTCAAAACAATTGTTTAATTTTTTATTGAAATCTCTTCCCCATTTTTTCTTTGTCTTTTTTCCTCTCACATTTCTACCATTTTTGAAACAAATTATTTGTCATACATCAGTTTATTGAAAATTGGGATGTTTGAATAATATATTTCAGTTTTGTTTTATATTCTTTTATTTTTATTTTTTCTATTTTTAATTTTAAACAAATTTATTTAAGTATGTATTTTCTTCCCACGTATCTGTTTACCTTGATTCTCTTTCTCTCATTTCTCCTGCTAATGGCCAACTTTATTATTCCCTCTTTCACTCTTTCTGTAATTTTTACTTCTATATTCTGTTTTCCTTCCTCAAAAACATCACATCCTACACCACTTCTGTTCTCTCTTTCCACCATTTGAAATTGTAAACACTTTTGAAAACTTATTATTTATATTGTAGGCAATAACTAAATACATAATTTCTGTTTATTGTGACAAAACTGTAGATGCCTTAGTAGGAACTATGTGGTTTAATGATGTATATTGTTTGCATTGGTTGCTCTTATTATTTGTCTCCTCACTACAGGAATGGTACTAGGAACCATTAGGGACACTATAAGTCCACAGGGTAGAAACTGTACTGCCTCAGTTCTACACTGCTAGATGGTAGCCACACAAACAACAAGAAAAAACAAGGGAACAAATCACCCTAAAAAAACCAAGATGCTCCAATAATAGAATCCATTGACACCACAGTGGAAGAGATATCAGAGAAGGAGCTTAGAATATAGATATTAAACTCATCCAAAAGGTAAATGACAATGTAAGGAGTGAAATCAGAGGTTAAACTGAGGAGGTGAAAGATCATTTCAACAAAGACATAGAGATTCCAAAATCAGGAAGAAATCCTGAAATGAAGGAATCAATAAACCAAACTAAGAATTCAATGGAAAGCATGATCAGCAAACTAGACCACGTGGAAGTCAGGTTCAGGCACTGAAGACAAAATACATAATCTTGACCATGGAGAAAAGATGTTAAAAAACAATGAACAGAACTTTCAAGAAATATGGTATACCATGAAAAGACCAAGTTTAAAAATGTATAAGGATAGATGAAGGCACAAGCACACAAATCAAAGGAATGCACAATATTTTCAAAGAAATAATATCAGAAAATTTCCCAAGCCTAAAGAATAAAAGGGAAAATCAAAACAGTAGGCTTATAGATCCCCAAATGAACAAAATCATAACAGACCCACACAAAGGAACATTATTATGAAAATACCTAACATACAGAATAAGGATAGAATTCTAAAGGCTGTCAGAGAAAAATGTCAGATTATGTTTAGGAGGAAACCAATTTAGATCTCAGCAGATTTCTCAACTCAGATCCTCAAAGCTAGGAGGTCTTGGAATAATATTCACCAAGCTCTGAAAGAAAATGGATGCCAACCAAGAACTCTATACTCAGCAATATTAAATTTTAGATTTGAAGATTAAATGAAAACCTTCCATGATAAACAAAAGTTAAAAGAATTTGTAACTAGAAAGCCTGTACCACAGAATATTCTCAGCAAAATATTTCATGAAGTTTTAATGAAAAATAAAATTGAAAATGAGCAAAGGGAGTAACTAGGGTAAATGAATAGTTAATCAAAGGAGAAACTCATTCAAATTAAAAAATAGAAATAAACCCAAATGACTGGTAATACAAATCATTTCTCAATAATAACCTTGAACATAAATGGCCTAAACTCATCAATCTAAAGACATAGACTAGCCAACTGGATGCAAAAACAGACCCAACAATATGCTGTCTCAAAAGACTCACCTCATAGGCAAAGACATCAACAGACTGAAGGTGAAAGGATGGGAAAAATATCATACACATGGATCTCATAAACAAGCAGGGGTTTCTATCCCTATATCAGATAAAGTGAAGTTCAAGCCAAAGTTTATCAGAAAGGACAAAGAAAGACATTCCACACTGCTTAAAGGAGTACATCAGCAAGACATAGCAATTGTAAATATTTATGTTCTAAACAATGAAAAGTATGTGTATGTCAAACAAATATTTCTCAATTTCAAGAATCAAACAGATGACACAAAAATACTGGGTGACTTCAACATACCTCTCTCATCACTGGATAGATCCTCCAAACAAAAACTAAACAAAGAAATTATAGAACTAAAATTACAATCAATAATTTATATTTAACAGATGTATAGAGAGTATTTCATCCCTCAATAATCAAATACACATTCTTCTCAGAAGCACATGGATTCTTATCTAAAATAGACCAGATCTTATGGCATAAAGAAACTCTTAGCAAATAAAAAAAGGTATTATAGAGATAATACTTTGCATTCTAAGATCATAATGGAATTAAATTATAAATCAATGATAAAATAGAAACTACTATAACACCTGGAGACCAAACAATACACTATTGAAAGACCAATGAATAGCAGAAGAAATGAAATAAAAATACTTAGAAGTAAATGAAAATAGCAACATAACATATCTAAATCTCTGGGACACTGTGGAGACAATTTTAAGAAGACAATTTATTGCATTGAGCTCATTTATTAAACAGAGGAGAAAATAGAAAAAAATAACCCAGCATTGAATCTCAAAGCCCTAGAAAAAGAAGAATAAATCAACAGCAAAGAACCAGAAGACAGGAAATAATTAAAATCAGAGCTGAAATCAATGTAATTGAAACAAATAAATAATTTAAAAAATTGACAAAATGTTGGTTCTTTAGAAAAACTCAATAAAATTAACCTTAACCAAATTAATGAAGATAAAGAGAGAGAAAACTTATATTATTATAATTTTGTTGAAAAAGGAAAATCACAACAGACACTACTGAAATACAAATAATAATCAGTAACTATTTTGAAAATTTATATCCCAATAAAATAGAAAATCTTAAAGACATCAACAAATTTCTAGAGACATATGATCTACCAAAACTGAATTAGGGCATACATAATTTAAACAAATGAATTGCAAGCAAAGATACTGTCAAAAGCCTACCAACTAAGAAAAGCCCAGGAACAACGGGATCCTCAACCAAGTTCTACAATACCTTCAAAGAAGGATTAACACCAATACTCTCCAAATGAAATGGAAAAGGAGGGAACCCTTCCAAACTTATTCTATGAAGTTAGTATCACCATGATATCAAAATCAGACAAAGACCCATCAAGGAAAGAAAACTTCAGACAAATATCCCTGATGAACATAGATGCAAAGATTCTCAATAAAATTCTGGCAAATCATATACAAAAACATATTCAAAAGATAGTGCACTGGTATCAAGTGGGGTTTATCCCAGGGATACAAGTTTGGTTCAACACACTAAAATCATCACATCAATACACTTACAGATAAGAATCACGTGATTATCTCAATAGATGCAGAAAAAGCATTTGACAAAATACAGCACCCCTTTATGTTCAAAACACTAGAAAAACTAGGAAGAATAGGAAGATACCTCAATATTGTAAAAGCTATATATATGCTAAACCCAAGGCCAACATCATTCCAAATGGAGAAAAATTAAAAGCATTCCCTCTAAAAACTGGAATAAGACAAGGATGTCTTCTTTCTCCATTTTTATTCAACATCTTCCTTGAAACTCTGGTCAGAACAATTAGAAGAAAGAAGCGAAATGGACATAAATAGGAAAAGAAGAAATCAAATTATCCATATATGATGATGACATAATTCTATATTTAGAAAAAACAAAAATTTTCACCAGAAAACTTTTAGAACTCATAAATAAATTCAGAAAAAAATAGCAGGATATTTAATTAAAACCCATAAATAAAATTTGTTCTTATACATCATTGAAGAATGTACTGAAGAAGAAAGTGGGAAAACTGCCCCATTCATAATAGTCTCAAAAACTAAAATATTTGGGAATCAATCTAACAAAAGAGGCCAAAGATCTCTACAATGAAAAATATAGAATACTAAAGACAGAAATTAAAGAAGACCTTAGAAGATTGAAAGTTCTTCCATGCTCTTGATAGGCAGAATTAACATTGTCAAAATGCCCATACTACCAAAAGCATTATATAAAAGGAATGCAATTTCTATTAAAATTTAAATGACATCCTTCATAGAAATATAAAAGGCAGTCAAAAAATTCATTTGGAAAAATAAGAGACCCAACATAGCCAAAGCAATCTTTAACAAGAAAAGTGAAGCAGGAGGCTCACAATACCAGACCTTAAATTAAACTACAAAGCAATAGTAACAACAACTGAATTATATTGCACCAAAAAAGGCATTTAGACAAATGGAAGAGAAGACACAAACTCACAAAAATTCAGTTATCTAGACAAAGGTGCCAAAAACATACAATGGAGAAAAGATAGCCTCTTCACAAATGGTGCTAGGAAAACTACAAATCCACATATAGCTAAATGAAATTAAACCCTATCTCTCATGTGCACAAACTTAATGTAGATGAAAGACTTAGGCATTAGAACAGAGATCCTGCCCATAATAGAAGAAAAAGTAGTCCCAAATCTACACCATGTCGGCTTAAGAACTGACTTCTTTAACAAGACTCCTACAGCACAAGAAATAAAATCAAGAATCAACAAATGGATGGAATGAAACAAAAAAAATCTTCTTCACAGCAAAGGAAACAATCAAAAACATGAAGAGATAGCCTACAGAAGGGGAGAAAATCTTTGCCATCTTCATCTTAGATAGAGCATTAATCTCCAGGATATATAAGGAACTCAAAAAACACTTAACACCAAAAAAATGCATAACCCAATCAAAGAATGGGCTCAGGAACTAATCAGGCACTTCACAGAAGAAGTGAATGTATGAAAAAAGTTCAACATCTCTAGCAATTAGAGAAATGCAAGTTAAAACTACACTTAGATTCTATCTCACTCCAGTCAGAATGGCAATCATCAAGAATACAAGCAACATGGTGGTGCATACCTGAAATCCCAGGGGCTCAGGGCTGAGGCAGGAGGACTGGGAGTTCAAAACCAGCATCAGCAACAGTTAGACACTAAGTAACTCAGTGTGACCCTGTCTCTAAATAAAATATAAGGAACGGCTGGGGATGTGACTTAGTGGTTGAGTACCTTTAAATTCAATCCCCGGTACCTCTCCATCTCCCCCCCTCCAAAAAAAAAGTACAAGAAACAATAAGTGTTAGCAAGGATGTGGGGCAAAAGGTACATTTATACATTGCTGGTAGAACTGCTAATTGGTTCATCCTTTATAGAAAGTAGTATGATGATTCCTCAGAAAATCTTGCAATATAACCACCCTTTGATCCAGTTATGCCACTCCTTGGTTTATACCCAAGGGACTTAAAATGGGTATATCACAGTGATGCAGACACATTAATGTTTATAGCAGCTCAATTCACAATAGCTAAACTATGGAACCAACCTAGGTGCCCTTCAACAGATGAATGGATAAAGAAACTGTGGCATATATACACAATGGAATATTACTTAGCCTCACAGAAGAATGAAATTCTGGCATTTGTAGGTAAATGGATGGAGCTAGAGAATATCATGTTCGCTGAAATAAGCCAATCCTCCCAAATCAAAGGCTAAATGTTTTCTCTGATATGTGGATGCTAATTCACAATAAGGGGGGACTGTTTTAGGGAAGAATAGAGATACAAAGGGGAATAAAGGGAAGGGAGGGGTAGTGCGAATAGGAAAGATAATAGAATGAATTGGACATTACTATCCTATGTGTATATATGGTTACAAGACCAATGTAATTCTACATCATGCACAACAGAAGAATGAGAAAGTATACTGCATTTATATATGTGTCAAAATACATTCTACTGTCATGTATAACTAATTAGAATAAAAATAAACAATAAAAATATTAATTATTTTGTCATAAATACAGCTAATGAATTTCCAATTTAATTGTCAACTTCTTTCATTATTATGTAAAATACACTTTCAAACATTTTATATAAAATTTAAATTAATAACTCTGAAATTTCTTTGTTACATTTTTGCTCAGAAATTCCCTCATAAATATTCATGTGTAATTTACCTAGTTTGTCTGTTTTCATTGAACTTATATTTTTTATATTGTTGCTATTATATAAATTTTAAATCATATATTGTGATAAAATTGAAAGAATTTTCCTATTTAACAAACTTTGACAGCTCAACTTACTGAATAATCTTTTTATTGTACAGTGATTAAAGAAGTAAAAAAAGTATTTAGCAAAAGCAAAAACAAACAAACAAACAAAAAACAAAGAGCAAAGTTGAGGCTGCCCTGATGAGGAAGATTTCTCCCTGTGAACAGTAGATTCAGTCCTTGCCTGAGAGGTCAAGCTGCCCTTTCATGCTCTGCTCTATGAATTTGGCTTGCCTCACCAGCCTCCACAATCACATACATCAATTCTTTGCAATAAATCTCTTCAATCATTTATCTCCTACTAGTTATATTTCTCTTGTTAATGCTGACACAGAGAACTTTTTTTTTTTAACTCAGAGACTACTCACCATGCAAAAAAAATTAAGCCAATTAAAGATATCAATCTGACATTTGAAAAAGAAAAAGCAATTTTTTGACCCGGGTCTACCTAATAACATCTCTTTGACTGGCATTCTTGTCTTTGTGCACAACCCAGCTTTGCACACTCATCTCTCATTCCTATGGGGTGCCTGATTCAGAGCCACCCCTGCACCAAATTCTGCATCATCAGCTCTGGGGTGTAGAAGAACAGAGCAGCCCTCTGAGTAGCAGGAAAAGCACCATGGAGACCCTGCTCACATTTCCTTGACAAGGTTTCCAGCAATCTCAAAGACAGTATTGTTCTAGACCACCAGCCACACTGCCTGGTGTCTGCTAGAAGCTCCTGCACCTCTTTGGAAAGCGCAGCTAAACATCTAAGTTTTACCTTGTATCAGTATATCCTACCAAATGCCCTTTAAATCCTTGGAGTATTTTCATTCACAGACAAATGTCTGTATGCAAATATTTCTCTTTGGAAAATTCTATTCATGTTTGTTGGAAAGTAAACAATGTGTTTTTCTCTCTGCTGATTCTTGCATGTCAAGCCTCAAACGTGGGAGACAGATTTCAGATTTAACAAATGGTTCTTAGTGCACCAGCCTTGGCTGCAGTTATTCGAGTTTCATATTCATCAAGCATCTCCAAAATACTCCACTGCTTATTAAAACACTCTGAGGTAGAGTATGTGAAAAGCACTGTATAATCCCTAGCAGAGTACAGAAGGAACAATCCCATATTGAAAGATTAATGATTCCTTTAGCTGCACAACTGACTTATGGAACTATTTTTTAAGTATGAAGCTATGACCGAGATGCTTAAAGAGACAAAAAAGGTTAAGCTTCCTGTTTCCTGCTTGGTGGCTATTTACTTGCAGTGTGTATGGCTTAGAACCACAAATTCTAATGAGAACAATTCCACATCTGCTCAAATCTTAATTATCTGAATGTGGCTCATCCACTCTGCTGAGTACCTATAGAAGCATAAAATGTAAACTCGCTTCTCCCTGCCACCCTCTATGCTCATCCACTTCCTGTCTCATCACCAGCTGTTGTACTTTCAGGAATTAAAAATAATTCTAATGTTAGCACAACCAAAATATTAATTAACACATAACCAAAATCCATGCATAATGCATCAAATCTGTTTTTTGGACAATCTGTGAAAACACCTCTCTTCATTGTAGTAGTTTATAGAGATATAACCATTTCCAAGTCTAGTTCTCATCTGAAAGTAATGCAGTGTTCACACATTTTTCAACATTAAAAACTTATTAAACAGACTTTTAGAATTGCACGTGCCTCAAACACATTGACAAACACATATTTTCCTCAAACAAAGTTTTGTGTATGACTCATCCCATAAAATTATTAAAGAGAAAAAATGAAAAAGAAAAGAATTTTAGCATTATAACAAGAACAATGCCACAACATGCAATTAAAGGAAACCATGTGGGTACCTTACCATGAACAATAATTATAGGCTAATTTAAAATGAATTTTAGCCAAAAGTTTAGGAATTAGAAACAGGAACAAATTATTGATACATGTAGCAATTTACATTAATCTCAAATGTGTTATGCTGCAAGTGAAAGAAGCCCGGCTCATAATAAGGCTACACACTATATGATTCCATTTATATGCCATTCTAGAAAAGAATAATGATAAAGAATAGAGCCATAGCTTTCAAGAATAAGGAGCAGGTTTTTAAAAAAATGATGGCAGGCTGGGCACAGGTGACTCATGCCTGTAATCCCAGTGGCTCAGTAGGCTGATACAGGAGGATAGAGAGTACAAAGCCAGCCTCAGCAAAAGCAAGGCACTAAGCAATTCAGCGAGACTCTGTCTCAATGAATACAAAAATAAATAAATAAATAAATAAATAAATAAATAAATAAAAATACAAAATAGGGCTGGGGATGTTGCTCAGTGGTAGAGTATCCCTGAGTTCAATTGCCAGTACTTCCTCCTACAAAAATGTTGATGGCAAATGGAAAGCATGAATGTGGAATGTGTGATGTATCTGTGTGTGTGTGTGTGTGTGTGTGTGTGTGTGAGAGAGAGAGAGAGAGAGAGAGAGAGAGAGAGAGATGAAATAATTCTATATCATTATTGTGGTTATAATTATATAATTTTCTGCATTTCTCAAATTTATATAACTGCATAGCAAAAAGAATTAATTTTATATAAATTTCAAAAGACATCTTAAATATTTGGTAATTGAACTGTGAAGAAAAACAGGATTATAATGAAAATCACTCAAGATCATATTAATCAAATCATATTTTTGAGTAGAAACAATTCCTATGAAGAGTCTTACAAACAGTAAAAATCCCAATAGTCTCTGAAATGATTCCAAACTGAGTCAAATATAGATGTGAACACAGAAGAATACATCTACGCACTGCACTGAACTATAAAACAATATATTCAGTGTGTTTCTCAACCAGGTGAAAATAAATAGATGGTATACAAACTCCAGTGTTTTCTGAATGTTCAAGAAATAAATATCACTGTTAGTGCTTCATGCTGTTATCTACTTTTCATTTGTAGGTTCCATGTAATCTCTGATCACTTTCTTCCAAAATGCATCCCCTTCCAGATTTCCATTGAAGAGGAGCAAATAAATCTGTCTTCCAACACATTTGCATGTGTTGGACTTAACAGTCCAAGTTTTTATGCCTTAGTACTAAAAATTCTTGAGGTGTGGTTCAAAGCACAGAAATCAGTCACAGAGCAAGGAGAGTGGCTGGATAATGAATGCCCAAAGCTGACAATACCCGATTCCCTAGAACCCATGGAGCACATTTGCTCCATTACAAAGCAAAAAGTATTCTGCAGATGTAATTACGTTTATAGATATTACAATAGGGAAAAAATCCAGGGGGGCCCAGTCTAATCAAACAAGTCCTTAAGTGTGAGAGCTTTCTCCAAGTAGGGGCAGAAAAACGGAGGAGGAAGAAGAAGTCAAAGAGAAAAGAAGCTTGAGAAGGACTAAGACTTCCATTACTGGACTTCCTTGAGGAGGAAGGAGACATGAGCTGGGAAATGAAGGAGGTCTCCAGAATCTGAGAAGGACCCCAGCTGACAGCAGTAAAGACAAAGAGGGGTGGTTCCTTAGAGCATGGACATAGACTGCAAACAACCTGATTGAGCCTGAATGGATTCTCCCTCAGACACCACTCATAATTATCAGGTGGTAGGTGCCTTGATTTTCATTTTATGAGATCCTGTGAAAAAGGATCATTTGAAGAAACAGATCTCTAATTTACAAAATTATGAGAAAATATTTTTCATTGCTGTAAATCACTAACTTTATGGTAATTTGGTATGGTGGTAATAAAAAACTTATATACCTCCTGAATCATAATCTATAAGAGTGATACCTGAGAATTTACATAGGAATTCTTATGCACACTCCAATTGTACTCCAGCTAGGATACTTTCTCTATATCTCCTTCTGAATGTATTGCATATTAATGTTGGGACCAAACCATCATCTTCCATATCTGGAAATTCTTATGTAACCTCTCATCCTGGTATCTCATTGTTCCTTAACTGTGAACCCTCCTAATACTTTCATAATTAAACTATAGAGTACTAATTTGTATTGAATATGATATCCTACAAAAAAGTATCTTGTGACTAATAATGTTTATAGTTTAACAGCTACAGATTCTAATTCTGTGGTTCAAACTCTTTGGAGGTAAATTTTGTTTTTCTGAGAGTTATTCTTAAATAATTAAACTATAAAATTTTATGGAAAAAGTAAAATATCTACCACAACTCAGAAGATTAAAAGAGGCTAAGCTGGTGTTAAAATCATAGTGGTGAGGGAAGGATTTGGATGACTCCTGAGATATGACATGGGTCGGATGTCACCTTGGGGGTTTCATCATAGACTGTGGTGTGGTACTCATCCCCATCTTTGCAAAAACAAATCTAAACTTTGCCAGTGAATTGAATTTTCTATTTCTTAAGGACCAACTCATCCTATTAAGTTCACAGATACTAAGGCAGAAAATCAGATGTTAATGTATTACTTTGCAATAGTTATCAATGCCAAGTAGACAATATATTACCATAGTTCTTAGTAGTTGATAATGTACTTGGGATAACTTTTTGGTGAGCTCAAATCCTAAACAACAGAATTTCAGTATAACACTGAAAGGTGTGATGAGGTGTAATCATGTTAGGCTTTGATAAGTCAATGTATACATGTCTATAACAGTAATGTTTGCCTGGTGGAAATGAGTAGTTGTCCAGTTAGTAGGGTTACCCCTTTGATTTTCCGTTTCAATCCCAATTGTGGTTAATATATACTAGCACAGTACACACATTAATGCTTTCAGTTCAGACTTGCCTGAAGGCAACTTCATCTTATGTTAATATTTATAGCCCTGCTCAATTCATTGTGTCTAGATTTACCATTTAACTTTCACTGGGAAATTTTCTTTACAGTTTTGTAGGAAAAGTGACCCATATGTCAATACCATGTATTCTCTGACATATAAAACAAACAAATGAAAACTCCAAAGAAGTATGTACAAAAACCCATAATTTGATTTATGGGATCATTGTCAAATAAGGTCTCATCATAAACTCCACACATTTTGTTGTTTGTGCTTGAATGAATAACAGATGAGAGTGATCAATCACTGGCAGACTTTAAACTAAATGATATGACTGGTCACTGATCAAGATGTGCATCTGTTATTTACTTAGTGATTTGTGAACTGAAGTGCTATTAGTAAAATTTGTACTTCATGCAATTTGTCACAATTCATATATCATGGTTACTGAAATTTGGACCATACCATTGTGGCCAGTTCTATTTAAGTAGATTGTGGTAACCAAGCTTTGTATATACCCAAACTGTGCAAAGCAAGAATTTCCTGTATTCTGCTATCCAAGGAAGTACTATTTCTGTCGAGACACTATATTTCCATCTAAATTAGTGTTGAAAATGCAAAATATGACCCATATCAATTATGGATCTGTGGTATGTGACAAATCTACACTCTCCAAATAAAGATCAGTGCAATTTTCTCATTTTAGTTACAATGGGAGGATGAGAAAGTATGGCAACTGCTCATAAAAAGATATCTGATCCCTCCAAACCAAAAGGGAATCACAGTTATTTTGCAAACTTATTTTGGAATCTATGCACAGTATAGGATCTCTCCCTTTTAAAATACTTCCACATCACACACAAAATCATTTCTTAATTTTTGAGAAGTCTTTAATATTAAGCTTACTGTTATGGTTTCTACTTGTCAAAATATCTACCTTTCAAAAACTCCAAACATATGATCTTTCTTATCTCCATTCCCTCTAAATACTAAGTCTTGTTAGGGTACATACTAATAATGTGACCTTGAAAATGTCATTTTAAGCCTTTAGTTAGTTCTCTGTCATGTACCCTAATTTGCATGTTCATTCTTTTTGGTTCACTAAAACTATAAACTAAAAATTAAGTATGTCAACTCATTTTCCAAACTACAAAGTACTACATAAATTGAAGCTGTAATTTTCCTAATGTAAAGTTCATCTAGGTCTAGAAAACTGGATACATTTAATGTCCAGGGACAAACTCTGATTTATTTCTTGCCTATCAGGAGCAGTTTCATTTTATTCATGTTTATTCTTTTTCCAGAGTGAAAATCAATCCCTTTGATGGTAAAATTGGAAGCAAAATAGAAGTTAAGTACTGTGCTTTCTTTGTTCATCTGTGAATATTATACAATTTTCCTGAAACAGTGAACCTATCATCTTCTAAACATAGCCTAAAATTTTATTTCTTGCTCTTAGTTTGTTTTAAAATCCTCAGCTTTGTGTGCACTTTGATTCTTACTCCCCAGAAAATAGTCTCCATTTTTTTTTCACATGCACACCACTTTCAACCTTAATTTTTCAGAGAATTCCCCTTATCTCTGTCTTGACTATTCTTATCCTGAATTATGTCTCTTTTTAGAGGCCCTGGCCAGGGAACAATATACTTCTTTTTTCAGAATAAGTTTTGTAATTTGATTTTCTAATGTCAAAGTTTCATCTATTATATGCATCCTTTGTTTTTACATAGTTTGTCCACAAGTAGCTGTATTCATTCTATTAGAAAGCAAATACAAACATTCAAACTGAGATTACTATTCTGGATTCTCTGCTTCAGCAGATGGAGTCTGAAATTTAATTCCAGCTCTGTCAATCTCCAGGGTAAATGATATTGAAGTCCCAAATATCCTGCATTTCACCTTGTCTTTAACAGAGCTACCTGGGGAAAACTTGTCCCTTGTCCTTCCTTGTAGTCTTGGGACACTTTCTTCCTCTTTACCATATAAAGGCTGTCTCTTTGCAAGTTGATCTCCTTAATGGATGTTGGACCAAACTCCAAAACAGCAGCTAACTGTTAGGAGCTCAACAAGTCAAGATGGTAGAAGATGTCCTGTGACAAACAGCTCTAAATTAAAGACTCTCCCATTACCAAAGAAGGGAGTCTTGGTTCCCAGAGACATATAGCTTGCATCTTTATAACCTACTGCAGAATCAGAGAAAATACTCACTTTGCAGCTTAGATGAGTAATTTCTCTTGGGACCACACTGCCTGTAAGCAGCAGAGTCAAGTCTGGAACCCATATCTTCTACCATTCATTCCAGTAATTGCTTCCCATTACTCTGAATATTTATTGCTTTTAGGTTTATTGACAGTACTCCTTTATCTAAATTGTTGTTTTGTTTATATATGGGCCCTTTATTCCTTGAAGGCATCTTAATTGCTTCCTGCTTTTATTGCCTTGGTACACATGACCTTTATCAAAGCAATAAATATGTAGACCTTTGCCCTGATCTACAAAAAGCCAGGCAGCTATACTTCACACCCACCTAAGCAATGCCAAACACACAGAGGATTAGAGGAAAGAGTGGCCTGTGTCTCCTCCTGATATGTTCACAGAATTTGCAACTGAATTCTGAGCCAATAAACATATCCACCTGAAGGTAGAAGTATACAAATACATTTTGCCCATAGGTATTTGAGGAGTAGAGAAATGGAAAGGAGCATTCCTGAGTGGAGTTAATACTGGTTATAGACAAAAAAAAGTTTAAAGTCATGTTTATGAAACCAAAGAAAAATTTTAAAACAAGTTTATTTAGTATTATTATTTATACTCTAATAGTTGTCACAACAATACCATCATTTATCGTGAATTATGTTAGAAGATATATTAAAGATTTACTTATAAAATTTAAGTGAAAGTATGTTTTCACTCTTATTAATTAATATTTAAATTGGTGCATTATGGTTATTGTAAAAGTGGAATCATTGTGATATATTCCTATATTTACATAACAGAGTTTGGTCAATTTTATTCTACTGTTCCTCTCCTTTCTTACCCATCTTCCCTCCCCCTCCAACTCCTTCCTCTACTCCACTGTTATTCCTTCTATTTTCCTGAGACCCCTGCTTTTTTAATTCCTTCATAAAATAATAGTATCATAAAAATCTGCTCCTGATGGCAGATTTTCTAAGAGTACTGAGCTGGCAAGCTTATCTAGACTTTAAAAAATGGTTGAGAACTGTCAGATAATTTCCTTAAAATTAAATATGATGAAATAACCATCTAATGTATAGTCTGTTCTGAGCACTTCAGCTGGTTAAACATAGGCTTCCTACAGAAATTTTTAAAACTCAAAATCTTACTAAGCTCATTTAGAGTAAATTTTCTAATATCTGGAACAAATTTTGTAAGAATCCCAAACAGCATAGTCACATCATTTTTTAAAATTCAATTAACATTGCTCCACATTATTTTAAAAAGTTTAAAAAATTTCCTTAAGAAACAGCATCAGGCTGGGGTTGTGGCTCAGTGGTAGAGTGCTTGCCTAGCATGTGTGAGGAACTGGGTTCTATTCTCAGCACCACATATAAATAAATATATAAAATAAAGGCCCATCAACATTAAAAAAAAAAAAAACCCTAAACAAAAAAAAGAAAGGAAGGAAGGAAGGAAGGAAGGAAGGAAGGAAGGAAGGAAGAAAGAAACAGCATGACTAGAAAGTGGCCTGTATATGCAGGTCTTAACATAAAAAAAATGTTCTCCAGATGGTCTACTATATTCTCCTATCCCAAATTATTCTGCAGTTCATCCGAAAGGAAAATTTCCTATTTTACAACTAAGGAATGAGGCAAAGGAGGAATTGGAGATAAAGGGTATTATGTCAAAACTGCAGCTATAGATGGGGTATAGGGAAATCAGAGTGGGAGAATTAAAGTTTGAAATTAAAGTTGTTTCCATCTGAATTTCCAGTATTCAGATAATCCTTTGATTCTCAGCTCTTCATTGAAATTATGCAGCAGGCTTCATTTTCCTGTCTTACAGAGCTCCTTAAGCTAAAAATGGCTAAGGCTCCATGTGACTTAGAAGTCTAAGTTCAATTCCTTAGCAAAAATATGTAAGGTCCTTCCCATTCTCTGATCCTTCTGCACATGTTGCCTGTGCAAAGAAGGGAATGTGCCAGCCCTGCTTCCTGCTTAATAGGCTGTTATTCTCACTTCAAGGTCAGCAGCCTTTTCAGTTAATTGTGTAGGATGCCTCTGGGAAAGCCCAAGGTTCCTTTCGCCTGGGTACCCTGGCACTATATTCACTTGGATCTGCCAGTACTTATTACCTTGTGGTAGTCAGCAGCCACCCTATTACACATGTACACCACCATCTCTGTATCCCAGAAATGAGAGCTCTGACCATCTCATGGTAAGAAGCTACCTCAGTGTATAGTTGTTGAATGAAAGAGCAAGTGCATATGCAACTTTAAAAATGAAAAGAAAGGTGTTTAAATCAAATAACTTACACACACACATACACATACACACAACCTTAATTGTTTCCATCATACAGTATTTAACGGAAATTTAAATTTTCCTTTAACTAATAGATAGTTGTTAAATTCTGCAGAATTGACCATTAAGGAAATCAAGAAGCTGAACAATTTTTGTTGCATAATTTAATATGATGTTAAAGAAGATTAGAGTTAAGCCAAAATCTTTAAATAGAAAATTTAATTCTCAGCAGCACTTGGATATACTTCACTTTTAAGTAAATTGTGTTTGTGTTAATTCATTGTAAGAAAACAACATCATTGGCACTTGATTAAAAATCATAATATAATTTTTAATTAGGGGCAACTTCACAGGTAATCCTAAATAGTTTGTAATCCTAAGCAGAATTTCTTACTTCATTTTTGCTATTTATTACACTCATAGTAGCAAGTCTTTTATGCAGGATGTTTTTAAATGCTTTTATTATTCACTATAATTGCTTGAAACATCACCTTTCACAAAAAATTTCAACTTTTATTTGCATGAAGAAATTATTATTGCTATAGAATACTGTTTTCCTTAAAATGAATTTCTTCTTTCAGGTGTTACTGCTAACTTACATGGACAATTTGAAAAGAAGAAACAAAAAGACATCATTCTAATGAATACAGAAGCATCTGTAACTAACCTTTCTGGCTGTCACATTTAACAATGCTATTATACAGAAGGGAGCTACCAGCATGTACACATATGGTTGTAAAACATCAAAATGTATATGACAAATTTCTAAGCACATGCTACAACTGCTGTTTTTAGAGTCAGTAATGGCTTGTGGACATATTCACTTCCTCACTGCTTCATGCGGCTGGTAGGTTTTGGCCAATCATAACCTCACAGAAATCTTTTGTCCCTAAATTTGATACTAGAGCTGAATTAAGGAGAACAGGAACTTGCCTTTACTAAATGCGATTGAAGTCCATAGTATGAAATAAAGTAGCATATAGACATGACCAGCAAACTCAAATATGTTTCTGTGTTCTCATCTCCTTTGGCTACCTAAGACAGGAAGTATTATTTTATACCTCTGTTCTGATGAAATTATCAACAGCTCCTTTGAACTTATATATGTGTCACTGTTTGAGTGTACACTTTATGGTCACCTGGTCATCTTCTTTCTAAATGAAGTAGTCCACCAGAGAAAGGATATGGTACTGGAGAAAGGGGATGTCAATTTAGCCATTTCTGTCAAGTATACATTTTTGCATTAATGTTATAGGTAAATTCCTTTCTGTACACAGGAAGGTAGTTTTTAATCAATATATACTTGAATACTTTTGCATCTAGTAGAAATTTAGTCACAATTTGAATTTTAGCTTGATTTAAAATTCTCACAATAGAGTAATCATACCTTTTAGTCTAATCAACATATTTTGGAGGAATAAATAATTTATATATCTCTGTCTTACAAATAGAAAAATCTGGTCATAGTGCTCACTTGCTTAATATACCCTTCTAAATTAAACCTTTTAAAATGAATATTTACTTCACTAGTTCCATTTCAGAATCCAAAGCATATTCTTGTAATTGCATTTCAATTCCTCTCATCACCTTTGTTTTACCTGATTCAATTGGCCCATTACTAATCCACCAAGTGGCTTTGGAGTTAGCCTCAGGTTAGTGTTATTTCTTAATATAGATAAATAAATAAAGATACTTCCATACCTGTGAACATCAAAGGAAACAACATAATCTTCCTTAAATATGCCTTTAAATTGTCTCCATGAATTAGAACTGGTAGATACAATCAATTAGAAATCCTTATATAGAAGTTGAAATGGAGTATTTTCATAAAAATCAGTACAATTTTAAGAGGTTATAGAGTATCATTTAAAATGTTTTTACTTTGATTTTCATATCAAAAATGCATAAATATATACATTCACTGTGTATAACTTAACTGGTATAAATTGACTTGGAGCAAAATTAGAAAAGTACTTTCCCTGTTTTACATAATAATTTGCACAGTTAACCTGTAGTTAGTGACCTATTCTTTTGATAAATAAGATGTGGTGTGCAACCTGAATTACAGGGAATGTGAGCTGTTAATTATTTTCCAGGACATGCTTCATAGCAACAGCATTTCAAATTAACAGCATGATTCAAGTGTTTTTAAACATTATACATACAGAGCAGAAATAACACATACATGGTTGGTTGCCATCAGCCCTGTTCTTAGAAAGAAGAAGGAATACCATTTGATTGTAGGATCTGTTTGACTGAGAATGAGTTTCCTCAGATGAATCAATCAGGCTACATAGCTGAATAAACACATCTTTGTCAAATGCATGAAAACTAATTTTTTCAATTTTTTCTTTTTATTAAATAACATTTTTGTGTGTATGTGTATGCATGGTGCTGATGATCGAACCCAGGGCCAAAACCTCTTCATTCAATAAAATATTAGCTGGAAGCCTTTGCATTATCTCCTCATAAAACAGGAGATGGTATAGGAGGAGAAGGAGGAAAAGAAATTTCAATCCCAGCACCATCCCTCCTGCTTACTCCTAAATGTCAATGTCATCCCCCTTACACAAGGCTGAGTTAACGCTTAAAGGAAGGGGAAGAATGAAGGGTCATAGTTCAGCCATCTACAAGGTGTTATTTATAATATTGTGTGGTTTTGGGAATCAAAAAATAAAAGTCTTTCCTTCTCTCAAAAAGCTAGATTTCAAAAATTAAATCTACACCTGCTATATATAGAAACTGAAATATACTCTGATTAAAAGAACCAACGATCAGGAAAGTGTTGCCCTGAGTCATCTTTTCTGATTTATATGTTTAAATTCAAATGATTTCAAATTAGACACTAACAGATAGCAACTTGGTTTGTTACTAAATATAGTGATTCAACTAATTTTAAGTAGATCCTACATTATCTGTGTTAACAGGTGCATAGAAGAGAAAATGAAATGGATGGAGCAATACTTTAGCAACATCTGGATAGTATATTTAACTTGTATTCCTCACAAAGTAGTCTGATTACCTTTTATTTTCATTTAAAATTTTTATTATGTTCTTTTGGTGTAAAAGTCATGTATGCAACACAACGATTCAAAGCCATGTTACATATGGGGTATTTATAATTGACAACTTCAAATGATGTTATTCATTCCATAAATTACACATATTGAAGAGAGTTTCCAAATAGTTTTTTCAGTGTAGATGATTTGCACCATGGAAAAACTGAGGTTGCTAAAAAAAAACCTTTGTGATGCTCTGTCCTTTTTTTCAATATTGATTCATACAATAATAACATTTCTCAATCAATTAAACAATACCTCTCCTGAGTCTCTTGTCCACAAACTAGTCCTCATATTACAAATATGTACCCACAAGATAGACATTGTACTACAATTATGCCAAAAGATTGGGAAATATTTTAAATAAGCCACCATCATTTTGAAAATATATGCCTCATAAGGTGGGTCATAGTTTAGCTAAGGAAATATGACAAATTTAGAAGATGTACAAATAGTCAAACAAGACAAGATGAGGAGGGCCACTTAAGTAGGTAAGGTTTTTGTTACTTTAATGACTCATTTCGTACTTGCTACTAAGTTCATTTAGGTACGAGGGACCTAGCTCTGGGGATGTAGCTCTGTGTAGAGTGCTTACCTAGCATAGGTGAAACTTTGGGTTCCATCCCAAGCACTAAGGGTTCCATATATCTATTCCAGTGTTCATATTCTCGAATTGGTGTAATCCACTGATGCTCCATTTTGCTCACCAAAATATAAAAAAGTGCAACTACTTCTTGCTCTTTTGAATATACTTCCTAGATTTTATACTACAAAGTAAAGGAGGCTACTGGTGTTCTCTCAATGAATTGCTTCTGAATATATGAGTTTGGGATTGCCAGAAGAATGTCAGGACACTGAAATATGTTCGTTGCAGTTGACAGTGTTTCTGCCAAGAAAGTTAGAAACACATTAATCAGGATAAACTAGGATACTGCTCCCACATTTCCTCTGTAACATTAGCTTTTAATGTCAATTAGTAAAGTAAGAAGTACATGTTAAAAAGAGAGTATAAATATATGGAGGAAAGAGTTTATTAAATACTAGCTAATAATCTAATTGACCTTTGGGATATGACCTATACAAGTTATCAGTGAAATTAGAATGAAATATGGATTCCTTACATGGGGGAAAAGCTAAATTAATTATGACTTCTAAAGCTACCTGTTCAGTGGGGTTGTAAGAGGCTATGCTGCTAACAGACCTCTCACTGTTGGCTATCTCATGCTTTCACTTATATCTGCGTGAATGCAATTAGTTTCCTATTCTTCTCTTCTTCCTTCTTTGTCATTCCCTCCCCTCCCACCTCTTTTTTTCTCCCTCCCTCTCTCCTGCTATCCTTCCTCTCTCCCTCCTTTTCTTCTTATTTCATTATTTGGACATACTTTCATCACTTCCTTTAGTCATGTGCAGCATTGCAGAGCCAATAATCACCATGTTTTTATTTCTGCCCTGTGCATCATCCCACAGCAAATTTCATTGGGATGAACACTGACCACTGTACAACAAATAGATTAATATCATCTTGCCCCCCAAACCTGCCTTCTTTCTCCAACATTCACATATCTATTGGTGCCATTTTTTTAGGTTAAAAATCTTGGAATAATTTTTGACAGTTCTCTCTCGCAATACTCATAAATTTTCCTTACATAAAGAGTATTGATGACCATCTTTTCCTTCTAGTCACACAACCTCAAAGGCTTCATTAGGAATCTTTTGACTCTAGTTTTGCCTTATGCTACCTAATTTTACTAAAGAAAACAACATACTGATCCCTTAACTGCCTTGCTGCAGAGACTTCAATTGTTTACCAATCTCAGGCTTGAGAATTCTACATTGCAATAATATAATGCTACCTCCCATTGCCTATCTTATTTCAAAAGTTATTACTCTGCAGTTGTGTAACTTTATATTCCCTGGGTAACTTAAGAAAGAAAAGATCTCTGTGTATAACTGATTTTTTGAATATAAATTTGAACATAAATATATATCTTCTATTTATCCATAATGATTTTAATCTGATGTGAGTTGGTTCCCTTTGTTCAAGCCTATCATGGTAACTTTGAATCTGTACCAAGTTCTACAGGACATTATCAACCAAACCTTATCAATAGTATATTATATAAACATGCATGAAATGTCTTCATCTCAGTTTACAGTGAAAATGCAGAATGACTCAGAGCCAAGGGAAAAAATTCTCTCAGAGATCTCTATAGATCTCTTTCCAACTGAGATGATTATGAATGCAATGCTGAAGGGTTTAACCAAACATTAGGTTCAAATAACTATGACTGCTCAGGACAAAAAAAAAAATATCTTGGAAAACTTTGGCAAACATTTGTTAAAAATCAAGGTATGTAAAAGTACAAGATAATAATGTTCTACAAAACCAGAAACATATCTAAATGGAAACTAGCCATTTCCTATGACTCCTATAAATAGATGCATAAAGTGTACCACATCATCTCTTGCATGCTCATAAACCTACCACATTAACTATTTATGTTATGCCTGGAGTGGATAAAATTTTGTTTCCTATTTTCTTGTAAGAAACAACATTGTTAAAAATGTTAACATATTTCATTTTAAAAATAGAGATCAATATACCCAAAGAAAGATAGGACACTGTTGGGAGGCAACATGGCTTTTAAATGAGTCTTCTAAACCCTTTCTTATCATTTGCTTTCTCCCTGTGCTAGAATATTCATTAGGAGAACAAAGAATCAAAGGAAAAACCAACCACATAAACAAAATTTCCCTTGTTGCTCTAAAAGAATTGTGGAATGATACTGCCTTCTGAAAAAACCTAAAATAGCACAAATAATTCAAGAAATTAAACCCCATAATAACAAAAGTCAGTGAGCGTATGAAAACATGGAATCCTTTACAGACTACAATAAGTATAAATATGGGCTTAGAACTTTTATTAACAAACATCCTCACTTTGTCTCTATCTTGATGGGAAAAGACCCAAGGGAGGTAAAAGATAAGGTGTGAGTCACATATAAACGGGTTTCCATTTTAGGGTGGACATGTACCAGTGCTGTGAACTTGGCCAACTTTCTTCTCTATGCCTTAGTTTCCTCATCTATAAAATAAGTATAATAATACCTACCCCATTAGCTTGCTCTGTGGATTAAAAAAATAATTTACATAAAGTGTTTATTCCATTGTCTAAAACTTGGCAACTATTTATTGAATGGTCACTGGTTTGTTGTTTAGAATGCCTTACACAATGTCCATTCACTCACCTATTTTCTTTCTTCTCTACCTCATGATCCTTTCAGTCCCTGCTGTTCTTTCCCCATAATTCTTGAAAACGAGGAAACAGCCAACATGCTGTTTAGTCTTGCATCTTATTATACCAACAGTATGTTAGCATGAGGATGTCCAAGATACTTCCTGGACTTCAAAGTGTTCATTTCTAAAGTAAGAATGAAAAGAATTGTCTCTTACTAAAGAAATTCTAAACATCAGAAAACAATTGAGAAAACATTCTTTTAGCCAGAGTGTAGAAAGGCCAAGATAGCATATGAGGTTTTTGATAAGTCTATTCCTAAAATAATTTTTTTTTAGTATTTTGAAGAAAATTGACTTGAAAGAGGAAAATGAATTAATAATTAAAATGCCTACCAATTATTGAACAGATGTTACATGCCAGGGGTGTGCTTCATATACATTTTAAAATTTAATTTCTTATGTACACAAAGATTAACATTATCCTCATTTTACAGATGAGAAAACTAAGGAAAAGGAAAGATGACTTTTTTTTTTTCCAGAGTTACAGAGCCAGTCAAGGTCTAGCAGGATTTGAATTTAGGTCTTATTGACTCCTCAGGTGGACATCCATTGAACCTGCTTTTCCTGGGCAAAAGAAAGTGTAAACTGGCATTGAGTGACTACTGCCTCAGATATTTTACATGAAACAATAGTTACTAATGCCCATTATCAGAAGTTATGGGAAGCAGCTAGACTTTCCACAGCATTCTCCACTCTTATAGGTAGACACCATCTTGTATCCTTCTAGAATGCTTCTCAATCATTGCACTTCTTTGGGGGTGGGGAAATCTTCCCCACTTTATCAGATTCCAATGGAACTATGAATAAAAGTGTATGCCCTAAACCTGAACCCATTCTCAAATGAGTGTGCAGATATCATACTTGGGGTAATTGGAATCTTTCCCAAGTCTTCTGGGTGGAAACTCAAGCAAAGGTTTTCTTACCCATTTTTGCTAATAGGGTCTGCAGTTTCGAGGGGCAAGCTTTTCTTCTCTGTATAGCATGGGAGAATAAGCCAACAGAACAGAGGCAGAGATAAAGAGAAGCAACAGAGATAGTAATTGAGAATGACAGGCCCTTTTGACACAATATTCCTTGTCTGCATTTAGGCACACCGGAAGCCAGAGAATTACAAATCTCCTTTTAAAATTTTTAATAGTTTAGGGCTGGGGTTGTGGCTCAGTGGTAGCGCACTCACCTAGCACATGCAAGGTTCTGGGTTCCATCCTCAGCACCACATAAAAATAAGTAAATAAATAAATTTTAATAGTCTAGTTTGAATTAGGTTTTATCCATAGATGCCTAAAAGTGTTCTAATTAAATCATTTTTTCTTTTCACATCTTTTTTTTCCCCCCTCATCTCTCTTCAGGCCAAATTCCAGTTATACTTGTTTATTTTTATTTTTTAATTTATTTTGTACTGGGGATTGAACTCAGGAGCATTCTACCACTGAGTCACATTCCCCAGCCCTATTTTGTATTTTATTTAGAGACAGGGTCTCATTGAGTTGCTTGTGCCTAGTCATTGCTGAGACTAGCTTTGAACTTGCAATTCTCCTCCAGAGCTGCTGGGATTATAGGCATGTGCCACTGTGCCTGGCTGTACTTGTTTATTAATGTTCCCTATAATTAACCAACTTTTCTCCATCCTGAAACTCTAGTATTCACATATTTTATATATTTTTAGCACATTTAGTGTGAGTTTAGTTGTTATTAATAACTGTCTTGTGACATTTCATTCCTTACTTGATATCTTTGAAAGTACCACTAAATACCTTATTCTATTTACACTTTGGATAATGACATTACAGAAAGAAGTATATTTTTGAAACAAAAATACGCATTTTTCTCATTCAAATGTGAAAAGTTTAAAATGTACATTTTAGCTTGAAAAAATTTTCCAGATTCTAAAATTTAGTGTGGCTGTTGCTGTGATTTTGTTTTTTCTTTCTGTGAACTAATTTTGCCATCATCTGTAACTAATATGAATGGAATCACAAATATTCTTTGGTGAAATATCTTGATTAAGAACATACTGAATAATGCGTTGTTTTCAATATTATACCATTCTATCTGGTCTTTGCAAAATATATAGATATATTCATTAAGTTTGGGTTCTTAAAAATGTCATATACAATAAAGATGAATTTCTCATTTTCCTTTGTATTATACTTAAAGTTAGTATTCTTGTACATTGTACTGACTTGTACCAGTACTTTCACTCATAATGTCAGCTACAGTACTTCAAGTCTAATCACAAAATTATGCTTTTAACACTAAGGAAATTTAATTTCAGGACTATTGAATCTCTCTTCTTTTAAATCTCTATCTACCCTGCACAGTGGTCTATCATAAATTGCAATAATATTTGTTACAACTTATCCTGAGAATGATCTAGGTTAAAATTTCTTAGTGATAACAGAAGAAAACTAGAGTCCAATATGATAGCCATTTCAACAAGGACACTTTAAATATGAAGCTTTCAAAAATAAGTCCTATTCCTTTAGCAGAGTAGGTTCTAGAACATTAAAGAAGCAAACTGACAGAATGGTAAAATACCAAAGATATTATTGCATTGAATGAAATATTCAGAAATGACTGGTAATGTGAACTTAGTCATCATAATTGAAGAAAGCTTCAGAACAAAAATACAAAGTTGTGAAATGAATTCTCGCTGTGTGTCAGCATTGAAATGCTGCACATTTCTCGTAAAGCTGCACTGGTCTAGTTTCACTGCCAAATTAGCTGATAAATGTCTACTATAATCATGCAATTTACCCATTTCTACTCATTTTAAAATCAGTCTCACATTTATGTATATTTGGAGTTTTTTTAGGTTAAGGAAATATTTGGAGTTGTTTTTGTGGTTATTTTTTGACTTTTCTTAATATTACCTCTAATAAGAATATTTTCTAGGAAACTGAAGGTGAGCATTATTCAGCCTTATCTTGTGCAGACACAATTCTGCTGCCACTGTTAGGTCACCAGCACACTGAACAGGATGCCACAGCCAAGGAGGCCCCATCATACCTCAGACCTCATGATTCTCTCTAGTGTCCTAATGGTCTTCCAGCATTGAGAATCTAATGTCTTTAGGAAGGTGTTTTAGTCAGATTTTTTACTGCTGTGATGAAAGGAACCAACCAGAACAACAGTAGAGGAGGAAAAGTTTATTTGGGGCCTTATGGTTTCAGAGGTCTCAGTCTGTAGACAATATGCTCCATTTCTTGGGCTTGAGGTGAGGCAGAAAATCATGGCAGAGGAGTGTCACAGAGGGATGCAGCTCACATGACAATCAGAAAGCAGAGAGAATGATCTCCACTTGCCAGATACAAATATATAACCCCAAACAATGCCCCCAATACCCTACCTCCTCCAACCATACCTCACATGCCTTTAGTTACCACTCAATTAATCTCATCAGATGATTCTTAGCTGGTTATGATAGTCTTAACTCATTGATTGAGTTAAGACTATCATAACCCAACCATTTCTCCTTTGAACTTCCTTGCATCGTCTTACTTGTGAGCTTTTAGGGGACACTTCACCTCTAGACCATAACAGAAGAGAAACTGAAAATTTCACATGGGCAGTCTAAGGGTTAGCAATGGCCTGTTTGGGGTGGTGCTGTGAACATTGCATGAATTGTCACTGAAAGGTAGTTCAGTCCTCTGCAGGCTTTGGATTCAGACCTCCTGGTCTCATGGCTAATTGGCTAATGTCATCTTCATCAAGTTACACCATCTCTCCGCACAACAGTTTCCTGTTTATAAAATTAATTCAGTAACAATACCTGATGCCATGGTCGTGGGGTGAGATTTAAGTTAATGAACGTAAAGTTTTCAAACTTGTTAACTATCATTATCAATTAATTTTTCAGCTGCAACCTTTATTTACAGTGTGCTGCAGACTGTGTGAAACGCTTTTCATGATATTTTCAAAATAATAAAAGTTAAAAGAAATAGAGTTTCACAGAAATTAATGAACCAAGCTAAAAGATGGCTTGAGTATTTATGCTGGATTCCAGAGCACTAGTCCTGAAATAATTCACTTGTTCACTCATTCATTCCATATGTATTCACAGACAGAACTGGGATGAAGATCATGGTGCAAGTACCAGGTGAGGAAAACAGCAAGGTGATCAGTGATTTATCAGCTCACTGGAGAGGGTCTGTGAGATGAAGAAAGCCAGTGTAGTAGAAAGAAGGTAAAAGGTTGATAGAAGAAGTAATTTAGGGAGAAGTAAGAAAAGCACCGAATCCAGCATCTTCTGCTTCTCCATCATTGTTGTTCATAATCTTCCTCCTTTCACCTCTGTTCTGGCCCAGATGACTCATGATTCCTAAGAGTGAAAGATAATCTCAGGAATAAATTAACACCAACTTAATCTCTGAAAACTTCCTACGGCCCAAGGAGACTGGGTAGGAAGGTGTGAAAAAATCCATTGCAAACCTTTTTTCACATTTGACAGAGAAACTCAGAGGTCTCAGATACTAATATGTATTTGGAGAATGCTTTTAATTACTAAATATTTCCACATTACTTTGTATGATCTTCTTTGCAATAGTTTCCCATAAGAATGTTAAACACTGATATATGAATTTTACAGATAAGGAAGTTGAGTCTCAGTTAAGCTGAGAAATGTGAGCACCTGGATTTGAACCAGGGTTGGTTTGCTGACTCTAAATTCTGTGCTGTTTCCATCAAATTATATTGCTTTCCCTTCATGAATTTTATAAAAATTGAATTAATGAGTAACCATTTCAATAACAATAGTATTGTAGTGTGTTCCTAATTTTAGAATTATTGATTTTGTAAACCTTTTTTGAATTTAAATTGGATATTTAACTTTGTCCAAAAAATCTAATTAAAATTCTGTTCATTTCTATTAAAAAACCCTTTCCAAAGTCTTTCAATCTTGAATGACAGCCATATCTTTCATATAGGAAAATGCTTGAAGGCCTCTAGTGCCCACTTAAATTATGTTTAGTATAATGTTATTGAAATATTCATAATGTAAAACTGGCTATTAATTCTTTTTTTTCTAGCTTTATAAAATCTTTTTTATGACTAAAAATACAAAAAAAGATACAAATTACATACAAATAAACCTAAAAATCAAATAACACTCTAAGAATATTAATTTAATGTGATAAATGATAATATTTTGCAGAAGTTAATCACTGTCATTCTCAATATCGATTTTTTTGTCTTTTATTTATTTTAACAAACACTGCACTGAAATCTATCCCTAATATCATACTAAAAATAAAGATGGAAAGAAGGAAGAAAAAAATTTTCAATTATGAAATCACTACTATAATTTGTGCTAAAATTCATAATAACACATACTAAGATGGAATTCAGGCAAAACAACAAATTCAAACTGATATCAAACTAGTTGATATAGGCAGGTGCCTTTGGGTGCCTCATGTTCAGTACCCCACAGGTACTACTGGGACTCCTGTGATAATTAAAGTGTCTGCCACTGTTCTTAACTCAGAAAGCTTTGCCTTATAGAGCCTCATAACTTCATCTGCTCTTCCATTTAATCAACTATATAGTACATCTATATGTCATCCTTGTTTTCTTTTTTAGTCTAAAGCAGAGTAGTACAAGGTTTTTGTGTACCGTAGAATATTCATAATGTTAAACAAAATCTGAAATGTCTTAATAAAATTAAGTCATTTAATGAAATCAGTCTAGTAAGATGTTTTTGAATTGCCAATTCTCATTGCAAAAAAAAAAAATCTATAACTGTTAACATAAGTTAACATAAGAAAAGCAAATGATTATTTCTGTCATTTTTACACTGGGATATCCAAACCTAACTGGCAGCCCAATACACAAAGTAAACACATTAAAAGTGGAATGCTGACATTTTAGGAGTTCTCTGGCACCTACTTTATCATGAACATAAACACAGAAGATGAACTGAAATTATAGTCCAATACTCAGTTATTATTTGGTATAATAATAAAAAGAAATTTATGAAACCTCTCACAGACTTCTATTTTCTTCACATATTTCTCACCAAACTGTCTTGAGTAATAGTGAATCAATTTTCTATATTTACAATAAAGCACTTTGGCTTCTAAGTCTGCTTCTCTCTGTAACTCTGTCTAGGAACTTAAAGGTAGTGTGGTTTTTATTTGCTGATTCTTCCTATTTTAACTTAGATGAGTTTTAGGAAGTTGAAAATTTTGTCTCAGAAGAAAACCTCACAGTTCATAATCTCATTAGACAATATTATATGAAACTTTCAATCTCATTCAACTTCTCTATATTACACTTACTTAAGTAGGAAAAAAGCAAAAGTTTCTTTTCCTTCCAATTATTGTGAAATCCAATTATGACAACAAAATAGAAAATAACCAATGAGTTCTATGATCTAATCTTTTCAAAGTGCTTTGCAAGCATCAATATTAAGATTTAAGTCAAGCAAACAAGTAGAAAATATTAGGCTATCTGAAGCTGAGTATAATTAGATGCCAAGTATGAAGAAATGTTTGTAAACAAAATGTTGCTACCAGCATAAAATAATAGGCATTTTCAATAGAAGGATTTGACATTGGCTGGTTTTCAGAGAATAGATATGATGCCTTGTTTGTGCATTACATAGAAGGTTAGATTAGCCCAGACTTTCTAATGGAAAAATAAAACACACAACTTAAATATTTTTGGGATGGACAATGTTGGGTGGGGATTAGGATGGGTAAGAATAAATGGCAAAGAGTGGCACAACTTTCTTAAAATATAAATATGAAAAGTTCTATATTTGGAGAAAGAGACTGTGTGCACAGTATCTAAAAGCCCACCATCACTATGGTATCAGGTGATTGTGACTATGGATATGATTCTTGTGCAAAGTGGCTAAAGGGAACAGGACCAAGAAGGATTGTTAGCATTGTGCTAGGAAGAGTTGAGAGAGTCACTAAAAATTATAGGAAGAAAACAATACCAGGGAAGTAAGTCAAGTCGATGGGGCAACAGTCCAACATCACTTTGAAGCAAATATTAATTCTCTGATTATTTATAATATTGCAAAATGTGTGTCCAAAATGGAAATATATAAATTTCTCCCTTCTTTCTTGCAGTCTTCATATGAAACAAAGAGACTTGTAGCAACTGGATATTCAGGAGCTACACAAATTCATGCATAGCACCCCAATGAAATACAGCATATTAATATCAAAGAGGTGTGATTTATGGGATAGAGGAAGAATTGTTTTTAAACAAAGGAGTAAATTAGAATATGGGAGACAAAGTGCCAGTCCTTGAACATTCACTACAGATTTACATGCCCTGCTGAAGGCCTCAGCTTCTCCTTTCAACCAAGGCAAGATGATGGCACTTGGAAACATGCTCCCAGATTATCAAAGATAGTCTAGATGAGAATGTAACCACTCTTCTTTACCCTAGGAGAGTGGATATCTGGCTGAATCTATTTTTACCTTGTATATAAAGTTCAAGGAAACTAGGAATGAAGATAAACATGAGACATTTCAAAATATGTTATGCTTCTTCTCCCTTTGGTTAATTTAAATGTTAGGAATAAGACAATATACAAAACCTTTGGTAGAGTTTTCTTTTAGGTGGGGAAGGAAAAGAAAAGGAGGATGTGTCTGGGAATGAAAAATAGGCTATGGAAGCATGTCTTTTTGAAAGTTGTTTGAGGGTGTAAATATAAGAGCTCTGATAACATTTCTATAGGGTGCTTATCATTTTATTTTTTTTACACTAAGTTTTATGATGGAAAAAAATTAAACTTTAATCTTCCTCATACATAACTATAACTTAGAACCCATGGACCAACCTTTACCCCTCCCTCTCTTTCCTCTGGTAATCATCATTCCAATCTCAACTTCTGTGAGATCAACATTTAAGTTTTCACACAGGGTGAGATCATAGAGTATTAATTTTCCTGTGTGTTACTTTTCCTTATTCTATTTAACATGTGGCTTATTCCTTTTAACTTTCCAGGTCTACCCATTTGTCCCAAATAACAGGGATTTTACTTTTTTTATGGCTGAATAGAAATGAGAAGTTCTGGTGTGGTTCTGCAAGGTGGGGTGACTATAGATAACAATTATATACTGTATATCTCAATAACTAGAAGGAATGATGTTATATGGTTTTACTATGAATAAATGATGAATACTTGAGGAGGTAGATATGCTTAACCTGATTTAAACATTACACAATGTTACACAAGGAATCCCACTATTAGGTAAATTTTTTATGTAAGATAATAGTTTAGTGTTTGTGTCATTCATAGAGCATGATATACTGCCTCTATGTAAATCTGCACAAGGCAGGTGAATAAACTGAGTAGGAAAGAAGAATGAGTAGGGTAGAGATGAAACCTCACACCCTGTCCTCAATTGTGTTTTCTCTTAGGTAGATCTGATGACTTCCTGATGCCTCTTGCTGTCTTGTCAGGTGACCACTGTAGCAAAGTAGGTTAAGGTATTTGCAAAATTAATTTTGGTATTTATAAAAAGAACACAGACTTTTAGATCTTGCTATAGACAGAATAATATTTCCCCAAATATGTCTATATACAAAACTTAGGATGCTGTGAATACATTATGGCAGAAGTGGCGTTACACTTAGGATTAAATTGAGACTTTCATGATGGGAAGATGATCATGGATTATCTGGGTAATCCAATGTAATCACACAGGTCTTCACATGAGACAGGCATCCAGAGACACATTTATTTTTGTCGAGTGGAACTTTACTACCTGATATTCCAGTACCAAAATCCAAATTAGCTAAAATTGAGACTGTTTTTTATATACGAACATAAGAATGCTTTAGGAAAGCCGTATATATGTTTTCAGAGCCTTGCATTCTACTTTCTAACCACATAAATGTACTTAACAATAACATTCTTTTATGGACTCAATCAGGGACCTCGTAATTCATATATTAAAGCCCCAACTCCCAAAATGATTGGGAGATAATTAAAGAAGTAATTACTGTTAAAGTAGGTCATAAGGGTAGAACCCTAATCCAGTTTAACTCGTATCCTTAGAAGAAAAGGCAAGAAGAGAAAAAAGGCCATGTGAAGACAATAAAAAGGGGGCCATCTGCAGGCAAATAAGAGAGGCCTCACAAGCAACCAAACACACTGATGGCCTGGGTCTAAAACTTCCAACCTTCAGAAACATGAGAAAGTAAATTTTACTTCAAGCAAACTAGTCAATGGTATTATGCTACAGTAGCCATAGAAAACCAGTAAATATTTCTAACCTAAGTTTCTAGTTTTATTTGTTATCTAAAGTATAATTCCAATAACTTTTAGTTATTAGCATTTATTTTCTATTCGTTATGTACTATGTACTATGCAACATACTTGTGTACATTTTTCTAGAATCCTACCAATGACTTCATCTAGATTATATTATTTTCTCTGTATACAGAGACAAAACTGCATCTGCGAGAGCTTGAAGTTGGATGAATAATGTGCACTGACACACAAGGCAGCAAGGACTCAAAACCAGGTCTAGAGTGTTAGTCAACTTTTCAATGTTGTGACCAAAACACTTGACAAGAACAACTTAGGGGAGGAAAGTTTATTTTGGCTCATGGTTTTGAGGTTCAGTCCATGGTGGACTGACTCCACTGCTCTGGGTCTGAGTAAGACAAAACATCATAGTAAAAGGACATGAGGGGAAAAAGCTGCTCATCTCATGACAACCAGGAAGCAAGGAGAAAGTACAAGGAGCCAGGAACAAAACATAATTGTCAAGGGCACACCTCAACTGACACACTTCCTCCAGCCATACCCTACCCACCTACAATTAACACTCAGAATTCATTTGAATTATTAATCCATCAAATGGATTGATCCACTAATAATATTATAGCTCTTATAATCTAATCATTCATCTCTGAATGTTCCTGCATTGCCACATGAACTTTTGGGGTGACAGCTAGTATCCAAATCACAGCATCCACTCTTGATACATGACTTCCTGAATAACTGTCACTTACTGAATGCTGCTATATGCCAGCTACCATGAGACAGGAGGGAACATTTTGTTTGGTTCTAGGACTATTCCTGTTACTAAGGGAGACTGTCAGGAAGCAAGGTGGAAGTATGGTAAGTGAATAGAAGTTCTGTACCTGAATTGAATAAATGAAGATACATGTTTAGTTCTTTATTATCACTATGGATCAATAAGTGACCCTCACATTATTGCCTGAATGTGATAGCCATTTCACAGTGATAATAGTTTAAACAAACGAACCCCCAAAACCTAATGTATAACCTAATGTTTAATCTCAGTTATTACATGGAGTCTGAAGCCATACCAGGCATGGTTCTTATGTACAATCCTTTCCAAAAAAAAAAATGGAAAAGAAGTGAAGATGAGAGAAAGCCTAGAATTTTAGTATGTGCACAAACCTTTAGGAGAGCATGGCTTTCTAAAATGTTTCTCTGTTATACTGATGCTTGGAAGCTAACCACCTTTCAAAAGGGAAATGCACTAACTAGACTTAATTCTCCTGATATACATGTGCCATTACCTATAACCCTAGGCGCCATTAAGATTTTTGCCAGGTCTTTGATAGATAATTAGATTTGCCCAAGGTTTTGATTTCTGACAATAGAAACCAATCACACTTACTGGCTTGAAGCAATTCTTCATGAAACATTTCATTGAGTATGTTTTGTAGTGCCAGCATTTGAGTTGTGAATTATTTTAACTTTTTTTTTTGTGGAAGGTTTTTATCTCATCTTGAAATCTGAAGTTTAATTTTGCCAGCTATATTATTCTTGTTTGGCATCTATTTTCTTTCAGAGCTTAGTGTATATTATTCGAAGACCTCCTAGCTTTTTCCAGATTGTTTCCCTCAGAATGTGACAAGTCATTTTTCTCTGTTTTTAAAATTCTATCCTTATTTTTTATGTCAGGCTTTTTCATAATAATTTGCCTAGGAATGGGTCTGTTGTAATTTTGCATATTTATACTCCTGTATATGTCCTGTATTTGATTTTTTATTTCACTCTTAAGATTTGGGGTATTTTCTGTTATTATTTCTTTGAGAGATTGGATATTCCTTTAGTTTGTACTGGAGAGCCTTCGTCTACCTGAATGGGTCTTAGATTTGGCCTTTTAATATCATCCCACGTTTCTTGAAAATTCTGTTTGTGGTCTCTTAACAGCTTTTCTCCATGATCAACTTTATTTTCAAGATTCTGTATTCTGTCTTTGTTGCCTGAAAATCTTTCTTCCATATGGTCTAGTCTATTGGTGATGCTTTCCATTGAATTTTTAATTTGGTTTACAGATCCATTCATTTTGAGAATTTCCAATTGATTTTTCTTCAGAAGTTCGATTACCTATTTAAGTGATCTTTCACTTCTTGTATTTTCTCTCTGACTTCACTCTTTACATCACCCTTTCTCTTTTGTTTTTTAAAGAGAGAGAGAGAGAGAGAGAGAGAGAGAGAGAGAGAGAGAGAGAGAGAGTTTTTTTTTCAGTTTTCGGTGGATACAACAACTTTATTTTATTTTATGTGGTGCTGAGGATCCAACCCAGCGCCCTGCGCATCCCAGGCAAGAGTGTTACTGCTTGAGCCATATTCCCAGCCACTCCCTTTCTCTTTTAGACTAGTTTAACTGTACACTTTCTAAATTCCTTGTCTGACATTTCCCCCACCTGTGGTGTCAGTGGAGTCAGTTGTTGAGTCATTCTGGTTTGTCAGGGATGGTTTGTTTCTGTGGTTTTTCATATTTTTTGTGCCTGTACATGTTTTGAATGGACCTACAGTAGCAGAATTTCTATTCTATAAACTTTTAGGGATATTGTATGTCTCTAGTACCTTAAGACTAGGGGGAGTCAAATAATTGCAACCAACTATGCATATAATATATAACATGAAATTAAGAACCTAATTCCTATTATGACATTTACAATGTTATTTGACAAAATAAACAGAAATGGTAAGATCAACAATTTCACTCAGTCAAAACAGAAAATAATCATGAATTATGTCTGGCATAAAACCAATCAAAAGAGATCATCTATGACTTATATTGAATTAATTTTTGCTTTAGTATTAGCAGTAGGGTCTGGTGTTTTATGAACCAATTAGGATTAATAGAAGTTAAGATTAGAGTTAATTAAGAGGAAAAAAGAAGAGATCAGAGGGTAGAAAAGGGTTGGTAGTTTCAAGAGGTGAACAGGGCAGATGGATGTGTTATTTATAAGGGGGAAGGAGAAAAATAGAAGTAAATGAATTAAAGAAAGAGTGAAAGGGAGTACAGAAGATTTTGACTATTAACATGAGAAGAGAAATAGAAACAAAGCAAAATACAGTTGTGAAACAGATAATACAAAATGATTCCAAAATATAATAATCAAACACTAACCCTCAAAAATCAGATTAAGGAAAAATAACTACCTTCAAGAAATGCTAGAAATGAGAAAGCCAAAACAAATACGATATGCATCAATGTATAAATATCCATGTATCCATCAGTACACATTAAAGAAAAAAAAAAAAAAACAGAATAGGCAACAAGAGTATATGCTCACTCTCTGTGCCAAACTATCTTTCCCTTTCTCAGCTTGCCTCCTCAGTGGGAGAGGAAGGTGGGGCGGCTGTGGAAGGTGCAGTCTGCTCCATTCCTGGGGTGTAGATGCTGCTGGATTCTATGAGATGAAATTTTGGAAGCGAAGCTCCCAGGAGTGGGGATTAGGTCTACTATTGCCCCAGGTGTTTTCCTGCTGGGGAGTTGTAGGATTTTGTTAAATAAGAACAACTATAGGACTATATCCCTGGAATCTACCCAGGGCTCCACTTATGAGACAGGAAAGCCTGTCCTTCATCGCTTGAGGCAATTCTTATTTGCCAATGTGAAGAAATTATTGGTCTATATTTTTATGTTAAATGTAGGATTCTAAAACTTGGGGGGTATTATTTCTTATTTTGTCCTTAGTTCATTAGATTTTTGCAAGTCATTTAGTCTCAGTGTATCTATTTCTTAATTCTTTAAACTGAGAAACAAAATTTTTAAATCCATAAGAGCCTCAAAAGAATGTTAATTCCTCTCTGCTTTACTAATAAGATTCAAAAATATTCTCTCCTCTGAGACCATACTAATTATTATTGTATCGTATTTATGTACATCTGACTGTACATAATACTTTAAAAAATAAGAACTAGAATATAAGAAGTCACTTGAAGTCTTAAAATATGAAAAATGCACTGAAAAAATATAATTCTGGCTTCATGGTTAAAAATATGAACATTAAAAAGGCCCTTCTAGGAATCTTTGATCCAAACTTCAGATTATGGATGATATTCAGTATTAAATAATGCTATTTTAAAATTCTCAACTAGTGCACTTTTCAGTTATCCTTTTTATTAAGAGAGAGAGAGAGAGAGAGAGGGAGAGAGAGAATTTTAATATTTATTTTTTAGCATTTGGCGGACACAACATCTTTGTTTGTATGTGGTGCTGAGGATCGAACCCGGGCCGCACGCATGTCAGCAGAGTGCGCTACCACTTGAGTCACATCCCCAGCCCTTCAGTTATTCTTAACACCATTTTTATCTATTGAGTGTGTCATTTCTCTAGTATCTTGTAATCCAAAGATTGAAGAAATGACATGGTGTTTAATCATAATAGAAGATATTATGAAATTACTTTAAGAAATCTAAACAATGTAAATGACTTGCATGATAATTTTTGGCAATCAATTATTAAGAATATGAAATTATTAAGAATATGAAATTCTTTGGTTTAGTTACATAGCATCAATATCAAAGTTTATAATGCCTTAATCAGTTTCTGAATATTTTAGGTTTTCTTTAAAAAACAACCCGTAGAAATGAATTGCCAACTTCCTAATTTTTTCAGCTGTTTATAAGTTATTTTTCCTTGAGGAGTTTACTACCACAATATCCTCTATCTCTAAAAGTAGACATCTCCTCCAGGTTAGATATTCTCACATATCCAGTATGTGCCCTTGATATAGTTTCTCAAAAACTTTAAATTTTATTTTAAATTTTATTTTATTTTATTTTTGCTGTCTTGCATTATCTTTATCGGGTGTACCATGTATCAAACTGTTTCTTTGTTCCAGATACTGTCCTACATACAGAAAATACAGAAAAAGAAGACGACACGGTTTTTGCTTACAATGTACTTTTGTATTTGAATCTGGAAAGTTACCAAGTTTTCCCAGTTTTTCCCTTCACATGTCTGCTCCTTGCTGTACTTCAACTGGTCTAAACCTTCCTCACCTCAACAGGGATTAATATAAAATCCCTGCATCATGGCAAAATTCATTCCTTGCCCACTCCCTACATTCCTTTTCTCATTCTTCTTATAAAATGATTATGCACACCACTATTTGCCTAATTTTTTCTGGCCTATAATTATCATTTGTTCACTCAAAAGCCAATGATTAGTTATTTCCCATATCTTGACTAAATAACCAAGGCAGGTTTCCAAATAAGTTGTGTTTACAAATACCCAGAATTAAACTTCCACTCAAGACCTCTCAGCTTCTTCCTGCCCCATCATCTACAATCCTAACGATGATTTCTCTATGGCTCTGTTCCTGTTTTTGTGTCCCAAATCTAGAAGGACTGCCATACTCTTCTGTACTTGCAAAACTTTTAACTTGAATCTCTTTTCAGTTAAGAAACTAACAAATCTAACAAATCTGAGCTTTGTAGAACACTTATGCCCTGGATATTTACATAATTTCTATTTTAAAGCATGATATATGATATTTTCATTCAGTCTGAGATAAATCTTTTTGTTTCACCTACATTGTCTTGATGGCAGTATGACCTGTCTGTCCTTGTTATTTTCCATATACACACAGTGGATGGGCATAATAGGTACAAAATAACCTCTTTCTCACAATTATAACTCCCTGCATGAGAGTGTATGTTCTTAGTTCTTAAACATTCTGGCTTAAACCACAGGGAATGTAGATTACTGAAGCTTAACTAGAAATAACTTTCATGTGGTAAATTTGACAACATTTTCTTCTTTTATTCTCCATTTTGTTTATCTATTCTTTGCTTGATTAGCTCATGTTTACACACTGGTGTTTGTTGCAATCTTCCATCTAATTAAAGTATGTAATATCAAAAGCCTTCTTTTTTCCACTAACACTTGGGTTTGGCTAGCATTAAACATAAAGTTATGGTGTTAAAAAAATGATTGGAAGACTGATATTTATCTCCATTCTTTTAATAGAAAGAATGCTTCTAAACTGAATCTGTATTCTTAAGGTTATATGCCTTGGTCCTAGGATATTAAAGTAGGAAAAGAACCTAAATATGAGTCTTGAAAACACGGAGAATATTTTTGCTCTAATTATATATGTGTGTATGTGAACTTGTGTACATGTGAGTTTTGTCTTAATAGACAGAGGCACTCGCCAGAACTTGAAACAATAGCAAGTCCTGGAGAAACTAATACTTTACTTGCCTTAATTCTCTAACATTAATCATGGCCATTTTAGCTCTTCAGCTTTACCACCTAACCTGTATCTTTTAAATTGCATTTCCCTTCTAGTGTTTCAGTTATTCCCACTCATAGTCCTTAGTCCACCAGCAGACAGACCAGAAAGTTTTCATGCAATAAACAGGCAGCATGTCAGGGTGTCCGCCCTTCTTGCTCTTTGACAAGTGACACATGTCATCATTTTGACACTACTATCAGCTGCATTTCCATATGTCATGCTTCACATGACAACTTCTCAGGCAACTCTATGTCTTACTCCTTTCCTAAAAGCTTTTTGCAGTTTTGTTCTGATAACCGAACAAGGACCGAAAATAGAAGAAATGGTTTTCAAATTTCCTTCATTTTTTATAATCCAAAAAATTGTTCATTGTATGTAAACTGAATATGAATACACATAGCTTTTGCTCTCTAAATAAGAAGATTCAATAAACTCTGCATGTTGCTGCTAATAATTATGATTTTAACTTTTGCATAGTGAATTGGATACATAACTCATTCAATTGATATCATATCCCCAAAAGGAACTTGTTATACATAGTTCATTTTAGACTCTGAGAAGACAGTGGGGGGTGGGTAACTTGAATATCCCCTTTTTCAATATAAAGTGATATGAAACTACACAAACAGAGGTTTGTTGTAACTTCTGCTAGGCTAAAAGCAAAAAACAAGACTAGTGTTGATTAAATTACTCCTATGTTGCCATAGTTGTGAATGTGCAACTGTTTTTCCAACTTTAAATGACCATGTTCCCTCTGTTTTGGTAATTACAATCCAGATCACAATGAGTGCAGTGTAGGACTCAGATAAAAATATCACAATTCTAACACAGAAGATTAGTACTGAATATCAAATCCTACAGCACTTCAGGACCAGTGGTCTAAAACAGAATCCAGTGAATCATTGCCATTAAGCATTTTGCTAGATATAGAAAAAAATAATAATCTACTTTCCAATACACATTAGAATTAACTCTAGTGATTTTAAGAGCTTTTTAACAATAGTGAGAACATAATTACATAATCCTTATCTGATTCTTATATGTGTCCTAAAATTTCAACATTAATATTACAATCAGTATATAATATTAAAAATCAAGATACAGTGTATCTTTTACAGAAAACTATTGGGTCATGTAATAAGTACCATATTAGTTAAGACCTACCATGCAGCAGAAAGAAAGAAATAATATGATTACACATATAAAGTGTAGCTAGTTAATTTATGGATAAAATAAAGGTGTGTACCTGTGAATATATAATACTTTGTGGTTGTATGTTGTCCCATTTGCTTTTCCCTTCAGTTTTTTCCTTTGCAAAGGAAGAAAATGGTTGTACCTACCTCTTGGGTTTTGTGAGGTGAATGTGTCCATAAATGCCTGTAGAGTGTTTGGAACGGGCCCGGCCCACACAAAGCATCATGTAATTGTTAACTCTTATCTCCATAGAAAACATAGTGGTGAGAATTGCATAAGTTCATGTGAAGCACCTTGTTCCCGTTCATAGCCATAGTGCTCAGTGTGAGCGTTATCTACCCAAAAAGCAGGTTGCAGGTATTATTACTCTCATTCTATAGCTGAAGAAATGATGGTTAGAAAGCTCCTGAAGGTCAGTTGGTGTCATAAATATGAAAGTCAAAGCACTCACATTTTGCCTTTTAAAATTTCAGCCAATTCGTCATTTTTAAAGCCCTGTCCTTCTACTTTTCCTTTCTATTTGTTGCTGTGAATACTAGGGCTAACATATTATCCCAGTCGGAAAAAGTGCTGCTGCTCCCACTGTGGCTCTGCACTTACATTAAAGTGACTGCTTCATTTCTGGTTACTATGGAAATGAAATTTCTGACTTTATTGCTGGACCTAGAGATATTGTAGTAGGGTCATCAAAGCTCTTCTCCACAGAAATAGAGGACGTGACATGGGCTTTAGCAATGGGGAATTGTATTTAACATAGTTTGGGTACAAGAAAGTATCTATTGCTTCCTAGAAAATAATTGCTTATTAACATTTATTAGTCCAAGAAACATGTTTTCTTTATACTTCATTTTCCTATTGGAGAAATACATTTAAAAATATTCTACTGACTTCTATTTCACCTTCCTCCCTCAAAATAACTAAACAAAACCTTCCACATATTCCATGGCCCATTCATTGATCTGGATTCCCAGGCAACACTAGAAGATGCATGATGTATCCCTATGTGCAAAGGAGTCCCTAAAATATGAGTCTGTTGATTTGGTCTCAATGGAGGAATATTATAATGTCATCCTTGAGCTGGAAAAGGAAACCACCTACAAATAAACAAAATGTACTTTAGGCGAGCTTCTGTAAAAAGAACAGATGAATTAGGGCGAGCACACAAGAAGACCTAATCTATTCCTGCTGTAAAAATCCAGGTTGGCTGGGGGGTGGGGGGATGGGGGGGAGCCACTAAAAATGTGTACTGGTTGCACTTTCAGTTCTCAGAGGACTAATGCTGGCATTCACTTTGTCTATTTCAAAGTGCCTACAGAGCATCTGGCTTCTGAATCCCAGTCACTCCACAGCTGAAATCTCCAGGGATTTTAATTTCTGAATTTATTTTTAGGGAATCAGAAGTACATTATGTCTGACACATTCATTTTCTCTAGGCATAGCTGATGCTAGTGAAGTAGAAAAATTCAATTTGTGATTCAGGAGTTTGGTCATAGGGCACCGACATGTAATGTCATGTGTTCCAAACAGTGATTATGCAGAGAGCATTATTACACAGTGCTCAGAGGGTATTTCTTTCTGGCTAAGAAATGTGGGTTTGGGGTAGGAGGGTAGGATAAACTTTCAAGGACCGGTACACCCAGTGGTGCTCTCATCTTTGACATCTCTGATTTTATTAGTAGTGATGAAGGTAGTGATAGGAGCCTTTTTCTTTGAAGAAATCAAAAGCTACACTAACACTCTGTTCACACTCTACAATGTAGAATGCTATTCTTTTATGCTTGCTTACTATGTGAGAAAAAGTCTTGGTGTGGAATCTTTAAATCTAGGTATGCACAGTTGGACTCAGTTGTTATTTGGAAGAATAAGAACAGAATAAGTTTTTTGGAAATCTTGGAAAAAGATGAGGTTTGAATTCTTCCTGCCATTCATGCATCTGTTAGTCTCTTGCTGTTTCCAAAGGCTCCTGTGTTGAAAATCGACTTTCTTGTTTTAGATGCTGCATCTATGATCTGGATGTTTGTGGCTCCCTGACACCTTTCCTGTGTTCGTTTTAGGGTCTGAACCCTGACTAATATGATTAGTGAGCAATGTCCTTTTCCTTCTACTGGAACATTTTTATTATTCCAGTGTAACTCTTTGGCCTGATGGAGTAGGATATTTGTTCTTTCTGTCCTGATAGACTCTATTAGACCCAAGTAAACCTCTTACCCAGTGTTCTAGTCTCCTCCAGATCACCAAGTGAAATCAGAGTGTCAGGAATGCATGATCTGTGAACAGTCCACCTGAGTTCAGTCTCAGGACTCTCATTGCCAGTGTTGGACAGCTTGTTTAGGCTACCTGTGCCTCAGTTTCCTCATCTGTAAAGCTAGAATCATAGTGCACACTCCATAGGATTTTAATGAGAATGCAGGAAATTAACCCATGCAAAGAATCATTCCAAATAGCATGTGGCCCATAGAAAAAATATTTAATATAAGTTATTAATTTTGTATTCTGAGATTTTCCAGAATTTAGTAGTCTAAAAAAGTCAAGAATTAGGAAAATATTTTATGAAACAATCCCCTTGGTGTCAATGAGTCTTGTCCCTTCCTAAATATTCAGCCCAAACTTGCTTTATTATTTCTTTTCCCACAAGCCTCTCCTGGCACTGGGTAGTAGTTAAGGTCAGTGCCACTCTGCTGGAAGAGAAAAAAATATTGGGACATTTTTCTCTTCAACTCCTCCTTTCACCTCAGCAGGCAATACAAAGACTCCAGTGCTAGAAGTCCATCTATTGACAAAAGACATCAGTGAAAACTTTGCTGTCCACAACAGGGCTCAGATGAACATTTTAGCACTGATTGCAATCCCACAGATATCCTTTCCAGGCTCCCTCTCACTTTAAAGAAACAAGGATGCCTGTCATCCCTGATATCTCCTCTAGTGTTCCTTTTTCCTCAGTTTTCTTAGCTTTAACTCTTTCTCTTTTTGCCCCTCTCTAGAGGAAAAGTTTGTACCCTTTGACCCAGATTCTTGCAAATTTGAGACCCAGTGAATGAATCAGGGAGGAAAGAACTGAGGGAGGGAGTAGGTGGTCTCGGGTCTGTATAGGTGCAGGTTCTGAGAACCTGCACCTATACAGACCCGAGATCACCTGAGAACCTCCTGGTTCTCAGACCTATACTGTGTAGATCTTGCAAGTAGCTTCTCATGACTCCGGCTCTGAGTCTGGCTTTAATTCTTCATATCCACTAACAAAGTCACAATGTATCAGCTCCCTCTCTTGCTCACAAATGAAGTGTTCTGGACCTACTGCCTTTGTAGACTGGCTCAACTGGCGTAGGGACTTTCCTGAGGAGTAGAGGCCAGGTTGGCTTGCTCAGGTTTCCTAGAGAGCAGTAGTTCTGCAAGGGAAGCAGACTTTTCATTGGCCAATTACAGCCCAATCCCCACATATTTCGATCAGAAAGGAATGTTAGAACAGCCCTTGGAACTTTCCCTGTAGCAAAAAACACAATGGACTTCTGTATCTTGCTAATGGGGTTGGAGTGAGGTGGGAGGAGGTGTAAGTGTTGGCAATTCACCTTTGAAGGCTGCTCACTTCCATGCCATGTGGGCACTTTGTTAGGATGAGTTGGCTGTCATGATTAAAGACATTCACTGGATTGTCTGTACCTGTAGTTGAACCTGTGTGTGGCGTGACATTGACTGTAAAATCCAGCCCCTCTCACATACACCAAGCCTGGGGGCTGAGAGGCACTGGCCTCTGCCTGATGAACTGTTCACATATGTTCCCTTGAGGGTAAAATTATGTAGTGATCTCTCTGTCAGTACTTGGCCACCTTGGATGCTCCTGCGGTTTCTGGGTTTTTTTTTCAAAGTTCTTTATTGCAACCATCATCTATTTTCTTGTTTGGGTTTATTCCAAGTTTGCTAGACCTGGAAGCTTCTAAGTGCTTTTTTATGGCTTTGTGAACAGTCTTGCTTTTCATCTTCATCTGGAGATAACTCATGTGGACCACTGGAGTGTTTGTACTGAGGCCTCCCTCAGGCTCTCCACCACCCCAGGAAAGCAGCCAGCCAGGGAATAGAACGCCTGGCAGCAAACTGGGACCAAGAGTTTTCTGAAGTGAGTACAAAGCCCCGACTTTGCCTGGCTCTTTCCTGGTCCCCATATATATGTGATTATTAGCTCTGGGAGAATGTGGGAGAAAAGGAAATATTTTGTTTACACACTGCACACTCCACTGTCTATTTTCTGGGATTCTAGTGCTTCAATATTGTTCTTAAGTAGATTTAGGTTTTAGAGAGTCTTTATCTATTTTAAACAAAGTATGCTTCCAGGCATCATCTCAACACTAATGTCAGCTCTGCTTTCTATCAAATCAAATGAGCCCTCCTTATGACTCCATGTGACACGTTGTCAAACATCCAATCATGATTACAATCTGCCACCATTAAGTTTCCTTTGCCAGGCTAAAGGGTTTCTCTAATAACATGATTAATAACATGATTCTGGATGTATTAACTTTGCAATCATCTTTTTGATAGAATTCAGGTTGTGCATGTACTTGTTAGCCTTAAAAGGGGACCCCAGAGAATCAATATGGCCACAGATGAGCCATGTTTTGGGGTGGCTCCCTACCCTGCTCCTTTGTAGGTGTGTTCAAGTCATGGGGCAGCATCAACTATCAAATATCAGTGGGTTTCACTAGAGGATGTGGCCATGATTTTAGATTGCTTCAAGGGCTCAGCATTAAAGGACATCCAATCACATGAAGAGCATGTTCCTTCCAATTCATTTTCAATTCTTCTGATTACCTCAAAGAGAAAGTTTCAGTTTAGTGCTACCTTTCTCTCACTGGCAAACATTTTTTCAGCCAAGATCCAGTGGGTCTTGGGCTCAGGGTCTTAGATACGAAGAGATGGCAGGATTGAGGATCATCTCTTTCTTTAAATTGCATTTATTTATTTATAGTAGGGATCTAAGTTTTCTCTTAGAATATTTAAGATATTTGAAAAGTCAGTAACTTTCAAAAAAAGTTAATATTTGGAAGGGTCTCAACTGGAATTTTTATGGTACTAGAATATTCTAATTTAGGTATCTATTAGAGAATTTCAGGAATGTTCTTATTTTATTATTCTTATTAAGCAACAGAAGTGAAATAATTGTTCATGTTACAGAGGAGGATTAATTAACTGCATGAGAAGATCAGGAGGAGAGGGTTAAGTGGCATAATGAAGGATGAGCTGGAGTTATCAAGACAGATATGTGTGCAGGAAAAATGGTATCAAAGTCAACTTGGGGACAGAGAGGATGCAGGGAGGAAAGTAACACCATTGACCACATTGGGGACAGGTATGAAGTTAGATCCAGTCTCTTTAGAGCCAACAAACATTTTTTTTTGTATCCTTATATCTGTATATGTATCCTCTCTTAATTAAAATGACAAAAATTATTTTAAACACAAAAAACACTAAAATGAAATTAAAGTCACTCATAACTCCACCATTCCACAATAGCTAATGTTACCATATTGATATTTCTTTTGGAGTTCTTAATAAAGACAGGGATAACCAAATTAAATATAAAATTATTTATATTTTAATTTAAATTATAAAATTATTTATATATTAATTATAAAATTATTTCAGATTCTCTTCTGATGATGAATTTGAAATTTTTTTCCTAGACATTTTTTCCCCTAAAATAAGTCTGAATTTAAGGGACACTTGGCAGAAATTTATACTTGTAGAATAACACTTATGTCTCTCTATAAAAGAATGTTATTAATATATTTAATCTTAAAAATAATATGTTCTTTAAGTACCGTTTTCTTCATTTTGGTATTCTCACAGAATGATTATGGAATGAATGTTTTATAGTATTGCTTTCAAGAATGTTTACATGATATTTCATAACAGAGAGCTATAATTTAATTTTTCATTCCTTTTGATCAAGTCAAGTATTTCAGGATGTCAAGCATGAAATAAATTTGTGAAACTATACAGACTTTGCATGAGAAGTCTGAGGAGTCAATAGAAACTAAACTCTTCTAGAAAGTTGTATTTTTAATACAAAAATTGAGATTTTTGTGTTAGATGGTGGATTCTTTAAAAAGTTGACTAGAAAGTATTTTAAATAAGTGCCTTAGTCAAGGGCACTTAATAATTCCAATTAAATAGGTTTGCAACCATTTTATTTTAATCTCTAAAATTACCAGATTCAAATAATACCTTAGCATTCTTAGTGTTGCTTTTCTCATTGGAATTGCTATTTATTATCATTTTGTTGCAAAGATGTCTATCAACTGTCTTACCGATCTTTACGGATCATCAGGAACTGATCATTCAAGAAATAACTATCTTTTTCATGCAATGAATTGTGGTGTTTTTTGTGTAACTTTTTTTATTATTTCCTTGAAGCTCAGTGATTTCTTGTTTTTGTGGGACACAAAATGTGCTTTGAAAACTTAACACCTAATTATATCAAAAGCAGAACAATCTAACATTTGGCATGTCTAATGGTGGAGTTCTATCCAGCTAAATTAGGAACTTGTAATATGAGTGTCAGTGATTTATCTTGAGCTAAATTTTATTATGAAAGATACTTATTCTTTATTTTATTCACATTAAGTGTTCTCAGAGACCCTGAGACCACAGAGGGAGAACCAAATGCTTGAATTTCTATCATGAAGATTAAATCCTTCATAACAAGTCTAACATGACTGTGGGTGTATAATAGAAATGCACCCCTGGGTATTGAAAAAATTTTAACTAGGAATTTTTAAATAAAGATATTTCCTAAGATTATCCTAAAGGGAAGTCTAAACTGAACTCTGGACTAAGGTAGGCAAATTTTGATGAAAAATACAAATATGGTCAAGATGAGAACGAGGCCCTTGTGAAGAGGCAGGTCTGGCTTCTATATGGATTTGTATAGAAAGAATTGCTCAGAAGTAGGAAGGAGCAAAATCCTCTCTCAATTGCTTTCCCACAATTTCAGGTGCCTAAAATCTATAAAATATTAGGGGTATAGTAGATTGTGGCAAAACATGGATTAAAACCTAACCTAAATTTGAAATTCAAGGAAGTCACCTCAGGTTGATTAGAGACAAACAGGGATATATTCTGATTTCTTTGGGGTGGAGGAAGGTGGGGAGAGCTTAAAGAGGCAGTTCAACTCCCTTCTGCTTGGTTAAGCAATGAAAGTAACATAGGCTCTCTCATCTAAACATAAGCAAAGGGATGATAGGAAAAAGAGAAGGTTCACCTGCAGGTGTGTTTAAGAGCATCTAAGTGCAAATAAAACACTCATAACTAACAAAGATACAGCCTGCTCACATATCACCAGAGCAAGAAATGTCATTTGAAATTCAATTTGAAAGGCACAATTATATTTTTAAATTCTTAAAAACATTTTATCTAGTTGACAGTATTTTTGTCAAGATTATTCATGTTTTTCCTGTGGTTGATATTTGTAAAGTACCTTGTGCTTTTTGGTAGGAAGAATTTACAAATTAAAACTAAATCGATGTCTGAACAAATGATTTTGAAAAGTACAAACTTCAATTTTGAGTTGCTCTTTAAAAAATACTCTTGACTTTGAGATTCAAGATATTCAAATATGCACTATTTGTCTAAAATTCCTTGCCAGTGCAAACAAAACTCGTTTTGTTTTTTTGTTTGTTTGTTTGTTTTTGTTTTTTTCTGAGCCAGGCAGTATACTCTGGTGACTCAAAAACATAAATGAGTATCAGAAGGTCCAGAGGAGTATAGAGGGCCTTTTAAAATACAGGAATTTCCATGGGGCTTGGGTTGTGGCTCAGTGGTAGAACTCTTGCCTAACATGTGAGACAATGTGTTCAATCCCCAGCACCACATAAAAATAAACAAATAAAATAAATTTAAAAAATAAAAATAAAACCATAAAATAAAACACAGGATTCACTCAACCTCCATGAATTCAAATCCATTTCATAAAACATCCAGACACCCCAAATATGAATTTCTAGGAGATTCTGGAAACTGTTTGAATTACAAAAGTTTAGTAAAGGTGCATACTTGAAAGCCAATACCTAATTTTGACCACTCAAATTATCCACATTTCATATGCATGAGGAAGCATTAGGATTTACTAAAGAGAGAACTTTCATCTCTCTCTCTGAAAGATAAATTGAATATAGAGTTAGGGTATCAATTTCATCCATAGAATTATCCCTGGAGACAAAACAATTATTTGCATTTTAAAAACTCCAATTATTATATTAGTAACCTTTTATACTAAGATTCATGTTTTATTTGATTTTGCACCATTAGCATTTATCACAAGGTTTAGATGAATCCAGACAAATCTAATATCATTTAGTCATTCATAAAATAAGCATATAGTATTAAAATAAGCATATAAGAATGTTTCCCAGCTACAGCTTAGCTTCTACTAGGAGAGACAAACAATAAACTCAGGAAGTATTTTAAGAAAATTATAAGTAGTACTATGAAGGAAATAGCCGAATAATATGATTAAAGGTAATGAAAGTTGTGACAAGCAAATATTTATTTAAATTGTCAGGGAAGACCTTCTTGAGGAGGTGAGTTATCTTCAAGAAAATAACAAGTGAATATCAGAGAGGATAGTGAGTGGTCTTGGAAGACACATAGTAAATGTCCTGGCATGATAATGAGCTGGGTGTCTGAGTAAGAGAAAGGCAGGTATCTGGAGTATTCTGAGTTGGAAGTAGGTGGTAGTAGACAAAATTTCTAGAGATAGACAGTGGGAGTTATAACTTAGGAAGCTGCCCTGGGGTTGTTGACCCTGAAAGCAAAGAACAGAAGTGGCTTTGGTTTCTGTAAGACCCCAATTCCAGTCTTGGCTTCATCAGTTACTAGGGAAGTATCTTTTGATGTTACCTCATCCAGCTAACTCTTTTTGGCTTCACTGTTAAAATTGGAATAACAACAAAATAATAATACTTCATAGCATTGTTAGAAGAATGAAATGAGAAAATGTATAACCTTCAGTCTGGTACTTAATAAGTACTTTATAAATAGGAGCTCTCATTATGGTGGCCATGATATATACAGGCATGTTCTCATATTTTATGAATATGTATCCACACGTGTGTGTATGTATATACATATATATATAAATTTACATTTCTCATTCTAAATTATTATTAACAAGGATGTTCATATAGATGAATATGGATGGAACCACAAATTAGTGATCAATAATTTATACTATAAACTATTGACTGGTGAATCCTGAGCTTTGATTTGCATCCACAGTTACTGCTTTTGTCGTTTATTGCTAAACAAAGCAAAACCAAATGTAGAGATCGCCACCCTAGTGTACTGTCTGGTACAGACCTATTTTCTTATTTTATCTGGAAAGACTCTATAACTTCAAGTCCTTGATTATTCTGATGGTTTTTGTGGCATCTCTCTGCTCTGGTTTTGGAATTTTAGAGCCTTTCTCAAACCAGTTGTGTCCAGCTTTGTCCTGATTCACACTGAATGATCAACCTCCATGAATTCAAATCCATTTCATTTCAGGTCCATTTAAGGAAGAATAACAAGAATAAAACATAAATGGACCATTAAGCCAAATTGGCAGCCATGTACTACATGGGCTATTAAAGAAAAACAAAAATACAGCCTTCTTAGTAAAATTTTTCACTGGTTAATCAATAATAAAGCTATTTCTTTAGTTATTCCTTATGTATTCAATATTAGGATTAAATAATCTTATGTATATAAAGTACTTTGTACAGTACTTGACACATAGTATTAAATACATGATAGCTATTATTATTATATTAAAGATAGTGCAAAATGCTTTTCCAAATTACAGTCCTTCTAGAATGTACTCCTAAGCTTCCTTAATTGGAATCTTCAGGAGATCTCAGAGTATACATGTTTTTTAACAGCTCCTCAGTTATTTTGAAGCTCTGCTAATTATAGCCTTGCTAACCTTTGCCTTTGCTGAATGTGAAAAAAAGAAAACGTGTTTTGTTGTACTCTTTGGGTTTTTTTTTTTTTTTTTTTTGATGTACATGTGAAACTTTAATCAACCTAATATATAACTTTCATATAACTATGGTGTATATTCTCATCATTCATTGGTCTATAGATTAATTTTCAACTTGCACTGGGGGTGTGTGTTTCTTTTCTAAGCAATACCTTAGAAAAATTAATAATGTTTGGCTTTCTGAAGAATTCTTGACTTCAAAGTTTATTTTAAGAAAAATTAAAATTTTATGTGCCATTTCATGTCATCAAAAATAGCAATAACCCTATTATTTTAGTTGAGAATGCTTTGGACAATTTTGATATGATTAATGATCATCTTAGTTCTCCTAAACATAGTCAGTGCCACATGCCATTTATCGTTTCATACAACTTCATTTCGGCACACACCATTGCTCCTCTGCAAGACCAGCTCTGAGAAACACTGGTAAGCAACAAACTGGAACCTGCCCTTGAAGTGTTCACAAACTAATGGGGTGCAGACAGCAATTACAAAGAGGTGACTACAAATTATGAAAAGTGCTTTGAAGAAAGACCTATGGGAGTCATGAGTCACATAGCAGGGGGCAGGGTCTAGCCAGGTGGACAGCAGGGAAGAACCTATGCCAGTGAACTCCAGAATGAGATATAAGCAGAAGAGATCCCTAGAGGAGAGGAAGGAAATTCATCCACCTGGGACCAGAGGACCTAAGAGGCTGAGGACCAAGAGGAGTTGATGTGAATAGAGGATGACCAGGAGAGAGGTCTGAGATGGGCTCATCCTAAGCACAATGGAAGCAGGGAATAGTTGACACAGAAGAGTTACAGGATCAGATTCCCAGTGGACTTCAGTGGACAATGAGATGAAGAGGAGCAAAGCAGGGACAGATCAAGTGGGTCTATGCAAAGCATCAGATTAAAGAAGGATGCCTTCATTACTTCCAAATCCACCCAGCATTAATCTGGTATATGGTATTTCCCATGCCAAAATGGAATAATTGAGATGCAGGAAAGTTTAATTGAAAGAACTGCAATTATTTATATGGTATTATTTAAGCCAATAACTTCTGTCAATCACTTTTAAAGATATTCTCTGTTTTGAGTTTTAATTTATAGTTGTGTACTCTTTTTTGAAGGCTTTAATATTTTATTTTTCTTATTTAAGAAAGTAATAGACTTCTAGAAATCCATTCACAATGTTCAGGAGGGTAGATAATGCTGCTTTGGCTATCTTTCAAAGGGAGAAAGTTTCAGCTTATCCTAATCAGATGAAGTTTCTATTTGTACTTTTCAAAGGCAATTTCAAAAGTATTCAATGAAATAGTCACTGAATCTCAGTGATCCAAAAAAGTTTTGATTTCAGCATTTGACAAAAGAGCAAAAAAAATCTTAAAATATCGACTTAGCTGGAAGACATTTACATGTCAGGCTTCCCTTACTCAACTGTTCAAGAATGTTATTTTACTACAAATTTGATTACATTTGATCTTGTTTTGACTGTCTACTAAGAATATCTGTCTCTCTGCTAACGTCAGTAAAAACAAATAAATTAGAGGGGCATAACTTACTAGAATTCGCTAACAAACACTATAGTAAATCCCACTAGCACTATTACTGATTTAAAGAAAAGTGTTCTAATGGTTGCATTTCAATTTTTTGTGTGTGTGCCTTCAAAGAAGGAGGGATTTAAATGCCAGACCATCATCCATATAGAAAAAAAGTTGGCAATAACATTACCTCAAGCAGGAAGGAAAACTAGAGATAGACTTCAAACTCTTCTTCGACTACCTCAAATCTTGTTAAAGATTTAGCCTTTCCACTCACTCCTGTCAACATTACCTTTGCCTTTTGTCTCTGTCATTTGTGCTCTTCTCTGACATACTACCTGTCTCCCTGAAATGGACGGCTGCTCTTTTAGGCCTTCAAATAATTGAACTAACCTACTGCACAAGAGCTGTTCTGTTCATTCAAATCTGTTTTGGCACATGGTTTGTGCAATTCCTTGCAGTCTATATTCTTTTTTTCCCGTATATTTGGTCCACCTGTGGAAGAGATGGGAACTATGTTGACACATAATGTGCTCAGGTCACCATCTGTCTTTGTTATTATGGGTTTATTAAAATGTTCACAAGGCATAACCCATGACATCAAAAAAATTGTGATAATGCCAACTGGCTGGCAGGTGTTCGTCTATGAGATGGACTTTTGTGAAGGGACCAAGTGGTTGCTGACTGTGATCTAGCTTTGTTTATTTGCAGGTGTAGCTTTTAGTTGAGATTATCAATATTCTGAAGTCATGAATAATCAAATCCATACTGTCTTTCACATTTCCTTTCATTTATATACTCATTCATGGATTTATTCAACAAATATTTATTCAGTATCTTTTACGCATGCAGTACCATGCTGGAGATTCAATGCAAGCATGTAAAAGAAAGTCTCTGGCACCTAGAATTGCCTAAGTAGACTGAAATTGGGTCAGGGCAGACAATCTCAGTGATATATGAGAGAAGTACTTGGGAGGAAAGAAAGGAAAACCTGTAAGGCTACGTAACAATAAATAAATTTAAAGCAGAAAAGAAAAGAAAAAAAAATTAGGTAGATTGATGGGGAGTGGTTAAAGTAAGATTCCCCCCCCCCCCAGGAAATGACAATGATGAGATCTAAGGAAAGGGGAAGCAGGGACAGAGAGGTGTTAAATATTTTCTGTTTAGATAGAATGTATGGCATGCATAGAGGTCAAATGGCAAATCATGTAGCTCTTTCAAGAAAAGAAAGGGTTCCAATGCAATGTGGCTGAAATAAGCAGTGAGAGGGAAATGATATGAGGTAATTTCTAGAGTTGGGTAACTGTATGGTCAAGTCACAAAGCACAGTGCATCTTGTTGAAGTGCATCTTGTTGAATGATCTTCATTCAACTAAAAAGCACTTAAAAATCACTAATGGAAGGACAGGTAAAGATGCATCAAATTGACTTAAGATCATCTTGGCTGCAGTGTGCAGATTGGAGCAACCTGAACAACCCATTTAGAACAAGGAATGGAATGTTGCCTCTGCTCATGTCGGAAATCTCTCAAAAATCAGGCTATGATGCTAGTAAGCCAATCAACCATGTAAGTTCTGCATTTAGGTTTTCTACTTGGAAAACATTAACTATTAAATTTTCCACAAGAGACAGCTCTTCTGTTTCTAGAAATTGGATGTTTAGGAAGTGAAAAAGAGTCAAATTTTGATCATTATTATAGTAAATATTTACACACTACATAGCATATCACAAATTTTATGTGACATTAGAATCAAGTGGTTTCCTTTTTAAAAATTTTATTTTAAATTCTTGGTATATTTAAGCTTAATCAATGGACATATTTGATGGTGAGTATTGCAATATATTAATACCTTTAAGGACCAAAAGGCAAAACCACAGCTTTTTATATATCGTGTATTAATGGAGATCCTCTGACTTTTGAAACCTTACCTACTGTGATCAAAGCCCTAGACACTCTTTAAGCATCCAGTTCACATTACTCAGCTTTTAAAAAACCTCTAGTGAATCTACTAAGGCATGCAGTTCTGGGATCCATAAAGGTGATTCTGATTCAATCTGCATTTCCATTTTCAAAAATATTTAAAAAGTTTAAAGGAGCAAAGATACTTTAGAATACAAATGAATACATTTTAATAATAATAGATGTTTTAGAAAATCAGATCCTTGGCCAACCTGCCCTGACCCAAGTTCAGGAGGTTGGATTTTCACTCTTCCAGCTGACAACATAATTAACACCTACAACTGCCATGGATACATACTCCCTGCAGTGTTTTAATCTTTATTATTATATTCACAGCCTTTTAAAAATATAACACAATGTTAAATAATAAACTCATGTCCTATTCAACTGCCAGACAGAATGCTTGTTCACTTTTGCAACGCAGAGCTGAAAATTCGCAGAAATATACATATTGAAAGAATAATAATCTCCAAAAAGGAAGCTTTTACAGATGCTCTAAAAATGAGGAGCCACATTAGCAAAGGAGGCAATTACAGTCACATCAAAGACAGATAACAAACTCATTGTTTTACCAAGAATGGAATGCTTGTCCTATATTTCAGCTTGATTGTTAGAACAGACTTGGAACAAGCATCTGGGGAAAAATCTTTGTTGGGTTGAATCTCAAAAAAATTTTTGAAATGTAATTATGAGAAAATGTTGAAGTCTCATCAAATATAAAATGGTTGGTGGTAACTTTGCAGCTATCTTTACAGGTGGTAGGCAGAATACTAAAATAGCCCTAATATTACCATTCCTGGATTACACATTTTGTAAAAGCCCTGCCTCTGAACATGGGTAGGACTATGAATATGATAGGATTCATCCAAATATAGGTTGCATGATATGGAGAAGGAGGCAGTCACTCAGTGATTATGTTATATTGTGCAAGATTCTGACTTGGCCGGCTGAAGACAGATTCTCCTCTAGCCTCAAGAAAACTGCTACACCGTGGATGACACTTTCTGGGGGATAGGGGACCATGCCCTAGAGTTGAGAATGCATCCTGAGAGCCAGCAAGCAGTCAAGAACCTCCATCCTACAAGTACCAAGAACAAAATTCTGTTGAAGATAGGTAAGTACAGAAGATCCCGAAACCTCAGATGGGATGGAAGTCCCAACCAACACTTTGGTCTCATCCTGATGAGACTTGAGCAGAAAAATCTGCTAACTGGTGCCTAAATTCTTGATGCAAGGAAATCATGAAATAATAAATTTATGTTGTATAATTTACTTTGGTGTTCTCTGTTTGTTTGAATTTGTTATGCAGCAATAGAAGCTAATATATTCAGAGGTAAGCTTTATGTTATCTAAAGTTCTGTAATATTTATATTAAAAACCAACCAAATAAGGTGGAGTGGAGAGAGGAAAACCCTTATCCTGAACAAATGAAAATAGAGAAAAATGCATGGTACCTAGTACCAGTTTTGTCACCAAGAGCCATGTGATTTTGGGCAGTCAGGCAATCTCCAGGAGTCTAATTTTCTTCACTGGTAAAGAGGAGGTATAACTCTCCTCCAGGGTCTGTTTTAACCTGCTCTTTGGATGATTCTCATGCTTGCTGAAGTGAGCAAAGCTCTATTTTGTAAGACGAATTTCCATTTCATATTTAATAATATGTGTGGATCCATGTATTGTAGGATCTGGGTTTGTACAATATGGGAAGAGGAGTCAAAGAAAAAGAATGCAATTAGTTATGGGATCTTGGGAAGAGACCTGCAGGTCCCGGAAGCCGGTTTCAGAGAAAGTTCCTTCTGCTTCATTTTGTTTTGATTCCTTATTGACACTTTATTCCCAAACTCTTAAAACATCCCCTCCTCCTTTTCCACTCTCCTCTTTTCCATAGATACTTTCTATCAGTACTGAAACAGTCACCTCTTTCTCTCTTAAATAAAACCAGAACAAGCCAAAAAAGAAAAGCAAAAATCTGTAGCAAGCCAAAACATGGAACTAGAAAAGTGAAATCTTTTCTCTAAATATACATTTCCTTCCACATTCACATTTATTTATTTCTACACCTTCTCTGCTAACTTCTTCCAGTAAATGCCCAAGCATACTATTTGCTTTTCTCATCTCTGATTTACTTCTCAATCCATTGTTAAATGGCTAAAAATGCTCCTACCACTGAAACAAACAACCTCCCTCCTACTAAATCTGTCCTTATCTTGCAGAATCTTCCAGCAACATGACACTTCTGCTCCCCACATGCACTTCTTTTTTTTTTAAAGGAATGTTTTTAAAATACACAGAAAGTTTCAAGGTATATAATGATTACTTTTGTGCTCTCCAGATAGATTTGTCAACAGTCCTTCACATTTTACCATTTGCTCTCTGTGTGTAGGTGTGTATTTTGCTAAATAATTATGTAGGTAAGCTGTGGACATCATGTCAAACAGACAACTTCAAATACTTCAGCTTGCACTTTCTAAAAATAATGGCATCTCCCTACAATCCCAATGCCATTACCACAACTAAAAAAAATCGATAATAATTTGCCAATATGATCTTCCACAGAGTACTGATTCATATTTCCTAACTATCCCTAAAAATGTCCCTCTTTTATTTATTGGATATGCTCATTTTCAGGTATCAAGCAGTACATTTGGTTATGTTCCTCAAATATTTTCATCTTTTTTTCTTTTGTTTCCAGTGTGTGTTACGTATATGTTTTTTTTAACTCACTCAAAGAATTGCCCCATTGGTCATCATATTGATAAATTTCCATTGGTTTTTCAAATTCTTTTTATCTTGAACAGTCATTCCATTTGTTTTTTTACCCCTTGGTGTCATTAATGTTTTGAAGAATGTAGTTCCATTGTCTTTAGAATGGCCCACAAACTAGATTTATGCTGTTGTTTATTGTGTTTTCACACATCATTTAAAAATACATGTATTTTCTATACCTCTGAGGTGAAGGCTGTAGGCTTATTGAGAAATAGTCTAAATATCTTTTAGAGAATATTTCTTCATAGGTGGTGCTGATTTTTTTTCTATTTCATCTCAGCAGGAAGCCACTACACTAATATGTATTGTCCCACTATGGATATAGACAATGTTAATTTTGATCATTTGGTGACAGTGATATCTGTCAGGTTTTTCTACCCAAAGATAGACAGATAGACAGACACACACACACACACTATATATATATACATACATATATATAATATATAATTTTACATATACATGTGTGTATATGTATATATACATATGTAATAAAAGGGAAATTATATACATACAATAAGCAACTTGTGAGTTAATACTCCTGCCTATATTTATCCATTTTTGGATCTCTGCCTGAATTCATATTCCACTAGGGTTGCAGAATGGTTCCTCTTTTCTTTTCCAGAAAAGTTGTCTCACCTCAGTATCAGTCATATCACCCTGTTCATCTTTGTTTCACTTTTCATTCTGGTCCCTTTGTGAGCTCTTTTGCTTTTGACCCTCCGTAAATTCTGGTCCTCCTCAGGGTTCCTCCTGTGAGCTTGTCCATTTGCACAGAATGATGCTTGGTACGCATTAATATTTTGAGAGAGAGAAACTTTGCATTGTCCACTTTAATAGAGAAAATGAGAAAAAAAATGGTTATTATGGAGCCTCTTTAAAATTTTTTATCAGCATCCAGAGAAATTGGTCTCCAAAAATTACCAACAAAGTGTCAATACTTTGGAATAGTATACTTCTAAATATTCAACTACATGTTTTTTTCAAAGGACTACACTGACTATCATGAAGACATCCCAGCAGTATTTTACTTGTGTACTAATAAAGACAGAGAAGGCAATATCTCACCCAAGGCAGGAAGGCTCTGCCCTGTTTTTGGCCACCCTCAGCACCCAGTGCCAGCCCAGCTGAAGCATCCCTGAAGGAGACAATTTGTATTTCCATATCTATGTGCTCAAAAGTAAATGGATAATGTATCAAAGAATCACACAAAAATTTACTGAACTTATAATTGAATTTTAAAACTTATAGCCAAACTAGCTGCCACACTACTAATGAAACATGTTAGATACCTACAATTATTTAATTACAATAAAATACTTTTCAGGGAAGGGTAATTGTTCCTTTCTTTCTCCTTCTTTCTTTCTTTCCTTCCTTCCTTCCTTTTTTTTTTGTCTTTTAAAATTTTAAATTACTGCTTTTACTGCCCAGAAGCTACTCCGTAAATACTTATCAATATCTCTACTCTTTTCCCCAAAATTAAACATATCTATTTCAATTAGTGTTAATTCAGAATTCAATTTCCCTTAATTCAGGGAGAAGTAACTAAATTAGGATATATTTTATACATAATTGAGATAATCACAGAGTTTAAGCTGACAGGTCACCTTACCTACCTCCAAAATTATTAAAAAAAAATAATTACTATTTCAATGGTGGTTTGAAGATATGCACTCCAATATGTATTTAAAATCAAATAGATTAGAACCTATCTAATAGGGCTTACAATTAAATGTATTCTAATGCTTAAATATTGTTATCCGAAATATTTGATTATCTACAACATACTGCTTCCTAAACTTGTTAACAAATGGGGGTTTAATGTTCAATGTTATAAATGCATACAATTATAGCTAACTATTTCATAGCTCACTTAATTCAATAACCCTTGTCTAGGAAGAATAATCACAAATGTAAAATAATACTATTGAGATTTTAAAAATTGTACCACTTGGAATATTCTGATTCATCAGCAGATTAGATGGGATAAGGGCTTTGTAGGGAATGTTTTGAACAATTTGCTTTTTAATTAAAATAGAAGTTCATGAAAGAAAATGAATATTACTTAAAATGAAAATAAGAAAGAGTGTATTCATTCCATTAGGCAGTGTTCTTAGTAGTCTAACATTTATAGTGCATTGTAATCGTGAAACTATTGTTTACAATTCATTTTATGGAGCAATCATTCACAATGTACATCATAAACCATCATAAATTTTATGTTTGCTTTTTAAGAGTAAAATATATCAACTTTCTGAGTACTATTGGGAGTGTATTGCTTTGCTAGAACTATCAAAACTCAGTAATACAACAGGTTTCTTGGGGAAAAAATAGAAATTTATTTTATACTTGTAGAGGTCAAAATATAAAATTAGGGCTATGCTACTCTAGAGATGGTAGGGAAGGATCTGGTCCAGGCCCATCTTTTAGCTCTGTTCATTTCTTGTCTTGGAGTAGCATAATCCAATCTTCATGTGGCATGCTTCCTCTATGTGTGTCTTTGTGTTCAAATTTTATCATTTCACAAGAATAGCAGTCATATTGGATTAGGGGTCATCCCTCCTGTGACCTCATCTTAAATAATTACATATATAATGACTTTATCTCCAATGGTCATATTCTAAGTTCTAAGAGTTAGGACTTCAACATATGAATTTTGCAGATACTCTAATTCAAGCCAAAAGAAAAAAAAATGCAACAAAGCATATCAGTGCAAGTATTCACTTGGAAATCCCTTAAATTCAATTGAATATATAAATAAGTACAGAAATATATGATTTATGGTCCTATGTTGGCAATTCACCCTTTTATGTGACATGTTCATCTAATAAATATGAGCAACAAGTAAATAACTTATCTTACTCTTTAGCTTACTTACAATTCTTATAATCAGGAAGAAGAATCAGAGATTCTTTCTGTCAAAAGGGTTCTAATTCCACCTAGTTTTATAGATTCCCAAATGCCTGATTATACAAATTTTTTTATTCCAACATGTATATCCTAAAGGAATTAGATGTAGGCTGTTTGAAATGGGTCACCTGTTCCAATGCTTATAGGTGTGCCCCCACACCTAGTGCATACCCTTAGAACATTAGGGATTGCCCAACTACATGGTGCCTGGGAATTTACAACCATGTACTATTGCTATATCTATCCCACCCAGCAACTATTCCAGTCCTAAAAATGTGATTCATATATAAGGCTGATCTCTTCTCTTTATCTCCTTAGTAGACATTAGGAAGGAATGAACAGGGACAGGAGAGAAAAATGTTTAAATTTAATGAAGAGCTGTGGATAAATAAGAGAAATATGGTTTTGTTATGAAAAATACAAAGGAAAGATATAAACAGACAAAAATTAATGCTATGAATTATTAAACTAATAAGTTTATCATTTATTTCTTTTTATGTCTCTTGCCATTTACTTATTTTTTAACATTCTGAAATGTGGGAAGCCTGATTTCTTAGTTAAAGCCATAGCCTTGAATCCTCAACCAAGTAGAAAAACAGTAAACTGACACAAAAATCACTTCTTTGGATAAATTCAGGTAAAATATGATTAGGTTTTCTTTAGTAAGAGAGAAATCTTATCTGTATCAGAATGTGAGATCATAATTTTCAAAAACCTGGAGGTTTAAATTTAGTGTTAGAAAATCTATTAATATATCATGTCGATATTTCAAATGAGAAGTACCATGTAATTATCAAAGCAGTTGAGATTTTACTTATATGGTTTTATGCTTATTTCTGATTTAAAAAGATTTTAATAAATTTGAATTAAAATGTGTTTACCTAATATATTCAATGATGTCTTTGTGTAACAATGAACATTATAAAAACTAATAAAGTCTTAGAGGCAAACAAATTAACATTAAGAAGAGAATAGATTGCTATCGATCATCTCTGGTACCTCTCATATTTCTAGAAGCTTCAACTAATACAAAAAGGTAAGAAACATAAGATAGACAGAAAATAAAACTAGAAATTAAATGCCTAAACTACTTATACACAAAATGTGGTATTTATAATGTGCATCTTTTAGAGTTGGTGAAAAGAACATAATAGTCAAAGTGATGAGAATATGAATGGGTTTGTAGAATTAAATACAAATTAGCTATCGTAGCCAGGCATGGTAGTGCGCACCTGTAATCCTGTGGCTCCAGAGGCTGAGGCAGGAGGATCATGAGTTTAAAGCCAGCCTAAGCAACTTAGCAAGACCCTAAGCAACTCAAAGAGACTCTGTCTCTAATAAAAACAAAAAAGGGCTGGGGATGTGGCTCAGTGCTTAAGTACCCCTGAGTTCAATCCCCAATACAAAAAATTTAAAAAGCTATTATGATTACCATTATTTATAGATGTAATTCTATATCTTGAAAACAAAGAAAATCAACTAACAATCAGAATTTTATTCCACAATCTTAGATAAAAATCATCTTAAAAAATTGTAAATATTCTATTCATAATAATAACAGAAAAAGTATAGATAAGACAAGGTGCCAATACATATAGGAAGTGTTTACTGAGGTATATAATTAACACTCAAAGAAATAGAAAAGCATATCATGTTCTTTTGTAGGAGAAAGAACCACTTTCTCCATTTGTTGTTATATTGTATTATAAAAATCTTATTTTCCTCTACAAACTGACATGTGACAATATAATTCAGATAACCTAAAAAATAAACATAAAAAACTAAACTGATGCTATGCTTTAGATCATTAATGTCCCCCAAAGGCTTAGTCCCCAGCTACTTAAGCACAAAAGGTTCTATCACCTCCCCTATAGGGTGGTGGTAGAACCTCCATAGATGGGTTCTTGTGTGTAGTTTTAGTATTGAGGGTATGTCCTTAAACGGGATAAAATAAACCCTTCCTCTTTATATATTGATATATTTTAGGTATTTGCTACAGTAACAGAGTGCTGACTGAGACTGAAAAATGTGAAAATTTCCAGTGACAAGGAAGGGGCTTGTTCCATAAAACATTAAAGCATATTGTGAAGACGAAATCATAAAAACATTATATTTGCTCAAAAGCCAACAGTGATTAAATAGAATTTGTAGTGCTTTAATATATACTAGAGAGAAAGAACTCATTATTAATATGGATCACCAACTAAGAATTTAGAAATTCATATTGTCCAGGTAATGAGTCAGAACCATTAATAAATTTTTGAGTGAATTTCGTGGACCACAGTCAGTGCTTTCAATGGAAAGAGAGGCAAGGGAAGGGAAGGGTTGAGAAGCAGTGAGCAGAGGGAAGAGAAGAGACAAGAAAAGAAAAGCTGAGCTCTGGTTAATGCAAAAGTTCAAGAAATATAAGAGATAAAACTATTAAAAAGCAAGAAAATAAAGTAGGACTTACATGTCTCAGTTTGCTCACATGTAAAACATGATAATGGTATCATATTTTAGAATTGAATAATTATTAGATTTCATCAAATAAATTAAGATTAAAATGTTCTTTCTTTACACTTTATATTTCAGTTATAGGTACATGTGTAAATGTATGTTTGTCATATGTATTCAAATTGTCATATAAAAGTATTTATTTATTATAGGTTGCTATGATTTGGATGGGAGGTGTCCCCTAAAAAGCTCCTGTGTGAGACAATGCAGGAAGATTTAGAAAAGAAATGATTGGGTTATGAAATCTTAACTGAATCAGTGAATTAATCCCCTGATGGGATTAACTAGGTGGTAAGTAAATGCAGATTGGTTGTGTCTGGAGGAAGTGAGCCCCTGGGGAAGTGCCTTTGGAGTATGTATTTTGTATCTGGAGAAAGGAGCCTCTCACTGCTCTCTGATCATTATGGGACCTGCTTCCCTCAATTACACTTTTCCACCATGAAGTTCTGCCTCACATCATGCCTCAAGGAATGGAGCCAGCTGTCAATGAACTCAGACCTCTGAAACCATGAGCTCTCAAATAAACTTTTCCTCCTCTACAATTGTTCTGGTCTAGTCTTTTAGTAACAGCGGTGGAAAAGCTGACTAAAACAAAGGTTATAATAAAAATAACAACAACAACAAAAAACTTCCTTTGTAAATAATTCTTTGGAATAATTAATTACATCCATTCAGGTAAATAACAAAATAAATATAGATTTAATACATCTATATTTTATCTTAAAAACTACTACATATAATCTCTGAAAATAAATTTAGAAGCATAAAAGTTAAGGATGAAATCCCAAAGAAAAAGGATTGCATATTTGAATTAACACATAAAAATTCTATAGTTCAGAAGTAACCAAAAGAAGAAGAGAATATGACAAATTGGGAATATGAAGAGAATATGACAAATTGGGAAAAATAATTGTAAAAAAATATCCTTAAAAATATCCTTAATGTATAAAGGAAAGGATAAGATCTTAGTGTAGAAAGAGGACTTGGACATCATTTTTTAAAAGCTCTGTTTCTAACACAAGTAGATAATTCACAGAAAAGAGACATGCAGCTGAAAAAAAATGCTTACACTTAATCAAATAAATTAACATTAGACAACAGCAAAAACTTCTCACCTTCATCAAATTTTGTGTGAATGCTGAAGATGGTATAAATACTAACAAAGGCAATGTAGACCAATGCATAAGATTTTTGGATTCAAATTTCCCAATATAAAAAGGACCTAAAATGTTATTTTACTTTGATCAAGCAATACCATCTTGTGGGGTTCTTCCTAAAGAAATAGTTCAACATATGCACCATAGTTCAACTTTCTTATCATTTATTTTAACAGTGATAATTCCATGCTCTGTCTGACAAATCAGTGGAGCAATCTGAAGTAGATTCAGATTCCCATTTGAATGTTTTTTAATGCAATAGGGGGGAAAACTTATTCTATAAGTAAAAATATCTGAGTTAAAACTTTTTACTTGTATGGAGGAAAAATTATTGGAAGGAAAATTAGAATACTATTGTTGGTTTTCTCTGAGTTCAGAGATTATGAAGATTTTGAGCAATTTTAATTTTCTTCCTTATATTGCTGTTTGTCCATATATCTTAAATATGTAAATATTTCTTCTATAATACTGAGAGTCAGTTTCATTTACTTTAAAGCAAAACAAATTCCCTGTTGCCCCTCTGATCTTGCTTTACTTCTGGTTCTCTAAGGAGTTCCCTAAATGAGGAGATTAAAATGCTTTCAAATTAACACATTAGTTGTCCTTATCTAAATTGGTTCTTTGAAAAATGAATGCCTGAAGGTGTTGTAAACTGTTCTTTTAAGTACAATTAAGCAATCCCCTAGTCACTTCTCTTTTGTCTTTCAGTGTTTTTCTTTCTTAATGTAAACTTTGAATGTAGTATTGGCTTGAGTATTTTCATTTGTTCCTGTCTCATCTGTTAAAAAAAAAAACAACAGTATCCAAAAGGAACTAACACAGATCTGCTAAGATAATGACTTCCTGTTAAATGTGAATTAATGAGTTAATACTGTAAAATATGACAGTTTGCAAAATAAGTGCAATCATCCCTCCTGTGCTACCATAAGGCACAGTGATTGCTTTAATTTTACACGATGTGATGGACATATTGATGTTCCACTAAAATACCTCTTTAAAGAATAACTTGCTGCCTCAGCATGGACTGCCTGAGCTGCCTTGCCCAAGGTCATGCCCCTTCTTGGCATAACCAGTGACTGTTCCAAATGGGAGTATAAAGACCTTAACTTCTTAGATTGATTTAGGAAGTTTCTAAACAACCATAGGTCCAGATCATCCCATAGGGTTGGGTCTGCCCTGTGGTTTGAAATTTCCCTCTACCCAGTCTTTCTTTCTTCTCTTCCATTTCATGAGTATTCATCCCAGGGACATATTTTAGTAAATTTCCTACAAAGTAAATGCCATCTCAGAATCAGAACCCAATCTGGGATGATGAATTACATATTACTCTGGATACAGGTGAGCTAGTGAGCTCTTTATTATTTTTGATTTTATTATGTCATAAATAACTGATAAATAAAAAATGCAAACTTAAAAAATATAGCTATATAGCTACATAAATAAGACCAAACATAGCTTAAATCATTATTGAATTTGCCTTAGTCCATTATTCATTAATGGTTATCAGATCATAATTGTTTAAAACACTAGAATTTGCATTTGTGAGAATCTTATAATAATTTATTTTGTAAGACACTTTTTGTAAAATAATACTAAAAAAAGAAAATATACAATGCCATTTTGATGATATAATGGACACCTGAATGTCCTCATATGCTAACCTGACATGATCTCTTCCATGTATGAAAAGCAACAATAATGTGAGCTTTGTAAACTGAACCTAGACTTTGACATATATCACAGTGCTTAAAATGGTGTTGAAATAGAAAGCTGCTCTTAAAACTTGGTAACTCAACCTGCTAGTCTTTTAACTGAAGCTCTTTGCTGCCCTCTGTAGATAACTTGAGATGAGAATGGCAGCGTCCTTAATTAGTAAACATTTACCTTCTTGGTTATGATATATCTATTCTGTAAACTAATAGAACAATAGACTAAACAGAAGATATTTAAATTAAGGAGAAATTAATAATCTTTTTCCAGTAATCTATTTTGAGTTATACCATTGTATTTCTGTATTTGCTTTTCTAAAATAATTTTACACAAAATTAAAAGTACATGCTTGAAAATACCACTAAAAACATGGGAAACATCTCTCTCTCTCTCTCTCTCTCTCTCTCTCTCTCTCACACACACACACACACACACACACACACACACATTTATGAAAGAATAATCAGTTATTTTACAACTTTCTTTTGACTTCTCATGTTTATACATATTAGCCACATTTAAAAAATCATACACTTTAGGACAGTGATATAGGCAAACATTTTTTGGATAAGTCCTCAAAAACACTGGAAACATATATAAAAATCGACAAATTGGATTATGGCAGAATGAATAAAGGAAACAATCAATAATTCTATAAAATACTTGCAGGATAACGAGAAATACTTGAAAACTACACATAAGAGAAAAGTTTAATAAGTAAGCTAGTAAATAACTCAAACAACTCAATATCAAGAAAACAAATAATGAGAATTTTCAAATTTACAAAAGTCCTTAATAGATATTTTAAAACAGAAGATATACAAATGATGAAAAGTATATTAATTAACGCTAAATATCCCTAATCATCAGGGAAATGCAGATCAAAATCACAATGAGATATCATCTTACCCAATTTAGAATATCTACTATCAAAAAGACCAACAAAAAAAAAAGATTTGAAGAAAACTCTGATACACAGTTGATGGGAATGAAAATTTTTACCACCATTGTGGAAAACAATATGTGAGTTTCTAAAAAATCTAAGAGAACTACCATATGATCAAATGATTCCACTACTTGTTATCTAAAGGAAAGAAAATTTGTATGCTAAGAAGTTATCTGTACTCCCTGTTTATTGAGATGCTATTCACAATATTTGAGAAATGAAAATATAAATGTCCATCAACTGATAAATGGGTAAAGAATATGTGGTACATATACAACTTGGAACACTATTCAGACACAAAAGGATACAATCAAATCCTGTTATCTGCAGAACATGGATGAGTCTAAAACACAATATTTTAAGTGATATAAGCCAGGCACAGACAGACAAACATCACATATTCTCACTCATATGTGACAGCTAAATAAGTGGATCTCACATAGAGTTTAAAATAGTAGTTACTTGAGGTTAGGAAGGGTAGGGAGATCAGTAAGACCTTGGTTATCAAGCATAAAATACAGTTAGATAAGAGTGAATTCTAGTGTCCTTCAAGGCACCTTCAAATAATTATGGTTAAAAATAATTTATTCTATATTTCAAAATATAAAAAAGCATACTGAATGTTCTCAACACAAAGCAATGCTAAAAGCTAATTATCCTTATTTGATTATTACACATTGTATACATGTATCAAAATATCACACGGTATCCAAAAATGTGTACAAATATTATGTTTGGATAAAATATTTGAAAAAAACATTTAACTGTTACAAATTATAATAGATACTGTCCTGTGATTAAAACCATAAGCTACTCACTCTATTTCACATAGTGATATTTATTCTTTTGGGGTTTTTTGGGGGCTCTACTTTTGTAGTAAAATAACCATTATTTTCATTATTCCAATTCAACTTAAAAATTATCTTGCTGAGTATTTTCAGTGTATTCAACAAAGATATGGATGCTATGTGAATTAGATCAAAACCTTGAAAATAAGGAGAGCATTTTGGGTACTTGCTCTGTGCAAGATACTTTGGCAAATACTTTACATACATTAATCATTTAATCTTCCCTTAATAGTACAAGCTCTCTGAATTTGTAGAGCTTATAATTTTGATGAGAATAGCCTTACCTGAATTTCACCATTATTTCTCTATTACTACAAATTGTCTTTCTTAAGGCATAAAGTCAGCTATATTTTGTAATGCCCATTAGTTTACGGTAAGAGATTTTACTCCAATATAGGCTATCTGTACTTTAAGCTTATCTGTGACTTCTTGTCTTTTATGCAGTGTGTTTAACAATAGTTTCCAAGAAGTAATCAACTGTTAAATGCAGGTTCTCTAAATGTAAGCCAAGTTTTTATCACTTCTTAAAAGTAATGATTATATCTTTATGCAAATACAAATGTAGAAGTCTGGTACTATTTCTCCTCATTATTTCTATGATATCTCTCTTTTGTTATTGAACTTCTCTTCATACTAGTTACCAAAAAAAACTCACTTGGCTTTAATATTACCATCTGAAATTATACCTAGAATACTGTACATATAATAAGAGAATCATTGTGTGTCAGTGAAAACAGTAGATACTTTCTAGTGATGATGATAGGAGTTAATGAACTACAAAAATATTAGGTACAACAAAATTAAAATTCACACAGGTATAACAGGTATCGAGGATTATTAGGTCTGGATGAAGGATTGAAAAATAGGCTCAGATTTAAGAATCACCTTTATGTAAAACAGTTTTTATATACTTAAGTATATCCATTTTAGAAACTTCATAACATTTGGCAACTGAAAGCACATTATTGGCTATTTCTTTAAATCATTTCCAAAATAAGATAGCAAACTTTAGCTACAAATTAAATTTGACACAGACTCAAAAGAAAAAAAAAGAAAGACAGACTGAGTAACCAACCAACCTAGGAATAATTCGAACCAAGAAGGTGGAAGATCTCAACAGTGAAAATTGTAGAAGACTGAAGAAAGACATTGAAGAAAACATGAGAAGATGGAAAGGCCTCCAAGGTTCTTGGATAGGCAGAATTAACGTTGTTAAAAAGATTATACTGCAAACATCAATCTACATATTCAATGCAATTCATATCAAAATACCAATAACATTCTTCACAGAACTAGGAAAAACAGGTCTAAATTTCATATGGCATAAAAAGAGACTCAAGGTATCCAAAGCAATTCTGAGCAATAAGAAACAAGCAAGGCTGGAGGCATTACAATACCTGACTTCAAATTATACTATAGAGCTATAATAATCAAAAAATAATAAAATAAAAAAATAACCATAAAAGTATGGTTGTGGCAAAAAGCAGACATGAACTCCAGTAGAATAAGAATAGTAGACAGAGAGAAAAAATATACACAGATACAGTCATTTCAGAGAATCAAGGGTAGAATATTTTCTTTCACATACAGGACTACAAAGAAAAAAGGAATTAGGAAAAAAACATAGATCTCCCTTTTGGAAGGGAGATTTGTATAGTCAAATTAGGGGATCAAAGAAGAAGTAAGAAAGGAGGGAACTCGAGAGAAACAGTGGAATAAAATCAACTAAATAATGCTATATGCATATATGAACATATCACAACAAATTCTATTTTAATATATAAATATAGCACATCAATGAAAAAATACATAAAGAAATTGATGGAAGACCAGAAGATGAGAGGAAGGGGAACAGAGAGAGGGAGGAGGGAAGGGAAAATGGAAGTATTGTTGAATTAACTAGATAAAATTATGCTATGTGTATATAAGAGCATGTCAAGATGTCCCTATTATGTATAATTATAATACAATAATAAAAACATTTAAAAATGAATTAAATTTCACACAGTAAAAAAATGACTGTTTCATGTTATTATACATAATAAGAGTGTGGTATTTTTTTAAAAAAATTATTTAACAAATGATTAAGTGATGAAATAATTTTGAATCCTGTTATATGCCACATACCATTTTAAGCCATGAGGTTATTTCAGAATGCAACATAAGCAGAAAGCCTCTCCACTGTGATATTGTGTTACATCTTGTCCTGATATCCTGGTACATAGAGAAAGATCACAAATAAATAGGTATAATAAGGTTCTATCTGTCCAATATTCCTCTTGATAAGAAGCAGAAGCAGCAACAAGAGCAAGGAAATCAGGTGGCAAGACATGGCTGTTAGATCTGGGCGAACATGATGGCTTGGTTCAGGATGCTGTTCTATAACTGTTGAGGCCAATGGAAGGATCTACTTTTATTTTACTTGTTTTCCTAACCTGATATTAATATTTTCCTAACCTTATATTAATATTTTTCAAATTGATATATCTTAAAATGTCTTTGAACAGGTAATATGTCTCATAGTTAAAACTTACAAAATAGGAAAAGTTGTACAGTGAAAGGTTTTGCTTCTTGCCCTTGACCCCAAGGAGACAAGTTCACAGTACTTCTATATAAAGCCCATCTCAGTTACTTTTATTTCTTGTGGATTCTTTCAGAGTTTTTTTTTTTTTTTTGAGAAATTATAAGCAAATAAAACTGGACTCTCTCCCACCTCCATTTATACAAAATGAAAGACACTATAAACACTACTCTATGCCTTACTCTCCTTTTATTATCCTAAAGATCTTTACTTACTAGTACAAAAACATCTCCCAGATCTTAATGATTTAGTATTATTCTATTTTATGAATGTACAATGGTTTATTTAATTAATTACCTACTAATGGATATTCACCTTGTTTATTAATCAACATTGAAATGTTATATCCTTGTATAAGCATGATAGAAAATGGTAACATTTTAAAAAATATTTTAACAAAACTATATGAAAGAAGAAATTTTAAAGACACACATGAAGTGAATGTTGATACTCTCAGATCCCATATTGAGGGTAGATACACCTCTCCTCCAGGTGCAGCGAATATTGTTTGCTAATGGCAGTGACTGAGTCCCTCACTGGGAACTGCCCTTGGGCCTAGTGAAGCTTTTGACCAGTGACTGTCTGAGGAGAGCTGAAACGCCTTGGTCCTCTGTTTAGGGAACTGGGAAGGGACATTTGAACTTCAGAGTGCTTTGCAGGTACAGCGTGCATGTCTGTTCAGCCAGCTGTGGGTAGTGTCATCTTCTGTACAATCCTGCCACCCTCATGTCCTCATAGTTGTTTCCCATGAGCTCTTCACAATAAACCTTCTGTCCATAATTTTATGTCTCACATTATGTTGACAGACAACACAATTCAAGGCGAGGCATTTAAATTAAGTATAGAGTTAGTGAGATTAAGTCTAGGGCATTACAGTATTGATCATTTTAGTCAAATTTAGTTAAATATTTTGATAGGCATCTAAACACATTTTTCCTTGAGTTTTGTTGTTTTTGTTGTTCATTAAGGAGTCATTTCTGTTCAGTGAAATTCATTCATTTTAGTGAACAATTCTGTGTATACCCTGATGAGCATGTGCTCATGAAACAACCAGTACAATCAAGGTACAGTTCTATCATCTGAAAAAAATTCCTGCATGCTCCTTTGTCAAGTATCTGTTTGAATATATTGCCCATTTTGAAATATTAAATTGTTTGCTTTGTATTTCCTGGGGTTATGAAGATTTTTTTCAATGTTATGGGTTTCAGTCCTTTATAAAATTTATATTTTGCAAATACTTTCTTTCAGTCTAAAGCTCAACCTTTTATTTTCCTAAGAATTCATTTGAAGAGATTCCATATCATTTTTAAAAATTAAAATAGCCTATATCCAAAAGAATTGAAATAAGAAGTATGTCAAGAAACAACTATACTCTTGTATTCATTGCAGCAGTATTCATAAAAACCATGACAGTGAACCAACCAAATGTCCATCAATTGATGGATGAAAAAAGAAAATACGGTACATATACATAATGGAATATTATTTGGTACTTACAAAGAAGAAAATTCTGTTATTTGTGACTACATGGATGTACCTGGAGGATATCATGCTAAGGGAAATAAAGCCAATGACACAAAGATAGAAAAAAATACATGATCTCACTTATATGTAGAACCTGAAGTCAAATTTATGTAGATACAGAGTAGAATGGTGGTTACCAGTGGTGAAGAATGGGTCAGGTAGGGGAATTGGGGGATGTTGACCAGAGAGTACTAAAATTTTCCTTAGACAGAAGAAATAAGTTTCAAGATCTATTGAACAGAAGGTGACCACAGTTAATAATAATTCATTGTGCATTTCAAAATTGCTAAAAGAATAGTTTTAAAAATTTTTATTACAAAAGATAAACATGTTAATTACCTTGATAGAATCATTTTATAGTATATACTAATTATGAAAATATCATGTACCCCATAAATACATAATATTAATTTGTCCATTAAAATAAAAATACTAAAGTATCTGATTTAATGTTTTTACTCTATTGACTATCTTGTAGTACACTAATAAAGGGTATTTAAAAGAAACTTTCATAGGGCTGGGTTTGTAGCTCAGTGGTAGAGCACTTATCTGGCAGGTGTGAGGCACTGGGTTTGATCCTCAGCATCACATAAAAATAAATTAATAAAGTGAAGATAGTAAGAAAGAACTTTTACAATGTGGACATTTCATAGCTTATGATACAACTCTTCATAGAAGAGAAAAGGTGACCTATTTCTAAGTCATTATAAAAGTTCCTTGTACAGTATTTATAAACATAATGAGTTCTTAATATTTCCAAATTTTGAATGTAACTGAAATAAGAATTGACTGTAATTCTGGTTCTATCAGCATTTTAAGACACTTTGATTGCTGTTTAATTTTCAGAGAATCTTTTTTCTGGGGGGGCGGGTATTCTTCAAAGGAATGAAAATGAGGTTTGGTCAGACATATAATGGAGAAAGGACAAGTCAGGATCTCCTTTCCCCAAAATATAACAAAATAAGCAAAAGAGGAAATATATTATAGAAAAATTAATAGCATCTGTCAACAATGGAAAGCTATGACCAAGTGGAAAATTTAGTGGCTTGGAGGCAAAGGAAAATGAGGTGATTGTGTAGAATAATTCAACAGAACTAGGCTCTTAACCTGACTTTGAACCTCCAATCTATAGATAAATAATCAGAGTGATATTATTATCTTTTTTCCTTTTCAGTATAGAGAATTTTAGAAATTGATGCTGGAGAGAGTGATAAAATTATAAACAATGTGTCTGATGCTTTCAGAAAGAAAAAAGATCCTAAGTAAAAACAATCCAAAGTCTATTGGTTTCTTTTTAATGGAATGGGATACACCTCTCCAGCTGAGCACACAAAATCCTGATAAGGGACTTGTCAGAATGGAAATCCTTTTCATTATGGAAAATTTAAACATATTTTTTTTTTTAAAAAGAAAGTATTAAAGAAAAGTGTGACACCCTCACCATCCCAGCTTAGCAATTATCAAAAACAGTTGGCAAGATTATTCTGGATATGCTGCCTTCTACTCAACCTTTTAAATGTCTGGAAACCGTGGAAGGTGCTTATGAAATCAGTCTTTTTTGTAGCCAACAAAATTCCTATTACATATCAGGTATTCAATGGTGTTTCTTAAATGAATCAATAAATCAATGAATGAATCAATCTCCATTTATGGATAATTCATTCCAAGTCCCATATTTTGTTAAATGAACCCACAATTGACAAAAGATGAATATTATATATGATAAATGTGATACTAGGGAAATCATGCAGAGAACAACATCACATTGAAACGTGCTCAAGGACAATTATTTTAAAGATAATTCAGGTTAATACTATGGAACCTTCCTAAATGAGAGGGAGAATCTTCCTGATGGAAGATTGCCTAAGCCAGCAGGGACCAAGAAATACTGCTAGAAGCCACCAGTGACAGAATTGAAATGATCTGAACTATGTTCACAGGGACAATTGTATGAACACTTGTTCATATACTTCAATTGTATGAACTTAAAATATGTCTTTTGAAGAAATGCCAGGTCTAAATTGATATAATTTGACCTCTTTTAGTTGGAAAATTCATGTCTTAAAATCCATTCAAATAATAATTGTGCATAAACACACATTTGTGTATGGACATACAAAGCCAAATATATGCTACGAGAATCTCTAAAATGTAAACTGAAACATGATTTAGTAAATCATATTTAGTATTTAGTTTGTATATATGTAATACCTATGTATTTTGATATATGATGTTTCTAAGAGTACTATTGCTATTATTTGAAAGGATTAAGGCTATAGTTGCTTTTAAACCTGTGTGTGTGTGTGTGTGTGCGTGTGTGTGTGTGTGTGTGTGTGTGTGTGTGTAGTGCTAGGAATTAAACCCAGGGCCTCATGTACACTAGGCAAACACTCTACCACTGAGCTACGTCTCTAGCCATATAATTGATTTTCAAAAGCTATAATTTTTTTCTAAGACAAATGCTAATATTTGGAAGTAACTACAGTTAGAATGGAATTTAAGTACTAAGAGGAAACTCTACATTTCTACTTGTAGAAATTGGTGGCAGAAAGAAAAATGACACATGGGCTATCTGTGAAAGAGGTACTATAAATGAGTTGATTTGATATTCCCCTTCCATTTCAAATAAAATGAAGAAAACATCAGCAACGACTACAATTTATATAATTTCATTCTGAAATTTCAATGCAGATAGCAGTATTATTTTAATTAATAATTTATCCAATTCTACTTCAATAAAGCAAAAGTTAAAAAATAAGTGCTGGCGAGGATGTGGGGAAAAGGGTACACTTGTACATTGCTGGTGGGACTGCAAAATGGTGCGGCCAATATGGAAAGCAGTATGGAGATACCTAGAAAAGCTGAGAATGGAACCACCATTTGACCCAGCTATTGCCCTTCTCGGTCTATTCCCTGAGGACCTCAAAAGAGCATACTATAGGGATACTGCCACTTCAATGATCATAGCAGCACAATTCACAATAGCTAGACTTTGGAATCAACCTAGATGCCCTTCAATAGATGAATGGATTAAAAAACTGTGGCATCTATACACAATGGAGTATTACGCAGCACTAAAAAATGACAAAATCATGGATTTTGCAGGGAAATGGATGGCATTAGAGCAGATAATGCTAAGTGAAGCTAGCCAATCCTTAAAAAACAAATGCCAAATGTCTCCTTTGATATAAAGAGAGCAACCAAGATCAGAACAGGGAAGAAGAGCATGAGGAAAAGATTAACATTTAACAGAGACGAGTGGGGTGGGAGAGAGGGAGAGAGAAGGGAAACTGTATGGAAATGGAAGGAGACCCTCATTGTTACATAAAACTACATATAAGAGTTTGTGAGGGGAAAGGGGAAAAAAAAGGGAGAGAATTAAACCACAGCAGATGGGGTAGAGAGGGAAGAGGAGAGGGAAGGGGAGGGGGGATAGTAGGGGATAGGAAAGGTAGCAGAATACAACAGTCATTAATATGGTATTATGTAAAAATGTGGATGTGTAACCGATGTCATTCTGCAACTTGTAATTGGGGTAAAAATGGGAGCTGATAACCCATTTGAATCAAATGTATGGAAGATGATATGCCATGAGCTTTGTAATGTTTTGAACAACCAATAAAAAAATATTTAAAAAAAAAAAAGTTTGTAATACTTCAAGAAGGAGTCAGCTGATGGTGATACTACTTCTAAGCCAAAACTTATAACTATTAAGAAATCAGACCAATCTATACAAAAAAACAAAAACATAACACCAATTCTATTTTCTGTTTTTAGCCTAAGTACCATAGCCTGTCTAAAGATTATATAAGCAATGAGTCTCCAATAAAAAACATACCATTTGTGCTATAGGTGGAATCAAAAGACATGTCTCTAATTCTTCACAACACTTTTTTTTTTCTCTCTGTAACAATTTCTTGGATAAAGACATAGCGTTTTAAATATTGATTATTCTGGGGACATTGGTAACAATACATCTGAATTATGGAAAGTAGACCTCTCAATATTATTAACTATAAAGTATCCATGGTTGAAATTATGTCACATCAAATTCATAAAAACAAAACACTAAACTAGTAGATCAGCTCATATAATCACAGAAGTTTTGTGATGGTCATCCAAAGAGCCAGAGAAGGTTGAAGTAACATGGTTTAGTCTAAGAATATGGAGCCTCAGAAGAGGGAAGACAATGATACAGCCCCTAGACCAAAGTCAAAGTCCCAAGAGCCTCCAGAAAGGCTCCTGAGCAAGTCATAGGGTCCAAAGGCCAAAGAGCCAAACCTGGAGCCTCATTTGTATGGGTTCTAGTTCCCTGCTCTATTTAAGCTCAGGACCCACTGGATGGCACCCACCATATTCAAGCAGGTCTTCTCCACTCAGTTTTTGGACACACATACCAGTCAATTCTGGACACATCCAGAACTAATCATTTACCAATCCTCCAGGCCTCCTTCAGTTCAATTCAGTCCAATTGCCACTTAAATCATATGTCTATTTCTGGCCCATCTTTTGATTTCTTGTTTTGTTTCATTATTTGTGAGTTTGAAGAATCTGGTGTTTATTTTAGATACCAGTTCTTTATCAATTATGTGTTTTTTGAATGTTTTCTCTTAGTCTTATTTTGTCATTCTCTTAATTATCTTTTAAAGTGGAGAATGTTAAACCTTTGCCGTACATATTGTAAACACTTTAAACTAAATGAGGCGTTTTGGTTTTAGTGTTTCCTGCTGTACCATTCCGAAGCTTGGGATTTATTTGAGACCAAATTTTATCAGTCCTTTTGTGGTTTTCACCTTTAATATCAAGCTCAAGTATAGTATAAATTAGTGTAATCTTTTCTCGCTTATTTTTAAAACAATAAAATTTTATACTTGATCTGGAATAATTTTGATGTATGCAGGCATTATTTTATAGCTTAGTAGTTATTAAATAAGCTAATACCATTATAAAATAGAAGGTAATAATTTTATATATTAATTGAAAATACCAATCTCATTTTATGCTATATTACCAGATAAGTCAGGGGTGATTTCTGAACTCAGTTTTGTTCTACTGAATGCTCAGTTGATTTCTGTACCACATAGCTTTGTTTTGAGATTTATGGGATTAAAATGTATTTTAATTCTAAATAGGGCAAGTTCCTTCTTTTGGGTTTTTTTCCCCTCTTCTCTTTTTCTAACTAATCTGATATTTCTGTTTTCCTATTCAAATCTCAAATTTACTATGCTACCTTCACATACAAATCCCATTTCATTTTTGACTTGGCCTATGATAAAGTTAGAGAATAATTTTACTTACATACTTTCAATTATTGGGTCTTACCACAATTGTATATATATCTCTCAAGTGATTTACATTTTGAAAAATATTGTTCAGTAAGGTTATTTTTCTACAAATTTCTTTTAAAATAAATTAGTAAGTATGTTGTGTCATGGAATTTTTTCATACAAGTTTCTAGTTTTTAATTTCTTATGTTTTAACTGGCTATCTACTAGTTGAAATATATATTTACCTTATTATAATGAACTTCCACAAATATATACTGTTTAAAAATATTTTTAATCTTCTTTTCTTAGAATTTATGCTTTCTAAAAATTATTAATTTGATTTTGGTGATTTGTTTTTCTATTTACTAACATTTTTTAGTACTTCCTGACTAATATTGAATAAATTTGGTTGCATCCCTAACTTATTACTGGTTTTAATAGACCTTTTTGGGAATGCATATGGCTCTTTGTGTCAAATAGAATCTTTAAACAATTTAAATATATCCTTTCAGAACTACTGTGCTCTAAGATTTATTATAGCGATTAGTTGAATTTATTAAATTTCTCTTCTGTACACATATAGAAAGAAATATATACTTTCAGCTTTATTAATATGATAGAATGAGAACTTCATTTCCACATCTCTATTTAAAGTAGTAATCCCTGGATATATTCAGAATTTTCTTTTATCTATGACTTATTTTTCACCATCAAACTTGCCATCATCTAACATAGTTTACATTTTACCTAGTTCAATTATTTATTGTCTATCTCTCACAGCTAGCAGATAAGTTCCATGAAGTAAAGAATTTTCATGTTCTGTTCACTATTATATCTATAGAACTTAAACTAGTACCTGGTCCATCTTAGTGACACAAAAATATATTCGCAAATTAATATGGTGCTACAATTATAATAGTTAATCAAAAATATAGGTGTTAACTTTGTAGAATTTAAAATAAAGTGAGAGGATTGACCAAAAACTATAAGAAGGAATGGAGGTACTGTCATAAACTTTTGTTGATGCAAAGAACTCATTTTTATATAAGGGAATGATTGAGGGTTTTCCTGAAATGATCATCCAAGCAGAGTGACAAGCATACTTGAAGGCCCTAAGGTAAGAAAGAGCCAGCTGGAGTGAAGGAAAGTACAAGAGGCTCAGGTTACTGAAGCTTTATTAGGGGTGAGGAGAGATGGGGAAGAATGACTTAGATAAAATCAGAGTTGAGAAGGGGAGACATGGATTAATAAGCCATGGTGAGGAATTTGAGCTTTATTTAAAGTTTAATGTATAACTTTTGAACAGTTTTAACCCAGGGCATGGCTTGATGGATTTTATATATTAAAAATCTCATTCTGTGACTTTTAGAAGAATGTACTAAAAGAAGAAATAGCAAGACCAGTCAGTGAGCCCTTGTAGTAGTCTAGGCAATTAATAATGATTGGAGTGTGGAGGGGCATGGATCCATTTCTATGTTTGAAATACATGCAGACTTTGTGAATGACTAAATCCGAGAGTCAGGTAAGATGAAGAAATCAAGAATGGCTCTCAAGTTTCTGGTTAAACAAATGTACATATAGCAGGGCAAAATAACAAGGCAGAGGGAATTGGGGGAGAATTCAGATTGAAAGTATTAAGTCATCCTTACATGAAAATGAAATCCTGTTAGATCACAACACTTTAACATGTTGTTCCTTAGGCTTATATATTTTTGATTGACTTTTTAATACCAGCTTCCTCAACTCCTGTGTTAGCCATGAAAACTGAATTGCAATCTGGTTTCCTAGAGACCTCCTTCTTAAAGGATATTAGTGACACAAATATGAGAAAGGTACATATTCTATAGAACTTCATAGTGATTCCAGAATGTCCAACCAGAATGAGATGCTGTTCAGGAGACATCTGTGGTTACCTGTTTATCAAGAGCTTCTAAGTTTGTTGGGGAAATGCAGGTGTTTATCATTTTTTTTTTCAGAATAAAACTTCCATCTTAAACACTCCAGTTGATTAACTTTACTGAAGTTCATCATTGATGTAAACCATTTGTTTTCAGAAGTCTTTATTTTCTGTATAATAAAGCTCAAACTTCTTAGCCTTCTCTTATTATTGTCCTTAATAAAGCTCCAGCCTAGCTTTTCTCAGGTTGTGCTTCATGTATTTCAAACCCTTGTCACTCGAAGTGTGATCAATTACTTGGCATTAAAAACATATTTGAGGGATTATCAAAACCATAGGATCTCAGGTCCCATCTTTGATCAACTGAATCAGAAATCTGCCTTTTAACAAGATACCCAGGTAATCATACCCTAACTAAAATTTGAGAAGCAGGACTCAAAAGAACAAATACTTTCTCATCTGTTCATTCTTACTTCTTACACCTTTACTTACCCTGTTCTTCTGCCTGAAATCCCCAATTCTGCCTATTACATTTGTTATTAAATAAGCTGAATCTTTTCAGCCCATTATGAATTCCCCCCCACCTCATTATATTGTATCTGGTCATTTTTCTTTTGTAAGAAATTTATAAAATAGTTAATGTTTATTTTTAACTTCATGTGTTTATCATCTCAGATTTGACATACCATAGGTAGCTTTCTTATGCATAATCATATAATTTGCACATGGAGAAAGCATTCCATCCTCTCGTCTAAATTTATGCATGCATGTTGTCTCTATGTCCCTCTTCTAACCTGTGACACAGCTATCTCCATAGATCGTCTTCTTCCATTTCTAGATGCTCTGTGAAATGAAGGCTCCCGTCTGATCAGTATCTGTAACCTCCACATCACTGTGCCTAGCACAAAAATAATGCTGAAGAAATTGTGGTTAAATAAGGAAATGACCAAACAACATGCACACTTGGTTCCAGCCACTCTAGTGTTCCCAGCCATCACCTGGACAGTCTTTAGGTATCTACTGAGTCAATATCAGTGTTCCCCTCAGATCAGCATTTCTGTTCTGGATTTCACCAGAGAGGAATGTGTCAAGGCAGCATGGTGAGAATGCACTTGTATTCTGTGGGCTAAACTATTTCTCTGTGATGGTGATTTTATTTTTGCCATGGACCAGAAAACAAACAATGTAACAAATGCATGAGACCAACTACACAGTACAACTAAAATAAATATTCATGCCTTCATTCAGACAATTGTAACATGCCAATCATAAGTAATGTTATAGCCAAGTCTTTTCATCTTAATCCACTAAATGACTCAGCAATTGATTCTAAAGAACAACTGCATTAAATATACTGCTTTGATCACTCCTACCCCATCACTAACACCCTTCCCACTCACCTCCACCAATAACAAAAGCTGCCATTGATAGACTTCACATGCCAGTCACCATCGCCCTTTCCACAGTGTCTCATTTAATCCCACTGCAGTCCTGCCTACTAGGGCCTTATTATCCTTGCAGTGAGGAACAGAAAGTCAAAAAAGAATTAAAATAACTTGCCCAACATTTATCAGCCAGTAAGTGTGGGACTTAGTACTTCGGAGTTCTGCCCAACCTGTACCATATATCATGTCCATAAAGTCTATCATTCTATGGCCTTCACAAATCTTATTTCAAAGTTGGAGAAAGAGGCAATATTGTTAGTTCCTTAGCTTTAGTACTCCGTCCTTCTTTTTTCTGGGAAGGCAGTAAAAGAGTAAGTGTTATACTTGCTCTCCTGCTGCCAATAGTGTCCCATCTGTAATGTAATAAATCAGATGTTTACTGTATCATGCCTATAGTCAAACATGTCACCAAATTTCATAATATGTACTGAAACAGAATGACACAAATATTGAATTCTAAAGCAGCACTGTCTGATATTTTATTAAGGCTCACAATTCAAACTCTCTAGAACATAAACAAGTATAAACATGGACAGTATGAACAAAGCACAGACAAGATGTCTCTAAGGCTTGGTACTAAAATATATATATAAACACTGGTGTTTCCTATAAATACTAAGGTTCATACCTTTTTTCTAAGTGGAGCAGTAGCTTCAATCAGAACTTATATTGGCGATAGCCTTGATCAATAGACTGGGAATATGATTTTACAAAATCTGACATTGTCAATGGATTTTAACCTTTGTTTAATTGCTCTTGATTTTCCTTTCCTTTCCTTTTTTTTTTTTTTTCCTGAGAACTACACTGGGCATTTTTGTTGATAGGATTAATGTGCTTATGTAGATGCCAAATACTTAAAAATACTTAAAAGCAAAAGTAAAAAAAAAATGCTTTTAAAATACTTACCAACATCTTTCCCCAGTACTTTCCCCAGGCCATGTTATCCACTATGAGGGAGAGAGGAAGCACCGCTAAGCAGTTAAGTCCTCCTGAAGCACAATGGAAGGGCTCCTGGTAGGACCAGGGTGAACTCCTATACAAGCATCTCCACAGGACCCATGCTCAAGGAGGCCTCAGTTTTGCTTTAATGCTCTGCTGTGGAAATCTGGGAATTCTTAATCATTTATCTTTGAACTTATGTTTTGTGATTGAAGTCCAAGGAGGCACTACAGCATGGGCACAAGATGAGGAGATACATGCTGTATGGGTGCCTGTCATCCATTCTCTGCTGTCCTGTTCACATACAGTGATGCCTCGTGAACACAGGATCTTAGTGATTCTACAATGTGTGGGAGTCTAGTAAGAATCAACGTGAGTGAGTGAGCATCAGGTAATATGTCCTGTCTATGACTAAGTAGGGATGTTGACAGTCCCAATGGGTCTTCCTTTACATGTGAATTAGATTACGCTTTAAATGCAGAAAGAACACAATGACCAAGGAAACTTTTCATAGTCTTTCTTGGTCACGTTAATTTCCTTATTGTAGTCAATCACTCATGCTGAAAATGATTGGCATAAAGAAAAATATTGACCCCATAGTTCCTTTCCCTTTTAATTTTTCTTTCTCATAAGTAAGCCAAAGGTAAAGATAATCGGAAGAATGTGCATGAATTAAAAGTAAAAAACAAACATAATTTTGTGCAGTATTCCCACTGTTTTGGTAAGAACAAAATACATATGCATGCACACAATACAGAATATGAATTGTGTCATTTTATTGATGCTATGTCCACATTAAATACTCCAATATTTGCATTTAAAACCGAAATTGTACAATGTAAGGATGGATTATAAAATTCATGTTCATAATTTAAAAATTTGACTTAGAACAACATTAAGTAACACATAAAATGACGCTGACAAGTCAATTGGAGAACTGTGAAAGAAAGCACTAAAGCATCATATTTTAGTACCTTGAAAGGCACTTTCTTCCCCTATTTTGTGAACAGTGCAACTACATTTTTATTTTTCACTGGGCAAATTAGAGAGCTGACCTTGAATGTGACTGGGTGTGTGTGTGTGTGTGTGTGTGTGTGTGTGTGCATGTGCACGTGTGCATGTAGATTTTACTGCTTTCACAGAGATATAAAATGTTTAATTACGTGTAGGGTTCATTAAAATGGGCAGAGTCCTTGTCACAAATTGGCTTTTTCTGAGTATGGTGGGCAGAGAGGAAATGGGAAAGGGCTCTGACAAACTGCCAAGAATGAGTCTCACTACTTAATTGATCAAGTGGAAAAAAAAAATTTTTTTTCAGGAACAAGAACTCTACTTAGCATAGTTATCCTGGAAAGGTCATTTCTTAAATGGTATTCAGATGGTTGGAAAGTTGAAATGACCTCCCACAAGAGAGTCATTTATCCTTTCCTTACTGACAAGACAGACCACAACTGCATTTATCAACTCTCTATTACTGAAAAAATGTTGAATATCAAAATGTGGTCACACCATTTTCTGAAGCATCCTAGTTTTATTATTTCATTGAAGATTTATGTGGAAATCTACAGGCTACTACATCCTTCCATCCTATTAAAGGTGAACTAAAAAGGAGATAAACAGACCCCCCCATCCCATATTTTTTGTTTTGTTTTTGTTTAGATAGGGCAGAGGGGTGGGAGGGGAAGGGAGGGGGCATGGGGTTAGAAATAATGGTGGAATGTGATGGTCATTATTATCCAAAGTACATGTATGAAGACACAAGTTGGTGTGACTAGATTTTGAATACATCCCATATTTTTGAAAAGGCTGTGTTCTACCAGGAAATGTAAATTTTGTCACCTTCTAAGTGTGGAAAATAATTTTGTTATTTAGTGATTATTCTCATAAGTAATCATAAATGTGACAAATGTTTCAAACAGAGAGAGTCATACATTTCTATGCATGCACAGAGTATTTTATTATATTTTTCACTGCATAATTTGATTAATTGATTTTTAAATAAATTATTTATTTATTCTAATTTGTTATACATGATGGCAGAATGCAATTCATTTCACATTACACATATAGAGCACAGTTTTTCAAGTCACTGATTATACACAGAGTATTTTTATACAATTTTGTTGAACTCATTCCACCATCATTCCTACCTCTTTGCCCCTTCTTTTCCCTCCCTCCCCTTTGCCCTATCTAAAGTTCCTCCATTCCTCCAAAGTCCCCCTCCCCCATTGCCATCATGAGTCAGCACAGAGGGTATTTTAAAAGACGTGGAGCTAATTTCAATGGGAGTAGGCTGAATTATTTATGTGAGTTTTATTGATCACTTCCAGAATCAGACCTTTCTGTTCTGCTCTAGCAGTTAAATGTCTTTACTACACTCAATCAAATTTAAATATATTGCACAATTTTTAGGTGATCCAGATAGTTAATATTTTTTTTTCATGATAAAAACTAGTTGATTTTTAAGAGAAAACTGACATTAGACTTTTGGTGTCTGAATTAAATCTTTCCTGGGCACTAGGAAATGGGAAAGAATAGTATTTCTCTTTCATCTTTGATGTGAAGGCTAAATGAAAATGAAAACAATAAATGGGATGAATTCAAACTAAAAAGCTTCTTCTCAGCAAAGGAAACAATCAATAACAGAAAAAGAGAACCTACAGAAAGGGAGAAAACCTTTACCGCATGCTCCTCAGATAGAGCACTAATTTCTAGGATATATAAAGAGTTCAAAAAACTTACCACCAAAAAACACGAATAACCAAATCAATAAATGGGCTAAGGAACTGAGCAGACACTTCACAGAAGATATACAATCAATCAAAAAATATATGAAAAATTGTTCAACATCTCTGGCAATTAGAGAAATGCAAATCAACACTACTCTAAGATTTCATCTCACTCCAGTCAGAATGGCAACTACCAATAATATAATCAACAATAAGTATTGGCAAGCATGTGGGGGAAAAGGTACACTCATACATTGCTGGTGGTAGTGTAAATTGGTGCAGCCACTATAGAAAGCAGAATGGAGATTCCTCAGAAAAATCGGAATGGAACTACCATTTGACCCAGCTATTCCACTCCTTGGTCTATACCTAAAGGACTTAAAATCAGCATACTACAGTGACACAGCCACATCAATGTTCATAGTAGCTCAATTCACAATAGCTAAACTATGGAACCAGCCTAGAAGCCCTTCAATAAATGAATAGGTAAAGAAATTATGGTATATATGCATAATGGAATATTACTCAGCCTTAAAGAAGAATGAAACGATGGCATTTGCAGGTAAATGAATGGAGTCAGAGAATATCATGCTAAATGAAAAAAGTCGATCCCAGAAAACCAAAGGCCAAATGTTTTCTCTGATATGTGAATGCTGATCCATAATAGGGAACAAAGGAAGAATGGAAGAACTTTGGATTGGGCAAAAGGCAGTGAAGGGAGGGGAAGGGAATTGGGGGGGGATGATGGAATTAGACAGACATTATTACCCTATGTACATGTATGATTGCACAAATGGTGTGACTGTACTGTTTAAAACCAGAGAAATTAAAATTTGTGTTTCATTTGTGTACAATGAATTGAAATGAAAATGCATTCTGCTGTCATGTGTAACTAATTACAACAAATAATAAAAAAACAAAGAAAATTAAAACAAAACCAAAACATAACAACAATAACAAAAAGAAATCCTGTACAATATTGGCAACTGTTTGCTATGTAAAATTTATGAGAATTGATGGAAATAATGAAATTACCTCGAATGGGGCATTGATGAGAAACATCATACTAAATTTTCAATTCATGCTAGTAACAAAAGTAAAAATGTTATAACCTTTTAAGTCAATTATGCCCAAAGTTCATTTAGGAGAACCTCACAGGCAATAAGCAATACTGAGTCAAATATTAGACAGACACTGATGTAATGATTTCTTTTGATCTTTTCTAATTATTTTTTCTTCTTCTGATTCAATTACCACCTTCCTGGAAGGGATACAATTATCAACAACTGGTGATCTGATTTACTGCCATTGCTCTTGGAGGACATGAGAGAAAATGAGCTTAAAAGCAACGTGGTCAGAAGTATGACATGAACTAGTTACCCACACACTGAAGCAGGAATCCCCACTAATGTGGTGGCCATGTAAGCATCCCTTGCACATGAAGATTAGAGGAACCCACAGAACACACACCCTGACGTCACCCTGACATCTGTGATGGGCAGATCATCAACAGAGCTTTGTTGACATTTAATGGTGTTTCTCTTACACAATGTACACTGCTCCCTCCTTGTCAGAAGCACTTGGACCGTATTTTGAGAAAGCTAGAAAATGAAGGTGAAGAGGAGCAAACTAAACCATGTGATATAAACAGAACACTCCTGGTGAAAGGGCTGGTACAAAGGAAAGTGCATTTGTATTTTGGAGTTGAAAACAAACAACTTATGTATATTATGAAAGTGGAAACATGATCCAATTAACAACTCAAACTCCATTAAGACCAGCATCCTTCCTGTCTGCCCTGTTCCCGTCCTGCTCCCAGCTGTGGCTGTTGAAGGTGGAACAGAGAGCCTGCTGCCTTTCTACTGAGCAGTGAAGGCTCTGGACATTTTCAGTGTTTAACTCTGCTGTCTTTCTGCACATTTCTTCTATGCATACTCTTTCTATAAAAGGCATATTAAGTTAATAACTGTCCTTCTCAATCAGCATCGATATGTTACTGAGAATTTTTTAAAAGAGAGATTAAACATTTATTTATGACATTTAAATGCAAGATATCAGAAAATGAATATGATGTAGTTTTTTTAAAAATAGACATTTTTAACTTTAAAAATATTTAGAAAAGTGGTACATGCACATTCCTGTAAAAGAGCAATCAAATATAGCCCTGCCCTTCCATGGCTCCAATTACTTACAATGCTTTTAACTTCAAGTGTTTTCTCCTATGTTTCAAAAATAATCTTGTTATTTGCTATTTTTAGTCAGTGTCTACTTATGCAAATTTACCTTCCTAATATCCTATTTTGTTGGAGTTCATGGAGCACTTTTCTTCTCTCTGCGTTCTTGGCATAACAGAATCATTCTTAGTTAACCATCCATCTTTACATCATCATGACTACTATTTGGCATAAAGTCAAGGACTGTGTTATTATTACTATGTCTCTTTTCCCAGTAAGCTGTTGCCTGTTTTTTCACTTGCAGAGTTTGCCAAATCTCAATCCTTAATTTTTGTCTTAGACTTGAATCACATTCTGTATCTTTCTAAGCTTTTTTTTTTTTTTTTTTTTACACTGAAAGTCTCATCATCTCAGATGGATTTGTTCCCTCCTTTGCCCTGCAGCCTTTCCTTCCTCTTCCATATCCAGCAGGTACATCCCCCGCTAGGCCAGGCATCCTACTGCCTCCTTAGACTTCATTTTGCTGCTTTCCAGAAAAGTGACTTTTGACTGACTCACCAATTAAATGAGTTTGGTATTAATGTCAGATCTGACTATGCCTGAAATAAGAAATCAGTGAAATGAGACCATAATGACTATAAGCTTAAGAAAGTAGGCTCAAGCAATTTGTCATAAAAAGACAGAAGATATTTAATCACTCAGTCACCAAGTAGAGATCCTCACACTGCTCAGAAAAATCACAATCATGTGTGCAGCAAGTCTAGTTCTGTTCAGCAAAGTAAGACTCTGAGTCAATGTAACTTACCTGGTCTCTTGCTAAACAGTCATGTTGACACAGACCTGGCTATGTTAATCTCACTTAAAGTCAATTCTGCAGCCTGAATTGCAATTTCAGAATAAAGGTGATCTTGGTCTGTTCATGTTGCTACACTAAAATATCTTAGACTGGGTAATTTAACTAAAAGACTTATTTCTTACATTTCTAGAGGCTAGAAAGTTCAAGATGAAGATGCCAGCAGACTCAGTTTCTGATGAGGGATTACTCTCTGCTTTCTATGTGGAAGAAGGGGCTTACAGGGTCAAGGTTGCTCTTCCTACTCTTTTATAAAATGCCTAATTCTATTTAATGAAGAGTCTAGTCTCAAGACTTAATTGTGAACTGGGCACAATGGTACATGCCTGTAATCCCAGCAGCTCCAAAGGCTAAGGCAGGAGGATGGAAAGTTTAAATTCAGCCTCAGCAATTTAGTGAGGACCTAAGCAAACTGTGCTAACCTGTCTCTAAATAAAAGTTAAAAAGAGCTGGGTGTCCCTGATTCAATCCCCCATACCCCCTCTCCCTCAAAAAAAAAAAAAATGGTGTCCCAAAAGTCCCCAACTCTTAATATTGCTGCATTGGAAGTTAAGTTTGGAAATAAATATTGGAGGGATACAAACTTCAAACCCTAGCAAGGACCTTGAGTGACACATTAATGCAATGCTGCCATTTGCAAGAGTTCTCTTTCCTTCTTTGGTGGTTTCTCAACTGCTTCTCTTATAGTGATTTGCACATGGAGCATAAAGCAATAAAAAACAATATGCTTTTCAATAAGCATAGTTGCTCCACTGCTCTTCTGATTTGCTTGTCATCTTGGCAGTGTGACAGGATATCTACCTTCTTATTATGATACTGACCCTGTGGAATAGGGATGAGGATTGAAAATTTTTAATAACACTCAGTTTGTTTGCTTAATATCTATTGCATACAAAATAAGAGGCAAAATAAATCCTCAGGCAGGAGAGGTATATAGCCTGCCAGTTTTTCAGGGACTTACTTTTCCAGGAAATATTAAGGAACTGAAAGAAAAAAAAAAAAACTTAGTTTTGCTTAAAGATAAGAAAATAAAAATTTCAATAATAAGTGGTTAATTAAATATCTAGAAAATAAACCACTAATCAACACATTTAGTGAACTATTTAATAAATTATTATATTTAAATATAAATTTCATTATATCTGAAACATTTGGTAGAGGATAGATTTTCTTTTTTTACTTTCCAAGAACTTCCAAGTATGCATGAGGATTCCAAACGCAAAATAATATGAATCTTAGCAGCTACATTTGGGTGGGGAAGGAAGGTAACTTTTTATTTAGAAATATGTCAAAACATAAGGAAAGTTAAAAAGTCCAGGGGCTGGGGTTGTGGCTCAGTAGTAAGCGCTTGCCTAGCATGCAGAGGCACTGGGTTTGATTCTCACCACCACATACAAATAAATAAAATAAAGGTCCATCAACAACTAAAAATAAATAAATAAATAGTCCAGTGGTTACCTGCATACCTCCTATTAAGATTACACAATCACTTAACTTTTAAGAATTTTTGAAGCTCTTTTCAAACTTAGTTATTTTTTACTTTTTTTTAAAAAAAGTAGCATTTTATCCTCTCTATTTTATAGTTGAGGCATAGAGATATTACACAATTTTTTTTTAGTCACAGGGCTAGTAAATGCTTGGGCTGGGATTCAAATCCAAAGATGTCTAAAAGCCCACGTTTATTAACTTACATGCCAAAACTCATTCCTGTTATTAAATGAATTATGCAGAAACAAATCTTCTATAAATTATTTTACATCAAAGTTATATTTAATGAAGGATATATATATATATATATATATATATATATATATATATATATATGCTTTTATATGCTTTAGGAGGTGAAATCTCTAAATATGACTGTGTCTACAAAGCTTTTTAAAAGGCTTTGGGCAAACAGCAGGGCAGGAACAGACCTCTTCAGCAGTGTAGCCTTGGGAGAGGTTAGTAGGCAAGCAAGATATGCAAATATTTTGGACTCATTCCCACATCTGTGGAGAGAAAGGAAGTCTCTCTTTTTCTAGGGTGGCTGAGTATTTCTCAGCAAACTTTTAAAGTTAGGCTCCTTCACAGAGACTTCCTGCAGGTTATGCAATGTTTTTAGTGTGCAGGGCTGGGAACTGGCTATGTTATGGTTAGTCAAGGCCAGAACCACTGTGATTCAGCATATAGACTCAAGGTCATAAACATTAACTTGTGAGCACCTGTCCCCCCTTTATGTAACCTGTTGGCTGTGTGCCCTCTTTGTTTGAAATGTAGACTTAAAAAGGGCCTAGGAAATGGGGGCTAATAAGGGCTAAAACGGAACTGGCTTGGGGTTGACTAATGCCTGTGGCTACCACTGAATAAAGACTGTCTACAATCCTAACTGCATCTTCTTCTACTTGCCAAACCCCAAATCTGTTTCCTGGGCCAGAGCCCCTGCATGACACCCTGGTTTTTCCACAAAACTAGGGGACTAAAATATCACCAACTCCTACATTACAGAATCACAACACAAAACTTGATTGAAAGATAGAGACACTGAGGTTCCTGACCCAGGCCTGACGCACCCTCTCTCATGTGTGTCCCTCAGCTCTAGGACCACTAAGAACACTCTAACAATGTCTGCGCAGTAGGAAAGTCTCTGTCCGGATTCAAACAACTATGCTGAAGTCCTGTCTTTACCTGGAGTTAATCCTCGTTAAATTTTGAGGGTCTAAGTGTCCTCTAGAATACTTAGTCACATTTAGGGCCAATTTCAGTTTCAGTATTCTGTGATTCAATTCTGGAATATGTACCAAATGGGCCATGGGGAAAAGCTCTAGGCTAAGCATAATTTGCTTATATGTAATATAAAGTTTCTGAATGAATATCACAGTGCTTTTCAGCTGCTCAAAACATTCCCCATCTATTGAGATATCTCATTTTACAGTGATCACAGGCCTGTGTAAGCATTATCGTCCTTCAACCACTGAGACTACTGAGGCACTGTGAGACCAAGAGCTAAAGAGCCAACTGGTAATAGAGCTAAGACTGAAATGTAAGCCTCTGACTCCAGCCCTTTCCATTGCTATGGCATGGTTACTTGTATAACTTCTTCAGCTTTACTTTTTCTGAGATATTATGTATTTTCTAGCAGTGGTAGTAAGAGTACGAAAAAGAAGTGACTAATGAGATACAATTCAAGAGGTTTCCAATGAGGCCAAGAATCACACATTTACTTCTGTGTTAGAGGGCCTAAAATGGCACAAGGACACATGTGTTAGGACCTGAGACACTTTCAGTCCACAAGACAATGCAATCAAAGTCACCCAGAGGTGATGTACCCTAAGCAGAAATTGTCTTTGTCAGGGAGAGAGAGGGAGATAATGTAATTGGCCACAGTTACATAGCCCCTGGGAAAGCGTTTTAGAAAAGGTTCCAATGTGGTAAGGAGGAATGACAACCTGAGGAAGTTGTCAGTAGTGGAAGCAAAATGTGGTGACACTGAGGGGAAGAGCTGGAAATAGACTTTGTTTACTTCCCAGATCTGCCTGGGGCCAGTCCTGATTTCTTCCTTAAACATCGAATTTGCCCTTCTCCACCTTGGAAGATTGTGGGAATTTTATATTAATATAAAAAATACAAAAAGGGATGACTTTCAAGGTCACAAACAGAAAATTTTCTCTAATTTGCTTAGGATGTATGTCTCTATTGTCCTTTAACATCATGTCTTTTTTTTTTTTTTTTGAGAAGAATTTTCCAAAAATTTCATACAACTAAAAGAAATGGGAAAAAAATCCAGGTAATCTGTAGTCATAAAAGTTTGGTGAATGTAGGCTAACATTTATCCCAAGATTAACAATTGTACAATTGCATATTACAAACTCTGAGAACTTCAGTTTATTTAAACCTGTTTCCCAATTTACTTGCCCATAAAGTATCCCTCTTTTAAAAAATAATATTCTATAAAATGCTTCAAGTAAATGATACTTCACCAGACTCTCTATATACTAAAAATAAAATATGTTGAAACTTTTGTTGATATTTAATTGGCATCTAATGGTTCAAAGTGTGAGTCTGTTGTAAATTTTTGAGTTTATATGGAATTCAATTTTGTTTCAGTTAATGCATACATTATTTAAGGACTCATGTGTACCTTTTACTAGTTCCCCAAATTAAGTATTTACTTCAAATATTCTCATCAGTTCCAAGATTAAGTTGAATTTGCTTTTGGCAACAAACTAATACTAATAATATTGTATAGAAAATATAGGTCCTCAGCAAGATTTGGATCTCACCCTTGTTCTACATGATTAAAAAGAAATCATTAATTAGATTAAAAAAATTAGTAGAGAATGCTGGTAACAAAACACATTAGTTTGGGAATGATACACTTCATATAAATATGTATATATATATATATATACACATGTATATATATATGTGTGTATATATATATATAATGGTACACATTAAGTATGTACATTATATATATAATGATATAATTAATTATGTAAATTATGTATATATTATATATATTTTATATGTATATTACATATACATATAAAATTATGTATGTATAACATATATATTCCTATATATATGTACGTTATACATATAGGTATAGGCATAGTGATTTAAAACTAGTGTCCTTCCTTTTTATTATAAAGATTTTGATCACCTAGCTAGGCTAGGTCCAAAACAGAAGTTTTGACTCTCCATATACTCCTAGCCTTTAAACTTTTCTTTGTTATTGTCCTCTAAGTTGTGGTACAGTATCATTTCATTGTGATTGAGGAGATCTGAATTGAATGCTTGTTTTCTCTAAGTATTTGTGTAGACTTATTTCTGTAACTTCTTATCAGAAACTTGATTTTGTTTATTATTATTATTTTTATAGTTTTAGAATAAGGCAGATAAATAAGTTTTGGAATGTATATACCAGTTAGTATGAATTAACTTTTCTTTATATCATGTAGGATTCATTTACCATAATACTATTGTAAAAACATACCATATATTACTTAATGAAATAAAAATTTCATGGGCATGATACACATGAACAAGGAGTTACTTATCTGGGAAAATATTAGCAATGGCTGGAAAGATTCAAAATGTTGAAATATTAATTTTCTTATACAAAACTGGGCTGATATATGATACATATTACTTTTATCTTCCTTCCTATTGTAATCAAGTACTCCCAAAAGCACATATTGCCTCTTCATATATCTCTTGTGATTTCCTCCAGATTTATGTTTTTAGAATAAGTAAGCTGATTATTGCCAATGTGTTTTTCTAGCTCTGGGCATTGCCCTGAGCTGCAGACTCACAAATCCAATCATCCATTTGACTTTCACTTGGCTCTCTACTAGACATTTAAAAATTAACATGTCCAAAACGGAAATTTTGACTCTCCATATAATTCTAGCCTCTGAACTTCTCTTGTGAAATATTTCCATTTTAGCACATAGCATAGAAAAATTTCCAAACCCTAGGAAGAATCCTTTCTGGCTCTCTTCATCTCCAACAGATGAAAATCATCAACAAATCTGCTTCTCGTCATCCAAAGTGATACCACACTAGTTCATGTCACCACCGTTTTATTCTTGGAGTATGGCTTTAGATCACTAACTGCTGGTTCTATTTGCATTTATTATATTTGCATGATATATCAGAAATAGAGAAATATTTTAGAAACATCAATTTGATCATTTTACTGTTCCATTTCAAACTCTCCAGAAGGATCTCATTGAATTTAGAAGCAAATTCAATTTCCTTTGCATGAAGCTATGCTTTGGTCTTGCCTACTCCTTCAACTCTATCTTTTAATTTTCCCTCTTCTCTAGTGCTCAAAGATACCAACAAATTAGTTCTGTGCTAACTCCCGTAAAGAGATAAATAGTGACACAGTAAAACCTCCTTTCCATTTGTTTTTACCAGATTTCATTTGTTTGTATTTAATGATATACTTTTACTGAAGGTAGCTTCAGTACCAATGCACAAAGTTTACTTGACAACTAGCAGTCATGCCTGTAGAACATTGTTCTGTATCATGTATATACATTTTGATCTTGCCTGGTTCTAACATAAAGCAAGGCAATATGAACAAACAAAATCAAGCCACCAATCAATATGCCTTTTAAAAAATATTTCAGTTGACACTACCATAAAAAACCTCACACAAAAGATCTCCTAAATTTATAACCAACATCTAAATTAACTTTCTTAATATGCTTAAATACAATGGAAGAAATCAAATAAAAAGATTTTGGAATACAAATGGTACTGCAACCCAACAGATATTTCAAAAAGTTTTATGGGGTTGGTAAAAAATGTAATGAAAGTACAAAACTATTAAAACATAGACATTTTATCTAGACAATAAGAATGCCACTGATTGTCTTCTGTCACTCTTTTGCTTACCTTATACAATCTAGCAACACCGAAATGCTCATGTTTCTCTAGAAGCACTGTCATGCTCTATGCCTCTGTACCTCTGGGCTGGTTCCTTCTTCTGCTTCAGGAGCCCTCCTGGGAGAGCCAGTCATAGATTTATCACATCCCATCTACTAGGAGCCTCGGTGGTCCCACACTCTAGTCCCTGCTCTGCTCTACTGTGAATATAACTCCACATATAGCATATTTATAAGAATATAATGGCACATCTTCTTATTTGTGTATCATATTAAAATTAATTCTTTATTTAAAATTCATTTCCTTTAAAGGACTGTCAGCTTCCTGACTTCATGAACTGTCACATTCATCCTTATGTTTTTCACAGCTTGTCCCAATGCCTTATGCAGAGTGTTTGCATTTGCTGACCTGAACTCTGCTTTAGTTTTATTGACTAAATAGGCATACAGTTTACATTTTGCTTTGCTTAAGTTTTGTGGGCACAATCGGTAAACAAAATGAAAGACAAAAGACAAATATAACCCAGAACTGTATAAATACCAATCAGGTAGTTTTCATGTTTTGAGTACAAATCCTATGTACACATCCCTTTCTATTTTGATTTCACGTTTTGTTAAGTGCATGCTAAGTTCTCCTGTTGACATAGAAAGTCCAGTTTCTCCCTTTATATAAATGCTTTGCCAAAAATGTGATATAAACAATTGACAGCAATTTTTTTAGGCTAAGACATTCACAGATCTTATAAACGTTTATAAGGTCTTATTAACATATTATAAGGTCTCCTCTTTCTGAAATATCTAGGACCTTTAAGTGAAAAATACATTCAATATATCTAACTACCAAATATTATAGTTTAGCAAAAAGCACATTATAGTGTATTGGGGACTTACTCAGAGCAGCAATTTGCTGCCACAGCCCAGCATCTCTGGAGTACTAGACTGAATATTGTGAGCCCCAGAAAAGACCAAAATTAAAAAATTCAAAGAACAGTTTCCACTGAATGCGTATTGATTTCATACCATGGTAAAAATCTCAAGACATCATGAATTAAACCACTGTAATGCAAGGACACCCCCGCACACACAGATTTTAGTTGTTATAATTAAATTTATGCTTTTTATATTACTTAAGTCGTTCTACTTTCCTCAAGGTTTCTGCAGTTAGAATGTGTATTTTTTGATATTTGAATAGATAATAACTGATTTTTAAAAATGTCTTTGGTTTCTAGTATTGGGTTGATGGGAGAATGAAGGGGCTATTGTTCAATTTTGGCAACATGGAAATGAGCTGGTTTGGAGCATGCTCTTTGGAGCATGCTGAGTATAAGCCAGCAGCAGGTCTTTTACTTGGCAAGCTTAGTGAGCACTTAGAACCATATACAATAATAGTGTATAGGAAATTTTTCAAACAGATAAAATTTTTCAAACAGATAAAATTTTTCAAACAGATAAAATTTTTCAAACAGATAAAAATATATAAAATGTAAAATATATAAAATGTAAATCAATTTTTTTTTTACTTTTTCTCCAAATTTTTTTTTTAATTTTCTTCCCAAGAGATAGCATATCATCTTGGAAATTATTCTAGAAAGAGCATGCAGGTATGAAGTCTTTTATTTATCATAATACACATATAATTTTGTCCTTTTCCCCACTATAGTATAAAATAGAAATCTTTCCACACTAGAGCATCAAGATCTCTTATTATTTTTAGTTGCTGTACGGTATTTCACTAGATACACATAATTTAGTTATTTCCTCATTGATGATTGTTAGAGTTGTTTCTTGTATTTTGCTGTTGCATACAATCTTAAAAATATTGACTCATAAACATTTTGCTAGCTGACTACAGATAGTATTGCTGAGTGGAATTTCTAGGGTATGGATTATGTACATTTTAAATTTTAATAGATATTATAGAATTATTTTCCCAATAGTTTGCATCGATATAACTTCCCATAAAGAGCATATGAGAGTTATAGTTTCCTCAAATCATTGCCAATACTGGGTAGTACAAAAATTTTGAATTGTTGCCAATCTCATTTCAAAAAAAAAATAAACAATAACTTTAGGGTTAATAAAAAGAAAGAAAGAAACAACAACAACAACAAAACCTTTTGGGCTTTGGCCATGGGTTCTGGAGGTCCGAGGGAGGAGTGATACTACAACTATGATTATGATTCTTTTTTTTGGTACTGGGAATTGAACTCAGGGGCACTCAACCACTGAGTCACACCCTCAGCTCTATTTTGTATTTTATTTAGAGACAGGGCCTCACTGATTCCCTTAGTGCCTTGCTTTTGCTGAGGTTGGCTTTTAATTCCAGATCCTCCTGCCTCAGCCTTGCCAGCTGCTGGGATTACTTGTGCCACCACTCCCAGCGCAACTGGTATTCTTAGTGTCTCTTCTCACAGGACCAACTGTCCTTTTAAGGGATCTAATGTATTTCCTGTTTTCTCGTTCATTCGACTACATCTCCTACTTGCAGGAAATAATTTGTTCTCAGTGACTCTGCACATTGTACCTTCCCTTTCCAGTTTACCATTGAGATGGAATAACTACACAACAAAACAAAATGCTGACCAAGATCTGAGATTGTAGGAGATGTTTTCAGCTACTTTTCCTATTTATTTATTTTTAATGGTATGGAATACCCTTTCACTATCAAACTAATTCAGATCATGGGTGGGAGGTGGTTGTATTTATGCCACTGTTAGGAAGGTATTGTCTGAATTGTTTTGACAAAAGAGATAGCAGTGGCTATGGGGTGGGTAGATGTCAGGGTGTAGAAGACACCAGATCCTGATTTCTGGGATCCTCTGTCTTCTTGACTACCACTGTTCAACAATTATAACTTGAGATTATGTCATTTCCTTTAATATATTGCTGAGTGAGTATCTTTAGTGTTTTAAAACTTTTTTTTCTCTCTTTTGGTTAATGTTAAATTTGGGAGAAGACAATTCAATTATATAGTTTTTCTCTTAACATTTCACCTTAGAAATCTCTTCGCTTAAATTTTTGCAAATTGTATTTATTTAAGAAAGTAAATATAGATGTAAAATATATTCATTCTAAGATTCTTCTAATATGACTCCCCCATGACTACAGTCATGCTCACAATATTGCTGTCACACATAACCGTTGCTACTACACCACTCTTTTTTTTTTTTTTTTTTTTTTTTTTAATCAACAGTCAAATGGAGAACTGCTTTCTGTTCCCTCTATGATAATACCTTTCTGGAGTGTATACTCTAGGGAATATCAAGTAATGTTTTTCTCCAGTTTTTTCAGCTTCCTCAAGAATATTTTTCCCAGCTCTATCACAGAAAATTAAAATGGGTAATAAAAGTCGAATTATACACCAAAGAGATAAGCAGAAACTGGAAAATTTAAACTAAATTTTACAAGGACATCACACTTTTTTCATGCAAGTTAGTTCAATTAAACCTAATGCTGCAGTTCTAACTCTTAAGACCCAAAGCATAATGTAAATGTTTTAGGATAAAATTTAATATACTTTAAATACTTTCTCTTGGCAGAGCTCCAGAAAATACTTCATAGTAGTAAGTTATTTCAAATTCCATTTGATTGGTTTATTTTTAATAATTTATTTCTGGTTCAATACTTCTCTTTTTCTTTACATGGCATGAATGAGTTTTTGGACGGACAGTTCCATTGTCATTTTAAGTGTTTTTCCTTGATTGCTATAGCACCTAAGCTGGAGATGTGACACTTCTGCAATGTGATCCTCTCTCTGCTCCCCCTCTTTCTAGTTGCATATACTTAACATGAACAACTCATCCTTACTCCCTGGGAAGCATATCTTTTCTCTCCCCGGAATATGATTTTTGTATTCAAGTGCAAGAAGGGAAATATACAATGAAATAAGAAAAAAATTATGTATTGGGATCCTGAGTTTATCTTACCAGTAGATAAACAAAGGTGGGTATATAAAGCAGTCTAATATTTACATTGTCATTAATTTCCTATATTCATAACTACTCTTTCATCTGTATAGTCAACCATATGAAAAAAAGTATTATTATATTTATATTCTTATTTTACTAAACGGGAAACCAAGGCACAGAGCATTTCAGTGTTTTGTTCATGAGTACAAAGCAAAGAAGTCAGAGAGCTGGATTACAAACCAGTCAGAGTGATCCCTGACCCTAAATGCTTTTTCATTAGAATAATGCTGTACATAGGTCACATAGACCTTTTCATGAAAAAGTTTCCATTTTAACCAGTTATGCTACCTTGAGCAAATTAGCCTCTCTATTCCTCTCTAAAATGGGGTTAACAATGCCCATCTCATAGGGTATACTAGAATTAAATTTAGATCATAAAATTGTAAAAAATGTACTTAGCCTATGATAAACAGTTAAAAAGTGGTAGTTATTATTTATTATTGTGGTTATGTCCTCTGCTAACATGATAAATTTTATCTGTGAAAATGAAAGTGAAATGACAATGGCTTTCAGAAAGTTTGCTATGAAAAATATGCGTAAGTATCATCAGGCTTCCAATTTGGAAAAAAAAATATCTTGTTTTGGTCGCACCATTGAAAAGATTCATAACTTTTGGCAGAAATTAGAAATACCATCTGCAGCCAATGCAAGAAAAATAAAGCTGCCATGATATGCAGGAGCACAAGGGCAGCTATATTACAGAATTTTCCTAAATTGCCCATTAAGTTTTAAATACACACTTTCATTCCTCTGGAATTCCATGATACTTTGTATTCCATAACCTTAGGATAATGTTTCACATATTATAAAAAAATCCTCATGGTAGTATCTCTAACTAGTGTGTCTTTATTCCTAGCACCAAGTATAACACCTAAACATAGAAGGGATTCAGCAAATAGTTGGTGACTGTGCATATTACCTAATGCTCAAAATATGCCTGGGGGCTTTGGGAAAGGTGCTGTTGGTTTGGAGACTAACTGCCACTCTCTAGTTTTGTGACCTTATCAGTATATGATTTAAGACTCTGTTTTTTTTCAAAAATTTTTTTTCTGTAAAATGGGGACAACAAAAAGACTTTCTCTGGAAGATTGTTGTAGGCATCAATGAAAGTGATACCTGTAAAGTGGTTAATATTTATATAAAATGAGTGCTCCATTTTTGATTTTCTCCTTTAGCCCCATTGTAATGAATGTATGAGTAGAAAAAGCATCTGCATTTTATCACTCTTGTTACAAGATGCTACCTACCCTGTGAAATACTTGGATTCAAAATGTTGAGTTCACTGAACACTCTTTCTTGCCTTCTGCTTGTTAATATAATAATTACTTGATATGATACTTTTATTGTATTGAGAATTAGTATTTATATATTGATGAGTGAAAGTAAATAATGTAAAAATTTAAGCACCTGCACATGTACAGCATGTGGGGGTCTTTTACCTGTGCTATTTCATTTAATATATGTTACACAAATAATAGTTCTTTTTAAATATTTTTCCCTGCATTTTTGAGATATCATTGGTGAAGAACACAAAACTGTAACTAAAGGATTCAGGATCTTGCCAGTTTTCTAATATAACAAAGACCATCACCAGATAGCATTTTCTCTTGACATAAAAATTCTAGCACTATGATAACAAATGGTATATTTAATGAGCTATATTTGTATAATATTAAAAACAGTGCTTGCTATACTGTGTCTAATATTTATCATTACTATTTCTGCCAAAAGCAATGATATCAGTTAAAATGCATGGAAAGCTAATGTTGTTTACCCACAAGTTATAATTTTTCACATTATAAAAAAAGATCACAAAAAAAGTTTTTTTCTTATGAGAAACAATGGTAAAAGGAATATAAAATAATTAATCATGTAATGGAACTGCTATTGTCTTTGCCAAGAACTCATTTAAATGATCCAATTTGCTTTTGAAAACATTGTATTTGGCATTCAGCTTTCCTCTAATTCAAAGAATTTAGACATTTTAAATAGATAATGAAATCACTTTCAATTAATACTGAGTATTGTTACAAAGTAGTTCCTATACCTTTGATTGATGCATTCTGTATTTTGTCAGTATTTCTTGTTAGCTGCAAATTTTGAATTTGGTTATAAAAAGTAAAGACATGTGTTTACCTTTTAAGATGCCTCAGGGAAAAAGAATGACAAATGAATGAGAAAAAGATTGAAGCTGTTTGTGCTCATTTTTAGAATGTTTTATATTTCAGTGCCTTCACATTTGCAAATCTTAATTCAAGATATTTTACATTTTCCCCTGTGCTCAGTATTTGAGTACCTCAATACTGCCATCTGCATCTGCTATTCAGATACTAGAAATTTTGGAATTTTTAACTGACTCTCAAAATATTCTATGTAAAAGCATTTGGCTTTGAATGAATGTATTTTCAAATTTCTTTCCTTTGAAAGACTAATAGGATTAATGGAAGTTAATAAATAGCATAGTTTTTTTTTTCTTAACTTCACAACACTCACAAATGGTTGGAAAGCAGAAGAAATTCACAGTGCTATATGACCCAAACTATCTCCCTTAATCTGATTTTATACTCTACTCTCATTAGGCTTCCCAATGCTAATGACAAAAAGAAGAGCTCAGTGGCACTCCATTTGCTGGCAACTAAACCCAAAAGTAAAGCCAGTGTATTCGCTATGGTCATTTGGAACCCACATTTATGTCCATTTTCTGCCATTCCCTTACATGGTAGTGATATGGTGGGCAGGAAGAACATAAACACATTTTTTTTTTACAAATTACTAATGTTATGGTTTGGATATAAATTGTATAAACACTTTTCACACACAAAAACACACACATACACACACTCAGAAACTCAACATTCTCAATGCTGCTCCCATGATACCTGCAATGGAATAAAGAGGAGAACCTACTAATATGATGTGGATATGAGCCTAAAGTCTTGTGTGTTGGGAATATGATAGTCAACACAGTAATGTATGTTCAGAGGTGAAAGGATTAGATTATGAGTGTCATAACCTCATTGATGGATTAATCCATTTGTGCAATAATCACTTGAATGGAATACTGGGTTATAACAGTGGGAAGGGGGGACATGGCTGGAGAAAGTAGGTCACTGGGGATTTGTCATTGTGGATTATATTTTTTCCTTGGCTTTTCCTTTTCTTTCACACCTGCCCTCCTTCCTGGCTACCATGAGCTGAGCAACTTTCCTCCCCCAGGCCCTTCTGCCATGATCTGTTCTGCCTCATTTTGGGAACAGAACAATGGAGTTGGCCAACTATGGACTGAACCTATGAAGCCATGAGCCCAAAATAAACTTTTCCTTTTCTAAATTATTTTTGCTATATATTTTGGTCACCACCATGAAAAGCTGACAAAAACATCTACTTTAGTCAAGCAGAGCATGACTCATGGACACACAGTGGGACAATGACCCCATGGTCAGGCTTAGTCAAGGAATGTAAGACAACATTATGAATGAGGGAGAAAAACAGATAATTTGACAGAAATAAGTAACACTATTTCATTCACAGCTGATTAACCTGAACTCTGCTCTTCACTTACCATTATTCAAGTTTCTAAGAGCACGCGCGCACTCTCTCTCATATACACACACATACATACACACCCACACGTTTAGAAATTCAGCATCCTCCGTGCTAATTTCATAGTAGCTGCTATAGCATAACTGATAGAATCTTTAAAGAATATCTTGGTTTTAAAGTCAAAGAAGGGGGAAGCTATGAGTAACAGTGATAACAGAAGAGAACTCATTCCAGAACTGAAGCTTAAAGTTGCCTAAGTAAGTTCTGGATGACTCCCGAACAACTTCTATTATGTTTCCCAGAAGAGTTGCTTCACTCTAGTGAACTGTTTAAGATTTCACTAAGTTTAAATTTGTATGTGAGCAATCACCTTCTCATTAGAGTGTCTGAGAAGGCATGGTCACAATGAATAAGGGCATTTGTGCACATATTGGTGTGAATTATACCATTGCTTTCTTCTCAGAGACACCTGAGAGAGAAGATTCACCTGATGAGATCTGAATTTTGCCTGGCTGGAAAGGAATGAGAATGTGAGGTTATCCCTGAGCTTTAAGTTCACAGAGGTCTGCTGAGTGGTGAGTGTTGTGAGGAACCTGGGGGCAGAGGGGTGCCATTTGCATTTTCATGGCCTGAAAGACTCAGGTGGAAATACTGTCTTTAGATTTTAAGGAGATGATAAAAATAAACATTACATGGGATTGCAACTCAATTTAATACATGGTCAGCTCTTTTTTTAAGTGATGCAGATCTTAGAAATTCAGATTTGGTAAATACCCTTGGTAGTTTGGCAAGATTAAGAAGTATACACCATAAACAAAGAAAAAATCACCAAGATTTTCATTTTTTTAAGCATTCAATGTTTTTAGATGTAACTTTACTATGTTTTAATAAAAAATCATGATGATTTTCCTTTTGGATATAGGTTCTGAGAAAAAAATGAATTTCACAATTTTTTGTTGCCTTTTAGATTCCTCCTCCTCTGGGGGAAGGTGGAAAATGAACAAGATTGATTTATTTTCCTTTCTATACTTATCAGTATTAACCTTAAAAATACAGCCAGACTGAATGACTGAATTATGAAATGACTGCTCTTAATCAAGAATAGTTTTCTATTATTTCCCGTGAAGTAGAAGTTCATTCAACAATGATTTTTAAATTAGAAAAGAATTTCTATGCATTGTCTTTTTTAAGCAAGGTGGATTTTTAATCAGTTTTCTTCAACTATGTTCAGGAAAAGTTGATATTTATGAAACATCTGTCACCTGCAAGCCCTCTACTATTTCACTTAATACTGCAACCTGTGGGACAGTTAAACAGCAGGGAACCAGGGACAAAGGAGGGTTTGTGGTGGGGGAGGAACAGATGTACATTTTGAATGGCCACTGTTGTCACTTTACACCAAGATCTACCTGAGGTGGAAGTAACCTTCATAGTTTCTTAAGTAAAATTGATAATTGAGTACAATGAATCATTTTGACAATGGTGAAATGAATAACATAAAGTAAAAAACATTAAGAGGTACTCACACTATGGCTTTCGCTCATAGAATCTCAACGTTCTTTACATAAACTATCTTCAAAATTTAATATTCTCTTACTGCAAGGCAGTAAATGTTAGAAGGAAATGAGGAAACTAGTGACAAAAGAAAACAAAATTTAAGAAGAATCATATAAGAGGTAAAGGAAGGTATTTTAAAAATCAGGATTGAGCAAGTTATTTAAAATTAAACACTTATTCTAAAAGGAGGGGAGAGAGCAAGTCTTTGAGATCAGTTCTCTGGAAATTCATATGTTAATATCATCCAAATTATGCATTCCTCACAAGTGAAGTCTTCTACCCTTTGCACACACATACACAGAACACAATATACAGTGTAAAAATAATCATACATATTTGAACAGATTCCTCCCTAGCTTACTTCTAACAGGAAGCCCAGGACCAAATTCACTGAGCTAGGTCTGCTTCTCAGGTTGAGTCAGTAATTTTCTGGATTAAATGCATGTCATGCATGTCATGTCATCTTTCATTTGCTCCTCACGGAATTTGTCTAATGTGCTCTGACAGAAAAGGAAAACCAAAACTCTGTATATTTGAGCTTGGTGCCCTATTTTCAACTCTCATGAAGGCAGTTATATAAAAACAGTCCTAGGATTGGCACTTACTGAAAGAGGCAAAATTTCAAGTAGATTGTAGCACTATGCCAAGTTCCACTGGTAATTCCAATCTGGGAAAATGAAATTGATAACATGTTACTGTTGACCTATGGCAAATTTATGACACTGTTCTGGTGGATAATCAATGAATTTAGGAAGTTCTGTATTTACTTGCATGCCTATATTCAAATGTCATGACACATATAATCACACACAGAAATCTAAAAATAATAATTATATTAAATCAATATCAAATCTAAAATTTTATAGAAAAAATAAAACAGGGTTATAAACCATCATCTATTATGTTATATTGGGGACAAACTACATACCTGGTCAAGAGTCAATAATAATGAAGGCAATTAGAGGAAAAAAACCCACTACATTGGATTTAGTGTACATTCTCTGTTTTTTGTTGTGTTTTGTTGTTTGTTTCTTTTTCATATTTAAAAGGGGACAGGGAAAGGGCAATCCCTGAGTTGCTTTCCAAGCCAGGCTTCTAGCTGTCTGTCTGATGGCCTGGATAATAACTACCACTGGAGATTAAAATATGGCTAAGTGCCCTCAGAGAAGAATTTGGAGAAATTGGAATTAGAGCTGCATTTTGAAGCATAGATAAAAATTATATAGACTATGGAGATGGGAAAGCAAATTTGTTGTTAGGGATGAGTTTGGCATGGAAAAAGCTAAAGGTTGGTACCAAAAGTAGTTGCTTAGACAGGCAACATCTTACTGTGGAAGATTTGAATTCAAGGCTCATCAGTTAGTGTGTGTGTGTGTGTGTGTGTATACATATATAATTTAAGAGTAATAATATGTAATTATATATATATATATATATATATATATATATATAATTTAAGAGTAATAATATGCCATCAAAAAGCATAATGTACAGTGTTTTATACATAGTTGCTATATAAAGCTGAATTCCATAGTAGTTTTAGAATGAACTATGGTAGGAAAATAAAGGGGGAGATTTTAGACTTGAAATGATAAGGTTTGGATGGGAGTGTAAGGAGTGACACACAGAGATGAACTAATAAAAAGTTATTGCAAAGGAAACTTTTCCACTGAAGAAACATAATGGCTCCAAACAAAGTACATTTCCCCCAATATTCAAACTCATAAGCAGCGTTTAAGCTCAAGTTCCATTAGTGAGGATAAGGACAACTATCCTATTTTTAAAAGCCACCCATCTTTTCTGAGATTGCAGTAGGATCCTGTGAATAAGTCAAAGGTACATGCAAGAAAACACGCAGTCGTGATTTAAAATGTTCACTTGGAGAGGGGCATACCAAATAAGCTGACTTACAGGACAACAGTCCTTTAATGATCTCACATAGATGGCATGAAGTACACACCATACCTTAAACAATGAATGGGAGTTCAATTAACACTGCAATTATCATAAAGGTATTTTGATAGCCAGAGTGTCAGCATTACTTGAAATGTAGAATTTAACAAGAAATATGAAGGCAGTAGTATATTTGGAAGGTAATAATTGGATTTATTTGAAGCAATGTAAAATTAGAGTATTAAGAAGTATAAATGGGCTGAGGTTATGGCCTAGTGGTAGAGCACTTGCCTAGCATGTGTGAGGCACTGAGTTTGATTCTCAGCAATACATATGAATAAATGAATAAAATAAAGGCCCATCAACAATTCAAAAATATTTTTAAAAAATATAAATGGAGAGTTCTTAAGTGACACAGTTGTAAAGGGCAAGAATGATAGATTGCATTATAGGATATTGTATTAGGATATTTATTTAACCTCTTGTAATGTAATGTATTTATTTCTCTCCTGACAGATGGTTATAGAGATTCTGCATAATGAAAACTAGTCTCTTTTGCTGGACATCTCTAATGAGTTGGCCCATCTTATTTTTATCCCCAAACTGTCTCCATAACATCTATTTAATAATTTTGTCTGGTCATGGAAAAAGCATAAAAATGATTATTCTTCCTCAGAGTTGACAGTTGTTAAAATATCCTAACCTTGTCTTTACTAAAGACTTTATTTGCCAGGGTAAACATCTGAATTCCAGTATTAGTTATAAATGGAAATATTTTATAATAATTCACATCATGAGAAAAGAAATTAGGAAAGACAGGAAATACATGCCTGTGGTCTACATGCTTCATGTATATTATCTTATTTAATCCTCATTACAGATGAAAGAATCTCAAAGAAAGCTTTAACATTTATTCAAGTTCAAAATTGACTTTTAAAAACAAATATTGCTATAGGCCCATTTATCAATGTTTGGAATTTGATTACTTTTTACTTTGAATTGTAATTAATTACCTAAATTTTATTTTCCCCTTAGCAATTAGTACTTCACACTGTGTTTATTTAGTAAAAGATGTGAGAAAACTCTAGCAAGGGAACATCACCAACTCCCAGCAATATTATAGGAACATTTTATATGTTGTTTCATTCAATCATCCTAAAATTCATATGAGGTAGATACTGTGATTTCCATTTCACAGAGAAGGAATTGAAGTTCACAGAGTTTAAGCAACTTATAGATTTTCATAGCTATATGATTATCATAGTAATAAAAAGATTATCATGGTAATAAGTAGCAGCTTTGGTATGCACACAGTCTGCTGATTCCAAAACCTCTGCTCTTTCTGTGATAGCATTACAGATTATAAGGGCACTTACTTCATGAGGTTGTTGGTGAATTAGCTGCCATGTCTCACTGCCGGTGCTTGGCATCCTTAGGAAAACACCTGCTTAGTCCCACATGGTCTCTTCTCCCCATTGAAATCTACTTAGCCCAGACACGGGGAAATGAACTATTTAGTTTCTCTGAAAGTTTTCACAGTAAACATGTTTTCCACATGCAAAGCTGTCTTTGACTGTGACACTGAAAGTCTGAGTATGCAGCACAGTTCTGTTTTGAAATAGGAAACAACCAGGAATAGGTATTATTATAAGATCTTGCATTAATAATAGAATCCTACATGTTCTTTTAAACTCCATCATGATCTCTACTCCAGTGCTTATTCCAGTCAACTCACACCCCACATTGATGTCTCAGATGAAACAGAAATATGACTGTTTCATATTTAATTCCCTGTTTAACTCCTTCCCCCCCACACACACCATTGCCTTAGGAATTCAATCTGAGCCTCTTAATATGAAATATGTCCATTCTTTGCTTTTTCCCCTTCTAATTCCTACTTGTGCTACAGGAATGCCAGATTGTGAGTAGCTCATATTGTTTCACACTTTTGCCAGCTGCATGGAAATATCACACACATGATCCAGCAATTGGACTCCTATATATTTACCCAAGAGAAATGAAAATGACCCATATCCATACAAAAGTTTGTTTATAAACAATTACAGCCACTTCATTCAGAATCTTCCAAACTGGAAATACCCAAGACGTCCATCAACTGGGGAATGAATTAGTAAGAAGTTTACATCCATAAAATAGAATATTATTCAGCAATAAAAGGGATAACTGATTGATATGTGCAACAACATGAATTAATCTCAGATGCATTATGCTAAGTGAAATAAGACAGATCCAAAGACTACATAGTGTATTATTCCATTAATATGATATTCAAAAAAAGGCAACTTCATGGGAACAGAAAACCAATCAGGGGTTACCAAGGAATCACATGGGATAGGAGATTGACTACAAAGTGATACAAGAAAAATTTTAAGGATGATGGGAACACTTTAGACTTTTATTGTGATAGTAATTATATAATTGAATACTTTTGTCTAAATTCAAGAAACTTAATAGCCAAAATTAATAGATTTAACCATTCATAACTTATACCTTAATAAACCTGATAGTTAGAAGTCATATATCCTCTTACACTTTTGTTCAACTATCCATTCACTTTTTGAATACTGCTTCCCATTTTTGGACAACTCTTTCCCGTCATTTAAAGGTGAGTCTTAAGTATCAATCTCCTTATAAAAGCTACTTCTCCACTCCTGCACTAGGCTATGGATTCCTCCTCAGAGCTTTTCTATTCTCTGTGTTCTGTCTCTTATGAAACAAGATAATATAGTACCGGTACTTGACATTGCACCATAAGCTTCTTAAGGGAAAATGTAAAGTCTTATTCATCTTTACATTTCCAGGGCTCACTATAACACACAAATTCAACAAATGCTTGTTATATGGATTAAAATTATGTTTAAAACTTTGCTTTATTCTAAAATAATGTAGGAACTACAGAGTTTACTTGATTTAGCTCAAACATATCTGATTATTATAAGTTTATATTCATACTATAAATAGTACAATGAATTTACTGCTACACAATTTAATTATAATACAATCTTTTAAAATATTCACACAGAGAGCACTATAGGACAGTTCTATTCTGATTTATTTGGCACTTTTTTTGCTGGCAAAATGTTTCTGAGATGCTGGATAAAGTAGAATTAAATATCTTAAAAGTTGTAAAACTATATTATTTAAAGCAGCAGCTAACATTTTAATAGTTCTTGTGCCTTTATTATATTTTGAGTCACTTTTTAATCTCAATTTATGTAAATGTGTGCATATAAAATTATGAAGCTCTCTGGACTAAGGCATCTAAGAACTCTCATTGGTCAATGAGACATTTAGAGGTTGAAGATAATCCATGCAAATTAAACTGCTCAACTGAGCCTGTTTTATAATATTCCAAATTGCTTACTCAGTCTTCTTTTTCTGAGACCAAAAACACATTTAATGGCCTGATAGTGTTGCAATGCTGTTGGGAAAATAGTTATTATGAGATAATTATATCTCAGCAGACTTTGAGGTACTTGGCTGCTCTTTGTACAGAATGTCACCTGAGGAGTGAGATTTCCATATGGCCTTTTTTTCTAGCAGACCTGTTATTCTGATTCATAGCCTGTCCTGTTTTCAGGCATTAGACTACTGAAATGATGTTAGTCAATCATAGAAAAATTAAGAAAACAATGAAAGTTCGCATTGGATTATGATTATGAATTTAGCATCTGAAACATTTACTCTCAGGTAAAGGATGAAAGTAATCTTGTTTTGCCAATTCTTTTTAGTATTTACTGAATGATCCAGAAGGAAGCAGTACTTACAGAACACAACAGAAGGAAGAGACAGATTCTGCAATGATTATACCATCATGGTAGCCACAGTTTCCAATCATAACATCGTTAGTGCTTTCACTACAGAGTGGCAGATAGGGACTAGAGCGATTGAAGCATCAGAAGGGAACATTTTTAGGAACCCCAGTATCCATCACATTATGAAACTGTAACAGTTGTATAATTTGGTTTCCCAGAACATATAATACTCCTACTTAAACTGATCACTAATAAATCACCAAACCCATAGCAAATAGTATAAAATTGGCTCTCAACATGGAAAGTACTAAGGGATCTAAAGCTTTGGGGGAAAAAAGAAATTTTTGTATAAGATAAAAGCAAACATCAAAGGGATATAAGTTGAGTTATCTGGTCACAGGATTTGTTTCTCTTCCCTTCTCTTTCTGCTTTTTTTTTCCTCCACTATTTCCCTCTTTCCCTTCCTCCTTTCTATCTCAATGACAAAAGAATAAATGGCTGAAGCCACATATAGAATTTCTCTCATCCCAAACCCACTGCTAGTTAATATTATCATAGCTTAATTCCATTTTATTTTAAAAAATGAATACATACAGTGGCCTATATTTTGAAAGGTTATTTTAATAAAATATCCATGTCATATTAAGCATTTATGATCAATATCACTAAAATAATGATTAATATCTGATACACAATTGACCAGTGGCTGAGTCTTGCATAGTATTTATTTTATTTATAAGTCTTTTAACCAATGTTGAGAATATTTTGAAGTCTCTAAAGTAGCTGTGTAAATAATAAGATTCTACTGAAGTAAACATTTCAAGAAGCATTTATTTTTGCTTTTAAATGGTCAATATTTAATCAGTAGGTTAACCATCCAATTTCAAGGTTCAAATGCATGGTGGTTGCTACCAAAAACATTAGCAATAAATTGTATGAGTTTTCTTTCATGTAGCTGTGAATTACTACTTATTATCACTGGGCTATTGTGGACAAAACCTCAAAAAGTTGAATAGGTCATAAGCTTAAGAAATGAATACATGAAAAGTGGTCAGTTTTCTATGACTCATTCGAGGATGACGGCTAATACACCCTCTGTAATGTGACTCCTCTCCATGCAGCATGCTTTCCTACTCTCCATATATTTCATGGCAGGGACATTTAATGGTGCAATAAAAATGCAAACATTTAATTCTTTCTGCCAAACACTCAACAGCAGTAAATCACGTCATACACTAAGGAAAATTAGGCAAGCCATTTGCTACATAGTTAGCAATTTTCATAATGTTGTTATAATATACTCTTTATTTTCTTCAACCCTTATTCAAGACCTTTCTTCAGCATGTAAAACTTTTGTTTTAGCAACGGAAAATATAAATTAAATAGAATGCCATTTCTTTCTCTGATGAATATGCCTATTTATAGTTTTGGTGAGAATAAACATGTAATTGTATATTGAATCTGAATTACAGCTCTCAACTACTAGCTTCTAGTCCACAAGTAAATTAGAAAAGAGACCTTGATCTATATTTTTTTATCTTTGCTAGAAAAGTAAAATAAAACAAAAAAATTAACTTAAGACTCTATGACTAGAAGATAATTTTTTCTTGACTCCTCACTCCTTATTCTTCCTGCCATTTTCTCATTCTTCTAATATTCTAGGTCCTGTGACAAAATTCTGTTTAACATTCTCTGTGATACATCTATATTAAATTTAAAGGCATTGGCACCACTGAAATGAACAGTAGCCTGTGTTAATACAGCCTGGGTAAATTTGTACCAGTTGATGGCTAATTTGTGGAGAGATATTTTTTAAAAATCCTGCTGGTATTATATTTTCTTGGAAATAAAGAAAATCTAGGCCATGCGAGCACTATTTTAGGAACACAAAAGGTACCCTGCTCTCCTCAATAACTATTAATTGTGAAACATGGAAAAGTGTTTTCTTTGCTGTATTAAGACACATAGGACTCATAACAGATGCATTCCTGGGCAGTATAACTCAGGCACTCTGCTCACAGTGAAAACACAGAAAATGCCCAACTGAAAATGAGCTCATGATAACAAACCAGACTGTTTTGGTTGATTGTGGATATATTTTCTCAGACAGTGCCATATAAACTGACTTGACTTCTTGGCTTCTCAAAGTTCAAAGAGAGGTTAGATGGGAATCTGGAAGTGGCCACAACAAGGTCTTAGAGGAATCTTTCCTACTCTCTTCAGGTCTCTCTAGATCTAAAAGAGCCACAGATCTTCATAAGATCCTAAATTGGTACTGAGGATTGGAAAGGAGGAAGGATAATGGGTTATGGATACTGTTTCCTTTACTGTACACCTGCCCTAATTAAATAGGTATCTATTTCAAGGCCTTGGCCTTGAAAGCTAATTTTATTAATCCCCATGGATTAGAATTTGGATATGGATTATCTACCTCCTGTGAATTTTATTCTATATGACTGTGGTTTATTTTCAAACATAAAAGTTAACTGTAAATAAACACAGAACAAATAAAAAGCTAAAAAATAATTATAACTTGTGTGCCACACAAGTTATCCACATTTATTTCAGGAATGTCCTACAGCTTGTTTCTGACATATCTCCTACATCTTCACACCCAGCACTTCTTGACTTACTCCTTTCTCCAGTAGGCCAACTATAAAGGCCACACATTTTCCTCACACCACCAAATTAGCAAAAAGAAAAAAAGGAGAGGATAATAGAAGGGAGCAATTAACACTGGAATAAAACAAAGAACACAGCATTTGAATCTTCCTGTAACATACGAAGTGTCAGCAGAGAAGGGAAAACTCTGGAGTCAAATGCATTTTCAGATTAGCTTCAGCTCTTTATTTCTGAGAATGGTACTATGCTTTTTATTTGGAAAACAAAATATATTACTCTATGAAGAACACTGAAAACACAGATGTGCCAAGCAATAGGAAGAAATCAAGATAATCATATTTATTTACTTCTTTCAATTAAAATAATTGATATAAAAACTAAAAATGTCAACATTTATAACCTCTCCTGAAGGTAGGTGTGTGTGTGTGTGTGGTGTGTGTGTGTAAACGCGTGTGTGTGTGTGTGTATTTTAAAAAAAACTCTCCTGGAATATGTTTCAATTTATCTAATGCTTTAGAAAAACATATTGGTTTCAGTTATATGTCACTGCACAGCAAACCATCCTACAACTCAATGGCATGCAAAAATAGTCATTGCAATACACTCATGGATTGAAAGATACTATTTACTACCCCAGAGCATGTAACAAGAACCATCAAGAAAAATAAGGCTTGGAAGTTATTTCTACAGTTGCAATTTATCTATTATCTAGAGAATAATGACTATAAATCAGTGTTTAATATAATCAACAAAAATGTGATTCTGGGCTCCAGTTGCAGAGAGAGAGAGAGAGAGAGAGAGAGAGAGAGAGAGAGAGAGACAAAACACGCAATTCTGCATATGCCTCCCTGAAATTGTTCAACTGATTTCTCTTATATATATTACACAATTTAGTGAAAAAATTTGTTTGAAATATTCTAAGCCATTGCCATGATTCTTAAAATATATTTTATTTGACCTTTGTTCATTTTGCTCACTTCTCTACTTTTAGCTTCTTGGCAAACAGACACATAATTGGCATTCAATAAATAGTTCCTTAAAGAATGAAAGTGTATCCTTTTATTTACTTCAGGAAATGGAAGAGTCAGTCACATCTTCAATGCTGATCCAAGAGACTCTAGATTTGCTGGAGTTTGGGGACATGACATATTATGGAGTGATTATATCAGGAAAAGACTAGCCTTATAAGTTGGAATGAGTGAATGAGAATAAAATTCTTCTTTCTAAAGATTAATTATCTTATCCTTGTGCCTATCTCAAACTTTTTTCATTATCAACAATTTTAAATAATATGACTGTAATAATCTGAGTGAAATTACATGTTAATGGGCTAATAAATGATTAGTTTTTTTTTTTCATACCAACAGTCATTTCATAAGAGGAAAAGCATTAAGTAGGGGAAGAAAACAGATCAGCCAGCATAGGGATTGGTCAAAGTCTAAAGGTAAAACAACATAAGGTAGCCAAGGGTTAGAATGAAGGGTTGGAACTGAAAACAACCTTTACATCCTTGGTAACTATGTAAAAGGCTAGTTTTGTGGAAAATTATTCAAGTATAATCATATACAGTATCAAGATAGAAAGTAGCACCAAATAGCATACCTAGAGCCAGGAAACCTGACCAGCAGTTTCATAGAAAAACCACATAACCTCCGACAAGACATTTAAGATCTTTGAATTTCATGTCCCAAGTCTGTAAAAGGAAAGTATCAAACTAGATGGATTCTAAGGTCTATCCCAGTAATAAAATGTTATGATCTATTGTCACAGAGCATTTTAATGTCATAGATTTTCTTAATAGCATAAAAAGTAAAACAAACACTTAAATCTTATGTTACCAAACTGAGAGCAAACAATGACACTTTTATTATTACCATCTATGTAAAATGCACTTGACACTGGATTAGATGATTTTCAATTTATATCTTTAAGTAACATGAGGAAATAGATCAAAATTACAAATTTTAAATGAATAATAATAGTAATAATGTATACAAATTAGTCTTAAAACACTTAAATATTTTCTGAGTAGAAAAATAACATATTCAAGGTAGAATATTTATATTTACACACATACACACATAAAGAAAAATGTGGAAATAATCTACAAGTCTATCCAGAGAAACACTGTGCACATTTTAATCTTAATCTTTCCTCCCTCTCCACATATACTTACCTGCACTCACACTTGGACTTCTTCATCTTTTTTTTAGTGTATCTTACTTCATGTAACATGAGCAATTTGACATGACAATAAGCATTTTTATGAACATGAGATTTCTTAAATAATAACCTGCCATTGAATATGTCATAATATGCATAAACATTTCTCTGCTATTGGAATTTTAGTGTTTTCTAATTTATATTATATGAAATATTTTTTACATGCCTTTGATCAACTATCTAATTATTTCCTTATGATAGGCTTCTGCAAAATATCATAGAAAAGGAAATTTTATGGCTAAACCTTAACTGTGATGATTATTAAATCTAAATCCAGAGAAATGTGATGAATAATTAATGTGCAGTTGGTTTCCAGGTATTTGAACGGATAAGTTTTCCTGAAATTGGGATTTTTCATAGTAGTAATTGTCACTATCCTCTTTAAAAGTTTTACTAATAGTAGTATTTAAAAATGAAAACTTGTGTTGTAAGGCAATGCTTTCTCAACAATTTTTTTAAAAGTGGATCTGATAAATGCCAATAGTTAAAAAAATAATAATAATTAATAATAATACTTGAAGACATAGCACAGGATCAAGAATAAGAAAAAGAATGATTATTTTAGGACATATATAATATCCATTAAGAAATAATATTCTATTTGGGGAGGTTCATATCTAACATACATAAGATGGATACACGTTTACACATTGTGTGTGTGTGTGTGTTTTTTAAATCACTTTTGAATTCGATTTGAAAAAAAAGTGTTAATAGGTGGGGAGCCTATTAATGTGGCTCCCTTTCACATAGAATATGAGCAAAAGTGACTAATGCATTTGGTAAAGTTGTTTCTATGTAATTCATAAATATTAAACTCACCCTCTTCTTTCAAATCTTCTTTCTTTATGTTTTTTTTTTCTCTCATTTTCTTCAGTTAATTGTATTTATTTCTAAGGCCAAATACTAGGGATCCCTAATATTTCTTTTGTAAAAAGAGAATTTTCTTAAAGTCCTTTGATTATGATTTTTTAAATGAATAATAGGAAGGAAGTCTCATAACCTAAGTCTCTGATCTCAACAACCCTTTATTCATTTATCAAATATTTATTGAATATAATATTCCATGTACTGGTTTGCTTAAAATATGATGTAATAGTTGACTTAATAGAGGAATTGGACCCATTTTTGTTAGAATATAGTGTATCATTTTTGAGTACAGAAAAAAAGCCCAGCTCCTGACCCTGGATGCTGGCCTGAAATTCTAGGTAAGCTCTATGTTCTCCTACCAAACATAAACACTCTCACAGAATATCAAGCTCAGACAAGTTTTCTCTAAGATCATGATGGAGTGAATTAAATCAAAGCCACTTCATACTTCTGTCTAAACACAGGAAAGAGCCACAGTTTCCTTTGCTCTCAATCCATGAGCCACTGCTGCTACTTCCCCAATTGCAGCTTTATCCTCTTGAGTCTGTCTTCCCCCAGATAGGATTTATAGAGAAACCCAATCTTAGAGTTGATCCTGCTTTCTGACACCATTTAATTTAGAGAAAAGCCTTATCTTTTCAGACCCTCTCCCAAATTACTCAACCTTAGCCCAAATATACTCCTGCTGAAAACCTCATGGTTTTCCATGGTTAGTTTCATCCCTTGTCACAAAGTGTAATAGGTTTGGTGACAGCTGTGTTCCTGGTGGTCTATGGTTAAAGGCACTGTGTTCCTCTAGACTAAAAGGAGTAAAGCACAAAACCTCATAGAGGAAGAGATCCAGTGATAGTCAGGTCTTAAAGAATTAGTAAGGGGAGCCGGCACAGTGATGCACTGCCTGTAATCCCAGTGGCTCAGGAAGCTGAGGCAGGAGGATCAAGAGTTTGAAGTCAGCCTCAGCAAAAACAAGGCACTAAGCAACTCAGTGAGACCCTGTCTCTAAACAGAGTACAAAATAGGGTTGAGGATATTTCATCCCTGGCACTCCACCCCTGCACCCCCTCTAAAAAGAATTAGTGAGGGGGAGAATGGCATGAACAACTGGATTTTTGAAGTTCCTGAAGAAAGCAAAGTGGTAGTTTGCTTTGGAGTGAAAGGTTTAAAGGAGGAAGTGCAGGTTTAAGAGAATGGAAAGAACAGGATGAATGAAAGCCTCAGGGGTTTATGTCACTTCTCCATTAGTGACTATTCTCTAAGGAAAGGGGAGACTATGGAAGATTTTACTTGATAAATGAATGGATTGTAATTCCAATTCCAAGGAGGCAAATGAGCAGGACGTGGCATGATGCTACACACTGGTATATAACTTGATGAGCCCTTGGAAGTAGCATGGTTTGCCAAGGTATAGATACCAGGAGAGTAGATCTTGGATCTGAAGGTTAGGAAATGATGGTTTAATTTGTGACACTGAAAATCTAGCAGCATTTGGAATATGTAGGTAGCTTTAGTTCGGTAGCTTTGAGGCTCACAATAGATGTGGACTTGACACACAGTAGTTGAAGGTAAGGACGGTGTGGTCCAGGGTGTGTGGGTAATCTCACTAGGAATAGGAAGGTTGTTTCCACCATCTGGGAGGCCCAGGGTTGCCTTGGAAATCAGCCAAGTAAAGCAATGGTTTACCAATGACTTGAGGGATACCATTTGGAAAGTCTGCATTCCTCCACTTTGCTACCTCTCTACTAACATAAACTCATATTTCAAGGTCCATATGCAATAATATCTTGTCTGTAAGTCATCCCAATTCTTTCTGCTAAAAAACAAAATAAACAAGAAACTTGAATTGTGATGGAACTTAATATTAAAATAATAATAGTTCACACATTGCTTTCATCATGTGACATGCACTGTTCTAACTCCTTAGCCTCACAATAGTCCTCCAAGGTAGGCGCCTATTAATGACTGAACTGGGATTTGAATGATGTCATTCTATCTCTGGAGACTGACTCTTAACCACTGCAATATAATGACAACAGTATACCATCTTTCTAATTTTTCAATTCATCATACATTACACTGTGGCAAATATCAAACTTGTAATATTATTTAACTGTGCATTTGTGAGTTAGCGTCTCAGATAGCTTCTTGAAGAGGAACATTGTAACTAATCTCTTGGGTATTTTTCATAGTGTCTACCAAGTCACATAAATTATATTATGTTCATTAAATAAATGAACTAGTCACATAAGATACACAAGTAAAACTACTAATTGATCCACTGTGTCAGTGGTTCTCAAACTGTGGTGTACATTAGATTCACCTGGAGAGTATGTTGAAACACAGACAGCTGTGTCCCCTCTGCAAAATTCTGATCCTGTAGGCCTGGAGTGGGTGTTAAATTTTTTATTTCTAACAAGTTCCCAGGTGAGGCTGATGCTACTGATTTAAGGACAACTCTGAGAGCTACTGCTGTAGACAATTTTAAATAAATTTATCAGAATATTTAAGTGGAACAAAATTCCAGGTACAAACAGTACAAAAATATACATGTGCATACTATGGAAGTACAAGTAACTGTATGGTCTAGGGAGTCTTAATTTCATGGATATGATCAATTTGAGTGTGGAATTCTAATTAATTAAAAATAATTGCTGAGTGTAAAGGCTACTTTGAATAAAATACTTTATCTTCATGTATGACCATAAAGCAAATCACCTCTAATTTGATTATGGTACATTCAGACGAGTTTCTTTGACATAAATGTTTACTTTGGATTACATAATTAATGACAAAAAAATCATTGTACAGTTGATTTTAAATATGAACTGTATTGTAAATATAGAAAAACATACCATATGTTTTTCTGTGTCTGTCAGGAAAAGGAAGTCTAGTTCCATTAACACCTTCATAATAATTAAACAACACATTCAGTTTAGCAGACTGGCAGATAAAGAAGCTGCCTGTGTCAGGTTGATTACTAATAGGCAATCCCCTCTAGAAATCACTTATTTCCATAATAAATTATTTATGAAGATCAGCTTCATGATTTAAGTGGTCTTTGCAAAGGCACTATTTATAAGCCACAAGTTAAAATAAAGTATTAATAATAAATTAAAGCACCATATCAACATCTCATGTATCAAAACCCCAAGCAACCCATCCCAAGGGCCTAAGAAACTCATTATTACTTTATGTCAAGAAGTAGCTCTTGCCAGAGAGCTGTCCTGCTCCCGTTTGCCACCTAGTCATGGGCTTTAACTTCACCAGTGGCAGTCATCCAAAGCTGGGTCACTTAAGCACCACTGCCACAGAGCAAGAGCAGAATGAGGCAGCTGAGAAGAAGGGCCAATGCATTCTTTTTGTTCCAGGATGTGCTCCAGGGACCTCTGCTTCTGTGGTTTGCCCTCCCTTGTCTTTTTCTGTCCTGGTTGTGGACTGTTTGGCTGATCTTGTGTCCAATATTCCTACTTCACTCTTCCCAGTCACTCTGATCTGCATGAGCTCTACAACGACCTTCTCTTATCTTTGTCCTCTTTTAAAAAATGATTTTAAATATTTCATTAGGTAGTTTGTTATTTATTATTGCTTTATTTTTAATTGTGATATTCATACATGCATATAACATAATTTCATTCAACCATTCCTAGGGAGTAAAACTTTTCCATTTCTTCCTCTCCTGTCCTCCTTCCTCTACTCCAGTGTTCTCTTCTGTTTTCATGAGCTTCCCAACATCCTCTGATTTTTTTTTTTTAAATTCCTTATTTCTTTCTTGTTTCCTCATATAGGGAAAAGCATTCAACCCTTGACTTTCTGAGTATGGATTATTTTACTCAGCATGATTTTCTTCAGTTCTTCCATTTACCAGAAAATGACAATTTTATTCTTCTTTATGGTTGAGTAAAACTCTATTGTGTGTGTGTGTTTGTGTGTGTGTGTGTGTGTGTGTGTGTGTGTGTATCACGTTTCCTTCATCCAATCATCTATTGAGGGACACCTAGTCTCGTTCCATAACTTGGCTACTTTAAATTGTGCTGCCAAAAATATTGGTATGCATGTATCACTATAGTATGCTGACTTTAGTTGTTTGGGATAAATAACAAGGAGTGGGAGAGATGGGTCATATGGTGCATCCATTCCTAGTCTTTTGAAGAATCTCCATACTGCTTTCCATATTCGTTGCAGTAATTTGAAGTCTCACCAACAGTGTATGAATTTTCCCCCACAGCTTCACCAGCAATGTATTTTTGATGATTGTCCTTTCAACTGGAATGAGATGAAATCTCAGTGTTGTTTTGATTTGCATCTCCCTGATGGCTAAACATATTAAACAATTTTGCATATATTTGTTACCTATTTCTTCTTTCAAAAAATGTCTTTTTAAATCATGTTCATTTATTGATTAGGTTTGTTTTGTGTGTCAAGAGTTTGATTCTTTATATATTCTGGTTATTAATTAAGAATATGAAGAGAAAGACTACAAAATGGGAGAAAATCTTTGCCAGCTAATCTTCTGCAAGGAGGTTCATAGCCCTTACTTTCTTGATCTTGCTTCTCTCCTTTTCAGTCTACTGCTGTCCGGATGCTAGTCTTTCCTGTGGGACCTGCTTTCCAGTGTCCATTCTTTGTGTCACCTTTGGTGATGCAACAGTCACAGATCTTGGGTACTAATAATATTTTGAGAAATTTTATACCACTTATTTTAACCATGCAAAGATACTTATAAAGTGAAGAAGTATAAGGTTTGGCAAAGTGTTAGGTGAAATGACCCCTCCGTGTAAATTTTGACTGCCTTAGTTTAAAGGTTATCATTGTCTAATATACAAATTTTATGATGTTATCAAGTCATGGCACAATAGAGTACAATGAACCAACTTCACTGCTTTAAGGTATGGTCATACTCCTACTATTCACTATTAAATTTATTAAATGTATATCAGCCACTTAACACACATTATCTTCTAGATCCTCTAAATGACCAATTTGTTATGTTTCAATAATTATTTTGCACATGAGCAGTCTAAAGATTAAAGGAACTAAGCATGCAGTCACACAGGTTGAAAGTTAGGATTTAAATCTAGGGATGCCTGACTGCACAACCCAAGTTCTTAATTAGAATGCCTCTCCCTCTTGCTTTGAAGGTGTCCATGTAATAGGGATATTTGTAATCTACTTGCGAGTTTTAATTCATTATTTTTTTTAGTATTTTTAAAGCATGAGAACATGTAATGAGTGAGAAAAAGGGGGTTTTACAAATGACCTTACCTTTATGAACAAAAAAATTAAGTAAGCACATACTTAGGAGTTGGAGCTCTTCAGATATTATCTGAGAATCACTGCTTTGTTCCTTCTCTGCTGTCCTCATCTTTTCCTTGATCTAAACCTGTTAAATTACAATTTAACCTGTTTCAGGTTATTATTTGAAGGAAGATTATAAACAGCTGGTCAGCAGTTCTATTGAACTGCCTCCAAATATACTTGAAGGGTATTAAATTCAATCGCCCTTGTGCTTTCTCTCCTACAGTAGCATTTTCTTTGACTTTTTCCTCACAACTCCTTTTTTTTTTCTCCTATTCTTATTCAGGTCTGAAATCTCTGGAACTCTTGTTGAGTTCTCTGTATTTCTACTCATGAATGTGCTCACAAATGTAGGTTAGTGAGATGGTGGTGGTTTGAATTATCTTACCCCATTGGTTAAAATTTTTAATTTTAAACCTTCTCCTTTGAAAATAGCTAGCCTAATAAGCTTGGTATTATGCAATTTTATATTTTTTATTTTGGAAATACCACGAACCAAGTCAGTACCAATCTTTGTCATTTGAAACTGTTTCTAATCCAGGAATCATGTTTGGTCATTGGGGTCTTGTTGCCGGTCCTCCACTGTTGCCAAATCAGTGTTTTGCGAGCAAGTGCTGGAATGCAGTGAACAGCAAAGGAACTTTCTTCTTCTAAAAGCATCTAAGAAACATTGCTGTTCAAAGGCAAAACAAAACACAACAAAATATACTGCAAAATAGAATCAGGAATTGTCACTCTTTTCTAGAGTGAAATTATGTAGTTTTTTTTTTTTTAAAAATGAAGCCATATTAGATATAATCCGGACCATCATTATCTGTTGCTCAAAAGATATGAGATTTTGGATAAATTGCAAAAATAAGTTCAAGTGATCTAGTGCAGACTGTTGATAGTAACCATGTATTTTATACTTGAAAACTGCCAAAAGATTTTAAGTTTTGCACCACAAAAGTCATTAGTGTGTGATGCAATGTGTATGTGAGACATGGCCTGATTTAATCATCCAATGATGTATATGTACATCAAAACATCATGTTGTCCACAAATGCAATTTTTATTCATCAATTAGAAATTTTTAAAAGAATTTGGCCACTTCCCCTAGATTGTTATGAGTTATCAATCAAGGTGAAGAATCTATTCTTTTCTTGGTCATACTTTTCTCCATTTAATATTTGGTGAGAATATTCAATAGCACAGCTTTATCAACTTCAAGAATAATGATTCTAACTAATTCAACTAGTAAAGTTTAAGTACTATTTAGTTTCTACTACTAATATGCTTTATCTGTGGACAGATGCTTTTACCTCTCTAAGCACAATTTTATGGTACATGGAGACAATGGAAATGAAAAGAATTTAATCTGAGGCTTTAGTCTTTGTTTTCATTCTCAATACGTTAGTCATAGTTTTAGTTCTGTGAAATCATTCTCCTTTTGCAGTTAATATGCCTACTTTTCTTTACTTCGGCAATTAAGAGGATACTAAGTATGGTAGCTGGTATGAAATCCTAATTATTTTCCTGTTTTAAATACATTCATTTCAGGGGGAAAAAAGTGTCTTTTAAGACTGAGAATATTTGCTACCATGCACTACATATTTGGAATTGTTAAGTCTTCTGAACAATGTTTCCTGGAAACATCACTGTAATAAAAATCTATACCTTTACAATTTTTTTTTATTTAGGAAGACAAATGCAAAAGTAATACAATGTTAAAGTTTTCTGAGAAGTCCCGCACATGATTAACTAAAATACACCCAGACACACATACATGTAAACTGCCAATGAATGTACAATCTAAACATTGTACCTCACTAGTACTCAAGATATTAAAAGTCCCTTCAAATGTGAAGCTTGGTTATGGCTAATATTGTATATTTTAAATTTTACTTTCTAATCTGAACTTGATGCTCTGGCAGTACATGCTGGAAGCACAGGAAGTTGGGGAGCATAGGGTGTGTTGGTGATAACAAACAAGTGCGAGGAGTGACCTGAGAATAGTGGGCTATTTACTGGTGAAACAAGAATTAGCTCAGGAGTTTATGGGTTAAGATTTGGACTTCCAGGGAAATGGGTTCAAACTTGGAGGATTCTGAGAAAGGATCTTTAAATCTTAGAGAATAGTGTTCTATTCATCCAATTTTGGGGAGGGTGGGTAATGGTTACTGACTTATTGCTGCTGGTTTTGCAATATTTTTCCTTTGTGTTCTTTACCTATGACTTTAAGGTTCATGACTTAAAACAGCCTCCTTTAAAACTTTTGTGATTTCTTGAATATGTATGTTCACAAATAATAATGAATAATCCTGTACGCTTCCCCCCAAAAACCTACAGAAATAAAAACTATATTAGAAACGGAAAAGAATCAGGTAGAAGTTCAAATTCCGTGACTTGCTTCCTGGATATACAGTTCCTAAACCCCGCTTAAGAGAAAGGACCATTCTCCTTATGCTGGTCACATTTCCTCAGGCTGTATAGGACACCATACTGTTGGCCCTTGGCCAGCCTTGGGTGGAAGGAATAGAAGGAAAAAGCAAGCAACGATCTTGTTTTGACCATGAAGTTTCTGTGAACCCAGAAATTATTTTCCTCCATTAAAAAGATCTCATTATAGAAACATATCAGTTGACCACTTGATGTTGAGACAAATTTTTACTTTTAAGAGGCCTATAAATCAGAAAGTTTTCAATTAGCAAGCAACCACAAATCCAAAAATATAGTTACTAGTATAGTGGTAGTTTCTACACTGAGTTGGCATAACATATTAATAGGAAATCTACTTTTTCAATCACTCAGGGTTTGTGTAAATGATAGTTTGTCCTGCCGCTCTTAAGTAACTAGCATGCACAAAAGTACCTTGTGTGTGAAGAAATTCATAAAAGAAAAAAAGTCTTTGGTTCTTCATAATAGAATATAAAATATCAATTTAGTTTTCTCTTAAACAGAAGAAACCTTTGGGATATTAAAATAGTAAGTAAAGGGTATGATTTCCAGAAACTGCAGAAATTGTCATTTTTGTTATGACATTTTATTACTTTTTAAAAGGTCATATGTATATATTATATTACACGTTTTTAGCCATTGTTTTCAATTTTGGATAGAAGATGAACTTGAGCTTTTCTTATACATACTTTAACCCTATTATCAGTTTCTACAATTCTTTTAAGAAAGCACGTTAAGACACTGTCATTTATTGTTATATTTTAATGCAATTTAAAAGTTTAACTTTTACCCAATCATAGTAATTTCCAAATATTATAGAAATATAAACTAATATAAAATTTAAAAAATATTTAAATCTTTCTCTATCTCTTGTTCTTTAGCAGAGGCAACTATAAATAGTTACTCATTTATATACTATTTTAGTCAGCTTTTTCACTGCTATGACTAAAAGATCCCACCAGCACAAATATAGAGGAGGAAAGATTTATTTAGGGGCTCAAAGTTTCAGAGGTCTCATAGACAGCAATCTCCATTCCTCAGGGCTTTTGGCGAGGCAGGACATCATGATGGAAGAGTGTGGAAGAGGGAAGCAGCTCACATGATGATCAGGAAGCAGAGAGAGGCTTCACTCTACAGATACAAAATGTATATCCCATAGCTATGCCCCCACTGAACCACCTCCTCCAGCCACACCCCACCTGCCTCCAGTGACCACTCAGTTAATCCCATTAGGGATTAATTAATTCATTGACTTAAGGATATAACTCAATCAATTTCTCCTCCAAACCTTCTTTGCATTGTCTCACACATGAGCTTTTTGGAGATACTTCATATCCAAACCATAACATATAAAAATGTATGCTGTAAGTTCAGAAAATAAAAAAATATAAATTTAAGAATACAAAAAGAATCATTTATGCATAGAGTCTGGCAAGTGGACTGTAGGAGAAGTATTTTGAAATGGAATATTGGGGCTAAATATATTTCAGATTTAGATTGCTATGCTGTTGCTTTATTTAAAAGAAGAGAAAAAGTCTACCATCCACAGTATAAGAAATACATTTTTTACTTCAATACTGGCTTCTATTAAACACTTCCATTTTTGCCAGTCTTACAGATAAAAGTGGTGTCTTAGTGTTTGTTACTTTATATAAGGAGACAGAAACTTGTCAGATGTGCCTTTCTATTTTGCTCTTTTTGGTAAACTGTCCATATTGTTTGATCACTTTTCTCTTGGGTTTTTCATCTTTTGCTATTAATTTGTAAGAACTGCATATAAAATAAATTAATTCTCTATCATATGCTTTACAAACATTTCCCAAGTTTATTGCTTATACTTTGATGTGTTTATGACATTTTCCACTCTGTAGAAGTATTTAATCTACAAGTATAAAATGTAGGCAGGTTTTCCTTCATAATCTCTAAATTTATGAATATACTTACGAAAGCCATTTTACTGAAAATATATTTTTAAAATTTTCTTTCTATTATTTTCTCTTTCTTTCTCTCCTTTTTGTTTAAAACTTTAGATCATGTAGAATTAATTTTGATGTAAGGAGTGGGCAAGAATACAGCTTTATACCTCTGTAAGTAGTCAGGCATTTGTTCTAAGACAATGGACTCTCTAGCTTATTCCCGTGAATAAAAATACTACTGTAATTACATATTAAATCCCCTCTAATCTACTGCTGGGCCTTTATTCTTTTCCATTAGCCTTCAATACTTATACCAGCACCATGCCACTTCAATTATTACAGATATGCTGTAGCGCATTTTCACATTTAGTAAGGCCAGACTCTCACTAATATATTCAACAAATACAATGGAGATCCAACATCTGAAGGAACAGACCCTCCAGCTCCCAGATGAAGAAACTGAAGGCCAGGGAGGTTCCATGGACAATCATGGGACATTGAGGCATGAGAACAAGGATCTCTTTTTAGTGTCCTAGGACTCATTCTTTGGAGTTGTGCTAACAAATAGGTAAACAATATTTTCCCATAGACATCAATACTTCTCAAGTTTTTCCTGGTCTAATTTTCTCTGTGATATTTTTTTTCCTATTCTACTTTTTAAGCCTTTTAATCTTCACTTTCCTCTAAACTTGTAAAATTTTCATTATTATGCTTACCCATAAATATCTTATATCCCATGAATGATAGTGGAAGACAAACCAAACCTGTCTTCCAACATCTTTTGTCATGGTCTGTTTATTTCAGTCATTAAAATCCTGAGTAGGATTGGGCTAATATTGAAAAAAATTCCCAAAGCAATGCACAATTGAACAGTAAAGTTTCCACTGACTAACTAGGCAGCTGTCTGCCAGAGGCAGTCATCAGCATGTTAATGAGATCTATGGCTGGCATTAAGCATAAGGTATGGCAAGCACTACTAAGCATATAAGCATAATGCACATCTTTCAGTCAATTTGAAAAAATCCAAAAGAGTTATTTGAGAAATAGGCAAATATGCAATGATGTTTCACACAATGATTCAGAGACAAAACTTTGCTCTTCCAAAAATGAGAAAGAGAGGATAGACTTAGAAAAAAATTTTGCAGGAGTACAAGATTAAATCAAGGTAAAAGGTCAACAATTCTGGGACTCTGACAGAAAAGTAAAAGCAGATGTGAAAACTAAAGAATATTCAAGTTAAATAGGTCACTGCTTCGGTTGGGTTCTTTTCAATAAACAAGTCTGATCATTTATAGAACTAGGAATCCTTCGTGTGTTGATCAAGAATAGTTAAAAAGGTTATAAAATTAAATAATCACACTATCACTCTAATTGAATTAACAGTGATCATATTATATTTGCCCAAGCTACTATGCTAAAATAAAGGATCTAGTTATTTCCAGTTGGGTGAAGTTAGCTGCATAGCACCACTGGAAGAAAGCATTTCATTTTACCAAAGCTAGAATATCCAAATACCTCAATATTGACAGAAGTTGATGAGAGTTTAAACTAAAATGCAACATCATTATCATCTAGGAACATAACACACATTAAAAGAAAAGAGAAATTTAGATCAGGAACTGTAGTCATGAATTGGTGGCTTTCATCCCAAAATAATGATGCTTGCCTCCACTCCCATTTCTATTATTCTCAGAGACTTAAATTTAGATAGCTCTCAGCACTACAGATTACTACTTTTGATATAAGAATCACAAATTCTTATCTTCCTTACAAGATGGGTTGGAATGTGAAATTCTTGAATTGTTACTCTTACAAAGCCATTTTCCATTGTAAGTATGAGACTATGAGCAATATATAAGGACTGTACAGTATGGGCCTTCATGTCTGTTCATTACTCAAGAGTTTCTCATATGAATTAGGAACTGAAATTCCTAGAAAATGCTCACTTTCTCATTTATATATTTCCCATAGCTTTAATGAATTTATGAGTCTCACCTATGATAATGAATACATAGTACAAAGTGTGGTGGCCAAATGGATGCCTTTAAAATATATATGTGTCTAAATTTTCTAAGATATGTTCAGTAAAATTCATATTTTAAACCTACATACATAATTTTCCAAAGTTGAAATTAGAAAGAGCTGCAATTCAACACACAAATTATTCAAATTATTTGTAGGTGTATATGGACAGCATGCCTTTATTTTATTTGTTTATTTTTATGTGGTGCTAAGGATCAATCCCAGTGCCTCACACATGCCAGGCAAGTACTCTGCCACTGAGCTAAGGCCCCAGCCTTCAAATTATTCTTGATCAATGCAAGCTTTATAATTTGCTTTCCTATACTATAGAATAAAAAGAAAATTTACCTAAGATTTTGTTAGAACAAAGAAAACTACCAAAATATCTGAGTTATAATACTTTGAAAAACAATTTCTGGGTAGCAAAAGCAAAAAAAAAAAGTATATTGATTTATAACATCTAAAGAGTAGAGCTCCTCTTAAATTCTGCTTAGAATTTTAAGAAATGAAATTGCATTTACATGTGTCTAATAGATCCAAATACCATAAAGTCACTGGCTCATGATATTACCTTGAACAGTTCTCTAACAAGAGTATTCTACATTAGACAAAATGTGCAAGTCATGAGAGGGTTCTCCACAATGAACACAGTTTCACCACCATTCATGGTTAGGATTATGGAGTAATGTTCATGCAACTAATACAGTTAAAATTTTTGAACAGGATACAAAACTAAAGTATTTGGGACCATCCAGCAATAAATTTGGTTTCTGGATCATCAAGAAATTAGTATACACAATGTTGACTGATTTTGTGGTGTTTGCTGGATGGTGCTGATACCATTATACTCTCTGCAGTGAGCACGGAGGAATGAGAGACATAATTATTGATGTACTTATTATTCCATATGTACTACAACCTTTTGCCCAACACAAATTCTGTGATTAATAAAATACCTTTTTGAAACTCAGAATATCAAAGATTCATAGTATGTTCACTGGCAAAGAAGTTTTAAGATTAACTAATCAATTCTTAACCCATCCCTTTTGCCTCACTTCATGTCCTTAAAAAAAATAATAATAATAATCAATTCTTAAACCATCCCTTTCACCTCACTTCATGTCCTTAAAAAAAAATCTTTACAACTACTCTAAACCTCATTTTAAATGTCTTTGAGCATCGAAGATAACTCTGAGATGGCTGGGTACATATCTATTTTAAAGCCAGACACAATACATCAGGGGTTGATGTCAGTTGTTAAGAGACTTAGAGTAATAAAACAAATACCTTGTTCTCTAAGATCTCCTCATCTAGCAGGGGAGACATAGTTAATCAATTCCCACATTATGAGATAAATGTAATAGAGATATACACAAGTATTACAGAATCTCTTGGTTCAGGGAGTTATTTCTAAAATCCAGGAAAAAAAAAATTGCTTTAGTTTTCTTGGAAAACAACACTTATTTAACTGTTGAAAGGGGGAAGACACTTACCTTTATATAAGCATTTTATTGTATTTCCCCCAGTATCTCAAACCAAACAAACTATTCTCCAAATAAACCAGTCAGGCTATTCTTCAAAGTGTCATCCATCACAGCTTGCTCATTTCTCCCTCTTTTCTTAGGGAACTTTTCTTCTTCACTTTACTGAAGTTATTCAAACATTACTACACATTAGGTTGTTAGTATCTGTTTATTTGTTTCTTTGTTTTGAGATTTCCTGTATTAACTCATTTTATTCTCAAAGTAACTATAAAAAGTAGCTACTTTTTAATTGATATTTGACAGCTGAGGAAATTTGGGATGGAAAGATCTTAAGTAATTGATCATATGGTCAACAATAGACTTTCAAATTCATGCAGTCTAACCCCAGAGGCCATCCTCTTACCTTATGCAGTATGTACACTCTCATACCCATTCTCCCAGGGCAAACAGCTGTAGATTGATTGCTGCAAAGCAGTGACAGCGCCTATTGCTTCTATCACTTGCCTTGTACTTACATGTATGGTAAAAAATGTATGCTTTCATCTCTGAAAAAATGACCATTTAGGTACCACAGATCAAAGCCTAGATCTCTTTCAGAATGATGTAAATAGTTTAAAAAGTAGTATTTTATATTCATCATGATTATTTTTTGTCACTTTGAAGAAAATCGAAAGTTAGTAAATTCCAAATGAACTCCTAATGAATTCCCAATGAAGATTATCCTTAACATATTTTTTCATTGTTCAAAAATTTTAGAGCTAAAATTCAACATATATATTTCAGGGGCAAACAATCATAAATCACACATCCAAATTTGTTTTTCTTTTTTTTTATATCAAGATTGAGCTTATTTTATAAAATAATTTCCCACCTATCATATGGATATGCTATATTGACATACATATTTGTACTATCAATAGACATTGGCTTGACACAGTATTAAGAAATGATTTATCTATGTATTAAAAAATAAAACTTAAGACAACCATTTCTTTCTGGCTGATAGATTCATGATATCACTATGACCAGTCTGATCTAGTTTATTTTTCATCTAAATATGAGATACAGGAAATTATTAACTGAATTGTTCAGTTTGATTTTTTTCCTTCTAAAAAGTTATAATGATAAAAAGAAAAAAAAACGTATTTCAGTAACTTAATAATTAAGTTCATTTTATTCTGCGAAAGAGTCAATGAGAAATGGAATCCTGTTTGTGTATTTGATCTATATATCCCACAAGCAATAGTGTCATTATTTGATAGCTAATTAGGAATAAATAATCAAGAGAGTTGGTGTGTGTGAGTTATCAATTCAGGAAAGAAGCCAAGAGTTTGCTATTAATATTTTCATTAGGAAATTGCCATTTACTTTTTGCTTTATCACTTTGGAATATAATATTCAACATATTGCCCCCAAACTAAAAATCTCCCACTATTGACTGACACAATAAACAACCATAACTTTGATATATGTTATATAAAATAGTGGAAAGATTATCCTTAAAATAGATTGTTTATAGTAAGAAGACTTTTAAAACTGTGTGGCACTTTACAAGTTAATGGCCTTCCTTACTATGTGGCTCAAATAAGGTAGAATCTGTTGTGTTTGATTACAGATAAAATGTTATAAACAAATGCCATCTTGACAAAAGGAAGGTATTCCCTCATGAGAAATTTAAAGAATTAGTTTAAAGTACAATCAGTTTATGACCAAATAATTCTATCTTTGACAATAACCCATGATGGAGTGATTGGAAGACAATAACTGGCCTATTACCAAGAATTTAATTTTTCTGACCATGATGAGCCATCGATTTAACAAATTCTAATTGAAGGCTTAGCAGTGACTTCACCAGCCTTTCCTCAAGATTCAAATGTTCCCTCAAGATGTCACCCTTTTCATTAAGGTGCTTATATTGTAAGTTGGAAAACAGACGCTAAACAGGTAGAAGTGCAATAGCAATGAAAGAATTAAAGAAAAACTCAAGAGAAGAGTCATGAGCATTAACATACGTGTTGATATACCACAGCTCAAAACCTGGTCATGTTTAACCACAGAATTGCTGAAATCACAGAGGTTAATAGACTAGAGTCTGTGCTAAAAGGGAAGAGTCAGTTCTCAGTAGCCAGCACTCTCACTTCTTCACTCACCATCTAACCGAATTATTACCTTTAAGAACTAAACCATCTTTACTGCAGCATTGTCCATCTGTCTACAGACAATCTAGGCAACACTGTCTACATTGGGACTTTACTATCCCCTGTCTTTATTAACATTGTACTAGCCTGGGAAACTCTCATCTCAAAAGATAAAGTTGCAAAAAATCCCTTGTTCACTTTAGAAACTTCATGAAATTCCATTTCCAATAAACCACAGACTGCTCAACTTGAAATACACAGTGTCAAATCACTGTTTACTCCACAAGACTCCCCAAGAAAATTTCCCCTAGTAGTGTCTTCAGATCTTAAACTCTTATTATATCAACTTACCCTGTCCTTATCAATAACAGCTTCAAAAGAACTGCCTTTAAATCAGATCCCCAAACCTATAACAATTCCTTCTTTGTCCTTCTTCCTTCAAGGTGCACTAAACTTTGATGATATAGAGACTTCCCAAACCCTGGGAGGCAAGAAATTCAGCTTGGCTATATTTAAGGTTATTGGGACGGCATTTTAGGGATCATAGCATTTAATATATTTTCTGTGAGCCAGAAAGAGAGATATGTGACTTGAGTCAAAGTTAAGGATGAACTACAGATCTTACTGTTAATTTTTTGAATTTGTGTTCAAATATATACAACTAAAAAAACCTAGAAAATATTTTGCTACCTCTGCTTGTCTGTGTGCTCATCTCCAATGACTCCATGTGGGAAGCCAAAAAATGAACTTAAATGGTTGTATTTTGGGGGTTTGTCATCACTGGAAATGAAATTTTTGAACTCAAAATTTGAGAGTCATCTTTTCACAAATTAGCCTGGTTTCCCCGTGGTTAGCAAGTCATAAATGTTTCTATGATCCCTTGCTGTAACTAATATGACTTTTCACAGAGTTCCCAATGCTATCCCAATGGTATATATTGTTGTCATATATTGGCTATTTCCAAGGTTGTTCATAAGTAACCATGTGATTTGGGTAGCAGTTAAAAATAGATACAATTAAAAAAAACAATAATAATGACAAAAATAAAACAACCATATCATCTGTGCATGTCATTTTCCTATAATACTTAACACCTATAATATCTAATGATTACTAAGGTATATGGAGGACCCACTATGGTAAGGCACTGTGCTCAAAGCCTTACATTCATTTTATGCAATCCTATCCTTACAACAGTCCCCCATGTACTATGGTTCCAGGAGTGATAAACCTTTAGGAGGTGGGGTCTAGTGGGAGATCTTCAGGTAATTTGGGACATATTCTTAAAGAGAACCCAGTTCTCTTCTTCTTTCATTCTTTTTAACTCCTGGCTAAGGTGAGTGGTCTTGTTCTTCCACAAATTCTTGCCATGATGCACTGCCTTGCCACAGGTCCCAAAGCAACAGAGGTAACTGCTTATGGATTGAAACCTTCAAATCTGGGAACCAAAAAAAAAAAAAAAAAAAAAAAAAACCTCTTTATAAGTTGATTTTCTGTAGAATTTTATTATGGTAATGGAAAGCTGACTAACACACTGTTTTAGGGAACAACTCTAATTTCCTAGGGCTTAATACAAATAACAGAGGTGAAGACTTAATTCATACCATGGTCTTCCAACTGACCTCAGCTCCAGAGTTAATATCTAAAGTAACCCTCTAATCATACTTGAAATACATATCCTTGAAGTTATTGTTTCACAAGGTCTCCTTAAAATTCAAATTAAATAAATTCCAAACACAGAACTTCCTTAGGAAAAATGCTAAATATAGTATAATTTCTATATCCACTTTTTGCAATCATAAGACTTTTGGGTAGAGTATACATAAGTCTTAAAACTTGGAACAGTAATTTAAGTTCCCCAAGGCATAAAATGACAAATGTGTTCAACCCTTGGATGGAGTGTCAGAGAAAAATACATGCTGCATTTTTGTCATTGAAACCATGAGGCTATATTAAAAATTTATTATTATACTATATGATGAATAAAATTTAATTGTATAATAGCCATACAAAATACATAAAATTTGCACATATTAAAGATTTACTGATTTAGTTTTTAAAAAACTAGAACAGCAACAATAAGAACTCATGTGCAAGAGGGTATTTAAAATATTAACCTCAATCTCCAATCTTCTTTTTACTTTATAATCCATAGCAGAATGAGAGGCATAGATGCAATTAAAATTTTTCTAGTGGGTACATTTTTAAAAAGTGAAAAAAGAAAATCATTATAAAAGAATTGAAAAGATGCTTCATTTTTTTTCATACTCACCCTTCGAAACCCATATGTATTGTACACCTACAGCACATCTCTAGACACACTTCATACCTTGAATATACATTAGCTACAGGTGATCAGTGGCTAACATTTTGAACAGCCCAGGTCTATAATCTATGAAATCTCCTAATACTGTTTTTGAGGAACAAAACACTTTGGTGAAGAACTATTTACATGGTTATTTGTGATTTTCATTTCATTAGGTCAACAATCATTTTAATTAGATTTTGGGGGCAGATAATGATAATGAGTTATTTAATGAAGATCCTGGATAGTAGTACAAAGTCAGGTACATTTTTTGATTATTTGCTTCTTTTAAAAAATTAATATTTGAGCTTATCCAGGAGGCCCCTGAGGCCAACCCATAGTGGCCTGGGACCACAGCCTTTAAAACAAGAACAAGAAGAAAAATACAGAGGCTGGCTGTGCCCCGGCCCTTCCTTACTATCTATAGTGAAATGAGTAGTGCAAACCTGGTGAACCCCCACCCAGGCAATGGTTCAGACCACCCCTGTTAGCTTTATAAAATCTAGTTTGTCTCCCTTGAGAAAATATTAATACTTGTCACCATTTGACTTTTAAGTAAGCATTTAAGAAATGATATTGCCTACTAAACTATTAAAGATTTTATAAGTCCTGTTTTAATTGATCTAACAACATATCTCTGGAATAAATATATCCCTATTTTATATATATATATATATATTCTTATATATTAAGATATTTATTTATATATATATATTCTTATATATTAAGATATTTAAGAGTTCAAAGATATTAGGTTACTTACTGAACATTCCATAGTAAAATGCATAATTTATGCTGTAAACCATGGTTCTGGACGTTGGGTTTCAGCATCTACAGCATCCCTACTACTTGGGAGCTTGTTAAAAATGCAAATTCTCATCCTCTCCAGCTCTGCTAAACCGGGATTCTAAGGGTGGGCCCTAAGCCCCAAAGTCAGGGCTTTGACAAGTCCTCCAGATGATTTTAATGTGCACTAATATTTAAGAGCCATGGCTCTAAACTACCATATAGCACTGCCTCTTTCCAATAAATAATCACTATAGAACATGCAAAAACATTCAAAAAAGGCTATAAGCAATCTATCATTCCCCAGAGCAAATCACAGTTAACATGTGATATCCTAGATTGCAGTGTTAGTACCTGTGAATGTTCAGGTATATATACTTTAAATATTTTGTTTACATTATGTAGTATGTGTGTGTGCTTATATAAATATGTATTTTTGTATGTATTTATATATATCTTCATAAAAAGGCACGACTATAATTGTTAATGCTACTTTAAAATATTTAATGTTATTTTTTGCTATGGGTAAATTCTGAATTAGATGTTTTAAAATTAAAAGTTCTGATGGTGGATTGCTGCCTAAGAACTGATTATGGGGCAAAGGACAATGGGGAAAGGTTGGCACTAAAATGGAAATTACAATATTCTGAGAATTTAGCACATGTAAACTTCCTGAAATGCTAATCTAGGGACTATTCACAATTATATTTGTGCTTTTCTTAACTAATTACATTCGGATTTGATTTTAAATTGTGTTAATTTTCTAATTCGTGATGTTTTGTAAGCTGTCTCCAATATTTGGTGGCGATTTTCCTTATTAATATACCTAGAGAGAATTTAACCATCTGGAAAATGAAGAATAATGATTTTTAAATTTTACTTTACAATTGTTTATTAACACAAAAAATTGAAACTCTTTTCACTACAAATATCTGTGGAGGAACAAAGTGTTGTTCCCTTAGTAGTGGGTTGGAGTGACATAAGTGAATGCAGTTGATCCCAGATTGTTTCAGCAGCCAGGATCCTGACCCCAGAAAGTACCCAGAAGAGCATGGACCCAGTGAATTCAGCATCATGTCCCTCCCAGTCCTCCTCACCCTCCACCTCTGACTTTGTAATCTCTTTGTCTAGAAAGTCTTCACATATTTACAGGTGTGACTTCTTGCTCCTATCAGACACCATGGGAGTTAAATTTATCATGAGCTAAAGATACCTTGATTCTCCAAACCATCACAGAGTAGTTATTCCCCAAATTACTTCATAACCAATGTCTGATTACCCAGAGAAGATTATCTGATTACTGAGGAGTTAAATGAGAGCACTTCCCATGTCTACACAACTGATTTCCCTCTCTCAAGGGGAAAAGGGGGAGATTGGGTTTGAGTAGTTAAAATAAGCAGCAGGCTAGGTCATGGAAGGAACTTCAAATGAATGTGAAGAAAAAACCCTCTTCCTGGCTTACTTCATTGTCCTGTGTCATTAGAGAAGCCTTCTACTTGATTTTAAAATATTTTCCTTTATGGTGTTCAAAGGATTTTTTAAAAATTCTATAACCATCACATGTTGAGAAGGCTCTTTAAGTACTTGGTCAAGGTGACCATGATCAGGACAGATGGAGTCTACAGGAGGCCCTTGGTCAATTAGAGACTGGCTCTCTCAGCTTGTGTGTACCAGGGAAAGGAGAAGGTGCATCTCTGACATGTACATTTGCAAGTGTCTGTTCAGGGCACACACTACACCTAGCCGCAAAAACTAAGTGCACTGACAATCCAATGCCAGAAAGAGGGCTGGGAGAGTGCCCAGGCACTGGCCCTGGGTTGTTCAATCTGTTTATCCAAGAAAGTTTAGAATAATTCTTGTCCATACTGTCAGCAGCTAACAATCCTGCCCAGTCATCTACACAGAGGTAATGCTTTTTACCTGTGCACAGAATCAAAACTGATTTCATGTGGAAATACCAAGTAGGAAAATGAAACAGAACAAAATGATAGTGACAACTCAAGTTGGGACCCAGAGAGTCTCATAAGTACAATGCACAACATTGTTTCAGTTTAATATTCTTTTATTTTAAAGAATCCAAAGCATGGACAAGGTAATTAAGAATCATCCCACTTTTTCTTAGCTGTTCTTTATAAATATGTAGATTTCCTACTACCAGGAATGTTGGCATCTTTCAAAGTGAGCCAATCCTCAAAGCCAGATTACGCATGACAATCGTCCCAAAGAGAATATGACACAAAAATGATTTTTATTTGGGGAATTTTTTAGATTTCAAATCAAAGTCACAAAACTGGGGTATAGTTGTGTCACTTAAGCTTCTTTTGGAATATCCCTGTTTTCCTTTAATCTCAGTGGAGCAGCTCAGTATTTCTAGCCTGAGCAGGACTGTGAATTTCTGTACATAGAATGCGCCTGAGGTGAGTTCTGGCAGGAGATTTTATACTTTGACAGAGAGGAGAAATAACCTACCCCAAATTTCACCAGGGGGTCACTATGCTGGCCTCGGCCTCCACTGAGTGACACAGGGCACGGGTTAGATGATGACAGCAAAAGGTCTTATTCCCACTGTCAGCTCCCAGAGTTTCAACCATAGGTGAAATAATGCCTTGTTTAAAAAGCACTTAGACACCAGGCACATTGTTTTCAAAGTGTTCTACCCCCATCATTCCTGCAATCAAGGGAAATGTTGGAGTCTATGAGAGAGGGAGGAAAAGCAAATTTCAATAACATTTTATTGAAAGCTGAATCCCAGCCGGGAACTGAATTTACAATACAAGAAAGCAGAAGGTAAATACACCAAAGTGAGGCATTGTTAGCAGCTCCCTTGCTTTTTCAGAATAGCTTAATTGAAGTCCTACCAAGATAGAAAGGACCACTTAGGAAACCACATTTTAAAGCATTTAATGGAGCAACTCAATTCCTAGTGGAACTAACTTTTTTAAAATAAAAGAGCAATAAGCAAGAATTATTATGAGTAGATCACAAAATTGGATTCTCATTTAGCTGCTTATTTCTCACATTTTGATGAAATACAGACTGTTCTGAATTTCAGGGTCAGACAATGAAATGTCTGTCTCTGCTGTCTGTCTGAGAATTCATGGCTGCTGGATTTACTCTCCTCTGTGGCCCCCAGTGCTTATAGACCCACTAATAAGTGCTCAATGTTTAGAGAAAAATAAAAGCAAATTACAACATGCAAAGTATATTTGAGTTTTACCACCTTCTTAAAATGAAAATCAATTGGGGTGAAGTTCAACTTATAATAGTGAATATAGACTTATAATAATGCATTTGGTACTAATATAATTATAATGATAATATTGATTATTATGATAATAGATCTTGTTCAAGTTCTACATGGGATAAAAATGAGTAAGAATCCTATAGAGGAAATTTTCAGAAGAATGACTAGATATTGTACAGGTGGCATAAATAAGTATACATTTTTAGGTGACACTTATATGTGGCATATGATAGGAGCTCTGCCATTCATTAGCTGTGTCATTTGGGCAGAATTATATAATATCTCAAAATCTTAGGGGGTTTTATCTGAAAGGAATAGATAGCTCCTTTCATTGTTATCCTTTATTATTTTATAATATTTTACTCTGTGTTTTTTCTTCATTCTCTTTGTCTACCACTGCCCAGTCTATTTTGGCTACATTTGGCATCATTGATACACCTCTCTTTCTAAAACTGCTGTCCCTTAATGTGTTTCATAATATCACACTATCCTGGTGTTTATTTTTTCCATTCATTTCTTTTATTAGTGCATCAAAAGTTGGGTTTATTTTGATAAAATCACACATTCACAGAATTTCATTTACTCCATTTCAGTCCCCTGTTCCCCTTCTTATCCTCCACTCCACCCTCCCTCCATTCGCCTTCCTTACTGTACTGGTCTTATTTCCACTCCTCTACTCTATTTATTTTTTACTGATGCTTTATAGACTGGGTATGTAGCTTAGTGGTAGAGCACTTGCCTAGTATGTTTGAGACCCTGGGTTCCATCCCCAGTAAACTGTGTGTGTGTGTGTGTGTGTGTGTGTGTGTGTGTGTGTGTGTACTGACTATAATATATATGTGTGTATATATATATATATATATATATATATATATATATATATATATATTCTGAATATATATATGTGTGTGTATATACATAGTAAATATATATATATATATATTATAGAGAGAGTCAGTAAATATATATAGTCAGTAAATACATATGATAGTTCATACACTGACTATAATATATATATATATATATATATATATACATACATATATATATACATACATATATACATTATACATACATACATAATCTCCATCATTTCTAAGGATTCTTCTGATTCTTAGAAGAATCTGATACTTCTTATTCTTATTTGTCTGCCTTCATAGATCCCAACATTCAACTCCTGGCTCTCTTTAATATGGCCTTTGGGCTTTCTCTTTTAAAATTCTCATCAGTTCCCCCTAAGACCTTGGTGCCAATCACTGTTAACTTTCTTCCCAGGGCCCTCTTGGTTAAGCAGGCCACTGCTAATTGCCATCTCCTCTGAACTACAGGTAGCACATAATGAGTCTACACACAGAAAACTCAGTGATGTAGCATCCTATGACAGAGTTTTATGCCAAACTCATCTTCCCTGTGGACTCCAGCTTCCTGAGTCTAGAGACCATATTTTATGTCACCATTTTATGTGTAGTACTTGGTGAATGAGTACCATAAAACTCCATTAGTAAATTGTTCTGTGGTTAATGGAGTTAAGTCTTAGAGATATTAGATATGGTACTTTTGACACATACTAAATAACTGTCATGTATTCTACTTTAATAAAGCCCTGGATGGTAACCTTCTAACAGCATAGGTAAACTTTCAGCAAGCCAGGATAGTTTATAAAACCTTCTGAAACAATTTTAATATTTTTAATATTTTAACATGGATAATTTGTTTTCCTATACTCTGGATGATAAATAAAAAAAACTCTTATATTATAGATTCTATGGTGTGAGTGGTTTTTCTGTAAGGACCATTGAAGAATAGACACAAAAAGAGATTCTAAAGGTAGTCTTATCATCTCTCCCTCCCCATTTATATTGACGAGAAACCAGATTTCTAAATTAAGTTGTTGGTTTCAAAATGTGATCACTACCTTGGATGCATGTTAATTATCTAAGGTACTTCCAAAAAGTACTTATGCTCCCAATCAACTCTTCCCACCCCTCATCACCCACAGAAATTTGATTTAATTGGTTTGGGGTGGGGTCATGGCATTGGAAAATTAAAAAAAAATCTTCAGGATATTTTAATGAGAACCACATAGACTAGGCTTTTTGCATAGGAATTTAAGCAATACTAAGTGAATTGTGGTTTAAAAGTATATGTGCAGAAATGACAGTGATAAATTATTATTCCTAGGTTTTAAAAAGAGAGAATATTTTCACAGTAATTTATGAATAACTTGAAGAATATGTATTAAAACTTAAATATAATTTGAACTCCATGGAATAACGCACGCATTCCCTTTATGAAGGCATTATTTCCATAGAAATTTCTGATTAGCACTTGCATTAAACTGCTTTTGGAACTCTACTCTTTGACCAATAGGTGGCACTAGTAATTTCTGTATCAAACTATGGCAACTAAACTGCACACCCTTTAATGGAATATATTTTATGTAAATCTCTATTAAGTTGCCATTACAAGCTGCAGCTTGTGAAATTCAGTTTTAATTCATCTGCATGTGTTTCATTTAAGTGCTCTTTAATTACTAGAATGCTTAGCATAATGAATTCTGAAACTATGGATTGATTGAATGCCACAATAAAATTTTTTGCTTTAATCTTTAATTAGTTCACTGAACTTGAAACTATTTAATATCAGTGGATAGGGTTTTGTTAATGATAATATTGTTTGCTAAGTAGAAACCAAGCAACCCACTGAATCCCCTTTAACAATAATATCAAATTAAGGTTATGGTTTGTGAGAAGTAATTTTAATGTTAAAATACAAGCTGTATTCATGAATAATTTTTAGGTTTGTCTCTGTTAATCTAATACCACAATACACTTTATTGCTTAAAATGCAGAGTTTGGGTTGCAAGACACTGTCTGGCTAATGTAGAGTTAATTCACAGTCTCCTTCTGCTCCTCCACCTTTAAACGCTTTAAACCTTCTCTCCAAAGACCACACATTGAATTAGAGAATAATGATTATATATATTAGAAGATTTCTATCCATATGTTTTGCTTTCATCAAACAGCAAGAAAGATACTAAGTAGCACTAACTCTATAGTCACTCTATTCCTATAGTGATTCTGGTCTCTGCATTAAAGCTGCTTTTCCATACTTCTGGAGTTTTTGTTGTTGATAAAATACTAGATAACAGCTTTGACTGTGATACTTAGCTCAGCAAGCCAATTCAGCAAATATGCTTTTGGCTGAATTCAGTGCAGCAGATTTTATTCCCCAGGAAAAATTAGAGTCATATGAAGATAATGGAGTCATATGTGGGGATGCCTCTTTTCTATGTTTTATTGCTATGCTTTTAAATTGGCCTTGAGATAGGAAGCTAAGAAGGAAGTGTTGAGTTCTGAAATACCTCTTTCAGAACACTTAACCAATTATCCACAGAAAATTATTACTGAATTTCTAATTCAGAATGTGAAGCAAGCCTTATTATCTTAGTATGAGGTTGTCTATATTCTGGGAAATAATTTTGTCAGCCCAGAGACATGTTTATTTTTTCTTAAAAGGTTCAAGAGGGAATAAGATATAAATGCATAAAGTTCCTCTTGCTCTTGGGGATTTTGTGCAACTTATTTCAAGAAGGATTCAAAGATGAGTCATGGCAAAGAATGAAATCTAAGTGGATTTTCATTTATCAGTCCAAACCGGGCCATTTTGTTGTCAGAATTGTTTCTAAAATTTTTCTTCAGAATAAATCCAATATAAATGATGGGCATATTTCCAACTTTATAAAATAAAAATCAAACTTTTGCTATAGTACGACTGAAGGCATGTCCTTGTCCCCAAATGCCTATTATCCCTGGTGTTCCACAAGCTGACATGGCCTCAGTGTTCCCCTGTGCTATGCTTAAGTGGACATTTTGAACTTGTTCCTCTTAGGAAACATGTTCTGTCCTTTGCTTATTACTACCTGCACTTAAAATAATGCAATGCATTTTATTTAAAAAAAAATCTTGGAGTTTCAACCTATTAAATATAATAGCACAACACAAATCTTAATTCTGGGGTACAATTGTTCTTAACTTCAAGTGTATGTTAGACTCACCTGGAGGCAGGGTAACCAGATTTAGGCAATAAAAACACTGGACACTCAGTCAAATTTGAATGTCAGATAAACAACAAATAAGTTTTTAAATTTAAGGATTTTTTTTCATGAAATATTTGGGATATACTCATATTAAAAACATTTGCATTTATCTGACATTTAAATTTAACTGGGCATCCTTCATTTTCTTGGTCAATACTATCTGCAGGGCTTGTGTTTCTGATTCAGTAAGGTGTGGCCCAAGAGTTTTCTAACAGGTTCTGGGTGATAAGAATACTGCTGGGCTGGAGGTTATATTTTGGAAAACCAGTGTATAATGCTTAAAAATGTAAGCCAACAAGACAGACTGGAGTTCAATCAAGGTTCTATTTAATAGTGTTTAACCTGCATTATTTAGCTGAGTTTGATAAGCCTTGATTTGCTCACTGAAGAAAAGCAAATACTGTTAATTAACGACATACAAGGCAGAGTGTTCTCAGAGATGCAAAATAAGTGCTCAAGAAAAGTAAAGTCACAATTTCTCCATAGAAGAAATATTTTAATTGAGTTCTATATTTCCCCAACTGTGTTCTTTAGAATACTGGGGCCATAACAAGGTAGTGGATTGGGTTTTTTACGTGAGAAAAAGTGAAGAGGAAAGAGTTACCAATAAAGAAAAAAAGAGAAAGAAAAATCATAGAATTTTGCAGACTTTATGAAGTTAAATTGCATTCCTTTCTATAGAATTTCTTCAAGCATTTAACACTCAAATAAAGGAAGTAGAACTTGGAGAGAAAGCTATCCTGGCACTTTTCAAAAGCATCTGACTGTGGAAAAACATCCTCTCCTGACAGGGAAGCAATTTACACACATAGTTTTCTATGATGAGCAAGTTTAAGAATTCCTGCCATGATTCACAGGGCAACTTAATGTAAAATGACGTAATTATAAAGGTACTTCTTTTTCTACAAAGAGAAAAGTATTTCTTTCAATTATTGTTGGCATCCAATAGAACAAATGCTACTGGCTGCACTGGAATTCTAATGCATTTGTTCTTTCATGTTTTTATGCAACGAATGTGTTGAACATCTATATGTGTTTACAAAGCTATGTACTACAGTAATACAATGAAGGACGAATTAAAAATACTGCTCTTACAAGCTCATAGTCTTGTGCTTAAAATATTTACCAAAGGGTACTGACCAAGATTGCCTTAGCAATGGTCCCCTCAGTTTCACTACACTGTACAAAGGCTTCTTCCTGACTATATGCCGTAACCTCCCTTTTCTTAGAATGCTTGCTTTAGAAAACTTGTAATTCTACCTTCTTTCTCTACTCCTTTAAGATGTAAATCTGTTATAATACCTTTTGTAATCTTTTATAACTCAGGAATGTCTTTCTTAAGGACATGGGAATCATTCTTTGAAATGTATCTCATAGAAGGAGATAGTGCCCTCTTTCTTGCAGTCTCAGTGGAAGGATGGGGGAAGAAGTGTCATGAGTGACAATCAGCAAACACAGATGGTCCAGTCCCATTGACAGGCCAACCTCCTGGTTAACATCCTGGGTACTTTCCTTTTATCTCACCCTAGTATTTAAAAATCCTCTCACTTCTTTTCTCTGTAGAGTTGGTTTTATTCTCTCCTCCCTTGCAGTTTTAGATCAAGTCTTCCTTGACTATTAACTGGTCTGGTGCAGCTTTTCTTTCATGGTTCTACATTGCTAATCTTGCCTCATCCAGCATATAGTTAATGAATATGACTAACAAAGAACAAAGTTAAATATGGTGTTTTGGGGCTGGGGATGTGCCTCAAGCAGTAACGTGCTCGCCTGGCATGCGCGGGGCGCACCCATAAAATAAAATAAAGATGTTGTGTCCACTGAAACTGAAAAATAAATATTAAAAAATTCTCTCTCGCTCTCTTCTCTCTCTCTTTAAAATAATAATAATAATAATAATAATAATAATAATAATAATAAATATGGTGTTTTTTGGTTAAAATTTTTTGAACATCACTCCTGCTTATAGGCAGTGTGCCAGTGGGCTTTGAAGGAAAAAGTACTGCATTAGGAGCTATAAAGAACTTAAATGAATCTCAGTTCCGCCATCTGCTACTTAGGAGTTCTCAAGAAAAATGTCCATTTTTTTTTTTTTTTTTGTACTAGGGATTGAATCCAGTGGAACTCCAGCACTGAGCCACATCCCCCAGCCCTTTTTATTTAGATACTGGCTCTCACTAAATTGCTTAGTGCCTTGCTGTTGTGAGGCTAGCTTTGAACTAGCGATCCTCCTGCCTTAGCCTCCTGAGCTGCTGAGATTACAGGTGTGCGCCACTGCAGCCAGCTAAATTTCTTGGAATGACTTTTTCTTCACCTGTAAAATAATGATAATAAAAACCTACTATCTAGACATATTATAAGTAGAAGAAAGAAAGAGCAGGGTGAAATGAGCTGGTCTACAATGAGCAAATAATGAAGCAGGCCCTCAGAGAAAAGCCAATCAAACTACTGTGGGCAGCTAGTAAAGTTCCCCAAGAGCTCTTGGCCAATTCCTTGAGACCTCTTCAGGTTGATCTCCACACACAGTGCAGGAAGAATTCTCAAGTTCTGCATCATCTTGAAGGCTTGTTCTATTACTGCTCTTTCTCCATCTGAGGACTGGTTCTTTGGCTTCACCTCTTTCCAGAGACTTACCTCCTTACACAAACATGGCCCTCATTCTTTTCTGCATTCTTGGAAACCAGTCATATTGTTGTGTCTTAAATATCTTGCTCATATTGAACTGCTTTGGTATGGGTAATTCTCTCCCTCTGCCAAGCTGCTTCTTTTTGAATGGACTGAAGGAAGCCCTATGCATTTTTGACTTTCATCCATTGCCCAAAATGATAATAATATCCCATACTGCCATTAATGAGCAAGGGAAACACATTTTCAAGCTGAACAGAATCCTAGAGGAGATTTGAGGACTGCTGTGTGTCACTGTAAACCAAACCACTCTCCCTTGAAAGTAAAGGATCACTTGTCAAAAGTGGATTTTGGAACATTATTGTGCTCCACTACAGCATCTGCTTTTCTCACTAAGTAAATCAATAGCCCTCTCAAGCCAAAAAGCACATTTGATTCAACCTCTTCAGTTTGAATTACATGACACTGACATTTATTATAACAAAAAATATACAATGTCTGGGGCTAATTTAATTAGTCTCAACACTGAATTTTAATGAGGAAATCTTAGAAGACCATGATTTAAGCTTTACTAAAGAGCACTAGACATAAACCAATGGAATCAAATAACTCCTACTTGTATCAGAACAGAAATATGGCATTTAATGGGTATATTCCTAACTCTGGAATCTAAAGGAAACTAGGAGAAAGTCATGTTTTTTCTTAGCATCACCTACATTAATAATCTGGTGTGGAACAATTTTTATAGTTTTAGTGAACAGCTAAATAATGCAGTATGATCAAAACAGAATAAGCCTTTGTCTCTGCGTTCAAATCAGACTGAGGAGGATTCATAAACACATTATAATCAATATTTAAATACTGATCTAAGACAGATGATTTGGAGGAGTCTTCCTGAGAGTACTGGAGATTTATCTAGTCCTGTGGATATATGCTTAGATACTTAAAAAGGAGAAGAGCAAAGCAAATATAATAGTGGGTAAGGGAAAGTATGTTGACTGGAACAATAAATTCAAAATGAGGTTATGGGTTTGGGATTGTTTGGTGAGCACTATAGAAGATAGAAGATACCTCTACATGAACAATGAAATCTGGGTTGTAAATGGCATCAAAAAGTTTCTGTAAAGGGAAATAATAGCAGTGAGGCAACTTTTTCATACAGCATGGAGCAGTTTCAGAGCAACTTTTCCATACAGAATGAGTGGGTGTAAAAGGTTAGGGGAGGAGGAACTCCTATATGGAAGCTAATGCAAGAATGCAGTGGATATTGGGGAGCTTTGGTTTGTAAACATAATTGCTGATGCTAAAAGGTGATTCAAGAAGACAGAAAGAAGACTGTAATAAATTTTGGATGCAAAATGAATTTCTAATAAAACATATTTCCATAAAACATAAATGATGGCTCTAATAAGTGACAAATCTATCTAGAAATGCACATTTGGGAGTCATCCACTAGAGCTGAAGTGAAATCCAGAGGTGAAAACAGTGAGAACTGATCATGCAAAAGGTGAGATTCCAGAGCCAATGAAGGTGACATTCAAGAAGATAAATGACTAGGACTTTCTACATCTTCTAGAATAGTGGTCCTTAAACTCTGGTATGCATCAGAACCACTTGTAGTTTGCATGCTCATAATTCAGAGCAAAGAGATCTAGGGTTGAAGATAGCAATTTGAGTATTGAATCCCTGTTGATGTTTCTATAAGAGATTCAGAGACCACACCAGGACAAATACCAAGAGAGACTTGTAAAATAAGGAAAGGACTTGCTTTCATGACAGTTTCAGGTTGCTCTGATACATAAATGATCTCCATATGTTTCCTGAAGTGTCATGCCTCCTTGATGATGATATTATTACATATTTTGAAACAAAACAAAGCAGAAACACTAAGATTTTAAAAAAATAAATACTAAGAAAAAATTTGAAAATACAGCATACAACAATTGCTGAGTCATCACTGCTGATGAAGAGGTAGATCATGTTCTGTCACCATCTTTCAGAAGTATCCTGGGTAAAATGAATCTTTCGAAAAAGCAGGTTAGCCTTTATTTCTGTACTGAATCAGAATGTTTGATGTGTTCCAAATATAGGTATCTTCAATAGATCCATGGCAGTGCCATTGAAGCTAGTCACAGTCTTGGCAAGCTTTATATACTATATAACTTCTTCATTTTTCAATATGAAACATAGTTATCTATTTAAATCTTAAATGAATATTTAAAAATTAACGTTTCCCACTTTCAATAGAAGATTATACCATGTATGTATTTTTATCTTTCCTGTGAGATCTCAACTTTTTAAATAGTTCTTCCCAATTATTTCCCTTATAAACCTTTTGATGGATGAATTTTATCATTATGGAAATTTAGGAATCTATGTGAAAAATGGGACCACTAAAGTGATCTCTTTCTTTACAAAAACATGACTAACAGCTCTAGCTATATTTAATATAATTAATTCTTCAGAAAATTTTATGTGAAAATTTCCAAGTTTAATAGCATGAGTCTCATTAAGTAACCTGTATTTTATGAGGAATATATAGCACCTGTGAGGCACTGTAAAATCTTATAACTCCAGTTCCCTCTGGTGGCAGAGTCTTCAAAGTGATACTGTTAGCAACTCCGGAGAGCTGTGGGCTTACTTCCACTTATGGCCTCCAGATGAGAAGGACTACAAAGGGCTTATTCTTGTGGATTGCAATGGCTTTGGAAATAGCTTCTCACATCCTTGGGGCAAATAACTACTGCTGAGGATAGAGAAAAAGGATGCTGATTTTATACTGTCATTTTTTTTTCTCCATAGCAAAAAAGCAAATTTAAGTGTTACTTAATGAAGCTTAAGAATATATTCTGCAGGTGATTTGGATATAACTTTCAAGTTAATGTATCTTGAAATGTACATTTCTTAGGCCAAGATATAGCAAAAAACAGGGAAAAGAATAAAAGAATACAACGCAAGAAATGGACAGGAAATTAAGAACCCTGCTCATTAGAAGGGTCTGTTAGGTGTGATAGAATTATTGGTTAAAGTGCCTTAAAGACCTGGGGTGTTCAGAAAGATGGTGCTATCTAGATCAAGGATTTATTCAAACTTCCCTTTAATACCTTGGGTATTTCAGGCAAATTAAATAAATTTCAAAAGTTTAGTAGCTAGAATGAGGAGTCAACTCTACAGATTATTTTTTTTGGTATATTATAATTTACAGATTCAGGGACTAAAGCCGGGAAGGAGTAAAATTCATAAATTACTATAACATAAGAGGCATATACTTGAAAGAATGCCAGATTTGATCAAACAGCCAAATATGTTCTGTTTTCTGTAACACAAATCTTAAATGTGCTACCAATTTTGTAATCCTGGTGACATGCATCGGCTTAAATATAATCATGTACACTTTTGCTTTTGAATCTTGAAGCCAAGAAATCTACAGGATTATGTATCCCTAGGGGCTCAGAAATTTTAATAATCCAGTAGGATAGGGCTTTGCTTTAAACTCTTTCTAATCCACTGATTTAAAAAGTCATTTGGAGGTGTAAATGTCAAGGAGAACATATAAATGCACCAGACATTGAAGTTATTTTAATGATAAATTCTCAAATTTCAATTTCTCAAAAAATAATAAAGCATAAAGCATCCTTGAAGTGTCTAAAACATGACTATGATTAATCTATTTAAGTTTATTTCACATTTTTTTTGCTATAAAATCACTGAACAGGTATTATCACTTTCATTTCTTCTTCTTTATTGTTATCCAGATCTAGATTTTGTTTATGGTACTCTAAGGCTTTATCCTTCAGGGAAGATAGGCTCCACTACCATTTATGATTGACCAATTCTAATCACGGTCATGTAATTCCATTCATTAGTGGTTGGTCCAAGTAGAATATGTGATGTGATTACAGTGAATCATATGGAGGAGGAGGCTTTTGAGGTTTCTTTGCTTCTAAAGAGATATAGTTATCCCCTCCCTGCTTTGTTCTCTGCAGATATATTCCAAGACTCCCAGTAAATGCCTGAAGCCATGGGATATGGCTACGTTTTTTCTTATATGCCCTGCAGTGTCACTACATAGTAACAGAGGTAATGTGCCCTTTCATGTTTTCTACCCTGATACCTTATTTGTATTAGTTGCTATTATTAAGCAACAATCTATTGTGATATTGCCACATTTGGTCTTAACAATGGAGACAGCTACTAAGTGAGTAATGGGCAGGTGGATACTCTGAACAAAGGTATGATTCACAGTACAGGACACCACAAGATTTCATCATGCAACTCAGAAAGATATACAATTTAAAACTCATAAATTTCTTAAATTTTTTTTCTTAAACCAGAAAAAAAAGTCTCAAAAAGTCGACTGTTGACTGTTTTCTCTTGTGGAAACAGTCTGTGGAAGCTAAATGTGCTACCAATTTAATATAAGGGGGAAAATTAGGGTGGGAGAATCCTGTGAAAATAGAAGAGAGATAAGTAGAGTAGAGGAAAGGTATTGAAGAGGAGGGAGGAAGTGTGGGGAAAGGGAGGAAGAGAGGAATGAAACTGCCCAAATTATCCTGTGTACATATATGAATATACCACAATGGAGTTCACTTTTATGTCTATGTATAATGCACTAATTTAAAGAAAACATATATTAATAAATAAATAAATAAATAAATAAAAGACCAGTAGAGTAAAGGAAAGAGAACAGCTGGTAGGAAGAGGAGAGAGAAAGGGGAATACTGGGGACTGAATTAAAGCAAATTTATTCCATGCTTTTATAATTATATCAAGATGAATCTCACTACTGTGAATAACTATAATGCATTAATAAAAAACATGAATTTCTAATTTCCAGAATTTCCCTTTAATATTTTCAAACTGTGGTTAATGTTGGGTAACAAACTATGAAAAGCAAAACTGCAGATGAACAGCGACAAATGTCCATAAAGAAAGGATTTGAGATCTTAATGGAACCCCTACTTCTGGACTTGTGGTATGCATTCAGAAATGTCTACGTTGTTTATATCATGTCTAGGCTGCTTTTCCACTAGGTGCAGTCCAAAACATGCTAACTGCTATGATTTCTCTCTGAGCTTTTACAACTTAAGATAGTTAGCCCTGCGGAAACCAATAGCTTTACAGCCTTCTTTATGGAAAGTAGTCAGTCCACAGCCATGAATTATCAATCCATAAACACTTACAAACACATATATTTATAAAACATCATCAGCTATAAACATTGATGTGGCCATGTCCCTGTAGTATGCTGTTTTTAAGTCCTTTGGGTATAGACAGAGGAGAGGGATAGCTGGGTCAAATGGTGGTTCCATTCCCAGTTTTCCAAGGAATCTCCATACTGCTTTCCATATTGGTTGCCCCGAGTTGCAGTCCCACCAGCAATGTATGAATGTGCCCTTTTCCCCACATCCTCACCAACCACATCAATGTTTATAGCAGCACAATTCACAATAGCTAAACTGTGGAACCAATCTAGATGCCATTCAGTAGATGAATAGACAAAAAAATGTGGTATATGTGCACAATGGATATTACTCAGCAATAAAAGAGAATAAAATCATGGCATTTGCAGGTAAATGGATGGTGTTAGAGAATATAATGCTAAGTGCAGTTAGCCAATCCCCCCCAAAACAAAAGCCAAATGTTTTCTCTGATATAAGGAGACTGATTCATGGTGAGGTAAGGAGAGGGAACGTGGGAGAAATAGGTGAACTGTAGATAGGGCAGAGGGATGGGAGGGGATGAGAGGGGCCAAGGGGTTAGCAATGATGATGGAATGTGATGGGCATCATTATCAAAATTACATGTATGAAGACACAAATTGGTGTGAACATACTTTATATACAACCAGAGATATGAAAAATTATGCTCTATATGTGTAATAAGAATTGTAATTATCCTGGTGTCATCTATTTTTTAAAAAAATCAATTTAAAAAATAAAAAAGAAGATACATTAAAATGATACATTTGCATCATACTCTTCCTAACATCCATAATCTATTTTGTTCTATGTAGAGTTGCACTCATAAAAAAATAAATAAAAATAAATATAAAACAAACAAACAAACAAGTTCTCAGGCATGGCTTCTGCCCTTCATGTAGAATATACCATGGACAACAAATGTCCTGGCATGAGCTTGAGCACCTCACTACCTCACTAGATTGCACCTAACAGTGGTCAGTGATTCCACAGTCTGGTATTTTCCACTTTCTCATTCCTCTAACTCATTACTCCTTTCCTTAGATCTCTTTCTCTCTCTACCTCAATAGGAAATTTGATACATAACTAAGAGGATGAAATCACAATTAAAACTCTGTTCCTATTAAAATAGGTTTTTTTTGCGATCATCAGTACTATTTGTTTCCAAATCTTTTCCACCACCCCAAACAAAAATTCTGTACTCATTAAACAATAATTCCATATGTCCCATTTCTTAGCTTCCAACATTACTTTCTTTTTTTAATGTGTCTTTTTAAAATATTCTTTAGTTGTCATTGGGCCTTTATTTCATTTATTTAACATTAGTTTCTACTTCATGAATTTGCCCATTAGAGATATTCCATATAATTGGAACTATACAGCCTTCATCCTCTTGTGTCCTTTCACTTAGCATAATGTCTTGGAGGTTCATCATGTAATATATGTTAGAATTTCATTCCTTTTAAGATTGTAATTAAGTATGCACAAAATATTTTTGCCTTTTTAACCCTGTTTAAGGGTATAGTTCAGAGGCATTATTTCCGCTCACGAATAACATTATAAGATCTACAGATCTACCCAAATATTCCAAAAAAGTAAATATTCACACTAATAAATAAATTCAGAATGTTATAAATGACAATATAAACAAGCAAAAACCAGTTGTATTTCTATAGTTTAACAATCAGAAATGTAAATTAATTCCACTTTTAATGGCATGAAAAATAATAACAGGACTGTCGTATGATCCAGCAGTTCCTCTTATAGTCTCAAAAGAATCAATGGCAGGGACTTGAAGAGATATCCATCTGCCTAGATTAATAGTAGTATTATTCACAATAGCCAAAAGGAGAAAATATATTTATTGAAAGATTAATGGAAAAATTAAATGTGGTACATAAATACAATGAACTGTTAGCCTTTAAAAGAAGGAAATTCTGACACATGCTGCATGTGGATGAACTTAAGAGAATGGGCTAAGTAAAACAGTTTTCATTATTTCACTTCAATAGGTTATCTTTTAAAATTTAGTTCTAATTTAATAACAGTAATAGTTTCAGTTAATGTTCAGTTGTATTTTGTGGCATTTTTCCCAGGTAACAATCTGTATCATTCACCTGAATTATTTGCAAGCATACCATTGTGTTTGCCCTTTCAGGAAAGTTTCTGTTTTTAAATTATAAATATAGTCAATGTCTTGGATGGTAAAATTTCAGGGGAAGGAGGGAAATTTTTCTTGCATCTATACTTAAGTCTTACATATTCTTAGAAGGTTTTTTAGTATATATGGGCTGAATTTTATGAAATTATAATCATATATCACATATATTTTTTTTAAATATAATATAAAATCTAACCAGAATGGGTGAGAAAAGCCATGTTATGGCAGGAATCTCTGCTGTCCCATAACAGAATTCCTGTGGGATATTATGAGAGATATTAGCTATTTAAACCAAGGATATACGTAAATAATACAAAGTACACTCCCATTTACCTAATTTTATGAAGTTGTATTTTATCAGCTTCAAAATATGCCACATTAGACAGTTGAGATGACAAAAACATTTGTTTAAATCAACTTCTGTGTGATCAAAAAAGCAAAGAGAATGAGACAGATTAAACTCAACCCAGATTTCTTGATTTTCATGGGTTTAGTTGATCTTCATATCATGTAATATTTTTCAATTTCTATTTAATGGACAAAATTATTTAAGATGCAGCAGTAAAATACCATAAGGTAGAAAGTGCTATAAACCATCCAGGAAAAAAAAAAAAAAAAAAAAAAAAACAAAAAAAAAAAAACTCTGACAGCATAAAAACAAGTTCCTGCATCCTAAACTTGTTCTGAGGACTAGAATATCTCCAAATGCATCCTGTTACTCAATTAACATCCTTCAGTGATTTTAACAACTCCATCTTTCAATGCATACATTGAAAAGACTTTAGGTTTGAAAGACTCCGTTCTTTAGACCTGTTGTTTCAAATCCTCTAATCTACAGGTAATGATTTGTCCAGATGAAAAAGAAGAAAAGACAATAGCACAAGGGATATGAAAGTAGAAAAGGAATAAGTAAGATGAATTCTATCCATATGGGAAAATTACACTACACTTAAAATATTTATACACTGAATTACTCTCAGCTGGAATTTTTACAAGCTGATATACTATTAATTGAATTAAACAAAGTAAATGCCCAGTTTCAAAATCCACTACTAAAGTTATAGAACTTGCATTTTTATCACAACAAAAATAACAATGTCTGGTTTTAAATCTGGCAGGCAAAAACTTTTTCAAAAAATCTTTTTCACTGTACTTTTCAAATCCGACTTTTGTTCTGGTGAGTGCTCATACTGTTCGTGCATTCTGCTATTATTATACACATCCAATTTTTAAAGATATTTTCCAAGACTCCAGTGTGCCTGAGAAAAAGATACTCAGTTCCCAGTATTATGTTTATCCCTGATTTAAAACAGTCTTCAAACACGGTATGAGACTGCCAGTGTATTGCTTTAGGGAGAAAGTTTCTAACAATGCCCTCAGGGCTGCAGCAGAAAGTGCTTTGTATCAAGCACAGTGCCTCCCCTTCTCTAATCTTCAGACAACTAGAACACTAAATCCTTGAGTCCATGGCTTCAAGTGGATAGCTCTACTTTCTTTCTGACCACAATGTACACTCATAAACTGGCTTCTGTTGGCTTTTCTTTTATAATTCAGGGCAGAACCATTATCCCTGAAGAATGGACAGTGATACTCTGAGAACCACTATCTCCCAAAGAAAGGTTATGTTTTGAGAGGGTTCTTTCAACTCCTCAACCCGGGTTTTACAACAACAGGAGCTAAGCCAAAAGAAATAGATTGGGGCTGTTAATTAATGTACGCATTTAATCAATCCAGAAATATTTCTTGAATACCTGATTTATATTAAGCACTGGAAATTTATGAATGACAATCTTTTGACCTAAGGGACACAGTAGAAAAGATCATTAATAAAGCAAAAACTATAGGGTGAGCTGAACACGTGTGTTGTACAGCTCATTTGAATGGGATGAGAGGAAGAGGAATAAGGCAAGTATCCAGGAGGATGTGCTATTTAATCTAGAAGCCCAGAAGAAACTGAATGGGAAAAGTGTTGCAAGTTTTTTTCAGATGTGGATTACATTGATCATTGAATAGTAAACAAGACCAGTATGTGTAAAGTATTCAGTATGTGCCAGGAATTTTACATTCATAAGCTCCATTAATTCTCCACAACCAGCCACACTGAGCTGGATAATATTCTCATCTAACAGAAGAGGAGATTTAGGCTCAGAGGGACCCAAGTTTATATGATAAACAGCAGAGCCAGAAACTGAACTCAGGTCATCATACCCCAGTGTCTTTCCTCTCTCCCCCAAGCATGGTGCTCACTATCCCAATTTAGAAGGTGAGAAGATAGACAGAAGAAATCAATCAACAATATAGATCAACAGCATGACTTTTCATCTGCTAGTGATATTTGTGTAGCAGGAAGGCAACGGTGCATTCATCTTTACAAGTTGCACTGTGGGATTCTACCTTATCATAAAGGTCAACCTGATCATTGGTGTTTGCACTCAAGACCACTTTAACTCCATATACTTTATCTGCAAAGTTGAAAGGAATTTATGCTGAGCCTCTTCTGAAGCCTAAAACCAGTCTTTGGCTTATTACAACCCTCAAACTTGAGCCATTCTTCAGTTGTGATGCAGGTCAATCCAGGGATCCCTCTCCCAATTGTTCTCATCCTCCTCTATCAGCTCCTCAGATCAACCCTTCAAACCAAAGAAGCCCAACAGGTCACTTCTGTCTTGAGATTAAGCAGGAAGGATTGATAATGGCCTCCTGGAAACTAGTAATTCCTTCAACATGGCTTGTAGCAAAGATAATCAATGACTTATACCGAAGATGGTACAGCTCTCTGCAGACCATGGTCTTTAGTACCTTGATTCTCAAAGGCTTGTCCTTAAGCCAGCAGCCTTAGCATCACCCAGGAATTTACTAGAAATGTAGAACCTCAGCTTTCACCCCAAACCTACTGAATCAGAATATACATTTTTAAACAAAATATCCATGTAATTCTTAAGCACTTCCAAGCCTGGCAAACACTGGTTTAGAAAAGTAATGTTGTTTTCTGCTAATAAATGTGTTTCCTTCTGCAGGGCTTCTATATCTCTATATTAATATTCACTCAGATTCTCTCAGAGGGGTATGTATGTATAAAGCAGTGGTGTCCAAATATATCTTCACCTTAGAGGACCTCACTCCCAACAGCCACATATATTTTGTAGGAATGGGGAGCAGAGAAGACTATTAATGAAACATTTGAGTAAGGGTTTTGTGTCTGGATAGATTTTAAGATCAATTTTCCCTTTGAGTATGGATCTTGTCCATGTGGATTTTGTCCATGATACCACTCTGAGCTTCACTGCTCATTAGTAAACTGAAGATAATAATATTGTATATGCTTCATAGGAGTTTTTGAGCAACAAAAAGGCTCAGCACAGATGCTCACTCAGCAAACAGAACCTTCAGCTTCATTATCTAGAATAAGATAAATACAGGAAAATAGGTGAATAAAGTATACCAGATGATTATTGTGTAAAATAGCTAATAGGGTAGCAGGAATTTATTTATGTGGTTAACCGATTAGTCTTTATGATATACTAAGATTTAGCCACAAACAAAAAAAGATGTAGTGCCCAATTTTCCATTTCCTTTTTTCCTTATTACAGAAATGCATATGAATAAAAGAATATCTTGAAAATTTTGAAAAACTACAAAGATGAAAATTTTAAAAACCCACTTACATCCACTACTCAGAGACAAGAAATTAATATTTTGGGTTATATCTTGCCTGTATTTATTCTTGCATAAAATGTGTTTATATTTGCAAACAGTTTTATAGTGCATGAAATGTTTTCTAACTTGCTATGTTCACCTAAACAACCAACTTAGCATATCGCTAAAAGCACTGGCATCAGATGCAGACTGCCAGTATCCCTGGCTCTGTCCCCAAGAAGCCAGAGAACTTTACCCTGCTATGCTGTCATGCTTCAATTCCTGCATCAATAAAATGGGAATAGTAATGGTGGGAACCTTGCTGGGTTGTTGGAGGATTAGAGAAAAAATTAGTCTCTATAAAAACAAAATATTACTTAGTACACAAGAAGTTCTAGGAAGATATCTATTCTGATTATTAGCTCTGTATTAGAATATCTGTTAAGACATAAAATATTCTACTATAAAATCATTTTAGACATTTGTCCATTTTTATACTATACTTAACATGGTTTGAGATTTGTGAAAAGATTAATTTCATTTTAAAGCTGTTTGTTTTTTTCCTGCCATAATAAATAATCCATTTACACGGGCATTTCTGCACATACTTTTCAACGTTCTCTTAGGATATAATCCCAGAATAGAATTTAAGAGTAAATAAAATTATCATTTTACCAATGTTGAAGTATGGATACAATTTGATGGGAGGGCCAGTGACATAATTCAGATCTGCTGGAGATCTTGAAAGACTTGAGGAATTTAGACTCTTCAGAGGAATATGTCCAAAGATAGAAAAAAAAGTAAAGAGAGACTACCCAGCAACTTAATCTACTTTAAAATGAGGGCTAAACTACAGCTGTGACTCAGAGAGGAAAGGATGATATCTTTGTGCTTTTGCTAGACATAAAAATAGTCTAGTGAATGATTTTGATTACTAGATTACTATTTTTTTTTAAGTTGGTACAATGCTGCTGCCATATGAGCTGCTAGACTTGGACTTTTCTTTGGCACAGAGATCATTACTGAACAGCAAAGCCACGGCTTTTGGAGCCAACTGAGACTGAACTCAAATTCACAGACCCTTGGCAAATCAAACACTATGCATGTGTCACTTTGTGAGCCTCGTGTACTGTTTCTAAGCCATCCAAACCCATGTGCTTATGCAGCCTTCTGTTCCTCTGCAGAGCTGAGAGTGGCACACCCACCTTCATTTTCATTTGATGCAGAACCCTCAGCATCTGGGCATCTCCTTCCTATTTCTGAGCATGGCTCTGCCGAGATACAGTACAGGCTTCTCATTAAACGTGCTTCACTCCTGATTTCATTCTCCCATAACTACTAATGTGAAATAATATCACCACTAAAAATTACACGGGAGGGCAGCAATTGTCATATCTGATAGCTTTTACAGAGGTATGAAATGTGCTATATTGGAAGATCATTTCATAATGGAACGGGTGCTTAATATTTGCTTTGGGACAAGGTCATGAAATTTGGTATGTACCTCATACTACTAAGAAAGTAAAATCAATTAAGTAACAGATCAGACACTCATCTAATCCTCTCTGATGGGCTATTATTGATGACCAATAATATAAAAATAACAGTTATCCCTGAATATGGATCACTTAGTTTCATTAGTCTCAGATGCAAAGACTTCTTTAGTGTTACAAAGAGACTAAGAATATAGATGAATCTCTTGAGCTCAGGCTCTACTGGACTAAGATGGGGAAATCATCCAGTTCTTAAGATAATCTCACATGAAAGTGGATTCAATGATTGTATAATACCCACAGTAGGACTTCTAATTTCTACTTCTTCAGTATCTTTTCTAGAAACCCTGAAACATTTTCCTTAGTTTAAGTTCACCGTTTCATTTCTGCCTTTTCTACATAGAAAATAATATTGAAAATAAAATCATAAATAATAATAAAATACTTTGGGCTATAGTTTTATTTCACTTAACCATTCCTTAAATAATAGTCCAGATGCCAGTTTATCTTTTATTTTCTTCTCTAAAGTAATCTATAGTCCCTCAAGATTTTTGTCTTTACCCCTTATGTTGATAATAAAAAATTCTATTCACGTAGCCCCAACCCAACTCTACAGTTTTAAAATCATACATGAACTACCATGAACTACCTAGTGCATACTTGGAAATTATTCTATTAATATGACGAATGTTTAGTGACTTCTATGCATGTAATTATTATTGTTGCTATTGTTGGTTACAATGGTAAATAAAATGCATTTCTTGTTCTCATGAAACTCATCTTCTATTACCAAACAGAAACCCCAAAAGTAGCACATCAAAAACTACATCATCATTTTACTTTTAACCTAAGATTCAGTAGTTTTTATTATTTTAATGTGGTTAATGAAATTATATATATGTGTGTGTATTTTCATTTGAAAATATTATTTTTAGTGAACAGATTATGTACATATAAATTTGTAATTATTGAACTCTTTTTTCTTTCTTTGTTATAATTTGGTATTTTTCCAATGCTAACCACATATCACCTATATCTCTATTGGTACCCAAAATGCAACATTTCATCATGTTCACCCCAAATTTGCTTTCCCTCGTATTTTTCTGGTGTAAGTCCTGATGTCATTATTTACTTGGTTAAATTCACTCTACATTATTTCAAACATCTATTCATGTATTAATTCCTCAAATAATTTGATATACAATATTCTGTTTAAGATATAGTTCTAAATGCTGAAGGCATATAGATGAATTAAACACTTCAAACTTCCACACTCAAATAAATATTAAATCCTCACAAATAACTACAAAAAACAAAAAAGTTTCTGGGAAGTATCTTTCAAATATGTCCCTTTGTTCTTCTTTTAAATAGCAGCTTTTTGAGATATAATGAAAACTATAAAGTTAACCCTTTTAAAGAATACAATTCAGTGGCTTTCAGCTCTTCAGAGTTGTGAAACCATCGCCATGGTTCATCATAAAATATTTTCTTTTTTTTATGCTTTTGCAAATTTTGTTTAATCTATTTTTTATTAGTTGGTCAAAACATTACAAAGTTCTTGACATATCATATTTCATACATTTGATTCAAGCGGATTATGAACTCCCATTTTTACCCTATATACATAATGCAGATTCACAACGGTTACACATCCACTTTTTTACCTACTGCCATACTAGTGTATGCTGTATTCTCCTGCCTTTCCTAACCTCTACCATCCCCATAAAATATTTTCACACATCAGAAGAAAAGCTTGTGCCTATGAGCATTCATTCATCTGCTTCCCCTTTCCAACTCTTGGCAAGTATTTATCTACTATCTCTTTCTATGGATTTGCCTATTCTAGACATTTCAGATAAACAAAATCACATAATACGTGATGTCATATTTTCTTTCATTGAACATGTTTTCAAGCTCATCTATGTTGTATTCTGTATCAGTAGTTCATTATTTTTTATGAATGACTAATCTTCCACTAGTTGTAAAAAATCACAATTTGCTTATCCATTCATCCACTAATGCACATTTAGGTTATTTCTGCCTTTGGGCTATTATCAATAATATTTCTGTAAACATTTGTGTACAAGTTTCTATGGTATGAGTTTTAACATTGATTTGGTGTCTTTTTAGTATATTCTCTTTGTTATATTCCTAGCAGTAGAATTATTGGATCATGCAGTAACTCTTTGTTTACCATTTCGAGGAAATGCCAAACTGGCACTACCTCAGGATTCCAATATCTCCACATCATCACCAGAACTTAATTTCCACTTTTATAGACATTCAAATGAGTATGGAGTCGTATCACACTGTGTTTTTAGTCTGTATTTCTGTTATGACCAATGATGTTCTCATGTGCCTATTGGTCTTTTGTACTCTATTCTTAGAGAAATGTCTACTTACAGTCTTTACCCATTTTAACTGGGTTATTTATCTTTTTATTATTGAGTTCTTTATATATTATGGATGTAAGTCTATCAATAGATACATGATTTGCAAATATTTTCCCCCAGTTTGTGAAATGTCCATTCATTTTGTTAATGGTTTTCCTTGAAGCAAAACAATAAAAAAAATGAAGAAGTCCAAATTATTTATATCGTCTTTTGTAATTTGTGCTTTTGGAGTCATGTATAAAAACATTGAATTCATTAATTAATTCTAGAAATTTTCTGGTGGAGTTTTTTGGATCCTCTATGTAAAGAATCATGTCGCAGCAGACTACTCAGGGAAGTCAAGGCCAGTGGCCCAGACCCACCCACACCGTCCTGTGCAGGGCCCAGGCACACAGCACACCTGGTCTACCCTTTCCCAGTGTGGCAGACATTTGCCAGAACATAGCCTCTGGTTCAGGGCTGCCCACTCTGACCAGCAGAATACCATGAAAGCCGAGATCCAGCCCAGACCACCCACATCAGCCCACATGGGATCCAGGATCTCAGTAGGCATGGTTTACCCCTCCCTCGGCAGGGCAGACACTGCCAGACTTTTTGATACAAGACTGCCCCTTCCTACCAGCAGACTACTGTGGAAAGTCAAGCCCAAAGTCCCAGATTCACCTACACCAGCCTCTGCAGGGCCCAGGCACACAGCATGCCTTGTCCAGCTTTTTACCAGCAGGGTAGACACTTGCCAGACCCTAGCCTCTGGTGCAGAATCACCCCTTCTGACCAGCAGACTACCACAGGAAGTCAACCCAAATGGCCCAGATCTACCCATTCAAACTTACACAGGTCCCTGATCCAGGATACAGTAGCATCCATTGAGGGAAACCAGCAGGGTCTGGAAGCCCAACATCAAGGTGAGGCACAGACAATCTGTATGAGTACTACAAGAATATAGGGAGGGAACTGTAATATCTCAGATCTACACCACAAGAAAGGAAGACACAAAGACAACATAAAAAAAAAAGGAAGGAAAATGTCCCCAAATGCCCCCAATGCCCCCAAATAAACCAGGACACTATAAAAACAGAACTTATGCACAGTGAAGTTGATGAAATGTCTGAGAAGGAGTTCAGTAGGTTCATAATTAAAATGATCTGTGAATTAAAGAATGACCTAAATGAGCAAATATAAGTAAAAATTGATCTCTCCAACAATGAGATAATACAACAAATACAGGTAGCAAAAGATTACATCAAGAGAGAGATAGAGACCCTGAAAAAAAAAGTCAGAAATCCTTGAAATAAAGGATACAATAAATCAAATAAAAAAACTCAATAGAAAGCATAACCAAAAGACTAGATCACTTGGAAGAAAGAATGTCAGATAATGAAGAAAAAGTTCACAATCTGGAAAATAAAGTTGATCTCACAGTGAAGAAAGTTAGAAACCATGAACAGAACATCCAAGAATTATGGGACAGCATCAAAAGACCAAATCTAAGAGTTATTGCGATAGAGGAAGGCATAGAGTGTCATTCCAAAGGAATGCACAATCTCTTCAATGAGATAATATCAGAAAATTTTCCAAGCATGAAGAACGAATTGGAAAATCAAATACAAGAGGCTTACAGGACACCAAATGTACAAAATTACAACAGATCTACACCAAGGCACAATATAATGAAAATACCTAGCATATAGAATAAGGATAGAATCTTAAAAGCCGCAAGACAAAGGAATCAGATCACATTCAGGGGAGACCAATTCTTATATCAGCAGATTTTTCAATCCAGACCTTCAAAGCCAGGAGATCCTAGAACAACATATACCAAGCTCTAAAAAATAAAAAAAAAAAGGACACCAATTAAAAATCTTATATCCAGCAAAACTAAATTTTAGATTTGATGATGAAATAAAAACCTTCCATGATAAGCAAAAGTTAAAAGAATTTACAAGTAGAAAACCTGCACTACAGAACATCCTCAGCAAAGTATTCCAAGAAGAGGAAATGAAAAACAATGATGAGGTTAAACTAACTTAGCACCTTTGGAGAACTCTAACCAATAGACTGGTAATTTATGGAAGAATGTATAGATTCAACCTCCTATCTGTATTTAGATAGTTACCCTATGTATAGATAGCAAAAGTTAGGAGATTGAAAGTGGGATAGAGAGAATATGAATGAAAAAATAGAAAAAAAATAACAAGGAAGAAAAGAGAAATAAGAGAAGAAAAAGGAAAGTAAGATAAAAATAAAGAAAAAAATGGGGGGAAGGTGGGGTATATATGCAATTCCTCTATATTATATTACTTGGTAATTTGGTTGTTCATGCACAGTTCTTGGTTTCACATATGTTGAAGTTGTGGAAGAGAGAGAAGAAAAGAGAGAAAGAAAGAGAAAAAAAAAGTCTCTCAGAACACTGTTTTCCTTGCTTCCAGTAGGTGGCGTTGTCTATTCCTAGCTTGAGCCTCTGTATTCAGGTTGGTGGGTATAGCCAGTGTGAAAGGAAATGAGCTTCCACCTGTATCTTCCCTAATCTAGTCTCTGAGGTAGAAACCAGGTGCCTGTATAGTTGTTGTTTTGCGTTGATAGCTACAACCCCCAAAAGCTTGTGGGAAATATTTTGAGTTATCACAGCTAAGGGTGGGGGAGTTGGAAACTGGGAACCTGGATCAGCCGCAGAACCATGCTGGTAGCCACACCCCCATTGATGGGTTTTAAAGGTTGATGGGCTTCCTCCGGACTAGCACATGGGGCGGGACCGGACTTCCTCCTTCGGTCTGGCTTGGCACCGGGCGTTTTCCTCCTCCAGTTTGGCTTGGCGCGTGTCGGTCACTCACTCCTTTCCCTTTAAGTATAACATCCTTCATCTGAAATTAAGTTTTCTATATGCCACCAGATATGGTACACCTTTTATGAAATTAATGAATATATTCTTAAGTAATAATTAAAACCAATATCTATAGACTTAGAATCTAACTATAAATGTATAAATAATGAAAACTTGTGCTTAGATAATGTACTGTTGATATTGGGAACTGATAACATTTTCTTTCTCTGAAAAAGAGAGATTTTGGAGCTATACAAAAACAATACAAATATATAAGGGGAAAAACATTCACACAACAGTTTCACAAAGCTAGAAAGAATCATGAGCAGTATGAAAAGACAAGGAAAGAAAGGACCACAAACAATAGAGGTCAATTCAACATTATATTAGGTAATATCTACAACTGATGGAATGTCAGACAAAGAGTTCAGGATATACATGCTTCAGATGATCTGGAGTCTCAAGGAAGACATTATACAGCAAATTCAAACAATGAAAAATCACTTTGACAATGAATTACATAAACAAATCCAAGAAGCAAAAGATCAACTCTATAGGGAGATAGAGGATATAAAAAACAAACAGAAATCCTGGAAATGCAGGAAACAATAAATCAAATTTAAAACTCAAATGAGAGTATTACCAGCCGAGTAGAACAGTTAGAAGGTAGAACTTCAGACAACGAAGACAAAGTATTTCAACTTGAAAAGAACATAGACAGCTCAGCGAGAATGTTAAGAAATCATGAGCAGAACATCCAAGAATTATGGGATAACATAAAGAAACCAAACCTAAGAGTTATTGGGATACAAGAGGGTATAGAGGTCCAAACAAAGGGAATGAGCAAGCTATTCAATGAAATAATACTAGAAAAATTCCCAGACTTAAAGAATGAAAAAGAAATCCAAATACTAGAAACCTACAGGACACCGAAAGTACAAAATCATAAGAGATCCACACCAAGACACATAATAATGAAGATGCCCAATATACAGAATAAGGAGAGAATCTTAAAAGCTACAAGAGAGAGGAAGCAGATTACATTTAGGGGTAAACCAATCACGATAACTGCTGATCTTTCAACACAGACTCTGAAAGCTAGAAGATCCTGGAATAACATATTTCAAATGCTGAAAGAAAAAGGGTTCCAACCAAGAATCATGTGTCCAGTGAAATTAAGCTTCAGGATTGAAGATGAAATAAAAATCTTTCATGATAAACAAAAATTAAAAGAATTTGCAGCTAGAAAACCAGCTCTTCAAAACATCCTTGGCAAAACACTACAGGAAGAGAAAATGAAAAATAACAATGAAAACCAACAGCGGGAGGTAGTACAGTAAAGGAAAAACTAAGCATAGAGGAAAAACAAATCATGTTAAGTAACAAACATAATCAAATATGGCTGGAAATATAAACCATATCTCAATAGTAACCCTAAATGTTAATGGCTTAAATGCACCAATCAAAAGACATAGGCTAGTAGAATGGATTAGAAAAAAAGATCCAACAATATGCTGTCTACAGGAGACTCATCTGATAGGAAAAGACATACACAGACTGAAGGTGAAAGGTTGGGAAAAATCATATCACTCATACGGACCCCGGAAGCAAGCAGGGGTGTCCATACTTGTATTAAATAAAATAGACTTCAAGCCAAAGTTAATCAAAAGGGATAAACAAGAACACTACATACCGCTCAAGGGAACCATACACCAAGAAGACTTGACGATCATTAATATATATGCCCCAAACAATGGTGCAGCTATGTTCATCAAGCAAACTCTTCTCAAGTTCAAGAGTCAAATAGACCACAACACAATAATCATGGGAGATTTTAACACACCTCTCTCACCACTGGACAGATTTTCCAAACAAAAGTTGAATAAAGAAACCATAGAGCTCAATAATACAATTAATAATTTAGACTTAATTGATATATACAGAATATAACACCCAACATCAAGCAGATACACTTTCTTCTCAGCAGCACATGGATCCTTCTCAAAAATAGACCATATATTATGTCACAGGGAAAATCTTAGCAATTACAAAGGAGTTGAGATACTACCATGCATTTTATCTGATCATAATGGAATGAAATTGGAAATCAATAATAAAATGAGAAAGGAAAAACCCTACATCACATGGAGATTAAACAATATGCTACTGAATGAACAAAGGGTTACAGAAGACATCAAAGAGGAAATTAAAAAATTCTTAGAGGTAAATGAAAACTCAGACACAACATATCAAAATCTCTGGGACACTATGAAAGCAGTACTAAGAGGAAAATTCATTTCATGGAGTTCATTCCTAAAAAGAAGGAAAAGCCAACAAATAAATGACCTCACTCTACACCTCGAAGCCTTAGAAAAAGAAGAACAAATCAGCAGCAAATACAGTAGAAGGCAAGAAATAATTAAAATTATAGCTGAAATCAATGAAATTGAAACAAAAGAAACAATCGAAAAAATTGACAAAACTAAAAGTTGGTTCTTTGAAAAAATAAATAAGATTGATAGACCACTAGCCACGCTAACAAAGAGAAGAAGAGAGAGAACCCAAATTACTAGCTTACAGGATGAAAAAGGCAACATCACAACAGACAATTCAGAAATACAGAAGATAATTAGAAATTATTTTGAAACCCTATACTCTAATAAAATAGAAGACAGTGAAGGCATCGATAAATTCCTCAAGACATATGAACTACCCAGATTGAGTCAGGAATATATAAACAACCTAAACAGACCAATATCAAGTGAGGAAACAGAGGAAGCCATCAAAAGACTGCCAACCAAGAAAAGCCCAGGACCAGATGGATATACAGCAGAGTTTTACAAGAACTTTAAAGAAGAACTAATACCAATACTCCACAATTTATTTCAGGAGATAGAAAAAGAGGGAGAACTTCCAAATTCATTCTATGAGGCCAATATCACCCTGATTCCCAAACCAGATAAAGACACCTCAAAGAAAAAAAACTACAGACCAATATCCCTAATGAATTTAGATGCAAGAATCCTCAATAAAATTCTGGCAAATCGGATACAAAAACATATCAAAAAGATATGATCAAGTAGGATTCATCCCTGGGATGCAAGGCTGGTTCAATATACGGAAATCAATAATCATTATTCACTACATCAATAGACTTAAAGATAAGAACCATATGATCTCTCGATAGATGCAGAAAAAGCATTCGACAAAGTACAGCATCCCTTTATGTTCAAAAAACTAGAAAAACTAGGGATAATAGGAACTTACAGCAACATTGTAAAAGCTATCTATGCTAAGCCTCAGGCTAGCATCATGTTAAATGGAGAAAAATTGAAGGCATTCCCTCTAAAATCTGGAACAGGACAGGGATGCCCTCTCTCACCACTTCTATTCAATATAGTTCTTGAAATACTGGCCAGAGCAATTAGACAGATGAAAGAAATTAAAGGCATAAAGATAGGAGAAGAAGAACTTAAATTATCACTATGTGCCGATGACATGATCCTATACCTAGCAGACTCAAAAGGGTCTACAAAGAAACTACTAGAGCTAATAAATGAATTCAGCAAAGTGGCAGGATATAAAATCAACACACATAAATCAAAGGCATTCCTGTATATCAGCAACAAATCTTCTGAACTGGAAATGAGGAAAACCACCCCATTCACAATATCCTCAAAAAAATAAAATAGTTGGGAATCAACCTAAAAAGAGGTGAAAGATTTATACAATGAAAACTACAGAACCCTAAAGAGAGAAATAGAAGAAGATCTTAGAGATGAAAAAATATACCCTGTTCATGGATAGGCAGAACTAACATCATCAAAATGGCAATATTACCAAAAGTTCTCTATAGGTTCAATTCAATGCCAATCAAAATCCCAACGGCATTTCTTGTAGAAATAGATAAAGAAATCATGAAATTCATATGGAAAAATAAAAGACTCAGAATAGCAAAAGCAATTCTAAGCAGGAAATGTGAATCAGGAGGTATAGCGATACCAGATTTCAAATTGTACGACAGAGCAATAGTAACAAAAACAGCATGGTATTGGTACCAAAACAAGTGGGTGGACCAATGGTATAGAATAGAGGACACAGAAACCAATCCACAAAATTACAACTATCTTATATTCGATAAAGTGGCTAAAAGCATGCAATGGAGGAAGGATAGCATCTTCAACAAATGGTGCTGGGAAAACTGGAAATCCATATACAACAAAATGAAACTGAATCCCTTTCTCTCACCATGCACAAAAGTTAACTCAAAATGGATCAAGGAGCTTGATATCAAATCAGAGACTCTGCGTCTGATAGAAGAAAAAGTTGGCTCCGATCTATATATTGTGGGGTCGGGCTCCAAATTCCTTAATAGGACACCCATACACAAAAGTTAAAAACAAGAATCAACAAATGGGACTTACTCAAATTAAAAAGTTTTTTCTCAGCAAGAGAAACAATAAGAGAGGTAAATAGGGAGCCTACATCCTGGGAACAAATCTTTACTCCTCACACTTCAGATAGAGCCCTAATATCCAGAGTATACAAAGAACTCAAAAAATTAAGCAATAAGAAAACAAATAACCCAATCAACAAATGGGCCAAGGACCTGAACAGACACTTCTCAGAGGAGGACATACAATCAATCAACAAGTACATGAAAAAATGCTCACCATCTCTAGCAGTCAGAGAAATGCAAATCAAAACCACCCAAAGATACCATCTCACTCCAGTAAGATTGGCAGCCATTCTGAAGTCAAACAACAACAAATGCTGGTGAGGATGTGGGGAAAATGTACACTTGTACATTGCCGGTGGGACTGCAAATTGGTGTGGCCAATTTGGAAAGCAGTATGGAGATTCCTGGGAAAGCTGGGAATGGAACCACCATTTGACCCAGCTATTGCCCTTCTCGGACTATTCCCTGAAATCCTTAAAAGAGCGTACTGTAGGGATACTGCTACATCGATGTTCATAGCAGCACAATTCACAATAGCTAGACTGTGGAACCAACTTAGATGCCCTTCAATAGATGAATGGATTAAAAAAATGTGGCATGTATACACAATGGAGTATTACTCAGCACTAAAAAATGACAAAATCATGGAATTTGCAGGAAAATGGATGGCATTAGAGCAGATTATGCTAAGTGAAGCTAGCCAATCCCTAAAAAACAAATGCCAAATGTCTTCTTTGATATAAGGAGAGCAACTAAAAACAGAGCAGGGAGGAAGAGCATGAGAAAAAGATTAACATTAAACAGGGACGAGAGGTGGGAAGGAAAGGGAGAGAGAAGGGAAATTGCATGGAAATGGAAGCTGACCCTCATTGTACAAAATTACATATAAGAGGATGTGAGGGGAAAGGGAAAAAAATCAAGGGAGAGAAATGAATTACAGTAGATGGGGTAGAGAGAGAAGATGGGAGGGGAGGGGAAGGGAGGGGTGATAGTAGAGGATAGGAAAGACAGCAGAATACAACATTCACTCGTATGGCAATATGTAAAAACGTGGATGTGTAACCAATGTGATTCTGCAATCTGTATACGGGGTAAAAATGGGAGTTCATAACCCACTTGAATCAAATGTATGAAATACGATATGCCAAGAGCTTTGTAATGTTTTGAACAACCAATAAAAAAAAAACAATGATGAAAATCATCAGAGGGAGGGATTACACTAAAGGAAAAACTGATCAGAGGAGAAACCAAGTCACATTAAATACAAGAAATAAACAAAAATGGCTGAGAATACAAATCATGTCTCAATAATAACCCTGAATGTTAATGAGAGAATACACTTTCTTCTCAGCAGGAAACTGATCCTTCTCTAAAATAGACCATATGCTACGTTGCAAAGCAACTCGTAAGAAATATAAAAAAAGTAGAGAGTCTACACTGTATTCTATCAGACTATAATGGAATGAAATTAGAAATCAATGGTTAAAAAAAGAAATAAAAGTCACTGCAACACCTAGAGACTAAATAACATGCTACTGAATGAACAATGGGTTACAGAAGACATCAAGGAGAAGATTAAAAAGTTTTTAGAGGTGAATGAGAACACAGATACAACATACCAAAATCTCTGAGACACTATGTAAGCAGTCCTAAGAGGAAAGTTCATTGTATGGAGTTCATTCCTTAAAAGAACAAAAAGTCAACCAATAAGTGACTTAACACTACATCTCAAAGTCCTAGAAATAGAAGAACAAATTAACACCAAAAGCAGCAGAAGACAGGGAAATAATTAAAATCAGAGCTGAAATCAATCAAATTGAAACAAAAGAAACAATTGAAAAAATTGACAGAACAAAAAGTTGGCTCTTTGAAAAATTAAGTAAAATTGACAGACCCTTAGCCATTCCTTTGAAGAGAATGAGAGAGAAAACTCAAATCAATAACATATGTCTTGAAAAAGGAAATATCACAACAGATACTACAGAAATACAGAAGATAATAAGAAATTATTTTGAAAACCTGTACTCCAATAAAATAGAAAATATTGAAGGCATCAGCAAATTTGTAGAGTCATATAATTTGCCCAAATTGAATCAGGATGATATACACAATTTAAACTGATCAATTTCAAGTGATGAAATAGCACACCATCAAAAGTCTACCAATCAAGAAAAGCCCAGGATAGCCAAGTTATACAAGGCCTTTAAAGAAGAACTAATATGAATACTCTCCAATTTATTTCAGGAAATATAAAAAGAGACAGCACTTCTAAACTCATTCTATGAGGCCTGTATCACTCTGATTCCAAAACCAGGCAAATACACATCAAAAAAATAAATAAAACTTCAGACCAATATCTCTAATGAACATAGATGCAAAAATTCTCAATAAAATTCTGGCAAATCAAATACAAAAACATATAAAAAAGATCATGCACCATGATCAAGTGGGTTTCATCCCCCAGATGCAAGGTGCTTCAACATATGGAATTCAATAAATGTAATCCATCACATCAATAGATGTAAATATAAAAATCATGTTTACATCTCAATGGATGCAGAAAAAAGCATTTGACAAATACAGCACTCCTTTATGTTCAAAACACTAGAAAATCTAGGAATAACAGGAACATATCTCAACATATAAAGGCTATCTATGATAAGCCCCAGGCCAACATCATTCTAAATGGAGAAAAACTGAAGGCATTCCCTCTAAAAACTAGAAAAAGACAGGGATGCCCTCTTTCACCACTTCTATTTAACATAATTCTTGAAACACTGGCCCCGAGCAATTAGACAGATGAAAGAAATTAAAGGGATACACATAGGAAAAGAAGAATTCAAATTGGCACTATTTGCTGATGATATGATTCTATACCTGGAAGACCTTAAATGTTCCACCAGAAAATTTCTAGATCTAGTAAATGATTTCAGCAATGTAGCAGGATATAAAATCAACACCCATAAATCAAAGGCATTTCGGTGTATCTGTGACAAATTCTCAGAAAGGAAAACTACCCCATTCTCAATAGCCTCAAAAATAAAAAATAAAATATTTGGGAATCAACATAATGAAAGAGGTGAAAGATCTATATAATGAAAATTGCAGAAGCTTAAAGAAAGAAATAAAAGAAGACCTTATAAAATGGAAAGATCTACCTTGCTCTTGGATAGGAAGAATTAATTTTATCAAAATGACCATACTTCCAGAAGCATTATACAGATTTAATGCAATTCTGATCAAAATTCCAATGGCATTCCTCATAGAAATAGAAAATTCAATCATGAAATTCAAGTGTAAAAATAACAGTGCCAGAATAGCTAAAGCAATCCTTAGCAGGAATAATGAAGCAGGTGACACATCACCATACCAGATTTTAAACTATACTACAGAGAAATAGTATCAAAAACAGCATGGTATTGGCACCAAAACAGACTGATAGACCAATGGTATAGAATAGAAAACACAGAGACTAACCCACAAAACTACTATTATCTTATATTAGACAAAGGTGCTAAGAACATGCATTAGAGAAAAGATAGCCTCTTCAACAAATAGTGCCGGGAAAACTGGGAATCCATATGCCACAAAATGAAATTAAACCCCTATTCCTCACCATAAACAAAACTCAACTCAGAATGGATCAAGGACTTAGGAATACAACAAGAGAACCTGCATCTAATAGAAGAAAAAGTAGGCTCTAATCTCCATCATGTGGGATTTAGGCCCCAACTTCCTTAATAAGACTCCTGTGGCACAAGAATTAAAATTAATAATAAATAAATGGTATGGACTCAAACTAAAAAGTTTCTTCTCAGCAAAAGAAACAATCTGTGAGGTGAATAGAGAGCCTACACCCTAGGAGCAAATTTTTACCCCTCACACATCATATAGAGCACTAATCACTAAGGTATATAAATAACTCAAAAAGCTAGACACCAAAAACAAAAAAACAAAAACAAACAAACTAATAACCCAATCAATAACTGAACCAAGAAACTGAAGAGACACTTCTCAGAAGATGATATATAATCAATCAACAAACACATGAAAAAAATGTTCATCATCACTAGCAATTAGAGAAATGCAAATCAAAACCACTCTAAGATTTCATCTCACTCCATTCAGAATGGCAGCTATTATGCATACAAACAACAATAAGTGTTGGCGAGGATGTGGGGGAAAAGGTACACTCATACACTGCTGATGGAACTGCAAATTAGGGCAGCCAATATGGAAAGCAGTATGGAGATTCCATTGACCCAGCAATCCCTCTCCTCTGTCTATACCCAGAGGATTTATAAACAGCATACTACAGGGACACAGCCACATCAATGTTTATAGCAGCTCAATTCACAATAGCTAAACTGTGAAAGCAAAGTAGATGCCCTTCAGTAGATGGATAAAGAAACGGTGGTATTACATACACAATGGAATGTTACTCAGCATTAAAAGAGAATAAAATTATGGCATTTGCAGGTAACTGGATGGAGTTGAAGAATATCATGATAAGCGAAGTAAGCCAAACCCAAAAAACCAAAGGCCAAATATTCTCTCTGATAAATAGATGCTAATCCATAACAGGGGGGCATGGGAAAAATGGAGAAACTCTGATGGGGCAAAGGGGAGGGAGGGGTGGGTAGGAAGCATGGGGGCAAGAAATATGGTGGAATGAGATGGATATCATTACCCTAAGTACATGTATGACTGCATACATGGTGCAGCGTTATATTGTGTACAACCAGAGGAATGAAAATTTGTGCTGTAACTGTGCACAGTGAGTCAAAATGTATTCTGTTGTCATATATACCTAATTAAAATAAATAAATTAATGTAGGTATTCTGACTGTGGGAATGTACAAGGAAGCGTTTTTCTGGTGAGCAAACTCTTGGAGGGTAAGAGGCACTCTGTTTCCCATGCTTAGAATGCCCAGCAGTTTCTCCTTGAAGCTATTAAGATAACTATGTAGGTGCACTATCTAGTTTCTATGGTGATGTCCTCGGAAAAAGGGCCCTGTGTTTATATTACCCTGGACCTTATGTCAGTTATCTAGCATTTGTATCTAAAGGAATACTAAATCATAATGTAGTCATGGTAATGAAAAGCTATGTAACTTGAGACAAATAAATGTGGCTGCTGGGAGGAGCAGCCACTTCTTTCCTTGCCTCTGCATTCTCTGTGTGTGTCTCCTTTGTTCACTTCTTTACAAATTAGTTTAGAGCAAAAGTTGCCTAATACAAAGCCATAAGGATGTAGTCCCATATTTTTTTCTAAGAGTTTCATAGTTTAACTTTCATTTGGGCTCTGATCCAATTTTAGTTTATCTTTGTAGCTAGTGTGAAACAGAGGTTCAACTTCATTCTTTCACCTATGAATATTCAGTTATTTCATAACCATTGTTGAAAAGACTTGTCTTTTTCCTTTGACTTATCTTGACCCTCCTGTCAAAACTACACTTATTATAAATATAGAGGGTTATTTGTTAATGTCTATTACTTTCTATTGGTATATATGTATCCTTTGCCAGTACCACATTGTTTTCATCTATATCTTTGTAGTAAAATTCAAAATTTATAAGTGTGCTCTATTTTGTTTTCTTTGAAGTTATAAATTGGGAAGTGTACTCTACCTTTGTAGAGACTTTTGCATTTATTCTGGATCCCTTCACATTCCTTGTATGAATTTTAGATTTCCTTGTTAATTTCTGCCAGGCAGCTCATCTGGCCTCTTGACAAGGATTGCATTGAAGGTGAGAATTGATTTGGGGAGTATTGCTATCTTAAGATTAAGTCTTCTGCTTCCTGTTTTTGTTTCTACTGGGTTTTGGCCCATTATTAGATTTTGATTATTATTACATCTGCTATGGTTTGGATAAGTGTCCCTAAAGGTCCATGTAAGAGAACTGGGAGGTGGGTACTGAAGACCCTAAAGAACCAAGGACTAGAAGGAAGTTCTTAGGTCATTGAGGATATGTGCTTCTGGGACCAAGCCTATCCCTTTCCCCCTCTCCAAGCTCTCCCTCTCTCCCTCTTCCCCTCCACCTCCCTCTCTCTCCTTCCTAGCTCAGAATGTGAGCAATTTGCTCTGACATGTGCTCCCTGCCATTGCCATATGGTGTCCTTACCAGAGGGCCAAAATATTACATATGCCGTATTTTGGACAAGAACCTCCCAAACCATGAGCTTAAATAAATGATTTAAATTAAATAAATTATTTCACTTTAAAAGTTAATTGCTTCAGGTATTTTGTTTTCCAAACACAAAGCTGCAAATTGTAACATTCAACTGTGGAGATTGCTTAAAATGATTCCACTGTCTTCCTACTGCACTCTGAATCAATTTTAAATTCTCCTCTCTGGCCCATGATATTTTCAGTAGGTGGGCACCAACTCTCTTCTCTGACCTTATCTTAAAATCTGCCTAGCAGCTCTTCTTGGTTTTTCTTCCTATTCCTGAATAAGCCTGTATCAGATCTTTTGCTTTTTCTGTTCCCTCATCTGAAATCCACCCCCCTAAAATCTTTGCAAGACTAATTCCTTATCATCATTACTATAATTTGGATCTGAAATATCACCCAAAGGGCAATGTATTAAAGATTTGGTCCCTGGCTCAAGGCATCATTGGGAGGTAGGGGAACCTTTAAGTGATGGGACATAGTGGGAGCAAGTAATGTCACTTGGAGAAGACACCAGGACCAGAGCCCCCTTCTATGTCTCTCCCTTCAAGCTGACCACCATGAGGGAAAGAGCTCTGTTCTACCATACACTGCATCCCCTGCCCCCTGCTGCCCAAGATGTGCTGCTTCACCTCTGGCCCAGAAGAAATGAGGCCAAGTGAATAGGGACTGAAACATATTAAACCATGAGCAAAATTAGCCTTTTCTTTTTTTCAGTTCATTACCTCAGGTATTTTGTCACACAACAGAAAGCTGACTAAATCAATTAAGTCTATCTTATAAAGTCTTTTATTCAAGATGCCTTGGTGAGTATACCATCTTGAACAATGTTGCAAGACTTTATTTATAAAATAAAATAAATAGCTTTATTTATTTATAAAATAAAATAAATAGCTTTATTTCCAACAACAATAGCAACAACAACAACAACAAAACCATTACAGATAGGCTCAATCATTCACTCTCAGCTGACATGAAGAATCTGTGGTTTAGGATGCAGACTTAGTTAATGTCATTGGTCAGGTAATAGACAAAATATTCAAATCCATGTAGTCTGTCATCTAAACCTGTAACCACAAACCCTCTATGGCATCCTAGTGACTGAATAAGCATTTTTTTTCCAGGGCCATTGATCTTCTGAGCACACTTTTGGTCCTGTGCATTCAAAAATGTATGTCTTTAATTATATTAAACTTAGAAAATGTTCCAAAAAAATGTTAAAGTCACTTGGTAGACAGCCTTGGATACCTTGTCAATTTTATTTTTATTCTCTGAACATATTAGGTGATACCAAACTTGATTAAGTTATTATTTCATTTAATTGTTTTACATGTTAATGCACACAATAAGATCAGATTATAGAAGATATTTTAGAGCTTAAAACTAACAAACTTTTTTTGGAGCAAGAAAACATTTCTTTTTGATGGAGTTTTATTTTGCCATATAGTCTGCTAGCAATTCCAACTCTCTCATAAAAATTTAAAATTTAAACTTTAGCAAAATCAAACAATGAAAAAAGGCAAATGACAAGCTTAGTTGAAAATGCATCACTAAGAAAATTTAAACTTAATTTTATATGCCCTGATGGCAAAAGAAATGTTATATATTTTAAGAATGCAGTTCAGAGGATGAAAGAAAAGCAGATTGCAGAATACATTATTGCATTGTGGTATGAAATTAAGAAGTTATTTCAATATAAAATTTGGTGCTACCACTGTAATGAATCCAAAGTAAGAAATAATAAATAATACAACTTAGAGATTTTCTTGTTACAACTACATATAATATCCACAGCATGTTAGAATTTCTAAATAATTAATTACTTTCAATTTTTTCTTTAAAAATTCCTTTGAGCAATGTACATTCAATGGAAAATAATTAGTAAGTCTTCTATTTTTCATTTTTAAATTTGTTTTATTTAGTTATATATGACAGTAGAATGCACATTGACATATCATACATAAAAGGAGTATAACTTCTCAATCTTCTGGTTGTACATGATGTAGAATCACACTGGTCATGTAGCAATACATGCACATAGGGTTATAATGTCCTATTCATTCTAATACCCTTCCTACCCCTACCTCCATATCCCATCCCCTCCCTTGACTCCCTTCTGCCTAATATAAAGTAACTCTATACTTCCCTACCCCCCAACCACTTACTGTGAATTAGCATCCACATATCAGAGAAAGCATTTGGTCTTTGGTTTTTTGGGATTGGCTTATTTTGCTTAGCATGATATTCTCCAGCTCCACCTATTTACTGGCAAATACCATAATTTCATTTTTCTTTAAGGCTGAGTAATATTTCATTGTGTATATATACTACAGTTTGTTTATCCATTCACCTGTTGAAGGACACCTAGTTTGGTTCCATAGTTTAGCTATTGTGAGTTGAGCCAGTATAAATGTTGATACGGCTACATCACTGTAGTATGCTGATTTTAAGTCCTTTGGGTATAAACCTAGGAGTGGGATAACTGGGTCAAATGGTGGTTTCATTCCATGTTTTTGAGGCATCTCCATACTGTTTTCCATAATGGTTGCACCAATTTACAGTCCCAGTATTATTTAGTGCTAATCTAGTGCAGATGTAGAGAGTGATTGGTGAGGCCAAGCTGTCTTAATGAAAGAAGGAACTGTACTTGTCATTCACTCTTGTGTTTTCAATGCCTAGCATAGTGTTTGACACTTGAATGGAACTCCATGATATTTCGCTGACACTAAGTTGATATTAATTTTTAGATGTATCCTACTTTTAAATATGACCAGGAAGAAAGCACATTGCCACTTAATTATTTCTTATTATTTTACATATTAATTATGCATTTATCCAAAATATGACTCTTAATTTATTTCGACATGGATTTATTACACTCATGTGAAAATGAAAATAGAAGCTAAGAAGTTAAACTCCTCATAAATTTGTTATGTTCAGAGAACAATCATTAGGTTTTAGCTCAGAATTGCTGGAAGTGCTTGTTTCTCAGTACCATATAAATCTTTATGGTGCAAGAGCATCAAAGGGGGGATTGCCAAAAACTGGGCTTTCCTCTTGTTTCTGAGATTTTTCTTACAAGCAGCTCCCATTCATTTTGTAATTTTGCTGCTGGTGGATCTTTGATCTTATCAGAAGGTTCAGCAGAAAGCTTATAGATTACAGTATCAGAAATCATATCCCTCCTTAAATAGTCCTCAAGTTTTCTTTAACTGAAATCTCAAGAAAATGAAATCATTCTGTCATTCCAGCAACTGTTGTGATCAAGTTGGCACAAGTGCAGACAAGGATCCATGCAACTACATGTCTAACAGGGTGGTGGTTTTCCATTGGTTGAAAGGTACATTCCAATTTCAGAAATGTTAAAATGTGAAAAAATTTACTTTTCAAATTGATGAAATATATTGAAATAAGAGAGGTGTCAGAAAGAAGACAAGAAATATCAGTGGGGATGGCATGTTTTATGTGTAATAAAATAGATGGAGCCCATAGCTCTTGCCTTCTCCTTGTTAAAAAAAAAAAAAAAAAAAAAAAAAAAAAGCTCTTCTCATGCGAGAAATATCACCAGGAACAGTTGCATACAAGCTGCTGTTAAATTTTAATTAAAATAAATTCTATTGGTTCATTTTATTAGTATTTATTAATAAACTCTAGTAGAGTCACCACTCTTGTAGTTGATAAGGATTTGATCAGGAATCAAAAGTTCACAGTGTTACCTTCTAATGGGGGAAGCCCATATTGTAAATAAGTAAAAATTAATTAAACCAGATAAATCCAGAGTAATGCCTTTTGTCATGTTATTGATAGGGAATAATTGAAGTAGGAGGAATGATTTTTAGATTGGCAGTCAGGGAAGACCTAATTGAAAGCTGGATTCTTTGACTGAAAGCACAAATGGATGGGTGAGTGAATGAATAGAAAGAGTCATTTAGAAATACTAACTTGGCATAGCTTTCACTTAACTTTCCTCATTTATTTACTTCTGCAACAGGAATCCCTGCTCTATTCCAACTCTAAATTAAGGAAAAACGTCATCCATTTCTCCCCCATTAGAAAAGCAGCTTTTTCCTCTGTGTGAACTGATTTAACCAACAAAATTTACACAAACCAGAGGATATTTCCCTGAATGGATTCGTGAGAGACTTTTAGTCATGATTAAAGTCGAATATAAATTATGGTTTATTTTTGACATCTAAATGTCAGCATTTTATCAGAGAACTATGAAAATTGTCTTATTTTAAAAATATTTTCTATATATAATTAGCTGTCAATATTTCTTCAAGATTTGTTTAAATCCTTGTTTTAATAAGGCAATTACTTTTAAAAAAATGTAGAAACACCAAAATTATTAGTCTCTGTGGGTTTTTAAGAGGTTCACCAAGCAAAATCTCTACAGAACCTGTGGCAACAGTTTCATGTAAGTGTCACTTGGTGGCAGCATAACAAAATTGCTATAAAAGTTTTTAACTTGGAGAACTAAGCTCTTTAATGAATAAGCTGGTGAAAAACATTATAGCTATTTTGTAAAGTACAAAAAAAACATGTCAGTGTTTTTAATAAGTTACTGAGGAAAATCTCTTAAAATACCATATTATAAATGGTAAAAATTATACTTTCATTAATATGGCATTTATTAAAAAATATTTGTTGTTTCTATTGTCTGACAGGATCTAAGTTAAGAATTGGGCTAGAAAGATAAATTCATCATGGTCTCTATTCTGGGCTGAATTGTCTTAAAATTCTCATGTTGAAGTATGAAACCCCAGGACTGTAGAATGAGACTGTATTAGAGATAGGGTCTTCAGTGGGGGAATCAGGTTGGAATGAGGTCATTAAGGTGAACTCTTATCTTCTGTGACTGTTGTACTTCTAAGAAGAGGAGATCTGTACACAGACACACACAGAGGAAGACTGTATGTTGTCACTGGGAGAAGACAGCCATCTACAAGCTCAGGAAAGAGATTTCAGAAGAAACCAACCCTGCCAACATCTTGATCTGACTCTTAGCCTTCAGAATTATGAGAAAATAAATTTCTGTTGCATAAACTACCCAGTGGTATTTTATTACAGTAGCCAAGTAAATTAATAGTTTCCAGGCTTATGGGGCTAACATTGTTTTATCTTTCCCCAATATGGATCACTTCACAAATTTGCATGCCATCCTTGTGCAGGGGCATGCTAATTTTCTCTATATTGTTCCAGTTTTAGTATATGTGCTGTAGAAGTGAGCACATGGGGTTAGCATTCTTTAAAAAAGGGAGGGGAGAGAAGTAGCAGCAGCAGAGGGTAAGTATTTATAAGACAACATGACAGGTTTTGTAATAGATGTATAGATGTATGATCAGATTGTGTCGGGGTCTTGTTGGAGAGTGAACACTTCAGATGATGGTGGGAGGCCCCATGTAAGATTTAGTGTAAGATTTTGGGTGGTGAATAAGAATTTTCCATGTAGATAAATTGAAACATGAAGGAATGGCATTTAGGGAAAGCAGCTGTTGAAACTGGTGACGGATGGGAGTGCATGCTGTACTGTGAAAACCACACATCGTACTGATTGCTGATGCCTGAAGACAACCTAGAAAGGTAAATTGGAAATAGAATTTGAAAGAGCCCATAAGACATTTGAAAGTATATACTAATTTTCCAAATCATTCCTTCTTTGAAAGGGGTTGAGGTGACATGGAAAGTAGGTTAAAAGGATAAAGTAAATAAATATAGATAAAAATAAAAATAGATCAATAAGATATGGTAACCATAAGAACCAGGGTACTTACAGTGACTGAGCTTAATTTAAAGGTTCTGAAGCCAGGACACAAATAGAAAGATAAGAATGTTAGAATAAAATAAGAAAGAATATGATAAGAAAGTTCATTTTCTTAGTGTTCATAAAGTATTTGAATTAAACAGGAATGGCAATTATTACATTATATAGGGATATAATGAATATTCTCTTCAGCAGCATTTTGCTGTTTGTTGACAGATTTTGTTAGAACCTCGGTAGAAATAATCATCTATGGTGCAGTGTCTTCATGAGCTCTAAGACCATATCAAAATATGTTCCTAAAACACATTTATAATAATGAATTTTGGTAAACATCTTAATTTTCAAATTAGCAGCATGCTCAGAATTTAAAAGTGGTGTGCTGTGGGGATAATTGAGTGGCAGAGCATTAATCCAACCCAGGTGAAGCCCTTTGTTCAATCCTTAACACTACAAAAACGAACAACAAGAAAAGGTGATTTGTTTGAATTGATGTGTTAATTTTGTGATCACATGATTTATATGGGTAAAAATTCATAAATTCCATCCATGTCTACCATATCTTTTAATCTCCCTACAAAATATTTAATAACTACCACAAAACTAATTATGTCACATGAATTGATAGCCTAGAGATAAGACTCCATACTGTTTACATAGTAATATAATTAGGAATGACATAAGATCCGTTTGTCTTGTCTCTTATTGAAATTATATTTGAAATATGCAGTTAATATATTTCTAGGTAATGTCTCCTTCAGTCTTAGAGAAAAAAAAATGTGCACACGTGTATATGGGCTGTATCAGTCTTCAAATATAGATGCTGCATATATAGATATATAGATATATCTTCTTTGTAGAAAAGGAGACTGGGAGAGGCACAGAATCTCTATTCATAACTTGTCAATGTCAACAACAGTTCTTACCCCAGGTGAAGTCTGATAAAATTAAAGAACATAGATCTTTAACAAAAAAATATTTGACAGGTGAATTTCAAAAGCATCATTTTCACCAGGTGTATGTGTGTGTGTGTGTGTGTATTTCTAGAGAAGTTACTTGTGTGGCTTTATGTTAAATTACACAAAGTACTCTACATCCAAATAATCTATCCATATACAAACTGGGAGGGGTAAAGTATTGGTTTTATTTGTCAATCATGGGACTTAGAACAATTCCACTCAGGACACAGTATATTATTCTTAGGGCACTTTGGTGAGGGCTGATGGGAAGGTTGAAATATGCTGAACTAAAACTCCTAGGAAAGATAGCTTGTATTCTTGGATGAGCTCCAGCAATAAAAAGCATTTTATCCTTTATACTTCATTCTAGCATTCTAAATCCTCAACAGCTATGGTATATATGCCTGAAAATTTGCATAATTTAATCTGAGGCTAGCTCGTCCTTTCTGGCTTTCTAAGGCTCGGAAGAAATCTGTAGATTTGCACTGCCAAGGCATTACTACAGAGCTCTGAGTGTCAAGCAGGGCATGGTAAAACACAGGGACTCTTTTCTTCTCAAGTCCCATGGCCAGCTCCCAGTGAGGAAAGCACCAGAGTCAATGAGAGCTCTTACACAGTTTCCAAATTCTAGAGCCCATGTGAAATATGATTGAAGAGAATTGTATTAAGCAGTCCTATTCCTTCTGCACAATGAAGCTGCGTGGTCAGAGAATGTCTAATGGTGTTACCCAGGAAATGTTGCAATGCTTAGGTGTCTAGGTAATGGAGAAGTTCACCTCTATGGCCAGGCTCCTAATAGGAAGTGATCTTAACTGCAAAGAGCACTTAAAAACAACTTGTCCACCATATGGAGTGTTGATCGCAGACCATTGAGGGAAAATATAGATGAGAAAATGGCAAAAAGGGAAAATGCAGACAAAGAGTATTAAAGAGGGAGACAACATCAACCTACATTATTATTATTATTTCCTTCTTCTTTTCCTCCTCCTCCTCCTCCTCCTCCTCCTCTTCCTTCTTCTTTTTCTTCTTCTTTTTTGGATTGACATCAGTGTGTGTGGCATGTTTTAAGAATATTTATGTTTAAGTATTTATAGTAAATCATATGTATGTGTGTGTGTGTGTGTGTGTGTGTGTGTGTATATATATACTTTTAAGAGTGTGAGTTCAGTGACTTCAACAAATCGGTTTGTTTGCATTCTTAATGAAATCTGCTTTGTTTGCTTTCTGGATTCTGTCTCATTGCTAACCACATTAAATGGGATAGATAATAATGGCTGTAACACTTACAGTGGTTTATGACTAATGAAGATTCCAGGGGTTAACATGGAGGCATTCATACCTTTTTCCTCCACAGCTTGATTTCATACTCATGTCTTTGATATGAACTATTATATTGATCATAGAGCTAATCTGATCATGTATTTATTCATCATCTCATTTTGAATTTTAATCACTTTATATAACTTGGTTTTTAACTCTAAAATAAGATTTGTTTAAAAAAATGATTTAATATTCCTTTGGTGAATAATATGAAAAGCTTTAGAAATTGAATTAAATACTCCTGTTGTATCATGTTGCTCTTTTCATTTCACATGAAACCATAGACTCAGATTGTTTTACTTTCAAATTTTTCTGTAATATTTGCTTAGATGGGCACTTGACCTTAAATGTATCAACTTGAATTTTGTATCTGTTGCATTTTACTTTGTCATGAAGGAACATTTTTTTTCACATAAATCTTAAGGAGTAGAATGGGTTTGAAACTGAGTATTCAATATTCAGCTTGACCATAAGCAATGAACCATGATATTTTGGGGTATCCTAGGTATTTAATTGACATATCTACTCTGAGATGCTCTGAAGTATTCAAAGCAGATGTAAGAACTGAAGATACATGTAGGTCTGAAGACTTTGACTTGTGAAGAGAAATCTTGAGTTTGCTGCTCTATGCTTGAATTTTGAGGCTGCTAGGATGGATTTAGCCTAAAAACTCTGTGAGGGTACCTACAAAAACATAAGGACTTATACTGAGCAGCAAGAATGTTCAGGAACCTACAATCTGCCTTAAAACAAAATGGAAAGTTACTGAGGAGTTGGTGAGAAGTGTGATATCACAGGGTGCTTCACTCAAGGCAATGTTGAAACAGATGCTCTGAGACATTGTCCTCAAAATAGCAGCATAACACCATAGCTACAACTTATGAGCCCAGATGGACACATTTTATGATCCATTTTACAAAGAGTCATGCTCTAACTGCACTCTTTAATTGCTGACCAGGTCTGAAAGATATTTTCAGAGCTAATGATATCTAGTAGTCTAGGTGAGAGATGGGACCTGGATTCAGTGAGAGGTTTCACTGGAAAGCTATCTCTGCAAGTGTAAAGCAGGCTGAAGAAAAATTATCATCTCCTATATCTAGTTTTTTTTCCCCATTCCTACATGCATCCTCTGGGGGAAAATGGTTTTCCTTTAAAGTCATCTTTGCCTAAGGAAAAAGTAGATGTACCTAGACTTCTTTACTTTTATATTCTTCAGAAAGAAACAAGAATATGCTACAAATTCTGGGAATCAGGATCTTTGAATAAGTGTGTAAGGCATTTGTCGGAATCTTAGATTCTTACCTAGTCATAGCCTTTGGTTAAAAGAATATGCTTAATTCCATAGATCTTTCTTCAACTCCCATAGAAATGCATGGATTTAATCTCAACTTCCTATAGAAAAATATGGCTAAATAATTTTCTTAAAAATTACACATGTTAACATTGGTGAATTGGAATGGGAAACTGATTATGAATAAAACATTAAAAGAAAGCTGATGCACTTAAACATGACATGTGAAATAAAACCCTATTACTCAATTCATGTATAGAAAAAGTGTTTAGCATAATAAAGTAATATCAAAATGATTTTAATATGAAATAATATTTCATATAGACATTGTCATGGAAATATTGAACTTGCCAACACGTGTAGCTAAATTTTCCCTCTGCTCTTATAAAATAGATTCTGTTCTCTCCCTCTGAATGTTAACATGTGTTCTCAATGCAGAGACAAGTCACTCCAAACAGAAGGTGTTCAGCTCTTTTTGGAATGGTTCCCAGCACAGCATCCTCCAGTGCAATCTTTGGCCATAGATGCAAGAGCCAGTTCAATAGTGCAATAAACATTCTTCCCTTCCCCCACTTTAGTGGCCCAAATAGTAATTTGTCCAAGAAACTGCCTGCTGGTGCTATAATGTCAAATCCCACTAGAACTGGCAGAAAGGTGTTTATGTCTACAGACAAATGAAAGAGCAGGGACACATCTATTAAGACTGCAGAACACTAAACCACTAATTGCTTAAAGTAATTTGGAAACCTATTTTAGGAATCATAATACAAACAGAATCATTTCATAAAGAAATTATTAAGTAAATAGGAACAGTTTGGATCATTTTTACCTGATCTCATTTCTGTTAGGCATTTAAATTTATATAGCATTACTCTCAGAGGCCAAGCAAGCCTGCTCTAAAGTAATAATAATTCCTTTTCTGAAGAATATATGGGTTACTTAAAATCAGAAAATAGAAGTTACAGCACTGAAGAATAAAATTATCTAGGAGAATTGCCCAGAATACTAATAACCTCAAAATGAATTCAAAATCGAATACTTTTTTCACTTCACCCTGATTAAAAAACAAAATTATTCAATGACAAAGAAAAACAGACTCAGTTAAAATCACTCATTACAACTATCTTACATGTTCCCTTCTCTACATTCTTCCACCCATACTCAGGGTTATAACCCCAAATATATACCATATTATTTGACACAGAATATATTTGTGAGAATCATCTCCATTTTGTAGATATTTTCTATGCTGTATCTGGTTTAATTCGATTTTAATAGATTTGTTAATTTCTAACAATCTCAGTATGCACTATATAAACTCTCACTTTTGCAAAGATTAAAACATGCAGAGGAAAGAATAATAAAAGACAATACCTGTAGATAAAACTTTTTAGGATTTTATGTTGGAGGAATAAAATAGTTTAATATTGGATTTGGCTTTGGTTTTTGATTGTTTCTTAAATTCTCGATAGTGATATTCAAAAATATATTAATTGTATTTAGAGGTTGGTTTTCAATAAAATTTGTAGAGATATTCAATTGACTTTTGCTAAGGACTTGGCATACATAGCAGCATGAGACAAAGCCTCTTTTCAAGTTTTAAATCTCTAGGATAATAAACCAGTTTCACTGGAGACAGTGTATAAACTGCTGATGCCCTGATTAAAATGTGACATAAAATTTAACTTATCAGGTACTTCACGTTTATAGTGTTTACCTAGTATGTAGATTTTAAAAGTCCCTTAAGTATACTTGTGTTCATAACTCTGGAAACAATTTTTTCTTCAGTTCCTGAATGTTATCAGGAAAAACTCTGATTAGAAAAATATCTACATCAGTGTTAAACATTTATTGTATTCGTCTGTGTGTGTGTGTTTGTGTGTGTGTGTGTGTATGTGTTTTACTAAATACAGAAAAAAGTGTTCTAAAGAAATGGTAACTCACAAGGGGATAAAAGAAAATATGGCATTTTTAATTGAAGCAATCAAAAGATCAAAAGGGTAGTTTTGCTCCAAAATTGGCGTGCATTAGAATGACCAGGAAAGCTTGCTAAAGGTTGAAATTCTTAGCTCCACTACCTAGAGATATTTCAGTATGTCTGAGATGGAACCCAGGGATGAGTTTTTTAATGAATACTCCATGAAATTATGATGCATTTAAATTCCTTGCCATCACACATCAAGTCTACATGGTAATTATTTACAGGGTTAATAATTATTGCAAAATATTTAAAAAGTAGTTAGTGAAGCATAGTGCAGATGGGAAGCTCTGGAGTCACTAGCAAATAAAGCCAGTCATCGTTTTTCCTGCTTCAGGAGAAAAGGGGAAGCTACTAGAAAGGAATTTCCCAAAGACCTCCCAGAACACTTAACTACATAGTTGTACCCATGATCCTATATTTAGCAAAATTATTATTACTGTGATCAAACAGCAGCCCTCAAGACCAGTCACTCAATTTGACAAATATCTATCATGCTTTCTCACCTACTAAATATTCCAGAAATTCTTACCCTTCTATTATATGAACATTTTTACCTGTTTGTTCTCTATTATCAGTAATAAGAAATATCCTCATATTTATCTCATTTTACTAAAAATAAAGACACAGCTCCATTTCAATTATCCCCTCAATAACAATTCTAAATTTCTTTTTATAATGAATCCCTTAAGTTATCTCTTATCAGTGTTTCTTTACTTTTGCATGTTTTGACCTCCCACCAATCAGGATTTCCCCCTTTTCAACAAAACTCCACATGAAAAGATCTCTGGTGACCCTGATGTTGCTAAAACCAAGAGTGGATTCTCAGTCTTTATCTCTCATGTCCTGGTAAAGGCATTTGACCTAGATCATGCCAACACATTCAATACCCTGACTTGGCTTCTAGTGTCACAGTCATTTCTTCTCAGGCTCCTTTGCTTCTAATTTTTCTATCCTTTTCCTTCCACTCTCACCATTATCTGCCCTTATCTCTCTTGACAGTTATATTAGAAATTCTGTGAGTTGCCGTGACTTTACATACCATCTATATGCAGATGATTCTAAATACAACTCTCTGGCTGCTGAGATCATCTCCCAAGAACTCCACACTCATACTTCCCAAATTCCTCTTGAGTGTTCAACATGCAGCTCAAATTTAACATTTTCAGAAACAAATTTCTAATCATTTGAGATCTTCTCTCTTGATCTACAACTCCATAGCCTTTTCTACCCAGGAATGTGGCAATTCTGTAACTTCAAATTCTTCAAACAAGAATCTTGAAGTCATTCTTCTCCTTTTTTCACATCACGTATCTGATTCATCTCTGAGTCCTTTTCGTCCTACCTTTAAAATATATCCAGAGTATAACTTATTATCACCTCTAATGTAACATCCCAGTCTATTCCTTTCAGATCTTCCTCGTACAAGGTACGCAGAGTGATTCTATATTACTGGGATTCAGCTCATGTCACTTTTCTGTTCAAAAACCTAAAATCCCCTCTCACTCAAGAATAAAAACCAAATCCTTGGAGTTACCTTTAGGAGCAAAATTAAGTCAAGGAAATTCAAGTCAAGCTAGGTCAAATCAAGTGAAGACATGCCATTCAATACAAGTTGAGACAATTCTAAACATGTCAAGTCAGGGACAAGACAGCCAATTCTAGTCCTGAATGATCTCCCTACCCACCTTTTACTTCCTGACTTCATCCCTTCCAATATTATGTCATTGGGCTCCAAACCCATTGTCTTTCATATTATTCCAAAAACCCCAAATCATAATCTTTGTTTCTGCTGTTTTATCTGAAATGCTTCTCCAGAATGCCTTGTGATTTGTTCATTTTTTTCTTTTTTATATTTATATAAATATCACTCTTTCAGTCAAGCTTGTTTGTCCATCCTAGCTAACACTGGCAAGCCCTCACAATCTAGCCTCCATCTCTCAAGTTTGGGGCATTGAATTCATAACTAATAATAGGTTTAACTTATTTATCCTTCTTATTGTCCATCAGTTCCCCATCTCCCCCAACATATAAGCTTCATGGATACAGAGATTTTTGTCTAACTAACCACTGTACTCTAGAGAAACACCAGGCTCAGAGTAGATATTCGAGAAACAGCTCTTGAAAGATGAATGAATGGTGTTAACAGTACTGTCAAAACATAATTAACAAGATCACCCTGAATCTGGACTGGGTCCCAATGATGAAGCAGCACTTGAAATGCAGTGTCACTGTGTGAGCCACTTCCTTCCTCCACCCTGGATCTGCTCCCTTTTTCCCTTGGGCTCTATGCAACCTTATCTAGTCCTTCTAAAGCAACCATTTAAATGTCTTGAGGGAATGCTGGTGAAGTAAACATATATTATCACTTGGAATATTTTCTAGATAATACATTTTAATCTTGTATGAGAAAATTCCATTACAGACTTCCTTCTTCTCCCACCCCTTACCTTAAAGAGTACCTTAACTAAAAATATATGCATCATAGAATGTGTTTGGGGTTTATCTGAACACAAGCATGCGACCACAAAATTATTTCTTTTAATCCTTTATGAGGTGAAGGTGGTTAGGTTTGATGCAGCGATGAAGAAATATACAAGGAGGCAAATTTCCCCCAGAAACATAAACTCCAGTTGTAATCAGGTTTGTAAACCCTGTTCAAAAAGTATTTGGACTGGGCTTATATCTGTGTGCCCTCTTGACTGCACAGTTGTATTTCCAGGGTGTGGAAATTCTTGGTATGTTGTATGTTATTTCTCTCTCTCTCTCAGAAACAAATTAAATCAAATGATTAAACTGTACCTAGGCAATTTATTCTATTTGGCATTGCTTCTTAAGGGTTATTGAGATCAACTTAAACTCAAATAGAATAGAAAATTACAGAAACTAGAATAAATATAATGAGGAAAGTCAATTCTATTTGTTTGTTTATAAAAGGCCTTGTTATATAAGAGAAGTGTTAGATTAACTTTTATTTCTATAACTCTCAAACTCTTCAAATCAATCTACTAATCACAGTAATTTTGACACTTAATTTGTTCCAGTCACTGCTAGACAATTTACATACATTATTTGTTGTAGAAAAGTCCTAGCACCCAGAAGTCTTTCTGATAATAGAACCCAAAGTACTTAGCAGAACTCTAGGCATTTCACATGCATTAAGCCCTATAGTCATAGAATAGTATCCTCCAGAGAGGGATTTCAGAAACTTTAATTTTCTTCCTGAGAAACTATCAATCATTCTTTCCTGCTAAATGCAGTCAAGCTTTCCTGAAGTATCCCTTTTTTCTCCCATTTTCTAATAGTTGGTCTTTTGGTGATAAAGTTCTAAACCAACATGGTTCATTCTTCTGCATACAGTTATTTGTTTCTTCTGGGTACAGTGATTGGTTTAATGATAACATGTTAATCAAAGTCAGCAAGATATATTTCAACTTTTACTGAAGCTATACTGTAGCATATAAACCAGAAAATGTATCCCTGAGACCTGTTTACAGTATTTAGGGACCATGAAGAGAGTGGTGTCCTCAAATCAAATAGACATGAAGAAATGAAATGTATATAGAGAAATTGAAGTTTCGGACAAAGTCTTGAAATTTTTTAACTGTTCTCTTATGTGACATATTAAATCACCCCATTTAAGCTGTTTTTGTGTGTGGGTGGGGGGAGTACTGGGGGTTGAACTCAGGGGTACTTACTTGAGTACCTGCCCTATTTTGTATTTTATTTAGAGACAGGTTTCACTGAGTTGCTTAGTGCCTTGCTTTTACTGAGGCTGACTTTGAACTAGCCATCCTCCTGCCTCAGCCTCCTGAGTTGCTGGGATTAAAGGCATGTGCCACCACACCTATCATAAACTGGTTTGAGTTGCGTTTTCCATCACATACAACACAGTTTTCTAAATAGTACAGAACCTTTAGAATTTGCAACTTTAAGCACATCATTTATAAATATAACTTCATTCATAATGGTAGTATAAACTAGATTTCATTATTTAAAAATAATATCCTGATCTAGCAAATTTCTATCAAAAGTTATTCAATATTAGATAATTTGAGGGATCGAATTTGGATGCATATTCCTAAGTTCAGTTAGTATTACACAGTACTACACATGTATCATAAATCCTTGTAACTATTTCTTAATTTCAAGCAGCATTGAAGTACTAAGTAAATTATCTATAAGATACTGTTGAGGCTGGAAGAAAGAGACAAGGCATTGCCAGTGATGGAAGAGTCCAAAGTCCAGTAGTTCTGGGCACAGTGGTGAGAGAGGAAGGGATGGACACAAGAGTGGAATCAATGATTGGTGCAGATGTGGGAAGAGGACATCTTGAAGAGCAAAAGCTTGAACTTAAACAGAGAACTATGGATTTTGAAAAATACTAGGGATAAAAGGACTATAGTAGAGAAGGAGGGAGAAAATCATCTTTAAATCATTCTATGGGATATACTTCAAGAGTGAGAAAGAAATTGTGGACAGTAGATGCTGGCTAGAGGTGTGTCTTCACTTTAAATGTTGGCAAATTTTTTTGTTAGTCCATTTTTGGTTACTAATAACTTAATATCACATACTGGATAACTTATTAAAAAACACATTATTTTGGCTCACAGTTTCAGTCTAGGTTTGAAGGGTCACATTTGCTAATGGCCTTTCTGTAGGCAGAGTCCCAACACAGTGCAAGTTATCACCTGGTGGTGAGAGATGAGAGTGCAGGAGAGACTTAGCCAAATTGGCTTTTATGTTAGTTAGACCCACTCTAGAGATAATCCATTAACCTATGGATGAAGGGATCAATTCATTCAGAAAATATGGCCATAATCTCTTAAAGATTTCACCTGGCTTTACATCTTAACATCTCATAATGGAGATTAAATTTCAACAAGCGTTTCAGGAAGTACAAATCATATTTAAACCACAGTAGTCTCTTTTAAGTTTTTTTCTCTTCCTTCAACATAATATCAACTTTAATTTTTATATTTCCAGGGTTACTCTATTTTTTTCTTCACTTGTCACTTTTGAATGGATGGAATTCTATAGAAGAGTAATAACAACACCAGAATTCATATTTTAATCAGTGCATTCCAGTTTATAAATGTTTTATACACACTGTTTCATGTAGCCACTGAGGAATGGGAATTATATTATATAGGAATATATATATATATATATATATATATATATATATATATATATATATATATATTTATACATGCAGACATAGAAACACATATATGCATCTATATAAACAGATATACATATACACACACATGTACACTCATACACATAAGTGTATACACTTCTTCATTCTCCTTTCTTCTTTTTAGGATGGCTAACCTATATATTTATCTACACATTAAGGACACACACACACATGTTATGGTACAGTTATGAGATGTCCCTCATATGTCATGTGTAAAACAATGTGAGAACATTCAGTAGTGAAATGATTAGATTATCAGAGTGTACCCTAATCCACGGATATGGATTAACTGGATAGTAACTGTAAGCAGATAAGGTGTAGCTGGAAGAGGTAGGTCACTGCAGGCATGCATTTGGGGTTTATATTTTGTCCCCTAGGGAATGAAGCTTCCTTGTTGCCATAAATTGAGCCGCTCTCCTCCATGATACCCTTCTATCACTATGTTCTGCCTTACCCTGGGCCCAGAGCTATGGAGGTGGTAGACCATGGACTGAACCTCTACAACTCTGAGCCAAAATAAACTTTTTTTCCTTTATGTTTCTCTTGTCAGATCTTTTGGTCACAGTAATGAAAAGCTGAGTAAAAAATACGTATGTGTATGGATGTGGATGTTTTTGTGTATATAAATTTACATATACATAAAGTTTATTTCTGTATTTGAAGAAACTTTCTGTGTCCTTCCAAGAAGCTTAACATTAATTGTCTGTTGTTTCTAAAATCAAAGGAAGATTTTGATTTTCTTGTTCATGACCTTGAGTCATTTTCTTATCTTGCTCATTCTTCTCTGATTTTGAGACTTATCAATTCTTTCTCTTTTAACAGAGTTATAGGTCACACAGCAAAGAAAGAAGGTAACTAATGTTTATTAAGTGCAAATTATGTGGTAGGCACTCTGCAAAGCCTTATATTCACATTTAATCCTCACAATTACCCTGTGTGGTGAGTATTATGATTCTCATTTTATGGATGAGGAAATCAAGACTCATAGAAGTTAAATAACTTGCCTGGGGCCATATAGCTGGTTGGTAGCAGAGCTGAATACAGGAGCTCATGTTCTCTCTACTATAACAAATTACATTTCTAAGGTAATGTAGGAAAAAATTGTGGTTTTTAGAATGGCTTTTGATTTTCCCTCATATTTTATGGTCAAAAATTGAAGTGGAAAATTTGACACAGTATCAAGTAGCACTGACCACCCAATCAACTATTTTAAATGAGCCACAAATGCATGAAAAATTCAGTAGCTATGTCTAGCAAGAAAATACATGAGATTAATGATACATAAGAAGTATCATTTCCACATATAATCAGTACAAAAATCTTCACATTCTTTTTTTTCATACTAAACCTTTGAAATCTAGTCTAGGTTTTATATTCACAGCTCATCTCAATTCAGACAACTCACGTTTCAAGCACTCCATAGCCACACATGGCCATTGCTGTCCTATTGAACAGCACAGTAACATAGGAGCCTTAGTGGGCCTAAATACTTTCTCATTTCCTTCCCTGGACAACAAGCTTTAATGGAGAGTTATGTATATTCAATGACTCATTCTCTTTTGCATTTATTTACTCATTGGAATGAGCCTGGTTTCAGGCACCAGTTCAGTTAGGACAGGCTGGGAAATGGAATCCTCATTTCCTAAACCTCTCTGGCACTCATTTCTCCTTGGCTTCAAAACTCTTCTCCCTGGATGTCTGCTTCCCCTTCTACATCTATAGATCCTCACTTTGATTCTGCTTGGGCTAATCTTCTCTTCTACACAAACATTAGTGTGTACACTTCTTCATTCCCCTCTCTTCTTTTTAGGATGGTATCCTATATATTTATCTACACATTAAGGACACCTGCAACTAATCCCCTCAGGACCTTTATCATGAAATCATATTTATATATTCCATGTCAAAATTTCATTACAACACATTTAAAATACCATCTGTAAAATGTCATATATACACACACATTCACAGACACACACTGTTTCCTTCCCATCACTACTTGGTTGAGGAAACTATTTTTTTTCCTCCAGTAGAAGTGTGTAGGTGCTGGCCAAGTAGGTTATATTTTATTTGTCTAATTAAGTAAATTGAAAGAATTGAGAAAAGGAAGATATATATATATATATTTTCCTTTTGTGGAATTGCATCTATCTCAGAGTAAAGTAATGTCTACTCTCTCAATTTCTATAATTCTGTCAGTATGATTGCTATCAGCAATGCTTCCATTTAAGGAATGAATAAATAACTGATCAAATTCTTACTCAGACACAATATATTAGTCATGTGTTACAAAATGCAGAGCAAAGAAAACAAAAATGCCAGAGTATTTATGGAGTCCATTGTACTATGTACTAATTTTCAGACTCCTTTAGTACAGTGTGTGCTTTTGCAAAGGAAACAAAGACGATTTTTCACATAAAGTTGAAAGAATAATTAAGCAAATTTGCTATGGTTTTTCTTTCTCCAGTAAATTTTTCTTCCATGTTCATTACCACTTGCTGTTCCTCCCAATTCAAACATCCTGTTTATGGAGGACACTCTCAGTTTGTGAGTCATAGTAAAAGAGTTGTGTTACTGTCAGTCACCTTACCCCCACTAACTGCATTATTAATAAATGTATATTTTTATATATAAAGTTTCTGAGCTGTTGTTTGCATTCCTCTGGGATGTTTTGCCGCTTTAATTAAGATTCACTCTAATTGAAGGGGTTTCCAAAGTAGATACGAAGTTTCACACTGTTATTACTCAGAGTCTTCGGTCAATTTCTGACATTTGAAGCTAAGTTTGGAATATCTATTCAAAATCTTCTTGATTTTTCTGCATTTGACCATCTACCTCCAGTTTATATCCAGATAAAATGGGATGATGTCACTATCTATTTTTCACACATATCAGCGCTTATCCCTTGCCTAGAAGGAAAACATTATTAAGACAGGAATGCTTATGTGAGTCAAATGAAGTTATACTTCAATAAACACCTTTTAATTTCCATGGTATGACTATATTTCAGACACTTGCTTTTCATACCAATTATCTTCCAATATCCATTTCTCCTTCTTCTTTGGTAACAGAATCCTAGCTAATATGCTCAACTAGAAGCCACCCAGCCTCATCTTCATAGTTGACTACAGTCATGAAATTAAGTCTAGCCAAGGATATAAAAGAAGAAACAAGTATTTGCCCATGGGAAATTTTCCTTAAAAAGGAGTGACTGGCACAATCTTGAATGTTGGCACAATTGGTGGAACTAGAGTCATCACCTTGACCTTTGAATTTGGAAATCTCGAACTGAGAATGACAAAACAGAAAATATGAATTGCTGTAAGAGCCTGGACTGCCTACTAATGAATTCCTTTTATCTGAGAGAGAAATAACCTTCTACTATAATTAAGTTCGGTTTTTTTTGTTGTTGTTGTTGGTTTTTGTTTTGTTTTGTTTTTTGTATTTTTTTTTGGCGAAGAACTCAAATCTGTGCCTAACTAGATCATAAAACATAAAGTGTTTTCTGGAATCCAGAGGTGCTAACTATGTTTTAAGTAAATTGATATGATTGACCCACATTTGCCAGATAGATTGACTATTAATGTTCCTAACAACTAAAATCTAGTTTCAAGTGCGATTTTTTATTATAATATCTGTTTGCTTACTTTGCTGAGGGCATGGCTACTTAATTATATTTTAAGTGTATAAATTAACTAAATTAATTCAGGTTTTTTTCTTTTTTCTCTAGACTCTGGGGAAATTTATAGGTAGTCTTAGACATTCCTAGTACAGACTATTACATCTTCTAAATGATTATCAGATCATAGTCTCATGGTCTCATGCATCCTTCTGGTAATTCTTTAATAAATCTGTATCACATATTATTTTAGAGAGTAAAAGATTATTACTTCATAGTAACAATATTTACCATATGTACAAAAAAACATGAATTCAAATTAGATCACATAAAATATAGACACCATTGCTTTATATTTAATAAAGCATAATCAAGTAATATTTGAAAATTTGAAATTAAAATCATAAAAAAGAAATATATTAAAAGCCCATGAAAAGTTATTGTCATTTTCTAAATTATAGGTCTTAAATCAATTTTATTGTAGTATCAATAGTTCTTCAGTTCACCTGCCACAGGTCTAACATGATTTTTAAAAAGATGTTTTATACTGTGTTAAAATTTGTATATTCAATGGTTTATTTGATTACTGGCTCATAGTTGAGTATGTCTATAATAATGTATTTTCTAAATAATTGTGTGGCACTTAAATAAACAATGATTATTCTTTTTATGTTAAGTCATAGCATAATAGATGGATAAAAATGACTGTTTTAAAATAGTAGCAGTTTTTGCTCAAATATTTAGGAAGCTGATGGGTGATTTGCTTTATTTATTTTCTATTTTTTAAAACTCAAAATGTTACAGGGCAAGTATTGTGCTGTCATATGTTGAGGACACCTTAAAACAGGGTGGATTCAGGCAATGAGTTAGCACAGACCCAGGTCTTTTCAAAATTGAACAAAACCCACTAAAAAATGCTTTCCTGTGGCTTTCAAAGTCCTTACAACAAAAGCTGCTTTGAAACATGCTGAGAAAAGGACTAAAATACCACACATATGACCTATTCAGAATCAGGTACTGTGGGCAGACTACCAACTGCTGTGGGTGTATTTTCCGGGTGTCATTATTGAATCTTGATCATTAGATGGGCATAAGTTGGATAATGATATGCATTACCATGTTCCTTTATATATTTGTATTACCTGTTCATTTATTTGCAATAAGTGAGATGTTCTACATTCATTTATGCATTTAGTACCATTAATAAGGGAAAATGGATTTACATTAAAAAATACATTTGAATATCATTCATATTTCACTCCTAGAAAGAACGTAATTTCAGTGCTTGACCACCATGGCATTGGTCATTAAAAGGAAATTGCTAAAAGGAATGTGACATGTGAATTTATTAATATATTTTATGCTTGGTATAATTTAATATTCAATCTTAAGAATATCCATATTCCTTAAAAGTGAAAGATGAGGTTGTTGAACACTTAATAAAACTTTCTTATTCCCTCAAAGTAGATTCAACCCCAGTTAATGTTCCCAAGAAACACATCGAAAAATAATGCCCACTGATAAAGACCTAATAACACAAAGAGGCATTTCTTTCACAACAGCACACCTTAAGTGAGAGAGCAAAGTATACATTTTTCTTTCAATAAATTTGTTTGCTTTCAGTTAAGAGCTTGGGTACCATGGTGATTATATAATAGGAACATGTACCAAATTAGCTGAATGCTTATTAGTTTTCCCTTTTCAATGAGGTTATAAGATAGGAAAAATAGCTATAAAACTAAAAACTCACAAGAAAAATAAAATCTCAAAGAGTCAACCAATTTTCACTAAGTGCCTACTATGTGCTAACAGTAGGACTAGGCAATGACATATTTTCCTCATTTAAGATATTTTTAATGAAAATCATAAGTCAAATTATATCAGTGGAGAAGTACTTCAACTTCTTGGGTGGCCCTATGGTGGTTTTTTAGTTGACCTAACCTATAACCTTATTCAAACGCAACTCCTTAATCAAGGAGAATGGGATAAAATTACAAATTTCCCAAACACTGGAGATAAGAAGACAAAGTCTGTACATGGGGCCTTTAATGCCTATTTTAGAAATTACAGTTATTTGGTAATTTCTTTCAGTACTTTACTTTCTTCAAAGTGATAATAATAAGTGATTGGTTCAAATCACTGTCATTTAAAGAACAAGCACTTTTGAGATCATTCCATCCAGTTTTATAATTTTATAGATAACTAGACAGAGACAGAGAGAGAGAGAGAGAGAGAGAGATCACAAGAATCACAAAGTTGCCCAGCTCTGTTTTTCCACCTGTGAATGCTCCGAGGTACCAGTTTGTCACCTGGAAATACCTGACTGTTGACCTTAAATCTAGTGAGGAAGCGCAGTGGCAGTCAAGAGTTCAGACTCTGTTACCAGACTGTGTAGGGCCATAACCTCGCATTGCAACGGTTGCAACGGTATGATCTTGAGTAGCTTCTTTAAACTCCCTGTGCACAACTAACTGTCCCATTACATTAGGCACAATAATAGGAGTTAAAAAAAAAAGCTTTTGTGTGGATTAAATGACTTTTTATTTGTTGAATACCAAAAATTGTGCAATAAGTGTTAGCAATTTTGAATGATGTCTGCTGTCATTCATTTACACAACACAAATTCTGAGCTCCTATTAAGAATTAAGTATTGCGGATGCAAGAAAAGAAATGTAATGTCAATTATATTTGACATTTACAATGTGAAGTCAAGTGGGAGGTAAAAATAAATAGCCAGGCAACTCAGATTGTGTCATGTTCTGTGACAGGGAGCTAGAAAATGCTACTGGAATATTTAGGGAAAATAATCCAAATTTGAGACTATAGGAGGAACTTCCTACAGAAAGTGCCTCAAAGTGTAGCAGCTCCAGGTGGGAGGCAGGAAGGAGAGTGTTCTAACTGGGCTCTGCTTAAAGCAAGTGGTAGGAACAAAGCCCAGTGGGAATGAATGTGGAGGTGAAGAGATGCAGATGTTGAGTGTGAGAGTGGAAAGAAAGGAGACAAGGGTAGTAAGTAGAGTCCAGGAAGAGCTATAAACTACAGTAAAGAGTGTAAAATATTGTGAAAGAAATGGGGAGTCAATGAAGGATTTAAACTGGAAATGGATACAATAGAATTCCCACTTTAGAAAACTCACATAGAGGCTAGAGTACAAAAAAGAGCTGGAGTTGGGTAATGTGGAGTCAAATAAGTCCATAGTTTCAGGTGATAAGTGATGGATTACCAAGAGAGCTTCAAACATGATGGGGGATATGTTTTCTAATGGAGTACACATGATAATACACAGCTGGATGTTACCTGGGCTCAAATAGACTTTCTCTCAGTAAAGAGAACTCTATTTAACACTACCATGTTATCAGGTTTTAACACAGGAATGGTGTGTCCAGTCTCCTGGGGATGCTTCTAGGTTTCTAGAAGCAAAGTATGTGGCATCAGCTATAGTAGAATCACATTTTGGTTCCACTTCTTCCTCAGGTAAGTGATTTAAAGCAAATCATTGTATAACAAGCATTATTGCTATTACTGTATGTCTGAAACTAGGATAGTAGTTGCTCTTTCATATAGGTTTCAGAAATTCATGTTTAAAAAGCAGTAATACTCATTTTTGAAACTTGCTGAAAACCTTAATGTTTTCAGGTTACAAGTCTCCTAACCCTTCATTGTACAACAAAAATGCCATTTCAGTATACAAGGAAACAAACAAAAGAAATGTCACTAGTTAAATTTTTATCAAACAGGATAATTTGCATTTTTCAGATTTTCAGAAACACACGCTATTTCCATCTTAAACCTTTAAATATTGCCCTGTATCTAAGGGACACTTTGGTTTATGAGAGCCAAAGAACTAACAATTTCTTACTCTTATCTTCCCTTTCCAATTATAAAACATAGAAATATCCATGTTATTCCTCAGCAACTTCAGATGTTATTCAGTGTCTCCATTTCCAGTAATCTCAAGATACCATCCATCCATCATCCTTGGCCAGATTCATTTTCACACACAGACTTGCACATGCCACTGTCTGCCAGTTCCCATGCTTTTTCTCCTACTGCCCAACCATCCCCTAAACATAAAATGTATGTCACTATAACCCTCCCTTAACTCATGCTCATGTCCAGAATGCTCTGAGACAGTCTCTGAGATTTCTATAGAAACTGTCAAGAAACCAGTCCTATTTTTGTTAGCATTTCCCAAACCAAAACTAACAATAAACTCTTATTATAATCCTAAAGATGTGTCAGTCATTGTCCTAAGCATGAGAGATGGAGATAAATAAGAGTTGGCTGCTGCCGTTCAAATTCTAAAGGGGAAAGCAGATACACAGGGCTGCATTTAATAGGATATGGAAAATGCTGCAGCAGAAGAATGCACCAAATGTTGTGAGAAAACAAGTGAAAGAACTGTTAATTCTGCCTTGAAGGGGTAAGGAAAGCCTCTTTAAAAAGTAAATTTTGGAACAGCTAGTTCATGGTTTGTTTATTTATATGCATTGTTTCTGTGTGTATGTGTGTGTGTGTGTAAAATGTTTTTTTTTCTGAAAATGCAGTCAAAAGAAGGAATTTTTTAAAAAGCCATACAAGTGTGTGTTCAAGAGAAAAGCTAGCTGTCTAATATACCTAACCAATGCTATTATCATTTATTGAGAAAATTTGACAATGTGAAAATTCAGCAACATTGAGTGTTAAAGAGTGAGAGAATTCTACACTTCAACATATATTGAACATTTGACAATCTCTCCAAAATCATTATTTCCTTTGATTGTGCAAGCACAACAAAAAATCAATGAATAGAAAATAAAATTCCAAATTCTTAGGCACATAGAAACAGACACACAAACACACAACTTGTGCTGGGAGCCACAGCCAATTAATATGATGCATGGCATTTTTGATTGAAAGGTGATGCCAGCTAGCCATTGAGATGATATGATTATGTTAAAAATTACATTCATATGGATACCGGACTCCTGCTGCGGGATTCCTGGAGAGTTCCCATTGGTTGGGAAAGTGCAGTAGGAGGGAATTCCGGGGGAGGCGCTTGCGCTGGAGTTCCGGGAAGGAACCAGCGGAACGCCGCGTGGGTGGATCGGGAAGCTTCCCGGCACGAACGTGGTATTGGCGGTTTTTTCAAATAAAGTTTGTTCCTGTTTGAGTGGCTCGTGATCTTGTGCCCAGCCAGACTGCGGCAAACTTGAAAACTGGTTTCTTAAATGTTGGATTACTGTCTGCATACAGAATCTTTACTAAACACTATAAAACTGAACTGTGTCCTTTCTTTAAATACCATGGACAAAGAATATAAGCCAAAAGTAACAAGAATGATGGGTCTTACATTGATAAAACTTTGCTTCTAGGTTTTCTTATGTGATGCTTGCATGGTAATATCATAGAATTTTCCAACAATCATAATCTTTGTTTTTACAATCCAAAACTTGGCCTTTTCTGGAAAATATAGGTTACTGATAAAGGATTTTACCTTAGCTCAAGCTACACTAATATACTGACAAAAATTTTTAAGCTTTTCCCTCCAGTAATTTAAGCTAAATAAGAAAAAAATAGGTAAATAAGTCTACATTTTTATGTTTGAAAATTTTATTAATTGTTCTGTGCTAGCTCATACAGGAAGAAAACTATTTTTAAGAAGGCCTGTGAAATGTATGCTCCCATAAGCATAAATTATATAGTGATATTATGTCTTGGAAGCCTACTAAAAATATTAGTCATCCAAAGAAAATTGAGTTTGGTATCTGTGGTACAGTTTTAGATATTATATATCCGTTTTCCTTTAATTACTAAAAAGTATAGAGCCACTTTTAAAAGTAACTCCCCTCACATCCTAACACAACCAATAATGACAGGGAGCAGCTGGGAATTTAGCTGCTGTGACAGATGTTCAAAATCAGAATGGCTGCTCCCTCAGGCCCTGAGTTCTCATTTAGGCAGGCAGTGAGATATATAGTAGCAGGATCTTAAGAGCTTATGGAACTTGCTGGATTTACACTCCGGCACCAAACTTGTGACAAGAAAGAAAAGAACATGTCTTCACTGTAAAAACACCATCACGTGTTAGGAGTCTCTCCTTTTCACATTGTCGAAAGTTTGAATCAGATAAAATAAAACTATGGAAGGGAGATCAATTGGCATGACCCAGAGACAGTGCCTAACTCTGGAGCCAGGCTGGGTGGTTTTGACAGCTCCCCACTTGTGTGATCTGGGCTGAATGGCATACCAGCAGCTGGCCTCAGTTTTCCCATTAGTAACAGGGGGAAAATAAGAATATCTACCTCAAAAAATAGCAAGGAGGATTAATGTTTAATTCCTGTCCACATGGGAAGCATAGAGGGCTTTTTACTACTGTTTTGAGGACTTAATCATGGATATGAATACGAGAAGCATATAAATTCTTAGAAATATTTTCTCAAAGATGTTTAAAATTTATTTTTTTAATTGTCAATGGACTTTATTTTATTTATTTATACGTGGTGATGAGAATTGAACCCAGGTGCCTCAAACATGCTAGGCAAGTGCTCTACTACTGAGCTATAACCCCAGTCCCTTCTCAAAGATTTTGTGAGAAACATTTATAGACAGAGACAATGATGTGTTTATGAGGGTAGATGGTGAGATTGCCCAAAACTTATGGAACCATCAGGACACATGGATGCTACTTAGTTATCTGTTCTTTTCTTTTTGGCTGATAGGAGAAACACTGTTACTTAAAGAACAAGTTATGACCTATCTAGGAAAACTGACCATTTTATATGTACAGAAAAATAGAATAATGGCATGATTATGGTTATACAATGGTAGAAACCCAAATCAGAACTATCAAAGGGTTTTAAATCCTGAAATGTCTACATATGGTTCCTAAGAAGATACTCCATAGATGAAGCCACATATGTGTGAGTCCACACACACAGACACCTTTCTTTGTCATATAATATATGACTTTAGATGATGATTTATAAAAAAAAATAGTAAAATACAAAGAAAAGAAATACCAAAGTGCAAAGAAAAAGAAGTAGTTCACAATACAGAAAGACCCAGTTAATGGTTGGTGTATTCTTTCCATAGCATTTCTCCTGCTTACTTAGCATTAGAAAATTCTTAAAATGCTCTGAATTTTGTATTTTCAAAAACACTCATTGTATTTACTTACATCAGGAAATTGTCTTATAAATTATAATTTTAATGGTTAAATATTATAAAATTTTAGAAATATATCACAATTTACATAAGTAAATTTCCTCTGAGACATTTAAACTATATTTCAATGTTTTGTTATTTTAACAACATAATAATAAACAGCAATCTACATTTAATGTGAATATCTCTACTTAAATTTCAATGAATTGACTAAGTAAAAATGTTGGTTCAAAAGTATGAAGTGTTTTTAAGGTTCTTAATGCACATTGCCCAAGAGTATTCCAACAGAATTCTTATCTTACATCTTACAGTTATTGATATTTTAAGAAAATATTTGCCCATCATAATATGTAAGATATAGCTTCTACATTATTAATAATCAAATAAATGGAAATTAAAAGAATAAACTTGAATATTATTTCATAAGTTTCAAATAGTTTCAGTTTCCATAATTGAACTCTACAAAAATACCTGTGATATACCTTTCTTTCCTGTGACATGAAGAACTGAATTCCAGTCTAAAGATTCATCATAATCAAGGGCCCAATCAATAATCAGAACGATTTGTGTTACCCTCTTCAGGGTCTGATACAGAAGCAACACAAACGGGAATATGCTTATAATTGCAAATTATGCATTAAGATTAGGAAGAAAGAAAAGAAAGAATGTATGTGAACTTAAAGATAAGGTTAAAATAAATATATAATAAAAGACATACTAAGTACATTAAAACAAAAGTAACATCAAGTTCAAATTCAGCTTCACAAATGCAGGAATCATTTGTTTTTCTCTGTTGCATACAAATCCCCCATTGCATAATACATGCCCAATAAATATTTATTGAATAAATATTAAAATGTAATGCAGAGAGGCTAGATTGACACTGACCTTAGAATTGGTATTAGTTTTAGCTAGAATTGTTTTTTTTTCTGTTGGAGCAGAAACAGAGTATTAAACATATAATTTGGTTAGCATTTAATTTCTATCTAGCCATAGTTATGTCTCACTTTATAAAGCATCAAAGTTGAAGTCTGACTGGTATATAGCTGGTTCTCACTGTTGCTGATGAAACTGATGGAGCAATATTCTTAGCATGACTTAGGGACTGGTAGAAATACAAATTCTTGGGCCCCACTCCAGATCTACCACATCATAAACACGAGAGGTGGGATATAGCAATCTGCATTTTTAAAAAAATATTTAAGATGATTCTGATGATAGGTTTTACAAACAGTGATACAATCCATGGGTCCTTCTCCCTCCAGTGAATTAATAGACACACACACACACACACACACACACACACACACACACACATTTGATCCATTTATCTAGGATGGCTGAGTTACTGATAAACTAATACTTGGAAGTTCACCATTTTATCCCCGTGTAGATCAATGTCCCCTACTTAAAAAAAGGCAACCATGCATTAAAAAATCTTAATTCACACCATGACATTACAGTGTTTTCTTTTTTCAAATTATGAAACAACAGATTTTAAAGGTAAAAATTGTAATATTGTAAAACATATTTAGAGTTGCAATTCTGTGTCACATGACCTTTGCAATACAGTTATTCAATAAAAGAAAGTATGTCTATATGATATCTCAATATTACCAAGGCAAACTGAAATAATACAAAATATTACCATTTCATTCCAATAATTGGTATAATACTGAGTCCTCAAATTACTGTTTTGTCATTGTGTTTGTCTCTGTAAGCAAAAAAGAAAATAAAAACCCCATGGGTGATAGTTTAATATGGTCTCTATTGATCATGAAGATAGCTGGAGGAGGTCATCTATTTCATTTGGACTGCATAAGGTTCACATTAGTAGAGACATAGGTACTCAGTGTCAATTTCAATACCTGTAAAATAATTATGATATTAGTTTCCTGTTCTCCCTGGAAAAGCCATTTTTAGACCCTGTCAACTAAATTCTCTGGGCTCCATGGAGACTTGTGCTACATAAAAACAAAGCATTATTTTTACTCTTTTCACATTATTGTGAAGATTGTTAAACAGAGGGGCACTGTATTAGCTATTAATAGCCTTCCTGCATTGAAAGCCATTTTACACTTTGTTAATAGCAGTACAGCAAAGTGAAAATCTGGATATAAGGTAATCTTGCACTTAATAATTCTGAACTGCTGTCCAGGGATTCTACAGACACTTCTTAAACGACCAAAACTTATACAAAGACCAAAAGCTGACAAGTTTGGGATTTATTATAAATTAGTCAAAAGCTAACAAAATTCCATCCTGATATGGGGGGCTTGCATGAACACTCTGGAGATAATTTTTTTTTTATTGAAAAACGAGATCATTGTCCAAACAGAAATAAAGGAAACAAACTGTTCTTGCCATGAAGAATGGTCAAACACTTCTAGCCCCACTGTGGACTATTAACAGCATATAACCTGCAATAAGATGAATATTACCTGTATCTTATTGCTGCTTGGAAGGAGTGTAAATTTGTATTGGAGAACATTTTGTAGCTGCTGTAGATATCTTCATGGCTTTTAGTAAATGTGGTCATTAGTAATTATTTGGGTGAATATTAACCCAAGGTTTTAGAACTCACAATTCCTTTACTACCTGTACTTTTTTGCGGGGGTGGGGGGAGGGTGAATTCTTGACTTCCCTAAATCTCAGTTTTCTCACACAGAAAGTGGGAATTATACTGGCTTTATAAGATTGTCATGTTAAATTATGCATTTAGTATATAAAAATGTATAGAAATATAATACTTTAGCATGGTATCTGGCACTTAGTATACATGCAATAAAATTTCTATGAAATATATTCTTAATTCAAATGCATTATGCATTTTTTACTTCAAATAATTTCCTTAGGCTTACTATAAACTTATTGTATTTGATATTACTAAGACATTCCTTTTTGTCATTTTGCTCTGAGGTGACTCCAACCCTTACTGTCATTCATTGTTTGATTATTTTCATCTATGGTAAGAGTGTTTGTTAAGGGTTGCCACTCGCACGAACTGGGAAAGATTTGTCAGTAGGTCTAGAGGATGTAAGTGTGTACTTGAATTTCAGAGTGAATCATAATTCCACTTATTAAAAGTTAATATCCTTTCCTTTTTCAGTCTTTGACAGAGAAAAATGTATAAGGCTTTTGCAGTGCAGGTAAAGTCATTTACATGCCCCCCTGTGTTTTTAATGAGTTTATAATATGCAAAGTTTCACCAAATATATAAATAACTTTTATATACAGATAGATATTTTATGTATTCCATATATTATTTTAGAGAAATAACAACTTCCCAATACTAGTAATATTTATAAACTTTATTTGAAATTACAAAAAAAAAGCCCTAGAATACATCACATTTAAGTAAAATACCAATGTAGGCATTTAGGAATATATAGTTACATGGGAACTATACATATGAAGTTACTTTATATATATTACTTCCCACACATATACACTAGTGTATATTAAATATACACTAGTATATTCAGGGTTTATTTATGGGCCAAAAATATCAAATTGTTTGCTCCAATGTGTTCCTAACCCCAATGTAAGTATACTTAAGAAAACTATGAAAATGTAGTTATTGGCCATATAGTGTTGGAGTCATGGAAATTTTTATTTTACCATTTGGAAGGCAATTTGGAATTGTTTAGTTTAATTTTTATATGACAAAAACACACCATTATAGTGTCCTCTGGGGGAACTGGTCAACTAGTAATAACATAAATACCATTTTGAGCACTTTATATGTGCCTAGGACTGCACTAAACCTGTTACACATAGTATGTCCTTTAATCAGCATGTACACTCCATGAGGTAGGTACTGGTACCACTTCTCTTGCAGCTCAGAGAGGTTCAGTTGCATGATTGAATCGACAAGGGCTGATTAATGTAAAGCCAGGTACTTCCGCAAAACAGTCTAGATGATGGAAAGCTTGCTACATCAGGAGGTAAATATTTAATTCTGTTCATGGATCTTCCTAAAACTGAGATCCAACCCAGAACTTGATCACTTTCACTCATTCATAGTCTGTTACTGTACTGGTGATTCTAACAGTCCATACTGTCTCCTTTATCCCTAGTAGCTTTGAACCTTTAGAGAGTGTTCTACTTGCTTCTTCAGGGAAAGTGCTCCATTTTTTCAGTAGTTTCATGGCACAAGATTTATAGACTATTCCTATTGCACTTTACTGAATGGACTCCCCATTTCCTTTTAAATGTAGAGTCAAAAGCAATTGCATGATTTTAGTAAGTACAGAATTCATCAGAAATACTAGTTACTTTCTAAAACAAAACATATTGGGTACATCAGTACAAAACTATTTTGGAGGTGGAGGACATAAGTTTCATATTAGTATTAGTTGCATATTAGTTATATTATGTTTGCAATCAACTACAATTTCAAGTATTTTATTTATATATTTATATATATTTTTATACCGGGGATTGAACTCAGGGGCATTTGGCCACTGAGCCATATCCCCAGCCCTATTTTGTATTTTATTAGAGACAGAGGTTGCTGAGGCTGGCTTTGAATGCAGGATTCTCCTGTCTCAGCCTCTTGAGCCACTAGGATTACAGGCATGCACCACTGCACCATGTTTATGTTTATTCTTGGTGTATCCTATATCCCTTCTTTTACACTTAAGCAGATATTTTTGAACTTTCTTCATTTTTATATTTATCCCTTTTAAATTTCTTTTTGGGGGGACAAATACATTTATCATCTCTTGGAAATCTGATTTAATTATAAAGTAAACATTAAAAAGTTAACTATTTTCCCAGTCTGAAAATCTCATCAATAATATTTTATTCTGATATTTTATTTGAAAAAAAAATTAAAATGAGCCTGTTCTTGGCTTACAGACTGCTTTGTAACTTGTCACTATGGCTATTTCACTTCAATTAATCAATTTACATGAGATACAGCTTTAGATCTTCATTCAATACTTATTTTTAAATATTTTTTTAAAATAATATGACCAAATTAATTTCTAAAGTTTATACATAGTATATCTAAAGTGTTCCTCTTAATGGCTAGCCTTTGAAACCATCTTTAAAAATTTGGGATTTATTCTATTTATTTTATACCTTCTTATTAAAAAATTACACAATAAATATTTAGAATTTTGTTGAATATTAATGTCAAGCTCTGAGACCCACTACCTTTATTGTTTTAATTTTGGACATTGGACTTAGTGTTTTAGAATAAGGCACAAGTTTTGAGTTGCAACTTATGTGCAATTGAATTCTAATTCAACTGCCTATGTCTCCACCTAGACAATGTATTTAATGGACCAAGATTCAATTTCTTTGTCTATAAACAGCCATATTAGTAGTACAGATCCACAAAGATTAGTCATGAAGATTAAATGTAAAAAGTTAAAATATTTAACACAAGTTCCTACTGAATACATTATTCAATAAATATGCTTGTCATTTCAAGTCTTTGAATGATAATTTATGTGGATTTAGAGACCCAAACTCATGTCACATGACAGATCTTCATGAAATAGCCTCAGATCCCCTTTTAATCAACCATTCCTCCAACCATGGTGGACACATACAAACATATTATTTAAAAGCTAATCTCCTTTGATTATATTTTTTACCAGGTATCTACCTTCTTTCTTCTTATATCAGAATAATTTTCTTTGGACAAATTACTTATGTTTCTGAAACATAAATTTCCTTATTTCTCTGGCTATGAACCATACTTATATTATTCTATATTATTATTTAAAATTATAAACCTACTTTATGAATTCTTGGATATTAACCTGACCACACATAGTATATTTTGGGGAACAATATTATAAATTTTAAGATAATCTATATTTTTCCTCCATCAATATTAATACTTCTACCAGAAATTAGTCATCAATCACAATTAAGCCCCGAGTATTCTATCTTCCTTTAGTGATTTAGAGTATGGAGCTGAACCAGCTCTACAACTATAATTCTTAAGGCTAAACTCCTGCTCAGTCTCTTACTAGCCTTTTGACAATTAAGCTCCCTGTGTCTCAGTTTCTTTATCCATAAAACGGAAATGTTCCATTGTAAAGATTAAGTAAATTAATTTTTCTTTCTCAAAGTATATAAAGTGTAGTCAATAGATAGAAGCTCAAGCAGACTTGAAAACATCTGGAATTCAAGGCATAATATATGTAATAAACTTTACCTTTTGCAATACTAAAGCACACTTACTATTGCTTGGTAAGTACAGAAAAGATTCTGTAAACATTCATTGTGAAATGTTAATGGGTGACACCTTCATTCTATTTCTGCCTTACATCTTAATGAAATCTTTTTTGAAAGAATATCAATAACCTCCACCTGACCAACTAATATTCCATCCTCTCTTCTATTATATAAATTATATCCTATGATATAAATGCTTGAAAGACCACATATGTCCAAGTAGATTCTCCTCTTGATGCCCAGGCACACTCCACATCCCACTTGGCTTCTTTTGAAGAGCTGAATTCTGATCTATCTTCTGAATAGACCCACAGAGGTTGGCCTGGGGAGGTTTATGTAGCTTGACTTCCAAGCTAGAGTTTGGCTATAAATAACATGTATGGTACCATATATTTCCTTCCAGTTATATGCTAATCAGATTGGTGCCTCATATTACAAAATTTCTGCCTGTAAATTTACTGAGTATAATTGTTTTGTTTTATATACACACTGCAGATCCCAATGCTATCTCAAGCTTCAGGATCTCTTCCTCACAAAACCTAATTAGGTGACAAATGATTTAACAATTAGAAGAATTTTCTACTTTTTAAGAGCTTTGCTGGGAGGATGGCCTCTATTTCCAAGTTCCCTATGATCACCACTCCTGTCCCATGTTTAGGAGCTACCACATAATAAAACCATTCTGTGTGAGCTCAGCTGCTGTGAAACTTGCAAGGAAGGGTAGATTCTTTAGATCTTATTGTCAGAAGGGAACAGATTTATTAAGTTTTTCTTATGTCATAAGAAAAACAATCTTACTTTTTTTTAACTCTATAGAAAGAAAGATACATTCTTTTATTCTCACAAATGGGACCATCCTTTCTTCTTGTTTGAAATATTAAGAGCAAAGTAGAACTTAGGACTCCTGAAATGTATTCAAGTTTGTAATGTTTAGAAGAAGAGAATTACATTTGGGAATCATGAAATATATTCACATATTATTAAATAATGCATACTATTTCCCTGAGTTAATAAACCAGAGTTGTAAAACATGATAGTCAAATCCATTGAAATTACTACTGTACGCATACAGGTGATTTTACTGAAAGTGTAATTTATAAACCACATATTCAAAATATTTTTACTTGATATAAAATAATAAAAGATAATGAAGTTAAACTATGTTTCATAGATTAACTGAAAACAGTAATACAAACAACTCAGCTAGAGAAAGTAGTTTTCCTTTCTTTAAAGGTAGCAGGCCAGTATATTCGTCTAAGAATTTTACACCTAACAACTTTTAAAAATTAATTTTCTAGAATCCTCTGGTAATTTTCTTTCCTTGTGGGATTTTTTTTTTTTGCTTCAAGAGAAACTCAATAATTTAGAGTAAAGAACATGAGAGATTATGAATAAATAGTGAAATAGATTTGCTATTCCATATCCCACCCACCTATACATCCATTTTCTCCACCCAAGCCTCTGATAAATTCCTTTTACAGCTGTGACACTGAACAGAAGAAAGGACATAGAGTTAAGAGTCCTGGATTTCATTCAGGTTCTGAATTTAACTTTTTATTTAACTTAAGTGTTCTCTTTTCTTTTCCAGGAAACAGAATTAATATTACCACCTTCACTGGGGTGTGAATATTGCACAAGATGATGGATATCCAGTGTCTAGTACAATATTTGTTTATTGATAATGTCAGTGGACATGGCTAAGAATCAAAAAATAGTGAAATGACTATTTCAGCTCTCAAGAGACTGAAAAATATTATTTTGAATTTTGATATTTAATTTAGGATTTCTTTTTCATACATAGTTTCATAATTTCTTTCATAGCTAATGCTTTCAAATAAAAATTTTATTGTTGCCAAATGATACAATAATTTAAAGCATAGTGAACATTATGCCTCAAACATTAACCTCAGGTATACTGATATGTTCTCTAACTGCAATAAAATATATTGGAAAAATATAAAAATCGACTAAAATGGAAAAAAAAACATGATTAAAATTTGAAATAAATGACCAAAAATTTTAAAAAGGGAGGAGACTTTTTAATTTTTTGATGAAACCTGTATCTCTTTGGCTAGTTTCTCAATGGTAGGCCCATTGTACCTCTATCTTTTAGATGAGAAAAACATCCTCACTTATTGGATGTAAAGGAGAGACAGAAAGAACAATAAAAAATGAACAACATGAAAATAGGCATGTAAATTATGTTGCAGGGCATCTCTTTTCCCAATCCCTATCTAGTGTACAGGTTCTTTGAGACACCTCTTTAATATAACTACATTATAAAAACAAAACTATTCTCACAAAGAAAGATATCCTGTAAAAGCAGTTACCTGAATCCTTAGCTGGCTTGGGCACCAATTATCTATTCCAGTCTGAAAATGAAGATACCTAAAACATGCATTCCACAAATAAGAATATTCAGAGTGAATTATTATAGAATTTGAGATGTTTCCACATGGAGTCACACCTCTTTGTATTTCATTCTAAAAAGTAGGTCTCAATCTTACATGACAATCTGTCCCAGGGGAACGAATTTATCAGCAGATCATATAGCCAAAAAAAATATATGTATATTTTATATATATATATATATATCAATCACACGGTTTTTTTGGAAACAAATTGGAAAAGGAGCAGATCAGAAGTCCAGGATTTCTCTCCATTTTCAGCTCACAATATGAATCACAAACCGTGATTTTGACAGGAAGAACTTATGGGTGACGAAATTAAAAAAGGATATGGTAAATATTCCTTTTAGTTAATTTTTTCCCTCTGCCATTACTCTGTGACAGCTTTGTTCATGCTACAATTACAGACTTGCCTCAATAACTAAGAATTTTTCCCACCTGAATCCAGTTCTTTAGATATGCTGGGTTTTACATTTTGTTCCAGTGTAAGGGTATCAAAAGGCACGCAAGCCCAGTGTGGCCTGCCTTAAGCCACTGATCCAACCAAAATGAAAAAAAAAAATATTTTTGTGCCCGGATACAGCTAAACTAGTTAAATACTGAAATAGTTTCATACAAGATGATAAGTAGACAGGGCCCAAACCTCCTGTTCTTGATCTCTCCATAGTCTAGTCACTCAGAGCAATACCTGCTACTGGAGAAGGCCTTAGATATATACTTGCATCAGCTGTTAAACAATTTTAATATTTCTCTGAGTCATTCTATTAGGTGACCCTCTATTAAATCACACTCATGCATGCCAAGGAGTATGGTCTCTGTTTCAATAAACTACAATATGTTTTCGTACAGAGTGCTCTTGTTTTTCAGTCTCTGCCTCTAGCCATATTGCTCTTGAAAATTTCAAAGAGCTTCACTGATAGTATTCAACCCAGGAGATATTAAAATGACAACCATATGACGTTTCCATTAAAGATCTGTAATTAGGAAATTGTAATGATGAAATAGTTTGTCCTCCTGTACTGATTAAATTATATCACTCTATCAAACTTCACCAATTATTTTGAAAGCATAATTCAATTATACACATATGACTTCTGTACCAACAATTCACATGTGAATGATTTAATATTAAGAAAGAGTCAATAAGTTCATATTGAACGTTCTCAAGCATAAGTGATTTCTTTTTGGATTACATGGCTGGACTATGAATTGGTGACTCATCCTTGTATATGAACAACATAAATATAAATGTACCTCGTGACAGTTCCTTTTAATTTGAGGGAAGTTCCCCTCTGCAGCATGCAGATATTCTGAGGATCTTACAAAATTGACAACATGAATCATTTTCTCTGAACAAAAATGGAAAGATCTACAATGACTTTAGCAAGAGTTTATTTTTATCAGAGCAGGGTTTTTAGGTTGGGTTTTCAAGCTGCATTTTGCTTCTCTACACAGAGCTGTAGTGAACATCAGTAACCATGGTTTATGAATAGAAAAGGAAAAAATGCCTGCTGTGATATCCATGGCATTTTGGATACAGCAAGAGAACTCTCAAGGTCAAGAATAAAAAGCATCCTTGGAAAATGTACAGTAGAGATATTGAAACAATGGGAGAAAATTTAAAGGAAAAGCAGGATATATATAATAAAACAAAACTGCAATGGTTCAATAATCAAACAAAATTAACATGAGAAAAATAGTAAACAAACAAACACACTTAGAAAAAGAAGAATCCAAAATATATGCAAAGATCCATAAATCCTTTGGACAAAATTCCAAAACTCATAATCATATGACATACAAACACACTTCAAAGGAAGAATTATTTTTTAAATGTAAGTTTAAAAGAAAATAAAATCTCCAGCTATGAACTTAGGAAAAAAGAAAAAAAAACTTAGTTCAAATATACTGAGAATTTGGTAACTAGGAACAGTACTCCTTATATATAGTATTTAAAATATTCAAGAGTTTGGACGTTAGTTAGACAATATGTATCTCCCTAGTGTATATATCCCTAACAGCCTGCATTAATTATATCTGTCTTCTCCTACACACTCCAAACATCTCTTATTTGGAGTTCACACCTATATTGTTAAATGTTTTTTGACAACTGGCATAGAGTAGACATTCAAAAAAATATATTGTGACTAAATATATGATTGTACTCTGATCATTTAACCAATATTCTCATTCTTAGAAAAATCAACTGAAATTAATAATTCAGAAGAAAAAAAGGGTTACATCATAATTCTAGCTAACACTTATTGAGTATTACAATATATTTCTTTAAATGGATAATCTCATTTAATTCTCAAGACTGATTTATCAAGAACATGCCATTTTGTATTCATTTAAGACACAAGTAAGTAGAAAGTCAGGGAAGTTAAATAACTATGTCCAAAGTCTCACAACTATTAAGAGACTTTGCAGGAGGGCAAGCTTAACCTGCCCAATTTCAAAGCCCCAAGTCTTAACTATTGTATATTACATTATACTAAAAAACATTTATGTAGAGTTACTTATAAAATTAAAAACTGGCATCATCTAAATAATATGGGATTGATTAAATATTGTTATGATTCATATAGTTTAAGTAATGATCAATATAAAGATAAAAAATACAAATAAGAAAAAAAAGAAGATGGGGCATGGTGGCTTGCACCTGTAGTCTCAGGTGCTCAGGAGGCTGAGGTAGAAGTATCAGTTAAGCAGAAGGCAAAAGAAGCTTCCTCATATTTCAATGATATTGTATATTCGCATAAAATCAAAAAATAGAGAAAGATGAAGTAGTGTGTTAGAATGAAAGAGTTAATGCCATATTTGACTTCTCATGCTACAGTGGCTTTTAATAATTAAATGTGAATATTTGACTTTTTATTTTTAGCTTCCACATATTAAGTGAGGTCATACAATTTTTTTTTTCTTTCTGTGTCCAGCTTATTTCACTTAGTATAATGTTCCTCAGATCAATCAATGTTGTAGCAAATGACAAGGTCTCCTTTTTTGAGTTTGAATAAATGTAGAAAAATAGGAAATAAAACAGTGGTTACCAGGAACAGGAGTAAGGATGTGGCAGCAAAATGGGATATGAAATCAAAGGATCTAAAGCAGCAAATAGTAGGATGAATAAATCTAGATATCTATCACACAACATGAAGACTGTCATTAATGAAACTATATTGTTCTAGGATTTTTATTAAACAGGTGAATTTTAAGTGCTCTTGCCACAGAAAGTTAAGTATGTGAGATGATATATGTATTAATTTGCTTCATTACAGTAGCCATTTTAGTATCTATATATGCATCCCACAACATCATGTTGTAAGGCTCAAATACACACAGTATAAAATTCATTTAAAAATAATTTGAGCTGAAATTTAAATCAGATGAAAAAAATCTATTTTTCCTAGAATTTAAAATCCTTACTAGACAAATAACAAAAGTTCTTTTAGTTCACTGAGTCTGAATTCATAGTATTTTCAAGGAATCTTTTTATCTTAAAATTTTATAAAATTGAGGGTATTTTTACATTGTGCATTCCACTGTGCAATTCATTGTAAATTCTATCGAAGTGTAATAACAAATTGGAGCATATGAGACTCTGCTGCTCTGGCACTGCAGGGTGCAGAGTACTAACTTAAATATTTTGTGCACATTTCTTTACACATCCAGGACTTCACATAAAGATAAAGAAAATTGCAAAAAGAAAGAGCTACAGCATAAATCAGCAATGCAGAAAGAAATGCAGCCAGACTTGAATAAAGTAATCTGAGGAATTGGTTCAAATTTGAGATCAAGATTAAGTCCATCCTTCTTGGTACATTTTAAGGTGATGACTTTAATCTTTGTATTTTGACATTTGTTTATCTTAGATGCCTGTTAGATCACCTCTTGAAAGAGTACAAATGTGAAAATCTGCTGTGCTGAGGTGCTCTTTGTTCTTTGAATTGAATCACAATGTTCATGCAGATAACTAGGTAGGACAATACTCATTCATAAAGCATGTTCTAATCTCTGGCTAAATGACAGAAGTCAGGACTCCATCCTACCTAGCTGCCACATGGGCAACTCAGTCCTTAATGGTGATATGGTTTGCACCATTCAGACATCCTCTATTACTTGCTTCAGCACTTCCCCCACACCAAGCTGCTTGCAAAGGAGCCAAACTAGTGACCCAGGAACATCTTCCTACCTATTTTTAGGACAAGAGATGACTGAGCTGAAATGAATATAAAACTCCTCTTTGTGACAGTGTCCACCTGCAGGCTTGGCATGTGGTAAGTATTCTCTAAATGTTAGTCATTTTAAAATAGAAAAAAAAGTTTAGATTCATAATGATTAATTATTCCCCTTGGCAATCTATTGCTGGAGCTGTGGACTATTTCATCTTAGGGGGCCATAGGCCTAGGGCTGGGATTATTTTTATCTGTTGCTATCCCACAGAGAGTCTGGAGAAGCAGAGTCCAGCTCTGATGTTGTAGTTGCTTCTGTCTTCTCTAGTGTGTGATTTAAAAACAAGTCTCCATTTTTTTTTCATTTTTCTTTTTACCACCAAGGGGATATGAGCTAAATGAACATCAAGATTTGCAAGTTAAAGTCATCACCTTTAACTGTTCCAAGATCTCTAATTTGAACCAACTCCTCAGATTACTTTGTTCAAATTCCAGTGCATCTCTTTCTGAACTGCTGATTTATGCTGTAGCTTTTTCTGTTTGCAATTTTCTTTATCTTCAGGTGAAGTGAAACTTTAGATATGTATAGAAACGTGCGCAAAATATTTAATTTGACATGCAAGGGCTTCTGCTGTAGATGCTCTGGGACAGATTTTTGAGAATTACCACTCTTACACCTCAAAATCAAGAAGAGAGATGGCTTAGATGAACTATTAATAGGGGCTATGTAAGCAACCTTTCTGCTTTCAGAGCATTCAGTAACATCTGTGGTTATGACAAGCAAGATCAAGAGTAGATTCTGATAAAATTACAAAGAAAATTTTTAACCAGGGTCTTTATCCTGACTTCCATAATTCCTGAGGATCTCTTTGAATGAAACTTATGGGTTCTGTGAATCCTATATAATGATAGGCAAAAATGGAATGTATGTGTTTTCCTGCGGGAAGGTACTAGAGCTTCAAAAAGGTTCTCAAAGGTGTTTTGGTACCCCAAAATATATTGTAATCCATGTTGCATGATGAAACATATTCTTGTTGCATTGAAATGAAAGAGCAAGGAGTTCTTTAACAAACCAACACATGTGATAGGAGAAACTTGCAGTTGTTTACTTGAGAGGGGAGATGGCCTATCAAGCCATGGGACTACAGCCACTTCCTGCGGTGGAGCCGTGTTCCCCTGACTCTTCAACATCATTCAGAGATAAGCAAAAGTCACCAATTCTATACCTACTGAAATGTGTGTTAGGTGCCCAAAATCAGTAGATCTTGTACCATTTATAATTTCCACTAAACTTACAGCCATCAACTTAACCATAATGTCATGCAACATACTACATTTTCTAGAAAGAAGTATAAGGAAGAGCAGTAACATTTATTTAAAGGTTAAGTTTTGCTGTAAATGAAATGTTAAGAGTATCTCCTCAGGATAAAAGAAACTATGTTTACCTCACTATATTCAAAGGGCTCTCAATTTTTAAATGTAAAATGTTTAAAAATTAATTTTGTCATTAAAAATCTTGGACATTTTAAATTTTAGTTACTTATCAATGGTGTTTTATTAAAATAATGTTTATTAAAATAATATTTTATTTAAAATAATATTTATTAAAAATCATCTCTGTAACATTAAAGGATATAACCATACCAAATTATAATTCATTACTTGATAGATCTATGCTATCAGTAATATCCTTTGATGTCATACAATGACATATGAGACAATCACTAAATATTATACTTGTGGTGTGTTACATATGGTAACTAGATATTTAGTTTTCTTGAGACACTGCTAAAATTCTCCCTCATTCTCTCAATTTTTGTTATTTGTATATTTCTAAGTTGTCAGGCATTTAAAATTTATGCTACATTTTTAATCTAATCCATGTGTTTACATCAGTTTTAGTTCTAATAAATAAATTAAATGCCTACCACCAATTGTTTTGCTACAGTTTTCTTTGTCATCCCTTGATTGGCTGAAGCTTAACCTTTGGTAGGTGACCAGTATTTCTTGAGTTGTGGCACATTCAATATTGTTTGTAGGCTTTATACTTAATGCACATGTCGGCTGGACATAAAGTCCTTGGATTACATTTTATTTCTTTAAGAATTTAACTGCTCCACTGACCACCAAGGGGAAATCCTGATGCTCTTTCTTCCTATAAGTAAGTTAGATTCTTTTACCTGATGGTTTAAGAGGTATTTTTAAAAAATGTATTATTAATTGACAAATAATAATTTTAATTTATGGATTTCAATATGATGTTCTAATCTATGTATCAGTGTAGAAAGATTCCATCTAGTTAATTAACATATACAATGTCTCACCAATTTGTTTTTGTTTGAAAAGGTTAAGAATTTATTGTTGTGTCAATTTTGACATATACAATTCATTATTATCTATCATTACCGTGCAGTACAATAGATCACTAAAACTTCTGCAGTTTAACTGAAACTTGGTACCCTTGACCAATATTTTCCCTTTTCCTTTCCTTCTTCCTCCCCACCAACTCTGCTTTCTGTGTCATTAAAAGCTAATGAATTTACTAGGATATGTCTTGAACACATATGTGGGTTGGGCATGTGTCAGAAGGATATGTCTAGTGTTGATTGGGTCAGTTTTCGATGATACACATTATATGATTTTAATAGATTGAGGTATGCTTTCCTGTTCATAACTTTTTTCTCAAGTTCTATTTTCAAATATTTGTTCTGTTCCATTGTTATTGTTTTTCTCTTTCAGGAATCCCAATTATGCATTTATAGGTTCTTCTTTGCCTGGTTTATACATTTATCACTGTTTCCCAAATCCTTATTTATCTTCCATTTTTATTTGACTTTCTTGCATCAGCTCATTTATAGCCTCTGTGGTCTTGCTGTATTTCAAAAAGTGTCTAATCTCATATCTGCTCCTTGCAATTCTCTTACAGTTCTGTGGTGGTTTGGGTTTGTCTCTACTTCATTGAATTCTGTCAGTTGACACTTCATTTCCTCCCACTGTCTCATTATCACTTTCTTGAGTTCTTACATTTATGATTCATGGTCTTCCTTCATAGAATTAAGAGCTTTATTAACATTTTAAATGCATAGTAAAACTTCAGTCACAACTTCGTATCTGTTCTGTAGCAACATTTTTTTCTCGTCTGTTGACAAGTTTATTGCTCTCTTTTACATTTTGTTCTAGTAGTATTTTTATAGCAATTGTCTGCCAGTTCATTTTTGTATTATTTGTCTATTGAAAGGGTTGATTTTTTCCTAGACAAACTTTTGTGCATAAATTCCCTATGTAAGTACGTGTATGATTAGAGAAGTAGAGGAATGTGTGTATGCATTCCAAAAATGTTCATTTACCTTATGTCTTATAGTGAGGACCAGCACCAGTCCTGGCTCAGAAGAAGCACAGTCATTTTGAATGTTATAGGATCTATTTCACAGTCACTTTTAGAAAATAAGAACCTATTAGTGAGGTAAATTTTATCAGTATCAGCTTAAAACTATGATAAAATTTATATTCAGTGCACCTAATGAAATGTGTCTCCAACTGCCAGCAATGACTCTGGTGAAAGATTCTTAAGTCTAGTGTTTCAGAGAAGGTAAATTTCAGTATATAGAACTTGTGTTTTAAGAACTGGGCTAAAAAATGCCACAGTACATTTAAGGTAAAAGAAAATTATTTTAATTTTCTCCTTGGACAGGAATATCCAATGGGAAATAAATGTGTTGGCATTAAATTGAACTGGATTTAATCCTGGTTCTAAGCATAAGATTGTGAAGAAATTACTGAGATTCTCTTAGCCTGTTTAAGTTATTCAGAAAAAAATGATGTTAGTAGTTGGCAGAATATCTGACTGATAAAGTTTAATGAATGTCAATTTTCTTTAAATGGATATTATTAGAATAATGAATTTGTTCATAATAGTTAATTTTTTTTAAAAAAAAATAGCTCTTATTCAAGAGGTGATACCTCTTTGAGTATTTGTTGGACAAGAAGATGGAAGAACACAAGTGAAGAACATTCTGGCTAATCCCTGAACCGAACCTCAGAAGCTGGTGTAAGAAAGACCCCAAATCTTACATTTTCTTGATGCAGAAAGGAAAAGGAAGTGACATTCTACCAGTGGAATATTTTTCTACAGTAGATAGGAGATGACTTATAAAAATTAATGCTCCTGGTTAAGGAGGCAGTGTGTAGTTATCTGTGGTGGCCAGGAGAGTTTATTTCAGGGGGTGGAAAGCTCTGCCACGGTGTTGTGGGTTAACCAAACCTCGAACCAGTTAAGGCCGCCCCTTGACATTTTAACAAATTGGAGATTCAAGAGGTTGAGCTCTTCAGTTGAATTTTCAATGGGTTAAACTGATGTGAACTTCCAATGGCTGCTTTAATTTCTTTTTCAATGTTTGAACAAACTTCTAGAAGCCTTAAATTATCTTGAAACTGGAGGGGGATCTCAATAGCTTTTTACACCCACCCTTATGTTATTTTGGCCCTAGGAGGCAAGGTTCTCCTCAGCTCCTGTCCAACTTATTCCCACTATCTGATTATTGAAACCATACTCCTTGGATTTATTTGCACCCTGCTTGGTTCATTCCTATTGCAATCGAGGCTGCTTCCAATGGGAACTCCATACACAGGGCATGCTTACCTGTGAGATTACTTCCTCTCTTGTTGCCATATGTCTTACTCACCTTATACATTTAAAGATGTTCCAAGGCAATATGATGGACATAATAATGAGCAAAAAATGTTAATTCTTCCAGTTAAACCATGAAAGAATTGAATCATCAGAAAGCAAAGGGCTTAGGTCGTGTTTTTCATTCTCTGCAGTATAACTCCCCTGTGCTAAAATAGAGTATTGTGCTCTCAACACTGTTAGCGCTTCAATAAACAAAATGACCATTGATACAAAATGCTTCTGTTAGAAACTGCAGTTGAAGACATGGTCTATTCTCTGCTCAAATATTCCTTATAAAAGAGCTAACAAAATGGATTTTATCTCTACATCAGTGCCAGAACATTTTTCTCTGTAGATTCACCTAGATATTTTTCTTCTATTACAATGAAAATGATGCAGCACATGAAATTCTATTCTGAGTTTCCAGGGAATCTAGAATCATATTCACTTCTCATCTACTTCTAATTAAGCTAACTCAGATACCAATATCATGGATTATTTTGCTTCTCTTGGGTACTGATTTATTTTATTTTATCTTCAAAATGGTCGTCTCTCAAAACTGTCAGGAGTAAGAGCTTTTTCAAACAAAATTTACAACTTTATTAAGGCATAATTGAAATATAGAAACCTGTTTATGTTTACTGCATACAATTTGATGAGCTGAATATACACACACATCCATGATTCTGTAATACAAATTGATATAATAAATGTATTCATCACCTCCAAAGATTTTTTTCATGTCCTTTTACATTTTTTGTCATAAAATGTATGAAAATATGGGATGCTTCATGAATTTGTATGTCATCCTTGAATAAGGGCCATAGTAATTTTTTCTGTATAATTTCAATTTTAGTATATACGCTACTGAAGTGAAGACTAGGAGGAAACATTTTGGATGATACGAGAAAAGAGTAATAAGACTATCAATGTACTCCACAGACATGTTTAGACTTGACATTTTGCTTGTAAGACGCTACATGAAAGAAAAACAAAACACTTATCTTTATTATTGACTTTCACTAGACCTGTTGATCTTTCTTTAAACCTGGCACTGGCCCCCAAGCTGCTGGATTATTCTTTTCAATTGGGACAGTAATATGTAGTCTGTTAAAGTTCCACTATGTCTCCCATCCCCAATCCTGCTCCCTATTGTTTATTGCTGATACTAGTTCCTTACATAGTGTTAGAAATTACCACCAATTTGCTTTTTCAGTTTTATTTTCAATAGATCACTTTAAAATGATTTATAGTGTAGTAAGAGCATGGATTATAAAGTCAAGTGAACTATCAGTCTATACAGACAAAGAACATAAAATATACTAAATTCTCATTCATCCATATATTTGCATAAATTTATAAAAATTACTGTTTGATTAACCTTATATAGAGATTGCATTTTAAGTGTATAGGCTCTTAGACATATCTGAGTGTTAACTTAGAATTAAATTAATACCACTGTCTGATTTTATAGATAAGGACACTAAAGTTTAAATGGAGTCGTTTCACAGGACGGATTCAGATCCCTGACACCCAACTTTATATGAGATAATGTGGCACTCTGTGAACTGGGAATTTAACAACTAACTGTGGGAGTACAATGAATTAAAGTGAAACAAAAATACACCCACTGTGTACTTCACTGATAAAAGAAAAAGCACAGTAAATCAATTCTAACTGTCAATAATGTCTGAGCATCTATATTTCTCTATGGATAACAAAGTAGAACACATTTGCTTCGAAGACACTTACAAGTTAGTTTTAGAGGAAGTCATAAACATGGGGAAAAAACCAGCAGTACTAATAGAAATTAGTTCAAGATTAGTTATAAGAACACGAGTGGTATAAGAATGAGACTCAGGAATAACCCATGCAGGGTGATGGTGTCAAGAAGAAATGGGATTTCAGTCAGGTTTATAGGATGCATAAGAGAAAGAGAATTTTCAGTAAGAAAACAGGCATAAGCAAACCCACAGAAATAAGAAAAAAAAAACTGCTGTGTTCTAAAAATGGTGATTAGCTGAATTTGATTGAAATATGGACTTGTACCCGTGAAGATTGTATGAATGACAGCTATGCTTTGGTAGTTAAAATATTCTAAATGTCGCTCTTAAGCATTTGGATTCTATCATGTAAGAAGAAGACAGTCACTAAGGGAGGGGCTAATATAAAAGAGATGTTTTTTTCTGGGATTTAGGTAGAGTATGTTAAAGAACAGGGGCTGGATTATGTCTTGATGTTAGCAGAGCCAATGAGGATGTGTTCTCTAATGGTAGAACTAGAGTACAAATGAAAAACCATTCCTTTTTCTGAGTCAAATTGCCTTTTTAAAAAAATTTCTCTGGATAACTAACAGATGAAAGATCTATAATGAATAGACAATATGCAAGATGACAACACTGTTCAGACCCATCTATCTACTGTATATTGTTATAGGTTGAATTGCATCCCCCATTCCCCCAAATTCATATGTTTAAGTCCTAATCCACAGTTCCTCATAATATGACCTTATTTGGAAATAGAATATTGAGGATGTAATCAGTTACAATGAGATTATACTGAGTATTCTGTGCCCCAGTCCAATCTGACTAGTGTACTTATTAGAAGGAGAAATGTGGACACAGATCTGTGCACAGTGTATGTATACAATGTAAGGTAAAGAAAGGGATCAGGGCAGGTGGATGGGGAGATGCATCTATAAATTGAAGGATGCCAAAGATTGAATGAATGCCACTGGAAGAAGCATGGGTCAGATTCTTTCTCAAGGCCTCTGAAAGAACAAGCCTTGCTGATACTTTGATCTTAGCCTTCTAGCTCCCAGAACTTAAAGATGTTTACAACACTCAATTTTCAACAGTCTGTTAAAGCAGCCCCAGCAAGGTAATACATGTGTTGGTACTGCAATCAATAATCTAAAAAGACACCAAGTCTTGAAGTTCCCATGTTCTCTTTAAAAAAATAATTCTAATTTGTTATATATGACAGCAGAATGCATTAAAATTCATATTACACATATGGAGCACAGTTTTTCATATCTCTGGTTGTATACAAAGTATATTCACACCATTTGTGTCTTCATACATGTACTTAGGGTAATGATGTCTATCACATTCTAGCATCTTTTTTACCCCCTTGCCTCCTCCCTTCCCCTCTCACCCCTTTGCCATATCTAGAGTTCATCTAATCCTCTCATGCTCCCCCTTCCAACCCCACTATGCATCAGTCTTTTTATATCAGAGAAAACATTTGGCATTAATTCTCTTGAGTCATGGAGGAAAAAAATTTCTTAACTGAAATTGCTAAGTTTAATAACTGAGAAATTTTCATAATTTTGGTTGTTAGATGTGTTCTACAAACCTAAGAGTTATGGGGGGAAAAGCATCTAAATTAAAAATAAACCTTCAAGACTCAATCAGTTCTTCATTCTAAAGATTCAGTGAGACAATAATGACAGAAATACCTTTTAAAATTATAGTCATAACTAGCATCTTAAGTATGCCAGACTGAGGATTTTTATTCATTTTGCATTGTTTATTCCTTAGTTAAGAAAATCATCCTTTATCCAAGATTTCCACTGTTACACAGAGTATTGATAATGTGGAGAAGTACTGAAAAATATAAAACTATTATCAAATGATTCGTCAATAGTTTTCATTATTAGAGTGCTCAGAAGTAAACTATTTCTACATTTTTCTCTCTTTCAAAATTATTGTTTTTTTAAAAAAAACTGGGGATTGAACCCAAGTAACTGAGCTGCACCTTCAACCTTATTTATTTATCTATTTATTATTATTATTTTGAGACAGACTTTCGATCTTTTGCTTAGGTACTTGCTAAGTTGCTGAGGCTGGCTTTGAATTTGAGATCTTCCTGCCTACCTAGTCACTGAGATGCCAAGTTTGGCCCAGCACACCTGGTGTGTTTTAAAATTATGCTTACATTTGACTAATCAGATTCAAAGGAAGACTAGACCTACTTTGGATGGAATGAACCAGGTCCAGGCCCTTTGATAGAACAGTAGTACTTACCAATGTGTTTTTTCTTAAATTGGCATTGTGCCCAAGTAAAAAAGCAAAATAACAAGTTCTTTTTTATTTCCTTAGAAGAGTATTTCCCTCAAAGCACTTCCTAATTATATTTCCAATCTCATTAGGAGATCACATATTAATCAAGTAGCTTAATTTTTTCCCAATTGTCCCTGAAAATACTCATATAATTTCATATGAACATTTTACCTCTTAGAGAAATCAGTCTAGTTTGAGATTATTTTCAAAGTATCAGATTTTAGGTGATCATACTTTACCACAAAATTTCCCTTCACTATTTCAGCTTCTCAGGAGGCAAAGCCTTTTTATTCTATTTTCTCCTGATCAGTATTTTACTGCCTCCCTGATAAAGCATCAACCCTTTACCAGGCACTAAGGTCCTCTTGCAACTCACACCCGGACTCTCTCCATTTTTCCCATCTGCTAATCCTCTAAATAAATTCTATGCTTCAGTAGTAAACTCAGCATAGGGTCTGCTGAGCCCTCTCACTTGGGGGCTTTTGCTTCTCCTTCAGTTTGCTATTGTTGGAGTTCTTTCCATTGCTACACCCAGAATCCCATGTTAGCCCTCTCCTCACATCTTGCCTGGTCTCCTGAGACAGAAATGATCTCTTTGTGTTCTTTGACCTACCAATTCACAGAAATGCATACTGGCTTGCAAGAACATTGTGCAAGAGTTTTCCTTGATAAATAGTATGGCTCATGGAATCCACATTTGTGAGTGTAACACAAATATGCTATTATGGTAGACTTTATGTGAGCACAGAAAACCCAACTGTCTTTAACATCTCGTGTCACTGCTTCTCAGATTCCCTGTTAATATTGTCATTTCTTTGTGGCCATGATCCCATTAATTCTTGACCTCAACAATTTTCACCTTTTTCATGTTAAGTTGAAAACTTCTTCACCTATATATTTTTCATGCCCTAACATGACTTAAACCATGTTTTATTTTACAAAGAACATGTTCCATAAACATTTTCTGGTTTAAATAATGAATAACTAAATGTCCTTCTATCATGTAAACATCTCACAGAAAAATAAACAGCATATTAGAAGAAAACAAAAGATCTGACCCCACTGTCAAATTTATTATGATATTCAATTCTTTGTTATTATTAAATTATTGAATACATGATCATTACCCCCTGCTCAATCTTGCCTTAATTAGTAAACTTCTGTTTTACCACATCCAATGGTTGTTATTGGGTGAACTTTCCCTCTTCACTTTTGACACACTGTGAGTCCCCATCTCAAGGAATTTGTCTCTCCAGCTTAATTGACATTGAAGGATCAATTTCTCATCTTAGTTTACATTGCGCATGGATCACCCACCCCCAAAAGCTCTCTTGTTCTCTTTATCTGGCACCTTATCCTTGAGCCCCATTGCAGCAATAGGCTTCAGTTTGGAAAGAGCTTTTTCCTTAACTTCAACATATTAAAGTTGAGGAGATTCCTCAGTGCTATACTCTATTCATTTCTTTGATAGACTTCAACTAAAAAGTCTAAGAAACAAAAAAAATAAAAATAAGATCACAAATAAAGTTTGAATATAGTTTTTAATTTGTGAATATTTCATTTATATCTTTGCATCTATAGACATATATCATTACTAAGAAAAACTAGAATTGTATCTGAGAAAAAAATCTTAAGTAAAATTATTAGTGCTTAGGAAAATTATTTAAGAGACTGATGACAACTTAACATCAGTATACATCATATTCTCATGAAAATAAATTACCCTTGGAAATTATTAGGGGAAACTTGCACTGTAAAATTAGATTAAAAACAATGCTACTTGAGCCAGGTGTGGTGGCACCTGCCTATAATCCCAGTATCTCTGGAGGCTGAGGCAGGAGGATCAGAAGTTTAAAGCCAGCCTTAGCAATGGTGAGGCACTAAGAACTCAGTGAGACCCTGTCTCTAAATAAAATACAAAATTAGGGCTGGGGATGTGGCTCAGTGGCTGAGTGCCCCTGACTTCAATCCCCAGTACCACCTCCTCCACAAAAAAGCATGCTAGTTGGTAAATTGTGTAGTCTCCAGAAAAATATAATGCCAATGATATTAAGATGGTGCACTTGATAAAATACAAATAAGCAAATAAGATACAATCTTACTAATAAAATAAGCATTTTTGCAATCTTAATGGTGCTTAATTAAGAGATTACTTACATTTTCTTAAAATGTTTTATTTTTTCACCTCAAAGCAAAATGTTATCATCTAAGCAATTTTGCACCCACTGTTTTAATGTATTACAGTTCTTCTAGATTAATTATACAAATAAAAGAAATTACAATGGCTTTTGAAAGTAAAATTAACTGTATCTTGATGTTATTTAACATAATTAGAAAATGGTAAAAGCAAGAGACCATTTAGTGAGTATACATATTCTGACATTGTCTCAACTCGATTGTATTTATTAACCAAACTGTTCAAAGTGATTAAATAATTTTAGCTTGTATTGGAACCTAAGCAACTAGAACAAAAAATAGAAGTAGTTGCAATGTCTTTGAAAGTCAAGGTCTAGTTTATCCATTTCAGTATCTCCAGCAATTAGCATGTTGCCTTGTTGTATAGTAAATGCTTAGTAATCTCTGAAGAAGTCCAGAAACTATCTTCATGTTTATGCAATTCAAAAAGACTAGTTTTCTGCTTTTCTTCTTACCATCAGAGAAAAATAACTTTTCAGAAAGATTTTAGCATTCATCATTTACAGCCACTTTGATTTTTATATCTATGTCGCTCATTACATTTTTTCCAGAGAAACAAAATATTTTTAATCTATTGTGAAAACAGAGTTTTATCATTTTTGAAACTTTAACAAACAAATATACGTGCATTAATCATTGTGCTCTCTTCTTTTTTAGAACAAAATGTTCAATGCAGAGGAAGCCAACGAATTTGAGACAACAGGAAAGAGTAACAACTCTCTTCCACATCATTAATTTTGACAAATATTCAAGGAGTCTTAAATTCCTAAGCTCAAAAAAAAGACATCTTTCATATTTAAGTTATTTACCATCATTTCTCATTCACCGTTTTCTATATAATATTTTATTTGTACATAAAAGAGTCTATCCTTAAATGGACTTTTATGGACTTATGCAATGTAACAAAATGCTCATAATTTGTTGATTGATTCTTGTTATCAATATCCATACAAATTTACAATTAGATGATACTATTTCTCAGATTACAGAGGAATCTTAGGGATTTATAAAATGATACAAATAATTTCTCAGGATAGCATCAGCATGCATTACCTTGTGAATGCTGTATTTGCTTGGAAACACAACAGCAGATTAGACATTGGGAAAACTGGATTCTGTATCTGTCTTGTTTTATAACCCTGGCCAATTTATTCTACTTCTTAGATCTAGTTTCCAACTGAGAAAAAGTAGGGATTAAGTGTGATTACCTCTGCATAACTTTCTATTAAAATTAATTGTAGGGCTGAGGTTGTGGCTCAGTGGTAGAGTGCTTGCCTCACATATGTGAGTCACTGGGTTCAATTCTCAGCACCACATATAAATAAATGAATAAAATAAAGGTCCATCAACACTAAAAAATATTTTTAAAAAATTAATTGTAGTAATAATAGGCAGCACTTACTGTATGCCAAGTCCTGATTACTTAATCCTCATAACACATTATGGCTATGTAGTAGCAGCTATTATTACCATTATTTTGTGTATAAAGAATCTTTGCTCAGATAGGTTGAATAATTTGTGCAAGGACATGTGGCTTAAAGCTTCTAGTCCTAGATACCGAACTCAAGCATCATTGATCTACAGTCTGTGCTACTATGGCAATATCCTACTGTTCCTTTGCATGAACAGTATGACATTAATTGAAAGTTTTATTCTTTCCTCCTTGGTGTTTAGGAAAACTACATGAGCTTTAGAGCCAATAACCTGGACATCTTATTCAACTCTATCATTTGTCTGCTCTGGTATTGGGCTACCCTTTCTCATAGTCTCTTTCCTCATCTGTGAAATGAGAATACTCATCTACCACCCAGGGCTGTTTCAGGAGGGTTAAGACTAAAAGGGCAAATTCATCACAGTTCCAGTCATACAACAGGTATAGAAGAAAGTTGTTCCCCTCCCTCAGGTTTAAGTTGCCAAATCTGATTCCAAGGTTGAATATGAAATAAAGATCATGTAATAGGCATTTTGGGGGATTTACATTCCTCTTAGCTCAAATGAGACTTAAAATGAGACCATTGCAGAAATGTGGGGGGTCACGAATGAGAACAATCTTCATTCTCTGAAGCTTAAAGGTAGGAGTTCCAAGCAATTTGTTCAGTTCAATATTTACATGAATCCCAGGGACATGCATATAGTAAAATAATGATACAACAATTTGTAAGTATCTTAATCTTTTTCGCCCATAACCTCACACATTCTATACCTTTTACATGAGTCCTTATAAACAGAATTTATTTTAGTTTTTCAAGGATATTATAGGAACACAGAATTTAATATACTTGCTATGATAAAAGAACAAAATTTCTGCAAGAAAACAAATGGAGTTTTTTTAATTAAACATGAAAAAATGGAAGAAAGGAAGAAAGGAAAGGAGGGAAGGAGAAAGAGAGAGACTGAAATAAAGAAGGAACAAAAGAAAAATGAAAATAGAATGAACTTTTCACATTCATCTTCCTCTGATTTTTTTTTAGTAACAAAAGGCTTATACAAATATTTAAAAGATGGGTTGAATGAAAAATAAATTTTGAGTAGGATTAATTTTGAGGGAGATTCCAGGGTATGGATTTAAGTTATTTTTCCTATTAAAATTTTGAATTCAGATAAGAATAACATTTCTTTGTTTTTCTATTGAGTTCTGAATACTTTGCTCTGTTAGTGAGAAATTACTGTCAGATATTTCAGTATTTAGAAAATGTTCCTGAGAAAAAAATTTTTAGAAATAAGGAAAATTTGTGCTCCTTTTCATAGTCAACTATACAGAATAAATGTGCAAACCAAGTTTTAAATGTTTATTAAGAAAATTTATAGATATTAATTATTTTTATTTAACGGAACACACTTTTATTAAGTAACTTTTATTATAGAATAATTTCATAGAATTACATAAGACTTGAAAATATAGTAATAAAAATGGAAAAAATATTATACTCCATTATAAAAACTCAATTGTTAGAATGAATAGTTAATGTTAAAGAAGTATCTGACTTTATGTGTGTGTAGTGTGTTGGGGGGGGGCATCTGATATTTTAAGATATTGTAGATTTGACGAATTCACTCTAAATTGAAGAAACTAGAATTTACAGCCAATCAAAGTATTATAGGTGGCTCTGCTTTGTCTTATCATACATCTATTAAAAATTACTTACAGTTAAAATTCTGTTCATAAACTTCAATTTTTTTTATGGTATGATGTGAGACAATATAGCAGAATTTCACCATTAGTGAATTCAATTTTCCATTTGCTAGTTTGCAGGGACTTCCTCAACGAAAATAAAGCTTGAGAGGAAAATTGAATAATTTATTTAATATTTTATCCATGCATGAAAAAGTATAAAAGTGCAGTTTTTCTAAGCATAATTCCCTAACTACTATAGATGAGTTATTGTAGCTTGTCAGATGTATCATTTTAGGTTGAAATAGATTTTTTAATTAAAATGATTAAAACATCAAATTAAGCTTTGGTATTGTGAAAATGTACACAATTATCATAATTCATGGAATATTTCCAAATTTTAAAAGCACTTCAGTGTAAAAGACGGACACTTTCTATGGGACACAGATCATTCTGTGCTGTGCAGAATTCACATAAACCAAAGTACTCAAGGATTGACATATACCTTAAATCTTTCTCCTGTGGCTTCAATATTTTAAAGTGCCAGGCACTGTGGTGAGTGATTAAAAATGTCAACTCTTTTACTATTCTTAGTAATACAAACTTGTGTGGTCATGGTATATGGGAGTAGATCAACGCTATTAATCTATTTATACAAATCAAAACCTCAGTAATTAGTAATGCCTTTATTGAAATGCAGTCCCCCTTTTCAGGAATGTTGCCTACTTTCTCTGTAGCTCTAGGGGCTATAAGATAATTCACATATAAATTAAAGATGGAATAAATGCATATACTGCTAGAGAATAAATGAAGCATCACTATCTCTTTAGTGAAAAACACATTTAGCAACTCTTCATGCTTACAGGACAACTAAAAATAAACTTCGGATTTTCATAAACTCCTCACAAAGCTTAGAACGTCATTTATGCAAAGTTAGACATGGGTGATTGAAGCATGCACAAACAGCTTTGTTGCCTCATTTGGGGAAAATCTTAATTGAGTGATAATTTTGGAAATGGTGGTCAATCAAGCAGAAATCAGAAATCATGTTGAAAACATTCTCTCTATTGGTAGACTCCCAAATGAAGCTTCATAAAATTCTAGCTTTCTTAAAACTGCTACAGAGTCTTCACAGACTGGTATCAAGGTCTCTTCGAGGTCATCTAGCCCAGGATCCCAGAGAATTCAGAAATCTCTTTAATAAGGAGATTCCAAGCCTCTGCATATGTATGTTTAGGAGGCACTGGGTTGGGGGAGTTGGACCTGATAGCCTGGCTGTTCCAACCCTGCTCATATAGGGAGCTCTGTTCCCATAGCCCTATTACTATAGAACTAATCTAGACATCAGATAATATATGATAGACTTTAAAGAAACATTATTTGCTAAGAATAATCATTAGTAATTATTAGTCTCAAGTCCAAGAGAACATTATTCCAGCAGATAAGGTTGAGAGTAAAATTAAAATGTTTAGATTCAAGGGAAATTCTACTTAGAGAGTCCAATTTAAAAGGTATAAGCTCCACCAAGAGCAACACAGAGTAGCTGCACTTTAAATTTTAAAGAGTTCTAGAATTGGGAGCTGAATCCTGCAAACTGTATAATAATGCCAACTAAGTAATTTTGTTAAGTCCATCCAGTGTGCCAGGATTAGTATTTAGGATGCTTAGCACTTTTATAATATTTTAACTTATTTCATTCTCCCATGCATCCTACAAAGTAGGTTCTATTAATAACTCCATTCTAAAGGGAAGGAAATGGATACTCAGAAGCTTGGAATGTGTTCTAAGTGAAAGGAACAGCAAAAATAACAGGAGAGGAAGAAACAGGAAAATTAAGAACAAACATTTCAGGTATAAGTATTTTCTTCACTTCTGTGTTCTGTAAGCCACCAATTTTATGGTTTATTTTTTAGTAGTATTTGAAGTACATATTTTAAATTGTCTCCATATTTAAAGAAACAAGCTTATTGTTATTGGCCAGAACACACAGTCAAAACTCACTATCAGAGTGACAGAGCAGTGTTACTACTTTGTCCAGGCTTGAATCAGTGGCTTCATTGAAAGACAGCCAAGATGGCTGTGGGATATTCAAAAAATGTGTTTGTCACTTCCACAACTTTTCTGTTTTTCCCCAACTAGACATCTTTCTCTTTCTCTATCTCTGTTTTAAATCAAACAGCCACTTTTGTGCTTATCAAAATCCTGGCTTTTAATATCAATTTGTGTACAAATTAAAGTTCCATAACAAAAAAAAAAAAAACAATTGTCAGATATAAAAACATTTTAAGACATGGTTCAAGAGTTAATTTCCTTTTTTTGAAATACATTAATTAACATATTTAAGATGTACATATTCTGATTGTTATAAATAAAATATTCCTTATTTATATGATCATCCCTGTTTAGAAGCATATGTCTACTTAAAAATTAAATTATTTGTAGAAGGTGATATTGCAGAGGATATCTGTTAGTCAGCTTTTTTGTCGCTGTGACCAAAATACCTGACAAGAATAATTTTAGAGGAGGACAAATTTATTTTGGGCTTACAATTTCGGAGGTTTCAGTCCATGGTTGGCAGACTTCATTACTCTGGCCTGGGTGAGGCAAGCATGATGGCAGATGAAAGGTGACAGAAATCTGCTTACCTCATGGATGCATGAAGCACAGAGAGAAAGGGGAGGGACTCAGAAAAGATAAGCCCTTCTAATGCATGCCCCAGAAACATTACTACATTGGCTGACACAGGAACTTCTGGGGGACACCTCATATCCAACCTGTAACAGTGTCCAGAGGAATTATCAAAGATAAAAATGTTCATGTACATATGTACGGTGTATATCTTGATCAAAAGGTATAATTTTTTTATTGTTCTTGCATTTAGACAATAGTATCCAAAGTAGTTATTAAAATATTATGTGAAATATGTTGTTTGAGCATGGCTTTAATTCACAAAATTAGAGGACATGGAGTATCTATAAAATTAAAATATTATATGCAATAACGATTCAGTTGGAATTTAGCAACAACCATTAGATTAGAATGATTTTCTGTTGAACCTGTATTTTAGAATTCCTACAGAATAAACTGCTATGTTACAAATCTCTCGACCCTGACAATAATCTGTCAGCAATCAGGACTAAGAAGAGTATCGAAGCAACTATCTGCAGGAAGTTGTTATTACTGCAGTGTTTTCTTTGTAACAATTCAAACATTAAGAAAAACTGAAAAGTATTCTGAAATGAGAACAAAGCAAAGCATCCAAAATGCCTCCTATTCACAGAATCGATTAATTTTCCAAAAAGGCAGGTTGTTCTCAGAATGTTCTCAAGCTTCAAAGCCTTTTATGTTGTATTGACCCTTAAAAGAAGAAAATAAGCACATTCAAGATTAAGTGATACTATCTTAAACGCTTTCTGAAGTATAGAAAACCCTGATGCTCATTGAAACTGACAGAAGGAAAGGGATAAGACAGTTAAAGTAGTCTTTTATTTCTACATTGAAAGAATTAGAATGCATCATTTTGTTTAAGAAAACCATGTTATGACCCACAGCATTACTGAATACAGGGCTGAATGAAAAACATATCTCTGTGGGATTTTGTTATGGGGTTTCATTCTATTAAAGAGATTACTCTTTAAATCAGTAAGTAACAGTCATTCTCTCAGACCCAAATTAAGGAAAGAATAGTCTTACAAATTGCACTTTTTCCTATCCACCAAAAAGAAATACCCATGTTTAAATGCGCAACTCTATCTACAACTTTCATTTAAGTCTACAGATGATCTCAGTGGATATTAAAAAATAAAGCCTAAGGTCGCTTCTCTCATTTGTACATTCTTTGAATATTGGAAATCTGACAGTCAAGCTTGTTTAACGATTCAAACAGTATAAAGTAGCCAGAAGCTGTAATCTCTACAGATTACTAGAGAATAACCCAAAGGACTCGAAAGTCAAAGCACAGCTAAAGAGTCAAAGCACCAACACTGTGTCTCATTAGGCTTGTTGACAATGTACCCTGGGAGACATGACTTTATCTTCAAAGTGACACCAGGCAAGTTTTGCTCACTGAACCAGGCATCATATGCAGAGTTCACAGCAGAGTTAGCTCCCAGCTCAGAAACAGCATTTAGATGCTGCCTGCAATGATGATGATGACCCTCACAAAGTTGTTTCCATATCAAGGAAACAATTTATTCCATCTGAAAATAAAAAATAAGTTCTATCACTTTAATGTTTTCTCTTAAGACTGCCCTTGCATTATTTTAAACTAAATTTAAATAAATTCAAGCAAGCACTCAGGTTTTTAGTGAATTATCAGGATAGTTAAACACAGAAATTAAGAAAAGTTGGAAAGGATCTACGGCAAATATCGAGTCATGTTCTTCTATCGCTGTTCAAAAAAGGTATCTACAACCAAAAACAATCTCTAGGATGTGGGACTCTCAATTCAAAAGCCTAAGTGAGAATTTAGCACAATCCCTTCCATTTCCATTTACTAGCTTTGAAATATTGGAAAAAATATATATAAAAGTATATCTAATGATGTCTTCTGTGTCTACCACATACTCTATATGACTAAATATGAATGTGTACATGAAAATGCTTATAAACCAAAAAATACAAATAAAATTATTAACCTAGATCTCATATGTAATTATTTATTTATTTCATATGGAGTCAATTCTGTTTTGCTCAGAACCTTGATTTATATTACAGTAGGTCAGCCTGAAAATATGCTGCAGTGTTTGAAATTAATGCATTCATATTAAAAGAAGTGCATTATTAATTTAAGCCACTAGACCTCTATGTGAAAAAAAAATATTCATAAAAACAACCTTCTACCATTATAGTTGTAATGGTCTTCCATTTTCTCTCACCTACCACTGTACCTACCACACCGATATTCACACCAGGTATGGAAAACCAAGTTCACTGAGCACTTGGATCTAGCAAGGAGTTGTTTAATGTTACATATTTACAAAAGAATAAGATTTTTTGTTGTTGAATTCCATTTTCAGCCAAACCAATTACAGTCTTTTGACATAAATTTTACATTTATAATAATTCACGAATGTTCTTTGCTTTCTCTAAAGAATTCTGATCTGTGCTAGGCAATCAAATATATCAATCCTTATATTTAAGGGAGCGAGAGTACTACCCTTCTGGAACAAAGGAGAAGTGATATATTAGTGGTCTGTAAATAGAAGGTTACAAAGGACCTAATCAAAGGACTTACTAGGGTACAGAGGCTAAAAGGGAAGACGAAACCCAGCAATGGAAAATGGCCTTAGTGTAGGAAATTTCTTTGTCCTCAGGGGCCTGAGGATCTCCTTACCTGCCCAGACATCAGGACAGTAGATGAGGTTAGGGAAAGCTCTGGTTAGGATGTCTCCACACCCCTTCATCTTATAATAAGTACCTGGAAGCCTGGAGGAATCCTCATTTAATCCCTCAGTCAGCAATAGCAAGAGTGAGTGAGAATCTCAGTGGCATTAGATAAATAGAGTAGACCATAATAATACCAGGAAGATTGAAGTGTGAACACACACAGTAAAAAAGTAGGTCAAGACATATGTCTAAGAACTAAACAGGTTGATTTCTTGAAAAAAAAATAAAGGGACCCCAAAATAAAGGGTCTGCTAACACAACAAATAAAATACTCAGGATAGGTTGAAAATGTCCTACATACCAAAAGTCAAGAATCTCATACCTTGACTGAAAGACAATCAACTTGGGGTTAACTCTGATATGAATCAGTTGTTCAAATAATCTGACGAGGATTTTAAAGCAGCATCACAAAATTATATATATAAAGTTTTCCTTCATTTGTTTAAAGATAATTTTGTATATATATACAATATATATATATATATATATATATATATGTATATATATATACATACACACACACACAAAGAATTTATGCAAAAGTATCAGTGTTATGTATTGAACTGAAAAATAAAAAAAATAAATAAAAGTTTCTGGATGGACTTATTAGTAAAATGGAGGTAAGAGAGAATAGAATTATAGAAATTGAGGACAGAATGGGAATTTATGAAACTTGAACAAAACTTGAAAAATCTTTGGGCACAGGAATTCTTAGAATTGCCACCAAATGCACATTTATTTATTGATCCTCAAGGAAATTAGAAACTTTTGCTCTGTGAAAGCCCATACAAAAAGAACAAAAAGACAAGCTAGAGACTTTGAGGAAATATTTGAAAACCACACGTCTAACTGAAGACTAGTAAAACTGCTCTCAAGACAAATCAGTGAAAGCAAGTTAATAAGAAAATGCACAAGTTGTTAATATCCATTTCAACAGAAACGACAGACATTTGGCAAATAAACACATAAAAAAGATGTTCAACGTCATTAACTATCCTGGGATATGCAAATTTAAACCACAGTGAGCTATCACTGCACACCTATCAGAATAACCAAAATCAAAAATAATAACAACACCAAATGGTTAGGAGGTTAGATTATATGTATGTACTTAATGCATTATCTGGCACATCCGAAGGGATGTAGAATGTATAGTATGTTTGGAAAACAGCTTGGCAGTTTGTTATAAAAGTAAACATGAACTTCCATACAAAGCAGAATTCATATTCTTAGATGTTTATTACAGAGGAATAATTAATATATATTTTTCTAAAATGAAAATGAAATATTTGAAGTGAGTATTCATAGTAGCTTTACTTTTAATAATGCCAAACAGGAATCAGCTTATACATCCTTCAATAGGTGAGTGGTTAAGTTGCTTCTGAACCTTTATCAAATATCAGTTGAAAATACTTATGGATTCTAATTCTAGACTATTTCTATCCTACTGCCCATGTGTCTATCCCTTTGACCCCATTACATAGTCATGGTTACTATAGCTACACAGCAAACTTCAATAGATGAGTATACACAAACCACAGGAACTGTTCAGCAATAAAAAAAAAAAAGAAGAAGAAGAAAGAAAAAAAGGAAAAAGAAATCAAGTAGCAAAATACTGATATGTGCAACAATTTAGTTGGCTTTCCAGGGAATCGTGATGATGAAGAAAGACAATTCCAAAATAGTACATGCTAAATCATTCCCTTTAAGTAACATTTTTGAAATGACATGAGTTTAGAAGAGTGAATTAGTGGTTGGATTAATAGAGAGTAGAGACAGGTGGAAGGAGGGCTGGAGGTAGTTGTGTGATCATAATAGGGAAACAGGAGAGATCCTTGCATTGTTTTAAATGTCCAATATCTTGCCTGCACTAATGGATAAGAAGTGTACTTATGTGATAAAATCATATAGTGTATGATACACACAGAGCAACAGACACCAAGGAATCAAACTGGAAAATCTGCATCAATATTAGTATCTGGTTGTAATATTATACTATGTTTTCTTTTTACAAAATATTATCATTAAGGAAAACTTGATAAAATGAATAAGACATCTCTATATTATTTTTTACAACTGCATGTGAATATATAATTATCTCAATAAATATTTCAATTTAAAAAATGACTAAATTCTATATTCATTATTGATGACCTTTTCTGTCAAACAACCAGTGAAATAGAATTTCTTCACAGGATGCATTATGATGTTGGGTAAAACACACTTACCTCAGTAATTGATTCCTGGAATACATATTTTTTTCACATACAAAGTAATCTTTATATTAATGATGACAATTCATAAAATTGCAATTTAAATGTTTCCTGTCAACTTACAAAAATTACTTTTTGAGGTGACTCAGATTAACAGGGATAATGAAAGAATTTTTTCATTCTAAACACAGATGAACTTAATTTAAACATAGCCTTCTAGGAAGGCCCACAGTAAAACATTGAAAATTAGCTGATCCTGGTAATTCAAGAAGGCTATAGACCAAAACCCTTCTCCTTCAACTTATCCACCCTTTGCAAGAACTTTAACATGTGGAGCTGCATGAACAGTGCCGCTGATGACATCTTAAAAGAACGGACCATGAACATACTAATACATAATATAATATTTAACTATGTGTTATTGACTAATTCCTCTGGAGAACTAAACTACTGATATTAATCAGTGGGAAGTTCTATTCAGGGAAAGAATCTTCATGCATTATCTATATTGCTTATTTATTGTATTGTCTTGTATAATCAGATAATTCTAAACAAACTTGTGTGATTTAAGAGATTGTAGAAACAGAGTTGACCAGAAAAAATGTAATAGAGAGTTCATGTACAAAGGACTCTTGGCATCAGAAATGTCGGGGATCAAAGAAGAATTTTTTTCATCAATGTCACTTCTGTGATTTGGGCTCAGTCAACATATCTAAACCTCAGTTACTTCACTCAAAAAATGGGAAGTGCAACAGTATTAACTTTCTAAGATAGAAAATAAGTTAGATTATATGTGTGTGCTTAATGTATTATCTGGCACAAAATATGCTCAATTAAATATTTTTACCACTTTGATTCACAGGGTTTTCAAAAAGTTGGGTTTTTTGCAATACTTGAATGATGAACAGTGATTCTAACTAGTTCTTGAAAATCATGTAAGCCAAGACACAGTTGGATAGACTTGAGATATTTTGCCCAAGAAGTTCATTATTACTGTAGTGAATACACCCATGACTGGTTAGTCCCCATCAGAATTCAGATCTGGTTGTGACAACAAGGATAAATAGAGCTCAAAAGTCCCAAAGGAGTGAATCATCACCATGTCTTAATCCAAGCTTGTCCTTCCTAGTGGAATTTACAATGAACTGGTAGCCAGATACAAAAGCATTCCTGAAACTCTGTAAATCATAATGGGCCCTTAAAAGATGACTGAATAATAAGTGGTGTTTAGACCAGTATAAATAAAGCCTTAGAGTAATATTATTTGTATCTTCATCAAATGTTGAGGGGCTCAGTTGCACCAAGAAAATCATGGAGTAAAATAGGTGGTCATGGATTACCAGAAACTCTCATGAAAATTTCAGACTTTCCCTTGTCATGAATTGTCTGAGGTCTAAATCAACTATATCTAGATTTCATAAATGTAGAAGTATCTTAAAGAAAACACAAGACCTGATAAGAATAGTGAGAATGAAGTTACTTTTTGAGTCCCATCTGGATTATTCTACACTAAATTAACAAGATCCAGCTGCTGCACCTTTATTAATCCACCTCATCTTTCTAGTGTAAACCTCACTGTGTGTGCGTTTGTGTGTGTGTTTGTGTGTATGTGTGTGTGTGTGTGCGTGTGTGTGTGTGTGTGTGTAACTACTCAATGCAGAGCAAAGGGAAGCTGAAAGTGACCTTTTGTCTCTGTCACAATGGTTCTGAGAATAACACTTGAAATTCACAGGGAAGTTTTTGACAGTATTGGGGGCAGTGGGGCAGGAATGCACAAGTCCGGTTAGGACAGTTGAGAGAGATGAGAACAAAAAGAGAGAGGGAGAAAGGAGAGAATGGGAGGGGAGATGGGGGTGAGTAGGTAGGTAGTAGTTTCCTTTACTTTTTTGATCAGTTTTAAATTGAATACTGTACTGTGTAAATCAGTGTAGATTCTAATGGTGTCAGCTGATCAGAAAGGCATCCAGAGGAAGTTCCATTGTGGGAAATATCCCCTTTTATAAGGAACTAGGCAGAGCTAGGGAATGAAATATTAAAATAAACCTCAGAAAAGCATGGAACCAGATAAGAAATACAGATTTCTTTAATAGCCAGAGTGAATTCCAACCCATTTGCTTATCCTCATGTCAGGCTAAAGGAGGAGCTTGGTTGTCCTGGGAACTTAGTAGCTTTCAGAGTTCTTTTTGTCTTTCAGATACTTTATTGTGATTAGTCAAATTTTTTTTTTTTTTTTTTTTTTTTTGTCACTGTGACCAAAAGACCTGATAAGAATAATTTTAGAGGAGGAAAAGTCTATTTGGGACTCGCAGTTTCAGAGGTATCAGTCCATAGATGGCCAGTTCCATTACTCTGGGCCTAAGATGAGAAAAAATATCATGGTGGAAGTGTGTGGTAGAGGAAAGCAGATCAGGACACCACAATCAGGAAGGTGAGGGAAGGAGGAGGGAGGAGAAGGAAAGAGAAAGAGAGAAGGTGGGGCACCAGAGCGGTCAGTGCACCACTCTACTTTCCAGGGGTAAAATATATTCCCCAAAGACACATTCCCAATAACCCACCTCCACCAGCCACACACACCCTACCGGCTGAGAGTTACCACCCAGATAATCCCTACTGGGGGATAAGTGCACTGATTATATTAAGTAAGGCTCTCCTAACCCAACCATTTTACCTCTAAACTTTCTTGTATTATCTCACACATGAGCTTCTGTGAGACACCTAACATCTGAAAAATAACAATCTCCACAGATATATTAAGGACTTACACCATAGACATTTATAAGGTTATATTTTTTATATTATTATTTTTATTTCTCATTTTTGACAGCTTAGTTTCCCTTTTACATTATGGAAATATTCTGATTCTTATAGTAAAGCTACCTCAGCAATGCATAAAAAAATTTTCATTGCTCTAATGTCTGCTAGTTTTTAATTACTAATTCAGTTTCCTTCTGTATAATCAAATTACTAATTGAATTTACCTACTATCTGTATCTTTAGAGTTTTTGTTTCTATATGGCCTTTCTCTAAGATAATAAATCTTTATTATTACTCAGTATTTTTGTAGGAAAAATATTCCATTTTTATTATTATTTTTTAAAGGATCTTATTTAACCCTATTATTTATAACTTACTTTCATTTTTATATTTTCTACTGTATTAATTCTTTATCATCCTATTTTCAGACATCTCTATTTTCATTCTATTTTTACTTTATCTTTTTGTTTATTTTATTTTGGATGCTGCCAACGTGATCACTGCTTTTTTTTTTCAATTTTTAATGTTTTGGGTTTTTTTATTTTATTTTGGGGGGGTTGGTACTGGGGATTCAAGTTAGGGGCACTCAACTACTGAGACACATCCTCAGCCTTATTTTGTATTTTATTTAGAGAAAGGGTCTCACTGAGTTGCTCTGCACCTCACTTTGCTGAGGCTGGCTTGGAACTCACAATCCTTCTTCAGCCTGCAGAGATGCTGGGATTATAGGTGTGAGCCACAGCACCCAGCTTAATTTTTAATGTTTTTATTTTCAGATATATTCTGTTTTCCTTATGTATCTTCTATTTTACTCACATTTTTAATCCTCTATCATTTCTCTTTTTCCTCCTTTTCTGATTGTGCTTTGCCTTTTTATTTGTTTCCCCTGGAGTTAGTAGAGTCTCTGGAAGATTACACTTAATAGCACTCTTCCCTACCAGGTGCCTCAGCGGCCACTGGCTCCCTAGGTGGATCTCTCAGAACAGTTCCTCCCAGGACATATTCAGAAGACACTGATTTGGAGCATAGTCTCATTCCTCTGCAGATTGATCAAGTCCTTTACAATGAAAGTGGATATTATTTTTCTAGGACAAAAATGTCTTAAGACTAATTTATTTCAGATGACTGAGAGGACATCATTCCCACTTATCCCTGAATTTAAAGAGAGCTGCTAGACTCTTTGAATGTCTCTTTTAAAAAGTCCATTAGTCACCTAAGCCACAAAATTGAAGGTTCCACCCTATCATCACAATCTTTGTAATCAGTGTGAAGGTCTACCTTTGAAAGAAAAGATTTTATTAACATCACTATTGGTCAAAATATAAGAGGAAAGCATTCACATGTGAACTGAATTTATCCCTCCACCCCAATAGCAAATTTTAGTCAGATATATTTCTAGGTCTCTTTTAGGAAGAAATAGGAACCATTTCTAAGAATCTCTACTGTAAAACATAGCTCCTACACTTCAGAAGAAGGATTTTATAGTAGGCTTTAGATAAATACCTCAAACTCAGAAAATAACTTCTTGTGAAGTCCCTGTGGGTAAAGATGAAAGCAGTGCTTCTTAAAGTGTTTGACGATTCTTCTGCATGGACCTAATCCTTCCTACTTTATTCCATTTTCACAGTCTGTTCTGCTAGCACTTATTTCTCATTTTTACAAAGCATCACCTCTGATGAAACAACACAGCTTAGTCTGGAATCTCCAACTGGAGAACACACATGATTCAATCAATTCAGAGAGATGGAAAGCTTTTCCATTTTTAACTATATTCCAAGTCCAGGCAATAAGTCTGGCTGAAATTGATATGAAAATCTATTGTAGAGCATGCAGAGAGGCTGCCATGTTGGTCCCAGGATAAATGAGACAGCAGCAGGTGTAGAAAATGGTGTTTATTTGATCCTGATCCCAAATCTATTTTCAAAGGATTGTACAAGTACAACTACAAGATAAAATGGGGGAATTTCTAAGCTATGATAAAGGGTGAGATATTTCTATTTTTTAAGTGTGACACGTGGAATAAGTTATACACAAACACACCATACATGTGTATGTTTCTTTTCAGCATTTTTAAAGTTGAGAAGAGTATTAAGACATCACTCATTTACTAGAACTGATAGTTGATCACAGTTGTTTGGTTTGTAAATAGATATAAGAAAAAAAATCATAGGTGAATTTCGAGTTTTTCTTTATCCCCAGCCTCACTTGCCTCCCCAGCCCAAGAGGTAAATTCTATTAAAAAAAAATTAGTGTGTCAAACCAAACTGTATTTTGTATCTCTTTATATTTACCCATTATATCTATTCCTCTGCAGGTATAGTTAAGCTTTTATTTTCTTAAATAATATGTGTATTAATATGCATTATTTTTACTGGCAATCATAATGTGATTAGACAGAGATAGATGTGTTATAAGTTGCACTGACTGCTAAGTTTGTTATGTATAATTCATGTGTTTAGCCTTTGTGTTTTGACAAGAATCCATGAACACCATATCCTATATATTTCCAAATAGAGACTGGACAGTACACAAAAATTAAAAACACCTGTTTGACCTTTTACCAGTAGTGCTTGCTCATACCTGCAAGCAGTGGAAACCTTACACCAGTAGGTGATCTTGTTACATTTTACTAAGGCACAATGAGACATCTGCACTTTGTATAAACTCATGAAAGCTTGAAACTCTAGCATGCCACTTTAGGAAGATTTAATTTATCTTAGTCCATTTATACATATAATAAATATGCACATCTTACTCATTTTGAATCATTACACTTTTATCAAGAAAGGCTATAATGTTACAATCGATTATTATAAAAAAGAGGAAAAATGTTCAATTAACACATAAGGTAAATATCCTTCTGGCTGGTGGAAACAATGGGCCAGGTCCTTGTGTTCAGAAAAAAAATCAAATGCTCTTTTTGGGGTGTTGCATTACCTTCCCTTAATCTATGACCATTATAGAAGAGATCAACAAATAGAGAACTCTGGCTCTACTTTGCTTGAGATTTAAAAGAATTAATCTAATTCCAGTGCTATTGCCTTCACAGGACTGTCATTCTAGACAGAAGGTTATGATGGTCAGAATCCAAGAATGAAATCGATAACATGATTAATCAGGTAGCTAACCTGGAGGACCTTGTCAAATGGGATTTAATGAATGACAAAGGCTAGTAATAGGATCATAGAGAGAACAAGCAGATCTAGGGAAGGCTGCAAATGAAAGTTATGGAATATATACCAGAATAGTCTAGAATTAAAATAGAATAGAGTTAGATAAGATTTAGAAAGCAAGCTCCATGACAGAGATTTTTATATATATATATTCACTGCTTTACAGCAATGCACTCAACAAATATTTGTTTACTTAAAGAATGACTATGAAAGGTATTTCCGCCCCCTCTGGTGCTGAGTATCTAAGCCTGGGCCTCACACGTTAGGCAAGCACTCTGTCAGGGAACTGCACCTCCAGATCATACAGAAGCTGCTACTGTTGTTTTACAATGTATCAGGAAATAATATCACAACACTCAGTTTGTAGTAGTTTCCAGTTGTCTCCAGCTCCCTTCCCATCTTCTCTACCCTCAGTGATTCTTCATTTCACTTATCTGACAGGACACTTACTTTTGCTTTGACTGTGACTATAGGCACTTGAGGAAGTTCAGTCAAGGCTCCAAGAAAACAGAATGTTCTTTTAGCACCTTAACTAATGATCAGGCTCAGTAAGGTCCCTAAACACATTAAAAGTCTATAAAATTTAGAAACGCTGTTTTCAGGGAATTTAGACATGCTTACAAAATCAGACTGAAGAGTTTGAATAGATCGAAGAGCTGGTGTCTAGTTGTCACAAGTGAATACTAATACTTCACTTAAGGTTAATGATTTTATGCCCAAAGAGTAGAACAATTTAAGGTAAATTGCTATATTAGCAACTGAAATATTAGCATTTGGTGATTTTTGGGGAAAAAAACACATAACTGGAACTCTTAAGTGAACTCTTAAGGGGGGTATAATGAAGACATGCAGCCATTATATTTACAGGTTTTCAAATGAGTGGTATCCATCATGATTATTACCAGGGCATACTTCACATGCTATACTGAGGGTATTTTTATTTTTAATTTTACATGTGTTATGTATTTTTTATTGCTTTCATTGTTGAGTAAAGATTAAATAAAATATAGAAGTTGCTCATAAATTGCAAAGTCTTATGGAAAAAGAAAATAAGTGGGTTAGGTAGAATAAGACTATAGCTTGAATCTTTTCTGTCCTATCAATAAAACCCCCATTGGGAATTGTTAAGAATATAAAAAACTAATTATAACCACATTGCAGAGTGTTCCAACATGAAAGAAGCTTAGAATTGTCTGCTCTAATTCCTATATTCCATCAATTGAAAAAAACTGATCTAAAGATTATGAGCAATTTTCCCCAAACCACCTTTCCATAGAGGAAAAGAATATTGGTGAAGTAGACTCTAATTTTTCTCCAATATCAGAAATAATAGTTAATTATTTTTTATACTGTACTTTTATTCACTCGTTAAACAAAAAGTTACCACTCAATTACTACTTAAAATAGTACAGGAAATATAAGTATCACAGAGGGCATAATTTCTGTGACTATAATGGGCAGGCACAATCATAGTAAAATGTGTTCCAGATTTTGATTCAGACCACTTACATTTGATTCACTATTTTTCATACTTTCTAGTGTGTGACTTTGCATGGCTTAAATCATTCTCTAACTGCCTTTCATGTATACAATGGATATAATAAGCCCACATTATTTACCATACAGGATTGTTTTGAAGAATAAATATTTTAAATTCCCATGCAAGAATACCATCTTACATGAATAAATAAGTTTTGACTAATACCTTTTAAAATTCAATGTACCTGCTAATAAGAACTTTATAATCTAATCACCAAGGATGCAAAGATATGTGCATAAACATTGTAGAATGCAGTGGAATAGGAAAAGTCCCTGTGAGAGGGGTGGTTAAATGTATGTATGCCTGGGGTGGGATAAACTCCTCCTTCTAACTGGGCTGCTACAGGGATTCTTCTTGGCTGAGGTTGATTCAGAATTCAGACTTGGCTATAATACTATGAAAACCATTAAAAACATTTGATCAATAAGTATACCTGTATGAGAGAATATAAGATGATGCATAAATGTTGGGGCACACATACATTTAAATCATCAATTACATGAAATTCACAACACTGAAAGTGAAACCTTGAAAGACAACTGGTTTTTATTTTTGATGTTTCAAAATTTCTCTATTTTCTTTAATTCCTTTCCCATAAAGAATTGCTGATCCATCTACTTATCTTGTCATCTACTATTCGTCATCTAGCACCTATTTATCTGTCTGGGCACATATATAAAATCTAAGCCCATATTCTTAAGTATCCTAAAATTTGATGTCAAAGCTTTTATTAAAATAATTTTATGTAAGTGAAAGTACCTCATTAAATGTGTGATAAAGTGTGAATATTAAGTGTTCATTAGTATATTTAGAACACTGTCCAGAAAAAAACTAAGCCCTTAATATATATTAGCCACATGATTATTATTTCACATTTAAATAAGTTTTATTACCCAAAGAAAAATATTACCTAATTTTTCCAAACCCAGAAGAATCAATGAAAAAAAATTTTTAAATTATAATTTTATTTTTTACTGAAGAGAATGACAACATTTAAATTCTTAATTTGCTAATTTCAAGTATACTGAAGACATAAGGAATCACACATTGATACACTACTGGTAGAAGTATCATTGTCCTAGATTATTGGAAGCCATAATTAAAAAATAATAAGCATTCAAATATAAAATATGCTTTGACCAACAATTACATTCCAAGACAACTACTCTACAGAAAGATTTTCAATGTGCACAAGGAAATAGGAAAAGAAATTTTGTTGTGCCATGATTTGTACCAGTGACTAACATCAAAAACTTTAAAATATCATCAATAGGGAAATTTCTTATTAGCAATGCTATATCAAATAATTTTAATATTATGATTGAGTAGAAAAAATATGTTGAGTATACTGTGTACAATTTCATTCTGTTTTACAAAGTGAACTATAGAGTTTGGAGTCTAATCAGAAAGATATTTTGAGATATTTGCCATAAGGTCAGTAAATTGTACACTCAATGAGTAAACCCAGTTCTACCAATTAGTGACTCACTGAGCAAAAATATTTGACATGCGTATAACTTATGATGCTTCTGAGCATGGAACTGGCAGCTGCCAGAGGAAGAAGGTTCTTCCTACTGTATATATAGTTAGAAAACCTAAAATCAGACCAAAATGAATGAGACTGTAGGGATCCATGGAACATGGGGAGAGACCAGTCTCAATAATGGAGAAGGTTGAGTTGTCCAAGCATAGAAGATTTAAGAAGATATGCTTGAATTAATGAGTCAAAATATGTCATATTATTCATTTTCTTTTTTTAAATTGATGTAAGACTATTTCAAAGCAATACTCCTATTGGATATATGCTTTAAATGACTAGAAAATTGTGGCATAGCAATCATGGTTGGTTTTAATTATTTTCTTAAAATTATTCTTACATACCTTATTATTATTTTATATAGGAAAACCTGTGTTGGTCAAAAGTACAGATTTGAAATAATTTTCACATATTTTACAAAAAAACATACAGGTGAATAGATCTTAACTGTGTGAGTGTGTGAGTATGTGTGTATACACATAAGAGACACTAAGTAGTTATTCAACATGCATGAGTAGCTGCCTTTGCTTTGGAAAATGCAAAGATTAATGAGAAAGTATTCCTCTGCTTGGTAGAGAGGCTCCTGGGAGGGAGGAATCACACATGAAAGAAAGATTATGAGAAGTAAAATAAAGTACAATAAGGAATCAGGAAGAAAAGTCTTTTTAAAATATAAAATTAAATTTTTAAAAAAGTTTTATGTTTCACATTTCATTCTCATAAAAATATGCTCCCTAATAACTAACAATTACACATTTAAGCAATCAAATGAATTAGGAGTGGCTGTGAGATTGGAGTTACTTTCATTTTCCTAAGCAAAATAATAAACAGAGTCCACTCAACTCTTAAGTTTTCACGGGTGTGACATGGTATCAAACTAAAGAAAAATGCACACAATTCAGCTCCACAACAGGAAACCTGAAAAATTGTAGCACAACAAGCCTCCAGCTTCAAACTGCACGGTAGGCTTGTGAAATGATGGCCTCCCAAGGAGCTCTAATGGCAAGAGATTTAGACTCATCTTTAAAATCGTTTTCAGCTGGAGGACAAGATTCATTGCCATCCATTATCAAACAGCATCAATATCAAAATCAATAACGATACTTCTGAACACTATTAAAATATTGGCAATGAAGTCAAGCTCTTACATTTCAGCAAGTGAAACAAATGAAAAATGAAAAAAGAATGCCAAGACAGCTGTTCTGTGAGGAGGTGAGGAATGCAATCAAGCACAAGACGGACAGCCAAAAAGCTTCAAGGGCAAACTCAAGTATAATTTGAACCAATGTAACATCAACATCAATTGCTTCAGAATGTCTGCAGCAGACAGGCATCACTGGAGGGAACAATTAGTGGCAGTGATTTGATTGTGGAAAAAAATGAATGCCTACAACAAAAACAGGAGATAACAAATACCTCAACAGAAAGTGAAAGGAACAATAGCTTTAACATCCTCATCTAAGTAGTAAAGTATATGGGTCATTTTTAGCTTTCCCTATCCCTATGGAAAATACCACTAGAAGGTAATCTTAATGAATGCACAAGGTTCTAATGTATGTCACAACAAATACAGTTCATTAAGTTAACAGTGAGTGATTTGCACTGGAGATGTTTTCACAGATAATTAAGAAGTCCTGGTTAAACAGATGGAGAAGACAGATGCTATTCTTTCTAAGTTCTCAAATTTTGGGGGTCAAGCCATCCCATGATTTTTGTCTGAGCCAGATGTGATGTAAATATGGAACAGTCATCTGATTTGTTGCATGCTGCTCAGTCTGTTAGAAAAATGAAGTGGATAACTAAAGTTTGATATAATTATCTGGAAAAAGGACACAACAGGAAAAGGTCATTTAGAAACCAACCCAAGTTTTAATCATAGCAAAGACTTACATATCACTGATTATGTAGCAATCACTTGCCTAAGTCTTTTCAAACATTAATTTATTTAAACCTCATAAGTTAAAAACAAAATTGATATATTTTCCAGATGAAGATATTGAGATAATGGAGGCAAAAGTGACTTGACCAAAGTTATACAAGTAATAAATGGTTACATTTTCAAGCATAAAGAGCACATGTATGACTACAGGAAGAAATTTAAGTGATGTCTGATTTCATTATCTGGCAAGGAGTCTTTGAAATGGAAGGATAATTTAATTTACATCCATAAGGTTGAACAGGAAAATGTATCAAGGAAATAACATATTGCTATCAACTTTTCCACATATTCTCTATTAAATTCATATTTCCTTCAAACCAAAGGAACATCAAGGTCTTCATGTTACTGATCACAATGTATATTATTAATACAGTTTAGAGATTATTTCAAAATATATTTATTAACTACCTTTCTAACTGCAAAATATGAACCCTATTGGAAAATACAGGGGAATATAAGATCTATATTTATTTTTAAAAGCAACAGTAAACCATAATTGGAAATTAACTCCTTCATCTGTGAAACATTCATAGCTTCATAGAAGAAAGTTTGTAAGTAATATTGAACATTTTAATATTTTAATAAACAATGTAATCTGGCACAATGTAGGGATGATGGCTGCAGTGTGAAATGTGCACTCAACTTTGAAAAGCCCTGCATGCCAGGTTACAACACCAACCCCTTCAGGAAACCTTTTGCTGGTCCCTCACTGCTGCACAGTGAGGCCTCAGTCTTAGTGAAACATCTGAGGCTGCGTCCCTGTCCTAGCACCCCAGACTGCAGGACTCCAGTGGGTTTCCATTCATACCCTTTTCTGCTCTTTCTCAAAAATTTCTTGCCTCTGCAACTCTTAAGTCCTTCAAAAGTTTGCCCTCTTTTAATAACTATGTCTTCCCTTTCCTCATTTTCTTTTCTGCTTCCTTTTCTGGGCTCTAACAAAGATGTTAAGCATTTTGCTTTTTATAGCCATTCCTAGCAAAAGAGATTATCCTTTCTGGTGAGCAAAATGAAGAGCCACACCGAAGAAGGACTGCCCCTGCTTTTGTCCATTAGGTCTTGAACTAGACAACATGTTATCAACTCTAAGTATGTGGCCCTGGAGGGTGGTTGAGGGTAGGAGAGAGTTACTGGTATGGTCCTAGTGATTTCAAATAAGACCTCATTTGAAACCTAGTTCTCATTTTCCATTATTGCTGTTTTGGATTTGCATTTAACACTACTTTGAATTTTTAGTTTAATCTTTTTTTTTAGCATTTAATCTTTTAAAAATTGATTACAAGAATATCTGAATGGTCTTATTTGTATCTGAATAAGAAGTCGCTTAGGCAGACACATAAGGGAAGCAGAACTCAGAAACTCCTCTCAGAAGAAGGTGTCATTTGGCTTAATTAAGAAAACACACTGATTTAAAATTTTAAAAATATATTTAAAATTAACTATATGCATACCATGAACAGAATACTAATTTCAAACAATAGCTGTAAGCATTATTATGGATTTTAAAGTAATTATTTTTTGTACAGTATCTATTTGGCAATAATGGACTATTCTCTTTTTTATAAAGTTTATAATTCAGACTATGCCACTGATCAAACTGGAGTTAGCAGTGCCTTTATGGTTAAAATGGTTCTGTCTGTGAGTCTCGAGTTACCAGTTTCATTTAACATTTCTCAGGCGTGAGGCCTCAACACCATATACTCAACCAGAAATTGGTGCCACTTGTCTGAAGTGATGTTAAAACAGTAATCCTGAGATTACTGCCTGTGTCATTGATCCCTCCCTCCACCGTCTGCCTTGATGTACAATAGACATATAATAATATAAAAGAATAATATAAAGGATTATTCTTTTTTATAATCTTTCTGCTGATTTTCTAAAGGGACATTTATAATAGCCTCATTTTATAATGACTTCCAGATCCTACTTAACATTGTCTAGAGACCTCAGTTCATATGCCATAGATAATAAAGTCTGGCTCACGTTTAGATCACGTACTTTCTCTCTTTGATACTTAGAGACACTGGAAGTATACTTAGATATGTCCTGCAAGGACTAACATGCACCAATCTTCAGGAGGATATGATAGAACCTCTCTCTTCCTCTCTTCCCTTAGGCAGTGTCTGTTCATCCAAGATACACAACGGCCCATAGAGATCAGTAAATGATTAATGATCCTGGTGAAAATAACTGCAATCCACCAGACTTGAGATTAGGCGGGATGGATATGAGTTCAGAGTTTCTTACAGAGAATCTGCAAACTTGGTAAAATGAGGACAGGAGTGAAGACCATGTGAGACTGGGAGTGGGAAGATTTTTGACAAAGTACTAAGTGCTCAATCAAAATGTGTTACTTATAGCATTCTTCTTTTAGTTTTGAATATTTCCATTGTAAACATGTTATTATATTGTAAATGTGTTAATCTTAGTTGTAACAAAGTACATTAAAGATTACTAGTAAATTGAAATAGACATTTTATAATGCTTGCCTGGTCTCCCCCTTCATACGTGTTCTCCAGTAAAAATAATTTAAATGTTCTTTTCCATCGTGACAACATTGATGTTGATCCTGACATTGTTGGGGAACAGGGAGAGGCAGTATTTCTTTCAGTCCATCCTCTGTGACAGTCCAAAAGCTTTTGGCAAGCTGAGGGAGAAATAATCCCCAAACTCATCTTGAATTTAAATCTTACCTTTATATGCTCAACAATAAATTACTTACGTAGACAGGAATCTCACTGTCTTTTACATTTATTTTATGTTGAATATTTTATTTAAAAAAGACAGAAGTTTCTTTGAATCATAATCTGGCGGGAGTTTTATTCAAGCTCAAATTCACTATAGAAAAGAATGGATCAAAGCAGTTTTATCAAGCAGAAGATAATTTCCTCTTTATTTCCCCCCCAAAATAGTATATTAATTTCTAAAATTTAGTATGCATCATTAGAATTTCATGATATCAATCTCATTGTATCATAACATTTGGGTTACCAGCAGCCAGACAGAATTCCAACATAGGGTTAAGACCATGTGATCTGCAGCCCAGCTACTTGAATCACAGCTCTGTCTTAACCTGGGGAAACTATTCAAAATATTTTTCCTAAAGTTCCTATGTCCATAAGGGGAATAATCATGTCAATTCAATGGTTTATGTGAGGGTTAAACAAGTTAATATACACATAATGATGGTGAGGTTCTTGATGCATAGTCACTGCTAAATACATGTAAAAGTCATGATTATATTCAATAAGTAAGAATTAACTATGTAATAACTCTATTAGAATATATTCCTTCATATTAGGACTATAATCATAATGCAATGATTGAGCATGCTACTATGGCTTATAGACTTGCCCCTTGATCTTTAGCACTTCATGGATTTTAAACCTTTGAATGATGTACCTTCATTCCTTTAAATGTAACTTTAAAAGATGTCACACACTTTAAAAGATCAGAACAAAATCTAATATACCAGTTTCTTGAGCAATATAAAATAGTTTCTAAATTGTTTGCAGAATATCTGAAAAAAATCAGAATTTAATTTTCAACATGAGAGTACTGAAATTGAAAACATTTTTGACACTAACTTTTGAGGAGTATATTTAAAGAGTTAGGGAACAGTTTTATGAGTCCAGGACCAATAGTGCTTTCATCTCTGCCACAAGATATTGCTCCATTAGTCCAATTACTTTTGTTTTGATCTGTAAAGGTTCTGTAATGTTAGCCTCGCATTTCCCAAAAAGGGAGGCTCAGGATGCTTTATTCAGCATGCTTTGAATTTACACTGTGCAATAAATATTCATAGATTGTGTTCTCTTTAATTGAATTCAGAATTCTTAGAAATACCATAAGCATAGATAACATAAGCATGCAGAAAAACATTTATGATTAGTTCAATGTCATATTAACATTATTAATACATTTATAAAAGTGAATTTTAAAGCACCTAGTCATAGAGCTAAAGATGAACCTATTATCTGTGATGCATGATTCATATAGTCCTTAAATGAATTCTGTGATTTAATTGATTCATTACATAATTATCCCTAAGAATTGTAGAGAATTTAAAGAACACATGAAATACAATTTTTACTTCTCCAAAGATCCAAAGATTGCAGTTATTAATTTTATATTTATGTTCATTAATGTTGTTCATATTAAAAAATCCATAATGGCCAAAAATGCAAAGACAGTTTAATATTAAAAATGCATTAATAGAAATATTTAACCTCAAGAGAAAGAAAAAAAATACATCTGTTTATTTTGACAGCTGCAAAAATAATCATTTGGTCATCACAGGAGAAACAAATGAATGCTTTCTTAACCTGGTGTAGCAACCCAAATGCTGAATAATTTTAAATGATGAGTTATTACAAGGATTTCTATGAGTGATAATAATAAAACAATAGTAATTTTTTGGATATACCAAATAATGCAATAAAATTTTTAAAATGAATTAAAAATATAAATATGTTATGGAAACGGACAGGTGTCTACTCACACATTTTATGTGTATTGTGTGTGTGTGTGTGTGTGTGTGTGTGTATAAATATAATGGCTTGGGAGTAAAAAATCAAAAGAAAAACCCCATGCATCTGTTTACATTATACATAAAGACAGTTTTCAAGTATGTTAAAAAGTAAGTGGCTAAAACCAAACAACAAAATCCAGAACAAGAGAAAGACACAGGTGAATATTTATACCAACTCATGGTAGGAAAATAATTTCTCTAAAATATAAAAATTGAATCATTAGAAAATGTTGATAATCATAACCATATATAATTTCTGGTCACCAGACTTAGTTGACCAATTGGTCAGAACACGGGAAGAATTCAGTGATATTGGAAGCATTAGCTGCAAGTTGGCCTTAAGTTTCATTGTTTTGTTTTGTTTTCCTGGGTGAACTCCCAGGATGAAAGGGTTGCATTTCTGTAAGAGACAGTGCAAAACAACATATTAGACCAAATAACAATTATTGTTGTATTATCTGCCATTGAACCAATTCTCAATTAATTTCCTTTAAAATTATAGGTAATTTGCTATAAAATGGTTTAATTATGAGCATTGGGTAAAGCATCCAGAGTATTAAAAAAGAATTTCTATATAATTTTTACTAGATAGCCATTTATCCTTTTAGTGACAGTTTCAAGAGAATATACTTATCTTGAAATACACCATGTTGTATGCATTAAGTATATATATTTTTTTGTTTGTCAATCACACTTCAGTAAAAATGGCCTATAAATTGAACAATGGGTTTTCAGTAAAGGAATTTTTTTAGGACATTTCAACCTTTTGTAAATATGTAGGATGAAAAAGATTTTGTCTGTATTAGTTATGGAAATTTCAAAGCAAGAGAAACATACTGAATAATTTTATATAGGTAAAAATCTACATTTTCTCAAATATTTAAACAGCATATTATTCCACAGATAATTTTCAACTATGACTCTATGACTATATACCTTTTTGAGAATATAGTTTTATTAAGCTGATAGTTAACAAGAAAAAAGTTTTCCATGCAAATTTATAGGAAAATGGGAGTTTCAGTTGAACTAGCAGTGACTATTTTCTTTGTAGTATTATAGTCAAGAGCAAGTTTAAAAGAACTTTAAAATGATCTACACATACTAAAACTTTTTGCACTAGTACAAAACAGCACATGTACATAAAATGTAATAAATGGAATGCTGTAATGGACTAGAGGCAGTAAGTCCTCTATTGAAGCTATAATGTGCAAGCTTGCAAAAATGGAAGATTATAATAAAAAAAATAAGGGGGTGGTTTCTGAATCTGGAGTACTGTTTAACAACATTAGTAAATTTGGATTATATTCCTTCAGGAGTAGGAATGAAATAATGGTTGAGTGTTGTGAAAATGCTTTAAAATAAAGTGACTTTAAATTTCAGCTAATGTTTGAGTTTAAAGATAGTTTCACCTACACTTTTATTACAGAATTAGTGAAGGCAGAATATCTACTGTATTTAACATAACTTTTAGATCTAAGGATTAAAATACTCTCTCAAGTACACATGGTATAGGTATCTATTTTCCTTATTTTTGACCTTGAAGTGTATTTTATTATCTTTCAAGAAAAAATAACCTTCTCAGAAACAGGGAGATTATGATTATGTAATATTCATCAACACTGCATTTTAAGCTAAGAGGAAAGAAATAAACAAGCATTTCCAAAGTAGAAAAAAAAATCTTACTCTGTTTTCTCTTCAACACTGAGATCTTAAAAGCAATGACAACTCTATTAATAATAACTTATATAAGTGCATTCGTCCTATTAGTAAAATGTTTGTAATTAAGTTAAAATGGACAAGAAAATCTGAAAGAAATGACACATAGGGATGTATTTAACAAATCAGTATTGAGAAGCTGACTGTGTGCTTATGCCCACAAATGGCTAAAAGAATATGGACTTTTTTGTGAGTATAGTTATATTAATAACTAACAAATATTAGCATGATAAAAATTTGGATTCAAAATTTTGAAATGAAACGTGTGATTAGCAATCTCAGGTGAAAGTTCAGAGTGTCAAATTGTTTACACTGGGGTAAAAAAAGGAAACATTTGGTTGTGATTGACAGCAAAGCCAAAGCAACAAGACTCATTATAACAAGTTTTTTTTTTTAAGAGCCTTTATGCTTATTCTTCTTAACAGTGTGACCAATACTCTAAATCAATGAATGAGAGTGAGCAGCCAAGCTGTTTTTATTCTAAGATGTCAGGATAAAAAATTCATTGTTGGGATTTCTCATTTCTTCATGTAATTAGGTTTATGTAACACATCAGGGGACAATTCCACTTCTCCACTACCTGACTGCTGTGGTCTGAATGTGTCCTTCCACAATCAAATTGAAACCTTTAACAATCTCAAAGTACTAAAAATTATGTGTGGTGGTTAACCAGATAATAATACTATTCCTTCAACCTAAAATCATAACATCCGATTTTCTTGATGATGACACATGAAGAAAGGTACAATGTGAAATCAGGCTGTCAGTGAAATCTGAATATATCTACTTTCATTTCTAGATTCAATATCATAGCTTTTTCTTTTGTTTGGTATAGTTTTTTTTTTTCCTATGAAGATTATCCATTTATCTTAATGCAATATGTGGTTAGTTTTTTAAAGTATGCAAAGGCGCTTTTTAAATCTCTAATCCTTATTGTTGATGAATAGTTAATAACAATTAAGTTATCAATAACTAGAGTCAAATTAAATCTGTCATAAAATAAATTTATTTTCGCTTCAAACCAAAGTAACATCTCAGTTAAACACATACAAATATCCATCAAAAATTAAGAGTACAACATATACCAGTACTTAGAAAACTATAAACTGAGCTAATTGTCCCCTGAAACCTACAAAAAATATGATAGATTTTGTCCATAACATTCTTAGTTCATCAGAAAAGTCAATTGAGACTGGACATTACAGGGTTAATACATTTTTAAAGTAAATGACATTAAAAGCTTGGTAAATTAAAATAAATAAATGCAATTAAGCTGATCATTTTTATTTTATAATAAGATTTAGACAGGATCAGCCTCACCTTTTGACTCAATAATGAACCTCACAGAAAGGAAAATGGTTTCACAGGCTAGGAGGTCATATAGTTCACATTGTACATTCCACTTTTATGAGAAAGGTGAATAAGAAAAATAATAACCAAGCTTACGTCAGAGTCTGAACCAAAAAGCTAATTTCTAGTATGTCTTGGAATCAAATCAGATCCAACCTTATGAGCCACATATACCAAGTCATTTTAATAAATCATTTGTAGTTTTGGCCCAAAGCAGAGCACAAAGTATAAAATAATAATAATAATTTCATAAGAGGATTTTTAGCAATGCTACTATTGTTTTTAATTTTTTTCTAATTTGTTTTATATGACAACATAATGCATTACAATTCATATTACACATATAGCACATTTTTTCATATCTCTGGTTGTATATAAGTATATTCACATTATTCGTGTCTTCATACATGTACTTAGGGTAATCATTACCCAAAGCAATGGTATTATTAATAAATATATAACCTTCTGATAATTTAGTACATTTGAATATTTGGGATAATATTTTCTTGAATATTTAAATTCTGGCATGCTTATTAAAAATTCAGAAATTTTAGAGTTCTATTGTATATGTAGGAAAACTTTTTATAGAAGAACTTAAATAATGTTCATTTAAATGAAGAACTAATTTTAACATTTCTTGAGACACTGCAGGATATTTATATTGATAATTAAAGTACTTAACATGTTAAAAAGTGAAATGCACATCTTCCATTCACATACATTATTGACCAATATATTATAATATTCCATATTTTTACTTTCAACATTAATTGAAATGCAGAAAAAATTTAAATTTGTGTTATTTCATAAGGACTATTGTTGGCATGCCATAGAAAAATTATGGTCATATATCTCAAAATTCCCTGTGGAACTAAATTGCAAAATCCCTATGGAAAAATCAAATTTCTGATATCAAACAAAATCATACTTGAAGGAATAAAGACATTTATTTGTCACCATGCTGGTATTATTTTGCATTGTATTGACTTTTGGGTGGTTATTGTTCTTGTTTTTCACTCTATTAACTATTTAGTAGTAAATACCATATCATGAGATGTGTCTTTAAATAATGTCTGTGCAGATAGCATTCTTCTATTTTAAAAATTATATGTATCAGAAATTCTTTATTTTCTAATAACTTTGAAAAAATATAATCTCTGAGATTTTAAGATAATTATTTCTAACTGGCCTAGAAAAAAATCATGATGTTTGATTAAAATTGAAGATCTACTTAAGTGACAAGAACTATTCTAGGCATTCAGGATATGGTCACGAACAAAAACAGAATAAGATTTTCATGGTTTATAATCTCCTATAAATAAGTACATTTTACTTAAATGCAATAGTATATTTTAAGTATTAAGTATAAATTCAATGCCCAAAGGTTCAGAAAAACAATGAAAATAGAATTTGTAATTTGGGATTCAGATTTGGTAGAAAGTAGATAGCAAATAAAAATAGTTAAGGAATATTCCATATGACACTGGTCATCTTGCATTGATAAAATTGCCCTTTGTACGTCTGTGGTTACATAACTCCAAAGTCCATTTAATTGACTAGAACTCAAAACTCAGCATTCAATTCCTCTATGGAGGGACCATACTAAGCAGAACTAAATCCTCAGGCATAATTATATTTTATTCCAAGATGGACAACCCTGCATAACTCAATCAAAGTATGATCTTTTCCCATCTGAAAAATGTTAGAATTTTGTGGCAAAGTGGCTTAAACATTTAAGGAAAGAATGCATGTTTTGGTGGGATAAAATATTCAATGCCCCTGGACATGAAGTAGTAATCCTGCTTCATTTAGAGGTCAATTATAAATTATGTTCACAAATGATATCAAGGAAGTTTTGTTTTCTACATGTGATGAAGGAGGGGATGTAGAAAATTTGTCAAGTAAAAGTAGAGTGGAAATTTTGAGAAGAGCTGGAGAAACTGTCTTTCTGCAACTATGGTATGTGACAATTGCCAAATCAAAGCACCATCTGTAAAGATTCTCATCTGAGAGCAGAATTCAGAGCAATTCCCTTTTTATAAGTCAAAGCATGGATTCCAAGAAGTCAAGTCATAATCCATATCAGCAAAGTCTTGGTAAAGGGAGAAGAAGCTTAGCTTCAGCATATGAGATACAATAAAGGAGTGATAGATGTTTCTAACCTCTCCACTGTGGATTACCAATAGTGTTACACTAGACTATGTACAGAATCCTCAGCCATCATTCTGTCAGGGTCTCATGGCCCAGGTGAACACCCAAGTTACATTATTCTAAATTTGTCAACATCTTACTTGGCATAAAGCTTGAACCTTAGCACAGGAAATGTATCTACAGAAATTATGATCTAATGACATCCTCTACTCTCTTCATAGGACTTGCTTATTTTTATCAGTTTTACATATAAAGAAATTTGAGAGATTTCAGAACAGCCAGGAGCCAAGATGTCCAGGATGACATACTGAATGAATGAACAGAGATACCAAATTACAGCATAAAGTCATCAGATAATATGCAAAATGGTTGAAAACCAGGCTCATTTCTGTACTTTAGATGAAACAGAGAAAGGCTGGCTTAATGAAATAATCCATAAATTTTGCAAATGTAGGTTGAGTAATACATCAAAATGAAAATGCATTATGACTTGTACAAAGATTCAAATTAAACTAAAAGGTAAAAGAAAATACAGAAATGGCTCTGACTTTAGATTCCATCATTACTGTGGCAACTTAGGCTTTGCTGTAAATCCTTTGGAGAAAAAAAATGGTTAAAAAAAAGGGGAAAAGATAAAGTACTCAAAAAGCAAGTATCTTTACTCAATTTTCATTGTCTTGCTTTTAAACTAGATTTTCCAGGGCCTAACTTCAATTTTCTGAATTCAAAAAGCACACTTTTTTCACCAATAATAAATATCACATTTACCAAGGCAGGAATGAAGGGAACACTGTGGAGTTCTTCAAGGATGAGCTGAGGGACCATTCACCAAAAAGACTATGACTGATGGATAAAATGTATTTAACACACATATTATACTAGAACTCAATGACAATTTTTCTCTACTCACATAAATTACAACACAGAGACATAAACTAGAAGAGTTATTTGTTCTTTTCATAAAACAATACCCTGGCCTTTTTTCCTCTACTAGTATCTATTGGCAGTATCTGCTTAGCTAGAAATTTGATAGTAATCTTTAAATTACTATGGAATGTGATGGTAGTTGAAATGTTTCATTAAATGGTAGCAAAGATGAATTTTCTCATTTTGCTCTTTTATTATAAAGACTTAAATGGTAGAATTTCATAATAATAGGCTCCAGGAACAATAGTTTAAGAACTACATCAGACAGGCTATATAAGTAAAATGGTAATTACCAAATATAGCACCCAATATTTAAGGGAAAAAGGGCGCTTCTGATAAATTTTTTTTTAAAAAATTAGCTTTCTTATTTTTCTCCTTTTCATGTAGTCATTCATCTGGGTAAAACAAAATCAATTTCTAATTTTCCAAAAAACTTATACTTCTATAATATTTTATTATCCTTGGATATAGCTATACTTGGATGGGAAATAAATGTTACAAATAAAGTTCATAAGAAATTAACCCATATCTGGAAGAAGCCAAATAAGATAAATTCTGATTCTTAGGTACCTGCACTGAATACAATCACTACTGATTTCAGTATATTATCATTTGGAAGCAAATTTCTTGCCTTATGTGCATCCTTTTATAAGAGATCTTAAGGGAACTGTTTGTTTCATATTAATAACTAATTTATTTTTATTCTTTTTCTTTTCTTTTTGGTACTTGGGATTGAACCCAGAGGCACTTTACGACTGAGCTATGTCCCTAGTCCCTTTTTAAATCATTTTTTGAGACAGGGCCTCACTAAGTTGCTTAGGGTTTTGCTATGTTTACAAGTTTCCCCTTGAAATTAGGGTCGTGCTGCCTAAGCCTCTGGAATAGTAGGGATTACAGGAGAATGCCACCATGCCAACCAATAATTTACTTTCTAAGTGGAATTTGATGAGACTTTCTTACTTGAGTAGCTCTGCTTCCCCCAGCAAGTTGAGTATCTACAAGTATTTAACCTGGCCACATTTTATTGTTCTGACTCCAGGCATATAGTTAGTTTTTGCATCCCTAAGATAACTTAGATGTCACAGATAACTGTTATGCTCCATTTTTTTTTCAGGCCTATGTGGCACCAGGAAAATCCCTGTGTCTATAGAACTTCTATGAGCCATGGCCTTCAAATGGGATTGTTTCTTCATGTGGCTTAAAAAAAGTAGTGATCACGGCCCGGGTTAGATCCTCAGCACCACATACAAACAAAGATGTGTCCGCCGAGAACTAAAAAATAAATATTAAAAAAAAAAAAAGTAATGATCATCCGGTTGGAGAATTCCTACTTATTAACCATGTCATGTATTCCCAATGTGCATGTTTAAACTGCTGCCAGGGTCACTGGTGTATAGGAGTTCCTCACTAAGACTCGAAGCCACTTGCTTGTTCAGCAGCCCTAACATAGACAGGTAGAAGGTGGCAAGGGTTCTAACCTGATTCTTTGCAGGTTGTTTCTATGGGGTGAGAGCTGAGACTCTAGACAATGATTCTCACATGTCTCAGGCAACGCAAGTGTGTTCTCCTGTGCATATAAGGTAACCATTTGAGCCCTTGTGCTCAGGTAGGTACCCTTTGATCTTTGCCAGTCTGCAGAAGGAGCTTGACTGTCCTCATGGACTTGAAATATCTGATGTGCTTTGGCTCCTGTGATAATTCATGTAGACAGAGTTAGGCAGCCTTTTGTCACAATTCATCTCACTGACTGCTGGTTTCTGTTTCTTCCCTTTTCTTGGTTGTGATATCAAGGTGGGATGCACTTGTATACTATAAAACTGTGACTTGTTACTTTTGACAATCTTATACAGATGTGGTATGCCATAAATAAGTCTTGTCCAGAGATACACAATTGTAGTGTGGAGAAAAAATGGCTCTCATTGTACAACCAGGTTATAGAGTAGATATTTGAAACACTGGCCTAGAATGTTTCATACACACATTCAACCCTGTGCACAGCCTCCATCGTGAGTCCACCTCATGCCTCCTTTATTCATTTTACAAACATTGATCTTGTATTTTTTTAACATAGAATTGCTTTAAAGGGCAGTATTGTATATCAAAATAATTCAAAAGTTATCATTACACATTTTCCAAGCAGTCTTTCTCACTTATTCTCAGGGTTTAATTTCTCTAGAATGGAAGCAAACTAAATTTCTAAAACCCCAAATAAGAGTGAAAACAAAACATTTTACAGACTAAAAATACCAATCCCTTGAATAATATAGACTATTTAAAACATAAATGTGTTCTGAAAGTTTTATTCTTTTCCTTTATTACACTAAAACTTTCTGAATAGATAGCAATGTGAAATTCTGAGAAAAAAGAATTCAGTCTTAGCTGTAGGATATTCTGAGCAGCATAGATGGCGTAGATAGTATATGCTTCTTAAGTTTGATGATATTTACTTGAAAAATTCCATTAAAATCAGTTGGTCCAGGGTCTCTAAGCAGGTTATAAAAATTTCCCCAAAGTATAAAGAAAAGAAAGTAAAGGTCAACTAGACTATCTTAGAAATAAATACAAAAGTGCGAGAGTTAAGGACTGTACTTTGGATAAAGGAAAATAAAATTGCTGGTAAACAGAAACCTACATAATTATACAATGGGCACAAATAGTAATTGTGTAAAATTATATAATCAAAGGAAAGTATAAAATTGCAACAGAAAATTTGATAGTTGTACACAAAACTGTGTGAAATGATGGTTGTCAGGTTTATGATTGGTATCTGAAAATAGGCATGTTCCTGAAAACAGGAGAGCTTCATCATCCTACAGTGTGACATAAAAGGTAACAGGGATAAATTCTTGTGACCATGTCTTCTGATTTGACTTCTCTTTCCATGGGGGCACAGAAAACACCGTGTTAGGACTACACAAACTACAATGACTCACATTTTTCCATGTGTTTACAACATCTACTCACATTTTAATGCCTAATGGAAATTGTTTTTAAAAACTTATTATTCAATAGAAATATATGCATGACTCATATAAGTTTATGCTGTTTAAAAGTGATAGTATGACCAAAAGACCACATTTACTGAGTGAAATATCTTGAAGTTTAAGTGCTTGAAATGCACTTTAAAAATAAAATTAACAAGTGTAAGCATTTTGGAAATAGAAATTATAATGTGAATTAAAATTCTCTCTTTAGATCTCTATTTTTTAATTTGTTTTATTTAGTTATACATGACAGTAAACTGCATTTATGCACTTTGATATACATAGATGGGATATAATTTCTCATTTTTCTGAGTGTACATGTTGTAGAATGACATTGGTCATGTAGTCACATGTATACATAAAGTGATAATGTCTATTTCTTTCTACTATAGTTCCTATCCCCACATGTTCTCTCCTCCCCTCCCTTCAAGTTTCTCTACCTAATCTAAGGTAATTCTATTCTACTGTAGTGCCCCCCACCCCTCTGTGAATTAGTATCCGCATATTAGAAAAAACATTTCGCCTTTGGTTTTTGAGGATTGGCTTATTTTGCTTTATCATGATCTTCTCCAACTCTGTTCATTTACTGGCAAATGCCATAATTTCATTCTTCTTTAAAGCTGAGTAATATTCCATTGAAAATATATATATACATATATATATACCACATTTTCTTTATCCATTCATCTATTGAAGGACACATAGGTTGGTTCCATAGTTTAGCTATTGTGAATGGAACTGCTGTAAACATTGATGTGACTTCGTCACTAGTAAAGTTTTCAATAAAATAGTATTTCTTATTTTCCTAATATTATTTTTCTATTACAAAAATTTTATATGTAAATATGCTTTATTAAATTTGAAAATTAAACAGTAATTTTATCCACAAAGTTTATTTTGTAGGAGTTATCCATTATGGATATTCCTTGCATATTATCTTATTGAATGTATGCATATACAAATACACAGATTTCATATATATGGATATGTGTTTCTGCATGTATGTATATGTTAAGCATAAAATTCATTGGCTATAGGTGTAGTTAAGGTGTAAAGTGTTTCCCTATTATATGAGGCCCAGGATTAGAGCCCCAGTACAACAAAAAATAAAATAGACATCAGATTTAATAGATTTTCTTCTGTTTTCCCATTTAATTATAACAGATACATTTTCATGTCATTTAATAGACTTCAAATTAACATTTTTAATATTTGTCTAAAATTTTTTGTTTTGTGAATTAAAATTCTCTCTTTAGATCTCTATTTTTTAATTTGTTTTATTTAGTTATACATGACAGTAAACTGCATTTATGCACTTTGATATACATAGATGGGATATAAAGGATTAAGCTCCTTTTCTATTGCTAAAATTTGCTATGAGTTTTTATTGTAGTTTTTATATAAATATTTAGGTGCATTGCTGATTATTTCTATAGGCAAGCTTCTTAACTTTGGGGTTGTTGGGTTAAAAAATGTAACCGTTTATAAACATGTAAAAAAGCTTACTTTATATTCTCTTGAGGGGTACATACATATATGGATCTTATAATATTCCAATTCACTGCTAACATTGTTTTATTTTGTTAATATGATAGTTAACAATGATCTCACACATTTGTTTTTATTAGCATTTTTTTTTACCCACTAATTTGTAAAAGCAGTTTTTCTTTCTGGTTTTACAAGTTGTTCCTTCTTGCCTATTGCTCAACTGTCCACCGTTCCCCATGCCTTTGGGAAATTTCAAAGTACTTTCTATATATTAAATTTATTAGCTTTAAAGCTCTCATATATATTGAAAATATCATATTTCAGGATGTCATTTATAGTATTTTACTATTTAAAGTAGTTTCAAATTTTTAGATAATCAAATTTATTTGAACATTCTCTATATCTTCTTTCATTTTTATGCTTTACATGCCCTTATTATTGAAAGAGAATGGAATTATTCTCACACAGTTTCATTCATGTGCTTTTTAATTTTGTTGTCTTTGCTTTAAACTCTTTGGTACATTTATTTTAGCTTATAATATATATGCTAAAATAAATATATATAAAATAAATAAATATATATATAAATAAAGTTGAATATAAATTCAACTCTTCCTGTATGCAAGTCTCTGGTCGCATTCACTTTCTAAGTTCCTCTGCTTTCTGGGAGTGATACAATGACCTGTGCAACTAATTTAGACAGGGCAACAACATGTGGTCTTTGCAGAGCAATGAAGTCATCAGGGGCCACTAAATTCAGCTATTCACAAAATATCTAACAGGACTCTAACACTGGAAGTTTAAGCAAACATGTTAAATTTAAAATTAATCTAACACTGGAAATAAGGCTATATATTTCAAGTTACTATTTCATTAAATTAAACAGTAATGGTTACAAGCAGACTTTTAAGTTACTATTTCATTAATAAACAGTAAGACTCCAAGCAGCCTACCCATGTAAGTATAGGTTCAACACTAAATTCTTTTGTTTTAGCAGCTCAGTATTGAACACTATTCAGTGTTTATTTGGTCTGCTTCTCATTTCTCTTCTTTGTCGTAAGGCCCAGATTTTCCTATTGAATTTTACTGGCTGAAAAGAAAGCTATAACTGTCCCATAGTCAGGGGGCTCCTGATATTTGTGAGAGGCATGTCTGGAGACAAATCTCCAAAATCTGTCAATGTCACTATAGCCTGAGATATTCCTGATAAAAACCAGCCAAGTAAAATTAAACAATGCAACCTTTGGATAAGTACTTTGTAGCACTGTTTTGCATCAGTGATTAATTCATCCAGACAGGAATTTGTTTCCATAAAACTTAAACCAATTATTTCCATACCAGTAAAATCCCTTCTAGTATCAGGGAAATCCAAACCATGGAAAATTCATGTTTACTATTTGCCTTTAAATGGTTGTCAAATTTATATGTAGGGTTTTTATTAACTCATTTGAACTGTTAGTCTGAAGCACAGGTTATGTGTTGTTTTCCCCAATCTACTTTTTCTCTGATTTGAAAGACAAAGTATTATCAAGGAAATCAAAAATGGGGGAAAAAAGAAAGAAAGAAATGGAAAAATTGATATGTAACAAAGTTAAGTGCAAAGTACATAAAAACTTGATGAATACACTTTATTATTGTCTTAGAGCTCAAATCAAATTTCTCTGAACCCAATTTATACAAGATATTCAGGTTCAAATAATTTTTTTTCTCCTAACAGAGTTCAGGAATTTGCTTTCTGTTTTTCTACTACTTGTTCAGAATCATTGAATCTGTTCTCTACTTATGTTCACTGAATGTATTACTTCAATTCATGAAGGAATCACCAGATCTGGGGCTTATTTTCTAGAGATTGGCAGATTCGGATGCATAATTGTTAATATTTATAGTAGTCAACCTGTATCTAGAGAAAGATTAGGTATAGTTATTATAATACTAGAAATACATATATAGGACAGAACACAAAAACTAAGGATGACAAATGGGTGCTTCTAAAAGAAATTTTATTTGCAGAGGTTCTTTCCATGTGTCTTTTGGATAATTGATTGTGATATAGTTTAAGAATTAATTTTTAAAGCACCCTGTTTGTTGTCAAAAGTATGCATCCTCTGTGTTTTAGTAAGTTATGTTTTCAAGAATGATGACCCAATACAGTTTTTAAATGAAAGCTGCCACAAATATTAAGCAAGTCCTTGAAAAATTTCCAGGTAAATAGTCCTAAAGGAAACAGTTTTTCAATTACTATATATAAGGCTGCTGTCTGCTACATCTATGTTAATCATACTTCTCAATAGTTTTAGTTCTCATATAGCATTATCTATTTATATTTCAAGGCATTTATAAGAATGTTTTAATCCTATCTTAGTTAATCTCATAAGAAATAGGAAAATATATGAGCTTAGGAAAGGTTGTTAGAATAGGAACTATGAATTTTTATTACCCTGCTGTCTCAATGCAAGCCCAGTATTTCTCCATTCTTCCCTTTTTTCTGATCAATAAATAGATGTATACAGGGAGCAGGAGGAAAGTGTTTCACAAAGTGATACATATTGCAAAACTGCAGAACAACTTTACCAAAATGAATACTATTACAGAATTAGTGAAATTATGTTTCAACCTTCCATTGTAAGTATGAATAAAATATAAGGTATACATGTTCATTAAAATATGTGTACCTTTATAAAAATTAATACTTTAGGAAAATCAATTATACTTTGAGAATGAATCATTCTATCAACAAAGCCATTGTATTAAGTCTACATTTCATCTTTTAAGTTAAAAAAGTTATCTACAAAGGCAAGTAAGTTATAGCTCAGTTAACATATATTCAAAGGGATACATGTATAGAAGAGTGACAGAATAAAATCTTTGCCCTGTAACTTTACTACAGGATTCCTTAAATGTAAACTGCAATGATTAAAATAGCATTCCTGACCTGATTTTCAGCAAATCTATATTTTCTTTTGAAGGTACATATTGTAATTTCTAGTATTTTAAAATGCATTTGTTCCATTAAATTCATCTAATTGCATCTCAGAGATGAAAGTAATTTTCCTAAACGACATAATAAATAACAGCATATTTATGCATATTGTATGAGCATGGCTATCCAAATGCTCATCAGTTCTTTAGGGTCTCCTTTTTTCTTTTTCTGAGTACTAGGGATCAAACCCAGAGCCTCTTGAATGCCAGGCAATTGCTCTAGCACTGAACTACGTCCCCAACTGATCAGTTTTTTGGACATTCATGTACTCATTACAGTGAATACGTTCAGTGTGGTGTGAAGTGCACCTCAAGAGGCCAGGCTTTGACTGTGATCATGGAGATACCCCATATCAGGCATGGGTATTTTTATTATACTTCACATATTTTGCATAAATCACATGATCCTATGTTGAATACCTATGATCACCAAAATATAATTTTATAATACCAAAGCAGGAAATTTAAAAGAATTTTATGTTCATTACTAACAAATACAAAATAAAGTTTTCATGCCCTATCAAATGTAGACAATGTCTATAACTGAGAACACAACAACAGACAGTCTTGTTTTTTTTTTTTTCATACACATGCCACACTCCTTGTTTTCCATTTGAACATGGCCCATAGTTAATATCTACATAAATCAGTTCTTAAGCATATGGCTTTATTAGCACTTGGATTACCTAGGTAGTGTTACAGTAAAATTCACTGAAGGAATAACTTGAAGGATATGTTACTTCTCCAATTTTGACAAAATCCCTTTTCTGGCAAGGCATAGGATGTCCACATTTTAAGAATGACAAAGAATGTGGGCTTATTCTCAGCTGTCATTTTTAACAAATTATAACTATGCCATATTGCCTGTTATTTGTTGACTTTTAATTAAGTTGGAAAAAAGACACATGCCCTCAATCATTTGAAGTTGGTTAGGTGCCAGGCTAGCTTTTGGAATAAAAGCCTCAGCTGAGACAGAGCACAAATAATAACAGAAAACTCCAAAATGATAAGTATAAATAAACACATGAATTATTACATAGATATTCCATCTGAAAAATGCTAAGTTTTTTTAAAAACATGACCTATGTAGAAACAATAACATAAACTTATTACTATATGTTTACAGATCAGGTTGGGCCTGCAAAATGATGAATGATACGTCCCTGAAAGTTAAAGAAATGAGAAAAGAAATAGGAAATAGCTTTTCTTAGTACAAAGACAAAAACTCTAAAAAGTAGCTTAGCTATACTCAATTATGATATGCTTCAGTTTTTCTAAATAATCTCCAAAATAAAGAGTGAAGTTATATTTTGCATGGAAGGTCCAGATTAAGGATAAAATTATATTCATAGTTTCAAATAATATGAATGTTATGACCAGCTGTTCCAATATTTCCTAAAATAGGATTGTATAGAATTCTGAAACATTTTTAGCTATCCTAGAAGTTAAGTAGGTTACATGTATTGGTAAGCTTTTTGTTACTGTTTCAAAATACTTGAGATAATCAACTTAAAAAGAGAACAGATTTATGTTGGTTCACATTTGCAGATATTTCAGTTCATGGTTGGCCCCACTGTCTTTGGATCTATTATAAGACAGCACATCATGGTAGGGAGTGCAGGGTAGAGATAGATGCTCATCTCATGCCACAAGGAAGCTTAGAGAGAGCAAGTGACTGATTATGCCACAAATTCTTTTCTAGGGCCTAAAACCTTCTACTGGGCCCAACCTTTTGAAAATGTCTACCACTTCTCAATAGTGGGACTAAACCAATTGGGAACAAACCATTTTCACAAGCCTTATAAGAGACATCAAAGATCCAAACCATAGTACCACTTTTTAAATTCTTTCTAAGCTCTACAGTTCTATGAAAATAACTAGAAAAATAAAATAATCAAAATCCAAGATTAATTTTAAAGAAATTATTAAATTAGTTATAATGAATTTATAAGTTTTTATAAAGCAGCATTTGCTATACTAACCACAAGATTACAGAAACTTTAGAAAATGATGATATCATCTCTTCTAACCTTCCCATTTTTTTTATTGAAAATTGAAGCTCAGAGACAGGCAGAAAACTTTTATTTCATACAGGTATGTTTTAAAAATTATTATGAAGAAAATAGCTTACACAATAACCAATTTATTCACACCAAGTGAGTGAAAGGACATTACTTTCTGCATTGTATAAATGTGGAAATTGAATGTCAGAGAGGGTGAAATGACTTGTTAACATCAATAGCCATTGTACAGTGGCAAAACTAGTACCAGAATCTTGTCTCTCTCCCTTAGTCTAGTGTTCTTTTATGAACACAGAATTTCATTGGAAAATTACCTACTCTTATTTGTTCCCATTATTTTCTTTAAAGATATTTTCAATGTCTATTAAGTTACTATGATATAACTTTTGAAGGGCAATATTATATAGTGAAGAAAATCTTTTTATTTTGAGACAAGGTCTTACTAGTGGCTGAGGCTGGCCTCAAACTTGCAATCCTCCTGCCTTAGTCTCCTTAGTTGCTGGGTTTACATGCATGCACCATTATGCCCTGCACAAAGAATATACATTTCTTAGAAAAGAACCCCCCCCAACACACACACACATACACACACTCATGTGAACATGGTATGCACTTGAAAATTTTACAATTGTTTTTGTTGTTATTTTTAGTCAATGCATAAGAAAAACTTGGGGAAAATTTAAATAGTATTTCTCCAATAAAATAAATGTAAAGAGTGGCCTCCAAATATTTTTAAGTATTCCTTGCTTATAATGTTACTATTTCCCTTTATACAAATTTATTGGTCATATGTAAAAAATGAGATTTAGTGCATGTTTTATTAATAGTTAATGAATTGACATGTCAACTATTAGCATTCTGATTATATAAAATTTTCATACATAGTACATAAAATACAGTTGAAATGTTGACACCTGGAAGAAAACCTTGCTTGCTTTCTTTTTTAAAAATAATAGCTCAGTGGTAATTCCTTTAAAATTATTAAAAATAATTTTTGATGTTGTGTGGAAATACATATTTTAGGGGCAAAAAATAACCCCAGTCAAAATTTTATGAACACTTTCCAGAAAGCACAGTATTCAATTCCAGTTAAATTTTTGTTTCAAATAAACATTTTGAAACTAGGCCACATCCTGCAGTGCACTTGCCAAAAATGAAAATTTCAGAATCTAAATTCATGTTCTACTTCCCAAGCACACACAGAAGTCATCTTCCATTTAATCTAGCCAATTTAGAAATGACTATTAAGACTTTGAAGAAAGGATATTTTCAAAATGTAAATGGAGTACAAAGTAGATCTGATAAGTCAACATTACATCTGACACAAATGACTCTATGATATAAAACATGAGCCACTGCAATGACATGGAGCAGTGTGTGGAGATCAATTTCTACAGATGAAAGCCACAGCATTAAATATGGAAACCTGCAGCACTTTGGCATCTGCTGGCATTTGGTGACAAAAAGCCAGAGGTACTTTTAAGGACCAACAAGAGTAATGATAAAAGTTCTCCTAAATCTCCTTTTCATAGGGCTGATGATGTTAATGTTTACTAAAGGACTCATTTCAGCTACCTGTTTCTAACCTGTCTGGCGGCCTCGCTCTATGACCCAACAGCTGGAAAAATGACATATTACAAAGATACAACTATGAGGTTCATTCTCAGTTTTTCTAGCAATTATAGATGCTTATATAGTTGAATATTTCTTTTCATTTACAGGAAGGTTTGACCAAGATAAGTGGTAAAGAAGATGACAATTAAATAGGCTTGAACTTGTCCAAAGAATTTTAAAAATATTTTTGAAATAGATACATAGTGGTTGGATTCATCTGTGAGGTAGAATGTGGCATTTATATGCAATGTGTAATGATCAGGTCAGGGTAATTGGCTTATGTATCACCTCAGATGCATGCAAGTTTCCTCATGGTGATAGGTTAAAGAAACAGGTCATGGGTCAACACTAGTGGTCTGAATCCTATAGGAAACTAACTGTAAGGCATCAAAAAATTCTAAATTTGAACAGATTTCCCTAATGATTGCAAAGATGTGTTTGTTAAGATAGGAAACAGATCACATATAATTTCACAACTTATTAGCTTGGTTTAAATTTTTAATTATTTTAGACTTATAGCATCCATTTGTACTTTTGTCCCAGGCCATGCAAACGTTAAGGGTTAGCTTCACGGAGGCCAGGGGAATTTACCTACATAAAATGTTAATCATTCATGAAGTAGATCAGGAAACTTGTTCTTCCTCCTCAGTATGTCAAAATTTAACTTTTACTCTCAGGATTTTAAGTTGATAAGAAAAGAAGAACAGAATGTTCATATAACATTGACCAAATTCCATAGCTTATACATTCAGAAAAAATATAACAATCTGTATTAACACTTATTAGTAGACGTTGCCCCTTTTGGAATGAAAATTCAAATAACCCCCTAATGCCACTGATTTCTGTTTCTTTATACATTTTTCTTCAAGTCCTAAGCGCCATGATACACTCCCTGTGATATCTGTGATAGCGATGAATATTGTACCTAGGCCTTAAGTCAATGGAAGCCCTGACCTTAAATGAGTTTCATGGGACCTGAAGCAAATTAAAAAACAGATTCAATATCAGGGGTAATTTTAGACACTAAACGTTCAAGTTCCATATAAATCACTTAAGTAAACTGGGTCAAAGAAACTATCTTTTTCTTGATGATTAACTGATCTAATATTTTTTTTGAGATCCCAAAATATCCCCCTCAATGATAATGACATAATGACATTACCCTCTAGGGGGCTCCACTCTAGGGCAAGAATGACCTTGTAATCACACACACACACACACCCCCAAAAAAGGAGCCCTTTGCAATTTATGACAAGATATGAATAATTCTAGGCAACAAATCATGTTGTTAAAGATATTTTCCCTGAGTCCTAGGCATTTGATTATGTATAATCATCTAATGATTTTACATAATAATTTATTGAGTCCTAGCAATTTAGTGACCTTAGAATTTGCACTGTAAATTCTATTCAAATAGTATATTTTTAAGGAAAATTTCTGAATTGATAATTCTATTTATATTATAATTGAAATCCATAAATATCTATCAATTGTTTTGAATAAATTAAGGTATAAAAAGAAAGTACAAATAATAACAAAATATTATAAGATATTTCAACCAGGATAATAAGAGGTCTAAAAACATTTTAAGTAATTTGAAATATATGAAGATTTATAATGTTTGAAAGGTGTTATTTTCTAAATGATTTAAGTAAAAATATGCAGCTGAATGCAAAAGGTGAATGATTACTAGAATGCAGTTCTTCTCCAACATTTGAACACCTGGAGTTATTGAAAATAGATCCAGTGCTTTCTGGGTAATCCTTGTCCATCAGTTAATGAATGAAATTTGACTGAGTTGGGAACTGCAAGCCATATTTAAATTTCTTCACAGGTTGGGTATCTGAGCCCAGAAACTATGAGAATTTTCGTCAATAGTTTTTGTGAGTCATAGATAATAATTTCCTGTAAAAAGGCAACATAATTTTCCACCTTTACAGCGTTTCATTTTTCTGCTTTTGAATTATAGGAGGACCTTTTATACTTGTCTCTGACTCATCTATCTCATTCAGTAGCCATTTATTTGCCTATATTTGTGAAGATTGATGAGGAAAACAGAAATAAATATTATCCAGCCTTTTCCATAAAAAAATTCCTTAAGGGAAAGTTAAAAAGAAGTTAAAACATAAATAAGTCATTAATTCAACTTGTGAGAATAAAATAGGTTTAATGTGTGGGGCATCATGGTACATTAAAAGAAAGTAGAAAATAAACACTAATAACAACTTTCTAACATGTCTACAGCCCTTAATTATTCATATATCTCTCCCTCATAGCACAGTGGCACCAATTATTGTGAGATAGTTTTGCTTCTTAGCTTAAAAAAATAAATTGTTAGGAAAAAAGGCAAATATGTGTCCAACATACATATTTTACTAAAAAGATAGGGTAAAAACTTTTCTATATGTTTTATGAAATTTAATAACAATGAAATAATATTGCTTCACAATGAAGAATTTCACATTTATCAAATATTGACCTGATATTCATGCCCATGACAATTTAGAAGGGATGACTAGCTATAAAGATAAATCTTGGAATACAACTAGAATATGAACTGATGTGTTAAATAAAAACTCCACATGGCTATTCTTCCAGATCAGTCAAGTGACCCTTGCACAATGTGAAAGCTATATTATCTCAGTGCCTAGCCTTAATCAGTCTATATGCCCCAATGAGAATATTTTCATTTATACCATTTAGAAGAGTTTCAATATACAAAAGAATCTGATGTAAAAACCAGAGTTAACTCTGGAACATAAATTAACTAGGATCTCATGAACTTGTTCATGGTATATTTTATGTGTACATTTATATGAGTATGAAAAAGTCACTACACATTTCTGTGTTCAGCTTTCTTTTTTGTATATGAGGTTGGATTGATGAACATTTATATGAGTTTATATTTTATGGAAATTTTGGTCAAGCCTTCTTCAATTAGAACTCAATTTTGGTAGGAAAAGCAAATTCTGAAAAGAAAAAAAAAACTGCCAATGTAACTGTACATGTGTTTTAAATATGGGAAGTTCAAATAGTTCTAAAATCCAGAATTTTTGTAAAGACAATATACTCTGAGTTATTTTTAAAACAATTATATGCAAATACCTGCAACTTTAGATTCCTATTTCTACTTTGCATATGAAATGGTTTTTTTTCTAATTTTGTATGTTCTTATATTATTATGTCTCTAAATTCCTATTGCCACACTAACACTTAGTACTTAAAAATTCCTCACACCATTAAGCTTTTTAACTTTTTCCCACATAAATTATTCACATTGGCATAGCCTCTCTGAGATAGCTAATGTTATGTCCCATTTTAAAATGCTATAAATAGAAATAGCCTAACCTGGAAACCTTGATTTTACTACAGTAAAATTTTGCTACTACAAAATGTTTTGCATTCTGTTAAAATTAGAACAAGAGAAATTATTCATGCATTCTATCTCAATTTCTTTCACAGTTTATCTTCTAAGGAAAATAAAACCATTATGATTGCTACAAATCAGAAAAAGCTATAATTTATTCCATTTTGAACATGGCCTAATAATTATATTTTAAGAAGAAATATGTCACAACATACATCACTGAAACAGAGAGCAAAATACTAAACAGAAATCATTGAAATCAAAATTTGCAAAGAATTTCTAGAGTAGGTTGTTTGAAAGTTTGCCTAGCACAAATAGTAATTCCATGAGTTAGAAATACAACAGGACAAAAGAGGAAAAAAGAGAAGTCAGAAGAACTAGGGATTATTGTTTCAATCTGAGGAAAAATGGCATTCATCAGATGGTCAGAACAAAATTATAACAAGTATTCCTTCATAAAACTGCAACTGGGAACTTACTAAGGGTGCCAAAGATAAAAATGTACTCTCAGACATTGTCAGTAATCAAAATATCTTCTGTTGATTTAACCTTATTTTTTTCTTTTCTCTTTTTTTCCTTTTCCTTTTCCTTTCTTTTCTCATTACATTAAAGTGATTGCTATCACAAATACTCCATATATGAGAACTGAAATGCTATTAAACCAAAAGTTGCTGTACATACATTAACTTGGGGACATGAATAAAGTGGGCCATTTCAGTATGAATTTAACAAGATTTAAGAAAAACACTCTCACAATGGGTAAGATCCTAAGGCAAGTGTAAAAAGGGTTATATGTCATAACAGATCTTGCCCATTATTCCAATATGGTTTGGAATAGCCAGAGTACAAGATCACTTTTGTCTTTACCCTGAGATACCAAAGCGGAGTTTGAAGCTTATAGGCTTTATTCTTTCCCTATATGTCCTCAGTCAATTCACTGATACCAATTTTAAATGTTTGATATAAATTAGAGTCACATGTAAAAACACACTTTCACTTTTAATATCTGGTGAGCAGAACAGAAATCACAATTCCAAAAGAACAAATAGATAAGTAATTAAAAATGCATATAGGAGGGGCTGGGGCTGTAGCTCAGTGGTAGAGTGTCTGTCTTGCACATGTGAGGCATTGGGTTCTATCTTCAGCACCATATAAAAACAAACAAATAAAGATATTATGTCCATACACAACTAAAAAAAAAAAAAAAAGAAAAGAAAGCATGTAGGAATTTGGGAGATTGTTAATGTTGGTTTTTTTAATGTTGACAATGAAGTCAGTAATACTGATAATATTAATAGCTCTAAGCAATGATCATTATGTGCAGTTAATATTTTAAGATTTTCCACAGTTTTCCCAAACATTTTCTACTAATTTAATCAACTTCAGTGTTCATTTAGATTAGAATGTATTGACACATAATGAAAGCGGAAATCTGATAATGTTAAATTATAGACATTGTGATCTTCAAAATTTGAATCCTAATTATCTTTTAATGCAGGCTAGATTTTGAAGGTCAGGGATAGTGAAGGAGTGGAAAGAAAGTAGAGAATAAGGAGATATAGCATATTTTATTCACTGAACATTGTCTTGCACATTAGATGTATGTTGTGAATGTTTAATTGACAAAAATATTGTGTATGACACTTGGTGTTTCACTGCCAAGGAATGTTCTCTCATGAGCAAAGAATGACTTGGGTGAACATATAAAAGCAGCAGGGGTGCCAAGGAGAAGAACCACCTGCTCTACAGTTGGCATGACTAATCTCAATATGTTATGATAACCTGCCTAAAAGAACCAATTAATTGACAACTTTTCCATAAGGACAAAAAGAGATACTTGGAAATATTCATATACCCTACAATAGGTTTATTTCTCATTTATGTATTTAAAGGACTTGCTTCAATATATTCACTTTGTGAAAAAAAATTACTTTCCAAATTAACTAATTTACCAATTGGCAAAGGTAAAAGTTCTAAATGCATGACAAAGATAGGGCCTATAACCTCTATTTTGAATTTTGAGATTTTTTCAGTTTTTTCAGTACTTTTTATTTGAATATAATAGCTCTCTACTACTTAAATCCATTAAGGTTCATTATGATGGGCTAAGCTAAATAATTAGTATATAATATGTTGTATTACTAGTAGTAATTATATGTAGTAATTATTAGTAATAAAATATAACCAAATTAACTGCTAATAATAATTAGTAATTAGTATGTTGATATACTCACCACAGATTTAGCTTGACTATAGTGAGATGAGGGGAAAGATCTTGGCCTCACTCTATGCCCTTGGGAAATACTACATTGGACCCACTATTCACACACAGCTCAGCTCCAAGTTCTCAGCAGAGACACAATGTTGTTCTCAGCCACTTGCTATCAAGTGGCAGTAACAGCTTTCCTCCTCAACCTTTTTGAGCTCTGGGGCAAGCAGAATAATGGCTCCCAAAATGTCTACATCTAATCTACACAACAAAAGGTTGGTCATCAGTTGACCTTAAGATAGGGAGAAAACCCTGGGAAATACAGGTTTGCCTAATGGGGTTCTTAAAAGTGAAAGTGAAATCAGAAGAGGAATCAGAAAGATGGCTGTGGTCAAGGCATGACCTGTTGGCTTTGATTATGTTGGGATGTGCCAAGGAAAGTCCATGAAAGAGAAGACAAGGAAATGGATTCTCTTCTAGAACTTTCATAAAGTAACACAGCGATGACAATACCTTGATTTTAGTACAGTAAGACAAATTTTGGGTTTCTGACTAACAGAATTGGAAGATAATACATTTGGCTTGTTTTATAACTCTAAGTTTGTGGCAATTTGTTACAGAAGCATGAGGAAACTAATATAATCTCTTTTTTTCACTAAGAAAGTAGGTAGGAACAAAACTACAGAATCAAGATTGAAGCCTTTTATTCTATTGTCATTTTCAGCTCTTCACTGAAATTGTACAGTGTATAAATATTAATTAACATGAAAGGAAAAAATGATGACATATGTTTATGGAATTTTTCAATTAATCAAGATCGCTTGAAATTAAAATTAAGTATAAGCATTTATAAAAAGATAAAAAGTTCACTTAATTTATCTTTCATTCTAGAAAGTAGATATTTATTTCCAAAGTTACAGATCTGCATGACTGGTAAATTCTTCTTAGAAAATAAACCTACTTTTCTATGTTAGCTCTGTATTTTTCCTTACCTTACTGGAATTCTAACAGCTATAAGACAGTACAATCTTTTGATCACCATTTTTCACTCAATGGAGTGAAAACAGTACCCTGAGGTGATGTTGTATAGTAATATTTCCAAAAATCTTATTGTACGTATTTCTGTGAGATGCATTTTTATAAGAATTTAAAATGAGAAATATATAAAGAGTATATATATGAGAAATGTAAGTAGGAGAGACAGGTGGAGACAACGTGCATATATACTTTTCTTTCTTCTTTTTTGTGGAGGTGGGATACCAGGGATTGAACTCAGAGGTACTCAACCACCGAGCCACATTCCCAGCCCAATTTTAGTATTTTATTAGAGACAGGGTCTCACTGAGTTGCTTAGCACCTCGCGATTGCTGAGGCTGACTTTGAATACCCAATCCTCCTGCCTCAGCTTCCCAAATTTCTGGGATTACAGGCATATACCAACACATCCGGCAAATATGCTTCTTTTCTTCAACAGAACTAAAAGTGCTATCACTAAGTTGTAAAATCTGGATTATTTTCCTGGTGCTATTGAAACCCAAGGCTATGTTTGAGGGAGTGTGTTGGTAGTTCTCTTTGTGGCATGGCTAAGTCCCCACATTAGGTTACCCCAGGTATCATAGTAGATGCACAAACTTATTATATAGAACTTCCTCTCTGAGGTTTTTCTTCCTCTTTGGATCTTTATTTCTTCCCTTAGTATTTTCTCTTTGTCACCTAGAGTAAAAGGCTATATTGAGAGTAAGGAGACACAGCCCTAGTTTTTGGTTCTGTAACCAAAATATTTAACTATATGCACACAACTTTCCCACCCAGCTCTTAGTTTTTCCATCTGTGGATGAAAGGCACTGGATTCAGTGATGTCTGCAGCCCTGGGAGAATCTGAAATGTTATGATATTATGGGCTGGATGACACCTATCCAGTCTTACCTTTCTGGATTATGGTTCTTACAAGGTAGCCAGGAGTAAAGCTTCTGTCAGTGCTACCTTAGAGCATGTTTTCATTTTATGAGATGCTTACTGAGTAAGGAAATGCACTACAAATGAGTGAATCTGTAATGAAAGAATTTCAGCATGCAGTGTGCAGTCTATTGGGTTTCTTTCTGAAACTACCAGTGGAAGAAAAACACAATCCTGCTTATTGCCAATGGTCATGACACAACTTAGAATACAAGGCAATTTTATTATTGAACAACTAGAACTCTCATTTAAAGAACAAATATGGATGAGAAAATCTAAGCCTATATTTCAAAGGAATTTTCCAGACAGCTTAGATGTTGTATGCATCTTAGATCCTACCAGGCCAATAAGGTACAACCTCAGAAAAATAAATCTAACTCCCAAGTAATTCCTAGTTTCCATCTGTCCTCTAGAAAAAGGCAGAGATTTTTCTGTATTTCTCCTATTTAAATGTGATGGAAAATTCCTGTGTACTCATAGAAAGGTGATAGGATGCTTAACAGCTAAGCTAAGAAGGCCTTTGAATCAGAGACCTTTGCTGATTTCATCTGAGCCTTTTTCACCTACCAAAAATATTACAGTGAACACAGCAACTCTGCAGGGCCAAGTTAAGCTTGTAGCACAAACACCTCCTTCAACAGCTGAGCTAACTGCTGGTGACCAAAGACTCTTTTAATTGCCCCTCAGAAGTACATGTAATGAGAAAAGGGTGAGCTGCACTGCCTGAACCCTTAGTGTGGATTGGCTCAGGACCAAGTCCTTTGTGTCAGTTCAGTCTTCTTTTGTGCTCCCTCAAAGTGTTGCTGTTATAGGAGATTACCCTGCTTCTTCTTTATTTCTTTTCCTTTTTCATTTTTTGGAGAAATCTCTTCCTACCTGCTCCCATTTTTCCTAAGCCAATATCTCTTTGGCAGCATTTTTCACATTGAACATTTTCTCCTCCAACACCCAAAATCTTCAATAGTTCAGACTCTATACCAGCCAACAGGCCCTTATTAATCCATCTATTCATTCAATTTATTGATCTTTGATGTTTTCCACCAGTGATACAAAGGCTATGAACGATACAGTCTCAAATTAAGGAAACCTCACAAATCATTGAGTAGAAAAACCTCACATGAGAATACTTAATGACAGAATGTATACAATTCCCAGGACATAAGAGCACAAAATGACTTTCATTCTTCTAAGAGCTGGCAAAGGCTTTTATAGGAGCTGGATAGCTACACTGCCTTGAATTATCTAATTTATTGCATAAATTTCAAAGAAACAATGACCTGGTCTGTAAGGTCATTACAGCTTCTCAATAGTGACTTTCAAATAATGGAACAATCCACAATGTGTGCGGATGTTCAGTAAACATCATGGCATCATGGAAAAGCTGGTTTTTGTTGTACTTGTTGTTGATTTCTCAAATTCTTCTTCCTTTCACATCTCCTTTATTTTCTCAAGAAACTTCCTTTTGTCCTTTAGTGAAGGGCTGATCTCTATCAATGTGTGGCACAAAGAAAAGAACTAGCAAATTCCACTTTTTTTGTTGTTGTTGTTGTTCAGATAGGTAGACAGCCTGGTTAGTGTCAGAGTGCATAGTGTGATTATTTTGTTGGCCTTTTAGTCTCATTCTCATATATAATGAAAGGTGGTATGTTGAAGGTTGGCTGGCCGTTTTGCAAATGGATGAATTCGTTTAAAAAAGATTCCAGAAAATAGAATGTTATCTATTTAGGGTCATATTTAGTGCCTTATCTAAGTGAGTAGATCCCTAATATTTATTTATTTGGGCATCTATTTATATATAAATTTTTTTGAACACTTGCTATCTGGGTAAGATTTATGACACACACAAAAATGAAAAATATCCTCACCATACTTGGAAACAACCTGTTTTGTTCCCCATTTGCCTATTCTTAGGTTTGGTTCATTTTGCTTACTTTTCTTTACTATTGCTAATCTAATTATATTAGCATGATTATTTGTAGGTGTGACGCTGTTAGTATAATATCAGTTCCTTGAAGGCAGGGACTACACTACATTCACTTCCCTTCAACGTCTGGCAGAGGGCCTATATCTGAATGGATTTTACAGTTGAGAAAACAATACATTGAATTTAAATGATGTAGCCAAGATCCCAAGTATGTTAATTGTGCTTTCCTTTTTGTAAGTCCTAGATTCAGAAAACAATGGATGACATATCTAACAATAGATTTAGAGAGTATGAATCCAGTTTGCTCATTATTCATCTCTAACCTAGGCTATGAATTCAGGAAATGTAAAAAATAAAAATAGACAAAATTTAGAGTTTCTGGAATGCTCTACCATTCTTCTCTCCTGGCCCTTAGACACAGATTTCTTCTCTAACCCAGGCTAATTGTGTGCTTTCTAGCACTGAGGGAGGCTAAAATCGTAAGGATTCCTCTAATTGAGGTGGGTGGAGGAGCAGAATTTGGAACCCAGACTATATTGAGAAGTGCCTTCACTTCCAATGTTGGATCTAGCAAGGATGTATGTGTTTTCCTATTGCTCTACTGTATATCTGAAAACAGGGTATTTTGAGAGTTTGAAGGCACTACTCCTAAGATTTCTTTCTATAAGATAAGAGAGTCTCAGCAGAAAGTATTTCTGGGAAGACAAGAGCTGAGAAGAAGTTGCAAGTTTCCAGTTAGTGACCTATAGCCAGAAGTCTCCAATGGTGAAAAATCTCAGAGAAAGGTACAAAATGCTTTGGGAGAAAAACAGAATACATTTAGACCCCTGAATCATAGGATAGCATCACACTAGATTAAAGAGCACCATACACCAAAGCCTATTCTATTCTTCTTTTCTCCCTTAAATGATCTGAACCTGGAGCCTTAAGAAATAGCTAGTAGCTAATCTATAAGAGATGTTGAACGTTAATATTTGCTGACCATTTGTATTTCATCATTTGAGAAGTGTGAGTTTAGTTCTTTTGCCCATTTATTGATTCTGTTGTTTATTTGGTGTGAAGCGTTTTGAGATTTTTGTATGTTCTGTATATTAATGCCCTACCTTAGCAGCAGGTAGTGAAGATCTTCTCCCATTATGTACACTCCCATTTCATGTTCTTATTTGTATCCTATGCTGTGCAGAAGCTTTTTAATTTGATGCCATCCCACTCATTGATTTTTAATTTTTATTTTTTACACTTTAATAGTCTTGTTAAGGAAGTCAGTTCCTGTGCCAACAAGTTGGAGTGTTGAGACTACATTTTTTCTAGCAGTTGCTGTTTCTGGTATGATTCCTTAGAGTTTGACCCACATTGAGTTAACTTTTGTGCAGGGTGAGAGGGGTCCAATTTCATTCTTTTACATATGGATTTCTAGTTTTCCCAGCATCATTTGTTAAAAAGGCTATCTTTTCTCTAATGTATGGTTTTGGCACCTTTTTCTGGTGTTAGATAACTGCATTTATGTGGGTTTGTCTCAGTATCTTCTATTTTATTCCATTGGTCTTCATGTCTGTTTTGGTGCCAGTAGCAGTGAAACGAAAATCAAAACTACACTGAGATTTCATCTCACTTCAGTCAGATGGCAATTATCAAGAACACAAATAATAATAAATGTTAGTGAGAATGTCAGGAAAAAGGTACACTAATACATTGTTAGTGGGACTGCAAATTAGTGTAATCACTCTGAAAAGGAGTATGGAGATTTTTCAAACAACTAGGAATGAAACCACCATGTGATCCAGTTATCCCACTCCTCAGTATATATGCAAAAGATTTTAAATCAGCGTACTCCAGAGATGCCACCACATCAATGTTTATAGCAGCACAATTTACCATACCCAGCCTATGAAAACAAAAACAACCTAGGTGCCCTTCAACACATGAATGGATAAGGTGGTATATATACACAATAGAGTATTACTCAGCCTTATAAAAAATGGCTTTATGGCATTTGACAGCAAATAGATAGAACTGGAGACTTTCATGCTAAGTGAAATAAACCAGTCCCCACAAGTCAAAGGTCGAATGTTTTCTCTGATATGCACAAACTAATCCTAAATAAGGGGCAGGTATGGAGGGAGAAAGTGAAAGGGATAAAAAGGAATGAGAATCTCATCAAAATAGAGGAAAAATCAGTAGAGTGAATAAAGAGGATTGAGGCAGAGGGAGGAGAGATGAGAAAAGGAAATGGGAAGAACAGTAGAATGCATCTGACCAAATTTTCCTACGTACTTACACAAACGCAGTATAGTAAATATGTAGATCAAATATCTCCATGTGCACAAATTTAAAAATTTATAAATAAATTGCAGAAAGATCAGTAGAGGGAGGAGAGCAGGGGAAAGGAGGAAGAGGGGGAAAATGTCAGAGACTAAATTAGAGCAAATTATATTCTATGCTTTTGGGTTGATGCCTACTTGTATCCTGATGTTGTAACAACTAAAGTGAAGTTTTTAAAAAAAGTAAAAGAGAGAAGGTAGAGAAAAAAAATAAAAGAATACATCTACTGGTCCACTCCCCAGTGAATTGGCTCAGGTTGGGGAAGGGTTAGAGGAAGGTAAAAAACTTTAAAACTTAGTGAGAAAATAAACTTAGGTATTTGACTAGATTAGACTATTCAATAGCAAGAAAATATAATAAAGCGTCAATTCATTAACACTTAGTACTACTTAGAAAATGAGGAAGAGAATTAGAAGCTGGAAATAATATTCCATGGAGCTTCTTGTTTAAGAGATGACAATGAGAAAGAAATAAGTTGCTGTCTGCTTATCTCCTATTAAATCTAGCCTGTTCAACAACTGGTTGCACCACCAATAGTGGAAACCAAGTTTTTCTGACTCTCAGCCCTTCCCTGTAAAATAAAACCAGTAATAATAATTTGTTCTAAAATAGTAGAAGGTGAGAGACTTCAATAACACAATATGCACATGCAATTTTTAACTTGACTCTGTCCTGATTTGGAGGGAAGAATGGTAGTAAAGAAGGAAAGAAAGAAAGCAGAAGGGAAAGAGAAAGGAGAAAGGAAACAAATTAAGAAAAGAAGAAAGGAAGAGATTTTTCATGAGACATCTTTCAGACAAACTGGGAAATGTGACTATGGACAGGTTATTTGAAATTAAGAAATTAATTCTAAGTTTGTAAGTGATAATGACAGAACTATGTTAAAAATGTACTTTTACATGAGTGATATGTATTAGCATATGTATGGGGAAATGATATTGTGCCAGGTAATAGTTTTAAAGCACTCTGTATAGAGGACAATGGGGTGGATGAGGTGGTGAGAAGTAGTTCAGTGGTAGAATGCTCATACAGAATGCACAAGGTCCTGGACTCTATCCCCAGAACACCCTCCTCCAAATACTTCAGAAAATATAGAGGAGGTAAACACAAATCAAACAAATTGGAAAAAAATCCTTATAGTGTTGAAGATGGGTCATAGGTACCCAGAGGTGCATTGTTCCATTCTGTCTTTACTCAAGTATGATTAAATTTTCTACAATAAAAGCAACTCAGTGAGACACTGTCTCTAAATAAAATACAAAAAAGGACTGGGAATGTGGCTCAATGGGTAAGTACCCCTGAGTTCAATCCCTGGTGTGTGTGTGTGTGTATGTGGGTGTGTGTGTGTGTGTGTGTGTGTGTGTGTGTGTGTATGAAGAAGAAGAATATGGGAAGTTTACAAGTTCATATATTTTGATTTATTCTAACTATGCCTTCTTTCTAGTCTCTGACTTACATAAGTTAGATTCCCTTAAAAATCACTTCTGCAAAGACATAATGCATTATGTCACATTAGTTGTACACAATTTCTTCAGTTTTTAAGAGCATGGCTTATAAAACTAATACAATTTTTTAAAAAGCTATTATCTGTGTTGAGAAAACTATAGTTACCCTCCCTTTTTGAAATAATTGATAGTTGAAAGCTTCTAAGCATTATTTTATATAATAGTCAAGGCTCAATTTATTAAGGTCTCAGTTTCTATCTTTGCATCCATACTATTAGATATCATATCTCTGATGAGGGCATCAGAATTTGTGAAAATTAGTGGAGGCTGTTAAGATCAAGGTCCCTTGGCAAACTGTTTCCATGTGGAAACTAAGGAATGGAAAATGACCATCTTTCAGACACATCTAGGTAGAAGATAGCTGTATCTTCTTAGATGGAAATAATTCAGACTATTCTTAAAGAATTATGCTACCATGTATGTTGTCAAATATAGCATTTGTGGATTTCATATTTTAATGCCTGTAATCTCAGGCATTAATGCTGATTAAATTAAAATCATCCAGGCTACAGTTGTGACATAGTTAAATATGCCCAATTATGTAAAAAAAAAATACATACTCTCTTTCACATACAACATTACACAATAAAAGCCAATGGCTTGAAGAATGTTCTAGAAAAAATGGAGCTCTCTGAGAAACAATTAAATGCTGTTTTCACACTATGAGTCTTGATGCAAAAACAGAAAACAACTATCAAAAAAAAAAAAGACTTCAATGACTCTACAAAGTAAAGTAATATAGAAAGTTAAACTCTGAATGTAGAGAAGTTTGGGGAATTTCAGCCAATTTATTTCAGTGATATTTTACTTTTTTCATGTGCATCATAAAAATTTACCTGAATTTATCCAAAGTTTCTTTTCAGTAAGTTAAAACTAAAAAATCAATCTACCTAAAAGGGAAGTGTGTCATATTTTAATTGGCAATACTGTTTCTCTCTCTCTCTCTCTCTCTCTCTCTCTCTTTCTCTCTCTCTCTCTCTCTCTATATATATATATATATACATATATATATATATATACACACACACACATATATATATATATACACACACATACATACACATATATATGTATAAAATAATGATGCATGTTAAAATCAATAAAATACAGTATCCAAAAAGGGAATAAAGTTTATTAGGGGAAATTACAGAGGATCAAAATATGACCTCAATTCTATGACCTCTCTTTAGAAGAATAGTCATAATTTCACATCTTATTCCTTAGAATTGGGGACAAAATAGCAATGTTGTTTCCCCATTTATCTGGTCAATAGATACACCTCTGCCAATTCATATATTCTTGGCTCAGGTTGGGGAATGGTTAGAGGAAGGTAACACTCCCACACTCAAGACTGGGAGGTTGGATAAACCTAAATTGTCATCCAAACCACAATCAGTTTAGACAGACATGAAGATTTTAGATCATCATGATGAAAAACCATAAGAAACTGAACTGGCAAACTTGGAAGTTGAGCCCCTCTTAACTTTATGATTCTGCTTCTAAATAAGATCCTCTGAGTCTGTAATTAATATATACCTAAATATAAATTCTTAAATTGGACACTTACCCCTAAGTTGATTATCCCCAGCAATAGAAAAAGAAAAGTTACAATACATATGAGAAAACAGTACATCATAAAATGAATTCACAAGTCTTACATTTTAATTTTGATGTAAAATGAAGGAAAAAATAATTAGCAATACTACCCCAGTCCCATTCTAAGAATCACTTTTTAGTTAAGTCTGTAACTTTATTTCTAATTCATCTTATTTACTTTTGAATCTTCATTCTCTTGGAGCTACTAGTGATGCTTATGATAAATTTTTAAATATAAAGATGACTAAGAAACTTTATATTTCCTTTACTGAACAACTCTTTTTCTTTCCTTTGCATTTTTGATAGATTATCCTTCATGGAGTAAAATGTACCCTGACCTACCTAGAATATTCAGTTTTTTACAGGATGACTATGATAGCAAATTTGTTTAATCAATACCACTTTTGGAATGGAAGGAAAAGAAGTCAAATATATCATAAAAGGTAACCAGAAAATGGAAAATGTGAGGAAGGAGAGGAAACAGAAGGAAGAGAGAATGTATGTCTTTCTTTGTTTCCCTGGAATGCCCTAACCAGGAACAATTTGTGAGAATGTGTTAGTTCTAGCTTTGAATCCTCTAAATCATCACATGGATGTTTTTACTCAAATGACAACACACATATTTCTGGTTCTGTCTATTAATTACCCTTGTTCTTGCCTCTGAATCTGTGCTTGATGGTTCATCCAACATATAAAAAATTTACCATTAACAATACAATAAGATTGTATTAATTACATATTAAATGCCAAGTTATGTTTCAATTAATGTTAAGCATGGTATTCTTTGTTTAAAAAATGCTTTTCTTTAATTTTTTTAAGTATTTATCTTATTCCATGTAGGAAAACTAAAACCTTGTCAAAATACTGTTTGATTATTGTGCTGGAAACCCAATAACATGAAAAACAATTTATGCAAAATATTTGCACTAATCCTAGTAGTCTCTGGTAGCATGAAAAATAAATTAGTACTCTCCCCTGTTGAATATAATACTCACCTACACGTACCTAAAGATTTAATGCAAGGATTCAAACACTGCCCCATATTGACCCAAGAGGGCATATTATGGTTACATCAATGCACAGTAGGATGCCCCCACTAGAACTAAATATAAGAGCTTTGATTTCTTTGCTGAGGACCATCTAACCTAATTTTAGATAGCCTGAATCTTTCTCTGAGCAACTTTGTAGAAACTATACTTCAATTCTGTTGTCTGGGAAAGCAAAGCAAAATATGCATCAATTAGCCTTTAAACAACCGCATTTTCAAATAACATAAAAGTGGAAAGGATTGTGTGTGTGTGCGCGCACACACACACACACACCTCTGCTCCTGCTTTTCCTACAGAATTAAGTTTAGGATGCTATAATACTGGATAGATGTTTCTTAGAAAACATAACCAAATGATATTTAAATCTGTCTGTTACAAACCCCAGAAACTACTGAAAGCTGTGATGCATTTCTGGTGAGGACCCCACTTACCACATACACATTGGATTTGTACTTATCTTCCCAATTAATTCTCGAGTGTATTTTGTTTCAAATTTATTTTTCTCAAATTCAACATAATTCATCTCTTCTGTGATCAATGTGGAAGTAAAAACAGGACAAACACCACAAGCAGCATTTCAGACAGTACAATTAAACATGTGGTTTCTCTGGGCATACATTACAGCATCAGCATTTGCAGCTTGTGAAGCCACATACGAGTCAGACTTTAAGTCTTCAATGGAACTGATATTTTTTTTTTTTGCACATATGCTACCAAGATCACATCATCACAGTTAAACTGATGGTCTACTAATATTTTATTAAGAACTCCAAACTTGAGGCATTTTTATTCAAACCATAAAAATTCAGAGGATGTCAGCTTCTACCATGATAGCATATAAACTTAGATATTTATGTTTCTTTGTCTCTCTTTACTGTATGGAAATAATAACAACATTAATTTTGGATCATTAAAACTCACTGCTATGACTTCAAGTTATGAGAAAGCCTCTATATAAATGAAGGGATGTTTTGTTTACTATTCATAATCTCAAGTAAATGTGTGAGGTACATGATAAAATAAAACATATAATGCATAAAATCAATAATAATATAGAACAAAAATGTAACAAGGTCAGAACCACAAAAATATTCTCTAAGGTACCATGGATTGTGTTGGCACATTGAAAGAGATGAAGAAAATGTCACAGTCTTACCACAATAAATCTATCTGACATTATTATTGCAATCACAGCTGATAGGTGGGCAGATGACTTTGTTTATTTTCTTCACCTATATATCCCTACCATAGTGTTTGGCTTATGTTAATTATAGTAGGCAAAAAATATTTGTTGAATAAATCCATTGTGTTATTTGGGCTTTACAAGAAATTTTTAGTATTACCATTATTTATTGATATAATATGCATTTGATTGGTATTATCTTATTATTTGCAATTATTATCAGTGTTGCACAGATGAGGAATTAGAGTGTGAGAGAATAACACAAAATGGCCAATATTAAGTCCATTCTCTTCAGCCCTGACTCTAAGGACTAACTACAACTCTTTTCTGTCTCTTGTTGATAGAACAGACTTCCTATAAACATTATATGGAAAAGGGTCAATATAGAACACTATGAGCAAGGCTGCTAACCAAAATTATATGAAGAAAACGGATGTGAGCTAAAAATCAGAGTCCAGCAGGAGTAAGATAAGAAAGGAGTGATAAAATTTAAAGCAGGAAGAGGTGGCACAAACCAGTGGAGACATGAAAGCACAATTTAAATTCAGGGTCAGATAAAGGATCCATCAGTCTGCAGTAGAGTGTGGCATGTGGATGGGATTCCCTGGTATCAGCACAGTAAGTACTTAAAACAGGGTGGGATAATGCAGCAGTCAGAGGTTAGCAATAAGATAGGAAGTCAGGAATATAGAAGTCTAGCAGCTTTTGAAACCATAGATTGGAAATAAACCAGAGGTAATATTGGGGTTGGGTAGGGATTCTATTTTCCTTTAAATGCCACACGTCCAGAATATGTATGAAGCTGTAAAAATACAGGGACAGTTGAAATAAGCCAAATCATTTAAGAGGATCACTTTCCAAACACAAAAGCCCTGCAGAGATATTAAACCAAAGTAAAGAGAGACAGAAGGTGTGAATTAAAAAGAGTATTCAAGTCACATGAAAAACATCAAAAACTGTGTAAATGGATGGAAATGGAGAATATCATGCTAAGTGAAATAAGCCAAACTCAGAAATTCAAGGGTCAAATGTTTTCCCTCTTCTGCAGAAGCTAGACTAAAATAAAGAAAAAGGGCATTAAATGACAGAATATCATAAAGATAAAGAGAAGATCAGCAATGTAAAGGAAGGAGATCAAGAGGCAAGGTGGAGAGATAGGTAAGGGGAGGCAATGTAGAATGGATTCTTAACAAGAATCATGTTATGTGTGTATAAACAGGGAACATCACCTTTATGCATAGGTAGAAAAATTAATAGACGAGCTAAAGGAAGTCCAGTAGAGTAGAGGAAGGAGAATGGGTGAAGGGAAGGAGGACAAGAGGGAAAAGAGGATGGAACAGGGTTGGGATCATGAACTGAAATCAAACTCCATGCATGTAGCAGTTTGTTGAAATGAACCCAGGTACTATGTGTAACTATAAAGCTCTAATAAAAATATTGAAAATTGTGTATAAGTTGTCAACAACAACCTTGAATGTCTCTGAGAGTGGAAGAATCTGAAACACAGCCCTAGAGCTGCCTTGTCTAAGTGGCATATAATTAATTGGTTTTGTGGCATAGTGAGGGTTTCAAATGGCAGCATTTGCTGTTGTTTGTCTCCTTACAAAGGGTTGTGTTATGGCAATGAACTTAATATTGAAAAAATAATCGTCATATCTGGGTTTACTTTAGACTGCAAATGAATGTGAGCAGAAATATATTTCATAAGGTGAAGAAAATATAATTTCAGGTAAAAGCAAATTTGGTAACAACTGTGCTCTGACAGGTTCACATAGCTGGATACTGAGAAATGAAACTAGAAAAGTAGCTTGGAGACAGACTGTAAAAATCATGAATGTTTGATAAAAGAGTGTGGCTATTTTGTTCTAGGGAATTGAGAGGTGATAAAGAGTTTGGATTGGGAAGTAGTCTGATAAAGCATTAATTTTAGGAAGATGAACATGGTTACAATAAGGTCTAAGACTTAAAGATAAGAATTGAAAGATACAAATTAGGAATCAGATGCAATAATTTAGAAATAAGGTAAAAAAGATGTGAATTATATCCATGACAATAAGAAAGCAAAGAATTCTGGAGTATTGTTAACAGTGGGAAACTACAATGCTTGGAGAGCCAGTGATGGAAATGTCTTATAATGAAAAGGAAGATCATTTACATATTGAGAGAGCTGAATCACAAATACAAATATACACAGTCACATTGCTGATATAATGGAAAAAGTATTGTGTTAATTATATAAAATATATTCATCATTCACTCATCATGGTGGATCTGAAATTTCAAGCCATGAAAGAGGTCATGGGCATAAGGCTCCATTAATCATACCATATGTATTTTTACACATGTAGCAGACTTTTCTTTTTTAATAATCATACTTAATTTTTTACTTAATAGTAATTTTTTACTTAATATACTTAAATAGTATTACTTAAATAGTGGATTTTGTACTTATTAGTAAAAGTATCAACTTTTGAGAAACTTAGCAAAATCTCATGCATCTGTGTTAGATGTGTCTAACCATATTATTTCAGAAAATGCATATATTTAGATAATTAAATGTTCTTATAAATTTTGTATTTTGACCAGCCCAACATGCCAAATACAAGCCTGTGATGATGGAAGTTTGGGGCCCTCACCGGCTGGGCTGTCTTTCCCTGGGTGGTATGACTTGTGCTTACCTATCAACACTGATTCCCCACATGTATCTGCTTGAAAACAGGTCCCAGTAAAAGTGCAGAGCTAACTGCACACTCCTGATCATGGCTTCGTTGGTGCAGACTCTACTCAAATGACCCCTAACTAATCAGCTTTTTATTTGTTTTCATTTTGGCAGAGCAGGGGAGTATTAAATAGTAAGGTTACTGGGAATACAATTACCATTGTTAGTCTTTTCCACTTCCAAATATATTATACAATTAATATGAGTGATGATTAACTCTAAAAGTATCAAATAATTTATATTACTGTCATGGAATCTATCACATTCAGATTAAACTAAGATAGACCATTGACATTCTCTTATAGACATCTATATATAATACAGAATCTATACTTGAATTACTCTCAATGATGGTCAAATACCCATTTTACTTTTTCAAAATGCAATCAGGGCTAAAAGCTAAAGGAATATACAATAAAAGTTTTGGAGTTCAGAACTTATAACACAGTTTTCATTTCCTTCTTACACCACCATTATTTCATTGTGCATTTATAATATGTGAAATAAAAATGAGTGGGTTTTATCTAGACTTTGAAATGATGCATTTTACTTGGAGAATTTTGTATTTATTAATATCTATCTTTCAATGCTTTTGGTTACTTGATGCTACTTTTTAATGGACCAAATATAACAACTATTTACAAATGGACAGATTTACTTTGCATTTCTATGAAATTGGGAGGCAGGGGGTATACCCTTTTTGATAGATAAAATTATTAGGTTAAATGACAATTTGGAGACTTTAAATAAACTGAATATGATAAAATAGTTCTAGTGAGACCGTTCTATCTTGTTTCTAAAATATTTTCATTAGCAATGATGAAAGAATTAAAATCATGAGAAGTACTGCCTAATGCTGACATAAGCGTTTCTTTATTATTACCAGTGCTACATTGTTCTTTTCTGCCTATCACATTGTCTACTTGTATAGGTGGTCTATCTCATGGCATCATGGTTGTTCTCACAAACATGGTAGGCAGTAGTCTGATGATGGTATAAAGGACGTTATAGTTATTACTCTGAAGGGCAAATCTTTGAAGACATTAATAACAAAGATTGAAATATTTACATAGCTATGTAGATATACACTTGAGTGCCAAAATAAAACAAACACATGCTTTTGTTTCTGATCAGTAGGCATATGACAATTTTACATTTTCAATATGCTGATCGCTAATTTCTGGCTTTTGTATGTTTGTAAACATATTCTTGCATTTCTTTCTAACCAAACTCAAGCTTCACTAAAATTCAAACCAATGGGAATATCTCATTGTTCTAAGACCTGACCCACTCATTTCCATTGTGATAAGCAAGCCAGCCATGCTTAAATGCAGTATCTGAAAAACATTATTAAGTTATAGAAAGCAGGCTGGCTTGACAATTCTGGAATTTTAACACAACCATAGCTAGGATATGTTAATAAATAATTAATGACTGTAGGCAATAAAGTGGAAATATTTAAACTCATATTCAATACTTCTAGCTCAACTCTCTCACCCAAATTACTTTCTCTGATAATTTTTTCTGTGAATGTCAGGGCAGAGTTGTTTTATTTCAATGTCCTAATTTAAACCAAAATCATGAGATATGTTTTAAAGTAATCATTATATCTGATATATAAATTTAGCTACATGATATATTTTATTTTCTAAATAATCCAGAAACTTTATGTAATTTAATCATAATATAAAAGAATTCAAAATGTAAAGTGAAATAGTGTTAAACTAAAGCTATCCTAGGTATTTTATGTTGACATACAATAAAATGAAGCTCAATAGGATTAATAGCTATATATAACTTCAAACTATAAGATATAAACCAACAACTTGCATTTTCATGTTTGTTTTGTTGTTTTTGCTTGCATGATTTTATTTAGGAAGATTTTTCTACTATGATTTTGTTTAAGGGAATAATGCCAGGTTCTCAGTGTTCAAAAATGCAGCCTGACTCTGGGAAGGCTCAGTCAGAAACTCAACTTGGAACTATCCAATGGCAATAAATATAGAATGCCAGGGGAGAGAGAGAGAGAGAAACCTGTGTAAGGCTGAAACAAAGGAAGAGTATTTTTGGCACACAGATGATTTTCTCTCATACAAGAGTCAATGTCTTATATATCACTGAAGCTTTTAAAATTTGATTCACTATAATAAATTTCAAAATGCATGAAAGATAAAATAAGGAAGAAAAATAAATACAGGTAAATAAATTCACAAATATTGTGTTATATCACCACAAAATAAATTGTTTGGTAATAATTATAATATCTCCCAAATTTATAGCACTCTTTGGAACTCACATATAAAGACAAGGGTAAATACATCTACTTGTAGTTTTCAGTTACTAGCTTTAAAAGTGTTTTAAGACTGGTGTATACACATGACCAATGAGAAACTAAACAGCAGAGTTAATCTTCAAAACTACTAGATGTGGTTGTTAATAAATACTTTCGAGTTGACTGTTCAGATTTTCAGGAAAAGCTGGTAAATTTGCTCAGATCCTAAATCAGGTCTGATTTCAAAATTCACTTTTCATTTAATAATATTTGCTCTAATAAAGTATATATTATAAATCATATAAAATATGTACAATATGCCCAGAATTCTACTGTTGTGTCCAGGCAAGAGATGTAAGTTAAGGATGGATATAATTTAAGAATTTTTTTTGGGGGGGAAGATGCTTTTCAAGAAATAATTAGAAGTCAGGCACAGTGATGCATGACTGTAATCCCAGCGGCTCAGAAGGATGGCAAGTTCAAAGCCAGCCTCAGCAACTCAGTGAGGGCCTAAGCAACTTAGTGAGAACCTGTCTCAAAATAAAACAAAAAAGACTGGGGATAGGACTCAGTGGTTAAGCACCTTGGGTTCAATCCCCAGTACCAAAAAATATGAAAAATAAGAAATTAGAAAATTATTTTTAAATATTTGAATTTATTTGGATACAGAATATATAAATTATAATGTTGATGTCATTTCTTCCAATATCTAATTTGGAGGCCTCTGATATCTGAAGACGGCAGAGCAGAGAAAGAGAAAGGAAGCATATATTTAGTCATTTAATCAACCAATCCTGGGTTGTCCTATTTTTAGGATTCCTCTTATGTGAAATTATAAATATCTGTATGGATTGTACATGCTTGATTTGGCTTTTAGTAACTTGATACTGAAATTCTTATAACTAATATTACACAGAGGTAAAAAGAAGATGACAACATCTCAAGAGAAGGAAGAGTAAGGACAAGTATCTATTTGGTAGAGGTAACTTTCATTATGTATGTTCATTTAACCATTGTTTAAAAAAATCCAATAAAGTCATTGGACCAGAATACCAACATGAAACACTGCCTTTCCTTGAAAATCCATTGGATTCTGCGCATTAGAGATTGTCAGTAAATCAAGAATTATGATTTTTCACATAAGGAATCTGAGGTCACATAAATACTGGCAATAGTAATAAATGCATAACAATTCAGATTCTCATCTTAGAAATGATATGGAGGATTCATATTGTCTGTAATCACTTGTAAGGGAATTTTAAAAGCAATATTTAATATCTAGGTTAGATCAAGCAAATAGTTTTATTCCTCACGCCAGTCTTATGTCATGTAAACTAAGTGTAATAATATTATACTTGTATACTTATTCCCATTCATGCCTTCCAGAGTTGTTGATATTTTAAGCCTTCAAAAATGAAAGCCATATTTGCAAACAGATGTAATTGTATGATGATGCTGGCCAATAGGATGTGTACAAAAGTATTGTGGTTTCTTTGTAGAACTTTTCATTAAAACAGGCCAAGGTGCCCCTTATCTAAACTGTCCTGCCATTTCAAATGTGCAGATGGTGGCTGGATGATCAATGTTAAGACCACCGTGGGGCAGGAAGACCCCCAAATTGGAAACATTCTGTGATATAGATAATGACTAAGCTGCTGCACCAGTTCTCAACTGCCTGTAGTGGGGGGAGAGGCTTCTTTTGTAAGTCAATATTTGGGGGGAGAGTGGTGGTCTTTGTTACTCCAGAGTAAAAAGAGCACTTACGTCCTAAAGTTAACAAACTATTTATCAATTTAGTCATAATGGTTTTGTAGAAAATATGAGGGATGTGTGTGTGTGCACACGTATTTATGTTTTGATCATACAACTACAATTGTCTGAATCTAATCTTGTGTTCTCAATTATGTGACTGGAAATCTACCTAACTTTTGTTGTAGTCCTATGATATCTGCTTAGGTCACATTAATAAGTCACACATACAGGCACAAGCAGCTGAGAGAGAACAAGCCCTTGGAGAAAGGCTCCAAAGACCGTTTACTTCTGTACACTATGAAGCATTGTGAAAAATATTTAACAACAAAAGCTGCACCAGAAAAACTCAGTGTTTCAACATGAATGAAGGGAACTATATCTATTTTAAAGAAAGAATCTTTTCGGAGAAGCACACAAATAATTGTTCAACTTATTGTGTTTAATAGGATCTAATTGGTTGTTCTTCAAAATCATGCACCTTTGTCTGGATCCCCAACTAAGAGTGAATTCAGGGACTAATCGGAACTGATATTTCACTTTGGGAGATGGAGTTGCCTTCAGGAGTCCTGTGAGCTATACACAAATGCTTCACAATCTCAGAACTCCAATATGGAAACTATTAGATAAAATTAGTATTCAGATAATTTGTTGATTGAACACTTTCCAAAGACAAATATAGATCATTAAATTGAAAACTCATGTTCTGGACTAAATCAAACTTTCCTTGTTATCTACCTTCTTTCCTTCCTCTTTCTCCCACTCTCCCATTCCTTCTCTTCTTTAGTATCTTTGTTATAAAAATTATGAATCCTTCATAAAAGACACATAAAAAATTGTCAATGCAACATATAGCCATTGGCCAAATCAAAGATAAAAGTAATTTTCTAACTCCTAGATATAAATTGTGAAACTAGGAAATTTCTCATTTTCCCAAAGCTTCCAATTTCTTTCTCTTCTAAGGAATAAGTGGAAAATGTTGGGTATTTATCTATTTAGGCATATCATTTTGGATAAATTACTGCACATGTGTGTGTGTGTGTGTGTGTGTGTGTGTGTGTGTATAAATTACTGAGAGAGAGAGAGAGAGAAGAAAGAGAGAAAGAGAAGAGAGAGAGAAAGATTTGTACAATTCATCCAAGAACACTTGGCATTTATATTCTATCTCTATAAATTTGTCAAACTAAGAGATGCACAGTGTCAGAGTTGAACTTTTCTCCGTATTAGTTTTGAAGCCAATCTCCCTTAGAGTTTACCTTTTGGAAAGAAATTACTTTATGAGTTATGGTTCCAAACATTAAGGGAAATCCTAGTTTATAGTAATGATATTTTAAGTTGCAAATATAAGAAATCTATTCTCCTTTACATTGACTAGAACTGCCTCTCAACTTTCTTCCCAATTCAGAGTTCATAATTGAGTCCTTAAGTATCGTCCAAAAATTAGGTCACTTTGACCTGTACGCCTGAATAGTCCTGCTGTTAATTTTAATATGACAAAATAAAAAGGGCTTTCTTTTCTTTCACTAACTTCACTATCCTCTGCTTACAGGATTTTACTATAGAAACATTTAAAAATAAAATATTACTATGGTTTGAAATCAGATAAAAATCTAGGTAAAAATCTATTGCACACAATCTAGACTATAAATTGGCAGATAAAAGATACAAACATTCATTTATGGCTTAAAACAGTCATATTTTTTATTCAATTAATATTATTAAGAACCTACTCCATGAAAATAATAAGGAAAGGGGCTACAAAGATGTATAAACTTAATTTCCAAATTTAAGGACCCTCTAGGACAGTAGTTAGGTAACATGTAAATAAATGTCTTTTTTTTTCAAGTGGCCTGACTTAATTCTCAAAGACTGAGTCAAATAAAAGAATAGATTTGTCAATTCTAATAGCACACTCAAGTCATGAGAAGGAGGTAGCTCGAGAGACAGGCAGAATTATCTATAGGAAAAACTAAAAGGACAACATTTTAGGACAAGGAAGGAAGAAAAACCCAGAGACAAAAAATCACAAAGATGGAGGTATCATTGAAAATACATTTACATTGCAGTGACCAAGAAGCCGGGTGTGGTGGCACATGCCTATTCCAGCAGCTTGGGAGGCTGAGGCAAGAGGATCACAAGTTCAAAGCCTCAGCAATTTAGCAAGGTGCTATGCAACTCAGTGAGATCCCATCTCTCAACAAAATACAAAAAAAAAAAAAGGGCTGGGGATGTGGTTAGGTGTCGAACTGCCCCTGAATTCAATCCCTGGTACTGCACTCTGCCCAACAACAAAAATATACATGCAGAAAGCTGAGTTGATGTCTTCTTGAGGAAAGTTTTGAATGTCAGGTGAAGAAACTAGAAGTTATAATGTAAGGGGTTAAAAAAATAGAAAGAGGAGTATCATGCTTGGTTTTGTTTTTGTAGATAAACATGGTAGTTACTTGAATAGAATGGAAAAGGGAAAGAATGTCAGCAGGAAAACAGGTTAAAAGCTATGGCATTACTAGACACGAGAAATGAAAGGTATATCTAGAATGTTAACAGAGGAAAGGGAAAATAAAGAATGAGGAGAAGAAATATTTTCAAGAGCTAGCTGAGAGAATTATATAGATTAAGGTGTCAGACAAAGAGTGAGAGAGACAGAGAGAGAAGTGATGCATGAAGTTCCAAATTTCCAATTTAGTTGAACTGATCAACAGGACCACTAGAAGAAACTGGGGTATCAAGAGATAAAGCTACAAAAAAAAAGGAAAGTAAGTTGACTTTTCCATTTTTAAAGAGAGAAGCAGCACACACATAGCAATGTCAAGAGAAGAGCTGGAAATATGAGATTGGTTTCCCTCAGGGAGGGTAAGATGAAGATGTGGCAGTTGTCAGGTTGAATTTATAGGACTTAAACATTCTGCAGCAACAGTCACCAAAGAAGCCTAGCTTTATAACTCATAAATAAATCATTTCTTCAGAGTAATATTTGATAATGTTTATATCTGTAGAAAGTTGAAATGAAACAGTACTTCTATAAACCATCCCAGCTAATATTCTGTAGTTCCTTAACCAAGTCTACACTGTCCATGATCACTGCCAAGAAGTGCCATCTTGCCAGTGGTGTTTATTTGGAAAAATCAAATGTTTTAGAGCACCATTGTTATTTATTAATATCCTGGCCTATCTTCTATCTTTCTTCCTGGCAAGATTACTAATATACAAGGAGAGGGAAGAATGTCTAGATTTAACACCGAATGTCATATTAACATTCCCTGATGATACAGAAACAGCCTGGTGAGTTTTTTGAAGTTCCATGCTGAGCAAAATGAACATTATACAATAGAAAATATATCTACATTGCATGTATTTATTAGATTATATTCAATTACAAATATATACTGAAAATATATAATTGTCATTGCTTTCATTTACCCAAGGTGTGGCCTTTTGTGATACTGGTGAATTAACCCAGGGCTTCATGCTTGCCTAGTAAGTGCTCTACCATGGAGCTACACCTCACCCTTCATGGGAGTTTTTATATTTAAGAACACAAAAGCATCTACCTATCTAAATTTTCCAAAAGTTATTTAACTTAGATAACACTTTAGATATGCTTTATATAAAGGTCTTATAAACATGTCTCATCAATTACAAAACAAAAAAATGACTAATATGAAATATGAGAAATGAGCTGTTTATAAGTTCTATATACTCCACAAGTCTATCTAAATATTCCTGAAACCAAATCCATATCTATAATATTTCAAAAATATTGAATATATTTTTCTATTCACAAAAATGTTTCCCTATATTTTTAAAACATTAGTACTTAAAGAACAGCCTTCAAGGCATTTCTTCATTTTGTTTTAATTAAATCATATTATTACATCATAAAGTATATCTTGAACATAAACACCAAACTATAAACCTTATGACAAGTCAATAAATTAAAAATAAATTTTGATTTCTCTATATCTCATAATAAAATTTACACAATTGCTTTTGAATATTTGGTTGCCTAACTTCAGCAGAGTTTTATAATGGTCTGTATTACAAGATAGCAACAAAGAGAACAAAAAAGTTGTAAAAACTTTTTGTATAAGTTTATCAGAGAATCCTTTATTTTCCACACTCATTAGAGTTGACTCTTCTCTAATAATCATAAAACTATCTCAACAAATTCAGAGTTATGTCTATCAAGTAATTAATAAGGTTTAACAATTGCCTTAAAAGTTCTTTTAAAGTTATTGCTTTCATTTATTTTGCTTTTTTTTTAGTTGACAATTGTATATGTGGGGTGGGTGCTACTTTAATAATAATTACAATATAAAACAAAATTGCCACATCGTTAAAGAAATTTTAAAAAGGAAGATAATAGTAACCAGTGAAAATATTTCCATCAATGAATACCATTGAGAAAACTAAGAAAATATATTTTCCTTATAATCTTAATAAAAAAGTGGAAGAAAATATTTCTAAAGAGATATGTAAGGTGACTTTTTTTGCAAATAATGAATGTGTAATTGACATTATTTACTAAACAGAATTTTTTCAGGTTTAGTTTTTTGAATATTTTATAATATCTAAAAATCTACACCAAAAACTCAATCTATTACATTTAGTTATTTGTCCACCTTATAGTGATAAAATTAGGCTTTGTAGAATTGTTGTTACCCTTGGAAATTAGCACTACATGGGGAAAAAAATGATAAAAGAGGCAGCTTCAAAAAGTCAGCGTCCAAGTTGATGTCTTTATCCCCTTATCATCCCTCCCCCGAATCTTTGAGTTTATGTAAAACTGAGAGCAAATTTACTCAAATGAGTTAAACCCTTAGAAGTTCTTTTCAAATATGTTGTGTAATTGGGAATAGAGGAAAAACTGTCTTTTGCCATAAAGATGACTTTAAAAACATAGAGCGGTAAAACACCCTCTATGTACGAGTTTACTTGGTCTTACTCAATGGTCAGTTCCACAATGACCACATTCACAACTTTTTGGGGACACCAGGCATGTATAATAAGAAAAATTACTTAATCACAAAAATAACCCAAGTATGTGTTCAGCCATCTAACTACAAATATTTTTTACATTTGTAGTAACACTATGTGCTTATAACCTGCATGTTTTCATATAATACATATGCAAAAGAATATCATAGAAGTCATCAAATACAAGTCCATCTTCCCTTTAGCTTTTCCAATAGAGAAGGAAAATTACCTGATCTGTCAAAGTCATTGCAAAAGCACCTTACATCCAAATCATTGTCAGTGTTGAACTGTGTCCTGTATACACTTAGCTTTTTGTCTGGCATGCCAGAGAAGACCAAAATCAATATTAAATCGCTAACTCTAAATATTAATAAACGGTGTCGGCAGTTAAAGACTGATAAGCTTGACTGTTAGCTTGAGGGAATGGCCTATTCTTTTCTTTCCCTTTCTATATTTGCTTTTGCCAAACTTCGCTCAGACTGGAAATAATCATAATAATTGGAACCAGCAGAAGGAAATAGCTGATGCTGCTAGGCAAGATGAAATAAATCTGCAACTCAAGTAATACTAAATATAAGCTCCACATGAGCATACCAGAACCAAACACCTGAGATAAGACTGTTCTTTGGAGCCAAACTCCAAAGTTTACATTTTACAAGCAGATACATTCTAGTTATCCCATATTTATAATGAATCTGCATGCCACCAAGTGTAAACAAATAGCAAATTTATGTCAACCATAGCAATAAGATCAACAATTTTCTAAGAGGAAGAAAGAAGACAAATAAATGTTTGATTTATAAGGAAATATTCATATAAAGAGATAATATAATTAATGTTTAAGTTCACACACAAAAAAATCAGAAAGCACAGAAACACTGCTAGGAGAATTTTACATTCTCTGCTGTTTGTAGTATTTTATTCTCTTTGACTTTTAAGACAGTCCTGTTGTAGTATTTTTACAGTTGTTGATATGCTATGTAATATTGAGACAGCAGAATAAGAAATGTTATAATCCTTCCCAAATGCTTATACATTCAGCATGAATATTAGCAATTAATCTTGAAGTGTTTGAATCATTGTATGATGGAAAGAAAAAGAAGAAATGAATGCTATTTCTATTAGAAAATTTGAAGTTTTTGAAAGGGAAAGCTGAACTAGAAAATGACACATGGTAATCTAACCATTTACTTTGTAGTTTGGGGCTCCTATCTAGGGAATTGGTTCATTAATCCTCTATATTCATTCAATTTTAGCAATATAGCATAGTAGATAAGAGTAAGGCCATTTAAGTCATGCAGCTACTTCATATTGAATGACCTTGGGCAATCTGCGTGACCCTGGGCAAGAGATGAAATACTTTTTGCTCTAGTTTCCTCACGTTTACCTGGGATGATTAAATTTGTTTTCCTCAGAGACATAATATGAGCCTTAAATCATGTAAGTAGAGTGAAATGGGACTTTTCCTGCTTTCCTGGGATACAGCTGAGTTTTCAAAACTGTTAGCAATGAAAAACAATCAAGTTATCAATCAGTCACGTCCCTGGTAAAACCAGTTCCAAGACCATCTTTCTTATTAACTTAGTCTAGAAGATCCAATACTTGAAAAAGGATTCTATAAAAAGAATTCCTGGAAGGGAATCCTAATAAATAAGGAAGTTCACTGACTCTTCCTTCTTGGAGAGAAAGGATTGGTGTTTGCAAGGAAGTGGTCACTCACAAAGATCCCTAAAAACCCTCTACTTGTTGAATTTTTGAAATAGTTATAGCTGCCTCATGATTATACCTACAAGCTAAGTGTGAAAGAATTCTTGGAAGAATCTGTAATGTATTCCCATGAGCCTGGGGCATTTTAGTAAGGATAGGGATTTGAGTCTACTTCTTGCCAGAGGAATTCTGAAGGTAGGAACTTCAGTAGAGCTGCTCAAGATATTTGCACAAAAACATATGTGGCTGCATTTCTTTTACATGAAAGGTCAAGGATGCAAAGTTTTCCATGGCAAATTATACACCTCAGAAGAAATATATTAAAAGCTCTCTCGAAAGTAGGCTGTTCAACAGGGCTACCTGCTGGGCCATGGGGCTGCAACAGAAAGAGCCTGGAGGTGTAAGATAATGGACAGAGCTGATGGAGGAATTTTAAGTGATCAGGTTGAGAATCCAGTGGCCTGGTCAGGAAATGTTGCAATAGACAAAAGTATGGTAGATAGAAGGTGAGGAGGAAACTGGAATATCTTTGAGGAATACATAAATACGGTCCATAACAGAAAATCAGCATCTAAGTGCCTGACATAACACAGGACAAGATGGACAGAGTGAAAGAACCAGAGGAACAAGTTTTCACTCCTTTATTCTTGTTTCTTCCCCCTTGCCATGACATCAGAGGAAAGAGGAGGGTGGGAAGATAAAGCAGACAGAGAAAAGAAACAGATCATGCTTACCTCCTTTATGACTGGTTCCCAGAGATCCTGGTCCAAACTGAGTTCAAAGATAGCACGATGTTAAGCTGGATGCAATATTAAAGTTTGTATTTGGAACAGATATATATATATTAATATGGTAAAATAAGACTATTCTGATACATGAACATGACAAACAGTCATGAAGTGGGCCAGGGATGCTATCCAGACATGTGGCAGTGAGATCTGACAGAGTGTACTTCAAGACAGGGGCAGGTAAAAGAGAAACACTCATTTCTGTTTTCTATCCTTCACACAGTTGTGGTCAACGAGGCCCAGCTGCTAATACTATCACTAAATATTGTTGTTAGTTGTCTCTTAAGTAAATTCAGCAGTGTTTATAATGCTACATTAAATTATATAAGAACTTTCAAGTTTAGTATTAATAACTTCAGGGAATGCCACATGAATATTTAAATTAAAAAAATAAGGAAATTGGTTGGTTTGCCCATCTAGCAAATGCATCAAAATATGCAATGAAACATATAAAAGGAAAAAAAAGTACATTGTATATGTGTTGTGTTATTTTCTGATTGAATAAGTTTTTATTTCTAATTACTCAGACAATTCGAAAGTATTTTTAAAAGGATAGTACTACATGAGTATCATTTCATTACTGATTTACTATGAACTACTTAATCTACCACCTCTGCATTTTCAAATAGAGCAATTTTCTTTCTAAAACAGCCTGAAACAATTCTTATGCTGGATTAAAACCTCCTTTCTGGAGTAAAATAGTTAATTTAAGTTTTCCAATAAAGAAAATCTCTTATTCCAACTAAACTTCTAAGCTGCCTTTTTTACACTACAGGGCTGTAGCACTGCTAGCCTGTCTCTGTCATTAGCAGCTAAACTATGGAGATGCTGATGGGTAATTGTCTCAGGAACCTGGCTTTTTACAGGGTTCACACTATTTTTGAATCACAGTAAGCTTAAGTGACACATTGATTTAACATATCACATTTAAGTTAAACAGAAACACTCTCCTTTGCAAAACAATTTCAGTGTAAGGATAAAAAGAATACTCAATACCTGGGGAAAAATCATAATCTAGATTAATCATGAGCAAAGATGCATTTCAGAACAAAACACAGTAGCATTTATGCCCTATTTTGGAAAAAAAATAACACTTTATGCAAAATGAGTCTCATAATGGATGAGGTAAGCAGTGATCACACTGCCAAAAATCTACCACAGCATAATATAGACTCTGAGTATATTAAAAAATATATTTCAATATGTTTTTTCCAGGGTGTAGCTTTAGGCTAAAATGGCTATACTTTGTTGATTTTGCATGGAGTCTTTTAATATATTTACTGGTTAATTTTACGTGATGACTGTGCCATGGGTTACCCAGATATTTTGATTAAGAATATTCTAGATATATCTCTATAAAGGAGGTTTCAGATATTAATAAAGTGATTTTGGATCCAATTAAAAAAAAAAAGTGATACTGTGTGAAATAGTTATGCCCTCCCTACTGTGAGTGAAGCTCCTTCAATCTGTCAAAAGCCTGAATAGACATCAACCCTCCCCCTGGCTGTCTTCAAACTGGGACACTGTTTTTTTCCTACCTTCAGGATGGAACAGAAACATCAGCTTTTCCTGGCTCTCAGGACAATGGCCTTTGGCTGGAACATAACTTCAGCTCTACTGGGTCTCCAACATGCTACTCCCGGGCAGATCTTGGAATGGAATGGTCATCTTCCACAAGTGCTTGAGCCAAATTCTCATCATAACTCTTTGTCAATCCCAGTGTGCCTCCCCACCCTCCGCCTCCTTGTTGGCTCTGTTTCATTCACTGGAGAACTCCAACTAATACAATGAGTCTCAAATAAACTGAGCAATATAGGGAAAGAGGACCCACCTTCATCACTGATTCATTCAATGAATATTTTCAAAGCATTCTACATACATTCAGGCACCATTCCAGGTACAAGGGAGGCAAATATGAATTAGATGCTGTTTTGCCCTTGATGGGTTCTAGGTCTAGTTCAAAGAACATATTTAATAACTTCATTGGCAAACCACAGTTATATCAAATTAAAAGAATTACATATTTTATTGGAGTATTAAGAGCCAGTGGAATATGGATCCAAATCTCACACAGCAATTCTGGATAAAATAACTGAAGCTTTCAGATATTGAAACATATTCATTTATAACATCACTGTAAAAGACATAGAGCTTAAAGTAGTCTACACTTAATTTCTGGGACCCTGAATTAAAGAAGTTACCTACTATAATGCATTTTCTTTAATTAAAAGTATGTATTATTAAGGTGTATGGCATGGAGTTTTGATATATACTCATGCATGTACACCGAGTGAAATGGGTTCTCCAAAAGACGCATATGCTACACGGAAATATCTGGATAATTTTATACATTAGAGGAAAATAATTCATTCCAAACCTATTCTCAATGAAGATTCTTAACACAGTTTAGAGAAGAGTTTATATTTCAGGGTTTACTCCTAATATAGCTTAGAAATTCTCAGCAATGGTCAAAGAGAATGATCTTAAAATACCACATCAGAGAATCAAAGAGTAGGAAATTTTCAAGCTTCTGTGACCCTTGAATTAAGATTAAATATACAAGCTGATAATAGCAACATTCTTAAAGACAGGATCCTTGATATTATGGTTTGTGTTTGACTAATAAAACAAAAAATACTTTAGTGCTAAACAGATATGTTAATATTTCTATATATGGTAAATCTATCTTATATGATGAATATTCAGAAGAGCTCAATTTGAAGACTGAATTGTATTTTATCACAGACAATCTTCTCCAGATCCCTTGGCTTCTGTTAGAAATATAAGCAAAGAAGAATCATGTGCAAGAATGTTAAATACAGGCATTCTTCAAGTGTCCACTATTGACTTCTTATTCTCAGAACTCTCCTAAGCGGACTGTAGCTCTTAACAGGGCCCCTGCTATTACTGTACAAACAATGTATCTCACCTCTCCTAACTGCAGTTCCAACAATTCTGAAAGATCTAGATGTATGTGTCCAACAATAATTGCACATCAGAAAGTTACTATCTGTGAGATACCTCAAACACATTATATTGTCAGACACTCATTTTCTGTATACATTCTATTCTTTAAGCAATATCCATTGGAACAAAGTGAAATAAGAAAATTTCCTAAATACATAGGGCCATTTGTATAACTTAATTTTGTTAACTCACTATCCCTAATTCTAATGCTTAGCGTAAATTGTTTTAATTAAAACATCAGTGACAACTATCTCATGTTTATGATCACATTACTTATACACACATGAAGAGCCACAGTATTCTGAAAATGACACACTGCTTTCTCTGCAGATCTCAGAGATGGTAATTTTCTCTTTCTAGAACAGCTTGCAGCCTTTTCCCTATAGATTACGCTTTAATCTCTATATTTAAGGCATCTTCATCTACTCTACACACCCACCAAGACAGAAAGCTGAATCATCTTTACCTCTTGACTCCCTTTCACCACTATCTTCCACTAAATGGAATACAATTCTTACTCTATATCTAAAATGTGTCTCAAGTTGACCTTCTCCCTCCACTCCAAGTGCTGAAGCCAGACATAAGGCCAAGCTCTCTTTCTTCTCCCTTCAATACATGTTTCAAACCAAATTTCCTCTCTGTTCTACTTTCTACCAAAAACAAAATTCCCCCAAAATGAACTAAGAAAAATTATTTGTGCTTATCCTTTGCTCAATCACCTTCAATGTCTGTTCCCCTATAGAAGAGCATCCAAAGTTTTTAGTTTTTCATATTTAAGTCTTTCTTGATGTAGGCCCAAGATTTCCTTCTGGAAAAATCTTCAGTTGCCACCAGAAGTACTCAGGTCCCCCTCTCTCTAGCTTCACTGGTTTCTGTCTAGTTTTCTGCACAGGGGTCATTTTTACCTCTGGTCATGCTCTTCTGTCTGCTTTCCGCACCACCACTCCTGAATTTCCTGTCAAGCATTAGAGACAATCTCAAAATCTCTAATGTTATGAATCATCCCCTGCCCCCAATTTCCATTTATTATCTCCAAATAATATAGCATTTATACCTCAACTGCACTAAAACTTTTAGAAAAGATTTCCAATTACCTTATGTTCTTTGATTTTACCAAGCACTGTAAAAATGACAGTGGAAAAAGTTAATCACAAGTGATAGGAATGTGTCTGTGACTGAATCCAATGAAGTCTTTAGGGTCTAAATTCCACTCTCTTTGTTTTTTACCCCTGTGCTTCTCCTTTTCCCTCCTCTGTGCTCGAAAAGCAGAGTTTATTTCTGTAGTGTTTTAAGATTAGCTTTGTTGGAGGCTGCCTCTCCTTCTAGTCTCTACTCTTGGAAGGACAGGTCTGATCCTTAATGTTGTTTTAGTACTAAGTCCCGCCTGTAGCAAGGCACAAAACACAAAGTAATGATTGAATGAATGGTTTATTCAATTAACCAGTCAAAGGAAGTCAATGTTTTAGAATATGTTTACTTTGATGGGATGTAGTATATTAGTGTAACATACACATAAATATAAGCTGAGGTCTGTTCCATCATAACACAATTCCATATCCCTCTTAACCATGCATTCTATACAGAGAAACTGTCCATCATTCTTTCTACAAAGGTACTTCTTGAAGGAGTGGCGTGTGTACACTCTTTCCATTTTTCCACTTTCTACTTATTCTTCTGCCTTTTGTCACATGGCTTTTTTGTACCGTCTGTTCCACTGAAATGGCACAAAGTAAAGATGATCTCCATTTTTGCCAAATGCTGTGGGAACATCCTAGACTTTGCCTTTCTGTTTCTACTGTGTTGGTCAGTTCTGACCTCTTACTAGTAACACTGCTTTGATGGTAGTCTAGTTTCTTTCCTGCAATCCCTTGGTCTTTCCTCAGACATCAGAACATTTATTTGTTATTTTTATATGCTCTTGTCTGATCTCATATTCCCTAATATATATAATTCTTGTGACTTGGAGACTGAGGTATACCTTATTACTTGAATTCTTTCAGGTACTTCACATGGAATTGCTTTCTACTCATATCGGCTCTTTGCTTCTAGTCTCTGTCTACAGATTGACATCACTCAGCAGAAACCAGAAAGTCAAGAAAAATTCCTCTCTCTTTTTTTTTTTGTTTGTTTGTTTGTTTTTGCTGTATCCAATAAATGCGGATAATTTTTACCATCTACATATTTCTGGACTCAGTCCCCTCTTCCCCATTTCCACCATCATCATTCAAGGTCTCCAAGCCTTTCCACTTGATGATTTTTCATGCTCCTGAATCTTCTGCTAATCTGTATCTCTAACCTCATTTTATTGGGTCTCTTCCTTGCCTGAATATGTTGCATGAAATGTTGAAAAACTGAAAAGATATTGGACAAATCTGACCTTGTAAATTCAGTTCTTAAAACCTTTCAAATCCTAGAAGGCAAGGTAGAATAATGGTTCAGAACACTGATTGGATTGCAATCCTGGCTCTGCTTTTGGTGGCTTCTGCATATTGCAGTCTCCTTATTTGTAAACTAAGACTAAGGATAGAATCTATCCTACAGAATCAAATGGAGATTAAATAAGTTGACATATATTTAAAATTCTTGTAACACTGTGGAACATATAGTAAGCACTATATAAATGCTTTTTCTCTGATTTTAATATTAATAATACTCAGTGGCTCACAATGCAGTTATATGCAATGACTTGGTCCCTGTCTAATGCCCCTGGCTCATGTTTTACTATTTTCTGTCTTAAAATTTCAGACTTTAGTTCTTAGGGAGTCTTTTCCAAATCTTCCTTGATAACCATGATGCCATGCTTTTTCTCTGGAAGAATTATCCTACCTTCTTCACGTGATCAATTACTCAAACATTTTTTCCTCCATAAAACTGAGCTTGAAACCAAGAGAAGTCAGGTGCCCTTCTGCTGGGGAAGGGTTTTTTAAAACATTTATTGAATTGAAGATTCTTGTTTACTGTAATTAGTAACTAAATATAAAAATTAAAGGATACTACAAGTGTTAAAGGATAATACAAATGCTATTAATTATATATGATAATTATGATAATTGTAAAGGTATTAAGCCTATACTATATTTTAGGCCCTAGGCTAAGCATACTATAATCATTATGACATTTATCCTTGTAAGATCCACAGGAAGAAGATTCTATAATTATATCTGTTTTTTAAAAGGGTGAAACCAATGTGCAGAGATACAGATTAATTTTTTCTATCCCCATCTAGCATAGGGCAATGATCTGACTGGACTCCAAACCTGTTTGTCTCTGAAGCTGCATACTTTTAACTATTACACAGCAATATGAAATCCTTGGTGTGTGAACAAGATTTAGGCCCCTTCCTCCCATTGCTATGTAGCCTGGTATTTGTAACATCAGCATGACATGAAAGTATTGTAGATAGAAAAGTTATGGACTGAATTGCCATCCATGACCTAGAGTACTGAGAAGGCCTAGTCCATATTTCTACCCTAAGACATGCTGTTTTCTCACTTTGTTCTGCTAACCTCATGGAGGGCATATTTATGAGTTGGAAAGTATCTTCTCCTCATGACCTACAACTCAGGTCACACAAGAAGTACCACATTTTGAAGTACTTGCAGGTAGAGATGCTATCTTAATAATGTTTAATTCATTTTTATATCACCAGTCTCTTCCTTAGTACCTGCCAAAGAGAAGGTTACCAGTAAATGTTACATAATTAGTAAATGAATTCTAGTCCTGAATAAATAGATTTGGAATGTTTTAATGTGTCAGTGCATAATTACATACACTCCTGGATCAAAGACACAGACATTTGTAAATACTACAGAAGTCAAAAGAATACTTCAGGTTGGTTTTGGCATGAATTGTTGGCATATTTTTAAAACTGACTTGCTTCCTTGATTATATTCTATTTTGGATAATGTTAAAATGAATTTGTATTTCTACATATTTTTGTTAGAATGATAACAAGTTCCTAGTGCTTAAAACAGAAACAAAATTGAATGAAGTAATGGAGAAATACTTAGAGTTTGGGTGAGCTTATAAAACAAGAAATTACACTTTGATTCATTCTCCAAAAAGACTTCTGTTTTTAAAAGATCTTCATCAATAAAACTGGAATGAAATATCTATTTTATTGCATGTAACAGTTATATAAACTAGAAATGATTTTGACTGCAAGTAACTAAAAATTAAATCTAATTATCTTAAATATCTTGTATATTATTTTTATCTCAGTGACAGAAAGTCTGGAGATAGGGCAGTTCTAGGTTCAGGGTCTCAGTAGTTTATCAAAGGGCCAGCACCTGTTATTGTTCTGTTCTGCCAATGCTCTTTTAGCTTGCTCTCTTCCTGCTCACAAGATGGCTGCAGTTGCTGCACCCATCTCCTCCATGTTCAAAAAATGACTTTCACAGACAGAAGAGTGAATAACTCTTTCTTGAACCTTATTTTAAGAACTAAGAAATTTCTCAGAAAATCCTCAAGAGAGTTCTCCTTACTTTTCATTACTTAGAACCAAGTTATAAGCCATTTTCTAAACAAATCACTGGCAAAGACATAGGATTACTTTGCTTGGTTAGGCTACTTGGGAATCATCCTGTGGGCTGAGATCAGTCTTTTATGAAATATATGACATATCAGCATGAGAATTCTTGAATAAAACCAACATTTAGATAGGAAGGAAGTGGGGAATGGAAGAAGAAATGCACTACAATTAATGAGCAATAGTTTCTTTGATAACTTTGTGGCTTTTAACTTCTAGCTAAAAATATAGAAGAAAGCAACTCCTTAGTGAATGCTAAAAGAGATTCCTCAAAAAATTAGGAATGGAACCACCATTTGACAGTTATCACACTCATCGGCATTTACCCAAAGAATTTAAAATCAGCATACTACAGTGACACAGTCACATCATGGTTATAGCAGCACAATTCACAATAGTTAAGCTATGGAACCAACCTAGATGCCCATCAACAGATGAACGAATAAAGAAATTGTGACCTATGTACTCAGTGGAATATTACTCAGCCATAAAAAATGACTGTGACATTTACTGGTAAATGGGTGGATCTGGAGCATATCATGCTAAGTAAAACAAGGCAATCTCACAAAAACAAAGGTAGAATGTTTTCAGAGATATAGAGTGCTTTACTTATATTGTGGAGGCTAAACCACAATAAAGGGGGAAAAGTGAAAGAAGAGAAGTTCAATAGATTAGACAAGGGGAACAAAAGGAAGGAAGAGGGACAGAAAATACAATAGAAGAAGCCTAACATAATTTTCCTATGTACATATATGAAAATAGCTAAGTGAACCCCACCATCACGCCTACCCACAAGAATAGGGGCCCCTAATTAGAATAAGATATATTGTATAATTTTATCAAAATGTATTATACTTTCATGTATAACTAAGAAGATGGAATACATTAAATTAAAAATAAAATAAACAGCATTGTGAAAAAATATTGAAAATAATGTAGAATTCAAGTGAAAAAAATAAATAGATTTCAAATGAAAAGAAAGAATCAATTTCCCCAACCATAAAGGGTATCAGAATGCTTTCACATTAGGTATCTAAGACTTTTCAATTGATTTTAAAAGTAAAGTCACTGGATATTAAAACTTGAGTTAAGAGCTCTGGTATGCTATTGAATGGGAAGGGAACTGTAGGTAACAATGAGGTACTGTACTTTTCAAAAAGCTAGAAGAAAGTACATTGAAAGTTTTTACCATAAAGAAATGATAAATGATTGAGGAGATAGATATGTTTAATCTGATTTCACCATTACACAATGTGGGCATGTATTGAAACATCACCTGGGATCCCATCAGTATGTTTAATTTTTAATTATATATCAGTTAATAAATAAATAAAATGTGGAAAAATAAAAGAGAAATAAAAAAAGAGACTTGATGAGAATGTAAAAAGATATCTTATAGATTTATAGACATAGTTTAATATAATGTTTGAGCTATCAAAGAGATCATTAATTTTATATTGTATTATATTTGATTTGTGGCATATATGTTCTTTATAAATTCACACACAGAATTATTCAACAGTGAATTAATTCGACATAAAGAAATGGTTCTAAATTTAAAACACTAATATAAATCAAATTATTATATCCTTCCTTTCATGGCAAAACCTCTTAGGATCTTTGCTAACTAAACTTAGTTTCCATTTATTAATTTATGTATTGGTACCAGAATTGAACTCAGGGGCATTTACAACCGAGCCATATCCTCAGTACTTCTTTGTATTTTATTTAGAGACAGGATCTCACTGATTTGCTTAGGGCCTAAATCGCTGAAGCTATCTTTGAAGTCAGGATCTTCTTGCTTCATCCTCCTGAACTGCTGGGCTCCCTTTTAGTTTTTAACTTCTAAATGCTGGCATGTGTATTTTAGATCAACACAAGTTAGGCAGCCTTTCACAATTTTTAAATAATTACACTTTTAGAATTGCAATATACTATATGTTCATATTATTGGATGCAAGCCTCACATTTTTTTGAGAGAGAGAGAAAGAGAGAGAGAATTTTTCAATATTTATTTTTTAGTTCTCAGCAGATACAACATCTTTATTTTATTTTTATGTGGTGTTGAGGATCGAACCCAGCGCCCTGCACATGCCAGGCAAGCACGCTACCGCTTGAGCCACATCCCCAGCCAGGCCTCACATTTTACTCTGTGACATTTAAACCAATAAAAAATTTAAACATTTATGCAAATATTTTATCTTATGTTATATGTTATGTGCCATGTAACATTACCATTAGAACACTATCCTGTGCATTATATAGCTCACCAGTTACTTAGCAATGCAAATAAAAATAAGCAAAATCTGTCACTTCTTAACAACCAATACATATGAAATACAGAAGCCAGTTAGGTACTTGATATCATTATGTTTTATGATCTCCCATTATCAGAGCTTAGCAGGGTTAAAGAAATCACTCACAGTTGAAAACTGATGGGTCAGTATGTAAGCTTTGCTGCTAGATTTGTCAAACATGGAATGATTTTATGGAGCTATTGTCCCCTAATATAAGACTGTATCTTCACCTGCACAAGTACTTCTCTGGTACTATTTGTTTAAAAACTGGCATTAAAGCCTAGTGTTTGAAAAAATATGTGACATGTCTGTGTGTGTGTGTGTGTGCATGTGTGTCTGTGTGCACACACATGAGCATGCGTATCCATGCATGGAAAGAAGCACAACAAATTAATTGTTTACTGGGGCAACTCATGCTCGGAACTGAAGAGAAAGAAAGCATAGGAAAAGGAGGTCCAGGCATAGATAAAATGTTTCAGAAGCAACACTAAGTAAAAGTGTTTCAGTATTTCAACTGCTCTTCCAAAGGGGAGATCAACTTCCTTCTGTTTATTTAGACCTCATTTCTGATTGCTAATACCAAAATGATGGCAACCCCCTAAGTACCTGACTTACAAGAAAGGCAAGATTACAGTTATCCATATTCAGGGTGTTTTGGGAAATATGCCAAGATGTTTGGGAGGTATTAGTAACTATTTAAGCCTTAATACATGCTGTCTATTTTTTGAAGAAACTCTGTGTAGTGAAGGTGCTTTAATATCCTTACAAAGAACTACAAAGAAACCCACCTAGGGTTTGCAGATTAGAAAGCTTCACAGATGCAACATTGGACATTTTATATCTCTGCAACTCACTTGTGCTTGAAATCCAGCTAATCAGCTCTTGACAAACTGAGACTATGATGCTAGATTAAAGGGCGGATTGCCACAGCACTTTTTATGCTTTTATGCATACATGAATTCAGCTACATAAGCACCTTCCTATGCATAGCAACAAAAAATATTTGGATAAGCAACACTGCTTATATGCAAAAAGAAAAAATGTTTATATATATAATTTTCCTTTTAATATTTTTACCTTAACGTTCTCTTCAATCTATTAAGTAACAATATAAAGTTTAAAAAAATTTTATGCTACCTATGATCTATGGAAACATAAATAATTCAATATAGCATTTGGTAAATTTATGTTTTCAAAAACCTCTTCAAATACAATGTAATGGGGAAAATATATTTAAAATATGCATTTATTTTAATTATATAATTCTGTTTCTTGTTACTTCATTTCATAGTCACTTAATAAAATCCATGTTTATTTATAAAAAATTTTCTGATTTCATACACATATTTAATTCAAGGCAGTTAAAAAAGTTCATAAAAAATTTCCCACTAATTTTATTGTTAGAAAAATCAATGTAGACAAAATACCTTTCACTTAAACCTATAAGGGTCTATTTTTTTCTTCTATCCCACAATATCACATATTTGTGCTTGGTTAATCTTGAACTTGTTGATGGATTTTTTAAATTTGTAGTTGGACACAATAATTTTTATTTATTATTACTTTTTTTTTTTTTTAATGTAGTGCTGAGGATGGAACTCAGTGCCTCACACATGCTAGGCAGGCACTCTGCCACTGAGTCACAACCTCAGCCCCAACTGCTATGGTTTTGATAGTTTTTTTTTTTAAGAAAATCAAAATAACTAAAAATGACAAAACCTCACATGACTTCACAAAACAAATATATGCAGAAAATATTTTCACAGGTACAGCAAGACATATAGTCATTTCGACTACTGAAAAAAAATCTAGTCATTCGTTGGTAGTATCCACTCATTAGCCTTCTGGGGCTTTGGAAATAGAGCCATTGGATGCACTTGAAATTTTATACAATTCTCAAAAAAGAAAACTTTTACTGTTTCTTCCCAACTATCCAAAATGGCCAGCACTACATACTAAACCCAATACAAATTTTTAAAGTTGAAAAAAATATTAATCCAAATGGAGTCTTTTGGAAAGAGCTGATAAAAATATCACTGAAAGGCAACAGTAAAAGCACTTTTTATCATCTACAATGATGTGGAATAATACGGTATTCAGCAGATGCATATTTCTATGCAAGTCTTTTATTATATATGTGAATTCATTACTTATGTATTATAAAATTCTCTTATACTTTACTTTTATTAAAGAAAAAAATCGGAAAGTACTTACTAGAGACAGAGACAGAACTGAGATTGGAGTGGGATAAAAAAAAAAAAAAAACTTTAAGAAGTTACAATACTAAGAAAGTTGTAAGACCTTATTTCATGCTTCCTGACAATAATATTTAATCAGACTGTAGCTAACAAAAATTTTTAAGAATTAATATTTGACATTGGATCTTCAAGATGAGTGTTTCTTTTAATTCTGAGATAGGACAAGTTCAATTAAAATGCTAAAATCATTAGGGTGTTAGCAGTGGAGATATTGTTAGTTCTTCATGGCATATCACAAAGAGTGTTAATATAGACAATTATTTATGTTGAGCTATCGTCATTCCCACAAATGCAAAGTATACTTCTTGCTGAATTTGGGGAATTCAGCAAGGAATAACCTGCTGGGTGAAAATAAACTGTCTAAAGTCTAAAATAAATACCAAATAGCATACCTTTACACATAAAGGCGGCATCATTGGGAGTTATTTTTAAAAGGTGAAAAGACAGTACTCTCCAAAGAAATACTTTTCAAAGAAAAGAGTTTATTTTCTCTTACAGAAAAGCCTCAAGTATACAACTTGCAAATTAGTCATGCTATTAATTAATCATTTATTTCTTTAGTAAATCTTAAGAGTAAAATGTCTTGAAAAGTTTAAAATATTTTATAATGCTACTAGCTCAAAATGACCAATATGTTTAGAAATAACATTTGCTATAATTCATAAAACACATTGCCTTCCAGGCACCACATGATTTAAATACATAATTCGTCTAATCTTCTTAAGGTACTATAACAGGTTAGGGCACTTGCCCATATAGATTGTATAAACTAGCTTATTCGGGTTTCAAAGCAAGATAGTCCACACAGGAGAGTACACATTTTACCACTACTCTCTACCACCTCCCAGGGGAAATGATTCTGCCAGGGCCTGCTATGCATTTGAAAGCCATTGTTTAAACTGCAAGCAATCAGAGATGTCAGATGTGCAAACTTTTTTCTCATTATGAAAGTAAATGTGTGAGTTTCAAACAACTAAAAGGGAAAGTGAGCATAACAAATGTGCCAAAAGATGACACTTTGTAAATGTTAAGAAAAGAGATGGTAGCACTTAAATTCTCCAGCAGGGATGTCACAAAGAGACTCTCATTCAAAACAAAAGCATAACACAACAAATGGTTATATTTCACATTCAAGGTCATTCCATTTAAATTATACAGGAAACTATAGTGGCAGTCTCTCATAAATTATGTTCAAACAGAATCATCTCATTGACCTTGTTTCCAAAACATTAAAGATATTTTATTTCTAAAATAATTAACTGATCAATATGTTTAAACATTTCTATTATTTGTATTATAAAAGCAATATAGCTTACATTCTATGGAGGAAAGTCAATCTTTATTGGCAGAAAATTTGACATGGTTCATTTTTAACTTTCCAAATTAAAGGAAGCATAGAGGTTTAACTTTACGATATTAGCCGAAAGTCAGTCAAGAAGAAAGCATGACTCTTAATAAATGTGGATCTACTTCCCTTTCAAAGATGTCTTTGAAAGCAGCAATAGCACGGAAAGCAATGGAGATCTTCTCTCTAGCACTGAATTTCAAAGGCCTTATTTGGCCTATCTTCCACATAGGATGAATCAGAAAACGTGTTTGCCCTTTATTTTCCATTGTGAGATATCTAATGGGAAAATAAATCCAGGCTCTGTGGGCCTGGATGCATTAGCAGCCATATAGTGCTAGGAATGTAGAACACAGGGTCTATGCGATGGTCAGATATGAACTTCAGTGATAAACAAAAGAAAAGGCAAAAGAATAACCCTTAGCATTCCAATATAGAGCTCAAAATCACCCAAGGAACTGTCTTTGACTTGGTCTGATACGTTAATGAGATCATAAAACAGAACTGCCAATTTAGAAGTAAATACTTTGAGGAGGAAAGTTTATTGTCATAAATGAAAAAGCCATAATTCATAAAAAAATAATTATGTGTGACAATAAATGATATTTTTCATATATGGCTCAATAATGTGTGGCTTAAAAGGAGATGGCTTAAACTATAAAGGGAAACCCCTTAATTTAATTAAAACTTTTTAAAAAATGGGTTTGAAAGCATTTAAATAGTAAAGAAAAATGACATCTATCTTGTTTAGTATGACATAAAGTCCTAGTAGCTCATCTTCTTTTAAAATTAAAATAATCTAAAATTATTATGACTATAATGTAAAATTAGTCAAATTAATACATAAAATTTGATAAAATAATGTGATTTTTATCTGGTATATATTTTATCAATATACTTGTTATTCATACTTTCATTTTCTTTATAAAATCTGCCTTAGTTTAACAATAATTATTCATGTAGTTTTTGTACAATGCTCAATATCTGAATGAATATTCAAAAATCATCTCATTAATATTTAAAAATACAACTGCTAACAAACGATGCTTAAGCTTTCAGCTATGCTAGTTTTTTGGCTCTACAGAAATATAACTACTGAGCCAAGAGTTTCTACATGATTTTCCAAAAAATGAAATCTGTACTAAAACCCAAGAAATAACACTACATTTATGGTTTTGAAATTTTTACTTTGTTTACAGTGATAAATAAAATAAACATTATTTGACAAATAAAAGAATGACTTCAACAAGAGAATTTTATATATGAATTACTCTACTTAAAAGAGTATATAAGAGATTATATGTTCCACAAATGGTAACAGAAGCAATTCCTTTTCTTTCAGTCAGCAGTGATTCAGGAGGTGAATCAGGTACCCATGGGGGTTCTTTGAACAAGGGTACAAAATTCTATCATCAATGAAGCTGTGATGCCTAGAACTGAGGGCTAATATATGATGCAAAGTGATATTAACTTAGATATATAACTTCCTGTGCAGATATTCTCTGAATTCTAAAAGCAACAATCCTCCAAATAAAATGTAATACCAAAGTTTAGTGATTAGAGGCTGTCTTATAACAGCAGGATACAAATGACACCTAGTTCAAGTCTCTGTCTTACAAAGGAATCCAGGGAAAATAATCATTTTAGCTTCTTCATGAACACCCACAATCATGGGAAGCTCAATTTGCAATATTGCTCAGAGACTTTTGGAAAGCTGTGTTAGAAAGCTTGTTGTTTAAATAAAGATAAAGATGCTTCAGCCTTTAAAATTTTTCCATATATTCATCTTAGTCTTGTCTTGTGGACTGTCATGGGATAGTCACAACTCCTTTTTGTACTTGATAGCTTTTCAATATTTAATGACAACTTTTATGCCCTCACTTTTTCAAAGTGTTTCCATTGAATTTTTATGGAAATGAAATAGTACTCAACACTCAATAATTTCCCTTTCTTTCTGTTTTGGACACATTATTGGTTGCTAGTATTAAAGTTTGCCAAAGACAATATCAATATATAGTACTCAGAATAAAATACTACAACATTTAAGATGCATTCACCATTGCAAACCACAATTGGGCAATTTGATCCCTTGATAGGACACTATTAGTTCAATTTATGAATGTGTTAAATTTTGCAACCACTTTTCATTACTAATACCAAGCCCATGGTGAAGAAAAACATGACTATTAGTTATGCAGTACATTTTTGTACCCTAAGTCAGAACTTAACATTTATATCTATTGCTATTAGGTAGTAGCATGACATAAAATATGCTAACACAAGTCTCAGTATTTGTCTTGGGTGTGTCATATTGAAAAACAACAACATACTGTATTACCTAACTCATATTCTTCAGTGTCATATTAATGTACTTTTGTGTCTTACAAGTTGCATCAGACTGTCTAAAGTCATCAACTATTAATACTAAAATTCCAATGAAAACATTTTTGTATGACAATTTACATTTAAAACTTCTTTTTTCTCTTGCTAACTTTTAGATAACTGTTTTAGACAAAATTTTATAGCAATCAGAAAATTTAAAGTGCTATCCCTAAGACCGCTTCTTGATAGTTGATCATGCAATAGGATTAAGTGGTTATTCAAAGTAGAGACGATGATATATATGCTCAACCCCATCTTTGAGGCAGGACGATTTAACATTGACAACAAACCTTAGATTGACATTCATGTGCAGCATACATACATACATGTGGCACATGAAATGTGCATGAAGCCATAAAATGATATGTATGTAATCACGTGTGAAAAACAGATACATTGGTTTGCACTTGTTAAAGTTGTCCTCTATTTAAACTCATATTTTATCTCATTCTCTTCTCCTTTGGGAAAAAAATTTTCTGTTAAGCAAAGACGGAGTTAGCGGGAGAGTTCTGAAACATTCATCTCCTTAAGTCCACGTCACAGCCTTGCACTGTGGCTCATCAAAGTCAGGTTGGAGCTGAGGGAGTCTGAGCTGTAACCAGCTGGTATTCCCATCCAACTCCTCCCCAGAAACACGCCCCTCCAATTCCTCAGCCAGAGGAGAGCCCAACCACAGGAGGACTTCCATTCCATGAAGACACCCCCTGAGTAAACTATACTCTGGGAACCATCCTCCTGACCCCCCAAAAGTAGAACGCGCAGCTAGCGCCCCGTCTCCTTCCGGAGCCTCCTCCCGACAGCTGGCTAGGGGTGAGCGCCGGAGTTAGTCAGTCTGCACGTGACGCGCGATGCCCACATGACACCACCGTGGGCGGGGGAGGGGGACAGGGGAGTGAAGCAGGGAAAAAGTTACAGAAGACCCATCAAAGCTCCCAAAGCAATTTATTCCTTCTCCTCCTCGCCAGTTAGTGGTTCAGGGATATCTAGGGAACAACTGGGGACCCAGGCATCTCCAGTCCAGTTCTCGAAAAACTGGACGCAATTCTCCACTGGTCTCCCACCCTCTGCTCCTCCCATCCCCGCTGGTTATGCCGCTGCACCCTGGAGTTGCTCCTTCCTCCTTTCTTTCCCTTCCTTCTCCATCCCTCCCGTCTTTCTTTCTTTCCTTCCTTCCCCCAAAGCTCTTCGTCCACTGCGGGCGATGCCACTGACGCACATTCAATTTGCCCCGGGAGCTCTGAGGAGGTCAGACAAGGCCGAATACCTTCCAAAGGGGAGGGTCTAACTACGCAAACAAAGTTGCACGCCACACCGCAACCTGCTCCTCCCCTCCCCTTGGCCCCCCAAGTCGGATACCCGGCACAGTTCACTTGCACCTCAGGTCCTCTCTCGACCCCACCCCACCGTCGCGCAACACACCCCCTTCCACATGCGCGCCCACCCTTGCATTGCCCCGCGCCGCAAGCCGTCCCTCCGCCTGGCAAAGGACCCAGCCAGCAGCTGCGCTCACCTTGCTTGACACACTTGAGCCGGAGGGGGTCCTTGCAGTGTTTGATCACAGCCAGCACGTCCCTGATGGTGAGTCCCGCCACGGGGGTCTCATTCACCTCCAACAGCAGCTCCTCCGACACCAACTTGCTGCCGCTTTCATAGGCCACCTTGCCGGGCTTCACCTCTCCCAGGTAGGGGAACTGTCCATTCTCGGCGCCCCCCTTCAATTCAAAGCCCAGCTGCCCCTCCGGGTTCCTGCCAATGACACTCTCATGGACTTTGCTAGTCCAGTGGCTTTTCTTTTTCAAGCTTTTGGACATGGCAGTGGGGTGAGTCTCCTCAGTTCCTGGGGTTCCTTTGGGGAGGGTGTTGGTATTGAGAGAACGAGGATGGAGGAGCAAGGGGGCAAAGGGGTGAGAAGAGCAGACTTTGCCTTCCTCCCCCCTCTGTTCGGTGCTTTCCCTCTTCTTTGGATGAAGTGTGGACGAGGAAGGGGGAGGATGAGAGGGATGGCTGGGCAGAGGTAGGAGAGCTTGGGTGAGGTTGTGCTGTCCCTTGAATGACACTCAAGGCTGTGGCCCCGCAGCAGAGGAAGCTGTGGTGGCGGCGGCGGCGGCGGCGGCAGAGCCAGAGAAGCCGTAGCGAGCGAGTGGGGTGGGGGTGGGGAGAGAGGGTAGGGATGCCGGGGGCCACTCCTGCGTGGTGCGAGTGGGAGCGCGCGCGCGCGCCTGGGTGTGTGTTGTTAGCTGATATCCATGGCAGCTGCAGTGGCAGCGTCAGGGAGTGTGTGTGTGTGTGTGTGTGTGTGTGTGTGTGTACTAGTTGTACTGTACTGGCAGAGGGGAGGAGGCAAAGGAGGAGGGAATAAGCCGGAGAGGGAGGAGGGGCGCGCGCGCACCGGGTGGAGAGCCAGGGAGGGCTTCGCCGCTGTATCCCTCCCTCCTCAGCTTGACCCGGTAGTGAAGGCAGAGAGAGAGGCAGGCTGGGTCCGCCTGGCAGCCTACGGGAGGAGGCGGGAGTGGGGAAGGAGGGGAGACGAGGCCCGGCGTGGGGAGGCCGGCAGCAAGGGCCGCTAGCCCAGTGAGGACCTTTCTTCAGCCCCTGTAGTGTCCCATCGGTGCGCCAGGCTGCAGCGCGAAGAGGACGCCCAGACTTCCTCTGACCGAGCTCTGATGGAACAGAAATAGAGGGACCTCAACAGCTGGCGAACCGAGTGTCTGATGTCTCTTGGAGCCGGATCCTACCGTGAGAAAACTGGGGTGCAGAGACCTGGCGAGGAACTGCAGAAGGCCTGGGAGCCTGGAGGTCTGCGGTGCGGAGGAAGTCACTGTTGAGAGAGGCCGCATCGCTTCACTTTTACAGTTGCTTACTCTTTGCAAAGTTCTCAGAAGTCCCCCTCTGAGAAGGGAAAGTTAGAGAACTGAAGTCTGGTTACTGTGATTGCGGGGAGAAGGTGAAGCAGAATCCTGGACTCGGAGCCCGGACTGAAACTTAGCAGAGGGCGGGGGTTGTCTCGTGACGGGCGATTCTAGGGATCTGAGTAAGGGGTTTCACTTTTTTCAGTAGGAGGAGCGGGAAGAAGAGGGCTACAGGGGTGAAGTTGGAGAGGAGACTGTTGCAGAGAGCAACCTCCTCGGAGAAAAGGAAGCTTAATCCCAGACCGGAGGCCCAGGGAAGGCAGGGCACGCCCTGCCCAAAAGAGACGCCAGTCAGACTTGTACCTAAGGAAGAAACCTTAAGATGATCTAGACAACCTCCTGCTACAGTGAAAAGAAAGAAGGTTTTGATCTGGACTGGAATTGAACTCTCTAACCCCCAACTGTCTCATTTCCTTTCACCAAGTTTTCAATCAGGAGGAAAGGTGAGGACAGGGCTCAAGAAAGCAGGAGGGCTGCTAATTTTCACTCTTAATGCCCTACAACGAGTGTTGTAGGGCATTAAGAGTGATTTTTAAAATGTTTCTGTAACTGATAAACGAATTTCATTTGCTTAACTTTCAAATGATATGTTTCAGACAAAAAAAAAAAAGTCTAACACCCACTCATCTTTTTAAATCAGTGAACAAAAAGCATTGAGCAGTTAGGATTCTTGATGTCTGAGATGAAGGGAATGTGGGAGGCAAGCAGTACAGTTAAAAATGCTTGGAGGACCCAAACAGAGGGGGATTGAAGCCAGCCTCTGCTACTTAGGAGGAGCGAGGAGCATAGTATCAAGGAAACTCAGCTGAGACTCAGTTTCCTTCTTTGTTTAAATGGGATTAATACTACTAATTTGAGAGGGCTGTGGTGAAGACTAAGTTAGGAAAAGCAGGCAGAACTCTTGCCTGGCACAGGTGGGTAGGCGTTCAAAATGGTAATTTCCTTCCTCTTTCCCTCCCTCACTGTTTGGGGGGAGAAAAAGATCAAACTAGGTCAGAACTGAAGAAGAACTTAAAGAAGGTTTGTTTAGCTTTGTGTCTTTTTTTCATGTAAGAAACCAGATCTCCAAAGAGTCAGCTGTAGCTGGTGAGGATTACTCAGTGATCCAGGGCCAGTGCCTGGATGTAAAACCAGAGCTGCAGGCAGTGCTCAGAAACAGGCAAGATTTTGTAGCAAAGCCCAGTCTCACCAAAGGAAGTTAGGTTTTAGTAGGATGAGGCACTATCCTAAGTGGAAACTGAAAGTGAGAACAAAATATGTATTTGTTTAACACCAATTACAGGTTACCATGTATGGGTAGACAAATACTTATTAAGTTCTAAAAATATATCAGATATTCTTCTGTGGGCTTTATACTATGTATTTCTCCTAATACCTTAATAACGTAGATAATGTTTTCATCCCTTTTTACATGTAAGGAAACTGAGGTACACAGGGATGTACTTTTGCAAGGCTACAGAGCTAGTCGGTGTTGAAGCAAGCATCCATTCAGAGTAGAGTGTTTGTTTGTTTGCTGCAGACTTTGTCTCAGTCACTGTGTTGAACTCTCTCCCATGAACTTACCATGCATCATACCAGCTATGAGTACATAGTGCCTCCAAAGCTTGGTTCTATTCCATCTTTTAGGGACAGTTAGGAAAAATATAAAACTAATGGAGCAGGAATTTGATGCAAGAACATGCTCATCCTTCAGAACCCAGTGGAGTCATGGAAGTACATGCCAGTTAATTTAGTGTTCCTCAGCTCCAAGTCTACTCTTGTTTGTCCTGAATTGTTATATTGGAGCTAAAATCTGTAATATTTGCTGTCATATTGCACAATATTAGGTTTTGTCAGCAGAAGGTGCTAGATTGGCACAGACAAAAAGGAGGGGCTCTTGGTCAATCCGTGGCTTTTAGGCCAGTGTGTCCAAGAGATCGTTGTTACTCACTCTCCAGTAAATTTGGGTAATTCTCCAGTCTGTGGCTTCCCTGTCAGTCTCACTGACACGTCAGTAGGTGGCCTCCTAGCAAATTTTACCAGCAATGCAGCTGGTGAATTACTGCCAGCCCAGTGAGCAACACCTGAACAAATTTCACGGCCATCCCGTGAGCCATGGCATATGCTTTTTCCAATAAGGTCTGACTCTCAGCCTTGTAGAATGGTGGGTGAAGATTGGGGGAGTTCTTCCATGATATTAGCCTCCTGATTACTCCCCTGCAGTTCTAGAGGCAGTGACTGCTCCTTGTATCTGCTATCGCTGCATTCTTTAGTGGTCTCTATTCTTTTAGTAGTTGATCCCTTTTGTTACTTAATAACTCTTCATATTAATTTTGTTCTCTTTCAGTTATGATACATGGTGTAAGAGGAACCCTGAAGAGAGTTTAATCTTGGGAGTCAGAAATTGATACTGTCTTTATTTAGAGAAACTTGTGTGACATCTCATAGATTATTCCTTAATCTGAAAAAAAAAATGAGGTGGTAATACATATATGACAGGGTTAAGTATCATGTAAAATGTGAACTTGAAAGCCATCAGAATTGAAGGTATTAATTATCAGTATAGGAAATAGGGTAGCCAGAAAATGAGGATATTTTCTATAAAAATTGGGAATTTACTGGGGAAGGGGTTGATAGAATTTCTTGTCAAATTTATTGCCATCAGATGAATAATTTTGTTTGTATTGACTACCTTTTCAAAGATGAAAACAAGCTGTGAGTCTCAAATAATTTCAAATTTCCAGCTGTAAAAAAAAATATGGCTGAAATCACAGCAATTTTGAAATGCTAGGTTCAGAATAATGTAGTTCATTTATATTCTGGCATCCTTCAGGTTTGCTTTATTTCTCCTTTGTCTTCTTTGACCTTTTTGGATATATATATGAATATGAATTATTTCTGCCGCAGTCCGGCTGCAGCAAAATAACCTGGGGGGTGACGAACAACTTGCGTACATTGATACAGCAGGAGTGGGAGCCATTTATTGTAGGACAACAGAGGTATTTATACATTTTACACAGCCTATCTTAATTAGCATAAACTAGATACAGCAGTCAACCAATAAGAAATCTTCACATTTAATGGCTTGCTGGCGTTACTTCACAAACCACTGCCTCTGGCACTTTGCCAGGCGCCATCCAGACTTGTTTACAGACCCTAACATTTCTCTGGCAAAATGCCAGGTGCCATCCTGACTTGTTTACAGATTCTAACAATTTCATCATTTAGACTTCTATAAGAAAAAAAAAATATGCTAGATATTCATTCTATCCCCCCAAAACATGAAATTTTAAAAGATAAATGAAGAGAAGCCTGAGTGTGTTCCATTCTTAGAAGAGTTCTATGGTATCGATCCTTATGACAGACACAGTCAGGCTCCACCCTGATGTCCTAGGATCCCTTTGAATCTGAGTGTCCTTTCCCCTTACTTCTGTTTTTTTTTTTTTTTTTTTTTTTTTCCAACAGCTTGCCCTGACATTCTCTTTGGAAGACTTCCCAAAGTTACTAGTCTCAGTTTGCCTAAGGTGCAGAGTTAGAAAGAACCAGTTGGAAGTTAACTTCTCCCCCAGAATGGACCTCATTATGTAGCCTGGCCCTCTTCCTATACTGGCAAGAAAATCTGAGGTCCATTTATACCTTAATTTCCCCCACAGAATCATGTTGGAGCTAGGATTTTGCATGAAATCACCTCTTACCCTAGCTTGCCTATTCTGATATCTTATGGGTTTTCATGAAAGGACTTTCTAAATAAATCATGTGTATACAATCCTCATCTCAGGGCATGATTCTGGGGACCCTAATGTGAGCCATTGCCTTTCCTTTTTTCAGATGAGGAAACCGAGGTTTGGTTATTTTAAATTGCCTGAAGTCACACTACCAATAAAGGATAGAGTTGTGATTTGAAACCTGTGTGGCTCAAAGTTTTTACTACTAATGTTATATTACATTTAAACTCCTTAATACTAAGTGCATTTAAAGTAACTGAACAGATGTGGAAACAAAACTCAGCAATTGATTGATCAACAGATGTAAAATTGTTGTTCATATATTAAGAAATCTGTAAATGTTTGAGGAGGAAAGACTGTGGACAGTATGATCAACATGTGATGCACCTCATCCAAAAATCCTTATCAGAGATGTACTGACATGTCCCAAATTTTTGCCCAGTGGTAAATGTTCAGTGTGGTTCTCCATCAAGGGCTCTCTTCAAGCCGAGGTTGAACTGGATATTTCTATCAGTTTGCTACTGCTTCTGTAACAGATTAGTTGTTTAAAATCCAGGATGGGTCTCAACACACCATGTTAGACTTCTGACCTCACAAACTGTGGATAATAAATTAAGGTGCTAATTGAGATCTGCATTCCTTCTGGTGGCTTCAGGGGAGACTTCCTGTTCTTTGCATTTCTTGCTCCTAGAGATGGCCCAAATTTATTCAGTTGTAGTCCAGTTGCTCCATCTTCAAAACCAGCAATGGGGTCAGGTGTTGTGACACACGCCTGTAATCTCAGTGGCTTGGGAGGCTGAGGCAGAAGGATCATGAATTCAAAGCCAGCCTCATCAAAAGCAAGGCTCTAAGCAACTCATTGAGTCCCTGTTTCTAAATAAGATACAGAATGGGGGTGGGGATGTGGCTCAGTGGATGAGTGCCCCTGAGTTAAATCCCAAGTACCAAAACAACAAACAACAAAAAAACAAAACAACAACAACAACAACAAAAAAAAAAAAAAACCCAGCAATGGCCACTCAGGTTCTTCTCACCTCCCTGTCACTGTATTTCAGACACTTCTGATGGCCTCTTCTAATTTTGGGGACTCTTGTGATTATATCGGCCCCACCAAATAATACAACATGATATCTCTATTCTGAAATCAGCTGCTTAGCAACCTTAGCTCCATCTGCAACTTTAATTTCCCTTTGCTATGTAACATCACATATTCCTAGGTTTCAGAGTTTAGGATGTGGAACTCATTATTCTTTACAGTATTATAAATCATTATGGCTCCTATCCATACTGCTTCTTGGTTCAGGTCAACAACATCGCTATTGTGTATTATTGTGGGTTTTTCATCACCCTTTTACCTCAAAAAACACTATTGTGTTGCCAGAATGACATTTCTGAAACCACTCTTTTTCCTGTGTTTAAAATCCACTTGTTGTGTACATTATGTACACAGCAAAGTCAAAACTTCTGACGTGGCTTTGATTCTCTGCCCCTTTCCTATCTCACTAGCTATGTTTCTTTACTTACCTCTAAGGTTGGAATTGGGGGCAACCAACCTGTGGGTTCTCCAGGATAAACAAATGAAAGTAAATACACTTATAGCATCTATTCTAGGACCCTTGCAATATAAGACAGAAATTTCAACATTCAAATTTAATTATGCTTATATTAGAGCAATGTGGTACTTGAGCCAATCTCCCACCCTATCTGGGGCCTGGAGCAGCTAAGCCAGGTGTCCTACCCAAGGGTAAGGCCTGTATCTTCCCCTCCTCTTTCAATGTTTTGTTCTCACCTTCCTGAACTGCTTAATTTCCTTTGCTTACTTGGCTTCAGTCTGTGTTTGCCTAAAATACAACCCTCTATCGGTCCATCTTACAGCTATTCATCCCCTAGACATACCTCTGGGGCCACCTTCTTTCCTTTCAGAAGCATTTCTGACTCTTCTTCCTGCTGCAAACATAATTCTCCTTTACATCTCCATGTATCATTTTTGGAAATATGACTTCCTTATTTTCGTATCTGTCTTCCATAAGAGGAATGGGTGTGAATTTAAGGATGGATTCTATGTCTTACCCATCTTTACAGTCTTACACTGTCTGACACAATGTGAAAGCTAAGTAAAAGTTTGCATAATGGCAGATATGTCCAAAGTGAAAGTGCCTAAAATTTCATTATATGATCACTACTTAATATGAATTCTTATCTATTTTATTAAATTATTATTTCTTTATACCCATAGTAGTATCTTATACTAATAAAATATAGAAAAACCCATTATGATAAGAAAAAGACAAATATACCTAGATGTGAGCGTGAGGACATGGGACAGCACTGCATCTGGGCAGAGTCTAAAGATGTTGCTGATGGTGGGTGATAAGGGACAGACTCAATGCACTTCATGTTGGCCCGTGAACATTCCTATTCCTAAACTCCTTTTCAATTTGTTATGATATTCACATGGAAATTTTTAGGATTTTCTACTAAAATATCTCTAACAATTTTATAATCACCTCTCCTGTGAAGAACAATTTTATTTCAAGTTTCCAGTTTCACATAAAACTTCATATAAACTTCAGACTCTGTTCTCTAGTCAGCCCGTATTTGTACTACCATAAAATGTGACTTTCTCCCCAAACTTGTTCTAAATGGAGCTGTGAGAGGATTTGCTATGTTTATCTGGTGATTTCCAGCATACTTGGCCCAACCCAGTGACTTCACAGGTATGCCCAGCTTAAGTTCAGCAAGTAAAAATACAAACTAAAGTTCTGGAGAGAGTTTGAGCTACAGATATATGTGAGGACACTTTGAAACCTTGACCCACTTGCTTTACCCAGCAGAATGGAAAATGCAAGAGGAAAAAACCTTGAGTGAGCTCTAATTCATAACATTCTTTGCTGGACCTAGAGAGAAAGGAAAAACTAGTGAATAAAACTATTTCAATGTGAAGATCTAATGCTAAGAAATCAGGCCTCCTGAAGTTAGTGAAGGGAAGGGCTATGGGCTTACACCCCATAAAACACATACATGGAACTGTATGTTTTATGTACTCTCATGTCATATTACCTCTGTAGGGCTAATGATCTTTACCTCAAAACCTCAAACATTTTAGTAATTATGCCTTTTAGGTTTAAATCAATTAAATTTGCATGAGAAGGCCAGAACTGGATCATTTTAGTTGAGAATTAATGTTCAGTGAACCTGCTTCTGCATTATATAAAACCTCTTGGTATTTCTAAGCATTGGGGTGAAATATCTGGTTCAAATTCTCCTATAACTCAGGAATTTAATTTCAAACATCACTGTCATTGTTTATGTCTGTCTGTCTCTCTTTCTCTCCCCAAAAGATCTGAAAACATGAGAGAAAAAAATGGAAGAATCAAATTTTGACTACTTAAATTCATGATATTATCAGATAATTTTGATTGCTAGAAAGTTCTTGAAGGATGTGACTTTGATTCTTGTAAAGGGTCTCTTTGCATGAAATTTATGATCCATGAAATATATACACAGTGGAGAAAGAGAACTGGAATAGCGAATTGTTTAAATCATTGCTCCATCTTAACTATAGAGCTCACAAAGTGTGAAGAAATTGACCAGCTCAAGAAAACATGAAAAAAATTTTTTTGTTCTGTTACTTTAAAGCCATTGCAACATTTTATGTAGTGAGAATGGTTACTTTATTAAGGACCCATGATGCTTTTGTTACAGTATTCAACATCTGCATAAAATATAGCAGGATAATATTTTCTTGAACCTGGAAATGTATTCCTTCTAATCCAATCTCATGCAGTCATACTGCTTGAATATCAATCTTACTTTATCTTTCTTTTTTATTCTTTTGCTCTCTACTTATTCAGTGCTTGTCAGTCTTTTATCATTTTTCACATTCTGCTAAACTCAAAAAGACATTTTCATACTTTTTTTTTTTACTTTAAGCCAGTTCTCACTAAATTTTTAAAACACTGAAAAAAAAATCCAGATACTTTGACTTCATGCCATCAAGTAGCTGTGTCTATCTCCACCCTCCTTTTAAATTTAAGTGGATAGTTTACTTTCTGTCACATGCAATTTTTTAAATTCTAATTTTTTAAAAACCATCTTGCAATTTTTTTGTGTGTGTGCTCATTTCTACAGAAAATTTTATAAAATACTATTTACTTGTATTTTACTTTACTGTTTCTAACGACTTTCTGGTTTTTCATATTATTCCCTCTGTTTTTCCAATAGATATCTTAACTCATTATTTTTTCACTATAACTCTTCTCAGTGTATGCCTTCCTAGTTCCCTCAGTTTCCATGTGAGTTTAAAAATAATTTTAACTATCTTGAACCAATTGTAATATGTCTACTTTCTACATTCCAATTCTGCTTATTATATTTTATCTTTTTATTATATTTTAAGTGACAAGAGTTTGAGTTTAAAGAAAGTAAAATAAGAAACAAATGAATAATAATATCATGGATTTAATTCCTGTTAGTAGTGAAAAAGGATATAGGTGAAAGGCAAGTTGTAGGAAGACAGTGAACATATTAGATTTTGAAATAGTAAGGAACAGTCAGCTATGTTTTCTAGCCTTTAGAAAAGCAAATTATAAAAAAAAAAAATTGAAAGAAAAGTTCACCATACTTCCTTAGCCAGATTATTGAGAAGCACAAATGCTGATGAACATTTGGAGGCAATGAAAATGTAATTCTAATTATACTAATTTTAATAATTTTGCAAAACTCTCCAGACACTATTCCATGTGGTGTAATTCACTTTTAACAATTTTGAGAGTTAGAATGTGATCAATACTAGTAATCTTATCCTTACCCTTCTTTCTTTAAAAATGTGTAAATTGTATTATTTGTGTATATATATATACAGTATTGTATATATGACTGAATATATATTATTATATATTGAACATATACATATGTATATCTTCCAAATATTACACATAATTTCTTATAATTCTTACATCCATGGAGAACCAACCATTTGCCTGAATAGGGATTCTTTGAAAGTCCAGGTTAAACAATGCTCTTTAAATAGTTTTTTATTTATACATAAGAAGCTTAACTCATTTTCCTATTGAACTCTTACGACATGCAGCCTGAGCCTTGTCATCACATTTCCTCCTAAGATTTTAACATTCCAGACATGGCTCAGTTTTACTTTGAGAACATGACTTACATTTTTCATTCCTTCTAGAGGTTGAAAAAGGAAAAGGACACTATAGTAGAAAGAATAAATGGAACACATACCCATCAGTGAATATGAAGGGGAGAATTGCCCTAAAGTACAAAATCAACTCACACTAGCAAAGTAAAAAAAGAAAAATTAAAAGGATTTTTTTAAAGATCAAAAGGAATCAAATTGCCTTCTGTGACCATGGTAGAGTGTTGAGAGCCACAGTTTAGTGGGAATGACGCCTGGCATTTTTGCCAGAGGGAATAGTTGAAAGGTGACCCTGCTCTGGATTAGGGCAGATCCTGCTGGGAATAGGGTGGCTCCGGGATTAGGGCGGATCCTGCTGCCTTGGGCGCCTGCTACTTTGGAGTTCCCATTGAGTTCTCCTGGGCTTCAGAGAGAATTGGTGCGTGGAGCCTGGTGGAGGGAGTGTGTTCCCAGGAAGTGTGTGTAGAGGGCAGGTGAGAGTTCCGGAATAAAAAGTTGCTGTTTGAATCTACAAGGATTGGTGGCGGCTTGGTTATTTTGTGCCCAGCCAGACTGTGGCAGTAGAGTTTGGAGACAATGGTCTCAAATTATCTATCAAGGGTAATAGTTATTAAAGTGAAAAAAAAAAAAAAAGGCTAAGTTTCTTTAAGAAAGAGACATACTTTAAGACAGATCATGAAATAATTGGAAATCATTTAGTTGCTTTAGAGAATTTTAATCTTCCAAGTTCTCAATTAGATCCTATGACAATGACCAAACTTCTCAATTATGACAATGAAAGAATCAGAACTTTGGAAAAAACATTTCTTCAATCTCTGGAGAAAATTGGGCATTAGATTAGGCAGTAGAATTGAGGAGAAAAACAAAGCTATTTATTTTAACATTCTGAGATGAACTTCACAAACTTTGGATCAAAAGAGTTTAGATATCAAGAGAAAGGAATAATGTGAAGCAAGTGTAGGTAGGTTCACAAAGAACAAGTCAAATCATTTTTATGTATAAAATGTGACCTGTTTATTGAGAATCCATGTTAGCTTAATCATTGACATGAATGGGCAGATCAGCTATAAATGCTTTGAGACCAGGTACTCATCATCCTATTTGGTATCAAGTAATGCTTCCGTTGGAAATTCTCTTTTAACTTCTCAAGTATATCATAGGACACTTCCCTCTATGGGACTTGACCAGGACTGCACACAGTAGAACTCCTATTTCCCTCTCATGTGCTCCTCTAATATTTCAAGTTCTTCCAACAAACTCCCATTGTTTCCTCACATTCAATTTGTGGGATCACCCCTAGAAATCCTTTCTCCTGGATATCTTCTAGGCTTTTTCCTGAGTAGAGTCACTGAATCTAAAGCTGTCAAATAGTTGAAAAGAACTAACCAATTTTAATATACATTTGTAATATAAATTGAATTAATATATGTTTAATGTACAATGTACTTTGAAAAAGAAATGCTATGAATAAATATAATACAATTCAAAATTTTATGTAAGTGTGGGATAAAATTTTCCATGCTTTTAAAGGATAATAATCATAAACATTTTTACCTACAGTTAATAGTAGCCCTGATGTCACTCAATTATTAGTTTTTTGTAGTCTATAAATTAAATCCCATCTAGTTTGGATCTCAATTGAATTATTTCCTTATATTAAAAACTTGTATAGTATAGGGACTGACATTTTAATAATATTTTTAAGATTTTAAGGACATATTTTAATGCAGTGCAGTTGTGCTTCCCACATTAGGCTGCATTTATAATTTTATTTGTATTGTCAACAATAACTTGCTGGGAGAACTAGAAATGAAGATATATTTTCTTTATTTGATAAGAATATGAGTTTGGGGATTTTTAACCAAAATCGAAGAGGCAAAGGAACATGCAGTCTGCTTGATTATGGAATTGCAAGGCTTTAGGGATTTATTAAAATATAGACCACAAGAAAAATAAACTTATTACAATTTTTAAGCCTCCCAAATATTTTAAAGGATATTAAATAAATATTACTCAAAAATTACATTTTAGCAGGAAGTACTAAATGAAAGAAGTGCTAATGTTTCCAGAATTAATTGAGGTTTATTTCCTAGTTTATTTCTCTGGAGACAAATGTAGGTCTCTCCTCAAGGGTAGAATGATTTGCATAGGAGGAATGATTTAAATGGCTAGAAACATCATTTTCACTCTTTACAAAATGCTTCACTATGTTTTGTCATATTGTCTGATAATTTTGCACTAGAGATTTCTTTCTTTGAGATAATAAAATGCAAATATCTCTGAAAGGGTCTCTTCAGCTTTAGTCATACTCATTTGGCTACTAGTGAAAAAAAAAAAATGTTTTTATAGGATAAAGGGAATGTTGCCAGCTAACAATTCCCTGGAGTCTGCACTACACCAAACGTTGCTTAGTAATTTCCAAGATTTTCTCAGTCTAATTTGGAGGAGTATAAAGATTAGAAAACAAGGAGATGTGGGCATGTTATATAGAGTTGTAAAATTGGTATTTATTGTATGTTTCCATTCTATCTACACTGAAAGCTACACGTGCAAAGAAAATGGAAAGTTAGCAGGTGGGTGTGGTAGAGTAGTACTACTTTAATTGAATGGTAAGGGAACGCTTCTCCTAGCAAGTGATTTTTATACCAAGACTTGAACAATAAACAGTATTCAATTTCGCAAAAAGTTTGGAGAAAGGCTTTTTAGGCAGAGAAGAAAATATATTTATGTCCTGAGGTGGGAACTTAGTTTGTCAGAGAAAGTAGGTAATTCTAACTTTCACTGATTTATGCATTCAATTGGAATACTTTATACCTTAGTTTTTGAGATCTTTCAAAATTTGATTTCTGCTTAAAATTAATTCTCCCCTGATTTCTCACCCGTACATGGTACTAATCTATGCCTCTGAGACTTTGTATATGTTGTTTCTTTGTTTAGTATTCTTCTCATTTGTTATGTTTTGTCTGATGAACTCTGCTTCAAGCATTTCCTCCTAAGGGAGCCTGCTCTCACTGTCCTCTGCCCACCGCCTATAGAATTGCTAAATCTTTACGCTACTAACATCTGTGCATTTGAAACACCGCTTCACAATTACTAGTCTGCATTTCTCCTTTTATCACTTGTGAGTTTCCTTAGGACAGAGACACTATTAATTCATCCTAGAGTACATAGAGTCCAGCATAGTATGTATCTTCAGAACAATTTATAATTTAGCATTTACTTTCAGTACAATTTCCATGATATATTTGTTCTAGTTAAAAGCCAATATCCACTAGAATATTTATCATTATTTCATTCAAAACAATAAAACATTAAATTGAATTATGATTACTCAAAGTGGATGCAAATTAGATTCATGGAAATATGTAAAGATTGAGTCATTTTTGGCCTATAATTTTCAATTCAGTATTTCAGTTTACCATACTTTATGATGGATGTTCAGCCCACACTTAAATATATTGGCAGTGAGAGCTAGTTATCACTTTATGGAAATCATGATTTAATAGCATGTTTTGTGTGGTTAGTTTTTTCCCTTCTTAAGTTAGACTGGTAGAATTATGTTCGAAGCCCTCATTGCACTATATTTACTGGAACTTGTGTTCATAACTTGGAACCTGAAGGCTTTTTCAACTCCTATGTCCCTGGCAGAAATGGTAGAGCTGTATGTGAAGGTAGGAAGGTGAGATGATGGGAAATGTGGCAAGAGAGTTAGGAAAAGGAAACAGTCATGCAGTATCCAGGAGGTTTTTCCACAGGCATATTTTTTGATGCCAATCCCAAGGAGATAATACGTGTAAAGCAAGGACATTCAGAAGGTTCACTTAGGAAAGTCTCTCTGGTGGTTCCAATTCTACCAAGTTGTATAAGTGAAATGCCATGGTTACTGTCTCAGTGAACTGAGCCAACATCAAGAGAACAGGAGAGGAAAAGAATTAAAGAACTAAAGCTAATTTCATCTCTCTTCACTTTTACCCCTTTTCATCAGTCACACCAGCCAACACAGTTTCTTTTACCCTTATCTCAGGTATATAAATCTATGTGAGCCAGGCATTTCTCTGAAAGATATCTTTGAAGCGATTATTAGGGAAAATAAATTGAAATTCAAGATTATGAGAACCAAATAGACATTGAATTTCCTCTGCTCACTGTATCCTGTGATACCTCTGTTCCTGACACTTACACCATTCAAACATATTTCTCATTGGCTCTTTCCTCAACCTGAAATGTTCTTTCCTCATATCCTCATGCATCCAAGTTTTGCACTTTTAGGTCTGGAAAGAGTTCACGGAGACCTTCTGCCTTCTATTCATCTACTATAGTTCCCTTCCCTCCACTCTTTTACCAGTCTATTCTCTTTCAGGAACCTGTTTCATTTCCTTGAGAAAACTTATTATTTAAAACCACCTATATACATTTCATTTTATTGCACATCTTCTCCCTCTAGAATGGGAGATGAGACATGTTATCAAATGAGACATTTCCTCTTCTGTTCTCTGCTCCTTTCCCAGTACCTAGAATAGGCCTGGCACACAGGGAAGCACAAGACATATTTTGTGGGATGATGGAGGGGGTGAATTGAAATCTATGCACTACTTTATGGAGGAGCATTTATACACCTGGGAAAAACAAACAGAGATAATTTCACTGGTAATAAAGACTGGTCCCAGTACATTTGCAGCACAAGGTTACCAGCAACTCCCAAAACACAAACTTTAGATCCCCTCACTTGCACTTTCACCTTCCATGGCCAAGAGAAGGGTTTAACAATGTGTTCAATAGCGTTATAGGATATGTATATCCACTAAATCAATCTATTTTCATTCTGACTTCGGGATCTGCCCAAAGGTAAATTGAGTCAATACATTTAGTATAAGTTCAGTGACATATACTATGTGCTCTCTGTCCTTTTGTGTAGAGTTAGATGGTGTCTAGTTGTCCCTTAGTGGAATGGGATGGCTCTAGGAATACTCGTTCAACCCCACATTGATCAGTAAGCATGGTGACATGAAGTCATCTATAAATGGGTTGGTTAATCTTATTTCAAAAAGCATAAAAGATTATTTACTCTACCACAAACCCTGAAATAACATTTTCATGTTGTGGCTTAAATACAAAAGAAATGATAGAGATTTTTTTCCAAAATTTAAAAATAATCCTAAATGGTTACATCATATTTTCAATAACCAATTGCAAAGTTAAAAAAAGCTAAGATGTTAATAATTTTAAAATGTTTCATTAAGTGAGAAACTAAATTATCATTCTCTTCTTACCATAGAATATTTGATATCACAAAATTATCGTCATTTAATGATTTGATCAGGGAATATTGAACCAAATTGTATAGGGAACAATATATTAAAGAAGTATGGCAGGCTGTTAATTATTAAAAAAGCAATTTTTTCTTGTTTATGTCATATTTGTGGGATTATAATTTTAACAATGTTTTGTATAATTTCAGTAATTTATTGAGATGTCATTTCTTATTCTAAATAAATATTTGTTTTTACATCTAAGTTTGTGTTTGTAATTTTGAGTTTTTATTCTTAAAGAGTGCTTCCCAAATTGTATAAGTTTCAGACTTCACAAAATCCTGATATCCTCCAGATTTTATAGTAAATATTATGAAATAATACATATTCTGCTTCCTTTGATAGACTCTCACATTTACTGAGATACTACCTTGATATGTTCTCAAGTAATAAATTAGGAGATAAGATGACCATGTAATCAATACATCATAATGGACCTTTTGCAGGCCAAGTCAAAAGTAGTTTCTATCAGGGAAGAAGGGTAGCATAATACTGAAATAGGTGTCAGAGACATGACGTTAAAACAACCAAGCAGAATTGAAAATACATACTTGTAATACAAAAATATTTTCCCCCACAAAGTTTCTGATATTTCAGTACTTGTACAGTGTCTCAGGAGATGAACCCAAGTGACTGGCTTTTGTTTTAGATTTTACACAACCGACTAGGGAAATTTTTTGTTATGCAGGTTCTTTTTAGTCTCAATAAATGAATGAGCCTTTAATAGCTGTCTCTTTATTTACTGATTTTTAAAGTGCATATCACTATGGACTCCTAGATTCTTTCTTACTTTGCTAGGTTAGACTGTACTACCAGCATCCCTGATATTGACCCTCAAATTTTCCCAGATTTGGCCAATAGGTGTTCCTTGAATGTGGTTTCCTTGCCCTTTTGTCTTGGTCCTCTGATTCTTTGAGCCATTCCTTGTTTTCTGATAATACAAGTTGCTCCAAATTTATATTGTTTCTCTTCACAAGTTATGGAATATGCCTATCCTTCAGAATCTCTGGCTTTTTTCAAAAACACATACTATTTAGAAAACAGAATTCAGTAATTTGGCTCATATATGCTATCTGTTGGCCATTGCTTTAGGCCCTCTTGGAGGACTGAGCTATAAATAGATATCCAAAATACATTTGTATGTAATATAATGAACACATTGAAACATTAAAATAAGAAGATCATAGTGATATTTCCTATTTAAAATGTATTTATTTTTATATAATAAACATCTAAACATTAAAACAAAAAATTCATACTATTACTTCAAATTAGCAAAATTCCCTTTACTTTTCACAAGATAAAATCAAATCATTTATTTATTACTAACAAAACTTTAACATTTTTTAAAGGGAACCTATTTGTTTACGTAAAATGGGCCTAGAAAGTAATAATGCTGATCTTGGAAAGACCAAATCCCAAACAGGTACTATTGGTAGTTAAACATAATGTATCACAAAATCCTTGTTACTGGAGGATGACATTAGTTACCGCTGTGATCTAGGTATTATATGTTAGATGATTGCAGTGTTGTTGTAGAGTGTGCTGGAGTGGAAAAAAATATGACAAAAGCTCTTTTCAATATTCCCCAACACCTTTCCCCACATGGAAAAATGAAAGTAAGCATTCATTATACCTGGAATTTTGAGATGAATAGATATGCATGGGGAGGTAGAAACAAAGAAGAAACTACTGATGCTATCTATGTTGAGGCAACACTAGTGCCACAGAGGGCTTTGCTTTGAACAGTTGCTTAAATTTATAACTGAAAATGTACCAAAAATATATGCACAGGTATGTTGTACACATATGTGGGTGAAAAATTGGCCTGAAGTCATCTTAATTGGGCTTTGTCCCAAAGGGCTGCTTAAAAGTCAGTATAATTCCAACAGAGACAGTCTATGGAGAGATAGACTGCTGTTAGCAAAATCACTGTCAGTGAAATTCAGCCCAGTTAAAGGAGCAAATGGCCTCAGGAACCCTGCAGTGAACTGAAGCACTCTGCAAAGGACAGGAGACCAAGAATCAGCTTTGACCCCTACCAAACCAGACAGCATCCATGGCAACTCAACAAAGTACCAGCATGCAGGAGATTTCCTGTGCTCTAGACTCTCCTCTTTTCCTCTCCCGACTTGAACCTTGGTGTGGTCAGAACCAGTGTAAGTTGCAACTGTGGAGAAGAGGAAAAAATTGAAGTATCTATCTAGGTCCTACTTTTGTTCTGGAGACCTATCTTCAATAACATGACTGATTAGGTGGATGCAGAAGCTTTAATTTTGAATAAAGCTTGGAAGTTTTTTATCACTGCTCTGGCTACACCTATCAGCTCCAAAACTGAAACAGTTTAAATGACTAAAGTGCCAAGAAAAGAAAATTTTCAATATTTAAGATAGCTAGGGGAGCCCAATTATGGATTTACCTAGGGGGAGAAGAATTACCCTACAGAGCAGATCTCAAGGGGCATTATAATAGAAAACAAAGTTGATGAGCGAGTTTCTTTTACCAGTTTTGCTTCTTCAGAATATCATATATTTATATATTCATATATCATATATCTAAAATATACATTTATCTGCATATGTATAATGTAGCATATGAAGCACATTGTCTTTTATAGAGTTTCTTGTTCTTTTCTTTTTTAAAATTCCTATTTGGTTATCTTGTCAATTGAATTTTCATATATACTTTTTTCCCTCAATGTGTTAGCTACAAGCAAATAAGGGAAACATTTTTATACACAAGGTGGTTACTTGGTTTCCTTTATAATTGGAGGAAATCTTATTTTATCTAATCCCCACATGTCATGTGATATATTGGATACCTTAACACACTTGCATGTAAATGTTTAGAAATCACAAATCATCTCAAATTGGAATTAGATTTGAAAAATGTATTCAATAAGATGTGTAAGATGAGATAGAATTAATTCTAATTAAATTCATAGACAATTTGAAATTACATGGAGATCTGTAATATCAAATTATATTAGATATGAATTACTATTAAATTTGCATTCAGAAAAATATGTATTATGTTCACATCTGAGAACCACTTAGATAGAATCATAGAACAAATATCTTATCTTGACTCTCTCTTCCTTTCCTACTACCTAAATGTCATGGAAAAATCTGCCCATCTTGATTATCAACAAGATAAAGATTTTCAGAAATGCATAGAACCTAAAAATTACATTTCAATGGAAGATAGAATACAATTAAGAAATGTTCTTTTTATAAGTGCAAAAAGTATTACTTAAGAGGTGACAATATTAAGACTCTAAAAAGTAGTCCATCAAATACTGGATTTCAGATGTTAATGTTAGCAGAGATATACAAAATAATTGTATCTTGAAAGACGGTTACATGCTTATATTCTTCAAGATGTAATAGTCTCACAGATGTAAGCATTAAACAAGTATTATTTTAAACTGACATTGGTAATTAACTCAGAAAATCCTTGAGATTTTTTGGATGGGTCGTATGACTTAGAAATTAAATGTTGTCCAAAGGAGATTGGTGTTTATCATAACAGGAGCTTCCTAAAGCCATCCTTTAGGCAAGGTGCATGAAAAACAGTGTTGTAGTATGTAAAAGTTATTAATATCCTGCAATGACCTCATTTTCACTTATATGAGGCTAAGAAAAAAAGTATATTGAAAAGTTTGTTGCAAAAGCCATAAGAAGTAATTCAAATATAGCAAAAATGAATGAGTTTCAACATTCAGAATTACCCTGCAAACTTTAGGCCACCTAATAGTACTAGTTGTGATTATATACCATTCTAGTTCAATGAATCTTGACACCAAAAGCTATTCTTATCTTATTCTATAGGGATAGAAGTTCTTTTTTGCACAGAATGGCAATGTTTTCAGATAAAATATTGACTCTCTCAGACTTCTGCGCCAACAGAGGCCATGTAACTTAATAGAGACAATGAGATACAGGTACAAACCCAGCAGGGGATTCCTGGAATACTTTTGTTTCCCTAATACAGACACCTTCTTTTTTCTTTCTCTTTCTAACCAAATGTACAGCTGAAGAAGAGAAGCCATCTTGCCAACAAGATATGTTAAACATGAAGATAAAGGCTTGTCTATAAGAAAGATGGAGCAGAAAGATAAAAGGGACCTATTCTCCCTACCTTCACATTTTTTATTATGAAAATAAATTGCTATTATAAGGTTAAGCTGAAGAAATTGACATCTATTACATGCACATAAATGCATCATAATTCATACAATGTCACTAAGTTGATAAGCATATCCTTTTTAGAGGATGAATCTGAGGGACTCAAAAATCTTGTCAAATCTTAAAAAAAAAAAACTTCAGAATTCTTAATCTCATTGTGATTTTGAAAAGTTATTTTACAATCTTTTCATTACCAAACTGTTAAATACATTTGAATGTTTAATGTATTTTTTTAGTAAAATAGAAAAATCCTTTTGTGTGTGTGTGTGTGTGTGTTTGTGTGTGTGTACATGTGTGCATGTGTATGTTTGCATGTATACTTAAGGAACATGAAGGGACACTAGCTATTTACAACTCTTCTTTAAATATCTCTTTCCAAATTCTACTTTCAAAGTAAATAGATTCTAATATATATGCCATTAAAATAATTTAACAATTTCTTTGTATTAAGTTTGTCCTCATTAGTGTGTGTGTGTGTGTGTGTGTGTGTGTGTACATGTATGAACACTAACTTCTTTATCTCATGGTAAAATATCCTGTTGAAGAGATATATTTCTCTATAGAGCCAAGTCATGTTCTTCTATCTTATCCCCAGATTTCCCCTCTTGCTGTCAGCCACTCTGAGTATCAAGAACAATTAATGTCTGGGGATATTTAAGTTGATGGGAAAAAAATGTAATATAACCACTTCACAGATCAGTAACTGAAGCCCCCTGATGATATTTCCTTTTTCAAAGTCATTCCTTATGCAGATGTTATTTGCTCTTGAGAATCAAAAGGATTGCTTGAAACATCACATAAGCCATCCTTGACATGCCCCCTCTCAATCACCTTTTAAAAGGAAGAAAAACAAAAAGTCACTCTGTCAAACAATACTTGAAAAAAAAGAAGATAACTGTTCCTCAGTATGTGGGAGCCATGGCCAGAATTACATAGATACTGGCTGGACTGAGAAACAACTGGAAGCCTATACATACTTGGCCTCTGAACTGTGAGCAGTGCTAAAGAAGAAAGCTGAGTAGGGCCACAATTCACACTCACAACCCATCTGTAGTACAGGTATGCAGACATTTGAACAGCCATCCATTTCATGAAATGTAATTTACTTTTAATGTTAGCTGGGGACATTGCCTTCTTATATTTTACCATCCTCCATGTACTCACAGCCATAAGAAACTCTGAAAATTTAGATCCCAGTAAAATAATAGGATTGGAGAATTAGGGGAAAATTGGCACATGGAAACTTGCAATGTGGTGTTATCTATATGTGAGGACAGTGCTGATGAACAATTACTGGGAGGTGTGCAAGATTACCAAGTACTGCTTCAGCAAAAGACATTTAAATAAAGACAGGCTGAATATAAAAATAAACTTTCATCCTAGAAGAGAAAGCAAAGCAACAGATTAAGATTCCTTGTGATGCCCTGGCATTCGTCTGTATTCCCAGTGACTCTTGAGTCTGAGGCGGGTGGCTCACAAGTTCAAAGCCAGCCTCAGAAACTTAATAAGGCCCTAAGTAACTTACAGAGACCCTGTCTCAAAATAAAAAATAAAAAAAATTAAAGGGCTGGGAATGTTGCTCAGTGGTTAGTGCCCCTGGGTTCAATCGCAGACACCCCCACAAAGAAACCCAACAATTTCCTCTTTACTACAAGTCAAGCCTGTTAAAAGTCAGTAATTGTTCTAAAATATTCTATACGTTAATTTGCTTTCCATTTTAAGAAGGTTGCTATTGTCACTTAAGTAGGAAACAAGAGATAACGTCAGGAACACACATTTCTTAATAATAGGCTAACCAGGGCTACTAATTAGGATTGAGCAATTTTTATTCAAGGATGGACACATAGAACACCACACATGCAAACTGAATATAGAGAACTAATGCAAACAAACTGTGATGCAGAACAGAAATTCTTCATCTTAGAAGGGAAGAATTATCCTAAGATATGTCTTGAAAGGACTTAGCTAGAAAAAAACAGATTAAATGCTTTTAAAATAACTATAGCTAAAGAAGACAATCCAAGAATATTTAACAATGCAGATATCCTTATACACTTTTTGTAATGTTAAGACAAAGAAATTATGGTATTAAAATTCTGGCCCCAAAATATATATGTTACACAGGGACCAGAAAAAATACATGAAACCTTTGGTGAATTCCAAGCTGGATTAAAAATTAAACATTTGCAACCTCAAATACTAAAAGATAATGGACGGATGCTTATAGAGCTATTTCTCTTTTTTCCTTTTCTAGAGAGAGAGAGAGACTAGAGAGTAAATGTTGATGAAATGTTCTTTATTTTATGATATGCAATGGTTCATAAATTAAGGCAGTAATATAGATACCTTGAAAATTTAACTCAAACACATAATGCGGAAAATCAATTAATTAAAATTGAGAAGTAGAAACAGAAAATATGGTATCAATGGACTTTTGTTGAGCCTTTGGAAGAAGAAGTCCAATTAATTTCTGTACTAATATTAACTGAATTTAATAATCACAAATGTCACTTGAAAAAGAACATATTTAATTATAAAAACAAATAATACCTGTGACCTACAATCTGTACCACATCTTGAATTAGAAAAGATCTGTAGTTAGACAGATGGGTTAGTTAAGGCACATTTATTGTTTTACATAACATAAAATTAAAAGTTATTTAACTTATTTTATTTAAAGCTAAAATGTTATATAATGAAGCAATTTATTAAAGAATATAAAATAAGCCCAGAACAAAATCTTAAATGTTCCATTCTTTTAAAACTCCTGAATTAAACAGCAAATTTTAAAAAATTGAAAAGCATAGTGCAATTTCAAATTACTGAAAACAAAGATAAAAGCAAAATAGCACAAAGTACATCACTTAATGAGAAGTTATTGTAGATTCAGTTAGTAGAGAGCACAAGTGGTGTCAATATCAACAGGCAAAGGATATCAGACTTAATTACAAAACAAATTTAATTATGTTCTCCTTTCATAAACATAATCAAAATAAACCAAATACTTTAAATATCATTCAGCTTCATCGTCTCTAGACATCTAGTCACATGTTTTAGACCAACTGCTGCTTTTCATGAGCACTAATCAACTCCTTGAATGCACAACTCATGATATCTTGCCTGATGCCCATGCTATGTATATTTTTCCGCCTGACTCAGGCTTTTATGTTGATGATGAGGTCTGAACTATGCTAGTAATTTTTTTTGCCCTCCTCATTCATATGCAGCCTATTGTGCAAGGGAAATGATTTCTCATGGAATGTAACTTTGGTCAGTAGGAGATAAGAGATAAGTTCTGGACCTTTACCTTTCCTAGATAAAACACCCTAATATTCACTCATTTATTTAGCCTTCTTAGAGACAGTGCCACATGGATGAGTAGTTATACTATAAAGTAAGTAGTGACCAGCATGTTGACCCCTTCTTTTATTGTTTTTTTCCTATTTTCTCACTCCTAAACCCTGAAAATGCATCATCTAATTAGAGAGTGATACATAATTCTCTACCTTGGGCCTTGTTCTTTGGAGACCTTAGGGGAAGACAGTTGATAATGGGAATATTCTTTTAAAGTAGACAATAAAGCTGGGATTTTAGAGCAGCATTACTCACTGTTTTGATAACAATGAAGGTTCAGTGCTAGTGGTAAATAAAATGGTGAAAATTCCTGTTTTTTACCTTTGTTTAATTGGAATAAATACAGGTGAAAGGAGAAGTGTTAAAACATATGGTGGTAGTGGTGTTTTAAATGTATATGGCCAGCAATAATTATAGAATTGTATGAGCTGATTTCTCTTAATTGGCACTACAAATGTTGAAAAAGTAAAATGCTAAGCTCAAATCAGCCAAATACTAAAACAAGGAACAATATGAAATCCAGTGCACTTCCAAGGAAGTTTTTAAGGAGACTTTCACCTTCAAATGTATCATGGAAGAACATGATGAAAATCAGATTCAGGATCTAATGAAAGGTGACAGAGCCTCAGTGCTCCCTGAATGCATAGATTCAAGAGACCCCTATGTGAACACATGTGGTTTTAGAAGAAGAAAATGGTACATTGGACAAAACAGGGTTATTTGGGTAGATAAATCTGAAATTTTTGAACTCCCAATTTTGTTTGAAACTTCATAATAACCAAGAGAAGCCCTCTTATCCTAGCCATAGAAGGTTATGTAATGACATTCTCTGAGACAAGTGTATCTCAATGTTTTCATTCTTGATTTACATACCTCTCTTCATTGCTTCTAGTTAATGGTTACAGTAAGGGTTCAACACAACCTTATCAGAGAAGTATAATCAATTTTACAAGGAAACAGTTTATGTAGCAAAGGAATTGACATATCTTGCTAACAAGTACTGGCAGAAACTTGAGAAGAAAATGGGAGAGTAGAGCTTCAGAGCTGTACAACAAGAAGTGGAACACAAGGCTAGGTATGGGAGAATTTATTGAATGGAGGCACTGATAAGTCTCAGGCTTTGATCATGTGGCAATGAAACTAAGGTTTGTCCTGAAATATTTTTGCTAGGATAGTTCCTTAAAGCTTGGCTATAGCAAAATATAAAGAAAAATCTGAAACTTCCTAACATAATATTGCTAAAGGGATCATAAGAATCCAAAAGATGGGAAAACATTTAATGAATTACTATATATGACCTAAGCACCCAACCAGATTAACATCCCTGGGGCGAGGCAGAGGACACTCAATAAGGAAGAAACTGCTGAGACATTCAGTGTTATCATTTGAATATGAGGAGTCTTCCAAATCTCATGAATGAGAATACAAGAATGTTCACAGGTATAATGATAATGAGAGTTGTAACTTAATTAGTTAATTAATCCACGGATGGATTAATGAGTGGTAGCAAAGGGCATGTAGGGTGTGGCTGGAGCAAATAGGTCTTTGTGGGCATAATTTGGGGGCTTCTGTTTTGTCCCTGATGAGCATTGCTTCTGCCCCCCACCTCTCTCTCTCTCTCTCTCATCCTCCCTCTCTCTCTCTCTTTCTCCACTCCACCACACCCCTCTCTCCTGGATTTCTAGTGGTCATGTCCTGCACTACTTTCCTTCACCATGCCCTTTAAATATGGTGTTCTACCTCACCTTGGGCTGAACCATGGACTGAATTCTGAAACTGTGAACCAAAATAAAGTTTTCCTGATCTAAATTGCTCTTGTTGAGTATTTTGGTCACAGTGATTACAAGCTGATTAAAACATTCACCAATATCTTTAAGAATTTTGGTTGTTGATGGCTGTACTTTGCAATTTGCAGTTGATGGCAGGAATTATTGCTATTATAATGGGCACTTTAATACAATAGAGATGACAAGATAGCTGAGGTGAGAATGCAGCAGAGGCAGAGTCACACACACAATAGATGCAGTTACTAGACTTGCCATCAGGTTTCTTTGTCCTTCAAGATTTATGGTAATAATTTATGTTCTTAGGCCTTAGATGCCTGTAATCCACCTACAGAAATGTACTACTATGGAGGATGGCAAGTTTGAATACATTCTCAGCAATTTAGCAAGACCCTATCTCAAAAATTAAAAAAAAAAAAAGGAAAAACAAAAAGGGCAGGAAATATTTTTTAAGGATTTTTTTGGGGGGGGTCCTGGGAATTGAACCCAGGGCCTTGTGCATGCGAAGTAAGCACTCTACCAACTAAGCTATGAAATTAAACCCATATCTCTCACCATGCACAAAACTTAACTCAAAATGGATCAAAGTCCTAGGAATAAAACCAGAGACCCTGTGTCTAATAGAAGAAAAAATAGGCCCTAATCTACATCATGTGGGATTAGGCCTCAACTTCCTTAATAAGATTCCTATAGCCCAAGAAATAAAATCAAGAATCAATAAATGGGATGGAATCAAACTAAAAGTTTCTTCTCAGCAAAGGAAACAATCTGTGAGGTGAATAGAGGGCCTACATATTGGGAACAAATTTTTACCCCTCACACATCAGATAAAACACTCATCTCTAGGGTATATAAAGAACTCAAAAAACTAAGCACCAAAAATACAAATAACCCAATCAATAAATGGGCCAAGGACATGAACAGACACTTCTCAGAAGAGGAAATACAATTAATCAACAAACATATGAAATAATGTTCATCATCACGAGCAATTAGAGAAATGCAAATCAAAACCACTCTAAGATTTCATCTTACTCCAGTCAGAATGGCAGCTATTTTGAGTATAAACAACAAGAAGTGGCTGGAAATGTAGCTCAGAGGTAAAGTGCTTCTGGGTTCAATCCCCAGTACTGCAATCAATCAATCAACAAATTGACAAAAACTGTAAAAATGGAAAACTGTGCCTCTTAATCCAATTTTCAGATATAGGTAGGTTCTTCAGTTTAGAGCTGATTGATTGAAGAGAATGATCACTTTGAGAAAAAAGCCTGCAATTCCACCTGAAGTGTATACAGTGAAATATGATCTCAATTATTGTCCAAAGAGATTTAGAACCATTTCCAGGGTAACCAAACACTGGAATGGAAAAATGCAGGCAAGTCTAGGATAGTTATATAGAGGCCTGAGTTGACACTGATTTCATGGGATCTGAAACACTACTGCACTTCTCTGAGTAAATGAGAGAAAAAGTTGAGTTTGGCCCAAGTCCTGTTCAAGTGCATTCAAATATATTTGCTACCAATCTATGGTTATTTCCTTAGTTCCCATGTGTATGCTTGAAAGACAAATATTTATCACCTGACACAACACATATATTATGACCTGTGGAATAAAGGGCATTAGGACACAAAGAGACAAGTGGAAGCTGCAGAAACCACACTCCCAACCTGAGGAAATTATAAATAAGTAATGCACTATCATGGAAAGAACTGCTGACATTAGTACCAATAATAGCATCAAAGACATAATGAATAAAGAAGTGATGGTTCACATCATATTTCCATTTGCTTCACCTAGATGTACCCTGCATAAATGAAATGGGTCTCGGTAGATGACAGTATTATTACTATAAGTTTATCTAAGTGGCAATCCCAGTTGCAGCTTCACAGTTGCTATATTATACCATCTGCCACAAAAGCTATTATTGGGGCTACCCCTTGGTTAAGTGACAGTAGATTAACACAGGCTTTGGCACTTTTTATAGGACTACTGATCTGGAAAAAAAAATTATATATATATTTCCAATTCTCTTTAATGAACAGGACAAAGTTTAGTTTTTATTCCATGGCAAGAACTGCAGAATATATTTTCTATTTTAGGGCTGCTATTCCATTGTCATAGCAGAGAATGCAGGTATCTTGATCATCCTCATAATGCATGATCATATTGACAATCCACAACAGAACCAACACTCAACCAGCACATTGATGAAATTGTGATTGTTGGATATGCTGAGCAGAAAAAGGAAAGTACAGAAGACATCCTAGAAAGACACAGATGTCAGAGATTGGAAATAAGCTTCCTAAGATTTGAGAGACTTTAGTCTCATGATTATTCAAGCCTGAACTGCTTAGCAATTTGGGGCTTATGACCCAACATAATTAATGGAGGTAAAGCTAGCTATAGGAAAAAAAGTTACCTTGAGTCTCTGAGAAGCTTCCAGGATTTTTCAGGAAAATAATGCATCTCTGAGAAAGAACTTATCTCAATGCAAATAAACATTCCTGCCACTCTAGAGTCCTATTAAAGACTAATAGCTTTACCCTGGGATGCTAAGTGCCTGTGCAATGGAGTTTCCTTTTCTGAACTGTGTATTGTCAGATCTATCATTTCTTGATCAGGCAAATGCAGGAATAACATTCACTTTTCAGCTTGAGCATCTCCAGGAACACTAGTAAATTAGTCAGACACATGACTGAGACTTCCATATCACTTACCTCTGTTACATCAACACTTCTATCTCAATTTATACCTTTAGCCTCTGTGGTATTTCTAACAGTCAATTAACACAGAAGAACTTAGGCTGGTGCAAAGACAAATTGATGTGATATGTTGATGCTAAACCAAATGAAACTAATGCTAGTCTTCATGCTGGTGGATCAGTAAACAAAGAAAAATTTACATTATTGGTGGGGTATTCAACCCTAATTGTCAGAACAGGTCACAGCTCTTATACATTGAGAATGTGGAAGATACCACATAGAACATAATGAATTTATGAGCTTTTCTACCTGTGATAACTGTAAATGGATAACTAAAGTGACCATGGCTACAAAATATGAATAGATGATAGATAGATAGATAGATAGATAGATAGATAGATGCATATATGTGTTTATGTGTACAATTTTGTGACTCAGAACAAAAATTATTTTGTTCACTGATTTTTAATTTGGGTAGAGCTCAATTGACATATCTTTATGAACTAATTGAGATCATGAGGATTTGAATGCATGGGAGCTGAAACACTTGGAGACTGCTTATGCATCTCTCTGTATGTATCAGGGACTCAAGTTATTCAGGGCCTGTGAATTAGATCTCTCGAGCTTATCACTCTCAGCATGGCTTTGATGATGGCTCAGAGAACCAAGATTGACTATTAAAGGAGACTAAGGCAGAAGCTGCAATGTTTTTTATACCTTAGCCTTGAAAGTCATGCATTACTATATTCTATCAGTCACATAGGTAAAATCTTATTCAATTCATTAGTATACTGTACGGGAGCAAAAACACTGATAGATATGGATCATACAGTTCCATATTGTAAGATGGTTCCACACAAAGAAAAGGAAACTAAGAGTTTAGACAACTAGGAGTCAAATTCCAAGTCTCTCTTATAAGCAAGCCATTCAGAACAGCCAAAAGGTGGCCAAGGATGAGCCAATGTAAAGTAGGTAGTGAAGGAGAAGGTGATAGATGTCAGCTATGGTCTTGGAACTAGTCACAGCATTAGACACCCTTGCTTATTTCAATAATCCTCTTCTCTTAAAAAGCTGTATACCTTGAATCTAGTGACCATCATGAAGGAGATTCTATGATTGGCCTTAACTTTATCTCTTGGGGAAAAAAAAAATCACAGTAAATTAAAAATAAATTAATAATGTCAAAAATCCATGTGGAAATCAACAAATCCTTTTTAAATTATTTAAATTATAAAAGTAATTTTGCAATGGACATTATGAAATATTAAGAAAAAATAATTGAAGGTACCACATATCATATCTTATAGGATACAGTTAAAAGAACTGTGAGAAATATTGCTTAATTTCAGTAAATTACAAGATAGATTTTAAATTAGTCAACTAAAATTTAGGATAAAATGGAAGAAATGGCAACAAAGTGGAAAAAAGGTTTTAAAAAAGGCCATGATATTAATACAAACAAAATAAAGAAAAAAATAAATATTGTTAAGAAAATAAACAAATTTTGGAAAACATGGAATAGATTAATTTCAGTAATTTTAATAAAAATGAGTTAAGGGACATGTAAACCTTAGAATGCCAAAGAACAGATGTGTATAATAGCTGTATATTTTTACTTAAGTAAAATGTCACAAATAATTCTTGGCTAATATTTTGAAAACATAGATGAAATGAAAAACAATATAGAAAAGTATGTACTAATAGAATGGATTCAAGGAAAAACAGAAAATATTAGCATACATACTGCAGCAAATTAACTTTCAACCAAAAATTTAGTCCCCATCATTAAAGAGGCTATATGCACAGCTCTCTCCCTACCCTCCCTCTCTCTCCCCCTCCCCTACCCCCTCCCCTCCCCTCCTCTTTCTCTCTCTCTCTCTCTCTCTCTCTCTCTCTCTCTCTCTCTCTGTCTGATTTCAAATTGGTTTTCAGTGTATTTCTCAGTTTCTGCCATGCTATTTTCAATGCCCAATAAAAGGTCCTTATTTTCCTTATTTTTCTTTTTTTTTTCCTTGTATCCACTCTGGTATTTAGTGAACTCCTTTCAGTTGATAATTAACTCTGTCTTCCACTGAGTCCATTAGATTCTTCTTAAGCATTCCAATAGTATATAAGTACTTATAAAATATATATGGAATTTTATTATTTTTGTTTATTTTTTTCTCCACATTAAACATTATTATCTCAGAGGTCTTGTCAGATAATTGAAATATCTAGATAATATCAATTACTGCTTTTTATGGATAGTTTTTCGTCTCATTTTCCTCACCTGCTTCTTTATATATATGAACATTATGGATAATATGTGTGAAGGCTTTAAGTTTAATTTATCAGAATATGAGTTTTGTTCCAGTAGGCAGTCAAATTAGTGGCAGATCCCTTGGATCTTTCAAATTTGGTGCTAGACTTTATTAGGATACATCTATTTTAATTATAAAACTATATCTAGGACGTAGCTTTTGTTCCTAGAGCATAGTTATCATCCCTGCAGTGTCTTTCTTCTGTGATTTTATTTGGATATATTCTTTTCACTGAAGTCTCTTCTTTCTACCTGGGCCTAGACTTAACTCCATTACTATTCTATATACAATTTCTACTCATCTCTTAGCATTCTAGTTAGTTATTTTTACTGTTCCATCCGGAATCTCATTTTGAACATGAGCAGCTTAGAAATTGGCAAAGAACTTGAGTGAACACTTAGGCGGATTTTAGGGGCCTCTTTCCTGTGAAAGACTCCACTTCATCATTTTGCTCCTCTCAAGTCCTAGATATTTCAACAGTCCTAAATTCAAGTTTGTTTTCTCTGCCAAACTGGTTTTCTATTCTCTATGTTCTAGTTCCTTATGCTGAAAATACAGAAATTCCTTCAGGTTGAAAGCAGAGATGAGAGTGAGATTCATTTCATATTTTTTCTTAAAGATTGTAGGTCTAGATTTGTGGCTGTCTAACGTGGGCAGACAGTTGCTTTATATATGTCATCATCATTTCTATTTCTTTAGGTAGAGCCGAGTAAAACTCAAACCAGTTACTACATTATCACCTTCAAAAATATTTATTTCTTTGCATGTGGTTATCCTCAAAACCAAAAATAGTCTTTGTTATTAGTGAAATTTAGATAACTACATTCTTACTAATCATTATTATTCCCTTCTGTTATTTTCTCTTTTGTGGTATTTTAAAAGTTTTATGGAAGTCATCTGATTAGTTTTTAGTATTTTTTTTCCATTGTAAGTATTCAACTCCAAGTTGTCACTTTAATCTCAATATAGTGACTGAAGTGGACCCTGAGGTACATTACATAGACCTAGGTTCAAGAACACAGGGCTTATTCCCCAGTAGTGAGGAAAGATCCTTGAAGACAAAATGGAACAATCATCTGACATTAGGGAATGATTGGCCAGAGATAATTGCCTTGCCTTGCCCACGTTCACTCTCCCTTCCCAGGGCAGCCTGTACCCAGACCTCATCAGTGCAGGGAGATCTAGACCCAGCCTATTCACAGCACTGCTTCTCCCTTAAAAAAAAAAAAAAAAAAATATATATATATATATATATATATATATATATATATATATATATATATATATATCCTATTTTTCTCCCTCAGGCATTGATCTCAAGAACCCTCCATAATAAATCCCTCACTGATTGATTTCTGTCTTCATGATTTGCTTTTCAGGAAACAAATCTGCACGTTATTAAATAAAAGTCCTTACTTACATTGTACAATTCTTTCATTAGTCAAAAATGAAATTATGTAAGCTTTTCTCTTATGATTTGAGCTTCTATATCTTGTTTCAGTGAATATCATCTTTGGAACTAATATGTTACTTTTCCATGTTGTATTCTTCCATTTAGAGTTAATTATTCTGTAATGGTATGTACTAGAAGTTTAATTTTGTTTTTATTTGCATGCTAAATCAATTTTTTAGTCTTGTTTATAAAAATTTCTATCATTTCCCTGAAGTTATGTGACATATCTTATCAATTAACAAGTAGCCTGCTTCAATTCTTATTCTTCCATTCTTTCAGTCAATTAGTCTATCCTCAAATGAGTACCAAACTGACAGTCTTATCATGTGCTGCTGTGTTTGTCATAATATCTAATAAAATGCATTTCCTTTTTATACTTTTGGAAAATCATTTTAGTGATTCATGAAAATGTATCTTTCTGTTTAAAATTTGGAATTAATTTGTCATGTTTCTCTCAAAATCTAACTTTGGTGTTGATTGGAATATCAATGAATTTATAAATTCAATTGAGTGCAATTAAAACCCTTCAAATTCTATTCCTTAGATTCATGAATATATTAGATCTGTCCATTCATTTATCTATGCTTTGATATCTTTTAATAGAATTTTAAAGAGAATTCTATAAACCTCTCAGGCAATTTTTCATAGATTAACTTCTCTGCAATTGACAGTTTTTGTGGTTATCACAATGGCATATATTTTCCATTTCATTTTCTATTTACTTATTGCCACTGAAGAGAACTTACTGAATATATTGAAGAATGATTTACTGAGCTGGAAGATAAGATTAAAGGAGTCTCTCAAAATGAATTAATAGGGAATAAAGAGCTAGAAAGAAGGAAATAAAGAAGTCAAAATATATGGAGTAATAAAACTTGCAATATCCATCTAGGAACAGAAAAAATGATACATATTAGGAGAAAATATTTAAAGAAAAAAATTGCCAATTGTTTCAGTTAATGAATGATGTATAACTTCAGATTAGAAAGACAAAGAACTGAAAAGAGAGGAGGAAAATTTCCCTCATTAAATATATTACAGTATCATTTAAGATTATTGAAGACAAGGGAAAACTCTTATGATTTTCAAAAAGAAAAATATGATTACAATGAAATTAAAAACCAATACCTATTGACCATGACAACAGAACCACCAAATTCAGGAAAACTTTTCAATTAAGGTTAAAACTGAATATTTTGCTTTAGCTTCTATACGTGAGAGTAAACATTTTACCCTTGATTTTCTGAGTCTAGTTTATTTCACTTATCATGATATTATCTAGTTTTACCTACTTACCAGCAAAAGCTATAATTTCATTATTCTTTTTGGATAAATAAGCTCCATTGTGTATACATACCACTATATATATATATATATATATATACATACACACACACACACACACACACACACACACACACCACATTTTCTTAATCCATTGATCTATTGATGAGCATCTGGGCTGGTTCTATAATTGGTGATTGTGAATTTTGCTACTATAAACATAAATGTGACTGTATCAATATAGTATATTGGTTTAAGTTCTTTGGGATAAATACTAAGGAGTGGAATACATGGATCATATGGTGATCCTCTTTCTAGTTGTTTGAGGAATATCCATTCTGTTTTCCAGATTTTCACTTCCATCAACAATGTATGAGTGTACAGTCTCCCCGACATCCTCACCAGTATTTATTATTATTTGTGTTCTTGATCATTACCATTCTGGCTGGAGTGAGATGAAATCTCATGCATTTTCCTGATTGCTAGAGATGTTGAGAATTTCTGTGGTCCTATATTTACTGACATTTATGTTTCCTCCTCTGAGAAATGCCTGTTAGTTCTTTTACCATTTATTTATTGGGATAAATATATATATATATATATATATATATATATATATATATATATACACACACACACACACACAAACACATATATATACACACATATGAATTAATATACATATATACATATGAATTCATATATATATGAATTCATATACATATATAAATAAATTGAGTTATTTTATTTCTTTTTATATTATGGATATTAATCTCCTGTCAGAGGAGCAGCTGGCAAAGATTTCTCCCATTCTGTATACTCTCTCCCTCTTCATGCTCTTAATCATTTCCTTTGCTGTGCAAAAGCTTTTCAATTTGATGCCATTCAATTATTGACTCTTGGTTTTTAATTCTTGAGCTTCTAAGGTCTTGGTTAGGAAGACAGTGCCTGCATTTATATGTTATTTATATGTTTATGTGTTGACCTTGTTTTCTCTAGCATTCACAAAGTTTCTGGTCTAATTCCTAAGTCTTTGATCCATTTTGATTTGACTCTTGTTCAGGGTGAGATATAAGAATCTAATTTTATTCTTCCACATATGGATATCCAGTATTCCTAGCACTCTTTTTTTTAAAATGGCAATGTTTTCTCTAACATATTTTTGGCACCTTTGTCAAGTATCAGATGCTTGTATCTGTGTGGGTTTTCCTCTGGGTCCTCTGTTCTACTGCATTGGTTCTTCATTTCTATTTTATTGTCAATACCATTATGTTTCTGTAGTATAATTTGAGATTAAGTATTGTTATGCTTCCTGCATTGTTTTTATTCTGGGTCTTGTATTCTTCCAAATGAATTTTAGGATTGTTTGTTCTAGTTCTGTAAAGAATGTCATTGGTATTTTTATGGGGGTTGCATTGCATCTATATATTGCCTTTGTTAGTGTGGCCATTTTGACAATATTAATTTCCTGTACTCAAGAACATAAGAGGTCTTTCCATCTTCTAGTGTCTTCCTCAATTTCTCCCTTCAGTGTTCTGTAATTGTTATTGTAGATATCTTTCACCTCCCTGGTTAATTTAATTCTCAAGTATTTGAAATTTTTCCCAAGGTTATTGTGAAAGGAATGTTTTTTCTTATTTCTTTATCAACAGAATTGTTGTTGGAGTATAGGAAAACTATTAACTTATGAGTATTGATGTTCTATCCTGCTACTTACCTGAATTCATTCATCAGATCTAGAAGTCTTCTGGTGGCGTTTTGGGGTTTTCTAGATATAAGATAATGTCACCAGAAAACAGTTAGTTTGACTTCTTCTTTGTTCGCTTGTACCCTTTAATTTCCTTCTCCTGTCTGATTGCAATGGCTAGAGTCTTGACATATATATTGAATAGAAGTGGTGAGTGGACATCCTTGTCTTGTTCACAATTTACTACTTTAAATTTTCTCTAGTTAGCACAATATTGGATTTGTATTTGTCATATATACCCTTTAGAACATTAAGGTAAATGCCTTCTACTTTTAATTTCTTCAAATTTTTTAACATGGGTATTGGATTTTATCAGAAGCCTTTTCTGCATCGATTGACATGCTTATATGATTCTTGTTCTTAATTCTATTTAAGAGGTGAATTACACTTATTGATTTGCATATGTTGAACCAACCTTGTATTTCTGGGGTGAAACTCACTTGATCATGGAGTATTATCTTCATGATGTGTTTCTGAAAATGGTTTTATAATATTTTATTAAGGGCTTTTGCATCTATGTTCATTAGGGATACTGGTCTGCAGTTTTCTTTCCTTGATATGTCTTTGTATGGTTTTAGTGTCAGGGTTATAATGGCTTCCTAGAATGTATTTGGGAGGGCTCCCTCACTTTGAATTTCATGAAATAATTTGAGAAAGACTGGTGTTATTTCTTCTGTAAAGCTCTGGTAGAACTCAAGAGAAGAATCCATCTGGTTCAGGATTTTTTTTTATTGTTGGAAAGCTTTTAACTGCTGTTTGAATTTCATTACTTGATATTGGTCTGTTTAGGTTTTCTGCATCTTCCTGGTTTAATTTGGGCAATGTCTTCCTGGTTAAATTTGGCAATGTCTTCCTGATATTCCAGATTATTGGAGTACAAGTTTTCAAAGTAGTTTCTAATGATCCTCTAAATTTCAGCAGTGTCTATGGTGAGATCTCCTTTTTCATCTCTAATTTTGTTAATTTGGGTTCTCTCTCTCTCTCTCTCTCTCTCTCTCTCTCTCTCTCTCTCTCTCTTGTTATTTTGGCTACTTACTTTTTTTAATCAACAATTTTTTGCATTGATCTTTTGTATCAATTAATTTATCCTCAAATTTATTGCTCATCTTAATTATTTTCTGTCCTGCTAATCTTGAAATTAGGTTGTTCTTCCTTTTCTAAGGCCTTGAGGTGGAGCAAAAACTTACTTATTTTTTCATGTAGACACTTAATTGTGTAATGTTTTCTCTTAGAACTGCTTTCATACTGTCCCAGAGATTTTGACACTCTGTATTTCTGTTCTAATTTTTTCCAAAAATTTCTTGATTTCTCTCTCATTTTTCTATGATCCTTTCTTCATTTAAAAGATTATTGTTCAATCTCCAGGTGTTATGTCATTTATATTATTTTTACTACTGTTGATTTCTAGTTTCACTCCATTTGATCTAATAAGATGCATGGGATTTCATCATTTTTTTTGTAAGTCCTAAGACTTACATTGTGACCTAAAATATGGTCTACTTTGGAAAAGCGTGCATGAGCTGCTGAGAAGGTAAATCAGCTTTTGGGGGGATGGAATCTTCTGTAGATGTCCATTAGGTCCAGTTAATTTTTAATATTTTTTACATCAGTGATATTCATTAATTATTTGAATTACTTCTATATTTGTGATAAGGGTATTTTGAAATCTTCTACTATTATCATATTGGAGTCAATTTGGAATTTAATGTCCAATAGTGTTTTTTAAATGACATTATGTTCATTAATATTTGGAGCATATTCATTTACTATTGCTACATCTTCTTTTAGAATTCTTTTTTTAACAGAATTTAATGGCCTTTTGTGTCTCTTCTGACTTATTCTTGCATGAAATATGCTTTGTCAGATACAAGAGTAACTGTTTCTACTTTCTTTTTATCCTGTTGGTGTATTTGCTTATGAGATGAATATCTTGCAATCAGCATATAGATTAATATTATTATTTTATTTACTCTTCTAATCTATATATTTTAATTGGGAGTTGAGACCACTTGCATTCAGTGTTTTTATAGATAAATATTTAATACTTCTTGTTATTTTTGTTTGTTTGCTATATTTAATTCTGATTTGATTTTTATTTAGCTTGTTACTCTTTTAGTAATTTTCATCTATTTGGGAGCTTTGGGGTTTGTTTTTGGGTTTCTAGATAATTTCTTTTGTGTTCTGGTCTATTTTGTCTGCTATATGCCTCCTGTATGTTAACATCTACCTAATTTTTAATGTGAGGAAATTTTTCCATTTCTATCTTATTAAAAATGTTCTTGATGACTTTAGTCTACATCTCCATGTTCTCTTCTATTCCAGTGACCCAAGGTTTGCTCACTTAATGCTGTCCCAGACTTATTGTATATTTTGCTCAGGGTCCTCTTTTTTCTTTATTCCATACTGAGTAGTCAAGTTCATATATCCTGTTGTCAAGACTGGACACTCCATCTTTGAGGCCCAAAGGTATGTTTTCCACACAATTTAAACTGTTAGTGATATTTTCAAGTTAATTTTTAATTTGATTCATTTTGTCTTTCGTGATTGGTTTCATTTCAGTATTTCTATTTCTTTAATCTCCTTTATTTGCTCTCTTAATGCATTGCTTAGATATTATTTTAATTCATTAAAATTTCTTTTTTTTTCTACCGAGGATTTAAACTCAAGGGTGCTTTACCATTAAGCCACATTGCCAGCCCTTTGTGTGTTTTATTCTGACACAGGTTCTTACTAAGTTGTATAGGGCCTCATTAAGTCATTGAGGCTGGCTTTGAGTTTGTGATCCTCCTGCCTCAGCCTCCCAAGTTGCTAAGAAGCATTCACCACCATACCCATCTTCACTGAACATTTTACTAATTAGTTTACTACTTAGTTTTTTAGAATCTTTCTCTGAAATTTCACTCACTTCCATATAAGTGAGATCCTTTGTTGGGGATTGTGAATTGGGGGAGATACTTGTTTGCCTGTTTCCTCATGCTTTTTAAGATCTTGAACTTGTGCATCTGTTAAGATTGATTTCCCTTTCTGTGTTATATGTGTCCTTTTGTGTGATGTTATCTTTGTTGTTGTTGTTTTGGGACTTCTCCAATTTTTGATGTATGAGTAGGAGGGACCTGGTTGTTGGTTTGAGGTTTTTGTATACTCCTGTAACTACAATGATGCAGAGTTCTAAATTGAAATTTCCAATAGTTCAGATTTAGTCTTGACTGAACTTTAAGCACTATCAGTGTGTATTTGAGATTTGATCTACACTCACTATTGCTGTGGGGATGCTGGTCTCTGCAGGACATCTGGATATTAAGGTATCTGGTAAAATCCACTTTTAGGGCACAGAGATAAAAAAAATCCACAGATTTCACATTCACTGCTATAAATATGAATTTAGGTATCAGCCTTAAAGTACAGATGTCCTGTGTGGTCCCTAAAGGTGTATTCCCAATAGCTCTTTTGAGCACATTTTCTTTGTGCCTATGTCAAGCACTCTGATTCAGGAACATTCTGGGAATCATAATAGGTGACTGCCGGCAACTTCTTTGATAAATTACTGATCTCCTGTCTCTGCTCACCAGGGTGCAGCACTTATAGATGGCCCATGTTGCATGGATACCAGTTTCCATGTCTGTCTTCATTTTCTGTATCAAGAAACATTTTCCACCCCAATAGTCCTATTTCTTGCTGAACTACATGCTCATGGAATGAGCAATTTTCAATTGGCTTTCACTGAACCACTTCCCCTACCAACTCTGTGTCTATAAATATCAGCATTACTCTGTAATGTACAGGTTCCCTTAAGGCAATTTTTTCTTTAATTTTTAAATTTCTTTATCTGCTCTCAGTGTTATCTTATCACTCTCCCTGAATCCTGGTTCTTCTCAGATGCCACAGCTACCATTGCTGGTAACCAAGTTTGTGCATCTCTAATATATTTTATTTATTATATTATGTTCAAACTTTCTGACTTTATGTATCCCTATGGTTTCTTTTACATTCAATATTAACTTTTAATAAGTTCCTTTAGTTATCCACCTCACTACAGAGCGATGTCCCTGCTTTGTAAGTGTGGTGCTGAAGAACTGTTGGGAAGTGTATCAGTCCTCTAAATCACCATCTTCTCTCTCCCTGACATTCTTTTCTAATATTAAAAAAATTGAAAGCTGGGGTTAATTTTACACTCAAAAGGTCTTCATTGATACTATCTACAATTCAAGTGCTCAATAGCCACACATGGTTGATGGCTACCATATTGGATAGCACAATTCTGGAAAACATATTGATCAATATGATGCATTGATTAATACACAAATATAATTGAGAGCAACACCAACATTTAGTAGCTTTTAGGATGTGCTAAAACAAACACATTGTATGGATTATTTGATTTAATAAGTTTATGGAGTTAACCCATAAATGCTACCAGCAACCGCATAAGCCCTTGGTTGACTCAGACTCTTAGTTTGAATCATGTGCTCCATTCAAATGAAATGTTAAAGCTAATGGTACTGGAATTTTCTTTATTCAGATGATAGCTCTGGCTGGCATTTACTCTATGTCCCAGGGTCTGTGTTTTTAACAATGGTGTCTTCATGATGGGCTAAGAATTGAACAGACTTCTTTCTGCACAGGGTGATTGTTTTCAAGTTTTGTCATGTTGATATAAACAAGCATAGAATCTGTTTTCTGAATGTAAAACTACTTTGTCATTTCTAAATTCCCCAGGCTTTCCGGATAGTGTAAAGCTGTTAAATATGGATTTAACTGTGCACATTTCAGAGTGTTTCATTTTGAGGTGAGAGTTTTGCCATAGTTATGGCAGATATTTTCCTGTTTAGACTTCAGGACTATATTGAGACCTACAGATCAATGTGACCCCTCCCCTCTGGCCCCACTCCCATATCTTCAGTTCTTGATATTCAAAAAGGTTCATGATTTTTAAGTTAAATGTGATATTATTCAGTAGAAAATGTGTTTTTTTTCCTTTTTAACTTATGACAAATTTGATGTAATAATTTAAAACTCTAGAAAGAAACATGGTAATACAAAAACATAGGGAGAATGTAGTGAAAGAATTAAAAAGCACCTCCAAAAATAATTTTATGAAGTTAATTCTGATATTACTTATACTAGCTTCATTATATGGTCAAGAAACTTGAGATTCCTGTCCCTATGGACCACAAGAAGGACGGACAGAGCAGGATATAGAGCTCTATTAATTAAGACTGCTTAATTAATCTACACTTTTAATTATTTTGTATTGGTTTTGTTCAGATGTTAGTGAGCTGTATGGCAATGGATTATGAAAGAGTAAAGACGGGAACCAATTTGAGAAATATATTTAAATAATCAAAGCACCAGGACTTGAGAATGGTTTACTGAGGGAGGTTGATTGTCAGGAAAATCAAGGCTATGCCTAGATTTTTGACTTTTGCAAAACGTAAGATTATGTGAATGTTGCTGAGACAAGGAACACTGGAGAGAGTCAAGTTTTGAGAATAGGTTCTAAATATTCTAAACTCAGATTCTGAGTATTCGTGTCGTCATTTTAGCTACATTAAGATTCTGTTAGGAGCATGGTTTTAAAATGGCCTTCACTTTTACTGACTGTTAGAGTGACCAGCAGAGAAGAGAAGAAAAATGGTGCATTAAGATAAAAATCAAGATAAAAATATAAGAATTTTTCTTCCTTGTGAGTAGGAAGAAAAAATTACATAAGAATATAATTTTTATTTGGATACAAAGTGTTTCCTGGATAAATAACACATCAAATTTTTGAGGAAAAAATATAAAAGTTAGAATTGTTGACTACTCTAAAATTTAGGAAATAAAAATTCAATGAATATATCAATGAATGGATAAAAAAATACTATCAAATACTCATCTACCCTATTACATCTTCACAGCTGAGTTCTGTTTTCTGTGAAAACATTTTAGAAAAGAGTGAAATCTCTGGTGAAGTTCTAGCATCATGAGGCTCAACAAAAATTCTTGTGGTATTTATGATTTATTTGAATGGAAACACTTGTAAACACTGTGGATTAGGTTTAGGGACACCAGTACACCCTAGTGTTGTTAAAAATGCAATTTTTAAGCCTTTGTGCCATTTCTTTAGTCTGGTTAGTTCATTTTAATTAAATACCTTTGTGATTCATTGCTCAATAAATTTGAATCTCTCAATAATGAGACTGAATTGTAATGTTCACATTCATCTCCTGTATCTGAGAACAGCCAAGAGAAAACATTTGGGAGAGAGTACTTGATGAATTTCTCAATGGTTAAACATTTTGGAATAGCTGCTATAGGGAATATCCTAGGGAGGTTACACAGTATGGTTAAAGGGATTGTGCTCAGGGTTGGAATGTACACGTTAGAAGAAAGAGAAGGGAATTTTCAACTAAACATTATCTTCAATATTTAAAGAGTAAAATGAAGAAAAGTCTCTAAACTGTGACAGGAGATGACAGAAACTCCTAGGTTTTGAAATTCCCTTTATGTTCTCCATGGGTATAATATTAAGGTACTTCAGAAAAAATCAAATAAAATCTTTCCTTCTCTTGCAAAAGTTAACCCAGAGATGTGTCTGTTCTAGAGTAATATTTCATTAAGATCATTCATGACCAGGGGATTCTGCTTGGTACTTTTAACCTTCAATTTACCTTTTTTTTGTCAGATATATTCTTTACTTCTTAGGGCAGCAATCTTTGTACTTAAAATGAGTCCAAAATGAGACACTATTTTTAGTTCAGGGACTATGAGAATATAGTGATAAGTTGTGGACAATGAAGCATCGTGGGTATATAGTCCTCAATCCTTTCCTGTATGATGACACAGCTTCTAGGCCTTCTGCAGAATCTCAGTACATTTTGCTATAATGGTTTACGATGCTAAAATTTATCAGATGGGTGCTTCCTAGAACTAGTTGTGAGCAGGACATAGGATGGAGCAAGATCTCACAAAAGCCTCTTTGTGATAACTTGGTTAAGAAATAAGAAGTGTTTGAACCTAGTGGTGGTAGATAAATTAAAAATATAAGTACATTTTACAAAGTTGTTAGAAGAATAATTGGAAAGCCTTTATTTTAACATGACATTAGGGATAAGAAAGAAGTCAAAGGTGTATGATCAGGACTTAGTAGGTGGTAATGATGCCATTATGGTAGCAGAAGACTCTGGAGTAAAAGTGCATAGAAGAGTGTTGAGTAACATAAAGGGTTTTAGTTACTTCAATGTTGACTCTCTATCCTCCTCACTCAGATTTAACTTTTGTGCTGCAAAGATATGAACAGGTAGGATAATGTGTTGTAATGTGGGTACCCTGAATTTATTTACGTTTACCACCGTAGCAGTGGGAGAAATAGGAGGCGTGGGTAGTATCCAAGATGTGCTAAACTTCTAGTTTATATGTGTTCCTTTTTACCATCACCTACATTCTTCCCTACATGATCTCACTTTCTGATGTCTTGCAAACCTTTCAACTCTGCCAGGATAGTAAAACTGTATATGGGTTTTCTTTTAACCCTATGTCTTATACTGAATATGTATCTAAAGTCTCCTACTATCTCAGTGATTAAGATACGTTTTCCATTAACAGAGAAATCTATTTATTTGGGTCCAATCCAATTAATTTTTAATCACAGAATCTAACAGGAAAATATCCCTGAGCATACAGAACTCCTTTCATGGAACTTATCTGTTCCCATGCTATTTCATAATTCTTTCTAAATATTTTATCTTCCCATATACAGAAACCCCCTTCTATCTCTTTTCACTTCCTACTCTCATGGTCACTAACTCTATTCCAACACCTGTAGTAATATTTAGCCAGTGTTTAAAATGTCAGGGTGAAATTAGAGAAGAAATGTCAAGGATACAGTTTGGGGGCTTATTTGCATAATAATGTTAGACTTTTGAGAAAACAGTGGACAGAGAAGAGATAAGCATACAGAGCATTAAAAAAAAGTCAAGAATGAATCTTGGAGAATATTCATATTTTCAGGCTGTGAGGAAGTGCCACAGTCTGGCTGGGCACAAATCACGAGCCACTGAACTCCACCAGCACACTCCACACAGGCTCCCCGGGAATTCTCCCAAACGCCACACAGCTCCTCCAGCAACCCTCAGCCAGAAATATCCCTCCTCCTCTGGCACTTCCCCAACCAATGGGAACTCTCCAGGAATCCCCGCGAGAGCTCAATTGGAACTCAATGGGAACTCCGCGAGAACTCAGTGGCATCACCTCTCAACCACTACTTCTGGCAAAAATGCCATGAGTCATCCCGACTCAGCTGGGACCCTCAACATCTCCCCTCTTCTGTTTAATTAAACAACAAGCAATGTGTTTTTATCTTTGTGTGATAACTATACATCATCCATATAGTGAAATATTTGTAGTTCAGGATTTTGATTTCTAAGTGGCTGGATTGCTTTGTTAATACAAATTTGACACATAGTTGGGCTGTTAGCCATCCCTTGAGGGAGTACTTTCCATTCATATCTCTGATCAGGACCTTCATGATTCAGTGCAGGGATAGTAAATGCAAAACGTGGACTATCCTCAGGATAAATAGGAATTGAAAAAAAAAAAAAAAACTTTAATATCTATAGTTAAAACATACCAGGTTTTTGGCAAAGCAGACAATTGAGGAATCCCTGATTGAGCAGGTCCCATAATAACCATCTCATTATTAATGGCTCTTAAATCTTGCAATAATCTCCATTTACCAGATTTCTTTTTGATGACAAAAATGGGAATATTATAGGGAGATATGGAAGGTTGTATATGTCCCTCCGCTAATTGTGTGACCAGGTCATGGGCTGCTTGTATCTTTTCTTTAGTCAGGGGCCACTGAGGAGCCCACACTGGTCTTTCTGATTTCCAAGTAATTTTTATTGCCTCAGTGACCCCTTCTGAAAAGCAAATCCATGTCTATTTATTCCTTAATTTATTTGTATTGGTGCTGCTATACCTTGTTCTTGTTCTTGTTCTTCTAATCTTTATTCTTTCCTGAAACCTTGTCTAGCCCTAATAGTGGACGCATTTTGGTTGATGTCATTTGTTAATGTCAAACCTAATTGATCTAGAACATCTCGTCCCCATAAATTTATAGGAAGATGATCCAATACATATGGCTGTATAGTTCCTTTACATCCTTCAGGATCCTTTCAATCTAATACCATAGCACTTCTATGGGGATTAGTTGCTACTCCTAGGCCTCAAAGCGCTTGAGTGGCTTGTTGTAACGGCCAATGTTTTGGCCATTCTTTTTTTTTTTCTTTCCATCTATTTATTTATTTTTTTATTGGTTATTCAAAACATTACAAAGCTCATGACATATCATCTTTCATACATTTGATTCAAGTGAGTTATGAACTTCCATTTTTACCCCAAATACAAATTGCAGAATCACATCAGTTACACATTCACAATTTTTACTTAATGCCATATTAGTGACTGTTGTATTCTGCTGCCTTTCCTATCCCCTACTATCCCCCCTCCCCTCCCCTCCCATCTTCCCTCTCTACCTCATCTGTAGTTGTTCATTTCTCTCCCTTGTTCCCCCCACTTCCCCTCACAACCTCTTATATGTTATTTCGTATAACGATGAGGGTTTCCTTCCATTTCCATGCAATTTCCCTTCTCTCTCCCTTTCCCTCCCACCACTCATCTCAGTTTAATGTTAATCTTTTCCTCATGCTCTTCCCCCCTGCTCAGTTCTTAGTTGCTCTCCTTAAATCAAAGAAGACATTTGGCATTTGTTTTTGAAGGATTGGCTAGCTTCACTTAGCATAATCTACTCTAATGCCATCCATTTCCCTGCAAATTCTATGATTTTGTCATTTTTTAGTGCTGCATAATACTCCATTGTGTATAGATGCCACATTTTTTTTATCCATTCATCTATTGAAGGGCATCTAGGTTGGTTCCACAGTCTAGCTATTGTGAATTGTGCTGCTATGATCATTGATGTGGCAGTATCCCTATAGTACGCTCTTTTAAGGTCCTCAGGGAATAGTCCGAGGAGGGCAATAGCTGGGTCAAATGGTGGTTCCATTCCCAGCTTTCCCAGGAATCTCCATATTGCTTTCCATATTGGCCGCACCAATTTGTAGTCCCACCAGCAATGTACAAGTGTACCCTTTTCCCCACATCCTCGCCAGCACTTATTGTTGTTTGACTTCATAATGGCTGCCAATCTTACTGGAGTGAGATGGTATCTTAGGGTGGTTTTGATTTGCATTTCTCTGACTGCTAGAGATGGTGAGCATTTTTTCATGTACTTATTGATTGATTGTATGTCCTCCTCTGAGAAGTGTCTGTTCAGGTCCTTGGCCCATTTGTTGATTGGGTTATTTGTTATCTTATTGTTTAGGTTTTTGAGTTCTTTGTATATTCTGGAAATTAGGGCTCTATCTGAAGTGTGAGGAGTAAAGATTTGTTCCCAGGATGTAGGCTCCCTATTTACTTCTCTTATTGTTTCTCTTGCTGAGAAAAAACTTTTTAGTTTAAGTAAGTCCCATTTGTTTATTCTTGTTATTAACTCTTAGGCTATGGGCGTCCTATTAAGAAATTTGGAGCCCGACCCCACAATATGAAGATTGGAGTCAACTTTTTCTTCTACCAGGTGCAGGGTCTCTGATTTGATATCAAGCTCTAATCCATTTTGAGTTAACTTTTGTGCATGGCGAGAGAAAGGGATTCAGTTTTATTTTGTTGCATATGGATTTCCAATTTTCCCAGCACCATTTGTTGAAGATGCTATCCTTCCTCCATTGCATGTTTTTAGCCCCTTTATCAAATATAAGAAAGTTGTAATTTTGTGGATTGGTTTCTGTGTCCTCTATTCTGTACCATTGATCCACCTGCCTGTTTTGGTACCAGTACCATGCTGTTTTTGTTTTTGTTCTTGACGAGATATGATGCTAAGGTCTGCACCTGTATCAAGTAGCCCATTAAATTCCTGTCCTTGAATATTTAGTTTTACATTGGGCGAGAATCTAAATTTAAAGACAGCATAGCCCAATCTACACCTGTGGAGCCTAATCCCCTGGAACCTCTTTCTATACTACTACTGGAAAATTTATCATGTAAGCTGGGTATTATTAATAACTATGCTATTCTATCTCCTGGTGAAATTACTGATATACCCTTTGGAGAACTAGCTATAATTTTTATTTCACCTTCATAATCGGAATCAATTACCCCAGGACTTATCATAAGTCCTTTTAGAGTAGAAGAGCTGTGTCCCAACAATAAGCCTACTGTTCCTTGGGGAAGAGGTCCTTTTACTCCTGTGGGAAGGATTTGAACTCCCATCTCTGGAGTTAGTACTGCTCTGGCGGAGGCGCAGATGTCCAACCCTGCACTCCCTCTGGTTCGTCTGATGAGAGATCTGATGGATAATGTGTCCTGGGCACTACCCTGATGGTGTTGCTGGGTTCCTCCATGGTGTTTCTGGGTTCCTCCAGTGCCCCATATATTTGTGGCCATGGGCCCTGGAGCATTGGGCCCCCCTGTCCGTTTTTTGGCAATGGAGCCCAATGACTTTCTCCACGATATCGTGAGTAAACACCTGGTCCTTTTTCATTTTTTGATAACGGAGTACCCTCTATGGTGGTTTGAGAACGGCATTCATTAGCCCAATGTCTCCCTCTATGGCATCGTGGGCAAATACCCGGTATTCTATTCCTTTGATACCTAGCTTTGTTAAACCCTACTCCTATGGGGTAATTCCTTTTAAAATGTCCTGTTTGTTCACAATTGTAGCATGTTTTTGCCCTGACATCTAAAGTCTGTTGTACTGTAGCTGCCAAGACTTGCCCTTGTTCATTAATGTCTCTACATAATTTAATATATGTGTTTAAATCTCCATGTTTCCATGGTCTAATGACCTCTCTGCACCAACGGTTTTCTTGGTCATAAGCCAGTTGTTTAATTAATGGCATTGCTTGTTTTGTATCCCCCAAAACTCTGGTAGCTGTTTGAATAAGCCTATCTACAAATTCAGCATAAGGTTCATTAGCTCCCTGTATTACCTTAGATAATTGACCTTGTAAATCTCCATGTCTTTGTAAAGTCTTCCATGCCCTAACTGTGTCTGCAGCAATTTGTGCATATATAGCAGGATCATATTCAATTTGTTGCCATTGACCCTCATAAGGTCCTTTTCCTAACAACATATCTAGATTTCTTTGAGGGTAACCGGCTGCTGCATTTCGCCTAGCCGTCTCCATGCAAAATTCCTCATTGGCAACCTTCCATAACAAATATTGTCCTCCATTTAGCACAGCTTTACACATGCTAGCCTAGTCTGCTGGTGTCATGTTGGTAATGGATTCGACCATACTTACAGTGAAGGGTGCTTGAGGACCATAGGTTGTTACAGCCTCCTTTAACTGCTTCACTGTTTTGAAATCTAAAGCACGGTGAATTCGCTGCCCTCCTGCCTGCTCAAGTACAGGGCATGCTAATCTTTGAGGTCCTGTCTCAGGATCCCATCTATCAACTACAGGGGTTGAGGGCCACTCAGCTCTCTCTATAGGTGGAGCTGTTGGTTGAATTATGCCCTCTGGTGATAGAACGGTGTTAGTAGCAGCCTCCTGTTGTAGCCTTTTTCCTAATAGCCCCTTTTCCTTTACATTTTCTTCCTCTGTCTGACTAGCTCGAGAGACCTTCTCTTTTGCTTGATCTAAAATGTCTTTCTCCATGATCTGAACCTCTAACAATTTACTTAACACTCTTTCTGTTTGTTTTTTACTAATTTCTAATCTACTATAAAGATAATGCAACCCAATAAGATAACACAAAACAAAACCGAAACAGAATGAAAGAAAAACGGAACAAAAAATTATTGTATCAATTTTCCTATTTTCTTGACATGTGCATTTGTGGTCTATTTCTATCTCTTCCTCAGGGGCAAACAACTTCAAACCTTGAGCCAACCAATTTTCCCAGTTTACCTGAGAAAGTTCTAGGGATAGGCAGCTTGAAACAAAAACAAAACAAATCAAAACAAGAACACATTGTTTTTTGAAATGGTCACCCATTCTCTCGCCTTCCCTTAGGGGCGAGCAATTTCACTTACCCTTGAGCTTCAGGTGTTCCCCGCAGGGGCCACCAAATGCCGCAATCTGGCTGGGCACAAATCATGAGCCACTGAAGCAGGAACAAACTTTATTTCTGAACTCCACCAGCACACTCCACACATGCTCCCCGGGAATTCTCCCGAACGCCACGCGGCTCCTCCAGCAACCCGCAGCTGGAAATATCCCTCCTCCGGCACTTCCCCAACCAATGGGAACTCTCTGGGAATCCCTGCAAGAGCTCAACTGGAACTCAACGGGAACTCTGTGAGAACTCGCTGGCGTCACCTCTCAACCACTACTTCTGGCAAAAATGCCATGAGTCATCCCGACTCGGCTGCGGCCCTCAACAAGGAAGACAAGGTATAGAGGAGAGAAGCAAGCAGGAACAGGATCAAAGATACACTAGAATGACAAACATGTTCCTATATCAGGTAAAAAATGAGTACTTCAAAAATGTGGTGAAGGTCTGTAGCCCAGGAGATCAAGGGTGGAGAATTACAAGTTCAAAGTTCTCAACTTAGTGAGGCCCTGTCTCTAAATAAAATATTTTAAAAGGCTGGGGATGTGTCTCTGCAGTTTAGCACCTCTGAATTATAGCTCTAGTATCACAAAATATCATTGATAAATTCTGATAAAAAAAGACTACTGATAAATTCTCAGAGTAGTGTGGGAGAAAACCTCATTGAAAACCTCATAGGATTAGGGATAAATGGTTTTTAAATAGAGGACTCTGCTTGATATTGTGTAAAATCTCATAGATTATTGGTAGAAACCTCATGGACCACACTAATATCCTCTTTTATCACAGAGGATAATTTTATACTCTTTATCCAATAACAAGAATCTAAGCTCTATTTTATTATTATGAATCTATTCTATAAATGAAGACAAGCTATTTTAACTACCTCTATTTTCTTATCTAAACTTCTCTGATAATTACTAATTGAAGTTAAATACAACTAGAATTGTATTTATATACAAGTGAAAGAAAAGGCATCAGTTTTCATGTTGTAATTATTTAAATTGTTTTCATTAAATTTAAAAGTAAATATGATTTTATGATATAATGATATTTTGATTGATTAACTGATGAAATATCCTTAATAAGATGGTAAAAGCACACTTTTTATTTTAGAAAATATTTTTTATTCATTCATGGTTTATTTTCAAAGTTCTCATGATACTCAGGGAAGATATATTTCATGCATACAAGGATCTCATAGTTGAAATATATAGTCAGGCAGGGTAATATACATTTTTTGCTAGAAGAATGAACTTGTCTCTTTTTCTGAGGCTATGGGATGACTATAAATATGCTCACATGGGCTCTGTTCTACGTTCAATAATTGGTGGGAGAATGACTTACTTAAAAAATGTATCAGCCTTATTGTAAAAATAGAGTGATTCTTAAGCTTTTGCTAGAACTCTGCTGCCAGAAATAGCGGCTAATGGTTCTGCTCCTTGAAAGAGTAATTTTATGAGTCTTACATTTCCTATGCACAGAAAAGAATCTGGGAGTTGGTTAGAAACAGGAGAATGTACTATATGAGTCATGATATAAATATATTATTCAACATTATAATATATATTATTTTCTCCACCATGAACAGAGTATTCAAAGCAGGTTATATATAGTTTTGAGGATATATTTTTTTAAAAAAATTTAACTATAGTGCATTACAACAGGTTTAATATTTGTTCTCAGATGGTGTGTATGTCCACAAATGTGGATATGTAAGTACATAAGTACATGTAGGAGTGTGAGCATGTACATATGTGTTTGGTACAATGCTTTGTGACCAGAAAGAATGAGAAGACATGTTCCACTCCGAGGCACCCTGGACTGCCAATGACCACCCTAGAACCTCCTCTTGAAGTTTACCAGATACCAAGCTAAATATTATTATACACTTATTTTACACTTATCTACTCATTTTATGAGGCCAATATCATCACAAAAATCTCAGATACATAACAAGAAAAAAACTATAGGTCAATATTTTAGTGAATATAAATGTAAAAATACTCAACAAAATACTAACAAAGTGAATCCAGCACATATAAAAAATGATCATTGACTCTGACCAACTGATAAATATCTCCATAAAGCAAGACTGATTCAATATAATAAAATGAATAAAATTAATCAATGTAATACACCATAGTTATAGAAAAAGAAGAAGAAAAAAACACATGATTTTCTCAATAAATCCAGGAAAATATCCTTTGAATAAACTCAAAACTCATTGGGTTAAAAACACTCATTACTCAAAGAATGTAAGGAAGTCCTTTCAACTTCATAAACAGTTTAGCTTTTTCACTGCTAGGACCAAAAGAACTGACAAAAAGAATTTTAGAGGATAAAAAGTTTATTTGGGGCTCACAGTTTCAGATTCTCAGTCCACAGATGGCCCACGTTGTTGCTCTGGGGTACAGGTGAGAGGCAGATCATGGCAGAAGGATGTGGCAGAGGAAAGCATCTCCAAATATGATACCAGGAAGTAGAGAAAGAGAGAATACTCTCATCAACAACAAAATATATACCCCGAAGGCATGCCCCTAGTGACCCTCCTCCTCCATCCACACCCTACCTGCCTACAGTTACTACCCAGTTAATCCAAATAGTGGATTTATGCACAATTTTCATCTATGAAATATCTGTAACATAATCCTTAAGAGTGAAAAACTGAAAAATATTTCTGCTTATATCAGAAATAAGATAAAAGTTTTTCAGCCTTTCTATTTCATAATACTGCAGTTCCTAGCCAGAGAAATTTAGGTAAGAAAAATAAATGAATAAAATGTACTCCGAAAGGAGGAAATGAAACTGCTATTACTATTAATTAAAAGTAAAATTAATTTCTACTAGTATATAACATGATCTTATATATAGGAGATTCTAAGGAATTCAATATGTATATATACATACGTACACTGAGAAAAAAATATGTGTGTGAGTTTGTGTGTGTGTGTGTGTGTTTTATGAAGAGAGAGAGCTAATAAACTGGATTAGAGAGATGGTAGGATACAAGATCAAGGTAGAAAATTTAATTGTGTTTCTGTACCCTAGCAATGACTGATCTAAATGGATATTGAGAAAACAATTCCATTTACAATAGCCTCAAAGTGAATAAAATACTTAGAAATAAATTGAATGAAATAAGTATAAGACTTGTACAATGAACACTATAAAATATTGAAAGAAATTAAAGAACTAAACAAATGAAAACATACTTCTTCCATGGTTTGGAAGATTTAATATTGTTAAGACTTAATATTGATCTATAGATTTAATATAATCTCTTTCAAAGTTATGTTTGCCTTTTTTGTAGAAATGAATTAGTTAACCTTAAATTCACCCAGAAATACAAGAAATCCAGAGTAGACAAAGAAAACTTGAAAAAGAAATTTACATTGGCTCCTAATTTCAAAATGTAGTATTGTATAAAATTATAATAATAAGACTATATGATATTGGCATAAAATTTATGCACCATTGGAATATAATTTAGAGTACAGAAACATGCCCTTACATTTATAGTCCATTAATTTTCAACAAAGTTAACTGGGACAAGTCAATGGTCATTAGGGAAATGTAAATCCAAACCACAAGGAGATAATGCTCCACACCATCAGAGATGGCTATAAATGAATAGCAACAAGTGTTGGCAAGGGGACAAATTGAAACCTTCATACATGGTAGTGGGAAAGTAAAATTGTGCATCCATTTGGAAAAACAGTCTGACAATTATTCAGAAACTTAAAGAGTTACTATATAACCCAACAATTTCATTCCAAAGCACATACACAAAAGAATTGAAAACATGTGCCCACATTTAAAAAAATGTTATGCCGGGCACGCTTATATTCCCAGTGGCTCGGAAAGCTGAGGCAGGAGGATTTCAAGTTTAAAGCCAGCCTCAGCAAAAGCAAGGGGCTAAGCAACTCAGAGAGATCTGGTTTCTAAATAAAATACAAAATAGGGCTGGGGATGTGGCTCAGTGGTTGAGTACCCTGAGTTCAATCCCCAGTACCTCTACAGAAAAAGTTACATCAATATTCATAGCAACATTATTCATAATAACCCTAATGTAAATGCAACCCTATGTCTATCAACTGACGAATGGATTAAACATAAAAGTGGTATATCTATACAATGGAATTTGGTCATAAAATATTTGATAATAAAAATGAAGTACTGATACATGCTATGCTATACATAATTCTTGAACACACTCTGCTATATAAAAGAGGAAGGCATAAAAGACCTCATGTTGTATGATTACATTTATCTCTAGTGCCCAGAATCTGAAAATCTATAGTGGTAGTGGCTGGGGAGGACTGGTTGGGGAGGGAATGCAGAGTAGCTGCTAATGGATATGGGGTTTCTACTGCAATGATGAAATTATACTGGAATTAGATAATGGCAATGGTTGCACAACTTCATTAAATAATAAAAAATGCTGAATGATATACATTAAAATATTGATTTTTATAGTATGTGAATTGTGTCTCAATGTAAAAATTATATTAGTACTGATTTTGGACTTAAGTATGACAGTAGAGAAGTTGAAGGAAGATTGTACATTCTATTTTGCTATTATGATATCCAAAAAGTTTATTTTTTAAATAATGAGAAGGTATTTATTGTTACTGTTTCATTTACTAAAGTTCTCAGCAGCCAACTTCCCATTTCTGGGAACAAATAAGTAATTAAGGAAGATATTTGGGAGTTGAAGAAACTTTTTAGAAGATTAGAAAGATGATTTTAGACCCTTTACCTTCATTATAAAAGCCTTATCTAGGAGAGAGGATACATAATACCTGATGTGGATAGATGGCTACAAACAGCTCTAAAGGAACTCAAATATATAAGTTTTATTTTGGGAGGGTAGGGTACTGAGTATTGAGCTTAGGGGCACTCAGTCACTTAGCCACATCTACAGCTGTATTTGTATTTTATTTAGAGACAGGGTCTCAACAAGTTGCTTAGCGCTTCGCTCATGTGGAGGCTGGCTTTGAACACAAAATCCTCCTGCCTCAGCTTCCTGAGCCGCTGGGATTACAGGCATGTGTCTCTGCGTGCAGCCTCAAATATTATTTTCTGCTCGTACAAAAGGTGTTGGCTCTGATCAGTTGGTAGATACCATGAAGGTATTTTGAACAAGGATGGGAAGGACATGGACTGGCTCTTTGTAGCCCTTTAAAATTCTGAAATTGAAACCAATCACAATGTGATGGTGTTTGTAGATAGGCCTTAGTTCATGAGAGTGGAATCACTCCTCAACTGATTAGCTCCCTTATAAAAAGAGACATGACCTCCACTTTCTTGTTTTTAAATATTTTTTTTAGTTGTAGTTGGACATAATACTTTTATTTTATATATTTATTTCTATGTGGTGCTTAGGATCGAACCCAGTGCCTTGCACGTGCTAGGTGAGTACTCTACCTCTGAGCCACCCCCCCATATTTTCTTTCTCTCCACCATGCATGAATATATGAGGATATGGTCATCTACAAAGCAGGAAATATTCCCTCAACAGAATCTGTTGCTACCTTGATCTTATATTTTTAAGCCTCTAGAACTCTAAGAAATAAATTCTTGCTGTATATGTTACATAAATTCAACCTCGTATATGCTATTCTCTTATAGTGGCCTGAAATGGGTAAAACAGAAAAAGAAGGAGAAATGGAGGTGACAGTGAAAGGGTACTCAAGGCGTAAGAAAGCAAGAAGTCTTTTTTTTTTTTTTTAATTTTTACACAGCTTCCCCTTTTGCATGTTGTTAACAGTTTGCAATTTCACAGAAATGTCTGGGTAGTCTGTGTCTTATTCTTTTTTAAATCTAGCAGATTGAAAAGCATGAATTATATATAAGAATTTATAGCAAACAGAACATTTTCCCCTCACATTATATAAATGTGAGCATATGTAGGATTTGAGGGGTGAGATGTCAGTTTTGATGGCTAATATTCTATTCTGTTATACAGAGTTCTAGGAGCAATACAGTAACTGCTCTATTTTGCTAATCTTAGCCTTGCTTTATGTAGCTTTTGTGTCCAATTTATTACCTTAATGTTGGTTTAGTGCAGATATAATATTTACAATTAATAAACACCAAGAATGCCTTAATAACTACACATTCCTAAAACCTTTGGGGGAGAGAGTGAGAACAGGATAAGGGAGGTATGAGATGCCATACTGCATTCCAATAGAATGCATTGTCACTCCAGGGATTATTGCTAAGTAGAGAGATTACAATATTTATTCATGTTTTTGTATTAAAGAAAAGCAGAATGATTATGAGGAAAAGCTTTTATTTACAAAATTTTCTCAGCTTACTTATGAAAATCTTCTGACTTTTTAACATTAGTATTTATATGAATACAAAAATTTAAGCTCATTAAAGATGTTCAACCTTATAATCTTTTAATGTTTTATTGAATCCAAATGTAGAAGACACTACTCATTTTTTTGGAGGTGACAGACATGTTTATTACCTGAGGATGATAATGGTAACATGAATGTATGCATATGCCCAAATTAATCAAATTGCTCATATGCGTTACTTACAGGCATTTTTAAAAACCTATTATCCTCAGTCTGTGTGGAGTAATAGAACACAGTTAATAGTTCCCATGTGCTGAGCATTATGCTAAGCGAAGCAAGGCACTTTGCATGGGTTAATTTATATAATGTTCAAATAGAAAATAACTATTTTCATGCCCATAATAAAGAGGTCAAACTAGGAAGATTGCTGAAAACCATGAGCCATGAGTTTGAACCCAGGTCTGCTTCAGACTCACTGCTGAGAGAAGCCTTGGCACCGGCTGGATTACATGTGAAATGCTAGTTTGCCACTGGTTCTGAAACTGTAGGAATTTCCTTCTGGAGGGTGTGTATGAAACTCTCCACTTCATTTAGGAAAATGTCAGCACTTACCCTTAGATCTGTAGCCTTTGTGTATCCATAAACCATATAGATGGATAAAGGAAATGTAAATATACACAATGGAATTTTATTCGACCACAAAGAATAATGAAATTGGAATAAGGAAAATGGCTGGAACTTGATAGCATTACGTTAAGCAAAATAAGCCAAACTCAAAAAGTCATGGGTCATATGATTTCTCTCATATGTGGAAGGTAGAGAGGGGAAAAAAAAAGAAAAAAGGAAATAAGTATCTCATGAAAATAGAAGGGAGATCAGTAAGGAAGAGGAAGGGGACTACTGGAAGAAACGAGAGGGGAAGAAAGGGAACATACTGGGGAATGAAATTGACCAACTTATGTTATATGCATGTATAAATATATAACCACAAATCCCATTATTATGTATAATTATAAAGTGCCATTTAGCACATTTAGCAGTGGGGGGATACTAGGGATTTAACCCAGGAGTGATGGACTACTGAGTCACATCCCCAGCTCTTTCTATTTTTTTTTTTTTTTTTTTTTTTTTTTGTGATCTGGTCTCACTAAGTTGCTTAGGGCCTTGCTAAATTCCTGAGACTGGCTTCAATCCTCCTGTCTCAGCCTCAGAATTGCTGGGATTACAGGTGTGTGCCCCCATGCACACTGCACCATATTTTTTAAAAGCTCACATTTAAAAAATACTACATATGTTCATGTAACAACATATGTCCTTTTGTTCTAATAAGAGAAACAATTGATTTTGGTTCCAAGACCACACATAAAAATCAATAACCTAAGTAAGGGTTTTTCCAGAGACGTATACCTTTGGTTCTTGATATACGGCCCTTCCTCTTGCATTTGTCTTATTCTTTGCCCACGGGTGTTATGTCCTGGCTCATAAAGTAAGCTGTCACCCTCTGTATCTGCCCTTCTTTCTTTCTGTTACCTATTTCCTGCTTGTGATGCCTCTCATTTTCAGACCTTTAATCCACCTGGGGTCCATCCTAATGTGATGCTTGATGTGTTTCCATATTATTAGTTAATTTCCTTAAGCATCATCTACTAAACCATTTGTCTTTTCCTCTTTTGAATCACAAGTCATTTGTATACAGAAGTCCATCTTGGAGTTTTCTACAATTTGCCTTTTTCTGACCTAATATTGCACAAATTTTCTTACAGTGCCCTTTTAGTATGTATTAATATCTGATAAGTCAAGTGCACCCTCTTTACTCTTTTTTAAAAAAGAAAAAAAAAACTTCATGTAGCTATCTTTTTAAAATTAATTAATTAATTTATTTACTTATTTTTATTTCTTACATACATGACAATGGTGGAATGCATTACAATCATAAATCATGTAGCTATCATAGGACCATTATTTCTCCAAATGATTTTGAATAGACTGGATGACATCTTATTTTTTTTTTCAATGTACAGAACAACTTTAATTATTTAGGAATTGACTGGTTCTTGGAGTCATGATAGAAGTCACTCATGATAGAAGTCATGATAGAAGTCTTCGAGAGAGAGGGAGGTTTGACTTTCTTAATTTCTTGAGAATTTGCTGGTCATTTAAAATTCTAAATTTCCTCTCGCACAGTCCATAAATTCTATGTTTTTCTACAGTTTGACAATTTCATTGAAATTTTCAAAATTATTACATGCTAACTTTAGAAATTTCCATGTATTTCCTGCTTTTATTTATTTTACTTACTTTCACTTCATAGTTCTTTTCTTTGTTCAGTTTTGACAGTTGTCTATCCATAATATTAATTCTTTCAAAGAATCAGCTTTTGAGTATGTTAATCTTCTACAGGGATTACTGCTGTTATGCTTGTTCTTTAATTCATCAATTTCTGATAATTTATTTCCACCATTCCTATTTCTTTTAACTTGTTCTTTTAGTTTCTTCTAACTTATTGATTGAATGCTTAGCTCTTGTTATCACCATATATTAAATATCATTCATGTTTTATATCAATGTTATTGATTCTAAGTAACTCTCAATTTTCATTCATTACTTTTTTAGAGCCAAGGTTATTCTTAAAATACAATTTAAGAACCTATGAACGATTTAAGTTGTTAAAAATGATTTCTAATTTTATCACACAAAATAATCTGTATTATATTGAATTGAATGAAATTTTCTTTGAGATCTATGCTATTGTTTATTTTTGTGTTTTTTTTTCTGGGTGGTATTGAAATAGTTCCTAACTTGTCTCTCAACAAACACTCTGGATAAAATCTAGCCTGTTTCTGTAGAGCAGAATTTTAATGTTTATAAAAAATTATTGTCTTCTTACACAGAGATCTATACTTAACATCAGCACCATCCTGACCCTAGCTCTCCTCTGTCTGAATTTCTGCATTGGCTTCCTATTATTTTGAGGATCAAGGGCACATCTTGTACATGGCTTCAAGCCTGTCCCACTTCTGAAGCACTGTACCATGTCTCTGTCATGCTCAGTACTTCAGAAACAACCCATTTTAGCTCAATTTCCCAAGACTTACTCCTTACAAGAGGCCTTTGCACCTGTTTCTTACACTGCAAAGAGATTGTCTTTCTAGTTGCACAATTAACTCATGCCTGTTGCTCAGATCTCCATTCTGTTTTATTTTCATGAATGCCTTTTATGACTTCATGGCTAGTTAAGATCATCTTCACATATCTGTCAATATTGTCTTTTCTGCTTATGGTAATTTCCTCATATCACTAGAGACTGTTTAAAATTACTTTGTCCAAGAGCATACTATTCTATCACATAGATAGACCTTGTGAAATTAAGCATTCCCCTTCCCACCTTTTGTACTCTCTATGTATACTATAATTAAAGTTTGTTCTTGATAGAAAGACACTTATAATACTGTTTATGAACATAGATTCCAGGGATTCATTGTCTAGGTTCTCAATTCTATACCCAGGCATATCTCAAATATGTGATGTTGGTCATGTGACTTATCTAGCTGTACAGTTATGTGTGTTCACTCTTTTGTTTTTTAGCTGAAGAGTAATATTATATTGTTTGAGCTATCAAAGTTGAATGTATAATCACTTGGCATCTCATACTCAGGAGCTGTTTTGACCAGGTGCTAGTAGTATATGGTGTGTGTGCCTGTGTGTGGAGTTCTGTGTAGGAAATTTCAGAAGGCCTAAAATTCTCTGCTTCATATAGGACTACTATGAAGTCTTCATGTTCTGAGCTACTGTTTTCCCATTGGGAGTCGCCATAAACTCCACATCATGCTGTCTCCCAGCCATGTACCTTTACTATTGTGGAGTCTACAGGAAAACTTGTATTACAAATTTAAACATTTTTATAAATAAATTTTTATCTTAAGATAATTGTAGATTTACATGATATTATAACAAAAATCACAGTACTGATAGAAACTATGCACGTTTTACCCAGTTTCCCTCAACAGTAACTTCTTGCCAAATAATAGTAAAATATAACAATTAAAATATGAATATGGATTCATTTAAGAAATAACATTTTCCCATTAGCACAAGATCTCTCAAATTGTGCTTTAATAAGCTCCTCTTTAATCTGTGGCAAACACTAGCCTGTTCTTCATTTATGCAATTTTGTTATCTCAATAGAGATATATAAATGGAAACCTGTAGTATACAATCTTTTGAGATTGGCTTTTTTTTTTTTTGCTCAAGCTGATTCCATGAAGAATTAGCCAAGTTGTTAAATGTATCAATAGCTTTTGTGCCTCTTTATCATGGAATAGTAGTACTCCATGATATAGATATGCCACAATTTAGCTAAGCTAAAAATACCTAGGGTATTCTCAGATTTTGTCAATTATGAATAAAGCTGATACAAGAATTTATGTAAAATTTTTGTGTGAACAAAATTTTAATTTCTCAGGAATAAATACCGAAGAATGCAGTTAATGAATCATATGGTAGTTGCGTGCTTAGTTCTTTAAGAAACTTCCAAATTCCTTTCCAGAGTAGCTATATAACTTTATATTCTTGTTTTTCTACATACTTGTCAACATATGTATTATCACTAATATTTATTTTAGCCATTATACTAGAGTTACATTAATATTCTCTTTTGATTTTTAATCATTTTAATAATAACTAATGATGAAAGCATGCCACCTGTTTATTTAATTCTGAGACATTCTGTTGATGTCATCTTTTGATATAAAAATGGGTACAAAAGATAAATATAGAATTATAACACCAGCAAATAGAATTATTTGATGTAAAAATGGTACAAAAGGTAAATATAGAATTATGTCATCAGCAAATAGTGATAGTTTGAGATTTTTTTTTCTATTTGTATCTTTTATTTACTTTTGTCTGAAATCTTCTAGAACAATGAATGGATTCCGCATAACAACAGGATATAAAATCAATACCCATAAATCAAATGCATTTCTATACATAAGCAGTGAATCCAATGCAAGAGAAATTAAGAAAAGTACATTCATAATAGCCTCAAAAAATAAAATACTTGGGAATCAGTCTAACAAGAGAGGTGAAAGATCTCTACAATGAAAACTTGAGAATACTAAAGAAAGAAATTGAAGAAGACATTAAAAGATGGAAAGATCTCCCATACACTTGTATAGGCAGAATTAATTTTGTCAAAATGGTCATACTACCAAAATTGTTATACAGATTTAATGCAATTCCTATTTAAATCCCAATGAAATTCTTCATAAAACTAGAAAAAGAAATCATTAAATTCATTTGGAAAAATAAGAGACCGAGAATAGTCAAAGTAATCCTTAGCAAGAAGAGTGAAGCAGGAGGCATCACATACCAGACCTTAAACTGTACTAGAGAGCAATAGTGACAAAAATGGTATGGTATTAGCACCAAAATAGACATGTAGGCCAATGGTACAAAATAGAAGACATAGAGACAAACCCAAATAACTACAGTTATCTCACACAAGACAAAGGTACCAAAAACACACATTGGAGAAGAGATGGCTTATTTAACAAATGGTTTAATGAAATTAAAATTCTATCTGTCACCCTGCACAAAAATCAACTCAAATGGGGTCAAAAACTTAGGCACTAGAACCAAGACCTTACACCTAATAGAAGAAAAAGTAGACCCAAATATTCCCCATGTTGGCTTAGGACTGACTTCCTGAACAAGACTCCTAAAGTACAAGAAATAAAATCAAGAATCAATAAATGGGTTGGATTCAAACTAAAAAAGTTTCTTCTCAGCAAAGGAAACAATAATGTAAAGAGAGAACCTATAGAATGAAAAAAGTCTTTACTACATACTCCTCAGATACAGCCCTAATCTCCAAGATATATAAAGAACTCAAAAAACCTAACACCAAAAAAAAAAACTTATCAATAAATGGGCTACTGAACAGATACTTCACAGAAGAAAATATAGAATCAATCAACAAACATGGAAAAATGCTCAATATCTCTAGCAATTAGATATATGCGAATCAAAACTACCCTAAGATTTCATCTCACTCCAGTCAGAATGGCAATTATCAAGAATACAAGCAATAATAAATGTTAGCAAGGATAGGAGGAAAAAAAGGTACACTCACACCTTGCTGGTAGAGCTGAAAATTGATGCAACCACTTTGGAAAGCAGTATGGACATTCCTCAGAAAACTTGGAATGGAAACACCATTTGACCCAGATATTCCACTCCTTGGTCTATACCAAAAAGACTTAAAATCAGCATACTACAGTGATATAGCCACATCAATGTTTATAGCAACATAACTCACAATAGTTAAAATATGAGACCAACCTAGATGCCCTTCAACAGATAAATGGATAAAGAAAATGTGGTACATATACAATGAAATATTATTCCACCTTAAAGAAAATGAAATTATGGCATTTGCAAGTAAGTGGATGGAAATAGAGAACATCATGCTGAGTGAAATAAACCAATCCCCAAAAAATAAAGGCCAGATGTTTTCTCCGATGAGTGGATGCGGATCCATGGACTGGGGGGCAGGGGGGTGGGGAAGTTAGGGAAAAACAAAGGAACTTTAGATTGTTCAGAGAGGACTGAGGGGAGGGGATGGGTGGGTGGTGGGGTTGGGAAGGACAGTAGAATGAGACAGACATTATTACCATATATACATGTATGATTGCACTACTGTTGTGATTCTGTACCATGTACAGCCAGAGGAATGAGAAGTTGTGCTCCATTTGTATACAATATGTCAAAAATGCATTCTACTGCCATGTATACATAATTAGAAAAATTTTTAAAAGTAGAAATAATAAAGATTAAAGGGTCTTTAAAAGCCTTGGGTGTCCCCTTTCTCCAATGCACACTTACCATAGTAAATGACTGTAATTCCCTTTAGAGAAAGTCTGGAGCATTTATGGCCACTTGTACTTCGGTGTCCTAGGGTTCTTCCTTCAGGAGACCCCACCATATCTTTAATCAATGATCCCGAGCCCAAGCACTAACAAGAGATCATGACTTTTATTGTGACAATTATCCTCAGATTTGTGACCATCCATGAAATATTTTAATTTTAAAACTTGAAAAGTATTCTTCTTGGCTGTCCATCTAATTTGCCCCTGGAGAAGCCATTTTCTATTAAGCATTTCCATAAATCTCTGCTAGTAAGGCTTCTCTAGCTGTCCCTCTGATCTTGCCACATGAATAAATTCTGTCCTTGTAGCTTCTGTCTGTTCTTTTTGCTTGAACTCTACTCTCAATAACCATTGCTGTTGTTTGGCCCTACTCTGTAACATTGTCCTCTTTCATTATCCCTATCAAGAAGAGAACCCCACCGAATTTAAAAGAAGGTGGTACCTTCTCAGAAGCACATTCATTGTGATTTTGGTAAATATTGTGAGTCTTCTATCCCCACATTTCATTCCTTCTACAACATTCTAGCACATCCACTTCTGTTAGCTTTTAAATTCCTATTTCCACCATCTGCTGTGTAATTCTGGCATTTCTATTTTCTTAGTATGTAATACTAAGTTTCTATGCTTCTAGGAGCCATCCTAGCATCTTGTTTGCACCACTTTTTTAGGTCTTGACAAGGAGTTATATCTTTTATCCTGGGAGAGGAGATATTCATAATTTCTTTCTATACAACTTTATGTTCTGTTACCCCTTCGTCAGTAATTGTGCCACCATGTTGTAATGGCGCTGCCTGGACTCCACTTACATATTGCCATGTGGTGGGGAGTCATGGAGCTTCAAATCCCCATCCTAGTTTGACTTTCTCTAACTAGTCCTTATACTGTACTGGGTTGGATTCCCAAGGAAGCAGATTCGGTGATATAGATAGTGTGCAGGTAGCTTATGTAGATTCTTTAAGATCAACATGTCTGGAGGGGAAGAAGGAAGAAAGATTTTAAAGAAGATGATGAGTTTGATACAATTTCAGTAGAAGCCCCAGCTAATCTGGTGATTTGTGAATAGAGGTTACCTCTTCAGAGATACTCCAACTCAAGCAATTCTATGGGAAGGATGTATATCCATAGGCAAGGTGGGTCTCTTCAGCCACTTGATGAGACTGACATCTAATAAGAACTACCTTATAAATATGCCTTTTGATTGTTTGACAAGGTATCCAGGATAATATTTTATAGTGGTATATATAGATGTTCCTCATTTCATTTGAAAATTGCATAGCACTCTATTATGTGTGTATACCAGAGTTGATTCAATCCCATGTATGAGAGAGTAAAAATAGGAATATATATGAAAATAGGAATATATATATATATATATATATATATATATATATATATATTCATATATATATATTCATATATAATATATATATTCATACATATGTACATGTATACACACACAGAGGAATATATACATATATATATATGTATATATTCCAGTCTTCAGGTATTAACAAATAGTGATATTATAAAATAACCTTACACTTATATTTTTCTATATTTTTGTTAGTGTTATTTTGATGTAGATTCATAGAGATGGGATTGCTAGTTCAATGAGTAAATATATATGCAACTTTGCTAAACATTTCCACTATCCCCTTCATAGGTATTTTACCTTTTGCATTACCAAAAGAAAAACAAATGATAATACCTGCTCATTCATACACTCAGCAACACAAAGTGTTAAACTTATGATTTTCCAATCTAATTTGTAAGAAATGGGACCTCGATGTAGTTTTAATTAGCATTTTTCTTACTATAAATGATACTGAGCATATTTTCATATGGGTAAGAGTCATTTACATTTTAATTACCCCTTCATGATTCTAGCTCATTTTTCTATAGGATTATTGGTCATTTAATTTCTACCTTTTCTTTTTGATTTATTTATACATTGTAGGTAGTAATTCTTTATAACATAATTGAAAGTCATTTTTTTTCAGTTTTCATGGTCGTTTAACTTGACTCATGGTACATTTGTGGTGCAAAGTTTTATTTTTATATAAACAAAGGCATTCATATTTTTTCATATAGTTTTGGGATTTTGAACTATGGTTAGAAAGCAGTTTTTTCACTTCCAGTTTACAGAATAATTCACATATGAAATTTTTTTTAGTAATTTGGCTCTAAGCTAAAAACCTTCTCTTTCAGGTACAAATGCAGTTAACTACAAAGGTTTACCTGCCAGGCCTCATGAAGAAACCTGCTGTCTTTACTCCAACCCAGGTGCACTTTCTGAAGAGCATTGCAGTGAAGGACTCAGCACTCCTCCGTACACCAAAGCTCTTAGCATATCTACATCTTTATTTCTAGCTCAAGTGCCTCTTTTGCAGTCTTTCTTGGTGTGTGACTGTGTTAGAATGATGTTCAGTTAAATCTTTCTGCAGCTAGTGATTTTTCCTGTTTAGCCTTTATTTCAGTGCCTTAGTAACTGAATAAAGCCATGATTGTTACTTTGATGTTGGATTGTTGTCCTAATTTAACACCTGGATATCTAGCTGCTTAGTTCTCTTTGGCTCAGTTCTTGGCAATTTTACAGATTTATATTACTTTAGTTTTTACATTCAGATTTCTGATCTGTTGGTAATTTAGCCTGGTTGTTGATGTGAGGAATGAATTAAATGTTCTTTTTCTAGAGAGCTATCTTGTCACTCCATCACCACTCCTTTAAAAGAATGCTCATTGCAGCTGATATGAAATATAACCTTAAAATGAATCATTTGTTGGTGCTTAAGTCTTCTGCCCAGAAGCAAAACACAATCAAAATTGTTTGGTCAACTCTAGGAAATAATAGAAAATATTTGTAAACAATGAAATACACCTGGGCAGAAGCGTCCTTCATTCACAAATCAGCAAATCAGAAAATTATTCTTAGTTTCTAGACATTTTTTATGCTTAATCAGTTATAAATATAAGTGGTGATAAAATTCAGCCTTATCTAGTTCCTAAATTTAGTGGAATTTTCTCTATTGTTTCTCCATTGAGCTGAACACTATACACACACACACACACATACACACATATATTTTTTGTAGTAAAATATATTTTGGCATATATATATATATATAACTATATTTTTGCCAAATTAGAAGTTTTCAATATCCATGATTATTAATATATGATTTTTTCTAAGGCCTACTAAGAAGATCAATAGTGTTAAAACATTTCCTAATTTAAAGCTCTCTGTTACTTATGTGATCTCCCACTAGATCTGATTTATTATTGGGTTAATATGCTTTCAAATACTTTTAAGGAATAAACAGCATATTTCAATTATTTGGTACAGATTCTGGCATAAAATTTCAAGCAATATTATGTATTTGTCAAAATCATTATTTTTATACATATTTTCTATTTTAAAATTTTATTTATATATACAAATTTTAAAACATCTAATCTTTAATGTAATTTAATAAGTAAAAAATCCAAATTTTTATCCATCCTTCCTTCTTCCCTATTTCTCTCCTTTTCTTGTCTGTCAATGGTTAAATGAATGTTTTCTTTGTTTGTTTTTATTTATTCTTTTTAAATATACATGGCAGTAGAATGTATTTTGGCATATTATACTTACATGGAGTATAACTTATAATTAGCATCTCTTTCTTGTGGTTGTACATGATGTGGAGTTACACTGGTTGTGTATTCACATATAAACATAGAAAAATTATGTCCCATTCATTGTACTGTACTAATCCCATCCATCCTCCCTTCCCTTAATTCCCCTTTGTCCAATCCAACTGACTTCTATTCCAACCCACCCCAACCTTATTGTGTGTTAGCATCCACATATCAAAAAAATTGGCCTTTGGTTTTTTGGGGATTGGCTTTTTACTATAGTGGCATGATAGTCTCCAGATTCATCCATTTACTGGAAAATCCCATAAAATCATTCTTTTCTAGGGCTGAGTAATATTCCATTGTATATGTATACAACATTTCTTTATCCATTCATCTGTTGTAGGGCACCTAGTTTGGTTCTATAGTTTAGCTATTGTGAGTTGAACTGCTGTGAACACTGATGTTGTATCACTGTGGTATGCTGATTTTAAAACCTTCGCATATATACAGAGGAGGGGTGGAACCAATTTATAGTCCCACCAGCAATGCATGAGTGTACCTATTTCCCCACATCCTCAACAATATCTATTATTGCTTGTATTCTTGATTGTTGCTGTTCTGAAGGAGAGGAAATCTCAGTGTATTTTTAATTTGCATTTTCTTAATTGCTTGAGATGTTCAACATTTTTTCATGTATTTGTTGACTATTTATATTTCTTTTCTGTTATGTGCCTGTTTAGTTCCTTGGCCCATTTAGTGATTAGGTTTTTGTTTGTTGGTTGGTAAAAAGCTTTTTGAGTTCTTTATATATACTAGAGATTAATGTTCTATCTGAGGTGAAAACCCAAGGCCAACATCATCTCAATAGAGAAAAATTAAAAGCATTCCCTCTGAACACTGGAAGAATACAGGGATGCCTTCATTCATCACTTCTACTCAAAGTAGTCCTTGAAGATCCAGCCAGAGCAATTAGGCTAAAGAAAGAAATTAAAGGGATACAAATAGGAAAAAAAAAAATAGCTCAAACTATCTCTATTTTCCAATGAAATGATCCTATATTTGGAAAACCAAAAAAACTTCACTAGAAAACTGTTAGAACTTATAAATGAATTTAGCAAAGTAACAGTTTATAAAATTAACATCCACAAATCAATTATGTTTCTAAACACCAATGACGGATCAGCTGAGAGAAATTAGGAAAACTACCCCATTCACAATAGTTCCCAAAATAAACTTGGGAATCAGTCTAACAGTAAAGGTGAAAGACTTCTACAATACAAACTACAGAACACTAAATAAAGAAATTGAAAAAGACTTTAGAAGATGAAAATATCTCCCATGTTTTTCGATAGGCAGAACTAATGTCATTAAAATGGCCATAATATCAAAAGTTCTATAGAGATTTTATGTAATTCGTATACAGATTCTAATAATGTTCTTCACAGAAATAAAAAAAAAAGTTATGAAGTCCATTTGGAAAAATAAGAGGCCCAGAATAGCCAAAGAAATCCTTAGCAAAAATAGTGAGGCAGGAGGCATCACAGAGCTTAAATTATATTAAAGAGTTACAGTAACAAAAACAGCATAATGTTGACACCAAAACAGACATGAAGACCAATGGAAGAGAATAGAAGACATAGAGACAAACCCACATAAATACAATTATCTTATACTGGACAAAGGCTCCATAAACATACATTGGAGAAAAAATATCCTCTTTAACAAATGGTACTGGGAAAACTGGAAATCCATATGTAGCAGAGTGAAATTCACTTCTATCTCTCATCCTGAACAAAACTCAACTCAATGTGGACCAAGGACCTAGGCATTAGGACAGAAACCCTGTGCCTACTATAAGAAATTATAGGTCCAACTCTCCATCATGTTGGTTTAGGAACCAATTTTCAGAACAAGACTTCTTAAGTATAAGAATGAAAATCAAAAATCAATAAATGGGATGGTATCAAACTAAAGCTTCTTCACAGCAAAGGAAACAATCAGGAGCATGAAAAGAGAGCCTATAGAATGGGAGAATGAATTTCTTTTTTTGGTCTTTGTAGTTATACATGACAACAGAATCTATTTTGATATATTTATACAAGTATGGAATGTATCTTATTTTTTAACAGCTTGTATTGACTATTCACTTATTTCTTCCATAATTTGAATCACTATCTTTATCACATATTAATGTACTTGATTTTGTCTCATAGATTGGCTCTTGCCATAGTAGCATATTAACAGCATATACTTATAGGGCACATCCTATTCTCTTATTCCAATGCCTTTCTTGGTATTGCAATACATCTTTGTAATAAAACACATCACCTTTCACTAATCTATACTCCTATTGTTGCTTGTATTTTCACTGCCAGTATAAATGTTAAACAAACTCCTTCATATAATGAAGGAGTAGAGAATGTGAGAGGAGAGTTTCAGTTCTGTTATGATGTAGGCAATGGCTGTTAGAGTTTACATTCCTCGTATTTCCTGGGCTCTGAAGTCAGGACCAGACAGTTGGTTAAGCAAAGCTTATTTGACCTATCTCAGCATTAAAATAAATCTAGTTAAGAGTGCAATTTGACGCAATTTTAACAATTTGACACAAGGATGCACCTAGTCATTATTCACTAAATATTCAGGATATGATCTTTCAGCATCTTCAGTCCAAATAGTGGCTCTCTACTTCTCTTTTATAAATTTTTTAATTAAAGCTGGAAGAAGTTAAATCAGGTCTAACAGGGCTACCGCCATTATAACATGAAATGCTATTACTTGTTTATGATGACAAGAATCAATGAGCTGTTAAGGTTTGCCTAACGGTGCTTACCAAAGAGTATTTTAAATTTTAATGGAAATAAGCCTTTACTTACTCCCCCCAGATATATATGTGAACATGTCATACCATACAGACAATATATATATTTATATACTCTTTAATCCTCTATTATGAAGTAAAAAAAAAAGCTACCTCTCACTAAAGTTGTTTTTAATATACAACAGCTGAAATATTGTGACTTTCAAATATGTGGAATGCTTCATACATTTTGTTCTGTCAACAGAAATTCCTCCCTTATGCCACTTACCAAGTCATCAGATCCCCTGAGCAGGAATCTTCTCATTACAAGCAGCTAGTAAGCATGTGGGAAAAGAGCAGTACTTCACTGCATGGTTTGCTGAGAGGTATATATAACTAAGTTAATATCATAATGTAAGGCCTGATTCCCATTTCATGGATTTTTATTACTAAATCATGTGATCTTGTAGTGAGGAAATAATTAAATGCATATTAATAGCCATAGTAGTCTAGGTTTTGTCAATTATTCCTTTAGTTTAGAAGTCTCCAATATCACTATGTATAAAATTCTGGGAGACAAGGAGTAGGGGGGAATTGAGTGAGAAGGCTGGAATGAATACACAGTTATACCTCAGATCCTTTGTTTCCTCACTGTACTGGTTCTGGAGGAAGGCTCAATCTAGATATATATTATAACAATGGATTTGTGAGGCCAGTATGCTTCATATTTCTTCATTATTTTCGCTCATCTTTCATGCATAAAATGTCATGGATGTTAAGAAGTTTTTATGTAAATATAATAATTCATCCTGTGATCACAACTTTTGCCTTGATCTTTTGGTGTTTGTGATGTCTGAAGTAATTTTCCATGTCCAAATTAATTTGGAGCTTTACTAAATTATGTGATAAAAACAAATAAACAAACAAAAGATTTGTTTAATGTGAAAGAGCATAATGTTTTTTGGTTCTAGTGTAAGACCATTTAGTTATTTTAATTTCCCCCATAGTCAAGGTCTTTGAATATATTTCAATAAACAATCTTATACAAAGGTACAGAGAAATATTTGTAATTGTGAGTCTAACATCAATTTAGATATTTAAAGTTGCTATTACTATGACAACTTTAATATACAATGGCAGACTGAAGTCAGAGTTCAAAAGCATATTTACAGAGGCAAAAATGGATACTGAAACCACAGTGACAAATTGGCCTTGGTCATTTTGATCTAGTCTGGTGGAAATTATGACACCTTTGGCAGATATATTCCCTTGCAAAAAATGAGAACATTTTCCATATTGTTTTTTTTCTGCAGAGTCTGACCAAAATTAGCTAAATAAACAGAGATAGGTAATATCAATTTTACAAAGCAGAATTCAGGCCACTCTGGTTAAAATTGCAAATTTTCATTTTTTTCTGTTCGTATATGTAACTCTTCTTCCCTCACCTGCAAATTTTTCGAAGTTGTATCTTCCATAATTAAACTTATGATCACATGGAAACCAGAAACATTTGATTAGAGTGAATTACATTGAAAATATTTCAGTTTCATTTTTCTGCAATAAAACATTTTTGTTTAATCAAAAAATCAGAAAGTTTAATTTCTTAAGCTGTATCGCATTGCACAGCTTTAAATGTGAAGGGAAATCTTGTTTTACTAAAATAAACAGTATTAATAGGAAAAACCAAAAATATTTTCAGTTTCACATTTCTAAATCCTATTGGACATCTATTACTAGGGGCTCTCTCAGCCATTCAAATTCTCTCTAGTTTATCACTTTTCATTTTATTTCACTCATTCCCCAATAAGCTGTAACCTACTTCAGGGAAGGGACTAAGCTTTATTCTTATTTAAATCTATGGTGTTTAGCACAGTGCCTAGTACATAGCAGAGGCTCAATGAAAATTGAGTACAAACTCAATGAATATTTACCAACTAATAAACTGCCTCTCCACTTGGGTTGCCAAATTAAGATTATCGGACTGACGCTCTCGACACTCTCTCGGTTTCACAACTCTGTATGATTTTTTTGCCTCCTAAATTTAATCCCAAGCAATAGATTTCAAATATTACTTCATCTCTATTCCAACCACTAGTTTGCTAGTTCAAGATTTCACTGCCTCTCTCTTATGCTAACATTAATTCTGTTCTCTCCATTTTCATTCTCTCTTTTCCCAATCTCTTCTAAACACTGCTGCCAGATAAAATATTCCAAAGGCATAGAATTTACTCTGCCATTTTCTTAGGTAGACATTTTAAAATCTTTTTCACATTCAAAGAATAGAGTTCAATCTTCTTTGTATTCAAGGGCTTCTGTAATGCAGTCTCAGGCACCTCATTTTAGGACTAGGAGATTATCTATTAATCTTCCCATTTTCATGCAATTGCATATAACACATATAGTTTGGGGAAGTGGATAATTTCCTTCTCCAAGATTATAACTGAACTTGATATTTTTTTCTAATACAACTCAGGTTAATTCTATCCCTTCTGGTAACAAGTCCTGGCACATTAATGTATTTGTCTTCTGAAATAAATATTTGAGAATTCATTCATTTAAAAAAGGAGTCTGGTTTCAGGAAGATTGAAAGCTTTCTGTGTAATATAATCACATTTGCCCTTGGGTCTCTGCTACTCACTGAGAAAACTATACAGCTCCACTTTTATTAGACACTCTTAATCCAAGTTGTTCATATCCCATAGGTTTACATGATTCATGAATTTCTTGAATAACCCTTGACTTTAGACTCAGTATTTCTGTTGAATCCACTCCTTCTCATTCAGCTTCCCCAGATGTTTAAAGATTTTCAAGACACCCGCTGTAGCAATGCAGTACTTCATGGCTTCCCACACTTAATGTAGCTATCAATCCACTATTCAAGATTTTACCTCATTTTTCAACTATATCTTGTTGCAAGTTAGACATATGGTGAATCTCTATGGAAACAAATACACTAACACAGTTTTCCAATTGTCTTACACAGAGCAAAACAATGTAGCCAATAGATATACATAACAAACTTATGACTTTTATACACTTATTGCTTTCATTCATTAATTTTATTAACTCAGAGTTTTATTTGAGACTTATAAATCATTTTAGGTCTTGTATACTCTTATACTTTCTTCTTAGACTTTAATTTTTTTTTTTAGTTGTAGATGGACACAATACCTTTATTTATTTATTTATTTATTTATTTATTTTTATATGATGCTGAGGAGCGAATATAGTGCCTGACACATGGTAGGCAAGTGATCTACCACTGAGCTACAGCTACAGCCCCTTTTTAGACTTTTTAATCCTCTTGGAAGATATGTTCACTCAACACAGAGAAGATGATATGAAGATGCACAACATGCAAGTGATTTTAGTTAAGAGATACTTTAGCCACAACTACATCATGCAAGTTAATTGTAGCAGGTTTTCCCATTCAGCTTAAAATTCTGAGTAAAATTTGTGAGTTATTTTGGTAAATATGGACATTTAGCTTGGAACAGAGTGGGGAAGTTGGAGGGTTGAAACAAGGTTAGAGATGTAAAGGTTTGGGATGGAGGAGGGGGCATTGATTCAAATAGGCTCTTGTAGGCCATAGTAGGATAGTAAGTGGTTTTCTTTTTACTCTGAGGACTCAGAAAATCATCACATGATTTTGAGCACAGGTGTAGTATGTTCTTTCTAATCTATGGAGGACAGATTGGCATGGCCAAAAGCAGAGCAAGGGGATCAGGAAGAAATGTCTTGCAAGGATTTAGGCATGATAGCATTCACAGTGGCTTGGACCAAGCTAGCAGGAGAGCAGATGTAAGAATGGGTCTGTTTTTCAATAATATTTTGAAAGTATGGTTTCAAATTGGTGATGAACTATCTGTGGGATCAGGAAAAAATTAAAAGGATAAAAAAAATGATTCCAAAGGTTTGGAGTAGAAGAACTGGAAGAATGAGGTGGAATTTTTAAGAATGCATGTAGCAGAGATGGGAGGGATATTTAGTGCTCAATTTTAAACAAGATAAGTGGTGTGATATGTAAAAGCCTGATTGGAGTGAATTCAAGAGGAAATTGGAGAGGAAAAAAAAGTCTAGCAGTGAGTACAACTAATTCTTCTGAGAAATTTTGCTGAAAAGGGAGCAGAAAGGTACAGAGCTGCTACGAAGGGGGTGGAAGTAAAAGAAAGAAGCTACTTTTCTAAGATAGGAGAAATAAGAACATTATACACTGGTGAAATGCTCCAATAAAAGAGGAAACTGATGTTACTGGAGAATCAGAAAAGGATTACTCAGGAGATATTTTCAAGTAGATAAAGAGGAGATGGGCAGTTGAGCAAAAATGGAGAAATTGATCATAGCTAAGCAGGAGAGCCCACTGATAGTAACAGAGAGACAGGCAAAGGATGTGAGTACTGGTACTTGTGGGTGATTACATATGATACTGGGAATTTGAGGGAAATGTCTTCTGATCACCTGTTTTTTTTTTTTTTTTTTTTTTTTTTTTTCTTTTTGAAGTAAAAAATTATGGCTATGAGCTGAGAATAAATGTGAGAAGGTTCAGGAGAGAGGTCTGAATTATCCTTCTAGAAATGTGATGCCCATGTGGTTTGAGAACTGGAATGTACTTGGGTAATAGTGAGGAACCCTTGGTTTAATGGTCATAGATTTGAAGTGAGGCCAGACAGTGAGATTCTGTTTTTCTACAGTCCTGTCTACTGTGTGGATTCAGGCAGGAAGTAGGTAGGTAACAGTGAGAGGAAGTTTCCTGTGTTACAGAATTTGAGGTTTATTCTTAGAGTAATATTCATATCCAGAGGGCTTTTTTGAGAGAGAGTGAAGCACATTTAGAGATGGATATGGTGAGTAGAGTCTTCCTAAAATAGTGGTCAATGTGAATGGTCTGATCAGGAGGAAAAAAAACAATATTGATTTTAGGAGGCTGTTAATAATAGCTATTTTATCCCCAAATTGTTCCAAGCAGTTTCATTCCCTTTCTGCTTTTGCACAGGTAGTTTTTTTTCTCTTTGTCTGACTTTATCTCAGTTCATTACTTTTTGTTTACATTTAATAAAACCAGAGAATGATTTTATACAGTGTAATGTATTTCAATGGTGTTACAATTCTGTGACAGTATTTTGTTTTTATAGGACCATGTTACATCCCATTGAGATGGGCTTAGCTCAAAATAATGTTTGCACAAGCAGAGGCTTGTGGCTTCAGGTCTCCATTACTACCACACAATAAAAATTTAGGTATTTCATTCAGAGGAGCAGTATGTTTTGAAATGCAAACTAGGCATTCATTTTAATCACAAGTGGTTTTAAAAATACCATTTTTTGCTTATTAGTACCGTATTGTATTGTATTAAGAAGCAGGGCTTTGGGGGAAACAATTAAGTCACAAAGATCCTCACAAATGAGATTAGTTCCCATGAAGAGAGGGTGGAGGGATCTTGTCCATCCAGTCCGATGTGAGAATGTACAAAGAAGACACTTTCTATAAACAGTGGCAACCCTTTCTGGACACCTAATCTGCTGCCACCTTGATGGTGGATTTCCTAACCTCTGGAACTGTAAGTGATAAATTCCCATTGTTTATAAATTACTCAGTGTAAGATACTTCGTTTAAGTAACCTGAACAGATTAAAACATTCTGGGGTTTGAATCATCAACAAAATTGTCAAATAGGCTAAAAATGATATGTTTTCCTTTTCCTATATGTTTATACAACACTTACTTAGAATTAACTATGTTCAAATATTTGTGGAGTGGAACATAAAATTTAGACTGCTCTCAAATATTAAAATTCATTGGGAGAGAAAACCGCCCACAGAAACAACACAAGGGAGTAAACTGAGACAAAGGGGAGTGAATTGCTGAGTGAGGGTAAAGAGCAGAATTGGAATGTGGGTGTGGAGTCAGGGAGGTTGTTTGCTTAAAATTCCATCAGATAGACACAATTATACTAGAACTCATCCAAACTCACTGGATATAGTCTATATATTTATTCTCAATTTTATATATTTAGTATTAATCGTTAACTAGACTATTTTGGACCCCATGGAATTAATTTTGAATACAACCCTAAATAGAAGGAATAGTCAGTCCTAGGAGAAAAAACAATGTAATTAAGACTAAGGCAATTCACTTGAATCCACATGCCTTCTAGTTGACAAATATAAATTGGAATAGTTTCAATAAATCGGCATCTCTTGAAAATGGACTCTTTCCTGAATAATATTTACATAAAAATTACCTTTCAAACTAATCCCAGTGTCTTTACTTTTCTCTATTCCAGTTCACTACCCAATGCAAAAGTGGTTAACATTACAAATCTGATTCTATCACTCCTCACTTAACATTCCGAAACAACTTCCAATCTTAATAAGATAGCTTCAGGGCTGGGGTTGTGGCTCAGTGGTAGAGCGCTTGCCTAGCATGCACGAGGCACCAGGTTAGATCCTCTGCACCACATAAAAATAAAGATATTGTGTCCACCTAGAACTAAAAAATATTTTTTAAAAAAGATAGCTTCAAAACACACTTATAATCGGGCATCATGGTCTTTCAAGTCTTATTTCTCATGCTTTTCTCAAGGAATTAATGTCCTCTTCCCTCTCTGGCCCATTGTGTATGGCACCTTGATTTCATGATTCCACAATAGAATATCCGTGCCTAATCTTACGCCAATACCATCTCTAATACTGCTGCTGTGTTACTCGTACTCCTCCTCCTCTGAATACTACTACTAATACTACAGCACAAAGACACACACACTCCATTCAGTATAGCATCTCATTTCATTAAAATGTTAACATCTCTCAGAAATATTACCTGACCTCCCATTTTGGATCAAGCTCTGTTTTTCAGATGTGCTCCTATTGTGCCGTGTTCATCCATTTTTTACTATATTGAAAATGCCCTTTTATGCTTCCCTTTTCCTTATAAGATTTCAACTTACTGGTTTTTTGTGACCAAGTACTGTGTCTTTTTCACTATTGTTTTCTCAGTGATTATCATAGTACTTAGTCCCTTCAATTATTTCTTGATGATTCAAACCCCAGGATGGTTTCCAGTGTTACAATAATTTTTGCAGAGTTCAGTTGAAAGGATTTGATGACCACCACACCCTCTTATACCATGACAGTTTCCTTGCCTCTAGAAAACTAAACTTTAAGTTATGATTACCTATTCTATTTTTTTTAAACAGCAATACACACTGTAACAATTTCTGTACTATTCAGGACACATTAAAATATGCTTCAATAATAATCCCCAATATCAGTGGTTTAAACCTTAAAAAAAAAAAAAAGGTTTATTTCTCACATTGTACATTGTATGATGAGAGTCAGTAGAAAGCTTTGCTCTGCTAACCTTGCTCAGAAATGCAGAATGATGGAGAATCCTTTATCTGGAATGCAGCTAGTTGCTCAGGAAGTGGAAAGGGGTTTTAGTAAATCATAGGCTCTCACTTTGGTGGTGACCCACAAATATTTCACACGTATTTTATTGGCCACAGAAAATTGCACAGCTACATTTAATGTTACAAAGATGAAGAAGTGAAATTCTAGATGGTTCATAAAGGAATAAAACCCACAAGCTTGAATAACTATCATAACAATTAAGCCAGAGTAGATAATACCATGGTAAAAAGATTAATTTGACTCTATATTTAATCTCAACTTCAAGCTGGGATATCTTTTGAACTCATGATGATGAAATCTATCCCCCAAATTCTTTATAAAACAAAAACAAATAAGAAGGAGATACAGTCATTTGATTCTACGAAGCATTCAAATTTGCCACCCAGAATATATTTTATATTTTGAAACAATATTTAATCATGTCCAAAGGCTAATAATATACTTGTTTATAATAAAATAAATTTAAACTGCATGTCATTTAGGGAAAATGGATTTTTCCAGTTTGTATTTTTAAAGAATTTTCATTTGGTACTCTTTTCTATACCCTGTGGGGATTCAATTATTTTAATGCTTATATCTGTGTGTAGTACATACTTTTTAAAAAGAAAGTTTCAATTTTTATATTTAGACAAAAATCTCAAAGTATTTATATGCTAAATTTATGTAAAAATAAATAAAACCCAGAATATATTTTTGGAATATGTTGTGCAATCTGGCATATTTCTTTTTTTCTTGCTAATGGAGTTTGGTTTTTTGAAAATAGTAAATTTAAGCAATTATTTTCTAATTATATATTAACATTGGAAAAAAATGGAATCAGGTTCTTGAATGAAAACCATTAAAAATGGCATGATAAGTTAGAAATTGCATTTTTATGAATTAGAAATTACATTTTTATCTAGAAATATCTAATTAGTTATAAGTAAATGCAATAAAATTTAAAATGTGAATACAAATTATTTCCTTTAATTTTGACTCATTGTCTTTGTAAAAAATAGAGAAAATATTTATTTTGTTTATTGCTAAAAATTTCTTACATAATCATTGTTCATTTAATAATAATTGTTCAGAACAAACATTTACTAAGAGATCACCAAGACTTTTTTCAAAGAAGTATCTTCAGCATAATGAATATTACTTATCAAGCACATATAGTTCCCTAACTATTTTGGACCTTATGTCTGTGTTAGTCTGCTTGGGATGCTAATACCATAGACTGTGTGACTTAAACAACAGAATTGTTTTCTTACAGTTCTGGAAAAATAAAGATTTCCATATCTGATGAGTTTTCTTCCTGGCTGGTAGACTCCCAACCCCTCTCTGTACCTCACATGACCTTTCCCTTGTAGTAATCATGGGCAACAGCAGGGGTGAGAGAGGAGAGTCAAAATTTCAGAGACAGACAAAGAGAGGTTTCTCTAATTATAAATTCATCAATCCAGCATGAGGCCCCCACCCTCCTGACTTAATCTAATCCACTTTGCCTCACAAATCATATACATTAAGGATTAATGCATATGATTAATGAATTTGAGAAGACATAGACATTCATTCCACAGCATGGCCCAAAAATATAAAAGAGAGAAATGGGCACATTTAATAAAATCTTGGTTTATCTACTATAGATAAAAATCCATTAATTCAACAAATAAGTCTCCTGCATATGTTCTATAATAGGTAGTGAGGGAGTCAGCAAAATAAAAAATCCAAGTATATAAATCACATTATGGAGAATAGTCAGGCAAGACAGTAAGAGTGCAGTATTGAATAGAGGATGTACAACCCATTGTGGCATTGACTCATCTAAATGTTTTATTTGTTTCACTACTAACATGCATTGTGTTCATTTTTAAGCCATTATGAAGTTTATTGTTGATTTATGTGAGTTTATCACAAATAAAAAGTGGGTAAGGGACTACATCTGTAAAGAAAATGGAAAGAACAGAATTAATTTTAGAGTAGTTAAAATTTATTCATAGTAAATTTACAGTGTAAACTGCTAGTATAATTTTAGTTACTAAATGACTATTTCAGGTTTGCAATATTTTGTTCAGCAAAATGCTAATTGATAATGGTTTGGAGGAACAATATCAGAAACTTATTCAAGTCACAAAATACCTAAGGTTGGGTCAAAGAAAATGATTTTTTGCTGAATTATAAATGGGGGACAATTCATCTTTAAAATTAATTTGAACAGTTTTTATTTTACTTATGTTTTATATTTTATAAAACTAGGGTGTGCAGTGTGATAATTCAATAAATAAAATGTATAATGATCAAATAAAGGTAGTTGACATTTCCATCTCAAGTGTTTTTTAAAAACATTTTTTATTAGTCAAAAGCAGTGGTGCATGCCTGTTATCCCAATGACTCAGGAGACTGAGGTTGGAGAGGTTGGAGGATCACAGTTCTGGACCAGCCACTACAAGTTAGTTTCACAATAAAAAAATAGTAATGGGACTGACAGACTCAGAAAACTTCAAGGGTCAAATGTTTTCTCTCATATACATAATTTAGAGAAAATTGGAGAAAAAAGTGGGGGATCAGATATCACAAATATATAGGGAAGATTAGTGGAGTAGAAGGAGATGGAGAGGGAGGGAAGATGGATGGCAAAAGGGAGGAAATGCATACTGAATTTTTCTCCACATACTTGCCAGAATTTGTTACTTTTGTCTTTTTAATAACTATAATTCTAATGGGTGAAATGATAAATCATTGTGGTTTTAAATTCCATTTCCTTGATAGCCAAGGAAGTTGAGCATTTTTATTATTTGTCCCATATTCTTCTTCCCTCTTGAACCTATGATAGTGAATAGGGTTGAAGAAAATAGCATTTTACTGGACTAGAGGCTCTGGGTTCGATCCCCAGCACTGGGAAACACACATACTCTCACACACAGACTCTCTCTCTCTCTCTCTCACACACACACACACACACACATACACACACACACACACACATACACACACACACACACACACACACACACACATTTAAGCAAACAGTGTTGAAGTATCATCATACTCCTCAGATCATAGGTGAACTTCAAAATTAGTCCTAGGGAAAACACAACCAGAAAATACCTTCCAAAATGAGTTTGAATAAGGAGTCTATTATATTAGGAATTTGTCCGTCTTTCATTCTTTATTTATTGACTCCTAATCTCTCACTAAGTACCTTCTTACACCCTTTTCACATTCATTCTTCCCCCTCCCCACCCCTCCCCATTCAAAATATTTGTTTTGAGCTTAGGCTCACTGACTTCATGAGAAACCACTTTTATAATTTTATCCCCCCCCATTGTAAAAGGTTTTTTTTTTTTTTTTTTTTTTGCTAAGCTTCAGAAATGAAAATTATTAAGTTCTAGCCCCTTAATTCAATCCACCTTTTGCTCTTTCCTTAAAATGCATCTTCATTGATGAGTCACATTCTCCTATTCCTTTCAACCCATTAATCATTACATCATTTCTATCATGTAATTACACATGCTGCCTTCATTTAGTTACTGGAAGAAGAATCATAAAATTAGTGAATTTCTCTTGGAAATGATAACTGAGATTATGTACATTTTTAGTGTGATTTCTTAGGTATTTTCTCTTATTGTGTTATTACATACAAAGAGAATGTATCAACTATTTTAACCATTATTTTACAAAATAAATATCTTGACTGCATCTTTTCTTTACACAGCATCTCTTAACTGACCATTTATAAAGACTTCACAATTCTATTTTATTTTATTTACTCATTTATTTATTTGCAGTGCTGAGGATCAAACCCAGGAACTTGTGCATCAGGATCAGATTTCAAATACAATATGCAGAAAAGATGATATAGCTATAATAATGAGAACAAATATATTTTGCTAGACAAAATACATTTTTTAAGTTGACACCCAAGGAAACTAATAATGAACAATAACATAGCTGTGGTTGGAAAAACTGTCCAGGATATTTGTAGCATTAGTTAAGATTCAGACTGCTAAAATGTAGAAGATATCAAGAAGTTTTTTTTTTCCACCCTTATTAATTTTTTTTTATTGGTTATTCAAAACATTACAAAGATTGCAGAATCACATCGGTTACACATCCACAAGAAGTTTTTTAATTTCTTCCAAAGAGATAATATTCTTGGTTATAAGTCTGTTAACTAATGTATCTTTTTGTTCCTCTCTTATTAAAATATTTTCTAATTAGATTTGCTTTAATTATAAATAGAAAATCAAGTAAAGCAGAAATAGAGCATCTTTGTTAAATATGACCTTGTTGTCATTTATTGTAAATACAAACACATAATCACTCAATGTATCTGGTAATTAAAATTTCTATAGTATTAGAAACATAGTACTGCAGGTAAGATGTGGTCATCTTCTTTATTGCTACATATCTGAATATTGTTCCAATATTCATTCTGAATAATGCAATTAAAACAGGATAAGGTTAAAAGAAAAAAATCTCAGCTTAATTTATTAATAGTTGCATTGTGGTATTCTGGTTTGGACCTTAGTTCTAGGAATCAACATTTTCCTTGTTTAAATTTATGTTCCTACTACTCAATTTTAAGGGGACTCGGGTAATGCATTGAGCCTATTGGTTTTTCAATATCCTTTCCTGTGTGAAAATGATAGTAATGTGTACCTTACAGAGCTATAATAAGAATATGGCATGCTTTGGATATTTTAAGTCTAGATAGAAGTATAGGATGTAGGTTAGTTTAACTATAAGAAAAGAGACTAGGAATGTGAGTTACTTGTAGAAAATAAAAGATCTTATTTGCCAAAGTGGAAATACAGATTTTATGATTGGCTGAATACCCCTTGCTACATATTAATAACAGGAGTACTGTGATTATTTTGCATTTTAGGATATGATCCTTAATAATGAATGGCAATGGTCTTGAGGAAAAATGATAAGGGATGGCATCTCATGTGATAAAAATGGAGGAAAAAATAAAATTAGGAAATACACTACATATGAAACAGTTTTGGGAAGAGGTTGAGTAGACAACCTTTGGAATTAAACACGCTGGATGATTTTCCTACTGGGTCGCTAATACCTGTTGATCTCTGTGTCCGTTAGTTAAAGTAAAACGTACTTCCTTCATGTATAAAATGTAGATATTAATAACAATTTTTTTCATAAGGCTATGATAAAAATGAAATGAGATAATACATTTATGATGTTTAGTAAAATGTACAGTACTTATAATTGTGCAGTAAACTATTAACCAATTGGTGTTATTATTAAAATCAAAATAACTGTATTTTCTGATTGAGGGAGATGAGAAAGGAGCTTAGGAAAATTCATGTTTATGACATTAACAGGTATAATGGAGTTGACATAAAACATATCAATCATTTATCTTTGTTTGTTTATCATACAATTTATATCTTTGTCTTCCTTTTTGTGGTGGGGAGAGGAAGGTTGTGGAGATCAATCTGAGGGCCTTGTGCATGTTAAGCTTTACCACTAAGCTGCACCTGAGACACATGTTTCTTAAACAACCACTATGTGTGATTCCCTGAACAACAACAAAAATAATCAATCCATATTCCATATATTTTAACCAGTATAACAGGCACTAGGAACTATGATATTGTTACCACTGTTGACCAGTGACCAGTCCTTGCTTCCCCAGTGTTGAAGAATAACACCAAAGAAGCACGCCGAGGCAAGGTCAGAGTAGAAATTAGAAGTTTATTAAAGGACAGCAGAAAAGACTTCTCCCAGAGGAAGAAGGGGACCCTAGAGGTGGAATCCGTGGAAGTGCGGTTGTTTCCCCTTTTTATAGTTTTGGTGATGGAATGTAGGTGGGAGACCCGAGGGGTGGGACACAGGTGGACTTAATTATCACCTTTTGGGATGGGATTATCACTTCTCTGGGATGGGCTATCCCCAAATCGGTTGGGGCTGTTTCCTGGGCTCCATTAACATTCCTTTGGGATGGACTTTGGCCTAGGGCCTTTTCAGGACTTCATTAACATTCCATGAGTTGTCATTTCCTGGAATCATTCTCAGCATGGCCTCCATTTTAGATTTCACTCGGTATTAGACCCGATTTAAGTGTACCCTAAGTACACTGACTACCTAACTTTAAATCTGGCTTCAATCTGACTGTATGTGATATCTTGTGGATAAAAACTGAGGAGTCACTGCTTCTGCCTCAGATGCTCAGGAAGCAGACAGGTGCTATGTTTGCCATAATATCATGTGAGTGGGATGGATAGATTGCTTTCTTTGAAGTAAACCAATATTATATCTAAGGTTACATAATGAAAGTCCTGTTGTTGTCATAAGTATGTCTATCTTCTCATTGATTAGGTCCAGTGATTAATTGGATACAGTAAGAATTTCCTTATGATTAAAACCAAAAATATTTCTTTCTTAAATGGAAATTGAAAATTAACTTAAATCTTAAAAGCAAGTCAATGCATGTAAATAGTTATGTTTCTATTTCCTTTCATGAGCTTGTAAAATAATAATCAAAAAAATTCTAGAACAAGGATCTCAAAAAAGATGCATAATCCCACCAAAATTCTTGAGAGGATTTTAGGATGAAGTGGAATCCACATCCTACAACCTCACTAAGCAAAAAAATTGTTTCATAATGTATGATCTGACAAGAAATTCACAGTGATAAACATATGCCTGACCTTTTAAAGTCCTAGAGGTCTTTCAATGTTTGATATTAAAGAGAGAGAAAAATATCACAAGGGAAAACAATAGAGAATGACCTTCTGATCACAGAAAGAAAAGAAATATGAAATGTCCACACTCCGAAAAACACATAAGAAATAACTCTTGTGTATTTCTAGTTATTTTTATGGGCTAAATGTTGGAAGTTTGGATTTAAAAAAAGACATGTTTCTGATTTTAAAATCCTTTGAAATAACTATCAGCAGTTTCTCTTCCTACACTCTCAAAAATACTAGATTATCATTATTTCAATGTTTGCAAATTTAGGAGGAAACAAATGATGTTACACATTCATTTAATTTTTGCTTATTTGATTTTTATTGCATTTGAATTTTTATATACTTATTTCTTTTTTGTTTCCTCTTTTAGGATTACCTATTATATAAAATTTTATCTATTGGAAATAGTTCTTTGTAGATTAATGGTAAAAACACTTTGTAACATCTTGCAAATATTTTTATGTTTTTCATACCTGATTTATTTTAATCTGATCAAATTACAGTGGTGGTAATACTGTCACCTGTATTTATTCATCAGAAGATAAAAAAAAAATCCAGTATGAAGGTCCAAATGAGGCACTATATAATTTTACTCATTTTCATTTTGAATTTAGTGTTCTTTGCCACAAATATATCAAAGAAGAAAATCTAAGATATAAATTCTACCAATGGACAAAAACTAGACATGCAATTCTTCTTCTCATATGATTAGACTAGAGTTTTATCTTTTTTTAGAAATCCTGATTAAATTGGTTAAACTACTTATACCCAATTCATCTGCTGTAGGATATGATGATTTTTCTTGGAATACTAAAAATATGTTCGCAATAATTTTTGTTTTTTGCAACTTCTTTTCAAATTATCCTCAATATGAAACTTAATAATTCATAAGTTAACCATGCCACTGTTCATAAATGATGTTGCTCAGCTAATTGGAATTCTTTAGAGGGATATTAATCTTCTTTCTCAAGCTTGTTCTCCCTGGTATAAAAAATTATCCAACTGTTTGCTACAAAGCAATAACCTGGACTTTCAGAAAGCTAGAACTCTGGGAATTAAGTTAACTACACAAAATCAGGACTTCAAGAAACAGTAGTTTCAAACAAGAGAACAAATATAATTTTGCTGCCTAAATATAGGTATCTTGCTTGATATTTCCTTAAGGTAGAAGAGTCTCTTGGTCAGTGCTCTATTTTATTTTACAGGTATTTTCATCTGCTAAGGGAATGTTAGCAGCAGACAATGAAATACATATGTGTGTGTGAGTGTGTATGTGTTTGTGTGTGTGCTTGTGTGTATGCATATGGATTAAGTATGTTGAACATATAAAATGCAGTTTAGGGAGCTGAACAAAAAGTGTCTTAACTCCATTCCAAATCATAGGTACTTTTGCTAACCCTCCATGTTCCCATTCAAAGTATTATTAAAAATGCATACCCTATTACTGTTCTATCTATTATTTTATATAGATATTAAAAAGGTTTCTTTTGAGAAAAGAAGTTATCGGTCATTCATAATACACTGCAATATTGCACAAAATTCTAATGTATTTCTTGTTCTTCAGTATACCTAAATTGATTAAATTAATTAGTTTATAATTCATTCATTTTTCTCTTATCAGAAAAAAAAAGAACACAAAATTACACCAGGAGTTTTTGTTTGTTTGTTTGTTTGTTTAATACCAGGGATTGAACTCAGGGGCACTAAACCACTGAGACATATCCCCAGCCCAATGCTTTTGTATTTTATTAGAGAGAAGGTCTCACTGAGTTGCTTAGAGCCTCTCTGTTGCAGAGGCTGGCTTTGAACTTTTGATCCTCTGGCCTCAGCCTCCCGAGCAGTGATGGTAATACTGTCACCTGTATATATTCATCAGAATTACAAGTGTGCACTGCCTACCCAGTTTATGCCAGGAGTTTTTCCTGATAAAATGTCATACCGGTTGAAGTTAAAGTTTGTAAACTACAATATCATATAAAAATGCTATATCATTGTTCTTATTGAAATGACAAGAACATTTACATCAGTATTACAGGACAGAAAAGCCTAATAAAGTTAAATAATTGGAACAGGCACTTTTAAGAAACAGAATCAATAAATGATTGGGACTGCAGGCAACTCCAATCAATTCATCACAGTTGTGAATTGCCATAAGCACTCAAGCTAAAACAGGATACTGCCAGGATTACAAACCTGATAGAGATGTGAGATCAGATGAGGGACAGGGACTGTACCACAGAAATTCTCTCCAAACTGAAATCACTGATTTTAAAGTATAACATATCCTTCCATCCTTTTGTCCTGGCTTCCTCCTTCTTTCCCTTTCTCTTCATCCTCTTCCCGCTCCTCCTCCTGCATCCTCCCCATCCCCCATTTACAATGATACCATCCATTAAATGGCTAGTGATTTTACAAGGAGTTTTCAAGCAGGGAAAACACTATTTTTAAAATGGTAAATAGATCAAAAAGAAAGAGGTATGTAGTCTCCAAAACAATGGGCACTTAAGTGACAGGGAAGCAATAATTTATTGAATCGTATACTCTTCTGGAGTTTTATATCTTAAAAATCCCACTAGAGAACAGGCAAAATATAGACAAAGATAACTGATGCATAGGCTTTATTAATTTTTTCTTTCTATATGTAACATAAACATATTTCATAGTAATTAGAAATTGAGAAAAAGAATAAAATCACAATTTTCTAACTTGAAATACTTTCCTCACCACTGTGTTATTTTTTACTTCTGTTATTTTTTAATTGCTATAAACAATGAGTATGTCCAATTTGGGTTTTGACATTTTTATTTAATAGAACAATTATCTATACTGGTGATTTCAGAGACAACATTTGAAATATGTAATATTCCTTCCTGTTCATATATGACCCTTTATAACTTGCATTTTATTTGTTAGAATAATCCTTCATTGAACATCTGTAGGTATATATCTTTCTGTATAATTTAGATTATGTTCAGAAAAATAGATTTAATAGAAAAAAACATATATAAATATATCATTGCTTTGGAGGAATACTGAAATTGCTCCCTGATAATGCTATGCTGATTTTGAAAGCCAATAATAGTGATTGGCACTCATTACATGCTTTCCAGCATTAATATGATTTTGAAAATTATTATTTAGTTAATGCCTATTTGTATCTGTTACCATGAGAAAGGCTGACTTTCTTTCTATATGATGTCCTAGTACTTTCTGGAATTTGATTCTGTTACAGCACAAGGCCATTCATGGAGCTGAAGCCACCAAGGATGTCTTTTCTCACTGATGCTTGCAATCATGCTGAAAAGAATTCAGATACCTTGCACGTAGTAGCAGGTATGATTTTATTATAACAAACTGGAAAAGGGAAAAAGAATTCACTATCCAAGGTGAGAATGAGTCTTCTCAGAGTGGAAAGGGATAGTGCTGCTCTCCTGTCCTCTGATTTTATTGGTGCTCCTGAGAAAGACTTTGGAGTTCCTCCCAGATCCACCTCTTGACTTCTGACTGACTGTGTTCCACCAGACTTTTTAATTCCCAATTTTACATGATCTTAGCCCATGAGGGGACATTTTACTATTAAAATGATATGTCAAAGATACAAGGCTATTCTGAGTCACCTTGGCATGTGCTAACTGGTTCTAACTGGAACTTTTTCTTACAGATTTTATAGTTCGGGGACTTTCCTTCTAATTATCTCTTCTTCTTTAGTCTTGGAATCTGGTTTATTTAAAGGTCACAAAATTACCTCCCTTCAGGGTAACTTATGTTCTAATGGGCAGTGAGGAGCCTTTGGGGCCTGCATTTCTCATGCAGGTAACAGGATATTTGCAGAGGAGCATAACACATCCTCTTGACTTAAGCCAGGCAGGGCTGCAGATAAATTGGTTTCTAAAAGAAAGCATGTGGGGGACAGTAGGCCTAGTTTATAGAATTATTCTCTTAACCTTGTGATCCAACCATTCATGTTTGTTATCTATCATTTCCATCTCTTCTTTTGTACTTCTTCATTTTTTGTATTTCTTTATCATCTATTAGAGATGCAATGTTTTTCTTATAAAATCAGGTGTAATACATGCGCACACACACACCCTTTATCTTATATATTTCACAAATATTTTCCAGATTAATTTCTTTTATGCATTCATTATGTCTTACTTATACAATATATATATATTTTTAATTCTTACTCAGGTTCTTCTATGTTTCTTTTAATATTTCTTCTAGATTAGTAAGATTTTGTGTTCCAGAGGAGGTGAAATTTATTTTCTTTTTGATTTGCATAATTTTACCAATCTCTTGCACAGTGCCTGGTATGTAGAAAACATGCATAATAAACAAATAAGGTTTAGAAAGTAAAGAACTCCCATGTGGTTCATAAGGAAATGAGTAACTGAGAAGAGATTAAAGTTACTAGAATCTTCCTGAGGCTTTGGGACAAATGGCCAGCACTGGTTCTTCTGATAATTCAGTAAAATCTGTCAACCAACCTAACTCCAAGCACAAATTTTACAAAGAAATGATAAATCAGGTTGAGATTTGATTTTACAGTAAGTATACATGTGACTCCCAAGATATCAAGAAATATTCTCATCTAAAAACACATCTGAAATCCTAGTTAAATTTATTTTACAAGAGATTAACTCCTCTATTTAATATGTATATGTATATATGGACTTAAAGTGCATATGAAATGTTTTTATTTTTTATTACACAAATTATAACTTTATTAAATAAGGCCTTTCTAAACCAATCTGTCACATTTTACTATATTTTCATCGAATTTTTATGGTTTTACATTTAAATATTACTTTAAATATTCAGTTCTATATTTACTCCTTTTTTTCCATTCTCTAGGTCTTGTACTACCAAGTTCTTTCTATAGGGTATTGCACAGAACAATATTACAATATGATTTTTCCTTAGTAATATACTAAAAGGATTAATATTTACTGAGGGTTTCAATAATCTTTATGTTCTTAAAATAAAGCTATTCCTTTATAGTTTTTCTTTGATAAACTGTTGGATTTCATTTGTAAATTTTTGTTTAGGTTTTTTCCTTTGCATTGATATTTTTGCTTCAACTATACATGTAGATATGAAATAATCATGCTTCATAAAATTCAAACAATCTATTGATTAGTCTACCTTTCTTTTGGCTGGTTTATATTGTTACCTGTAACATATGTGAATTTCATATATACATGGATTTTCTGAACTTTTCTCACCTTTTTTTACCTATTTTCTAATGAGTTTTATAGGATATAATTATATCTTAAGGCAGGACACCTCTCATTTCTCTTCTTTTTAGTTGTAAAAATGGTATATCCATTTTTCATGTTTTATTTCATTTTAAATTTGAAACTAAATCATCAAACTTGAAATTTGTAGCTATTTAAACTAATTCAAGATCAAATTTAAAATTTAGGTATTTATACTTTCACACAACCAAGTTTCTGAGACATGTAACTGGTCTTTATTTATTCATATGTATTTTTCATCTTCTTGAAGAGTGAGGGAGGGACGTGCTCAAATTTTGCCTGAGGATTTTATAACAAATTTCCTAGCCTTTCTGAAGAGTATCTTTTTGATGAGATTTTCTAATTGACTTTTACTAAAGTATAAAAGAGCTATATATATTTTATAATAGTGAATTTATTTCCACCCTTTCTAAAATTTTCTTAGTAGTTCATATAGGCTTTAATAGAATCTTAAATATTCTTGGTAGTCATATTAGTTGTAAACAAGATTACATATTAGATTTTCAATATTAGATTAGATTTTCAATATCTTATACATTATTAGATTTTCAATATCTTATATATTATTAACTTTTTGTTTTATGCAATTTTTTGGAACATAGTCTTAATTTTATTTATTTATGTATTTGTCTATTTATTTGTTTGTTTATTTTGGTACTGGGGATTGAACGCAGGGGCACTCAACCACTGAGACACATACTATCTCTATTTTGTATTTTATTTAGAAACTTTCACTGAGCTGCTTAGTACCTTGCTTTTGCTGAGGCTGGCTTTGGACTGGCAATGTTCCTTCCTCAGCCTCCAGAGAGGCTAGGATTACAGGTGTGTACCATCATTCATGGTCATAGCCTTAATTTTAATAGAACATTCCAAATTCACACTATTGTTAGTGTCTGTAAACAAATCAAGGGGGCGCCTGCCATTTTGCCAGAGGACTGCAGTATCTAGTTTATGTTAATTAAGATAAGCTGTGTGTAATGTATATATACCCCTCCTGTTCTACAATAAACAGCTCCCACTCTTGCTGTATCAATCTACACAAGTTGCTCATCACCCCCTGGGTTATTTTGCTGCAGCCGGACTGCCGCACACTATTAAGCTTGGATTTTCTTATACAATCTGGAAAGTTAATAACATTCATTGTTATCCTTATTTTATATGAATCTCTCAACAGGAGTGACTTTAAATTTTATTAAAATCAAGCTCTATTGATTCTATATCCTGTAACTCTACTAAAATGTTTTTTTTTTTTCCATTTTCACAGTATTTTGGTACTATTTTCAGGGTTCTCTCTATATATAAAGTTATGTTACCTGTGAACAAAGACAATTTAAATTCTTCCTTTCTGATGTGGATGCCCATTTCTTTCTTTCTTTTAACTGACAACTCCAGCATCTTTGTCTTTTTCACAATTAAGCATGATATTAATTATAGGATTGTGGCCCACAGCCTTTATTGCATTGATGAACACTCATTTCATTCCTAATGTATTTAGATTTTTTTTTAAATTATAAAACAATGTTCAATTTTTTCAAATGCCTTTTCTATATCTATTGAGATGATCATGTTTTCTTTTACTTTATCTTTTAATGTGGTATATCATATCATATTTATGGATTTTTAAACATCCTTGAACTTCATGGATAAACCCCACTTGATCATGATGAATAATCCTGACTATGTGTAGTTAAATTCATGTTGCTAGTATTTTGTTGAGGGTATTTGTATCTGTGTTCATCAGGAATGTGGGCCTGTAATTTTCTTTTCTTTCTTTCTTTCTTTTTTTTTTTTTTTTGTCTTTGACTTTGGTATTAGGGTAATGCTAGCTTTGTAAAATGAATTTGAAAATTTTCCCTCTTTAATTTTTTGAATGAGTTTGAGAAAAAATGGTATTAGATGTTTTTTTATTTTTTTATTTTTTTAAATGATTGTTAGATTTCAGTAGTAAACCATCAGGTACTGGACTCTTCTTTGATTAGAGATTTTACTTCTGAGTCAGGTCTCCTTACTCATTAGTTTTGTTCAGCTTTTTTCATTGTTTCATGATGGTTCCATTGTGATATATTTAACTAACCAAAAGGGCATTAAGTAAAGTGCTAGAGGAAGGAGGCATCTCAGTAAAATCAAGAACAGTTAGGGCATATGTTAAGACGATACAAAGGTGTAGCCCATGGTTCATTAAAGAGGGGTTGTTAAATGTATCACAATGGAACCATCATGGTGAAGATTTTAAAAAGATACAAAAGGAAAGCCCAGGAACTCTGCCAGTTGGCACATTACCATTATGGACATTGGTACAATCTTGTTTGCTTAGTCTAGGAGAAGACATCTTACATCAAGTAAAAGAGGAAGTCTCTTGAGTTAGTCAGACAAAGGAAAAAAGTTTAGAGGAGGAAGGGCTATCAGGGGAGAAATTACAATGGGAGGTTGCTACTAACCCCTTTCTATCACCGGAGGGCTTGGGTGTCCAACCAAAAGCTCCACCTATGGAGAGAACATATGCTGAGTGGCCCTTGACCCCCATAGTTGATTGATGGGATCCTGAGACAGGACCTCAAAGATTAGCATGCCCTGTATTTGAGACAGCAGGAGGGCAGCGAATTCACCATGCTTTAGATTTCAAAACAGTGAAGCAGCTGAAAGAGGCTGTAACAACCTGTGGTCATCAAGCACCCTTCACTGTAAGTATGGTTGAATCCATTACCAACTTGAACATGACGTCAGCAGATTGGGCTAGTATGTGCAAAGCTGTGCTAAGTGGAGGACAATATCTGTTATGGAAGGTTGCCAATCAGGAATTTTGCACGGAGACAGCTAAGCAAAATGCAGCGGCCAGTTATCCTCAGAGAAATCTAGATATGTTGTTAAGAAAGGGACCTTATGAGGGTCAGCAGCAACAAATTGGATATAATCCTGCCATATACTCACAAATTGCTACAGATTCGATTAGGGCATGAAAGAATTTACAAGGACATAGAGATTTACAAGATCAGTTATTTAAGGTAATACAAGGAGCTAATGAACCTTACGCTGAATTTGTAGATAGGCCTATACAAACAGCTACTAGAATCTTTGGGGATATAAAACAAATGATGCTATTAATAAAGCAACTAGCCTACGAACAAGCAAATAGATGGTGCAAGGAGGCCATTAGACCATGGAAACATGGAGATTTAAACACATATATTAAATTATGAAGAGACATTAATGAACAAGGGCAAGTCTTGACAGCTACAGTACCACAGGCTTTAGGTTGCCAGGCCAAAAACATGCTACAATTGTGAACAAACAGGACATTTTAAAAGGAGTTGCCCCATAGGAGGAGGGTTTAACAAAACTAGGTATCAAAGGGGTAGAATACCAGGTATTTGCCCACGATGCCATAGAGAGTTTGCATGGGTGGAGTTCGCAGGTTGAGTTCCAGTTTAGTGCTTGTGAGGTTCCCAAAGTTCCGGTGGAGCTCTTGGGGAGTTCCTGAAGAGTTCGCATGGGCGGCGTGTGGCATGAGTTCTAAAAATAAAGTTCGTTCCTGCTTGAATCTTCAAGTGGCTTGTGATTTGTGCCCAGCCAGACTGTGACATCTACCCATTCTGGATTTAATTTGTTATTCTTTTCCTGTTTATTGAAGTGTAATATTCAGGTGATTATTTCAAATCTTTATCTTTTTTGATGTAGATGTTTATTCCTATAAATATCCCTCTTAGGAATGATTTTGTTATATTTCATATGTTTTGGTATATGCTTCTATTTTCATTAGCCTCAAGATATTAATTAGTTTTCCTTTTAATTTCTTCATTGACCCATTAGTTGTTTAGGAGAATATTATTTTTTAAATTTCCATTTATTTGTGAAATTCCTCCATTACTGATTTCTAGTTTTATACCATTGTGTTCAGAAAATATAGTTCATAAGAATCCAGTCTTCCAGTCTTTTGAATGAGTTTGAGGAAAAAAAGGTATTAGGTTTTTTTATTTTATTTTATTTTTATCTTTTTAATTATTGTTAGATTTCAGCAGTAAACCATTAGTATTGGGCTCTTCTTTGATCAGAGATTTTACTTCTGAGTCAGGTCTCCTTACTCATTCATTGGGGCTTATATTGTGGCCTAACATATGATCTACGCTGGAGAATGATTCCAGTGTAGTTAAGAAGAGTGTATGTTCTATTCTTTGTATGTCTGATAGTTATTAAATGCTCTATGTATGTCTGAGAGTTCCATTAGTCTAAAGTGCAGTTTGAAGTCTTATGTTTCCCTATTGGTTTTATGTCTGGATCATCCATCTATTATTAAAAGAAAGTACTGAAGTCTCCTACTTTTATGGTATTTCAGTTTCTTTTTTCCTTTAGATTTATAATTTTGCTTTATATATTCAGTTACTTCAAGTTTGGGCACACATAAATTTATAATTGTTATATCCTCTTGCTGAATTATCTCCTTTATCATTATACAATGGCCTTGTTTGTCTGATTTTACAGTTTTTGACTTAAACTCTTTTCTGATTTAAGTACAGTCACATACCACAGAATGACATCTCTGTCAATTATATTCAACACTGCATATATGAAAGTGGTCCAATGAGATTATAATGGAGATAAAATTTTCCTATTACCTAGTGATATCATAAGTCAATGCATTACTCATGTGCTTATGGTGATGTTGGTGCAAACACACCTACTGCACTGTAGATGTGTTTGCACCATAAGCATATACAGTTCGTGTGTTTATATATTATGTATATACACATACAGTATATGTAGCACATATACGTATATACACTACATGATACTTGGTAATGACAATAAATGACCTAGTTATTGATTTTTATGTCATTATGTGTTTTGTTATGTTTTAGAGTGTCCAATCTTTATTTATTAAAAAAAATCTTTACTGAAAAACTTTATATCATGTTATGTTAGCAGGAAACTCATATAAAATATGTTTTTCATGCCTCTTGATTGCATAATAAGACCAGGTCATGTGATTGACTATGCCACCTAGGTTTGTATAAGTACACTCTACTATGTTTGCCTAATGATAAAATGTTATTATGTTTCCCAGAATGCACAGTGTTGTTAAGCAATGTGTAGATTTATAGCTACTCCAGTACTCTTTCAGTTTTATTTTCATGAAATGTCTCTTTCCATCTCTTCAATTTTAGCCTGCATTCCCATACTCAGGTGAGTTTCTTGTAAGCAGCAAATACTTAGGCTGTATTTTGTTTTATCCATTCAGCAACTCTATGTCTTTTGATTAGAGAATAGAATTAATTTATATTCCAAGCAATTGATAAGTAAAAACAATATTGCTGTTTTGTTCATTGTTTTCTGATTGTATTACATGTCCTTTCTTTCTTTCTACTGTAGTTTTTTATTTTTTACTTTTGGTTACCATAGGCTTATGTAAAACATATTATAGTTAACCCAAGGCATCTTAAAACTAATACCACTTCAATTTTGATTGCATAAAATAACTACACTTTTTATTCCAGCCCACTATTTTTTGATGTCACAGTTCACATCATTTTATATTTCTTTTAATAAAGTAATGCAACTATTTTTATTTATTATAGTTTTGCTTTTTAACTTTTATTAAAGATATAAATGATTTATACACTATCAGTATAGTATTAAAATTTCTGTGTTTAACTGTGTCTAACTTTTACCAGTGAGTTATATACTCTTTTATGTTTTCATATGTTTTGTGCTAATAATTAACATGCTTTTCTTTCAGGATGAAGAACTGCATTTTGCATTTTATTTATTTTATTTTATTTATTTTTTCAGTGCTGGAGATTTAACCAAAAGCATTTTGTATAGATAGGTTTGAGAGTTATAAGCTCTCTCAGCTTCCATTGTTCCTGAAAAATCTTTCTCTTTCAATTTCTGAATAACACCTGTGCCAAGTATAGTAATCTTAGTTGCAGGTTTTATTTTTTCCACCTTCAGCACCTTGAATATATTATCTGTTTAAAAAGTTTATGTTAGAAAGTTTATGATTGATTTCCTGCACTACATCCAAATAGACCCAACCAAATCAGAATGGATTCAATCTTGTTAAATACCTCATAATGAAACTAATCTTTGAAATAGGAATATTTGCTCTTTTGATTCTGTTCCATAAATATTATAAGCATTCATTCCTTTTTATGCTTTTTTTGTACTCTGACAATATGTTTTCAAACAGTCTTCACATTTACAGGTTCTTCTGCTTGAAAAATATTCTATTACTGTTTTCTCTTATATTTTTCATATTGTTCATTATATTTTTCATCTTTAGAATTACTTTTAGATTTCATAGTAATTTCAATCTCTATCAAATTTTTCACGTCTTAGTTTTTTTCCTGATTTCATTACATTGTTTCTCTATATTTATGAATTTCATATGAATTTCATCGAGCTTAAAACAATTATTTGAATTCTTTGTTAAGTAGTTCATATATTTCCATTTGAAGGGTTCAATGTAGATACTGAGAGATTATGTTCATTTTTTTGGTGCTATAATTCCTTGTTTTTATGTCTTTTATTGTTTAACATTGATATCAATTTGGTGAAGCATTTACCTCTCTTTATATTGTACAAAGACTTTTCCCCTATTGCAGTAGCGAAGTGGCACTTGCTCTATGAATTGTAGTCGTTTCGTCCCTAGTAAAGGTACCAGTTTTTTAGTTTCTGTGCAGCTTCATAAGCTGAGTTGTTGAGTAACAACAAAAATTATAAAGCTATTCACTTAATAATGCTTTGAATATCTACAGTAGTAGTGAGTATTGCTGGGCTCTTCAGTGGTGATGCCCACTAAGATCCTCTCAATCCATTTTTCTCTTACCAGAGATGTTGTGGTTGAGGGGATTCCTCTTGAAACTGGGTCTGGCAAGTGGATTTTTGGTAGTGGCACTGGTGTCTAATGAATGGTGCTTGTGAAGCAGGCACAGAGCTGAATTTTGAGCTTGGGAATGAATGGAAGGGCTACATCTCTGGGATTCAGGGCTGCAGAGGTAGTCTTGCCTGGGGTGTTGGCATCATTTCTGCTGTATTCATAATAGGAAGGAGGATACCAATGCTTATGAAACAGCCTGTGTACCCGAGAGTACATCGTAGGTAAGCACAGAGTTAGAGTGACTCTGAAGTTGGGCAGGAACTACCTCTTGATCATAGCTGAACAGGAGCCCAAAGCATGGACATACACAGTAAAGGTTTGGCTCAGAGTCTGAAATACAATTACAAACTTGCTCAGTATGGTGATGGCTTTTGGGTCCGAGACATGGGAAAGCCCAAGGCAGTTACAGAGCTGGTGTTTAAAACTTGGACACTCTAATTAATACCAAAGATCTGAGTTCAGGACACATGATGGATTGTAAGAGATAGTTGCTCCTTCTCTCAAATGACTGAAGAGCAGTTACTTCTTAAAGGGCAGGGGTGGACAGCTATGTCTCCCTCTCTGGGATTCCCTTATGAGTCAGGAGTCAGGAGATACTTGTGTCTCCTGTAGAGAAAGTCGGTTAGGATTATTTTGGTTTCTATCACATACTTGAGAATGATACTGACAGCTTCTGCCTTCCTTCTTTCTTAGTTCATGCAAAACTCCTGACATTTCAGGTATAGCAATCTCTAGCAATCTTTTCTATATGAATATCCTGATGCCCTCTCTTTTCTTTCCTTTAATTAATTTATCTTTACTTTTTTGCTACATATTTTTAATGGCTCTTGAGACCTCTATGTTATTTTGATTTGTGAAAGTTCTTTACAATTTTTGTGTGTGGGAGAATGAAAAGTAATATATCTGTCTCTGGCTTCTTGGTGATACCATCAGTATTTTGTTATATTTATATTAATAAATATAATATTAATATGTTACTTTTACTGTGTACTGGCAGTGTGATATGGATATGTTAGCTGAGGACTTGGAATTCTCTTACTATACTCCCATTTTTCCATTATAAATGCATTATAATCTGTCAATAGATGACCAATATTTATATTGCTGTGAGACTATATATAGTATTCACTATTGTAAAATAGTCTGCAATAATCACATTTTAAAAGATTTTCCTTTTCTTAAATTTTTCAGAATATCACTATTTCCTTCTATATATTCCAATATGACTTGAAAAGGATCACACACATCAATCTTTGTCCATCTCTTCCTCCTTCCTTCCTTTCATTTCGTCTTCTTCTTTCTTTCTTCTCTCCTTCTTTCTTTTTGTTTCTTGAAACAGTTTTTCCTTCAAGTTCTAGTTGGATGTTTTGCTCTTCAGGACTAAAAAATATATATATATTTTGTTTGTTTAATTAATAAAAATACATGTGCTGATAGTTTCCTAAGAAAAATCAGTATGAAAGATAAATTCTTTTAATTTGAATGTCTCTATATTACTTTTGTTCTTCTCTAACAGCTGATTTAATAATGTGAAAATAATTTTCCTCGGCATTTCAAAAGCTTCATCTCACTGATCCCTGGCTGCCAAATAAAATTTCTGTTGAAAATCTTGCTCTGTCTGAATAGTACATGCTCTGTGTCTCTCAGGATTTCTGACTTTTAGTAAGGATTTCTAATTATCTTGTTTTTATAAATTATTAAAATAGATCTATGGTAAGAAAACTGAGCCCTTTTTTAAATCTTTGCTGATAGTTTTTAACCCTCATTCTGTCTCCTTCTTATGTTCCACACATAAGTAAACCAACAAGAAAACCTGAGTGATTCTTTCTTGGATACCTTGAGGAGATTTAGAATACACTAGTCCCACTCAAGCATGTGATACTCAACCTACTCCGTGACAGTAAAGAACCAGACCAGTCTTCCTTCTTTGTTTTCTCAAGTCATGTCAGACCTGTTTGAGAGTTCTTCCCTGCTCTCTACAGAGATCTCTCTGCAGAGATTGTGTAAGTAACAAAGTTTTTCAAGCCATCTTGGTGTGTATATGGCAATATTCATACCAAACCTTGGTCATGATCCCTTCCCATTTTTTCAGGGTGACAATGACTTTTACTATTATCTTCTGTACCATTCTCAGGGTACTTATAGATTCATATAAAAATTCTACCATCATTTCCTTTAATACCCCAAACTCTAATTATTAAAATCATGCTTCATTACCATATCTCTTTTCCCTTATATCAATGTTTTATTGACTTGTTCTTTCATAGTCCCTCTGGTGTTAAGTTACTTTTGTACTGACACTTTATTCAGAGTTGTTTGTTTATTAACATAATTTAAAAATTGATTTCTTTCTGCTTTAGTCTCAGCTGAGAGTCCAAAGAATAGGAACAAAATAATATGTGATATCTTTTCTTTCATTGCTAGAACAATTTTATATGATTTCACTGGGGGTAGTTACAAAACTGGATTTTTCATATAAAAGGTCATAAAAGGCATGAGTCCCAAAGGTGGTCCGATATAATTTTAGAGAGGACCCCATCCAAAGTGGGCATCATGCATCAGTCTTGAAACATACATGGAGGGAGGCTTGCAGAGTGGGTGTGGGGTGCAGAGCTGAGGGGGGCAGGCAGCTAACTGGCAGGTGGAATGGCTTTGTCCTTATTTAGTTTTTTGTAGTTAGTTGTTCTCAATGGGAGGGTCTCTTGGAAATCTATAAAAGCATAATATGATAAAGCATTCAGCATTTGAACACTGGCCAGAGCACACCAGCATCAAAATATGACCATGGTAGCAAGTAAATCTCTCTATCCCTTATGTCTCTTCCTGCTGCCCAGTTTTATTAGCTACTAGCATTTTTGGTTTTTGAAGTCTTTTAAAAAGACTTCCTCCCTTCTACAGAGTTCATGTTCAATCCATAGAAAACATACCGCTGGAGAGCATGCACGAAGGTAGTAGGTTAATATGACAGTGGTATCCTCTGTGAACTCTACTGTTAAGCAGGTGATCCTGCCCAAGCCTTTCATTCTCACGCATATCCAACAAAGTCCAGCCTGTTTGCCCTGTCAAGTTCCTTAGGACACATAGCAGACTGTTAGAATGATATCCTAACACCTCCTCACTTGGCATGAGATGTGGGGTTCCCCATAATGCAGAGAAAAAAATACTTAAGCATTTCATATAATTTCTCAAAATAATCCCCTCCTTGGTGCTGAGGAAACTTATCATTGTATGGCACATTTTTAAGTGATCCACAGACCTCTTTTCTTACCTTAGAGATTTTATTCTTTTATTACAAGAGTTAGGGTTATGAATGATGACAGCAGTTGTTTAAAATACACCATTGTTGTCAATTAGTGCATAATGCTCGTCTATCTCATTCAGAGATGTCAGGGTGGTTGCTTAGTATAATATTGTCAATTTGGGGGACTTTAAATGAGACTAAACCAGAAACTGCCATTTTATCATTGTATTACATTTGTTTATTTCTGATTTATTTATCACATATATGAGTTCATGTAAGTTAAAAATAGATCAAAAAAAGGGGAAAAAGAGTAGGAATAGAAAACTTAAACTCTGAATGAGGCTAATACTGAAATGTATTTCATAAAAGCCTATATGGTCTCTCTGCATAAGCCAAATATGGCTCTGAGCCATATCATAATTAAAATCATAGAATTATTAAATTTGTTTAATACTCTGTCTTAACTAATCTTTATAAAGGCAGGTTGTTGTTCATACTTTTTGTGTGTGTGTGTTTCTGCTTTCCAGTTTTGTTTTTTTCCACTGAAATAACTCTAGTATAGAAGTTTTGTGTAGTGTATAACATATGCTCATAAACTGTTGAATGAGAAAATGGATAAATTAGTGTGCTTTTAAGACTTCTGTTTTTGTTTTTACGGTGGAAGCACAAATTCCTGATTGGGTAGATGTATTACAAATATGTTCTCCCAATCTGTTCTTTATCTTTCGACACTATTTACAGAAATTTTTTGTCATTGAATTTTTTTTTATTAAATTGAGGTAAAATTCATACAAAATAAAATTCAGCAATTTTAAATGTACAATTTGATAGGTTTGGATATGTATACATTATTGTTCAGCCAACGTCACAGTTGAGATAAAGAATATTTTAATCAATTCCTCCCAAAGTGCTCTTTTCTCATTATTTTAATGATAGGTTGTGTTAACATTAAAGCATTTCATAAGGAATTTCCTGTATTCCAAACAGAGTCTTTCTTGTTGTCATTGTGTAGCAGTAGTACAATTCCCCCTTGTCATAAGGATCAATCACACCTGAGAACAGAGTAATCCTCTTCTTTGCCTGTTGATTCAAAGGCACAAGGAGACTAATGGCCAGATGGAAGTCCTAATTTCCAGTTCAGTGGAATTATTGTAGATTTTCCTGATGAAGCATTTCTTCTTTTGAAAGTAACACCACAAGACTAGTAAAGCCTAAGGTGATAGGAATAGGAAGGCACAATTTTGCTAGTGAATCACAAGAGATAATAGTGATGTGGTGGATAGTAGTTAGCAGTGGCCTATCTACTCTTAAATCCTGGACTCACAAATCTTAGCTACATTGAATGTAGAGTTAAAGTATATACATATTCCCTGCCCCATAAGGTATCTCCACCTATCTGGCATTGTAACTGAGTCTTCAAAAGGGCATTTTATTATTCTGGTAAGCCAGCTACTTCAGGATGAAATGAGATATGGTAAGATCAATGCATTCAATGAGCATGAACTTTTGAATGCTGCACAGAATACCATAATGGAGAATTGGGTAGTCTTTAAGTCCACAGATGGTCAGTCATTTTGGCCAAAGCATTGCATGCATGGAAAGCAAAGCTATATCCCAAGAATAAAGCAATATTTGTTCCATAATGAAAGCTGTCCAATATAGTCAACCTGTCACAAGGCAATTGGCTGATTCCCCAGGGAATGGTGCCACAGGGAGGACTCAATAGTGAACCTGATGCTGGTAGATTAAGCAGTCAGTAATGCATACAGTCAAAATGGCCTTGGCAAGTTTAAGCCCATGTTGTTTAACCCATGGATACATCTATTTCTAACAATAGGGCACGTTTTTTTTTCATAAATTTATTTAAGAATGGCCAGAGAGACAGGAAAAGTGGTTGACTAGCATTTGAAGAACTGGTCATATATTCATTTGATTCCAAAAATCCTCCATTCCCATGCGTACTCTTGGATGGACTTTCAGATTGTTTGCAAAAGCTTTCCTATTATTTTGTTATTTAGAAACGTCTTTTTAAATGCCTCTTCCCTTGTAGCCAATTTTTCAATCAGAGTCCATCCAAGTACCTTGCCATCTAGCAAAACCATTGACCACAGCTCATGAATCACTATAGAATTTTATGTCTGGCTATTTCTCCTTCTAGGCAATAGGAACAACCAGGTGCATTGCTCAAAGTTCAAACCATGACAAAAACTACCCTCACGTTGGTCCTTTAGGCATGGACAGAAAACACTGTGTGCTGCAACCATCTGCTTTTAGTTCATGTCTGATATCCACATATTACACAGAACAATCTGTTAAGCAAGCTTTAAGGTTTTTGTTTTTTCGTTTTGGGTATTGTGGATTGAACCCAGGGATGTTCTACCACTGAGCTACATCCCAGACCTTTTTTATTTTTTATTTTTTTATTTTGAGCCAGGACCTTGCTAAGTTTCTTAGAGTCTCACTAAATTGTTAAGGCTGGCCTAGAACTTATGATCCTCTTGCTTCAGCCTCCATAGTTGCTGGGATTATAGGTGTGCACAAATGTAGGGTTTTTTACCCCCCTCCCCACTTTACTGGTTATAGGAAACTTCCCATGAGGAATTTTCTCTTTGAGGTACAATATTATTAAAATAAATGGAAAATTTCTTATCCTAGAGAAAAGTTTTCTTTCTTTTTCTCCCCCACCCTTGGACTTAACCCATATAGTAGGTTTATAATTTCAAGTACATTGCTAGTTAAATTTAATCATATCACAAATGAAAAACTAGGCTTAGTGCTAAATTTAACTAGCGCAGATTTTCTCAACAGAAGCACAATTAATATACTCTCATGAGTTTCTTAAAATTTGGTCTTAAATTAGAGCAGTATACATTTCAAATAGAGAATATTAATTCAGTTAAATATGAAAAGATAATTTTTTGTTATTCAAGGATATCCTGTGGATTGTAGGATATTTATTATCACCACTGGTCTTAACTCATTAGATAACTGTAATATTTCCCAGTTGTAAAAATTAAAAATGTATGCAGGCATTGTCACATATTTCCAGTATACAGAATTATCCCAAACTATATATTACTTTATTATTATTCATGCTATTGAATATACACACCTCTTAATGACTTAATGACTAATTGAAAAGTTGAAAACCAAAAGCGAAAACCTAGGTATTACATCCTCTCTTTGCTTTATAAAATATAGAATTCCTCATTCCCTCCACATTTAGATATTCAAATCAATTTTCCAGATGTGACACCAATACACAACCTATAATCATGTTCTTGAAATCGTGAACAAACTGGAATTTGATCAAATGAGCCATGATTTTTAGTACTTACCATATTATCATTAATTAATTAAAGGTTGCTATCTTTTTTACTCCAAAATTTAGAGGAAATAATGATAATATAAATCATGTAGCACATTAAGATTGCTTGTTTTCTATTTCTGTCCATGGTTTAAAAATTTCTTGGTGGAAACAAAAATCTTTCTCATTTTTGTTGCTTGATTCAAATTTGCCCTTCTTGCAATCAATATTAAATATTCAACAAACACTCCTGAATAAATCAATCATGAATTTAGAGCATAAATAATTTTAAAGTACTTTCTATTCTTATTTTCCCTCTAGATAAGTAAAAATACAATACAAATTGCTGTGATGACATTGACAGTAATTTAGTCACTGTCATAGCTAATTTTACATTTCAGTAGGACTTAGTGAAATATTCTTAACATTCAGAGTAGCTAAGTTAAACTTTTGGCTAACTAAAAGGTGTGCTGGATTATTGCCCATCTCCATGCTAATTTTAAAGGGTCAGTTTGTGATAGTGGAGTGGCTTTCCTAATTCGCAAGTTATATGGTGATTTTGTAATAAAAACTAGAAGTCGTTCTTGGACTGTAGTGAGCATAACTGTAATCTGGAGAGTGACACAGAAATATTATTTGATAACTTGTCAGATATAAATAAAAAATAAGAAAATTTATAAAGTATGAATTGCATTTCCAAGATTGTTTCCAGTGCCCTTTCTCATTTCCTCATTGTTCTGTAAATTATTCTATTGAGCAATTTTATAGTATTATTTTTTTCCAGTCCCTCCATTGCATATCTGTTGCCTGGATGTTTTATTCTTCCTTCATTAGCAATATGCATTAGATTTCAAGTGTATACTTCATCTTTTAGTTCAGATTCTATAAATGCCTCAAGCAAATATTAGAAGAAAATATAAGTAGAGATATGAGCTCCCCGAGTCGCATTCTGAAATATCTAAGGTCCCATAAGGAAAAATTTAAAAATTTGGGGGGATGAAAAAATTGAACTATAACTAGTTGACATTCTAGAAAGAATGTAGCAGTGTCATTTACATTAGGTTGACATAAATAATAAATCTTACACATGTTATTTCCTTTTGAATAGAAACTACTAACTAATGTATGGACTAATTTGAATGTTTACTGGTACAAAATAAAATATGAATGAAATTATTGAAATATAGTAGAAAGATACTTGGCTAGGCACCTTTAGAGTTCCTTAAAATATTTCATGGGCTAACCTCATTCCGATTTTTCTTTTAAAAAAAAATATTAAACTTTATTTTATGTGTTTTATTAACTTATGCGGTGTTGAGGGTCGAACCCAGGGCCTTGCACATGCTAGGCGACCACTCTACGCCTGAGCCACAATCCCAGCCCCACTCATTCTGATTTTTCTTAAGATCAATTTTATCATATGTAAACAATAGTAAATAATATTAGAATAAGTATTCACTCAGTGTTAAAGAATAGGAAATTGAGAAAAGCAACTATCCTATTAAATATTTTGTTTTAAATTTTATCCTAATCTCTAGATTGGGGCTTTGCAGTATGTACACTGCTCAACTTCTGTCTAAAATTATTATCTAGGTGAAGAATAGAAAAAATGATGAAAAGTAGAAATACTTCCCAGTTCTTTGACAAATTAGAATTTGGGGAGATTTTAATTGTGTATGTTACAGTGTGCAAATGGAACATCATATAATAATGGGAAGTAAATTTTAGTGCCTATTAGAAAAAAAAGCATAGTAGTAAGCAAAAGGGTACAGTTTAAATGATTTACCATAAAGAATTACAGTGTGGAAAAACTATTTCTTTATATAAAGACAGTGATAATTCTTTTTCAGATGTAAGAATAAAAATTGTAAATTATAGAACATTACTATTTTCTGGTAAAATTACTATATGCTGTGTGTAGTTATAAAAATAGGAAATATTATGTGTATATATGTATATGCATATAAATATTTTTTTGTATATCACTACAACCACATGCACATAATAAACATTACATATTATCATTATATGTACCTAGTATAGATGATACTTAGTAAATGCTGTATTTCATATAAATAAAGAAGTATATGTTTTAAATTGTCTTTAGAGGAGAAAAACGGAATCTTCAAAAAAATATCAAATTTTATTAAGTTTTCCATCTTATTTTAGAGTACATGATGTGAAGATCTGAAAGGAAAAAATGATTACTGAAGGTCAAATAACTTGGGCCTGAGTGAGAACTGCCAAGTTTACAAATTCTCAGAACCTTTGGGGGCTACTCATCTCCATGTGCCAGCTAAAATGTGACTGGTTATTTATAGATTATCTCTAAATTTGAATAGACTTTAAGTTGGTATTCAATTGGCAGGAGATTTCTCAATTAAGCTTCTTGATTTAATTTTGGATATATAAATGCTTGCTGTAAATTTGGACACATTCTTGGCTTCAGACAAATCCACAAACCCAATGAAACCAAGGCTTTAATCAAGAGAATAGAAGGAACCTTTGAAATGCTAAACAATGAAATGGAACTGAAGGAATTTCACTCATTTCTCTTTTTCTTTTCTCTTTACCATATAACTTTGAACTGATTTGAAATCCCCTGGAGTGCTACTTCAGCTGAAGAGTTCAGTAGGATATAAACTCCCCAACTTCACAGAAATGTGAAAAGGTGGTATTTTTTTCACTTTCAGAACTGTCCTGATCTACATCTTTTAAAGCTTATGCAGCTTTTGTCTATCCAGGAAATTTTTATTTATAGGTATGGCTTTAATTTCATACACTAAAGTAAATGGATAAACACAGAAACAATAGAGAACCAACTAATAAGGCAGGCAGAGGAATTTTACATTTTACAAGGATGATAAAATGGTGTGTCTTCTATTCATTAGTATAAGTATTACTATTGTGATTTAAATGCAGGATTTTAGGATCACTATCTCTAACTTAGCATATCATTTTAGACCTTTCCTAAGTGAATTTTATTATGTCAAAATAACAAAGAAATAGGCAAGTAGAATATGGAAAAGAAAAATCAATAACTTGATCTTTGTTAACAAGGGTTTTTTCTTTGATCAACATTGTAAGAAAAAGATACTTTTAATATAATACTAGAACAATTCATCAATGATTAAGGGGTTAAGTGAGATATCTATTTTGAAAGATACAGAAGAATCCTATAAATTGCTTATGGAAATCACTTTCGGCTTGCTTAATTCAGACATTTGATAGATTTTTTTTTTAATTTAAGATTATATGGGCATTTTAGAGAACTACATTTCAATACCAAAGAAGGGAAATACTTCAGTTTGCATCATAGTGCTTAGATTCTGCAGAGGATACCACAAAATAAGAAAAAGAAAAGCACACAAAGGAACAACTTCAAAAGAACAAGCCAGAGCAATGATTCATATATATTTAACATTCCATGTGTTTGAGTGTGTGTTGAAGCCTTTATTCCCTTATGATGCATTTTTATTAAGTGAGGCAGAGAGAGAAAGAAAAGCGGAATTCATAGAATTGCATGGAAGAGCTCACCATCACTGCAGCTAGCATGTCATCTTTGTGGGAAATGCTAATCAGCTTAACTGTCTTACCTTGCTCCCACTTGGGCTGTTCTTCCCCTTCCCTGGGCATTCCCATTAAACATGATCCTGGTCCTAGCTTAACATTACTTCTGCTTCTCCAGAATGTCACAGGCGCCTGCTGAAGGCCCTTTTAGAATGTCCTGTCTCTGCCTCAGAGCCTCTTTAGTTTCCTCCGCTAAGTCATTATTACTACTTTTTGTTTTCTCTAAGGAAGCTGATTCCTCCTCCTTTCTTTCAAAACATAATTTATCCTCTTCACTATTTACCTACTCCCATACATCCATATTCTATATTTTCTTCTCTTCAATTCTTTTCTTTGAATAAATAAGCTTTCTAAGGCTTCAAGCTACTGTCCTATTTCTCTCTTTCCCCCACCATCAAAGCGAATTGTAAAAATACACAATCATTATTTGTTCCCCCACTTGTCACTCATTTGTTATTCCTTTAAATTTTATATATGCTCATTCATCTCATATATTTTTATTAAGCCAAATCTTCATTTTGTTTGGGAAAAAAATGTTCATCTCTGTTTCTTGTTTGCAAGGAGCAGGTAATAGTTACGCTCAAATTAAGCAGAAAAGTAATTTCTTGGAAGAACACTAGGTCACAGATAGAGTTGATGATAAGACTAATAACATAATTCAAAAGTTAAGCAGGAAAAACTCTTAGAACTCAATAATAAAAAGACAGCTTAATTTTTTTTTAAATTGTCAAATAATGTGAAATGACATTTCTCTAAGGAATATATACAAATGGCCAATAAGCACAAATAAGAGTCTCCATATCATTGTCATCAGAAAGCTAAAAAAACTACAAAAAAACTCTTCAATACTCACCGGGATGTCCATAATAAAAAAGACATTATAAAATGTGCTGGTAAGAATCTGGAGAAAATGGAATGCTCATAAATCACTGCTGAGAATGTAAAAATGATGTAGCTATTTGGAAAACAGCCTTAGAGTTCCTAAGTGTCCTTTGATGGATGAATAAAGAAAAAGGTGTTGAAAATATGCAATGGAATACTAGTCAGTCTGACAAAAGAAGAAAATATTGTCATTTGTGACAGCATGAACAAATCTGGAGGACATTGTACCAAACGAAATAAAACAAGTGTAGAAATGCATATACTGCAGGATCTTACTTAAAAGTAAAATCTAAGAGTCAAACTTGGAAGCAGAGAGTAGAATGGTGGTTTCCAGGCTGGCAACTGGTGAGAGGGAGAGATAGGCATGTTAAAGGGCACAGAACTTTAATTTTACAACACAAGTAAATTATGGAGATCTATTGTACAGCATAATGTTAATAATCAACAATAATGTAAACTTGAAAATTGCTGAGATTACATCTTAAATATTATCACCACAAAAAATAAGTGTGTGAGTTGATCGATATGTTAATTAGCTGGATTTACTCATTTTAAATATATATACTATAAACATATTGTACATCATAAATATTTTTGTCAATTATATTTTTATGAATCTAGAGGAAAGAACAATCTATTAAGCCAAACAATAAAAAAAAAAAAAAGATGTTCAACATGTCGTTACTATGTATGCCCAACAATTTCACTCCTACATAGCCACCAGCAATGGAAATGTGGACACATCAAAATATACATATGGGTGTTCATAAATTATAGCTTTATTCATAATAACCAAAAGGTTAAATCAATTCAAATGTCCAATAACAATTGAAAGAATATTAATGTTATATGATATTCAGCAATAAAAGAAGCAGTATACTGATATATGCTCCTACACGGATGAACCTTGAAAACACCATGGTAAGTGAAATAAGCTGCTTCCAAAGAATCATGCAGCACCTGATTTTGTTTGTATGAGTGTCCAGAATAGGCAAATCTGTAGATACAGAAAGAAAATTAGCAGTTGCTTGGAGGGATGTCAGAGTTGACTGCTAATAGACCCAAAGTTACTATCTGGGTGATGAAACTGCTCTAAAATTAAATTATGGTGACAGTGGCCACCTGTAAATATATTAAAAATTACTGCATTATATAGTTTAAATGAATAAAATTTATATTGAATGAATGATATCTTAATATGTTTTTTTTCTTTTCTTAACTTCAGTCAGGAACCAAGGAAAAATTTTCAACATTATCTACAAGACTAGTGAGTTTTCCATGTTGCCAATGATCAAGCCACACTTGGGTGCACACTATCTCTTCCACCAGTAAGCAAAGACACTGGGTATTGGTAGGGGTATTAGCTCTCCTAGCTTCTTTGTAATGTCTCCTTCAGACTCCTTCCCTAAGCAGGAACATTTGTTTGTTCAAATTTAAAAGAAGTCTCTGAGGTTCAGAGTCAAGGAGTATGGGAGAACGAGTTTTCGAATTTTTGTGTAAAACAAAAGTGTCCTTTTCTTTTATACAGAGGGAATTTAGATACTGGGCAGCCACCAAATGACAAATGCTACTCACATTCTCTTAAAAAATCCTTGGACTCTCTAAATTTACCTTAATCTTAACACTGGAATACTTAAGACCACAGTCTTTCAACCAATATGATTCCTGAATTTTCCCTTGATTTCTATAAAGGAGACACGATTCTCTCAGACATGGAAAATAATGTTAATGCTCTATTTTTTTTTTACTTTGCATTACGCCCCATAATCAACATTGTAACACTGTTTTAACCTCTCTAAATAAACCCTGCCAAATTTAAATATAATTATTGTTACTGCTATTTTGTTGTTGGTCAGCTCTTCATTGCTGTGACCAAAATATCCAACAAGAACAACTTGGAGGAGAAAATTTTTACTTTGGTTCATGGTTTAATTCATGTTCAGCCAAATCCGTTGTTTTAGGTCCAAGGTGAGACAGATCATCATGACAGAAGGGTGTGTTAAAGGAACACTGCTCCATTCCATGCCAGTCAGAAAGCAGAGAGTGGGAAGGGAGAAAGGGGCTAAAGGAAGAAGAACATTTTCAGGCTTGCCCTCAGTGATACACCTCCTCCTGTCATGCCCCCAGTGGTATACCTCCTCCTGTCATGCCCCATGTGCCTGCAGATACCACCCAGTCCATTCAAACTAGGATGGACTGATCAGGTCACAGCTCTCACGTATCACCTCTGAACATTAACATGGGAGCTCTGGGAGAACAATTTATATCCAAACCATAACATACTTCTAACTAGTTTGACCCTGACAATTTGGCACTTAATTTATTATTCCATCAGGAATGTTCTATGAAGAACAATCCCCTCACAAGCCACTGCCAGATCAATCTTCTCAAAGAAAAGCCCAGGTCAAGTTATTGTTCTGTTCAAAACCTTCAGTGGTAAAACATGAACTATACCATGATTGGTGTTGAAAGCCCTTAAAATTTTACTGAATCTATCTTTCCAGAAAAATTTCCTAATTTCTCAGTCAGATAAAAGTTATGTTGACAAAAGTATTTTCCTCTTCACCAATGTGAATTATACAATTCAGTTGCTTTTAATAATTTTGGAAAACAATAGGAATAAGACAATTTGCATCATTCCTAGAATGCTGAAAATATTACTAGTTCTTTTTACTAGAAAAGTGATAAAACAAGCTTAAATATGGATGCATTGGTGAAATTCTTCTGAGAATCTGGTAAAAGTTACCCCTTCAGTGTTATAAGTTATCTTCACAATTTTGTAAGGAGGCATAAAATTATTCAATATGCCGTGATTTTTAGGAATAGTTGTTCTGAGATACAAGTAATAGGAAAAATCGGCCTTAATAAATCAGATTTAGGCAAGTTTTCCTAGAAATAACTTCTTCACTATTAACCACTATCACAAAATAAATGTAATTTTCTCCCTTATTTATTTATGTAGCTGAAGGTCACTAAACTTCACATACCAAAAGTGTATAGTTTTATCACTTTTAACATATGCATGCACACCCGGGAAACTATCACCATAGTTTGAATACAAAACATTTCCATTTCTCTACCCTTCTTGTGCTCCTTTATAATTAGTGCCTCTTGTACTCCCATATCTGATCTGCTTTCTGTCACTATAAATTAGTTTGTTTCTATGATCTGAATGTTCATGTTCACCTACAATTATATGTTTAAATCCTAAGCCCCAAGTTGATAGTATTAGGAGGTAGAGTATTTGGGGAGATGATTAGAACCGGAGGGCAGAGACCTGATTAGTGGACTTGGTGCCAAGAAAGCTCTTTGGCCCCTTCACTATGTGAAGACACAGCAAAGCCTCTGTCTTCCATATCTATCTATCTATCTATCTATCTATCTATCTATCTATCTATCTATCTATCTATCTATCTATCATCTTTCTAGGAATCAGAGGTCACTAGACTCCTGTTCTGCCAGTGCCTTGATCTTGGACTTCCCAGCCTTCAGAATTGAGAGAAATAAATTTCTACTGTTTATAAACCAGTCTGATCATGGTGTTCTGTTAAAGCAGTCTGAGTGGGCTGAATCATTTATTCTCTGGAATTTTATACAAATATATTTGTAAAACATGTACTCTCCTGACTTCTGTTTTATCTTGCTTTTGGCCTGTTCGTTTGATATTTGTTTTTTTTTTTTTTTTTTTTTTTTAGCCTGGCTTCTTTAACTTACCATAATGGTTTGAAATTTTTCCATATTTATGTGTTAACTGCTGTTTCATTCAATAACTATATCACCACATGTTTATTTGTTCATATATTTATGGACATTGGATTATTTATAGTTTTTATTTAAAATACAGCTGTGATGAACATTTGTAAGAAGTCTGTGTGGTCACATATTTTGTTTCTCTTGGATAAATACTTGGGAATGGAATATCTAGATTGACTGGTGGGCATATGTTTAAGTTTTTAATACATTTCTTAACTCTATTTCAAAACAATGCACCATTTGACAATCCTATAAACTATGTGATAGGATCCCACTGGTCTTCAATTTCCTGTTTGTTTATTTGTTTGTTTTTATTTTTCACATTCTTCTGGGTGTGAAATGGTATCTCAATTTGGATTCATGTCCCTAAAGAAATGATGATGAAGACTACATTATCTCCACAAGCCATTTATATATTCTTGTAAGTATTAAACTCTTTTGCCTATTTTTAAAAATTTGTATTTTGTATCTTTTTATTATTTAATTTTAAGTGTTTTTTCAATTTATTTCTAATTTATGTTTTGTGAATATTTTCCTTTATTTTGTGTTTTGCAATTTCATTTTCTTACTTATATCTTTAGATGAATAATTTTTAAATTTTGGCGAAGTCCAAGTTATGTATATTATTAAGTTTATATTCATTGCAGTTGCTTTCTGTCTAACCACCTAAAATTTGCAAAATTTTTCTTTGATGATTTTCTCTAGCAAATGAAAGCTTTAGGTATTATATTTTTATATAAAATATATTATATTATTATATAAGATTCATTTTGTGTAAATTTTTGTGTATAATGTATGATGATATAATTACTATTTATTTATCTTTTCATTTGGTACCCAATTGATATATTTATTGAACCGTCTAGGGTTCAATGTTCTATTGATCTATGTGTCACTTTTCTCATGTTCCACACAGTCTTGATTGCTCTTACAGTATATGCTGTGAAATCAGGCATAGTAAGACCTTCTACATTGCTTTTTATAAAGATTATTTTAGTGATTTTACATTTTTTGGTGCCCTTATGCAATTTATTTTTATCTGTGTATTTTTTGGTAGATTTTTTTGGTTTTATTTTATTTTTTAATATTTTTTATTTATATATGACAGTGGAATGCATTACAATTCTTATTCCACATACACAGCACACTTATTTTTGTTTGTCTTCATAATAGCTGCCATTCTGACAAGTGAGATGAAATCTTAGAATAGTTTTGATTTGCATTTCTCTAATTGCTAATGATGATGAACATGTTTTCATATATTTGTTGACTGATTGTATATCATCTTCTGAGAAGTGTCTGTTCAGTTCCTTGGCCCATTTATTGATTGGGTTATATTATTATTATTATTATTATTATTATTATTATTATTATTATTATGGTTCTTAGCTTTCTGAGTTCTTTATATACCCTAGAGATTAGTGCTCTAAAAGAGAATAAAATCATGGCATTTGCAGGTAAATGGATGGAGTTAGAGAAGATAATGCTAAGTGAAGTTAGCCAATACCAAAAAAAAACAAATGCTGAATGTTTTCTCTGATATTAGGAGGCTGATTCATGGTGGGTTAGGGATCATAGGAGGAACAGACTAACTCTAGATAGGGCGGGGTAGAAGGGGAAGGGAGTGGGTATGATTTTACATTTCTAGGCAAATTTAAGATCAAATTGTAGACTTTTAAAAAATGCTCTAATTTATATTGTATCCCCTTTTATTTTATTGTCATAAAATTATGTACCTTATTGTTAAGTCTCTTATAATGTGATGGGAATTTATATTTGGAAGATGAGCAAATGTTTGGTGATTCAATATTTAGATGATAGTCAATCTACGTATGTTACTGCACCAGAAAAGATCTTGTGCTACCTGACACAGAGCACTAGATTCAGTGCTTACTGACTATTATAATGATGTAGCATTTATACATTTAGGAAATAGAGAGACCAGCCATGCTTTAACATCATTGAAATATTTGCTGATGTGATGGGTGTGTTGGCCTGTGACCTGGAATTATTATTGTATTTTTTTGGAGACTCCCTATATACTTTCCTTCTTCTAAATTTGTTCTGGTTGGGTCTTTTAGGTACCACGGTGAAAAAGCTGACTAAAACAAAGACTATTCTAAAAAATATGTGTGATATAACTCTAAATTTATACTACACTATTAGATATAGTTACTTACCCCACTGAATTCTCAGTCTAGCAGGAGACTTGTTGAAGCCAAGCTCTTTGTCAGAGTGGCTGAGTGGTCGAGCAGCTACAGGGGCAGGTGAAGCATGGACATTGAGTAGGGGCAGACTGTGGCCTCCCAGAGCACTCCTTGCTGCCCCCTACCTGAGGCACAGTGAGCCAGGGTTGAGGTAAGCCAGAGCCCTCTAACCTGTCACCCTTTGGTGGCCTGCCCAGTTTAGACGCCTGCTGCACACAGCACTGCAGCTCTGAACTACTATGCATCCACCATCCGCTGACCTCAACCTCCTCAGAAAGTAGGATTGCAGGCAAGCTAGAAAAAAAGGAAGTGGGGCAGAACAGAATAGAAGTTGGGATTCAGGGGTTAACCAATAGCATTAGTACTTTTCCAAACCAGGATTAGCATAAATTTGGGCCAATGACATTAGTATATTTCCAAACCCTGATTAACACAAATAGCATTGGCCTAAGTGCTATACCAACCCCTCCAGACTAGCACACTCAAGAAGTAGCCCCTCTTTGATCTCTTATCCTGTAAGAATTCTGCTTCTATTCACACTTGAATAAATCCTACTCTTAGAATCACTCATCCTTGTCTGTGCATTTCAGTCTTCAAATTCACAACACAAGAACCCAGAAAGAACAGATTGGTGGTGAGCTGCTGGGGTCTGCTGAAACAATGAAGGGTGTGGCCCACTGCTAGAAACTGCCACTTGGTCCTTAGCTACAGCTTATGCAGATTTGGCCAGCCTGCAGAAGCAGAGAATCTAGTTTCATTTCAAATTCTGATTTTATTGTCATCCAATTTGGGGGACATGGGTACAATTATATAAAATCCTATTTAGATCTTTTCTAATTCAATAATAACATACACTGTATTACTCTAAATATAAGTGGTTAAAATAATTTCTCAATTCCTCAAACTGGTTATGAAATTGTGAAAACTACTGTCAAAACTCATAGTAAGCATTTATCATTGTTTAGTATTATTTAATTCTTGTTAGCCTTAAGCATTAACTATGTTAGGGTTCAAATTATAAAAAATTCAGTTCAAATAAATTTTGAAGCACCTTCTCTCAGATGCATTCATACCTCTCAATTATTTTGACTGTAAATGAGACTAGAGAAAACACCTGACTGACATCAATTTTTTTTTTTATTTTTCCTTCTTTACTTAGTGTATTTAGGAGTGGAATGTATTACTGTATCTCCATACTTATTAAACAGCCAAAAGAATGAATAGCTGGTTTCCTGTGCTTTCCCATTCCTACTCCCTTCCCCTAGTTACCCTCTTCTACTTCACTGATAATCTCCATATATTTATCTTAGTGCTGTCTTTATTTTCCTTGTTATGTTCTAACTTTCAAAAATGGGAGAAAACTTTTAATCCTTGATTTTCTGAGGCTGGTTTACTCATTTAGCACAGTGTTTCTTCCATTTGCCAGCAAATGCATAGTTCCATTTTTGTTTATTGCTAAATAAAACTTACTTGTGTTTATATACCATGTTTTCTTGATTCTATTGGCAGGATATGGGCTGATTCCATAATCTGGCTATTGTGAATTTTGTTGCTATAGACACTGATATGTCTGTATCACTATAGTGTTTGATTTTAGTTCTTTTGTATTAATACCAAGGAGTGGCATAGCTGGATCATATGGTGGTTCCATTCCCAGTTTCCTGAGAAATCTCCATACTGCTTTCTGAAAGTTGTACTAATTTACAGTTCCACCAACAATGTGTGTACGTCCCCCCCACACACACACATCCTTACCAGCATTTACTTTAGTTACATATGGGACATTCAATTTTTCTAGGCACCATTTGTTGAATAGGCTATGTTTTCTCCAATGAGTGTTTTTGGCCCCTTTATGGGTTAACTATATCTATGTGTGCTTGTCTCTGTGTCTTCTATTCTGTACCATTTGTCTATGTGTCTGTTTTGGTGCCAATACCATGCTGTATTATACTTGCATGGAGTGTAACCCATTCCAATTAGGATCCAATTCTTGTGATTTTATATGATGTGGAGTTACACTGGTCATGTATTCATATGTGAGCATAGAAAAGTTATGTCCAGTTCTAAAAACTGGAACAGGACAGGGATGTCCTCTTTTACTACTTCTATTCAACATAGTCCTGAAACCATAGCCAGTGAAAGGCGAGTGACTCACCTGAGACGGAGATTCAACCAAGAGATTTTATTGGGGGACTGCCAAAAGGAGAGGCAGAAAGCAGAGAGAGGAGAGGAGAAGGACAGAGAGAAAGAGAGCAGAGAGAAAGAGAAAGAGAGAGGAGAGAAAGAAGAGGACAAGGGCAGAGAGCAGAGAGCGTATGCTTACAAGCTTCAGCTTAAGAAGGATTGCATAGGGGACGTGGCAAGTGCTGATTGGCAGGGTGACTCAGGAACAGCGAGTGGACACTGTGTCCTGTGGGGATTGGTTGAGAAAACCTTTGAATTTAGTATCTTCAGAGAGGAGGGGGAGAGGTAAGGGATTCAGTGATGTTCTCACAAGAGGGAAACTTAACTTCAGCAGGGAGTCTCCCACACACCAACAGCCAGAGCAATTAGGAAAAAGAAAGAAATTAAAAGAATATGAATAAGAAAAGAACATCTCAAACTGTCCCTATTTGCTGACAACATGATTCTATATTTAGAAGATCCAAACAACTCCACCAGAAAGCTTCTTGAACTCATAAACAAACTTAGTAGAGTAGCAGAATATAAAATTAACATCCATCATTCAATTGTGTTCCAATAAACCAATGATGAATCAGGTGGAAGAAAAATCAAGAAAACTATTCCATTCACAATAACCTAAAAAAAAAAAAAAACCTTCAGAATCAATGTAACAAAAGAGGTGAAAGACCTCTACAATGAAAGCTACAGAACACTAAAGGAAGAAATTGAAGAAAACTATAGAAAATGGAAAGATCTCCCATGTTCTTGGATAGGCAGATTTAATATTGTCAAAATGGCCATACAATCAAAAGTGCTTTGATTTAATAAAATATGCCCACAAAAATACAGTTTTCTAATATCAGATAAAGGTACCATAAATACATATTGGAGAAAAGATAGCCTCTCCAACAAATGGTGCTGGAAAAACTAGAAATCCATATGTAGTGGATTGAAACTGAGCACCAGATATCTGGCTATTTATGTTTAGTTTCATTCCATTATGATCTGGTAGCATGCATAGCATTTTTATTTATTTGTTCACTTTTGTATTTGCTAAGACATTGTGATCTAGAACAAGGTTATCTTGAAGGAAGTTTCATAAGCTGCTAAGAAAAAAGTAAATTTAGCTGTTTTGTGGTGAAATAATCTGCAGCTATTTATTAGGTCCATTGGATTTATAGTATTATTTTACTAAAAATAATCTTTATTGATTTTGTGTTTGCATGATATACTTGTTGGTGATAGGGTACATTGAAATCACTGAGTATAATTGTATTGGGATCTATATAAAATTTCATGTCAAACCCATTTTTTGAGAGAGAGAGAATCAAAAACCATTTTTTATGAATTTAGGTGCACTGAAATTTGGGGCATATATAATTATTATCTTCGTCTTCTTGTTGAATATTTCCTTTACTAGAATGTAGTTGCATTCTTTGTTTCCTCTGATTAATTTTTGTTTGAAATCTGCTTTTTAAGATGTTGGAATAGCTACTCCTGCTTGTTTACAGATTCCAATAGTATTGGGTTTTAGTGTGTGTGTGTGTGTGTGTGTGTGTGTGTGTGTGTTCTTTTTGTGTTTTAACCTTTTAAAAGTTCGGCCTGTGGGTATCTATGAGATGAGTCTCTTGCAAGTAGCATATTGTTAGATCTTGTTTTTGGATCCATTCTCTTATTTGTGGTGTGCCACTTCATAGTAGAGTTACTATCTATAGATAGATATATATTGATGATAATAACATTGAATGTAAATGGCCACAACTCCCCAATTAAAAGACACACCAACTGGTGATGCTGAGAAGCCCCAAGCCCAGGGTTTGCAGCAGTTTTATACACTCTTTGGGGAAAGCAGGGACTTCACATACATCATAGCATCTCTTAGCAAATCATCACACACCACAGGAAAATCATAAAACAACTCTAAAACATGATTAGCACATTCACTGGAGGGAACAAGTTGGTTAGGGGTGATTGGTCAGTATAAGAAGGGATTCATTTGAACTGATTGGTTTAAACCATGAGGGGTGTACATGCTGAACTACATGGTTTCCCAACATATTATCAACCACCATAAACAACTGGGAGGGTCATCTGGCATCCCAGATATTTTCCCTGTCTCATGCTGATTGGTGGTTGCTAGAGGGTTGCTATGGGTCCTCACTTAGCCTGACTGAGTCAGGGACACCTGGTGCAGCAGATCTCTCCTGTTATTTGTAGATAAACAACTTAGCAGGGTGGGTATGTGCCTAGGAGTACTCTGAGTCTTTCCAAGGACAAGGGTCATGCCCCCTTCCTTGGATAAACTTTGCTCTGAGGTAGAGGCTGGTTTCTCACTGTGATACCTTTAAAAAAAAAAACAAAAAACTTTTAAGTATCTGCTTAGTGTAAGCACCCTGGGTTTAATCCCCACTACAAAAAGTGTGTGTGTGTGTGGGGGGGGGGGGGACTGAGCTAGCCATTAAAATATTTTATAGCATATATTATTTTATTTAACCTATGCCCACTTATTTTCCCCCAGTAATCATTCTTGTGCATTATTTTCCAGCACAATTGTCCACTCTATGGATATACACTCAACTTATTTAATTTTTCCCCAATCTTGGGTATTTATGTTCCCTTTTAAAACTTTGTTATGCTTACTATATATTTCTGATAAGGTCATAAAATAAATTTTATGATAAGGTCATAAAATAAAGTTAGGAAACTCATATAATTTTTTTTTAATTTTCAAAAGTTTTTGTCCTCAAAAATTTTTTGTTTTTAATCAGTTTTTATGTACACTAACAGTATTTGTCAGTGTTCATTTCATGTATAATGAGGGCTACAAAATTGGATAAATTATTTTTATTAGTTTAAAACTTAAAAATTAAGCATTTCATCATTATTTTGATGTACCTTTATTTATTTACAAATAAGACATAATTTTTTAAAAAATATATAAGTGTAGCTGATTTTGCTTTTTCACCAAAATCTCTTTGTCCTTTAATTACAGGTGTATGAGAAGATTACATTTTCTACTCCCTTGAAATTAGGCATGTTCCTAATGTTCTGCCTACTAGAACATGCTCTATTTATTTTCTGTGCCTATTATATTTCATTTATTGTATTTCTATAATACATTTTCTAGCTGGGACACAGAGTCTCCCTTCTTTAAAAATTTTTAAGAATATTTTGCATGTTTATTAAATTTAATCTTTTATTAAACATCACAATATTAAGCATATTAAATTTTTTATTCAAATTATATTGAAATTGCACTTTTATTTGAAAAGAATGAATATTTCAATAATAGCATTATCATGTATCAGTACTTACTATTATTCATCTTGAAATTCAAAATAGAAAAAATTTGAAGGTGATTTTGATATAAAATATGACCATCAGCAATATTAGCTTCTTTTTTGTCTAGTTTACCATTATGGACAGTATATTGTTTTTCTGTAGAATTTTGATAGATGATCATGATTCTTAATTTTATATCCATAATTTATTAGTGATTTTTAATGGATTACACTGAATTTTCTGGAGAAGCAATTATTTTGCCTATAACAAATTTTGATTGATTTTTCTAAAATTTATTTCTATTACATCTATTTTACTGAGGGGCTGAAATTTTTAGAAGAAGCTTAAACTGTTGGCAGAACTCAAAGTGTCTTATTTTTTATTTTTTTATGAGTGTGTCAGTATGTCAACATTAGTTGCTGTGTTCCTCATAGTTTTAAAACATAAAGAGAAACATCCTAAGGATTATACTTACAAACTAATGAGGCAGCATATTCAAATTTAAACCATGATCAAGTTTCTTAAACATTCTGATTCATTTTCCTCTAATAAAGGAGTGTTAAAATGAAAAGAATGAAAAATAGAAGAAAAGAACCGAGGAATACTATTTGGTCCATATTAAGAACTTAGTAAATGTAAACTATTTTTATTGCATTATTTTTCTAAAACCTTTGGTTATGTAGTCACCCTTTCTTCTGTGTGATAAATATTTTTTAGTATCTCTTCTATCTTCGGAAAAATAAATAGCACTTTTTTCCATTTCAGGTTCTCCTCTAAATACTATCTGTCATCAATGTCATCCCAACTTTCTAAAACACTTGCCTACAATTTTCTTCTCCAAAAATTCCTCACATTTCTTTCACTCTTCATTCACTTCTGGAGCCTCTGTTTAAAGATAATTGTTCTTTTGTTTTTAGTTAATATATATATATAAACTTAAATTTATGCATATTAATGGTGTGCCATGTATGTTTTGATGCATGTGTAGATTGCATAATTCTAAAAGAGGTTCATCCTACCTATTGTGTCAAATCTCCATAATTTCTTTTTTTTTAATTAATTTTTATTGTTGGTTGTTCAAAACATTACATAGTTCTTGATATATCATATTTCACACTTTGATTCAAGTGGGATATGAACTCCCATTTTTACCCCGTATACAGATTGCAGAATCACATCAGTTTCACATCCATTGATTTACATATTGCCATACTAGTGTCTGTTGTATTCTGCTGCCTTTTCTATCCTCTACTATCCCCCCTCCCCCCTCCCATCCCCTCTTCTCTCTCTACCCACTCTACTGTAATTCATTTCTCCCCCTTATATTTTCCCCCTTTCCCCTCACTTCCTCTTGTATGTAATTTTGTATACCCCTGAGGGTCTCCTTCCATTTACATGCAATTTCCCTTCTCACTCCCTTTCCCTCCCACCTCTCATCCCTGTTTAATGTTAATTTTCTTCTCATGCTCTTCCTCCCTACTCTGTTCTTAGTTACTCTCCTTATATCAAAGAAGACATTTGGCATTTGTTTTTAAGGGATTGGCTAGCTTCACTTAGCATAATCTGCTCTAAAGCCATCCATTTCCCTGCAAATTCTATGATTTTGTCATTTTTTAATGCAGAGTAATACTCCATTGTGTCTAAATGCCACATTTTTTTATCCATTCGTCTATTGAAGGGCATCTAGGTTGGTTCCACAGTCTTGCTATTGTGAATTTTGCTGCTATGAACATGGATGTAGCAGTGTCCCTATAGTGTGCTTTTTTTTAGGTCTTTAGGGAATAGACCGAGTAGGGGAATAGCTGGGTCAAATGGTGGTTCCATTCCGAGCTTTCCAAGAAATCTCCATACTGCTTTCCAAATTGGCCGCACCAATTTGCAGTCCCACCAGCAATGTACAGGTGATCCATTTTTCCCACATCCTCGCCAGCACTTGTTGTTGTTTGACTTCCTAATGGCTGCAATCTTACTGGAGTGAGATGGTATCTTAGGGTGGTTTTGATTTGCATTTCTCTGACTGCTAGAGATGGTGAGCATTTTTTCATGTACTTGTTGATTGATTGTATGTCCTCCTCTGAGAAATGTCTGTTCAGGTCTTTGGCCCATTTGTTGATTGGGTTATTTGTTATCTTATTGTCTAATTTTTTTAGTTCTTTGTATATTCTGGATATTAGGGCTCTGTCTGAAGTGTGAGGAGTAAAGATTTGTTCCTAGGATGAAGGCTCCCTATTTACCTCTCTTATTGTTTCTTTTGCTGAGAAAAAACTTTTTAGTCTGAGTAAGTCCCATTTGTTGATTCTAGTTATTAACTCTTGTGCTATGGGTGTCCTATTGAGGAATTTGGAGCCCGACCCCACAGTATGTAGATCATAGCCAACTTATTCTTCTATCAGACGCCATGTATCTGATTTGATATCAAGTTACTTGATCTACTTTGAGTTAACTTTTGTGCATGGCGAGAGAAAGGGATTCAGTTTCATTTTGTTGCATATGGATTTTCAGTTTTCCCAGCACCATTTGTTGAAGATGCTATCCTTCCTCCATTGCATGCTTTTAGCCCCTTTAACAAATATAAGATAGTTGTAATTTTGTGGATTGGTTTCTGTGTCCTCTATTCTGTACCATTGGTCCACCCGCCTGTTTTGGTACCAGTACCATGCTGTTTTTTTTACTATTGCTCTGTAGTATAGTTTGAAGTCTGGTATAGCTATACCGCCTGATTCACACTTCCTTCTTAGCATTGTTTTTGCTATTCTGGGTCTTTTATTTTTCCATATGAATTTCATGATTGATTTCTCTATTTCTACAAGAAATGCCATTGGGATTTTGATTGGCATTGCATTAAACCTATAGAGAACTTTTGGTAACATCGCCATTTTGATGATGTTAGTTCTACCTATCCATGAACAGGGTATATTTTTCCATCTTCTAAGATCTTCTTCTATTTCTCTCTTTAGGGTTCTGTAGTTTTCATTGTATAAGTCTTTCACCTCTTTTGTTAGGTTGATTCCCAAGTATTTTATTTTATTTTTTTTTTTTTGAGGATATTGTGAATGGAGTGGTTGTCTTCATTTCCATTTCAGAGGATTTGTTGCTGATATACAGGAATGCCTTTGATTTATGCATGTTGAGTTTATATCCTGCCACTTTGCTGAATTCATTTATTAGCTCTAATAGTTTCTTTGTAGACCCTTTGGGGTCTGCTAGGTATTGAATCATGTCATCTGCAAATAGTGATAATTTGAGTTCTTCTTTTCCTATTTTTATGCCTTTAATTTCTTTCGTCTGTCTAATTGCTCTGGCCAGTGATTCGAGAACTATGTTGAACAGAAGTGGTGAGAGAGGGCATCCCTGTCTTGTTCCAGATTTTAGAGGGAATGCCTTCAGTTTTTCTCCATTTAGAATGATGCTAGCCTGAGGCTTAGCATAGATTGCTTTTACAATATTGAGGTATGTTTCTGTTATCCCTAGTTTTTCTAGAGTTTTGAACATAAAGGGATGCTGTACTTTGTCGAATGCTTTTTCCGCATCTATCAAGATGATCATATGGTTCTTATTTTTAAGCCTATTGATGTGGTGAATAACATTTATTGATTTCCGTATATTGAACCAACCTTGCATCCCAGGGATAAATCCTACCTGATCATGGTGCACAATTTTTTTGATATGTTTTTGTATCCGGTTCACCAGAATTTTATTGAGGATTTTTGCATCTAGGTTCATTAGAGATATTGGTCTATAGTTTTCTTTCTTTGAAGTGTCTTTGTCTGGTTTAGGAATCAGGGTGATGTTGGCCTCATAGAATGAATTTGGAAGTTCTCCCTCTTTTTCTATTTCCTGAAATAGCTTGAAAAGTATTGGTATTAGTTCCTCTTTAAAGGTTTTGTAAAACTCTGCTGTATACCCATCCGGTCCTGGGCTTTTCTTAGTTGGTAGTCTTTTGATGGTTTCTTCTATTTCCTCAATTGATATTGGTCTGTTTAGGTTGTCAATATCCTCCTGACTCAATCTGGGCAGATCATATGACTTAAGAAATTTATCGATGCCTTCACTATCTTCTATTTTATTGGAGTATAAGGATTCAAAATAATTTTTGATAATCTTCTGTATTTCTGAAGTGTCTGTTGTGATATTGCCTTTTTCATCCCGTATGCTAGTAATTTGTATTCTCTGTCTTCTTCTCTTCGTTAGCGTGGCTAAGGGTCTGTCAATTTTATTTATTTTTACATCGCCCCGGTTGGGGGAGGGGCAGAGCCGCCACCAGCGCCTGCTAGGTAGTTCCATAATTTCTTGGTAGTAAAAATTTTCAAAACCCTTTCTTCTAGCTTTTTGGAATGTACAATGCATTATTGTTACCTATATTCATACCACTGTGCAACAGGACCCCAGAACTCCTATTTTTCCATAAACTTAGAAGCTGTTAATTAGTCTTTGTCCATCCCTTCTACCCTACCTGTCTCCTACTGGGAAGCCTTGGGTACCTGGGTACCTACCATTCTACCCTCAAGATTAACTTTTTAGATTCCACATGATTAGTATCATGTGATATTTGTCTTTCTGTGAGGCAGCCATTTTTGTAGATGATGCTAATGATCTTTCCATCCAGGTTCAGTGGGTCCTTTTTGCCATTCTTTCACTTGATATAAGCAATAGTTTTAGTACAGTTGAAGATTTTTGCCTTCTTGTATCACTTTTCTCTTTCAGTTTCTTTGTTGTTTTCCACTTAGGGCTTTGGTCATACATCTCAGTGTCTCTCTCTCTCTCTCTCTCTCTCTCTCTCTCTCTCTCTCCCTCAGTACTTGATGTCTATATACACTAAGACTGTGGGCTTATTCTAGGTTCTGTTTCATTTATAACTCTGCTTTACTGACCTCATTCAACCCCATTGTTTAATATTTTATCCATTTGCTGTGTCAGGAAAAAACCTGGTTAGGTCAAGAGGTTTAAATTCATCTAGGCTATTGCTGTAAGTCCAAAGATCTAGAGTATCTCTGTAGGGGCACCCCTCCTCCAGAGAAAATCTAATTAAACTTCTCCAGAGATGCTCACTATAATTGTTCTTAGACTATCAACAAGAATTTCTGCAAAAGACTTTGGAAGTGGGGGTACGGGTTATGTTTGCAGAAGCAGAGTGCAATAAGAAAGAATAACTCAAGGCCTTCGCAGAGGCGTTTGCATTCAAATGACTGTAGTTATATCCTTGTAAAGTCCTTTACAATCCAAAAGATAAAAGTAAATGGTGAATTTTGTCCTTGGAGACCAGCTAGTGGGAAAAGGGAAGGGAAAGTCTCACTTTGCCAGGCACTGATTTTACAGCAAGGTCCTTGGGGTTATTTTTGTAAAACCTGGCCTGAGTTGGGTGTCCAGAGAGTAGGAAAAAAAAAAAAAACTACTTTTATGTGAACTCTGCAGATTGTGAGCCTCTGAGCCCCTCTCCCTACACACTGGGTACAATGTTCGAAAATTTTTTGAACTCCTGTTTCAGAGGGATTGATTGATTGTGGTGAAACCCCCCCCCCCCCTCTCTGAGTCTGAATGCAGCCAATAAAATTGCTTCCTGCTAATTCCTGGATGTCCTGCCTCCTCTGTCCTATATCTTGAGTGGTTTGGCTTACACTTTCATAGAAACAAGTAGACAAATTTTAGTTGATATGTTCTACAGTGAGGAAAATTCTCAGCCAGTTAGACAAATAGAAAATGTAGGTCTTAGAATGGTTTATGCTTTGTCTTTGGGAACACAGGTGCACAACCTTAGCTTCATTAGTGCTTTTGTCTTCCCAGTGGAGCATGCCTAGATTGCCTTTCCCTCACCCAGCCTGATACACCAAAGTAAGCAGGTCATACATCCCAAAAGGCTGAGCTTGAAGTTCCCACCAGTATCAAAGGCCAAAACAAAAGGAAAAATATTTTCATGTAGTTGCCCTTTCAAAGTTTACAATCCTCCACAATCTGCCTGATTTTCTGTACTGTCCAGGATTGTCTAGAGGCTGTTTTTATATTTTATCTAAAGTATCAGATGGAGTATCAGTTGCTCTGTCAGTACAGCATAGCTATCCTTGGGCAGCCTGGATAGGGAGCTGGTGGAGAAGGTTTACCAATGTCCTTTTCCTTCCCTAGGTATATAATTCAAGAGAATTAATAGGAGGACTTTCTGGCCTAGATCTTCCTCGTATATATTGAGCCTAACAAATTTCTTCTGTCTCCTATGGTGTATGTTTACTCTCTGCTATAGAAAAATTGTGTTTCTTAGCCTTAATAGGCTTTTGACTGTAGATGCACAATTTAAGCTGATATTGCAGTTTTATGTTTAATTACAGAGGTGTTTACCTTTTGCAAGTCCTGTATTTGTTCAGCTTACTATTTTGTATTTTATTTGTTATTGCTGAATCCTGGGAACAAAAGGGACTCCTCAAAGTTTAAAGCTACAAAGCTACCTTGAAAAGAAATATCAAATTACATCTCAACGTCACCTAATCCATACAAGGTCTAACATTGTACGTTATAAAACAAAATCTGTTTGTTGAAGTTATCAGCAAAAGCCTTCTACATAAATTTGAAATTTACTAAAAAGTGTTAAGAAGTCATTTTCATTGCAAATAATTTCTTGCTTTTCAATGTATTCAAAGAACTATAATTCTGCATTTTAAAATTCTATATAAGCAATTCAAATGAGGTTCAGTTTGCATTGCCTTTATTTGCAGAGGACTTTGTAAAGTGAAATAAACTATCATTCCCATAGGTTCTGACATTTTGCTTTATTAGTGCCAAGGAAAAATCTACTTTAACTTGGTAAGACATAGCTGGAAGGCCTGAACGGCTATTTTCAAAGAAAATTAATACCTCTGAATCATCAGCACAGTGTGCTTTTCAGTCATCTTTGCTATGCACTGATTCTTGCTCTTTCCAGATTTATCTGGATCTCTGACCTTTCGCAAACTATATATCTTATTGGATTCATGTGTTGGAATTGATTCCCATGTGCCCTCTGATATGACTCTTTCTCCTTGTTAGTTGGTCCTTCTTTTTGGAGCTGCATATTTAGAGGCTGAACATACTCTGCAGATTCCAGATGACCTTGCCATGATCTATCCCTCAGTCCGTCATTCCTCTCTTCCTTTACTGCCTCAGGTCTTTATTCTCTGGCAACTGTTACTAGTTATAATACTGCATTGATTGTTAGCCTGAAAACATTGGAAGGATAGAATCAGGTCTGAATTTTTGAGTGGTTTTTCACCACCAATGATCACAATAACTGATGTATAGTAAAGTCACACTAGTATTTCTTGAATTAAATATTAGCCTTAGAAATTACTTTCTAAATTTCTAATTTACATTTCATCCCCTCCATTCTGTCTTGTCTAATGTCAAATTGTAGATTCCACTACCTCACTATGCCTGCCTCATTACAATGTATTTACTCTTTTATATGTTTCTCCTTGCAAAAAAATTCTGCTGTCCTGGGCCTGGGGTTGTGGGAGAGCACTTGCCTAGCACATGTGAGGCACTGGGGTTTATCTTCAGCACCACATTAAAAAAATATAATAATAAATCAATAAATAAATTCTTTGTGTCCATCTACAACTAAAATATATTTTTAAAAACTCTGCTGTCCCTACATCTGTCACAGTGTCTGGAAAATAGTAGTTGCTCAAGAAACAATTATTGAGACCTGCATAGGGACTCAGACCCAGGACTATAACCTCCTCCACTGACCAGCAAATCCACCCTGGAACCCAGGCCCAGGCCATTGCCATAGCCCTTGCACCATAGCCCTTGCAATGTAGTAGCTTCCTCCTTGCAACAACAGGGGCTAGAAGCAGCTGCATCTCTGCACATGCATCTCAAAGCCTGTGTAATGCCCACCCTTTTAGCCCCATCTCTGAAAGCAGTAGCATTCATCTTGGGATACCTCCACTGCTATCTCAAGTTACCTCCACTATTGCTGCCACCAACTTTTGTTGTAGTAGCATCCATCATGGGACACTGGAAGGTTCTGAAAGCCCAAGACCAAGGTGAGGTACAGATAATCTGCATGGATAGTACAAAATTATAGCGTAAAACCTGTAGTATCTCAGATCTGCACTGCAAGAGAGGAAGACACATACCCAATATGAAAAAACAAGGGAAGAAAGTGCCCCAAACAAGCCAGGATACTACAATAACAGAATCCCTGGACATCACAGTTGATGAAATGTCAGAGAAGGAGTATAGAATAAACATAAATAAAATGATCTGTGAATTAAAGAATGACTTACATGAGCAAATACAGGCAAAAGTTAATCACTCCAAAAAAAAAAAAAAAAGAGAGAGAGAGAGAGCAAATACAGGCAACCATTGATCACACAAACAAAGAGTTAAGGGAGCAAATACAGCTAGCGAAACATTACTTCAAGAAAAAGAGAGTCTGAAAAATAAAAAAGAATAATCAGGAATCCTTGAAATGAAGGAAACATTAAAAGAAAAACTCAATATAAAGCATCGCCAACAATCTAGATCACTGGGAAGACAGAACATCAGATAATGAAGACAAAGTATATAATCTGGAAGAAAAGTTGACCATACAGTAAAGATGGTAAGAAACCATGTACAAAAAATCCACGAATTATGGGATAGCATCAAAAGACCAAATATAAGATTTATTGGTATAAAGGAAGGCACAGAGATTCAAACCAAAGGAATGCACAATCTCTTCAATGAGATAATATTAGAAAAATTTCCAAATATGAAGAATAAATTGGAAAATCACATACAAGAGGCTTACAGGATACCGAATGTAAAAAATTACAACAGATCTATACCAAGACACATTATAATGAAAATGCCTAGCATACAGAATAATGATAGAATGTTAAATGCCCAAAGAGAGATAAAACAGATCACATATAGAGGGAGACTGATTTGTATCTCAGCAGATTTTTCTACCTAGACCCTCAAAGCCAGAGATCCTGGAACAACATATACTAATCTCTGAAAGAAAATGGATACCAACCAAGAATCTTATAACCAACGAAGTTAACTTCAGATTTCATGATGAAATAAAAACATTTTATGATATACAAAAGTTAAAAGAATTTAAAGTGAAAAAGTCTGCACTGCAGAACATCTTCAGCCAAATATTCCAGAAGGAGAAAATGAAAAACAACAATGAAAACCAGCAAAGGGAGGAACTACACTAACAGGAAGGCCAATCAAAGGAGAAGCCAAGTCAAGTTAAAAACCAAAAATAAACCAAAATGTCTGGGAATACAAATTACATTTCAATAATAATCCTGAATGCGAATGGCCCAAACTCATCAATTAAAAGACATAGATTGACAGATTGGATTTAAAAAAAGACCCAACAATATGTTGCCTTCAAGAGACTCATCTCACAGAAAAAGACATTCACAGACTGAAGGTAAAAGGGTCAGAAAAAAACGTACCACTCACATAGACCACAAAAACAAACAAGGGTTTCCAGATAAAGTGGATGTCAAACCAGCTGTAATGAAAAGAGAAAGGAAGGAGACCCTCATTGTTATACAAAATTACATATAAGAGGAAGTGAGGGGAAAGGGGAAAAAAACGAGAGAGAAATGAATCACAGTAGATGGGGTAGAGAGAGATGATGAGAGGGGAGGGGAGGGAGGGGAGGGGGGATAGTAGAGGATAGGAAGGGCAGCAGAATACAACAGACACTAGTATGGCAGTATGTAAAAAAGTGGATGTGTAATGGATGCGATTCTGCAATATGTATACGGGGTAAAAATGGGAGTTCATAATCTGCTTGAATCAAATGTATGAAATATGATATGTCAAGAGCTTTGTAATGTTTTGAACAACTAATAATAAAAAAAATTAAAAAAAGAAGAAGAACACTTATACTGCTTAAGGGATCCATACATCAACAAGACATAACAATCATAAATATCTATGCCCCAAACCATGGGGCATCTATGTATATCAAACAAACCCTTCTCAACTACAAGAACCAAATAAACCCTTCTCAACTACAAGAACCAAATAGACTACAAGAACCAAATAGACTACAAGAACCAAATACTGGGTGACATTAATACACTTCTCTCACCACTGAATAGATCTTCCAAACAAAAACTAAACAAAAACTGCATGGAACTCAATAATCAATCAATAATTTGAACTTAACAGACATACATAGAATATTCCATGCAGAAATGAGTGAATATACTTTCTTCTCAGTAGCACATGGATCCTTCACTAAAATAGACCATATGTTATGACACAAAGCAAGTCTTAACAAATACATTAAAATAGAGATATTACCTTGCATTCTCTCTGACCATAATGGAATAAAATTAGAAATCAATAATAAAATTAAGAAGAGAAACTAGTCCAACACCTGGAGACTAAACAATACACTATTGAATGATGACTCACGGTTAAAGGAATACATCAGGGAGGAGATAAAAAAAGTTCTGGAAGGTAAATGAGTACTCTGATACAACTTACCAAAATCTCTGGGACACCGTGAAGGCAGTGCTAAGAGGAAAGTTCATTGCATTAAGATCTTTCATTTAAAAAAAAGAAAAGTCAACAATTAAACAACTGAACATTAACATCTCAAAGCCCTAGAAAAAGAAGGACAAACCAACACCCAAAGTAGTAGAAGATAGGAAATAATTAAAATCAGGCTGGAAATCAATGGAATTTAAACAAAAGAAACAACTAAAAAAATTGCCGAATCATAAAGCTTTTTCTTTAAAAAAATAAATAAAACTGACAAACACTTAGCCACCTTAATGAACACAAGGGAGAAAACAAAAATCACTAAAATTTGTGATGGAAATGAACTATCACAACAGACACTATTGAAATACAGAAGATAATTAAAAACTATTTTGAAAATTTATACTCCAGTAAAATGGAATGCCTCAAAGATACCAACAAATTTTTAGAGGCATGATTGACCCAAACTGTGTCAAGAGGACATACACAATTTAAACAGATCAATTTCAAGCAAGGAAATAGAAGATGTCATCAAAAGCCTACCAATCAAGAAAAGCCCAGGACCAGATGGATTCACAGCTGAGTTCTACAGGACCTACAAAGAAGAATTAATACCAATACTCCTCAAATTATTTCATAAAATAGATAAGAAAGGAACCCTTCCAAACTCATTCTACTAAACTAGTATAATCCTGATACCAAAACCAGGCAGAGACATATCAAGGAAAGAAAAATTTATACCCAAATTCATGATGAACATTGATGCAAAAATTCTCAATAAAATTCTGGCAAATTGGATACAAAAACATGTTTAAAAAATAGTGCACCATAATCAAGTGGGATTTGTTCCAGGGATGCAAGGTTTGTTCAACACATAGAAATCAATAAATGTAATTCATCACAACAATAGACTTACAGATAAAAATCATATGTTTATATCAATGATGCAGAGAAAGCATTTGACAAAATACAGCACCCTTTTATGTTCAAAATACTAGAATAACTAGGGATAGAAAGAACATATCTCAACAAAAACTATCCATTCTAAAATTATCTGTGCTGTACCCAAGACCAGCATCATTCTAAATGGAGAAAAATTGGAAGCATTCCCTCTAAAAACTAGAACAAGATAGGGATGTGCTCTTTCACCACGTCTATTCAACATACTCCTCGAATCTCTAGCCAGAGCAATTAGACAAAAGAAATTAAAGGGATACAAATAGGAAAAGAAGATCTCAAACTATCATTATTTAATGACAACATGATTCTATACTTAGAGGATCCCAAAAACTTCTAGAATCAATTAATGAATACAGCAAAGTAGTAGAATCTAAAATCAATATGCATAAATCAAAAGTATTTCTACATATCAGTGGTAAATCCTCTGAATGAGAAATCAGGAAAACTACCCCATTCACAGTAGCCTAAAAAAAATAAAATACTTGGGAATCAATTTAACAAAAGAGGTGAACAATCTCTACAATGAAAACTATAAAACACTAAAAAAAGACATTGAAGAAGACCTTAGAAGATGGAAAGATATCCCATGCTCTTGGATAGGCAAAATTAATATTGTCAATATGGCCATACTACCCAAAGCATTGTACAGATTCAATGTGATTCCAATTAAAATCCCATTGTCATCCTGAATAGAAACAGAAAAAAATCATAAAATTATTTTGGAAAAATAAGAGACCCAGAATAGCCAAAGCAATCCTTAGCAAGAAGAGTGAAGAAGGAGGCATCACAATACCAGACCTTAAACTATACTACAAAGCTATAGTAACAAAAATGGCAGGCATGGTATTGTGCCACAGCCCGGCTGCAGCAAAATAACGGGGGGGTGATGAACAACTTGTGTAGATTGATACAGCACGAGAGGGAGCCGTTTATTGTAAGACAGGAGAGGTATTTATACATTCCACACAGCTTATCTAATTAACATAAACTAGATACAGCAGTCAACCAATAAGAAATCTCCACACTTAATGGCTCGCTGGCTCCACCTTACAAACCACTCCCCCTGGCATTTTGCCAGGCGCCATCCAGACTTGTTTACAGTATTGGCACCAAAATAGACATGTAGACCAATGGTACAGAATAGAAGACACAGAGACAAACCCACATTAATACAGTTAATTAATACAGTTAATTATCTTATACTAGACAAAGGTGCCAAAATACATACATTGCTGGGAAAACTGGAAATTCATCTGCAGCAAAATGAAAATAAACTCCTGTTTCTCACCATGCACAAAACTAAAATCAAAGTGGATCAAAGACCTAGGAAGTAGTCCAGAGACCCTGAACTTAATAGAGGAAAAAGTAGGCCCAAATCTTCATCATATCAGATTAGTCCCTGACTTTCTTAACAAGACTCCTAAAGTGCAAGAAATAAAATCAAGAATTAATAAATGGGATGGACTCAAAGTAAGCAGCTTCTTCTCAGCAAAAGAAACAATGAGATGCAAAGAAAGCCTACATTTGGGGAGCAAATTTTTTACCCTCCAAACATCAGATAGAGCACTAATCTCCAGGACATATAAAGAACTCAAAAAACCTAACACCAAAAAAAAAAAAAAAAAAAAAAAAAAAAAAAAAAAAAATGGGCTGAATGGGCTGAACAGACACTCCTCAGAAGAAGATATACATTCAACCTACAAATATAGGAAAAAAAATGTTCAACACCTCTCGTAATTAGAGAAATGTAAATCTAAACTACTCTGAGATTTCATTTCATGCCAGTCAGAATGGCAGTTATCAAGAATACAGACAACAATAAATGTTGATGAGGATGTGGGGAAAAAGGCACACTCATACATTGCTGGTGGGACTGCAAATTGGTGCAACCAGTCTGGAGAGCAGTACGGAGATTCCTTAGAAAATTTGGAATGAAACCACCATTTGACCAAGTTATTCCACTCCTTGGCCTATACCCAAAGGACTGAAAATCTGCATACTATACTAATCCAGACACATCAGTGTTTTTAGCAGCTCAATTCACAATAGCTAAACTGTGGAAGCAACCTAGATGTCCTTCAATAAATGAATGGATAAGGAAAGTGTGGTATATATACATAATGGAATACTACTAAGCATTAAAAAGAATAAAAATATCACATTTTCAGGTAAATGGAGGGAAGTAGAGAACATCATGCTGAGTGAATTAAGCCAATCCCAAAACCAAAGGCTGAATGTTCTGTCTGAAAAATGAATGCTGATCCATAATGGGTGGGGGCAATAGGGAAAACAGAGGAACTTTTATTGGGAAAAGGGAAAGGAGGGCTATGGAGGCAGGAAAGATGGTGGAATGGGATGGACATCATTACCCTATGATGTACACTTATGACTGCACATATGGTGCAATGTTACATCATGTACAACCAGAGAAATGAAAAGGTGTGCTGCATTGTGTACAATAAATCAAAATGTATTCTGCTGTCTTATACACCTAATTAAAATAAATTAATCAATTAATTAAAAATGAAATGATTATTGAACTGTTCTGTTGAATTATAAAAAATAAATAAATATAAAAAGAAAAAAAAATAAAGAGCCTGGAGGTATAGCTCAATGGTACAGTGTTCCTGTGTTCAATCCCCAGTGCCAGGCAGGCTGTGGGGAAAGAACAGTTGGTGGAAGTGGATTAATTGAATTTGAATTTGGATTTCCATGGTGTCTAATTCCCAGTGTGTTGAACTTGATTTCTCCCAAAAACAGAATAGGTAATTTAAAACATTGGATAATTTTCTGCTCACAAGTTCAAATATATTCATTTCCCTCAAAACACTGTCACTGTGTAAATTAATTTTTAATAAATTATTATGTTATCATTTACTATTAACCATAAATATTTGCCTTTATGATCATAGAAAAACACTTCTTACTGTGAGTTCATGCACTCGTTCATTCAATATAATAAAATCCTGCCTTAAAAATAGCAACCAGGATTCAGAAAAGCCCATCTTATAGATGCAGAATACCATTTTCAAGTTTAACAATATGATCTGTCTAAAAGAATCTAACAAAGATTTTGATACCAACTGTGGTTTGGAACATGTGTGTACCCTACCATAAATATCTATGGAATTAATTGGAACAGTGGCGATGATTTTAGTGAATTTGTGGTTAGTCAGTGTCTTTTTTTTTTTTTTCCCCTCAAAGAGAACCAGCTGGAAGCCATAGTGGGAGGACAGGGACATATTTTGTGAGATAAGGTCAGTCCCTGACTTCCTGTGGCTAGTCCTTCATTTCACCCTTGCTTCCATTCCTATCCTTCCTCCAAAGGAAGAGCTTTACCACGTCTTAAGGGGAATGAGGACCATGTGAGTTTATCTTACCAGGGGGCTTTACTCTAAGTCCTTTCTTACTCCCTATTTATGTGGTATACACTGTTTAGAACCAGGAGAATATTGGATAATAAGCAAATAAGTACATAATTACTAATTTGGATAGGTAATATAACAGAAATCAATGTATCCCATGATAGAAAAAAAATAATGATACCAACAGAATAGTGGGAAAAAGGCTTGGTGAGGAGGTTACATTTAAGATAAGAAGTGATGAGAGGGTCTATCAGACTCCTTGGAGCAAAAGTGGTATAATCCAAGTAGCTAAATAATAAGAATTTTTAAATAAAGGAATAATTTAAGAAGAATGGGCACAGTGTGAGAAAAACAGATTTAAAGAAGACCTCTAGACAAAACAAATTTAAAAGAATTTGAGTAAAGGATGATTTGAAAATTGGTCAGTGCTCAGAGTCAGAAGGGTCTCAGCTGCAGCAATACAGGCAGCAAGAGCTTTTATGCTGAAGAAAGAGGAAGAAAATGTATTTGATTGGGTTAGAGTACAAAGACCTAGCTAACGTTTAGTTGGTGGTTTCTAACTGGTAGTCTCTAGTATCTGTGTTATCTGTACTGAAATGTCATTAGTGTATACAAATGTATCATGATAACATGTTAATCAAAACTTTTAGAGTCTCTAGTTTTCATTTTGTAGTTCGGTGTGTTTTTATAGGCTTTGTTATGCTTACATGGGAACTTTAAACATGGGAGCTATATTAATCTGATGTCCTTCTATTAGTATCTTTTTAAATTTTTTTAAATTTATTTTTGCATTACAATTCTTAATACACAATTATACCATAGTTTATCATATCTCTGATTATATATAAGGTATGTTGACACCAAATTCACATCTTCATACATGTATTTTGTATAATGATGGGAGTTTCCTTTCACCATCCATGCTATTCCCCTTCTCCCTCCCTTTCTCTCCCACCCCTATTCCCTATCTAGAGGTAATCTTTCTCCTTTGCTCTCCCTCCCAACCCCATTTTGAGTCACTCCCCTTATATCAGAGAAGACATTTGGCATTTGTTTTTTTGGGATTGGCTAACTTCACTTAGCATAATCTTCTCTAATGCCATGCATTTCCCTGCAAATGCCATGATCTTATTCTTTTTTATTGCTGAGTAATATTCCATTGTGTATAAATGTCACATTTTTTTATCCATTCATCCACTGAAGGACATCTAGGTTGACTCCACAGTTTAGCTATTGTGAATTGTGCTGCTATAAACATTGATGTGGCTGTGTCCCTGTAATATGCTGTCCTATTAACATCTGTTTTTTTAAAAAAAAACATTCAAAGGAATAGTGAAACACTCTAGATCTAATAACAGTGTAACTGTGTGTGTGTGTGTGTGTGTGTGTGTGTGTGTCTGTGTGTGTTGTGTTTGTGTTTGGGGTGGGCAGTTGGCCACCTCTTGAAGAGTTGAGGAAAAGGAGTAATTATTGCACAATCAGGCTGGAGAGGAGCTGCCTTATAAAATGCCTATATATTGTGGAGGGAAAGTTCCTTTGTAATGTGTTCAAATGGTCATATGTTCTGTAAACTTAAAATACTTCTTTTTTAAAAACATAATCAGTTTTCTTCTCTGACTCTCCCATTACATATTATTTCATTTGGAGTAACATTGTTTGGGTCCAGCCAAAGTGATTTTTGATTTGGAATATTCGAGTTTGGAGGGCTATAGAGTTTGTAATCACTTCTTTAGACATCAAATTATATTTAGTCTTGCATGTGTTACAACAATCAAAAAACTTTCCACCTTTCACTTGTTGACTGATACTGGCTTAATTATATAAAAATCAAAGTCCAGAGGTTTTATCCTTATGTAGACATATCCTATAGTACTAAGCACTGGAAATATAGGAGCAGTGGAGCACAAAGTAGCAGAGTTCAAGTGCACATAACCAGAAGCTAGTTTGTAGAAAATTCTTTCAACATTCAGACATGTCAAAATTTCAAGCAAAGGAATGTGTCTCTTTGATGCCTCCTCAAAATGAAAATTCCTTTGAGTAATATATTTAAAAACGCAGAGAGTAAAGTAAATAAATAAATAAATAAATAAAAACCACACTTCTTCTTTCATGTTGGAAATTGTACAAAATATAATTTGCCAGTCTTATTTTGTAGAGCACCAGACTGTAAGCAGTAAAACAAATATCACTGTGTAAATTATGACACATATTTTACAAATCCCACTATCAATATTTTTTAAACCACATTTAAAGGCAGAAAAAATTATCTTTCTATTCTTTAAATGGAAAATAATAGCAAGAAATCAATGTCACATGCAGAGCTAATTAAAGAGTATGCATCCAAGTAATAATCAAGAGATGTGTCAGTGTTAAGCAATACTACATTTTTTTCCCCTAGATTTTGTATCATGTAGCATTGGTCTAATTTTAGTTGACTATTCATTCCTGTGCTTTCTCTTTTCAGTATAAATATTTACTTTTGTATCCAATTTGTGTTTATAAGTTTGTCTTCTTTTTCTTAAAAACTCCACAGAACTTAAACCTGTCTTAGAATAGGCAGAGGTATTTCTGAATACTTATCTTCAGTGTGAAGGATATTAGGGAGACATAACAGGCTTCCAATGGCTTACCTCATTTGTCCTAAACTAACCCATCTCAAGCTGGTAGCATGACCAGAACCATTTCTGGGAAGATACAGCTTGGTTTTTCATTAGAAAATGCCAACAGTCTGCCATGATCAATTACACTCATTAATTCTCAGGAAGTGAGAGTCTAACGTGTGAGAGAAAAGTGATCACTGCTAATGACTGTCTTGAAAACAGAGTTCAATGATATCCTGCAAGTAAATTAGATAACAATTTGTTCTAATAATCTCTTTGAGTAAAAACACCCATAAAATATACACCAAAGGTGACAGTTGGAAAGTTCATTTAATGTAATAAATTATAACTAAATAATAAGCACATTCATTGTATGTATTTCACTTTCAGAAGCCTTCTCAATTGTTAATAAAAGTTAGTAATATTATGTTAGAGCATTTATAATTATCTATTAAAATATTTGATAAATAATATTTAAATGAATAATTTTTATTTCCTATCTATGTTAATACCAAATACATTACTTTTCTTTGGAAAAACATAAAAAAATACTTATATTAAATGTAAAAAAGTTTTTAAAGTATGTTATATCTGTTCTTCAAACTCTAGACACATTGTACATGATCTGTTATTTATCATCTAAACCTTTGCAGATATTTTGATAAATAGTTAGGTTTCCTCCTGGCAGACAGAGTAATATTTCATAAACTTGAAAATTATCCTCTCACTGATATGCTTGAATTCTTCCTAGACTTCTCAATGGTTCCATAGGAAAAATCCAAACCTATTCTCAGGCTATGGTATATTTCACAGTGGGTCTCCTATTTCTCATTAGGCTCCAGCTTATTTCTGTGACTAGACCCACCCTGTTCTCTGCAAAGGCTTCCATCCAAATGTGAGGAACACTTGCAGTCAAAGTGACTTTTTTAAAGAAATCACTTTCTGACCAACATAGCAGAGGTTAGTTATTTCTACCTTATGATTTCTCTAACAATGTGTATGAAAAAAAAAACAACACTTTTTAAATATTTGTTTTCTGCTGAAGTAGAGGTTACTCTATTGAAGGAAAGATCCAGTCCATCACATTTATATTCCCCATGTGCACTAATGGGTGCATAATAGGTATATAAAATGGATTAATATATTCTTTTTTGGCAGATGTGATTATTTTCCCATTTCAATTATAGAATTGAATTAAAATGGGTTATTCAATATCTGATTGGAATTATTTCCTGACAGAGGCTGTGAACATAGCTGAAATCATTGTGTTCTACTTTGGCAATAGGTGTAGGCAGAAGAACCTACATGAGCAAAAGTTGTGTTACTCAGACATTGTGGGACACATTCAGAAATAGAGTAGGCATTCCAGGGTGGCGAGAGAATAAGTGAGAGACCACTGGTTGGGAGTCAGACCTGAAGGAGAGGTTGAGGCCATAGTAATGGGGGCTTTCAAAGCTGTGCACTTTAGATGTTTTAGTTTCATGTTTTAGCTAATGTTCCCACTAATATTTTTTTTTTTTGAGAGAGAGAGAGAGAGAGAGAGAGAAACAGAGAGAGAGAGAGAGAGAGAGAGAGAGAGAGAAAGAGAGAGAGAAAGAGAGAGAGAAATTTTTTAATATTTATTTTTCATTTTTCGGTGGACACAACATCTTTATTTTTATGTGGTGCTGAGGATCGAACCCAGCGCCCCAGGCATGCCAAGCGCTACCGCTTGAGCCACATCCCCAGCCCACTAATAATTTTTTAAATGTCATCATTGAAACTTTTTTTAAAGACAAACATTTCTTCTGACTATATGGATTTGAGTAAATAAATAAATAAAAGTCTCTTGAAATTGTCTCAGTGACAGAGTGTAGATGGAGAGGAGAGAGGACAAGAGAGACTGCAGAGGAGAGTCCTGCAAAATGTGGCAAGAGAAGGAAGGAAGAGGAAAGAAAGGAGAAAACAGGAGCCAAGAGGTAAGAGGGGAAAGGTGAGCTCATCAGAAGTAAATTTTTTACAGAGCAAAAGATGAAAAGAAATATACAACTCTGCTTATTCTATATTCACTTTACTGTCTCCCACTTTCTTCCCAGATCAGACATAGTTTTTCAGTAATAGAACAATTCAGGTTCTAAATATCATCCATGAAAAGTACCTTGTATACTTTCGATTGTACTTTTGAATTATTATTTAAAAGTTTCAGTTAGTTTGATTATCAAGAGGCTTTTCAATGGAAAATGACCCTTCATTGACAGAGAATATGTGATCATTTTTTACTTTATACTTGCTTCGAGATACTTTAAGGAGAAGAATTTTAAAAACTGAATTATTCCTTTTTTAAAAACCTGGATCTTTTAAAGATAAACATTATATTAATTTTGGGTAAAATAATACACTTATGTATATATATGAAAGTTCTACATTTTAACCCTAATGATAAATGTTTTAATTTAGAACTAGTAAAATGAGACATTTGACATGTCAAATGGGAATGGATTAAAATATTTAAGTGTTTCTTTCCTCAATAAACTTATTTTTAAATGAAGGTATCATGATATAATTTCATCTCTTTCCATTCTTTTAAAATCCTGGACTTGCTTCTTGTAAAGGGACCTCTATAAGTCGTAGAGGTATAACATTCTCTTTGTTCCAATAGTTTCTATTCCACTGGTCAATAAGCAGTTTGGCATTTTTCTGAACAGCATTTTTGTTTCATTGTTCTCTTGATTGAATGAAATCTGTATGGTACAATTGAAATCTCCCTCTGCATGATGTCCATTGCAATTGAGGTCTTGCATTGCTCTAGCTATATTTGGCTATTAAATTTCAGACACATTTTGAATCAAAAATGAAAATTAATACTTCATATCTTTCTCTTTTCTCTTTATATTGACTTTAGTGAAACTACCCCTTGCCACAGAGTATGAAACTCTAAATATTCCTGCACAATGGACTTTATTTATCAGTTATGTTCATAATAATGTAACTTCATTCTGTTTTCAAAATGTCTTCTGACCACTGCCACACAGGAAATATAATTATTATATTTAGGAGATTTTGCTATATTAAAATAATTTCAATCATTTTTAACAGAATCAACACAGGTTATTCAAACAACTAATTATACAACTATGCTTATTCTGTATGCACTTAACATGCTTAATTTCCCTTTTTGTTTTTGATATTTTCTGTTGAATTTATTGTTTGTAGAAACAAACTTTCAACATCATTGGCATCACTTATTGAGGAGAGGGTCTTTTTTTAAATTAATTAAAGATCAAGAACTATTACTGGATCCTTACTGTGCTTTTACCTTTGGGCTAGTTATGACATAGCATAAGAACTAGATAATTTAGTGTAAGCTCTTGTCAATATACTTCATAATACATAAATGAATAGCTACATATTTTAAAACATCAGTAAACTATTATGGACAAAGAATCATATATATTAAAAATTAATAAAAATATAAGAAAATCTATAAACATGTAAACTGATTGTACATAACCTAAATGTATAATGGATGTTGGTCTGTGTTGAGGATTTTAGTCTTAAATTGAAGCTTCATTCAGAAGCAAAAACAACAACGATAAAAACTTCATTCAAAGACAACAGTCACTCTTTGATTTACAATGTTTTGTAAAGAAAACTCTCTTGTCCTGCCCTACTTTGTCATTTGCTTCCAAAACTCCTTGCACAATCCATAGTTGGAGCAAAGGAATCAATGCCCCATTGGAACTTGCCATAGTTTGTATAAGTCTGCCCTGAAGGTTCCTCTGTTAAAGGCTTGGTTTCTAGGATGGTGGTAATGGGAGGTGCTGTGGATCTGTGGAAGGCCAATAGGTCATGGGTGGTACATACCCTCAAGAGGGATTGTGGAACCCTGGTCTTTTACTCATTCTCTTTGTTTCTTGCCTCATGAACTTAGTGGTTTGCTCCAACATGTGTTGTCACCATGAATGTGCTGCCTCACCAGCATCAAAGCTGGGCCACTTGATTGTGGACAGAAATCTGTAAAACCATGAGAAAAATTTCTCTTTATAATTCAATTGTCTCAGACATGTCATTATGGTGACGAAAAGCTGACTAACATATACCTAGTACCTCCCACTCCAGGAGCTAAGATGAACTCTCCTCTCATAGTGAGCTTCAGACTAAAAGATAAATTCTTGAAAGAAGCCCAAAGGGACTGCCCTGTGTGGTATTGTGGTAACAGCCCTCCCAGAATAATGGGCTCCCTAAAGTATAAGGCCACATGGCGCTGTCGGCATCTATGTGCTCATGATTAATTGTGTGGTAACTTTGTTGCAACCCTGTAGCTTAGGATACCGAATCAAATTGTATGTTACCATATATGGGAGACAAAGGAGCTAATATGAAAAAGAAACTCAGAAAGGGTATACAAAGCAATGCCCCAGACGCGGGTTCAGCCTGCATTGAGCCATTGCTGGCACTAATAAGCTCTGCTTCCTGCTAAAAGCCTCAGTGTCCCATCTCTGTACAACAATCCTGCAACAGTATGAAGAAAAGCATTATTACAATTACAGAAGTTCTCCCAGAACTATATATCTCCTGTTTATTTTCAGAACCCAACAGATAGGGACTTTCTTGTGCCCACATATTGAAGACAAATTTCCCCTGATTCTGGCCACACAGTCATGATTTTCACAATTTTATTCCTTTTCTTTTCTTTTTTTTTTTTTTTTTTAAGGACAGATGCCGCAGTCTGGCTGGGCACAAATCACAAGCCACTGAAGCAGGAACAAACTCTATTTCTGAACTCCCGCCAATGGCATGCATGCGGCCTTCTCCTGGGACACACCACACCAACCGGAAATCCCTCCTCTGGACATCCCTCCTCTGGCACTTCCCCAACCAAAGCAAACTCTCCAGGAATCCCAGCGAGAACTCCAAAGTAGCGGGTGGAGGCGGACAGTATAGGTCTAATATACAATTGAATCAATCCAGCATCATCTTAATGGCTCGCCTTTCAACCAATACTATTGGCAAAATACCAGGGGCCATTCCGACTCGGCTGTGGCTCTCAGCAGACAGATATAAAAAGCTGTCTTGGGACCACAACCTTTAATTCCTTGACTTGGATGAAGTTTTCTCTAAAGACATACTTTTTTCCTAATAGCTTTTTCATATGACACCCAACACTTTACATTATTAATTTTTGATACTCCTTATTAATTATATAAATCTTAGAGAAAGAGTCCTTCTTGGGTTTCCTAATCATCAAACTAAACTTAACAACCATGTTCCTCTAATCATCTGCTCTGATCTATGAGTAGATTGATGCTTTACTGAGCTGATATGAAGAAATGGAAGTGGGGATTTAGGGCCAAAGATTTCACAGCAGAATTGCTTCCTAGGAGGCTCAGGTGGGCAGATGATACTACTGGATAATCAAGAATGGAAGTCGACATGGCCAAGAGGATAAATATCAAAACATACCAAGTAGTCATCAAGTATTGAAAGCTCCTTTTTCACTTGAATGTATTCAAACAATTATTTTAAGAGTTCCAGATTACTGTTCTTCATTCCTTCCACAGTCAGGGCAGATCTATAACAGATTCAAGAATTATGGTGATATTTTCTTCTTTACTTCTTTAAGACCACAGAGGTCAATATGAGTAGACTTAAGAGTTAGTGATTGAGGAGTCCAGAAGTACATTGTTCAACATTCAGTAATTCAGACTAGTGATGTTCTACAGAATAATAATGGATGCCTGAATCCAAATCTCTCCACATATCTTCTAAAATCCATTCAGATCAATAAGGAGAGCAAACAAACCATCCATAATCCATGCTTACAGTATAAAATGAAGTTGATTGATACTGAAAGCACTACAGACATCACTGGGAGTATAACAATGAGAGTAATGACAGCTGCTAAGAGGAAGAAAACATAGAAGGAAAGTGAACAGGAAAAAAATGGAGGTTCCAAATAAATAAATAAAGCAGTGAAGCAGAAACGATTACAAAACAAAAATCTAAGATGACTTTTTGGAATAAAAGACATGAGCCTTTATGTAAAATAGGGCTAAAATTCTTAGGTAAATTTTCAAGAATGAAGAATTCTGAGAAATACCCTAAGAAAATTGTTACACCTACATAAAAATAGAATTCTTAGTACTTCTCTATTCCCATTTTTCATCCCAGATTTTAATACTGTGTCCATTCCATAAATGCCTACAGGAAAGAAAGAAGAAAGACAGGAAGGAAAGAAAGGAGAGAGGAAAGAAAGAAAGAATAATAGGAAGACAAGGGAGAGGCCACAAATGGAAAGAAGGAAGTTCATCACGTAGTAATCATGTATATCAAGCTTAACCATAGAAATGTTTGTATCATGCCTATTATTTGATAGATGAAAGCATATTTTTCAAGATTTCATCCAGTTTTCTGCAGCCTAATCTTAGTTTGAACTAAAAAGCATTTGCTGAATCACTTTAAAAGTCTGTCTAGATGTCAAGGAATATATCTGAAAGGTGGGGACAAACCTGAATATATACAACACTTTTCAGTGTGAGAAGAATCCATGAAAGATTGAGCAAAAGTCAGAGTGCTGGCACATGCCTCTAATTCCAGTTCCTTGGGAGGCTGAGGCAAGAGGACCACAGGTTTGAGGCCAGCCTGGGCAAATTAATGAGACCATGTCTCCAAATCAAATTATAAAAGGGTAGTGCTGTGCTTCCCTAGCATGACTGAGCCCTGGGTTCAATGCTCACTATCCCAAGAGGAAAAAAAAAAAAAAAAAGAAGACTCAGCAAAGAAAAACTTTCTCTGATCTATATGATTTTCTGAATTCACCATAAATAACTAAAGTATATTCATTTTATTTATTTTGAAAATGATTATCAATGAATGTCAACACAGTCATGAAGTTTTCAGATTCTTATAATCATTATTCTCTCACAATTTCTATGATGTGTTCAGAATTTCCCAACTAAATAGGTCAAAGATGATTATGATCTGTGGTAAGGACACATCACATTGTATGAAATCAGTAGTAGGAAGATCAGAAAATAAATGCACCTTAGAGCAACCAGAAGGAATTGAGATCAAATTAAAATGACTTTTTATTAGTCAAAAAATTCAACATTTCTTCTAAGTTTTTAAAATGGATAATCAAAAGACAAAGCTTGTTTTTTTTTTTTTTTGCAAGAAAAGCAATAGTGGAAAATAAAAGTATATACAAATAAAAGGAAGGTTACATTACTTGTAATTAATGAAAATAATATAGAAAAATATTAGGTAGATCAAGGTGACTAAGATATGGCAAAATATTAGGCAAAAGCCATTATTCATTGCATGATTATTTTAAATTTTCTGAGTTTTATTTTTTTTAATAAAAAGGTAAAATAGATGACTCCCTATTACCATCTTCAGTTCTTTGAATATTAATCCAGACATCTACAATGAATTTATATTCCATTTGTATACAAAAAGGGCAATGCTGTTCTGCTGTTTTTCTCCCATCAAGTAAATTATAATCACCTATAAATCTACATTGTTCTTTTGAATGGTTTTATTATATCCCTTTAATCTATATTGGTGAATACTTAGGAAATTTTAATTTGTCATTTGCTTTTCTTGTTCCAAATAAAAAATCCAAACTGAATATCCTAGTGCTTATATCTTGCTCTGCTTATTTGATTTGTTTCATTTTCATAATAAGATTAACTTTCTGTAGAAATATTTCTAGGCCAATGAGAACGTGAGTTTAAAATTTAGTAACTCCCCAGTGGCCCATTCAACAAGGACTGGGAAGGACACATCACACTGTATGAAACCAGTAGTAGGAAGATCAAAAAATAAAAGCACCTTGGAGCAAAGCCAGCAGGAATTGAGATCAAATTAAAATGAGTGGGGGTAAAGTCTGAGGCTCCCCAGATTGGACACTAGGATACAGCTGATGTCTCCCCAGGAATTTAGCAACCAATCTAGGAAGCAGAAGGATGCAGGCAATGATTGAGTATTGCACTGAGATTTAAATCAGAGTGGATTATTAGATTAGTTGTCTGGACTGGGAAATTACTTAATACAATTGACTTCCAAGCTAGAAATAATCACGAACTGGCGAGGGTTTTTGTTGTTGTTGTTAATCAAGACTTAGTTTAAATTCAGTGAAGAAATAAAGAGAAGTTCAATTTTTTGCAAAACTCTTGTGGAATTTTCCAACTGTATAAATTTTTCACTGTTATTTACATTTTAGCCTATTGATTATGACAGCTGTTTGTGTGTGTGTGTGACTGTGTGTGTGTGTGTGTGTGTGTGTGTGTGTGTGTGTGACCCTACTTAGGATGCATATCTTTTCTCATAAAATGTTATTGGTCATTTTGTAAGGGCTCTTCATTGAAATATTTTTATCAGTTTTGTTTGTTTGAAAAGGACTTGCCAAGATTGTGCATGTTCTTTGACATTTTAAAAATTTTAATAAAGAAATTTTAAATAGTCATGTAGTCAAATTTATCAACTATGATTTATGTGATCTATATCTTTTTAGCAAGTTTTTCTTACTCTCTTCTTTCATATTCAAATAATCCATTCTATTATCTTAACCATTTCAAAAAAAGTTTAGTTCATTGAGACTTATTTAGCCTGCTCAAATAATAAGATATGTATATAGCTATATTTATAGTTTTAAGATGGTTAGGTAAGCCAAGTGTGGTGGCACACACCTGTAATCCCAGCAGCTCAAGAGGCTGAAGCAGGAAGATCAAGAGTTTAAAGCTAGGCTCAGCAAAAGCAAGGCACTAACAACTGAGTGAGACCCTGTCTCTAAATACAATACAAAATATGGCTGGGAATGTGTCTCTAGGTTCAATACCTGGTACTAAAGGGGGAAAAAAAACTAGATAATTATCCCCAAACAATCTGCTGAATAAAGTTTTTTCAGCACAGATTCTAAATGCCACACTCACTATAGACCAAATTTTGTTCTGTTGACTTGACAATATGTAAGCAGGATTATTTGTTTCAGCTTCAGAATTTACTTAAACTGTTATTACAAATCATCAGTACTTTACTTTCTTAATTCCATTCTTAATTCATATTTAATTTTTTATATTATTTAGAATACTTAGAATAAACTTTGTCAGCTTTCCTCAATATTTTCCCCATTTGGATTACAGGATCACATAAATTGAAGGAGATTCAAAATTTTCTAACTGCTCTTTTCCATGTAAGAAGAATATACTTACATTTATTCAAGACTTCTTTTATGTGTTTTAGTAAGGTTTGGACATTTTCTTCATCTAAATCCTGGACATTTCTTCAATTTCTTTTTCTTCTTTTGGGAGGGGCACCAAGGATTGAACCTGAGGGTGCTGAACAACTGAGTCGTAACCCCTACCATTTTTTAAAAAATATTTTGTTTAGAGAAAGTGTCTCACTAAATACTTAGGGCCTCACTAAATTGCTGAGGTTGGTTTTGAACTCATGATCCTACTGCCCTAGCCTCCCAAGTGGATGGGATTATAGATGTGCACCACACCACCCAGCCCATTTTTTTTCCCCGTACTTTATTTTTGTTATTTTTGTTAACGTACATGCAGTTGTTTCCCCCTTACATTTTCTTATTGATTGCTATTTGTTGAATTGAAAACTGACTTCCTATTATACTTTCACTGCACCTGTTTCTTCATTTAATTTCAACACATAGCACTTTAGGACCACTGTAATAATATCTAAAATGGTCATCATTGGCTTTTCCTTGACTTCAGTGAATTTGTCTTTGTTCATAATGGTTTTAGTGAGATCCTGAGTGCCAAATTCTCAACCTGCTTCAAGTTCAACATTTTAGTACCTGGGAGCTTTCATCATAGTCCGAAAGCATCCTACACAAAACCTATGGTATCCTTTAATTCTTCTGTACTTTTCCATGTCCTGGTATATTGGACTTTGGATCTCACAAGCCTTTTTAATCACCTATTTCTATGCATCTTTTTCTTATTATGAAAGCTCTACCCTGATGCTACAATCTGCCTCCTGTCTCCATCATGTCACATTGTTTGATTATTTGACCTATATTTGTTTCTGTTAGTTATGATTATTGGAAGCAAATGTCATATAATTAAAAGAATCTTTATTGTATTAAATATAGCTTTTAAATGGAGATGCAGAAAATACAAAACCAGTATTTTTAATTATGTAAATAAATTTATATAATGTGGAGGTATTAAATACCTCCATTTAAAAAATCTATTTTGCTTGATTCCAGAACTGGTTTGACTCATTTTGTTTTGACTCACCCTCTGTAAAATAAAAAATGAATCTATTAAGTAATGATAAAAGTATTTTAAATAAAACCAGAGATTCTGCATCTAATAGAAGAAAAAGTAGGCCCTAATCTCCATCGTGTGGGATTAGGCCCCAACCTTCTTTGGCACAAGGTTCCTTTGGCACAATAATTAAAATCAAGAATCAATAAATGGGATGGACTCAAACTAAAAAGTTTCTTCTCAGCAAAAGAAACAATCTGTGAGGTGAATAGAGAGCCTACAGAATGGGAGCAAATTTTTACCACCTGCATGTCAGACAGAGCACTAATATCTAGGATATATAAAGAACTCAAAATGCTAAGCATCAAAAACAAAAATCAATCAATCAAACAAACAAACAAAATAACCAAATCAACAAATGGGCCAAGGACCTGGACAGACACTAATCAGAAGAAGATGTACAATCAATCAACAAACATATGAAAAAATGTTCATCATTTTTAGCAATTAGAGAAATGCAAATCAAAACCACTCTCCCTCCAGTCATAATGGTAGATATTATGAATACAAACAACAATGAGTATTGGCGAGGATGTGGGGAAAAAGGTACACTCATACACTGCCGGTGGGGCTTCAAATTGGTTCAGCCAATATTGAAAGCAGTATGGAGATTTCTTGGAAAATTGGGAATGTTAACACCATTTGACCCAGCTATCCATCTCCTTGATCTATACCTAAAGGACTTAAAAACAGCACACTCCAGGGACATAGCCACATCAATGTTTATGGTAGCACAATTCAAATAGCTAAACTGTGGAACCAACCTAGATGCCCTTCAGTAGATGAATGGATAAAAAAAAATGTAGCATATATACACAATACAATATTACTCAGCAACAAAAAAGAATAAAATCATGGTATTTGAAGGTAAATGGAAAGAGTTAGAGAAGATAATGCTTAGTAAAGTTAGCCAATCTCAAGAAAACAAACACCAAATATTTTCTTTTATACTAGGTGGCTGGTTCATAGTGGGATAGGGACGGGGAGCAAGGGAGGAATAGGTGAATTCTAGATAGGACAGGGGGATGGGAGGAATATGGGGTTAGAAATGATGGTGGAATGTGATGGTCATTATTATCCAAAGTACCTGTATAAAGACACAAATTGGTGTGAATATACTTTGTATACAACCAGAGATATGAAAAATTTTTCTCTATATGTGTAATAAGAATTGTAATGCATTCCACTGTCATATATAAATAAAAAGGTTAATAAAAAAGTATTTAAAGTTATTAACATTATCCTATTGGAACAAAAACATACTTTGACATAAATCACATTTTTTGAGCTGATGTTTAATATGTGGATACAACAAATATACAACAAAATTACTGTCCAATATTATTTAACATTTTACAAAATCTTTAAAAAATAATTTAGGAGAAAAAATGTATTTTTTAAGTTTCATTTTCCAGGTGAATTGTTTTTTTTATTACTTCATTTATGTCACAGAAATTAAGCATTTAAAGGAATGAAAAAGATTTTTCTACCTAAGATTCTTGTTTTTATTTTTTATACAATTAGAAATTTAATAAAAAAGGCTATCAAGTAGTTATCAATTGTTTCTACAGATGAAAAAGTATCACAATAATGAATATTTTCCCATGAAATATGAGACCACCTTGTGTTTGTATATTTTATGAATTAAAAAATTGTCTCATAACTTACTTCATTAATGAGTTCATTTATATACAGAGAAAAGGTTATATACAATTGCTTTGAGAGAAAAGTAAAACACCTTTTCATAGCAAACAATTATGAGAGTAAATTTATATGTCCATGCCTGTAGTTATTAAATAAATAGAAATGTATGTCTGCAAATCATTCTTTATCATGGCATTTAAATTTTAAAAGTAAACAAAATTGCATTGTGTTTTACACAGTAAATACAGATGTGTTTACACAACTTACAGTTTTAAAGTTTGATTAAAAACATTTTAATATTGAAACCAGATTTATTCTACTGCCTATATTACAGTCCAATGGTGGACTCTATTTTATACCTAATGGAATCAACATTATTTGGAAGTTTGATGAAGATTGATAAAACTCCCACATCAAATTTGATCCAGAAGCTCATTTTGTGTTATGGCTAGAATTAGGACAATTCCAAAAATTTTGGGACTTTACTACTCCACTATTTAATGAATTCATTAAATTTTAATACTGTAATGAGGTATAGGAAAACCAGTATAACCTGGTAAAGTTCCCAACAAAAATTAATAATTTAATCTCAAATTAAGTACTTTATATCAGGCCAAATTAATTATTTAACACATAAAACAAAGTTAATGAGGTATTTAGTTGGCAAACTTTCTGACTTGCATAAAAAATTTTATATCTGATTTTCTTTTTTTAGATCAAAGATGGAAATTGGAAAGTTACCAAAAACAATACCTTAGAAATAGTGCATATGGAATAAAATATATATTCATTAGAATTAGAAGACGAAAGGAATACAAAGTCCTCACCATAAACACCAAGGGGTCAATTTTTTGTTGTGAAATTTGATTGAAATACTATTTTCTTTTATTTCTTTCTGGGATTATTTTTTATTTCTTTATTTCTTTCAAAATCAGGGATACTGAACTCAGGGGTGCTCAACCACTGAGCCACATCACCACCACGTTTGTTTTTTTGTTTGTTTTTTTAGAGACAGGATCTGACTGAGTTGCTTACTGCCTAGCTAAGTTGCTGAGGCTGGCTTCAGGGATTCTCCTGCCTCAGCTTCCTGAACTGCAGGGATTTCAGGTGAAATACTATTTTCAATTGACCTCTGGGAGTTATCCAAGTGTGCCAAAACACATGCTATCAGTGAAGAAAGAGCAAATACTATTCAGGAAAAACAGTTAGGTAAATGCTCTAAAAACAAGACCAAATCATGCAGGAATGGACGCTAGAATAAGTGGCTAAACTTGAATTTGAATGAAAATCAGGATATGGTTTTTGTTCTCATTATGCAGAGGCAAAGATTAAAAAATAAATAAGTAAATGTAACAAGAACGTAAAGAAAAAAAAATCATGACCAAACAGAATGCAGAAATGGAAAGTATACTAATGGCAAAGGAAAAGATTAAGCTGTGAATAACACAGACTCTAAGAGTTGCATAATTAAGGTAATATCCAAATGAGTGCCATTACTTTTTCCATTACTTTCACCCAAGAGATTCATAAATCTCACAGCAGGCTAGCCAGCCACACTTATCAAATGAAATGGAAATATCCAGAGGCAGACAGAGAGCAGAGGACACACCACAACTTCATCCAAAAAGACAGAGACTATTATAATTGATATAAGCAAATTTAGAAAGGATACTCTATTTTTTTTCTACAGCAGCAAAACATTACTTATTTTTCTCTTTCTAATTAAGAAATAATTATTCAATATTGCTATTGAATGTTACTTTGGAAATAAAATATCTTTAATGACTCTGGTACAGAACAGTAAAGAAATTTCATTCAGATTTCTAAGGAGTACTATTCAATTGGCAAATAAAGAGCATGTGTATTCTGGGTTAATATCAAAATTAAAATGTTATCAATTAATTAAATCATGCAGCAAAAATAAAGGGGAAAAGAGCTAATAATAATAACAATATTAATATTATTACCAAGAGAAAAATAGTATTTTCTAAGTTTTGTAAGAACTGACCAAATTATGCTTATCTATAATTTTTATCTATAAACTACTTAAATCAGTGATTAAAAACTGCCCCTCTCTCAATATTAACTTAATGTTTATATTAAAGTATAAAAATGTGAATAAAATCTGAAATTTTCTACAAATTTTAATTTACAAACAATAATTCAAAACAACTGGTAATATTTCAAAGGTTAGTTAAAAAGAGAAGATGAATAGAAAATGTACTTACATTTTTATTTGTTTGTGTAAACCATAGATAGATACCTTGCTAGTATTAAACTACTCATTTAGCCAAAAAAAAAAACCCAAAAAACAGAAAGAACATATTTATTACTTTAATAAAGGGTAAACTGAATGTTATATCTCAAGACATGTGTATTCCTCTGTTTTTATTTACTTATTTATTTTATTTGCTTTTGGATATTCAAATTTAGTTACCTATTCATATGTGAAAAATGAAATTTTTTTAGTTTTTTTTCTTTTTATTGGTTCTGTTAAAAGTTATATAAAACATCAGGATTAATTCTGACATAATTATAAAAGATTGGAATATAATTTGCTCTACTTCAATTCTCAGTTCTTCCCCTTTCTGCAACTTCCTCCTGTTCCCTTTCCTCTGTTCTCTACTGATTTCTGCTATTTGTTTAGAGTTTTGTTTTGTGCGACTTTTAGTTAGTGTCTTGTGGATATAAATGATGGTAAGATTCACTGAGGTTTATTCATATATGTGCATAGGAAACTTAGGTCAGATTCATTTCACTTTTCTATATATAGTGTAGTTATAGTGTGCACTAACATCAAAAAGAATTCTTTCTGTGTATGTATTTACAACAGCTTTTTAGATAATGCAAGATCACCATTTAGAAAGACTCTGGTTGAAAAGATTCTGATATTTAAAAAGGGTTGTTTTAAGCAGTTTTACATTCTCATTGTAAAATGATTTGAAAACAGGTAAATACCACATATACAATTTTTTAAAGAAAGAGTGAGAGAGAGGGAGAGAGAATTTTAATATTTATTTTTTAGTATTTGGTGGACACAACATCTTTTTCTGTATGTGGTGCTGAGGATCAAACCCAGGCCGCTCGCATGCCAGGTGAGCGCGCTACCACTTGAGCCACATCCCCAGCCCTACAATTTCACTATTTAGAAAAGTAAAATTACATACTGCTTTACTTCATGTGGTCTGCTATACAGAAATACCATAAGTTGAGTGGCTTATGAACAACAGATGTGCATTTTTTCACATTACTTGAGACTAGGAAGTCCAAGATAATGGCACCTGTAAATTTTTGACTGGTGAGGGGTTGTTTCTTTGTACACATCTTCTCACTAAAACTATCATTAGGAAGAAAGGCAGCACTCTGAGACATCTTTTATAAAGGTAATAATTTATTCATGGGGCTCTACTTTTATGACCTAAATATCTCCCAATGGTGTCATCTCCTAATACCATCACACTGGTGATTAGGTTTCCACATATTCAAACCACAGCATGTGTCTTCTTCATGTTATCCTTTGTTTTATAATGACAACCTGAAAAATGGTTGCCTAGTGTGTTCACATGTATTCCTCAAATCTATAAATATTACCTTAGATGGAATAGTAATTATACAGCTGTGGTTAAAGATCTTATTATGGCATCTTGTGATCCTGTATTATCCACTTAAATGTAACATAGTTCTGAGAGTTCTCACTCAGTAAAAGAAGACAAAAGTATCAGTGAAGTGTAGAAAATATGACATGGAAAAAAAAGGTTGAAATAATTAAAGTAAGGGACCATAAGTCAAAGAGTGTAGTTGGTCTTCAGAAATTAATCAAAGAATAAACAATGAAATGAATTCTCACCTGAAACCACCAAAGGAACTTAACATTGTTAACCCATTTATTTTAGTTTTCTGTCTTCAGAACTGTGAGAAACATCTACTGAAGTACACATTAAATACTGCATAATATCCCATTTACAGATGCATCAAACTTTCTAAAACTTTAAGTTTTGAGACATTTATGCTGATAACAAAAATTTGTCTCATAAAAATTTGTAGCAATTATCAAAATGCAAATAATAATAAATGCTGGCAAAGATATGGAGAAAAAGGTACAATCATACATTGTTGGTGGGACTACAAATTAGTACCAACACTTTGCAATGCAGTATGGAGATTTCTCAACAGATTAGGAATGGAACTACCATATGACCCTGCTATCCCACTTGCTGGTATTTGTCCAAAAGAACTAATATCAGCATTCTGTAGTGATGCAGCCACATCAATATTTATAACAAGGCAATTCACAATAGCCAAGTTATAAAACCAGCCCAGATGTTCATCAACAGATGAACTGATACAGAAAATGGATATATGTATATAATGGAGTTTTACTCAGTCATAAAGAAGAATGAAATTATGACATTTGTGGATAAATGGACATAACTTTAAAATATCATGCTACATGAAATAAACCAGACTGCTAAAGTCAAGAGATAAAGGTTCTCCCTGAAGAAGAAGCTAGAAAATATAAGTGGGAAAAAAAGAAAGGTGATGGATATCATAATGATAGGGAAGATCAGGGAGTAGAAGAAGGAGATTGAAGAAAACAAAGTTGGTATGGAAAAAGGGAAGAACTGTGGGATAAAATTGTCCAAATTATATTATGTACGTTTATGACTATACCATAATTAATTCTGCATTCATGTACACCTATAAAACATAAATAAAATACAGAAGACTGGCAGAGTAGAGGAAGGGAAAGAGGAGAGGGAAAGGGAATGGGATGAGAAAGTATTGAGAATTGAAATATAGGAAATCATATTCCATGCATGTGTGATTATGTCAAAATGGATCCCACTACTATGTATAACTACCATGAACTAATAAAAACATTTTTTTAAATTCTGTAACAGATGATCATATACCTAGAATACATTTCTCAAAAATCAATTTATAAGTTAAACCATAAACACTTTTGTGCAAAATATATTCTGAATAATTACTTTTTTGGGTGTGGGGGTTATTGGGAATTGAACTCAGAGGTATTTGACCCCTGAGCCATATTTCTAACCCTATTTTGTATTTTTTTAGAGACAGAGTCTCAGTTGCTTAGCACCTCGCTTTTGCTGAGGCTGGCTTTGAACTCCTGATCCTCTTGCTTCAGCCTCCAAAGCAACTGGAATTATAGGCATGTGCCACTGCAGCCTGGCTGAAAAATTACTTTTAAGTGAGGTTAGACCTGTCTCTTTAGCTCATTTTATCAGATCTTCCTCAGCACTGATTATTCTAATTACTCATTCTAACATTAACTAAAAATTTCCTAAGTGGAAGAAAATATCACTTCAAATTTCCATTTCTGCTTGCTGTTGAAAATATTTTTTTTCTGAATATATGTTAGTCATTTGTATTTATTTTTAAATATATTTGCCCATCTTCCCACTTATATATTTTCACAAAAATTAAAGAATTTGTATAATAAAGCATTTGAAAATTTTCTTTCATCTTTATTGCAATTCTCTTAAAATATTACTTTTCTTGGTATTTGAATAAGAAAAAATTTTAAATATTACATAATTAAATTTCCCAGTATTTCTCTTTGGCTATAGCAATTTGCAATTAGCATTATTTCTCATATTTTATTATTTTGATTTATTCATTTTTAAGTAATTTTGTGTATTAAATACTAGTAACTGGTGTAAAGAAAATCCTTTGATATTTATGTTTTTTAAACTTAGCTATTTTAACTCTTAATAAATCTGAGTTATCCAGAATTTCTCATTATATCATTTGTAAACAATACTATTATTTTTCTCATAATTCATTAATATTTTATAAATTATTACACTGTTCAGAACTTTCAGTGATGTTGAGTAATAATGGTGATTTCTGGATCCTTACATTGTAAAATATTTAAAGCATCACAGTAATTGTTTACAGCACTAGTCAATATAGAAAATTTCTTCCTCTTGTTTCTAAATACCTGATTTGGTTCCACAACCAGTTATCTTGGGAACTAGTGATCATGCTTACCTATCAAGTCAATAATGATAGTTCTGTTACATAGATCGGATTTGCCATGATGAAACTGGATTTTCTGCTGTCATGATCAGGCAGGGCAGGTTCCATTTGTGCTTTACCTCTTTAGGTTCTGCACATGCCACACCTAGTAGTGTCACTACTCAGCCAAAGATCACCAGCAACTTTTTTCCACATTCTTGTCTCCCAATCTTGATGAATAAAATCTACAGACAATGTAGGGGAGTTGGAGAGAGAAAGATTTATTCAAGAGAGAAGAAAGGAAACAGACTTCTCACTGAGCAAGAGGGGTCCTATAGAGGGTTGCTCATGACGGTTTGGGTCTAGGGGTGTTGCATAACTTTTGTGATAATTAGGTATCTGGAAAGTGACTTGTTCACTAATTGGGCCCAAAACATTCTGATTGGTTGTTCCTTTTAGTCATTGAGTTTGAAATTATCTGTAGCTTTTGCTCAGGTCTGTCCTCCCTTTTCTTTTCCCATTTCTTTGTGTCAAAGGGCCTTGGTGGTTGGAATGTTTGGAATATTTCTAAAGAGAAATCTGTTTGGGACCCATTGCCCTGCCTGCTTGCCTGCCAATTTCTTACTATCTGACTGTCCTACCTATTCAATAACACTTGAACACTTCCAAAAATAAAGCTAAATAGTAATGGCTATGGACATTCTCACATTCATAAAAATGATAATAAAAATTCGTCTGTTATAAATTATGACTCCTGGTTTAAGTGACATTATTTTCAAGTCTTCCCTCCAAATCATGCTGTAGGACTGATGATTTAATCATAAATGCATTTTTAGTACCTTTTCATATATGCATGATATTTTAAAATTGTATTTATTGATATGTTGCATAATAAAGTCATTTTGCAATTAGTTTGACTACATATGTATAAACAGTCCAAATATTTTGAAATTATAATTTGGATTGTTATCTCCAAATTAATAGTTACAGAGATGTATAAATTTGTGGTTGTTATCTTAACGAATGGGTTTGATGGGAATTTTTTGGTGTGTTAGAACTTTAAAACTTATTTCTACGTTTATTACATTATGTTTAAATTAATGTTATAGGAATGTTTCCTACATTGAGGATGAGTTCTTTGTAGATTTTATTCTTCAGATGTTAAAACATAGAGATGGGCTCCATGAAGATGAAAACATTAAATTTATGTTTTTAGGCTTCTGCATGATACTAATAAAACTGCATATATTTATTGAATTTGATTTGTGTTTGACAAAAGTATATTTAAATATTTTGTGAAAATAGAACTTCTACCCAGTTTTAATTGTATTTCTAAATTTTTGATTTCTACATTTTTATGTTGTTAGAAAGTATATAAAATCCCAATTGTGACTTTCATAATGCATGTGTTGGTCACCTGAAAATGTCCCTTAAGTTCCATAGGCTTATTTAAGTTTTCATTATCCTTTTATTTATTTGTTTATTGTTTGTTTGTTTGTTTGTCTGACTCAATAATTTCAAATGTCCTGGCTTCAATATCGAAACTTTCCTCTATTGCAACAAGACTGCTATTAATATCTGCTAGTAGATTTTTCAGTTCAGTTATTTCATAGACCACTTCCAACATTTCTGAGTTATTTGTATATTTTAGTTCCTGAATTTCTCTTTGTTTAATAATACACAGTCAGATAATAAACAGATCTGTTTCTGGAGTGATATATATATATATTTTTTCCATATTTTCCTGTTAACACATCGTATATCTTACTTTGTATTACATTCTGTGCAAACAAAAAAGTAACCAACTTTCCCAGTCTTTTCAGGCTGGATTTGTATGTGACAAAACATTCACTAATCCAACCCAGCTAGATATTTGGAGGCCCACTCAGCACTTTTATGAAAAATGCATTATCTCTGTGCTTGTGAGTACAATTTCTAAAATACAAGGGATTTGATGATTTATTTTCCAAGGGTTTCCAATTTCTTCCTTCCTCTGAAGCCTGTGTGCAGTACTGAAGATTCTTTTTCACTGCCACACACCATTGAGCTTTTTCCCTCTGCATCCTAAAAGTGTCAAAACTATGCTGGTCCATCAATGTTCTGAGTCAGATAAGTCAGTTACCAGACATTGGGCAGCAATTGTCCCTAAATTAGAGCAGTGAAAATACATTCTAATCTTCTCTTTCTTTCCCAAGGGAGAAGCTAAGAATTGAGCTTCTCCTTCAAATTGCAAACTTTGCTGGGTTAGAGGAGACACTAAAATGGCTTTTCTAACTCATTTCCATGAAGCTGTTCTGGTTTTGTTTCTCAGGAAGAATATGGTCTGGGGTATCCTATTCATCCATCCTGCTGATGTCACTCTATTAATCTTGATTTTTAATTCAAATTGTTATTAGTGTAATATTAGTAGAAACTAATATATATTAATGTTTTATTAGTCCTAGAGTCTACCATGGCTTGGATATGGTTTGTTCCCCAAGGGTTCAATGTTGGACGTTTGGTGCTCACAGTGAAAAATTTTGGTAATGAGGCAGGAGTAATGTTTTAAAGTTTAAGTTGATGGAGGATGAAAGAACTGCATACACTATGCTTAAGATCCATGCAGGAAGGCCTCCCTAACTACATCCATTGTTTAAGACAAAGCATGAAAGTGGTATAAGTAGATATGACAATAAACACTTGCCCAGAAAGTAACCAAGACCCTCATTTACATGCTGAAAGATATGCTTATGAAGAAGAAAAGCACAATTTTGAGGCAGGTTTTTGAGTCATGGGCAAGTATTCATTGTTAGCTGAATACAAAATGATGCAAATACAATGATAACATTGTAACATAGCACATGAATATGTTAAATTCTAGCCCCCCAAACATATATATGTGTCCACCCCTGGACATCATTAATCTCTGCTATGGAGCAACCACCTTGTTGCTTGTTCAACTCTTGATTTCTTTGCTACTTTTCTTAGCCACTTTGCTATATGAAGTAATGGAATAAATAATTTTTACAAAGCCTCTGTCAAACGTACCAATTTCTACCCCACATGAGTTAAAAGATCCACTGAACCAGATTTAGTAGGCAGTACCTTTAAGATGTGCAGTAGTAGATTACTTACTGATGGTGGTGCCTCAGAAGGGATTTAGTAGTTCTAAGGGAATCCCAGTTAGTTCTTATGAGAGTGAGTTGTTAAAAAACAAACAAGACTGTCCCCTATGCTCTCTCTGAATTCTTTTTTCTCCACGTGATCCCTCACTCTTAAATGTGCTCTTGCCATGATACCATCCACCATGAAGTCTTCATTAGAGCCAAGCAGGTACCATGCCCTTGAACGTCCATTACTGTATGCTAAAGAAACTTCTTTTCTTTTAAGTACCTAGTCTTGATATTTCATTATACTAATGGAAGATGAAATAATACAGAATATAACCAGAGGATGGCTATGAGAGCCAATAATTTTGTTGTTGTTTATTAATTTATTTTTTATGTGGTGCTGAAGATTGAACCAATGCCTCACACATGCTAAGCAAGTGCTCTTCCACTGAGCTACAGCCCCAGCCCCATGAGAGCCAATAATTTGTGTTTATGATTGTTTATGTTGTAATGAATGTGTGTTGTATTTGTGTGTGTGAATTTGGACAGGTTGAATTTCAGAGTAATAGACGATCTATACATCAATAGCTGAAAAATATATTCCTACTCTTAAAATATTTTATTAGGAAAATCCTTTTATTTCCTTCTCACAATCATTTTTAAGGAGAATTAAAATAACTTGTTCTGTTCACAGCTAGGAGTTGGCAGTCAATATGAAACTATTAGTCCAATGGACATGTGATTCATTACTAGCTATCGTATTTTTTGGCTAACAATAAGATTCTTCTTTAAATTTTGACTTAAGAAGGTCAGATAGTATGAGGACATTCAGTACAGCTATAAAGGTTGTATAGGTCTTGGAACTGCAAATATTTTTAACTGCTTGACAAATTATATACTGAAGAATAAACAGAGATATAGGATCTTCAACAAAAGACAGAATGCTATAGCAATCATACAAAGAAAAGAAGTATTTATTAGTCTGAACAGATACATGCAGAAGTATTTACTAGTCTGAACAGATACATACACATGCATATAAATAACCTCAAAATACCAGTGGCTTACAGTAACTATAGTGTTATTGAATACAAGTTTGCTGGTGGCCTGTGGTTTAGTTGATACACTTTAGGCTGGTTGAGGCAAATTTGGACTCCAGACTTCTGCTATGGCGAAGGCCATGTGTCTCCACCTTTCTTTAGTGGGACACATTATTGGTGCAGTAGCTACATAAGATGTACGCATCTCACAGCAAATTAGCACCCCACAAGAGGCCAAACCAAAAGTGCAAATTATGAAAAACATATCTGTTTTGCTAACATTTTCGTTGGCTAAAGCAAGATATCTGGCCACCTCAACATTATGGGTTTGAAAAAAATCTACTAAGTCCACACTAACATTAGAGCTGTGTTGCAAAAACAATGTAATATAGAAAGGGCAAAATCTGGTGGGAAATATTCAGTATACTATTAAGAAAAAGATGAAATGAAAGAACAGACAACAAATGAATCTCATGAGTTTCTAGTTCATGCAACTCCTGTATATACCTCTTACAAACAGATATGCCAGATTCCCCTGCATCATGGTAGCAAGTACCATGTGTAAAATTAAGTAACTCTTTGAAGCAAAAGGATTTTTAAACAAGGGAATTATTTAATCTTGGCTAATTTTGAATAGAATATATGTCAAGTGTAAATTATTTAAATTCATTTCTATATTGAACTAAAGTATAAGAAAGTATAAAACAGCATGAGTTGAGCATACTGTCTTCTACATTGTGTTATATATTATTTTTGATGTGTTTCAAAAATGACTCTGGCCATTTTCAGTTTTTGTGGGGCATTTTGTTCATAAGCTTCTTGAATGTAGATGCAGGTACTGCCAACTTATCCGTCACTAAACTTCCTGTTGTGCATGGAAAAATCAAGGAGGAGCACTCTTGTTTTTTTTTTTTTTTTTTTTTTTTTTTACATATTTTTAAACAATTGAAAGACATATTTACCATTGTTTAGTGTGTTTAGAAATCAGTGATAAAATTCATTAAAAATCTTCATTTATTTTCCTGCTTAATGAAGGAAGAGGAAAGTCTGAGCTTTTCATTGGCTGATTTTCCAATAATAGTTGGGAGCATTTGTCGAGAGTGAGCAAGTACCTCAGTAAATTTAAGCTATTCTAATTTCTTTTGTACTTCACATTTCTTGTTATAAAAAGTATGTAGTAGTATTTTCTAGGATCCTGGTAATGGGAAGCTGTGCTAATTTGAAAAAAAGCTTTATGATTTCTTATGACTTTCTATGAAACTGTGAAGGCAAAATTGACAAGACATGACTTGAGCATACAATGACATAAGAACATAAGACAGTGAATGTAAAAATCAATTGGCTTTAAAAGGTAACTGCTGTGGATTACAAAATGTAGCAATTTCTAAAATGAAAAACCTTAATTTTTTTTTAGCGTTCAATTTTTATTGGTTTTTCTAAACTCCCAAAGCAAAAGCCATAAAGGGGAACATAAGAAGCAAAAAGGTGTAAAGCACAAAATATTAATACCGTATTTCTCATATTTTTATTATTCCTCCTGTACTCCAATACTTTTTGGGCAATATTTAAACCCTATATCACTTTGAGAAGGACTATTTGGCTAGTCATGAAAATGTAATTTTTAGTTATGGGTATTCCTGTCTAAAATTCTTCTATAGTTTTATAATTTTTTTTTCCTTTGAACACACTATATTGCCCCAGACTATGTTGTCTAAACTTTCTCTGTCAGGAGATGAAGTATAAAGTCTGATTAAGTAAATAGAGACTGCTAAATTCCATAGAAAGAAGCTTTGTAAACACTGAATCCGATGAACACTTTTAGCAATTACAAAACTAAAATGGCAAACTGTTTCATGATATCCTTTGTATACTTACTGTCTACCTCTAAGCAAGTTGTTCTTAATCTTTCAGGGTGTAGAAAAATCTTTGAACATTATATAAAACATAAAGGATCTTCTGACAAGAACAAAACTTTTGCATTTATTCAAAAACTACTATGTCCCATATAGGGGAATGAAGAATTTCTGAGACCTATCCCTGTATCATCCAAGTGTCTGAACTCTGTGTTTAATATTGAATAAGTTTAGTCTACTCTAATTTCTTTTTTACTTCCCACCTACCTTTGTGATTAAAAGAAATGCACATTTTCTAGAACTCTCATGGAAGCTCTTCTTTCAAAGTTTATAGGTTTTTTTAATGTATTAAATGTATTTGTTTATTTAACTTGCCTTTTTAGGCATATGATCTTAATTATACAATATTAGCTCTTAGGGAAGAAAATCAATGGGACATTTTCTGTAAATTCACAAGTTTAATCAAGGTAATTAAGGAGCTAAACAACACTATTGGGAAAGTTATGATAAATATTCAATTCTCCTATTCTGTTAGTAGAAATAACTTATTTTGATGGTAAAAATGATCTTAAGGCTTACACAGTACTATAGAATTTTAAAAGCCTTTAATAGTTTCTAAAATTTTTGGTTCTTGTACTAAAAGGTAATTGAGTCACATATTATCATTATCTTCATTTTGTAGATGAGGTAAAATAACTTGTCTTAGATGATTCCAATAGTAATTTCTGGGGCATGGACTCCAATTCTATTCTTATGGTGTGATTACAGAGTAAATTTCAATTAATGGAAAAATGTGACAAAACTTTGAATTCACTGCTCACGTCCTATTTCTTGAAAGTCTCTTGTAGAATCATACATAATTTCTTGATTTATTTGCAGATTTTGATTGGCTGGCTGGCTGTGCAACTTGCTTTAGATGCTCTGCTTGAAACAGGAAGTATGATTAATGTTCAATCAGAGCTTATCCTGGGCATCGGGCTGTAACATCATGTAATTGGACTACTATGAATTACTTAAACTCATATCAGAAAATTAATAATTTTTGATATGCAAACTAATAACTTCTTTAAGTCATTTTAAATATATAACCCTTTCAAATGTGATGCTACTTTGATGACCAGTGAAATTCTTAGTGGAATGTATTCTCTAACTAGTTTCTCTGTAATGGTGAGTGTGTTAATTCTTCCACGTTCTCTTATCAGCAGCTTGTGAGAAAGTAGTCAGTTATTGATTTGTAACACAATGAAGTCAACTGGAACATTTAAGAATGTGTTTGAAAACATGGAAACACATTGTGTTCAACTGACTGGAATTTGCTTAAGTATCATAAAATCTCATAAGGCATATTATCTTGGGCAAAAGGATTGATCAGGTATTTCTCAGCTATTACAAACTCTGAAAATATGGAATGACTTAGATGTCTTCTTAATGTTTTAATATGGGAAAATGAGACAGCAGCACCATCATCACTATGATCACATGGTAGATCCACATTCTGTCAACGCACAACTCCAGGAAAAGAGTTGCATAGATGAGGTTAAAGGCACAAAAATTAAGTTCTATTGCAAGTGTGAGTTAGTGTTGACAGATAACTGTTACATTAATAAACTTCAAAGTGTAGAAGGATGAAGTCTAAATTCATTGATGAATTTAGCAATATACCAGTTTTTTTTGAATATTCAATATTTTAGCACTTCAAGTTCACCTTGAATTGATGAAGAGAATTTTACTTAAGTTAAAATGATTTACTAAGCCACTACTATTAACCCTTGCATACCTAGAAGATGAAAAATCTCAAGAAGCAAGAGTTCAGAAGCAACGTATGCGCCCTTCACAATTAAAATTCTATAGGCCTAGAGCCAAGAAATTTTCTTAGACTTATTTCAAGTGCCTTAATCACCTGGAATTCTTTTTAAAGTACTTTCCAATTCAGCCTTTTAAAATGATGGCTTTGCCTTTTAATGAGAAGTCTACATTTCCCTCTTAAATAGGAAACACAATGTCCTTGGCTTAGTTCTCCAAAGACATGGAAGGAAGTACACTTTTTGTGTGGAGGGAAGATAAAGCTTGTGGCAAATTTACACAAGACATGTCAGACTGAAAATCTGTTTTTACAGAAAAACAAGATTCCCTTGAGTTTACTAAGCCAAGTTTTTCATGTAAATAAGATATTTTATGGAAGTAAACCTTGAATGTTACCATCAAGGGGTTACTCTCTCTTTCATTATTCTAAGAAAACCATTTGAGTACTCATTCTCACAACTATTGGAAGTCTATGTCACCCAACACACACTGCTGAGAACATGGGTCATGATAGTCTATTTAGGTTGTTTCTTCTGCACCTAACGTGGCCCATAGGTTCTTCTTCCTACTGCTAGTGTGTGCTTGATTTTATCTGCATTGTTCCAAAAGGTGAATGTCCATCCCCATTTTCCTTTTCAAGGTAACTCTTCAATGTTTGTTATACCTAAAAGATTGCAATGAACTTTGAGGGTAACAAATAAAAGCAGAGGAAAAAAAAAATAAAATGATTTCAACTGATGATCAGAAGCCATATTTCTATTCAAACACCTGCTTCAGGGGGAGTCTATTTCTAGTCACCTGTCCACAGTCTTGTCCTGAGACAGGATGCTGGAATTCATGCTTCCCACTCACAGTTTATTCTTATCTCTTCAATTTCCCTGAATTCCAGTTTAATAACAATTAATTGCAATTGCTATATTTTGCTTAGAGGATGTGTCTCATCATATATATTCTATCCTACTTGTAATTTTCATGCATTTAATTCTTCCATAATGTTCATGTATACTGGAAAAGAATGTGTGATTTTTACATAGTGTAGGGTTATATATAAAGCTATTTGATCAACTTTTTAAACTGTATTGTTTTCTGTGCCTTAACTAAATCTTAGGGTTTTCTGATTCATAATTTCCTGAGATAGCTAAGTTAAAACCTCCCAGCATGCATTCTGCAACACCAATCCTTTTTCTAATTTGATCAATTTCGCCTCACATGATTTCAATTGATATCATGAAAGTCATAGATAATTGTATTTGAGCCTAATTATTGTTTTTAACTATCTGATAATGTTACTTTTCCCTTCATTAGTATTCTATCTTAAATTTTATTTTTTCTGATATTAATATTGTGACATATTTTATATTGGAAAATATTTGAGAGGTATAGATTTTTCCATCTGTTTTTTTTCTTTTGCATTCTAATGTGCTTTCCATGCATAATATATAACTAGAACTTTAAGGCATGTGTTTCTTGTCTTTCAAAAAGTAAATTGAATACGTTTATATTTCTTTTAGTAGCTAATATATTTGTAACATTTCTGTCAAATATCTTTAGTTTTCAATTTATCATATCTTTTTAAAATTCTTTTATTTTTTGGTAGGTTGGTAGCTTTAAAATAATTAATGTCCTATTTATTATTTTTAAACTTCAATGCATGTTCTTAGATTTTTAACACAGATATCCCATTTAATACTTCTATAGCAAATCTAAATTGACTCAGCATCTATAATCTCACATGCACACACACATACACACACACACACACACACACACACACACACACAAGAAAACAAGAAACTCTTTAAAAGTGCCTTGTGAAACACCCTACCTATCATCCTTTTATAACCATATTCTACGTATTATACAAAAATTGGTAGATTTCTTATAGTTAATAATAAAGTGTATACATTCTTTTTTTTTTTTTTTTTTTGGTACCGGGGATTGAGCTCAGGGGCATTTGACTACTGAGTGACATCCCCAGCTCTATTTTGTATTTTATTTAGAGACAGGGTCTCACTTCGTTGCTTAGTGCCTACCTTTTGCTGAGGCTGGCTTTGAACTCCTGATCTTCCTGTCTCAGCCTCCCAGGCTGCTGAGATTACAGAGTGCACCAATGTGCCCAGCTAAAGTGAATATATTTAATATCTTTATCAATTCACAATTGGAAAGACATAAGAATTGGGTTGTGGGTCTCTTTAGTAAAGAGGTAACTGAACCCCTGAAGTCACTGTCAGATGCCTAGTTAACCCAAAGGCACTACAAAAAATCACATGTAATTGATGTTTTGATGCTTCAATCATAATAAATTGGAAGCTTTTTTGAATCATTCTTGCACTGGATTGAAAGTGAATCCATGTAGCATAGTTCAATTCTGGCACCCATCCAATAGCTACAGAGTGTCACCTTGATAGGGACCTACCATAGCAATTTATAGATTGAATGCATTCCCTATTAAATTACCAATACAATTCTCACAGGGCTAATAAGAGAAATTCTAAAATTTATGTGAAATTATGCACATACACACACAAACACACAGTCAAATCTATCTTGAGCTAAAAACAAAAAAACGGGATACATTATACTACTTTCCTTCAAAACACACTATAAAATTATAGTAATTGAAATGGCATGGTATTGGAACAAATGGTATTGGTATAAAAGCAGACATATTGTGTTTTAGTCATATTTTTCAATGCTATGACTAAAGGACTTGACCAGAACAACCGTACAGGAGGAAAAATTTATTTGGGGACTTTGGTTTCAGAAGTCTTAATCCACAGACAGCAGGCTCCAGGTATGGGTAAACATTATGTTAGAAGAGAGTAGCAGAAGGAAGCAGTTCAATGATGATCAGGAATCAGAGAAAGACTCTACTCACCAGATAAAAATAAGATACAAATATATACCTCCATGCCACACCCTACCACTCAATTAATCCCTGTCAGAGGATTAAATCACTAATTGGATTAAGACTCTTAAAACCCAATCATTCCTCTTCTGAATCTTTTTGTGTTGTCTCATGAATGCTGTTTTGGGAGACACCTCACATCCAGATGACTTACTTATTCCAAACAAACCCTATCTCCTAAGCATTGCTCTGCATTCTAGGGGATCCACAGGCCAGCACTCTAGTCTTTAGCACATGTAATTTTGGGGGGAATGTCAGATCCAAAACACAACAACATCTGACAAAGAGTTAATTTTTAGACTATATAAAAACCTCAAACATCAATAGTAAAAACTCAACCTGAGTTTAAAATGGGCAGACATTAAACAAACATTTCTTAAGCGAATGCATACAAATGGCTAACAGACACTTGGAAAAATGGAAACATCACTAATCATCATGGAAATGCAAAACCACAGGAAAATAGCACCTCACCCCAGCAAGAAGGGCTATTATCAAAAAGACTAAAGATTAACTAGTGCTGGTGAGGATGTGGAGAAAAGGGAATCCATCTATCCTCTTGGTGGGAGTGTAATTCATATAACCATTATGAAAATGCAGAGAACTATCACATGATCCAGCAATCCCACTGAAGCTGAAGTTTTGAGATAAAACTTGATTTCCTCCTTCTACTGGCAGGTGAAACTGGAGTTTCTCCACTTTTGTTGTTCTTATTTGGTTTTGTGAGTCCAAACAATGAAATCCACAGACCAGAATGAGTGAGTCTAAGAGAAAGATTTATTGAAGAATAGAAACAAAAACGAAACTCTAGTAGTAAAATGGGGAACTGCAGGTTTTCTCCACCTGAGTGTGCTAGTCTAGGGGGTTTTATAGCACTTGGGTCAATGCTATTGGTCCAAACTTATGCTTCTTAGGGGTTGGAAAAGTACTAATGCTATTGATCCAAATTTATGTTATTTGAGGCTTGAAAATCTACTAATACTATTGCTCAACTGTTCCAATCAGGTCTACCCCACTTCCATTTTCTCCCACAAATTACAAAGCTGAGGTTGAGGTCGTTGGATATTCTATGCTCCCAGATTCCAGACTGCAGTGCTTTGTGGAATGGGCTTCTGCTGTTTCTCTGCCGGGTCCAGTAGGCTTGCTGCTGCAGTTCAGTAGCCACAGAACAGAGCTATGTCACCACTGGTATGTGTTTATCCAAAGGAAATGAAATAATTATGCCAAAAAGAGACATCTGCACCACCACATGCATTGTAGGAACAATCATCATAACCAAGAAAGGAAAACAGCCCAAGTGCTTATCCACTGATTAATCGTTAAATAAAATGTGATACACATAATAATGGAATACTAGTCAGCCATAAAAGAAATAAAATCCTATCATTTGCAACAACCTGAGGGAACTAGGTATCAGTATGTTTAGTGAAATAAGCCAAGTCCAGGAATAGAAGCAGCACTCATATGTGAAATCTAAAAAAGGGTGATATCATTGAAGTTGAGAGTAGAATAGTGGTTACCAGAGACTAGGGAGAGTAAGAGAGAGAGGGTGGGAATAAAAAATATTGATTAGGGGTGCTCAGATACTATTAAGAGCAAGAAGTTCTGGTATGCTATTGCCCAATGGATGAGTATAGATAATAATATACTGTACACTTCAAAAAGCTAGAAGAATTTTGAAAGTTTTCATCATAAAGAAATGTATGTGTCTGAAATTGACTTAACCTGACCTAAACACTATAAATGTTATACACATATGAAAACATATTGTGGAACCCAATTTATATGTATAATTATTAATTTTACTGTAAGTATTTAAAAATTTAAATTAAAGGAATTATTTTAACTAAAATTTTTTATTTGAAAGCTATTGTATTAATGATTAACTATTAATTTTGTTCTAGTAAATAGTGTTTTTTTTATTTCGTTTTCAAGTGCTTTGTAGTGTTCATTTGCTTGCTCATCTTGAAGCTTATCTATTTTTGTTCATAATTTTCTCTCATTCCCGCATTGTATTTACCTCCACCTGTTTATTCTCCAGCACACTCAAGAATATACAAGATTTTTGGCACCTGTCCCATGGGGGACATCTCATATCCATTCATGGAATCAGCAAATATGTTGTCATAATCCTGATTGATTGCCTTCATTTCTCCTGCCAAAATAAGTTTATAGGTTGCAAATACCAAGTATCAATATGATTATGATTGCTGTCTTTTTATGGATGAAGAAAATCCATTCCAGCCACTGATTTCACATTGAGAACCTGGCTCTTTTCTCTCCAAATTATCTATAGGGGGCTTTTGGGTCCAGTCATCCTTCAAGGGCCAAACACCTGACACCTTCTGTCTGTTTCTAAATTTAATGCCAAGCAAATATTTTGTTTTATTGTCTTCTTATAATTTTTTAATTGAAATGATTTTTCTTCTTTTTTGAGACTAGCTATACCTTATTTATTTACTTTTCCAAAAATGTGCTGTTAGTATCATTTGAGATAAATAGAACCATTTGAAAATGTAACTCAAGGTCATGATTAGCAACCCTGTTGTTTCTCTTCTTTCCTGAGAAATCTTTTCCTTAATATTTTCTTGTTTCCCATTTTCCTTTTCTATGTTAAACTTCTTTTTTTAATTTCCTAAATTTAACCCACAGGTATACAATTTTTTAACTACATTTTCATCTGCTTTTGTCTGGGTTTGATCAGACTCTGAGAATTCTTGAATTTTTATGCTATTTAAAATATTAGTGATCAAACATAATTCATATGTATGTATAAATTACATGTATATTATAGTATGTATATTTCTAAAGGTTTTTCCTTATTCTCTTATTTTTCCTTTCATTTATAATGGTATTATTGTTTTTAATTATTTGTTTTTTTGTATATCTTAGTTGTTTAATGAGAACAATATTTTGGATAATATTTTTATTTGACAATATTTTTATTTCAAATTTATTTTCATTAAAAATCAGAACAATGCAATAAATTGTAATTTAGTTATAATGGCATTAGAGTAGTGACATAAGTACAGTAATTTTATTTTTTAGCTTTTTTGGTGCATTATATTTATACATAAAAGTGAGGTTCAATGAGGTTCGTTATGCTGTATTCATAAATGCATAAAATATAATTTGACTGATATTCCACACTACTTTTTTCCCCCGATGCTCCCACAATCCATTTTCTCTACTGATCCCCTTCTTTACTGTTACTATTATTGTGATTAGTGCTAATAACTTCCCCATGCCTTTCCCTCTTCACTGTCTCTCAGTCCCCTTCTACTTTATTGTTGTTCCTTTTATTTTCATGAGATACCACCCTTTAAAACTATTCCTTTGCTCTCTTTCTGTAGGTATTACGTATGAAATAAAACATGTGACCTTTGATTTTATGTGTCTGGCTTATTTCACTTGCATGACGTTCTCCAATTTCACCTACTTGCCTGCAAATCACTTAATTTTACACTTTTTTTTATGGTTGAATATAACTCCATTGTGTATATACACCACAATGTTCTTTATCAATTCAACTCTTGATGGACACCTGTGCTGGTTCCAAAATTTGGCTATTGTGAGTTATGCTGTTATAAACATTGATGTGTCTCTATCACTCTGGTATGCTGATTTTAGTTTTGTGGAAGAATATCAAGGACTAAGATAGCTGGGTTATAGGGTGGTTCTATTTCTTGTCTTTTGAGGAAACTCCATAATGTTTTCCAAAGTGGTTTTGTTAATTTGCAATCATATAGTATGCCTTTTCCCCAACATCTTTATCTGCAATTATTGTTCATTGTATTCTTGTTGATTTCCATTCTAAATTAGGTGAGATTAAAATCTCAGTATAGTTTTGTTTTGCAAGGGATGCTGATTTATATATATATATTTGTTGGCCATTTGTACTTTTTCTATTGAGAAATATCTATTTATATCTTTTGCCCTAGGGATTCATTCATTAGTTTTTTGTGTTGTTTCTTGAGTTCTTTTTATATTCTGGATATTAATCCCTGTTGGAAGTATAGCTGAAAAAAGATTTTCTCCCATTCTGTAGGCCCTCTCTTCAAACTCTTAATTGTTTCCTTTGTTGCCCAGAAGTTTTTAATTTAGTACTATCTATTTATTGATTCTGGGTTGTATTTCTTAAGCTTTAGGGGTCTTACTAAGGAGTCAGTGCCTGGTATATTATGTTGAAGTGTTGACCTTGTATTTTCTTCTAGCAGTTTCATTGTCTCCAGTCTAATATTATTTTTTAACTACTTTGAGTTTATTTTATTTATTTTTATTTTTATTTATTTTTTTTTTTTTGGTGCAGGGTTCAGTTTTATTTTTCTACATATGGCTATCCAGTTTTCCCAGCAATGTTTGATAAAAAAGGCTATCTTTTCTCCAATGTGTGTTTTTGGCACCTTTCTCAAGGATCAGACCAATGTAAATTTTTCATTGTTCCATTGGTCTTCGTGTTTGTTTTTATGCCAAAATCATGTTGCTTTTGTTACTATTGCTCTGTAGTGTAATTTGAGATTTCTTATTGTGATACCTCCAATACCTTCTTGTTACTCAAGATTGTTTTGATTATTGTGGGTCTTTCTTCCATGTGAATTTTAGGGCTGGTTTTTTTTTCTAGTTTTTTATAAAATGTCACCAGTATTTTGATTGGGATTGCATTAAATCTGTAAATTGATTTAGGCAAAATGACCAGTTTGACAATATGAATTCTGCCTCTCCATTAACATGGAATGTCTTTCAATCTTCTTAGCTCTTCTTCAATTTTATTCTTAAGAGTTCTATAATTTTTATTGTAGAAATCTGTCACCTCTTTGTTAGATATATTCCATTTCATATTTTAGACTATTTTGAATGGCGGTATTTTCTTGATTTCCTTCTCTTCAGATTCATCACTGAAGTATAGGAAATCTATTGATTTTTGTATATTAACCTTGCATCCTGAAACTTTGCTCAATATTCCAAGTCCTTGTCTATCCCAATGACTCTTTATTCTCTTTAAGTTGTCCCAGAATTCTTGTATTTTTTATCATGATTTTTTTCTGTATAACTAGTGTTCAAGTTATACCTTGTCTTTGAGGCCTGAAGGTCTAATCTGTTCATAATATTTTGAAGTGTTTATTAATTTGATTTGCCAAGTCTTTCATTTCTAGGAGTTTTGTTTGGTTTCTCTTCAGAGACTATTTCTTTATTAAAATATAATATTTGCTCTATTTTCTATTTCAATTCATTCCTTAGGTCTTCTTTTAACTCATTAATTATTGTAAATAATGTTTTTGTGGTCTTTCTCTGGAATTTTATCCCCTTGAATATCTGTGAGTTCTTTGTTGGGGGATTGTAAATTTTGAGGAAAAACTTGTTTAAGGTTTCCACAAATTTTCAGAGGTCTTAGATTTGCACATGTGTTGAGATAGATTTCTCCTCCTCTTTCATGATGTCCTTTTGTGTGTAGTTATCTTTTTTGTAATAAGCCCTGGGTTATTAATATGTCTTAAGTTCAACATCTAGGCTCAGCATAATTGACGTGTAAATTTCAGCTGCCAATGCAGTTTGCTACTGCTGATTTAACTCACTCTTGGGTAGCTGCAGCAGGACTGTTGGTTCTTATCTTGGGACTTCTTTCTCTTTCTGTTAACAGAGAAGATTCTCAAAGTAGGACCTGTGATCTCTCTATTCATTCCTACTTGGGACCTGGTCATTGGTTTGAATTTTTCTGTACCCTAGTCTATGTATTAAGGAGTTGTTGATGCTTGAGTGTGGTTAGTTTTTTTAGGAAGGCACAGTGTCACCTTCCTGAATTGTGGATATATGTCAGCAGCAAAGTCTCTATCCTGTGAACTTATAGTGTCCCAGTTGCTTCCTAGACCCTCTCAGAAAAATGGGAACCAAAACCTACAATAGCAGTGAAAAATGTATAGCATTAAAATGAATGTCTGGTGCCTACTATGACATCTACGACATTAATTAATATGAAAAGCAAGAGTGGCAGGTCAGAAATTAAGAACAGAAAGAACAATAAATGCCCATAAACTGATCTTATATTAAAATAAACAGCATCCATGGTACTAATATGCCATCCATAGTACTAACAGCATCAATAGTACAAATATGTCATCCATAGTACTAATAACTGCAACAAGATTAATGGGGAGAGGGCAAAAATTATATAAAGCAAATAGTTCTAAAAGAGTAAAAATACAGTTCATTAAGAGAAAAGAAAATTGTGTAGGAAGGCAAAAGTAGTTTTAAATACTCAAATAGTAAATAGAAAAGAAGAGAAGAAGCAAATGACAGATATAAAGATGAAGGAGCAAAAAATACAAAAAGAAGCTAATTAAGCAGAGAGGAAAAAGGAAGTCAAGAGATTTTTACTATTAGAAAGGGAAAAAGGGGAGAGGAAGAGTGACAAGAGAAACAAAATAAAAACAAACCTAATATTCCAAAAAAAAAAAAAATATCAAACCAAGTCAGCCAAAACAAATAACCCTAAACATTCAAAGACAAAACAAGGTGAAATACAAGTGGGTAAAAAAAGGAAAAATATCTATGCATATCCACAAATTGATTAGCACAAAAACTTACACATAAAAATGGATAAAAAGAAAGTAAAAAGAAGTGAAAAATATTTTTAATAAAATACGAAGGGTCAAAGCTGATTTAAAAAAAAGGGTCAAAGCTGATATCAAAGATGATGTTCACTTCTATTGCCTTGTTGTCCTTCTTTCTTGTGCACCCCTTAGAGAGTGCAAGAGTCGGAGATGGTGAAACACCTCTTCTTTGTGTTGCTCATCAATCAGCCAGCTACAGTGCCTGTACCATCGAAAGGTAGGACAGAATGGGTAGTATTAGCAATATGATTAAATCATGATACCTTAGTACCAGGAACATGCCAACCTCTGCCAGGCATGTGGATCTCAAGAGTTTCCTGAGAACACTACTTGTAGGGTGGTGTAATTAACCCTCTACAAATTCTACCCAGTCCATGGGCCATGAATGTGTTCTTCCCTCAATCAGACCCCATGTTCAATCTTGCCCACCTGAGCAGCTTCTGAACTATTCCTGGCTGGTCTCATAACCCACAATAAAGAGGGGAGAGATGTGAGAGGAAGAATAGAAGTTTAGTAGATTAGATAATGAGAAAATGAGGAAAGGAAGGGGGTATAGAAAAGGAAAAAGAGTGTAATTAATCTGACATAATTTTCCCATGAACATATGAAAGCAACACAGTAAAATTGTGTTTCTTGTGTAGCATATGTTTTGTTTTACCTGATGTCACAATCATTTGTCACTTTTCTTAATGTTAATAACATTCATAAAATGTTTGCTGATTTTGGCAAACTTTCCATATTTTAGAATGACTACATAGTATTTTAAATAGTTGGGATGGATTTCTTTTTTTTCTTATATAAATAGTTATATCTTATGATAGCCCTCTTATTTAAATAGGGAAAGTAAAGTTGACTTTGGCATAGTGTTTGTCTACTAGCAGTTTTGTTTAAATTTTTGGAAAATTTACTTTTACCTGAAAGACCTTCCCACTTCACAACCAAAATTAGATAATTTTTATTAAAATTTATTAAAATTAGAATTTTTATTAAAAAAAATCAGTGTTTCTAAATTTACCTGATAACCCAGAAACTATATACTTTCTTAAAAGCCTTGAATATTCAAAAAGTTCTTTCTGTTAAGGTACACAATATTCAAAATTGAAATGTTTGTTAGTTTATTTTAAGATAAAAATTACATTATATTTTAATATAAACATTTTTTTTTTGTATCAGGGATTATATCCTGGGGTGCTTAACCACTGAGTCAAATCCCCAGCCTTGGTTTATTTATTTATTTTTTTATTTTGAGACAGAGTCTTTCTAAGTTGCTTAAGGCCTCACTAAGTTACTGAGGCTGGCTTGAACTTGCAATCTTCCTGCCTTAGCTTATGGAGATGCTTGTGGGATTATAGATCTGTGCTACAGTGCCTGGTTAAAGTTCAAAAATTTAAAGTACATCCTCAATCTTTTGAAAAACTATATCATATTTATTGCATTTTGTTAAGCAGTATAATTTATTAACATTTTTTGGGCTTTACAACATATCAAAATTTATTTTAATAGCTACAAATAAAATAGTAAATGATTATATTACTGGCTACCTTTCACATCATTTATGACAGCTCATCACAAGTATATATTCTATGTAGTATTTTGAAAAGTTAAAGCATATTAGGGCTGTACAAGTGACTAAAATAAATACAATGACATGAATGATGTCAGAATAAAGTGGGGGGAAAGTGGGCATAAGAATAAGAAAGAGTAAATTTGATACCTCATTGATTCTAATGAAAAATGACTAAAGATAGAACAATGCCCAAAGTTGGAAGGAATTTTTTTTGCAGTGTTTCATCCAAACAAATAAACTTTACCTTATAAAAATTGAACTTACTCTACAGTTTTTAAAACAATTTTATGTCTATTCAAAAATTGAGCAGACGATTTCCCGATTTCTAACAGCTGGCCTTAATGTGATACTTCCAGTACTACAATAAACAAACCAATATCGATGAATTATTGTAACTGAAATCTATAGTTCACATTAAGGTTCACTCATTGTTGCACAGTTCTGAGTCCGGACAAATACATGATGTTGAATATTCACCGTGACATTGTCGTATGGTATGCCCCTTTGAGCTTCACCTGTTCATTGCTTCCCTCCTCCCTGACTCTTAAAAGTTAGGGAATCATGCATCTTTCACCAGAACTTTATATATCTGGCATCATACTGACATTTTTCAATTACACACTCAAGTTTCTTTAATGTCTTTTCATGAGTTGGCATCTCATTTCTTTTTATAATTGAATAATATTCTATTGTGTGATTTACCATAATTTGTCCTTTCACCTACTATAGAAAATCTTAGTTGATTCTAGGATTCAGCCAACTTTGTGAGGTTACTGGGAATTCCCAGCTTATGCACCTATTTTTGGAATTCTAGGGATTTTTAACTGTGAAGTTTGTATATACTCAGCCTCTAGAAATATCTCAAAATTACTATGTAAGTATTCCTGCTATCAATAATAACTTTTGCTCTAGGCAAACTGATCTTAGCTGGGATGCTCTATGTCTCTTGCCTTACTGATTTAGGGTGTTGGCTTGTCCTGTGACTTCATTTTAATGGATCTGAAAAAAATCATTATTTTTTTTATTTGCCCAATCTTTTTTTCTTGCCAAGAGAATGGGACTGACAACTTCCAAACTGTTCACATATTGAGCAAAATCAGACATCCCCCTTAATAATCTTAAAGAGTTTTGAGTATTTCCTAATTCTATGAGCAATGCATGCTCACAACAAAGAATCGGGAAAATATAGAAAATTTTTAAAGGAGATAAAATTTACATAGAATTCCATTGTTACAGCAACTATTTTATCTACTATGCTTTTCCATATAAATTATATTCATAAATATATTTTATAAATCCAATTTTCACTGATTTAGAATGCTCTGATTATAGACATAACAGTGAAAACTATTACCAAATTAACCCCTATTTGGGCTCAAATGTTCAGATTCATGTGTAAAATCAAATATTGTCTTAAGAATGATTAAAGTTTTTCAATCTAATAGAGTCTCTGAATACTGTTGTCTTTTCTGTGATCTATATTTAATGCAAACTATCCTTTTATTTCTCTATTACTTTTTTCTCAGAACTGTGAAGTCCCATTATCTTGAAATCAGAGAAACACACATTGACATAAGACTTTAGATATCCCATAATTTTAACTTATGCACACAAATTCCTTCAGAGTTCAGCTTCATACATGGTAATAGGAATGAGGACATTTTTACAAATTATGGCAATTTTATCAATTATTTTCTTACTATACAATACACAATTTTTCTCTACTGACATAAGATGGCCTTTACTATAGTAATAATAATATTCTTTTCCATTCATTTATTATTGCTATATATCATGCACTCAATAAAATTTCTCCATTAATGTGACTTGATGATGACATAGGAATACATAGGCTCATTTTACAGATCAAAAATTGAAGAATTAATATAATTAACTATACCTTGTATGTGTAGTAGCCAGTTTCTATTTTGGCCCCCTATTATCTTTGCTACCTGGTACTCACGCTTCTCTCCTGCATTCCCATAGTGAGTCAGGCCTGCCCTCATGTGGTGACCAACAGCATATGGCAGAAGTGATGAAGTTAGGTCATAAAGCATGACAGTTTACCCTTTGAACCTTCAGATCCCTCACTCAGGGGAATCCAGTTATTATGCCAACTATGTGCACAACCAAAGAGGAGTGGAGATTTTAGACAATACAAATATTAAACTACTAGACTTTTAGAGTTAGTTCTCTGATAAATGCGAACTCCAGTCAAGCTTTCAAATGATTTCAGCCCTAGGAGGCATCTAATTGCAGTCATATGGGAGACTTCAAACAATCACTAACCAGCTGAGCCCTTCCCCAATTCCTGACCTCCAGATATCGGAAAATATTATTGATTACTATTTTTAAGCTGTTATGTTTGAGAACTGTTTGTTAAGTATTAATAGATAAGAAATACATTAAGGTAGTTTCCAAATCCATTTGCTATACTGCATTGAATATTTTTTGTGTAAACATATCACTAATATATGGAGGCATTCATACTAAATGTACAAAGGTATATGTAATTACTGTTAAACTATTTAAAATTTATAAATTCCTAAAATATATTTTTCTCTTGCCTTGGCAAATATGCCTTTTTACTATGTTTTAATATGTGTATCTTGGAATGGTCCATATACTAAAGGCTTGGTACCCAAGTTGTCAATATTGGGAATTGCTATGCAGTTTTAAGAGGCAAGGCCTTATAGGAGGCTTAGGTCATTGTGGGTGTGCCCTTCACAGAGATTGTGGGAATCCAGGCCATTTCTTTCTTTTCTGGTTTTACAATATGATCATTTGTTTTTAATCTTGCTCCCATTGAAACTGGAGTTCTCCCACTTGTGGTGGTGGGTAGAGCCTCCATAAGTTGTAGATCTCTGCAGCCAAGGAACATTCTGTAGCTCTTAATCCTGGTCTATAAAATGCCCTCCAGTGTCACAGAAGACTAGCAGCTCACCATAAATTTGTTCTTTCTGGGTTCTTGTCTTGAAAATGGAAGAATGAAATCCACAGATTAGGACATGTGTTTTTTAGAGTAGAATTTATTCAACTGTAAATAGAAACAGAACTCCTGCAGAGCTCTTTAGTGTGCTAGTCTAGGAGTTTATATAGCACTTGGGTCAGTGTTATTGGTCCAAACTTATGCTAATCAGAGTTTGGAGAAGTACTAACAGCATTGGTTAAGTCTTGTGCCTGATCTTCCATTCAGGTCTTCCTTACTTCTGTTTTCTCACGATTTCCCTGAATTATCAGTTTCCCAGGAGGTTGAGGTGGGGTATTGTGGATGCTGAAGGGTGGAGTCCAGAGCTGCAGTGCTGCTGGAGTGGGTATCTGCTTGGGGCCAGGCTGACTGCAGGGGTTATAGGTAGGGTCCCCTGGCTGGTTTGGCATTGGCCTGTGGAACCTCTGGCCCATGCTTATCCACTGTCCCTCTGCTACTCCAGCCCAACTGGGCCACTGCTCTGTTTCTCCACTGCTGCTTCTCACAAGAATTGGTGGGCTGACTGTGGGGCTTAGTGACTGGGAAGTCATATAACTAGTGGGATGTTCTGCTGTTTACCACCAAAAATGCCAGGCACCAGACACCAAACCAATGGCAACCTGATCCTGAAACTTAAACCTTCAAAAGTGTAAGTTAAATTAACCTTATTTCTTTATTAATTAGCTGCCTCCAGCATTTTATTGCAGTAATGCAAAGCTGACTTTTGAATGAAAAAAATTTAAAAATATGTTTAAAATCATATGATTGAGAAGAAAAGCAATTGAATTTAACTATTATTCATTGATTAATGATATTTGTCTGAGCAATAGGCATATGTAATTCATAAATTATTGTTTTTTTCATAAAACTATTTTTTCTTTTATTTAAAGCAGAATTATATTGTCAAAATAGTGACTTTTGTTCAAATTGTGTTCTTATAATAGTAATGCCAAATTAAATGAATTTTGAGCCATTGTAGTTCTTCTATAGTACTTTATTCATATTAGTTCATTCAATAGGGTAATGATTGAGACAATTTGTTGAAGTTATCATTAAGTGGGAATTATCAATATATTTACTAAAGCAATACTTCATTTATAAATTAATCATGAATTTTACCTACAATAATACTCAAACATTGTAAAAGAAACATATACATGTAAATTATTCTTATCATATTACTGCAGAAAAGTTAAATTTAACATAAAATTAATCCTTTTCCTTAAATAATTTTGTTCATTCCTTAAATAATATCTAGCAGTATTAAATAGTAATGTGAATAATTGTTGCACTGCTTTATTCATATTTCTCTAGATTTCTGCATATGTACATTTCAGAATAATGAAAATTAATTTTGCAAAACATTTCCTCTTGTTACTTACAATTTTTCAAATATGAAAATTCTTGAGTATTTTCACCAAGACACAGATATAAGAAGAAAAAGACAGTAGGAATTTGATACTATCATGAAATGAATTCCATATGCCAAAATCTATTGTATTTCCTTATTTGAGAGGAAGGACTATGCCTCAGTTTGCCTTTTTTCTTACCCTAGCATCCTACCAAAGAAATCTTTCTGAAACTCTAAAATATTGTCCCTTTTGGGCAAGGGATGGCTCAAGCGGTAGCATGCTCCTCTGGCATGCATGGGGCGCTGGGTTTGATCCACTGAAAACTAAAAAATAAATATTAAAAAATTTCTCTCTCTCTCTCTCTCTCACTCTCTCTCTTTTAAAAAAACAAACAAAAAAACTCATTGGCCCTCTCCAACATCAGGAGCAACTCAAAACAGAAAGCTTCACAGTATTTGGACACAACTGTCTTTTGCTTCCAGGATATAGTTGAGGAAATGTGGAGAAGGGTTTTCTCTCCCTTGGTACTTGAATTCATCAAAAGATCAGATTCTTAGAGCTAATGACAGTGTCCCTTCATTGTGTGTTGCACATTAGGTCTCAGGTGACAGACTAGTCCAGGTATTTTTTTAAATTAATTTTTTTAAATTAAGTTTGTGTTTGTACATATATTACAAGAAAGAAAAAGAAGACAGAATGAGAGAGAGAAAGAGGGGGAAAAAAGAGGGTGGGAGGAGACACCTTTTTTTTTTTTTTGCATGGGACCCAAAGTAATGACACACCTTGCTTAGAACTAATGGGAATATTCTTCTATAATTTTGACAATGTGTGATAATGACAATACTGCATTTGGTCTAGTAGATCCCAGAGCAGCATTATTGTGATAATAATTTTGGCACAGACAAATCCTCTGTCTCTTAATCATGTTGTATTCAGTAAAAGAGCCTGAGCAGCTGGACTGTTGAACAGTCACCTGACAGATTTGCTCTGATGAGATAAGACCTGGCTAACCCTTGCTCTATAAACTACACTTATCATGTTTTCAGGAAGTCTGGATTCAATCAATAGGGTAATGATTGTCTGAGAGTTCATGTGCAACTATTCTATTTTCTGGATGGCTGCTGTTCCTATCATCTCTTCCCTAATGCTGTGAATTGTGCTTGGTATTACATATATACAATCTTTACTTGGAATTTTAGAAATTTCAGCTAGCAAGTATTAAAAGAGACTTATTCAGTTGAATTTTACAAGCTTTTGATGTTTTAATGCATTCTTCTCTTGCTTTATAATTTCATGTTAATTATTTATATTGTATTACTGTTTTAAAATTAAACCTGTCTTTAATGAATACTTTAAAATAGCAAATAAAACCTTCGTCTTTAACAGGAATGCATTACTTATGCATTAATAAAATCATTAGTGGAATCTTTCTTTTCTTTTTAAATATTTTTTAGTTGTTGGTGGACCTTTATTTTATTCATTCATTTATTTATTTATATACAGTGCTAAGAATTGAATCCAGTGCCTCACAAATGCAAGGCTAGCACTCTACCACTGAGATACAACTCCAACCCCCTAGAATGTTTTTTTTCTATGAGTAAAAATGTAAATTCTTGTCTATAATATATTGTTTAAATAGGCAGTAGCAAAAGAATTCAAAAATTAAGAATAATTTTGTTCCCCAGTCTCATTGTAGTTCTATTTTTCTTTCACTGATAAAATTAGAATATATTATCTTATGTCATCGTAAAATTAAATCTGAAGAATTAAAAATTACTAATATAATATTATGATTGTTAAATTTAAGAATTTTAGGATTTCTCTTTTGCTGACTTCAGTTTAGACTGTGTTGGAAATACAACTCTTGATAATAACAATAAATATTTTTACCTATTTTTCATAGTTTTGTATTGGTTGCTGTATTTTGCTAATTAAATTCTTCTGATAATAAGGCAATTCAGTCTTGCATTTGAATAATATCAGCTGTAGTATCCTATGTCATTTTTCCAAAATACCATCTCCTGGTACTTTTTCCCTATTTTGTAAGTCTGAGGTATCCTATTTCCCATATTTTGACAAGACGCTATCATGTGCCTTGAATTAATCATAAGAATGAACTACGCTAGAAGGCCTAAGAGGCCTTTAGGGCTTCCATTTATTTTTTTGTGATATACCATCACCATGATAAGAATTTTCTTGGGCTGTGCTACTGGTCTTAGAAAAAAATAAAAATTTGTGTGGAGCAGAGCCAGCCTTCCCAAGCCATCTATTTGAGTATATCCTATATAGAACCTCAGATACAGAAGTGACCAGCCACTGAATTTGGGGGGTATGTCTATTAAGCAACATTTAACCACTATATTTATAGTTTATATTTTTTATAAATATAATTAATATTTAAATTTAGTATCTATGTATTTTATATTTATATTCAATATATTTGCTTTTGTCATGTAACAAGGATTCTAGCATAAAGAAATTCTGGACTAGTGAAAACTTTCGTGTTTGCTATCCTAGATGGAGATCTTTCAATAGTTCTGCTTCATCAAAATTATGTTTTGGATTTTACATTCTTATGGTCAGAAAATGGTGTCAACAAAAATATCACTGCTTAGAACATACTGTCATGACCATTCAAATCCTCAGGATAGGCTATAAAGTTTATATTTTTCTTTACAGCTACTATAATAGAAAAAATGGAAAACCAAAGTGGATTTTGAATGCCTTTGGGAGAAGCAAACTGCCCTGTCTGCCTTAGTCTTGTAGCCACCCAATAGCCAAATACACTGCATTTTTTAGTTAATAGGTTTTGCATTCACCACCCCCATCATTTTCCAAGAGAAACATAACAAAGGTATGATTAAGTTTTTGATCCAGCTTCAATTTGGAGATATCTGAATGATGTGCAATTTTTCCATCAGACTTGGATATGACCTGATAGTATGTTCAGTAGTGCCTCCTTAGCCACAGTTTTGCTTTGACATAGATTTTTGACTTAGCTGCAGTCAACTGAAATGCCTTTCACCTGACTTCATCTCATCATGTAGGCATCATATCATGATTGCATGATCACAAGAAGTATACAGTACAAGATATTTTGAGAGAGAGGAGAGAGATCACACTCACATATCTTTTATTTTAGTGCATTATTGAGATCATTCTATTTTATTAATAATTATTGGTATTAATATCTTAATCTACCTAATTTATCAATTAAACATTATCATGGTTATGTATGTATTGGAAAAACATAGTAGTAGCTGTGCTTTCAGGGGTCTGTGGGGTGGTGGAATATATTCTCAATGGATAAGTGGTGACTACTCAAAAGTTTAAAAGACAAGTTACCTGCTTCCACACATGTGATATACAGTGGAAACAACCATGGAATATGTACAATTAAAATCCGATTTGGAAAAAGAAAAAATCATAAATAAATACTTTAGTCACAACTATGATTAAATCCTGTTCAAGAATAGGGAGTACACCTAGTGATGGGGAAAATTCCTCAGTAAGCCTTGGCTAGTCTTGGGAACAACTTCCTGATCTGCTATCCTCATAGACAATACCTGAAGTGGACATGAGATGATTCCCTTGAAAGCCAACCTTAGCAAAAGCGAGGCACTAAGCAACTCAGTAAGACCCTGTCTCTAAATAAAATACAAACTAGGGCTGGGGATGTGGCTCAGTGGCCAAGTGCCCCTGAGTTCAATACTTGATACCGCCCCCCCCCAAAAAAAATTATGTAATTAGCAGAAAATCGGATGGAACTGGAGAGCATAATGTGAAGTGAAATAAGCCATACAGAGAAAATCAAGGTTGTAAGTTTTATATCACAATTTGAGCTGCAGAGTTTTTGGAGGTTGTCTCCTATTGATCTGAGTTTGAGAACCAGAAATCTGTCTTTAATTTGAACATTTACTGGCTCTTGAAGTTCTCCATTGATGAATTATTTGGCAATGCAGTTCTGCCTAAGATTAGTAAATGCTCAGTTAGAATGCTTTTGGTCATAGCTATGAGGAAATATTTGAAGATTTTATCTGTAAATATTTGGTCTTTAAATCTCAAAGCCTTTGTTTTTTTTTTTTTTACTTGATCTGTCTTCTTGGCTCCTAATTTGAAAAATTTTGTTTGATGTAATTAAAAAATAAAGAGAGGACTTTAGTGAGGTAAAAAATTGTAATTCTATTTTTGCTGAACACTTGAAAATCTTTAAATGATAGAGCATTTTAACAAGCTAGAGAAATATAAGAAGCATAATCTTGGTTCTTGTACTGTTTTAAATCTGTTCAGGGGCTGGGATTGTGGCTCAGCGGTAGAGCACTCGCCTACCATGGGCAGGACACAGGTTTGAGTCTCAGCACCATGTAAAAATAAAGGCATTATGTTGTGTCCATCTACAAAAAATATTCTCTCTCTCTCTCTTAAAAAAAAAAAAAAAACTGTTCAAATACAACCTCCAGTTTTCCTGTTTCTACTCTCCTTAGTCAAAGTTTGCTTTTTCAATATTTACAAAGCTCTAAATTATAGGAATCAGTCATCATGGTTTGCAGCTATGAAGACCATATCTCTTAGCATTTGTACATTTGGTAGAAAAAAATCTGTAAGGTACAATCTTTCTTATAGGAATCTGCTGAAATGGGCATAGGTCAACATTCTTTATTTTTCTTATTTTTCCCATAAATATTACAACTTGAATTAGCATGTGGTCTATAGGAGACTCTAGTTAGACCAAATGTTTTGTCTTTATATAACAAGAATCAATACCATTCTTATGTAGCAGATGACGGAACTTACCCTCTCAGGGTCTTAACTCTTTTACACTTAGTAAAATCAATATTTTCTTTTTGAGACTACCAATTTCAAGCACAATTTTATATTTGTTAAAACTCTGTTCAGCTACAATTAACAGGAATTCTATTTTTTTAATTAATTTATTTATTTAAACATCAGAAATTTATTAGTTGCTCAAAACATTACATTGGTCTTGACATATCATATATCATACATTTGTTTCAAATGGGGTATGAATTCTTATTATTCCCATGTGTACAGATTGCAGGATCACATTGGTTATGCAGCCACGTTTATAATACTGCCATACTAGTGTCTGTTGTATATAAAGAAAATGTCCACAATTATAGTATTCAACCTACTGAATGAGAAGTGGGGGGGGGGGGTGTTTAAAGACAGTCTCCCATTTCTCTGATTGCCTATCCTATTCATGAGTTTTGTCAGTTTGGTTGTATAATAATCCTGCATTCTTAGACATTGCATTGACATTTCAGGGGAATAGAGGCAAACAGACTGACTTCATTCATCCATTCAAAATAATTTCCTGAAGTTTTGTTCTGCCATAAAAAATTAAATTAGCCGGGTGCAGTAGCACACACCTGTAATCCCAGTGGCTTGGGAGGCTGAGGCTGGATGATCATGATTTGAAAGCTCGCCTTAGCAAAAGCGAGGCATTAACTAAGCAACTCAGTGAAACCCTGTCTCTAAATAAAATACAAAATAGGGCTGGGGATGTGGCTCAGTGGTCAAGTGCTCTGAGTTCAATACTTGTTAACCCCCTTAAAAAATGAAATTATGGCATTTGCAGAAAATTGGGTGGAACTGGAGAGCATAATGTGAAGTGAAATAAACCATACAGAGAAAGTCAAGGTTATATGTTTTATATCATATGCAGAATCCAGAGATAAAAAAGGTGAAAAGAACAGTGTGGGTCTCATAAAAACAGAAGGGAGATGAGCAGAATAGAGAAGAGAACCAGGGAGACCAAAGAGAGGAGTGAAAAGAGAGGTGTTGAGACACGAAATCCAACTTTTATATTGTGCACATGTAAAAATGTGCAACAAATTCCACTATTATGAATAACTATAATGCACTAATTACTAAACTAAAAGGAAAGAAAAGAAAAACTTTCCTAACACCTCTTCTTACTAAATCTACCTATAATTCCTGGGCAAAAGTGTTCTCATAATTTTTTCAACTTTGAAAGCAGCCAAGGAAAGGGCACATTTTATACTTCTAGCCTGTATATTTGAGGAAATAAAAAGGAAATTTAATTGCCAGTCTTGGAAATCTTGGCTTTTTTAAAAGCTAATCCATAGTGTCCACATCAATATTTAATATTTCTCTTAATTAAATTAGAAACGTCTACTGATGTGAATATGAATGTTCCCTGTAAAGCTTGTGTATTGAAAACATGATCTCCATTACAGTAAGGTTTAGAGGTGAGGCATGTAGGCCATGATTAGGGCTATGACTTCATCATTGAATTAATCCATTTGCTGTATTAATTCATTGAAAGCTTAATGTACTATTGTATGGTAACTGCATGAAGGTGGGGTGTGGCTAAAGGAAGTAGGTCACTGGGGGAGTGACCTTAGAGTATCAATCTCTGACCTGTTCCTTCCTGTCTCTCTGCTTCCTAATGCCATGAGTTTAGCAGTTTTCCTCCAAAATAGTGTTCTACCATGATGTTCTTCCTAATCTCAGACCCAGATAAATGAAGTTGGTTGACCATGAACTGAATGTCTGCAATTGTGGACCCCAAATAAGCTTTTCCTCCTCTAAGTTGCTCTTTTCAGATACTTTGGTCACAGCCACATAATGTTGACTAACACAGAACTCAAAACTAAGCATGGTGAACATGCCCGTAATCCCAGGTACTCAGGAGATTGAGGCAGGAGGATTGCAAATTGAAGACCAGCCTCAGAAATTTAGGGAGTCCATATCTCAAAATGAAAACTAAAAGAGGCTATGGATTCAGTGGTAAAGTACCCCTAGTTTCAATCCATAGTGCCACAAAAAAAAAAAAAAAAAAAAAAAAAAAATCCAAAAATCCCCTGCAGAACTCAAAATCATATTTTTTCTTAATTATGCCAAACAATTTACATTTGCCATTGGGGATATTTTTGCTTTTTCTAGTAAGCCTTTCATTCTATTACATTTAGAATATGTAACCCTAGTCTTGTTTATTTGTTTGTTTTGGTTGCATTTTGTTAGTGCATTTTAATTTTACAGAATAATGGGTTTCCTTTTGGCATCTTCATACCCAGTCTTTTAAATTTCCTTCGCACAACAGTTTGGTAAGTGTTGCAAATTAAAAAATTTCCTTTTGCTCAGCACAAATTTATTAATACAAAGTGATAAACATCTTAATAGAAAACTCAAGAATTCCCTGTCTTAGGACATCATGTCATATGCTCAAAATGAGGAGAACTAGCTGGGGTTTAATGGAAAGAACAGAGAAAATAGAGCTAGAAGATAAAGCTTTTTGCTAAATAACAGAAGATTTAGATTTTCTATTTCAACAGAAGTGTTAGATTTGCTATTTCAAAAAGTCAAATTATAATATTTCTAAAGAAGGTTGTACAATTCAATTAAAATAATGTCTTTGGAAGGAGTATGTGAAGTGTGCAGCCACATATATGAAATATATTAGCTGTATATTAACCTAAAAACTGAAAGGAAATTAGTTTTTGCCAAAGATGTAACAATTGGTTTCAAGGTATAGGTATATATATATATATATCTTGATCTATATAAAATCTCAATCATTAAGATCTTCGGAAAACCATGTTCACTTCTCATTTCATTGTAAGATAAAAGAATAAAAGAAAAGTCACTTAGCTGGATTTCTTTAAAATGATGGTTAGATTTTTTTTTCTAGAGAAAATTCATTTGAAAAAGTTTGACTCTTTTCAGGCTAACTTAATGTGAGTAAAATGGTATGCTCAGTGAGGACTGCTACTCCCTCTGTCAAATGTCCTTGCCCAAGCACCTTAATAATACATCCTTTGTGATTTATATGGGGCATCATTAAAGAAAGGAACAAAAATGATAGAAGCAAACCTTAGGTGAGTCATGTCACTGAAAAAGCACAATTTGGAACGTGACAGTGACTGTTGTGCTATCTGATGCCAGTCAAAAGATGACTTGCATCACCAGGTCTGCAAAAGGTGTCTTCATTCTTCTCTTTTATTTCACTCCTTTGAGAATAGATGAATCTCCTCTCAAGGATGTTGGGATTAGAAAGCCCACACATTTAAAGTAACACAGAAAGAGATAAAAGAAAGTGAAAACATCTCAGCTTTATGAAAGATATAAAGTAATGGAAAAAATTTAGTCTCCTTCTAAGCAATGATATAATTGCTAAAGAGTTTAACTTCCAAATTTAGCAATTTCAAAAACATCATTCTGTTTGCAGAAGAGTCATATTTCCAGTTAGCATAGCCTAAATTTCCTCTTAAGTTTTCAGCACACTGAATTTACAGAGCCCATCACTGATACATGAACAAAATAAAACTATTTTTTCAAATGCATTTGTCTCTAAAATATTAAAGCTTATTAAAAGCATTCCATTATCATTGAAATAATTATATTTCAGTTTCTCTTTTGTTTCTGTCACTTGCATCTATTAACTTTGTTATGAATTTCCATTTTAGAAGTTCAATGCTTGTTTGCTGACCTACTAGGCAATAATAATCCATACACTGTTTGCACCAAATGACAAGGAGGAGCCCAGCTATAAGAAAGCACTCTATTTGTCTCATGTTGTGACTTATTCTGCAGTTTGCTCCTAAAGACATCTAATAAGAATGGTGCTATTTTTATATTATGGCTAGCAAAGGAGGGAAATGGTGAGGTAAGACTTAACTATAAAATCCAATCCCATTATTGAAATATGACAGTAGGTACTAAGCTCTGTAGCTCTTAATGCCTGTTATTTCCCACTGATGCTGCTGATGAGTTACATGCACAGAAAATCACTTTCAGTTAGCTATGAATTATCCAGGCTCCCTCTGCTTTTCATAGTATTGATCAAATGTGTGCCAATCTTCCAATTATACTGCCATCTGTGCAACATGTTACAGAACTAATAAATAATTTATTGAAAAACTGCTTTTTATGTCAGCAAACTGTATGTCAGATATTCAGGTATTAATTTATAAATATTAAGATTATTATAATATCAATATTGTTAGACTACCTGAATAAAGTCAGACTTACTCCTAACAATCTGTAAGGATATTATATTTATTTTTTCTTGTTTTCAATAATATACAAGTTGGAAAAATATTCCTGAAATGGGAGAAAATACCTAAATGCACATTTTTAAATTTATCTGTAATATGTTAATACTATATCTTAGTGCCTTGATCAAATTCTTCTTTAAAAATACAGTATTTAAAAATAAATCTAGTTATAAGAAAACTCATGCTTTTCCATGATGAAATATTTTAGATATTTCTTATGATATAGTTTATAGACTATTCTGTATTTTACAAAGAAGAAAAGTTAGTGTATTTCACATGCATGATGCTTTATTACAATAGATACAGTAAAAAATTTTAAAATCATAAGAAAAAAATAGATGAGAGTAAATCCTCAGCTAACACCCACAGAGGGGGAATATATGACTTAAATGGTTATTTTTGGAGCCAACTAATTCACTTATCTCTTTTTGCCATGATACCACAATATCTAGAAATCAAAGAGGTAAACACATTTCAATCAGGAAATAATGAAAAGGCCTCAATTTATACATATTGTATTTTTAATTTTGCTTGCCACTCCATCAGTCGGACCAATTTTTTGAAAGTCTGCTCAGTGTTAGGGTCTGTGGTCCTCTCTGGAGATGCAGAGGTGAAGATGGCACAGTGCAGGCACACATGGTTTAGGGCACAATACTGAGCAATCAGTCTAGGCACCAGCAACGAGATATTTAGCAGGATGGCTAAGGGTGTCTGCCAGAATTCACAAAGACCTCAGGAAGGAGGAATCAATCAAGTTTCTTTTCTTTTTTTTTCGGCAGTTAGAACACTAAAAGTTCTAATTACTGGGGCTGGGGATGTGGCTCAAGCGGTAGCGCGCTCGCCTGGCATGCGTGCAGCCCGGGTTCGATCCTCAGCACCACATACAAACAAAGATGTTGTGTCCGCCAATAACTAAAAAAAAATAGATATTAAAAAAAATTTTAAAAAAAGTTCTAATTACCTAACACACATGAAGATGTTGCCCTCCATGGTAAAGAGGACTTTGAAGATAGGATCAAGTTCAAAAGTTGAGATGAGAAGATCTCCATGGATTATGCAGTCTTTATAAGTTGAAAAAGAAATCATAGAAATAGGTATATGGACAAAAGCAGAAGTTTGAGTCACATGGAGGCAGAATCAAGGAATGCTGGTGACTTCTAGAAGTTGGAGAAGGGGGGAAAATACACTCTTATTTAGAAGTAACACATCCCTTCTGATCCCTTCATTTTTGCTCAGTTGTTGGAATAACTTTCGGTTTACTATGAGCAGCTCAGAGTGCTGGGAAAACTTCTGCTCCCACAGGCCTTACAGGAACACCTGCAGGAGGGGGCCCTTTGCTCTAGCGAGCCATCTGAGAAACCACACAGTCAGTGATTGAGGTCAGGTTGCCAGGGAACCAGAGGCAAGGGCCTCAGGGCCTGATTCCCACAACTCACGAGGCCCCCTCTCATAGGGACAAAGACCCTACCAATTTGCCTTCCAAGGCAAAACAATATTTAGAGCTTCCTCATAGTGCGGTTACATTAATCATAATTTGATTGGCTTCTACATGTTGTATAACCTGCTTTGCTTGTGTATGAGTGGAGGATGCGCCCTACCTCAGCCCAGTATCAGTTTTACTCATTTCCACAATAAATGAGCTTGCTGGAAGTCCCCTGAGGTTGCCACCTGCCAGCTCTCACCAGCTCCCAGTGTCTGTGTTTTGATCCCCGTCCCTCACACCCGCTGCAACTGAGGTAGCCAAGTGACCCACAGCAACACTCAGTAAGATTTATTCTGAACTTCTGACTTCCAGGGATTTTAGGATAAGAAGTTTGTGGTTTTTTACAGCACTGAAATCTATGGGAATCTGTTATGGCAATGACAGGAAGTGAACGCAATATGTTTATTGTTTGCTTTGCTCTTTCGCATTGAAATACCTTTTGTAGATTTTAGTAATTCTTCACTTTTTGTGGTAGGAGCAAATAATAGAGATATAGCAAAGAGACCATGAGCAGAACATTCCTAAGTTTGGCAATTCACACCCTCCCCCAGGCCTTTGGTAGCAGTAGCAGTGCATGTATCCAGGCCAATGGGGACCTCCTTGGTCTATGAAGGTAGAGATAAACTGCAACTTCAGGCCTCCTATCTCTCTCTCTCTGTCTCTCTCTCTCTCTCTCTCTCTCTCTCTCTCTCTCTTACTCTCTCTCACACACACACACATTTTTTTTAAATCATTGGACCATTTCAGAGTTTTTCTGTGCCACTAGATTTGCTTTCAAACGATTCCTTTTCTGTTTAAATCACAGTGTGTGCTTTCTGTGAAAAATGCTGAATGACATATAAAGCACAGGAAACAAAGACATGAGGCACAGAGAGCCAGGAGCATTGAGGAAAGTTCACGTATGTTAGTATTGCTGGAGTGTTGAAGATGATGATGGTATTGAACCAGTAGGTAAGAATCCAAGGGAGTCAAAGGCAGTGCAAATAAAGTCATATTGTTTAGATTGTTAATTTTATCCAGTGAGAGTCACTGAAGAAATATCAGCAAGAATGATACAGTCAGATTTGGATGTTAGAAAAAAGATAAATGAGATGCATAATGAAGAGGCTATTCTGTAGTTTAAGGAAGCTTCGGGGTGCTGCTATTAAGATTAAAAGACCTAAAATTTGGAGAGAGTGGTGCCAAAGTTCTATTTCTTTTTGGATTTTACTTAAAAGGAAAGAACTGCATTATAATTCAGTAGAAATAAAGAGAGCTTGAGGGAAGAACCTAGGCTGACTTTTTGTTCAATTTTGAGGATTTCATATACAGGTTTTCAGAAACCTAATAAACATACCATATGTAGTTCAGGAAAGAGGTGTGTGCAGATGTGTATGTTGGAAGTCAGCAACTGCAAGGCCCTCACTAAAAGCTCAGGTTATCATGGAGAACTGATGAATGAAAGACAAGATTAACCATAAATTAAAATAAATGTAGTATTTGATCTAAAAACTATTTGCATTGAGTCTACAGTAAAACAACATCAATAACTGTTTTTCGAAGGAATCTGAGTAACTGTATGAATGTCAATTGGAGCTAAGCAGTGAAGCAGCAAAAGCTATCTTTTCCAGGTTTATCTTATATACAGCATTTGACTAGCATCAAGAAATGAAAGTGAGTGACACTCTTTGGATATTTCACAAAACTTTCAACTACATGGGGTTGAAATTGAAATTATTTAGTTTTTCCCCTTTTACTTTGAGCAATATTTAATAAATTAAGCCAGCTGTCTTAACTGTTTGACACTGGCTAGAGAACACAGCATATTGCCAAAACATTTTTATAGCCACCAAGAAATAAAGACTGTACATTGAAATATATATATCATCATTTATTTGAATTATGATGCTAGTGGAGATGGAAGTACTTTACAAAGAAATAAAGAAATGAAATAAAGTATTAATCTGAATTTCAAACATTTGTCTTCAACTCACTTGACTTTTAGGTATTCAGGGTTTATAGAAAAGCAATGAGTTAGAAAATCAGATCTATCAGAATGAGTGCAAATATGGAGAATTAAAAAAAAAAACACTTACTCAAGAGCTAACTCTATTATTCTCTGTCTGGGAAGTAAAGTATAGGACATAAGAAAGTGAATAAGAACTGTCATAAGATAATTTGAGTAACATGCATAAAAACAAAACAGCATATTAAACACTTGGTTATTAATTAGCATTTCACTGAGCAATGTTCTTTGGAGGGATTGAAGCATCACCACTTTTTATCATCTTAATTTCAGTCAGTTCATTTTGGATTCTTCAAGTAGAATTTTTCTTAACCTTAAGTGCTCTAAAATCTGTTAGACACTCAACTTTCTTTTGATTTAAAGCAGCAGTTGTCAACTCTAAAACCAAATATTGCTTTTTTTTAATCCTAAAATTATTAATGCAGTTCTCTCTAGTCCTTCCCATTTCCTTCAACTTCTACAGAGCAGAGCTTGTGCTGCTCATCTCCCGAGACTGCTGATACGATGAGCAAGTGTTATGAGCAGAGAGGTGGAACAGCAACAAGAAAAAAAAGATCCAAGGGACTTACTGGAAAAATTATAGCAAGATTAGTGGGAAATGTGTAAATCTATAAAGGTTTGGATGAGACTGTTGCAGTCGTGAGGAGGAGTTTTTATTCTATGTTCCTCTGTGTTTCTGTTCTGAGTACAAAGGAAAGACAGGCATGGAAGACAAGGGTGGCAGTGTCTGACAGTTCAGTCATCACAAGACCATAACTAATGCTATCCTGGGTTCGGATGTGACACCAAAGTCTGGAGATATGACTGAAAGGATCTATTAATCCAAATATTTCCCTGAAAGCAAATTGGACCTTAAAATCTCTTTTAGATTAGTCTAAGATGATCTGGCAAGTTAGGTTCCCTTTGTTCAGAATTGTGGTCTGACTTCTGCAATACATGATCTTCCTCTTTTCCAGACCCATCTTTCTTCTTTGTTTTGTTGTCTCTTCTTATGCTGTGTAAACAATGAGCTGTAAACTAAACACGAGTGAGCATAGTCTATGTTTTAAATACAAGTTGAGACCATCATATTTGCAATAGATGTGTTAGGCATGAAGGAAAGTAAATAAAGTGTTGCTATCTTTTATGGTTTAGATGTGAGGTATCTCTCAAAAGCTCATGTTTGCAACAATGCAAAAAATTGGGGGGATAAATGACTCAGTTGTGAGACTCTTAACCTAACCAGTGATAAAATCCCTCATGGGATTAACTGAATGGGAATTGGAGGCAGGTGGGGTGTGGCTGGAGGAAGTGATTTCATTGGGGGCGTGGCTATGGCATACAGATTTATATCTGGCGAGTGTGAGCTGCTTCCCTCTGCCACACTCTTCCACCTTGATGTTCTGTCTCATGGAGACAGCCTTCTATGGACTAAGACCTCTGAAACTATGAGCCCTTCAAGTTTTCTGGTTGGGTCTTTTAGTTACAGTAGCAAAAAAAGAGCCAACCTAAACAGTATCAGAAAATATTCCTTTTTTTCTTTGTCTTTGCAAGAACATAGCACCCATTCATCAGCTACTATTGCTTACGTTTAGTGAGCCGGGAAAGGGTCATTAAGGGAATGTTATGTAAGGTTAGATGTAAGGTGTCCCCCAAAAGCTCATGAGTGAGACAATTCAAGAAGGTTTAGATATGAAATGATTGGATTATGAGAGCCTTAATCTTAATCTCCTGATAAGAATTACTGAGTGGTAACTGTAGGCAGCTAAGGTGTGGCTGGAGAAGGTAGGTTCCTGGGGGAATGCCTTTGGGGTTTGTATTTTGTCCTTTATGAGTGGAGATTGCTCTATTTTCTGATCTTCATGGGAGCCACTTCCCTCCATAGTATTCTTCCTCCATTTTGTCCTGCCTCCCCTCTCAGAGCCAGCTGTCTGTGGACTGAGGCCGCTGAAATGGTGAGCCTCAGATAAACTCTTCCTCCTCTAATTGTTCTTGTCAGGTCTTTTGGTCACAGCAATGAAAAAGCTGAATAAAACAAGGGATATGAAGAAATGAACAGAGAACATCAAATATTGGAAATAGGGAGGGTGAAATGTGAGGGATAGAAAATGCAACTGCTAGATTTATAGAGGGGAAATTTGAGTTCTTGCTATCAGTAAAAAAACTTTGGAAAGAGAGATTGGAAAGTGTGTTTAGGAGAGTTGCATGCAATATGTTATTAAATTTTTCTGGACTCTTACCAGGAATCTTCAAAAGACTTCTCATTGATAATTTTGACTGGTGAGGGAGTGATCATTTTGTTTATATTTTATACATGGCAGTTGGCTGACACTGGTCGCAAGTGAAAGGTTGGATTCCATGGTCAGGTACAAAGAAATAAATTCTAGAATATTCTCAAAGGTAGTAAATACTCTTTGGTGTAGTGGCACATGCCTGTAATTCCAGTGACTTGGGAGGCTGAGGCTAGTTGAGGTGAGCTTCAACAATATAGAAAAACCCTGTCTCAAAATAAGAAATAAAAAAGGACTCAGGATGGAGCTCAGTGGTCAAGCACTCTTGGGTTCAATCTCCAGTTTAAAAAAAAAAAAGAGAGAGAGAGAGAGATAATAAATACCTTTAGCAAGTCCTATTCATATTGTTTCAGGCTGTGGTCAGTAATATTATTCTTATTTCACCACTGCAAAATTTAAGGCTTAAAGTTGAATTATATTAAAATTAAGTGGCAAGCCCAAGTAGAGACTTTCCACAATGTTGAACTGACTGTGTTCATTGACAATATTTATTAAAGATTTATGTAGCAAAATCACATATTGGCAGCTGTTTATCTTTATGTACCCCATTGCAAATAAGCACATAAATTTGATATTTCTTTTTTCGATACCATGGGAAGAATCTTAATCTCTCTGCTCTTTTCCAGAAGCTGAACCCTGGAGCAGCTTGTCATCCTCAGTGCCTTTGTCAAATGGGGAAAACATTTGGTACACAGACTTGCTGGAAGCTGGGTGAAAGCATCTAAATCCAGGGCATGGCCAAGCTGGGAGCCAGCAAGATAACCACCATCCACCAAACTAGGTGCTCTTTCACAAGATTCCTCTCACTTCTGAGGGCAACTGCGATTTTGGGGAGACTGCCAAACCATCATCTGCATCTTGTTTTTCTTGTTTTCTGTTCATTCTTTAAAAGAATCACATGATATATAAACACTTAATAACTATTCAAAATATGATTACTTATTAAATGTTATTGCTAATCCTGATAGATACAGATAGATATTCACATATTAAACCACATTAAACTATATTAAATATGGTCCATGTTTACTGAAAATGTCAATTTATGTATGTGAGGCTACTTTTTATACCTGTTTTGCTTTCTGTTAAATAATGTTTTAAAATTTTATTTTGAGATAATAAACGTATTTCTAATTTGAAAATATAATGTTTTCAATATACATGCAATGTTTTCAATAATTGGGAAATATATTCAAGAAAGGTATAGTGATATGTTTTTAATGAACTATATTCATTTTATAAATTATTCACGTGGTTGGGGAGTCACCTGAAACCACAGTTGCCCTCAGAAGTGAGAGCAGTCTTGTGAAGGAGCATCAGCTGCTCTAGGCAGGACTACTGGTTTTGGTGGATGGTGGTTATCTCGCTGGGTCCCCATCTTGGCCACACCCTGGATTTATATGCTTTCACCTCCTTCCAGCAGCTCTGTGTACCAAAGCCTTTCCCCATATAATAAATGCACTGAGGATGATAGGCTGCACTAATGCTCTGCTTTTTCTCATTCCCATCTCATTTCTTCCCTGTCCAAAATGTTTCCCCCCCTGGTGAAAAAATCAGAGTTGGTCCAAATACCTACCAACCATATTACTGAAAATAGGTGCTTATCTCATTTAAAATGCAAAATTTGAGGAACTTAACAGAAGTCGGTTATCAGAAAACAGCTGAATGCAAAATAAGGAAATGTCTGGAGCTGAAGAAAGAGTTTAGGAATAATATTATAGGATTCAAGATAATTTAACTAGTGGCTTTGAAGTCTTAGAAGAAAATAAAAATGTTTGGTGCCAACATAAAAGCTTTTAGGGTTAAGTACAAAGTTGGAAGAAGGAACAATATTTATGTTGTAGAAAGAGAATTTGGAGGAAGACAAAAATAAAGGAAAGCAAGAATGTCAAGAAAAGATAATTAACTCATAGAATTCATACACATAATCACTTGAACAGGCTGACATTATGGAAATTTTCAGTTTCATAAAACAAAGTTACTTTTAAAGAAAGATTTAGTTTAGTCTTCATCTATATATGCAATAATAGATCGATAACTAGGATGACTGATGAAATGTTTAAATCATAGTAACACAGAAATCTAGACCCAGGAGTAAAGTATAGAGTTTGGCAATATTAAAGGATCAACCTATAATTATAAAAATATAATCTATGAAACATACAAAATGACTTCTTACAGACACTTAGCAGGGTGATGCTGAATTGCTTTTCTTGTGTTATTAAGGCACCAGGTAAGAGAATTGTATTGATTAATGCCCTGTCTAGTCCTAAAGCTTACCTTTATGTTTGTGTAAAATAATCATAACAGAATTAATGGAATTAAGTAGCGTATTAACATGTTAATTTTTTTAATCAATAAAACCCCAAGCCAACTACTTAAATTCAGTATACAATTTTATTCAATATAATGAAACAGGATAGCAAAGCTTCTAAACATCTGGGCTGGGCTTGTGGCTCAGTGGTAGAGCACTTACCTAGCATGTATGAGGCCCTGGGTTTGATTCTCTACACCACATATAAATAAATAAAATAAAGGTATTGTGTCTACAACTAAAAATATTTTTAAAAAGAAAGCTTCCAAACTTCTTGTATTGACATAAAATCGAACCTTATACTGGGGTCTGACTTCTCCAAAAGAGGCGTTTAAGTCAGCTTCTCACTGTGAAAGTTTTATACACCATGTGAATGTACAACAATAATGGCCAACACAGGAGAGAATGTAATGGCAATACCCTCTGTGAATTTCAACAAATAGACATGAATACTACCCATATTTCATTTTAAAACAAGTTCCTTCTGTACGTTTTTTGCTGTTTTTGTATTTAGTTTACAGTGCTGGAAGTAAAATTCAAAGTCTTTGGGGTGGGGGAGGGGGAGGAGTTTTTGTTTTTGTTTTTTCAGTACAGAGGATTAAACCCAGGACTTTGCCCATTCTAGGCAAGCATTCTACCACTGAGCTATATTCCATCCCTAACCCTTTTTATTTTATTATTTTATTTATAGATAGAGTCTTGCTAAGTTGTTCAGAGGAGCCTCAAACTTGCAATCCACTTGCCCTCAGCCTCCTGAGTAGCTGGGATTACAGGCATACACCACCATGCCAGCCTTAACAACAACAACAAAAATATGTATACAAAAATACATTATACTGTTTTAGATGAAGTCTAATTCTGAGTCAAAACTATTATTTGTCTTGATTTTTAGGTTATTGAAAGGCAGTTTGCAATAGTTCAATATGTATTTATTTGTTTACTTTGAACCTTAGGGTCAAGGAAGACATGGTGTGTTGGTTTGTTTGTTGCTTGTTTGGTTTTGTTTTCCCGGTAAAACCTCAGCTTTGAATTTACAAAAGCCTTTGACAGCAAAATTTATAGGTCAATATGCTGAATATTAGCCTATAACTCATGTAAATTTTCTATGGGTCCTTATGACTTTCTGTTTTACTGACTGTGCCATTTGGACTTACTTTCTCAGAATTGCTTTGAGGATAAAATTAATTTTCATGAAATTTTTGGCTTGAATATAGCCATCGTAAACTAGATGCATTTTACGGATCACAATTTGTCATCTAATACACTCTTTGTGTTTTAAGTGAAGTACGCCCATTTTATTTTTTTGTATCATAAATGCTGTGATATAGAGTGTATCCTGCTTTGGAGAGAATGATTGAAGCTATCTCCATACAGAAAGCACTTTGGCTGAAAGGTGCTGTATTCCTGAAATAGGCTTTCATTATTTATTGACCCACTACCCTGTAATAATTTTTTGGAAACACTTTTGATTGGTTTTATAAATATTGTGTTTTCATTTTGAAAGTATTCAGCATGCTAGAAAACTTTCCACTTAAAAAAATTATCATAATGGCCCTTCAAAGATTGGTTTGTAACCAATGATAAAACCTGCTCTCAGGCAAAGCATTTGAGAACAAGTCATGGATTGGCTGTGCACGTCATCAAAGTGGTTAATATACACAGGATCACGTGCACTAAAGGAGGTGAGCAGTGACAACTCTAGGAAAGGAATGGCAAGAATGGGATCAGTTTGAAATTTAACCTTTTGCTTTACCATGTCAAACAAAGGATGTAAATGCTTTAAAAAAAAAAAAAAAAAACCTGTCACAAGGCAAAGTAGGTGAATTTTAAAATTCTGTTAATGCTAGCCAAGTACATGAAGTTCATTAAATTTCTACTGTATGTTTTAGTCTATGAGCAATTTAGTTTGAGATATCTTAACCCAGTCCTAGGGTTGGGAAAAGATTTATTTACTGTTAAGAAAATGCAAGGAGCAGTTATTTGCACACAGTATTAAGTATCTGTGTCATGATTAATGAAGAAAGAATAAAAACAAAGCCAGCATCAATTCAAGCTTGATTTATTTCTTGGACTCCTAAGCCCAGATGTTTTTGCAGCCGCTATTCTAACCTTTAATCTATCCAGTGTAGGAACCCAGGTGACTGCAGAGCATATCCCTTTCAGAAGATGATGTTATAGTTTGGATGTGAGGTGTCCTGCAAAGGCTCACCTGTGAGACAATGCAGGAAGGTTCAGAGGAGAAATCTGTGAAAGTCTTAAATTAATAAATTAATTAATCACTAATGGGATTAACTGAGTGGTAACTGAAGTGGTAGGGTGTGGCTGGAGGAGGTGGAATTCCGGGGCGTAGCTTTGGGGTATATGTTTGTATCTGACAAGTGTAGACCTCTCTCTCTCTCTCTGTTTCCTGATCACTATGTGAGCTGCTTCTTTCTGCCACACTCTTCTGCCATGATGTTCAGCCTCACCTTGAGCCCTGATGAATGGAGCTGGCCTTCTATGGGCTAAGAACTCTGAAACTATGAGCCCTTAGGTAAGTTTTCCCTCCCCAGACAGTTGTGCTGGTCTGGTCCTTTAAGTCACAGCAGTGAAAAACCTGACTAAAACAGGTTGAGGTTAAGAAGGGTTCAGACTCAGCCAATCAATTCATTTCTGCTAATCAGTTGACTCTTTTCTCCTTTAGTTTATATTTATTTATTCAAATGTCCCCATCTTTGATCTGACTTTTAAAGTGGCCATAACACCTGAGCATGTTATTATACATACTTTTCTTTATTTCCCTATGGCTTTGTTTTATCTAAAATTGTCATGATCATTTGTTTACTTTTATATTTTATTTATCTCTCATCTAGAGTGTAAACTTACCTATATTCACTAGTAAAATTTTTTAAGTCTGTTGGTATATAATTAGGGACTAAATCAATATTTGTTGACTACATGCCTGAGACTTTAAAATATGTGATCACTCCTGAGGTAGGAAAAGAAAGGTTGAAACATTTCTCCTGGAAAAGTACCAATCAGTTGTCCTTTTTCCATACAATCTGTGACTTTTCTCATGAACATTCTGACAACAAAGGGAAATGATGTTTATTCTTTTAAAGTATAAGTGTTTTTTGTCTTAATTCTAGAGTTTGCAAAGATACTACTTGTGTACTATATTTTAAACATCTTCAAGGAGTATCTAGCATTCCACCAATTAAGAGACACAATTGGGCTTCCCCTTTCTGAGTGGAAAAATGATATGCAGTTTAAATATAGAAAATATTTTGTAAGGTGGAAAGCAATTGGTTCCTTGATATGAGAGTACAAGGAGTTTCAAAAAGGCGAATTTTTTTTTTTTTTGATAACTATAAATTGTGGCTTGGAAGTCTGTAAGCTGTCTGACTATTCAACATAAAGAATGATGAATAAATATGACTGAATGTAACTATTTAATAAGTATTTGAGGGATGGGGTTGTGTCTCAGCGGTAGAGCACTTGCCTAGCACATGTGACGCACTGGGTTCGATCCTCAGCATCACAAATAAATAAATAAATAAAATTGAATAAAATTTATAACAAGTATTTGTCCGAATGAATAAAACTGTAGTCCTTTTAAAAGTTAATATTTTTGTGTTATTCCCATGTCCAAAATCACATGAATATTGCATCACTGAGGCATACTTACTAATTTAGTTCTCCCATCAAAATTTAATTCATGTAAATTTATAAGTTATTTGCAGTAGATAATCAACATATTTATATGACTACACGGAAATTTCAATAATGGTTGCTCTTAAGTAAAACAATTTTTGCACTCCATAGGACAATATTCACAGTGCTGTTATCTTTCTGATAATAATAAATTGGTTAGAGAAGACAAACTGATAGGAGTTTACTGACATTTAAAAAATCATTACAGTTTTATGTGGTAATAATAAACCTTTACTTTGCACTCACTACAACACATCAGATGAACTGATTAAGTTGATTGTAGGTTGATTGTAATGTAAGACAAGTGAGATTAATGCATTCTAAAACGACAAGTCATATGTCACAAAAATTCTCTTGAGTTTTAACAAATAGATTTTCTTTTTAATAAACTCATTTAATTGTATTTAAAAGGTTAATGGGGAGAATAATCTTACTTTAGGGAGAGAATTTTTTAGCTCCTTCCCTTGGGTTTATAGTAACCTTTTATTGAAGGTTCCACCAAAATCATTAAAAATGGGCCAATTATGGGCAGTGATTATATTTTGAATTAGCCACTGATAATCAGCTAGTTTCAGGAGAGGTCAATTTTAGGAAAATAAATAGACACTATAGTATGAGTTCCTTTCACTGTCCCCTATATTTTTAGAAATGGACAGGGGCTGTTAATCTCTGTACATAGAACTTCTTACATGCTTTACTAATTCCTCAAGAGACTGAACTGTTTGGAAATAGGTTCTTCTCTGAATAAGTAGCTTATGGTGCATTCTTAGATTTATTATGACTGCACTTTTTGCCTTTATAGTCACATGAAATAAAAGAAATTTGAAATAGTAAAAATCAAAGTATTATTAGTGCTAGAAATGGGAACAGTATAAAGTAGTATTACAACAGTTACAACAGTAAACAATAGTCACACCTGGAGTAAAGCAATATGATATCATTTTAAAAATTCATTACCTTGTACTGACCAACTTTGTTTGTACATAATCTCTTACTACTAATCTTACAAGAAATTATTGAAGTTGGAATCCTAAACTCAGACAGATATAATAAACTTTAACTTTACAGTTCATATGTAGCAGGATTAGAGTTTTGATCCAGGTCTGTCTATAATCATTTTGCTCATGAAAACTAAAGTAAACTTAATGGTTATGAGCCTTACTTAGTTTTTTCATAGGTAAAATGTTGATAATATCTACTTCCTAGAATATTTATTCTAATGAAATAAGACAAGTGCATGTAAAATGCTTAGCAGTAGTGCTAGATAAATATTAATTATTCTTATTATTATAATTGTGATAATTTGTGTTATTTTATTTTGAAGTAATCATCTACTTAGGCTTCATATTTATCCCTGTTTAAATTTTTTATCATTAATTTTTAGAGGCAACTAATTTCAATTTTCACAAAAATTAAAATTTTCCTAAATAGAGAAAATAAGTACTAAAGTATTCATGCCAAATGTTTTATTTCCTGAGAACTTCGTATTTTCATGAAGTATATTAAATAATATTTTTTTCTGGATTTTACATTAAGTATGGTTTATAGTTCAAGATTATTACAGTTCAGTGTATGCCATAAAAATACATAACAGCAACCATCAGGAAGCAACAAACAGTACAGATGGAAAAGAAAATAAAAACTAGGATAGATGGCTCTTATTGTTTTAAACTAATTTACTTTCTAGTGGCTTTTGGTGGTTATTGGCAATACTCATTCCACCTGGTTTCTTTTTTCGCATTTCCCTCACATGCAGTCTCTGTTTTTTTTACAGGTGCAACTGTTTAATTTACATTTTGATCTTTGTTTATATAAAATACATCAGAAGGATAAAGTAAGAAAAAGACTAACTGGGCAGGGTGGCTCATGCTCCTAAGTATGGTGGCCTGGGAGGCTCACATGTTCAAAGCCAGCCTCAGAAACTTAGCAAGTTCCTGTCTCAAAATAAAAAAAATAAAAAGGAATGGGGATGTGGCTGAGTGTTTAAGCACCCCTGTGTTCAATTCCAAGTATCAAATAAATAAAGAAATGACTAAATGGTTTAAAATATTTGATAAGAATCTTTGATTCTCACAGATTTATATAAAATGTTTTGGAATTTATGAGCTCCACTAGTTTATTTGAATAATTTAATGCCGCAGTCTGGCTGGGCATAATTCAGGAGCCATTTGTCAAAAGAAACGAACTTTATTTTTAGAACACACACACCACACCACACAGCTCCTCAGGAAAAACCTTCAGAGCCCAACTGCCACCACAGGCTTCCCACAAGCCTCTCAACCTCCCCCACTCCTCCTGCTCTTGAGGCCGATTGGCTGGGTCGTGTGGGCAGAGCCAAAAAAAAGTCCCCCAATGAGCAGTTCCTTGGTCTGAAAGGGCGGGGCAACAGCCCAATGAGCATCACCGCAGAGGAGCCAATCAGTTGGCAGCTAGAAGTTTGCTGGGGCTGCTGTGAGCCAATCATCAGCTGGCAGCTGGAAGTTTGCTGGCAGCTGGAAGTTTGCTGGAGCCCCTTCGGCTGTGGCTCTCAACAATTTAACTTAGAACCTCGTATTTAACACTAAACCAGTAATTAAACAAAGACATATTTATATAAGAAAATAAAAAAAATATAATTGTTCAACAGATTTTTTATGAAGGTCAGAGTATCAAATTGCACTCTATTCAGACTTAAGTTCTTATTATAATATCAGTTCTACTACTAATTAATTGATTCTACTTAGGGAAATGATTTAACTTCAGCTTCCTCAAATGAACTTGGAAATACAGTAATGTGTTGCTTAATGAGAGAAAGGGTCTCAGACAATTTCATCTTTGTACAAAATAAATATCATGGAAAGTACTTACTCAAACCTAGATGGCACAGCCTACAACACACCTGGACCATAAGTGTATGCCACAGTATTTGTTGTCCACTGTTGAACTATATGTCATTGTAACACTTGTTCCATGTGGTTTCTTTTTTACATATTCTTGACATGCATTCTCTGTTTATCCATAGGTGCAATTACAAATTTACATTGTTGATCTTTGTTTATATAAAATACATCAGAAGGATAAAATAAGAAAATTACTAGCTAGTCACAGTGGTGCATGATCATAATGTAGTTGAATTAAATGTGCAGTTTCCAAACTCTATAGAAGCCCTAATACTCTCCTTAGCATTATCCAGATGCTTGCCACAGGGAGAGGTAGAAGAGGTCAAATTTGGCAATTACTAACTATAAATGTCAAATTCATCCAACAGTTCATTTCTCACCTCATTTACTGACAGTCCCATTTTATTTATACACAAAGGCTTACACTGCAGTAATATTTGAAAAACTACTTGATTACTAAGGTCATGTTTCATGCTGAGGTTCTATATTCCAGTATACCAAATAGAGAGATGGACCCTAAAGTTCATATTAACTTAGAAAAAATGTTTTGGAATTTCATAATATATTAGGAAAGTAAAATTTATGTATTTTACAAAATAGTTGTGAATGGTTAAGTGTTTTTATGATCACATAATGTTGTGCTTTTTTATAATTTTTCCTTTGTATATGTGGTCTTCTTTTTTTCTTTTCTTCTTCTTCCCTATCCCCTCCCCATCCTCCTCCTCTTCCTCCTTCTCATCCCCTTTTCCTCTTCTACCTCCTCTTCCTCCTCCTCCTCCTTCTCATCCCCTCCTCCCCCTACCTTCACCTCTTCCTTCCCCCACCTCCTCCTCCTCCTCCTCCTTCTTCTCCTTCTCCTTCTTCCTCTTTCTTTTTTTCTTTTTTGGTAGCCATGCTTCTGTCATTTGCCAATCAATGACATAACTCATTTTGACTTACATTTAGGTCACCAATATTTGGAAATTAAAGGTAATAGAGTAGGAATAATAAAATAGGAAGTAAAAGTAAGGTATTTAATAGTTGAAAAATTTAAAAATATATATATATATATAGTGTATAGCCTTTGTATAAAATTATGAAATTGATTGTAACATTATATTAATATTTATTTTGGGTATGATTAGATAAAGGAACTTTTGTCTATCCTAGATTACTAATGAATTATTTCAATTTTATTACAATAAACAATAATATTAAGATAATAAACCTGCAAATAGTGAAAATTTAAGTTTTTCTTTTCCTATTTTTATGCCTTTAATTTCTTTCGTCTGTCTAATTGCTCTGGCCAGTGTTTCGAGAACTATATTGAATAGAAGTGGTGATAGAGGGCATCCCTGTCTTGTTCCAGATTTTAGAGGGAATGCCTTCAATTTTTTTCCATTCAGAATGATGCTAGCCTGAGGCTTAGCATAGATAGCTTTTACAATGTTGAGGTAAGTTTCTGTTATCCCTAGTTTTTCTAATGTTTTGAACATAAAGGGATGCTGTACTTTGTTGAATGCTTTTTCTGCATCTATCGAGATGATCATATGGTTCTTATCTTTAAGTCTATTGATGTGGTGAATAATTGCAGACGACATGATTCTATACCTAGAAGACCCAAAAGGGTCTACAAAAAAACTACTAGAACTAATAAATGAATTCAGCAAAGTGGCAGGATATAAAATCAACACGCATAAATCAAAGGCATTTCTGTATATCAGCAACAAAACTTCTGAAATGGGAATGAGGAAAAACACCTCATTCACAATATCCTCAAAAAAATAAAATAAAATACTTGGGAATCAACCTAACAAAAGAGGTGAAAGATTTATACAATGAAAACTACAGAACCCTAAAGAGAGAAATAGAAGAAGATCTTAGAAGATGGAAAAATATACCCTGTTCATGGATAGGCAGAATTAACATCATCAAAATGGCAATATTACCAAAAGTTCTCTATAGGTTTAATGCGATGCCAATCAAAATCTCAACGGCATTTCTTGTAGAAATAGATAAAGCAATCATGAAATTCATATGGAAAAATAAAAGACCCAGAATAGCAAAAGCAACTCTAAGCAGGAAGTGTGAATCAGGTAGTATAGCAATTCCAGATTTCAAACTATAATACAGAGCAATAGTAATGAAAACAGCATGGTACTGGTACCAAAACAGGCGGGTGGACCAATGGTACAGAATAGAGGACACAGAGACTATTCCACAAAGTTACAACTATCTTATATTTGATAAAGGGGCTAAAAGCATGCAATGGAGGAAGGATAGCATCTTCAACAAATGGTGCTGGGAAAACTGGAAATCATTATGCAACAAAATGAAACTGAATCCCCTCCTCTCGCCATGCACAAAAGTTAACTCAAAATGGATCAAGGAGCTTGATATCAAATCAGAGACTTTGCGTCTGATAGAAGAAAAAGTTGGCTCCGATCTACATATTGTGGGGTCGGGCTCCAAGTTCCTTAATAGGACACCCATAGCACAAGAGTTAATAACAAGAATCAACAAATGGGACTTACTTAAACTAAAAAGATTTTTCTCAGCAAGAGAAACAATAAGAGAGGTAAATAGGAAGCCTAAATCATGGGAAAAAATTTTTATTCCCCACACTTCAGATAGAGCCCTAATATCCAGAGTATACAAAGAACTCAAAAAATTAAACAATAAGATAACAAATAACCCAATCAACAAATGGGCCAAGGACCTGAACAGACACTTCTCAGAGGAGGACATACAATCAATCAACAAGTACATGAAAAAATGCTCACCATCTCTAGCAGTCAGAGAAATGCAAATCAAAACCACCCTAAGATACCATCTGACTCCAGTAAGATTGGCAGCCATTATGAAGTCAAACAACAACAAGTGCTGGCGAGGATGCGAGAAAAGGGTACTCTTGTACATTGCTGGTGGGACTGCAAATTGGTGAGGCCAATTTGGAAAGCAGTATGGAGATTCCTGGGAAAGCTGGGAATGGAACTACCATTTGACCCAGCTATTGCCCTTCTTTGACTATTCCCTGAAGACCTTAAAAGAGCATACTACAGGTATACTGCCACATCAATGTTCATAGCAGCACAATTCACAATAGCTAGACTGTGGAACCAACCCAGATGCCCTTCAATAGATGAATGGATAAAAAAATGTGGCATTTATACACAATGGAGTATTACTCATCACTAAAAAATGACAAAACCATGGAATTTGCAGGGAAATGGATGGCACTAGAGCAGATTATGCTAAGTGAAGCTAGCAATCCCTAAAAAACAAATGCCAAATGTCTTCTTTGATATAATGAGAGCAACTAAGAACAGAGCAAGGAGGAAGAGCGGGAGGAAAAGATTAACATTAAACAGAGACATGAGGTGGGAGGGAAAGGGAGAGAAAAGGGAAATTGCAAGGAAATAGAAGGAGACCCTCTTTGTTATACAAAATTACAGATAAGAGATTGTGAGGAGAATGGGAAAAAAAACAAGGAGAGAAATGAATTACAGTAGATGGGGTAGAGAGAGAAGATGGGAGGGGAGGGGAGGGGGGATAGTAGAGGATAGGAAAGGTAGCAGAATACAACAGTTACTAATATGGCATTATGTAAAAATGTGGATGTGTAACCGATGTGATTCTGCAATCTGTATTTGGGGTAAAAATGGGAGTTCATAGCCCACTTGAATCTAATGTATGAAATATGATATGTCAAGAGCTTTGAAATGTTTTGAGCAACCAATAAAAAAATAAATAAATAAATAAATAAAAGATAATAAACCAAGCAAACTTACAAGGCAAATTTAAGATCACTTAGGTGTGAAGTAAAGTTTTAGTTTACATCAAATCTTTTAGATTTCTAAGTACTCTAAGGTATACAATTTCTGAAACAGCTTTGTTTTGTGATAAGACTATAATAATTTATTATTTTATCTTCTGTAGCCATTTATTTTTCTATTTAGGTAACATAGTCATTTAATGGCCTGTTTATTTCCCTCAATTTTTTTTATTTAGTTAATTATTTATAACTCATTTTTCTGCTTTTGCTCATTTAGCAACACTGTGTTTGTGAATGTGTTCACACCAATTTATGTACTGGTTAACAGTTTATAGGACCAAAGTGTTCATTTTACAAGGCATACATGATAATAATTCATTGCTATTAATTTCAATTTGGCCTTTTCCTTTGTCAGCTTTTTTTTTTCTTTTTTGAGACAGGGTTTTACTAAGCTTCTGAGGCTGGCCTCAGATTTGTAACCCTTCTGATTCAGCCTCCTGAATAGTAGGGTTTACAGGAATGCCAATATATCTTGGAAATGTATTACATTAGCTTGAATCTTTAATAATACTCATTATGATATTTATGCTTTACTCAGGGGAGATGGTGGTAGTAGTCAAATCTTATAAACTCTCTTAATTTCTATATAAAACACAGATGGTGAAGACAAAAACCCTAGAAAAACTGTGTAAACTAAGTGACACCCAAATCTAAGCAGGTGGGGTGAAGTGCCAACATCTGTTAAGAGCCCTATGATATCCATGTGGAGCAGGTAGAGGCTGCAGGAATAAGAAAGTTCCAAAGTGGTCACCAGAAACAGAAAAAACATGCACTATGGCATTCTCTGGACAACACATAACTGGTCAGGCATATGCACTTTAATTTGAAGGAGACCACAGGACATTGTCAGAATTCCTAAAACTTCTGGAAGTAGTTTGAACCTGTGAATTATTGCAATGTGCATACCAAAAGCGCTTTCTAGTAGAAGGCCACAGGCGAGGAGAAAATGTTTGAAGTAGAAAATAAATTCCACAGAATAGGGAAAAAGAAGTGAAGAAAGACATTGTCCATAAAGATGGTACGGGGAAGGGACAGTGATTGTAGAGAATTCAGTACAGAGGCCTAATTTTCATTGCTGCAGGAAAGAAAACAGAATTATCAAACCAGAAAGATTAAAATTACTGTGATCTGTCCCTTCTTCCCTAAACAGGAAAAAGTACTTTACGAGATAGGGATAATGATTGAGAAAGAGAACACTAGAAAAATAACTTGGATAAATATTACATGTTACTTAAAGATAACTCCCCCCACCAAAAAAAGACCCCCAAAATGTAAATAGCATCTTTTGACTTGAAGTCAAGAAATTAAGGGAAAGTAACAGCTAAGGAAATGAAAATTAAATCAAAATCTTAAAGTTAGGATTTAGATTAGAAAGAAAACTTAATGAAAAATTACCAAGCTAGATAAAAATTTAAATGAAAGACCACTTCAAAAATAAAATTAAAAAACTATGAAACACAAAATATATAAAGTATTAAGGGGATTAGAAGAAAGAACAAATATTTCAAGAATCAAAAAACACAATGAATAGATAAAAAAGATATGACAAAGTTTTAAAAAAATGAAATTTATACAAAGAAGATACAATATATGAATAGCAGGAGGCACTGCATAATAAAACCAAACAAATGAAGCAAGCAGATCAGATATTAAAATCTATTTTTCACATTAAGAGAGACTTTAAACTACAGATTATGTAGTAATTAAATCTACATACCTGGAAATATTAGTCAGTTTTTGAAAAATTACAAAACAAAATATCAGACCACTAGCCTAGGGATGTAGCTCAGTGGTAGAGTACCTGCCTAGCATGTGCAAGACCCCGAGTTTGATCCCAATATCTACACCACCAAAAAGATAAATAAATTTAAATTTTTAAAAAATTGTGTATCTTCAGAAGCTTTGAAAGAAATATATAGATATTTTTTTCTAGACAAATATGTAATATTTAAGATACCGAAGAAAAGAAAATGCAAATTGGGTATTTTATATTCAACCCAGTAAACGTCAAATATATAAACCAGAATCAATCTTCTATGAAAATGCAACAATTTGGGGAATATTATCATCAAACAATTCCTTAGTAGTCTAGTAATGAGTCAGCAACCTAAATAATTGGAACCTCATCAGCCTAAGACCAGTGTTTATATTGTGTATGTTTACTTATAGATGTAAGATTAAATAATGGATAATAAATTCAGTGTTGAACATAATGCCTATATATTTAAATAATATACATTATTTAATTATTATTAAATATTTGAGGAGAATAATAAAATGATATGAAAAAGTAGAATGCTTATTGATTGTATTTTATTGATTAATTTAAAATAATAGAATATTATTTAAATCAGGAAATTAGATGAGGGAAGCAAGGAAAATATGAAGGTTGCTAGATAATTTCAGTGTTACTCATGGATGAACTATTACCAGAAAACAGTGAAGAAAAAATAGAGGTTAGGGAGTAAGGGTAGTACATAAAATCATTGAATACAGGCATCACTAAAACAGAAAATTTAAATAGTAGTTTCTAAACAAAGTATATAGTGATATTTTAAATAGGAATTTCAACTATATTTTTTAAAATTACTCATATTTTAAAAGTATAAATTTACTGGAGGGAACAGTATAGAAATAATGTTCTTAGAATCCCTTGTACTTCGGTAGATTTGAATTCAGAACCATGCTTAAAAGTCACTCACAAAATTTAAAAGTAAAATGAAACAAATTAATCTAAATATGTACAGAGTTAGGGTCATTTTTACACAAATGGAACTACAGAATGCTAAAACATCATAAGGATTATATACCTGTGAGGGAAATACACAAAGGAAAAAAAATAAGAGTTAAACCCTTCATAAGCACATTGATGATGATAACATTCTAAGACTGGGATGTGGTTTAGAAGATTAAGCAAATTAATACATTTTGGTGCCAGTGAAATATAAAATAATTGGCCTGAGAAAACAATATACAAATATAAGCCCCATAATTAAATACACTGGGACCTTGAATTTTGAATTGAAAGTGCCAATGTGAACTTGTGATATAATTTACAAATAACATAAAATACGTGTCCTGGATGTGTTCATATATGAGATCCAAGTGAACTTTCCTATCTCCCAGATACAACCTGTAAATAAAATTTCAAACAAAAATGGTACTTCATTTAAAAACAAATAGCTAATTCTAGTCTGAGCAGTAAATGCACAGGGTTAGTTTGGAATATATTGTTATACCACCAGTCATGTACCTCTCCAAGATGAGAGGTGTCATGTACATAGAAACAAAAGTGAATGAATAGGTTCCCATTGGTCAAAGATGGGGTAACCTGAGTATCTACATGAAAAAAACTGTGACAAAAAAATGGGAGTATGGTATGCATCTACTGGGGTTTAGATATTAGGTGTCCCCCAAAAGCTCATATGTGACAATGCAATAAAGTTTACAGGTGAAATAATTGGGTTAAAACAGTTTTAACTTAATCAATGCATTAATCCCCTGATAGGTATTAACTAGGTGGTAACTGTAGGCAGGTGTGTTATGATAGGAGGAAGTGGGTCACTGAGAGTGTGCCTTTGGGAGCTCTCTCTCTCTGCTTCCTGGTGCTATGTACTGAATTGCTTTCCTCCTCCACATCTTTCCACCATGATATTCTGAGTCATGTCAGACACAAACTAATGGAGTTCAACATCTATGAACTGAAACTTCTAAAACCATGAGGCTGAAGTACACTTTTCCTCCTCTAACCATTCTTGTCAGGTCTTTTGATCATAATAACAAAAAAGCTAATCAAAACAACCCTTTTTTTATTTTTTAAAATTTTTTTTTCTTGAGACATGGTTGCTCAAAAGTGTGGAGAGAGAAAGCTCTTATTATCATAGACCAAATATATACTCTAAAGGTGTGTTCCTGCTGATATACCTTTTCTACACTTGGCCCATTCAAGGTTACTGCCCCACTAATCCATATCAGTGGATTAATCCACTGTTTAGGTTATACCTCTCATAACATAACCATAATTCTTGCAGTGTCTCATACATAAACTTTTGGGGAAACATTTCATACTTAAATCATAACAGGGTTACAAAAATAAAATTAGGATAGACCAAAACACATCAAATATGTTTAAATTCATGAGCACATAATTTTTCTCTTTGAAAGTTGGTAGCATTGACTCATTATTTTAAAAACTTTCAAACAAAGAAAAGGTACCATTTATTATGTTCTCTATGCCATTTATACTTCCATTAATCAGTTGATAATAATAAGTTTCTCTTTTAGAATTATTCAAATAAAATGACTAATGGTATTAGTATCCATTGTCAATCATTAATTAACTTATAGACCTAAGAAATAATTCCCAATAACTGATAATAGCACAACAGATGAGGAAGATAATAGATATTTTCTAAAGGGAATTGACATAACCATGGAATAGTTTGCAAAATAATAAAAACAACAATAAAAAACAAGCAAAAGCCAGGTGTGGTGGCATATGCTTCTAATTTTAGTGACTTGGGAGGCTAAGACAGAAAGATCATAAGTCCAAGACCAGCCTCAGAAACTTAGCAATGCCCTAAAAAACTTAGACCCTGACCCCCACTCTCTATATAAATAGATATAAAGATAGATAGATAGATAGATAGATAGATAGATAGATAGATAGATAGATAGGCTGGAAATGTGGCTTAGTGGTTAAGCAGCCCAGGTTCAATCCCCAGTACCAAAAAAATAAAAATAAAAAACAGAAAAAAGAAGAAAAACAGGGATTCAACCTTCCAATCACAGGAAATATGAGGGGACATAAAAATAGTATATTAATTAAGCATTGTCATAGTGATATAATAAGCAAAATCTAGGGTCAATTCTATATTTTTTTCCAATAAGAGTGCAAGGAAAAGTAAATGGAAGGACAAACCTCCACTAAAAGAAACTTAAGAGGCCTATCAACCAACTGCATCCTAACAATCTTATTTGACTCTTCATTAGCAATCAAGCAAAAAGTTAAAAAGTTGGGAAATACAAACCTTAGATATTTTGTGATAATTTGGACTTACAATTAATTTTCAGGTGTTATAATTTGGTGTTATTTTTAGAAAAAAAGTATTTATGATTTAGAGATTAATAGTAAAATATTTACCCATGGAAAGATATACTTGCCATTTGCTTCAACTTAATTAAGGGTATAGAGGAACAGGCTGGGTATAGATAAAACTAGACACCTCAAGAGTTGATCACTGTGAACCCTGAATAACTGATCAATGCAGCTTTTCTGTACTATTGCTACTTTTATTCAATGTTTTTCTAAGAACTTTAAAAAAACCTGCTTTAATTTATTATAAGAATTTTCATTCTATGGCAAAGAGCAATTACTGATCCTCTATGCTTCATTGAACAGAACTGGTGGGGATTTTATTATATCTAGAAGCTTTTATTATATCTAGAGGTCTGAGGCTAGCATTTTTTCCCTTTCCAAGTTATATATTGTCTCTTTTGCTTTTGCTATTAATTCACCAGTATGTACATTAAAATATTTTAAATGAATGTCATTGAAATTCCTATTTGCAATGACTTCTACCCATTCCCCACCAAGACACAAATATTTGTAAATGATTTAACAATTAGTTTATCAGATTGGTTATGGCATATCTATTCATTCAAGAAAAACAAGTTTTAATTGTGCAAAGGGACTTCTGGCTGACCATTGGACACTGTTGTATTATTTTCAGGCACTTGGAATTACTGTATAGTACCCATTTTACTTCTGTTGCTGAAACATGAATTTTAGGTTTATTATGGTTCTAGTCTAGGATGTGATGCTCCCACTTGTACAGTCACTAAATCAGTTTTCTGTCAATTCAGAAATCTTGGAAAATTGAAACCATTTTTGCCTTTCCTTTTTAACATTGCTTCATTTCTTTTTCATTTTGAAACTGTTCTCTTGTGTGTCACTGTCTAATAGATGACCAGATGGTGCTATTTGAAAGCTTCAATTTGTCCTAAAATCACATTCCAATGAAAATAACTTCAGGTAGATTCATACTAGTGAAAGTTATATTTTAAAAACTTGTACTTGCTATATTTATTTTACAAATATATATTAATTCTCTTTATTACTTAAAAGGAATTAAGATGAATTCTCTTCCCTGAATGCATATTTCCTATGAATTGAAACTAAGATACAAAATTATATTCTTATTCATTAAAAGAGAGTGATGCACTTAAGTCATTTAATTAGAAGTTATCTTTGAATATTCATTCTATGTAATTGTAGATGAAATATTTATTAGTATAGAATTTAGGCTATTGTATATGTACTAATTTGAGAAAATATTATCCTTGGAGAACTGAGCATGAGTTGATTTCCACATCATCTACTCTCACACAGGTGCATCTCCTTTAGCTCATAACTATAGCCTTATTCTCCACTCTTGACTAGCTGACAGAAGAGGAAAGGTGATGAATTTGACTCAAAGATGGGTCAGTCTGGTAAGTATACTCAAGCCATGAGTGGACTGCTACTGCCCTACTTCTTCTTTCTGGGTTAGAGCAGAAAGACAATAATGAGGGAAAATTCTCCCAGTAAACAGAAATTGGGAAGTGCAATTAGTCATCCCCTTTTTATAAAAAGAAAGATGGCCTGAGGCTAGAATTTAAGACATTTCATGCAAAGTGAAAAATGCCATGGTTCATTATTCACAGGTCCAGAATGAGAAGATGAAATGATTAGAAACGGAAAGGTCTGGTTAGGCTTGTGAAAAGACCAATGAGACTGGGTACAGAATGTGTTGTATCATATACCAGAGTCTACTAGATTGTATCTTTTATAGAAAAGAGAATCAACAATTAAATAGAATACTAATAGACCTCAGTCTGCCTCTGCCATCAGTCTTCAAATACTAAGACAATGAGCTTATGAACAGAATAGCCACAACAGCAGGAAATGGCCCAACCTAATGGCTTCCCCCTTAACAAGCCTGATTAACTCTTCCTTTTGCTACCAAATTTCTAATAAGCTACCAAAGAGACTAGAGCTAAGAACATAATTTAATATGTTATCTCCCATGGAGAATGAGAACTTTGTGCCGAGTTGATGATATTGGTGCACTTTTCTCTGGAAAGGGGAGCAGTTGAGTTTGACCTGAATCATCATGTATTGCCATGGTGAACTGATCTGCACTGTCCATGGGATCTCAGCCATTCACCATTCCAGGACTCAGTATTTAATTCATCAGCATGGAGTTCCTGTCTAATATACTGTCATGCATGGGACCCACTTTATAGCAAAGGGTAAGCAACTGTGGGCATATGACCATTGCCTACACTCATCTGATCACAGGTAGCATGCAAACTCTGAGGAAATTGCTAAGATGATAGAGTGATCAAATACCCTTAGAACATATAGCCAAGGCTCTCATTTGGAAATGATGTTCTGAAAGAATTTAGTGACATTTTCCAGGACACAGTGTACACACTAAGTAATAATTATGCACCAAAATTTATGTAATGTCTCATAGTTCATATATTTGTTCATGATATAAGGAATAGAAGTTGGAGTGATCCATTTAGCGATTTTTTTTTTTTTTTGCAGTGACCCGTGTGTAATACAATGTGCTTTCTGTTAACTCTAGGCTCTAGTGTGCATATTTATACAAAACCCCAGAGAGAGAATATTTAAACCAGAGAAACAAAAATAATCTCTTTTTCTCTGGAAGGGAGAGCAGTTCAGTTACCAAAATAGGGTTACCAAAAATTGAGGAGGCCAGGAATGAATTCATTGCTCTGATCAGAGCTAATAACCCTGACCATGAAAGAAAGTAACTCTCTTTTTATAAAATAGGGGCAGGGAGGAAGGTTTGTGGCACACAGGTGATCTCCTGGGATTTAACTTGATATTGTTCTAGAACTGAAACAATAATTGACAATAGCAGCAGTCATAGCATAAAGGCAAGGTACCATGTCTCAGAAAACTCAGGGATAAGGCCATGGATTAGTCACTTGATAACCAACATAGACCAGCAGTGGTATTAGTAGGCAAGCAAATTTTAAAGAGGCAGAAGAGGATCATGTTAAGCATCGATAGATGATAAAGACTTGTTCTGTGGTGGACACCATAGGGTCTACACCAGATCCTGTTTCAAGATTGCTATTCTCATTTCAATGACCTCTAGGAGTGTTACCAGTTGATGGAACACAGCAAAATCCTTCCCAAAGAATTGTCCTCAGACAACAAATGAGAAATAGAAGTCCATCCTGTGTTTCCACTCAGAGTATCTCTGAGGGGGCCAGCTTGGGCCAGCTTGGGACAGCTTGATAACTACAAATGAGCCTCTGCTCCAGTATAAGCATAGCACAGTAGAACACCTTTCTATGCCTGATTTCCCTTTCTCTGTGTGTGTGTGTGTGTCTGTATGTGTTGAAAGTATTTTGCAATTAAAAAATCTTGCATGTCAATCTTTAACTTGGAGTCTATTTCTGGGAACCAGATCTGTTATACTAAATTTAAACTACAAATTAGTTTTGACTTATTAGTTTAAAACTATTTAACTAATTTTATAACTCTATTATCAGTCTTATTTCATAAGGAGAACTTCACAGTTTAGAAAGTGAACATATTAGAATCTTATTCTCCAATTCGTTAAATATTGACCTTTGAATGCAAAGTCTGTCCTATCAATTAGCTTTATAGTCTCAGGAATCCAGCTAAGAAATTGAAGGGAAAATGCAGTACATGTTTGGTGTAAACTCTAGAGAATTATATATTTTTCCTCCTAAGATGACTAGAGGGCAACAAAGATAATTGTAAAGTACCCAATAGTCGTAAGTCTGATGTAAGGATACCATGGTACCAAAAAAATTACTTTATTTATAATGGATCCTCCAGATGTTACAGAAGAGCTCTTTTATGTGCCATAGCATCAAGTGCAATTATTCAATTTCTCATCCTCAAGATCGTTGCCATTTTTCTTAGGAAAAAATCCTGATTATGCTCCAATCTGTTATCACTTGATTCATTCATCTAATACTCATTGCTTGCTGAATATTCTTTGTGATTTAAGGAATGAAGTAGTGCATTAATCTCCAAAATGTAAATCTACCTTCAAAGTACACTAGAACATGTGCAGTTTGTGCATCAGCATTACCAGCATTGTCTGGTAGCTTTAGGGAAACACAGGACTCCTAGACCTTCAGAAAGAGAGTTGGCATTTTAGCAAGTCTTCCCCACTTATTTATATATACACTAAAATGTGAGCACTGTACTAGAGAAAAATTAATTCTGAAGTCCAAAAAAGCAAGATTTTCTAATTTCACTTCAAATAATTTTCATTTGAATGAAATTAGAGCATTCATGGTGACTCCATGCTGATCATAGACTAGGGCACCTGGGTATGCTACTTATTTTTTCAAAATTTAGTGGAAACATCATTTCAACCTGGAGGCTTTCACTTATACCTGATCAAAATGGACACCTCTGCTCCCTTTCAATGGACTGGGCACTTCTAAAGATCAGTATATTTAACTCATCACAACACACAATGCAAAAATAACTTATCAGTTTTTCCTGTGTAGTGGACATCTTTTGAGTAGAGTCACAGCATTCTTTTCTGGTAATCTTTCCCCTCTTTTTCTCATCAGTGTGTTTGCTGCGGTAGCTGTAGTGAGCCTAATTTGTGTCTCATTCTTGACTATAGATTATTGATCCAGTGGTAACCATCTCAGGCAGAGTCATGGGTTCTCTTCTCTGGTATTTGGAATTTGAGAAGACTGAACACTTGAACTATGTAGTGAGGATCTATTTGTGTTCACCATTTTCTGCTGAGATTTGGGGAACAGGAAAAGTCAGTCTGCTGAGGGAGATGTAAACGACAACATGGGGAAGAGCAGGAGTGAGGGAAGAGTAACAGTTTGTTTCTTCATATTAATCAAGGCCTTGGTTCCATTTGAAGATCACGGCATACTTGGACTAGAGTCTGAAACATTCTACTTTGCTCATGGATTTCTTTGAAGTTGGTTTTAAAATGGCAGGAAGATGATTGTTCTGAGACTAAAAACTTATTATGTGATAAAAAGCAACTGTTTGGGGGAGGTGATAAAAGTAGCAGGGATACAAAGGGAATGAGAGACGAGAATGGGGAAAAAGTGTGGACCCATCAGGATACAAAAGCAGTATAGCCCAGAAGTGGGAACTTTCGGTGAGAAATTCGTAGGGCAGCTATTGCTCAGAGATTTAAACAACAAGAATGGTCCAATTTAAATTTCATACTGTAGACTATATTAACCTGTGCTGTAATCTTTTTTTTCTACAAAATCGTCAAAAAAAAAATCATATACAAAACAAAAACATGTCAGAAGCAATACAATAATGACTAAAATGATTTGTTTTACAAATAATATTTTAAAAGTTTACCTGTAGGCAAAAAAAAAGTAACCAGTCAGAAAATATAGTGAAACAGGAAAATAAAACACAGTGGCACAAAAATAAAATACAAAAGAATATACTTGATAATGACTTTTCAGAAACTATATGGATAAATTTTGAAATTTCAAAGAACCAAGCAAGATTGACTAAAATAGAATAAAATACCTCATTTTTATGTCAATAATAGTAAAGAGTGACAACTCTCTTAAATTATGAGACTATCATTTAGAGGTTTTAGGTAATTGTTTATCTAGAATAATATATTTGATGAAACAGAAATAACTAGTGAAAAAATCTAGTCTATGTGTTAAAATGAATGTTAAGCTAAGGTAACTACAGCAGTATACATGCATAGTAATAGGAAAAATAAGAACACAGGGCTGAGAAATTGAAATAAATAGATAATTGATAAAATGTAGCAGAATAAAAATTTAGTAAATAAAAAAATGATATTTTCAAATGAGTGGCAAATAAAATGGAGAATTTTGAAATGGTATTGTGGTAACTTATAATCCTTTTTGAAGAAAGGGAAGAGGGAGAAAAGGAGAAATATGGTTGCAGAAAGCATGTAATTTAAAATACATATATAAAAAATACATGTACAAATATGCATGTTATATATGTATGTTATATATATTTGCTATATATAAAATATAAATACGTATGTAAAAAAAAGTTATAAATAAATAAATCTGGGGGTTTGGGATGTAGCTTAGTGGTATAGTACTCCAGTAGGGTTGATCCCTAATACGGGGAAGAAAAATCAAAATGAAAAAGAATTGATAATATTGTAAAGATATGTGCAGAAAAGCTAATTTCAATTATATGTACATAAAAAAATAACATAATGCATCTTGGAAAATTGGTAAAGACTAGGAATAAGGGAATCATAAGAAAAGGGGAAATATGTAATCAAGATGAACTATGTTACTGTAGAAATGCAGGAATGTACTGCATTAGAAAATCTTTAAGTATAACTTAATTAAAGATTAAATATAAAGACATCACTGTCATCTCAATGCATAAACTCTTATTACTGATGAAAATGCTTGACAAATGGGTAATTGAAAGAAAGAAATTCTGATTTAATGATTCTATCTAAACCCTCAGCAGGCAGAATAAATTGTTGTGAAATATTAGGAATATCTCCAATAAATACAGAATCATATAGGAAAGTGCCAACAGATTGATTTAAAGTCAATACAGAAAAAATGGGTATCCTATACAGCAGAAATATCTAGTTGTAAAATGTTGTATGTATATGTGTACAACACACATATACCTTTAAAATGGCAACAAAATGTATAGAGTATCTATGGAAAGATAGTTTCTGAAAAGTCATTGTCAAGACTGATCAAGAATGAATAAAAACATAGGGTGAGAAAAAATATAAAAAATCATTTTAATTAAAAGAAAAAAAATAGAAATATTCCATATTCATGTATATAAAATATGATAAAATTCCAGTACTTAAATCACTTATAGATTACTGCAATTTCAATCAAAATTCTCTGTAGTTTTTTCATAGAATTGACAAGTCGATTCTATAATTAAAATATCAACTTAGTAAGACAAATTTGGGAAGTGAAGAAAGAAAAATTTGGGAAGTGAAGAAAGTGAAACTCTAAAACATTTTAGAAGCATAGGAAATTTCAAAAGTGAGGTTTGAAATTTTAATTAATTACCAAAACTAAATGTCTGTTGAATGCCTCCAGGACAATAACTTACAATATAACTCAATGCATAAAGGGAAAAATATTGAAAATATTGGCATGATACAAAAGAACACTTTTATGATTTTTAAGGTGGGAAGTTAATTTTATACTCCAGTGGAAAAAGTAAATCCTCTGAATTAAAATATTTTATTTGACAGACACAGTTCTATATGGTAAGTGAAATCATCAACAAATTTAACCCCAAATACAAAAATCACAATAAGAAAAACATCAAAAAATCAAAAAAGATACTAACCCAGAAATTATACTTGTAATACTTATAACAGATAGTGAAACAGAAACCTGAATATACAAAATTTCCTACAAGTTGATATTTTGAAAACAATGTAGTATTCAAAATGATATCAGGCAAAGAACATTAAAAGAAAATTCACAGGAAAGAAAATTCTAATGCCTAAATGAAAGGTAGGTCAAATATTATCAAACACTCTAATAAATAGGGAAAGGTAAGCTATAAAAAGATGCTAATTTTTATAATAACTAATACATGCAAAGTTTTGTGAAGATAATAACTTCTACACTACTTTAGGGCACACAAAGGTCACTTTAGAGAATAATGTAGTTGCATATATTCACATTTTATATGTAAGGACTCAAGGGGAGATAAAAATAAAATGAGATTTTCATTAATGGAGAAAGTGAACAATTGCTGAAGTTAATTCACACAAGTCAATTATGAAAAGTTCAACAAATGTCCGATTTGCCAAAATCAATCCATAGAATAACCAAATTTGCCAAACTTAAAATTTTAACAATACTTTTAAAGGATTCTAATGATTTCTATTGCATATAATTTTCAAACTGTAATTTTGTTTTAGATAAATCAACACTTTAAAAATTTTTTTCTTGATAGCATTTTGAGGAATATCCAATTCTGCTTCAGCAACTTGCAGCTGCAGTTGAAGTAATTAGAACCCAGAGAACTAACATGGCTCCAGAATTCAATGAAGAAAAGTTAGCCAGGCTGATAATATCAGGTACACATGAGGAGCAGAAAAAGGCATTTTTAAAGAATATGACCCCCAGCTTTTGGAAAATGGGATAATTTTAGTTTCTAAACAAGTAATCTCAAATTCTGCAAAAGAACAAATAAAACTACATTACCTTTTACAATTGTTTTTTATGTAGTTAATTTAAATTTAATTTAATTGTGTATTGACAGATTATAGTTATACATAGAATGATCAAGCAGTCTCACTTCTGGGTACATTTACAAAGGATTTGAAATCCATGTGTCAAAGAGACATGTTCACTATCACTTTCAATGAGGCATTATTTACAATGGGCACAATAATGAATCATCCTAATTGTCTAACATGGATGAACAGATAAAGAAAATGCCTTATCTATACACAATGGCATAGACATGCTTTAAAAAACAAGGAAATTCTGTCATTTGTGTCCACATATTTTAATTTTAAAAAGAAAATAACACAAATTGTGTATTTGATAAAGCAATCATTTGACAAAATGTCTTCTAATCAAATGACTTTCAGTGAACAGGTTAAATAAGTTCTGCCATATTCATCTGCAGTGATGCATTACAGTTTAAAGTGATGAGGTAGGTCACATAGTGTGATTGATATGTTGTATATTAGATGAAAGCCAAAGTAAACAAAATTACACATTTCTGCAGGAATAACCAATAAATATATCTTTCCCCTTAATATTAGGGCTGCCCTTTCGGAGAGACATCAGTCCCAAATCCTATAAGTAAAGTAGGCTAATATACTATTTGGATAAATAATTATTAATTAAACTTACATGTATCTATAGCAGGAAATTTTATGTGTAGTTTCCCCTTATCTTCGGATTTTGGTTTAGCACCCACACCTAAAATCATGACTGCTGAGGCCACAAACATTCTAAATTAAGGGGATAAAGCACTTGGGTTACCAAGTGAAAGAATACCATGGCTTCTAGCCTCTGGCATACACACAGCTGAACAAAACAATAAAACTTATAGGAGGAAAATGTCTATAAATAGGGTTTGGGCCAAAAAAGAAGTGTGTTACAACCCCCTCCCCTCCTTCTCCAAGGTGAAAGCAAGTGCTTTGCCTCCACATGAATTAACATGAATAGAGGGAGGCTCCCTGGAATCTTCTGCTGCCTTGACAGTGTAATAGTCCAGAATTCTTAGGAGAATGTGACCAGTGTGAAGAACCAATTCCTCTGCTGGACTGAAGAACTTAGAAAATATTCCCAGCAAGTCTCTCTGATAGGTACATTAATGCCCTCTCCTTGAAAGATGTCTATGTCCCAACCTCCAGACTTTAAATAAAGAAGATACTTTGCAGATATGGTTCAGTTAATACTCTTGAATGGGGAGACTGACTTGAGGTAAACAGAAGGGTCCTCATCAGAGAGAGGTGAGTGTCAGAGTGAGAAAAGTAAGTATGACTATGGAAGACAGTGATAGGTCACATACTTCAAAGATGTATGTCAGGGCCACAAGACCACAGGCATGGGCCGCCATTAGTAGCTGGAGACAGCAAAGAAATTAATTCTTCTCTGAAGCCCCTGGAAGGAATGCAGTCCTGTCAGTGTGATTTTTAAACCCACAAAATTAATTTTGAATTTTTGACTTCCAGAACTATGACATAATTAAGCCAAAAAATGTGGACTTTTAGAGCATAACAGAAATCAATATTGTTACTGACTTCAGACAATTGTTTCAGGGTTAAGTCATACATGTGTTCTATTGCTCCTTCTTCATTCCTAATATGATCCTGCATTAGGTAGAAACAGAAGCTAGGAAGAAAATAAGAAAATACAAATACACATAAAAGAAGCAAAACAGCAAAGTAAAGAAGAAAAGAAAGAAAACAAATCAAACACCTTTCCCCACAGCAGGATCTCTAGTCTGTGTCAGTCTTCAGCTAAGAAAAAGTGGAGAATTTGTTAATTAAGATACAAAAGATTGGTTTTAGATTAGCCTGGGGTTTTGAAGACCTTAAAAATAAATATTATTGTATTTGAAAGTGACCATACAGCTATGAAACTAAGATATTTTACTTAGGGACTGGGGAAAAGAATAGATTAGAAAAGAGAAAGTGTGTAAAAAATGTTTATTGATTGTTCCTACAATATGCAGTCCACTCAGTCTCTCTCTTGCCCCCCCCCACCCCCTCCATCACGGGTGTGCGTGCGCGCGCACACACACACGCACACATTCACACACTTAAACATGCATATCCTTTGGAGAATGAATTTGCAGGTAAGAGAAGACTTCCCATTTTATTTCATAGAAGTGATTTAAAATTACTTTAAGTGCACATTCTGTTTTTATATTTCTTTATTTCAAGAAATATCTGTGGTGAAATGAAAGAAAAGGGCTTTGTGTTTGCCATAGGGCAGGCGGAGAAACACATAGGTCTATTTGAGGCAAGGTGTGCGAAAGATCGATAATTCAGTTTAAGCAGGAAATGAGTAATTGAATTGTTAATAAACTGTAAAGTTACGCATACATTTCCTGGTAATATTGATGTAGGTCTGAGTCGGGGTGATTCCTTTCACTAAGAGGATAGAAATTTGGGCCACTTTTATTAAATCTACTAGAACAAAATAATCCCAGAAATTTAGGTAACTTGCCATAATTAAAACCAAATTACTATGTAAAAAATGTGTCTGTATGTATGTGTACATGTGTGTATATTGTGCATGCACATGTGTGTGCGTGTATGTGTCCTTTTATTTATCTCACTGGTATTTATGGTATTACTTCTGACTCATTCAGGATGTGCCAGATGTCCATAGGTCATTCCACAATCTAAACGGTTTTAGCAGTAATTTTAATAGAGGCAGAAGCTAATAATGTCAGGGAAACATCAAGGGAAAGGGGAAGTATGAACAAGACATGGAGGTGAAATGATACAGCTGATAGGTCCTTAGGGTGAAGTAGCAAGAGCCCCATGGTTGGCTCCTTAACAACATTTTCCACCCCTCTGAGGGTAAATGTTCTCTTCCAGAACACAGCATTGAATTGGTGAGGAAAGAACCCAAACTTTTTATTCATCTTTGTCATCCATATGTACATTAATAAGCTTCACACTTGGTTTGTTTGCTTTCACAGAAAAGAAATTCCTCAGGCTCACATCCCCTCACAAAGTATTCCATAAGTCATTGTTTGTGAACACTGCCTGATTTCTTTGTTTCTTGGCCATTAGAGAGTCTGATATTTCCACAATCATTTTGTCAGAACTGCTTAGTAATGCCTGAGTTGAATTAGCTGCACCTGAAGCTTAACTCAATGCCTGTGTGCTGAGTGAAATGTGTCGCTTCTGTAATGTGTCTGGTATCAGCAAACTGAAAACACAAAACAAAACAAACAACAACAACAAAAACAACAACAACAAAAAAACAGAAGACCTTTAGGGTGCTAGAACTTAACAAAATTAGAGGATTATGCCTAAAGATAGTGGGTTGCTATCCATGCTGTGGGTGGATAGGATTTTTCTTCATATTATTATGAATATAGCAATGGTAAATATAAAACAAGTCATCATCTTGCAAAATGGGTTTTTACTATAAAATTTCCTCCAAGTTTTGTGTCACTTGAAGGACTTACATGACTTGTTTCTCTTATAGCTGATTTGGACCTTACAGTGTACATTAAATCCCCAGAGTCATGATCTCTGTACTTAGAGGCATTCCATTTTCACAATTTAGTGACATATCTATCAAAAATAATGGACTAAATTGCTCAGCAGTTAATTTATATTAATTTTGAGGAATGCATTTCAGTTTTCAATTATGCTAATAAAGATGTTTAGTTTGAGGATAGAATATCCTATCAAACAGAAATATTTTACATTCTTTAGCCAAAGACTGTAAAAGAACAGAAAAAAAAATTTGAACAAGCCCTAGTGTCTAAATTTTTATTTTAAAATTGAAATTATCTTAAGTGTGGCTCATAGTTTAATGGGGCACTATATAGCAATATTGCTTCCAGAAAATGGCCATTTCTAAATATCATGACATTAAAGCATGGAATAAAGAATATTCTATGACAACTTTACAATATATTGCATACACAAATTGAAGTAATGATAGCTAGGTATTTTGTACTAATGGACTCATTATATTGATGTATGGTATGCTTAGACATAGATGCCAGATCTCCTTTTGTCAGTATTAGATACTAAGGCTATGATAGTTGACAAAAGAATACATTGAAATAGAAAGTCACAGACACAATTTTTGCTTCCTGTATCAATATTTTAATTAAAAAACCTCAAATATATCATTGAAATTCAACATCTGAAATAGATAAGCTTTTATAATTGTAAACATGAGTTAGAGTTCAAAATCTGGCTTGCCTCACAAACTTTCATACCATCAATTATCTCTCTAACCCAAATGAAAATTACAGTACCCATCCTTCAATTCTTACCACCCTGCATGATTCTGAGAAATAAATTAAGTGTTTAAAGAACTTCACCAAGATGTAGGAGTAGGAAATAACAGTCTTTATTTTCCCACAAATAAACAAAAGTAAAAATAAAACAAAACAACAACAAAAGCAAGTATAGACAGCCATCCACAGACTAAAATAGCTTGAAGAGGGCTGAAAACCCTCATTAAAGTACTTGTAGCATTAAAGTATGGGAAAATAAGCCAGGACAGCAGTGCACAGAAAGGGTTGCTGTGAAATCAGTATAACTGAGGTGATAGGTGAGGGCTAGGAAGAGCAGAAGTCTGGTTATTTGCCATGTGGCAGGAATCACTATGGTCCAATAGCTTTCTCTGAAGAGAATGTTGGTGTATCTTTCAACTGAGGTAATCAACATGTGTTCCAACCAGAAAATCTCAGAGAGAGAGATTCAGCTGCACAATTTTTCACTCTATAAGAAGTAGCCATTGTTGAGCCACTTCAATAATAGGACTTCTATTTCTCCCAACCCTATTCATATTCCAACTCCATGAGGTCCCGAATTCCATAACTGGACTCTGTGACTTCACTGCACTTGCTCACATTTCAGATAGTGGAACATGGCTATTTCAAGCTAGTTGCACTATAAGGCCCAAAGCCAAGATGTGTCAAAGCATACCTGCACTCTAGATATCAGCCCACCTGCTACAGAGTTCTAGAGATAGTCTTAAAACCCAACTCCAGAGTCATTGTAACTCTTTGCATACCCATGCTCCTATTCTTGGCTCCCTGGATGCTTCAGAAGCACCAGAGCCTTTCATACTGTTGCCAATGCAGAGAAACAAGTGTCCCAGGCACCTTGTACCCAAACAGCAAGTGCTCATACTCTCTAATAAGAGAAAGTCTTTTCATGCCAAAGCTAGCCTTTCAAGTCTGGAAGAGGTGACTGCTGCACCAAATGTACAGACATAAACAGAATGCCATTGTTTTTCCATAGATTATAGAGCGATTGTTGTCCCATCGGTGCCTGTGTGATTCAGGGCTCAGCTCAATGAGTGCACCTGGGCTCTAATAAGTTTTTTGGGTGCTATTGAACAAATACTGATGCCACTGCTACAGAGTTGTCCCCAAATGGGAACCTGGGAGAAGATGGATGTCCTCACCTATGAATTCTTCTTTGGGAGAAAAAAATACTGTTAGGACCTTAGTTGCCATGACAAGTAGAGATCTTGACAACCACCACTGTAATTGCAGACATCCACAGTGCAGGATGCTAAGAACTTCCACAGTCTTTGTCAACACTGACCTCACCTGATAGAACTTCAGTGAGACTACTTAACTGAACTTTCACTGGTGTTAAAAACCTTTTAAACCCATCCAGCATGTGCTCTCACACTCACCAATAAAAGAGAGGCTTTTCATGCCAAAGCTAGCCTTCAAGTCTTGAAGAGGTGACTGCTACACCAAATGTACAGACATGAGCAGAGGCATTAAGAAATATAATGAGTGAGATAAAAAAAATGCAATAGGGATTGTCAATAGCAAAAAAATGATCCAGTAGAAGAAAGAATATATAAACTTAGGTTATTTGAAAACATTCAGTCAGAGAAAAAAAGAAGAATGAAAATGAATAAAGAAAGGTTTAATTTATGAGCAACATCAAAAGAGCAAAAATACTGATTTTAGAAGTAAAAGAAAAAAAAAGACAAAGATATAGACATCTTTTTTATTTTATATATTTTTGTTTTGTTTTGTTTTGTTTTATGTGGTGCTGAGGATCGAACCCAGGGCCTCGCACTTGCTAGGTGAGAACTCTATCACTGAGCCACAACCCTAGAAATCCTTTTTTAAAAATGAAGAAATTTTCCAAATTGTGGAAAGATAAAAGTATTCATACACAGGAAAGTCAAAATTCTCCATTAAAATTCAGCCCAAACAAGATCATATCAAGACATCTTCAAATAAATCTACATATTATATGATATCTCATAAATAAGTATGAATATTATATTATTCAAAAATAAAGCAAAATTAAGCTAATGTTTTTTAAATAAAAGAAAATACCTTGAAAACATCAAGAAAGGGGTGAATCAAACACTAGCTAGTTTCAATACAACTGGCTCCGATTTCACAGCAGAAACCTTATAGGTCAAGAGTGAGTGGGATGATGTATTCAAATTCCTGAAGAAAAAATCTGTTAATCAAGAGTAGGATACCTGACAATGTTGTTCTTCAAAAAATGTAAGAGAGATAAATATACTTTCCCATACAAGCATCAAAAGATCTGTCCAAAAGAAATGGCAAAGGGAGTTCTTCAAGTTGAAAGAAAAGATTCTAATTAGTCCTCTTATGTCTGACAGGCTATCCAGGCTTACGGTTCTCCTGGTGAAGGCAAATTTTGCAAAGCAGGCAATGAAATCATACAAAGTATTTTATATCCAATACTTAGAATTGGCATAATGTCAATTTTATCTATATTCTGTTAGTTAAAGCAGGTAACATGACCCGCGCCAACATCCAAGAGCAATTTAGAACATTATCCACAAATGAAATGTTGTCAAGGAGACTGTAAAATTGGGGGCCTGGAAATTTCATTTACTTCATTCTACATTATTAAGGTAAAAAAAAAACAAAATAAAACAAATATAATAAACTGGAATGTAAGGGATTCCACTGTAGGTTATATTGAATTGCCAAGGAGTTTTGCAGGCACAGGACCAGAGTATGCAGTTCCCTCATTAAAAGGGCATACACCATGGTGTTTGGTCATGTTACATACTCATGGTCTTTGTTCATCCCATCAGAAATGTACCCAGAAATATATCCACATTTGTCCAGGGTGCTGAACCTCTAGAAATAAGAGCCTAGTTCCAAAACAATCCCATGCTACTTTGTTCATATGGATTAGTACCTGCATATATCTTCATGCCCATATTCCTCCACTTTTCACAATGTTCTATACACTTGTTTTTACATCAGTCTCTTCTCCATTTAATATTTCATTGAACTGTTAATTTACCAAAAATATACTGGATCTCTAATCTATATATGAGCTTTTTCTATGAGTAGTTGAATGAACAATTTTAGACCATAGTTCTAAAAGTTGCATTTTATCAGGAAATTAAAACATTAAAAAATAAGAACTAACATAAAATATTAAACTGAAATTTAGATAAATTACACAACTACTAAGGAAAAAGTACAATGAAAGTGTCTAAAAGAAGAAACTCTTTAGGAATTTACAACACACTTCTCAGCAAGACTGACTTTTGAACTAAAAATGCTGCTGTGAAATAGAAATATATTTCAAGCTACATATGAAATCTTTACTTTTTAGTAGTAATATTAAGAAACTGAAACAGATAATATTGATTTTAACAAAATAACTTAAGCCAATATATCAGAAATGTTATCATTTCAGTATACCATGAATACAAAAATTAATAATAAAAAGTTTTATATTTTTGTGTACAAATATGTTAATGCACCAATACCACTTTATTGAGGTATGATTAACATACTCAAAAGTTTGAAAATGTTAAAAGGTACAACTTGATATGTTTGGAAAATTGGTATATACCCATAAATCCATAATTATACTCAAATTCATAAATGTATCCATTATTTTCAAAAATTTTCTCAGGTTTCAGGAGAAGTAGATAAAAAGGGAGCTAAAAATGATATGGGATTTTAGGGGTCATATAAATAACTGTGTCATTATGTCCTCTTATAAATATTATACGAGTTGATTGAAAAACTTAAGCAGGATGTATACCTGACTTGGATTTCAAAAGGATACCTTTGTTACTGTAAGGAGAATAGATAGAATGGGGCAGGAGTGGAGTATGTAGGTGGACATCTAAGAGTGACACTTAGCACTTGCCATAGTCTAGGCAAGAGTGGGTGAGCAACATGGACTGGAGAATACCAGTTAAGAGATATAGATAGATTCAAGATAGAAAGGAGATAAAATCAATTAGATATTTTTATTTTACTTTTTCTATTCAAGAAGAAGGTTGAAGAAAGTTTGTAATGTACTTTGGGCAGAGGTAAATGTAATGAAAAACTTGAAGAAATAAATTGGTTAATTCAGAATTAGACATATAAAGTTTCAAGAGACAATTGAATTGCAGTCACGTGCAGCTTAACAATGAGGACATATTTGGAGAAATATTTTGTTAGATAATTTTGTTCTTGTGCAAATGTAATAGCATATACTTACACAAACTTAGTCAACACAGCCTTCCCAGACTGTATGTTATACATCATCATGTATACAGACTGTCATTAACCCAAATATTGTTGAAAACGCATACTACATTTAGTTGAATACTAGCGAAATCAATTGGGGAACTGGTTATGTAGGACTTGAACACAAATAATTGTTCTTGGTTGGACTTTAAATGTGAGAGGGGTCAACACTGATCTTTCGGGTTGTCAGGACCCACAGACAGTTCAACTTTTTATCTACAGAGATTAGCTGCCTAACATGTAGCTGGTAGTATATAAATGTTTATTGAAAGATATGCTATGACCTACTCAATCTCAAGAGGAGGTGCAAGTTGAGACCATGAAGCCAGGTTAAAAAAAAAAAAAAAAAAGTTTCAGCAATATCAAATGAGCAGGCCTGTGGTTGACTTCCCCCACCTTCTCACACCCATCCTTGCCTTGATTGAGGATTGTGAGACCAAAGGATGAGCATTTCTGCTATAGACATGGGCTAGTGAATTCATATCCTTCTTTCTCTATTAAGCTAAATAAATTTTTTTAAATAGATCACATTGAACTGAAGGATTAAAAAATTGGGATAAATATTACTAAAACTTGAATTAGAAATAGTATTATGTAAAAAAACTTAATTCTATAAGTAAAATTGAATCAGTGTGAACTTTTCATGTGATGTTTCTAGTCCTAGTTTTAAGAAAATCCTCCTCAGACCTGATTATCTTATCATTCTAAATTCTTACTATGCCAGTCACAGATCCAATTCTTTTCTTTGTGCACATAATAATAGTTGGATATGGTCTTAGATATTCTGTAAAAATTTAGAAAGTTGATGTTGAGCTTGCAAAGCCATCAAGGGCACCCATTTGTGTATCACAATGATATAAACGTTGTCATTCCCTAATTCTAACTGTATTTTAATATAAGAGAATATTAGTGTCTGAAATAAGTCTAACTTAGATGAAATATTCAACAAAGAGTATTTTAAAGTACCTATTATACTGTGACTTATACAGTTCTGGGAATGTTGGAAATTTACAAGTTCTTATCCTCAAGAAACTGATGTTATGGCTGAGAAAGCAATATGAATTCAATAGCAAATAATTCGTAACCCAATATGTTTATTAGCCAGGGGGATTGAGTATCTTTTCCCCACATCTTTACCAACATTTGTTTATTCAAACAAACAAACAAAAAACCCACTTCTTTGCTTTTTATAAGAGTTTAATGAAGTATAAATCCACAAAAGACAAAGTATAAATATCTTAACTTGATATTTGAATTAAGCATATATTCTTCATTGTTGTTCTTTATTCAATGTTGTGATGTGAGAATTATCTACTTTAACATTTATGTTAAAATATATGTATTATAGTATTGAAGTATTAATGTAACACAAAATATATAGCAATTATCTCTTTAATACAGACATTGAATTGTTTTCCATTTATTGCTTTAAAAATGCAACTATGGACATTCTTGCCAATGTCTCTTGGTGCCCAGGACATACAGTGCTATTTGATGTGTATTTGGGAGTTGGACTGTTAGACTGTAATGTGGGTACATAATAAATCATAGAAGATTCTGTCAAATAGTTCCCCAAACTGAAAATTTACCTCCTCCCATGCAGATCATGCAAGTTCCTGTTTTTCCTAATTTCTACATAGCATTTTCAATTTCAGTAATTTGGGTAGTTACATTGTGATATTTCATTTTAGCTTTTATGTATATTTCCCTCATTACAAATTAGTCAGCACATTCTTTCTTATGTTTATTGGCTATTTGGGTATGCTCTTTCTGAATTGTTTGTTAAGATCTCTTGCTCAGTTTTGTTTCTTTTTCTCATTCATTTACAGATATTTTTTCATCTGATTCCTTTTCTCATTTCTGTTTCACAAATTTATTGACCTAGTCTAGGATTTGTCTTTTGGTCTTTAATAGTATCTCAATAATGAGAAATTCTTAATTTTCCTGTCATTTAATTTATAATTTTCCCATACTGATGAATGCATTGTATATTTTGTTTAATGTCAGTATGTCTCCTGTACTGTATCCTACCATTTTTATTGAAAACCAATCCTATTTTTTGTGTGTGTGTATGGCACGGGATAGGATTCAATTTTATTTTTTCCCATATGGATATCCAGTCAAACTTAGCACCTGTTATTAGAAAATCTGCTCTTTTATTGCCTGGCAGTGCCACTTTGTTGAACCTCAAGTGTTCATGATGTTCCTGGTTATAGATTCTTTTCTATCATTGTCTATTTTCACTGGTTTGTATTTACTTGATCTATAAGTTCCTGAGGGCAATGCTGAAATCCCTCATCATGTGTATAAACTTACATATTTTACTTTATATCTTTGTTAATATTTTAGACTTCCCTTATTTTCTTATTAACTTCTATCTTAAAAGTCACTATGTAAAAGCCCCACCTCTGAACCTCACTCAGAATTATGAATTTTTTAGAAGACATTTCTAGATCCAAAACATGACAGTTATTTCTTTGCATTTCATTCCTTTCTATAACTACTGATCCCTGAGATATATTTCTTTTTTTGATCATTTTTGTATTGGCGATGGAAGCAAAAGTGCTTTACCTCTGAGCTACTTCTTCTGTATTTTTATAAGTTTGTTTTTTTTTTTTTTTTTTAGACAAGTGCTCACTAAATTACTGATGTTGATCTCAAAGTTGTGCTTCCTCTGCCTCAGCCTCACTGGTTGCTGGGCCCATGCATGTGATGATATACATTATCACTTATAATTGATTTTTCCCTATAGTTATTGTATCATAAGCTATGTTTAAAGTTATGTTTGTACATTATGATTTTTCCATTCTTTTTATTTATTAATATTAGATATTTTGTCATTTATAATAGCATTAATTTCAGTTTTATTGTTGCTTATCACTTGAATGGATATTTTTTAAATTATAACATTTAATAAACAATGTATATTTAATGTATGACTTTCTCATTACCTAAGACTATTTGACTTAACTTCTTTTGATTCTTGTTTATTTTTCTACCTTATTTTTATTCTAGTATTCTATAAATTGTTGTATTCTGCTCAATAAATTTGGAGGTTTACACTCTTTTTTCACTCATTAGTCGCCATAGTGATTACTGCATGTTCTTCACTTATCAAATCTATCAATAACTTATAATTTTGATATCTGTCCAAATCATGGATAATTTCAATTATAATTTATATGCCATGATTGTTAGGTTATATTATTTGCTCTTTTAAATACGCAAATCAATCTTTTTGCGGTAAACATTTTCCAACATATTTACTCTTTCATTTAGTTTTGTTTAATCTCTTGTTTTCTCTTCTAAGGTTTGATATGAGATTGTTTTCCTACTTTTTGCAGAATGTATATTAGCCTATGTCTCTCAGTATTTGGTAAGCTTTTGTAATATTATTATCCTCTGTCCTGAATTTATTCTTAATGCATTTAATTTATTCTTAAATGTGTGATTGTTTAATAATCTTACCTAATTTTTCATTAATAGAAATACAAATAATTTATTTATATTGCTATCTGATTATACTCTTTCCCCCTAAAAACCTCTTTCAATTTCCCCTACACACATACACACACAAAACTTTTAAATTTTACATAAATTCTGGGTACCATTTACCTAATGGAAAATATAAATTCACCAGTAGGAAAAAATAAAAATTGTTTCCTTCATAAATTTTACAGTTTAATCAAGGGATACAAACACATAGGTAAAACATAATATATTTCATATCAAGAATGGGCAGTAAATAATATTTATGGGGAGGAGATGATTTTTCTGTTCTGTGAACTTTAGTAGCATAATATATCCTAAGCATAATAGACACTCAGAAATGTATACCTAAACACATTCATATGAAACCACAGGTTATCAAAGACAAAGAGAAGTACTAACAGAAAAAAAAAAGCAAATAACTTTCAAAGAAATAACAATTAGTCTGATGGTAGACTTCTTAGAAGTGCAAAGGAAACCACAACACCTTATAATCATATCTTCTAAGTATTGTGTGAGAAAAAGTCCTGTGAACCTATAATTGTGTTCCTACAATCATAAACTATATTGTAGGGAACATTACATGAGGGTTTCTATAGACAGTACTAAAATATGCCTGAATTTACTACCAGTAGATCTTCATTTAACAAAATTTTAAGAAATCTGTTTCAAGGCCAGGCATGTTGGTAAGTTCCTGTGCTCAGCCACTAGTGAGGCTGAGGCAGAGGGATCACAAGTTTGAGACCAACCTCAGCAACTTAGTGAGCCCTTGACTCAAAATAAAAACTAATGAAAGGACAGGGGAAGTAGCTCAGTGGTAGAGCGCTTCTGGGGCCGATCTTCAATACAAGAATAATAAAAAAATATATATTTAAGGAATCAGGAAATACAGAAAGGAATGTAATGCAAAGAAATAACGGTTATGTTTTGAATCTAGAAATAGCTTCTAAAAAATTCATGATCCCTAGTGAGATTCAGAGGTGGGGCTTTTACATAGTGACTAGGGCTGTAACCTTATCAGTAAACCAATGCATTTGATTAATAATTTGAATGAAATATTGGTGGTAACTGTAGGCATTTGGGGCATACCTTAGTAAGTAGGTCACTAGGCATGTGGCCTTGAACTGTGTCTGTCCCTGGCCCCTTCCTTTCTCTTTTGCTCTCTGCTTCCAGAAGCCATGAGCTGAGCAGTCTTCCTACACCACATACTTTGGCCATGATATTCTGCCTCACCTGAGGCCCAGGGGAATGGAGTTGGCATACCATGGATTTAATTTCTGAAACCATGAGACCAAAATAAATATTTCCTCCTCCTAAGTTTTTCTAGTGAGGTATTTTGGTCACAACAATGAAAAGCTGAATAACAAAATAAGCATTTAAGTTAAATATATGGAAGAATGGTCTATATAGAATAATTTTTAAAGAGTGACTTTATAAGGCTACAAAAAAGGATGACCTCCCATCCAAGTACTAACCAGGCCCGACCCTGCTTAGCTTCCGAGATCAGATGAGATGCAACCACCATGGAAAGCAGTATAGGGATTCCTCAAAAACTTGGAATGGAATCACCATTTGATCCAGTTATCCCACTCCCTGGAATATACCCAAAGGACTTAAAGTCTGCATATCATATTAATGCAGCCATATCAATATTTATAACAGCTCAATTCACAGTAGCTGAGCTATGGAACCAACCTAGATGAATAGATAAAGAAATGTGATATATATACACAGTGGAATATTACTCAGTCTTAGAGAATGGAATTATGGCTCTTGCTGGTAAGTGGATGGAGCTGGAGGATATCATGCTAAGTGAAATACGCCGATCCCAAAGAATCAAAGGCCAAATGTTTTCTCTGATTGGCAGATGCTAATTCACACTAAGGGAGGTGGGTTAGAGAAGAATAGAGGTACTTTGGATTAGACAGAGAGTAGTGAAGGGAGGGGAGAGAGTATGCCAGTAGGAAGGATAGCAGAATGAATTAGACATTATTACCCTATGGCATATATGACTACACGACTGGTTTAATTCTACATCATGTAAAAACAGAAGAATGAGAAGTTATACTCCATTTATGTATGATGTGTCAAAATGTACTCTACTGTCATGGATAACTAATTAGAACAAATAAAAAAATTATTTGAGGAGGGCAACTTTGCAACTACTGAGCCATACCAGCAAAAAAAAAAAAAAAGGATGACCTTAAAATACAGGAAAAACATGGGTATACTTTATATCTGGATGTTAGGATAAAAATTTTCTAATAGCACGAGCACTTTTAAGATGTAAAATATCCTTTATGCTTTATTAACATTCCATGGGAAATTATGATAGGTAAACATTAAAATAATAAAAAATACAGTATATAAATTTCAAACAGTTGATTGAGAAATATGTAATAAAATAATAAAAAACTTACAATGAATTGAGAATAAGCAAAAAACAGAGCGAATGTAGAGATAAGTACAAAACTATAAATATGATACTATTTCAAATAAGTGAAAATTTGAAGCTAAAATCATACTGATTGTAGATTTTGAGGTAGGCAATAGATAAAATTAAAAAGGAATATAGAGATAATTGCAATGATATGAGTAATGCTCTATTTGTGATGCTGGATGGTATATTATGGGAAATCATTTTGTTATTTTTTCTCATATTTTACATGTAAGGAACATTTCTATATGCCAAAATATAAAAGTGTAAAAGTTAAAAAACCATGCAGTAGCAATATCTATCATTTAAATGAGAAGAAAATATAACTCATGTCTTCTCTTTTTTCCTCACTTATATGTATTTAACATAAAAATTCCTCTCACTGACATTTCAAGTTATTGTATTCAGGTCTTTCTGAAAGTACAGATCCTTTCCTTGTACTTCTTTCCTTATTTTGTCTGGTTCTGCCTGAAATGAACTGCTGGCATTTAAATTGATGGCAACTGTGCTCCACTCTACAAAGGCAGAAGCTATCCGTCTTTATTATGTCAAGTAGTTTCTCTGTCCTGTCATCTGTCTTTTCCAAGTGGACACCAGTTAACCAAGACACACATATACAGTAAGGTCATTGATAATGTTTGTCATCAATTTGCCTTACAATTTCAAATAAATGGAGGATACCTTAAAAATTAAGCTTTGATTTAAATGGATCACATGTGCCTGTAAGCTTTTAAAAGTAAAGCAAAAATCTGCACATTAAATCCTGGTTACAGGCCATTGCAATGCTGACTGGATGTACTATTTTTTTTTTTTTTTTTGAACTGAACAACTTGACTCAGTACTCATCAGCACCCTGAATTCATTTTCAAAAGCATGTCATTTTTAGTTTTAAAACCTGAAAATAGAGAAATATCTCTGCCTGAGGAAAACTTAATATTTAAAGAGACTCAGCTGGAGTAATATCCACATGCAACTCAAGAGTTTGCTCTTTAATAAGCCCCAAATCTACAAATAGATTTTGGTGAGATACTGTGACTATGAAAAATCCTTTTCATATATGTAAACTTACTCTGTGCTTTTAATGGCAAAGAAAACTGAGTAGTACATAGTGGCTAAACGAAGGTACAAATCTAGGTAGAAATATGATTGATTCACTCAGTGGAATTATGGGAAATATGCCAAGTCTTAACTCTGAGAGGGCATCAAAGTTTGAATTAATTATTTTAGTTTGAATAGAGGTAATATGCAAAAATAGCCTTAAAGATGGCTCCTTATATTTAATTCTGTATACTGTTTCTTTTTAATGATAATGAAATATTTTAAGCACACTAAGAATAGAACATTAAATGGGTTCCCAAGTGTCTCCCTTCTGGGATAAGAAATAAAACATTACAAATATATTCCTTTATAGTATTTCTCAATTTATTCTCATTTGTCCTTTACTCTCTAGAGGAAGCCATTACCCCAAATTTTGTATTTATTATTCCTGTGCATATTTACATCTTTATTAAATATGATCATGCCCAGAAATGCAAATGATCTTTTGGATGTTCTTAAATTTTATATCATTCTGTCATTAATTTTTTATCTTAATGCATTTTTTAGATTGATTTATTTTGATGTAATGTTCCCTACTTCATTAATTTTCACTATACTTCTATTCTTCTCTTGATAGATAGCCAACTATTTTATATTTTCATTGCTGCCAGACTCAGCAATATACATATTTGCATGTGTCTCCAGCTCATTCATTTATTTATTTAATTACAGTCTCTTTGTATAGTTGCTTCAGGATTATTAACCAGTAAACTACTTGCTGAAATATTGTACAGAGCTTGTATACTATTTCTTTGCTTTTAGTCTCACAGACTCCATTTTCACTATTACTTAGATGGGTACCTTTTCTACATATGGTTGCTTCATATATTTTTATTACAGTTAAATTTTCTTGTCCCGTCTATATTCTACATTCCATTTTGGGTATTTCACATCCTAAGTCCTTTTTTTTTTTTTAAATTGTGTGCATTAAAGTCTACTCTTTGAGATGTGAAGGTCTTTGGGCTTCACAAATACATAATGGTATTTATCATTACTGTCTCCTACAATTGTAGATCCTATAATGCTTCTATCACAACAGTATCATTTAGTAGTTTCACTGTCTTACATATTCCACTGAATTTCACCAAGTTAATGAGAAAACCATAAATGCATATGCATACACCCACATTCCCACCACCCTCCCTGCTTTCCCCACCCCATAATCACTATTATCTTTAAGATCTCCATAGATTAATCTTTTCTAGAAGATATACACTATATGGTTGGAATCATATAGTATATCGCCTTTTCATACTACATCTTTATTTATTTGGTTATTTTGTCTGACAATATACTTTTAATATTTATCCATTTCCCTGTATGTCTGAATAGCTCCTTCCTATTTATTTCTGAATTAGATCTAATTGTTTGGATGCACCAGAGTTTGTTTATACATTTTACTATCTGACATATATCTTAACTCCTCCAGTTTTTGACAATTATGAATAAAACTGTTGCAAATACTCACGGGTTTTTGTGTGGAAATAAGCTTTCAAATCCATTGTGTAATACGTAAGAGACCAATTGCTGGATACTAAAAGTTTCTGTTGAGCTTTGCAAGACAATGTTCTTTTCTAAAGTGGCTATCAATTTATATTCTCCCGGCAACCAATGAGTATTCCTGTAACCCCACATTCTCATTAGTAATTGATATTGTCAGGTTTAAATGGACTAAATCCCTCTCATATGTGTAAAGTAGCATTACATTGCTATTTTAATTGCAGTTCCTTAATTACAAATGATGTTGACCATGTTTTCATATACTTATTTTATACTTATATATCTTCTTTGGTGAGGTATCTGCTCAGATCTTGTATTTATTTTTAACTGGGCTGTTTGTTTGTTTTATTATTGAATTTTAAATCTCTTTTGTGTATTTTAGATACAGATCCCCTACAAGATATGTTGCCTGCAAATATTTTCCTCCTAATCTGTGGTTTGGTTTCTCTTTGTTAAGTAAATCATTTTAATTTAAAAATTTATCTTTAAGTTGTTAATAATAGAAATAAAGTTTTTGCTTTTTATGATCATTTTACATTTCCTTTTAGAGACATGATATTATTATTGGCAATTTATACTAATAAGGTGCCACTTATCATAATTTTCAAAATTATATATCTGGAAGACTCCTCTAAATAGTTACTCCATTATTGTAGTGGCAAACATTTCAAAAAATTGATCACAATCATAAGTTTAAACAATTTTGATCACTCTTCCAAGTACTGAGACTGTGTCCATCATCGAAATAGCAAAGAATCCCATTCTCAAAAGTAACAATGGAAAAGAGAAGAAAGATACTGAGTAAGTAATCATAGTATAAAGTAACACAGGTGCTTGGAAGATAAGGGGCCACTGTTTTTTGTTGTTGTTTTGTTTTGTTTTTGCTGTTTGTTTGTTTCTTTTTTCTCTGTACTTAGTATCTGTCAGTGTCTAACAACCAGGAAAATAGAAACAATAGGTAAAGATAGAGCTGAAAAGAAAAAAATGGCCAATGTGAATCTATCTAGATTTTAACAATACAAAGAAGGACCAAACACAAAAGGAGAGACAACAAGAAAAAATAGTGTTACTGGAGCCCAAGGTCACCTGAAGGATGGGTCCATTCGGTGGGTCCATTCAGTGGCAGCTGGGGCTATAGAGGAAATGTAACTGGACCAAGAGATGCTGCTAGGGTGAGCAAGAGAAATAGTCTGTCTTCCCTCCTTTCCATGTTCCAATCTTCGGTGAAACAATTATATTAGCAGATCTGAACCAAATACCAATGGACAAATGCCTGGTCTAAGTTCTGCAGGAGTGTGCTGAACTACAGCATGAAGTGAGAGAAGGGAGAGTGAATAGGTCAATCTTTAGCCAAAAAGTGATAAGTCTGTTTTTATAGTGTTATTTTCAATTATAATTAATGGAGAAATAAATATAAAACATATTAAAATATTATGAAAATTGCTTCCTGACTCCAGAATTCTCCCCTACATTTCCATATTCTACAAACCAAAAGTTTTCTTGTATCTTAATGATAAGAGAAAGAATGGCTGTTGAACAGTTAGTATTTGCCAGATCCTGTGTTAGATGCTTTACTCAATGATTCAAAGTAGTGACTTTGAAACTAAAGAAGTTGAGGCTTTTTTTGGTTTAGTTATGTGTCAAGACCCCATAGATATTAAGTGACAAAATGGAGATCAAACCAGATATTTCTGACTTTAGAAAGCAGGTTTCAAATGATTCACATAGATACTATATGATTTAGGAAGTTTGATTCAACCATTACTTCAAAGTTATACAACAGATAGTCAAACCCTATAATATCCTTAAAAGAAAGAAAAAGAACCCATGCACAGTGGGGCATGCCTGTAATCCCAGTGACTTGGGAGGTTGAGAAAGCAACATTGTAAGTTTGAGGTCATCCTGGGCAATCTAGCAAGACCCTGTCTCAAAATAAAATAAAATACAGGGTTTTCATATAGCTCAGTGGTAGAGCATCCCTATGTTCTATTCCCCATACCAAAAAAAAAAAAAAAAAAAAAAAGAGAGAAAAAGAAAAAGGGAAGAACAGTATGTCCAATAGAAATAGAACCAAAAATTCTAAGATCCCAAAGCTCAAGAGATAAAACCAAGAACCAATAAGGGTGATGGCATCAAATGAAAAAGCTTCTGCACTACAAAAGAAACAAGAACATGAAGAGAGAGCCTACCAAATGCGAGAAAATCTTTGCCACTTACTCCTTAGACAGGGAATTAATACACACACACACACACACACACACACACACACACACACACACACATCCTCAGGTAACCCAATCAATAAATGGACAAAAGATCTAAAGAGACATTCTCCAAAACAAGTACAAATGCCCAACCAAAATATTTTTTAAAAATGGTTGACATCCTTAGGATTCAGAGAAATACAAATTCAAAATTACATTGAGGTTTCATCTTCCTCCATTTAGAATGGCAATCATCAAGAATACAAATCATAATAAATGCTGGAGAGGATATGGAAGGGAAAGTACACTCTTACATTCTTAGTGGAACTGTAAATCAGCACAACCACTTTACAAAGTAGTACAGAGTTTCCTCAAAAGACTAAAAATGGAGCCACCATATGACTTGGCTATTTCACTCCTTGGTATTTATTCAAAAGATCTAAAATCGGCATTTTATAATGATACAGAATATTAATGTTTATAGCAGCAGCCAAGTGTGGAACCAGCTTAGGTGCACAGTGACAGATGAGTGATAAAGAAAATGTGAAATATACACACAATGGAGTTTTACATAGTCATAAAGAGGAATGAAATCATGGCATTTGCTGGTAAATGGAATGGAGCTATAGAATATCATGCTAAGTGAAATTAGCTAGAATCTGAATCAGAAAGTCTAGGATCTAATGTTTTCTCTCATATGCAGAAGCTAAAGCAAAAGTAAGGAAAAATTGGGGTAATCCCATGAAAATATATGGGAGATGAGTGGAGCAGAGTAAGGGAATAGAGGGGTAGCTAGTAGGGTCAGGAAAAGGAACTCAGAATGAAATTGACCAAATTATGCTATGTATCCAAATGAGTATCCCAAAGTGAATTCCACCTGAATGTATATCTATAAAACAACAATTTAAAAATAGAGCTGGGAATGGTGGTGTGTGCCTGTAATTCTAGCAACTCCAGAGACTGAGCCAGGAGGGTAGCAAGTTTGAGGCCAGCCTCAGGAACTTATTGAGGCCCTAAGCAACTTAGTGAACCCTGTCTCAAAATAAAAAAATAAAAGAGATAGGGTATGTGACTCAGTGGTAAAGTGCCACTTGGATTCAAACCCAAGTATAAGTAAATAAAGAAAGGAGCCAGTAGAGAAGAGGAAGAGAAATAGGGGGAGGGAGGAGGGGAGAGAAAGAGGAAGTATGTGGACTCAAATGGATCAAATTATATTGCAGGCAGATAAGTGTATGTCAAATAAACCAACTGTAATGCACTATTAAAATACAGTTAGGGGCTGGGGTTGTAGCTCAGTGGTAGCACGCTCGCCTAGCATGGGTGGGACCCGGGTTCAATCCTCAGCACTACCTAAAAATAAAGGCATTGTGTTGTGTCCATCTACAAAAAAAAGATTCTCTCTCTCTCTCTTAAAAAAATACAGTTAGTATAAAAACATTTTAAAATTCTAATACTTTGAGAAGTATTCAAGTTACTGGAGCCAGAGTCAGTTTTGTTATCAGAGACCCTCACGTGTTTTAAGGACAGGAAAATGTACTGGGACTTCTGATGCTATGGTAGTAATACTTCAGTTCTTTGTTTTTCTAGTCAACATGTTTCCGCTTTCATTGTATAGTTCTTTCTGAGTTATCTGTTTAACTTATCTCTCCTCATTAGCTTCTCTTCATGCCTCATAATATCTAGACTTTAGAAATAACTTGGGCCATGGCATATCTCAATACATACTTTTTCTTACCATCATGCATCTAAAACCTGTTTTGTTGTGTATTCTCAAGCCTATGTTCCTTAGATAAGCATATCATTTCTTCGTACTGCTCAGTTCCAGGCCTTGGGTCACTGGCCATAGAGCACTGGCTGCATTTATATTATGTCCCTCTTTCTAGTCCAACAATCTGTGGAAGGTGTGGGGGTGATTGGAAAGATCCTGTAATTTAAAAATATATATTTCTGCCTGTAATCCCAGTGGCTTGGGAGACTGAGGCAGGAGGATTGCAAGTTCAAAGCCAGCTTCAGCAAAATTGAAGTGTTATGCAACTCAGTGAGACCCTGTCTCTAAAGAAAATACAAAAAAAAAAAAAATGCTGGGGAGGTGGCTCAGTGGTCTAGTGCCTCTGAGTTCAATCACTGCTACCTGCCATCCACCTAAAAAAAAAAAATTTGGCTGCCTTTATCAATAATTATAGAACATGTCAATTAGAAGCAGGGCAGTCTTTGAGAAAACTTTTCCTAAAAGTATCAGTATTTGAAAAAGGCAGACTTCACGAAGAATCCACTTTCTTGCCATTTCCGCATCTAGATCTGCATTCCTTGACATATGGACCCTTTCTCCAACTTAAAAGCAGCCACATGACATCTTTAAATCTCTCTGGCTGCTTTTGTCTTTCCTTTCTATAGTCAGATTTCCCTCTGTGTCCCTCACATAAGGACACTTGTGATTACATATAGAGCCCATCTGGATAATACAGACTAATCTATCTCAAAATCTTCATTTTAACCACATATACAGAGTTTCTTTTGCCATCTCAAGTAACATTCACAGGTCCAGGGATTAGGTCCTGGATATGTAGGCCATTATACAACCTATCACAACATCTACAACTGTGTGTGAGACTATGGCTCAAGGACTATGAGTAAAATACAATGTTAGTAACACAAAATTCTGTGCATGCTAAAGAAAAAGAATTAGTGAAAAATATCTTAGTTCTTGGAAAGTATCCAAGATTTGTACTTTACTTTCAAATTGGAATAAATTCCTATAAAAGCTTCGTATTAAAAAATAGTTCTGTGATGTATAATTAAGGTCTCATACACTTTAAAAAAAAAAATCTCAGAAACTCTTGGATATGAGGGAATCGGGTCTTTCCTTGTATTTTACTCAAATGAGCACAGTTAAGGTTTTTAACTTCTCCATGTGGTAAACCAATATTAGAACAGGTACAATAGGACCCTCTTGCTTAGTTAGGGCCAGAGTAGATGATTGCAATTGGTGAAAATGAGCAGCTGTGACTACTGGGTTGAAGATAGTGTACAGAGCTGCTTCTGTGTTCAGATATAGGTCCATATCTTTATAAACATTATATACATCATGTTTTATATCAGATATTCTGGCTTATGGACACACAAGTTATATTTCAAAGCATAATACAATATTATTTGCTTATTGCTAACCTAAGAATATTTCACAGTTTAAAGCTCAAAACTTTATGAAATTTTGGTTTGTGATCATTTTTTACTTTATTTAGACTCATTAGATTCTAAAAAGATGTAACAATATTCAGATACCATCTTGGACGCTAGTAAATGCTAAGAGGATCCAAACACCAAAATAATTGATGCTGGGTATGGCAAACCATCTGGTTATTCAGTCTAACTTGAGAAAGGCTTAGAAGATGCCAGGTTTAGGTTTGCCTTTGAGGTATGCAGTTTGGCCACTGTATTGCTTTGGGTACACAATGAAGTTCTTCTCTGCATACTAGTGCTTCACCTTCAGAATCCCAAAGGCTTTTGCCCACAAAAATAGTTTCTATGGTCTGGAAGCTATTTGCTTTGGGATGACTCCTCTATTTTACTTTTCATTCTTATTTCATCAAACTAACTTCCCCTGCAAAGCAGTCCAACAGTGTGCCCAGTGGTTTAAGACAAATCACTACAAATGGTCACATATTAGAAAACTGAAGGTTACTGTAAAGGGTTGGTAGAAAGCTTATGTGTGGCATAATGTTAATTCATTTTATACATCACAGGCTTAGCTTCAGAGCAGTAATAGCTTTTATTACACTTATTACCATGCATAGTTAGATGTGAGACAATAAAAGCTGATGATGCCTTTTGTACTTTATAAATATGTTCTAAAGGCTATGAATCTAAAGCATATATAACAATGTCAATAATGTATTGTCCATCATGAATATAGTTATACATCTGACTTTGAAAATTGTTTTAGTAAGATAGACAGTGACTTTGCTTTAACTTATCTCTGGTCTCATGAATAATTTCTTTTGTGACCAACAGACCATGGTTGTGGTATGGTGATTTAAGATTTTGCTACAGTCTGTGGGCATTGCAAGAGCAAAATTAGAGGTCACAAATGGGAACTGATGACAAGATATGATTTTAATAACACAAAATTACAACAAATGAAACAAATTAGTTACAGATGCAGGGGTAAAATTATGATACAATGATTCCCATTTACGTAGAGGACATTCCAATCTAATAGCAAATGTGATATTTATTGTTTTCCTTTTATTTATTTATTTTTGATAAATGTTGTTAATAATACATTTTATAATTTTTAAAGTTCCTTCATGTGTAAGAACAAGAATTCACCGTGAAATTTTAAATATAAAAATATCCTAGTCATAAATTAAAGTTTAAGATGAAAATTCTTTCATGAAAATTATATTTAATTCAACAATTTTGACTACCTAAACTGGATTATTGAAGAATAATACATAGGAGATGTTTTAAATCAATAGTAAATTAAGAAACCTAAAATATTCTATTAATGAAAGCCTTTCTGCTGGCGGGGGTTGGGGGGTGGGAAGTGATGTGTGACTTCAATTTCCACTTCTTCTCAGTGGAATAAAATAGATTACTCAGCAGTTTAAAATTGGAAAGATCATTCCTCTTAAAAGTAATAGAACTTAAAAGTAATAGAACATATTTGCAAGTCAGAAGACCTGAGGCAGTTGAGAAAGTAGAAGTTTAAATCTGACGAAACTGAAGATTAAGTGGAGACTTTAGAATTAAAGACACTGTTCCTTTCTGTTGGAGTTCTTTTTCCTACTTTACAATATTCAAACTTAACTTATATAAATACTAGGTTTAGCTTTTTTTTCTCCCCTTCAACATATGTAATATATGGCTATCATTGATTAAAGAATGTTATTGTTTTCATTGTACTATGATGCAGGTGAAGCTTTACCTCACTCAGAAAAACCTCAATATGATTCTTTGGTAATGCATAGCAAGATACAATATCCAAGCTAAAAATTTAAATTGAATTTTGAGAACTTTCTTAAATAACCTCATGATTTACTATATTACTAGATATTTCTGGTAATTGGGGAAGGAAGCATCACAATGCAATTCTTGGAAGAGTGTTCTTCAACGTCTTACACTTTTGTGGATCTCAGCATTTTTTTTTTTTTTGATAAAGTGTATTATCATGGATTTGTAATATAATGGTCACTTAGCAAGCCATACACAGAAGATTTGAACTATATTTTCATTTAATATATTCAACTAAGTTTTCGTTAGTTGGCATTAGACTAGGGCAATAGTGAGAATATTTAGTGGTAAAATAGTCATGCAATATCACTTCATTTACAATTACTTTGCATCTATATTCTTTATTCTAGAAGACAGATAATTGATGAAATTAAATAGAAGGACTCTGTTAATGACATCTTAACTGGGCTTTGTATTGAGTGGTTCAAAAGACATCAAATTATAAAATTGTATTTTATTCTGGAATGAAAGTCCTTGTGTTTGTCAGTTTTCCACTGCTATGACAAAATATCAAACTCTGGGTAATGTAACAAAAGCATAAGGTTTGTTTATCTCCTAGATTTGGAGACCAAAAGGCCAAAACTGGACAGGTCTCTCAGGTGAGCCTCTGATAAAGGCCTAAAGACAGATGGTATCTCAGCAGGAACATGTGTGAGAGCAAGATACCACAAGGTGAGACAGGAAAACAGTGAGACTGGGGAGGCAGCGGTCTTGTTCTTTTATAATAAACTGTCACAGGAACTAATTGGAATTCCACAGAAGTACATTAACTGCTTCCAAGTTCAGTGGCCCCAGGAACCTCTCAGGAGGCTCTAAGAGTAAATTGTCTACCATATAACCACACTGGGGATCAAGTTTCCAACACATAGTACTTTCCACATGCAAACTCTAGAGACCCTCATTTTTTTTAAAGATAATCTTGTGTGTTAACTTTATTTTCAACAAAGACTTCCAATAAATACAGAGTACAATATTTCTATATATTTACAGGTTATGTTTTAGGAGATAAAGAAACCACAACATTAAGTGAGGGGGCAGAGAGGGTTTTCCACAGAGAATCCTTAGAGTACTAGCTGTATTTAACTTTTCTGGAGTAGAATTATTGAGATTCTCTATCCACATATGCTCATTCAGACCACTAATAGCCAGCCTAAATTTAGACTGTCCTTTTAAAAGCCATAAACCACATATAAACTATATTTTATTTTAAAATTTTACAAATAATATATAATTTTATTCTGCCTCACCTGTCTTGTATGCATGTGCAGTTTTGAACCAAATGAGTTTTATTTATTTATTTTATATGACAGCAGAATGCATTACAATACTTATTACATATATAGAGCTCAATTTTTCATATCTCTGGTTGTATACATAGTATATTCACACCAATTCATGTCCTCATACATGTACTTTGGATGATAATGATCATCACATTCTACCATCATTAATTACCCCATGAACCCTCCCTTCCCCTCCCACCCCTCTGACCTATCTATAGTTCATCTATTCCTCCCATGCTCCCTCTCCTTATCCCACTATGAATCAGCTTTCTTATATCAAAGAAAAAATTCAGCATTTGTTTTTTGGGGATTGGCTGATGTCACCTAGCATTATCTTCTCTAACTCCATCCATTTACCTGCAAATGCCATGAGTTTATTCTCTTTTATTGCTGAGTAATATTCCATTGTGTATATATGCCACATTTTTTTATCCATTCTTCTATTGAAGGGCATCTAGGTTGGTTCCACAGATTAGCTATTGTGAATTGTGCTGCTATAAACATTGATGTGGCTGCGTCCCTGTAACATGCTGTTTTTAAGCCCTTTGGGTATAGACCGAGAAGAGGAATAGCTGGGCTGAATGAGTTTTTAACAAATTGGAATAATAAAAATTCAATACAAAGATGTGTGCTGGGAGCCATCAGCCAAGTAGGTATGACAAATTCCTTGCCAGCTTACTCCCATGCTGTCTAGTGGAAGGACTTCTGAAAGGCGACCTTGCTCAAGGACCAGGGCAGGATCCGTGTTTAGGGTGTTCCCCCTGTAGAATAGGGCAGTTTAGCATAATAGGAGAGTAGGGTGTTTCCCCTTTAGAATAGGGCGGTTTAGTAATAGGAGATTAGGGTGTTCCTCTTTTGGAATAGGGCGTATCCTGCTGCTGAGTTCCTCTTGAGTGCTTAGGGTCAGACAGTATATTTTGGGAGACAGAAGCCCATGCGGAGTGGATTTGGGAGAGAGTGGATTAGGGCAGAGTGTGGATTTGGAAAGAGAACGTGGATTCCCCCAGAACGTGTTTGTAGACGGCCGGTGTGAGTTCGGGAATAAAGAATTGCTGTTTGAATCTACAAGCTGTGTGGAGACTCGTGATTTGTGCCCAGCCGAGAGACTGCGGCAGATGTGTAGCAGTGGCATACTTCTAGACACCTATGGGTATTTGAAATATTTGCTTCAGCTGTTTTACATTGGAGATATCAGTAATAGCAATACTTTTTTGAATACATGCCAGGTAGTATAGTAGGATATTATGTACTTTTCAAGAACTACATCCTTGAATCATTATAGCACTAGAAAGTGGATATACTTTAATCTCTATTGTACAAATTGAAAACACAGCTTAAGTGACTGTTTTTTGCTACCTAGCCAGAAAGTGGATCTTTCGATCTTGAATCATTAATCTTTGTTGGGGGAAGATACTGAGTAACAGTACTGCTGTTTGGTTTTAGGTTATACAGCCATGCTTTAAAGGTATTTTCATATGTCTTAAGCAATTTTTAAAGCATTAAATACATTATGTGTCATTTCTCTAGTTAAATGGACTCCTAATTCAGAAGCAACAAAAGTAAATTACATAGACAGTGTACAAAGATACAGTATGCAGTTTTTTTTTTGTCTGCTACTTTCTGTGTCCATTTTTTTTTTTTTTGTATTGATAGCCCACATTTCATTAGCTACTTTATGGTAAAGTACATAGTGTTACACACATCATTTTGAAATATCTTAATACACAGATTAAAAATGTAGGTTGAATTTAATTTTTTATTGTCCCAAATGTCTCTCTGATTTAGGATATCATAAATTGTCTTGTGTATGTTCTCATGTATTTGTGTTCTGTCTTCAGATTTTATGACATTATTTTCTCCCTTGCTTTGGACACTCCCTTAATTTCTCCATGTTTCTTTAATGACCTGACCTCGTATTCCCAAGCTCTTGGTTTTCAGTGGATTGGCCAGCAACCTAGGCCTTGAGTTAATGTACTCATTATTATACTACAGCTCCCTCAGTAACTTGTTCTAAGGTTTTGGAGTAGATCAAAGACAATCTGAATGATTAAACACCATCTCTTTGTTCTCGAAGGCATGTTTGTTTTCCTTGAGCATTACTCTTTGGCAGGGGAACTTTTCACTGATAAAGTGCACTCATGAGCCAAGTTGTGCTTGAGATATTTTAGTGTCATGGTCTTTTTTTTTGGGGGGAGGTCCACCCATATAACAATTTTTTAATATTCCATTATGTCTGACAGTGTCTCAGCCCCACAGATAACAAATTTGTGGTATAATGAACACACTCCTGCTCTTATGGAGGCTACATCTTTGATGCTCAATAATGTTGGTGATTTTAAAAGTTCAGTCAATGGTCAGCAGATCTCATCATTCTGGGCTTGGAGTGAGGGAGAACATCATGTCAAAGGGCTTGGCAGAGGAAAGCTCCTTAGTTTATGACAACCAGGAAGCAGAGAGAGACCGGTCGGCTACTTTTTAAAAATTATTTCTATGGTACCAAATACTATAGAGATCATGATGTTAAGATATGAAGACAGGCTGACTTCCTTAAGAATTTATCCTGAAGAAAAATTGAAACTGAGCTGACATGATAAAATATGGAATCTGTGATTCATTGGTCTTCCTCTAAACTTTAGAATTACTTTTTCCACTCATTTTCTCAGCATTCAGAAATCTCCAAGGACTCAAAACCTAGCCTAAGGCAGAGAATTTAGAGGCTCTCCTGTAGCCTGGGCTTTGCTTCTCAGATACTTCATTTAAAAAAATAAAATCAAAATAAGACATTTATTGGCTAACCTACAGTGGTCTTCATCTTATTCTCCTATGCACACTGCTGATTACCTCTCTCATTCTCTTTCACTCTGACTTTTTATTCCTGCCTCACTCAGGGTTCAGAAATGAAACTCTGATTCCCTCCTGATAGGTGGGCTCTGAGTAAGGTAGCAGCCCTCTGCAGCTGAGAAGTGTTGCAGCTCTCAATGGTGGGCCATGCCTTCCAGGGTTACAGCAAACCCCAGCAGCTCACCATCAATTTCTCCTTCTTTCTGTTTTTTTTTTTTTTTTTTTACCTTGTGAATTTGAAGAATAAAATCCTCAGACCTAGTCTAGTGAGTTTGAGAGGATTTATTGAACAATAGAAACAGGAACAGAATCCCTGCAGTACAACAGAAACCCTAGACCAGCACACTCACACCCCATTAGTAGGTGTGAGTGTGCTGGTCTAGGGGTTTCTGTAGCACATAGGTCCTGTCTGGTGGGCTCCATGCAGCCACGGGCCCTGCAGCTGTCTGTCCCCACTGCCACTCCTGCTCCACCACTCATTTCCTGTGCTGATGCTTCTAGGTAGGGATCAGTAGACTGGCAGCTGGAGAGCTGTGTCACCAGAAATAGAGGATATCCTTCCTGACTCATTGCAACCACCCTGCCCAGGATCTCTAAGTGAAACTTGTTGGACTTGTTTCTGATTGTGGTACTATGATCAGTTTGTCCCATTTTACTTAAGAGCCAGGATGGGGTTTCTCTGGAGTACCAGGAAGACTACAAGGTAGGACTTTGGGGTCTGAGTAATGTTCAAGCCCGCACTGGACACAAGTCGGACAAGATTCTTAAAGGGGTCTGAAACCCACCATGGTTCAGACAACTAAGCATTAAACCATCCATCAAGTGAAGGAAGTAACCCATGAAAGGCACATTGTAAACATCCATGTCTAGTATCCTTCACTTCTCATTCTGGCAGAGTTGATAGCTACTCTGATACTGGAACTCCAGTTAGAGGGGAACTTTCAGAATGTGCACATTCATTACTTTATTCCCTCTGTCTTTCTTTTTTTCTCTCTCTCTTTCCCTCCGGTGTTATTCAAGGTATAATGGGATAAGTGCATTGCTCTAGTACAAGAGCTGAAAAGTACAGTTGTATTTCTCTTTTCACATCCACTTCTTCCTCCGTATCTTTTTTCTTGTTCAACTGTACTATTCTTTGTCATGTTTTCCTTTATTCCTTTTCTCCTTCCCCTTGCCTGTATTTATTTTTTAAATTTGCTGCTAGATCTTAGAATGCAGACGATGAGAACTATATTTAATGAGCTTGAGAGACACAAAAGGTAATTGAAATATACCTATCTTGAGTATTTGCTTTATGCTAAGTTTGAATCGGAAAAAAATAGTGTTTTAGTAACTTTCAAGAATATTTTGTGGGGCTGGGGATGTGGCTTAAGCGGTAGCGCGCTCACCTGGCATGCGTGCGGCCCAGGTTCGATTCTCAGCACCACATACAAACAAAGATGTTGTGTCCACCAATAACTAAAAAAATAAATATTAAAAATTTTTAAAAAAGAATATTTTGTGGTTATTTGAACTTGAGATAGACCTGTCTGATTATATTCTTTCTATATATTTTCATATGGTCCCGCCTCTGTGAATTTGCTTTTTTATAAGGATACCAATCTAATGACATTATTTTAATATCATTACGTGTGTAAACATGTCATTTCCAAATACACTCACATTCTAAGTGTGGGTAGTTTTGACTTCATCATGTATTTTTTGAGGCTACAGCATCTCATGAGGTGTCTGACATAATAAAACAAAATTGAAAAATATTTATATTCGTTTTACCACAAAATTGAAAAAAACAAAAATAAAAGTGCAAATTTCAATATATTCACACTCATTACTTTAGACATGTTGTTTAGATTCCAGTAGACGACATTCCTGCATTCTGATAAAGGTGTACATCATATGCTTATAATATGATAAGGGGATATTAACTCTTCATGGCCAAAAAGCACACCAGGACACCATTTTAGAAGAGTTAAAATAGTTAAAATTATAAGCCAAGAATGCAGCTCAGAGAGGAAGGAGTTTCCATATTTCAAAGCACTAAACAGCTTGTGAGCATCAGGTCTCCAGCCCACCATTGTTCCAGTATTTTACCTCATGATGCTGACAAGTGGTTTTCAGTCAGAATTTCCTGGTTTTGTCAATATTGTATCCTTCCAATGATACATAAGCTGTCTTAGGATTCAATCTGAATTATTGTAAAACTGGCTTAAATTGATCTCACTGGTGTTAGTATTTCCCATTTGCTGGAGTATGTTAGACCTGTACAATAGAATTTTGATTCAGTAAACACAGCAAAGTAGAACTTACATGGATGCACCAGCTAAAAAATCAATTAGAATTTATGGATATGTAAATTTTTTAAATATTTGTTTTAGTCAGCTTTTTCGCTGCTGTGATTAAAGGCTCTGACCAGAACAATTGTAAGAAAGAAAAGTTTATTTGAAGGCTCATGGTTTCAGAGGTTTTAGTCCATAGAAGGCTGGCTCCATTCCTTAGGGCTCAAGGTGAGGCTGAACATCATGGTTAGATAGTGTGGTGGAAGTGTTAGGGTCTGTAAACAAGTCAAGATGGCACCTGGCATTTTGCCAGAGGGAGTGGTTTGTGAAGTAACGCCAGGGAGCCATTAAGTGTGGAGATTCCTTATTGGTTGACTGCTGTATCTAGTTTATGTTAATTAAGATAAGCTGTGTGTAATGTATATATACCCCTCCTGTCCTATAATAAAGGGCTCCCACTCCTGCTGTATCAGTCTTCACAAATTGCTCATCACCCCCCCGGCTATTTTGCCCAGCTAGCCAGGCTGCAGCATGGAAGGAAGCAGCTCATAACATAGTGACCAGGAGGCAGAGACTCCAGGTACAAATTGCCAGATACAAAGTCACACCCCAATTCCCACCACATCAGTTAACCCCCCAAGGGATTAACTCACTGATTAGGCTCAGGCTATAACTCAATTATTTCTCCTATAAATCTTACATGTGAGCTTTCAGATAATACCTCACATCCAAACTGTAACAACATTCTACATAAAATAATATCTTAAATTTCAACATCAGGGACACTGATTATAGTAATGCATGACTTAAAAAGAGAGATGTGTTCTAGCTCTGAGAAATGTGTTACTAGGCAATTTTGTTATTATATAAACATCTTAGAGTATACTAACTCAAACCTAGATGGTACAGGTTAGTCACTGGATGTGGCCCCTTGATGCAGTTAACACAGTAAATATTAAAACTGGTAATATAGTTCCTTATTCTCCTCACCAAGTATTAGGTACAGTGCATAATTATACATGCTCTACTTTTATATAAGTGACAGCATGACAGTTTCTTTTATACCAAAAAATAAACATGCTGCATTGCACTGTGATGTTAGTACGTCTTCAAATTCACCAGGCCAAGGGAAGTCTTTTGCTCCATTATCATCTCAGGGACCCTCCCACCCTACCCATGGCTGATCATTTACTGAAACATTATCATGCAGTGGGTGAATATGTGTTTATTAAGACATTGAGATGACTAAAAAGTGTAAAAGTATCTGTTAGGATAATTGAATGCCATAGGTTTAAAACGATATAAATATATCAATAAAAAACTTCTTGGAAAAGTCTTTTTAATGCTTTTTAAATGACCAAATCCCAGTTTACAGTATCTGTCTATATTATTAAGAAATAGAGAATGTTTATCCTAATATATAATGTGTAAATATTTTAAGGTTATTAAATAATATAATTTTATAAGAATATATTTTTTCACCAAACTCAAAAGTGTAGCATAATAATAATTCCTTCTTTTTGCAAATCTTTATTTTATCCCATCTGACTCACAATATTTTGAGTCTTAACAGTTAAAATCACTAAACCAAAAGTAGTAGTTACTATTTTCAGCTTTATTATTATTATTTTTTTTAATGTAGAATTTGTCCTTCTATGACTGATTCATTTCACTAAGCATGGGTTTTTTTTCAGGTACAACCATGTTGTCACAGTGGTAGGACTGCATAAAAAATATTTATGTACTAAAATAGCAATCACTGAAATGGAAAATTAATACATTAAATTACTTCTGAATTATATTTTTAAATCACCTGTTACAGAAATATAATTTGTTCATATTCATCTAATAGAGAATATTTTCCTACTAAAATATTACTTGAAGAGATTCAATTAAAAAGGAGTTCTATGTTGAATGTTACTTCAGTATGTTTTAATGAAGTCCTATGAATTATGGAAATAGTCTTCTAATAATACCAGTAATATGCTTGAATAAGACACTGTAATTTGTTACTTGCAAAATATCTTAGCTTGTTTCCAGATGTTCCATAGTTGATATTAGATAAATGCAAAGCAGAAACTGTCTGAAAGAACTAGCTTTGAGCAGTTACTGAACATAGTGTTTTTTGGTTTTTGGTTTTGTTCTGTATTTTTTGTTTTGTTTTCTTTTTTGTGATTTTGTCTCCAGGCCACTGTCATTTCATATCTGGAATAAAGAAAAATATATTTATATTGTAAAATATCAGATTTGGTCCTACTTATTTTAACCTGATTTTGGATTTTTCATTTTGGCTGAGCTTCCTGGTTTCCAAACCTACACCTAACCTTTACCTCCTGCTGATCATTCACCCAGTGAATCTGTGCCCTCTCCGCCCGCCCCCGCCTCCTCATGGGAGTCTTCTTAGAGACTGGAATCTTAGTTCCGGCTTGGGAAAGGGGGAACATCTACAGAATATTTCATGATAAACCAAAGATTATTTATTTTCTGGGCAATTTTAGACTTTTGTAAGAATGAAAGATGTTTTAATTTCAAAACATTTTGTCCTTTTTGGTAAACATTTTAAATATTCTACAGCACATTATCTATGAATGGTTGATGTTTTGCTCATCAATTTCTTTGTAGCCTACCAATTTACAAACATTATTTCCAAATTTTCCACACAAATACATTTTGTTTTCCTTTCCCAGCATCATCATAAAGCCGGCAGTAGAAAATTTAGTCAGAGGTTGTCAACACTGGATTTACTTGAGAATCACTTGGGAAACTTTAAAAAAAGTTCTAGAGACCTGGTGTTACACCCAGAAATATGACGTAATTAGTGTGCATGAACTTACACATCAATGATTTTTAAAGGTCCGAGGTGATTTTAATATGTAGACTTGAGAAACACTAAAGTAGCTCACATCCAGGATCCACAGAAAAACTCAAGCGCTTCTTACATTCTTTAGTCACGTGAGTTCTATCCTTGAAGCAAGTTAAATATCTAAAACTCTATAATTTAAGCCCACTATAAATGTGTTCTTACAGAATTATTGATTGTATTTCTATTTAAGGTGCTGATGAATAAAAACAACTAGAAGATGATATTTTTTCCTTGATTAATTTGAAGTAATATTGATGAGGAGTGTTTTGATTCATTTTTTGCGATCTCTGTATATTTTTTAAAAAAATTAATTCTTAATTATGCTGTCTCGTCCTTGACTGATGATAAGTTCTTCAATAAAGTTTTATAACTTTAAACATGGAGACCCTACACAGTATATAATCAGGCTTCTTTCAACACTGAGTAGGTATTCATGGCTATTCTGCATATGTAAATTGGGCTGTAAAAGATTTATTGCAATTTCTAATCATTCACACTAATGTGTCAAGAAGGTCTTTTTCCAAGTGTTGATCTGATGTGAAAAATTCCACCAAATAATTCATATTTTTAGTGGGCCTTATTTTATTTATTGCAAGATAACATTGTAAAATACCAACTTTGCAACCTCTTCTATTCACTGTTTTCTACTATTTCTATTCATTTCTCTTTTTATGGTTCTTTTTAATTGTCTAAGATTTGTAGTATAATTTTCAGTAGTTGTGGTGAAAATGCAAGGTAATTGTTGGTAACTATTCACTTATTCACTCTATCAGTAACTTAATGTGTAAAATCAGCTACCCAAAATTCTCCAAACTTTAGACAATCTGTTTGCTTCAGAAACAACTAATCTGAAATCCAGCTTCAAAATTAAATTTGATGGTTCAAGGAAAATCCTGTCACACCAATTACTGTGTTTGGAACAGCAATTCAGGTGTAAGCTAATCCTCATATGACTTTACCTTTAGACAAAGTGAAGGATGTAATTTGAGCTTATAAACAAATTTGGGGATAAGATACAGAGGCAATGATTTGCTAGAGAATTCTTGGAATAAATTTTCTTCTCTCTTAAATCAACCAAAGGAAGAAATAACATTTCTTCTCTTGAACATCCTGATGTGGGAGTAAAATGCTTAAAATGCTACAGCCATTTTTACAACACACACACACACACACACACACACAAATACAAACAAAAAACGAGGCAGAGGGTGAATTTGAATGAATGACATTGATTGAATTATATAAAAGAACAAAGTTATCAATCAAGCCAATTTTCAAGTTTGATTTATATCTACTCTTCTAGTTGTATAAGACCTAAATTTTCCACTTCACATAAGTGGAGGTTGAAAATATAAACCCTATGTGCTTTTATCTGTCTAAGGTCTGGATCTAATAGGGATGGTATTCATCTTTTACTGTTTCATGTAGATTTCTGTTAGCTATCAGTGACAATGTTAAGTACTTTTACGCCCCTATTCCTGACTTGATAAGAGTTTCCATTAAGTATTCATTTTGAATGTAGCAAAAATGTTTTCTCATAATAAGCATGACTAGGTGGATATTCTTTATACTGTTAATGGGGTGAATAATCTTAAGAGATTACTCATGTTGAAACCATTTTGAACTTTTAAAGTAAAATTTGCTAGGTCATTATAATATATTTTAATACATTTATTCATGGTATATTATTCTTTTAACACCCAAGTGCATTATTTAAGAAGGCATTTCAAAAGATCAAAGACCAGAGTAAAATTCTAAAATATTTTAATGAGAAAGATTACCTGAATTCCAAGGAAACACAAATCACATTGACATCAAATGTCAGCTCTGGTAGAAATAACATGATAAAATAATATTCTAAAGATACTGAAAATAAAATTTGAATCAAAAATATTATGTGTACCTAAAACTATTTTCATATAAGGAATGAGTACATATATACTTGAGTATAAAAAAGCCTAAAATTGCAATAACCAAATATTCTCCTTGGAAACATACTTATCAGCTTTAGTTCAGGGAATGGAATAATGTCTTCAGGATACAGTAAGACACAAGAGAAACAAGAGCAAGAAAATAATGTACCAAGTGCATTGTCTGAAAAGCTAATTACAACATAGTTTTCAACTCCTTAAAATGCAGAGCACTGCTTCATAGTTGAGTGCAGAGTAGTATGTCAAGAATAAAGACAAAGTCTAAACCAATAGTCATGTTTATACAAATTTGTTTCAGAAATTTATGAAGAAGAATAAATAGAGCACAAGTCTTAATAAGTTAGATGTAATCACTCAAATTAAAATTCAAAATAACACACCTTAGCTCTCAAATTAGCAGAACAGCCACAGCAAAATGACCTAAGTAATAAAAGGCAGGTAGGAAAGGGGAAAGACACAAAAGCAAAGTGCAGTAATAAAAAAAAAAGTTTCTTTCCATTATACCTTAACAGAGATAAATTAGCTCAAACTCTATAGTTTGAACAGATTCTAAAGAACTGAAAATGCACCTACTAGTCCCCTGTAAGGCAGACCATGAATAATCTTTTTTTTTTTTTTAGAATAGTTATGGCTTATTATCTGGCTTTTATTGAATGGTATATTAACATCACACATTTTAGTGCACATGCACCTACTTACCAATATATAATAATTAACAGGAAAAGCAAAATTTGATTTTCAGATGGCCTATTTTTAAAGATAACTGTTATTTTTTTTCTACACGTTCATAGTCATTTCACATTGAACAACAAAAAATGGGGGGTAAATGAAATACTTCAGAGTATTTAAGTACTTTTTCTATACTCTATGTCATGAGGATGAAAAAGTCTTTTCCATTACACAATCTTCGTCTTCTTGTTTTATGTTCTGCTATGAATGTTCAATTCTTTGATATAAATGTATGTTTTGAAGTAACAAATGTTAACCTACCTTTGTTATAAATTATATTATAAATATGTGTTCAATGTCTTATATAAGGTAGGTAATATATATTTGCTATATAATTCTTATACATATCATTGTTGATATGAAACTACTTACAAAAACAAGTTCTGGTAACCTTATTTGAGAATCTAGACAGACTGGCCTGGGAATACTTTTCCAAATTAGGTAACAGGGGAGCAGATAATTCAATACTTTGAAAACATGAGCACTGTTATCATTAATATATATGCTGATCTTGGTGCTAAGTCTCCCTTGCTGTAATTGAAGTTCCAAGAAGGCAGATTTTATTTGTCATTTTCACTTTCAATATGCCTTGCCTACCAATGTTGTAGCTTATAGTAGTTACCTAGGAAGATTAATTTTATTTGTCAAGCTGGCTGGTCAAGGTTATGACCAGGGACCTGGTAAAATGCAATTTGTTTGTGTCTGTGAAGGTGTTTCTAGATGAAAATAGCTTTAAAATCAGGAGAGAATAAAAAAGGCCAGTTCTCATCAATGTGAATGGGCATTATCCAAACTGTGCTGGATCAGATGAAGCAAAAAGGTAGAGGACTTGGTCCTAGAATTGAACTAGAGTATGAAATTACGTAGTTCTCCAGGGTATAGACACCATAAAAATGGAACTACTTAGACTCCATAACCATGTGAGCCAATTCTCATAATAAATCTCCCACTCCTTCCTTCCTTCCCTCCCACCCGCCTCTCTCTTTCTCCTCCTCTCTCTGCCTGCCTGTATCTAACTATATCTTTATATGTCTATATTCTTTATTTATAACTATATTTATACATTTAGTATACATAGAACCTGTTAATTCTAGTTCTCTAGCCCACCCTGACTAATAGAGTACCTAATATATGTAAATGTTGAAGAAGTGAATAGATATATGAAACTAAATCTGACTCTATCATCAGGAAAACTATAGTACTATAACTTGTCAAAATATATAGATTTCCTAACAGAAAATGAATTGGAGCACTGAGATGACCCAGACCTCTGTAGATTTCAGGTGCCAGCTGAAAACAAACAAGAATTGCATGAGAATAACCTATCAGAGTGGCCCCACCTCCAGTTCAGTATGACATGACTGGGAAAAATCTCAGCATGGGCTGCTTGCTTTCTGGGCAGGAAAAGAGTAGACTAAGTGTATACTGAAGGTTAAAAAATTTAAATGAAATTTGCATGAGAATTTTTGAAGAATTCTATACACCAGAATAACAAAGCTTCCAGATATCATCTTGCACCAAAAAAAAAAAAAAACAAAAACAAAAAAAACAACCAACCAACCAAACAAACAAACAAAACACTTCTCTAACTCCAGAGTGATGTTATCTTTTTCTTTCTTTGTGCTCCCTAATCCATGTGCATTTGGCTGAATGCTGAGTGTTTTGTTCAACTCCATAAAAAACAAGCAAGAAATAAAATGTTGCTGTCTGCTGATCATTTCCCTCGGGGACATGTGTGACACTAGAGAATGAGAGAAAGGAGGACATGGTAGCTATAAAAAGCTAGGCTTCTTTTGTTTGGAGAGAAACTTAACATATTTCATTAAAAGATTTCTAGTAGAAAGATCATAGTGCGAGCTCCAGCTTCAACTTAAGGAGGAATGAGACTATAAGAGCCATGGGTAGATAAGCATTGAAAAATTCATTTTATTGACCTTTCCCAAACTAAATTATTTGCTTTTCTATGGAACACAAATGGCAAGTAGATGTCAACTTCTACTATAGCTTTCAAATGACAATAACCTAATTCTCACCCATTATAAATGCTAGTTCCCAGTCTCTTCTCTCTTCTCCAAGTCTAGTTATATGTATCCCACATGATTCCAGAGATCCCTTACCTGTATTTATGTACCACCTCCCTGGGCCTCTATGTAACATAATTTACTGGAGTTTAAGGATAATATTAGGAAATCAAAACTACCAAAGAGGAAAATGTAAATATTAGATATTTATAATTTTATCATCCATTGGCCATACCCATTCATAAGTAGAATGTTCCTTACTAGTTTTCTTATGTTGCAGTCATAACCCTGCAGATCACTTATCTACACCAAATGAGAATCTCATATTTTTCATACCTTCGATAAAATTACTTAGACATATATTTCAAAGCCCTAAAATCACAAAACATTATATTGCCCACATTTGAAGATCTTCTTGCTCTACTGTAATAGGTTCTGTATGTTCTTACTCGGTCCCTCATTCCTTCCTTCTCCCTGATTTTGTTAGATGCAGCATATGCCTATCAAAGTACAGTAAACTATCATTATCCATGGATTCTGTATTTATAAATGTGCTTACTTGCTGAAATTATTTATATCTGAAATTAATCTCTGGACAGTTTCCATTTGTGTACATCTGCAGAATCATAGAATAATTCAGTTCCCAACCGACTGCAAACTGGGAAGCATTCTGCCTTCTTGTTTCATCTCTCATAATCCAGAAAAATGCCCCTTTTGGCAGGCTAGTTAGTGTCATATCTTTCATATTTTGTGCTTTATATTGATGATTTTCCCCATTTGAAATGGCCCACAAGTAGAGTGCTAAAGGGCTGACTAGTTCCCAAGCCTCAGGAGATGATGATATGCCTTATGGGGAAAGAATATATCCCATAAACTTATTTGGGTGTGAGTTACAGTGCTATTGGCTGTGGGCTCAATGTTTAGATTCTATAACATAAGGAAAGGAGAGTGCATTTAGACAGAAGCACATAAAATATAAGGTTATATATTGATCAGTTGATAAAAATGTTGTCACCTGAGGCTCATAGAATCCTGAACTTGAACATACTGCAGTACAATGATGTAAGATTCAGCAGTTCAAGATTCATAGCAACTTTGTAGACAATAATTATGAAAATTATGAAAATCGACTTTACTATTCTCTCAAACACTCTTTTAACCCTGTAGAGTCTTCTAACTCAATCCTGACAGAATTCATCTAAACATAGGACTCTTATTCTAGATTAAAAAAAAAAAAAAAGAGGTGGGCAGATGAGTCTGTTCCTTCCCTCTTGTTTTATACCTTGAGTGGCAGTATATACAATGGTGAGGTAAAGAGTGACAAAACCAGAGCGATTCTGGACCTCATACCACACAACTGTGAGAGAAGCTCTAGCAGGCATCATCTTCTAGCTTTTTTGTTATTGGATAAAAAGAATCCCCAATGTAGAATGCTAGGTTTTGTGTTGCATGCTTCCTTACACAATCCTGTTTTAAATAATTCTTGAACAAGATAATTAGTATACCAATCTAAGACATAAAAAAGGCTTTCTTTCAAAACTATTTATATTACTAATCGGAGTTAAGAGTGACATCACCTAGAGATTCACTCCAATCTTCATCCTACAGTATATAAAATGGTTCAGGTTCTTTTAAAGCATATCTGTTTGACCATCTGCAATAAACACAAAGTTATCTGCATTCACATAAATTTGAGAATGATAAATAATCTATGGGACTATTGGCTCCCTCAGACTTTTTAATAAGTTTACCTGTTCAATATGTACTTTTTTTCTAGGTAAAAAAATACAAAACATGAAATCTGCCCTCAACACATTTTTTAAGTATACAGTATTATGAACTCTAAACATGAGGTTGTAGAGCAGATCTCTAGAATGTTTTCATCTTTATTAACTGAAATTTTATACCCACTGGAAAGCAACTCCCCAATCTCCCCACCCCGCAGCCTCTGGCAACCACCTTTCCATGTTGTTTCTAGAAGTTACACTACTTTGGGTATCTCATGTGAGTAAAATCAAGCATTATTTTTCCTTCTGGCTTATTTCAATTAGAATAATGTCCTCAAGCCTCATCTATATATTATAAAGGGAAGAATTTCCAATTTTTAATATTCTAATGTATTAATCCATACATAATGCCTTCTTTATCCATTCATTTGTTGACATATTGGGTTGCTGCTGAATCTTGGCTGTTGCAAATAATATTACATTACTCATAATGTAATGTAATATATAAATTTCTCTTAAAGGTTTCCAAGAAACAGGTTAGTTGAATCATGAGAAAGTTTTAGAAAATTCTATACTGTTCATGCTTCCATGCAGACTTCCCACAGAGGAAGACCTTCTGTTTTCAGTTTGACTTGAGACTCTGAAGCCTTTTAAACACTTCTGTGGATGTATGTCTTCTTTGTATTGTCAATGTAAATTCCTAATGTTAGTGATGTTTAGTTTCTTTTTGCAGGAGTTGCTTTCTACCCCTGGTGTCTCTCTGCTGTACTGTTGGTCCTCTCTCTGGAGCAACAGTAAACTACTTGGCTCATTCTGTTGCTCTCAGTTGCTTCCAGACATCTAGAAATCACCAAGTCTTGTCAGCACATTGAGTCAGGCAGGGCACAAACCAATCTCCCAGTTAGTCCTCCCAAAAGTTTGAACCTTCAATGTACATCTTAGTCTACTGTTTACCAGCCCAGAAAGCAAGCAGCCCATGCTGGGTGCTTTCCCAGTCATGTCATCCTGAGTTGGAGGTGGGGTCTCCCTGGTGAGTTATGTTCATGCAATGCTTCTTTGTTCTCAGCTGACACCTGACACCTGGTGTCTACAGTGAGCTGGGTCTACCTCAGTGCTCCAGCACAGCCAGACAGCAATGAATCCCTCAGGTGGCCTCCATACTCAACTCTTTCCCTCCAGAATGAAAGCCTACATTTACAGGGTTTTGCCCACTTGTTTTTTATTGAATCAGGGGGAAGAGTCTGCCAAGCAAGTGCTTTCTAGTCCAAATTATTGATTTTGTTTTCAACAGCTCCCAAACTGGAATCCTTTCTTGTCACTATACAGATTCAGGCAAGCAGAAACCTGTCCCTTGGAAGGTTCCTCCAAAGAGTCAGAGTATTGAATACATTATCCACCTCTTTCTATCCCCAGCTGAGAACTGAGGACTTCTTCCTGATGTGCTGTACCAGCAGGAGGTTTTATGTAAAAAGGGAGACCACTGGCTTTGCTGTGGATGGTTCCATGTTCACCTGGGATGCAGAAACCTGTCAAATGACTTGTGAATTACTCACAGAAGCAACTGCTCTGTGTATTATTGTCAAATCAAAGCATGGCAGAGGAGGATCTGGAACTTCCTGTTGTCCATCATGCTAACATCAGTGCCATTTTTGTTTTGTTTTTGTTTTTGTTTTCTAATAATCCTAGTGATCTCACTAAGTGAAGTGGCAATGTGAGCAACATGTGTATTTTCAAACAGGATAGTTATGTGTGTGTAGTGGGGTTGTCTGTTTGTAAACAACAGAGATGAACTCTGACAAGACACCAGTCTGGAGTTTATGAGAAGATTAGAATAGCAAACTATAATAAAGAAAAGGTTAAACAATGATACTTCAGAAGAACACAAGAATAGGGTATCTCCACATAGCTGGGTGTAAGGAACAAATGGATAAGCTTTCCAAGACAAGGTCACTGGAAGAGAAATCATCAGCTCCAATTGTGTGCTTTCAACAAAATTCAAATTCAAGAGCAATGTCCTCATTTCCTTGCTTAGGTTCCATGCCCACCTTTAGAGTCATACCAAGACTGTGGTGCAGAAGAGGTGGTTCTGTATGGAAAAGGAGACACTTTTAACCAGGAAGAAGAAACTGCTTTGTAGGTAAAAAACACCACATGCCCATTTAATTTCTCTCATGATCCTATTTAATTTTGTGAATAGTGATACCTTCACTTGATTAAATCATTCTTTCATGTCTGTCCTACTCCAAAACTTTTGTTGTAGCTCAGTAGCTTACAGAATAAATCTGAAACTCCTAACATTCTATTCAAGGATTTTATTTTTCTGAACTCAATTTGAGTATCTGTCTCATCCCTGGCCAATGGCACTTCCTCACCCCCCAATTCACTCCTGCAATTATCCATTGTGACCACACAGGCCAATTCCAAGTTTTCAAATATGAAACACTTTTAAGTATTTGTACATGCTGTCCATTTGCCTGAAATCTTTCTCTCTTTCTCTTCCTCTCCTATAACCTCTTCCCTGAAGCAGATATAAGGAGCTTACCATCTTAGAAGAAAAGGAACTTAGAGAAGTAAGGTACACACCTGCCAAACACCCCAACACAAATGCTTAACTTCCCAGCATAGTGTTATATATAAACTTTGCCCAGTTTGTGCTCTATCATCTTCAGGAATAGAAAATTTACTGCTTTTTGAAGCAGCTTATTTTATATTGTGATAAATTTGACTCTTGGAAACCTCTAAAAAGTCAAGGCTGGAAAAATACAACTCATTCTTTTCAAAATCATTTATCAATTCTTCAACAAAACCTACCAAAAATTTTAGAAGAAAATTAATCACATTCCCATTTGTGCTTCCAAAGACCTTTGTTCATACTAATAAGATCACACTCGTTACTATCTATAGAATTAGTTTTCACTCCTGATTTAGATTTTCTTACATAGAGGCACTTTGTATTAACTCTTGATTTCTAGGGCCTAGCACAGAAACAAATAGAAAGCAATTAATAAACCTTTGTTGAAAACATATTAAATTTTACAATTAATGCAATCAAATAATATGTTTTATGTTAGTAGTTTTATGAGTGAAAAAACTTGAATGAAATAAGCAGTATAATAGATTTTACACCTGTAAAGAATGTACTGTGTATATAATCTTACATGATGTCAAACTATTTTGCTCCTACTAATTAATTGCAATTAATATGATTTAATTTAGTTATGTGTTACTTTGTTTCCCCAACTATGGAATTTATAGTCAACATGTAAAATTTATTGAGTTATATTGGATATTATAGTTCATATTTTTCTGTGAATAATAACACTCATAAAATCTTTTGAGTTCTTTTCTAACCAGGTTCATTGCCTTACTTAAATATCATGAAAAATTTGCTATAATATTATGACTATGATATTAATAATACTCAATGTTGTTGAAACTATGAATTCCAAGAAAATATAAATTCCTTACTTTTTCTTATTTTAGCCCATTTCTATTTGTTTTATTTGTGTCTAGTTGGCTTATTGAGTAAAACTTTGGCTTCAAAAACAAAGGATAAAATAGCCATTGAGATAGACATTATCTGTTATGTACATTCAGAGCATAAGTCTTCCAGGCCTGATGTGTGACTGCAGTCATAGGTCCCATCCCTCTCTTATATTGCTAACAAACTTAACATGATGATTCATTATATCCAAATTCCAGCCAACAAGACAGACACAGACGGGCTGGGGATGTGGCTCAAATGGTAGCGCCCTCGCTTGGCATGCGTGCGGCCCGGGTTCAATCCTCAGAACCACATACAAACAAAGATGTTGTGTCTGCCGAAAACTAAAAAATAAATATTAAAATTCTCTCTCTCTCTCTTTAAAAAAAAAAAAGACAGACACAGACAAAAAGGCAAGGCATGCACTTTCCCTTTCATTGTATGACAGAAGTGATTCATATCATATTTTTCACATCTATTGTCCAGAATTCAGTTACATGACTGTACCTAGATGCCAGAGATACTTGGAAAGAATATCTTCCATGGTTCATCCATGATTAAGCTTAATACCAAAATTTCCATTTCCAAAGAAAGGATAAGAATGAAAAATATAGCACAACTAGTAGTGTCTGCTGCAATTTATTCTCATTCTCGTACCATATGATGTCAAATAGTACAGCAAATAAAATATCTAATCCCTTTTCCTCTCAGGGGAGGAGAATACTAATCTTTTTGGCCACTTGATATGATTTCTTAAGAGCTTCTTAGATTTAGAGGTTATACAAATTCTACACTACTAATACCACTGACATGTTTTCATTTAGTTATTTGCAAGACATTCAGAAGCAGTAATAATATTTTACTTCTATTCACTGGTATGTAATAATTAAATATAGTAATATAGCATTATTTTTTCAGTAGTGGGGCTTGAATCCAGGGGTGCTGTACCATTGAGCTACATCTTTAGCCCTGTTATTTGTATTTTGAGAAAAAAAAATCTCACTAAATTGCCAAGATTGGCCTCTAATTTGCAATCTCCCTGCACTAGTCTCATGAGATGCTGGGATTAAAAGTTTACCTCCCCATGCCCAACATAGTTTTATATTTTGTCATCGGTCTTTAGATTGATATTATTCTAAAAATCAAATTCACTTCCTTGACCACCACCTCTCTTTCTTCTATTTTGCTCCCATGCCATTTCTATGATTACTTTTTCAACACATGTCTAGAACCTATAATAGCAGTACATTTGGGATGGCATTTTAAAAGGCCAAAGAAAACTTACCAATTAATAAGTATTGCAATCATTATAGTCAACAATACCTTTTCATATTTTCTCTAAAAATAATCAATAATATGAAGTGGTTCTCAGTGAATCAAATAATATACAAGAAACAATTATTTGAAAAGGCATTTGGGAGTACACAGGAAGTAGAAAGAAAAGGCAGTTTAAGTAAAAGCACGAAAAGCCTAAGTATAGCAAAGATAATAACTCTTAACCTACTCACCCTATCAAATGCAAGGCTTAGGATGCTTCTATTCACAGTCATTCTTAGATTCATTTCCCTCAAATACACTTCCTCTAAAACGATAGTACACCATCACCATGTTCTTCCCATTGCTGTAAGTAAATAAAAGGGATGATTTTTCTCCCATCCCTACTATTCAGCATGGGAAAAGGAAAGCACACAAACACTTCTCAACAACAAAATAAAACTCATAAAGCATGCAGTGTTGAAGTTGTACATTAATAAGTTGATTGTCCTGAGAGACACTGAGAGAGCAGTTTATTAGTACATAGTCCCAATCATGTGCATTTATTTATGCCTGCTTTTTCTTATTATAAAATAATAAATCTTTAAAGTGGACAAAATCAAATAACACAGAAATATTTTAGAGTGAATATTTATTAATAATGATAATGATCTCTGAAAGTTGCATCCTATGTTGTCTTAATGATAATCTAGAATCTTTGAGAGAAGTTTAATTTTTTTTACTCTGTGTACCAAACCAGAAAAAAAAATACAGTAAATATATGTTCTCTAATACCTTGATTCTTACTATGTAGAAAATATTTGTGTATATGTGGATTTGTTTTCTGAAATTGTTAGATAAATGGGTCATTTTTAAATCAGGAAATAATATTTAGATAATCATGTGTTTTTACATGATACATCAATATGAAGATAATGCTCGTTGTTGGTGAGGATAATAATTAGCAGGCATGTTTACACGTGCTTTTAAACATTTTTTTATATTTGATTAACAAATTGTAGAGGTACATATTTATGTGATATAATCTAACACTTTGATGCATGCATAAAATATGTAATGATCAGATCAGGGATTAACAGGCATCTCTGTCACTCCAGATAGTTATCATTTTTTTTTTTTTTTTGAATACTTACATTTCCTTTCTGGGGATATGGAGTACTGACTCAGAAACCATATGATCACAGTTTATCCTAAGAAAATAATTGGAGATGTGCTCCAAGCTTTATATGTACCCATTCCGTTTTAGTATTATTTGTACCAATAAAAAATTTGACAATGCTAAAATTTAAAAAGGAATCATTCAAAGAAATTACAGTCAATCCATTTAATGAAAAACTTGTAAATAATTAAAAATCACAATCACATAAGCTTTATAATAGAAAAATTTTAAGGAGAAACAAGAGATATAACAAAGTTGATTATGCAATATTGCTATGGTTTAGATATAAGGTGTCTCCCAAATGGTCATATGTGAACCAATGCAAGAATGGTTAGACATGAAGTGATTAGATTATGAGAGTTATAGCCTAATTGGTGGTTTTGATCCACTGATGGTTTAACTGGGCAGTAACTGTAGGTGGGTAGGACAGGGCTGGAGAAAGTAGGTCTTTGGGGGCATGCCTTTGAGATTTATATCTTGTCCCGGTGAGCAGTGCTCTCTTCTTCCTGATTGTTATGTACTGAGCTCCTTTCCACTATTCCTTTCCACCATGATGTTCTGCCTCACCTCATTCCAGAGTAATGGAGTTGGCCATTTATGGATTGAGACTTCTGAAGCCATGAGTCCCAAATAAACTTTTCCTCCTCTATGTTGTTCTTCTCGGGTCTTTCAGTCACAGCATGCAAAAGCTGATTAAAATAGCTATCATATCAATTTGTGTACGTTTGTGTGCACTAGAATTTTTAAGAAGTTAACAGCATTTTTTGTTATTGTTTCTATCATTTCTAACATTTTATCTACAAATTATACATCAAAAAGAACTAATGTGAAATAAGCATGTTGATGATGTTTATTGCAGGCATAGTTGCCCCAAACCTTGTCCATCTGATTAAGCACTATTACGATATAGTTCGGTTACAACATAAACAAGAAGATACTGGTATCTACAAAACAGAAGTATATGGGGTTGATGCAACTTGGACACAAAGATTAGTAAATTGAATTCCCACAAGTCAGAAATCCAAGAGACACCATTCCTATGGCAGTTGAAATAAAAACACAAAATCCCCTTGAGTTTTAGAGTATACAGCCTGCATGAGTACATGAGAAAAGATTTGCTGGAGCCCAAGAAGTGATGATGATGATAAAGAGAGGGATCCAGAGGATCTCCCTAATGCAATATCAGAGAGTTGAGTATCACTTCAAGTTAAGGTTCAATAACTATGACTTCCAGACCATTAATTTTTTTTTAAACTGGAACACAGTCACACTCAATTTGTTCACTGATTATTGCTGCCATATGTTAAAAAAAGAGGCAGATATCCAATGATATAGATCACAAGATGAAAATTTTTTACTTTGTTACTCTATATAAGAAAGATTTAGCCTAAAATGCATTGCAATCATGGAAACATATCAAATAAAAAAATGAATAGGTAAATAAAAAAGCTCAGAGGGTGTAGTTGATGTTGCTCCTGACCATAAGTATTTGTGGTTCTCTTTTCCTTTCAGGCATGCAGAGATGATGATATGATGATAAAATTAATAAGTCCTCATTGGAAGTATGAGTGACTACATTCTAAAAAATGCCACTGAGATTTTAATAATTGAGCAGAACATATGTTCTACTAAGACTCTCCTATCTACATATTTTAGGTTGTAACTCACTATAGTATTAACATACTTTATCAGAATGAATTAGGGTCTTGTGAGGAAAAATAAAATTAAAAATCATTAAACATCATTTTACCTAAGGTTTTTAAAAAATCTTACTTTTCATATATCATTTTTTGATCATATTATAGTAGTTCATTATTTTAGTAATAATAAAGTTTATGGTGGGTCTGTTCCTTTTTAACTATAGCAAAAAGAACATAGATTTTTAATACTTAAGATTGAATTAGAATACAATTTTTGTTCTCAAAAGAAAAGGAGAATTTAGAATGGTTATTTTCTTAACTGCTTCTGATTTTCTTGGTGTCAGGGATTAGTTAGTAAAGCTCATAAGCTTAAGATTTTCCTGTCAATCCTTAATTTTCCATCAGGTTGAAACTGAGATAGTTTGGAAGATTTCCCCCTTATGTCAGAGTGAATGTCGAAATGAAGTTTGACCAGATTTCTCTGGTACACAACCTCATTGCCCTTCAAAACCTAAACATCATAGAATTTGGCAAACTTCTCAAGCATTTAAATTAAAATTCTGAATGTATCATTTTGGGACCAAGCTTCTACACACTCTTGAATAAATAAAAAAATTAAGTTTGGGCAAACGGAAAAAAGCCTCTAATATATGACATTCAAAAAATCTTAAGGAAATTTTCTCCTCTACATATATTTCCCTCTTAAAATAGGAAAATAGTAAGTTTTCCATAAGAAAATTATTAAATATGTAACATATATTTTAAAAATAATAGGAAAAGGAATAAGTAATATATTCATACTTTCATATATATAATATATATGAAATGTATGAAATTATGTCCATATAATCTACAGATAATAATTGAGAAATATTTTATAATGAGTTTTTAGTAATTATGTTTTGAAACAAAAGAAAAGCAAACAAGGGTAATAAATTTTGGCAAAATACACTTCAAAGGAAATAACTTAATCATACAATTTCTATTATATCTTTGTTATTATTCTGCCTGAACTGTTGTAGCACATTTATTTCATAAATTGAGTCACAAAGGATTTTTTTCAGGATCAAACTGGTAAAACTATTTGAAGCATGAAGAAAAGATCACAAGGGCCAACTGGGAACAAAACACGGTGATCAGAATTCCAGATAAGCCACAACACATAATAATCCTAATTACCAATCTTTAATTAAACCACAGGGAGGATTTATGCCCTAAATAAACTCTTTCTCACAGCATTTTCTGACTTCAAGATTGAATGCTTTGATGTTTCTAAATATCATCCAAAGAGGAAACTTATTATTTACTATCCTATGTTCTAAAGACAGGAATAGCATATGTTCATTGCAAAGTTCAAGACAAAATATGGTCTTCAGGGGTATTGTTGCAAAATATTTCAAATTAGCAGGCTAATTAATTCTAACAAAATTGACAATTTAAGAATGCACAACTTATGAATTATAGAATAGATATTGTAAATTGACACTGTAGTTAATGAATTTAAACATAACCTGATATTATGAAGTAAATTTCCTCCAATGGGGGTGGGGATGAAAAATGAATTTTATGTAGTTGAATGCAGAGTATGGATTAGCCCATACACAAAGGGTTAGCCCATTACTCAGATGGGTTAGCCCATTACTTAAAGAATATTGGATAAATTTTATAGTGCCCATTTTCCTACCTGTTGAACTAACTGAATTTTGCTTTTCCAATCTCAGAAGTTCCTTCTTGGAGAGTCTGTACTTAAGGATAAGACACCACAGTTTAGCCAAGAAGTTATCAGCACTGCCATGATATTTTCTAAAATGAAAATCTAGTGGTGATTTTCACCTATTACAAACTTAGTCAAGAGAGGAGTGTTAATATAAGTTGACTTCTAAGGAGGGTGGCTAACTCTTCCCCTGAAATCTCAGGCACTCTCCTTTGTGGAAAACTTTCCCATTCAAGATTTTTTCTTACATTCTTTGAGCCAGCCCAATTTTTCATACAAAAATAGCTATTTGCTGGTTGTTTATTTGTATCATGTGAGTCAATCAAAAGTAATATCTGTTCTTTCAAAAATTTCAATGACAAAGTAATACTGAATCTTTAGCATTGCCAATCCAATACAAACATCATCAGTGCTGATATCTACACTCATTATTTCAAAACAAAATTTATTATTAAATGTAAAAAATAATGTCTTAAACATATACATTTTTGTGATTGCTTTGTCTAAACAGAAACTAACTACTACCAGTGCCCCAAACTGTTCAGCCTATTTTATTTTCAGTAATACAATCTTGGGAGAATAATGCAAATTTTAATGAAAATATTATAAGCAGCATATTTTAAATCCTAGGAACAATTAATGTCATTCCTTTTTATTGTGGTGACATTGTTTCTCTATGAGACTGTAGAAAATTGGCTAAAATTGTGTGACAGCTGCTACTGAACTCGTTCAGACTGACAATATGCTAAAGTAGCTGTCTCTTCTAATATAGAAACAATATCTGGTAAAGCAATCTTTTTCATTTTATTTTTGAGAACTCTGTAACTTGGTATGTATCCTAGTCTGATATTTTATAAAATAAGATCCAAAGCAGGTTACTCTATGTCCATCTTCCCTATTAGTTATTTATAAGAAAGAAGAAGATATTGATCTGCTAAGAAACATTAACTCATGAAATGCAATGGTATTAACAAAAGAAAATTAGACTTTATGAGGAATAAGGCTTATGACTTATGAACTCTGGGACAATAAAATGGTTTAAATGAAAAAAAAAATGATCCAGTGTTTCAAAATTGACACTCAATTAAAAGAAAGGAGAAATCAACTTCTGGTGCAGGAATGTGTTGTGCTTTTATTTTGGTGAGAAAAAAAATTCAGGTAATTTCCACATTTTTTCTTTCCCTGAAGTTTAATAAGACTATTAAATATTATACAAATCAAGGGTTATTTATATCAAGAATTGTTTTAAGAATGCCATGAATCACTTGGAATTTTCTTTTTTTTTTGGCGAGGGTGGTGTTGTTATTTGCTTAGGTCAATCAAGGAAGTGTCTGTTCTTCCAGAAACTCCCATGGCAAAGTGATACAAAAGCTTTGGCATTGATCACTCAGCATAAATATCAGTGTTGCTAAAACTTTAAAGCTGAGAATACAAAATCAGCACAATTCACTCTAGCTTCGTATACATCATCCCTTCTTTGGGACATCCATTGATCCCTCACTGCTAAGGGGGGATAGCACTCACAGGTCAACAAACATTTCTCACTTTTCTTTTTAATGTTTATTTGAGTATACTTTCCAACAATTTTTTTAAATGATGAATAGAAATCAGAAACTATTTACTTGGTTGAAGGAGGGATATATTGGCAATGTGCCTAGAGAAGAGACACATGCAAATGAATACATGATCATGTGAGCCCTTTCTGTATAAACTTTAATTATTTGCAAGCAAATCTTTAAAGAGGACAACATCTCATGTTTCAAGAAGAGAAATGTCAGCACTATTGAAAATAAGAACAGCAATCAAAAGAAGGGTAATTTAATCTTTAAAAAATATGAAAAAATGAAAAAGTGAATCTACTTTCCTTCAGTTTCTGATTTTTAAGTTACTTCAGAGTGGGGAATGAGGCATAACATGCTTTATATACAGATGCTTTTTTATTGAGTCTAGTGATTGGGTTGGAAGGACCTGGCCAGACAAATACTGTATAAAGATAGAAAAAGATGAGCAATTCTTGCAGAAAGTTAATAGGCATGATGCACAGAACAAAATGGTGGTAATTTCTCTTTATATAGACTTTAGAAACTATTCTTGATGTACTTTGAGGTTTCTACAATTAAGGTAAGACCAGAATATTAAAACTACATAGAAATGTGCTTGAAATTGTAGTGGGAAGGCAAAGAGGAACTATTTTTAAAGGTTTAATTTTGGGAACTTATACAAAAAGAAAACTGAAAGGGAGTATTGAAATTACTATCATAACTGCTAGTAAATGTTTTACAGCAAATAATATGAGTAAATAAAATACTCATTTATGTTGAGGGCCACAGCCAAGTCGGGATGACACATGGCATTTTTGCCAGAAGTAATAGTTGAGAGGTGACGCTAGCGAGCCATTAAGATAATGACTTTTGAGTTCTGCGGAGTTCCCTTTGAGTTCTGCTTGAGCTCTTGCAGGGATTCCTGGAGAGTTCCCATTGTTTGGGGAAGTGTGGAGGAGGGATATTTCTGGTTGCTGGTTCCTGGAGGAGCCCCGTGGCGTGGGGAAGAGTTCCCCGGGAGCATGTGTGAAGTGTGCTGGTGGAGTTCAGAAATAACGTTGTTCCTGCTTCAGTGGCTCCTGATTTGTGCCCAGCCAGACTGAGGCACATTTAAATTGATTAAGGAGCAAATCCAAGGGGATAAATGTAAATGATAGCTCAATAAAGACAATTGAAGCTGAGAAACACAACAAAGCAAAACACAGATAGTGTTAAATAAAATGAACTTCTGCTTTTAAATTTTGTTCAGGGTGTGTATCTATATATAGGTAGATACAGGTATATAAACAGATATGCTATAATTAAATCTTTATGCCTTGGATGACAATGGTAACAGGATCGCCTGATTACATGACTACATATTAACTAGAAAAATATTATTCCATAAGTACCTTCTTAAGCTGTTAGTCTAGTTGAATCTATTCTAATGGAGATTGAATACCCCATACTACCACATGCCATTTTGACATGAAGGAGTAATGAAAGTATTCCTTTCTTTTTAGACAAGTAGTATTATCATCTTTCTAATATTCTATCTTCTCTAATATACTTTATACACATTGCAATCAAAGTGAATGGAGAATATATATGGAAACACTTTGTTCACAATTATGTGATGTTGGAAAGTATTTTAAATTCAAATGTCACTCACAGCAATTCACTGCTTATTTTCTAGACAGGCCATCCATTGAGAAAGGGAAATGAAGAGGAGAAGTACACAATTTCCCCAAGATGTGTTTATAATCACTGAGTAACATCAAAGCTGGCAGTTATTTAAATTGGAAACCTCGATCTTTATTCAGTGGAGCCAGATTAAATCTTTATTGGTACAGAAAAAAAGATTATAGTTTAATTTTATACATTCTTTCAAATTCAATTTAATATCACATAAATGTACTTTTCCATATTAACATTCTCATAAAGAGCACAATTTTTCACTTTGAAGAAAAAAAAATTGTTCAATGAGCAAATTCAAGAGCTGTTCATTACTGGCTCAAATTATGAAAAAAATAAATCTAGAAGTGCTATTTTTATTAAATTCTTATACATGAATAGAATAGGATTCTTTAAAAATAAAAGCTATTAAAGCTATTTATCAATAATAAATTGAAAACACTATTGTTTAGGCAAGGTCATCCATATATATGGTTAGAGATATTAAGAGTTTGAAATTCACTTCTTTCAGTAAAGTTTAGTAAAGAGATTTTTTAAAAAAATAATATTTGCAAGTAGAGATTTAAAGATTTAGACTTGGCATATAATATAAGATAAAATACCTTCAATCTTATTCTTATCCTAATTCCATAAAGTGAAAATAAGACTTTGAACTACCCTGGAGAAATTTTAGAACCATTTTATTGAATAAATTATTAAAATAGTAAACATTTTACCTCTACTACCATTCATTTTGTGACTGCACCCTGTCCCCCACCCAACTGTGATGTTCATCATTTATTCATTCATGCATTCATTCATTCAGTGTATCCAGTCCTTTGCCTGATTCTCCCCCAAACTACAAATTTTATAAGTACAAGAACATTGTTTGCTTCTTTCACACCAGCTATACTGACTCTCAGGATATTTTCCTACTTTTATGGCTGGTCTTTGATTTTTATTTGTTCATGCACCCCCCAAAATTAATTCCTAATTCTTTTGATTAACTATCACCTAAGAATCGTACCTGTATTCCTATGATTTATCCTGTATAGTATACTGGGAAATGTTTTTAAAAAATTCCAGGAAAAAAATGAGTCATTCTCATTTATAGCATTTGTTGATTTCTATGATATAATGTTTCTATTATTGATGATTCAACCCACTTACAAAATTCCTGAAAATCTAATAAGCAACTTTTTTGAGCTGGTACTGCTCACAGTGATGAGGGAGCATCAGAAAACTCCATCTGGACCTTTCAACCAACTACCCTATGAATTACATGCCTTATTCTATAAGGGTTAAGGGCAAAACACTGTCACTTTTAGGAAACAGAAGGCAAAGATTATTCCTGAGAAGAGCAAGAATATGCACCAGGACCCCCAAAAAAGGCCAGAAAGGGGAAGGAGAACTGTGACAATTATATTTCCAAGACAGGGATTGTCACACTTTCCTGTAATTGAGTCTTAGACAATATAAGACATTTGTGGAGTGGTGGAGGGGTGAGAGTAGAAATAGGTCAGTAAAAGCATTGTCAAATTTTGACAATAAAGTGCAGAAAGAGTAAATTTTCTAAAGTGCTCATAAAGCACTGGGATATAAAGGACAAACAGTGATATAATCCATGTATTTTGTGTGGGAAAATGTATAAACTTCAAGTATAATTTGAGAAAATTTGATCAAGCAAGAAAAAATGATGAAAATATTACAATTGAATATAAATTATTTATAAATTTTATTTATAAATATAAGTAGGTGTTATATAATAAAAAGTATATAAACCAAGGAATAACTTATTTATTATGTTGGTCAAATACTTGAATGAAAATGGTCTGAGATCTCTCATTAAAAGACACTCTCAGGTTACATTAAGACAGTAATTCAACCATCATTCATTTCTTAATAATAAATACAGCTAAATCAAAGTGAAAGTTTCAAAATAAAGAAACTGAGATCATTGAATCTATATCAGAGAAATCTGCTACAAAATTATAACATGTTTGTCATTGTGACCATTATAGAAGAGGAAATTCAGGATCCAAAAAGCTAAAAATAAAGTAGGCCAAATTTCAATTCTTTAATAGATGAATGGGTAAAGAAAATGTGGTATATATACTCAATGGAATATCATTCAGCCTTAAAGAAGAGTGAAATTATGGCATTTTCCAGTAAATGGATGAAACTGGAGAATATCATGCTAAGCGAAATAAGCCAATCCCCCAAAATCAAAGGCTGAATATTTTCTCTAATATGCGAATGCTAATTTACAATAAGACCAGGGCACTAGAGAGGAATAGCATTACCTTAGATTAGGTAGAGGGAAGTGAGGGGACAGGAGGGAAGGGGATATGGGGATAGGAAAGATAGTAGAATAAAACAGACATTGTTTCTTTATATATGTGACTGCATGACCAATTTCAGTCTACAACATGTACACTCAGAAAAATGAGAAATTATATCCCATCTATGTTTGATATATCAAAGTACATAAATGCATTCTACTACCAAGTATAACTAATTAAAACAAATTAAAAATTAATAAAAATTTCAACTGAACAAAAAATATGAGCAGTAAAATAAATTTCATAATCTAAATCTGGGGGGGATTATATAATGATAAAAGACAAAATGTATATGAAAATGATGCATCAATTGTAAATCTACTTAGACCAACCAGAATAGAAGCTGAAAATATGACATAAAATCTTTAAAAATACGATTGATACGGTTTGGAACTGAAATGTCCCAAACGCTCATTTGTTGAAAGCATGAGCTTCAATGTAGAAAGGTTCAGATGTGCAGGTTTTAGACAATGATGAAAGCTGTAACCCCTCAATGGATTAATCCATTTGATGGATTAATAATGTGAATAGATTCATGTGGGTAGTAATTACAGGCAGGTGGGGCATTGCTGGGGAAAACAGTTCACTGGGGCAATCCCTTGGGGATTATGTCTTGTTTTTACTTCTCCCTTTGTTTTCCACCTGTGGTGACCTGAGCAGTTTTCCTCTATGCACACTTCTGTCATAATTTTCTTCTCTTCCATGGTCTCTTAAGTCCCCTTTCAGGACCTGAGGTGATTATGGAAGCAATGCCAACTGTTCCTTGGAAAGAACACCTGTTGCCTGTAGAGTTCACTTCAACCTCCCATTACATAAGTGTTTTATAAGTGGATGCTTGGGGAATCTTGATAAATGGATTTTCATCTCCATATTTATAAATGTAATAATTGTCTCACTACTTACTGTAATACCATGTAAAAGATATTGTTTTGGAGACCTAGCTGAATCTGAGACAAAATAATTTCACTTTTAACACCTTATAAATCTAATAATAAACAAATAAAATTATGATAATGGCTCACTTACAGCAGTAGTTTAAAAAGTATAAAATAATTCAAAATAAAAGGAAAAAAAAGGAATGGAAAAAACTCTTTAAATTTTAACCTGAGTCATTTGGTTGTATGTAGAAATAAGTGAATAGCGGATGGACAGGGAAATTGAGAGGTAATGACTAAATAAATAAAATTCAGCAGAAAAATACTTTACTAAAAACAAACATGAACAACAACAAAAAACTATTTTAGATAAAATCCCTTATTTACATGTGTATACTTTTCCAATAAATAACAAATTAGAACCTTATGTACTGGGATTATCCTTGACATATTTTAAAAGATGCAACTTTTCAGGTTCTACTTTTGATTCCATTTGAGTAAACACACACACAAAAGCACACCAAATCTTAAAATTTTATATGTGTGTCCAAATGGTATAATAGATAACATATCACATAATATAATACACCATATAACAATTGTTTGAGGGTTTTGTATATCTTAAGAGGAAAGTGCATAATGATACACACTAATTTATTAAGATGTTTATTTTATAAAAGTATGACTGGACATTCATTGCCTCCAAACACCACTACACACACAAAACTTTAAGTAGCAGTGAATGAACCATCAGGAAGAAACATCATTCAATATTTTTTTAAAAACCTGCTGATTAAATGTACAATTTGAGGTCTATAACCAAAATATTGGGAGCAATTAAAATTTAAATAATGTTGAAATTCAAAAAAAAGTTTGGCTGGAGAGAAAATATTTACCTTTAACATTATGTAACTCTTTTTATTTTTTACATAGATTTGCTAATTATTTATATTTAGTCTTGTTTTATCTTTCTGTTTTTTTTTTCTTATCCTATCTCACTGTTTTCCCCCTCTCCAAACTTGCATACACACACACACACACACACACACACACACACACACACTTATTGGGACTTGCCTCTAAATACCTTAGCACGTTTCCTAAGAAAAATAATATTCCCTGCTAGATAACCATGGTAAAATTATTAAAGTAAGAACATTTAACCATATTTTACTATTGTCTAATTACTCATTCAGATCTGAAAATTAGGGAAGACTGATAGAGAAAGGGGCACATGAAGTAGGGGGGCAAGATGGAAAGAGAAAATGCTGGGGAATGAATTGAAGTAATTTTACTCCACACATGATTATGTAAAAATGAATGCCAACATTATGTACAACTATAATTTGCTGATAAAAACTTTTGAAATTAAATTTTCCAATATGTCTTTTAAAGGTATTTTTCATTTTTGCAAGTTTAGCATTCACTTCAGTATCATACATCACCATATTGTATTTTCATGTCTCTTTAAATCTCTTTTTTGAAATTCCCTTCATGTTTTCTTTTTGTCTTTTTTCCCAATGACATCTTGACAAGTTATTTTGTAAGATGTCACTCAATTTTGATTTGTCTGATGTCTCTTCATGATTAGATTCAAGTTAGACACATTAGGCAGAAATATAGAAGTGGTGTTTGATTCTTTTCTATCTTATTAGACATACATCAGGTCAATTTTTTTTCTGGTGATCAAAGTCCCGAAACTGAACTTAATTTTCAGAGATTCTTTAGAAAGGATCAAAAGACCCATTGCACACTGATATTTACAGCTAAGATTCATCAGAGCTAAGTAGTAAAGACACATGATCAGATCACAAGGAAGGTAGACACAGAAAGAACCCTGAGGAATCCACTTGCAACTTTCCTATATTCTATTCTTCCTATGATTGGTCACAGAGAACATGCTTTACCCCAGCAATGAAAATGCAGAGTGATGGAGGATTGTAAAATATATTCCTCACTATCATCCCAATAATAAAAGATAGACTAAAAAGAAAAAAAAGAATACACATTTATTTAATGAGCTTCTATGACATATGAATCTTCAGAAATGAAGACTCAAAGAATTAAGGAAAGGACTAGGATTGTGGCTTAGTGGTAGAACATCTGCCTGGCATGTGTGAGGAACTGAGTTTGATCCTCAGCACTGCATAAAAATAAATAAACAAAATAAGGGTATTGTGACCATCTACAACTAGAAAAATATAAAAGAAAGGAAATAAGGAAATCTGTGTATTTTTCTGGACAATTGTACAGAAGTATGATTGGGGAACAAAATAGTATAATGATAGGTCAGGACAATTGCATGGACAATTATAATCATTTATTATATTTTGAAGATTTGCATTATAATGAATAACAGCTTTACCTCTTTAAAAGCATATCACTCCTTGGAGAACATATTCACATTCATTTTCTTTGTGGTGCTGCTCTTCTTGAAATTCTTCTGTGATGCAATGTACTCGGACATGAGCATTTCTTATTAAATTTTCCCATCTCCTGGGCCATGCTTCTATGTTGTACTGAGTACAAGGAAATTCATTCTACATGCACTTGTATTCAGCCCACAGATTATGAAGAAACAACATTGGTGATCAAAGAGAAATACTCTTGGGTGTCTTTTACCCTGCAGGACACATATTTTTAAACCATTCAATAACTCTGCAGCCTTATTTAGACAAATGCAGCTTTAATTCATTCAAACTTCTTGAAATTCCATCCACTGGAAGGAATGCCAGTACAGACAGATGACACAGTTTTAAACTGAAGTTCACAGCATGTTGCCAATTCTAGGATTTGGCTTTCTACCCGGTCCCACCATTGGGAATTGTGGATTTCAAGAATTTGGCCTTCAAAATTTCATCACCTGGGATTTTAATCCTTTAGGATTATGAGATTTTAGACTTTAAAGATTTTATAATTGTGGTTTTCAGGACTGTAGTTTTTGAGATTTTTAATTGGCAATAGATACATTTTAATATTGTGAAAAAGAAGAACAATTAATTCAGATTTGTTTCTGTCTCTCTCCCTTTAAACACTGTGCTTGACTCTGAAAGGCAAGTGGATGTCATAAAATAAATTCAAATATAATAAAGGTAACAAGCCATTGTGCCTTGCTACAATATCAGCTCTTTGCATATAAGGTTATAAAATGTTATTATTTTCAGGTAAACAAATGTCAATCCTAAGGGGAAGAAAAGAACTAACTCTGTATTAGATTAAACTTTATTCTCAAAATGAATATACCTGTCAAGGCTTTCTTTATTTTTTTAACAAACTAAGTTTTAGATACAGAAAAAGATTCCCTAAGTAATTCCAATTTATGAGTGCAGAATTCATGTGACTAATTTATTTCAGTTACTTAATAATAAATCCTTCTTGAGGATTTTCATTTCTACACTTAGATGTAAAACCAAAGGCACACTGATAAGTTTTCTCCAGAGGGAGACAAAGAAAAATCACAAGTCTTTATCCTCAAAGAACTTGATGGTATTCTTCTTAGTTTCCATTTGGAAGTTGAATATAATTCTTCCGTGTTATCTTTTAGCAGCTTGTAATTTACATTTTTCTATTTTGTAGGTGAATATAATCTAGAATAACAATAAGTACAGAAACTTTGAGGTAATGTGTGGTCTATGGAAATTTTAGAAAGGATTCCCCCCCACCCCAAGAACTTATAGTACAGTAACTTCTTTGCCTTTATTTATATGGATATCTGAACTGTTCATTCATGGATCATAGCAAATATTTCAGCTAAAACGTTTCAACAAAACCAATTTCTGTAGCTTTATTTCTATAAATTCTGTATTTCTATCTATAGAATGTATTAGAAGTTTCCTGATAATGGCTAAATTAACTCTGATTTTAAAGCAGAATCCTATGATAACTTAGGTATTATTCTCTTGAAGCATAACATTTCTTAAAGCATGCTTTATAAATTATCGCTCTAAGTGAAGAATATTTTAATTACTCAACACTAGTCTTAATCCCAACATCATCAAGAATTTGCATAAGTAAATTTTAAAAATTAGGTTTTAGTCATACTAGTTACAAGTTATAAGCTATTTTATAGTTTTAAGCTATTTCTCTTCATCTGAGTGATTCAGGGGTTTTAAAAATAAATTTCTAAAATTTACTCTTTTTTCATAGTTTCTTTATTACAGAAACTACTATTAATTGCACACATTTACGATGTATAATGTGATAATGTGACACATGTACAAAAATAATGATCAAATCTGAGTAGTTAACATGTTCATCTCCTGGAACACTTTTGAATTTTGATTGACATGTAATAATTGGAAATATTTACAAGGTACAGTATAATATTTCCATATATACTTACAGCATATACTGATCAAATCAGGGTAATTAATGTATCCATCTTCTTTACTTTGTGATTGGTCTTCTACTTATTAATAAAATATATAATAGCTGTTGTGAAATCAGTCTTTTTAAGTCAAATATAACAGAAACAAGGCCTTGGCCAAAAGCATGTTTGAAGTTATAATTATGCTGATGTCATAGCGGGGGTTTAAAACCACTGGACGAATGTAAAAAATGATAAATTATCTTCAGAATGTGATCTTTGGATACCTGTTGTTTTAGTTATTAATAGTTTAACACTAGGAATACTGTTTAATTCCTCTATGCCAACCTTTGCTAATCTGTAATATAGAGTGAGAAATAATTTTATAATACCATTTAATATAAATAAGGCCAATGTTAATCTGACATCATGTCTGACATTTAGAAAATATTGGTTCCTTTCCTGTTTGTTTTTGCTTGCCTTCTGTTTTTTGGTTGTGATTTTTTTCCAATTAATACCTGTAATAAAAGCTGTGTACTTATTATCCCCATGTTTCCAATAAAGGAGCATGCAAATATCATAAACAAAGTGTTTATGGACAATATATTGAACTTCAGCATTTCCATGAAAATTCACATTGTCTTAAACAAAAAGTCATTTTCATACATACTAGAAAAATATCTTTGGAATAAATAATGTATAAGTACTGTATGTATTTTGACATATAATAATTTTAACATGTGCATTAATAGAAAGTGGATTTTTAAAAAATTAATCCAAATTGCCTTTTATTCACTCCTGTTACACAATACACAGATATGCTTCATATGTACACACATTCACAAAGCAACTTTCAGGAGGCTAAAAATGTAGGTATTTATTAGCATATTGAAAGTGAGAAGTCTAAAATATCTGGTTTGGGTATATGGTCTTCATTATTCAGATATCTTTCTGAAGCTATTGTTGTTCTCCTTAATGTATAAATGCTATTATTTTGAAATATATAAACTTAATAATCACATGACAACACTCACATAAAATATCTCTAAAATTACCAAAAATCTATAAGATGACAATTCCAAAGAATTACTGTGGTAAGGGAAATTTCTTTGGCACATAAATACTTGTTGAAGCAAATTTTATTGTCTTTCAAGACAAAGTTTCTCTCTTCAAAGAGTGAGGAATATTTTTATGAAATTTATACTATAAGTATAGGTTGGAAATATCAACTATGAACTATTTAATTACTATCCATCTTTAATTATCCTTAAGATGTTCCATGAATTAAATGACCCTATCTTTTTTTAACTTACCTGTGAATATTTTGAAAAAAAATATGCAACTTATATACTCAGAAATATATTCTTCAATGCAAACTAACCAAAAAGGAAGGCAGAAAACTATTAAGAATTTTTTAAAGACTCAGAGAATAAAGATGATATGAGAAATAATTTAAATTTCAATCAACACTAAAAAAACAGATAATCTATGTACCTCAAAAGGTATTTCACTACGTATGTTTTTCAATTCTCAAAAACATAAAAAAAATCAAAGGGCTAGTCTTTGAGGAACATCTACATAGAACTGTAGTCATGAGGACAATGATACCTAAAAAGACTTCAGGAATGTGTCTTCAGTGTATATTGCAAAGTAAAATTATAGATATTTTGTTTATATCTTATGATGAATTTCATTATTCTACAATGTGATAACTGTGTTTCAGTAGATTATACAACTTTCATAATGAATTATCCTTGATCATATCTCTCACTCCATCTTTATTTATTGCAGAGAAATTTGTCCCTATGTGCACACTAATGAGACCAATTAATTACTAAATTATTTTGTTCACTTTGAATACAGTTGATAAGCACATGCTTCTTGCTGAACTATAGTTCTTACATACATTTAGGAGTAGAAATACAGTGAAGGAATATGATATATCTGGGATTGCTTGAACTGCATATCGATTCCCTTATAATTTAAGCATATTTAAATATAGTATATTTTGCATATCTTCAAGTTCATCACAAGCATTTATTTCATGTACAATTTTAAAAAAACTTAAAACTTCCAGCCTATTCATTTTATAAATATGGTGCTATTTTACTCATTCAGCACTATTAAGCATGAAGAAATACATATAACAAAATTTTCAAACAACTCAATTTTACACTTCATGAAACAGACAGTCAATGCTCTATTTTTATAAGTTGTGATTTTGTACAAGAGTTTTTTGTTGTTGGAATGAGGGTTTTTTTTTTATTATTTCTTGGCCAGATTAGGAATATTTAATTCTAGATAGTTAACTCTAAATAAGTAAGATTCCGCTAAAATTTGCCTGAAAGTCAAAAATGAAATTTATAGATAATTGATTTCACCTATATATAGACTTACCCTTGTCTTTTACTAATTATTTAATATTATCTTCTTCTTAATAGTACAACCCAAATTATTAAATTAAGAGATCAATATTAAATCACAATAAATATGTTCAACTCCAATTACCAAAATAAATTCTAATACTTTAAAAAATTTAAAAATAATATAAAGGATTTAAGACAAATCACAATTTACTTCTGTTGCTTGATGCTTTTCATTTTATTTTTCTCTTATTTCATATTTTTCTTTCTTTGTTTTTATTCTTTCTCTATTTTAAAATAGAATATGAATACATGGTACATTGATTGATTTCTAGTTGTTATCACAAATTAATAAGCCATCTCAACTTAAAGGGATGCAAATAGATCACAGTTGTGATTCTTATGCATAAAGATTTATTGGTTTGTTAATAATTTTATTAGATTGCTCATTATGCACATATTTGTTTTAATGTAAGATGATCAAATTTATACTGTAAACATCCAAATAAGTAAATTGTTGAAAAAATAATCCAGACATTTTTCAATAAAATGGTAGCTTCAGTTTAAGTTGGATAGACAATGTAAAATTTTTCTGACTCAGGAAAAAGCCCATTTATTAAAATACAGAGAACTTAGCAGGGAGAATTCTAAATTTAATGAATCTCATGTCAGATACCCCAGAGATTTATACTTCTTGTGATACCACTTGCCCATGAGCATTTTTAAGGCAGAAATTGTGCCTTTTTCACATTCTCATGATGATTTTATATTAATAATAATAAACTAAGAAAATTGTCATTATTAATTTTTCTAGATGCTCAGTATGTGCTGCTTTAATGTACCCATAAATATCACTATGGTCAACTACCTCAGTTTAAAAAGGTATAATTTATTATCCACTGTGATTGTCTGTGGCTTCAAATTAAAAAGCCTAAATATGGTAGCTGACATTTCCTCATGGATAATTATCTGCCACAAAAGAAAATCAAAATGTTAATGAAGAAAAGACAAAAATAAAGTTTCTAATTTAATGCAATTGGAGCTTAATATTCCCCTAAAATCATACAGGGCAACAGCCCTGGGGAAAGAAAAATGTGAATTTTTAGAAATTCAGAATCAGAATGAGAGACCATTCCTAAAAGCCCAGAAGAGGTAAATGTAGGCCACGAACAGCATGGATTTTTACATGATGGATGGTGACATTACTGACATGGCTATATATTTCAAATTATCTAAATAGATTTAAGAAGAATTATCCTTTACTATCATGTAAATTATCAGATGAGAGGGTCTTCTTAGAGTTTTTAATATAAAAACAGAAACAACATTAGAGTCCATGATGCCAAACTTAGAGAAAAAATTCATTGATTGGTTCATCATGTCTCATCTGTCAGTTTTATGTCTCTATTCAAAGAATATTTTTGTGTTTGGGGGAAATATTGTGTATATGATTGGTAATTACATATTTATTTAGAAGTTACTTTTAAAAAATATTTTATTTAATTAACCAGCAAATCTATTTGAAGTCCTACAAGATATTTAGTGCTATATAAGTATTAAAGATGGGCATAGAATTTGTCCCTGCCTTTTATGAACTAAATTTTTTTCATGATTCCAGGTACAGTCATTGTTAACTTGAATATTCTTGATGTCTATGAGTTAGCTTAGTATATTTAGCAGATTCCCAATAAGATGGCACATTCAAAATAATTCAAAGAGGGTTTATTTAAATAAACTAATTTTGGAAGTAAAAATATAGGGGAACTACCAGTAGCCTGCTAGGCAAGAAGGGATACAGAAAGCTACTTGAAAACTATAGAGAGAAGATTATGTAGTTTTCCATTTTGAGAAGCATATTGACATTTGATCAAAGGAGATGGCCCACCTAGGATGATATTGAAGAGCAAAAATCAGGAAATGTAAATATTCTTTCCTCACTCTCCTCCATCCCTTGAATATTCTGTGTGGATTCCCTTTAGCTAAAACTAAATGAATGCAGATTCTTTGTATGTCACTCTCATGGTGCAGAAAGCAGAGTAGATAGGAGCAGGAACCAGAGAACACCCTGCCCATTTTTGTCCTCACTATCTGCTCTTGTGCTTTGCCTGCGTGAGAATCAGGGTACCCTAACATAGTAGATGCACAAAATCCCATCCACCTTCATATAATTGTGCAACCTGGGAATACATCTGGTCATTTCACCACCTGACACTTAAAATATTAGCTGTCATTGGCATTCTTCAGATAAGGTTGGGTAAGAAAGAAGCATTTAGGTAAGAAAAGAGGCACTTAGGTGAGACAAAATAGATATAGAGTCAAGTCACAAGATTTAATAATAGGATTTTAAATAGTTTCATAAAATAAGGATAAAATAAATAATATCTTGAATTTCAGTTCAAAAAAAAAAAAAAAAACTATGCCTTTAATGTTCTCTTTGCTGCCAGCATTTCTCCTCTCCACTAACGATGTGGACAAGATACAGATATTTTATTCCTCGTCTGGTAAGCCAAACCTCAGTCCTGCAAAATTTAAGTTTTAAATTCTGTGTTGTTTTCCCATTCAGTAGGACTTTTACAAAACTGAATACACAGAGATGCCCCTGGTAAACACCATCAATTACACTAATGTAGTTTGACAACTGACTCCTCCAACTGTTGATTCCACATGATAAGAACAAACAGGTCAGGGGGCAGACTCAGCTTCTAATTCATTCCATATCTAATTTTGTTTATTTGGAAACATTTATTGTTCATTAGCATTGTTTCTCTTTTTCTTAATACTGAGAATTTTTGCTTTGGGGATCTACCTTTTTTTTTTTTTTTTTGAATCTTTACATTTTTATAAAATCAAATCTCTTTAAGATTATATTTAATTAAAAAAATTCCTCCCTGATTGTTATTCCCTTTTATTTTGAATTACTTTTAATTATTTTATTTTATTAGTAATTTATACAATTAAGATTTTCTTCATATTAATGTAACTTTGCATAGATTTTGTTGTTGTTGTGAAAATTGTCCCTCTGTTGATTGGTATATATTTTATTTAGCTTTGTGTCCTTGTTACCAAAAGACCCAACAAGAACAACATAGAGAAGGAACTGTTTATTTTAGCTCATGATTTCAGAGTCTTTAAACAGCCTACTTTATTGCTCTGGACCCAAAGTGATATAGAAAATCATGGCAGAAAGGAATGAAGAGGGATAGCAGCTCAGGACATGGCAATCAGAAAATAGAGATCTCTGTTCACCATGGACAAAATGTAAATCCTAAAGTCACATCCCCAGTGACTTATTTCCTCCAGCCACAACTTTCCTGACCTCAGTTAATCCATTGATGGATTAATCCACTGATTAGGTTACACCTTTGATAATCTTATCATTTTACCTCTGTACCTTCTTGCATTGTCTCATACATGAGGGTTTGGGGATACCTCATATCTAAACCATGATAGAATATATTATTTCTACTTTAATGTATTTTTAGTATTATTTTTGTTAACTTGATTTACCTTACTTAGTAGTTTGTTTGTCTTACTTGAACTTACTAAGAAAACAAAGGTTTTTTTTTTATCTTTTTATTAGGTTTATAAAGTATCATTTACAATTTTCTGCATTTGCCTTTATAGTTTGTTTTTATCTTATTTCTCTATGGATGTGTAATTGTTTTCAGCTTCTAATATTGTGTATTAAATGCTGAGCTATTTTTTTTTTTTGGTTCTTTCTTTTCTATGGAACTTTTTATCTAAAAATTCTTTTCTTTTAGACATTTCAATTATCTTTAGTTTTGTTTCATTATTTTATTAATGTTTGTTTTATCCTTGGGCAGAAGAGTGTTGCTTTCTTTTATAATTCTTCCTATTCTAGATTCATCAAATGATAAAATGCTCGCTTGCATTCAGTATTTTTAAAAGGAATGATATTGGCAAAATTATGTTGTTATAGTGTATTCATGTACAAATATGTAACAATGAATCCCACCATTATGCACAACTATAATGTACCAACAAAAAATATGGAAAACAGTCCATTTGTGTATTTCCTTTTTAACTGTTTGATATGCACTGACTTTATTTCTCTTTTCATATTCATTGCTAAGCTCTTATGCAGCTGGAGTTTTATTTCTTTTGGCAGAGGAATGACATCCAGGCTGACCCACATCACTCTCCAAGTAACTAATGTGTCAGTTCATCACTTTCTTCTGTAATCCATGATGAATAAAAAGCTTATATTGGCCATCTTTGATTATACTACAGGCAAATATTGATAATCTTAAATATTTAAAGTTATTTTTCTATTCTTAAGGCTGTAAAAGTATCAGTTTTAGACAGTAGGCTATATATTGACATTGCTGTATTTTATTTTACTTATTTTATTTTTCCACCTACACATCTATGAGTATCCTAAATATATCTTACATTGTTTGTTCTTTATTCATTTTCTCTATTTGCTTTTTGAATTCTTAGTTAACTGGTTCATCTGATCTTTTCCTTAATCTTTTCATTGTTTAATATTTTGTTTCTTTACTATGATTTTTTTAGAAATTTTCTTTTGATTATTTTCTACTTTTATCATATTTTACTCCCAAGTTGTACACTAGATATCGTGTCGTGAACTCTCATCTAACTGAAATTTTATATCCTTTTATAAACATCTCAACTCTGTCTTGCCCCCAGCCTGATAAGCCACCATTCTTATCCCTAAATCTATGAGTTCAATGTTTTTAGATTAATATGGGTGAGATAATGCAATCTGGTTTGATATGCCTACTTTATATCACTTCATACAGATGTCTAGTAGGTTCATCTGTGTTGTTGTAAATTATAGGATTTCTATATTTTTAAAGTCTGGATTCTATATGCATTTTATGTTCCTCTAATCATCCATTGATGGACATAGGTTGATAATATATTTGTGCTATTTCAAAAAGGCTGCAATGAACATGTGAGTACATGTGATATATCTTTAAAGTACTGATATAATTTCTTCTGAATTTATATTGAGTAGTGGTATTGCTAGATCATATGGAAGCTCTATTTTTAATTTTTTTGTGGAAGTTCCATACTGTTTTCCACATGGCTATACTAATTTCCATGTTCTTGTTTTATCTCAAATCTTACACTATTCTTATATCAATAATTATTTGGATTACTTGAAATGGCTTTATGTGCATATTTGGGAATTTTTTTTCTAAATGTCCCATCCTTTATTGAAAACAATTTGTATTCTTTGTTAGGTACAGATCTCCATCTTTATATTATACCATAATTGTTGGCATCATTATTTGGTATTATCATTATTGGTATTATCATTATTGGTTCTCTTTATCATTTTCAGAAAAATCACCTTTGTGCCTCTAATTTTTCCTTTTCAAATCTTATACTTAAAGTCATCTGCATTATATAATTCTTTGACATTTATTGCTAATTAATTTATTGCATATAATATGACCACTAAAATGAACTGTATTTGCTTGATTAAAAAATTTATTCTCTCATTTGGGGAAAGAATTCTACATAATACCTTTAGGGCATCCTTAATTGTGTTCTTCATGATTTTTCTATTGTTGCTAAATTTGCTTACTGTTTGTATTGGTCAATAGTAAAAGAGATGTGACAAAATCTTCCACTAAAATGATAGATTTCCAAATGTTTTTGGTATTGTTGTATGGGTCTTTTTCTTAATATGTTTTAAGGTATACAAGCATTTCCATTAATATATTTTCAGGCTAGTTGTTAATCTATGCCTAATAACTATATATACCATTTTTTCGAATGAGCATTTTGTAGGAACTTTATCTATGCCTCAGACTTTTTCTTAAAATTCTGTCATTCTTAAAAAAATAATATTTTAGATAAAAATGTCTCAATAATTATTTTTTTAATTCTACAGAGATTTGATTTTATTCTTTTATTTTCATTTATTGATGTGAGTTTTCTTTTGGTGTATTTTTGTTAATTTCTTATAATCATTCTTTTTTGTCTGCTTGTTTTTTCTTAAAAAATTTCAATATTTTAATTTAGGGGTTTTTTTGTTGTTATTGTTTGCTTGTTTTTTGTTTGTTTGTTTGTTTGTTCGTTTTTTTGCATGACATTTTTATTGTGCTTATTAGCTTCTTGTACCTGGATTCAGACCTGTTGTTAATCCTGAAAAGTTTTTTGTCACTGTTTTTTTTATTTTTTTATTTTTATTTTTAGAGAGAGAGAGAGAGAGAGAGAGAGAGAGAGAGAGAGAATTTTTAATATTTATTTATGTTTTAGTTTTAGTTTTCAGCGGACACAACATCTTTGTTTGTATGTGGTGCTGAGGATCACACATGCCAGGTGAGAGCTCTACCACTTGAGCCACATCCCCAGCCCTTGTCACTGTTCTTGAAATAGTCTCTTCCTTTAATTTTACTGTTCTCTGCATTGAACTCCATACATGTCACTTTATTTTCCATATCTTTAATATCTTTACAATTTTTACAGTCTTCTTACTTATCTATCCTACTGAAGTCTTTCAGTTTTATAATTATCTCTGCAGTGCTGTCTTTTCTTTTAAAATTATTATTTTATTTCAATAGTTTTAATTTAGGGTTTTTTTGTTGTTGTTTGCTTGTTTTTGTTTGTTTGTTTGTTTGTATAAACATTGCTGACAGTGTCTCGCTAACAGCTTTGTGTCTGGTTTCTTTCCTCTATTTCAGGGCTTGGCAAACATTTGCTTAAAGGCCAGACTTAGAGTATTTTAGGGTCCTCTGTCCTACAGTCTCTGTTGATCTATTCAACTCTGTTATTTTAGTGAAAAAGCAACTTTAGCAGTACATAAATGAGGAGACTGACTGTGCCCAAATAAAATTTGATTTACAAAACATGTTGCTCAAACATGGCCTGTAATTTGTAAATCCCATCTCTTTATTTATTCATTTCATGTTGTTATTTCTATGAGAGAATGAATGGGTGGATGGGTGGATGAATGAATATGCAGATACATGATAGCTAGCTAACCAGATAGACAATCCTTTAAATCACAAAAGTTTTTTTTTTTTATTTTGATGAATTTAGAATTTATGTATTTTTGTCTGCCATTGCTTGTGTTTTGCAGCCTTATTTAATAGGACTTTGGCTAACTTCATGACATGAGAATTTACCCCCTTAATTTTTTTCTACAAATTGTCTTCTTGACCTTTTAAGTTTATGATCTGTTAATTTTCTGTACATGGCATTAGGGAACTGGTCCAACTTTTTTTCTGGGGCATGAGGATATTCAGTTGAAACAACATAATATATGTGTCTATTCCAATGTCTGTCCATGCTGTCTTGATTATTCTAAGCTTTGTAGTAAGTTTTGTTTTGGTTTTTCTGAAGTCAAATGAATTTCCATATGAATACTATGGATAGTTTCTCAATTTGTGGAAAAAGACAAGCTGAGATTTTGATCAGGATTGCAATCCATGAACATGGAATGTCCTTGATCATCTTTAAATTTCCTTAAATAATGCTTATGCTTCTTTAGTTTATTCTAAAGTAATTTATTCTCTCTGTTGATATTGTGAATGGATTTTTTTAAATTTCACTTTTGAACTATCAATATATAAAATGCAATCAACTTTTGTACCATATATTTTTACCCTAATACTCTAGTAAACTCTTTTATTAGTTCTCCAAGTAGTAGTGAATTTCTTAGGGTTTTCTGTATCTGAGACCATATTATATTCAAGTAGAGACAGACTCGGTTTTTTTCCAATTTTTATGTATTTCAAGTGAATTTTTAAGTTTGAGAAAAGATGAGCTATACTTCATGCTTGCTGAAATCACACACCAAAGGAAAATAAATCCAGTTTTAAAATTCTAATTAAATAAATGTCAGGTAGGAGAACAATAAATTTTTAAACTAATTTGCTGACTTATTTACCTCGGGTTCCTTAATATTTCTCTAGTTAGACATATTAATATTGCAAGAGTTTGAAATGAGACTGAACCTTCTGAAAATAGGTAAACAGATCAAATTAGAAGCTATGGTTTCACAGGGGCAATGAATTAAAAAGTTTATTTCACACACTTTGCTGGTCTAACCAGGTTATAGTACATGACATTATTGTATCACACTGTAATAAGACTGTGTAAATATATGTGAGTATATAAGGGAAATTACCTTCCTAAAAAGTCATCAAAAAAAAAAAAGAAAAGAAAAAGAATGACAGAGAAGCAACCATGACAAAAATCACACAAGGTTTACTTTGTCCTGCTAGATATTGACATTGTTCCTCAGCAATAATTTTAGCCATAAATGTTTCTCACAGTTTAAATGAAACCTAAATAACAATCATAACATATAAAACTAGATGACAATAGAGGTCCCAAGACACAACCCAAGAAATCATGTAAGGAATTTTTATGATTGTTCTTTTTAGACAGAACTTTCAAGTTCATTCTGTAACATGACAGGCAGTAGATAATAATTTGCAGTAATTTCTCTTTAACTTTTGGGGCAAAATTTGAGAATGTGCTACTACTTATACCTTGGGAATTCTTTATTTTTATGGGTACTTCCTGGCAGCTGCCTGTAGGACATGTGATAAACTCTGAGCCAAGGGTTTCATGAGTCCATTTCACAGCCATAACATCAGCCTTTCATAAAATTTGTAGACAGAAATGGACAAAACTCCCCAAGCAGTTTTAATTTTCCAGAGTGACTTACCTTTAAGTCACAACATTTTAATGTTACATAGAACTTATTGAAACAGGACACATTAAGATTCTTATAATGATGGAGGTAGATAATGATACATATAGAAAAGGACACAATAATTTAGAGGTATGAACTTAGCAAATATTTAATAAGTGCTGTATAAATGAACACTTTAAAAATAAATAGAGGGAAATAGTTTTCAAGTAAACATTACAATGTAAGTGGAATCGTTTACTCCTTAAGATTAATGAGAGCATAAAACAAGTAGCTTTGGATTTTAAGAAAGTGATACTCTATTCTAGGAAATTATCCATCTCTAAAATCTCTAAAATCTCCAAGAAGAAGCTCATGTCAATTCCGTGCTCTTATATCTACAGCAGATCCTGAGCCACATGAGGCTCAATTGAAATTATTCCTCACTTGTCTGTAGGATCTGTTAAAAATTTGTTCTTTGCAAGCTTAATGTTTCTGTGGTAACTTTATCCTTGAGGCTCACATTGAAGAACTTAGGTTTTAGACCTTCTTTCCCACACACTATTTACAGCCATTTGTTCAAATACTTTTTTAGTCAGACCCCTCATTCCTCCTAAGTCCAATTTGCTGAGGGCCCTAGTCTCCTTTCTGCGACAGACTCTCTGTTTCCCTCAATTTGGTTTGTCATACTGACATCTGGTGGACTTGGCGTTCTACTCTCAAACACTTCATCAGATCAATCCCCGTGTAAATCTAATGCTGATTAGAACCCTGGTTTCTTTACTTATTCCCAACCCTTTCAACAATCCAAACTAGTTTTCCTGAATTTCCTGGGATTTCTCAAAACTGAGTCACAAAAACAATGCAGATGAATATATATTAGTCATTTATGAACCCACTTAGTTCCTAGGTGCAGATATTAATTTTAATTTCTTGATTAATTTACTGGTTCAGCTAATCTAATTGGACTTTATGAAAAGATCTAATCTCACTTGAAGAAATGCAATTTTCCTTCAAAAAGTGAAGGAAAAAAATGGGAAGAAAATTGAATCAGCTACATAAATGGAGATGCCTAACTAGTACAAGGTTGTGAAGTATAGTACTTGCAGGACAAATTTTGTGTTCATGAGATCACTTATGATACAGTTAAGATTTCAAAAGCATTCCCATTTTCCTGATAATTAAATAGGCAGCCCACTAGCAAATAAAGAGATTTAAATGATTTTTACTTTCTGATAGATTTTTGAATTAATATTTATCTTTGTAATTCTCAAGTTAAAGATTTAACCATCAGTAAATGAAGCCCAATAAGACATATAAACAGAATACTGATAATTGATAGAAATTCAAATTCTCTAGGATATAATTTTAATTAGATTCCATAAAAATAACATTATAATATATATTAGAATTTCATATAACACAATTACAATGTATATTAAGTAAAACTTAAAGGAAGTTGCCTTCCTTTTTTGCCTAAATATGCAACAAAAATAAGAAAATAGCACAATGTGAAGAATTCTAATTATTAAATGAAAGAAAGGTTAAATTGAATTAATTCTTGTAACTTAAAAAAGATTTAAATTTAGGTATTCTGGTGATAGTAACAATAGTATAACAATATGCCTGAGGCACGAGATGCTGTTAGGTTGATTCTAAGTACTGCAATTTTATTTTCTCAATCCACAGTCTTACTATTAGATAGAATGTATAGTTATTTTTTCACTAAAGTAAGTGTAATAATAAAAACATTCTGCTGCAATAGGCATTTTTAATTTATAAACTGCATAGTAAGGGTTATTAGTCATAATATAGGAAGATCCTAAATAATTCATTGGCAAGAAAATACCCAATTAAAAAATAGGAAAAAGTCCTGAATTGACATTTTTCAAAAGAAAATATACAAATGACCACAAACATATGAAAAAATGTTGAATCATCAATAATTATTAGGAAAATGCCAATTAAAACCACACTAAGAAAAAACGGAAGAGGGCAGATTAGAGGAAGGGTGCTCTCCTCTGCAGTTTCTTAGCTCAACATTTAAAAACCATGAAGACTAAAACTGCTATTCAACAAGGTGGGTTACTAAGGGAAATCACTGGAACTCAACAATGGACAGCAAAATAATCAGAGACACAAAGTCAGAAACTTTGTACATAATACAAGAAATAAGATGTTCGAGGGGCTGGGGCTGGGGCTCAGTGGTAGAGCACTTGCCTGGCATGTGTGAGGCATTGGGTTTGATTCTCAGCATTTTATATAAATAAATAAAATAGAGGTCTATCAACAACTAAAGAAATATTGAAAAAAAAAAACCTATGTTAAATTGCACTTGTCTTAGCATTGCACCTGTCTTAGCAGCAGTCAGTGGCTAAGCGCTGCTAGTCCACTACTGTGAGGAGAGGAAGCATAGACAGAGAAAAAGTGTGGTGTGTAAAACTGACCTGGGGATATCCTGTGGACTAGAGAAGGAGGTTGCTTTAACTGACCCAGAGATAGTTGGGGGAAGTTATTGAGTGCAAAGTGATTAAAATCACTTGACCAATGGGCAGATAGTCTAGTGGGAATCTGAGCTGCAGCAGCAGCAGCAGGAACCATTTTTGATGTCCATGAAGCAATGAGCAGAGGCTGTAGATTGGAAATTCACACAGAAGCTGCCAGCCTAACCAAACATATACCTATTGTCGGGTCAGAGTGTGCTGGGATGAGCATGATTGAAACAACAGAAAACACTGTGCCTAGGGCGATACAGGGATACTGAGGAGAGCCCTTTGTGGTGCTGGCATTCCATACTAGCCCTGAGATGATGACAGTAACCTGTCAGATAGGCATCTATACTCCAAGAAGTCTGATCCGGGTAATTCACATCCCTCGAGGTAGAATGTGTGATGCCTGTCAAAGTTTAGATGCCTCACCCTAAGAGTGATATTTATAGGAGTCCTCTGAAACCCAGATATTCAGAAGAGATTGGCACCACCCCCAACAACTAGGGATGTGGATCACATCTCAAGTGCTGACCTACATAGTCCTGAAAGTCAGTCAGCACCAAACCCAGCTACTGGAACTTGTAATTTAAAACTGCTTCAGCTTCACTACAGGTATATCCTAGTAAAGTTTTAGCACTCCCCACCCTATACTGGGAGAAGGGAAGCTGAATGGTTCTAGAACCAACTTCAGCTCCTTGCCACAGTTGCAGGCAAATTGGTGAGAAACAAAAGGACTTGGGACTTAAAGACCCCCATAATTTGAACCAAAGGTTACAGAGCCCCAAAATAAATATAAAAATTATACAATATCAACAATGAATATCCATCCTTGCACACAGTTTTGAACACCTCTGTGGAAGCAACCCCTATACTTCTCATGAAGAATTTTTTTTTCCAATTCTCTCACCTTTCCTTTTTTTATTAATTTAAATTTTTATTTTATTCCTTTTAAACTTTCCTTTCTATTCTGCATGATTTGTGTGTGTGTGTGTGTGTGTGTGTCTGTAGTGTACACACACATGTATGTATATACTTATTCTATCATATTAATTGCTCTCTTCTTCACCCATTCACTCTGTAGATTTGATTTTACTTTGGTAGGGTAAAAATTTACAGGGCTTACATTTGTTTGTACCTACATTTTTATTCCTCCTATTACCACTTCTTTAATCTCTTCCCACACTACTGAAGTTTTCCAACTCCCTCCTTTTCTTTTTCTTCACCTTATTACTTTTAACTATTTTTTACTCCTCCATATAATCCTTCATCTGCTATCTATCCCCTGCATCTCATTTGTTCACTTTCTAAATATTTCAAATTTCTCTTGCCTTCTTATTATATTTTCTTTTCACTTAAGGAACACTAATTCCACTCTGAGATAGAATTATACTTTAGGTCATTTCTAACCACATTAATTTTGATGTGATTACTAATACAGTGGATGACATAATAGACACTCTTTAATGTCTGAGGTATTTCATGGTGTTTGTTGGTGGTGGTGATGTTAAATACTATTTAGGTGGTAGTTGGTGTTACAGGTGTCAAAGTAGACTTTGCACATTTATGTAAAGGCTATACATATGTTGCTAACATTATTGCTATTCTTTGTTCCTCCTTTTACTAAAAGGGTCTGGTAAGTGATTGAGACACTAAAAGTTCAAGGTAGAAATCCTGCTACTGAGAAATACTCACAACTCTGTCAAGTAACAAATCTCATTTCACACACGATCTAGCCCCACTCAAGTATCAATAATACTTCAACACATAAAATAGGGGAGGCTAACACCTCAAACCACCAAGCAGACCCCAAGTAGGGAAAACAAGAGGGATCTTGGGTCATACTCCTGGCCAATTGCTCATACATCAAAAACAAAGAAAAGTCCCAGAACAAAAAAAGATAACTATTCACAAAAAGACATCCATATAAAAGAAGAAGGGAAATCTATCTCAATTGATGTGCAAGTCAAAGACCTCTGAAAACATGAGGCAAAAAGCAAAAGAAAAAAATCTCCCCCCAAAATTCACAATCCCCCAACAAAGGAACACACAAATATGAAAGTGGATTAAATTCCTGAGAACACTATAAAAATTATTGTTAATATGTTCAATGCACTAAAAGAAAATCTAAGAAACAAAATAAGAAAGCAAATACAGGAAATGAAGGACCATGTCAATAAAGAAATGGAGAAATTGAAAAAAAATGTAATCAGAATTTCTGGAAATGAAAGATACAAAAATCAAAAATTTTCAAGTAAAATTTTACTTGAAAGCATCACCAACAGAATAGAATTGCATACCAAATAGAACTTCATGCCTTGAGGACAGGATTTTTAGGCATTGAAGACAGGGTATGTGACTTGAATACTCAGTATGCAATAAAGAAAACAAATTCATAAACAGAACATGCTAGAATGTTGGGACATCAAGAGAATAAAACTGTGAGCCATTTGGACAGAATAAAACATGGAACTACAGAATGAAGGCATTTAGAATATTTTAAATGAGATAGTAGCAGACATTTTTCCTCACCTTAGAAATGAGATTGACTTCCATATACAGGATGCATAGAGAACCCAAAAAGACAATATCAAAAAAAAAAAATGAAGAACCTCTCCAAAATATAACACCATCAAAATGGCCAACATAGAAAATAAGAAAAGAGGACTGGGGTTGTGTCTCAGTGGTAGAGCGCTCGTGTGAGGCACTGGGTTAGGTCCTCAGCACCACATAAAAATAAATAATAAGTAAAATAAAGGTATTTTTGTTCAACTACAACTAAAGAATAAATATTTTAATAAAAAGAAAATAAGAAAAAAATATTAAATCTATCTTAAAATGTCAGTTCACATTTAGAGGCAAAAAAAAAAAAAAAATATATGGTTCACTTCTGATTCCCCAATGCAGACCCTAAAATCAAGAAAAGCCTGAAATGAGCTATTCCAGCCCTAAAATAAAACAATTGTCATCCTATATTGCTATAACCCTAAGTGCTATTTTTCAGAATTGATGAAGAAATAAAAATATTCCATTATAATCATAAACTAAAAGAATTTTATTAACACCATACCAGTATTACAAATAATATTTATTGCGCACAGAAGAATTCAAATTTAAACCCCCAAAACACAAATAGGTGAAGCACACAGAAAGAACAAGTAACTAAATGAAATCAAGATTAAATTAAACATAACAAACAAACTAAACTAACAGGAGATAATGGACATCTATTCATGATTAAACTGAGGGTAAATGGTTTCTGCTTCCTTATTAAAAAACATAGATTGGGATTAAAAAGGGATTAAAAAACAAGATTTAACTGTGTGCTATTGGCAATAGACTCATCTCATAGGAAAAGACATTAATTGGCTGAAAGTAAAAGAATAGAATAAAATATTCCATGCACATGGACTCTGTAAACAAGCATTAATAGCTCTTCACATATCTGACAAAGAAGACTTCAAGCAAAAATTAATTAGGAAAGGACAAAGAAGGCTACTACACACTGGGAAAGAAAACAATCCAACAAGAATATATAATGATAGGAAATATTTATAAACCAACTGTCCAATGCACCTAATTATATAATAAAATATTTCTTTACATTAAATCCAAGATATAACTCATCACAATAATACTGAGTGATTTCAACTCATCCCTATCACCAATAGACACTTCATGCAAACATAAAATCAATACATATGTTTCTGACCTAAATAATACTATTAGTCAAATGGACTTAACAGATATCTACAGAATATTTCACCCAAAAAAGAGCTGAGTACACTTCCTTCTCAGTATCTCATGGAAACTTTTCCAAAATAGAACATATTCTAGGTCACAATGTAAGTCTAAGAAAAATACCAAAATATAAAATCTCATGCATTTTATCAGATCATAATGGAATGAAAATGGAAAGCAACAAGAAAAATAATACAAACCATATAAGCACAGGGAAATTGAATGACACTCTTTTAAATGAGGAAGTTATCATAAAATAAATAAGAGAACAAATTAAGGAATTCTTAGAAACAAAAGAGAAGAGAGATACAATATATCAAAATGGAACATGTATGAAGGCAGTTCTTATAGATAAATTTATAGCATCAACTGGTTATATGAAAAGAATAAAAAGAACCCAAATAAATATTCTAATCTCTGTATTAAGGACTTAAAAAAGAAAGAACAAAAATATGTCAAACTGAGTGAAAAATAGGAAATAATTAAGATCAGAGCTGAATTAAAATTGAGAATTAAAAAATACAAATGATCAATGCAACAAATATTTTTCTTTTAAAAGATATACAAATTTGATAAACTCTTATCAAAAAAAGGAAGAAGAGGACACAAATAACAAAATTAGAGATGAAGCAGTCTATATCACCATAGACACTACTGAAAGCCAAAGAATCATTAGAAACTTTTTGGGTAATTTACACTAAAAGAAAAAAAAACAGAAATTCTAGAAGACATTGACAAATTTCTAGACACATATGACTACCCCCCACGTAACACAGGAAAATACAGGAAACCTAGACCCATAGCAAGTAACAAATTGAAGCAGCAATACAAACCTTCCAACAAATAAAAGTCCAAGAAAAGATGGATTTTCAGCTGAGTTCTACTAGACTTTAAAGATAAAATACCAGTCTTTATCAAATTACTCCATGAAATTGAAAGGAAGGGAATACTTCCTAATACATTGTATAAAGCCATTATAACCCTGATACTAAAATCAGGCAAAGACATATCAAGGAAAGAAAACTGCAAATCAATATCCCATATTAACATTCACACAAAAGTCATCAATAAAATAACATCAAACCACATTAAAAAATACATCAAGAAAGTAGTACACCATGATCAAATGTGATTAATTCCAGGAATGAAAGATTGGCTTGACATATGCCAATCAATAAATGTAATTCAGCACATAAATAGAATTAAGGGCAAGAATCATATGAGCATCTAAATAGATGCAGAAGAGACTCTTGATAAAATTCCACATCCATTTATATCAAAAATGCTGGAGAAAGTAAGGATAGAAGGAAACTACCTCAACATTATAAAAGCTATATATGGCAAACCCAAACCCTACATCATGCTGAATGAAGAAACACCGAAAGCATTTCCTCTAAAATCAAGAAAAAGACAAGGATGTCCACTTTTGCCACTCCTATGCAATTTTTGTTCTTGAAACTCTTACACAATCAGGCAAGAGAAGGAAATTAAAGGAGCACAAATAGGAAATACATAAGTCAAACTATTTCTGTTTGCTGATGATATGATCCTATATATAGAAGTGCCTCCCACCAAAATAAATCCATAAGAACTTTCCAGAGCTGAAAATGAATTCAGCAAAGTAGCAGTATAAAATGCTGCTTTCCTATATAGAAAAACTATCCCCATCAAAATAACCTCAAAAAAAAAAAAAAAAAAGACACAAAAAAAACACCTTGGAAATTAATCTAACCAAGGAGATTAAAGATCTCTACAATGAAAATTCTACAACACTGAAGAAAGAAATTGAATAAGACCTTAGAAATTTAAGGACCTTGGGCTGGGGATGTGGTTCAAGCGGTATTGCGCTCGCCTGGCATGCGTGCGGCCTGGGTTCGATCCTCAGCACCACATACAAATAAAGATGTTGTGTCTGCCTAAAACTAAAAAAATAAATATTAAAATTCTCTCTCTCTACCTCTAAAAAAATAAAGAAATTTAAGGACCTCCCATGTTTTGGGATAGGCACAATTAATATTTTTAAAATAGTCATATTACCAAAGTGTTATACAGATCCAATGAAATCCCCATCATAATACCAATGACATTCTTAATAGAACTAGAAAAAATAAAAAGAGTCCTAAAATTCATTTGTAAAAATAAGAATGCAGCATATTCAAAGAAATCATAAGCAAAAAGAGTGATTCTGGTGGCATCACAATACCTGGATCTCAAATTATATTACAGAGCTATAATTATAAAAATAGAATAGTATCGGCAATCAAAATAGTCATGAAGAACAAAGGGAAAGAATAGAAAACACAGAGAGAAATGCACACAGTTACATGTCATCTGATACTTGAAAAGGTGCCAAAAATTTATGTGGGAGAAAAGACAGCCTTTTTGACAAATGGTGCTGAGAATACTGGATATCCATATGTAAAAGAATGAAAGTAGATCTCTATCTCACTCTGAACAAAAGTCTTCTTACGATGGATAAAAAACTTAGGAATTAGACCAAAAATATTACAAGAACTAAAGGAAAATACAGGGTCAACCCTCCAACTTATTGGTGCAGGCACTGACTTACTTATTGGTGCAGGCACTGACTTCTTTAACAAGAACCCAAAGTTCAAGAAATAAAACCAAGAATCAACAAGTTTGATGGCATCAAATTAAAAAGTTTCTGCACAGCAAAGGAAATGATAAAGAATGTGAACATAGAGCCTAAAGTATGGGTGGGGGAAGTCTTTGCCCACTACTTATCTGACAGGAGATTATTATCCATAACACATAAAGAATTCAAAAAGCTTAACATACACACACCACCACCACCACCACCACCACCACCACCACCCAATCAATAAATGGACAAAAGAGCTAAACATACATCTTTCAAAAGAAGAAGTACAGATAGCCAAAAATATATATGAAAAAGTATTCAACATTTCTATCAATCAGAGAAGTAGAAGTAAAAATGAAGACTACACTGAGATCTCATCTTACTGTAGTCAAAATGGCAATTATAAAGACTTCTGGCAGGGATGTGGGGGGAAAGTACACATTTTCTGATATACATACATATATATATATATATATATATATATATATATATATATATACACACACACACACACACACACACATACATTTTCTGATATATGTGATGTAAATATATGAATAGGATAAATAATAGAAAACATAATACTATGCAGTCATGAAAATGAAGAGAATTCTATCACTTGTGACAGCATTTATTAACCTGAAGGACATCATGTTAAGTGGAATAAGCCAGGCACAAAAAGAACAAATTCTTCAGGTCCTCATTTACATGTATAATCTAAGTAATTTGGTCCTATATAAATAAAGAGTGGAATCATGGTTATTAGAGCCTTTCCATCCCACTTCTTTGCCCTATCTAGAGTTTGTCTAATCCTACCATACTCCTCCTCCCAACCCCACTATGAATCAGTCTCCTTATATCAGAGAAGACATTCAGCATTTGGCTTTTTGGGATTGTCTAACTTCACTTAGCATTATGTTCTCCAACTCCATCCATTTACCTGCAAATGTCATGATTTTATTCTCTTTTATTACTAATATTCCATTGTGTATATATAACACATTTTCTAATCCATTCATCTACTGAAGGGTATCCAGGTTGGTTCCACAGTTTAACTATTGTGAATTGTGCTGCTCTAAACATTGATGTGGCTGTGCCCCTGTAGTATGCTGTTTTTAAATCCTTTGGGTATAGACTGAGGGGAGGGGACAACTGCATCAAAAGGTGGTTCCATTCCCAGTTTTCCAAAAAATCTTCATATTGCTTTCCATATTGGCTGCACCAATTTGCAGTTCCACCAGTATCAGGGTGCTTTTCCCCCACATCCTCACCAACACTTATTGTTGTTTGTGTTCTTAATAACTGCCTACTGACAGGAGTGAGATAAAATCTTAGAATAGTTTTAATGTGCATTTCTCTAATTGCTAGAGATATTGAGCATTTTTTCATGTTTGTTGATTGATTGTACATCCGCTTCTGAAAAGTGTCTTTTCAGTTTCTTGGCCCAATTATTGATTGGGCTATTTGTTTTTATAGTGTTTAGCTTTTTTGAGTTTTTTATATATCCTGGAGATTAGGGCTATGTGTCGTGCAAGTGATAAAAACTTGCTCCCAAGATGTAAGCATTCTATTCACGTCACCAATTGTTTCTTTTGCTGAGAAGATTTTTAGTTTGAATCCATCCCATTTATTGATTCTTGATTTTAATTCTTTCACTATAGGAGTCTTATTAAGGAAGGTTGGGGCTTAATCCTATATGATGGAGATTTGAGCCTTCTTTTTCTTATAATAGTCACAGTGTCTCAGGTTTAATTCCTAGGTCCTTGATCCACTTTGAGTTGAGTGTTTTGCATGGTAAAAGATAGGGGTTTAATTTCATTTTGTTGCATTTGGATTTCCAGTTTTCTCAGCACCATTTGTTGAAGAGGTTATCTTTTCTCCAATGTATGTTTTTGGTGCCTTTGTCTAATAGAAGACAAATGTAATTTTGTGGGTTAGTCTTTGTGTCCTCTATTCTGTACCATGGGTATACCAGTCAATTTTGGTGCCAATACCATCATGCTTCTTTTGTTACTATTGCTCTATAGTATAGTTTAAAGTCTAAAATAGTGATGCCACCTGCTTCACTCTTCTTGCTATGGATTGCTTTAGCTATTCTGGGTCTCTTATTTTTCCAAATGAGTTTCCTGTCTGCTTTTTCTAATTCTATGAGGAATGTCATTGGGGTTTTGATTGAAATTGCATTAAATCTGTATAATACTTTTGGTAGCATGGTCATTTTGACAATATTAATTCTGTCTCTCCAAGGAAAGTGAGATATTTCCATCTTATAACATCTTTTTAAATTTTTTTCTTTAGCATTCTGTAGTTTTTGTTGTCAAAGTCTTTCACCTCTTTTGTTAGTTTGATTCCCAAATATTTTTTAAGACTATTTTAAATGGGGTAGTTTTCCTAATTTCGCTTTCAGAGGATTTGTCACTATATACAAAAATGCCTTTGATTTATGGGTGTTTTTTTTTTAATACTGCTACTTTGCTGAATTCATCCTCTACTTTTAGAAGTTTTCTGGTGGAAGTTTTTGGGTTTTCAAGGTATAAAATCATAACATTGGCAAATTGTTCTAATTTGAGTTCTTCTTTTCCTATGGGGATCCCTTTAATTACTTTCATCTGTCTAATTGCTCTGGCCAGTGTTTCAAGAACTATGATAAATACAAGTGGTGAAAGCTGGAATCCCTGTTTTTTACAGTTTTTAGAGGGAATGCTTTCGATGTTTCTCCATTTAGAATGATGTTGGCCTGGGGCTTAGCATAGATAGTTTTTATGATGTTGAGATATGTTCCTGTTATCCCTAGTTTTTCTAGTGTTTTGAACATAAAGGGGTACTATAATTTGTTGAATTTTTTTCTGCATCTATTGAGATGATCATATGATTCTTATCTTAGATCTACTGATGTGATGAATTACATTTATCGATTTCCTCATGTTGAACCAACCTTGCTTCCCTGGGATGAACCCACTTGATTGTGGTTCACTATCTTTTGGATAAGGTTTTTTATTCAATTTGTCATAATTTTATTGAGAATTTTTACATCTATGTTCATTAGACATATTGGTCTGAAGTTTTCTTTCTTTGATGTGTTTTTGTCTGGTTTTGAAATCAAGGTGATATTGTCCTCATAGAATGAGTTTGTGTTTCCTCTTTTTCTATTTCACAAAATAATTTGAAGAGTATTGGTATTAGTTCTCCTTATAGGTCCTGTAGAATTCAGCTGTGTATCCATCTGATCCTGAGCTTTTCTTGGTTGGTAGGCTTCTGTTGGTATCTTCTATTTCATTGCTTGAAATTTATCTGTTTAAATTGTGTAGATCATCCTGATTCAATTTGGGCAAATCATATGACTCTGGAAATTTATCAATACTGTTGATATTCTCTATTTTATTGGAATACAAGTTTTCAAAATAATTTCTAATTATCTTTTGTATTTCTGTAGGGTCTGTTGTGATATTTCCTTTTTCATCATGAATGTTAGTGATTTGAGTTTTCTCTCTCCTTCTCTTCATTAGCATGGCTAAGGGTTTGTCAATTTTATTTATTTTTTAGAAGAATAAAAATTTTGTTTTGTCAAATTTTTAAATTTTTGTTTGTTTGTTTGCTTCAATTTCATTGATTTCAGCTCTGATTTTAATTATTCCCTGTCTTCTGCTTTGGGAGTTGATTTGTTCTTCTTTTTCCAGGGTTTTGAGATGTAATGTTAGGTCATTTATTTGTTGACTTTTTCTTTGTTGAAGAAATGAACTCCATGCAATGAATTTTCCTCTTAGTACTGCCTTCTTAGTGTCCCAGAGATTTTAATATGTTGGATCAGTGTTCTCATTTACCTCTAAGAATTTTTTAATCTCCTCCTTAATTTTTTTTTGTAACCCATTGTTCACTCAGTAGCATATTATTAAATCTCCAGGTTTTGGAGAAGCTTTTATTATTTATTTTATTATTGATCTCTATTTTTATTCCATTGTGATCTGATAGAATGCAGCGTAGTATCTCTACTTTTTTGTATTTGTTAAGAGTTGTTTTGTGGCATAATATGTTGTCTATTTTAAAGAAAGATTCATGTGCTTCTGAGAAGAAAGTGTTTTCATTCATTGAAGGATAAAATATCCTATATATGTCAGTTAAGTCTAAGTTATTGATTATATTATTGAGTTCTATAGTTTCTTTGTTCAGCTTTTGTTGGGAAGATCTATCCAGTGCTGTGAGATCTGTTAATGTCACTCAGAATTATTGCTTTGTGGTCAATTTGACGAACTTGAGAAAAGTTTGTTTGATGAACATAGATGCTCCATTGTTTGGGGCATATATTTATAATTATTATGGATTGGTGGTATATAGTTCCTTTGAACACTATTAAAATATCCTTCTATCCCTTTTGATTAACTGTAGCTTAAAGTCTACTTTATTTGATATAAGGTTGGAAACCCCAGCTTCCTTCTGCAATCCATGTGAGTGGTAAAATTTTCCCCAACCTTTCACCTTCAGTCTGTGGATGTCTTTTCCTACAAGATGAGTCTCTTGGAGACAGCATATTGTTGGTATTTTTTCAATCCAATCACTTAGCCTATGTCTTTTGACTGGTGAGTTGAGACCATTAACATTCAGGGTTATTATTGAGACATAATTTACATTCCCAGCCTTTTTGTTATTTAACTTGACTTAATTTCTCCTTTGATTAACTTTTCCTTATGTAATACTTCCCTTTGCTGATTTTCATTGTTGTTTTTAATTTCCTCTTCATAGAGTATTTTGCCAAGGATGATCTGTAGTGCAGGTTTTCTAGGTGTAAATCCTTTTAACTTTTTTTAATCATAAAGGTTTTTATTTCATTATCAAATGTAAAGCTTAATTTTGCTGATACAAAATTCTTGGTTGAGATCCATTTTCTTTCAGAACTTGATATATGTTTTTCCAGGATCTTTTAGCTTTCAGGGTCTGGGCTGAAAAATCTGCAGAGATCCTAATTGGTTTCTCCCTATATATAATCTGATTCCTTTCTCTCCTGGCTTTTAAAATCCTCTCCTTAGTCTGTATATTAGGCATTTTTATTATAACATGACTTGGTGTGGATTTGTTGTGATTTTGTACATTGAGTATCCCGTAAGCCTCCTGAATTTGGTTTTCCTCTTTATTTTTCATGTTTGGAAAATTTTGTGATATTATTTCATTGAATAGATTTTTCATTTCTTTGAGTTTGGAACTCTATGCCTTCCTCTATCCCAATAACTCTTAAATTTCATCTTTTTATGCTATCCCATATTTCTTGAATGTTCTGCTCATGGTTTCTTATCATTTTCACTGTGTGGTCTTCAAGATTATACATTTTGTCTTCAGTGTCTGAGGTCCTGTCTTCTAATGGTCTAATCTTTTGGTGATGCTTTCATTTGAGCTTTTATTTTGGTTCATTGTTTCTTTCATTTCATGGATTTCTGTTTGGTTTTCTTTAGAAACTCTATCTCCCTATTGAATTAATCTATTGCCTCCTGTATTTGTTTGTGTAGCTCTTTGTCAAAAGGATATTTTGCTGTTTATATTTGCTCTCTTCTATCATCCTTTAATTCACAGAACATTTTAATTATGTACATCCTGAAATCCTTCTCTGTCATTTCTTCTGCTGTACTAGTCATGGATTCTAATAATCTGGTACCTTAAATTGTTTGGAGCACTTTCTTCCCTTGTCTTTTCCTGTTGCTTGTGTGTCTTCCCTTCTAGTACTGTGGATCTGAGGTACTATTGTTTTTACATTATAGGCTTGTAGTGCCCCTGTATGGTTCCAATACCTCTCCTTTGAGTGGTAGGACAATGTTAACAGATCCAATATAGACAAAAACAAAAACAAACAAACAAAAAAACACTGAAAAACAAATAGTTGCTAATAGATGTTTAGAGTTTGTTCACAATGTACAGAAATAGTGAATTCAATTATAATCTACAATATAACCCATAGGTTTGTAAAAGGGCTTACAATTTCTGATAGTGGACAAAGAAACAGGGTGGAGTGTAGGAAGATATGCCCAGGAGATATGAGATGAGGATATAGAGTTATTAAATCTTAGGAGTGTAAAAGAGAAATCTAAAGAAGAAGGTTAGTAACAGGAGAATAGAGATAAATTAATTTTGAGTAGACAAGTGACAAGATAGTAGGGTACATACAACAAACCATACATATTAAGAAAAATTAAAAATGTTAAAATAGTAAAAATTGGAGAAAAAAGAAAAAAATATACAACACAAATGTAATATATTCTTCAGTTATCTCAGTCCTCAACATCCTAATTCATGCAAAGTACTTGGTTTCACATATGTTGAGGATGTGAGGGCAGGAAAATAGAGAAGAAGAAAAAAAAATCTCGAAGGAAGAAACAAAGATTGCTTTGGTTGGAGATCAGTATGTTTCCTGCTTCCCTTCTCATCCAATAGGTAGGGTCCTCTGTTGTTAGCTGGGATCTCTGCCCTCAAGATGGTGAAGGTAACCAGGGAGGAAGGGCTGGTCCTGGGTGGAGGGCACCTGGAAGTGGGGTGTGGCACCCACTGGTCCCCAAAAGTTGAGTGTACCTCAGGGATCTCTTTTTGGCCTTGCTCCTGTGATGTAAGTACCTGGTCTTATCTCCTTATCTCACCCAAAGACCTCCCAGTTCCTGGTCTCTGTGCTAGTCTCTAAAGTGTATCAAACTCAGCCTCCCCCCTACTGCTTCCTAATAAGGGACCTTTCTCTCCAGGGCTCCTCTGTGTGGTACTTTAGGTGTGCTACTCTCACCAGCCCCGCTGAGAGCTGTTTTGTGTTGGGCAGTCACTGTGTCAGGTAAATGGCTGCTGAGAAGAGGGGGGAGTTAGAAACTGGGTACCTGGCCAGCCAGAATGCCGCCTCCCCCAGGCCTACCATCCTGAATTCCCCAGAGAACAGGGTTTTTTTTTTTTTTTTCCAGTTTTGAGAAAAAAAAAAAATGAAAAAACAAAATGGAATTTTTCTGTGGATCCTATTGTTCTACATTAGAAAACTGTTAAAACTTACACCATTCTTATTTAACAAACCTACTCATGTCTATTAGAGACCTCTTACAAATGTTTTCAATTACATGAGTGATTTTAAAATTTTGTTTTGGAATACTACTTAAGGCTGAAATAAATGTAGAGTCACATCATCTTAGAATCACAATGTTCACTTTGAGGGGCCCAACTTAATCTACAAGGGACTGATTTTGATGAACAGAGACAAATAATTTGTCATTTCAGTTAATTTCAAATCACATTGGGCAAATTTCCCTGGTACACCAAAAAGAATTTTGAACAATCTTAACTGTTTTGTATATATTTACTCATAGTCATTTAAAATTTTAATCCAATTGTGTGAGGTGAGGGTTGTAAAAATAGTTCCATTACAGCATACATATTTCCCTCTCATGAGGGTGTTTTTATAAATACTTGCATACTATTTATAACATATTTAATGTTACAATTTTAAGAGAAGGAGAATATGAAAGTTTAAAACACAAGAAGATAAAAATATCCACTTAATTCTTGCTAGATATGCAGTTTTCTTGACGGTAATGATTACAATGTGTCTTTTCTGCCTATTGTATTTTGGGGAAACCCTTCAGACAAGATTTCTTAATTAACTGAAGCTGCAAGATAAACACTAATGCCAAATCTGATCTTGACCTGTACTATTGTTATCAACTGTAATTTAGATTCTTTGGCCTACTGACCAGTTCAGCTGCTTAATTTTTAAATGTTAGCTTACATAAAAATTACTCAGGGAACATGTTTTTAAAAAGCAGAATCCTAAGCATCACACCTAGATTCTAATACATTAAGTCTAGAGGTGTCCTAGAGGTCTGAAATTTAATATGAAAGCCAGGTGAGTGTGATATAGGTTCATACACAAACTAAAACAACAACAACAACAAAAAAAAAAAAAAAAAAAAAAAAAAACACCTGTGGACATTTAGTAAGAAAAGGAGTTGGGGGAGATGAGAGAAGAAGGTGGAATAGAGGAGGTGGCTTTCCTGTATGTTCCCATGGCATGAAACCAAGAAAACAGAGGGCAGCTTTAAAACAAGGTGGGGGGGGAGGGAGTACTTTACTGGAATTTAAAAGTGAGCAAGCAAAGCAGATTGGGGACTCAGGAGGTTGTATATAATAAAATAAGGATGAAATCCCCAGTGGAACAGCCTCTGCCACAACCAGACTGGAAGCACAAGCCAGAGCAGTTCCTCTATGAGCAAACTCAACGGATAAAGGAATTAAAAACCCCACATTTTTAGGAGGCCTGAGGCATGTCTGGGTAAGAAATATTTAGAGATCAAGGACATTACCCAGCTAAACTGAAAGGCATACTGCACAATATCCTTGCACTGGAAAGAAGCTGCCATCTCTCCACACAGCATTCAGAGGACAGAGGAAGGAATCATTTTGTAGCTGCAACATAGGAGCCAGCAACTGAGCGGGCAGATTCTTGGCAAACCAGAGTTTGGCCCAAAATACAGGCACAATAATCCAACACTGCATGACATAAAGTACACTTAAGTGACCAATCAAACATGGGAGAGAGGTTTACACAGGGGAAAATGGTCATGGAAACACATCCAGCACTACCCTTCCCCCTCCAATCTAGTGGCTTACAGGAGCAGCTGGGAGAGACAAATCTTGCTGAAAATTCAGGAGGGCAGGGATGGGAGAGATTGAGTTTGGAAACTGAATCCAAGACTTGGAAACATGGGGTCTGCAAGTGACATAAGAGACTAAGAATTGGCTCCTCCACCACATGAGTGGAACCCAGAGAAGACTCCTGGGATACAGTCTTTCAGTATAGCAATTACAGGGCCCTGGGGGTGCTCTGATTTAAAATCTCAAGACCAATTGGCATTCAGCAAAGAGCCCAGAGCCTAAGACTAAACCTTGCTGGTAGTAATTCTGCCTAAGGAATTACATCTCTCACACCAGCAATCTGGATGGCAGAGCATCATGCTTCAGACAACACCACCTAAAACTGCTGAGAATCTTTTGAGCTCCAGCAAAAAGTCTTCTTTAACTTTTCATTGAGTTTTTTTTATCTTACTATTTGTTACCTTAATGATATATGAATATTTATAAATACTAATATTTTTTCCTAACTTTTAGCATTTTTTAAGACAGTTATTTTTCATGGATCAGTTTTTTGAGGATAAAGATTTTTTGTTAGTGGACATTCTTTTGTATTCTTTTGTTTTCTTTTTACTTTTTAAGTTTTTTTTAATTACTTTATATTTTTTCTCTTACTTGTTTACCATGATTCTCTTTTTCTCTTTTCTTCTGCTAAGAATCAATCTCTCTTTTTCTTTCACTCTTCCTTTAACTTTTTAATTTGATTTTTTCTCTTCTCTTATACTCATCTCATTCTATATCACTTCTGTTCTCTGCACATCCACCATTTGAAACTGTAAAGCCTTTTGTAAACTTGCTCTTTTTATTGTAGGCAATAATTGATTATATTGTTTATGCTTACTGTGATAATTAACATTGTACATCTCATAGTAGGAACTATTTGGTTTAATGCTGTATATTGTTTGCATTGATTCTTGTTATTATTTGTCTCCTCCTAAGCACTGAGGTACTAGAAGCCTTCCAGGACACTATAATTCCACAGGTAGAAACTCCACTGCCTCAGATCCATACTGTTAGATCAGTAAACACACATACATGAAAAATAAAGGGAACAAATCACCCCAACCAAATCAAGACACCCCAGTAACAGATTCCATTGACACCACAATGGAAAAAAAATGTCAGAGATAGAGTTTAGAATGCACAGAGGTAAACTGATCTGTAAAGTAAAGGACAGTTAAAGGAATGAAATCAGAGAAACAGGAAGATAACTTCAATAGAGATAGAGATTCTAGGAAACAACAACAACAACAACCAGAAATTCAAGAAATGAAGGAATCAGCACCAAATTAAAAATTCAATTGAAAGCATCACCAACAGACTAGATCAGTTGGAAGACAGTTTCAGGCAATGAGGACAATATATATAATCTTCAAAACAAAGTTGACAGTGGAGAAAAAATGTTAACAGACCATGAGCAGAAATTGCAAGGAAAATGAGAAAATATAAATAGACCCAATTAAGATTTATTGGAATAGAAAAAATATCTGAGATAAAAACAAAAGAAATACACAAACTTTTCAATGAAATCATATCAGAAAATTTCCCAAACCTAAAATATGAAGTGGAAAATCAAATACAGGAGGCTTACAGGACCCCAAATATACAAAATTAAAACAGACATACATGAAGACACAATATTATGAAAATGCTGAACATATAGAATAACAACAGAAATGTAAAGGCCCAGAGAAAAATGAAAGGTAACATTTAGAGGGAATCAAATCCAGATCTCAGCTGATCTCTCAATCCAGATCATCAAGGTAGTAAGTCTTGGAATAATATACACCAGGTTCTGAAAGAAAATGTATGCCAGCCAAGAATACTATACTGAACAAAATTAGGTTTTAGAATTGATGATGAAATAAAAACCTTCCATAATAAACAATAGTTAAAAGAATTTGCAAATAAAAATACTCAATAATATATTTCAATATTGAGTATTGCAATACTCAATAATATATTTCATGAAGAAGAAATAAAAGTGAAAACAAACCAGGAAGAAACTACACTATAAAAACAGTGAATCAATGGAGAAACTAATTCAAATTAAAAACCATAAATAAACCAAAATGATAGGAAATACAAATCATATCTCAATAATAACATTGAATGTAAATGGTTGAAACTCATCAATCAAAAGACATAGACTGACACATTCAATTAAAAAAGAAGACCCCAAAATATGCTGTCTCCAATAGACTCACTTCACGGGCATAGAAATCCACAGACTGAGTGTAAAAGGATGTGAAATAAATATAACATTCACATCAAACTTATAAACAAGCAGGGGTTTCTGTATTCATATCGGATAAAGTGGACTTCAAAGTTAATCAGAAGGAACAAAAAAGGACATTTCATACTTCTTAAAGGAATTATACATCAATGAAACACAGCATTCATAAATATTTATGCCCCAAACAATGGAGCATCTACATACATCAAACCCTTTTCAAGTTCAGGAATCAAATAGACTACAACACAGTAATACTGGATGACTTTAACACACCTATTGCATGACTATATAGTTCCTCCAAACAAAAACTAAATAAATAAGCTATAGACTAAAAAATACAATTAATAATTTAGACTTACTAGACATATATAGAATATTTCAGCCATCAACAACTAAATACAATTTCTTTTCAGTAGCCCATGGATTCTTCTCTAAAACCAGCCACATCTTAAGCCACAAAGCAACTCTTAGTAAATACAATTAGAAATAAATGATAAAATAAAAAATAGAAACTACTTTAACACTTGGAGACTAAATATGCTATTGAATGACCACTGGACAGAAGACAAAATCAGGCATGAAATTTAAAAAATATTTAGAAGCAAATGAAAAGAACAATACAACATATCAAAATATCTGGGATACTATGAAGGCAGTGCTAAGAGGAAAGTTCATTGCATTGAGCTCATTTATTAAATTAATAGAAATTCAACAAATAAATAATCTAATATTACATCATAAAGCTGTAGAAAAAGAAAAACAAACCAAAAACCAAAGCCAAAGACAAGGGCTGGGGATGTGGCTCAAGCGGTAATGCGCTTGCCTGGCATGCGCAGGGCGCTGGATTCAATCCTCAGCACCACATAAAAATAAAATAAAAAGATGTTGTGTCCACCGAAAACTGAAAAATAAATATTAAAAAATTCTCTCTCTCTCTCTCTCTCTCTCTTATTCTCTCTCTCTTAAAAAAAAAGACAAGAAATAATTAAAATCAAAGCTGAAATAAATAAACTTGAAACAAAAGAAACAATTCAATAAATTCACAAAATAAAAAGTTGAGTCTTTGAAAAAATTAAATAAAATTGATAAAAACTTAGCCAAGTAAACAGAGAAATAGAGAGAAAACTCAAATTACCAAAATGCATGATGAAAAACAAAATATCACAATGGACACTACTGAAATAGACCATAATCAGAAGCTATTTTGAAAAATTTAATTCCAATAAAATAGAAAGTCTTAAAGACATCAACAAATTTCTGAAGACAAATGACCAAATTGAATCAGAAGGATATGGAAAATTTAAACAGATCAATTTCAAGCTGTGATAGTAGGAGCAAATGTGACTCCATTTTGTTTTATGACTTCATCCTGTAAAATAACCATGCCAAGTAGAAGAGTCATGACTGGAGCAAGATGTTCTTTTCCTTTTGCTATAGAAACCGTTAAGAACACGGAACTACCTAATGGGGCATTGTTTCTGTAACTAGGGTAATGGGGCTCTGTTTCTGTAACTGGGGTGACTGGGCTAACTGTGATTGGTTAGGCTTCCCTCCGCTTGACTGCACTGTCCCGCTTCTGTAACCTGGCTTGCTTGCATTGGCTAGACCCCCTGAACATCCCTTTTGCGGTTTTCAGGCTTATAAGGAGTGCCCTTGCAATTGTTCGGGACTGATCAGGGGAACAGCTTTATGTTCTGGTCAGCTGCCGCCGGTGTGCTTCAATAAAGGCTTGATTTGATTATACGTGAGTGGTCTGGAAGTCAGTTTATGAAACCCTGAAATAAAAACCCATGACCAGATGGATTCTCAGCTGAGTTCTACCAGACCTTCAAAAAAGAACTAACACCAATTATCCCCAAATTATTCCATGAAATAGAAAAGGAAGGAATCCTTCCAAACTCATTCTATGAAACTAGCATCATTCTAATACCAAAACCAGACAGACTCATCAAAGAAAGAAAACTTCAGACCAATATCCCTGATTACATAGATGCTACTTATTAAATTCTTAACAAAATACTGGAAAATCATATACAAAAACATATTTAAAAGATGGTGCACCATGATCAAGTGTGGCTCTTTCCAGAGATGCAAGTTTGGCTCAAAATATGGAAATAAATAAACATGATTTAGCACATCAATAGACTTAAGATAAGAATCACATGATTATCTCAATAGATGCATAAAAAGTATTTGACAAAATACAATACCTCTTTAGGTTTAAAACACCAGAAAAAACTACAGATAGTAGGCCAACTATCCACTCCTGTCAAAATGGCAACTCTCAAGAATATAAGTAACTTTAACTGTTGGTGAAGATGCAGGGATTCCTTGGACAGCTTGGAATGGAACCACTATTTGACCCAGTTATCCTACTTCTTGGCATATACCCAAAGGACTTAAAATCAGCATACTATAGTGATGCAGCCACATCAGTATTCATAGCAGCTCAATTCACAATAGCTAATCTATGGAACTAACCTAGGTGCCCTTCAATAGATGAATGGAGAAAGAAAATGTACATATACACAATGGAGTATTACTTGTAATTTGACAGGAAAGTCTTACAGCAACCTCAAAGGGGAAAAGGTATATTAGTAACCATTGGCTTCTTACTGGTATATTAGCACTGGTACAATATGACATAAATCTTAGTTAAGCCAGCACTCGATCAGACAGATCCCCTTATCTACTTCAACCCATTAGTATGTGCATGGCCAGATTATTAATTTCAAGTTCAACAGCTTGTACTATTGATAGGGAATAAATGAAATCAATCACAAGATAGGAAACCAGAGGCATAAATACTATTGATTGATCAAACTGGACATGATAAAATTTACTATCCTGGAACATTTCGAGGTAGAAGGAGAGAAAAGACAAATCTTTATTGTAAATTTCATTATTAAACTGTTTGTTTATTTGTTTCTCTTCCTAGCACTCAAATGTTTAAGTCTGCAAAATGGGAATGACGTGAGACCCAGAATCCTGTAAGAACTGAAGTCCTGATGTGCAGAGGGAGACTTTAGGTTGTCCCCCTCATCGGGGAGTTTGGGCCTCTATGATTGCAGTTCTGTTCATAATAGCCAACCGTTTTAAAAACCTGAAAATTGTCTAGCAGAGCTCCTGAGAAAAATACATGCATAAATTTCTTTTTATTTGCCTCAAATAGTTGATCTGATGACATTTTAAATCTCTTTTCTCAATACCAGTTTGTCTAAATCTCCTTTACATTTCCGTTAAAAAAAAAATCAGTAGTTTCACACAGTGCTAGGGAACAATCAGAATATTAAAAAAAATCAATTGTACCCTTTCAAGAAAGGAACTTTGATACTTATTTTATTTAACAGTTCTTATTTTCCCTTTAGGCTACTTTTAAAGCAAGTATTCAAATAAACCTAGACGTCTTTAGTAACTATTGAGTATTGTTCACCTGACTTGTAATTTATTAGAAAAGTATAACATAAACTTAAATGTAATTCTACCCTTATTTGCTAAGGCACACATATGTATTTTAATATGAAATAGGATATATAAGAACATAGATAATTTTCTGAACACATGTATTTTATTTCTATAAGTTGATTTCTTCTGTCTTGCTAGTTAGTTTTTACATTTGGAACTTAGAAATTGCTTGGCTTTGAATGACTTTATTATACTTTTAAGGATATGACATTCTTTATGTAGATGATGTTCTTTTCTCATGTACTATATTTCAGAAATTTAATGATTAACATAGAGAATTACACCAAAAAACCACCACCAAAAAAAAAAACACTGTACACAGACAGTTCAGACTTAAAAAGTAAATAATTTTATAGCAAGAAACTTGAACTTCAATAAAATCAAACCCTAAAAAAATAAAATTTTAGGTGCAGTGAAATGATCTTAAATGCTTTTCAAGTGAATTTCATTACTGACAACAAAAAAGATATTCTTCTGAAGACAGTTTCCACTTCTAAAATTGTGCTATAAAATTGAATTCTCTATTATTATGATGAATTTCTAGTATATACTTAATAAAATGGAGACTTTAAAAAAATAATCATCTGATATGATTGAATATAAAACACTTCAGGTACTGATACACTTCTGGATTTGGAATTACCTTTTTACTCTTTTGTTTTTGTTGCTTTAGGCAGGGTCTTATCATATGTAGTGGTCAATCTGAATTGTCAACTTGACTGGATTAAGAAGTGCCAATTATTAAGAGGCTTATGGGTATGTTGATGAGGGTATGTCTAGTGATGATTGACATGTGGGATAGGTAACTGAAATGGAGACGCCCCCCCCCCCCCATCAAGTATGGGCAGCATCATCCAATAGGATATTGCCTTGGATGGAATGAAAGTTGGAAGAACAAGGAAACAGCAGCAAATGCAAGCTTGATTCTTCTTGAAGGGGTTCTTGTTTGCTACTGAAATCCTCTGAGGATATCGGACTCTCACTTCTTCACTTTTCCAAAGCAGCCTCTGCCAGTGATTCTCCAGAAGGCTTTGGTCTTTGACTAGGGTAGCACCCTTGATCCCTCTTGTTCCGCGGCTTCGGCCTCTTGTCCTGGGCAGCTACTGGTTCTTCCAGCTCTCCAGCCTACAGACGGCCATTGTGGAATATCCAGCTTCTGTTCATGTGAAGCAACCTAATAAACCCCCTTTTTATAATTATATTTCCTGTTGATTCTGATCCTTTAGAGAACCCTAATACACCATGTTACTCAGGCTGGCCTGGGGCTCAAGGAATCCTGCCTCAGCCCCCTGTGAATCCAGGACTACAAGCGCATACCACCATGCCCCACTTTACCTTTTAATTATTTAATGTAGTTTAAACTGCCCAAAGTTAAAATAAAGCATCTTGGTCTTTTTAGCAGGGTAGAACAAGAGGGTGGCTAAGAAGCTCAAGAGGCCATCTCTCCATAGACATGGCAAGTTAAACAGCTGTTCACACGCAAAACTTCATTCACAAGAGCCATGGAAATCAGGGGAAATCAGGTGAAAGACCATAGTGCCTGCTTTTCATATCATAAAATGAGAAGATTTGTTGAAGAAGACAGGAAAGAAAAAGTTGCCTACATGATCCCTCCCCCAACCCCAAGCAGACCAGCTTGGAGAGAGCTGCCTCCTACTTAGGTGAGGGGGCAACACTTTAGTCCAGGCCGTATACTTGAAACCCAGCTCCAGGCCCACAATGTTGGAAGTCACTGCTGAGCAAAGCTCCACTATCCCTACTACCAGCTTAATGTCTGAAGGTCTGAGCTAGAACAGGGATTAGAACCGGCAGCTAACAGCCGCCCTGGGCAGAGTGCAGACTGGAACTTCACCTGCTGGGGAGAAGTGCCTGAAGGCTAGCACAGAGCTTTTTGTGGGACCCAGTGCCAGGCCTATTGCTGTGAGACCCAGCATCCCATAGGAACTGAAGTCCTGATGTGCAGAGGGAGCCGTTAGGCTGTCCCCCTCATCAGGGAGCTTGGACCTCTATGATTGCAGAACTGTTCATAATAGCCAAGAAATAGAAAAAACAAAAACTGATGAATGGATGAAGAAAATGTAGTACAATATTATTCATCCATTAAAAAATTAAAAGATAAAATTCTGTCATTTGCAACAACCTGATAGAACTAGAGATTATTACGTTAAGTAATGTAAGATGGGCACAGGGAGACAAGTACCACATGATCTCACTCCTGTGGTATCTAAAAAAGTTGATATCATAGAAGTTGAGAGCAGAATGGTTGTTACCAGGGGTGGGGACAGTAGTGAACTGGGAGGGTCAGGGAAAAGTTGATGTACTGTACTAAGATACAGTTAAATAGGAGCAAGAAGTTGTGACCCTATTGCATAGTAGGATGACGACTGATAACAGTGATGATATATAGTATGTTTCAAAAGCCTAACAGAAAGGATTTTAAAAGTTTTCATTATACAAAATAATAAATGTTTGAGGAGATAGAAAAGTTTAACTTGATTTAAATCTTCCACAATGTGAAGGGGTGTTAAATTGATACATGCCAATAATGATTGTTTTTATTTGATGTATCAGTTAAAAATAAATTTAGGGGCTGGGGCTGAGGCTTAGCAGTAGAGTGCTTGCCTTACATGTGTAAGGCACTGGGTTCGATTCTCAGCATCACATAAAAATAAATAAGCAAAATAAAAGTATAAATAAAATAAGATACAATAAATTTAGAATAAAACATATTTAAATTAATACATTAGATATTCTGAAATTAAAGTGGGCAATAAAAAGAGCCAATCTACATATTAGAATGGGCCTTTAATCCATATTCAGAACATACACAATATAATAATGGAAGAACTGTGAGTGAAATTAAAATAGGGTATAAAGTACCAAGACAGAAAAGAAATCCAAATTCAAGTAGAAAATTAAAGTGTAAACTTTAATTTTAAACTTATTCAATAAAATAGTATAAAATCAGGGAATATGACTAGAATAAAAGTGAAAAGTAAACTATGGTATTACAAAAATGTCTTTTAATTGTAAAAAGTAATGAAATGGAAACGTGTACAGAAACAATTCTTCATATGCTTAAATATGCACAACAATATTCAATTTGTAAATCACAGACATGAGTCTGTGTGACACTAAGAATTTTTAGTGTTCCTAAATCTGAAAGCAATTGTTATTGAATGTCACTTGATTAATTATAGGCATTGTTCACAAACTCCACATCTTGTTTTCTGTAATTGATTGGCGTTTATGGAGAAAAGAAACCACTCAGAGCTCACATTTGACCCCTTGCTTTATGTTTATGTTTCTCATTGCCTATGGTGTGTGCCTGTGACTGACCATTGATGGTGCCTCCCGGTCTGACCCCAACGCTGCCTGTTGAGATGAGTGCTCCTGATGCTTGATGGTTCCCCTGTGACTCCTGGCTCTGGCTCCAGCTCTCAGCTGGCTTCTAGCTTGCTGGCCTGGAAGTCTGGCAGCACCTAAAGTCTGCTTATGCCAGTTTATCTGAAATGTTCGGAATCAGCTTCTGACTGGTGAATCTGCCATTCAAACAGCTGGCCTTTGAACTCTTCAGAAAATGAAACACGGGACTTTACCAACAATATTGCTTCATTTAAAACAAAATGTGAAAACAAATAATTAAATGTGAAATTTGGGTAGACCTAAGTGGATAGAAGACGTTGACTGGGTAGTCACTACTTTAAAACAAACAGGAATGCATTCATTGTGTTTCTATTACCTGGAAAATTCTCTGGACTCTAAGTTTAAAAAATACTCATAGCAAAGGGCATTAACTTTAAAAATACTCCTAAGAATGACTCTGTCTTTTTTTCTCTTTCTTTCTTTCTTTATGTTTTTCTCTTTCTTTCTGTTCTTTCTTTCTTTCTTTCTCTCCCCCTTTCTCCCTCTCTCTTTCCTTCCTTTATTCTTCCATTCATGTTTCTAGCTTCTAAAATGTCTAAGCAAATTAGTAGGTTCATTTGTAAGAAGTGATGTATCCTTGACCCTGTTATGAATTGACAGGTAAGGAGATTGGTAATTGAACAAAAATGGCAGGAAGCTGGAATAATAAGTATCTTTACAAAATATTTCAAAATTAAAACTTTTCTTTGATTACCTCAGCCACTTTTTAAAAATCTCTCTTCTTAATCTAAGTAATCTGTATTTTCTTTTAAAACAAGCATGGCTATATGTGATTTAATACTGTGGCTCAACTATTTGTAAATACTTTTATCTTCTGTGTATTTTTGTATTTAGGCATGTAAGACTGGAAATATATGTACTTTCAGCCAATTCCACCATTTACTCTATATTAACTTATGGAAGATCTATAGTATTGTAAAGTATATTATAGCTCAACTAATGTAAAAAATGTAATAGTTGGGAAAATACTTTGAAAAAAAAATGAAAGTACTTGCCATTCTGTCCTGGACTGAAAGATGACAATTTAAAAATATTTATATATGTCAATTATTAGGAAAATATAGAATAAAATTCAAAGAACTATGTACTACCTAAAGTGCCTTAATGGTTCTGAATAAGCTCCAGAGAATATTGCAGATATCTACATTTTCTTCCTTTTAAGAACAAGAAACTTATTTAACTTGGTTGAATGAACATAGGCCTTGGGGATATCATTTCAGTGTTGCTTCATGTCATACCAATACATTAAAACCAGTGCTCCAAATATTCTAGCCCATTCAAGCAAGAAACAGTCACCGAAATAAAAGGCAATGTAGTTGCACTGCAGCAGAGTAGCTCCAAAGTAACAACTATCCTAGGGTTAGTCATGTGAATATTTAGAATAAATGAAAAAGTAATGAGATAAAAATGTAAAGAAGCAAACTCCGAATACACTTAAATACATACAAAATAATCAATTTGTAAGTAATGCAGACTCAGATGCCAATTAATAGTAAGAATGTTTAGAAGATAGAAAAAAGGACTCCTAATATAAAATTTAATTCTCCTGTTTTTCAATTTGTCCCCTAGATCTGTTTTTGTGGAAAGTAAAGGAATGAGTCTAGTGAACATCTGTAATACCCAGCTGCACACTGGCATTTGGGTAAGATTTGATTGATGGTGTACTTGAATGTAGATTTACAAATGTGGCCGAAGGCCAGTTTCCCCTATTTCAACAATGAAGCACTCTAAATCTTAATATTAAGTGTTTACTGGAATGAAGTATAGGAAAGTAGGTTTTAGCATGCAGAGAATAAGAATGAGTGAATTAATCAGTGTTACTATCCCCCCTTAGGTCCCCAAGCTTATTATGAATATTCTACCCATGAAATGGCAGCTACTCAGCAGTGCAGAAAAATAGCCTTACACAGACTGCTAGTGCTATTACCTAGGCTTCTAGCCGGATATTCTTGAAAGTTCTGTTTTGCCTATTAATCCCATGTGTCTCCCCTCCTTGGAAGTTTAGGTTCTCCCTTTGTTAAATTTTAAAACACAAGTTAAGGTGTAAATATAGAACATGGTTTGATTGGAGGCTCCTACAAGAGCAATCAAAACCTTATGGTCTGGACAAGATTTACGAGTATGGGAATTTCTGTGGAGTAATAAGCACAAGATTTTTACTCTTAACTAAAATCTGCATATTTGTCGACATAGAAAAGAAAGAAAACTTTGTGAATTCTACTTTCAAACCTATTTGAAATTAATTGTATCAACTATTATTTTGAAAATTTTCAAAAAATATGAAGGCATGGTTAAACTTCACCATCTGATAAATGGTAACATATAGTCATCATTGACAGATGTGGAAAAATCAAATTCATGTTCTTAACTTACTAGAATCACTAGAGTTTTTAGAAATTTGTCTTTATTTTGTTCCTGGAAAGACTTATCCATGAAGTAAAACACCTATAACATCATGTTTTTGTGCATGTGTGTAAATATGAGATTACCAGAAATGTTAGTTATTTAACAGTAGAAAAAAGATACTCTTATCTTACTACTGTATATGCAAGCTAAAATTAACTCAAATTCTTCATCATTATTTAATGAATAGGAATCTATCGAGAATCCTCATAATATCAAGAGTACCTCTTAGTGATAACAAGTGACTCATTTTTATTCCCGGAGTGTTCTCTTTGGAAATGTATTGGTTGAACATATTTTTCTATTTTTATATCTAGTTTTCTTTATTTTTTGCATATTGTTTACCAATGCAAATTATAACAATAAGATAAATACATATCTGCAGAGTTCTTTTGATTGAACAAAGCTTTATTTTAAACATTAATTAAAATCATAATAACAGGAATTATTTAAAATATATAGGATGAGAAGTTATATTCAAATTAGCTGCACAGTGGATCACATTTACAAGCTAGATAATGGATAGTAACAAAGTTAGAGTTGGAACCCTGAAAGTCTAACCACACTTGGATATTTTTCCATATTTTCATTATTGCTTAATTCCAAAGCATGCCTCAAATTCCTTTTTCACTCATTTATGATATGTCAGATAATTTTACTGAATAAAGCTAGATCATATTTATCTTATTGAATCTTCTCAATTATCTAAATGATCAAAACACGGATTAAATTAGACAATATGAAAATTGTTATTCAAAACAAATTAACTTCTAAAACTTTGAACATGATTTTTACTATTGTTATTTTAAAAACAGAAAAAAAATATCTAGGGTTATTCTACTCTCTTCCTTCAAAGTATAACTGATAGTATGAGTAACTATTAGACTTTACAGGGAAAAGAATAAAATTGCAACAATTATTTAGAAAAAATAAAACAATTGAAAAATGTCTGTATGGTCAATAAGATATATGCACATATAAATACAAAAGAATATTCCATACAATCTATTTTGAGTGTCTCCCCAAGTATATAGAGTTAATATGAATAATTCTAAATACTTAACTGTTGCTCCCATTTGATAACCAGATAAAACATTTAATTTAAAGGAAAAAAACAATTGGGGTTAGAGTTGTGGCTCAGTGGTAGCACCTTTGCTGAGTATGTGTGAGGCACTGGGTTTAATCCTCAGCACTACATAAAAATAAATAAATAAAATAAAGATATTGGGTCCATCTACATCTAAAAAGAAAACAAGAAAAAATAAATAAAACAATCATGAATTAGTGTAAATGAAATAGAACAAGTAAATTAATATTTGCTGACCTTAATTTTGTGAAGTTATTTTAACTTGATCTTACAGAGAAAGAAACAAAAATTCATCCAGAGTAATGCAGTTATGTGGATTTTGAATAAGAAAAAAGAAACTTGTTTAATAGTAAAAGTAAATGTAAGTGAAAGTTAAAAACAAAGATTAGATACTGAGATAAAGTACTTTATACTTCTGAACTTGAGAAATGCCAGGATTATTTTATTGCAATTACTTTTTGTAGGCCCATTACTTTCACATTTCAGTTGTCATGATGATTTTAATTGTATAGCATCCATCATAAATTCAAAAGGGCAAACATCACGGTCCATTTGAAAAGGAGAGTTTGATAATTTACAAGAAAAAACAAAAATTCAAAACACACACTAGACTTATACAGAATTCTTAACCTTTTAATTCATCAAACCACCTTGTTCATTCCACAACCTGAGATAATGAAAACTGAATTTTAAGTTATTTCCATCTAGGCTTTCTAAGTTTTGAAAGCCATACAGTTTCACTCTGAGAACATTGAAAAGTAATTATAGATGACTGAGATGTTCTGCATTTGCAACTTTAACTCTTGATACATTTTTCAATAATTTATAAGTGAATTGTTCATTCATGAATGAAATATTATGCTCTGATTCAAAAATTCTTCTGAAAGATGGAATTTTAATTTTAGCCTACATCTATCAATCAATAGAATGAAGGAAATTTGTTGATTGAAAATTCTATTTTGTAATAATATTATTTTCTCTTATTATATTAATAATACAAAAGTATCAAGATCTACTATGAGATAGGGTAATGATAAGCTATTAATAAATGTTTTCCATGGGTACTTTATAAGTCCAATGCCACCAGTATCTAAATTTGAAAGAAGAAGAGGAGGAAGAGGAGCAAAATGAAAGGAAAAGAGGAGGAAAATAATACTTACAGGGTAGAAGAGGATGGAAAAAATGAAATCAGACATGGAAAAAGGAATATAGCCAAGTTACATAAGTGAATTTTGTGGCACTGTATATAAATTTATAAAGCTGATTATGAAGCATATTTACATAATAACAAGGATGAAGCTGCAATGCACGGCAAATTATCTCACTATTCTTATTTCTACTCAATGTTATTTCTAACAAATTGTTTACACTCGTTTTACTTCTATTAAAAGCAATGACAAAGAAAATTAATTTTTATTATATTAGTAACAGAAGGTCTACTCTGTTGTGCTTTAACATGACATTATACATATAGAAGCTAAATGAGATAGTTAAATATATTTGGATACACTGTTTTAAATAATAGCAAGTTAGCTGTCATTAGCATTGGATTGCATGATCCATGCTTTTTTATACTGTTTGATTGTCCTGAGGGAATAGAGCACCCATTTTAAATGTTGAACAAGTGACTCTAAGGCTTTAACTCCTTCCCATGATGTATAGGGAAAATCTTGAAATGATGCTATGAGACAGGTCAGGGGGAGCCAGGTAATAGTCAGAATCAATGGATCCTTTAACTTTTATTTTAAGTAAATATTTTCAGTATTTGCCTCAGGTTCTGAATTTAGCATAAAGGTAAACTACTCTTCAGTTCATGCCTTGTTTTTGAGTCCCTGTGTGGAGTATTATTAAGGTCTTCACATTCTGAATTTTTAAATCACTAGAAGCTATAATTTGGGTTTTTTTAGCTGCAGAGTTTTCATTCCAGTTTTAATGTAAGAAGTAACTATATAGCTTTTAAGTGTTGGACCTTGTCCTATAGCGCTAGTACCCAGGATCACAACATGATTTTAACTGCTTGTTCTCCATGGGAAGGTCTACTCTGTGGTGCTTTAACATGACATTGTACATAGTGATCAGTACAAACATAAGTTAGGTAGTTACTATTTCTTTTGAAATGTATTGCAATAATATTTTTGTTTTACATTTCCTGATGCTCAATGATAATTGAGAACATAGCTATTTCTAAAAATAACGAATTTAAGCAGAAACTCTTCTGTTAAGTACTAAGAAGTTACAAATCTTGTATTAATTTTATTTCTTGAAACTGTCTAAAACAAACTTTTGCCTCCCTTCCTCCACTCCTCTTCCCCTCCCTTACTTTTCACTTCTGCCATAAGATACTTTTCTCTCTTATCTTTCTTCTGTGTTTAGTCAATCCCTAAAAGCCCTGCTCTCCACTTCTGACTCGATTTCTTCTTCCAGAAATCACCCGAGTACATACACAATGTTGTCTCACATGTATACATTTGAACATCCTGCCCTTAGGTGGTGTATGAAGGAGCAAGGAAGGACATCGGGACTCAGTCTGGAGTTTGACTCCATTGCTCCTTACTTCCTCTGTTCATCACATCATCATCATCGTCATCTCTAATAAAGCTGTTCTCCCTTAGTACTTATTCTAATTACTTTCTCAAATCCAGGACTTTATTTACAGAAAGATGTTCTTATTCTCTTACTATAACTTTCTTTCATTCCTTGAATACTATGAATTATTTTCTAAATAGTAGTATATTTGGTAACTATAGTTTATAAATAGGATCCTGCATATAACGTATCTCAGGTAATGAAAGTGACTAGTATTTGGGTCCAGCTAAATTTCCTATTTTTTGTTTTCAAAGGCTACATTTAGAGGGGCGGGGGGAAAGACATTAGCAAGAAATCTGTTATGGAAATGTCAGTATCTTGAAAACCAAACGAGTTACAGCTATTCAGAAGCATTAAGTCTATCCATGAATACCTTTCCCAGAACTGCCCTCAGCCACAATCTGCAGAATTAGGGTAAGCAGGCTTAGTGCAGAGATTGCTCATTCATAAGCCAAAAAAAAAAAAAAAAAAAATCTGTTTTTGTTCAGTCTCAAGTAAAGAAAATATCTTATTATGCTACAAAAAAAAAAAAAAAAAACAGAACTCTTAGATATTAGTCTCAACTATGCTAAGTAGTTACATAAAAATAAATACGTCACTTATCCCCTCTGGCCCTTACTTTTCTTTGCAAAATGGGAGATGTTCTTATTTACTGAAAATATATGCCACTGAAATTTTGGAAACAGGAAACCATTTCTCTTTTGTTCTATGACTGAATGTGAGATGAGCAAGGGCTCAGAGAAAATTCTGTTTATGTTGAGAAACCACACTGTTGTGTCATACTACCACTACCCTGCCCCTTGAACTACCACTGAAGTTGCTGTGAAACCAGGTGTCCATGGATGATTTCCACGTCATTTTGGGACACTGTTTCTGACCACAACTGATTTGATCATGGATGGATACCTAATTCAAGAGTAGGCAATCCATAGCCTGGTTAGTGTTCCAAGTGGCCTGGAGAGAAAATGCACGTGTATGGATTGATTCTTGTCTATGAATCTAGTACAAAAATGATAAAATTTGAAATTACATAAGCTGAAACAATGTGAGAAAGCCATGTTTACCAGAACATTTCAGATATTAAAAGCTTAGGAAGGAACAATTTTGATAAATAAATGAGACATAGAGAAAAATCAGTACCATAGGAAATAAATGCCTAATGATAATAATAATAATAATAATAAGAGGATTAGAAAAAGAATCACACTGAGAAAATGTGCTAGAATAATTATCCTTGTGCCCTAATGAGGTTCTTAGGGTTCCATGAGACAGGGTCTCACTGATTGCTTAATACCTCATTTTTGCTGAGGCTGGCTTTGAACTCAGGATCCTCTTTGTCTCAGCCTCCTGAGCCACTGGGATTACAGGAGTGCACCACCCCATCTGGCTAGAGGATGTTTTTGAAGGAGAAAATTTTTCGGTTCCTCAATTGCTGTGTTAACCTGGCAAGAAGCTCTCTTCCCGATGCTACTCATCCATCAAAGTAAGATGATATTTATGTTATGTGTTCTAGAGTTTTGTTGGCTTGATTTATTTATCTCCATTGTCTTCCGATAATAGGACGAACATGTAATCTGATTAAACTTCATCTTCATGACGAAGAGCTGTATATTAAACAAGATTTTCAGTGTTTATTATACCTAAATTTTAAATTAAATTTACACAGATAAGGCAATAAATCAAAGAATGTCCATCAAACTTTTGTTTAAAAAATCTTAAAAGTTGAGTTTGCTTTTGAAAATAGATAACCATGCTTTCTATACTGCATTGCAATGAGAGGTTGATGATTAATGAAGATGTTTGACAACCAATGTTGAATTTATTTTTCATTTTAGAAAAAGAATAATACATACAAGACAAAATGAGAAATGGAGTCAGACAAAAGCTTGTATGATTCACTTGAGAAAAAAAATATACATCAATGCAGACTTGACATTATCTTTATGAGGAAATACAAAGCAGAGATTACAGGAGGCAGAGTCCAGGGTTTCCTTGGAAAATATTCTTGACTTTGTTCAGTCTTTACCAACAACTCCTACCCCAACACCAAATAAATAGAGTCTGCATTTTGTCATGCAGGTATAGCTTCAATAGAAACTGCTTAGTTTGTACTAGCCCCTCATTGCTATGCTTTCTTTCCTAAATAGAAATCTGAGGCTACTACAACAGAAACCATGTCTGAGAAACACCCAGGAATAGCTCCACTTCATACTTTGAAGCAAATACAATTACTTTCCCTTTTTTGCTTTCTCTAGCCTCCTTGTACTGCTGTCTACTAGGTTTCTGTCCAAAGTGCCACATTGCCATCCTTTTCTTACTGCTATTACAGTCTTTCCTTCATTCACCCTTTTCCCCAGGACTCAGACACATGCCTACAAAACTTTCTCCTAATGAAATCACCTTTGCTGTGCACAGTTTCTAAAGTGTAAATTAATTGGTCAGATAAATGAATAGACACTAATGCCTTCCCAGATGACACACTTTACTAAAAAAGAGCAAATAATCTTCATCATTTTATTCAGATCCATATATGATTCTATCATAAGAGATTTTGATCGACCTCAATCATACAGAATTTTCAAGGTATATGTTCTGTTTAGAGACATACTCTAAAAAATAAATAGTTATATGACAAGAATCAATCTATACTCCATGTTTTAAAATTTAAAATACAGGTGATATCACATCCCAGGTGATATCACATCACAGCTTCATTTCTCAAAATTTCTGTTCTAGCCAGGTATCGTGGCACACACCTCTCAGCTGCTTGGGAGGCTGAGTCAGAAGGATCACAAATTCAAAGCCAACCTGGGCAAATTAGGGTCACCCTGTCTCAAAATAGAATTTTAAAAAGTGAGCTGAGAGTGTAGCTCAGTAGTAGAGCACTTGACTAACGTGTGAGTTCCTGGGTTAAATTCCCAGTGCTGCAAAAATAAATAAATAAATAAAACAAAAAAAAAAAAAATCTCTGCTCTGCTGTAGATAAGAGGAGAGACAATCTTTGCAAGTTGCATTTTCCAGGGTTCATGTCATTCGGTCTCCACCTGGGGTTTGATCAATGGCAGACATTATCAAGAGACTAGAGAGTGAAAGAAAGGGAGAATCCAAGAATCATATCATCCTCTCTTGTTAGTCTGCAGTGGTGTCTTTGACCATACCAAAGGTACTTCTTAGCCTCCATCTCCCTCCAGCAAAGTCCACAATGGTTTCCAGCACCCCACAGGTGATACTGATCCTTCCATTTTGGTGACCACATCTCATCCTTTTGATACTCAGTCCCAGAAGAGGTAGCATTTTTTTCTGCTTCTTAATTTTTAGGTCATCTTTCATTTTTCCTGTTTTGTGTTTCAGCTCTTTAATTATCTACATAATCAATTCCTTGAATTAAATCCCTCTTGTTTATAATCTTCAAGTTTTCCCAGCTGGGATCTTCACAGGATGTCAGTCTTGGAAATAATCATATTTAGAATCTACAGGCTTGCTTAAAAGTTATTTTTTTTCCATAAAGCCTGTTTTCAAATAAATGAAATGGGTAAAGATGATGAGACTTCGTTGGTACATTCTTCCAAATTGTTTATCTGAAAACAGCCAGATGGGAAGTTCTACCAAATGCCTATTTGTTGTGATGCCAATCTGAGAAAACAAAACAATTAAATCCCTTGGTAAAAATAGTAGTGTTTTTGTTTCTAACACCAATTTAGTCCTATTGTGAATAATTATCAAATAAGTAAAATGAAGTAAATGGATAATGTAATAATTATATGATAGTATGTGGTTTCTCCAATGTCTAGGGTGCTATTTAATTCAATAAGTATTTATTGAACAAATAGTCTATATAAGTGTTGTGTTTAGCCTAGGTATAGAAAACCTAAATAATGTAGATATAAAACCTGTCCTACAGGTGTTTAATTAGTTAAAGGGTGTCATATGTAAATAAATAAGAGTTAGATGGGAAAATATGCATAGGTAAGAGTATCTGTGGGCGGGTATGAACTCTTGGTGGGATATATATCAGTATTGAGATATTGAGCAGGAAAGAATTTCTGAAGAGGTAGCACCTAAGTAATATTTTAAAGGACTTATCAAGTTACAGAATGAGGAGAAAGCAAACTAATGAAAGGGTTAGGGTGTCATTAAATGTGGCTGGAATCTAATAATTTCTATAGGTAGAGGTAAATATGATCACAAGTAGTTTTTGAGTAACATTATGAAAGAAGATGGAGAAAGACAGGCTGGTCTTTCTTTAAAAACTGATAAAATGCAACTCCATTATAATGGAAAAATGAGCTAATACAGTAGGGCTGGAAATGGGAGAAAACATGTCCAAGAAATACTTAAGTGATAGAGTTGGCATGCATTATGAGTGTGTTGTATTAGAGAATGAGTAAACTATTAGGTGATATTAATTTATTATCAAGGTATTTAAAAATCCAACACTAGATAATGTTTTTAAATGGGAAATCAAATACAAATTAAATGCCCACAGTAAGCTCAACATGGATGAAATTATTTCCAACTTTACCACTGAGACAGAAAAAAAAAAAAATATGATTCAGAGGAGAAATTCTAGAGCCAGAATCTGGAGATATGAACTCAAAAATATTAACACCTGTTTTGTGAATAAATGGATAAATTCATGGGCTGGGATTGTGGCTTAGCTGTAGAGCACTTACCTAGCACATTTGAGGAACTGGGTTCGATTCTCAGCATCACATGAAAAAAAAAAAATAAAGTAATTGTGTGTCCGTTTACAACTGAAATTTTTTAAAGGATAAATTCACAAATAAGTGCTAAATTTCAAGTAGATAAAGAATTGGAAGAAACTTAGAAGTATTTAGGTATTAGAAATTTTAATTAATATGTCGGGGCCTTTCTCCATGAAATAGGAATAGAAATAGTGCTTATTTGTTAGGGTTCAAATTGTCTTAGTATTTTTAATCTGCTATTATAAAATACCTAAAATTGAATCACTTCAACAACAGACATTTATTTCCTCACCATTTTGAAGGCTGGCAAGTACAAGATCAGACAGGGTTCAGCTGCAGGAGCAAGTTCTCTTCCTGATTTACAGATGGCTGCACCCACACATGACCTTCTCTCCATGTACACAGTGGGAGAAGGTGAGGGAAGAGAGAAAGAGACAAATAGCATGAGCAAAATCTTTGGTATTTCTTATTATAAGTAAAATGATCCAATTGGATCAAGTCCCTACCCTACTAATTACTTCCTTATCCAAATACAGCTACACTGGAGTTACGACCTAAGAATTTGGTGAAGACACAGAGATTCAGTTCATAACAATAATATACCTAAAACATTTGAAACAGAACCTAATAACATATCATCATCATCATCATCATCATCTTATTCTTATTCTTCTTCATGATGCCTAGAATATTTCAACTAGATTATACTTTGAGAATGGCATTTCCATGAAAATAATGATTTTTTTTTTTCTGCTTTCTTGACAACAGAGTCTGAAGCGCCCAGAATGGCAACCACAAGATAGTAAATGCTTAATATTTACCAAAGTAATGAAAACTTCTAATATGCAATATAATTTTATTTACTTTTCTTTTATCTATTTATTGCTCTAGTTAGCTTTTTCACTGCTGTGACCAAAAAACTGGAGAAGAACAACAGAGAAGAAAAAGATTATTTGGGGCTCTCAGTTTTAGAGATCTCAGTCCGCGGATGGCTGACTCTATTGCTCTTGGCCCAGGTAAGGCAGAATAACATAGTGGAAGGGTATAATGGAGTAAAGCAGCTCAGGACATGACAACAGGAAACATTCCTTTTTTCCCTTCATTTTGCATTCATGCTGCCACTTAGTCTTGCATTCTTCTTTCTCTTCTATACCTTATTCTCATATTCTTTGTAAGCTCTGTTTTGTACTATCTTCTGCTGTTTTTGTTATTTTATCTTCCTACACTCTTTCCTTCTGTTTATTCACTTTTTTCTTCCATAATCATGTTCCTTATACCATCTTGCAGTTATGTTTATGATTTTTTTACTTTGCTTTCTTTTTTTTTTTTTTCTTCTTGGCTCTGTGTCACAGGTAGAGATTATTTATCAACCAACCCCCATACTTTCTTGGCACTGCCAACAGGTTGACACTTTCCCCAGTTCTCTCCCTAAGGGGCTTCTCAATCATTTTTTAAAGTATTCCCACAATAGAAAAGCAGAATATCAAAGATCCGGAGGCATACTTTGAAACATGCACTTCAATTTGATGGTCGTTTTAGAGACAAAAATATACCATTCCTGTGTTACTCTAGCCAGTTCTAAAGTTTTACCAATGGATTTGTGCCTATAGACCAGACTATAAAAAACAGATGTAAAAAAAAAAAAAGCAATATGAAAGGTGCACATTTTCACTTTGGCCATCCAAAATGGGTTTTCCAGCCTTCTCCCACTGTTATACTGCCATGGATTAATTATCAATTTTATACAACATTTTCTGTTGGTGAATCAGAGAGCTCTTCTCTGAAAACATTATTTTATTTCCCAAATTAATTTATCCTTTTAGGTAATAACAGAGATTAAGATTTCAATTTATAATGTATTGGTAGATCTAAATGCATGCCAAAAATACACATACACCCTTGTACACACACACACACACACAAACACACACACACACACACACACACACACACACACGCACGTTTGACATACTCATTTTATAAATATCATTTAAGATATAGATCTTTAATCCTGCCAGAGTGGCATATGCTTGTAATCCCAACAGAGGCAGGAGGATCCCTTGAGTCCAGCCTGGGCAACACAATGAGAACCATCTCAAAAACACATTTAATCTTTCATAGTCCCTCTAAAACATTATTATCTACATTGTTCAATATACTCAAATTTCCACAACTAATAAATTGCCAAGCAAAAATTTAAATTTAGCCATGGTTTTATCAAAGTTGCCCACAAATATAGTTTTTGTCCTGTCATCTTTATCCTATGATGAGAAACAATAATTCATGTGAAACCTCACCTGCATGGAGCTTGGATTTTTTTTTTAAGCTGGCATGGAAAACACAAGGGAGAAAGAAAGCTTCTTATATCTTATCCATTATGATCAACAGCCCATGGTAATGACATTCATTAAGCTAAATGAGCAGGAGAATGAGGATTCAAGCTTTCTAATTGAGGCAGATTTATTTTTAGGATGAAATTCTCCCAAAATACATTTTCTTCTTTAAAACACCAAGTGTCATTGTAAGATATATAATTTAAACAACTGATTATGGATGGAATATTCTTTAGCCCCTCTGGAAGTATGAAATTATACAATCTCCAAAATTATAATGATCACTTTTATTGTTTTTTATGACTATTATTTATTACATGAGTGGATATAATATAAAAGGAAATAAAAAGTGTTCATTAGAGTTAACAACTCATCCTAGAAATTTGCTAGTTAACTATTTAAGATCTCTTCTGCCCTATATTCTCTTCTGAGTGATAGCATCAGTCATGTCTAGCAAATGTATGTCCACAAAAATAAGAGCACCGAATGATAGGGTGCTTGGAATTAGAGTTTACATATGCTGATCTCTGCTGTGGTTAAAAGACAAGGTACATATGCACACATATAAACACCTACATATATGCAGCATATATAAAGATTAATAGTTTGCCAAAAAACTTAGTTTTTAATGTTTTATGCACACTAGGTTCTGCATATTAAGAACTATTTTTTGTGAATAATATTTATAACCCTTGGGGTGTAACTGAAAGATCAATGAACTTATAAAAAGATTTGACTTTCCATATGTTTCCCTCAATGTTATACAAAATTACATAGAAGAGGTTGTGAGGGGAAAGGGGGGAAAACAAGGGAGAGAATGAACAACAGCACAAGAGGTAGAGAGGGAAGATGGGAGGGGAGGGGAGGGGGATAGTAGGGGATAGGAAAGGTAGCAGAATACAACAGTCACTAATATGCCATTATGTAAAAAGGTGAGTGTGTAACCAATGTGATTCTGCAATTTGTATTTGGGGTAAAAATGGGAGTTCAAAACCCAATTGAGTCAAATGTATGAAAGATGATATATCATGAGCTTTGTAATATTTTGAACAACCAATAAAAAAGAAAAAAAAAGATTTGACTTTAAAGTTCAGCTAGTACTATCTGTTTTATGAGAGAGCGTGTAAATTAGGAATAATAAATGTAAGCTCAAATAATGATTTTCAAAATTTTTGCTCTAACTACAACAGAGAAACTCATTTCACACAAATCTTCCCACCAATAATTATAAAACTTGGACAAAATACATAAAACAATAATTTGCAGTAACTCAGGCAGAATTTAAGGATCTGTAATCCTTAAATCTGTAATCCTTGGATGAATGGAAATATATGAGGTGAGATACACATTCCATTCTTTTCTCTGAAGATATTTTTCAATTCACTTCACAATGGAGCAGAACCCAAGCAAGCATACAGATTCACTAGGATGAGACACAAGCCCAGGGGTCTAAAGCTGCCAAATAGGACAGGATTTGAGAAGCCAAATTTTCAGAATGAGGGATTACAATACTGAGTAAAAACATCTACAGGCAAATCTTCCCCAGGTTGTTGGTTATGCTTGCATATGAAACAGGAGTCTCAAAAATAAAATAACAACAAATAGAAAAGAAAGAAGAGGAAAGAAAAAATAAAAGCAAAAGATTAGCAACAGCTGATAACTAGAAACAAAACAACTGAAGATAAATCAGTCATGTAGCATTAGAGAGACAGAAGTTGGAATTAAAGCCCTGAAATGTGAGAAACCTCTCAAACACCATAATTTCTGTTAAAATCCTAGGAAAAAACACATCCTAGGAATAAGGCCACACCCTTGGTATAGGAATATACCTTAGAAGTAAGGACTATCATCTAAAAAGTACCAGCCAAACTGACCTAGAATGTTCTACTGAGCTTTAAATCATCACTCAAAAGAACTGAGAAATGTATTGATGCTGTCAAAGAAAATCTAACTCTATTTGAGGAAAAATAACATATCACAGTAATTATTATTATTCAACTCAAGTGTCCATCCAGCATCGCATCTGATTAAAATTTACAAGGTATTTCAAAACACCAAATGACCAAAACCAAAACAATACAAATAAAAATCACTAGGTAGAAAGAGACCTGGAGTTGGCATTACAGTTATTAAAAATTTAAAATTAACTGTATGATTAATATACTCAAAAAAGTAGAGAAAACAGTATAAAATTTCAAACAATACTTGAAATTATACATAAACACACACACATTTCAACAATTAAATAAGAAAGCACACATTATTTTGTATACTTTTGGATCATTAACTGAAGTAACCTATGTAATGGGCATTAAAACAAATCTTATGAAATATTAAATTCTCTTACCCAGAACTGAAATTAACCATTAGAAAATATAATATAATATATTAGAAACATATTAATATTTGGGGGATTTTATTTTCTCATTGAGGAGAAAGAAAAATAGGTATATGAAGAAAGGCAACTAATTCTATAAAAATTATTTATAACCTTGAAAAAAGGAGGAATTTCTTTATTTCCCATTTAATAAGCTGTTTTATTAATCAATTACATAAATATGATATGCTATATGGTTTGGGAACTAAAAATTTCTTAAAATATGAATCAAAATATAACTATATATGAAGTCATTAAACATTACACCAAACTGCTTTCACTACCTGTGATTTGGAAATTGTGCATACATATCTCTGATATGGCAAAAAACTCCTCTCAATATAAGTCCAGGCCATCTAACCTACAGGTCTCATGACCTTCTGTGTTCCAACACCTTGGACTAGCCTCAGTTATTCATAGGTACTTTGTTCCCTCTGGCTTTAGGATTTTGGGATGTATTTTCTCTTCACGTGTCTTAAAAAGACTTTAAAGGTCTCTAGTTATAGGTGCTAGTATTCAAATACGTTTCAGGCTTCAGTATTCAAGCTCATTGTGTTCCTCTTTGCAGCAAGACCAGACCCCCAGTCAAGAATCCACCTAAGGGTTGGAGATATAGCTCAGTTAGTAGAGTGCTTGCCTCCTATGCACACCTTTTTTTCCTTCATTTTGCATTCATGCTGCCACTTAGTCTTGCATTCTTCTTTCTCTTCTATACCTTATTCTCATATTCTTTGTAAGCTCTGTTTTGTACTATCTTCTGCTGTTTTTGTTATCTTCCTACACTCTTTCCTTCTGTTCATTCACTTTTTTCTTCCATAATCATGTTCCTAATACCATCTTGCAGTTATGTTTATAACTGTTCAAACCTGGGTTCAATCCCTAGTATCACAAAAAAAAAAAAAAAAAAAAAAAAAACAGAACTAATTCTTGGGGGCTGGGGATGTGGCTCAAGTGGTAGCGCGCTCACGTGGAATACGTGCGGCCGGGGTCCATCCTCAGCACCACATACAAACAAAGATGTTATGTCCACCAAAAACTAAAAAATAAATAATAAAAAAAAGAATCCACCTAACATAAACGTTACCAGTTTTGTGTTTCCAGGCCATTGTGAAAGTACATATATACAAAATCTGGGGAAGGAGCGGGTTCCCATTCTTGGAGCATACTTCATGGCGTGATCATCCAAGTCATGCCCAATCCCACCTGCAGATTTTTGACAGCAAAGGGAGAAAGTAGAAAGTGTCTGCTGAGCCTCTGTCTGCCTATCCACATGGAAGGTTTTGACAAATATATACCTGTACTGTGTGCGTTTTAAGGTGCTTGCACCTTACTTTTTGCTTTAACCCTTTCTTGAAGAAGCAGTTCTTGACCCTATAGCCTATATTCAGTCCACATATATGATCTCAGAGAATTCTGTTCTTTCTTTCATAGCAATTTTCGGGAATTGCAATCATATACTTGCAATATTACTTGATAAAGTTTATCTTCCCTGAAGTCTCAAGGGCATGTTAACTCTGAATTTGCACCAATTTTTTGGATACTCACATTATTTCTTGCATGCAGTCTTCAATGCACATGTGCTGACTGGTTAAGATAAAGAGCAACTGAAACTCTGGATCCACTGCTGGCCCAAATGTGAAAGGGTACATTCTGCAAAACAGGTTTGAGTTTCTTGCTGTCATACAGCTACACTGTGGAATACTACCCGTGACAAAAATAAAGAGAATGAACTCATGTACATGCAGCAATTAAAATGGTTCTTAAAGACAAGCTGATTGAAACAAAACAAAAATACAAAAAAAGTAAGAACAATATAATCACGAATGTTTAGGTTTTATAAGATTCCAATTACATAACATTCTTGCAGTGACAAAATTACAGGGATGCAGAATAAGCAAGCAGTTGCCAGGACTCATAATGGGAAAGGCATGATTACGAAGGGATAACATAGGCAATTTCCTTGTTGTGTTGGAACAGTTGCAAGCCCTAAAATGGGGATGTTTAATCTGTACAGGTGATAACACTTTGTAAAGTGACCCCTCTCCCAAAATGCAGGTAAAAGTTGATGAAATCCAAATAATGTTTGTATTTGGGTCAATAGTATTTTATTAGTATCAATTTTCTACTTATTACAGTGTATTTCAGCTATGTAAAAATTATTAGAAAAGGATATTATCCTAGTGAGTATCTAGGTGAAGTATACAGAGGAACTTTCTTCACTATTTTACTACTGTTGGTAAAATTTAATTTATTTCAAAAAAAACAATGAGATAATGAACTGAATAAAGGCCTCAGATTGTCTTGATTCAGGTGCCTTGAACTATAACAGATAGTCTAGAAATTGCAACTTTGTGCTTATATTTTTTCACCTCCTTGGAAGTACAAAAAAAAATATTTCTAATTATTTTCATTCATTCACCTATTAGAAAACTAGTTCCAATGATTAGACCAAAACAATTGGGTTCTGGTCTCTTTTTTGTCATTATGATATTACATTCTAATAAGTCTTTGATGACTTATTGCAACTCAATTCTTATTCCTAGAAAAGCAATATACTTTCACACCTGGATATAATATACTTTTCCCCATATAGCCATAAACACATAGCCATAAAACTGAACTTGGGTAGAATTAATGGAAGTTTCAGTAATGTACTGTACTGTTTTGAACACGTGGCACTGTGCTCCTCTTGGAGTTGACTCTGGTTTCTATCATCTCATACTGTGTTACTTCAAAGAGTTTCACTTTTCTATCAGGCTTCACACTTCTGAACTCTCAGAAGCTCCAAAATTGAACAGTATCATTAAATTGCTTCCTAAACTCATGTTGTCTATAATAAATTATAGGCTGTTGCTACCAGCTTCAAAAGGAATGAATAACAAGGCAAAACTTAAGTTATCCAATGAAGATGGGACAGTCATTTTTCTTTTGTTTTTGCTTTGTTTTACTACAAGCAGATGTGGGACTCCCAGCACAAAGGAAAAAAAAAAAAACCTGTACAACTTGTTCCTAAGATCTAACAGAAATATGTTTTACAGAGGTGTTCCTAATATCAAATAATTTTATCTGACCTGAAATAGGTGTGATAAATTGATAGCATTTTTTATTTGAATGGAATTTGGTATTTTCTTTTAGAGAACCTCCTTTAGTTTTTCACCTCACTAAATTTTTATCTCCCAAAATGATACATACAGTGTTATGGTTTTTCATGACTGTTTTTTCTCAATGTAAGCAATTCTGTGAAGAAAATCAGAGTGTTTTCTCTTATATTTTTTTTTTACTCTATTCACTTCAGTGGTCACTGAGTGCTATTATGTGTGTCTTGTGCTCTCAGAGGCACCATGAATATGATGGGGCAGAGGTTACTGAAGTCCACTTTCTCATAATGTTCACATCCCAGTGTTTACTTATTTTATTTATAGCTGGAAAAGAGTTCTATGTTTTAATCTCGGCTTTCTTATATAATTTCAAACTCACACTCAGGGGCCTAACTTTCCTGCACAAGACTTAATGATCTCTGCTGAAGGAACTTGCCTTATGTACGAATGTTTTACTCAGTGATACAGATTTGGCACTGTGTTATCACTGAAATGTAGATTAATCTTCCAGAGCAAATAAAGACTTAAAATAGATGTTTATGTAGTAATTAAAATTAAGGAGATAGTGTCTGTCGCTAAGTAGCTGTTTAAGACTGCAAATGAATTCTTTTAAAAATGAATAACTAAGAGGCTATCCATGTTGTTAATAATAAATTATAGCTTGTGCTTATATACATAAACATTTATATCATACACATTTTTATTGCTTTATTTTAAAAATACATCTTTGTGATTACCATGCTGTTTCGGGTGGGGTGCGGATCAAAGTTTCAAGACAGAATTTTGTATGTAAGTTTAAAATATTCATCTCCCTTTAAATACCTCCATTCTGTGTTTTGTTCTTGTACTTCACTTAATGTGTTGTATAGTCAAAAATTAGAAAGTCATTTTGAAACATCTATTTCTGTGCTAAAGCACAGAACATCTTGCAGAGTAAGTCCTCAGGAAGCCTACTAGATCTCTGAAGAATGAGACTCAAGATTAGTCACAGAATAAAAATTATCCTTTAATCTCTCAAAAAAAGTTGGGTAACATTGGTAAAATATAATGGAAAACGGTATTGCTAATGCTTCCTTGCTGCTTTGAACTTTATAGAAGTTTTTAACTTTCCATAGCTGTCATGTTCAAGCCTAATTGAAAAAAAGAAAATTCAGCAGGATCAAAAAAGTCCTTCATTTACTGTGCTCCAGGGCACTGGTTAAAACTCCCTGTAGATGCACAGCTTGCTTCACACTATTCTGTGCAGCTATGCAGCTAATCCTGGACTCTCCTGCTACAGGCACGTCACCTTCCTCCACGACAGCAATGCTATCAGAATAAGATCCAGAACAATTCCCAGCCTTCTTCCTCTTCCACATAAATCATCCGGCATTTAGTTGAGCACATCTAGGTCTTCCACTTCATACAAATATTTCCACCAGAAAATTTCTTAATAAAATAATGATACTCAAGTCCTGGAGAAACCCATATTCTATGAGACCAGAAAACAGATACAGCATGTTCCATTTATGATAATTCTTTCAATTGTTAGCCAAAGTTTTCTTCATCTATTGACATAAGTCAATCCTACCTGTGATTTTATTGTTTTAATGCTGACTTTGAAACAACTCTCAATAAATGCATATTTTATTTCAAATATTTAGAGGTAGTGATCATAAGGCTGTAAGTATTTTGTTCTCTAAACTGGGAGTTAAGAAAATGGGCCCTGGTGAAAAGAAGGTATGAATTCTGCCTTGGCAGCTTATGAACTATGTGAACATGAGCTAAAAATTTCATGAGAAATATTCAGGTTTTTTTCCAATACATGAAAGGGGACATGTCTACAAAGAAGGGTAACCTTGGCATTAATTCATAATACACAGTTTTCAAAAAACATATGACATATAATGCATCCTCAATAAATATTACTTATTGCTGGTAGTTTTATTAATCTGGAAACAAGCTTCATTAATTCTGAAAATTGTCCTTTATGCTTTGTTAGCCACATTGTACTGACTAGTGTGATATTCTTAGTTACCTGTGTGGAGATTAAGGGTCAGGCAAAATCTTCTTGTGCAGTTAATTTGGAACTCTGAATTCATGACTTTGAATTTATTTCTTTTAAATTTAATCTTGTTATTTTAAAACATAATATTATAGACAGTCATGAACCAATTGTAAATGTGTGAGCATACCTGTTTAGGAATAAAGTCCATTTTACAAAACCAGATGGAGAGCCAGATGTGACCTCTGAATCCCAGTTCACTGACTCCCATTCATGAGTGCTCCCTTTGAAACTTCTGCCAAAGGACAGAGAAACATCAAATTAATACAGTTTCTACCAATTGAACTGCAAAGATTTTGCCACACCAAGTTTAGATAATATTTTTATAGCAAAATATATTAAATTCTGAATTCCCTAGTAGAGGAATTAACAAATAGAAAATTTATTTCTTGCCAATTAGGAAATATAAGAGAGCCAGAAGTAGTTTGAGGGTTGTTTTAAATTGATAAACAAAAAACTATATAGGAAATTTCAAATTCACAGTTATGAAGGTAAACTAATTTTTCAAGTCTAATTTGTGTTTGGAACTCCATGAGATGTGTAGTGTGTGTGTGTGCCACTCGTTTTCCTAGAAAGAGAAGAAAACACACACTTAGACACTTATGTAGGGTGTAAAGATGTTATTTATAGTCTTTTATTCCTAGGTTCCTACACAATAGAAGTAAAAGCCAAGTAGATAATATACACAGGTATTATTAAGGTCACTATTTAAATTCTCTAATTCACAGATTAGAAACCACCAAAAGCATATAAGCTTTGTTTTCCTTATAGTCTATATTCCTGTCATAGTAGTGTTTTCCCAAAGTAAACATTAAAAAAAAAGTTGCTTATTGTTATATTAACACATAATAAGAAAAAATTAACAAAGTTGATGCCCTTAATTAGCATTTCAAATTCTATGTACGTTCACAAAAATAAATATTTTATTATTCAGTAAATTTTACTTTCACATCTCTATGAACATACTGCTAATTTTATGAGAAGTGTAAAATAATTTCACCTTCTATAAATTCAGATTTTATATTTCTTTTATCAAAATATACATATGAATGTAAATGTGCCTCTGGGGATTTACTAGTGTTGTAGAAATAGAATTTACTTTTTATTTATTAGCTATTGTAACTGAATAATTATCTCTTCATTTTTTTTTTAGTATTCAGTTGTGATCAGACTGTGATTATTTTTATAACTTTTAAAACATCCTATGACAAACCCACCAAATACTCATGTTTTAATCCTTAGAATCTGTGAATGTTACCTTACATAACAGGAAATTCTTTATAGATGTGATTACATTAAGGTTCTTGAGGAATTTATCCAGGATTATGGGCACTAGTTGCAATTCCCAATTACTCCCTTATCAGAGAAAAACAAAGACAGATTCTGCAATACAAACACGGTAGGAGAAGGCAATGCCACCATGGAAGAAGGGTTAGATGATAGAGCCAAAGCCAAGGGAAGCTCATAGCCACAACATGTTGAAAGTGCATTCCATTCCAGAGCCTCCAGAGGAAATTTAGATCAGCCAATACTCGTCACACTGGTTCAATGACACTGACTTTGAACCTCTGACCTCCAGAAATGTGAGAGAATAAATTTTGCTGTTCTAAATCACCAAACCCATGGTCATTTATTGTAGCAATCACAGAAAATTAATACAAGGAGTCACTGAGTTTTTACTAAGTATGCAATACTGCCTCTGTTTTTGATAGCATAAAAGAAATCTGAAAACATATTTACTGTCTTTAATATGTTTGCAACCTTGTAGAATATGTAGGGGTATGATTAAGCAAGGTGGTCTTCCATGGGCCCTGAACATCTGAAAGGTTTTTACTTATTCTAAGAATTTAAGGTCCTGTTTACGGTTTAACCAATCATTTCTTAGGGTTGTGTTTGCAGCAAGCAACCTTGAAAGATGAGGTCAGTGTCCTCTCAAGACAAAGGGCTGGGAGATTTTAAAAGAGGTGTATTTTTCTAACTCAGTATTCCTCAGCTACAGCACTAATCCATTGTTTGCACAACATCTACCTGAGGTCCTCTGCATTGCCTTTGTGGAACTTGCAGTTTAAGAGTAACTGACACAAGCATGAGATTGATGCTGTGCTCCACGCTGTTAGCAATAAATTTCTTTGTCGCTGACCCAAGTGTCTCATGTCTTCTGACAGCATCCATAAAGAATAACAAATATAGTAGCTTGTATAAGAATGTATTGGAGGTATTTAGAAATGGGCTAGAAATACTCACAGGACTCAGCATGTAGTTGCACTGATGGATAAGGTTTTTGTTACACTGAAAGGATACACAGTTGAGCAAGGGAAAGAGACACAGGCAGAGTAGAGAATTTCACACATAAGTCTCCTTATGCTTATACCTTTATCCAACAATAAGATGCACAAACGTATGTACGATGTTTCTGTCCAAGAAAGCTCAAGGGGACTTAGCACCTAAGATTTTGTTGGTGGCTAGTCACATTGATACCCTTTGCCTAAAATGTACCCAAATTCCAAATTCCCAGAATGACAGCAAGTATTCATTATAAATCACAGTGTTTGTACAAACTATGTAGGCACAATGAATCACCCTTATCAATAAAGGAATAGATCAAGGGTCAAATTTCCTGATGTCAGCCAAGGCCAATCTTATAAACCAGCTCTTATAAACAAGGTTGTCTCTGGCTTGTTATATTCATTCATTTCTTCACAGAAAGGTAAAATAAAACCTTAGACTCTGAGATGTTAACCATGAAACTTTACCATAATGCATGACATTATATGTAAACACCCAATCAATGCACAAATTGCTGCTGCCAAAGGCGTGCAAATAAGGATGATATGAATATTGACAGTGGACATTTTTATGGAGAATCTAAAACTTCAGCTGAACTTTAAAAGGCAAGAAAAGAGGTAGGAATTATAAAATCTGTGCTTTTTATTTAGGGTACTAACAAAAATCAGCTTTGAAAGAAATTGTATTATTCCTTCAATGAGGATTAGGCAATTAAAATATTTCCATTGAGAGAAAGGGTTTGTCCCTTAGAGATCATATATGAGCTAAAACTTAAATCAGGATGACTCAGAGAGTAGTGGCATTTTTCCAAAGTAAATGGAGATACTTATTGTTTGGATAGTATAATCTTTCTGAATATGGCATTATTGACAAGTAAAATTCATAATAGTTTTATTCTACTTTTAAAATGAAGTGCTAAATTATAGGTTGTAAACAGAGAAATATTAACTTTTAGAAAAGAATATCCAAATTTCCCATTAAAATTCCAGATGAGATACTCAGACACTGAAGTCAGAAAATTCTATCATTAAGCATATTTTAGCTTTCATATCACTGATAGGAGCTGGAATCACTGTATATAAGCTAGTTATAATTTTTCATACATCTAGTTCAGTAAGAGGAAATGAAAAGATGAGAGAAATGAAGTGATTAAGTGATGTCCCTACAGCTCCTTACAACTTTTTCATCCACATTCATTCTGAAGGAATTCTTTATACTTCTGAGATTTGTATTTTCTTCTCTTGATGAACAATTGTGATTACATATCTTCTAGGATAAATATTGAATCCTTTCAATTGAATCCTTTTCAATTCACATAATAATTCTCAAATTTAAAAAAATTAAATAGTTTTCCTCCAGTCTAACCAGGAAGAAACCTGCGGTTCAGCTTCTTCAGGTAAAGAAAATCTTTCTCTGAGCTATGACGCTTTCATTTCTAATTGTTTTTATGTTAATCATATTAAATATTCTTCTTCAAAAAATTCAGCACAATGGTCTTTTTCTTGTATCTTATAAAACTTTCACACTTCTCTCTAAGATTTTTAATATTATATAATCCACACAGGAACCAAAGTTGTTTTTGCTTGCATGTTGTCATCAGGTCTCTATCCTGATCAAAGCCTTCAGGTGGCTTCTCTTCTCACTCAGAATCAGATCCTCAAGGACAATAAGGACCAGTGTGAGCTGAGTCTTGTTTCTACTTTTGGCTCATTCTCTCCTACTATCTAGACCTTTCTCTCTTCAGAGCATTGTGACCTGTAGAACATTCCAGGCATTTTCCCTCTTGTCTCACTATCCCCATTCTCTGGAAAATTCTTACCCTAAATGTCTGAATTCAAAGTCTCATCGATTACCTGATCAGGGAAGCTGTCTAATAGAGGAACACGTCTTTTCCTGTCTTCTTAACCTATTATTTGTCTGGTCTTAGAACTGGTACATTACAAATATATTTATTTTACCCATATCCACACATTAAAATTTAAGCTTCACAGCTCCATGAAAACAAGCATTTGGAGTTTGTTATTTCTTTATTCCTTGGTGGCCAGAGGAAGGGCTAGAGTATGATAGACATAAATATACATTGAATAAATTAATAAAGAAATGGATGGATGGATCCACGTGATTAAAATTTATCTTTTAAAATATCCTGTGGCTTCCTCCTTCAATAAATCTTTTTGACATCATCTTTTTTTTCTTTCTCTCTTTTTTATCACTGTCCACATTACATCCCCTTTGCTTTCTGATTTCTAGGACTTGCATTCCTCTATATTCAAATCTCATTTTTTTTAATGCTGCCATCTTAACTTTCCCAAATGTTGAATCCACTATTTCTATTTTCTTTTCCAAAGGGATCTTAAATTATTCTGAAGAAGGTTGTCCTTTATTTCTCAGCATTCAACACATATATTTACTACCCAGATAGACACACTCATTTTGTTATATGCACTAAAGGATTCAAACCCTATGTAATTATTTGTTTTGTAGGAGACATTTAAAACATGAGAATATCTTGAAGTATTTATGTGGTAAAATGATCAATAATCTGTTTTGAATATCAGTTCATGTTAAATGGATTATTAATTAACTTGAAAGCATGAAATGAGATGTCATTTACTGTGAATTGCTGATAGTATTGCCTTAATTTCCCAGGGTTTTATTTCACCTATTGATTTCCCAGCTAGTATACCATTTTTTTTTATAAATGACTAAAATACCAAATGTAATTTAAATAATTTATCTCAGACTACAAAAAATATTTTTAATAACTGCTACATTTGCCTTACCTTTTCTTTAGAAAATCTGGTCCATTGGTTATTGAAATCTATGGATATTTCAATAACAAATTATTTGATAATTTATTACAGAATTTTAATGTAATGTAAAACTTGTTTGAAAAAGCATTGCAAAGATGAAATAAGGAAGAAGAATAAGTGAGGCTTACAATATTATTTAACACATCCCAGGGCTATTAACAGGGACCAAATTCTAAAAACATTTGAAATCATAGTAAAGGACATAGATGAGGCTATCAGTCAAATGAGATTTTGTATGAAAAGGAATCAATCAGATTCAAACTCACCAAAGATCATATACTTATTGTCAATAACAATTTTCTATATAAACATATACAGTCACAATTCCTTTGATTCGGAGAGTAATTCATATATCTGGCAATTGTACTAAACTATTTTTCTAAGAGTTTTTTTGTAGAAATAATTTTTTTCTTCTATTTCTTCCTGGTATAGAATTTTTAGAAATGAAAATGGGCCAATGAATTGCTATTTAGAATAGAAAAAAAGAATACTTAGCTGACATTATTTGTTATTGATTTTGTTGGAAGGAGTTTCTAATTTTTAAATTAGGTTTTAAATTGACATGTAATCTCTGCAGAAGCATAAACATTGTTTTCTTTATCCATAAAATATATTTTTATGGAGGGGAAATTACATTGGGCACCATTTTATGCGTTGCACTACTTTTTTTACAAAGGCTATGATGCACAGACATTAGGTGATGATTCAATAGGTCTTGTGGAGTACATTTAACTTTTATATAAACATGGAATCTTAAATGGCCAGCCTGCCACTTTAGATTAATTTTAGGTTGTCTGATTAATTCACAAAAACATATATACTATTAGGTAAACATTAAAAACTAAACTGAGGGTCAACTTGTCCATACTCTCACCTCATATTCTTTTTCCCATCTCAAACTGGTACACCCATACTCAAATAACTTTAAAGGTGTGTTAGTTAGCTTTTCATCACCATGACCAAAATACTTCACAAGTACAACTTAAAGGAGAAAATTTATTTTGGACTCAGTTTCAGAGGTTCAGTCCATAGTCAGCTGACTTCATTGCTCTGGATCTGAGGTGAAGCAGAATACAATAGCAAAAGGGCATGGCAAAGAAAAGCTACTGTGTTTATTATAGCCAGGAAGCAGAGAAAGAGAGAACAAGGTGTAAGGGACAAAATATAAATGCCAAAGGACACCCCAGTGACCTACTTCCTTCAATCGTACACCAATGCCTAGAGTTATCACCCAGTTAGTCTATTCAAGGTATTAATCCATTAAATGAATTAATCCATCATTAAGGTCACAGTTCTCATAATCTGATCATTTTACCTCTGAACATTCTTTCCTTTGTCTCCCACATGAGCATTATGGGAATCCTCATAATTCAAATCATGACAAATGGTAAATTTTTAAAAATTTATTTAGATCTTTTTGTACCCTAGACTAATCTTTTACTATTTGGATGAGAAAATTTCCTGTTTTTCTTCATTCTTAAAGAGACAGAGAAAAAAATATAAATATTTATTGAAAACTTTTAACAATATGATAAAACCTAGCTTTGTATCTGCAGCACATTATAATACTAAATGTTTGAACATAAAATATTGAATAATGACTCAGAAAACATTACTCACCATAATTTGATAAGCATTATTTTTATTGTTCATTGAAATCCTTTAAAGCATGAAAAAGAGGCAAAGTCAAGATTGTAATTTCTCTGGAGTTGACTGTATATGGGGTCATGCTTAGTAGTGTGTTTTAGCTAAATTATCACTGATGTTAACAGATCTCCTCTCTTTTATTCTCCTTTGTGTGTCTGTTCATTTTTAAGAAATCAGATTGTTAGAACACTTATTCTATGTGTTTGCAAAACAAATTTCTATTTTGATGGTAACACTGGATAAGATTTATGTGTAATTACACATCCGTCTTTTGTATAATAATACATAATTCTTGTGTTTTATTATGTATAATAATACATAATTCATGTATGATAGTACATAACAGTATAAAAGTGTTGAACTGTGAAAGTAAAATGTAGGAATCTAGATTATCTTGAGGAATTCAACCAAATATTCACTAGTAAGCTAGTAGCAATACACAAACTATAGAAATAATTATAAAATGCATGAATTAAAACAATAGGATGAGCATTAAACTAATGAGCATTAAACTACAAGTATTGATTCACATGTGCATTCTATAATCGTTCAAAATAGATTTTGGTTATAAGATAATAAATAGAAACAGATTTTACAGGACTAGGATTGATTGTAAGGACTACAATAATGATGTAGAAAATGCAATTAACTGAGGTGTCTAAAGTTTACAAAGTACATGACTGGAGAAAATTAGTTGACTTTTTTTTGTTTTTGTTTTTGTTTTGAGCCTTAGTTGATTTGTTTGCCTGCCGCAGTCTGGCTGGGCACAAATCACGAGCTACTCACAGCTTTGTAGATTCAAACGGCAATTCTTTATTCCCGATTTCACACCGGCCTTCTACAAACACGTTCTGGGGAAATCCACGTTCTCTGCCCAAATCCACACTCTCTGGGTTTCTGTCTCCCAAATATATTCTGAATCCCGTGAGAACTCAAAGGGAACTCAGGCAGCAGGATACGCCCTATTCTAAACGGGGAATGCCCTAAACTCGGATTATCCTAAACCGGGAACACCCTAAACATGGATCCACCCTGGTCCTTGAGCAAGGTCACCTTACATGCAATGTCGCTGCAAAATGTCCTATTTCCACGAGTCCTTCCACTAAAGAAACATGGGAGTACGCTGGCAAGGAAATTGTCATACCTACTTGGCTGATGGCTCCAGCATCTCTTATTTCTATCTTTTAGTTTTATTTATTTATTTTTTCCCTAAGGTGAGATAATCTCTGTGGTAAAGTAAAAAGTTGTAAAATGTCATTTAAAAAGATTTTGAGGAAACTAGACTTACTTTAAAAGCTTGAGAAAGGAAAAGAGAAGAAAAAGGTATTTGTACATGGCAGATTGAGACAAAGCTTCTTAATGGAGTAAAAAAAGGCCTTTGGTTGAAGGGCAGCCATGTAAACTAACATTAAGCGATTTAAACAGAATCTAGCCTCGTTTAAAAGAGTGAAGCTGTAGGTGGTGAAAAAGTACATTTAAAAGTACAGTATAGATGATAATTAAAAGGCTTTAAAAGGTTAAATTGAAGGTGGTTAAGATGCCTTCATGATGGGGGAAAAAAAAACCCAGGATAATGGGAAAATAATAAGATAAAAGATATTTAGATAAAAAAGATTAAAAATTTGAAATGAAAAACTTTAAAGACAGAAGTGCAGAAAGGTAAAGAAAAAAAAGATAGAGAAGATGTAGAAAGATAAAAAAGATGTAAAAAGACAAGAATTTGAAACCCACAAAATAGGAGACAAAAGAAAACTAAGAAAAAAAAAAGCAACTAAGGGTGAATGTACAAACCTTGGAAAAAAACTAGAAGATAGAAATAAGATAAAAAATGGTGGAAAATATCAAATAAAGGTATTTTAGATAAAAAATGCAAAAAGCTAAGACAACTATTAGATACAGACATGTACTTATTAAAACAAAAAGAGGGAATTGGAAAGGGGTATATATCCCCCAAAGATAAACTTAAAATAACCCTTTTTACTCTAAACTTTTAAAATTTGGATTCATCAGGACTTAATGCTGCAGAAAGACATATGTATCCAAAAAATGTACATAAGCCTAAAGTACTTTGGAAAGATATTCTAACAGGACAATGGAAAGGTCCTAACCCAGTGATTGTCTGGAGTCGGGGTTCTATTTTTGTTTTTCCACAGGGAGAACAGCAACCGATTTGGATTCCAGAAAGACCAACTAAAACGATTTCTACAGATCGAAAAGAAGATGATTTGACTCAAATCCATAACAGCTGATATTCAGAACTCCAGCTTGGCCATTCTTACATCTGCGACAGTGATTAACCAGGGTGCTTTTTTCAATATCGATTTTATTATTGCATTTTTCCACATCATAAGGTTCTATTTTATTTTTTGAGGTCATACACACCTAGGTTAATGTTTTTCTGATCAGTTTTATTTTTTGACTGGAGTTTTTAAACATTGCAATGGAGATTTCACCTAGGTAAAGCTACAAGGCCTTTATTATTGTCTTATGTGTTGTACTTTTGTGTTTTGTGTTGTATGTCTGTGTGTATGTATGTCCATATTTCATATATGAGGAGCGCTCATGAAAAATGGATCCAAATTATTATTTTTTTATTCACGTGATTTAAATGACTTAATTTAAATTAGGAAAACAGCTGTTAAGGATTATTTTTAAAGGTGGTTAACAGATCTGTTTGTTTACTAATTTAAGTCAGGTAAACAGTTGTTAAGGAGTGTTTTTAAAGGAGCTTAACAGATCTGTTTGTTTACTTTCACCTTTCCTTTTAATTATATTTAATAATTCTTTTCAGGATAATGTCTCTTTAGCATCATTGCCAGAATTTCTATCTTCATCCCAGTGCCAGTGAAAACAAACTACAGCTTCTATGATAGCTATCACAGTAAACTGTATAAACTGATGCATCAATGAATATAACTCAACAAGTAATGCTTAATCAAGGAGTCAACTTACTTTGGGAGGAAAACAGACTTTGGGAGGAGACGGACATATTGATAGATTCCTCCACTTTGAACTGCTTGCAGAACTTGCCTGGACTATGTAACTATCGTTTGGTGCAGTGAATTGTGGTAATGCTGACATATCTTTGCTGATCGTGTCACCAGTGATGCAATTTTTCCAAAGGAGCTGTCAATTGGCTTGGTATCGTGGCATTTCTGTATCCTCCTCCCTTCTGCTAGTGATGGTCTAAAATTTGGGGGCCAATGGCTATATGCTGGACCGGTAGTCAGTGATGGGTATGATCCAATTGCAGTGGTATCAACCTAAGACAGGAGGCTGACGCCTAAAGGTCAGTTTTCCGATGACGGGTAAGAACCATATGTTGAACTGGACAACCTACCAGGCACGGTCCTTAAGCCACATTAACCTCACTCCCCCACTGGCACCAAGGCCAAATTTGGGGGCCAACAGAGGTGAGGCAAAGAGCCTCACCCCCCCCCCCCACTGGTGCATAGACCTATCCACAAGTATGGCTGTATGCTGGACCAGTAGTCAGTGATGGGTATGATTCAGTTGCAGTGGTATCAACCTAAGACAGGAGGCTGACGCCTAAAGGTCAATTTTCCGATGACAGGTAAAAACCATATATTGAATTGGACAACCTACCAGGCACGGTCCTTAAGCCACATTACTTGTTGTTTAATTAATCAGAAGGGGAGAGATGCTGGGAGCCATCAGCTAAGTAGGTATGACAATTTCCTTGCCAGCGTACCCCCATGTTTCTTTAGTGGAAGGACTCGTGGAAATAGGACATTTTGCAGCGACATTGCATGTAAGGTGACCTTGCTCAAGGACCAGGGTGGATCCGTGTTTAGGGTGTTCCCGGTTTAGGATAATCCGAGTTTAGGGCATTCCCCGTTTAGAATAGGGCGTATCCTGCTGCCTGAGTTCCCTTTGAGTTCTCACGGGATTCAGAATATATTTGGGAGACAGAAACCCAGAGAGTGTGGATTTGGGCAGAGAACGTGGATTTCCCCAGAACGTGTTTGGAGAGGGCCGGTGTGAGTTCGGGAATAAAGAATTGCTGTTTGAATCTACAAGCTGTGAGTGGCTCGTGATTTGTGCCCAGCCAGACTGCGGCATTTGCCAAATCAAGAACATATTTTCCTAGAAGGGTCATGGTGCTTTTCCTTCTTTCATTACTAGGTAATCTCCTGGAGACTACCTTGGGTAAATCCTCTTCTAATAATAAAGGAACATTTTTTTTAGTCACATGATTCTATTACTTTCACTCTGGGCACAATCTTTCCAAATCTGAATAATGTGTAAGCAAGCTACCTAATAGTAGCCAATTCTAGTCACAGTCCTAGTGACCTTCAATTGACAGCTGGAATAAAGATATTCTCACTGAATTTTTTTTTCTTAAAGAGAGAGTGAGAGAGGGAGAGAGAGAGAGAGAGAATTTTAATATTTATTTTTTTAGTATTCGGCAGACACAACATCTCTGTTTGTATGTGGTGCTGAGGATCGAACCCGGGCCGCACGCATGGCAGGCGAGCACGCTACCGCTTGAGCCACATCCCCAGCCCCTTCTCACTGAAATTTGAACCAATGAATACAAGGTTAGCTGGGGGCTCAGTAACTAAAAGGCCTAACAAGAAATGGTTTGGAGGAGAATAAACAAGAGTAGAGGCAGCCATCTGATAGTAGGGAAGAAAAAAGGAAGACATTTACAATGAAGCAGTTAAAGAACAATGTTAAAAAATCCCTGTTGATAAAATTTTCAATTTTTCCTTGGATTTAAAGCCATCCCCCGACTCTAGGGACAATGAGAATCATCTGACTATGTAGTCATTTTAGGAACTTCATGAAACATAATATTTACTCTTATAGTCATTTCATCTTGTACCATATTCCTTTCTCAGAAATAACATATAAATTAAGATTATATTATATTACAATATATTATATTATATTATTCTGACTGTTATCAAAAAGAAAAAACAGTAAGTGAAGATAAGGTTGTGGACTTTTGCTGGGAGTATAAAATTGCTATAACTATTATAGAGTACTGTATGAAGTTTTGTAAAATAGAAATAAAATAAAATAAACAAATTAACCCAGACATAGTGGCTCTTGCCTATAATCCCAACAAATCGGGAGGTTGTGGCATGAAGATCTAAAGTTTAAGGGCAGCTCGGGACAACTTAGGGTTGTCTCAAAATAAAAAAAAATAAAAAAGTCTGGTGATGTAGCTCAATTTTAGAGTGCCCCTGGGTTCAATATCTAATATTGAAAAACAAACCAAAAGAATCTAGCAATCCTTCTTTTAGGGGATATGAAATCAGTAGCTTGAAGAAATATCTACACTTTCATATATATTGTCACTTTATTCACAACAGCCAAAGCATAAAAACTGTCTTAAGTGTCTCTCAATATATGACTGAATAAATAAGTTGTGGCATGTGTATATACATATACATATAGTTACTCACACAATGAGATATTATTTAGCCTTTAAAAAAAGAATAATATCAAGGATATTTGTGATAACATGTATAAACCTGGGGGACATTATGCTAAGTGAAAAGAGCTAAACACAGAAAGAAAAACTGGTTCAAAATCCCACTTGTATGTGGAATCTAAAAGTGTTGATTACATAGAAACAGAAAGCAAATGATGATGACTAGAGGAAATGGGAAGCTGTTGGTCAAAGGGTACAAAGATGTTGCTGTGTAGAATGAGTAAGTCCATGCTGCAGTTCGGCTGCAGCAAAATAACCGGGGGGGTGATGAGCAACTTGTGTACATTGATTCAGCAGAAGTGGGAGCTGTTTATTTTAGGACAAGAGGGGTATATATACATTCCACACAGCTTATCTTAATTAACATAAACTAGATACAGCAGTCAACCAATAAGGAATCTCCACACTTAATGGCTCGCTGGCATTACTTCACAAACCACTCCCTCTGCAAAATGCCAGGCGCCATCTTGACTTGTTTACAGACACTAACATTTCCCCCTTTTGTTTAATTTAAATAACTACCATAGTGGTTTTTACACAAACACCATAAATAATCTGCTACAAGCAGAAGGGGAGGATACAAAATGCCACAATACCAAGCCAATTGATAGCTTCATGCAAGAAGCCCTTGGAAAAATTATACCAGCAATGACACTATTAGCAAAGATACTGAATTACAATTTGTTGTAGATTACAGTTTGTTGTCTCAGTCCAGGTAAAGCAGTGTCTCAATTGATTAACTCACAGTCCAGGTAAATTCTGCAGGCAGCTAGCTTGATCCGAAGCCTTGTCTGGTTCTCAGCAACACTGGAAATTCTTCCACCTTCATCTTCACTGGCACTGGGATGAAGGCAGGAACTCCAGCAATGATGCTAAAGAAAATACTGTAGTATTCCAGCAGGCGCTAAGAAAACAACCTTCTGAACAATTTAACACATTATCTCAAGGATTTTTACATTTGAAATAAGCCTTAATAGTGCTCATTACTCATTAGCTTCCAGGTGTGGTAGAACCATTGTAGTTACTGGCCTTGGAAATGATCAAACTTCAGGGACTTCCCTGCAGCATCTGGGGTAGCCCCAGATGGCCCCGGGGAAAGTCCTGAGTGTTCCAGACTCACACTGCCATTGGGCACAGGGAGCAAAAGCTTGCAAGACTCTGCCTCCCGGTCAGGTTTGGATTTGGGCTCTTGCATTGGTGTCCTGCTCCCCGGGGAAGGGGGCGGGGAAGAGCCGGCTGCTGCCGCTTGGGGAGTCCTTACTGTGCCATGACTGGCTCGTGCATGTGGCAGCCGCTGCGCCAATTCACGCACCCTCTGGTAATGAAAAGTGTTCAGTAATAGCCTTTTGCTGCAACTTTTTTTTCCTGATAATCCGTCTTCTTCTGAACTTTCTTTTTCTTTCTAACTAGAGTTCCTGGGCTTTTATCAACACATGCCCTAACTATTCTTGGTTCCAATGGGGTGCCTCTTTTCCTTATCAATTTACTTAACACCCCTTCCATATTTTCATCACAAAGACAATACAACATTTCAAGACAAAACAAGACACAAACATACTGTATCAATCTTCTCCATTTTCTCAAAATGGCCATTTTTCCTCTCACTCTATCTGCCTAGGAACAAGCAGAATTGCTCCCGTCCCATCTAGGGATGGGTAGCTTTTTTTCCGTCACTTACCCCAGAGTGTCCCAGGGCTCCCCGTATGGGCTACCATCTGCTGCAGTCCAGCTGCAGAAAAATAACCGGGGGGTGACGAGCAACTTGTGTACATTGATACAGCAGGAGTGGGAGCCATTTATTGTAGGACAGGAGGGGTATATATACATTACACACAGCTTATCTTAATTAACATAAGCTAGATACAGCAGTCAACCAATAAGGAATCTCCACACTTAATGGCTTGCTGGCATTACTTCATAAACCACTCCCTCTAGCAAAATGCCAGGTGCCATCTTGACTTGTTTACAGACCCTAACAAGTCCAGACATATAATGTACAGTAAGATGACTATACTTAATAGTGTACATATATTGGAAATTTGCTAAGAGTGTAGATTCCAGATAATCTTATTACTAAATAAAATAAAAAACCATGTGAGGATATGAATATGTTAATTTGATAGACTCCAGTAATCATTTCATTATGTGTATATCAAAGCATCATATTGTACATCTTAAATATATACAACAATAACAGTAAGATTATACTCCATGCTACATTGCTGAGAGTAGGCCCCCTTTGGGGATCTCCATGAGAGATTTTGCTGCCTAGAGCCAACAATATATGTAAGTTGAGATGAATAATTTTAACTTTTTAAATATAAAACTCCTATTTTTCTGTTGATTGACAGTTTCACATCTCTAAGTAAGGAGATATTTTAGTCATTGTTGTCTTTTGAAATAATGGAAAGGAAAATTGATAATTTATCTATCCACTTACCCACAAGTTATTGAAGACTTAAGTCACAGGCTTTGCCAAGACTAAAAATACAGTAAACAAACAAGTTTGATGTTATTGAATTTTCATTATAGTTGGATGAAACTGATTTAGATGGTATTCTTGATTTTAACATCAACATAACTTTGAAGTAAAGAGTAATGAGAAAAGATGTACAGTGTCATATTAGAAAAGTCAAGTGGAGGAGCTTATGAAACTGCATTTTAATATCCTTGCAATTACATAGCTGATTCTTTATCATAAGAAAAAGAAAGAGATGTTTATTTTATTCATATCTCAGTCAAGTAAAAGCTCACAGACATTACTTAGTAATTAATATGTTTAAAAGTTTTGCTCATGGTAAGGGAATAACAATATTATATAATGCTTGCATATGATCTATCAAATTTATTTTATTCTTTTGGTAGTAGTTCTATACACCCACGACATGATTTATTAGCTCTGTCTTCTGTCACCAATTAGCAGTATGACCTTGGACAAGGCTAGAATTCTTAATTTTGGTTCCTTTATTGTAAAATTAAGACCTAGAGTGAATTAAAACAATCTTTTTCAGACATGGCATTCAAAATATCACAGAAACGGATTTTTTCTTTGTTATGTTTCCTATTTTTTGTTAATATTCATGTTTTCCTGGGGGTAGAGCTGTGCTTACTCTTCCTTAACCTTCATGAACATGGGCACTCCAGCCCATGATCATTATCTCTTCTTCATGTCCTAGGTCTGAGCAAAACTCCCTCCCTTACCATGAGCAAAAGTGTTAAACATTTTCACAGAGTTATCATCTCTTTAAGATGAAAAGAAAAAAAAACACTGTAAAGAATTTCTGTGAATACTCTATATTTACTCAAAAACAATCTTTCACAAATTTGAACTAGTTGATTTGTATAAATGTTATTGTATGTGCCTACAAGTCTAATTCTCATGAAATAAAACTGACAAAAAGAAGTAGAAGTAACAATATGAATCAAGATAAATATGCTTATATATTTATTGAGTTAATCTGGCATTAAAATGACACATACACATAGGTAAAATTTGAAGTATAAAAAGAGTGTGTTTGAATTTTAATATATGACAATTTGGTACCAACTAAAAATCACTACTCTTCTAAATGCTCATCAAATAAACCCTGTATTAGTCAAACTTCTCCAGAGAAACACTACCATAAGGTGTGTATATTTATTTAGAGAGAGAGAAGGTGGGAAACATATTTATTTTTAAGACAAATGCAAAACCCGAAAGTTGGACCAATAGGCTAGAGACCCAGGGAAGAGCTGATGCTGCCTCCTGTAGAACTCCCTTTTGCTCAAAGGACATTAGACTTTTTTTCTGTTGAAGAATTCAGCTAATTGGATGAGCCCACCCACATTAAGGATAGCATCTGGTTTTACCCACAATCCACTTACTTAACTATAGTCATCTCCTCCAAAATCTCTGTCACAAAAAAATATCCAGAATAATGCCTCATCATGTATCTGGGCACCTTGGCTCTGCCAAGTTTACATGTAAAAGGAAGTATAAACCAACACTATTCTTTTGTCTTATGATTTAATTTTGTCTTTATCCCTGACAGTTTGGTGACATTGCCAAAAGTTAGTGACAGGACCAGAAATCTATTTCAAGTCTATCAGTGCATCATCTCTATTGTCTGAGAAAATAAAACCCAAAATATAAAGATTCTTACTTACTTTTATATTTTAATTTTTTATGATAATGATTACCATTTATTTTATCAACTTGCAATAAATTTTTTCAAATGACACCCCCTAAAATATTTGACCTATGAGGTTTTACATTAATCTGTTCTTTTATTTGATAAAAAGTTGCCAAGTTTCAGCCAACCTAGTACTTTTGATCTTAAAAAATCAACACTATAGATTTCCTGAGTAACAGTGCCCAGCTTAGAACTGCCAAGACTTCTGAAATCTGTAAGTCCTCTGCTTTAAACCTGTCCTTGCCATCCCACTTGCTCAATGTTTTTACCCCAATTTCAGTTCTCTAGCCTATCTGATTTAACTGGCTCTCACTGACAATTTACTTGGATCAACTCTTTTCTTTTTCACTGATTCTTTTTTTACTAATTTATTTTTGTTTTAATTAGTTATACATGACAGTAGAATGAACTTTGATACATCATATACAATGGAGTATAATTTCTCATTTTTCTGGTTATACATATGTAGAATCCCACCAGTCATGTAGTTATATATATACATAGGGTAATAATATCTGATTCATTTTACTGTCCTTCCTACCCCCGTAACACTTCCCCTCCTTTCAATTCCCACTCCCTAGTCTAAAGTAACTGTATTCTTCCCTAGCTTTCCTCCTTATTGTAAATTAGCATTCGCTTATCAGAGAAAACATCTGGCCTTTGATTTTTGGGATCGCCTTATTTGGCTTAGCATGATATCCTCCAACTCCATCTATTTACCTAAAATGCTATCATTTTATTCTTCTTTAAAGATGAGTAATATTTCATCATATATATGTACCACATTTTTTTTAACCTTTCTTCTGTTGAAGGGCACCTAGTTTGGTTCCATAGTTTAGCTACTGTGAGTTGAGCTGCTATAAACATTGATGTGACTGCATTGGGGTATAAGCCACGAGTGGGTAGGATACCTGGGTCAAATTTTTGTTCCATTCCAAGGTTTCTGTGGAATCTCCATACTGCTTTCCATGATGGTTGTACCAATTTGCATTTCTGCCAGCAATGGATGAGTGTACCTTTTCTCCCATATCCTGGGCAACAACATCCTTGTTGTTTGTGTTCTTCATAATTTCTATCTAACTGGGGTGAGATGAAATTTTAAAGTAGTTTTGATTTGCATTTCTCTAATTGATAAAGATGTTGAACATTTTTTTCATATATTTGTTGATCAATTGTATTTATTCTTCTGTGATGTGTCTGTTCACTTCTTTTGCCCATCTATTTATTGAGTTATTTGGGGGGTTTTGGTGCCAAACATCCAATATCAAAAGCACCTAATGCAAACAACATTCAGCCCCAAACCCACTAGATCATATTTAGACTTCCAGTTTTCTCAAAATAAATGAAAAGATGAGTTCAATTATTGTCTAACAATAAAAAGTAAGTTTGCTAAAAGGGCTTACGATTTCAAATGTTAGACAAAGAGAAAACAAAACTAGTGTAGGACATGATATTCATGAGGGAGGAGAACAAAAGCCAGAAGTAAAAGTCTATCGGAAAAATGGAAGAAGAATTGATAGAGATTGACCATTAGTGGGATAAAAGAGAGAATCCAGGAAAACAGACAAGAAAGATGGAAAAATATGTAAAATTAAATATATATATATAAGAATATACAACAAAACTGCAAAATACCATTCATACATCACAGTCCTCAACAACCCGATGCATGAAAAATACCTGATTTCAAATGTGGTAGAGATGCTAGAGAAGATAAAAAATATATATTTAAAAACAAAAACAAAAGAAGTTCAGTGGAAAATTGAAAAACTGTTTGCTTCAGTGTTCAAAGGTGTCTCACTCCTGTCTCTGATTCTTCATGAAGATTGCCGTGTCCAGACAGGCCCAAACAGATCTAGTCAGGTACCCAAGGCTTAGCTACATTGCAGTCCCAAGATCTCAATGCTGTTTCAATTTGCAGAGAGATCACCAGAGATGTGCTAAAAACAGAGGAGTTATCCTGAAAAGAAGCTGCAAGATGGTGGTCACCAGCATTTCCAACAGGAAGACACCAGGCACAGCCAACCCCGCAGGCACTTGGACACTGGACCTCCAAGTGCTGGCTGGGATCCCCAAATGGAGGCAGCCTCACCCTGAGATGGTGGTGGCAGCAAACCAGCTGGAAGCCTGCCCCCACCCCTCCAGGCACTGGCCAGATTTGCAACCAACCAAATCTGCAGGCCTTCTGACAGTGGACCTCTCTGGACAGCAATGGGCAGTGGGCAGCAGCACCCAGAGAACTAGTTGGAAATAGTGGTGCTGGTGGCAATGGTGCCCAGAGAAAAGACATACAGGCAAAGTTAGCAGGTGTGTAGATGATAGCTGCTCCAGGGTACAAGACCTCTGGGCACCTGCAGGTGTCTCAGATCAGAAAACTCTAGGTAAACCCAGTAGGCAATATCAAGGTGATTCAGGAGGAAAAAATATTGAAAGGTTACCAAAAATTCTAATTTACCTCATTAGTATCTAATTCTTAATACATAATTGGCAACTTTTAAGGTAGTATTATACTAAGAAATGTTATGTAAGGCTAAAATAGCTAGCAAAAATTATGTCCAGGTATTTGGTCAAAGGATTTCTAGTACTTGAGCATTAAAATATTATCAGGTAGATTTTATCATTAAGAAATATCTGTAAAAGCTTAAAGGACATGTGTTAAGGAAAAGAAGACAATTCAGGAAAAAATGAGTAGAGATAGAAAAAACACTATGCAAATTGTGATATAATCTCCTTACTCCTTTCTGAATAAGGCATGACTATATTTTTCTGAACACTGTTCTAGACTGGATGTAATCCCATGCTAATCTTCAACATTAAAAAATGTTCAGAATATTTAAAATTGTAAGTTATTAAGACTAATCTGATGAAAGATAAGTAGAAAATAAAACAATATAGAAATACAAAGGACCTAGAAATTTTTTAAAAAGCTGAAGTTGAAAATGGATTTATAACTCTGAAGGGTATGAATTAATTTTACTAAAGGAACAATTGAATATCTATGCTAGGTTCTTGATTGTTATTGAATAGGCTAAAACATAAAAACAAAACTTGAAACTATTTCAAATTCATATAGTTACAGCTATAAAATTCTCAAAGAATATCCAAAGTTTGAGACACAAGAGGGAGGAGAAAATAAAGAGCGCTGAAAACTTAGCCCTTGACTATCTTCCCATTGATCATGAGCTAAATTGTTCTATTTCCAAGTTATAGAACAGATACTTTTACAGATTTTAAAGATTACAGATAGAGAGAAAACCAAATAGGTAATGCAAAAAAGGAAAAATATTATGCTCAGTAACAAAATGGTGTAAGAAATACTGAAGGTAAATGAAATGTTTATTATGAGGTGTCATTGTTATACATAATGGCAGAATGCAGTTAAAAAAACATGGACCTATCATGGTTGCCCATAATTTCATTCTTATTAAAATAAGATATTTTCCCTAGAGATCCCAGAGTTCTTTTTCTTTTTTAAAAAAATGACATTCTGGTTACTAAATTAATGGGCTTCCTAATTTTTGTTGACTTCTTTTTAAAAATTTTTATACTAATTTGTTATATCTAACAACAAAATGCACCACAATTCATATTACACACATATAGAGTATACTTTTTCATATCTCTGATTGAATACAAAGTATATACACACCATTTATGTCTTCATATATGTACCTAGAGTAATGATGTCCATCTCATTCCACCATATTTTTTACCCCCTTGTGCCCTCCCTTCCCCTCCCTCCCCTTTGCCCTATCTAGAGTTCATATAATCTTCCCATGCTCCCCCTCCTAACCCCACTCGGAATCAGTCTCCTTATATCAGAGAAAACATTTGGCATTTGGTTTTTAGGGATTGGCTAATTTCACTTATCATTATCTTCTCTCACTCTATCCATTTACCTGCAAATGCCATGATTTTATTCTCTTTTATTGCAGAGTAATATTCCATTGTGTTTATATAACAAATGTTCTTTATCCATTCATCTACTGAAGGGCATCTAGGTTGGTTCCACAGTTAAGCTATTGTTAATTGTGCTGCAATAAACATCGATGTGGCTGTGGGAGTCCCTATAGTATGCTTTAGGGATGGATGGAGGAGTAGGATAGCTGGGTCAAAAGGTGGTTCCATTCCTAGTATTCCAAGGAATCTCCATACTACTTTCCATATTGGCTGCACAATTTTGTAGTCCCAACAGCAATGTATGAGTGGGCCTTTTTCCCCACATCCTCACCAACATTTATTGTTGTTTGTATTCTTGATAGTTGCCATTCTGGACTGGAGTGAGATGAAATCTTGAAGTACTTTTGTTTTGCATTTCTCTAAGTGCTAGAGATATTAAACATTTTTTCACATATTTGTTGATTGAATGTATATCACCTGCTGAGAAGTGTCTTTTCAGTTCCTTGTCCCATTTATTTATTGGGTTATTTATTTATTTGGTGCTTAACTTTTTGAATTCTTTATATGCCCTAGAGATTAGTGCTCTATCTATGTGCAAGTAGTAAACTTTTGCTCCCAATGTGTAAGCTCTTTATTCACCTCACTAGTTGTTTCATTTGCTGAGAAGAACCCTTTTAATTTGAATCTATCCTATTTATTAATTATTGATTTTAATTCTTCTGCTATAGGAGTCTTATTAAGGAAATAGGGGTCTAATCCTATATGATGGAGACTTGGGCCTACTTTTTTTTTTGTTTCAGGCACAGGATCTCTGGTTTAATTCCTAAGTGCTTATTTCACTTTAAGTTGAGTTTTGTGCATGGCGAGAGATAGTGGTTCAATTTCTTTTTGTTGTATATGGATTTCCAGTTTTCCCAGCACCATTTGTTGAAGGGACTATCTTTTCTCCAATGTATTTTTTTTGGCAGCTTTGTGTAATATAATTGTAATTATGTAGGTTAGTTCTGTGTCCTCCATTCTGTACCATTGATCTACCAGTCAACTTTGGTGCCAATACCGTGCTGCTTTTGTTACTATTGCTCTGTAGTATAATTTAAGGTCTGGTATAATGATGCTACCTGCTTCACTGTTCTTGCTAAGGATTGCTTTAGCTATTCTGGGTCTCTTATTTTTACAGATGAATTTCATGACTGCTTTTTCCATTTCTGTGAGAAATATCATTGGGATTTTGATTGGAATTTCATTCAATCTGAATAGTGCTTTTGGTAGAATGGTCATTTTTGACAACATTGATTTTGCCTATACAAGAACAATGGAGATCCTTACATCTTGTAAGGTCTTCTTTAATTTCTTTCTTTAGCAATCTGTAGTTTTCATTGTAGAAGCCTTTCACCTCTTTCATTAAATTTATTCCCAAGTTTTTTTTTTTCTTTCCTTCTTTGTTTCTTTCTCTTTTTTTTTAAGGCTATTATAATTAGGGTAGTTTTCCTAGTTTCCCTTTCAGAGGATTTGTCACTAATATAAAGAAATACCTTTGATTTTTGGTGTTGATTTTGTATACTGCTATTTTGCTGAATTCATCTACTAGTTCTAGAAGTTTTCTGGTGGAATTTTTTGGGTCTTCTAGGTATAAAGTCATACATATCATCAGCAAATTGGTCTAATTTGAGTTCTTCTTTTCCTATGTGTATCCCTTTAATTTCTTTCATATGTCTATTGCTCTAGCCAGGGCTTCAAGAACTATGTTAAATAAAAGTGGTGAAAGAGGGCATCACTGTCTTGTTTCAGTTTTTAGAGGAAATGCATTCAATTTTTCTCCATTTAGAATGATGTTGGCCTGGAGCTTAGCATAGACAGCTTTTATGATGTTGAGCTATGTTCCTGTTATCCCTAGTTTTTCTAGTGTTTTGAACATAAACGGGTGATGTATTTTGTCAAATGCTTTTTCTACATCTTTTGAGATGATCATATGATTCTTATCTTTAAGTCTATTGATGTGATAAATTACATTTATTGATTCCCATATGTTGAACCAACCTTGCATCCCAGGTATGAATCTCACTTGATCATGGTGCAAGATATTTTTTATATGTTTTGTATGATTTGCCAGAATTTTATTTAGATTTTTTACATGTATATTCATTAGATATATTGGTCTGAAGTTTTCTTTCTTTGATGTGTCTTTGCCTGGTTTTGGAATCAGAGTGATATTGGCCTCATAGAATGAAGTTCGGAAGTGCTGCCTCTTTTTCTATTTCCTGAAATAAGTTGGAGAGTATTGGTATTAGTTCTTCTTTAAAGGCCTTGTAGAACTTAGCTGTGCATGTCTCTGGTCCTAGGCTTCTCTTGGTTGGTAGACTTTTGATGGCATCTGCTATTTCCTCACTTGAAATTGCTCTGTTTAAATTGTGTATATCATCCTGATTTAATTTGGGTAAGTTATATGACTCTAGAAATTTATCAATGCCATCAATATTTTCTATTTTATTGGAGTACAGGTTTTCAAAATAATTTCTAAGTATCTTCTGCATTTCTGTAGTGTCTGTTGTGATATTTCCTTTTTCATCACATGTGTTAGTGATTTGAGTTTTCTCTCTCCTTCTCTTCATTAGCATGGCTAAGGGTCTGTCAATTTTATTAATTTTTTCAAAGAACCAACTTTTTTGTAAATTTTTCTTTGTTTCAGTTTCATTGATTTCAGCTCTGATTTTAATTATTTTCTGTCTTCTGCTCCTTTTGGTGTTGATTTGTTCTTTTTTCCTAGGGCTTTGAGATGTAGTGTTAAGTCATTTATTTGTTGAGTTTTTCTTCTTTTAAGGAATGAACTCCATGCAATGAACTTTCCTCTTAGAACTGCTTTCATAGTGTCCCAGAGATTTTGATATGTTGTATCTGTGTTCTCATTCACCTATAAAAACTTTTTAATCACCTCCTTGATGTCTTCTGTAACCCATTGTTTATTCAGTAGCATATTATTTAGTTTCCAGGTATTGGAGTGGGTTTTATTTCCTATTTTATCATTGATTTCTCATTTCATTCCATTACGATCTGATAGAATGCAGGGTAGTACCTCTACTTTTTTATATTTGCTAAGAGTTGCTGTGTGGCATAGTATATGGTCTATTTTAGAGAAGGATCCGTGTGCTGCTGAGAAGAAAATATATTCTCTCATTGAAGGTTGGGATATTCAATATATGTCAGTTAAGTCTAAGTTGCTGATTGTATTATTGAGTTCTAGAGTTTCATTGTTCATCTTTTGTTTGGAAGATCTACCTAGTGATGAAAGAGGTCTGTTAAAGTCACCCAAAATTATTGTGTTGTCGTCTATTTGACTCTTGAACTTGAGAAGAGTATGTTTGATGAACATAGCTGCTCAGTTTTGGGGGAACATATATATTTATATTGTTAAGTCTTGTTGGTATATGGTTCCCTTGAGCAGTATGTAGTGTCCTTCTTTATCCGTTTTTGGTTGACTGTAGTTTGAAGTCTACTTTATTTGATATGAGGATGGAAACCCCTGCTTGCTTCCACAGTCCATGTGATTGGTATGGTTTTTCCCAACCCTTCACCTTTAGTCTGTGAATGTCTTTTTCTATGGGATATGTCTCTTTGAGGCAGCAAATTATTGGGTATGTTTTTCTGGATCCAATCTTCTAGTCTGTCCTTTGATTGGTTAGTTTAAGCCATTAACATTCAGGGTTATTTTATTGAGACATGATTTGTATTCCCAGCCATTTTTTAAAAAATTTTTGGTATTTAATGTACTTCATTTCTCCTCTGATTAGATGTTTCTTTAGTGTAATCTCTCTCTCTGCTGATTTTCTTCATTGTTTTTAATTTCCTCTTCTTTAAATATTTTCCTGAGGATGTTCTGTAGTGCAGTCTTTCTAGTTGTAAATTCTTTTAACTTTTGTTTATCATAGAAGGTTTTTATTTCATCATCATCAAATCTAAAGCTTAGTTTTGCTGGATATAAGATTCTTGGATGGCATCCATTTTCTTTCAGAGCTTGGTATATGTTGTTCTAGGATCTCCTGGCTTTGAGAGTCTAGGTTGAAAAATTTGTTGAGGTACCAATTGGTCTCCCACTATATGTTATCTGATTCCTCTCTCTTGTGGCTTTTAAGATTATATCTTTATTCTGTATGCTAGGAATTTTCATTATAATGTGCCTTGGTGTGGATCTGTTGTAATTTTGTACACTTGATGTCCTGTAAGTCTCTTATATTTGGTTTTCCAACTTGTTTCTCATGCTTGAGAAATTTTCTAAAATTATCTCATTTAAGAGATTGTGCATTCCTTTGGTTTGAAACTCTGTGCCTTAGTGTCTGGGGCCTGTGTAAGTTGGAGTGGATGCATTTGGGCTACTGGGCTTGACCTCCCATGGCAGTCTGCTGGTAGGAAGGGGAAGACCAGGCCTAGTGAAATCCTGGATCCTGCGTGGGCTGTTTTGAGCTGTCTGGGCTGAATCTTGTCTCTCGTGGTAGTGCCTATTCTGTGTCTTTTATTTTTCCAAATGAATTTCATTACTACTTTTTCTATTTCTATGAAGAATGTCCTTGGGGTTTTAATAGGTCTTGCATTAAATATGTGTGTTGCTTTGGGAAGTGTGGCCATTTAGACAATGTTAAGACTGCCTATCCAAGAGCACAGGGGATTGTTCCATCTTCTAAGGTCTTCATCAATTTCTTTTATTAGTGTTCTGTAGTTTTCATTGTAGAGGTCTTTCATCTCTTTTACTAAATTAATTCCCAATTATTTTTTTAGGCTTTTGTGAAGGGGATAGTTTTCCTAATTTCTCTTTCAATAGGTTCATCACTGATGTATAGGAATGCAGTTGATTTACAAGTGTTAATTTGATATCCTGCTACTTTGCTGAATTCATTTCTGAGTTCTAGAAGTTTTCTGGTATAGTTTTTTGGTCTTCTAAATAAAGAATCATGTCATTGTTTCCCTTTAATTCTTTCTTCTATTTGCTCTGGCTAGTTTCAAGGACTATGTTGAATAGAAGTAGTAAAAGAGGAGATCTTGTTCCAGTTTTTAGGGGGAATGTTTTCAATTTTCTCCATTTATAATGATGTTGTCCTTAGATTTTGCATGTATAGTTTTACAATGTTGAGTTATTTTCCTAATATCCCTAGTTTTTCTAGTGTTTTGAACATAGTTACTATATTTTGTCAAATGCTTTTCTACATCTATTAAGATAATCATATAATTCTTGTCTTTAAGTCTATTGATGTGATGAATTATATTTATGAATTTCCATATGTTGAACCAATCTTGCTTTCCTGAGATGAAACCCACTTGATTATGGTGTACTAACTTTTAAATATGATTTTGTATGTGGATTTTCCTTGCATTCTGTCAGATCATAATGGAATGAATTTAGGAGTCAATGATAACATAAAAAATAGAAGCTACACTAACACTTGGAGACTAAATAATATACTATTTAATGACCAGTGGATTGCAGAAGAAATCAGGGATGAGATAAAAAAAATACTTAGAGGTAAATGAAAATAGTGGTACAACATATCAAAATCTCTGGGACACTATGAAGGCAGTTCTAAGTGGAAAGTTCATTGCATTGAGCTCATTTATTTCACTGGGATTGTGGCTCAGTGGCAGGGCACTTGCCTAGCATGTGTGCCTCACTGGGTCAGATTATCATCACCACATATAAATAAATGAATAAAATAAAATCCATCAACAACTGAAACACTTTAAAAAAAAAAAGAATAGAAAATTGCCAAATAAATAAACATTACTTTTCAATGCCCTAGAAAAAAGAAGAACAAATCAACATGAAAAGCAATAGAAGACTGAAAATAATTAAGAGCAGAGCTGAAATCAATGCAATTAAAACAAAAGAATTTTTAAAATCAACAAAAGTTGTTTGTTTGAAAAGTAAATAAAATTGATAAACATTTATCCATGCTAATGAATAGAAAGCGAGAGAACTCAAATTACTAAAATTCATGTTAAGGAAATATCACATTGGACACTACTGAAATACAGAAAATATTCAGAATGTATTTTGAAAATTTATATTCCAATAAAATAGAAAGTCTTGAAGACATTTCTAGAGAAATTACCTACCCAAACTGAATCAGGAGGACATACGCAATTTAAACAGATCTATTTCAAGCAATGAAATAAAAGACACCATCAAAAGCCTACCAAATAAGAAAAGCCCAACACCTGATGGACTCATGGCCAGGTTCTACCAGACCTTCAAAATGAATTAACAACAATACTCCTCAAATTATTCCATGAAATAGAAAGGGAGGGAACACTTCCAAACTCATGCTATGAAGCTAGTATCAGACTGCTACCAAAATCAAAGACACATAAAGGAAAGAAAACTTCAGGCCAGTATTTTTGTCTCTACCTCTTAAAGATTGGCATTATTATCTTTATTTTTTTATATATTTTTTGACATGTTTTTCCTAGATGATTTCAGCAGCCCCCATGGTTAATTTATCACTTCAAAACAAAGGCATGAAGGTTTCTTGAGTGCTGATATCCTCATTTTTATGGCCTATGTACGTTTTTATCTGGATGTGTGACCTTAGCTTTAAGTATAGTGTCTAAAATGATACTAGTTATTCCTTCTAAGCCACATCAAACTTCAAAATTTATGTTTATTTTTAAATTAATGCTACATTTTCAATTCCATAAAAAGGAAAAAATAAGTCTTTGTCAGTATTCCTCTCAAATCCAGACAAATTACATAATCTATTTTTCCTGTGTAATTTCTGACAAATGTAATTTATCCCCTTTCTCATTGTCACAGACTTCTGCTTTGCATCAAGTTTTCTGCATTAGACTTCAAATTAGCTTCTTTATTTCCACAGTCTGCATGCAGCTACATTTGTCTCTTTGGAGTTGTTATTCAAGATATTGCTTGGGAATTGGCAGTATTGGCATCATCAGTGGACTCATTAGAAAGTGAACTCTTGGGCTTCAACTGAGAGTCTCTGAATCAGACTTTGAATTTTAGCAGGATCTCTAAGGGACTGGTGAGCACATTAAAGTTTAAGTTCTGTGGGGCATGAGCATGTTACTTCTCTTTTCATTAAGAAAAAAAAAACAAGCATTCAATATCATTGAATGATAGCACTGGTGAAATTTAAAAGTGTTACTCTCTCTCTCAAAATTTAGTTCCCACTACTTACCTATATGAAACTTTTACTTTTTTTTTTATCCCCTGAATCATTGTGTACATTCCAGTCACTGTATTTAGCCAATATGGTTTACTTGCTGGAAATGTCTACTACTTACATATTTGTGTACAAAAATCAGATCCATTCTGAAAGATGAATTCAAGATTCAACTTTTAAAATGTCTTTTATGGTACTTACATAAATAACACAAAAATTACTTTTAATAATAGCATCTATAAATTTTTATCTTGCTTTAATTACACTTCTAATCCATATTTCCAATTTGATATCAACATTTTATTAACTTGTATTCTGGCGTGTACATGAGATTTCTGCACACTATTGGGAGCAAATGAATTCAAAAAATAAGTCTTTTTACGTGTTCTTAAAAATAAATAGCACTTAGTGATAACTTTTTAGTATTTATTTGTATAATAAAGTTGTACAAAATTCTATAAGATGATGGTTAAATACTTGTTTAACAAGAACTCCTTTAAAGAAAATGTATAACTTAGTATAAGTGTCAAAACATTTAATTGGGCGGAACTCCCAATTACATAACTGTATATAGCATTAACTTCCACTAACTATAGTTTAAATAAAATAGGGTAATAATATCGTTTTTTGATTTATTGCAACATTTAAAAGGAAATAATATCATTATTAAATCTACACATAAATATATCTACATAAGAAGTTAAGATGTTCAGCAGAAATTAAGCTCTATAACTAATTCTCTATTGTTAATTAATATTAATTGTGATGATTTAATTATTTATAGTTCACCAGTAAATTATATAATTAGTATTTGAAACAAAAATCTCCTGTGAATAAAAACTAAAATTCACCTTCATTTTTTAACATCAAGAGAAAAAAAGAAAAATTAATATACTCCTTTACCACAAAGATTCTTTATTGTAATACTTCTTTTTTTTCAAATAGTTATCTAATCAACTATTATAAAGTGGTCTGCAATTTTCTAATTATTTTCTAACTAATTATATATGCAAAGTAGTATAATGCCAAGTTTTAAAGGATAATATTGAGAACAATTATACAAAATAATTAATAATCTATATCTTACATGGTTTTAAAAGCCCTTATCTTGGAGTGCTCAAATCCTTGAGATAATTTTGTGTTTATTAAAGCCAGAATTTCCTTTACAATGAATTCTATTTTAACCAAACTATCGTTCTTTTCATGCTATTTTAAGTAGGTTAATTACACATTGCACTAGTTTGCTAGAAGGTGTGACTTTGTCAAGGTGCCCAGAAGAGTATGGACATAGTTCTGACCTGGAAATAAGGCCAGCAATGAGCCTTCTGATGATACAGTGTGTAGAAGTAGTTGAGGATTTGATCACATGATCCAAGAAAAGATTGACTTAGATCTATCAATCTCTAGCTCAACCTGGAGTTAGGTCATGCATTAAACATGACTATATCAGCCTTCCTGAACTCTCTTTTCTCCCTGATGATCACTACCAATCAGAATATGATTGTGTGCCCTTTAGTTCCTTGGTGTTAGGGGGAGCAGATGCAAATGACATCAAGAGGTATGTCACATGTCCCAAGTTATGATATTGTCTCTACATGAACTTTATTCTTCCTTGAGAAGGCAAGGCATAGACATTGCAGAATAATGGGACAGAATGGTCTTATTTTAAATTACGATTAGTAAGGGTTACTAAGCACTTAGTAAAGAAACGTTTCTACCTGGGTCACTAGAAAAGATTTCATGAAGAAGTTAATATTTGACCAAAACTTAATATATAAGCAATTTCCAGCCTTTAGATTAATATTGAATGAAAGCCATTCTAAAGAATGGTAAAAAAATAAAATAGAGAAAAGTTAAAGGAGAATAACAGTATAGAATGACCAGTGACTAATATAGACCATCTGGAGCTTGATGAGGCAATAATGGGTTGGAATTTTAACGTGTTTAGATTTCAAGTGAATTTGAACCTTGTGGTATATAACATGAAAAGCCTAAAATTGTTTCCTAAATATATTTTAACTATGATGTTATGGTTTGCTCTTTCTTTCTGAATTTAAGAATAAAATACATTGTAAATCATAGTATCAAAAAACCCAAAATATTATAGCTTGAAATAATTTTTAAAATAATTTTTATGCATTTTTTTATATTAAGAGAGCTGGAATCCAAAGACCTTGAATGACTTCTTCAAGGTCAAAGAGCTGTTTCTATTTGATGTAACTAGAAATCACACAACTATTCTGGTCATGTCATTAATTCCAACACCAGAATGTAATCAACCTCTATTGAGCAAAGAGTAGAGTCTTTGATTTGGATGAACAGTTTGTTTCAAAAGATTGATTTGAACTATTATAACTTTTCTCCTATATATAATTATATTTTGTTTAAAGTTAGTTTCAGACAAAATTGCCATGAATTTGAAAAGTATAAACATCATCATCTCCTTTCTTTGGTCTTTCTTTCATACATTATCATTGTGCAGTATAGCATAGCCTTTCTACCCTTTTTGTACAGTGAAAACAAAACAAAATAAAAATATGAACTCCTTGGTCTTTCCTGGACTTGAGTACACATAGACAGGAAGAGACAGAGAGGCTTCCAAACTGTCAGCTTCTCCAGTGAGATAAACTGCAGAGAAGCTGACTGGCTCCCTTGGATGTCAACCCTTTCCCTCCCACTTTTGTGGAGATGCAAAGATGGAGGGGGCATAAAACTTAAAGAAGGGGAGAGAGAGCGCATCCCTTAGATTTCTGTCAACTCAGAGATGCACTGTCAAGCTCTTTGGCTCACGTGACATGGACCTCTCCAGAGGTTTCTGGGACACTGGCTATGATGTTACAACCTTTATTCCTCCTGCCAAAGTACATGATGACTCCTTTAATGCCAACCATATTTAATATTTATTTATCCTGTATGTTCCTCAGCAACACTAAGCAAGGGCACTACCTGCATCTATCAGGAAGCAGACTGCTTCATCTGGCCTGAAGTGTAAGGGAAATATGGGGTTTCAAGTTCCCCAGGCATAAACACTCAGGTATCCCACCTCTGAGGATTAGGGCCCCATTCCTTCCCTACACATAGGCCATACTCTATCATAGGAGGAGCCACAGCTGAGAACCCAGTCTCCACTGAAGTTCTCCCAGATCTTCAGCTCAGTCTGCCCTCCAGCTGCTAGTGATGGAGGCCTTTTGATTTTTTTCAACATGTCATGAGGTTTTCTTTCTTGATCCTGCCATTCTTTTTACTTAAGCTAGCTAGAACAACTCTCAACAATAGCCAGTTATCTCCCAGTTGACATTTCCCTTTGCCTGTATGCTGTTCTAGTGTTTGAAATGCTGAATACATCAGTGTTTCCTTTCTCTCTGTACCACATCCTAGTTCACCAAATTCCAAAACATCCTCAGTCCTTATCTCCTCTTATATTGCTTCTTCTCCATGTTTTATTTATGCTCCTTCTAGTCCCACCACAGGAACTCTCATTAGAACTTCTTACTGTGTCCTCTATGTCCTTTACTTTTACCATTTTTTTCTTTCCCTATATCATATTTCAAGTAATTTATGTTACTCGGCCTTCTAGTTTGATGATCCCTTTTTTTATTCATATCCAGACACTGTAAATTCATTACTCAACATTTTAATTTGTTTTGTACTTTTATTTATAGAAGTTGTGTGGGTTTTTTTATCATTATTTTATAACTTTTGGGTTAGGTCCCAAATGGCTACAGCTATTTTCCCTCACTGAGGATTCCAGCAGGCTATGTTATGTTTTATATTATGTTTTTCGGATGTAGCCAAGGCCATAACTTGGCTATGTTGTGGTTAGTGTGTAGTCAAGGTCAGAACACTCTGATTCAGTGAACGTATTTGAGGTCACAAACATTTTGGTTGTGAGCACACACCCACTGAGGTAACCTGTTGGCAATGTGCCTTCTTTGTTCAAACTGTATAAAAAAAGGAGCTAAATAAAATTAACTAGGGCAAAATAGAACTGGCTGGGGCTAAAACTGAAACTGGAGGCTGGAGGCTATTGCCACCTCTGAATAAAGCATGTCCACTGTCCTAACTGAATTTTGCATCTTGTTCCACCTGCAGGGACCCCAAATCTATTTCATGGGTCTGAGCCCCCTGCATAACCATAACTTAACTGTTTCATGCAAAACTCAATTTTTTCTATTTTTTCTTTATATGGTTCTCTTGAGATCTGTATATGAAAATTACATTGTCTGATGTCTGTGTGAGTCTAATGTAATCTCTTGAGTCTTCTTGTTTTCTCTTTTTTTCTTTGCTACCTGGCATGTTTGATTGACTGTGGTTGATGCCCTAGAAAATTCATACCTCAATATCTGGATTAAACATGCATTTTTTCAAAAGGAAATAGCATTTTCTTCTGACAGGTACCTTAAAGAACAGGTGTTAGATATAATAAAAATAAGAAAACACTAAGAGGATTAGGAGCAAGGAATAATTTAGAGGAAACATTGATGGTGATAATAATTCATAAAATAATAAAAATAAAAGTATATAATACAAAACCACACAGCAAAGCAATATCGTAAGTAATTATCAAATAGTTGGAGAAGAAAAGAAAAGAGAGGTTGAACTAAGTGACCAAAATTTTCCATGTCCACAATGGAAAGGTAATGGGTAACATTAAATTTCCATAAAGCAAGGCTGGAGAATAAATATGAAGATAATCTTTAAACTACTAATGATTAAAGGCTATGTGTCTTTATACTGGACTTGGGGTGAAGTAGTGGCAAGGAATGCCATTTTTGTTTATGTTCTCCTGTGAATTATATGAATCTATAAGTTGTCATTAGTTGATTAAAAAATTTCAAATTCATATGAAGAATCATACCACTCCAACTATTTTTAAAATACTGTTTCTGTCATGTAATATACTTAAAGATTCAAAGACATCTGTAGCTGAGGAAAGTGAAGCACTTTTAATAAGTTTATAGTATTCGTCAAAAGAAATGCTACCCAATCAATACAACTAATCAATGCAAAGTTCAAACCTTCCAGGTGTATTTCAATATATATTATCATATATTTGTTTTCAATAGATTTATATTTCAATATACTTATCACTTAAATCCTTTTTTTAAGAACAAGTATAAGGGAATCACTGACAATGTCATCTCTGGGATATTATGGTCTTTTCTGTGGAAATGCAAAATTTACATTTGTTCTTTTTTTACCATTTCTTCTTTCTCACCAGTTGGTAATAGTAAGATTTTTAATATTATTAAATTCTTCATTATTTCTAATATAGACTATGGTCATCATTAAATCAATGGGAATCCAAAACAGAATATATCAAGAAAACTAAATTAGTCTGCTCAATATTAATGAGCCTCCAAATATTTGCTTGTTATAGCACAGTAGGCTTTTGGGAACAAGTGTTCCAACTGATAGTCTATTATTCACAAGGATGTGAGGGAAAATATGTTTTTATTAATACCTTTTCATAAACACCAGCTTCAAGATATTAGAATAAAATATCAATGGGTGAGTTTAAATGTTGAAAAATATGCTGGGTTGCTGGTAAAGGAATATATTTAACCAAATATTTCTCCTTTGAAATGTTGTTATTTTCCCCTTAGGATACAAACCTAAGAGTAAAGAAAAACTCTTCTACTTTGTTACTAAATTAAAGAATTCATATGTGTACTGTGGACAAAGGTAAACACAGGAATCACAGCTCAAAATTGTTCAAGAAATGCCCACAGGACACCCTCATAATATCTTATTTATTTTGATTATTTATTGTTTTCTTCCAGTGCATCTGAAACATTTTACAATTCAGTTTATTTTGGCAGTTTCAAGCACATCCCCTATGTTGGAGAAGCATACTTGCCTTGCCTTATGCAGAGCTGTTTGCCAAAGGTGGAATCCTGGCCTCTGGCCCAGTACTTCTCTCTAGTGTTATCCCCACACTTCTGATTTGCCTCATGAGCACTGAGCACTGCAAATTCAAATGCACATTAGACTGCATACATATCAGCTAGTTGAATGTAATTCAAATATTTAAGAAATATACACCTTTTCCACTTTATTTAAACTGGGCATTTGAAGAAAAATTTAAGATATGTCCATCAATTACACACAGCGTATGCTGTGGTGCAAAGGAAACATGAAATATATTTTCAAACTGATGTTCTATAAAGAGAAATAATTAAAAAGTTATAAGAACCTCAATTTGATTAATACAAAGATTAATCTATTTGTGGAAGAATTGCCTGCAATTTTTGGACTTAGTAATTTTGAAATGTTAGGTATTTAATTAAAATAAATGCTTCATTTAACTTACAATACATAAACCCCTTCTTTTTTTCTAGTTTTTGCTGTTCTGATGAGATTGATAAAAGTGAAAATCTTTTATAGACATAAAAACAATTTCTAGGCATTAGAGATATTTTAAAAATTATTCTGGATATAATGTCAGGAAAATAATTTTTAGGAATTAATTTTAGATATCTTCTTCTAAAGTATTAAATTTTACTTAGAATCTTAACACAAAGGGATGAAATAGAATAATAATTATTGTTGTTTGAAGCAATAATTAGTTCAAAGGATTTTAATATATAAATCTTTGTTATAATGTTTCATAAAACATCTTTTCAATCTACTGTCAGAAATGAAATGAATCATGAGCTAGGTGTACAACATTTCTTCCATTACTGTATAATATCAATGTGAATTATAAAATATAACCTTTATGCATGATGCTCATATTTTATCAACAGAGATTAAGCAGTCAATGTAATGGTTAGTATATTTCCTATATATAAAAATATTCCATACAACTTAATTTTTCTAAGGATGGGTAAAATATTACAGATAACTTCTGTAATTTTAAAAGATAACCTTTGAGGTATATTTTATTACCAGAAGGGTTTAAATGGTTTTCTCTCATTAAGCATCATTGACCAGAAACTTGGATATTTTTTCTAAAGAACTTACTATTATATGATGCTTTATAATCTCTGAATCTCAAAAAAAATGCTAATGGAGATTAATTAATATGCATACAAATTTTAATAAATAAAGGATAGAAAGGTAATTTTCACAGTTGTAGTATTTCAAACAAAAACCAGATTTCCGGTATTACAAGTTGATGAATTATGAGATTCTTGTTTAGTTATTTTACCTGATTTCAAACAACGTTTTGGTATTCTCACAAATCCTAATTCAAAATAAATCACCAGCAATACTTAACTAAAACCGTATTATCTAACAAGTAGACCTTCAATGTTATAAATAATTTAAAGCCATTAATTTCCCCCTTTATTCTAAAAGTGGTAAGATAAAAAAATAAATCGGTCAATAGAAAGCATTAAGGAATTTAACCTATAACTTTCCCATATCAGATTATCAAGTTTTAATTTCAACTTCTGGATCCACATTCTGAATATATCCTGAAGATTTTTCTTTTCAAAGAAAATTTAGTCATAACCAAGAACATAATCTGTAACATAAACAAACATGTCTTATTGATTGGTTCTTAATTTTTTGGAATAGATGTGCATGTAATGTTAAAAATATATCATTTAAAATTAATTAATGAGGAGCTGGGGTTGTGTCTCAATAGTAGAGTGCTTGCCTAGCACGTGTGAAGCACTAGGTTCGATTCTCAGCACCACATAAAAATAAAATAAAGATAAAACTAATTAATGGGCAGCAACTTTGATAAAGAAATTCTTTTTGCATCTTCTTAAGAGCTTTGTCTTTTGCCTTTCTTTCTCTTTGCCTGTGTCTAAGATAAACTATAGTGTGCCATCTGGAGGGGAGGGGACAGGCAACAACCCAAACAAAATTCATTTCAAAATACAACAGCTACATATCCAGTGAAAGAAAGAAAGAAATGCCTGAGGCCTTTTAAAGTTTTTTTACAGGCTGCCAGGTGTGGTGTTGCATGCCTGTAATCCCAGCAGCACAGGAGGCTGAGGCAGGCGGATTTCAAGTTCAGCATTGGTTCAGCAATTTAGCAAGGCCTTAAGCAACTGTCAGAGACCCTGCCTCAAAATAAATATTAATAAGGGCTGGGGATGTGGCTCAGCATTGAGTGGCCTTGGGTTTAAATCCCATTACCAAAAAAAAAAAAAAAAAAGATTTTACCAACTACTTCTTTTTAATTCAATGATATAATTTTTCATATTCATGGATATATATATATATATATATATATATATATATATATGTATATATTTGAAACCTTGTTTTTGATAAGTGAACTTTTTACACAGTAACATGTATTTTGTATATTTTGGAATCTATTCAAAAGACATGTTATTGCCTTCTGAAGAAAGGATACCTCAAAGAGGTCTTTAAGATAGATGAAATAATATAACAAATTAATCATCTCAAAAATAACCCTCAAGTCAGGATAAAATTTTTAAAAACTGAAAGTAAAAGAAAAAAAAGTGTGTGTGTGTGTGTGTGTGTGTGTGTGTGTGTGTGTGAAGGGCAGGATTTTTTTCCATAATTATTATTAGTGCATTATAGTAGTTGTGTGTACATGGTGGTGGAATTTGCTGTTACAGATCTGTACAACCTCACAATACAATTTGGCCAATATTATTGCAAAGTATTTCCCCTTTCCCTGGAGGTGAGATGATTTGGTTTAGATATAATTATTGTTGTTTTCATTCATTCATATTCTCTCTCTCTCTCTCTCTTTCTTTTTTTCTCTCTCCTATTGACTTTTAGTTCTTTGTGTATTTTGGATACTAATTCCTTATCAAATATATGGTTTATAATTTTTTCTCCCATCCCACAGGTTAGCTTTTTTCATTTTGTTGATTATTTGTTTGTTGTACAGAAACATTTAAGTTTGATATAATCTTACTACATTATCCCTTTAGTTATAGGACAGAGCTATTAATGTTCTCAGTCACATAAATAAAGACAGAGAAGGAAATCTGGCTCATAACTGCTGTATTCTTTAAAAGAAATAATTTCTTAGACTGTGCCTTAAAAATAAAAAACATGTTATTGCTTGTTAGAGCCCTCTCCCTGTTTCAAACGATGAGTTCTCATTTTCCATTAAAAGTCATCAGAATCTTTCTCATAGTTCAATACAGTACATCTTCGAAGTTCCTAGTAGAAAGGGGTTTTATGAAGATGAAACTTAAAAGAAAAATATAGATAGATACATATATATTAAAAGAGGGAGGCAACAGTTTTCTGATATGAATTCCTACTTCAGTTCTCAGTAGTTGCATCTCTGTGAAATAAAATAAATAAGGAAACTATCTCCCAGAGTTGTTCTTATGAACACAGAACCTAAAAGAAACGATGAGATACATAATGAAATTCAAAGAACTTCACTTTTGAGCAAAATGTTCCTAGGGCAAAAATGTATTTTCCAAAATTATGTATGTCTGAAGTGACTGACATGCCAGTTACCCTGACCTGATCAAGCACCTGTGTACTTGTGTTGGAATGGCACACTCTACCTCATATATAGATATAATTGCTGTTTCAGTTTAAACATACATTCATAAATAAAAATAACAAAAATAAAACTGTTTTCTCAACTTAGTATTGGTATAAACAAGTACAAGATACCTGGTGCTCCTGTTGGTTTTACTCATTAATAAGATAAGGCTGCTAATAGATGATTCACAGAACTAGAGATAAAGTAGTTTGAAAATGAAGCACAGTAGTGGAAAAGGAATAGGCAACAAGTAATTTCCAGCTATTATAAGTTGTGACTGAAGATAGTAGCAATTGGCAGTACCTCATTAGATTTTCCCAAACTCTAAATAGCTGGGCAAACAGGAAAAGATTATTACAAGGAGCACAAGAAACTAAGTGATGCAGATTCTCTTCTAAACAGAACATTCTCTCCCTGCCACTTCCACCATTGTCTATGAATACCATCTATAACTGCCGTTATAATTCCTCTCTCATTCATAAATCACTGCTTTCATAGACAAATCTATGAAATTTGTATTTTTCATTATCTCTCACCACCAATGTGCAGAAAATCAGGGGACAGAAGGAGACAGTCAGTGCACAGGACATTTTATGACATGCAAGTTGGAAGGATATTCTTAAATTATTCATTCTATGTTTTTGCTAATCAATTTCTTAGCTTTAAGACTGTGAGGTTAGGGATACATCTGCAGTGTGGCTTTCACTGAAGTTTTTGAACAGAACTCCAGTTATTCCAATTTCTGCTACCTAGATCAGCTGATCTAGAGCAGCAAGCTGTATTTCTATAGAATTTTCTGACCAGATGGTGTTTAAAAAAAAAATGAAGTGGTCCTGGAATTTATGAAGAATTTTGTTTTCCCTTTACTTTTCCATGCAGATATAATATTCTCTTTTCTTGAGCTAGATGCTGCTTACACAGGCACACTCAGTTAAAATTCATTGAGCTTTACATTTATGACATATGCAGGATTAAATATAGTATGCATCATTTTAAATGAGGTATAAATTTTGTCCTGGTGAGGAGTACTCTTTCTCTCTGCTTTCTGTTCATGTTCTGAGCCACTTTCCTCTGCCACACTTTTCTGCCATAATGTTCTGGCTCATCTCAGGCCCCCAGGAATGGAGCAAGCTATCTATAGGCTGAGACCTCTGAAACTGTGAGCCCCAAAATAATCTTTTCCTCCTCTGATTGTTCTTGCCTGGTCTTTGGGGAACAGCAATGAAAAAGCTGACTAAAGCAGAAATATTAATTGTAATTAGAGTAGTAATAAGATATTTCTACACATATTGTAATATGAAGATATTATGATCTTCACTGGGCAAGAAAGAGGGAGATGTGAAAATTGTTTACCCTTCTCAAAAAGTATTTCATAGCTTGTGTCATATAATAAAATAAATAAGGGAAATGTTCCATGCACTGTTCTGCAACTTGAGGATTCTTCATTTACAGTAGCAAATGAAGAACTCTGAAAAATTTTACAGTAAATTCACTATTTTGATTTAACACAATCTTAACAAAACTCAGGTATGTTTTATGGAACACTAATTCTTCTACATGTTAAATAATGTAGGAAAGCAAAAAAATTCTGTAGTTAAATAAGTCTGAATATTGATGGGTTAAATAAAATTTAACAGTTTTCTTTGCTACAAAAATTCTAAAACTGAAATTTCCTATCTTTCCCAGGGTATTCTGTTTGTGTAGATGAATTAACACTATATAAACTATTTCAGAGTTACATTATTTTCTCCACTACCATCTAAAATCATCCAGAAAAACTGTATTACAAAATAAAGGTTCAGCCATTAAGTTAAGCTGTGCCATAGAAACAGATACTTCCTGATTCTTTCAAAGTGTCATTGCAACATTTGTAGCCATAAAAATAGAAGCAAATGGAGCAAAGGGTGGATCTTCTGAATTATGCCTCAGAACTTTCAGGATGAGGGTTTCTTGGGAGACGTTATTTTTAGGTTGCATGACCCTTCCCATGAAGCAGTTCTAAAAATGGTATTTCTACCATCACTAGCATTCACCCTGTATCACAGGAGAGTCAGCCACCTAGTAGTTTTTGCATTCTATAAATTTGCATTGCAACAATTGGGTAAGAATAGGATCTAACTGAAAGAAAGAAAAATGCATTTGATGACCTCAGACACTGAAACAAGAAATTGGATGAAACAATTTACATCTAAGAATTATCTTTGAAAAACTGCACAAATTTCTTTGCACTTACCCTAGTAAAATAGACACCTGAAATTGATCGGTGTATGTGAACTCCAAAGAATACATAAATGTATGAAAGAGAGATGAAAATAATTGTTTTTGATTTGGTAAATATCAGAAGCTACACTCCCCATTACATATAGATGTTTTTTTCAGCTTTACCTTTATGCTTTGAGACAGCAGTAAATACAAACTAGTTTTAATACAGCAACATTCATTTGGTTTTATTGATGTTATTTTTTGGGAAAGTGGTGAAAATAGAATAATTAAGTGATAAAGAAGGAGCTGTATCTCTTAGAAAGTATTTTGTTATATGATTCAGATTTGAAATCTTTTAAATGTTTTACATAAATAATAAAAACAAATTTAAAAAGCAAAATTAAATGGCCAAAATCACACAGCAATTTGGGGGTATAACCACTCAAAAATTTAGTTAGCACGATCTTAAAGCACAGTGTCTTAATGGCATTGTTACTGGGATATGCTGAAACATCTGAAACATCAAAGAAAATTAAAACTGAATCAAATAATCTTACTGTTAGTAAAGCTATTGGTATGACGATTAGCACACTAAAGAACTAACTAAAAGTTTAACACTATGCAAATCACATAATTATTTCTGGGAAGAGTTCAAAACTATAGGAAAAAAATCGAATGGAATTTCTAGAACTGGACAAGATTTTAGAGAGAAGAATATGTTGAAAATGAGATGAGGGAAAGACTCAGCAAATACAAGTAAGCAATCAGTAACCTTGAGAAAGGTCAAAAGAAGTCACCCAATTTAAGTACAGTGAGGAAAAAAGGTGTGTGTTGGGGGAGGGTATTTGAACAGAACAGAACATCCAAGACCTGTGGAATAATATAAAGTAGGATGATGTTTGTATAATTAGTATCTCAAAAGGGCAAAGTGATTGCAATGAAAAATAAATATTTGAAGAAGTTATGCCTAAGAGTTTTCCAAATGTAGTGATAAAGGAGAAATCTGACTCAAGAATTCAGAGAAAACCAAGTACAGAAGAAGATAGAGAGGGGGGAAAAATACCCTTAACCCATAGGCATCAAGTGCTAAAAGAATAACATCTCAAACTATCCGTGTATGCCCAGTGAAATATATTTCAAAATAATGATGCATAAAGACAATATTAGATTAATAAAAACTGATGACATTAATTAACAGCAGAAATATTCTATAAGTAATGTTAAAGTCTTCAGGCAAAAGAATTTATACTAGACAGAAACATCAATCTACATAAAGAAGTGAAAAGTGCTAGAAATAGAAACAAATCAAGGTACACAGATATTGGTGTCTTTGTATCTTCATTACTAAATATGATAACTGTCTAAACAAAATGTTGTCAAAGCATGCTGCGTATGTGAAATAAATGTGTAGAACATGAACACAAAGAAAGAGGATGAGAAATTGGAAGATATTATTAAGAGTTCCTTATAATATATGTAAAATGTTAAGATAAATGTTTAATACAAATTTTGGTTAAACAAAAAATGATATTGTAAAAAGTCCTATAAAACCATTAAAATTTTTTAAAAAGCTAGAAATAATACATCAATAGTAATAGAGTCATAAGAGAAGACAGAAAATGGGAGGGATATAAAACCATAGATTAAATTAATAAGAAACAATGAGATTTTAATTCAATCTCATTAATTAATAATTTTAATAAATGTGAAGAGTCTAAGCCTACCACTTAAAAAGCAGAGATTATAGTATTTGCTAAAATAAGGTGCCTGCAAGAAATCTACTTTAAACATAAACACCCAAGTTAAGAATAAAAGGACCCAAAATACATACCATGCAAAATGGTATACAATGCAAACACTAACCAAAATATTTTTATTAGACAAAATATGCCTAAACCAAAGACTAATATAATGGGTAAAGTGGTACATAATTTAAAGGTAAGCTTCTCAATTTTCTAAGACATAACAATTTTACATGTGTATCCATCTAACAATAGTGCTTCAATGTTCATGCAAGAAAAACTCTTAGAAATAGTCAAATCCAAAAATGTATTTGGAAATGTCATACTTCTCTCTTAATAATTGATATAAAAATAGGTAGAAAGTCAGAGAGAATACCCTCTACCTAAAAACAATATCAACTAACTTTACCCGATTGACATTTTTATAACACCCTAACTACAACAGAATCTACATTCTTACAAAATGTATAAATCATTTGCCATGAGACTCTGTATTCTGAATCATAATAATACAACTTAACAAAAAAAAAGAAAGCATCCAATATATTTTTAATTTATTTTTAATTTATAAAAGTATTGAAATAGAAATAGTAATAAAAAATATTATCTGAAATATCCTCCCAATTATTTGAAAAGTCAACAAACTTTAAACAACCCCTTGGTCAAACAAGATACATATTTTAACCAAATGAAAATAAATATCATATGCATATACTAACCAAAGTGGGATATAGCTGTAGTTACATTTAAAGAAAAAAAAAACATTAAATCTTTATAGTAGTAAAAAAGAAACTAATTAAATTAGTTAATTTAGTTGCTACTTGTTATGGTTTAGCCAAAATCTAACCTGTGAGACAATGCAAGAAAGTTCAGAGGTGTAACGATTAGGTTGTGAGAGCCTTGACCCAGTCAGTGCTTTAATCCACTTATATGAATTAACTGGTTGGTAATTGTAGGAAGGAAAGGTGTGACTGGAGGAAACAGGTCAGTAGCGGTGACTTTGATGTATTTATTTTGTCCCTGATGAGTAGAACACTCTCTACTTTCCTGATTTCTGTATTCTGAGCTGCTTTCCTCCTCCATACACTTCTGTCATGATGCTCCGCCTCACCTCTGGCCCAGATCAAAGGAGACAACTGTCTATGTACTGAGACCACTGAAACTGTAGGCCACAAAATAAACTTATATTCCTCTAAAATTGGTCATGTCAGTTCTTTTGGTCCCAGCAGCAACAAAGCAGACTAAAACACCATTCTACAAAAAAGCAGCAAAATAAGAACTGACTCTAAACCAAAAGAAAGGAATTTTAAAAAGGGAATATACAATGTGATTTTTAAAATATTCTATTATTTCAATAATTCTTTTGTTTGCCTTAAATTTAATTCATGTTCTATTGCTAGTCATTTTAAGTAGCACCTTCTATTTCATACATGTAATATGAGCATGCTTTGTCAAATAGAAGTAATATTTTGAAAATGTTAATATGTGAGGTCATGGATATTTTAATTAGCTTTATTATGAAAATCACTTCACAATGCATATGTATATCAACATATCCCATTGTATACCTTAAATATGAAATGTATACATATAAGGATGATAAAAGAGAACAAAAAGAAAGAAAATTGAAAAACAGAAAACAATTGAGAATATCAATAAAACAAAAGTTTCTTCCTTAACAAAGTAATAAAGTTGATAGCACTTTAAGCATATTGACCTAGATTAAAAGAGAAAATACACAGGATACTAATATTAAGAATAAAACAAGAATATTTCTAAGGAACACTTTTAGTTAGCTTTTCACTATGTGACCAAAAGACCCAACCACTTTTAAGGAGAAAAAGTTTACTTGGGAGTTCATGGTGTCAGAGGTCTCAGTCCATAAACAGCCAGCTCCATTTCTCAGGGCCTGAGATGAGACAGAACATCATGACAAAAAAGAGGAAAATAGCTCAAGACATCACACCAGGAAACAGAGAGAACTCTGCTCAATAAGGTGAAAATATTTATCCCAAAGGAATACCCCCAATGACCTACCTCCTCCAGCCATGCACTACCTGCCTACGGTACTACCCAGTTAATCCCTTTCAGGGATTAATGCACTGATTAGTTTAAGGCTTGCATAACCCAATTGTTTCACCTCTAAATTTTCTCGAATTATTTCATACATGAGTTTTTGGGGGAGGAAATCGTAAATCTTAAAAGAACAAAAAGGGAATGATATAATGAGTAAAAGACATTTAAAAATGAGAACTATAGAACAATATCTGTCATGAATATACACACACACAAAAAAAATAGCAACAAAATGCAAGTATACTGAATTTACCAATATATAAGGAGCTTATCCCAGAATGCACGGTGGCTGGACATTTTATAATAATTTACATATAATCAATGTAAATCATAATATTGTCAGATAAAGAATAAAAAGCTCATAAACTCCTTAACAGATGTGAAGAAAGATTATTTGATAAATGAGCATTTATGATTTAAAGTAAATAAATTAATTAATTAATAATAGGAAAACACTCTCCCTGATCATAGAGAAAGGGGGCATCAAATACACAGGTAATATTATACGTAATGGTGAAATATTCCATGCTATTTTACAATATTGGAATGAAAATAGGGCTTGGTCAGCATCTTACAACTCCAACGCAGCATCGCGACAGAAGACCTACCCAGGTGCAATAGATAAAAACTAATTAAAAAGACATCCAGGGAGAGAGAAGATGGCAGAAGGGAGCTGGGCAGCAAGTTCCATCTCCTCGCAACAGAAAAAGGAGGCAGCCAAGGAAAAGCAGAATTGAGAGGTGTGTGACAAAATAAATGCTCTAAGACTAGCTATATACATAGCCTGAGATCTGGAGAGACTGGGAGATAGGTTACCAGAGTAGAAAACGAACTCATAGTGCCCCACCCGAACCTGTGGACGGGTGGAGGAGGGGCACTAGAGCGAGAAAGGCGGGAGCAGCTCACCCACTTACGAACTGTTGGAAAGACAGAGGAAACTTACAACCAAATTATGGAAAGACACCTTAGGGAGGTTCTGCAGCCATCTTATGGATCTCTCAGCTGACCATTCACCCTCTTAAATCACCTTGGCGTCTCCCACACCCAGACAGCTGCACATTAAACCAGAGGGAAGTCCCCTGCAGTGAGAATTCTTAAGAATCTGGCCAGAAAGAACTTCTAGAAGGACCACTACTAGCTATAAATTATTGAATCCCTCTTCCCTCTCCCTCTCACCATGAACAAAGGGAACAAATGGTGGTGGGCAAGGAAAAAGTGGGTGGTAGGTACCGGGGAGGTGCACCTAACCCTGCTCAGCCTCTATGCCCCAGGCAAGGGTGAAAAGCTCTGGGCAGCCTCCACTTGTTCACTCAACTCACACAACAATGAAGCAGCTTTGGCCTCAAACAAAGGAAAGCAGATTCACCAGGCGACTGCCACTGACACTGGGGCAAGGCACAGTAGTTAAGCCTAGGAACAGGATGGCATGGCAGTACCAGCGGGAAGCTGCCTGAATCCAGTGAATAAAGGCTTAGTGAGAAATTGCCAGGGGCTATGCAACAGAAAGGGCTGAGAAAGGCTTAACAGGTGCACAGCCTGAATAGTGATTACAAGTGGCAAGTGACAGGGCATTGTTAGAATAGTTGTGGGGCCTTGCATCAGATTTATTAAGCAGAGGGAATCAATGCCTGTCTGTCACAACCTGGGGCAGTAAAAACTAGAGTCCAGATGAACAATTTGAGACCCTTCACTATAGTAACTCAGAGAGCTGTGTCAGCTGCAGGACTACTTCTGCATCACCAACCACCCATGACAAATCCACAACCACAGACAGCCACCAGGATCTTCACTGCAGCAAAGAGGATCAAGTAGAGGAGAGCAGATACATGGAGACCAGTAGCAAACACAGGGACACTTAAGAGCCTGCATCCTGAACACAATAGAATCAGCCAGCTGACAACACTGCACCCACCAAGCGGTCAGCTGCAGGCCCCAAAACTGACATACCAGAAGCTTCTGGTAGGAGGTTCACAGCAACTAGGGAATTGGCTTCGGTACCCCTGCAGCTTGGGAGAGATTCATAGCCAAAGACTGATGGACATCTGCTAAGTGTCCAAACAATTGTAAAACCCAAACCAAGATTCAATAAGAATTTTCTTCACCTTGACATGTTATACTATAAAAAACTCCATTGTCAACTTCGATCATATAAAAAAACTCTTTAACTTGAACAATAATTGTTTACCTAATTGCCAGTATCATACCTTTAACTCATTTGAATGTATTTTATCTAATAGTTTAAAGAATTGATTGGAATCAGTCTTCCTATCTTTGTTTTCCTACCTTTAGTTTAATACCTGCTTCTCTCACCCCCTATTCATCTCTTGCACTACCTACTACAACTTCAAATCACACCCAGTTCTGTATGTCTATCTATCTCTCCCTTCTACATTGGTGTAAATACCCTTTTTCAGTGTCTCTCCCTCTTTCTTTCTTTTTCTCTTCTTTGTCCAATATTTCTTCCTTCATCCTTTTAGCACTCAATTAATGTTGTAGTAAGTTTACTGAATTTAAGACCTTATATTGTGATCTTTTCAAGAACTACATTGTAAGTTTATACCTGAATTTGAGGAACCACAGAAAACAATTGCAGCAACTTTTTATACTTATTAGGTTAAGCAGAACAAGGCTTGGCTCAGAAGTGGTTATAGCAAATAAGGTTCAGTAGCATCTCTAAAAGTGTTGCTGATGTTGAGATCAACAGAGGTCACACATTGAATTAAAATATTATTATCTGGATATTCATCCAACTCAGGGTTCTTAAGAAAAAGAACCTCATGAAGTAGTCCTTTACTTAAAAGAACTCAGAACCATACCAACAGATGGGTAGACATAGGAACAGTATGGAAAACCCAGGGAATGAACCATCTCAAACAACCCATAATACTTCAACTATTGTTACCATAGTGAACAAAATGACAGAGAATGAATTTAGAAAGTTCATATTTAAACTGTTCTATGGGCTAAAAGACAAAATAAGGAGTGAAATCAGCGAGAAAATAGAGGAACCAAAAAGTTCAATAAAGAGAAGGACATTTTGAAAAAGAACCAAACAGAAATTCTCAAAATGAAGGAATAAATAAACCAAATTGAAAATTCAATGGAAAACATCACCAATAAGTCACACCATTTTAAAGAGAGATTTCCAAGCTTTGAACACAAAATATATAATCTTGAAAACTAAGTCAACCATAGAGAAAAAATGTAAGAGATACCATAAACATAATAATTGGGAAATCCAGGATACCATTAAAAGCCTAAATTTAGGCTTTTAATGGTATTCTCTGAAATACACACTAAAGCACAGGGCTTGCCTAGCATGTGTGAAGCACTGGGTTAAATTCTCAGCACCACATATAAAACAAACAAATAAATAAAGGTCAATCAATAACTAATAAAAATATTTCTAAAAAACACAAATCTTTTCAAAGATATAATATTAGAGAAATATTCAAACCTTAAGAATGAAATGAAAATTCAAATATAGAATTCATATAGGACTCCAAATATTTTAAAAAAAATCACTACAGATCCATTCCAAGACACATTAGTATGAAAATGCCTAACATACAGAATAAAAATAGAATTTTAAAAGCTGCAAGAGGAAAAACAACTGGTCACATTTAGAGATAAAGCAATTCAGATATCAATTGGTTTTTCAATCCAGACCCTAAAAGCTAAGAGGTCATGGAATAATAGCCATACTACCAAAACCACTATACAGATCCAGTGCAATTTCCATCAAATTTGCAATGACTTTCTTTACAGAGAGAAAAAGCAGTTGTGAAATTCATTCAGTAAAATAAGAGACCCACAATAGTTAAAGCAATCCATAGAAAGGTGAAGCAGGAGGAATCACAATACTGGGCCTCAAATTATACTATAGAGCTATAGTAACAAAAACAGCATGAAACCTACACCGACTCAGGCATGAAGACCAATGAAATAGAATAGAAGACAAATAGGAAAAAACCCACATAAATACATTTATCTCATACTAGATAAAGGTACCAAAAAAATACATTGGACAAAAGATCCTTTATAACAAATGGTGCTGGAAAATCTGGAAATCCACATATACTGGAATAAAATTTAATCCCTATCACCTACACAAAACTCAACATAAAGTGTGTCAAAGACATAGGAATTAGATCAAAAAATCTACACGTCCTAGAAGAATATGTAGGCCCAACTCTCCATCATATTGGCTCAGGAATTTTCTTAACAGAACTTTTTCCTTAACAAAACTCCTTCCTTAACAAGACTGCTAAAGCACAAGAAGTAAAATTTAAAAAGTAATAAATGAGATGGCATCAAATTAAATATCTTCTTCACATCAAGGGAAACAATAATGAGCATAGAGATAGCCTACAGAATAGGAGAAATGCTATGTGCTCCTGGGATAGAGCATTAATATCCAGGATATACAAGGAACTCAAAAAATGTTTAAAACCAAAACAGATAACCCAATCAATAAATGGGCAAATAAACTAAACAAAAACTTCTCAAAAGAATAAATAAGAATGGTTAACAAATAAATGAAAGTATGTTCAATATCTCTAGAAATTAGGGAAATGCAAAGCAAAACTACACTGAGATTTCATCTCATTCCAGTCAGAATGGCAATTATCAAGAATACAAGTAACAATAAATGCCTGCAAAGATGTGGGGAAAAGGTACATTTATACATTGTTGGTGAGACTGTAAATTGGTACAATCATTTTGGAAAACAGTATGAAGTTTCCCCCAAAATTAGGAATGGAACCACTATATAACCCAGTTATCCCACTAATTGGTATATATCTAAAGAATTTAAAATCAGTATACTACAATGACACAGACACATCATTTTTTATAGCAGCACAATTCTCAATTACTAAAAAATATTTATAGCAGCACAATTCACAATCCTCAACAGGTGACTGGATAAAGAAAATATGGTATATATACACAATGAAGTATTATTTAGCTATAAAGAAGTATGTGTAAATAGACCACATTTTATTAATTCATTCATTGATGAACATTAGTTTGATTCTATATGTTGGCTATTATGAATAATGCTGAAATAACCGGAGAATGCAATTACTCCTTAACATACTGATTTTGTATCATTTGAATATATACCCAGTAGCACAGTTATTGAATATGGTGGTTCCATTTAATTTTTTGAGAAAACATCATACTGTTTTCCAAAATGGCTAAACTACTGTACATAACCACTAACTGCAAAGGTTTGCTTGTCTCCACATTCTTGCTAATATTTGGCATCTTTTGTCGTTTTGATAAGAGCCATTCTAACAGCTGTAAATTGATATTTCATGTGGTTTTGACTCATATTTTTCGTGGCAATGAAGAAACCAGTCATTATTTGGATCCATCTATGGGCCAATGACTAGTATCTAATGAATTTAACCTCACAGATATTTGGTTAGCAAAATGAGAAGCTTCAAGGTAATACATGGAAGGATCAAAAATTTTTCATAGCAACTCAAAACACTTGATAGTTGAGAAGGGTGGCATGCCCCAGTAATCCTATCACTCGGGAACCTGAGAAAGGACGATCACAAGTTCAAATCCAGCCTCAGCAACTTAGTGAGATCCTGTCTCAAAATATAAACTTAGTGAGACCCTGTCTCAAAATATAAACACAGGTACGGATGTGGCTCAGTGCTTAAACCCATCTGGGTTCAATTTCTGATATCATAAAAAAATAGAAGGAAAAAAAGTACTTGTTACCAGAAAGTTTTTACTATCTCATTCATTTTCAGAAGATTGCGAATATTTGATCAAAGTCTATTTAAATTTATTTAAAGATTATTTAAATTATTTAATATCCTATATATCTGAAATTTTCAAATTAATTTTATTAGGAAATTTGAGCTATTTACTTATTTAAATTATGATAAAACTATAACTCATGTGAAATTGAATTTTAGTTTTACCTTTAGCTTAATTGTACACATCAATAGGCTTTCTAGTGCCTTGTAATTTTTATAGACAGTACATGTAAGAGCTGCCTAAATCAGTAGTCTTGAATTGGATCCCTAGCTCCACTAATTGCTTGCAATATGACCAATTCTTGATTTTTAACCCTTCCTCAAACTCAATTTTATTATATACATTGTATATCTCAATTAGATCTCAAGTGAGTTGAGTAGATCATGTAGTTTTCCAGGATCCCAATATTCTGTCTTGATAGTAATTTTTTTTTAATTTTCCTTCTTATTTGTAGATAGACACAATACCTTTATTTTATTTGTTTTTATTTTTATGTAGTGCTGGGGATCTAACCTAGTACCTCACGCATGCTAGGCAAGCACTCTACCACTGAGCTACAACCCTAGCCCCTTGATAGTAATTCTGTCTACTTGGTGGTTAACTTTAATGTAGTAAAGTTTGTGGTCATATTTCTGGTTGTTATTTTAAGATGGAATTGGCAGCAATACATCAATAATATCAGATTATTAAAATCTTTCTTTATGTTGTCAACTTCCAACTAATGCCAATAATATCACAATTCAAGAACCAGAATAGACTATAATATAGATTCATCAGATGAATGCAGTTATATTGTTTATTTATTGATAACTAAGAGAATCCTCAAAGCAAATACATAAGAAGATTGATTAAGTGCATTGTTAATATTACAAATTTTGTGTAAGTGCATGTGCTTTACTATGACTTCCAGAAACAATGTAGAAATTTTTCAATGTATCTGTTTAACAACTCTGTAAGAGAATTACATGTACCTGATAAAATGTAAAAAGGTAACTCAGTAGATAAATCTCATTGACAAACCATGTACCTTAATAACACACACACACACACACACACACACACACACACACACATTTGTATATATACATTATGGAAAATTTTGGTATTTATTTTCATTTTTAAACAGTAGTTTGTAGACCATATGTCAAGTGAAAGAAACTGATAAGCATGTTATATATATATTTTTTTTTTCCATTTAATCATCATTAAAAAATACCTCTCAGGTTGGTGTTTTTATTTTTATTATTGGTATTTTTAAATTAAATTGATGTATAAAGATTTAAGAAACATATACAAATCAAAGCAATAAGCATTAGAGCCAAAATTATTTTTATGAGATAAATTTAAGATATAAGATGGAGTCTTGAATATACTTCACTGAATTATGAATGATGTTTGTACTAATTTTTAATGATTTGAATTATATAGATGTCATATGTAAACATGTAGAGAATGATGTTAGTGACATTTTAGCTAATGAATCATTTTAGGTTCATGGCCCAAAATCTTATGGAAGAGAATATCTACATTCCCCCTTCTACCCTATATTGATAATATAGTATCAATTTGTAAGGTAAAAAATATAAAAAAGACAAAAGCATTTCACTAGTAAAGATAAATGAGAAAACAAGAACAACCTAAATGAAAGGATAAAGGGGCTTCTCATAATGGAAATTGAGAAGCTGTACAACAACTAACCACTTCTACCAAGACCTCTGTCGTTGTCTGGAGACCAAGCTGGCCTTTTATTTAATTCTCTCCATAGCCAATTTTAAGAAAATTTTGTTTAGAAAAATGAACCAATGAGGCTTTTGAAGTGATCCTTTCTCCAACTGTATCAGTGATAATGAATCTTCCTCTTCATTCATAGTGATTGGGTCCCTCATAATGGCCATTATAAAAGAAAATATCAAGACAGAAACACCTGCCATAGTTCTCCCCATTGATGCACTAGTCAACCTTCAGAGAGCTCCATCCATACCACAAATGTCATTTCAGAACAGTACAGGACAAGAGCAGTGCTGCGGCTTACCTTGTCATCAGAGATCAGAGACTATTACAAATGTAAAGAAACACATTGTTTTTCTCAAAGTAGAACTTTAAAATGATCCTCTGGGAAACTGCTTTTTCATTTTCTCATAAATTACTTACATGTAAAAATGCCCTTACCCTTATGACTTGCTGTTATAAATATCAACCTAATCTCTGTAACATTTAACCTAATTCAGTTTATTTATTTTTTAAATTGAGCTACTCTTTAAATATAACATGTTTGAACATGCATAATTAGTTTACTTTCTATTTAAAAACAGTCAAATTGTACTTTTATAATACAGCTTTTTATTTAAAAAATTATTTTATCTTTGATTTAAAAAATGAGAAAACCTATCCTTAGAATTTTTCCAGCAGAGGGTTAATTCTACATTTATACATATCTATTTAATGTGAGCCAATAATAAAAAGTAACCTGATGTTAAAAGTAGATATATTTTTAAATGAATTATTTGTATTGCTAGTTACAGTTAGTTCAAGACATCTTCTTTGGAAAATAAGTACTTTGTAGAAAGGCAAATCACTTTAGCATTCTCCACATTGTCCATCTACAGGGATTTCATCTGACATTGGTGCCAATGATATATTTGTCACAACTATTTAAAGATATAGCTCTCTTTATATGTATTAGTTTAGAGAATCACTTTAGATTATAGAAAATGGCCCAAAATAGAAGAAAATACCAATTCAGCTAGCTTTGAAATGTTCTTATCCTTACTTCATACATATTCTTAACGGATTTTTTTGTTTCCTTTTCATCAATTTCAATCTTATTTTTCTTCTAAACCAGTGAAAAATTTTAGTTTCTCTATATAAAATTACCAACTGTTTTTAAAAATTCAGTATTGGATTTATTAGCTGTTCTATTCATTTAGCATGCATATAATGTAGTAACAAATCCACCCATCTACTTCTTCTGTTTTCTCTGATAATTCTTAAGAGATACATGGCATATTTTAGAATACTTTCATTTCAATTCTTTATCTCTCCGATCCTTTCATCTCTCTTCTTCCATAATCTATTGCTTGGATTTATGTAAGTATTATCCATTTTTATCATTTTTACAGATAGTTTCTAGTGTATAGTTTTCATGTTGGGGATAAATGTTTTTATAATATAATAGTTTTATGCTAAAGATAAAAATAAAAAAGGCAATAGTAGAGTTATCACTCATTGCTAGTTAATTTGAAATCTAGAATTTTATATTAAGAGACTATGAGATCTCAATAAGAAAATTCTATTTTTTGTAGAATTTTTTAAAATTGGAGAATTAGAAATGAATTGAATGTGTCAGTACTTTATATGTGGCAGGAACTGATTTAAAATTTTTACATAGACATTTTTGGCTTTATGGTAGCCTGGTATGTGACTATGTGGTTAGTATTCTCTTGTACTCTATATGAATGTGCACACAGAGATTTATAAATTACCAAGTAGAAATTTAAGCTTAGGTTTTCTTGATTGTTCTTTAGTTTTCTTTTTCTTCTTCTTTTTTTTTCCTAATGGCAGAGCTCAAATTTAGGATGTAGGAGCTCAAGTTGGATATTAGGCTGGGATGTCTTAATTAAATAATATCTCCTTTTTCACTCTGCCATGATAGCATCAATGTTTTAACTATGAAATGATCATGAATCTAAAGAAAGTATTTTTCTATGGCAAAAAAATAAAAATAAACATGGAGGATACCATTGCAAAAGATTTTGTGTAAAGCCTACTTTTTCCAGTATGTAAATATTTACAGAAGAATTCAATGCAAAGCAGCTTAATCTGCACATCATATTAGGCAAATAGCTGTGAAGGAGAAATATTGTTCTGGTGAACAATGACTTTAACTTGTAACACGAAATTAGAAACTACTGACATATTGAGGTGTACTTTGAAAGGCCTAGAAAACTCTGGAAACTCCGATAAAGAAAATTGAAAGGGGAACCAAAAGACATTCTTTAATAATATAGGCATCTGGATAGCATGAAGAATATCTAGAATTGTGAACAATTCAAAATCAATTAATTGCCATGAGCAAATTGCAATAAAGGTGAGATTCTCTTTCCTGAAACCACAGAAAGAGTTGGTTTAGTAGTCAGTTGCTTTTGGTTGTGATTTTCACTGATTTTGAAATTCAGTTCAATTGGTTCAGTTTTAATTCAGTCTGTTGTGCCTAGGAAAGCATCTACTTGTGTGAGGTAGTTAATAGAAACAATCAATCATGTGCAATTCTCAAATATTTGACAATCATCTTCTATGTTGCCTGCCCTCTTCCAGGATCTGGTTGCATACTTTAAATAAGCTAAAATGAGCACCTGGCTCTTGTGTTTAATATATGCTTATAAGAACACAGTGAGAGAGACAGATAGAATATTACAAAGTAAACAGGAAACATTCTGTTATTAATAAGAGTTGTAAAAAAAAAAAATAGAGCAGGGTAAGGGAATAGATATGGCCAGGAAAGTCCTGAAAGTTAGCATTTTGTTAGTGAATCAATCAAGAGAGGAAGTAGAACATGCTCACAATTTGAGAAGGATTGCACAGACTGAAGGAATACTGTGCAAAGGCCCTGTGGAAGGTCAGACTCAACAGGGTAGGAATAAAATAAAGGAGACCTCAAGTCTTTTATATCCTCCCTTCTTTGATTTGTGACCTAAGAATAAGGAGAACTATAGATAACAATGTGTTATCTATAACATTCCCACTAAAAATCCTGGCTTCCCTAAAAAGTTGAATTTTTGAAATAAATTTATATTTCAATTTCTGTGTGTTTAAAATATTTGTATTTCTATCTAGAAAACAGCTACAATGATAATTAAAATTTACTCAGAAATTATTTAATTGCTTAGCATAATTTGAATCAATTTTAAATAATGGATTGTAGAAGTAACAGTTAAATGGTATTATATTGCAGGTGACTGAAATCTTGGCTGAATTAATCTTCACTGAAAGCTTTGCTTAAAGTGCAAGCTCAAATAAATATAATATTTTGTTCATAAATCTCATCTAGAATAAGGAATGGTCTCTCTATAGAGTGAGGCTTTCTCTCAATGACTCCCAAAATATGATAGAATTGTCTTCTTTTCAAATAGCTCCTATTTTCAAAATTACTTATACTTTGTCATTACCTAAAAGACACATTAATTTTAACTGCTTTGTAATCAACTTATACAAGGAAAGAAATTCATGTCCTTAGATTACACTGTATGAACACATTACTTTTGCTTATTACATAATTATGTGCTGTTTTATAGTAAGCAATCACTTATCTGCCTTTTATTTGTTTCATGCTCAAATGGAGATAACTAATAGATGTGTTTATTTCTCCCCATGTAAATCTTTTCAAAGCATCCATCATAAAGAACATGAAAAATTACATCTATTTTAATTTCAATATTGCTAATATTCAGTTTGTAAAACTAAAACAAAAAATAATTTCTTAATCATAATCATACTTTAATTTGGAGTTACTCAAAAATGATCAGAAAACAAAAGAAAAAATGGAATTAATTTACCTTTTTTTTCCGAAAATAGTCATGAAAACAATTATTTCTGTCAGTAGGGTAAGATTTACCACAAAAAATTCACCATGTTTTATCTTATTTATTTATTTATTTATTAAAATGACAAAAAGATGACACATAAATTTTATTTGTTCATTTATTGTACATCTCATATTTCTGTGCTTACTATCTTTATCCCATTATTACCTTTTCTCTCTAAAATGGAATAGGGTTTAACTTGAAAAATGAAAAGAGGAGGTTGGGATGTTGCTCAGAGGTAGAGGGAGAGATCATCTAGCATGGTCAGGATCCTAGGTTTGCTCTCCAGGGCTGACTTTTTTGTTTTAAACAGAAAAAAAGTAAAGAAAGTGGTTAAAAGCATATTTTATTGTCTCAAATGAGACCAAATTAAGCTAATAGATTATATTATTATTTCTTTGTATTATTCTTTAGTTTATTATTCTTTCCTGTTAAAAATTAATTTTAATAACAAAATAGATTATTCTCAATTTTGTTCAGGAGGTTTAATATTCCACGGGGGCGGGGGGGGGGGAAGGAATATATAAGCTAGAGTAGAAGGAAATTCTACCATATGCATATACTTATGGTACGTAACTGATTATATGTAATGGGATTTTCTCTTTGTTATCGTCTTTAGACCTTAGTGAAGATAGGACAATTTTTTTTTTCTTTCTCTGAGCCTTCAAAGCCTAGCATAATGCCAAAAACAAAAGGTAGTCTGGGGAACTGGAGGCAGAGCTTAGTTCAGTGGTAAAGCACTTGACTGGCATGCATGAGGCCCTGAGTTTGTTCCCCAGCACTGCAAAGAAAACATCAGGAACTATAAAAACTCTTGAGTCTAATACAATGACAGGAACATTTTATGTCTCCGCTTAAAAATCATCTCTTTGGAACACATTTTTCCAGTCACTTTAGGAAACAGGAATTCCTTTCCAATTTTAGATACCAATTCTCTTTCCCTGGTGTATTTCCACTTTGTTTTGCTTTAGTGCTTACTACCACATGACTTTATCTATATATTGCTTTTGTTTTGTTTTGTTTGGGCTTTTGTTTTTAAAATACCATAAATTAGTAGCTTAGAAACAACAGAAATTCTTCTGGAGTCTTGAAAGTCTAAGATCAAGGACCAACAAGTTTGGTGTCTGGTGAAATCTCTTCCTGCTTAAAAGATTATTCTTACCTTTTCACTATGTTCTTTTATGGTGGAATGGGCCACTAAGCTTTTGGGGGCTTCTTTTATATGGGCATTGATCTTATTTAATGAGTTCTCTGCCTTAATAACCTAATCAACTCGAAGGCCCCTCCTTAATACCATCATATTGAAGGTAGAGATTTTAAAAAATTAATTTGGGAAGATTCAATAGAAATTCAGATGCAAGTACTATGTCAGTTTATTCAACACTTAGAATAGTGTCTGACTCTTAGGAGCTGAATAAGTAGTTGTATAATTCCTGAATACATAAAGAAATTCATATAATTTAAGAAATAATATCAAATAAGCAGTATTTAAGTGGTTTAATATATATATATTATATATATATATATATATATATATATATATATATATATATATATATATATAATATATAATATATATATAGTGAAGATAGGACAATTTTTTTTTCTTTTATATATTGTATTCTCTTTCCCCACTCTCCCACTGATCCTGATGTTTTTATAATTCTGAAGTTCTTCGTCAGTCTACTCAGAAGTTCATGACGCAATTTTTAAAGGGAGTAAATGTGTGAAGATAATTATTTTTTAAGCAATATCAAACTAATTTGATTTATGAGAAACCTATTATAAACTATTTAAAAAATAAAAAGTACATCAAAATTTTGCAAATAATACTTAAACATATACTAGTTTGGCCATTTTTTAATGTTCTTCTTAGTAAATTATAGTTATACTTAATAGTGGGGTTCATTTTGACATAATCATACATTCATGGAATATAATTTGCTCCACTTCAGTCTCTAGTACTTCCTCTTTTTCTCCTTTCCTCCCTCCTTCTATTCTCCTTCTTTTACTCTACTGGACTTCCTTCTATTTATTTATCATCTTTAATTGTTGTTTTATAGATATACATGAAGGTGAAATTCAGTATGGTATATTCATATATGTCCATAGCATAATTTAGTCAGTTTCATTCCACAGTTTCTCCATTTCCCCATCTGTCTTCCCTCCTCCTCTATCGCCTTCTTCTCCTCCACTGTTCTCCCTTCTATTTTCATGGGATCCCACCCCTCTTTTTTCCCTTATTTTCTCTACCTTCCGTATAAGAAAGAAAACATTTGACCTTTGACTTTCTGAATCTGGTTTATGTAGCTTAGCATGATGTTCTATATTTACCAACAAATGAAATAATTTTTCTTGTTATGGCTCAATAAAACTCCATTGTGCACATTTACCACATTTTTTTTTTGTCTGCATATCTATTACTGGGAACCTGAGTTGGTTAACTTGGGCTACTGTGAATTAATCTTGGCTGTTGAGAATTACAGGGCTGTAAACATTGATGTTCCTGTGTCACTATACTATGCTGATTTTTGGTTATTTTGGATTAATACCACTGAGTGGAATAGATTCATATGGTCATTCCATTCTTAGGCTTTTGACAAATCTGTGTACTACTTTCCAAAGTGTTTGTATTAATTCACAGTCCCACCAAAAATATATGAAGTAGCTATTCCCAACATCCCTACCAGCATTCATTATAATTTGCATTTTAATGGTTGCATTCTAACAGAAGTGAAATGAAATTTTAATGTAATTTTGATATGCATTTCCCTGACTGATAGGAATGTTGAATTTTTTTTAATATATTTATGGGACATTTGTATTTCTTTTTTGAGAAATGTCAGTTTATTTATTTGCCCATTTATTGATTTGGTTCTTTGTTTCTGTGGCATTAAGTTTTTTGAGTTGTTTCAGTTTTGAGTTCTGGCTATTAATCTCCTGTCAGTGGAGCTGCTGGCAAAGGTTTTTTCTCCCATGCTTGTAGGCTCTCTTTTCACACTCTTCATTGTTTTCTTTGCTGTGCAGAAGCTTTTTAAATTAATGCCATCACACTTATGGATTCTTGGTTTTATTTCTTGAGTTTTAGGAGTCCTGTTGAGGAAGTTGGTTGCTTGTGTTGACTCCATGTGTTTTTCTAGATGTTGTAAAGTTTCTAGCCTAATGTGTAGGTTTTTGATCCACTTTGGGTTCACTTTTCTGCCACGAGGAAAAACAGAAATCTACTTTCATTTTTCTACCTATGGATATGCAGTTTTCCTAGCACCATATGTTAAAAAATGCCAATTTTTCTCCAAAATATGTTTCTGGTAACTTTTTCAAGTATCAGATGACTATAAGTATGTGGGTTTGTCTCTGTGCCTTCTATTCTGTTCCATTGTTCTTCATATCTATTTTAATGCCAATGCTATTCTGGTTTTGTCACTATAGCTCTGTAGAATTATTTCCGATCAGGTATTGTGATGCCTCCTTCATTGCTTTTCTTGCTCAGTGTTGCTTTGTCTATCCTGGATCTTTCATTCTTCCACATGAATTTTAGGACTTATTTTTTTTTAGTTTTGTGAACAATGTCATTAGTATTTTGATAGGAATTGCATTGAATCTATATAGCATTTTGGTTAATATTACCATTTTGATAATATTAATTCTACCTATCAAAGAACATGGGAGGTCTTTCTACGTAAGAATATGGGAGGTCTTTTCATCTTTAATGTCTTCAATTTCTCTCTTTGGTATTCTATAACTTTCATTGTAGTACCTTTCATTGTAGTTAGATTTATTTACAAGTATGTTATCTTATTTTTTCAGGTTCTTGTGAAGGTGATAGTTCTCCTGATTGGTATTTCAGTAGATTCATAATTGGAGTGTAAAAAATTTATTGATTTTTGTATATTGATCTTATATCTTGATACTTTGCTGAATTAGTTGATCAGCTCTACAATTCCTCTGTTGGAATTTTTTGGGTTTTCTAGGTATAAGAATTTATGTCTTCTGAAAACAGGTAATTTGACTTTCAATTTTCCTATTTGTGTCCTTTTAATTTCCTTCTCTTGCCTGGCTGTTTTGGTGTAGTTTCAAAAATATAGCCTTTCTAATGTTAGGATAAATTTCTCTAACCCTCGTTTCTCCAGAATTTTTAACATGAATTATGCTGGATTTTGTTGAAAGCTTTTTCTATGTCTGCTTAGATGATCATGTAATTCTTGTCTTTAATTCTATTTATGTAGTGAATTACATTTGTTGACATGTGTATATTGAACCTACTTTACATTCCTGAGAGGAAACCCACATGATCATGGTGTACTCTTAGTGTGTTTTTTATGCAATTGGCTAATATTTTATTTAGGATTTTTAAAAATTATTTTTAAACATACATGACAGTAGACTATATTTTGACATATTATACATACATGAGTGTAACTTCCCATTCTTGCAGTTGTACATGTTGTGGAGTTACACTGATTATGTTTTCGTATATGAACATAAGAAAGTTATTTCTTATAAGATTTTTTTGTATCTATTTTTATCAGGGATGGTAGTCTGTAGTCAGTCTTTCTTTCTTTCTTTCTCTTTCTCTCTCTCGCTCTCTTTCTTTCTTTCTTTCTTTCATCTTTGTCTGGTTTTGGAATTCCTGTGATATGGTTTCATAGAATACATTCAGGAATGTTCCTTTCAATTTTATGGAATAATTTGAGAAAGACTGGTGTGTGTTCTTCTTTAATGGTCTGGTAGAACTCAGAAGAGAATCCATCTTGTCCTGGGATTTTCTTCATTAGGAAGCTTTTAATCACTACTTCGGTTTTATTGCTTGATATTGATATGTTTAGGTTTTTTTTATAGCTTCATGGTTCGATTTGAGTAGGTCATATGTGTTTCAAAATTTTCAAAATGTTATAGATTTTTCAGCTCATTTGAGTAGAAATTTTCAAAATATTTTCTGATGCCGCTCCTCCTTTTTTATCTCTAGTTTGTTTTTTTCCCCTGAGGGGTAGGTGCATCTCTCTTTTTCATTAGTTTAGTTTGCCTAAGGATTTATCAATTCTGTTTCCTTTTAAGGAAACAACTCTTTCTTAAATTAATCCTTTGTATTTTTATTTTTTTATTTTATTAATTTCAGCTTTGATCTTAATTATTCTGTATATTCTACTGATTTTGAAATTAGTTTGTTCTTTTATTTCTAGGACTTTCAGGTATACTACTAAATTATTTATTTGGGATTTTAAAAAAAATAGACAATGTTAAAAACTTTCATCTTAGAATTGTCTTTATACTGTCCCAGGAATTTTGAGAAACCATATATACATTCTCTTTTGTTGATAAGAATTTTTGGACTTCTCACATGATTTTTTTTCTATGACTCATTCCTCATTCAAAAGTATATTAATTCATCTACAGGTTTTAAAGTGGTTTCTCTTTCTTTTGTCTTGTTACTACATTCTAATTTCATTCCATTATGATCTCATGACATGTAAGGAATTATCTCTAATTTTATTTACTTATTTATTTTTGTATTTGCTAAGACTTTCTTTGCATCCTAAAATTTGGGTGATCTTGGAGAAGGTTCTATGTGGCTGTGAGAAGAAAGTGAATTTAGTTGTTGATAGATGAAACATTTTATAGATGGACTTGATTAATACAGGACTTGATTAATACTGTTATTTAGTTCCGAAAAGTATTTATTAGTTTGTGTCTGAATAAACTATGTGTTGGTGAGAAAGTATGTTGAAATCCTCTAGTATTACTGTATTTAGGTCTATTTGGTTCTTTATGTTGTGTAGAGTTTGTTTTATGTATGTAGGTACAACAAGATTAGGGATATAAATATTTATAATCATTTTATCTTGTTGATGGATGATTCCCTTAACCAATATAACATGACTTCTTTGTCATGTTGACTGGAAATCTACTTTGTCAAATATAAGAATTGCTAATCACATTTGCTTTTGCTCTTCATTTGCATGATGCATCATTCTTATATTCTTTCACCATCAGTCTGTAGATGTCTTTACCTATGAGTTTCTTTTAAATAACATACGGCTTATTAATCCATTCTGCCAACCTGTTTTTTTGGTTGGTGAGTTTAGACCCTTTATGTTGGGTTTTATTTTTGAGAGACGACTTTTATTTCCTGTCATTTTTATTTATTTCTAATGCTTAATTCAGAAGTGATTCTCCTTTGTCTATTCTTCTAATGAGAATAATCTATACGCTGGCTCTGGATCTTTTATTTCTTATGAATGAAAAGTTTCATAGAGTATGTTTTATGGTGCTAGATTTGCTGAATTACCACTATCAAATACAGCATTCATCAGTGAAAATATCTTAAATGTCTGTGCCATCCCACTATGAAGACACTAGACCCACAAGGTTGTTGAGTTCTTGAAACATGATTGGTCACACTAAAGACTGAGTTTAAATTTTTATTTAATATTAATTTAAATTTAGTTATGTAAGGACACATGTGTATTATATTGGGCAAACCCAGCACTATACAACTTTTTTTCCATGTTAAGAATTGTCAAAGAAATAATGCAAAAATAATGATAACAAAGTGAATAAAAATATTTTAAAAGTCAAATTTAACAACACATCTTTATAGAATTATGAAAAAATACTATCAGGTTCTTAAATACTATTTTGATGTTTTTTTGGTCTTATTTATTAAAATATAGACTAAGACATACATACATTATATTTATAGCTGAAATAGTCATTTATCTGAATGACGAAAATGTTTCTAGGGAAACATTATCCAATTATTATTTATTAAATTATGGCTTATTGATCCATTCACTAAGGTTTGGAGTCAGAATAGAAAAAAAAAAGTGTGGAGATGAGATGGCAGAGTAGAGAAAGGTCATACAGCCCAGCAGTCAGTCCCTCAACATCAGGATTACAAAGTGTGAAGACTGCTCCTCAGCAAGGTGAGTAATAAAAGAAACTCTCTGAAACATAATACTGAAATGTAAAAGAAAAAAATTCATAAAGTTAGAGAAAGTGCATAGCTTGAGCATAAGAAATAATGCCTTAGAGATGAACCAGTATCCATTATAACATAATATGCAAAATGTTTGATGTCAGTTTCTGAGTACCAGTATGCAAAGTTGTTGAACTATTATCTTGTAGACCGTATGAATAGACAATATCAGGTATGTATATCCAAAGTTGGGAAAACCTTACAAATTATACACAACCAAAGCATTTTGAAGATATGGACTTCAATCCAGCTGATGAAGCATCAGTGCAAAAATATAATGAAAATGCAAGTCAGAAAATTTAGAAAAATAACTTTTCTGTAGAGATATTAAGTGAACAAATGACCTCATATAATACTTTGGTTGCAGCAGGTGTTATCTTTGATAAATGGTACTTGTAAATCAGGGAATGTTGGATGGTCCCAATTGACACATAACATATAAAATGCTTCTCATGAACTTTATAAATACCATACAGCAGATGTGTTGTTGGCTATTTTCTTATTAAGTAGAAAGGTAGAAATTAAGTAAACTTTCTGGCCACATTGTGTAATATTTAAAAAGATGCATGTCCAAGATGTTTCACTGTTTCAGGAGAAAAAATCAAAATAATAGCCTTCAAAATTTATATCTAAACGAATGATTTGGATTTTAGAAGCTGTTATGGTTTTAATGTTTGGCCTTTCCAAAATTTATGTTAAAATGTAATCACCAGTGGAATAGTATTAAGAGTGAGACCTTTGAGAGGTTATTAAACCACAAAGAGCCTTCATGAATATGGTGAATGGCATTTTAAAAGTGAGAGTTTGATACCTTTTTCCTTTTTCCCTACTGACTTCCACCTTGTGATGATACAATAAGAAGGCCTTTGCTGGGTACCAGTGCCTTTAACTGTGAGAAAATGAATTTTTGTCTGCTATAAATTTCCCAACTTCTGGTATTCTCTTATAAGAACACAAAATGGACTGAGACACAAGCTATTGTGCATGTGTCTAGGTACCTTAAAATGTTTCTTTGGGTGAGTATGACCTACATCTCATGTCAAAATGCCTGTGAAATGACCTCTTTCTTAGTACTTAAAAAGTAATACATGGCACTGAAATGACACCTGAGAGGATATGTTTACCAAATAACTTTTTAAAACAAACATTGAAAGTATATAGAGCCTCCATTTCTATCGAAATTAGCCAAAATATTTTAAAAGGAAGAATATCTCATTTCTGATTGAGGCTACTACATAAACTGGACTTCAAAATTCTTGCAGAAAAAGTTTACTACGTCTTTCTTTTCTTATTGGATAATAGAACATTTATCTAAAATACACCATCATGCATTTGTAAATTAAACAAATCGTTACTGAGTGCCTGCAATGTACAAAACACTACGCTGCTGGGCACTTGTAGTACATCAGTGAATAAAGCAAATAATCCTACCCTCTTGAACATACAATATAATATTGGTGAAGTAATTTTTAAATTGCATTAGAAATGGAAAAGAACGATCTCCAACTGTAATACAAACAATGATCATAACATAAAATTTTTATAAAATGACTTAAAAGTATAAATAAAAATAGTCACTTGGATTTAGATAATACATTGTAATGATCATTTTTCTGATATATTGAATATTGAGAAATTTACCAAATGGCCCTATTCATTAATGATATTTGGGTAGATATGTGGTAGGCATACACTGAAATACAACACACGTATTAAAGTTAAAAACAATACAAATAGAATTGTATAGGTCTCATTCAGACAGATAGAATGGCCTGTCATAGGTAAATAGGAGGGAGGTAATAAATTCTAAACTCTTTTCTTACCCTAGATTTTCAAAGTTTATTCTTTTTTAATTCCTTTCATCCTCATGACCACGTTAAAAATACTGAATCTCAAAATACTGTTTTTATCCTGGACTGAAGAAAATGCTAGAATTCTTTCTTTAAAATGACTGAATTTTGAAATCTGGGGCTGAGGTGAGCTAAGTGGTAAAGGAGTCGCCTGACACACACTATACCCTAGGTTTGATCCCCAGCACAGGAAGGAAGGAAGGAAGGAAGGAAGGAAGGAAGGAAGATTGATTTGCAGTAGAAATTCTATGTCTACCAATAAATTACATGAAAATTAATTTAATAATATTTTTCAAATTCAAGATGTGAATATTTCATTTAAAATGAATATTCTGTGTTTCTCATTGGTAATTTTATACCTCAGAAATAGTTGTCAGTTGTCATAAATGTTGCATACAAAGATACTGTGTAACTCAAAAATAGTTGTATGCAAGAAACAGTAAGTATTTAATTTTTATTGATTTATTACTGTATTTTAGTCAGGGTGTTGCTTTATTGACCAGGTTGACCTCAAATTCCTGGGATTAGGTAATCCTCCTGCCTCAGTCTTGAGTAGATGGAACTACAGGCAAGCACCATCACACCTGACACATTTTTTTAATCTGTTTTTTAGATATACATGGCAGTAGAGTGTATTTTGACATATATATGTGTGTGTGTGTGTGTGTGTGTGTGTGTGTGTGTGTGTGTGTATTTATGTAGGTGTATTTCTGTGTCTTTTATTCTGTTTGATTGGTCTTCATTTCTGTATTGTTCCAATACCATGCTATTATTATTATTATAGCTCTGTAGTGTAATTTCAGTTCTGGTATTGTGATGCCTCTCACATTTCATTTCTTGCTAAGGATTGCTTTGGCTATTCTGAGCCTCTTAATTGTCCAAATGAATATCATGACACAGGCAACATTTTTAATAAATTTCACATTAAAATCCACTTTAATAGAGTAGGAGGTAAGTAATAAATATCATACACTATTTTTTTAAAAGTGTTACAATTGAAATATTTGTACAAATATAACTTACTTGTACAAATATTTCAAGTGTAAAATATGTAAAATATTTTAGATTCCACCTGTCTCAGTCTCCTGAGTCACTGGGATAATGGACATACTGTACCATACCTGGTTTCATATTCAATTTTCATGTCAGAAATTTTTAAAAAAGAAAAGTTAATTTCCTGTAAGGCAGAATTTAAAGACAGATAAGAAAAAAAATTAGAAAAAAAATCTTGGTTAACATTATGTTACTTCAGATTACCTTTTCCCATATAAGGATCAAGGCAGAAGAAGCTTCTTTATTATAAAAATTGAACCTATCCTATTAGGGAAATTTGGCTATAATCTTTCTCCTTATTTTTCAGAAGTTCAGATAAATATCTTAGTTTCTCTCTGTAGAGTAGAATTTTAGCATGTATGACTCCATTTTGTTTGGTCTTTTGGTAGCAGAGTAGGAGCTTAGTCCAAAATGGTAACCTCTTGTTATGTTTTATTTGAGAGTACTGGGAATTGAACTCAGAGCCTAGAACAAACTAAGTAAGTCCTCTAACACTGTGGGATTCCCAACTCTTAAGATTTTTATTTGATAATTTAAAATTTAAGGTTCTAACATTCTTTATTTGTATTTCTTTATTTATCTACTCATTTACTGTTTGATATTGGAGATTGAACCCAGTGCTTTACCCCTGAGCTACATTCATTCCCAACCCTATTAATTTTTTTGTTAGAGTCAGGGTCTTCCTACATTGCTCCAGTTGACCTTGAACTTGGGATCCTCCTTCCTCATCCTCTCCAATAACTATGATTACAAGTTTGCACTACCAGATCTGGTTGAAGTTTCAAAATTCTTCCAAATTCTCTTAAGTACAATAATTCAAAATAGGCTATTCTTGTGAACTATTTTTATATTTAAGCTAAAATACTAGGTATACATAATTATAGTGGACTTTATTAGTAGATAGTCCAAATACCTCAAAAGTTTAAGCACCATATGCTTTTTTTATGCTGTTTAAAAGTTTAGACATAAATGAAGATGAAAAAATATTAATTTATATTTCTGTGACATAAATATATAGTATTTTTTCTAAGTTATACTTTTCCTGTTATTGAAATAAAGTTTTTGGCATTCAACCTCTGGTTCAAATAAATACCAACATCACTAAAATAAAATATTTTGAAATGGGAAGCATGTCACTCTAACTGAATAGCTTTCTTACATTAAGCTTCAGGGGAAATTGCTTTACTTTCATATTATCTGAAGTACTCCCAACTCTTATCTCTGAATGGAATTATTAGGGCCCAAATAACTTTTGAAATAGCTTAGTTTCTTGCCTTTTGCTAGCTTGGCTTTTTTTTTTTTTTTTTAGAAATGCAATGCATTTTATAATGACTATAAAGAAATGGCAAAAGTTAAAATATTAATGGATGGAGGCTATTATCTATTTTTCATTACTTTTAATCAAATTGCCTATAATGAAAACTTGAATAAGAAAACAAAGACAAAAAAATCCTACTTATTTTCCTGCATTATTAAATGAAGATAATATTATAAATAGTTCAGGAAGAAGAATTCTACAATGTTTTTTCAATTTTGATTAATTTAATTAGATTGATTTAAATAAATATCCATTTTATCAGTTAATATATTAATGGATAATTTATGGTCTCAAAAATTAAAATAATGGAGGAAATGGATCAGAGAAATTATTTAAATGTGCAAAGAAAAATTAAATTTACTTATTTTTTAAAATCACATTTTAAAAGATTAATACAGGGCTGGGAATGTGGCTCAAGAGGTAACATGCTCACCTGGCATGCACGGGCCACTGGGTTCTATCCTCAGCACCACATAAAATAAAATAAAGATGTTGTGTCTGCCAAAAACTGAAAAATAAATATTAAAAAAATTCTCTCTCTTTCCTCTTTTTCTCTTTTAAAAAAAGATTAATACAAATAGAAAAAATATTATCTAGAAATAATGAGCAAAGAAGAACCTGTTTTATAAACAGAAAGGATGAAAGCTAATTACTAATGTTTCAACTCAAAAAATTAAAAAATAAATGAACCTAAAAGAAACTAAAAGAAAATAAGAGCAGAAACTATTAACATATCAAGCAAAGAAATGAAAAAAAAGTATGAATAACAAAATTAAAAGGTAGTGTTTTGGAAAAAATTTGACAAATAAGATAAACATCTGGAACAATTAAATTTTTTAAAAGAAGAGAGTAAGAAAGAACACGTTATTACAAATACCCAGAAAAGTGACATAACTATATATAAAGTACACACTAAAATGTAGTAAAAACAATAAAACATGAGGTAATGCTAATTGAGTCCTACCAAAAAATTGTAGCAACAATTTATGATATTTCTGCAGAAGTTTTCATTCCTCTCCAGCTTTCAAATGAAGAAAGAGGGAGAAATAAATCTAAAAGTACAAATGCCTTCTATGGCCATCCTTGCCATGAAATCAGGGATTAAAAAATATTCTAACTTATTCCAGTTTCTTCTAGATAATAGAAATAAAATAAAGATTTTTTTTTATGGAGATCAGAAGATCAGAATGACAATGCAATTGTAGACAGTAAAGACAGAGCTCAAGAGATTTCAGAGGCAAAGGAGGTCACTACTGGTAATTGGACCAGAGGCCATTCATGTTATGTTCTGGCTAAGTAGTTGTCTGCATTTTGCCCATGTCCTGAGACCTTCTGTGAGGCTGATTTTAAAAGTGATAGACTTCTTAATCTGACAGAAGAAATTTCTAGGTATCATAGTATTCAGGTTATGGCGCAGGTATTGCTGGTGACTTTTAGTCAAGTTTATTGTGATATTCAGGAGCAGAAAGCAGAGCAGAAATATTTGGAAAACTTGGACTTCAAAAGTGGGAGTAAAAATTGGGACTAAGGAAGTGGCAATTGTTCAAGACCTTAACAGCACTAAAGAAATGCTAAAGACTTGCCCAGAGACAATAATAAAGATGACTGGAGGACATCTCAGGAAATGGAAAGACCATACCCATCTCAGGCTCTAGGGAGGAAAAGTAAATATTCCTTTGAGCAGAGGTGAGTGGGGGTACCTTGCTCGCACAAGACAACCTAGGAAGTTTTTCAGCATGTTCAGCCATCAGAAACTCAGAGCCTACTACAGCCATGGTCCCTGTAGACTTGGCTATGGCTCACAATAGTGACAGACCTTCCTCCGTGTCAATCACATGGTGCTGGTTCTGCCATATTGTAAGATGCTGGAGTTAGGTGGTCATGGAGGCTTCCACCAAGCTTTCAAAGGAAGGCCTGGGAGGTCAGGCAAAGTGCAGCAGGATCAGGGTCCTTAGGGGTAGCTTGTGAAAGAATACTGTATGGAGATGTGAGGTAGAAGCTAAAGCTGCATTGGAGACCCCCAAGACTAAGAAAAGCCAGTACTCTGGAGCATATCCTGGGAAAGTTATAGCATTCAAGCAGAGACAAGCTGGGAGAAGTCATGTGTGCTGCAACCAGTAAAGCCATAGGTGTGGAGCTACACAAGCCCTTTGGAGAGAATATCCCAGTGCCATAAACTCCAGATGCTGGACAAGGAGCTACTGGACTTGTTTGCCCAGCTGGATTTCAGACTTGCTTTGTTTCCATCCCTTCTTTCTCTGCCCTTATTTCTCTCTTTGGGAATGAAAATGTTTACTTTGTGCCTTTATATATTGGATGAATATAACATGCTTTGATTTTCATAGGAGCTCATGCTAAGAGTTTGCCTTGGGGTTCAGGGTACACTTTGGACTCAGACTTTGGATATTTCTGGAAAAATTGAGACTACGGGGACATTTGGAAATGGATTGAATGTATTTTGTTTTGTGAGATGTGCATGAGATTTTGGGGACCAGGAACAAAATGTTATGGTTTAGTATGAGGTATTTCCTAAAACCTGATGAGTGGGACAATTCAAGAATATTCAAAGGTGAAATGATAAAATTATGAGAGTGGTAATCAAATCAGCTGTTGATCCACTGATAAGGATTAACTGGGTGGTAACTGTGAACAGGTAGGGTATAACTGGAGGAAAGTAGGTCAGTGGAGGTGTGCATTTGGGGTTTACATCCTTGGTGACCAGAGCTCTCTGCTTCCTGGCTATAATATCCTGAGCTGATTTCCTCTGAAATTCCAACAAAAATTACTACTTATTTTTATTCTGGAGACAGAAAATTTGAAGAGGAAAACAATATACTATAAATATAGTCTCTCAAATCTAAGAAAAAATGGAATTATGGATAAAGTTGTAATGATGGGATAGTCACATGGAAAAAGATAAGGTTGATTTCTTATTGTATAGTTAAATTACAAATAGGAATGGCATTGTTACATAGGCATGAGAAACAACAATGTGTACATGAAAAGATTAATAAATTTATTTATATAAATAAAATATTTTGGCATACAAAGAACAATCAAGAAATTTAAGCCCCAAAAGGAAAAAAAGAAATAAAAACCTGAGAAATTTGGCAACATATCAACAGAAAATGAATACCTCACAAAATAAAAAAGCTTTTAAAATTTTCTAAGAACTAAGGACTTTATGAGACAGTGAGAGTTCAAAGAGAAGTGAAAATGTCTCTTAAACCATATGAAAATATATCCAACTCGGCATTTAATACAGGTGATTAAAAAAGAAATTGTAATGGGAGATAAAGTAGTCACTGAAAATATCTAATTAAACCTCTATAAACCAGATCTATCAATTCAAAGAAAATACAAGAATTAGGAGAAAAAAATAAAAGCACAGAATGAATCATGCAAATTCAAACTGAAAACAAATCTATAAGACAAATAGCCCGATTCTCCAAACAAATAAATTACAAAACAACAACAACAACAACAACAAAACAGGGTGAAGCCTATAAACCTTATTTGAATACACTGTAGAAACTTTAAAAAAATATGAAATGATTCCTGAAATGTGAACACTCACTGTTATTTATGGTTTAGTATGAGGTATTTCCTAAAACCTCATGAATGAAACAATTCAAGAATACTCAAAGGTGAAATGATAAGGAACCATCATTTACTGAGAGTGATAATGGCAGTGTTGGTATGCTTTAGGGATCCTTGCCTTTTATAAATAGACACTAAAATAGTTGCAAATGTAATGATACAATGTCTTTGACTTCTTTCTCAAGAATCTGTAATGGTAGGATGGAAGAAGCAGTGAAGGTATAAATGAAACCACATTAGGTGTGCATTATTCATTACTGATGACTACCTGGGGGCTTCTGACATTATTCCCTTACCTGTACATATACATGACATTTTTTAATAATAAGGTGTTTAAGAAAAAGAAATCTATCCCTCAGTAAGATATTGCTTAAATAATGTTTCTCATTGCTTTACTAAATAAAGTCAGCTTTCTGTGCTAATACTAAAATCAATTTATCTAGACATTATAGCCCTCCATAAGAATTTGATTTTATCTATTGCTACTCCCCTCCAAACATGCTGTATTTCATCCTTAAAGAACTGCCTGCTAGCTATAAACATGTTATTCCTTGTCTCCTACTCTCTTTGCCTGTATTTTATCACAAACTTGGAAATTTCTTTTTTCTACTTCAGTTTCTGATTTTTCTAACAGTTAAAAAAATTTTTACTTTTTAAAGCCTTTTTGTCTCTCCCTGATTGAATAGTTTCTAAGATCCAGAGACCCTTGTGAATGTATATATTATTTCACATAATTAGGTTTTTTGAGTTAAGGGATTCAGCCTTTCTAAAAATATTTAATGTATCAACACTTTCTGAAAACTAAAAGATGCCCAATGAAAATACTTCAATTTGAGAAGGGACACTTATTCAATATTCTACCCTACCTACTGAAACACAGAATGTATATTGTCAAATTTTTAAACAATTTAAGATAGATGGTTTTCAATAATAATTTCAATCTGTATTGTATAGTGTTATACACTAATTATGCTTAGCTTTCTTAAATTTTTATTAGAAAATTTGGAGGAAAATAAACTGGGTATAAATAATAAAACAAAAATAGTTAATATACATCCATTTTCCTTACAGAGAAAATATGCTTGGAAAATTTTCTTTTACAACAATTTCTAATTACAGATAACTTTTGGTAGGAGATTTCTTAGTTCCATGCAATCTGCAATCATTCCATTTTCATCAACTCCCAAAGAACCAGTTCCTTCAGTAATAAAGAAGGGGCTGCCTTTTGCAATCAATATCAATCTAATTCAAGTAAGACCCTTCTCCATGGACATGCTCATTTAAAATGTCATTAGAACACAAAGTGAGCCTATGATGATATACAATATCCTACTATTATTTAAAGTAAATTAAAATCTGCTCATTTTTAATTAATCACAATGAAATCATAATTATCAAATACTGATATTTTATATAGGAATCACATACTATAGGTTAGAGAAACTCTATAGGTTTTCTTGTAAATTCTTAGCAGCATTTATTTACATCATTTATAATGGCATGTTTACAAAAGATGTTTAAGGCTAGTTAGTAATTTAGTCTTACCTGGTATTTTCTTTTAAAAACTGAGAATAGGGTAACTAGTTATGAGTTCACAAAGAATATTTTAGAATGACATGTTGATTCTTGACTCAAAAAATACACATATATCAATACAATGAGCCACACACTTGATTGTAACTTAGTTAAGCCTATTGGTTCAGATCTTTTAAAAAGCACACTCATTTCTTTGAAGTTAAATACTAGTTAAAATATTTTTAAATGGGGGAAAATACCAAACTTGGGTCAGTAGCCCTGAAGTTTTATATTAATTAAAGGTTCAAAATATTAGCTCTATTAAATGCATTTTGAAATCTAGACATGAGAGGAATGTTTTTTTTTATCAGTTCCTACCTTCAGAGATCAGGCCACTGAGGGGGAGGTGGGTCATGAGGTTGCTGATATGGATGCTGAGGCTGCAAAGCTCTGTCTGCTGATAACTGTCTTCCCACTTCTCTCAGCTTCTGTAATACTACTCATTCCATTCCACCAAACTGCCCCCTTGTGGGTTTGTTGTTGTTGTTGTTTGCCCCAGAGTTCTAAGTTCTAGAAAAATTTAATAGCACTATCTTCCTTCATCAATATTATTAATATTTTAATAATGACATCCTGGGCATGATCACTACATTTCCAGAATATAAGAAGATAGAAAAGATAGCAGCTACATTGAATTGAAATTTAGGATTCAAAAACACTTCAAAAGGCATAAATAATAGTTTAAAGATAGTAAAATTTTCAAGAGGTAAATGGAGTTTGAAGAACAAATTCACACTTAAATAAATAACTGCGCAAATAGAAAACTGGAATTAAGTTCAACATGTTAGCAATGCAGTGTAGCTATCAGAAATGCAAATGCTAATTAACTTTTCCTACACAATTTTTAACTTTATTTATTTATTTGTTTGTTTTTTGTGGTACAGAGGATTGAACCCAAGGGCACTATACTACTATATATCCATAAACCTTTTTGTTTTATTATTTTGATACAGAATTGGCTAAGTTGCTCAGGCTGGCCTTGAACCTGTAATTCTCCTGTCTCAGCATCCCCAGTAGCACACACACACAGGTGTGTGCTACCACATTATATTACCTTTCGCTGAGCAAACTTGGATAGGTAAAGGAAATGTAAACATTAGCCTTTGCATTTGTAATTTTGATTGAGCAAAATTGTATTGGAAAAAAATTGCTGGAAGGAAGTAGTGCTAAAAGTTTTCTGTTACTATCATTGACCACATTTAGTTTTTCCATATTTTATAAAAACATTTATTGTTTATAGTGTAATTATTTTTGAAGTATTAAATAATATAAACGTATCTTTAAAATTTTGAAATGCCATGGAAAGTTTTGGGATGTTAAATTCTATCAGAGATTCAGGATATGATAATATCATTGCTGATTTTGGTGGATCCATTGAAAGGAACATGAAAACCACAGTGTTTGGAGAAGTGAATGAAAAGATTTGTGCAATCATTCTGACAGAATTTGGATCTCATTTATTTTATCTGGAATCTGGTTGTTTTGGTATTGTTGGGTAACTGCTACTAATTAAACACCTTTAAACAAACTTCATTCATAAACTCATAGTTCTGCAGATCAGAAACCTGGGTGATTTCAACCAGGGTCTTTGTTAAGGATCTCACTAGGACAAAATAAAAGAGCAATGTATCAAACTTTCACTTAAGGCTCTAGGGAAGAACCTGCTTAATTTTTCTTAACAGTTGGCAGAATTTTATTCCATGAGTTGAAAGACTGGGGTCCATGTTTTCTTACTGATGATAGGTTGGGGATTATTTCAGATCATAGAGGCTATTCTTCAGTCTTTATATGGGGTCTTCCATCTTCATAATTAACAATAGTATGGAACTCTTTCAAGTGGAAGAACTCTGATTTCTGCTGGAAAAACTATTTTTTAAATTAGTGCATTTTAATTAGATAGAATAATGGTTTTCATTGTGTCATATTTATACATGAATAGAACATACTCTTGTTATATATATCTACCCATTATCTTCCCTCCCCCATTCCCTTCATCTTCTCTATCTTTAATATTCTCCCTTCTAATTTCAGGTTATCTATTTTTTTCCCTAGACTCTATATTGGAGAAACATGTGATACTTGTCTTTCAGAGTAGGGCTCATTTCGTTTAACATGACAATCTTCAGTTCCATCCATTTTCTTGCAAATGACATGGTTATTTTTTATACAAGAATAATGCTCGATTATGTATAGACACCATGTTTTCTTTGTTCCTTTCCATTTGGTGGCAGCTAGACAGATACTATAATTTGGTTATCATGATGTATGCAACAGTAAACATAGGTATCTCTTACCCATGAGTATCCCATACTTATGCAGGTATCTCTATGGTGTACTGACTTTAATTCTTTAGGGGAATAGTATGAATGGATCACAAGTAGCCCATTTTTATTTTTTTAGGAAACCTCCACAGGCTAACCTAACTTGCATTCCCACAACAGTATATATGTATCCTTCTTCCTGCATCCTTGCCTGCTTGTTTCTACTTTTAAAGGCTATCATGATTATATGAGGTTCATCCATAGAATTTGCTTTGTAATGAACCCAAAATTAGTTAAAAAAAATCATCTTTGTTCAATAATGATATCTCATTATATTCATAGATTTTTTTTCCTCACAAAGAGAAGAAACTTATCTAAGGGCAAAAGTTATTTAGGGTTTTTCTTTTTTTTGTTTTGTTTTGTTTTATTTTTGTTACTAGGAATTGAAACCAGGGGCACTCAAACACTGAGCCATATCTTCTGCCCTTTTGATTTTTTATTTTGAGACAGGGTTTTGCTAAGTTGTTTAAGGCCTTGCTAAGTTGCTGAAGCTGGCTTTGAACTTGGGATACTCCTGCCTCAGTCTCCCAAGCTGCTGGGATGACAGGAGTATATCACTATGCCTGAAACTGAGGTGCTATCCTAAGAGTTTGATTTATATTATCTTGCTGTATTATATCTTTCCACATTGTTGCCCATTACTTAAAGCACAGGCCCTCTGAACTTGATTCCCATATGAGTACCTATCTCAAAATAAAGTAAAAAAAAAAAAAAAATAGGGGATGTAGCACAGTGGTAGAGAACTTGCCCAGCATGAGCAAGGCCCTGTACTCTTTGATCCTCAGTACTGCAAGAAAATTTAAAAAAATAGAAAGGGCTATAATCTGGCACTGAGGTGTTATGTGTTTCATTCTGTGCCTTGAGAACATTTTTGCAAACTGAAAGCAAAAAGGAGAAGTGAAAAAGTTGGTTACTAGAGAAGTGGAGGATTAAAAGACAATAGGTAGCACCTAGTTGAGATTCTGATATTTTATGCCCATGTTATCATTAAAACATGTCTTCATAGCTTCTTGTATTTTGCAGCCTGATTTTAGAAAATGGATGAACAGTTACATAGAGCTCTTTGGGGTAGGGCAATGGTAAGCTACTTAAGTGAAATAACAAAGGAACCTGGGTATTGAGGTAAGAAATGCTGAAATAATGGATTAGAAATTGAAACAGATTTGATGGTAAAACAAGAAGGGATAAAATATTGGGGTGAGATGGGGTAGTTAAGTGAATGGTTCAGAAGGGATATAAGACTAATAAAGAGTTAATATCTTGACTTATTTGCCTTATTCTAGATTCTGTAATTTTGAAAAGGAGTATCAGTAAATTCAAGCATATCCAGGGGATAGATACGAGAAAAGTGAAGTTTGGGAACAACATAACATGAAAGAATTTGTTTAAAAGATTAAGTCAATTTAAACAGAAGAAAAGACTTAGGTCATCATGTTCAATACTAAAATAATTAAGCAATTTTCATGGGAAAAATGTTTAGACATTTCTCTTTGATTTCAAAGAAAACTTTTGGGATCTATTTGATGAAGATATAGAAATTAGATTTTTGCATAATATATGTAAGAATGTGCTTACCTATGGAACTATCCACAATTGGTATGAAAAGATTCTAAGTCAGTCTACTGTTGTAGTTTTTCAGCTAGAATTCACTGACATTAATAAAATATAGGAAATGAATCAATTCTTTATAAATAGGGCAAAAGCAAATAGCTTTAAGGTAAAGCCTAACTCCTTAATTCAAAAATCTATTAAAATATGTAAATTCTGGCACGTATCTTTTTAATTATAATGATACTACTATATAAATCTCAAAAATTGGTTTGATAAAACACACATTTTATGTTTTATGCAAACATATATAAAATGTTCATCAGATGGTAACAATATATGTTCTTTGTAGACATCAGCTTAGGCCCGCTGAGTAATAGCATGTAGGTCTTGCTCTAAAGCTCCACTGCCTAACGTGGCAGCCAGTAGTCACATGTGTCTACTGAGCACTTGCAATGAGCCTAGTCCAAAAGGACATGTGTGAAGGTTAAGATCAAGATATATTATGGACATACTCAAAATACTCAATTGGATAGAATTATTTTACTTTTTTTACCTTTTTAATTGTGGACATTTAAATATTAGAATATTAAAAACTACAGTAAATTCAAGCATATCCATAATTCAAGCCTATATTTAATTTCTATTTATGATGCTCTAGAGGAGGTAAAAAGTATTTCAACATGGTTTAATAATGCAGCTCTGCTTAAAGTAAAATTACTACATTAGAGAAAGGCCTTACTCCTACTCTGTATGGAGAATTGTTCAAGACACTAGGAAAAAAAAAAAAAAACTATAAATACAGAATCATGACAACAACAAAAAGAATTTCCGCTCTAAAGGAGTTCACTTTCTAAAATGAGGTGACAAACAATAAACAGGTTGATGAGTAAAACATATGTCAGATCGGAACAATTGTGACAGAAAGAAATGAGGTAATAAATAAAGAGTGGTGGGGCGATGATGCTGGATAGAGGTTGCATTTGAAGATACAATTTTCATAGTTGCTTTAAGAAGGCCTTACTGAGAAGGTGGCAAACATTGAAAGTAGGCAGGGTTGGGACACTCAATCCTCAGCAGAAGGAGTTGAAAGGTGGGGTGGGGGGGGCGTGTGAAAAGAAAGATCAAATGATTTCCTGACTCCAGACTTGGTTGAAATATTCCAAGAAGAGCAATCTATTCCAGCCAGCAGGCAACCTGTCTGGAGCAGAGGGAGGGAGAGAGACCACCTCAGGGAGAGGGTCTGAGAAGTAAAAGGCTGGGCTGGGTAGGTTCTTCTAGGCATCATGTACTTCTCTGCTCTGCTCTGAATTGGATAAGATATGACTCAACAGTTTGAGAAAATAAGGAATATCATTTCCTTTACATTAAAATATGAAAAGCAGGGGCTTCGGATGTGGCTCAAGCAGTAGCGCGCTCACCTGGCATGTGTGGGGCGCTGGGTTCCATCCTCAGCACCACATAAAAATAAAATAAAGATGTTGTGTCCACCGAAAACTAAAAAATAAATATTAAAAAAAATCTCTCTCTCTCTCTCTTTCTCTCTCTCTAAAAAATAAAATAAAATTTTTTAAAAAATATATAAATCTTCTATGGGATAGAGCAGGAAAGGAAAGTGCAACGGATTGAGGTGGTAATTATGGAGGTTATAAGCAGTGAGATTCTGTACAGACAAGCTTCATCCTGAGAAGAGAAGTAGGGCATCAAGGATTCTTATAGTGACCTTACTGTACATTATATTATTAAAGTAACTTTAAAAAAATGTACAAACTCATATTTTTTCTATCATGAACATGTATCATCATGAATCATTCTGCTATGACATTATGACTTACCAGGATGAACAGTTGAATATTTGTTTTCAAAATGCACAATTAGGACTCTATAGTCTGACCTCAATAGTGGAATCATAATTTAAGTTTTAAATGAGGATGATTGTTTCACTTTGAGACATAAAGTAGACTGATTTTTCTTCAACAGTTTATTTAGAAAATGTATCTGAAATAACTATTACATTGTATAATAAATTTTTCAATATAATTGTATTTGTTAGAATTCAAATATCAAGTGAATTACCGTATGAAAATATATGTTTTATTACTTTGGAAGAGCTATTAAAATACAGTGTGAGGTTCAGGATCAAGTCATTTTATATCATAGCATTCCTCAATTTCAGCCTTATTGACATCTGGGGTCAAAAAATTCTTTGCTGGTTATAGAAAGAACTGTCCTATATACATTAAAGGAAGTTTAACAGCATTCTTTGACTCTACATATTAGATAACAATAGTCCTTCCACACACAGCTGTAACAACCAAAAATTCCCCAATCATTAATTTTTTTCTTAAAATTAAAACAAATTAGGCTTCATTAATTAGATAATTAAAACACCAGTAAAAAGCTATAGTTTGGATCTGGAATATTTCCCCCAATAGCCAGTGTGTAGAAGGCTTGCTCCATAGAGTGGTTCTGTTGGGAAATGGAAAACTAAGAAGTGGGACCTAGTATGGGGTTTTCTGGTTATTTTTGACATGATTTTGAAGAGAATAGTGGGACCTTACCCATTCCCCTTCCACATTTATCAAGTTATGGCCATGAGGTGAACTGCTGTGCTTTGGTAGACCATGTGTTCCTGCCATGATGCACTTCTACACGCCCATAGCAGTAGAATGATCATGGACTTAAGTTTCTAAAACCATGGGCCAAAATAAACCGTTTCTCTTGATAAGTCGATTCTGTCTGGTATTGGTTACAGTAATGAAAGCTGACTAACTCATCAACATTTCTAAAACACAGACTATACCAGGCAATCCTATTAGATGTAGTCATTTATTCACCACAGCCATACAGTGAGCAGAGCACTATCCTTCTCCTGTTTTGTAGATGATATAATCACAATTTAGATATTTCGTTATTTCCCCAGAGCCTCAAAGTGAAGGAGGGGAAACTAAGATCATTCTGGGACTGTGAGCTCCTTCATTGATTTCTTCACATTACAGGAATCTTCAAATATAGATTTATGAATCAATCTCCACAATTTTGCAATGTTCAATGTATTTAACAAAAAGCTTATAGTTAGATATCTTCTTGTATTATTTATCATAAATAAAATGATGTGGTTTAGCAAGTGCTTTCATTTTTTTACTTTTGAAAAGTTTTAGACCATATGTGTACAAACTAAGCTAAATTGGAAAATGTTTTGTTGTCCAATCAAATTGCAACATGTTTAATATTCTTGAATGTTGACATTTAACCACAAACTACGTATATGATAACAATTTTGGAAACAAATAGGCTAATATGTTGTTCCAAAATTTTTTTTTATCTGTTTTTTAAGCAGTATTTCATTAAAATATGTTTCTTCAGCTGTTTGAAGGACTGCAAAGGAGTAGGAGAAGGAGTAGAATGTGACAAACTAGGAGTTAGGAAAAACATTTTAAGAACAAAGAGAACTAATTAACTCAAACATATGGTTCATCTCTCTCTGGTAAGAGCTAATTGACTTTTATGCACTCCAACTGTTAAAAGTACTATGATGTGGCCACTCGTGTGATCATCAATAGAAAGACTATGAGAAAATATTGAAATTCATAATGCATGCTTTTTTTCACACAATAAAAATCCTTCCCTTCTAGCTAACATAATGTTCCAGTATATTAGATTTTCTGGTAAATTTAAAATGCTTGTTTGAAAGTGTTCTTAAGGAATATTAGTCTTTATCTCAATAAAAATACTATGACAAATATAACACATGACAAAAATGAATGGAATTCTTTTAGTGTTTAAGAAATAGAGTGGTTAAAATAGTTGCTTTTTTATTTTTAAAGGTTGATGTAATATGTACAGGGATATATAATGAATCTCAATTATTCTCTGGGCATTGTATTATTTTGTACATATTTAAAATCCTTTTTTGAACCACCTCTTTCTCTCAAATGTATATTTTCAAGTATGAAGAAGAGAAATTGTTAATTTCATTTTGACTGAAATTCACAAACCTATATAATCTCTACTTATAAAATATTTCCTATTTGAAATAATACTTTCAAAACAAAACTAGGAAGCAGAAATATTTTTTAATTTGTAAAGAAATGTTATTATTTTTACAAACTAAGTAATTTTCTTTCTATACATAGGTATTTACTAGAGAGTGTTATTGCTGAGAGTTCCAAATGCATGTGTCTCTGGGTATTATCCTAACTAAGTCCCAATTGTGAATGAAGGGAACCTACTTTGAATTCTTTAAAACGGTGAATTTCTGCCTTATATATCTGCCACAGGCTCTCTACTGCATCATTTTCTGGAATTATACTGAAACCTCATGTAATGATTGGTAGTTTTCAAACCTGAGTATATATAAGGATCCCCTGGAGGGCTTGTTAAAACTCAGATTTCTGGACTCCACACCCAGAGTTTCTGATTTGTTAGGTTTCTGGTGGGACCCAAGAGTTTGCTTTTCTTACAAATTGCAGTGATGCTGATATTGCTGGCCCAGGGAATACACTGTGAGAACCTGTGTTTCAGGAAACTTTCCCTGAAAATTCAAGCTCTAATAAGTAGCATATTCTAAGACTTGTCAGTATTAACCATCTGCTGTAATATATATATATATATATATATATATATATATATATATATATATATATATGTAACATTTAATGATACACTTTTAAAGTATTCTCAGACCTTATTTAGAAATTTGTTAATGATAAAAAGCAATTCTATTTCTGTTGCATTGTCCAGAGAGCCAAGTACTCTGACATAAATATGTCATTTAACTATAAATCAGATTGATAGAAATATGAAATTTACCAGTCTTTTTAATTCAGTAGGTGTTAATTTGTGTAGTATATTATTTGTATTACATATATTTGTGTCACATTTTTATGTACTGAAAATCAATAACAAATAAATTTTTTAATTAGGTAATTTGTTGTTCAGAATTAATGAATATATACCACTGCTTATTTTCAATTTGTTTTATTGTTTTAATAAATAGGAATATAAATTGTACTTTGAATAGTTATTATTTTTTCTTTTTTAAAAATTTACTTGAGTACTTTTTATTAAAAAAAAATTATCTTTGAGCAAAGAGCTCAGAACTTCTATCTATAGAATCCTAATTCTATCGATAGTTAATTTTACCACTTTTGGCAATGTGGAAGCATCATTAGTGTGTAACAATGTGAGGATATGTGTGTCGGGGGGTGGTAAAAAAAACAAACAGGTAAACAAAAAACACCTATATTTGTTATCCTAGTGACTGATGGTACTTTCCTGTTGTAGTGGAACACAAATAGTTTCTGTACAAAAGAAAGTGGGGGTTTCAAGCTCTGTCTTTAACAATAGGCCACTTGATAACATTTACCATACCTTTAAGGAAGCACTAATACATTCTTACATGCTTAAATCAATAGGTGAAAAAGGCAAATATTTCTCACATCCTATGCTAAGTGTCTAGTTACTTAATAACTAGGGTTTCACTGACGGTTTCAAGGTGCTTGATGGAGTATTCAAAAAACATACAAAACCCCAACTATGCATAAACCATCTTATATTTTGAAAATATTAAATATAATTAAAGAGCAATTGATAGGTCAAATAAAGTTATTATGTTGAGAACAAGAATAAAATCCTTTATCTGTAAATTAGATTTTAATATATATGGCAATGTGTAATTTGTTCTGCAGAATTAGTGAATATATACCACTGCCTATTATCTATTTGATTTATTGATTTAATAAATAGGGATATAAATTGTACTTTGAATAGTTATTTATTTTCTCTCTTTAAAAAAAAAATTCATTTGAGTACTTTTCATTTCCCATGACATTAGTGCCCATAGTATTTAATAAATCTTTTAAATTAATAAAAATGTATCAGCCAACACTTCTGCTTTTTTTTATGAGTCTAACTTACCTGTTGAGTGTGCTTGGAGAGAAATATATTGGCCTTAAAATTTCTTTATAATAGTTCAGAATAATTTTTGTTTTACCTTAATACAGTAGGAATTGTCAGTTTTAGAATTTCGGTTTTATATGGTGCTTATAATCTTTGTGAATCATAAATTCACTTGATCAACAAAAACATTATAACAACAGCAGCAGAATACATAAAAGGAGATAAAACAACAAAAAGCTAAGATTCCCATGATCCCACTCTTATTCTGTCTACTCAGCACATTTTCCACATTCCTCAAACTGTGGTGAATAATTGGGTGTTAATTATAAGGCCACAGGGAATGTACAAACAAGAAGGTTTTTACTACTTCACTGCTTTGCTCCAATTTGTCATGAAAACTCCTGGTTTCTCAAAGGTCAAACTAAGCAGTCAAGAAAAAAAAAAAAAAAATAGCTCATGCAGATGGTTTTGTTGAAAAAAGTGAGCACATGGGCTCAGTCCTAATGGTTAGGACTGTAATATGTGCATATTCTGTAATATGTGCATATTTCTAAAAGTACTCTGTAAAGCAACCCCATTTCTCTAACAAGGTAACACCTGCTACCCCAGTATTGCGTCAGATGGTTCTCTTGTTCAGTTCACTGCCATGGCTGTTGTCTAAATGCATTAAGAAGATGCATTTCCTTCCCACTACCTTCTAAAAGTAAGCAAACAAAACTAAGAGTAGTGTTGGTGTTTAATTCTTGATAACTCTGAAACCAAGTTCTCATCTCTTAGAAAGTGCTGGCAAAAAGTATATACTCGATATTTACCTAATAAGTAAAATCATTCTTGGCAATAAAATGAATAATTTTTACTCATTTGTGGTAGATTTAGCTTTGATATTTAGGCTCTTGAAAAACACTCAGTGGGAATCCTCTGAATTGCTCAGTGTAGTGTTACAGCTGAATCAGAACATATTTTAAAAGCCAATAAGCTTCCATGTAGGTAAAGTACTCTTGAATTAATGTAATAAACTGGGCACGATATGACTCTTGTCCTTCCTGAGACATCATTATAGCACTTAGTGTAATCTCATTTTTGTATTTAATAACATCATTGTGTGACTTGGCTAGGAAGAATTTAATTTTAAAATATCTAAAGTATGCTTATGAGGAAAATTTTGGAAGAATTTGAGTTGTCAACTAAGCTTTTCTTTGTCCTCTAAATTGGTACAGGGAAATACCTATTTTTGTTTCTAGGAAATAACAGTAGTCAAGATAGCAAATTAGCCACAATTAGTGAACTGAATGAACAAAATCAAAAGCTTGTATAATCTTCTTTTATTTTTCAGAGGTTATACTAGGAGATAAATGTCTAAAAATGGCATGCTTAATAGATGAGGCTCTAAACAAACGTCTCCTCTGCATGTAAAGATGTATGTTTACCTGTGCTAATTGTTTTCCAACTGAAATAAAATGTGGAAATAGAATTGTTCCTTCCTTCTAATGGTACCAAGTCCATGCTGGTATTGAATAAATTGCATTTTGCTTTATGAATTGAAATGATAAAGGTATTATAAAATTATTATCCAGTTTTTGTTAGATTACATTCAAACCTGATTGATCTATGAAGATTTATCATTACAGCAGATTAGGAATAGAAAAAAAGTTTTAACTTACAAATTAATTTTGTGTCAGCAATAACCTATTATTTTAATCCAGAATAAATATATTGCTTTAACTAAGATGTAGAGCTTCTAAATAAAGGTAATAATAGCTAACATTTATGTATAAATTTGCATGATTTCAAAGCTCCTCAGTGTCTACTAGTAGGTGTCAGATATGGATTCAAGCTCTCAAGCCTCCTAATTCTATATACCTTGCTGTCTGCACTTTACAATATTGCTTAAAATAATAAACTTGGTCCTTTTGTGTCCCATAACTGTCAGTATGTATTCCTCTGCCCTGATTCTGCTCCCCAGAAGCCACCATTCTTAATGTACAGACAACTATTGTAAAGCTTAGCCAGCTCTATATACATGAGGGCTTCAAAATCTACCCAGTCTCTGATCATTCCTTCACTTTCTTCTGTTTGTGGCATTGTGAGTCTAATGGATAATCTGGTAACCTAAGCAGTATTACAGAGCTAAACATCCATGTAGAAATTGGCTTGGAGCAGGCTGATATTGAGTTTTTTGTAGTAGTATGGTAGGCTTCTTAAGCCATACTAGTCTTTAGACAAATCTTAGATTACTCTTTACAGATAAAAAAATGTCTTCCTTTTCAGAATTGGGAAAGTGAATCCCTCTTCCAATTTTAGCATTTTTCCATTCTCCCTACTGGTTATTTTTGTCAAAAGATTATTTGCCATCCTCCTCGTGCATTTTTCAACTTCCCAAGTCATTTATAGGTAGTGAACCACTGAACCAAAATGTTTTTGTGTAGCAAAAATGGGGGGAAAAAGACTATTATCTGTTGAGAATAAATGAAAGATTTGTGACTTAGACTCACAAAATTATTACCAACATTGTAAGGAGACATGAAATTTCTGATTCCTTGCCTTCTCTGGTCATATTAATTTACCGTTTGCTTTTTAAATGAATCAAGAGTAGTGATTTTTAGCATCAAAGGGCAAACTAGACAGTTTTTCTAAAACATATTTTTCCAATTTTTTGGTTTTACCACCTAAAATATAAAGTAAAAATAAACAGAACCCCAAATAAACAAAAAATAAATCCCCTAGACTCTGTACATGATTTTTGCAAATTTTATCTAATAATTCGCATAATAATTCGTAAATTTTTAACATTTGAACATTCCTCTCCTTATGTATTTACCTGAGAATCATTTGTTTATCCTTAGTATTCTCCAAAGAGAATAAAATTGTAGGCAAAATAGTTTATCTATTTTATTTCAACATGGAAACTATTTTTCTAAAGTTTTGAAACAAATGAATGGCTAAGAGGATGAGACAGTATATAAAGGAATGTGTTCCAGACAAAAAATACCTACGGCTATAAAAAGAGAAGCAGATGGCATGCTTCAGGAAAACACGCCAAATAATGAGGAATGTATTACTTGATGTGGATCCCTAAAATCTGGTCTTAAAACCCTAATAGAATGAACACCCATGCGTATGGCTCTTTTATTGTTAGATTATAAAACAATTAGACCTTCCAGACAAGCTGATGGCAAGTTCCTAAATTATGATGTTACTTTTTGATGAAATCTTGAGCTGGTTAAATGTAAGACAGGTAAATTATACTTGATAAAAATGTAATAAAGAGCCCCAAACCAAAAATAGTCATCTGTGTTCCTTGCCTCCAGGACTCTCTGGCTTTCCCCTCCTGCTTTCCATTATTGCTTCTGTCCCGGCTCCATCTGCTCCATCTGTTAGGGTCCACTTAACTCTGTGGTGCTTGTTGGTTTAAGAAAAAGGCTTCCATTAAGTGATTTTTTTTTCTGCTGAAAATGAAAGGTAATTTTCAGAGCCATCAAAATCTAAATGTCTTTTTATCTCATGTGAGTACATATAGTATTGGACAATGAATCCTGGAGGAGACATTGTGAAGAAATTGTTAGAGTTGATGATACCTCTTGAAGGACCATTAATAAAACACTGAACAAAAAAAAAAAAAAAAAAAAAAAAGAACCTGGAAGACAAGTTAACTACTTACTGACTAAATTCCTTATAGTTCCACCTTAATTGTCTTCACTTTGTTGCTCACAATTAGTGTCTTGAGGTAGACAAGTTATTGTGAGAAGGCATTGATTCTGTTGCTGTTTTGTAGAAAATAAGTTTTTCCTTATAGTTGTCTGAATTGGTTTTACCAATTTTTTTTATCAGGAATATATTTTTCAAACTATTAAATTATCTCATTCTAAAATTAGGGAAAGATAGAGGAGATTTTTTTCCCTAAAACCCAAGAAATAAGTTGTATCATTATTTGAGGTAGAAAGAGTATGACTCTGCATATGGAACAGATTGATCAGGACTTCTAAGCTGTCATTACCATGGTTACTTTCCTTCAGCATATATCAGTTCCCTGGGTCTCACTTTCCTAAACTAAAAAGTCAGAGCTTTGGACTTAATCTCTAAAATACTGTATTTTCTCAAATTATTTTATCTATCTTAATGTAATTAAGTGTGCTTCTCCAGGTGTGTTTCCATTACTGTCCTAAAGACCAGCTCTTTTCTGGAATTTCCAAGATACTTTACAGACAAAACTAAACAGGAACAAAGATAACAAATATGTTTTAGGTAAATGTAAATTGAAATTCAAAAATTTTACCCTGAATTATAAGCTCTAATTTCATTAAATTCTCAGCTTTCTTGCTCATTAAAAATTAAACTGTTTGAAAATGTGCATATTAATAAAGTAGAGTAAGAGATAATTTACTGAATGTACAAAAAATGAGCAGATTCCTCTGTCACTACAACTTTATTGTTGATTCAAAGAATTTTAGAACTGAAAGAAATCTCAGAAATCTAATTTTATGCACATATAAAAAGTTAGAAAAATTAATTTCTATTATTTTATATTTTTGATGTATAATTTGTGTAAATAAACTGCTCATTTTATAGCATGCAATTTTATGTTTGGATATATGTATGCATCCATGAAAGCCTCAACAAATAAATACAATTATCATATTCTTCAACTTAAAATTTCCTTGTGCCTCCTTGTAAATCTCTGTGCTCACAACTCCCCTTTAACCTTTGCCAACAACTAGCCAAAATGTTTTGATATATGCATACACTGTGAAATGGCTAAATCCAGCTATTTATGGTTCTGCATATTAGTTTATATTTCCTATAATTTTTATAAAGATGTATTACATATATTTATTTTTATATATGGTGATCTATTTGCTAAAATTTTGTTAAAAAGTTTTGCATCTATTTTCATTTGTTTTCCCTTCCTGCAATGTCTTTTCTAGTTTTAGTATCAGGGTAATTAGACTGAGGGTATCAGGATATGAAGCTGACTTCCTCTTTGATTCTCTCGTAGAGTTTAATTAGAATTGGTATTCTTTCTTATGTTGAATGAAATTGAAAGCCCATGAGCATGAAGTTCCCTTTATGAGGGATTTTTTTAACTCAAAATTAAATTTCTTTCAATAGATATATGGCTATTAAGATTGATTTATTTCTAATCATTGGTCATTATAGATCAATATACTGACATATTTCTTTTTTGAACCATGTGTGTTACTTAGATTCCAAGTATTTGGAGATTTTCCAGGTATCATTGGTACTTATGTCTATTTTAATATGATCACAGTCAGAAACCGTACTTTGTTAGATTTGGATACTCTTAAATTACTTGAACGTTCTATGGCTGCCTAAAATAGTATCTGTCATGGTAGATATTCCAAAACACTTTAAACAAATTTGCTATTCTACTGTTTTAACATGAAGTATATTATAAATGTCAACTAAGTTGAGTTGGCTATGAAAACTGTTTAAACATTTATATCCTTACTAGATTTTGTTTAATTATTATATTATTGATAGAGTGTATAAATAATAAATATCTCTATAAAGGCAGATTTGTCTACTTCTTGCAAGTCATGGTTTCATTTGCATAATTTAAAATATCATTTTAAACATATGTATTCAAAATTATTAGTTCTTGATAATTAAATCTTTATCTTAATAATGAAAAATATTAAACTTTTTTCATGCTGTTATAAACAGAAATCATGGGTAAATTTCAAAAACATCATGTGTGAAAGAGGTCATAAAAAAAATTATGAGCGCATAATTCTATCTTCATGGTATCTAGAAAAGAACATGCTATTACAACAGTGTTCCATGGGTCCGGCAACTAGGTTAGGACTGATTGAAAAAAAGATTCAAGGATCTACTACATATTTATAGGCAATATGATGTTATTCATATTGCCTATAAATATGTAGTAGGTATTACTACTAATGTAACTGATCTTCTCTACATAGTATTAGGGAATCATGTCTAAGTTACATGTGTCCCTGATCTAATGCAGTAGTGCATCCTGGAAGAGAAATTGGTCAGAAAGCAGAATCAATTAGAGCTCAGGTATGGAGGCAGAGCTACTATACATATTTAAAGAAGAAAGCTATTATAGGAATTAAACATGACACAAACATGGGAGAAACTGGGAAGAAAAAAAGTAAGTGTCAAATTTCAACAAACATTCATGATTAAAATAGAGTTATTGTCAATTTTTATTGTAGCGATCATGATTTACATGTTGTATCTAAAATATCTTTGCCTAGACATGTTCATAAAGTATTTGAATCTCAAAATATGACAGTATTAAGTTTTACACTTTGATCTAAGATTCATGTTAACTTTGAATATGATGTAAAATATGTCAATATTGTTGTTTTGGGGATTTTCTTTTTGTTTTTTACATATTTCTCTACCAATTTATTAATCCCAATTTGTTTAAAATCCATACTGACTTTTAAAAATTATTATTTATTTACTTATTTGTTTTTATTGGACAACTGAAAAGTGTACACACACACACACACACACACACACACACACACATATATATATATATATACATACATACACATGCGCACACACACACACACACACACACACTATGGAATGGCTAAACCAAGCTATTTATCACATGCATTAACTCACATACCATTTGTTTTGAGAACACTTAATAGTAATTTTCAAGTACATAATAGATTGTTAACTATCACCAACAAGAGCTACAACAGATCTCTTGAATTTATATTTCCTAACAGAACTTTTGTGTCCTTTGGCAGCCCTGTTGTCCCTCTAGCTGTAGATTTAGCATTCCTTTTTTAGTGATTCCCCTAAAGACTGCAAAGAAATGGCTAAAATTAAAAAGACTGGTGCCAGATATAGTGGTGCATGCCTATAATCCCAGCTGCTAGGGAGGCTGAGGCAGGAGGATCTCAAGTGCAAGTCACTCTCGGCAACTTAGCAAAGCCCTATGCTACTTAGCGAAACCCTGTCTCAAAAATAAAAATAGAAAACAGGCTAAGAATATGACTCAGTGTTTAAGTGCTATTGATAATGCCAGGTGTTGGCAAGGCTATGGAGTAACTGGAACACTAATACACTATTGGTGGGAAGAAAAAAATGGTATAGCTACTTTGAGAAATAGTTTCTTAACAGTTTCTTAAAAATTTGAAATATACCTCCCATTTAATCCAGACATCCCACTCCTGGTATTTACCAAGAAAAATAAAAGTATAGATCTAGATGAAGACTGGTACACAAATAGTCATAAAAGTTTTATTTTTAATAGTACAAAACTATTATACAAACCAAATGTCCATCAAGAAGGGAATGGATGAACAAGTTGTGATATACTCTAACAAAGGAAATCCTGTTCAGCAATAAAAAGATACAGCTATTAATAGAATTTCAAAAGCATGCTATGTAAAAGAGTTCATATACAAAACAGGATATCTTATATAGTTTTATGTATTTGATATCTTTAAAAAGAAGCATTATTACAATAGAGAGAAGATAATTATTGCCTGGTTCTGGCAGTTGGATTAGGGATTCATTGAAAAAATGGCCTAAAAGATAATTTGAGGTTTCATTATATATCTTGGTTATGTATAAAAAGCTACAAACAATACAAAAACGTGTTAGATTGTATGTTCAAAATGAATGTATTTATTGTAGTAATTTATACCATAGTGAATCTGTGGGGAGAGAAAGACAAAGTGAAGAGAGCAGAAGTAGAAGCAGAAGTAGAAGCCAGGAAACTTGGCTATATGGTAATTTATGTTGTCTTTCTAGCTTTTTCTTCTTTATAAATATCTTAGTTAGGGGCTGGGGTTATGGCTCAGTGGTAGAGCACTCGCTTTGCATGCATGAGGCCCTGGGTTCCATCCTCAGCACCACATAAAAATAAATAAGTGAAATAAAGGTATTGTGTCCAACTATAACTAAAAAATAATTTTAAAAAATTAAAAATAAATAAATAAATATCTTAGCTATACTTGGTCCTTTGTCATTCTATGTAAGTTTTAGAATCTGAAATTTTAATTTGTCAAATTCCAAAATAGCCTATTAAATCTAAGATCATTTGGGGGAAAATTAACATCATAAGTATCTGTTTTTCTAATTATTTATATCCTTTCAGTGTATTGCAGCACTTGATTTTTTTGTAAAGATCTTAGAGACCTTTGTCAGATTTTATTCTAATATTTTTTAATCCATTTGTAAATATTACTTTCATAACTATGTGAAATAGTAATTCTTTTTAAATGACTTTATATTTATTAGTAATAGAATAATAATTAATCTAGTTTTTTCTGTGCTTACTATATAGGAAAGTCATATTACCTGTTAATATCTTTGTTGTCTTTTTCTTTTTTTCAAATATATGTTTGGTTTGTATGTTAATCAGCTTTTCATCACAGTGACCAGAATCACTGACAACTAAGAGGAGGAAAAGGTTTTATTTGATTCTGAATTTCAGGGTTTCCATCCATAGGTTGGTGGGCTCAATCAACCTGTGTCCAAGGTGAGGCAGAACACCCTGGTGGAAGGACATGAAAGAGAAAAAATGCTGCTCACTTTGTGACATCCAGGAAGCAGAGAGAGGGAGAGGGAAGGACGAACAAGGGAAACAAGATATAATGCCCAAGGCAGACCCCCATGCCTACAGTTTCCACCCAATCAGTAGTCCTTAATTAATTCATCATGAATGAATCCTCTGATTATATTACATCTCCCATAGTTCAGTCATTTCACTTCTGAATGTTCCTGCATTGTCTATCACATGAATTTACTGGGAATATTTCAAACCATAACAGTTTGATAGTCAAATATCTGAAATACTCTTATATTTTGATACAGCTAGTTTTCCCCTGTTGGATCTAAAGATTCATTCCTTGTTGGTTTTCCAGTTCATGAGTTTCACTGGAGGTTCATATTCCTTGGATTTTTTTTTTTTCTGTGAAGAATCTTTGAAACCTGGCTTGCAGACAGGATTCTCCAGGTAGGATCTGAATTTTCTTCACTTTAGCTTCTGGAGGGCATGATGAATTGCAAAGTACTTTCAGCTAATAAATTTCAATTTTTTAAAGAACCCACAAATAAAGCTATTTCATTGGAAAACCTGCCTATGGTTATGAATGACTAAGGGCAGGAGTTCCACCACTGAGCTACATCTCCAGCCTTCTAAATCCTTTATTCATAAAACTTTCACCTTTTTAGTTCTCTAGCTTATTGGAGTGGATCTATCTGATACTAGATTCTCCAGTGCAGAAAGCATTTTTCCTGAATTTTCTCTCTTTCCTCCTATGTCTTGGCAGCAAAAAGTAAATTCAAGATGTGAGTCTGAGCAAATACTCTTTAAATGAATTAGTTTCTTAATATTTTAGTAGCTCAACAATGCCTTCTAAAAGATACAAAATATTTTATGAAACACTTTCAATTTTTTAATTGAGGTCATTTAATATATAAAGGCTGCAGAAAATGGAAGGGCTCATTCTTTACAGGTCTATACAAATTCTTTGCTTAAGAAGTCCAGGAAAAACTGTAAATTTTCAAATATTATTTATAAGGTTAAGATAATTTTGAAGATTTGGAAGTTGTTATAAAAATATTTCCCAATATATTTGCTTATGAGTCTATTATTTAGGAAAATAATATCTGATTCAAAAATATTTTCTGATCTATTTAAAATTGCCATTTTTATGTAGGACGACAAAAATATAGAAAACAAAAGTGTGAGAAGTTGTTAAAAATACAGGATATATAATTAATAATTTTAGCATTACAAAACGTTTTCTATCATGACCTGACTCAATGAATATGAAACTAAATGGTGTTTTGCTTTTTTCTCTTAAGAAAAATCATTCAGATTCTAAAGTGGTAATAAAGAATAAAATAAAAAGTTATAAAATATCTTTTAGTAAATCTCCATCCCTTACAGTTACATTTACATTTCCCACCATGACTTTATAATTCCAAATGACTCTAATAATCAATGTTTAATCTCAGTATGAACTCTGAACCTTAATTTTATAAAGCTTAATAGAATGGCAGGTTTCATACATATTCTTTGAGTCTTAATGAGATATATACTCCCTGTATCCAAGCTTCTGCCTGGGACTTTTGTTTAACTTACAGTTGATGGGGCTAAGAACCTATGTATGGCTTGTCTTGTATGTGAATAAAATTATCTTAAAAATTAAAGGAGGTAATGAGGATTTCAACATGATCTTTCCCCTCAGATCTACTTGAGACATATGAACTTTGTAGAAACAGCACAATTACATCCCAAGAAGACATAGAAAAAAAGTTTCAGTTTATCCAACTACCAAATTAAATGCACTCTCTCACAATAAGCTCATGTTAGACAATGCAGGAATGTTCAGAGGAGAAATTATTAGATTACAAGAGCTGTACACAGCCAGTGGATTCATCCTAATATTTTTGACTAACTGTGTATTAATCATAGGCAGGTGGACATGGTTGGAGGAGGTGGATCACCTGTGGTGTGCCTTGGAGATTACATCTTGCTCACCCAACTCCTCCCTTTCTCTCTACTTCTTGGACAGCATCTTCTGGGCTGCCTTCCTCTGTCATACTCTTCTGCCATAATGCTCTGCTTCTCCTCAGGCCCAGAGCAAAGAAATCTGACTACTATGGCCTGGGACTCTGAAACCATGAGTCCAAAATAAACTTTTCCTCCTCTAAGTTATTCTTGTCAGGTATTTTGGTCACAGAAATTAAAAGAAGACTATTACAGGGACATACCATCTTTATTGTTGATTTCATTTGAAATCTGATCCCATGGGCTGAGCGTGTTGCTTAGTAGCAGAGCTGTTGCCCAGCACACATGAGGTCCTGGGTTTAATCCCCAGCATCCTGAACATACATACACACAAGCTGATTCCAAAGATCCATCTCAATATCATTGCTTCTTTAAACATTTACCTTGACGGGCTGGATGTGGCTCAAGCAGTAACAAGCTCTCCTGGCATGTGCCAGGCGCTGGGTTTGATCCTCAGCACCACATAAAATAAAATAAAGATGTTGTGTCCACCGAAAACTGAAAAATAAATATTAAATAATTCTCTCTCTCTCTGCCTCTCTTTCTCTCTCTCTTTAAAAAAAAAAAAAAGATTTACCTTCATAGGTTATGGTTTTCAATATAAACATTAGGTAAAAAAATTGATGGAAATATTGCATAAATTTCTATGTAATCTAGGAGTTTGAATTTCTTTCTTTTTCCAACTTTCCTTTGAGTCTTTTATTTTGAGTTCTTACAAAAAGGGAAAAACAAAACACAGAAGCCATAACCAGAGGAATAGGCTTGGGGCCAGCCAGAGACCAAGTGCATGGATCACTGGGTCTACAGAACAAAGTGTTGGGAATTCTCAGCCCTTGGACATGTTGGATGTATTGGGGGAGAGACAAGTCACTTAATATATATTGGACATATCTATATGAAGTGCCCTGTGTTAGTGGGGTTAGTGGGGCAAACTCCCAAGGCCCCCTCCTCCTCAGCCTAGGGTTCTGGCAGGCTCACAGGCTTGGGCAGCATGGGGATACTGCATTTGCCATATTCTTCTGCAGAGGGAGAAGTGAAAAATTCAGTCTCAAGCCACTTAGGCAGAAGTCATCGGTCTAGAGATGGTCCATACTCCGTTAGGAACCCCCTGTCTTGTATCCAGCCTCTCACGTAGTCTGCTCTTTTGTCGTCTTCTTTTTCATCTTAAGAAGTGATTCGAGATCTTTGGTGAGGTTTTTTTTTTTTTTTTTTTTTTTTTTTTGCTTTCTTCTTTTTTTTCCCCTTTTTGTCCTTGTATTCCTTACCTTTATCAGATTTCTTCTTCTCTTTTTTGCTTTTTGAGTCATTTTGATCTCTATCCTCAAACTTCACCACTACTGCTTCCCTTCTGGCTTTTCCTTGGCCCCTTAGGAGGTGAAATATCCCTTCCCCTTTTTTCTCTGCTTTGTCTCTCATTGATTTCCCTTTGGAAGACCTGGAGGCCTTTTCTGAAGAAATAGTGCTCTCCCCACCTTCTCCGGCCACCAGCTGCTGCTTCTTGCTCTTGGGGGCTGTGGTAGCTAACTGGTCTCCCGACAGCTTCCGCTTCCGGCTTTTCCTGCTGATGTTCTTGGCAGTATCGGCAGCCTTCTTCCTTTCCTGCTCCAGCACCTCTGTCACAACCTTCCTCAAAGCATCCCGCATCTGGGCCTCACTCAGGGGCCGGGTCTCCCCCAGGAAGTGCTGGGGGGTGCTGCCCTGCAGTGCCTGTGTTGAGCCTATGGAGCTTTGGGCTCCCTTTGTGGGCTTCACAGATGTGGCGCCTGAGGTGGCTTCCTTTATACCTGTTGTAAAGGTAATGGTGCCTGCTTGCTGAGACTGCAGTCTGCTGCCTGTGTCATCTTTGTTCACCAGATTAGAGGAAAACAAGGGGCTGCAATCTGGCTTTGCAATCACTTTGAAAGCCTGGTAATTGGCTAGGGTCTTCCTCTGGGAAGGGGCCACCAATTCATCCTCACTGGACTCTGCTGATGACTCCTTCAAAAATCTTCTTCAACAAGGGGGTTTGACCTACAGAAGTGGAGGACTGCGTGGGGGGAATCAGGTCCTCATCCTCCCTTTCAGAGAGTTGTCGGATGGTGCTATCAGAGACCCTGTCTTTCCTCAGGGTGTTCCCACCTTGGGCCTGTGTAGGAGTAGCGGCTGGGCCAGGAGGACTATGACCATCAGGGTTGACAAAAATCAGAGAGGATTTAATCACCTGGATTGATGGCAGTTCTTCGCCACTGCTGTCTGTGGACACCTCTGCACTCTCAGTGGGTCTTGATGTCAGTGCCTTGCCTCTGGCAGTTTTGGAGGTACCATCCTGGTTGGGTGTTACTACAGGGAAATCTTCATGACTCACAGATGACTCCTGGCTGCTCTCCAACTCCTTTATTGGCTTCTTGGCCTCCAAGGTTGTGGTCATGGCTCCTCCTCTGACTTGGGATGTCATATCCTCCAACTTCCCAGGTCTTTGGGCTTCCCCCTTCACTGAAGACTCCTTGGTGGCAGCTGGTGAGGCTTTCACATCCATGTCTGTCTCATAACTGGAGCTGGAGTTATCCTCACTGGAGCTGGAAGTATCCTCACTGGAGCTAAAGGCCCTCCTCACAGGATCTGTCAGCTGGGCCCACTGTCATGGTCCCAGGCTTGGTAGAGGATCTGTGTTCTGGGACACTTCCCTCTTCCTGTGTTTCTGACACCATGATAGTATTTGCTGAGGGCTCTGTTGACTTCATGGGTGTATTCCCAGAGAGTGTATGGACCACTGACTTTGATGGGCCAGGATGTGACACAGAGTTCACTATATTAGAAGATTTCTTGGGCTTTGACTTGGCCTTCTCTTTCATGCTTAATGGCAAATCTGTCCCCACAGCTGAGACATTGGTAGATGTGAGTCTAGGGGTGGCTTTGACAATTTAGGCTTCTGCCTCCTTCTCCTCTTCTGAGCTCTCCCCGAACTGCTGCTGCTATCTGATGCTTCCGTCTTCTTGCCTTGCAGGGCTTTATCTTTCTCTGCCTTAAGCTTCTGGCCAAGCTCTGAGGTCTGTTGCCAGTGTGTATAGATGTCCAAAAGAGTAAAAGGCTGAGGCAGGAATCTTTTCTGACCACTCTGCTCTTTCACTGACTGTGCTTCACGTATACATCCTGACTGCACCAGATGCTCGTAGATCAGGAGAAGCAGCTCCTTCCGCTTCCTTGCTTCAGTCATGCCTGCAACCCAAGACAGCTGGCTCACCTGCAGCCCACCCCACGTTCTCCTGGGCCCTTAGATCTTCAGCATCCCACTTCCACCTTCTCCTTTCTGAATTTCTTGTTTGAGAACAAAGAACAAAAAAAAAAAATGTTTTCAGAGCAGAATCTAGTAACAAAATATTCATCTTACATGTTTTCAAAGGGAAAGCAAATATAAATTGAAAAAATTAAGATATCACATTTGTAAATATAATTTGCAAATATTTTCTCTGTAGCTTGTCTTTTTACTTTCCTGTCCTCCCTTCCTTTAAACTGCTTAATAGATTTTCTATCCCTGGACAGTGACAGCAGCAACTTTACTTTATTAATAAATAGATTTGAGAACTCTTAGAGCTTTGTTGTTTTTTTTTAAGTATTTAAAATAAAAATGTATACCCAATGCCCCATATGTCAAGCTGATTCTAGGTAAAGTCCTTCTGTGAACACATGCATTTCCCAATAAAAACTCAGGTCAAAATATCAAAATAAAAATGATAACAATTTTGCCAAAGCCTCTTTTGTATAAATGCACCTGGCAATATAAGAAGTTAACAGCATTATACTTCACAGGAAGCTTTTTGTTGTTCTTAACTGTATTTGATTGAAATTCATGGAGGAACAGATTACTAAAAACTAAATTGAATGCATGTGCTTTTCTTGATCAAACTCATCTGTGAATCTGATGGAAAATATAGCACATCTAAATGTGCTGTAAGGGAGTATGGCACAAATTATGGTCCTCATGGAGAGGAAACCCATTATCTTATATCATGATAGTTTCAAATACAGTAAACAATGAATTCGTTATTATTACTGGATTTTAAGCCAGAATAAATCTCTTAAGTTGTATAGTAAAACCATGCAAAAAACAAAACAGTCAACCATGCTAGCTCTGGTAATGCTTTCCTAATGAAATAACTTGAATTGCATACCAATCATACCATAAACTACACTTAAAGGGTTAGTGATTATGGCTCCTCTGAGGACAACAGTGAAGTATTACTACTATTTTCCATTTCAAAAGGAAATATAAATTGAAAGTCATAAACCAAATTTCTTTCCATTTTTTAGAAAATGGATTTGAAGTTTAATATATCACAAAAGCTCAGTAATAGTTTCATTTTCACTCCAAAGTGGGAAGAATTGTCTGCATTCTATGTTCTAACAAATATCAATTCTTGTAGGTGAAAAATGAGCAATTATGTAGCTCAGCCTGGCTTCCAGCAGGTAAATATCTACAGATTTTACTGGTTATGGGTCTCTTCTTTTCTTAAGGATCTTTAGTTAGAAGGGTTCTGAAATCAAGGACCAGGTCTTAAACTCCACTTACCATCTATTGCTGTGTAAGAAAATACCTCAAAATCAGTGACTTAGAAGAGAAATCATTTATTTGTTTTCTCAGTGTTTTGCAAATTGGGGAGAGCTCTTTGAGGCAGTTCATTTCTTCAGCAACTGAAATAAACTGACCTGACTTGATCACTGTCAGGCTCAACTCTCAGATGTCCTCACTGTTATGATGGCTAAGATGATACTAACTGTTGGTTTGAAGCTCACCTAGAACTCTCAATGAGGCCTCAGTTCTCTATGAGACCTCTCCATGTGCTTGGTTGTGCTTCTCCTGGTCTTAGAGTAGTTGCATTTGAAAGATGTCCAACTTCCCTCAAAGTGTGAAAACATATGTTGCCAAATCTTTATGCAATTTCTAACACATAGTACTGTGTATGCAACAGGTTTATATTTAAGAGGAGGCCTTATAAAGATGTCAATACAGGAAAGCATTGTAACCGATTATTATGTACTTCAGCACTATGCATACAGATGGTACTAATTCAGTAGTACTTATATGAGTGGATTATAGACATCTAGACCATTTGATCTCAATGATTTTCCACCTTGATTGCAAAGTTTCTCCTGGTAGCTAACCACAATTACCCCTTATTTTTTTAACCATATATTTTTCTAAATTGAAATCACTATAGTTCATAGTTTATACATGGTCATCAGCATGTTCACAAAAGCATGCTTTTGTTTAAGAAGAAGTGCTAAATTAGAGATTTATAATGAAATAAAAAAACAAATCTATTTTACTGCTATGTGCGAAATAAGAAAGACAGTTAAAGTCTTGGCAAAGAGAATTAATGACTCGTCCTCAGAAATTAGAAGAGTAATTATTGTTTTTGTTTTTGTTTTAAACACAAGATATTTTGCCTGTTCTTGAGGTGCTAGATAAGGAAGAGACATAGCACAGGAATGATTTTGTCTCCGGTATCGTATATGGACTATACGTTGTTAACTTTGGATTTTAAAAATTAAGTCCTCATTCTGCCACAAATAGTGTTTTTTAAACCAGTCACTTTATCTCTCTAGGGGTTCATTTTTTCTCAACAGTAAGAGACAGTTATTGTCAAAAAAAAAAAATTTTAAGCAACTTTGAGTTACAAAATGACAAGCTCCTATTCATAAAACTCACAAACTTTGCCATTAAATGCATTTTTCATTTCTTTCTATTTGCATAGGTTCACATACATGATATTGAGATGAAAACATATCATATTATACTGACAAACATGAATTTGAAAAACGTGCTTACCCCATACTGGGAACAGTTTTGCTGAAAAGCTCTGTGCTGCTTTATATTTGAAATTTATTTCTCCAAAAGGGAAAAATAATTGGTATTTGGATTTTATTTTATTTTTTGTTGTTGTTGTTGTTGTTATTTGTTTGTTTGTTTTGCTTTGGTGGTGCTGAGGATCAAACCCAGGGCCTTGTGCATGTGAGGGTATTTCTATTTTTAAGCATGCTTCCTTGTAGAATGACTGCTGTTGCTATTAAAACTATGTTATTTGTAAACAAAAGTTTCAAATGTGTGAATGGAGTTTTTAAATCAGGAAACAAATTTATAGAATTGTAAACACATTGTGGTTTTGCAAAAATAGAGCACCTTCCAATTCATTCATTTCTGTATCTATCACATCATGGATCCATTTTTTAAAAAATCCCCCAAAGTGGTCCTGGATGAAACATAAAGCAAAGTAGTAGATGAGCAAATAACTTGACAGATAGACCAGTAGTGTGATGGAGTTAACTTGCACCAATTTGTGAAAGCTGATTATGTCCATCTCTTCCCAATCTGTAATCAAAGAAGTCATACTGGTAAGAGAAATTAATCATTGTAATCATATTCATACTGTGCCTCTTTCTCTTCTAATTATTCATTTAATCAGTTGTTAAACACTGACCTGCACACCACTAATCCAATCTGTTTAAAAGAACAAATGGTGGGAAGTCAGGAACCTAGATAGATTAAAGAGATAAAACAAAAAAAATGATGGGAAATATGAACCAGCATTTAAATTGAGACATGAAAGCCAATTTGGAGCTGGTCATATAACCTAGTGGAGTATATTTTGATAGTGTACAAAGATATGGAAAAGCCCATATTCTAATCCCATGTTGTTCTAAGCCAAGAAAAATACTGATGTATGAAGAACAGAATAGAGGACAGTAGGAATGGATAGTCTTACCAATTAGATATTTTTAGAAGAAGAACTTGACATTTTGCAGGAACCAAATCACACAGAAAACTGTAGATTATGGTAAGGATTTTAAGAATGAGTATGGTGGGGTAGAATTGAAGAGTTTTAAACTGAGGAGTTAAATTAACATGATTATCTTTAAAGAATAACTTGGAAACTCTGGGTCAAGTGAATAGGAGTTAGGAATATAAAGATAAAGTGGCATAAATCACACCTGTTATGAAAATATTTTACTTCCTTCAATGAGAAATAAGAAAATGGGAATGAGGGGATATATTGATGAAGATATAATTAGATAATGAAATAGCAAGATCATAGAGAAACAAGGATAAGATTCAGAGAACAAATGTGGTGGTAAGAAGATGGTGAGGTTAATATTACATTTATTTTCTTAAATAAATAAAAAAGTTGGCCATGAACTAACAATGAGGCAGGGAAAGCTGTGAACAGAAGAGAAAGTGTTAAATATTGGTGAGGGTAAGAAGTCATGGAGCTGTATAATTGGGTTTCTGAGGCAACTTATATACCCTTTTGAGATTGATGGTCAAGAATTTAAAGCTTTTGTCACTTTACTGGTGGAACTTCCTCCGGTAAAATTCAACAACTCTGAAGGTGGATAATCCTCACAGAGAATCTGCTCAGCCAGGGAAGATATGGAAAAGATGTGGTCAATTCCAGGCTGTGTACTGTCACTCGATAATGTCAATGTCCACAGAGGGTTTCTTAGTTCTACTTCAAGGGATATTTATTATCAAATTAACAATTAGTGTAGTCCTCTGATTTCAGCTAGCTGAGGAAATTAATCAAGGAAAAATCAGGGGGAAAAATATCAAGAGGTAAAATAACAGAAGACGGGGTAAGAGTAGAGCAGTGATTAGACCAGATCAATTAGTAAAACAGTAAAAGGGGCAAGACTGGAAAGAATAAACAACTGTCTGAAATACAGGTGCTCAGGGTGAGAGATGGAATTCTCTACCTGCAGGTCAGCTCAGCAATGTAATTTCAATAGGAATCTCAACCATAGCAGTCTACCCTTACCTGTAGGGAATATGTTCCCAGACCATTCAGTGGATGATTGAAATTGCAGATAGTGCCAAACTCAATATATACTATATGCTTTCCTTTACAAACATACTCAAGATAAAATTTATTATATAAATTTACCACAGTAAAATATTTGCAATGATGATAATAATAAGATGGAACAATTGTAACAATATACTGCAATAACAGTCATGTGAATATGCTCTCTCTTTCTCAAAATATCTTATTGCACTCACCCTTCTTGTGATATTATAAGATAAGACAATGCCTATATGATGAGATAAAGTAAGGTTAATGCCATAGGAATCATGATGGAGGACACTACATAAGGAGTAGTACAAAACCAGCAATCAAAATGCTGTGAGAGTCTACCAGACAACTGAGATGGCTACTGAGTGACATATGGGTGGACAGTGCATACGACAATGATATTCTGCACAAAAGGATGATTGACATCCAGATGGGATGGAGTGGCATGACACAAGGTTTTAATATGCTTCTCAGAATGGTATGTAGTTTAAAACTGATAAATAATTTTTTCTGGAATTTTTATTCAATAGTATCAGACCAGAGCTCAACAGGGGTAACAAAAATCATGGAAAACAAAAACCACAAAGAAATGTGGGAATACTGTATTGTATTTGTGTATCCTTTCAGTGTTTAGGTGGGAACTTTCATCTAAAAGGATTGTCCATTCAACCAGCTCTTTGAAACCTTCTTAAAAATTACATTGAACTACAAAGTAGTTGCTGTAATTTTTATAATGCATATTTCATTATGCATATAATACTTTAGATAGATATCAAAAGGATAAAACATTTTTTCCAACCCCACTATTTTTGCTGTAACAGAATACAAAAAAATTATAACCCTTAAAGTCTGTTGCATTTTTGTCATTTCCAATTTAATAACAACACATTTCCTCTAATGTAATGCTCTACTTTACTGTAAGCCCAGCAAATACTACATTTTGTCACTACTCAACATAAATTATCCAATTTAATTCAGTTAGCCCAGTTTTATGAATGCAAAAAAAAGAAGTCTCAAAAAATTCAATATTTAAATTGATTACACAGAGATCATTCATTTATTAAAGTATTAATGAACTTATACTGTGTTTCAGGCAAGATGTTTAGGAATTAGTGATCTAAAAATGAACATCAGGAAAAAATAAATGAATTTAGGATATTTTTTTTTCTTTTTGGAGGCACTTTTTGAGACAGATTTTCAATATGCTGCCTAGGCTAATCTAAAACTCTTGGGCCCAATCAGTCTTCCTGCCCCAGCCTCCCAAGTAATTGGGATCACAAGAACATACCACTGCACCCAGCTTGAATTTAGGAATTTAATAGTAGTTCAATCTGATGGCAAACTGTATGATTCTCCCATCATGCTATATTCCTAAAAGTGTAACACCATTCATCTCAGTTTGTTTATAACACATATTATTTATACCTATTAGTCCAGAATATTTATTAGTAGCACTCCATTTTACATTTTGGATTTAAAAAATCTAAATTGAGTATACATATTGGCCATCTCTTGTTCACATATTTTTATCTCATTGATATTTCTCATTTATTAAAATTAAAAATTGATTTTTTTATAAAAGTCATTTTACAAACATGTAATATTCATCACTAGAAATATATTTATTGAACATGTACTTCAGAAATTCAGAAATTCACTGAATTATTTTTCACAGAAGTAGAAAAATCAATTCCAAAATTCATATGGAACCACAAAAGACACTGAATAAAAAAGCAATATTGAGCAAAAAGAACAAGCTAGAAGCATCATACTACCTAATGTCACAATCTACTGTGAACCTACAGCAATTAAAATATCGTGGTGCTACATAAAACATAGACACATAAAACAATAGAGTAGGAAATGATAGAAGAAAGTAATGAGGGAAGGAAGGAGAAGAGGAAAGACAAAATGATGACCTGAGTGAGCCTCTAAATAAATTCACACATCTATAGACAACTGATGTTTTACAAAGCTACCAAGAACACTCAGTAGGGAAAGGACAGTCTATACTAAATGATACCCCCAAACTAGTCAAGAATACATAGAAGAATGACATTAGACCCTTATCTCTTACCAAAATCAACTGCAAGTGGATCAAAGGTTTAAACAGAAGACCTGAAGCTATAAATCTACTAGAAGGAAACAGGGGAAAAGCTCCAAGCCATTGGCCTGGGTAATGATTTTTTTGGATATGACCTCAAAACACATAGTTCAAAAAAAAAAAAAAAGAAAGAAAGAAAATGTAGACAAACAAACAAGATTACCTCAATCTAAGGAACTAATCCTTGGCATAAGAACCAATCAACAGAATTAAGAGACAATTTACAGGGGGCTGGGGATGTGGCTTAAGTGGTAGCGCGCTCACCTGGCATGCGTGCAGCCCGGGTTCGATTCTCAGCACCACGTACAAAGAAAGATGTTGTGTCCGCTGATAACTAAAAAATAAATATTAAAAAAATTCTCTCTCTCTCTCTCTCTCTCTCTGTCTCTCTCCCTCCTCTCTAACTCTCTCTTTAAAAAAAAAAAGAGACAACTTACAGAAATGGAGAAAATAAATTGCAAACTTTATGCCTGATAAGGAGTCAATGTCTACAATACATAAGGAATAAAGCAACTCAATGGTAAGAAAAAAAAATAATGCTTATGCACTGTTGGTGGGAATGTGAATTGGTATAAATATTAAAGAAAACAGTTCAGAGATCCCTTAAAAATAGAATTATCATATGATCCTCAAGTCTGTACAAAGCTGAAAGAAATGAAATAAGAAAGTCCAATGTAGCATTATTCATACTAACTAGAATATGGAAGTGTCCATCAATGAATGAATAGATAAAGAAAATGTGATAAATAGTGGAATACTATTCAGCCTTTAAAAGAAACAAATTATATCATTCTTTACAATAAAGAGAAACATGAAGAACACAGTGTTAAATAAAATAAGTCAGGTACAGAAAGATAAATACCAAATACCATATTAAATCACTTTTAGGTGTTATCTTGTGTATTGATCTGAGAAGCAGAGACTAGGGCCTATGGTGGGTGTGGAAATGGACAGTTGGAGAGATGACCAAAGGATATAATGTTTTAGTTAGATGGGAGAAATACATTCAGGATATCTCTTATATAACAATGACAATGAATTCTATTTTTGAAAATTGCTAAAAAAAGTAGATTTTAAGTGATCTTATCACAAAAAGATAGGTGTTTGAAGTAATATGCATGTTAATTAGTTTGATATAGATTCTTCCAAATTTGTACAATTTCAAACATGTTGCATATGATAAATATATAGTTTATATGCAAATTAAACACTAAATAACTTTTTAAATTTCTACTGAATCGATTACCAGAAAATAAACCAGATTAAGCATTTTTCATTATTGGCCATCAGAATTTCATCTTTTATTACTATCCTTCACTGTTATTTTATACAATTATTTATTTGTTATCTGTTATACTCTTTGACCTTTTTTACTAGATTGGTTTTTACTTGTTATAAGTACTCATGAGATGATATGGAAACTATGAAATATCTATTATATATGCTATATGTGTTACATATATTTGAAATATTTCTTTTTAATATTTATTTATTTGTTTTTAGTAATAGGTGGATTCAATACCTTTATTTTCATATTTTTTATGTGGTGCCTCACACATGTTAGGCAAACACTCTACCTCTGAACCACAACTCCAGTCCCTAAAATATTTCTCTTTTTTAAAAAATAACTATTTATTTTTTAGTTGTGGTTGCATACAATACCTCTATTTAAATGTGGTGCTGAGGATCAAACCCAGGGCCTTGCACATGCTAGGCAGGCACTCTAACACTGAGCCACAACCCCAACCCCTGAAATATTTTCTTTTTTAAATTGAAAATACTTTCCTTTGTTTTATTCTTACAGACAATTAAATAATTAAATATGTTATCTCTCTTCATAATAATATGCATGTTACATATCTCTCTTGATAATATTATTTTTGAAGTATTTCTTTAAACCTATTGTAAATAGGCTTGTAAATACCTAGTCTACCTGGAATTTATTTCATGGTATAAAATAGGAATATAACATGGGAATGTTTCCCATATATAATTAATTTGCTAAGAATTTTTATTTAAATCCTCATCTTTATAGTATTAGTTTTATATATTGTGTTTTGTTTTGTTTTTTAATTCTACATAAGCTCTAAGCTGTTCAAAATGTTTTATAGGATTTCTTTTTTTGTCAGGTCAAGATACCATGACTATAAGTCAAAGTACCCATTTTTATATGCCTACTCTTAATAATTTGTCCAAATTATATTTAATTGTTAAGCAAGCATATTAATAGGAATTACATAAAGTTTGTGCATTAGTTTAATTCTTTAGTCTATAAACATGGTATATATCAACAATTATTCAGATATTATTTTATTTTTCAGTTAATTGTGTTTTTTAGCAAAGTCCTTATTTTCTTCAACAATAAGATCTTCCATCTTGTTTTTCTTTTTCCATTTCTAAGATCAGCAGTTGGAGATTTTACTGAGAACTCTGGTTCTTTTCAATGGAGAATGGTATTTAGAAATCAGTGAGCTCTAGCGACTCTCAATGAACCCACCACCACATTCTCTTAGTAAGGGGATGCAGGCTAAGTAGTAAAGTACTCAGGTTAACATTTAATCCCACGCATTAATCAGATTTCTGTCACTGTAACAAATACCTCATATTTCTAAGGTTTATTTGAGCTCACACTTTTAGAGATTCCTGCCCACCTTCAGGCAAGTCTATGCTTGTAGACCTCTGATAATGTTGTAGAGCAAACCACTCAACTTACGTCTGGGAAGCAAAAAGAAGAGAGTGAGGAGTGGATGGCATGTCCTCACTGTCCTAAAGATGTCCCACTAGATTGAATATCTTTGAACCTTTTTATGTAACATCATGCTGTGGACCACATCCTGTATGTAGCACATGAACCTTTGAGAAACAACTAAGATCCAAACTGTAGCAGCCAATTCTCTGAAAATTAATTTAATCCACCTTTAAAATGTGTATTTTCCACCATTTCAAATAATTTTTTAAAGTTTTATTGTGTATTTTCTTTCAAATATATTTTAGCTAACTTTTTTACAAACTCTCTAAAGACAATTTTTACCATATGACTAGAATAGTCATATTTTAAGCATATCTTAATATATCAGTGCTATCTAATATTTCCTGAGTGCTACTAATTTGAAATTGGAATATTTCCCTTTTAGGCAAATATTCCATTTGATTTTATTCTTAAGAACATATATCTTTATCAATAGGGCATCCATTTATTATCTACTTTTGATGTACTTACACATCACATGTTTTGGGGATTCTTTTGATGTCCTTAAGTTCTTGTTTTGTCTGATTTATAATATATACCTTACTTGCCATACTTTTAAGATTTCCTGTACATTCACTCCTCATTTTCTTCCATATTATACTACGATTGCCTTTACTTTGATGTCATATTTTCCCCTGAATATTTTAATGTTAACAAAACTTTAAAAGTATCATTACTAGTTCAAGGATGTAAGAACAACTTCTCTTTGAAATCAGTATTTGAAAAAGGCTGCGAAAGCACTTATTAAAGCCACATTGTGGGATTGCAAGTAGGTTAAACTACCCAGTCTCTCAGAAAAGATGGTAAGGAAGATTTTTGCAGTATTCAGGTTTTATGGCCAATGTAATAAAACTTAAGAACAGAATGAAGGAAGGAAAGAAGGAGGATTTTCATTTCTATGACTAAAAGTCCTGACAAGGACAATTTTATAGTATAGATATTAGGTATCCCCTAAAAGCTCATGTGTGAAACAATGCAAGAAAGTTTAGAGGTGAAATGATGGGGGTATAAGAACCTTAACCTAATCAGTGCATTAATCACCTGATATGGATTAACTGAATGGTAACCTTAGGCAGATAAGTTGAGGGTGGAGGAGGTAGGTCCCTGGGGGCAGGTTTGGGGGTTGATATTTTGTATTTGTTGAGCAGAGCTTTTTCTCTGTGTCTTGGTGTGATGTCCTAGCTACTTTCCTCCACAAGTAAACTTTTCCTCCTCTAATTGTTCTTGCCAGGTCTTGTGGTCACAGCAGCAAAAAAGCTGACTAAAACAAACAATTTTAAGGATGAAAAGTTTACTGGGGGGGCTACAACAGGGGTGTTACAGACTGCCAGCTCATTGCTCAGGGGCTGAGGTGAGGCAGAACGCCCTGGTGGAAGTGTGTGGAAAATGAAGGCAGCTGGAGACATGGAACCAGGAAGCAGAAGAGAATTGTGCTCACAAAGAACAAAATATATACCCCAAAGGCACACACGTATCCTCATTTTGAAAAGAAAATGAATGGCTAGAACTCAAAATTTATTCCTTCACTTGAGCAGCTAATATATGCCAATCATTGTTTTGGGTGCTGGAGAAATGGCAGTGAAAAAAAATCTCTTATATTCTTATTTAGGTGTCTTAACAAAAATGTCTTAAGTATTAGGCTATGTTCCTGTGGCATTCTCAGGTAAGGGGCTAAAACTGCATTTAGAGGTTCAAGTAAACCAAGATGATTTTATACATCAAGACAGATTTTCACTTCCTGAGACTTCTACTCTTTCATAGATCCCGAGGTTAGGAGGGGATTTCTAAAGTAGTTTCGAAGAAGTAGTTCAATTTCTCAAGGGATGTTCATATCCCCAGTTTGAGAAGTTAAGACTCATAGTAATGGGTTAGCTGGATCATGTGCTAGTTCCATTTCTAATTTTTTTGAAGGACCTCCCTATTGTTTTTCATAATGACCACGCTAATTTACATTCCCACCATAGTACATGCTGGTAGGGTTCTCTCTTTTCCCCACATCCTCACCAATGCTTGTTATCTTTTGTCTTTCGGGAAAAATTTAAAAAATGAAAAAAAAAATATATATATATATAAATAAGAGATGGCTGCACTCCCACATTCTTTGCAATATTAGTCACAATATCCAAGATATAGAATGAGCCTATGTGTCCATACATGGATAAATGGATAATGAAAATGTGGTATATATACACAATGGAGTACTAGTCATTCTTAAAAAAAAAAAAAAAAAAAAAGGAAATCATATAATTTGTAACATGGTTGAACCCAAAGGAAATTATGTTAAGTGAAATAAGCCAGGCACAGCAAGATAAGTACTGAAAGATTTCAATTACATATGACATCTAAGAAAGTTGATGTCATATAAGTAAAGAGTAGAATGGCTAGTTACCAAGGGCTGTAGTGGTTAAGGCAGTGTTTGGGGGTTGGGGGATGCTGGATGAAGGTTAGAAAATTTTAGTTAGCTAGGAGATAAAGTTAAAGACATCTATTGTACAACATGATGATTATAGTTAATAACATATTATATTCTTGAAAAAACATTAAGAGAGTATTGTAATGTGTTCTTATCACAGAAATGATAACTGTGAGGTATTAGTAACTGCTGTGTTTATGAACTAGATTTACATGTGTACAGGAACTTACACAAAGTGCATATACTTCAGAACAATTTTTTAGTGATAATTACTATTTTTAGTAGCTAAATTTTGTCATTCTGTCTTGTATATATATATATTTCAGAACAACTATACATAAAATTTTCTCTGTTAATTAAAAAAAAATTAATGGTAAAGTCAGAAGCAAGTCTACCAAATGGCCAGCAATTCATTAGATAGGTTCTTTAGTCAATGAGTCATGGGGACTTTTCTCCCATTACTGTGTTTCTCAGTCAGGCTGGGAATTAACAGAGCAATCGAATTTCTATATTGTCTTTTATCTTTAAGAACGGCATATAAGTATATTACATCAAACCAGTTTTCTTTATCGTGATCTAAACTTTATCCAAGGCAAGGGGTGACTTGATTTATTCTTAAATTATGAAGACTGTCCTAAAATTCCTAGAGCTCCTCCTCCATATCCCTCATTATATTATCTCAAATTGACTTGACATAAATCCTGATCATTGTAAATTTCATAAAGAGAGACTGTACGATCAACCACAAGACATAAATTTTTAATCGGTGAACAGTTAAAGAGGCCTCTTGGCCCTCATTATATTTTGGATAAGTGATTTTGGGTAGAGGCACAGAAAAAAAAATACATGGAATTATTGTAAAGCTGAGAAGAAAATTTTAAAATATTAGGCCTCTATTTTTTTTTTCCAGGGATAAGTATGCTCAAGCAAACAAAGATAGGTCTAAAAGCAGATTTTAATTTAAAAAAAAATCAATACAAGAATAGTGAGAGAAATGAAAAAACCTAAAATGGAAGAAATGCTCAAGGAAGGGAATCACTTTAAGAAACATAGTGCTATATAATTGTTCAACCTAGACATGAAAGAAAAAAAGACAATGTACACATCCCTAAGTACTAGAAAGACTGAAGCTAGGAAAAGAGCATATAATCTTGGTGGATGAACAGAATACATTGTAACCAAGTGGGAGTAACTGAGAGTTTAAACTAGGGTAACTCCAGGGAAAATTCCAATAAAGGAATCCAATAAACCACACAGGAAACTCCCTTGGATAATTGGGATAGATGCCTAGACATTTTCATAAAATATACACATATTTTAGAAATAATTCTTCAGCAATAGATATGAGTAATTTTACAACAGTTACTAAGTTTCACAATGATAGAGCTGCTATTCATAGGCAAATATGGCAAGTATGTTAAGAGGAAAGATCTGGAGAATTCTTAATGTACTGTTTCTAAAGAAGTTGCAAGCAACTTATGAGGCATCATTAGGGAGGTCATGGAGGGTACTGTTCATTTAGAACAGGATTGATGATCTGCTGAGTTGTAACTTCTAAATGGAAGACCACTCACAAAAGTGAGGGTGCCACCATTTGTTGGTTTTGGTTGAGATGCAATTTATTTTGAATACTTATATCTGCCATGGAAAAACACCAATGCAGAATCTGGGAGAACATGTTTAGAAAACTAATTTCAGGTTTTAGAAACGAAGAAGGAGGAAGAGAAGGGATGATGACCATTGGAACCTCCTGATAGTGATCAAAAAGCAGTAACTAAAAGAAGGGCAACAGTTTAAATTTTGAAAATTTCTGAACTAGTTTGAAAAACAAAAGGAAGAAACAAGACTGGCATATTCTGCTCTTATAGGAAAAAAAGTCTGGCAGAAAATGATATTTAACCTATCTCTGAAGTAGAATTAGCCCTGATGGTCAAAAGCCTCAGTAAATAGTTCTAGTTTACCTTGGAACAACCATGCCTCTATAGATAACAGCCTTTCCACGCCTTCTCCAAAATACCTTAAAGGCTTAAAGTGAAGCAAATTAAAACGTCAGTAACTTATATTTATAGTGTAACTACAGAATGGAATATTACAAATTCCAGTTTATGACTAGAGGTGTCACCAAAGCAACCAAGACTAAAGGTGGTACCAGAGCCCACGTTGGCATGTGCTTTTGGAAGGAGCTGAACAAAATTGTGGGTAGTGGGTTGTAGGGGTGAAATCGAGAAAATATTATACAGATTGTCTCCAGAAATAGTGAAACTGAGTGGAAGCTAGAAAGAAATTGTGAGGCTTAGAACCTCACAGCACAGGCAACAGTAAGAAACCAAGGGCTGGGAAAGGCTGTCTGAGGAAAGTGTCTCTGAAGAGAGTTGAGGATGGGATGACCTGCAGCTGGTCTGTGCAGCTTCAAATTTGTCTCTGGAGAATCTGGAAGCTTTGTACTGACCTTTGTCCAAGAAAAGGATGAAGTAAACTAGCTATTGATTTTTAATGTGCTGTATAAAGTAATGTGCCCTGGAGACCTGCTGTGCTGGCTTGTTACCTACCTTGGTGAGCGAAAATGCATAGATTGATAGTTACACCTTGTTCAACTATTATAAAACCTAGATTTTAGCTATGTGACCAGTGGAGTAAAAACGACTCCTCAGTAAACAAGTGCCTTGGCTCCTGGGCAACCAAAGTATCTGCGTGTCTCCTGGTGGTTCATAAACCAAGGATGAACCATATCCTGTGTGACCAATCAGGACCCTGAGGGGCTGCACTCATGAACCCTGGGCTTCTCTCAAAACCTGCACTTTCTGCCTCTTCTTGTAATGTACCCCTAATCTTTATAAAGCTTTACATGAACTATATCTGAAGAGTTCCATGAGAACTTTCAATTATATAGTGCATCATTCTTGCAGCAGTGGCTGCAGAAAACTTAGTTTTAAAGGAAAGAAAAGGAGCAGCTGATGATAAGCTTTCTTTTGAACAAATCTTAATATGAAAATTAGAGTGAACACCACAACCCTATCACTAAATAATGATTTATATATTTTAAAAATGTCACTCCCTATTACAGAAGCAGAGATTTTAAAATAGGATTTGGAAAACCTGTGTGCTACTTCCAGCCACATTAAAGGAATAATCTTACAGTCATCATTCCAGGGGAAAAAATAGGGGAAAAAAATAAAATCATGACATTCATCCAGTGGAAAACAAAGCCTAAAAATAAGGTCCAAACAATTTCACAGATGAAAGAGCAAAACCAAAAGCTGCCTACAATTAGTGTCCCTACAAGAATATAAAACAGCAAAACAAGAAATTATAAGTATGAAAGGACACTAAAAATAATAAAAATCACAAGTTTCAAAAAGTCAGAAGTAATTGAAGATGTGAAATGGGGAAATAAAAAATATTGGAAAAATAATATAAAATTAACTTATAAATTGATATTAGACCATAAAGTACCAAAAAGATAATAGAAGCTACTTACGGTACTTTAAGTGACATCAAGAGGATGTAAATGAGAAAAATGGGTGGTTAGTAGTAGATTTGGGGAGAAAATGATAGAAGACAGGAGACAGGAAGGAGGGAAGTACCTAATCAACAAAGAAAATCATTTTACAAATAAAGGAGTACCCAAAGAAGAAATGAAGACTAAAACAAACACCTATAAAAGTCTTTTCTATTGCTGAAAGAAAGAAAAAGAAGTAGAAGTAGAAATTAAAAATTATTCAGGCTATGAAACTATATCAACAAATTAAATGACTATTTACTAAATTATCATGAGATTTACTCATGATAGAGGGGAAAAAATTCATGTAGTCTCAGAGAGCAAAATGCAACTTCATACTATATACAAGGACCTCTTATCTAGTTTTTGTTTGTTTGTTTTTGTTTTGCCCTATTGGTTTGTCTTATTTTGTTTATTTGTTTCATTTTGTTTTCAGTGCTGGGGATTGAAGCCAGGGCCTACCATATGCATAGCAGTGATAGACAAGTACTCTTATCCCTGAGTTACACCCACAGTACTTTATATTTTAAGACAGGTTCTCACTAAGTTGTCTAGGCTGACCTAAAACTTTATCCTTCTGCTTTAGCCTTTCAAGTAGCTGGGATTACAGGTGTGCACCAATATACCTGGCAAAAGGAACACCTATAAAATCAAATATTTGGGAAAAAGAATAAGAGGCAAAAGTGAAAAAGAAAATGTAAGAAGGCAAAAGTAACAACTGGATATAAGACAATGTATAATTCAGGCTAAAAAATATTGTGTGAGGAAAAAATAGATGTTTATAATGCTATATTTTTACACTAAGGATCAAAATAGTTATGAATCTCTAAGTGCCATATAATATTACCAACAACGTTCATCGAGCATAAGTTATAGATGATGTCTTAGAAATATGCTAACAATATATTTTCTGCAATAAATTTTTTACTCCAAGACACATACAGAGTAAAAATTTTATGAGAGAATTTAAAGAGATTATAGCTATCTTTATGTATTTTACTGAAAGAATATCCCAATTTTAAAGAATACAACTTCTTATCAATTGTAAATAAAACAATTTGAAAATTAAAAATTATTTAGGCCATTAAACTACATCAAAAAATTAAAGTTGAATGCCATGGAAATACAAAATAATAATAAAATTTATTTCTTTACTTAAAAATTAAATATTCTTCTATCAATCAGGAATCTGGGGTCAAATTAAAACAGTACTCAGAAGAACATTTAAAACAAAAATATTACTATCACTAAAAATTAAAGAATTGAAACAATAATAGAGTGATAAATAATAACTCTTAAAAAAAAAGCAGATATTCACCACACAATAATATTGTGCAAAAAAAGAAATGATAAGTGCACAATAATCACCAAATCAATATTTGTCTAAGTCCTGAGACAATTTAATATATGCCCACAAATAAATTTTAAAATCTGCATAAAATGGATAATTTGTAGGACAACTTGATTTACTAAAACTGACCCCACATATGATAGAAGTCAATATTTATATAAATGATAAAGTCAAAGAAATGATATTTGTAAAGTAAGAAACAGACCATAATCATAGTAGAATTTCCAAAGTATTTAAAGATCAGAGAATCCCAATGCTATTGTAAATTGTCCTAGGGCATAGCAAAAAAAAAAAAAAAAAAAAAAAAGGAATAAATGAAGGAAATATGAGGGGGGAAAAGGAAGAAGAAACAAAGGAACAAACAAATGAAGAAATGAAGGAAGGAAAACCTCCAAATTATTTTAAGGTAAACACAGGCAGATAAAGACTGAACAAAAGAAGAAAACTAGAGCTCAGACCAACCTTTGAACACTGATCCAAAAAAATCTACATAAATATTTAAAGCATAAAAATATTAACACATAGGATTGGGGTTTTAGCTAAGTGGCCTAGTGCTTGTCTCACAGTATGAGGCCCTGGGTTTGGTCCCAAGCACCCCATAAAAATAAAGAAATAAAAATAAAGATATTTTTTAAAAAGACTGAATCTTCTTTTAAAAAATTAACATATAAATACATCATCACCAAGAGGATTTTATTCCAGGGAAGAAAGCATCCTTCAACATTGTATTATTATTAATTACTTGTATCCATCTATCTAAGGATAGATATGTAAAATCTGCAGAGATGCAAAATGCATTTACCAAATAATTCTGATTTTCTATTTTTGATGAAACTATCAATAAATAGTAGTTGGGTCATATATCATGATGTTATAGTACAACCACATCTTGTGCATCAGAAACCAGCCCCAGGTACTATGAGACTGAAAAAATAAGCAAAGAGAACTAGGATTACACAGAATACAATATATTGAGAGAGCTATGGAAGCATGGTCCAGAATCTATCTGGTTTATTTTAACTTAATCTCAAAAAACCATATACTCTTTTGGGATCAGGGTCCATTTGTGGTAAGCTCCACTTACCACTCTAATGGTTTTGGTTTTGTATAGCATATTAGAAAAACTATGCAGGAAAAACCAACCAGGGTTACTCAGGGACAAACATTGCCATCATGTCTCAAGATAGCTACAGTCATGGCAAACTGAATCCATATACGTGAACATAATAAAAGTTAAGAATTTCTCAGTCAAACTGATTCTTATACAACAGTGAATCATTGTAGGCAGTCAAAATCAGAAAAAAGTCAAAAGTGCCTGCTGTTGTTTTTTCTGTATTTAGCATCATATTAATGAAATCAGCCAATGTTATAAAATAAGAGAAAACAAGTGGAAGCTTAATAATAAAACTAAGCTTAAGCTAAAACTATTTTTAGATGACAAGGTTATATATCTAGAAAACCAAACAAAACTAAAAGAAATATTGTAAATTACTAAAGTTATTTGGCATGCAAGCAGGATATAAAATTAACATACCAAAATAATTACCTTCTTATATTTGAATGATAAACAATAGAAGATATGAGAAAGAGGTTCCTATTTATAATAGATGTTTAAAAATACTCAAGAAATATAATGTTTGGGGAGTGTTTTCCTAATTCTGTGAAGAATGCCATTGGTATTTGGATGGGGATTGCATTGAATCTGTAAATGCTTTTGGTAATATAATCATTTTAACAATATTAATTCTATTTAAAAACATGGGAGGTCTTTCTATCTTCTAATGTCTTCTTCAATTTCTTTCTTCATTGTTCTACTATTTTCATTTTATAGGTCTTTTAAAGAAGGATTTAATTGTAAATCCTTAGTTAGATTTATTTCTAGGTCCTAGATTTGGTTTTTCGATTTTTATGTTTTGAATTTGTTTGTTTGTTTGTTGTTTCTGTTACAAATGGGACTGTTTTCCTTAATTATTTTTCATTGTATTCATTAGTGAGGTATGGGAAAGCAATGAATTTTTTTATATGTTGATTTTTGTATCCTGCTACTTTGTTGAATTTATTAGCTAGCAGTCTTTTGGTGGAGCTTTTTAGGTCTTGTGAGTATAGGATTATATCATCTTCAGAGACAACTTGACTTTGCTTTTCCTATTTGTATCCCTTTAATTTCCTTCTCATACCTAAATGCTCTGGCACTAAATAGGAGTAGTGAGATTGGACATCCTTTGTCTTGTTCCTGATTTTTCAGGAAATACTTTCGGTTTTTGCCATTCAATATAATATTGGTTTTGCATTTCTCACATTAAGTCTTTATGATGTTAAATTAGGTTCTTTCTATCTCTGGTTTCTTCAGAGAGTTTTAACATGAATGGATGCTGAATTTAGCATAATTTGGTCAATTTAATTACCCGCTATCTCCCCTTGCCCTCCCATCCTCTCTCCCTCTCAATTCCCTCCCTCTACTCCACTGTGTCCCTTCTGTTTTTATGAGATCTCTTTTCATTCCTTTTTCCCTGTCTAGTTTCCACATATGAGAGAAAATATTCAACCCATGACTTTCTGAGTCTGGCTTATTTCACTTAGCATGAGGTTCTCCAGTTCCCTCCATTTATCAACAAATGACATATTTCACACTTCTTTGTTGCTCAGAACACCATAGTATAAATATACCACGTTTTCTTTATCTGTTCATCTGTTGATGGGTACCTGGGCTGGTTCCATGTTTTGGCTATTGTGAATTGTGCTACTATGGACATTGGAATCCAGGTATCACTATACTGATTTTAGTTCTTCTGGATAAATACCAAGAAGTGGCACAGCTGCATCACATGAAAGTTCCATTTCTAGTCTTTTGAGGAATCTCCATACTGCTTTCCAAAGTGGTTGTACTAACTTACAGTCCCATCAACAATATGTAAGTGCTCCTTTCTCCTAACATCCTTGCTATAATTTGCTGTTAGTTGCAATTTTAGTTATTGCCATTCTAACTAGAGTGAGATAAAGCTTTAGTTTTGATTTACATTTTGCTAAGAATGTTGAACATTTTTTAATATATCTTGGCCATTTGCATTTCTTCCTTGGAGAAATATCTGTTTGGTTCATTTTCTCATTCAGTGATTGGGTTGTTTGTTGGTGTTAAGGTTTTTTTTTTTTTTTTTAATTCTTTATATATTCTGAATACTAATTCCATGTCAGAGGACTCTGTCATTCTCCAAATGAATCCCACTAATATGTAAAATTATATAAAGTTCTAATTAAAAAAAAAAAGAAAAAGTGCAAAAGGATACCAGTAAAGTGGATAAAGGGAGCTGATGAAAGGAGTGGGGAAGGAAAGGGGAGGTACTGGGGAATAAGATGGCCCAAATTACGTTATATGCATATACATTATATGTCACAGTGAATCCTAACATTATATAGAATTATTATGTACCAATAAAACCCCACAAAATTTAGCAAAATATATAAATATAGATGGAAATAACTTGAAAAATTTCTGAAATGCACAAAAGTAATCTTGAAAAGTTAAAAAATAGATCATCTTCTTGGAGGAAAAAACAACCTCATGAAGCTAGCAATTCTTCGTAGTCAATATATACATTTAACACGAACTCAATAAAAATACTGCCAGTAATTTTTATTCAGATGGAGGCAAGATATGTATAGAGGATGTAATGTTACCTACCCATCTAATACCCAAACTTAATTCCTCCTTTTCTCTTATATTCTAGTTCACTTGTTATAAAGTCCTAAAATTTCAAACCATCATTATTGTACTTCTGTAACAGCAGCATCCAACACTAAATCACTGTCTTGATTTTCGGCAGTAGCCTCTTTATGGACTCTCCTGGGACTTTTCTAGCTTCTCCAAAGCCCCTCTCCACAAAGCTACCAGAGTAATTTTGTTAAAAATATAAATCACATTGCTCTACCACTTACCTTCAATGGCTTATTGTTGCAGCTATAAAAAAAAAAAAAAACCTGACTCTTTCTAACTGTTCAATTTTCTCTTACACCTTTTCACTTTTTAAAAATATGTTGTTCATTGAAAATGCCAAACTTATATGTAGCATGTGATTTATTTCCTTATGTCTGCTAAGAACTCCTCTTGACTTCAGGCTGTTGCTCTTTTCCCTTCAAAGGGGCCTTTCTATGCTTCCCAGACTTTCTCTCTGTGTAGCTGTATCTATTATTTCATTATCCCATTTATTATTTTCCTAATTAGCACTTTTAAAACTCTGAGTATATTGGGTTTCTCTGTTCATTCATTGTTTAACATATACATACAGGAGAACATATTGTCCTTCAGGAGTATTTCTTTTTTATCCTGGTTTCCATGTTTAAGCCAATGTCTAGCCATAATACTGAGTAAAAGGTGCATCCAATTTGAAATTCTTTCCTACCTTCAACCAGTTCTCAACTTGTGTGCAACCTAAACTTGCAGTGAACAGGTTTTTGTTTGTTTGTTTTGGACCATTTAATTATTTGTGTACATGACAGTAGAATGTATTTTGATATATGATAGGTACATAGAGTATAACATTCTAATTAGGATCCTGTTCTTTTGTAGGGGCGATACCAGGGATTGAAATCAGGGGTAATCAACCACTGAGCCACATCCCCAGCCCTATTTTGTATTTTATTTAGAGACAGTGTCTCCCTGAGTTGCTTAACACTTCACTTTTGCGGAGGCTGGCTTTGAACTTCTGATCGTCCTGCCTCAGCCTCCCAAGTAGCTGGGATACAGACATGCACCACCACTCCTGGCTGGGATCCCATTCTTGTGGGTAAACATGATGTGGAGTTATCCTGGTTATGTATTTATATATGGACATAGGAAAGTTGTGTCTGACTCATTCTACTGTCTTTCCTATTCCCATTAGTCCTCCCTTCCCTTTATTCTTCTTTGTCTAATCTAATGAACTTCTATTATTCCCGTCCCCAAACCTGACCCATTGTTTGTTAGCATCTGCAAATCAAAGACAACATTCAGCCTCTGTTTTTATAGGATTGGCTTTTTTCACCTAGCATGATAGTCTCCAGTTCCATCCGTTTACAAGCAAATGCCATAATTTCATTCTTCTTTATGGCTGAGTAATATTTCATTCTATGTCTGTCTATCTGTATCTATCTCTCTATCTATATCTATATCTATCTATCTATATCTATCTATCTATCTATCTATATCTATATCTATATCTATATATATATCTCTCTCTCTCTCTCTCTCTCTCTATATATATATATATATATAACATTTTCTTTACCCATTCATCTGTTGGAGGGTATGTAGTTTGGGTCCATAGCTTAACTATTGTGAATTAAGCTGCTATAAATATTGATATGGTTGCATCACTATAGTATGCTGATTTAAAGTACTTAGGGTATATAGCAAGAAGTGGGATAACTGGGTCAAATCGTGGTTCCATTCCATGTGTTCTGAGGAATCTCCATCCTGCTTTACTGAGTGGTCATTCCAATTTGCATTCCCACCAGCAATGTATGAGTATTCTTTTTCTTCACATTCTTGCCAATATTTATTGTTACATGTACTCTTGAAAATTGCTATTCTGACTGGAGTGAAATGGAATCTCAGTGTAGTTTTATTTTTCTGTAATTGCTAGAAATGTTGAACATTTCTTTCATATATTTATTGACTGCTCGTATTTCTTTTTCTGTGAAGTGCCTATTCAGTTCCTTTCCCCATTTATTGATTGTTTTTTTTTTTTTTTTTGGTGTTAAGTTTTTGAGTTCTTTATATATCTGGAAGATTAATGCTCTATCTGGGGAGAAGGTGGCAAAGATTTTCTCCAGTTTTGTAGGCCCTCTCTTCATGTTCTTGGTTGTTTTCTTTGCTGTAAAGAAGCCTTTTGGTTGGATTTCATCGAATTCATTGATTCTTGATTTTCCTTCTTGCACTTTAGGAGCCTTATTGAGGAAGTTGGTTCCCAATCCAACATGATGGAGAGTTGGGCCTACATTTTCTTTTAGTAGGTGCAGGGTCTCCTCTGGTATAATGTCTAGGTCCTTGATTTACTTTGAGTTGAGTTTTATGCAGGGTGAAAGATAAGCATTCAATCTCAATCTATTACATATGGATTTCTAGTTTTCCCAGCACCAATTGTTGAAGATGTATGTTTATGGCAACTTTGACTAGTATGAGATAACTGTATTTATTTGGGTTTGTCTCTGTGTCTTCTATTCTGTTCAATTGGTCTTCATGTTTGTTTTGGTGCCAATAATATGCTGTTTTTGTTACTATAGTTCTACAGTATAATTTAAGATCTGGTTGTGATGTCTCCCTCCTGCTTAATTTCTCTCATTAAGGATTACTTTAGCTATTCTGGTCCTCTTATTTTTCCAAATGAATTTCATGACTGCTTTTGCTATTTCTCTGAAGAATGTCAGTCAACAGTTTATATTTTCTGAGAACCTTCAGGTGCAGATGATATTACATTATATTAAAGAGGGAAATCTCTAATTACTTCGATATGCTGTGAACATATCATTCCTTGGGTCACAATTCCAAGTTAATGGTCATCATTGTTCATAAAATGGAAAAAGAAACACACATAATTAAGTATAAACACTACAATTGCCTTTAAAAAATCAAAATTTTATTTGTCCCATGATATCAATACCCAAAGTACCATAATACTGTGAAAATAGATCTCGAAAAGTGAGATTGTATGAAGAAAAAAAAGTGAAATTATTAGATAAAATATGACAATAATTTGTGGATTTCTAAATAAAAATGTCAACTACTATACTCTGAAAATTTTTAAGAGGAACTAAATATCAATAATAAAAAAAAGAAAACATCCACACATTTCACAGGAAATTCATGATCTTCTAAAGCAGATTGAAATCAGCATGATGGATAAGGAACTAGCTCCACTCACCATGTGTGCAGACAGAGAACTGGCTGAGTCCCAGCTCTGGTGCTGGCCAGCCTCATTCTCACCCTCCTCACTTCCAGGCCTCAAGCCTGTCTACAGTGTGCACAGCACAAGCAAAGGGAATATCCTCTCTCTGGTAATTCTTTCAAGATAAAGAATATCCTTCCTCAGCAGACTCTCTCAGTTGTTTTCCTTACATCCCCTTGACCCAAACTGCATCATGTATCCTCAGGGAATGGCAGGTCCTGTCCATTTCTCCAGGTTTCCCTAGCCAGGTATTGGTCATGGATGTAAGAATGTGCTTACCTTCAAACCAATCAAGCCCACTCTGATGGTCCAGAGGCAATTTCACCAGATACACAGAGCTGCCTGGATGAGGGAGGAGGGATGAACACTGAAACAAAAAGGAGGGTGATTCCTGAATCACCATTTTTTTTTTTTTTGGTCAGTTCTACACAATAAAATTTAACTCCTGATCTCCCACATCATAATCTCTTTCCATTCCACCACTGGTCCCCTTCAGTTCATGCCTGATATTTATTTAGTAATGATTTCATCAATTCTAGAGAAAGAAACTTCCTGTTAAAATAGTCTCATATATTCTGTTAAAGTTCATGCAAATCTAACTCCAAACAAAGTCACAGATTTCAAAATTTTGAAACCTAGTAATGAGATACGGGGAATTATTGGGTAAATAGGCAGGGAAAGTGGACCCAGGCAGGTAATTCCCTCCTCCTCTTCCTTATCAAAAATTTGTAGTTCCAAATGGCTGTAAGCTCAAGATCAAAGGAAATAAACAAGATCAATAAGTGGAAGTTGCCCAAGTAGCCCACAGGTCCAGGCCACAGACCAATGATCAGATGCCAGCAGCAGGTCTAATCACATAATACCAAGACCCCTAGACTCAAGCCCCAATTATAATTTCAAAAAATCAACTAGCTTCTCCTTTCTGAAATCTAGAGAAAGTTGTGAGCAAAATAGTACATTTATTTATTCTGAGTTTGTAGGATAAATTTCAGGTAATGTGAATATTAAAAAAAATAATAATTTAGGAGCAACACTTATTTTATGAAGCAAAAGTAAAACAAGCTACAGACAACATCCTGACCTTCAGCTCATCTGTGCTTATTATGTCATACAACAAAAAATTAGGATAAAATTTCAAGTCAAAATAATATACGGATTTTAACCTAATGAGTTGTCTAATTGTGCTCAGACAAAATCATTTCTGTGAATATCTATATAAAACAACTTCATTCAGCCACATGCAAGATAAAATACTCAGCCTAAAAAGTTAATAGTTCTTATGAATTTAGGTTACCAGTCACAGAAGTAGAAAAATGTTGCGTACATAACAAAATACGGTTGCAGACATAACTAGGCTATTTTGTGGGTGTATGTTTACTCAAATGTCTAAGTGTTTATAAATACACTTGTATATGTGTTTTACATTACAATAAATCTACTCTGAAAACCAATTTGTGTGCCCGAGCATCTGCTTTTGCCAGGGAAACAGTGTCCAAGATTGCTGACTCAGTGGATTTCAAGTTCTGTGTTTCTTCTTGGTCTCTTTATTGCTTACACTCTGGAACAGGGCCACAGAGCAGCACAGAAGAGCTAAGGCTGTAAATGCACAGCCCAGATAATCTCAACTATATAGTTAAAACCTTATTATTATAGAACAGCAGCCAAATTCAGTCTATTAACATGTCCAGTTCTATTTAGTCAGGGAATTTATAAAAGATATTCTTAATAGAACTTAGACACAATTTTTAAAAAGCACTAAAAGCCAAAGTCACTTTAGAAAAGGGCATCTCTTGCCTTTCAGTAAGTTCTCATTAACACTATCAAAGTCTAGCAAGAATATTCTGAATGTAGATTTTTATCCTTGTAATAGCTCATCTGTATCACACACGTATTTGCAACATAAACTTACACAGGGCTAGAAATGTGCTGCTCAGAGAAGCCTGCAACAGTGAAGAAACAAACATTTTGAGCATCTCCAGTGTGTTGGGCAGTACAGGAAGTATGGGGAGGCACAAAATTTAACAAGCATACACAGTCCCTAATCTCATGGTAATTCAGTTTGAAAAGGGAGATGGAGAGCAAACAAATAAACTGAAAAGAAATTAGTATTCTCTATAACAATAACATGATATTAAAAATTAATAATTTTCTATGGTTAACATATAGGGACAAATAGTTTATGTACAACTGATAGAGACAACCACTTAAACATATTCAAATTCTAATGACTCAATGAAGAAAAGTGTGAGAATGTGTAAGTTTTGCTCTTAGAAACAAACAAACAAAAAGGAGTGGGCCTGACACACAGTGATCAGGATAAATGGGGAAAATAAGAAATAAGAATGGAGAAATAATTTTTTATTGTGTTGTGGGGGCCAAGGTATGTTTTTTAGACCTGAACAGGAGTATAGAATTTGTTCTAACTGCAATAGACATTCCAAGGTCTTAATGCAGAAAAATAAAATGATCAAATTTATGTTATAAAAATATCAGTGTAATATCTGATGTGAAAACTGACTAAATTTTTTAGGAGGTGAAACAAGAGGGAAAATGTGTCAGAAATGATGGCTTACAGTAGAATGCAGAAATTAAAATGATGAGAAGTAGAGAATTTTAAAATGTATTTGGAAATAAGCATTGTGGATTGAATTGGGGAATGAGTGTGAGAATGTTATAAAATATTGACCCTGAATTCCAATTTTTTAGCCTAAGAAATTATGGAAATGGTCTTGTCATTCTTGAAATAAATAGACTTGAGTGAATAATGTCTCGATTGCAGGTAGAAATAAAAAAGTCTAATTCTAGATGTATTGTGTTTTACAATATTCCTAAGACACCCAAGTAGAACTATGATTAATCATAGAATGTATAGATATTTAATGCAAAAGGAAATATTGGACTATAAATATAGAAGAATATTTTAAGCCACAGATTAAAACATCATGTTATATACCATAATTATATTTATATACCATAAATATATTCTATTTTAATTGACAATCCATGAAGAAGCAATGAGAATAAATGGATCGCCAAAGTACAATTTAAACTGGAGAAGAATTTAGTATTGGATAGAAAATTTGGCCAACTATCCAAAAGTTTCTGTTGGATTTGGCATAATTGTGAAAGATCTTGACAACAGCAGTTACATTGGACAGGTGGTGGCAGAGCTAGGTATAACTGGGTTGAGGAGTGAACAGGAGGAGTGAACGAGCAGAAAACTCTTGAAATATTTGTTCTGTGAATGATAACCAAGAAAAAAGAGAATAATGGGAATTGGTTTAATTTAGAAACAGAGAACACTAAAGTACATTTACAGGGTATTTGTAATGTTATAGTACATATGGTGGCATAAGTGCCATAGGAGAGAGTATAGATATGGAAAAAGCAAAGTCCCTGAGAAAGAGAAAGGAGATGGAATCAGCATGCGTGGAATCAGCATGGAAAGTCAGATCCTTTGCAGTACAGAGGAGGGCTTGATTCATTAATGAAAGAGAGGGAGGAACATATGGAATAGTACCTAAAAGCCAAACGTGTCAAATATGGTGACCTATAGGAAATACTGAAAGAAACTTTGAAAGAAATGCCCTGGACAAGATGAGCAAACAAGCCAATGCTGTTCTGGTAGAGCTGCTGGTGATAGGGAGGGAGTGTGAAGCCAAAAGGAATACTTAGCTCCCCTGAGACAAAGGGCTAAAGAGCTGGGTGGGAACGTAGGCCAGCTGTGTTAGCCCATGAGCTTAAGCAAAGAAAAGCTAAACTTTTCTCTTCAGGACAGGAATTATTTTCATCACTTGGAATAAGGCCCCACAAGGGCAGACTGGGAAATAAGGATGCAGTCCTCTTTGATGACTGTATTCAAAAGATGACTCCCAGGCTCTGAAGAAAATATCCCTGTATTGAAAAATATGGCGAAAGGCTTTTTAAAGATTTAAACCTCAGAGGGGCATAGAAAGAATTTACAATTGTAAGTTTTCTGAAGTAAATGCTCTAAGAGAGGTCAGGAACCTAGTTAGGGTCTATGTAAAGTTTAGTCAAGTTGAGGGGAACACTCTGGTAGTTTCAGTCTCCACATAGAAATGAAAGACCATATAAAATTAAATGCCAATATATATATAGTCAAGTATTTTAGCTGTTTTTTTTGTGTGTGTAAATGTACCATTTTCCACACTAATAAGTTTATGCAAAGGAATGCATATATAGATTGAATGCACGATTCATAATATAAACTCCTATGGAATGCTCTGTAGATTTCCCTGGTTAAATTTACAATACTGTATTATAAATATGTTTCTATGTGTATCCCCTCATCCCCTTCCATCCACTGCAGGTTAACTCCTAGTACTTTAGTATATTTTACATTATCACTAGAATTTACAAGAGTGCGATTTATAGTGGCTAATTTTAAAATAATGCTCACCTGGTGGAGCACATTAACTATAGGCTCATTCTCTGCACCAGATCAAATCTTCTGCTCTCTTGTTGATCAAGTCTATAACTGAGACACCACATAATTTCAACTCCATTTATAAACTTTTGTCCCTGGCTCACCTTTGCTCCCCAAACTTAGCTTCATCCTGCCTGCCTAAACATGATTTTCTAAAGGATAGGCTGTCTAAGGAAATGTATTTCCTGGGGCTTAAGAAGTAATTCCTTCCCACCCACCTTCCATGTCTTGTTAGTCAGCTTTTTATCCTCTTTGATGTGACAAAAACACCTGACAACTTAGAGGAGGAAAGATTTATTTTGGTTCAGTTCCAAAGGATTCAGTTCATGCTCAGCTGGCTCCCTAACTCTGGGCCTGAAGTGAGGTAGAAGGGCATAATGTAGGAAAGCATCTTAGCTCATGGCAGCCTGGAAGCAGAGGACAGGAAGAAGAGCAAACAAGAAGATAAATCCTACCAGAGCCACCAGCAGCCTGCCATGACCTGTTCCCCTCCAACTAGGCCCCACCTCCAGTAATGCATTCAGCTATCAATGGATTAATCCACTGATTAGGTCAGAGAACTCTAACCACTGCTTTTCAAAAAGTCCCACCTATGAATCTTGCTCCATGGAGGATCAGGCTTTGAATGATGAGCATTAGGGGGGCTTTCCAGATCTAAACCTTAACACTGCTCATGATGGCCTGCTGTGACCTGCTATTGGGGGTCTGTGTTCTTCACTGTCTATATATACATATACAGAGATATATCTGTAGATATAAATGTATAGATATATATCCTACTTCAAAAGAGGAGTATTTTTGGAAACACCATACCATCATCTGTCAATCAAAAGTCACTAGATCCCAATCACTCACCAAGGCCTATCAATTCCACTTAATCTTATGTCTGATTTCTTCCATGCAATAGTTTACTACCTTAGTCCAGGATGATCTATTTTACCTGGAAAAATTAGTTTGCATGCCCTTGGTCTCCATTAACAATATCAGGAAACTGATACTATTCTTTATTTTATAGGTGAGGAAGTTTAATCAAAGAAATGAAGTAATTAGTCCAAAATCATTCATCATATACAATAGATAAACAATTTAGCTCTAAAGCCTGAGTCTTAACCACTGTCCTACATTGCATTTTCATAAAGAAGGACTGATTTGAGAAATTTAAAGGTAAACTATGTAGTGACGTTTAACAAGTCTATAAATATTTACTTTCTAAATGCTAGTGAATTTCTAAGTGTACAGAGGAAAAAAATTAGCAAAAAAATAAAACCTACTAGCCACTACAGATCACTTTTTAATACAAACAAAACTAATTTAAGCAATCTGTCTGAGTCAGGTTTTGTAAAGAACAATTAACTACTTTTTATTTTAAAACATTAGTTTACACATATTTATGTAGGTCATTAGAAAATTAATATAATCTTTCTAATCTAAATTCATATATTTCAGATTTAGCATCAGCAAGTAGAAAACTGAATCAGTAATGAATAAAACCTTTACTTCATTAAGAATAGGCAGAAGACTTTGATAAATCAAAAAAAAAAAACTTTTTACAAAATACCAGTTTTTGCAGTATTGAAGTTGCATTTGTTTAAATTAGCCTTTTTCTTGTAGCTGCACATGGCAACTAACTCCAACTGGTGGTTAAAAACTGACTGCTTCACAAGAATAAAATACCAAGCACTAAGAGAGTCTCAAATTACCTTTAGTCAGGAACAAATGGATTCTAGACTGGGTGGCTGACAAAAACCTTCATTTTCTTTTTTTTTTTTTTTAATTGACCTTCTAGAAATGAAAAGCCCTTCTGAAAACAGGTGGTCCTGAAAATCTGTAGATAATTAAGCAAAATGAAGCTTGTTGACAGCTTGGCATGAAAGGTGAATCTTTAATTACATTTTAATGACAACTCTTATTATTTTACATAACTATGCTAGGTGGTATCACATAATTTTAAAGATTGCCAGTATAGATTTTGGATTTTTAAAACATTCATAAAAATTCAAGCAATACAATCTTATTTCAAGATTAAATGGCTTGTGGAAGTCCCTTTCACATATGCAAAGTGTCCATCATTTTTGTTATAATTCTTTTGTAATTTTTCAAAATATCATTGTATTAGTTCAAAGATTGCTAATTTGGCAGAGTTGATAGGCTAAAACCATGTTTAAAATCAGTTTGTGAGCAAAACCAAGTTAAAAGACTTATTAAAAATCTCCTTAAAGACTTTCACTTTATTGTTTAAAGAGTTTTAGTTCTTGGAAGATTCAGCAAGAATTATAATTCTTCTTTCTGCTTGATTATAAACTTCGTGATTTTTTACAAACTAGTGAACTTAATTCTTTGAACTATAAATTATCTTAAAAAACTTAAATACATGAACTTGAATCCAGATTTTTCCCAAAATGATTTCAACCATCTGTGAAAATTTTTGGCGTATTATAGCCCTCATCTATCCTAATCAGGTTTTATGTTATTACCTAATCATCCCCTTGACCAAAAAGTTCCTGTGATTTTTTTCAAAAGTCATAAATTCTAAAGGTATTGAAATGAATATGTTAATAGATTATATTTTAATTTGGATCATAAATCTGAACATGAAGAAATTCTGGAAATTTATGTTCCTTTTTTAGAGTAAATGATAAGATATAGTATGTAATATTTTACTTCAGAAAAGGATTAAGCAATATAAAGTTAGAAAATACAAATGTATTTGATGTTTAACAAAATATACAATTGCCACAAATCAGCTAGTCTGATAGAAAGAATAGTCACATCAAACTGCATGTGTTCCAAATGGCACTCAGGACGTTTTCTTTGAACCTGGTGTTCATTGGTACTCTCCATCTTCGTAAATCATACCACCTTTATCCATTTGTTCTTGCCAGAAATTTTACTAATCCATCTCCCTCCTCTCACATACTATCTATTACCAAGCCCTGTTGATTTTATCCTCAAATGTGTCTTCATCATATTCACTTTTCTCTATATCCACCAGCCTTATTAAGCCATGGCATTGCAATTTGTTTTTTTGGATCTATTTTGATCTGTTCTTAAGCCATTCTCCACCCTATAGGCAGCATGAGTTTTTAAACTTTAAAGCTGATGATGCAACCATTATGGATTAAGACCTAGCACTTTAAAACATAGAACTAGCACATACTTGCCTCAACAACCAACAAATCTCTTGTCCAGCACGGTGGCACACACATTTAACTAATCCCAACAGCTTGAGAGGCTGAGGAAGGAAGATTGTGAGTCCAAATCCAGCCTCAGCAATTTAGTGAGGTCCTAAGCAATTCAGTGATACCCTGTCTCTAAATAAAGTATTTAAAAAGGCTGGGGATGGGGCTGGGATTGTGGCTCAGTGGTAGAGTGGGCGCCTAGCATGTGTGGGGCACTGGGTTCGATCCTCAGCATCACATAATAATAAATAAAATAAAGGCAATTGTGTCCAAATACAACTTTTAAAAAAAACTATTAAAAAAAAGGCTGGGGATGTGACTTAGTGGCTGAAGTACAAAAATAAAACAAAATAAAATAACTGATAAATCTCAATACTGGATATTTGCATAAGTAAATCCACATATATTTATGTATACATATGTATAATATTAAAAGCCTTATGTAAGAAGTTCATGACGGTTTTATTCACAATATCAAAACTGGAAAAGTTCAAGTTGCCATCAACAGGAAAATGGATGGATAAATAAAATGTTCTACATTTACAGAACAAAGTACAACACAGCAATTTAAAAAGAAAATTATATATTCAAATGTCTCTTAAAATATCATGCTAAATCAAAGAAGATTTAAACAAAAGAGTACATACTCTTTGATTCTATTTACCTAAAATTCTAGAATAGGCAAAATGATCCTTTAAAAACAAAATCAGAGACCTGGTTCTTAGTGTGAAGGGCAGAGTAGGACCAGAAATTGATTTGTAAGGTATTCAGCATTCTACAAGGTCAGATTTATGCATTTACCACTGCTTGAAGAAAGGTTATAAATGGTGCCTTTTTCTTTATGAACATTTTACCCCAAATGTATAAGTCATCTTTGACAAATGTTGAGATCTTTTTAACAACATGCATCCTGAAGTTCTCAGAGGTGAAACAGCTGATGTCTGGGGAAAAAATAAAAAACTTTGAAAAGATTTAAGCATGTTAGTTCAAACTGTTTGCAACTTGGTTGTGGTGGGAGCTACATGACATTATGTCTGCTCAAAGTTCAAAAATCTATATACTAACTAGGGTAAAATGTACTGATTGTAAATTATATCTCAGTTTTTTAAAACCCTTTGAAAAACAAGGTGGATTGACAGATGAACTAAGTGGGTGGGTAAATGAATGGGCCAGAGCACATGTAGCAAAATATTTATAATTATAGAATCAAGGTGGTACCTATTTGGAAGTTTACCTTACAATAATTTTAATTTGAGGGGATGTTTGAAATTTTTCATAACAATACCTGGGAAATTTATAAAGCTGGCTAGACTGCATTGTTCTCATACTTAAGATCATATAATGGTTTCCCATGGTTTTGGAAGCTTGCTCTAGAATTATCAATGTGGCATAAAGTTCCCACATTCTAGGATTTCTTTGAGCCTAAAAGCCCATAAAGGGTAATTTCCTCCTCACCTACCATAATGGAATTATGTCCTTCCTTGTCAGTTTTTATAAATAACAGACCCTCCCAAGGGCTTTGAAATCTTAAAGTGGTATAAATAATGGTGTGGTTATCTGCCCACTCTGATAGTCTTTAAAAACCCTTGGGTCATGGTCCTCCAAAATCCCCTAGTCCGCACTCTCTGACCAAGCACTTGGACTAATGTAAGTACTCAATAAAAATCAAAGTACACATGAAAACTGATTGAAGAGAAGGTGCTTTGTCATTTCAAAGTGAATCATGATTTATTTGAGTAGTTTAACCATTGTTTCTTTATTATCTCCTTGTTGCTTATAAGGGTGATGATTTTGAGCCATGACAATAAATAAGAGGGTAGGAAACTTATCATTTTCAGAAATTTTCCAGTAGCAAAGTGTCCCAGTATTTTATCTTGTTATGGCAAAATATATATAATTCTTTAAAAATATTTCATGCAATTTAAAATTTTTGTTTTAATTTTTAAGGAACATGTAAATCAGTGTTTCCTGAATTTAAATTAATTTTAAATTTATTTAAATTTAGTTATTTAAAGTATGTCATAAGAAAACAAAAAACATTGCTTTTTTATGTGAAATAAAATAAAGTTGGGGCTCGAGTTGTAGCTCAGTTGTAGAGCGCTTGTCTATCATATGTGAGGCACTGGATTTGATTCTTAGCACTGCAAATAAATAAATGAAATAAAGATCCATCAACACTAAAAAAATATTTTAAATATGTTATACTTCTAGGGAACAATAGGAGGAAGTCAAGAGACTCTCTACCTATTGGGATAACTACAAAGTTTTTCTAATTGTAGCATAAGTGCAATTTGCATAATAATGATTAATTTAAATTGTTCTTTAGATAAATCTCAGTGCCATGGGTACTGATTAGTATTCTAGTGAAATTTACCACTAACTCAGGTAAGAGAATGAAGGAGAGAGTAAAACATCTAGTGCTTAAATTTCTGATTTATACTTAGGAAATTAAGTAGGCAGGTTCTCTCTCTCTCTCTCTCTCTCTCTCTCTCTCTCTCTCTCTCTCTCTCTCTCTCTCATAATATCCAGAAAATGAAAGAAAAGATACACACACAAAAAGAGACTAAGTATGTATAAAGAATTGTGAAGTAGTCTTCCAATTGAAATGTATGAGATGATACAGACAGTTTTGAGATTATGTAGTTATATGTGAGGAATTTTACTAATACCTGTAAAACATGATGGGTTCATGCTTTTGTGGCATGCATTAAGGACCTAAGTTTTATAATATCTCAGAAGTTGAATTAGAAGGGAAAAAAAAGTCAGAATAAAGCCTTCTTATATCACTTAGGAATTCCGCACAAAAGATCTCAACACTGTGAAAAGTATTAAAAATTATGCATGATTTAAATCACATTACAATTATCTGTAATAACTACTTATTTTTCCATTGAACAAGGAAGAATTTCTAAGTTGAACACTTAGCTATGCAGGTTATGTCCAAACAGATTTTAGGTGGAACTGCAGTTATGAGTGAAGTTCAATCTAGTGATTTGAGATGAGGGAAACCATGATATATTTGCAAGAAATTTGTCCAGTGAAGCTTCTTTTTGGTCCTCTATTTTGCAAAATTCTAAGGAAAAAAAACAATAAAGAAAGATATAAATTTTCCCAAGTGAATAATCCACCCTATAGAGTCTGCTAAACATATAGCTAACAGTTTAATGGCAAAATGTAAATTTACTTCTTTTTATCAACTACAAAAGTATATTAATTTGAAACAAAATTTACTTGCTCATACAAATCTTTGTATTCACTATGCTGCACTTTGAAGAGAAATAAATAGAAAGATAGGGATATATTTGATAGTGGTCTACCAAAAATCTCCCAGCTCTCTAGCGTCTAGATGGTGATTTCACTAGAGTTTGGATTTTGTTGAAACAATACTGTGTAGAAAACCAATTGTGTAGTTTCTCAGATATGATCAGGCTCAGGGGTACTAACTTAATCCAAAATAATTTAATAACAGACTAGAATGTGAAACAGAATACAAAGTTATTTATTTGTAAGAAGAATTATGACTTTATTCTGACCGGAATGCACATATCGCCATAATGAAGATATACTTTCTCTAAGGCAAAATTACATGCAAACTAACGTAGAATATTGCTTATTGCAGGAATACATAACAGGAATTTAGATGATCCTAAGGAGCTTCTCTTAGACTAGAACATTCTATTCCCAATAGATGGCTTTACTAGACTTTGTTACTCCTGGTTATTAGTCAAGATGTCCTCTCTCTTATCTAACCTATCCAATGCTTGAACATGGAAAATTATGTTGTTGTTTTTTTTTTGTTTTCTAGGTCCTTATGTATGATGAATAATAAGCAATTCTCCAAATGTTCCTTTCCTCTTTTTTTTTTTTTTTTGTTTGTTTGCTTTGTTTTATTTTATTTTATTTTTGAAACACTTTTTCACTGTGTTGCCCAGGCTGGCATCAAGAGATCTCCCTACTCAGCCTCTTATAAACTATATTTGACTACAGTTCAGTCTAAACTAGTAATCTCCAAAAGCGACTTTGTATAACTTTGATTTTATCCACTAAATATCTAATTCTTTTTCTCACAAAAGCTCCCCATTTTTATTTCTACATCCTTTAAACAGGTTTGGCGAGGCATCTTACCCCACCTGTACCTGTCACAGACACAGCTTTAGCCATATGAAAATTCTTTAGTCCTTATAATCAGGTTTGGTTTGAAAGATCCCTTATTCCCAGCTGCTATTAACACTGCCATCTCTTACTAATCTTACTCAATGAGGTTTCTAGCAAGTCAGAGGACTTTGAGACCACAAGAGCAATTGGTAAGAATTGCCAGGAAAATAACAGATTTAGAACAAACAAGATGGGGATTAGACTTTCTGTAATGAAGACAGTATTTCTACCAGATGTTAACTGACTTATCTCAAAAAGATCCCAGAGTCAGAGCCTGAGAAGTTTGATTCAAAAATTGAAAAGCTAAATAATTTTGATAATTTTATGTTGGTATCTCTCTGTTACTCTCTAATAGAAGTATTATCACATACAAATCCATTTGACCATAGAATTCTAGAACACCTCTAACATGCATTAGAATTGTGATTTGGGAGATCCAGCTTAACTATTAGGCATTCACATTCAAATACAAATACAAACACCAATTTAAGTAATATATAAAAGCTTTGGATTTTCATTATCAGGCAGGGGAAGTAACAGTTGACTGGAGGATCCTTTTATGATAGAATAAATAAGTGGTAATGATACTAGGGAGAAGCCATGACTCTTGGGTATTTCTCAAAGTGTGATCTGTGACCTACTTATATTGAAATCAGCCAGGCTGCTTTACAAAAGTTCAAATTCCTGGGACCCACTGTAGATTTACTGAATCAGTATCTCTGGGAATGGATCAAAGAAGTTAGGACTAAAATGTTTTTATTGTTGCCGCTGTTTGTTCTTTGACCATCTTTGTTTTGTTTTTGGCAGCGCTGGGGATTGAACCCAGGGCCTAGGACATGCTGAGCACACAGTCTACCACTGAAAGATGTTTCCAGTAACTGTGACATTTTCATTCAAACTTGAGTTTAAGGAATATTGAATTAAATTCTCTGTTTAACTTAGAAAAAGACAAGTCATTCAAGCTCAAACCATTTTGGAAATCGCCTAGCATTCATCATGCCACAGGGTTCAGGCAATGTCCTTGTCAAAAAGAGAAAAACTTTTTTTATGAAGTTTGTGTAAGCTCGAATCTACATAAGCTTCTTCAATATCCTCCAATTCTACCATTCAAGTAATAGTAGTCCCACTTGTTAGTGGTTTTGATTTCCATTTTCAGTTAACCACAGTTGAATGTGGTCAGTACAAGGCAAGAAGATATTTTGAGACAGCGAGCGAGAAACCATCCATGTAACTTTTATTTTACTACTTGCACTTGTTCTATTTTATTACTATTGTTGTTAATCTCTTACTGTGTCCAATTTATAAATTAAACTTCATTGCAGTTTATGTATGTGTGTATATTGTAAAAAATAGCATATTTAGGACTTAGTACTCTGTGGTTTTAGGTACTCACTCAGGGTCAGGAAACATCCCCACTCAACCATGGCTAAGGGGAGATACTGTGTATCCAAAGAGGCCTCATCTTTACAAGGTGAAACACATCCGAATCTTTTTTATTTATTTTTTATTTTTTTTTTTAGTTGTTGATAGAGCTTTATTTTTTATTTATTTGTATGTGGTGCTGAGGATCGAACCCAGTGCCTCACAAATGCCAGGCAAGTGAGCTACTGCTGAACCACAGCCAGAGCCCCTCATCCAAATCTTAAACTAAGTACATTGTATATGCAAAATAGGAAAAATCTATATTCTTTTTTTATTTCCTATTTTTTTCTATTTTCTTTCCTATTTCCATAATTCAGGAAAGAAACCTATAAGACCCCAAAGAAACATGTAAAAGTGAGCAATTTTTAAAATTTGATTTCTTTGGAATAAAGTAAATCAAATTTCTTATCAATCAAGGATAATCTGAAAGAAAAGGAGACATTACCCAATTTAAGCTTCTTTCAGCATTTACCTAAATCAAATTGAATTATTACTCTACTTCCCTGTCTTTCATAGCAAGGCTTTGTGAAACAGATTTACACATAGTAAACTTTGTATACATGTCACAAAAGTAAATACATCCTTTTGCATTCCTGTCACTCCTTCAAATACTTAAAACCATACCATTCCAAATATTTTGACCTGTTTGCTTTTTCTGCTTTGCATCCAGAAAATTTGGAATCTGTCCATTGATGAGTATTTATAAAGCTATCTAGCTAGATCTAACTATATTTCTGTCTCAAACCCCTAATTAATTTAATTTCTTTGATATCATTTAAAGTATCTGAAATGATTTTGTTCTATAAGTCTGTGCACATGGAAAACTATGTTTAAAAAGTATAAGAATTTTTTTTTTAATTCTTAAAGTTTAGTTTTAGTAAAAGTAATTTAATGTTCAAATGGCTAATATTTAAATGTGGGCACTGGTTAGGTGTGTCTCTAGTTCAAATGCCAATTAGCTATTTACAAAGGTGTTTGGATATAAATGTGAAATATTGGCTGCACTGATTAACTGATTGTTACGGCTGTAATCGTGCTTGTAGCTAGAAACAGTTAAACAGTTACTGTAGCCTAGCATTATATTAAGCATAAATTTTCATTAATTTGTTTAATCTTTATAACAATTTAGGTATATTGGTTTCATTATCCTCATTTTTTAAATTATAAAACTAAATTCAGGTATGTTAAACATCTTGCTTAAGGTTATTTAGCATACCTAACTATTCTAATGAAAACATATCTACCCAATTGTGATTAAGAAATCAAGCTGGGTTCCCAGCATCTCAGGAGGCTGAGATAGGAGGATCATGAGTTCAAAGCCAACCTCAGCAAAAGCAAGGTACTAAGCAACCAGTGAGACCCTGTCTCTAAATAAAATACAAAATAGGGCTGGGGATGTGGCTCAGTGGTCGAGTGCCCCTGAGTTCAATCCCCAGTAACTCCCTCAACAAAATAAATCAATATAGGAGCCTACAAAAATATTCAATGTGATTATTTTCCTATTAACTTTAGATCAGAGCTACATCTGTCTAGTTTCCAAAGGACACCTGCAAAGTCAAGCTGTCTGTGTAAGCCATTGGCATCTTCCTTTGACTAGGATTATCATCTTCAAGTAGACAAGAATGGCATCATTGTGAATTGTGCTGTGGGACACGTTACTGATCATGCCCTTCCAGCTTCTACCACCTTTTTTGGGGGGAGGAGGGGGTAAAGCCTGTTCTTAACCTTTCTTTGTGGGAATGTCATCTCAATCTGACAAAAATATCAAAGGAAAAGCTGAATGGCCCAAAATAGGCCCATCACACTAGATGTCATAAAAATTTAAATCTTGAGTGAGTGGAACAAGAACAGAAAATGACAAAAATGAATCATGAGATTAATCTTCCCGGAAAAGACTGTCATTAAGTCAGAGCTGCTCCCTTCCTGTCTTTCTGACAGCTTTTCCTTTGGTTGGATCCATTCTATTACAACCAGAGAACCCCAACCAGAATCCCCATGAAGGAACCATTCAGGAAAGTTACAAATGATTTTATTTCACACCGCAATCAATCAGAAGCCTTTGTTAAATAAAGCACTGGGTTATCTGCATAATGATTTTAAAAAGAAGTATAAAAACTCCCTGTCCTAAATATATTGCAATCTACGTGAATATATAGGGCATATATGCATACAAACCCGATGTCATTCATAATCTGAAAGTTCATACAAAGTGCCAAATCGCTGAGTAATGCAGAATATAGAAGCTTTTCCTGTTGATCAGAACACAAAGTCATTTCCATAAGGGTCACAGAAAGGTTTCATTTTATAGATGGACTTCAGCTAGACACATTTAAATTTTAATAGGGAAATGGTAAATTCTACCAGCTTAAACTTATAAAGCTTGTCCTGGAGTGCACTTAGAGAACTAGTTTAGAGAAACAGTATCAAAGATGGCAGGATGCAATTATAACATAATTAGCATGTATTGATTAGGTGTATTCTAGGATATGTGATGTTTAGTATTGCAGATGCTTATCTTTCTCTCATGATCCAACCTTTAGTTCTACCCACTACTTGAAAGAAAAAAAATATATAATGGCCAATTATTTGACAACCTGCCATTTAACATGGGAGTTTCATACAAAACTGCCTGGCATCTGGATTAGAGACAAGCCAACAAGATAAACAAGAGAAAAGAAGGGCACACTATCACACCATAATATTTTATGAATCTTAAAGCTGATTTTATCACCTTAATATAACTGGGATTGTATACTTTGGTGATATTAATTTTCTTTTGTAAATGCTGCATCTCAGTCCTAACTAGAATCAGAACTTCATATGTATCAGAAGAGATTGATATGTTAATAAATAGAAATTGATAAATTTAGAAATTGATAATTTAGAAATTAGAAATTGATAAATCTAAATGGATATGTTTAATATTAAGTGAATAATTAAAATATGAGCTTCTTGGTTCTAAATATTTATCATTAAATATTTGTTTGACTTAGACTGCAGCTTCAGATAGAAATCTTTTGTATTAGACTGGGGTAAATTTAAAATTTATATTAGGTTGTTGCTCTTTATTTTTTTTAATTGCACAAGCTTTCCTAGTAGTAAATATAAACAAATTGAATATATAGCTTGCTATAAACGATATGTTAATATTTTATTTTTGATCATATTGATATGTCATATTACTAATTCATAACCCATTTTTCAAGTGGGGAGATTTTTCAGATAGAATTTTGTAGATATGAAGAGAAATTAAATCCCAAATCTGTCTAGATCTAAAGTTTTTGTTTTTGAGAACACAGTATTTCTAAACCAGATTCATCATCTCTCTATTCTCTCTCCCCTTCCGCTTTCCCCATCTATGCTAATTCAGAAAAATTATGGTGCTTAGAAGACAGGCTCCTGAGTTGGACTGACCCACCTTCAAGCCCTGACAAAAATGAATCATGAGATTAATCTTCCCGGAAAAGAATTTCTTACATTTACCAGCTCTGGGACGTGAGAAATTTACTCAAAGTCTCTATGCCTCAGTTTTCTCATCATTAAGATGAGAGTAGTAATTATTCCTATTTTATTCTGGTGTTATAAGGAGTAAATTTTTAATAATTGGGCAGAGTGTGTACCACATGGTTAGTTAAAAAAAATGTCAACTATTTTTACTCTTCTTGGTTTCCATATTTGGATTTATAATTTAGTTGTTCATTTTGATATTTAAATGAAACATTGGAATAATTTGTTCTCAATGCTTTTCTTTCTCTTAACTACCAACAATACGTAGTTAACCCTGGTCTTACTTTTGAAATGATTTGTTCACAAACTTTAACCCTTATAGTTTCTCAGACATAACTACAAATCTGGCCTTTATGGATTATTCCAAGTTATTCCCAAAATCAGGACATTAATCTTCCTGTCTCTGGAGGTTTCTACAGTGAAATTCACCCATTCTGAGGGATGAGCATGACAGATGAGTAGAGCTCGAGAGAAAAATTTCAAAGCTGAATCTGAATTCCCTTTAACCCATCTAAATAAGTTTTCAATTAAGTATGTATTTTGAAATGTACCAAAGATTTTTACAGTAGTTACTGGAGGGTGGGAGAAATGGGGAATTGAAGAGATGGTGGTCAAAGAATAAAAATTTAATTTGATAGGAGAAATAAGTCCAAGAGCTTTATTTTGTAACATCATGACTATAGTTAATAACAATATATTCTATTCTTTGAAATTGCTAAGACAGTAAATTTTAGGTATTCTTACTACAAAAAAAGTATATGAAGTAATGCATATATTAATTAGCTTAACTTAGTTATGTCACAATGTATAACATTTCAAAACACATTAACATGATAAATATACATAATTTTGATATTATATATAAAAAGTGAAAAGCTAAAATTGTTATCAGAATAGTATGTATACATATACTTGATAGTATTCATGTATTAAAGATGTTTAAATAAAGTTTTATTTAAGGATGGATGTTTAAAAATATCCCTGATAATACAAACTCTATAATTATATGGTTATACAATTAATCATGTATACCATTTATTATAATACCATACAAAAAATATGAAAATCCAAGTTATCTACTATTTCTTTCAAAGTTCAATGTGACCAGACCCAGTATTAGACTCTGTTTCATTTCCATTTTCTATTTTACTTGTTTTAATATAACCTGTTTTCTACCTTACTTGAGCATTTTATTAATCAGATTCTTTGGAGTCAGAATCGACACCACACTACCCCCCACTTTTCCATGTACTTTACCTGATTTGAGTCTTTTTCTAACCCCACAGATACATTCCTAGGTGTTGAGAGCCACAGCAGAAGGGGCCGCAGCAAACTTCCAGCTGCCAGCAAACTTCCAGCTGCCAGCTGATGATTGGCTCACAGCGGCCCCAGCAAACTTCTAGCTGCCAACTGATTGGCTCCTCTGATGCTCATTGGGCTGTTTCCCTGCCCTTTCAGACCTCGGAGTTGCTCATTGGGGGACTTTTTTTGGCTCTGCCCACCAACCCAGCCAATCGGCCTCAAGAGCAGGAGGAGTGGGGGAGGTTGAGAGGCTTGTGGGAAGCTGGTGGTGGCAGTTGGGCTCTGAGGGTTTTTCCTGAAGAGCTGTGTGGTGTGGTGTGTGTGTTCTAAAAATAAAGTTCTTTTCTTTTGATGAGTGGCTCCTAAATTATTCCCAGCCAGATTGCAGCACCTAGGAAGCAAATGTTCTTGCTAGATTGTTCCACTTTGAAAACTGAAATTGGGCAGGATAGACTTAGGAGTACAGTTCTGTTCTTATTTCTTTATCCATATTTTTTCTTAAATTCACACCTCTTCCAGAAATCACATTTGCAGATTTGGGAAATGAACAATGAGCAGGTCGTGTATAATCAAAAGGAAAACAAATTGAGTTCCCAGTACAGAAGTTGATTTGACTCTAAATGTTCTTATTAATTTGAAATAGTACTCATCTGATTCTAGATAAGAAATTCTAATAAAAGCATGAGTAATGGAGAATATAATGCTTCATTGTATATATTGTGCTTTCATTATCAATGTGCACCATTTCATGGCACTAACATTTTTCTCAGCATCTGTTCATAAGTTGTACTGAGGTAAGAAATCATGAATAATAACATAGAAAGTAAACCTACTTTTAAGTATAATATGACTTTAAGCTAAAGTTTCTTCTCAGAAATTATTGGGGGAAAATCAGTTACCTTGAATTTTTAAGCTTTCCTTGATCATAAAAGATAGAGAGCACTCAACTTTTTGTTTTTCATGATAAACATAAATTTCACCAAACCCTTGTGTGTACAAACATGGGGAATATAATGCCCAAAGTGGAACCTTCAGAGTGCTTTCAACTTTACTCATGGCTCTTATTTTAAATATACTTTGATATTGAGCCAGAGAAGAGTTTAGTCAGGCAATTTGGTTATAAGGAACAACCAGTAATTTGAACCAACCATAAATTTCAAAACATGAAATAGATTGCAACCATACATTACAAAACATGAATTAGATTGCATGCATAAAAATATCACAAGCTCTAGCCTTAGGTAAGATGTTGAAATCAATGATAACCTAAAAAAAAAAAAAAAAAAAAAAAAGCAGTTTTAATAAGACTAAGGAGGCCCTTGAAATACCAGAAGTATATCATACCCAAACAGTAAAATGAATTTTAAACTCTTAGGGCTTCCCTCTATGACCTTTAATATCTCAATATGCATTTAAAAAGCGATGTTTGTTCATACTTCCTCTCTTTATTTTGGCAAAGTCAATTAGTTTTCAGTATGTAGAAGTACTACAGAATGATCCTAATGGAAGATAATTATGTTCTCTTCTTTGTGTGATTGCATTTTTCAAGTGAAATTAGAAAGTTTAAAACCTACAAGGGAAAATCATCACAAGGTTTTAATTGAAATCTATCGCCTCTAAACATCTATGTAGTACAGGTTAACAATGACCTAACTGCACTTTCATCTGAATACTCTAGTATTTATAATGAACTGATGTTCTCAAATATGTATCTAAGTATCTCCTCTGCGGAATTCTTTCATCATCAATATCACACATAAATCAAAGGAAATTCTTTCAAAGCTTCGAATTATATTTTCCTTCACATTTACAAGTTTTAGTAGGTTATTACAGAATATGAAGATGGTCATTGTGTACATTGAATGCCCTATGCTATCAGCTATTACTAATAATTACTGGATTTGCCAGATCATATTTTCAAAGACTGGAATTTTGTTTAAGACAAAAATCCATTTAGCCATGCAGTTGCTAGCCATCAAGATGATCTGAAACGATCCCAGATCCCTGGAAATCATACCTTCTCTAGTTTCCTTGCCTGTAATATAAAGCCTGCTCAGTGTAGCAACTAAAATACATCAGAAGTACTAATGTGCTGTTTCAGAGGCTTCCTCCCTGCTCTCAGTCATGCATTCCAGGGGAAATAAGCTGCTACATCACAGGACATTCAGGTAGCCCAAAAGAGAGGACCAGGACACAAGGAGACAGGGATGTGGCTGTACCTCAGATTCATCAAATGACTGAAGCCTGGGTCAATACATTATTTAAGCTCATGAGAGACCCTGAGTTAGAAAAACATGGCTAAGCAGCGACTATAGTCATAACTTTAAGAAACCATGTGAAATTACCTACTTCTTTAAAGTACTAAATTTTAGGATATATTTTCACAGCAATACATAGTACAGCTTTCTATATTTATGTAAGACAAATAAAGAGTTCCAAAAGAATCATAATTTTTCTTTGGCCATTCGAAAAGGTTACACAGCATTTCAGAAACTCCTTCAGTCAGTGGATGAGCTAAAGACAACAACAACAAGAAATGCACATCATCAGGAGTCTAATTGTTTTATGTACCTAGAAAATGTAAATATGCTAATATACATTAAACAGAAAAATTTTAAAATGCTTGTTATTATTTTTATTGCCATTATTATTTTCTCAAAAAAGTTTGGACCATGGTTTATATGAACCACAGAACTGCTTTAAAAAAAAAATTTAAGCCAACCTAAATTAATAACTTATTTTCACCTGCAAAATGCAGAATGATTCCTTTATTTCTTCACTGAATTGACAACCTTTTTTAAAAACAGAGTTTTTAATTAAAAATAATCTAAAGAGTTATTGAGAACTTTATCTTGTAATTTTTTTTTAGTGTGCTTGAGAGTCAAAGCACATATTTATACCTACTTAAGAATCTGGTGTGAGTTTAATGTATCTAACAATATTTCATCAACTGTCTTTCTTCAACATTAAATGTTTAAGTATATTCTCACAGAAAAATCTCCAAAAATGAATAACTTATCTAACGATTTTTCAACTCAGAAATTCATAGAACCCAATATCCCAGAAATTGCTATAAAGACATATAAATTGCTGTTCTCATTGTATTTGGTTAAAAATTAGAGTCATGTTATATAATTATTATTTCCTTTTTACTTTTCTATTTCTGCTGTTTTATTTTACTCTTTTTAAGAGAGAGAGAGAGAGAGAGAGAGAGAGAGAGAGAGAGAGAGAGAATTTTTGAATATTTATTTTTTAGTTTTCGGTGGACACAACATCTTTATTTTTATATGGTGCTGAGGATCGAATCCAGTGCCCTGGGCATGCCAGGCGAGTGTGTTACTGCTTGAGCCACATCCCCAGCCCTCTGTCATTTTATTTTGCTCTTTCTTGTGTTTTCATATTCTCATTATCACATTTTTCTATTCATGGTCTTAATTTGTAAGTAAAACTTAAAATAAATGGTAAATTTGGAATAGGGAACAAAATTTTGGATATTGTCTGGGGCTCATTTTAAAAACAGATCTAGAGAGGAGCAAGATGGCAGCTAAGATCCTCTGGTGATCATCTCCTCACAGACACACCATGTTTAAATGACATACTCATACATCAAATTACCTTCACAAGAGCTAAGGAAAATAGGTAAGGAATCTTTTTTTTTTTTTTATCCTTAATAAAGGGCAATATTGAAGTAGGCGAAAAGGAAGAGATGCCATAGTCATGTCTCCCCCAGCTCCAAGCAGCCCAGCTTGAAAAGACTTGATTCTTGCTTATTCTCTTTGTCATAAGGTCTTTGTCATAAAAGTAAAAATTGTAAAGAAGCCCAAGTTTGCATTGGGAAAAAATCATAAATCTTTTTGGTCAAGGTGTTAGTTCTGGAAAAATCATTGAGATAAGATGAGCACTAAAATTGAACAAACTGATAGATATGAAACATAGTCCAACAATGTGTTCCAAAATTAAGATTTTAATGGTAACAAAGAAAAGGTCCTATTTGTGATAAATAAAATATACTACAAAGATGTAGTCATCAAAATAGCATAGTGTTTGCATATAAAGAGACCAATGAAACCGAATGAAAAGTCTAAAAGAAATGTACATCTACAACAGCTGGTTTTTGACAATGGTACTAAGAACACACACTGTAGATATTTGTAGTCTTTTCAGAAAATGGTGCTGGGAAAATTGGACAGACACTTGGAAAAGCACCAATTGAGACAATTTTCATTTAGCACTTAGTAAAATCAATTCAAAATGTATTAAGGAAATGTATGGCATGAACCACTAGAAAACAACACAAGGGAAATGCTTCAGGATATTGGAATGGGCAGGGTTTTTGGTCAAGATCCCAAAAATGCAGGACACAAAAGCAAAAATAGAGAAACTAGACTACATTAAACTGAAAAGTTATTGTATAGCAAAGGGAAGAAAGTTAACTGAGTGAAGAAATGACTCACAGAACTGGAGAAAATATTTACAAACTATATATCTGACAAAAACTGATATCTAGTATTAATAAAGAACTCAAAAACTCAATAGTAAAAACAAAACAAAATATAACCATATTTTAAAATGAGCAATAATATGCAATTGATAGTTCTCAAAAGAAGATATACAAGTGGCCAATAGCCATATGAAAAAGTAAAGAACATCGCTAATCATCTGGAGAAAACAAATCAAAACCACAATGACATCTTACCTCACCCCAGCAAGAATGGCTGTTATCAACGAATAAAGATAATAAATGCTGATAAGGATTTGGATAAAAGGGCAATCTCTCTGTTTATGAAAATGCAAATTAGATATATGGGAAACTATATGGAGTTTCTCAAAAAATTAAAAATAGAACTGCCATATGATCCAGCAATCTCACTACTGTGTGTATATATATATCCATAGGGAATGAAATCAGTATATTTGAGAAATATCTGAACTCCCATGTTCATTGTAGTTATAATAACCAGGAAATGAAAACAACCTATATGTCCATCATCTGATAAATGGCTAAATAAAAGGTGGTATATATAAACAATTGAATACCATCCTCCCATAAAAACAAGAAAATCTTGTCTTTTGCAGGAACATGGATGGAACAGGAGATCATTATCTTAAGTCAAATAAGCCATTATCAGAAAGACACTCATGTTGAATCTACAAAAGTTCATATCATAGAACTGAGAGTATAATAGTGTTTACTGAGGATGGGGGAGAGTAGGGTGTGGGAAGAGATAGGAAGATGTTTATCAATAAATACTAAATTATAGTCAGATAAAAGCAAGAAATTCTGGTATGATATTAAACAATAGGGTAAGTGTATACAACAATAATGTACTGTATGTTTTGAAAAGCTGTAAGAGAGAATTCGAAAATTTTCACAATACTTAAGCTGATTTAAATACTAACCTATGTATATGTGCAATGCCCCACAGGTATGAATAATATTTAGTTCTTATGTTTCTGTCAAAATAGAAATTTAAATAAATAAATGCATATTTGAAAATCCTAGTGATTTTGCCAGACACAGTGGTGCATGCCTACAATCCCTAAAGCTTAGGAGGCTAAAACAGGAGCATCTCTAGTTCACAGCTAGCCTCAACAATGGTGAAGGAGTAAGCAACTCAATGAGACCCTGTCTCCAAATAAAATACAAATTAGGGCTGGGGATGTGGCTCAGTGGTTGAATGTCCCTGAGTTCAATCCCCAGTACCTACAGCCCCCCAAAAACCTTAAACTGAAAAAACCCAATAAGTTTGAATTATATTTGAAATAGCATTTAAAGTTCTTGCCATGAAAATAAATAAATAGATAAATCTAGAGGTTCCTTTTTTCCTACATGTAAAGAGCAAAATTGCTTCCATACTACATAGAATATATGCCATAGGAAATAGAAAATATATTACCTTCCCTTTCTGATATACTACCTGACCCAGTAGCCTAAGCATGTCTTTGGTCTCTGATCTGATTTGCCCTCTCTCTTACATAAATTCGCCCTTTTGTAATCTTGCTTTCCTATTAACCCTTAACTATGTGGACATTCCAGATAGGAGCAGGGGCAGCAGAAGAATATAGAAAGAACAAGATCACAACCTGAAGTAAGCTCTATGGCTTTTAAGTATTAGCTTTCATTGACTATTTTACATTGGTGTATTGTGTTGAACTATTCTCAAGATTTTTTCCATATGCATGTATTTTCTATTATGTAATTTTTTTCTTTAAATTAATTCACTTTAATAGCTATATTTTTCATTATGCACATTAAAATAAATAACTAATGAAAAGAAATTTACTTTGCATTCCACCTACAAACAACTCAAATGTTCCTAATTGTATCACACTGTGAGTACGCTGTTCTATACTATTTATTGATAATGGAAGACCTTTGCTCCTAACCAGAGCTCACAAATTTCTTATAAGTAGAAATTGTACTAAGCATAATAGATTTCATTTTTTTAGTTCTCACAGCACTTAGCAGGATTATTGTTCCTAGTATGAACTTAAATATTTAATTCTTATCTAAAAAATTGAAGTGAATTCCAACCTTCATAGCTAGCCTCTTCTCCCTCATCATATTCTTCCTTCATCTTTTCATTCTTTCTGAGCATTTCTTTCTTTTCTCTTTTCCCCATCATTTGCTTTTCCAGTCTTCTACATTCACTACCCTCTCTTTTGAAATGATCTTTTGTTTTCTCAACTGAATAATGTCATGTTCTTGCTCTTACCAGTAAAGCCATCTATATCTCTCAGTCCTTGTTACCTTCATAAAAGATTCTTTTTGTACAGACAGAGTTCTTTGAAAGCAGGGATCTCCAATGTCTAGTATCACTTTCAGTATGTGTTAAGTGCTTAATGGAATCTGAATTGTTTTGAAGTGAACTCCATTGAAGTAAAATCTAATTGAAAAATAAGAGCATACATCTTCCAATCATCATTTGTAGAATGGGTTCTAAAGAAAAATTATTGTCAGGTAAAAGAATGAATAATTTTACTTTCATGTTGTGGCACAGCAAATGTTGTTTATCCACCAAATCCCTGGGTATATAGACTTCATTTCTTAGCTTCCCTGACTCTGGATAAAACCATGAGATTGAGTGTGTGCAAAACTTAAGATAAGTACCTAAAATCCTCTTATGTTGCTCTCTCTATTCTCTTGAGTGCTATAATGCTGTGGGAAATCCAATAGGTATACAAAACTCTAGGGTAGAAGGACCTTGGGGTTCTTGGATGAATCAATGAGCAGAGACCCTTCACAAAACACCCTTTTGTCCTCCAACACAACAGGACCCATAACCTGAACAAGAAAAGGCATATGTGTTTGAAGCTATTGAGATTTAGTTTTAGTGTTTGTTTGTTGGTTTGTTATAGAAAACAACAGTAATTCATTTTAAGGCATATATAAGAATTATTTTCTTAAACTTGAAGTTTTAATTATTCTGTTTCATTTTGGGGGATTACAAATCATGAGGAGGGATAGGACATCTATTAAGGCTGGTACCAGAAGAAAAGATGCACATAAGTTACACTCTTAGATCTATCATACATGTTTTTATATCATGAAAGGATCACAAGTTATAAAAACATTAGAAAATGCAATGTTTTATTGTTCAGATGTTGGTATTAAAAACCTATCCTTGAGATTGAAAATTCTCATTTACTTAGAATTATCCTTATGGAATGTTTTTTGGCACTGTACATAGCTGAGACCTGCTTCCAACACATTAAAATAAATATAAAATTTAAAAGCACATCATAACCAGAATTATACTTCCTAGTTAAATGTAAGAGTCTGTGGAACTAGGAATGCATTAGTATATAGTTAAGTTGTAAAACCTCAATCCAAAACTCTTTTAGTGTGTACTTTAAATAAAAATATTCATGTAAATGTATTTGGTTTTATTATTAATCAATTTAAAAAGAATATCAGATCTAATAATTATTAAACATTTATATTTGCTATAATAATTCGATCATGAGTATCAAAAAGTTCATCTTCAGAATTAAATAATTTACAAATTAACCTGACTTCAATTTTTTTCATGTAATTATTTCAATAAAACTTTTTATTTTCATAGCTTATCTCCAGTAACATCAATCATGCTAGACTTAGCAGAGGATATGAGACTGTTACATACCTGAGCACCAGCCTAAGGAGCAAACACCAAATGCCTACATGCCCACAGCCTGCTTCCACCACCATTAAAAGAGCAGCTATTTTGGTAGTCCTAATGAGAACATTTCCTGCCAAATGCTTCTCCCTTGTTTTAGGCACTCTTCTTAGAACAGCTTCAAAGAACATTTCAGAAAGGGGATCTCAAGAGGAGTATTTTCTAGACATCTTTGAATTAGGCTCTAAACACTACAAAGTTATAGTACTTTTCATTCTGTTAGTGTTCTACATGTTGGTCTCTGGAGAGTTTAAATAAGAAAGTATGGGATATTCCCAAAGTTAGAATGGTGCCACAATCAATTTCTGTTGAGCAGCTGAGAAGCTGAAGTGGGCATCAATGAAGCAGGGTCACACATGTTGGAAGAAATTTCCTAACCGTTTTTTTTTTTTAGTTAACTAAGATGCAGAAGAAATGTTAAGAGTATACAAAAGCATAAAGGTGTTACATTTCTACTTTAACTGGCCCTGAGACTATTGTTTTTTTTTTTTTTTTAATTAGTAGACTTTACTTTGAGACCAATTTTACATTAAAAGAAAAAAATGAGCAGAAACTGCAGAGAATCCCTATTTGTCTCCATACTTCCAAACACAAACACACACATGCACAGTTCCTCTATTATCTCTTGCATCAGTGTGGTACATTTCTCACAATTAAGGATCCCATATTGATATATTTTTACTAGCTAAAGTAAAGTTTGCAGTTTACATTAGGATTCATTCTTGTGTATTGTACATTCTGCATTGGAGAAACATATGAGACGTATTTACCATATCCCAAATCATATGAAATAGTTTCCCTGCTCTAAAAATTTCTGTCTTCTACTTATTTATCATTTCCTTCCTTCTGCCAAGCCCTGATCTCTTTGTCTTCACAGTGTTGCCTTTTTCAAAAATGTTGGAATGCTACAATAATTTAGATTGAATTTTCTCACTTGGTAATATGTGTTTAAGGACCCTCCATGTCTTCTTTTGCTTTTGACATTTCTTTTCTTTTTATTGCTGAATAATATTCCTTGGATATACCAGAGTTTGTTTAACCATTCATCCACTGAAGGACATTTTGCTTGCTTCCAAGTTTGAGGAGTTATCAATAAACCTGCTATAAATATTTATGTGTAAGTTTTGTGTTGACATAAGTTCTCAACTCTTTTCAGTAAATACTAGGGAGTATGAATGTGATTGAATCTTATGAGAAGAGAAGTTCAGTTTTGTAAAAAACTACCAAATATCTTCCAAAGTGGCTGTACCATTTTGCATTTCCATCAGAAATAAATAAAAGCTTCTGTTCTCCACATCCTTGTCAGTATTTGGAGTTGTCAGTGTTTCAGATTTTGTCTACCCCAATAAGTATGTGCTCTTGTCTCATTGTTTTGATTTACAATTTCCTAATGATATATGATGCCAAGCATTTTTCCTTATATATTTGCCACCTCTATATTATCTTTAGCGAAACATTTCTTGTTACCAATTGGATATATTTTAATTTGATGACTATTTTATTAAGTTTTAAGAATTCTTATATATTTTAAATATCAGTCCTTTATTAGATATACATTTTACAAATGTTTTAAACATTTCAAAATTCTGTTGTCCTTTTTAAGAAAATGTAAAATATATATTTTAAGTCATAAATTATTAATTTTATAAGATTAAAGATACTGATTTATCAATTTATATACAAGGTAATTCTTAGGAACACAGGGTCTGCATATTCAATGACATGGGAGATCTTTCCATATGCTAAGTTCTTATTCAATTCTTTTCTTCAATGTTCTATAATTTTTATTATAGAACCCTTTAACCTCCTTGATTAGATTTATACCCAAGTTTTTGTTCATTAATTTGTTTTTCTTTTTGAGGTTATTGTGAATGGGATTGTCTCCCTGATTTTTTTCTCAACAGTTTTATTATTGTAGTGTAGGAAAGTCATTCATTTTAATATGTTGCTAATTCCTGCAACTTTTCTGAATTTGTTTATCAGTTCCAGAAACCTCTGGTGATATAAAATCATGTCATCTGAAAAGGATAATTTGATGTTGATGACTTCTTTTCCCTTTTGTATGCCTTAATTTCTTTCTCTTGCCTAATTGCTCTGGCTAGAGTTTCAAGAGTTATATTGCATAGTAATGATGCGGCTAGACATCTTTGTCTTGTTCCTGACATTAAAGAAAATATTTTCAGCTTTTCTTCCTTTAATATGATGCTGATTTTTAGTTTGTAATACATAGTATTTTTAATGTTGAGGTAAGTTTCTTCTATTCATATTATCACCGGTGTTTTTAACATGAATGGATACTGAATTTTGCCAAAGGGTTCTTCTGCATCTATTGGGAATGTCTATAATTCATATTCTTAGTTATATTTATGTGGTTAATTACATTAATTGATTTGCATATGTTAAACCAACCTTGCATCCCTAGCATGAAATCCACTTGATTATGGTTTCCTATCTTACTGATGTATTTTTAAACGTGGCTTGCTAATATTTTATGAAGAATTTTTGCTTCTATGTCCATCAAGGATATTATTTTATAATTTTCTTTCCTTGATTGTCTGATTTGGTATCAGGATCATATTGGCTTCAATGAAATATATTTGGGAGTGTTCAGTCTCTTTGTGTTTCATGGAACAATTTGAGGAAGACTGGCATTAGTTTTTCTTTAAATGTCTGGTAGAACTCCCCATCTGGTCATGAACTTTATTGTAAGGTTTTTAATGACTGCTTCAATCTCATTGCTTGATGTTGTTCACTTTAGATTTTCCACATCTTAATGTTTCAATGTGGATAGATGGTATGTGCTAGAAATTTGTCAATGTCTTCTAGATTTTCCAATTTATTGGGGTTAAATTTCTCAAAAGAGGATCTACTGATCCTCTGGAATTCCAAAGAGCCAGTGGCAGAATGATGCTAAAATGGCTATGCTACCAAAAGCATTATACATATTCAATGAAATCCACATCAAAATACAAATTCCCAGCAGAGAACTAGAGAAAAGAGTCCTAAAATTCATTTGGAAGAATAAAAGAGTTATAATAGCAAAAGCAATACTGAGGAAGAAGAGCAATGTTGGAGGAATCACAATACTTGATCTCAAATTATATTACAGAAGTATAGTAACAAAAGAGCCTGATATTGGCATCAAAATAGACATAAAGATCAATGGAACAAAAGAGACAAAGATAGATCCACATAGTTACAGTCATCTGATACTTGACAAACATGCCAAAATATAGGTTGAGAGAACATAAACTTTTTAACAAATTGTGCTAGGAAATGGATATTCTTTATGTACAAGAATGAAAACTAGATCCCTACCTCGCACCAAGTTCAAAAATCAACTTACAGTTGATCAAGGATTGAGGAGACTGGACCAGAAACTTTTCAATCACAGGAAGAAAATAGGGTCAATACTAAAACATATTGGCACAGGCACTACTTTTCTTAATGAGACCCATAAAATTCATGAAATAAAACTGAGAATCAATAACAGGGGAAGTATCAAATTCAAAACTTCTGCACAGCAAAGGAAACAATTACAAGCATGAACAGAGAACCTAGAGCATGGGAGAAAATCTTTGCCACCTACACATGCAATAGGAGGTTATATTCAGAATATTTAAAGAACTCAAAAAAAAATACCAAAAAAAAAAATACAAATAGACAATACATGGGTAAAAGAACTAAACACGCATTTCTAAAAAGAGGAAATTCAAATGGCCAACAAATTTATGAAATGTTAAACATCCTTAGCAATCAGAGATGCAAATCAAAACTATATTAAAATTTCATCTCACACCAATTTGAATGGCAATCATAAAGAACACAAAAAAATAATAAATGCTGATGAGGATGTGGGGGGAAAGGTATGTTCATACATTTTGAAGGGAATTCTAATTAATACTATCACTTTGGAAAGCATTAGCGAGATTCCTCAAAAGATTAAGAATGGTATTACTGTATGACTCAGCTGTCCCACTGCTTGGTATTTATCCAAAAGAAAAAAATTCAGCATACTCTAGGCATGCAGGCACATCCGTGTTTATAGCAGCACAATTTTAAATAGGCAAGTTATGGAACCAGTCAAGGTGCTCATCAACAGATGAATGTATTAAGAAAATGTATACATGCACAGTAGAATTTTACTCAGCCATAAAGAACAAAGTCCGGACATTTGCTGATATAAAGATCAAATTGGAGAACAGCATACTAAGTCAAATAAGCCATCTCAGAAAGTCAACGGTCACGTTTTCTCTCACATGCAAAACTAGAGCAAAGTAAGGTTAAAAACAAGGAAAGATGCCATTAATATAGAAAGAAGATCAGAGGAGTAGAGAAAGAGGATGGAGAGGGAGGAAGCTGATTCAGGAAAAGGGAGAAACCTCAGGACAAAATTGATCAAATTATGCTATGTACATGTATGAAGGTACTACTGTGAATTTCACCCTTATGTATATCTACAGAGCACCAATTGAAAACACAATAAATAAATAAAAGAAGGACCAGTAGTGTAGAGGGGGAGGGAAATGGAAAGGAAAAAAGGACTGAAATGGAGCAAGTTCTATTCCATGCATGAATGATTTTTTTTCAAATAAGTCACTTTTTTTATAGCTGGCATTTAGCAGTATTATATAAATATCATTTATGTTTTATATTGATTCCATACAACTCTTGTAATGTTTAACTTATGTCAAATTCTCTTCCATACAATAATTTCCATCAGAGTTAACATAAATAATAAATTTGATGAACTTGTGGTATATAAAGTACCGCCATTGTGATGGAATTAATATAAAAAAATACTAAGAACAAGTCTAGACGTGACATTTTGGGTTCAAACTTTATAAAGACTCCATTCTCATTATGCTAATGTAACAAAAATAATGTTTCAGTTAAATCTAATTGGGTAGTTAAGTTCCTTTGTGGTTTCATGGAGATTAAGCAGGGATCACACTGTATTGGCTAAAAAAATATTTGTGAACATTGAATCAATATATAGCTTAGAAAAAGTCAGTTTTGGGCTGGGGATGTGGCTCAAATGGTAGCGCGCTCGCCTGGCATGCGTGCGGCCCAGGTTCAATCCTCAGCACCACGTACAAACAAAGATGTTGTGTCCACCGATAACTAAAAAATAAAATATTAAAAATTCTCTCTCTCTCTCTCTTTAAAAAAAAGAAAAAGTCAGTTTTACATATTTTATTTGTAAATTGTTCACAAAGGATTCTATTTACTCTTTTATGAAAGCACTTTTACTTTAGAAAAAAAAATTCAATGCTTTTTGCTTATCTAAATATTTATCTTATAGATCCCAATGACCTCAATTTATTTCTGAGTGTTCCTATTAATACACATGTTGAATATGAAAACACCAAGAAATAGAATTATATTTTGGTGGAGAAACTTGTAGTTCTGTGGTTTGGGAGGTACCAGAGAAATTAGCTTCTCCCAAGTTTTGTCAGGATACCATCTGGAAAAAAAAAAAAAAAAAAAAGAAGCCTAAATTCCAACTTTGCTTGAAATACTATAATAATAAATTTCCCCATTACATTATAGTCCTTTCCAACTTCAAATAGATCCAATTATTTAATATTCTTTCTACATATTTTGATACAAATTATTCTTTCTACACATTTTTCTGAGTGTTACAGAGTAAACATAACTTAAACATAATTTACCATGTTTTTATTAGTCAGGCACTGTTGGTAGCAGTTGAGAATACAACAGTGAACACAACAGACAAAAGTCTCTTTCTTGCTTCTAGAAGGAAATCAAAGTAAAAAACTTAAAAATTATGTAAAAAACATGTTACAATGTGACAAACGCTACTGGGGAGGATAGGCACAGCACAGAGGACAAGTATGTGTCTCTGTGGAAATGGAGATGGGGAGATGAAAGGCTAAATAGGTTGGCCAAGGGATTCCCCAGGTAAGGTGAAGTATGAATGACCATCTGAAGGTTGTTATGAACTCTGTGGATATCAAGAGAAACATTCCAGGGATTAGGAATACAATGGTAAAAACCTCACAGGTGGGGAGTGTGCCTGATTTGTTAAATAATGAACAAGGCCGAGCAAGGTAACTAGAGCAGAGGGTGTTAAAATATTAGGTCAAATGGATGACAGGCACCAAATAACACAAGCCTTTCTAGGCACTGGTAATTTTTTTGACAATTTATCACAGTAAAATGGGAAACTATTTGAAGGGCTTGGGGCAGAGGAACAAAATCTGATTTATATTTTAACAGGCTCTCTTGCTACTGTATCGAGAACTGACTGAAGCAGAGAAAACAAACAGATGTAAGACAGATAACTTTGACCAGAGTACCATAAGAACAAAGGTTCTAGCACATCATTGGATTTATTAACTCAAGAGGAACGTACTCTGGTATGGCTCTGAAGAGTAGGATATACAAAATCTTTGCTCTTGCCACTTAATGGAGGAATAAAAATAAGTAAATAATGATGTCTGAAAATGTCCCATTTCTATCATAAAAGAGAGAGCAATGGGTTTGATGGCTTGGGAGCAGGTGACTCATTTAGATTAAGTGGGTAGGGAACCTTCTCTAGGAGCTAGACATTTAAGCTAAAGCTCTCACAAACTGCCTAAACTAGAGGAAATACTGAAGAGCATGAGGAACTGAATGACGTCAGAGTAGCTAAATAATATGAAAAATAGGAAAGGATACGGGGGGATGACTGAAGGAGATACAAGCCAACTTACACTGGGCCCACAGAAGGAGGAGGTATTCATTTGCTATTGATGCTCTAACAAACTGAATGGCCTGAAACACTTGCAGTTCTGAAGGTGAGAAGTCCAAGAATGGATATTTTAAGGCTAAAGTCAAGGTGTTATTAAGGATAAATAAGAAAAAAAAAAAGAACTTCCTGACACTTTTGCTAAGATAAGCTTCCTGGTATTTTACCATACCTCTCATCTAAGCTCTTAAGAATTGCTTTAATTTATATGAATAGTTTGATAACTTTTAACTTTATCACCATAGTAGAATTCAGGATAACAAACTAATTATAATTTTCTCAATAAAAGAATATTTTCATTAAAATGAACTGAAATTTTCTTGTCAAAGATGTCATGTAATAGACAAATCTGACTAGAGCTAATTAAACTTGAGAGAAAGTGATAATTTTATTTGGAAAGGTTCGTTTAAAAGTTTACTTTTGTCTTTAAATTGTGAACTACAGTAACTCACCTCAGAGAGAAGATTCTTCCTCGAAGATATATTATTTATGGAATTATTATGAAAAACTAGAAAAAACAATATTAAAGATGGTAATAAAAGCTGTCTTCTTAACTATAAGATGGAAACAGTAAATCACTTTATATTTTGTAGATTTGGTTACATACAAAGTAGTTAAATGATGATTGCAATTTGAATATTAAGCATTAAAAAAATAAGCAGTTGGCAATTACTCTAATTTTCTTGAATTATAAATGAAGAAATATGCAAAAAATATGGATAAAGAAAATGTGGTATATATCCACAATGGAGTATTACTTAGCCATAAAGAAGAATGAAATTATGGGATTTTGTTTTGTTTTACGTTTTTTGTTTTTTTTTTTTGTAAATGAATGGAACTGGAGATTATTATGCTAAGTGAAATGAGCCAGTCCTCAAAAATTAAAGGGCAAATGCTTTCTCTGATATGCAGAAGCTAATTCATGATAAGAGGCAGGAGAAAAAGAGAGAGATAAAGGACAAAAAAAGGGGGGTGGGAATTTCATTGAAATAGAGAAAAGATCAGTAAACAAAGGGGATTGAGGGAGAAGAAGAGGGGACAGGAAAAGGGAAGAACAGTGGAGTGAATCTGACAGGACTTTCATATATACATATATGGATATAGCACAGTGAATCACAACATCAAGTATATCCACAGACACTAATTTAAAATAAATATATATATATATATATATATATATATATATATATATATATATATATATATATATATCAGAAAGATCAGTAAAGTAGAGGGAGGGGAGGAGCAGGGGAAGAGTAAAAATGCTGGGGACTGATTTACAGCAAATTATATTTTATGCTTTTGTGATTATGTCAAAATATATCCCAATATTTTACATAAATGAAAATAAACAACTAGAAAAACAGAATTAAAAAATGAAAGCTTGAAACTATTAAAAAAAAGTAAAAGCAAAATGAAAACTTTTTGAACTCTGCTTCTTAATTTACATTTCTATTCCCCCTGTGCATTTCATTATAAGTGTTCTCTCCATCCTTTAGTCATGGACCAGCATTTCTTTTTCTGTAAAAGGAAAGGAATTAAATATTGTAGATTTGCAGGCCATGTGATCTCTTGGAAGTGCTCAACTCTGCTTTACAGCAGAAAACGGGCGCAGATGATATATAACCAAGCAAATATGACTACGTTCCAGTAAAAAATCCCATTTTGCTTGCTGAATTACAGTTTTCTGACCCGTTTTAGATTATTATTTCCAGTTCAATATTTTGTCTTAATTTTTAAAAAGGGCATTTGTCATAAGTTCCAAAAGGTGAATACTGTATGTGGGATTTCTAAATGAATTGGGAAATTAAAATATTTTTAAGATCATCTGCTGGGGCTATTAAATCACAGAAAACACTTGAGTAAATCTTGTGAGATATAAAAACAAAGAGTAGAGTCCAGGGGGATCCAACATGGCGGCGGGCAGAGAGGCTGCGCTCTTAAGGCACACCCAGTGATGGGAACATAAAATCACAAGGATAACTCTTGGATTCGTCCAACGGAGATTCTCCTAGCAAAATTCCTCTGAAGAGAGACCGCCCGGGAGCTACTAGAATTTTTTTGAAGCGTCTGTGTGACCCGGACGAGCGGGACCCTGCCAGAGACGCGGAATTCCAAAACTAACAGCCACAATCCGCGCACCGCGGGCACAGCTGCAGATCCGTCCACCCGCCCGCAACCAAAGTGACTGGGTCCTGCTAGACGCCGAGACACAGCTTGGCAGGAAGAAGTCTTTAGCCAAACCTCCACAAGCCAGAAGCTGAGGCGAACCGGGCCGGACCAGTCCCACCCCTCCCCTCGGACACTCCGGCAAGGAGCCTGGGGCCCGCCATAGCAGAGAGGTGACGTCATCGGAATTCGGCCGCCGGAATTCCTTCCCAGCAGAATCCACTTTAGCAGCACCCTCACTCCCCTAACCCCCAACTCTCATACCAAGCATTACATCTTCCATTACGTGTAATTGTCTAAATGCAAATAGGTGAATGTCTCGAGGCTGTCTATAAGACTCATAAATACCTAGCTACTATCAGCACCCTGATCCAATTGCCTGGTAGTATCCACCTTCAGTGGAGCAATCTTCTAAAGTAGCCAAGACATACTAACCATCGTACCACCAGAGCACCCAACCTAAACATATAGTCCTAAGAACAAACAGCAAAACATTATATGCATACAGAACCTGGAAGCCTTATATGAATTGAATGAATCAGCTGTAAAGTACAACAAAGCCCAACATTTCTAGGCACAATCTCCCACCACAAAAGAGAGACAACAGAGATATACAAAGCCAAAACAAATGTATAGGAGAAAGCAGTTACTAAGCAGTCAAACAGAGCTGGAAAGCAACGTGAACAATATGAAAAAAACAAGGAAAAAAAGGGTTACAAACAATAGAGGACAACCTAAATTTACAGGAAGGCCCAGAAGAATCAGAAACATGGACAGGGAAAGAAATCAAGGCATACCTAATTCAGATGGAACGGAATATTAGAGAAGACATGAGACAGCAAATCCAAGCATTGAAAGTATATTTTGAAGAGGAACTAACCACACAAATTCAATCCGCAAAGAATGAGCTTTATCAGGAGATAGAGGTGTTAAAAAAAAAATCAAGCTGCAATCATAGAAATGCAAGAAACGGTAAATCAGATTAAAAGCGCTAATGAGAATATTACAAACAGACTGGATCAAGTAGAAGTCAGAACATCAGATAATGAAGACAAAGTTTATCAAATTGAAAAGAATATAGTCAAGACAGAAAAGATGCTGAAATCTCACGAGCAATCTATCCAAGAGATATGGGACCTCATCAAAAGACGTCATCTGAGAGTCATTGGGATAGAAGAAGGCACAGAGAATCAATACAAAGGAATGGATAGCATACTAAGAGAGATAATACTAAAAAACTTCCCAGAGATGAAAGATGGAATGGATTGCCAAATCCTGGAAGCTTACAGGACCCCAAACATCCAAAACCATAATAGACCAACTCCAAGACACATAATTATGAAGATAGCTAACATACAGGACAAGGAGAGAATACTAAAAGCTACGAGAGAAAGGAGGCAGATTACATTTAGGGGTAAACCAATTAGGTTAACGACTGATTTTTCATCACAGACTTTGAAAGCGAGAAGATCCTGGAACAACGTATTTCAAACACTGAAAAATAATGGATTCCAACCAAGAATCCTGTATCCAGCAAAAATAAGCTTCAGATTTGACAATGAAATTAAAATATTTCACGATAAACAAAAGCTAAAAGAATTCGCAGATAGAAAACCAGCACTGCAAAGTGTGTTGAGCAAAATATTACAAGAAGAGGAATTGAAAAATAGTGCCCAAAATTAACAGTGGGAGTAATCGCAGTAAAGGGGGTGAAAAATAACCAAAGAGGGAAAACTAACCAATCTAAAATAAATAAATAAATAAATAAACATGACTGGAAGTACAAACCATATTTCAATTGTAACCTTAAATGTTAATGGCTTAAATTCACCAATCAAGAGACATAGGCTAGTAACCTGGATTAAAAAAACAAATCCAACAATATGCTGCCTTCAGGAGACTCACATGATAGGAAAAGACATACACAGACTGAAGGTGAAAGGGTGGGAAAAATCATACCACTCACATGGCCCTCGGAAGCAAGCAGGAGTGGCCATTCTCATATCGAATAAAGTCAACTTCAAACCTAAGGTAATCAAAAGGGATAAAGAAGGACACTATATACTGTTAAAAGGAACCATCCACCATCAAGACATAACAATTATCAATTTGTATGCACCAAACAATGGTGCTGCAACGTTCATAAAACAAACTCTCCTCAAGTTCAAGAGTCAAATAGACCACAACACAATTATTATGGGGGACTTCAACACACCACTCTCGCCATTGGATAGATCCTCTAGACAAAAGCTGAACAAAGAAGCTATAAAACTCAATAACACAATCAATAACCTAGACTTAACCGACATATATAGAATTTATCAACTGTCATCAAGTGGATACACATTCTTCTCAGCAGCACATGGATCCTACTCAAAGATAGACCATATATTATGCCATAGGGCGACTCTCAGTAAATATAAAGGTGTGGAGATAATACCATGCACCATATCTGACCATAATGGAATGAAACTGGAAATCAATGATAAAAGAAGGAAGGAAAAATCCTGCATCACCTGGAAAATGAACAATATGTTACTGAATGATCAATGGGTTACAGAAGACATAAAGGAGGAAATCAAAAAATTCCTAGAGATAAACGGCAATACAGACACAACATACCGGAATCTATGGGACACAATGAAAGCAGTTTTAAGAGGGAAATTCATTTCCTGGAGTTCATACCTCAAAAAAAGAAAAAACCAACAAATAAATGAACTCACACTACATCTTAAAACCTTAGAAAAGGAAGAACAAAACAACAGCAAATATAGCAGAAGACAAGAAATAATTAAAATCAGAGCAGAAATCAACGAAATTGAAACCAAAAAAACCATTGAAAAAATAAAACTAAGAGTTGGTTCTTTGAAAAAATAAATAAGATCGACAGACCCTTAGCCATGCTAACGAAGAGAAGAAGAGAGAGAACGCAAATTACTAACATACGGGATGAAAAAGGCAATGTCACAACAGACACTACAGAAATACAGAAGATAATTAAAAAACATTTTGAAACCCTATATTCCAATAAAATAGAAGATAGTGAAGATATCGATAAATTTCTTAAGTCATATGATCTGCCCAGATTGAGTCAGAAAGACACTCACAATTTAAACAGACCAATAACAAAAGAAGAAATTGAAGAGGCCATCAAAAGACTACCAACTAAGAAAAGCCTGGGACCAGATGGCTATACAGCAGAGTTCTACAAAACCTTCAAAGAAGAATTAATTCCAATACTTTTTAAGCTATTTCAAGAAATAGAAAAAGAAGGAGCTCTTCCAAATTCATTCTATGAGGCCAACATAACCCTGATACCAAAACCAGACAAAGACACTTCAAAGAAAGAAAACTATAGACCAATATCTCTAATGAACTTAGATGCAAAAATTCTCAATAAAATCCTGGCAAATCGAATGCAAAAGCACATCAAAAAAATTGTACACCATGATCAAGTAGGATTCATCCCTGGGATGCAAGGCTGGTTCAATATACGGAAATCAATAAATGTTATTCACCACATCAATAGACTTAAGGATAAGAACCATATGATCATCTCAATAGATGCTGAAAAAGCATTTGACAAAGTACAGCATCGCTTTACGTTCAAAACACTAGAAAAAAATAGGGATAACAGGAACTTACCTCAACATTGTAAAAGCTATATATGCTAAGCCTCAGGCTAACATCATTCTAAATGGAGAAAAACTGAAGGCATTCCCTCTAAAATCTGGAACTAGACAGGGTTGCCCTCTCTCACCACTTCTATTCAATTTAGTTCTTGAAATGCTAGCCAGAGCAATCAGACAGACAAAAGAAATTAAAGGCATAAAAATAGGAAAAGAAGAACTTAAACTATCGCTATTTGCGGATGACATGATAATATACTTAACAGACCCAAAAGGGTCTACAAAGAAACTGCTAGAGTTAATAAATGAATTCAGCAAAGTGGCAGGATATAAAATCAATGCGCATAAATCAAAGGCATTCCTATATATCAGCAACAAAACTTCTGAAATGGAATTGAGGAAAAGCATTCCATTCACAATAGCCTCAAAAAAAATAAAATACTTGGGAATCAACCTAACAAAAGAGGTGAAAGATTTATACAATGAAAACTATAGAACCCTAAAGAGAGAGATAGAAGAAGATCTTAGAATATGGAAAAATGTACCCTGTTCATGGATAGGCAGAACTAACATTATCAAAATGGCGATATTACCCAAAGTTCTCTACAGGTTTAATGCGATGCCAATCAAAATCCCAATGGCATTTCTTGTAGAAATAGATAAAGCAATCATGAAATTCATATGGAATAACAAAAGACCCAGAATAGCAAAAACAATTCTAAGCAGGAAGTGTGAATCTGGAGGTATAGCGATACCAGAGTTCAAACTGTACTACAGAGCAATAGTAACAAAAACAGCGTGGTACTGGTACCAAAACAGGCAGGTGGATCAATGGTACAGAATAGAGGACACAGAAACCAATCCACAAAATTACAACTTTCTTATATTTGATAAAGGGGCTAAAAACATGCAATGGAGGAAGGATAGCATCTTCAACAAATGGTGCTGGGAAAACTGGAAATCCATATGCAACAAAATGAAACTGAATCCCTTTCTCTCGCCATGCACAAAAGTTAACTCAAAATGGATCAAGGAGCTTGATATCAAATCAGAGACATGGCGTCTGATAGAAGAAAAAGTGGGCTCCGATCTACATATTGTGGGGTCAGGCTCCAAATTCCTTAATAGGACGCCCATAGCCCAAGAGTTAATAACAAGAATAAACAAATGGGACTTACTTAAACTAAAAAGTTTTTTCTCAGCAAGAGAAACAATAAGAGAAGTAAATAGGGAACCTACATCCTGGGAACAAATCTTTACTCCCCACACTTCAGATAGAGCCCTAATTTCCAGAATATACAAAGAACTCAAAAAATTAAACAATAAGATAACAAATAACCCAATCAACAAATGGGCCAAGGACCTGAACAGACACTTCTCAGAAGAGGACATACAATCAATCAATAAGTACATGAAAAAATGCTCTCTCCATCTCTAGCAGTCAGAGAAATGCAAATCAAAACAACCCTAAGATACCATCTCACTCCAGTAAGACTGGCAGCCATTAGGAAGTCAAATAACAATAAGTGCTGGCGAGGATGTGGGGAAAAGGGTACTCTTATACATTGCTGGTGGGACTGCAAATTGGTGCGGCCAGTATGGAAAGCAGTATGGAGACTCCTGGGAAAGCTGGGAATGGAACCACCATTCGACCCAGCTATCGCCCTCCTCGGACTATTCCCTGACGACCTTAAAAGAGCATACTATAGGGATACTGCCACATCAATGATCATAGCAGCACAATTCACAATAGCTAGATTGTGGAACCAACCTAGATGCCCTTCAATAGATGAATGGATAAAAAAAATGTGGCATCTATACACAATGGAGTATTATGCAGCACTAAAAAATGACAAAATCATGGAATTTGCAGGGAAATGGATGGCATTAGAGCAGATTATGCTAAGTGAAGCTAGCCAATCCTTAAAAAACAAATGCCAAATGTCTTCTTTGATTTAAGGAGAGCAACTAAGAACTGAACAGGGGGAAAGAGCATGAGAATAAGATTAACATTAAACTGAGACGAATGAAGGGAGGGAAAGGGAGAGGGAAGGGAAATTGCATGGAAATGGAAGGAAAACCACATCGTTATACGAAATCACATATATGAGGTTGTGAGGGGAAAGGGCGGGGGAGGGAGAGAATGGAACAACAACAGATGAGGTAGAGAGGGAAGATGGGAGGGGAGAGGAGGGGGGATAGTAGGGGATAGGAAAGACAGCAGAATACAACAGTCACTAATATGGCATTATGTAAACATTGTGAATGTATAACTGATGTGATTCTGCAATTTGTATTTGGGGTAAAAATGGAAAAGCATAACTCACATGAATCAAATGTATGAAAGATGAAAAAAAATAAAAAATAAATAAATAAAAATTAAAAAAATTAAAAAAAAAATAAAAATAAAAACAAAGAGTAATTTTGTGTTATTTCCAAAACAACTCAGGAATTGGGGGAAAAAGTGTTTGAGAGAATATTATAACACTTTGGAAAACAGAATGGAAGATAGAGCATATTTTGCAAAATTAAAGAACACAGTGATAAAGACTATAAAATACATAAAAAGGTACACTGAGAAATAATAGCAGGGAGATATAAATGAAGACAGGGAAAGTAGGAAGGACTCTTTTTTTGTATTTTTTTTATTGGTTGTTCAAAATATTACAAAGCTCTTGACATATCATATTTCATACATTAGATTCAAGTGGGTTATGAACTCCCATTTTTACCCCAAATACAGATTGCAGAATCACATCGGTTACACATCCACATTTTTACATAATGCCATACTAGTAACTGTTGTATTCTGCTACCTTTCCTATCCTTTACTATACCCCCTCCCCTCCCCTCCCATCTTCTCTCTCTACCCCATCTACTGTAATTCATTTCTCTCCTTGTTTATTTTCCCCTTCCCCTCACAACCTCTTATATGTAATTTTGTATAACATTGAGGGTCTCCCTCCATTTCCATGCAATTTCCCTTTTCTCTCCCTTTCCCTCCCACCTCATGTCTCTTTTTAATGTTAATCTTTTCTTCCTGCTCTTTCTCTAGGAAGGACTCTTGATAAAGGAGAAAAAATAGACACATGAAGAATACAGTGGAGTTGGGTGAACTTGATGGGACAGAATTGTAAGGCTTTGTAAATATAAACCAAGGCAGGCTATGAAAAAACTCAAACCATATTTAGGTCTAAACATTGCCTTGAATGAAAATAAGAAAAGAGCAAATGCTTTTTGAGCCTGCAAGCAATATCTTTGGTTCTTTGTTTTGAAAAGAGATATTGGACATAAATTTCTAGAAAGTATTAGAAGGTGACCAGAATGGAGACTAAAAAGCCTGTAGAAAGAATATTTGAATAATCTAATCAAAGTCATTGAGGCTTTCAAATACCAATGCTGCAAAGTGGAACTCAGGAGTTGAACCATCGAAGAGGCAGGAAATATATGGAACTTGTTGGATAAAGCAGCTGTTAACTATGAAGGAGTGAGGGGAAAAGAAGATAACTCAGAGTTTTCTCCTGAATTACTAATGATGCTATTAGATAATAGTGATAATAAAATGAATGCAAATAATATTGGTAATATACTGTAAATTCTTGAAGATTTAGAATGCATTTGAAATACAAACTATTAGCTATTTTTCTCAATTCATTTTTTAAAGCTTAGAAATATCTATTCCTAAGGGAACTCTATTTTTTACAGCCTGTTAATTTACCTGTTAGATCCTAATGCAATTGTTTAATTAAGGTGAGTCTAATTAAAATGCCAATCAACATACACATGGATAAAATAAAGTGGCAGACTTATGTCCACTTTGTTAAAGTGGACAGAAGAAATTTTGTTTAATTTCATGACCAAATATTATCTTTAATCTAAGAATTTAGGATATAGAATAAAGCCACTGTTCTCTAATTGGATCCAATGTGAATCATATACAGCATTCCTTCCCACCCCATGTTCTGTCCAAAATATTAGACACATCCAGCATTTATTTCACAAGAACCAAAATCAAACATCCTTCATTACTTGTCAAGTTCTTGTATGATGAGTTATGGCAAAATGTTTATGTGGACTGTGAATATAATTTTTGAAAATAAATTATTCCTTTTCCTATATGTAAACTCAAAATAAAAATTTTAATTACCTTACATCATGGTTTTTAATTTTATTACTATATGTATTAAAACTACCTGAGGTACTTGGTAAAATATATGTTCCTTGATTCTACTTTCTGATTCAGTAACTCTTAAAGGAATCCTAGCAATCTGTAATTTAAATACGTGCATCAATAATATCTTATGTGTGTGTTCCCTGGGTAATTGAGCAATACTCTTAAATAAAGAAAAATAATGTGAGTGTTGTAAACTTTCTGTTTTCATTTCAAGTTTTGAAGTTGAAATTTGAAGTTGTAATATATCAAATATTTCCAATTATTTTCATTGTGTTTTTCAGTCTTGCAAATATCTTGACTGTGTGACATGAATAACCTGCCTTTCTGTAACTTTCCTTCTTCCCTAATGTACCTACTGGGGATCAGATGCCTGGGACTTGAAGCAGACTAATATAATGCCATACGTGCTGCCAGACACATTTCCCCTAGGTAGCGAAATCACTCTCACATCCTGTGAAGAGTATATCAAGTTGAATAAAATAGCTGTGACAAATTGGAGAGATTGCAGTCATTATTTTGCTATGATGTAGCTTTTAAATCCTTTTTCTTATAAAAGAAAAAAAAAGTGAATGCATTTCTTTTCAGATCCATCAATGATATATTTAAGAGGTAAACAACAGCACTGTCCATCCACTTAGATCTTCCTGAGTAGATATTTATGGTGAAAGAAGCAATTTGTGGATGAACTGCTTCCTAGTTACCTTTAATTCGTTCTCTACAAAAATATTCTCTGTAATTTCACCTCTCTTCCCCAAGAAACTCATGCTACTAAAATGTAAAAAAGGTGAACTTACAATGTAATTGCTCAAGACCTCAAACTTGAACATATTCCTTAGTGCTGTGATTTTGTATACATTCTCTGAACAGGTGCTGGTTTGCTCTGATTCATCCAACCAATGGTTAGAAAGCATCCACTGATAAATACCATCACCTTCCTCTGTCATTAAGAAGAGCTGCTAGAATAATGAAACATCTGGTATCTTCCTTTTTTGATTAAAAGGGTCATTCCAAAGATCTGTTGTTCAGCCCTTGGGCATAAATACTTGAGGCTACACATATTCCCCTTCCATTCATGTTTTGCAAATGCAGAGACAGTCTACAAAGGAATTTGTAAGATTGGACAAGGTTAAATGATCACACACTTAATACAATGGGATGTTAAAGGAGACTCAATTGTAAGATCTTAATTTTTCTTATAAATTAAAATTCTATTAGGTTTAACAATTTGGAAAGATAATAAAGTTCAAGTAATTAATCACATATGATTTATTCAGGAAAAAAATACGTAAACCTTAATTCCAATGTAGTGGAATTTGAGCTTTCTATCATGGCTCAGGAAATGAATCAGAGATTGACTGAGAATATTATCTTAAACTTTCAGTAAAGCAGTGCAACTGGGAAATAGAACTTTAGAAAGAATATAGAAAAGATTTCGCCACCTCTGTCCAACACATTCATCTGCACCTGAAAATTCTATGTGGTGTCTGTTCATCAGCCATAGCCAATGGTAAAATAGAAATTGGAGGAAAAAGCAGAAATTAAGGATAATGAAGAGAAAAAGTTCACAGAGGAACATAGTTTTATTAATAGACTAGACAGTTAAATGTTTCTTACAGTCTAAGGTGATGACTAAGAGGCTAAATTATTTGGAATGTACCAAGAAAGAAATAGGATAAATCTTTCCTCTTTGATACTAAAATTTGAAAAGAAACTTTTTTCATACTTGTAAGATGTTTATATTATAGAAACATTATAAGCTTATAGCTCACAAGTCCATAATGGATCATCCGTACCAAAAAAATGTTTTGCAACATATCTAAAACTCCTCCAAAAACTTGACAGAGGGAGAGGTTGAATTGGAACAGTCTAACAATTATTATGTAATTTAATATTTTACTTTTTCACAGGTGATAAGTCTTCAATAATAAAATTCAGTAGCAAAGTAGATAAACCTTTCCTCAAATATTGGTGTTTCCCAAAATTCATTATGTGGAAATAAGTTCCATTGCATATTAACAGCTATTATTGACACAAAAAAGTGTTCTGTGGCTAAGTAAATTTGAAATTCTAAAAAAATTCTACATTGGAAACTTCTCAGCATGCTTACTATCTAAAAATATATTTTAACTTCCTTTAGAGCCTCTTATATATAATCCTTTAATTTGATTACAAAAACTGCTTTTTTCTGAGAGCCCTCAGAACTAGTTATCCAAAGCAAAAATTGGGGGAAATATCATCATCAAGAATTATAGGCAAAATTTCTCATTCCAGAAACTTTGAAAATTCAAAGAAGAATTAATTTAGTGCTTTTCTTATGATAAAATATTTGTTTGCCACATAAGCACTTTCTCTATGGACACATTATAATAATGTGTTGATAATTATGACAGTTCCTAGAGATTTAGGTAAGTTTCTCATGAAGTAAATCACATTTGGGGGCAGGGATATTTCTTACTTCCTTTTTAAGGAAGGGAAGATTAGAATCTTATTGGTTCATGTAATATCCTTGGAAAATGAATGAATTGAATCTTGAATGGCCATACTCATTCCCACTCCAAAAATCCCTCCCTTACTCTCAACTCCTCCCTTCCTCCGAATCCCATTTCTCTACCCTTCAGGCCTCCCTTCTATTTTCATGAGATTCCCCTTCTCCTCCTCCTTCTTCTTTTTCTTTTCTTTCTTTCTTTTTGCTGTTATTGTTCTCTTCTCTAGCTTCCACAAATGAGAAAAAAAAAATTCAGTACTGTGCCTTCTGAGTCTGGCCTACTTATCTTAACATGATGCTTTCTCTAGTTTCATCCATTTTCCTGCCAATGACATAATTTTGTTGTTCTTTTGCTGAGTAAAACTCTAGTGTGTGTGTGTATGTGTGATTTTCTTTATTCATTCATCTGTTGGTAGATACCTAGACTGGTTCTTTCACTTGATTATTGGCAATTGTGCTACAATAAATGTGAGTATGCATGTACCACTATAATATGCTGACCTTATTATTTTGGATAAATTTGGAGGCATAGTACAGTTGGATAATATAGTGGTTCCATTCCAACTCTTTTGAGGAAACTCCATACTGATATCCATAATGTCTCTACTGATTTTCATTCCGAAAAATAGTGTATGACAAATCCCTTCCCCTGCATCCTAACCAGCAGGGGGGATATATTGTCATTTGCATTCTTGATGATTGTCATTTAAACTGAAATGAAATTAAATCTCAGTGTAGTGTTTTTCATTTGCATTTTCCTAATTGCAATGAATATTGTACATTTTTTATACTTTTTTGGCCATTTGTATTTTTTGTTTAGAAAAGATATCTGTTTATTAGTTCATTTTCCCACTTATTGATTGGATTATGTAGAGGGGAGGTTTGTGTGTATGTGTGTTATGTTTTATTTCCTTATACAGTCTAACTTTAATCCTCTGTAAGAGGAGTAGATCATTCTGTAGGCTTTCTCCTCATGCTCTTTTAAAAAAAATTATATGATAATAGAATGTATTTTGACATATTATACATATATAGAGTATAACTTCTCATTCTTGTTATACATGATGTAGAATTGCATTGGTAATGTAATCATACATGCATATAGGATAATAATGTCCAATTCATTCTATTATCTTTCCTATTCCCATTCCAGCTCATTCCCTTCATTCCTCCTTGTCTAATCCAAAGTACTTTTATTCTGCCTTCCCCAACCCACACACCCTTATTGTGAATTAGCATCTATCTACATATCAGAGAAAACATTCAGCTTTTGGCTTTTGGGGAATGGCTTGTTTCAATTAGCATGAAAATCTCCAGCTCCATCCATTTACTAGCAAATGCCATAATTTCATTCTTCTTTATGACTGATTAATATTCTATTGTGTATATATACCACATTTTCTTTATCCATTCATCTGTTCAAGGACAACTAGGTTGGTTCCATAGTTTAGCTATTGTGAATTGAGCTGCCATAAACATTGATGTGGCTGTGTCACAATAGTGTGCTGATTTTAAGTTCTTAGGGTATAAATCAAAGAGTATGATAACTGGGTCAAATGGTGGTTCCATTCCAAGTTTTCTGAAAAATCTCCATACTACTTTCCATAATGTTAACATATTTTTCATTCCCACCAGCAATGAATGAGTGTACCTCTTTCCCCACATCCTTGCTAACAATTAGTTTTACTTGTATTCTTGATAATTTCCATTCTTACTGGCGTGAAATAAAATTTCAGTGTAGTTTTCATTTGCATTGCTCTAATTGCTAGAGGTGTTAAACATTATTTCATATGTTTGTTGACTGATTATATTTCTTGTTCTGTGAAGTGCTTGTTCAGTTCCTCGGTCCATTAGTCAATTAAGTTATTTGGTTTTTTTGTTGTTAAGTTTTGTTAGTTCTTTATTTTTCATGGAGATTAATGCTCAATCTGAGGTGCAGGTGGCAAAGATATTCTCCAATTCTGTAGGCTTTCTCTTCATGTTTTTGATTGTTTTCTTTGCTATGAAAAAGCTTTGTAGTTTGATTCCATCCCATTTGTTGATTCTTGATTTTCCTGGTTTCACTTTGGGAGTCTTGTTGAGGAAGGTGATTCCTAAGCCAACATGATGGACAGTTTGACCCTACATTTCCTTCTAGTAGGAATAGGGTCTCTGATCTAATGCCTAGGTCCTCAATCCACTTTGAGTTGAGTTTTGTGCAGGGTGAGAGATAGAGATTCAATTTGAGTCTACTACATACGGATTTCCATTTCTTCCAGCACTATTTGTTGAAGAGGCTATCTTTTCTCCAATTATGTTTATGGCAATTTTGTCCAGTATGAGATAACTGTATTTACGTGGATTTGTGTCTATGTCGCTACTATTCTGTTCCACTGTTCCACATGTCTGTTTTGGTGACAATAAAATGCAGTTTTTGTTACTACAGTTCTATAGTATATTTTAAGGTCTGATATTGTGATACCCCCTGCTTCACATTTCTTGCTATGATTGCTTTGGTTATCCTAGGTCTTTTATTTTTCCAAATGAATTTTGTAATTGCTTTTTCTAGTTCTATGAAGAATGTCATCAGGATTTTAATAGGACTTGCATTAAATCTGTATAGTTGCTTTGGTAGGATGGCAATTTTGAAAATGTTAAATTTTGCCTATCCAAGTCCACAGGAGATCTTTCCATCTTCTAAGGTCTTGTATGTTGAATAGAAGTGGTAAAAGAGGGTATCCTTGTCTTGTTCCAGTTTTCAGAGGGAATGCTTTCAATTTTTGTCCATTTAGAATGATGTTGGCTTTGGGTTTCCTACTTTGCCTAGTCTTTCTAGTGTTTTGGACAAAAAAGGGTGCTATATTTTGGTCAAGTGCTTCTCTGCATAGAGATGATTATAGTATTTTTGTTTTTAAGTCTATGGATATGATGAATTTTGTTTATTGATTTCTATATATTGAACCAACCTTGTGTCCCTGAGATGAACTCCACTTGATCATGGTGCACAATTTTTTTAATATGTTTTTTTATGAGGTTTGCCAGAATTTTATTGAGAATTTTTGTGTCTATGTTCATCAGGCATATTTGTCTGCAGTTTTCTTTCCTTAATGTGTCTTTTTTTAGTATCACTTTGGTATTAGAGTGATACTAACTTCATAGAAGGGTTCCCTCCTTTTCTATTTCATGGAATAATTTGAGGAGTAATGGTGTTAATTCTTCTTTGGTAGTCTTATAGAACTCAGCTGAGAATCTGTCTGGTCCTTGGCTTTTCTTGATTGAAGCTTTTGATGGTGTTTTCTATTTCATTACTTGTAATTGATTTGTTTAAATCATGTATGTCCTCCTGATTCATTTGGGTAGATTAAATGTCTCTAGAAATTTGTCAATGTCTTCAAGGTTTTTCTATTTTATTGGAGTATAAATTTTCAAAATAGTTTCTGATTATCATTAGTATTTCAGGAGTGTCTATAGTGATATTTCCTTTTTTATTCATCTTTCTCATTAACATGGCTAAGGTTTATCAATTTTATTTATTTTTTCAAAGAACTAACTTATTGTTTTGTCATTTTTTTGTTTCTTTTGTTTCAATTTCATTGATTTTAGCTCCAACTATAATTATGTCCTGCCTTCTATTGCTTTTGGTGTTGATTTGTTCTCTTCCTAAGGCTTTGAGAAATAATGTTAGATTATTTATTTGGACATTTTGTATTCTTTGAATGAATTAAGTCAATGCAATGAGCTGTCATGTTAGAACTACCTTTGTAGTGTTCTAGAGATTTGGATATGTTGTATTGCTATTCTTATTTACCTCTAAGTATGTTATTTTTACTTCATCCCTGATTTCTTCTGCTAATCATTCATCATTCAATAGCATATTATTTAGTCTCCAGGTGTTATAGTAGCTTTTATTTATTTTTTATTCTTGATTTCTAATTTCATTCCATTGATATGAGAGAAGTTGTTATCTCTAATTTTTTTTTATATTTACTAAGAGTTGCTTTGTGATCTGTAATATGATCAACTTTAGAGAAGGATCCATGTACTGCTGAGTAGAAAGTGTATTTAGTCCTTAATGGAGGATATATTCGTTAAGTCTAAATTATTAACTGTATTTTTTGTCTATGACTTCTTTATTTAGTTTTTGTTTGGAGGAAGTATCCAGTGGTGAGATAGGTGTGTTAAAGTCACCCAGTATTATTGTGTTGTGGTCTATTTGTTTCTTGAAATTGAGAAAGGTTTATTTGATGTATGTAGATTCTTCATTGTTTGGGGCATAAATACACATAGATTGTTGTCTCCTGGTGATATATAATCTCAACCATATCCCACATGGGTTAGGGAGAGGGTAATCATCAGAGGTGTGGGCTGACTGCAAAATAAAAGCTAATGAAAGTAGTATTACAAAATAAACACAGACCAGAATAATTTTAGAAGCAGGGATGTGACGGAGATGTGATGGATTGAGAAGTCAGATGGGTCTGACTTCTAAGCAAGAAAAAAACGGTGCTTGCTTTATTTGTATCAGTACAGACCAAAGGGGACAGATAGGGATCTCCTCAGAGCACACATAATCAGAGTGGAGATGAACAGGTTGTTTATGCTTGCAGGTTATGCCCATCTCTGGCAGTTGTGCTTGAAGTTGAAGCTGTGAGCTAGGTCAGGGTGCCATCATGATCTGGGATTTCTCAGACCAGGGAATTTCACCCAGGCATTTCCAGAAGAGTGGCTTCCCTGTCTTAATGGCTCTAACATTGCCCATGGTTCACATATGGCTTTCAAAAGTATAATTCCCTTAAGCAGTGTGAAATGTCCTTCTGATTAACTTTGGCTTAAAGTCCACTTTATCTGATACGAGGATAAGAACCCCTGCTTATATAGATACACGTGAATAATATATTTTTCCCCATCTTTTTAAATCTCTTAGAGACAGCATATTGTTGGGTCTTGTTTTTTAATCCAATCTGCCAGTCTTCTTTTTTTGTGGGGGTGGGGTGGGGTGGGGATTGATGAGTTTAGGCCATTTGTATTCAAAGTTATTTTTAGATATGATTTATATTTTCAGTAATTTTGGTTTATTTCTGGTTTTGAAAATAAATTAGTGTCACTGTCAATTGACTGTACCTTTCGTGTCATTCCTCCCTTTACTGGTTTTCACTTTTATTTTTCATTTGTTCATTATTAAATATTTTGCTGAGAATATTCTGTAATACAAGCTTTCCAGTTGTGAATTCTTTTTAACTTTTGTTTATCATGGAAGTTTTTATTTCATCTTCAAATCTGAAGCTTAATTATTCTTGGTTGGCATCCATTTTCTTTCAGAGCTTGTTATATGCTGTCTCAAGACCTCCTAGCTTTGATGGTCTGGGTTGAGAAACACAATTTTTTTTTTCCCCTCTAAATTTATTTTGACATTTTTCTCTTGCAGTCTTTAAAATTCTATATGTATTCTGTATGCTTAGTATTTTCATAATAATGTGTCTTGGTATGGATCTGATGTAATTTTGTATATCTGGGGTCCTTCTGAATTTGATTTTCCATTTTAGTCTTCAGGTTTGAGAAATTCTATGATATTTATGAAAAGACAGCATTCCTTTTGTTTGTATCTCTGCATCTTTATCTATCCTGATAAATCTTAAGTTTGGTCTTTTCATGTTATCCCATATTTCTTGGAAGAAATGGTCTCTTATTATCTTTTTTTCCATGGCCAACTGTATTTTTAAATTATATATTTTGTCTTCATTGCTTGAAACTCTGTCTTCCAAGTAGTCTAGTCTGTTGGTGATGTTTTTCATGAAATTTTTAATTTGGTTTATTGATTCCTTTTTTTTGCAAGTATTTCTGCTTGACTCCTTTTCATAATTCTTGCCTCTTTATTGAAGCAATCTTCACCTTCTGAATTTTCTCTCTGATTTTACTCCTTACATCATCATTTACCTCACAGATCAGTTTAACTATGTATATTATAAACTCCTTCTCTGACATTTCTTCCACTGTGGTGCCAGTGGATTCTATTATTGGAGCATTGTGGTTTTGGTGGGGAGCAATGTGCCCCCTTGCTTTTTCATGTTGTTCGTGTGTCTACCCATCGAGCAGTGTGGATCTGAGGCAGTACAGTTTCTACCCTGTAACATTGTAGCATCCCTGAATGTTTCTTGTACCTCACTGTTAAGGGGGAGACAAATAATAACAGCAATCAATGCAAACAATATACAGCCTTAAACCAAATAGCTCCTACTAAGAATTCTACAGTTTTGTCACAATAAACAGAAATGATATGTTCTATTATTTCCTACAATAAAAATGATAAGTTTGTAAAAGGGTTTGCCATTTCAAATGGTGGACAAAGAGAGAACAGAAGTGATGTAGGATGTGATGTTCATGAGGAAAGAGGAGAGAAGATAGAAGTAAATAATTAAAGAAAGTGTGAAATAGGGAATAATAGACCAAATGACTGTTAGGAGAAAAGAGAAAGAGAATCAAAGGAAATAGGTTAGAGGAAAAATATATATAAAGTAAATTTTTTAAAAAATTAAAAATAGAAAAAAGTAAAAATAAAAGATTATAAAACACAACTGAAATCAGACATCTCCCTCCTCAATTAACTGATGCATGAAAAATAATTTGTTTCAAAAACGATGGAAAAGTGAAAGAAAAAAGAAAAAATTATTCATGGATCTCTATGAAAAATTGAGCATGTGATTCCATTGGAGTTCAGAAGATTCTCAGCATCCCTTCTCAGCAGTTAGATTATTGTCTGGAGTATCCAGACTTGCTTCACCCTCAGGATGGGGTTGCTAGGTTGAGAAGTTTAATCCTGGAGGTGGGTTTAGGCTTAGGTATGCTCCATTATCTTTGGTCCATGCCAATTGGTCACTTGGTCTGGAGATTTTAAATCAGCGTACCTCTGGGGCTCATCAATTGCCAGTCTACACTAGAAGAGTGCACCCCAGCAGCCAAATTGGAAGGGACAGAGTGGGAGGGAAGCTGGGTGAGTTTCTGCTACCAGTAGTCCCTGTGTGTAAACCTCTCTCCATGCTTGATTTTTCTCCTTAGGCACACTGTTGCCCAGCATGGGTTCACCCAGACTAGGATCTGCTAGAAATTGGCTCCCGCAGCTGCGGGCCCCCATGCCAAAGCTGCAAATTCCTTCCACTGTCCTTCAAGGCCACCAGGAAAGAAGCAGCCTCTCCCACACAAAAATATTATGCAGCACACCTTAGTATCCAGTCAGGCAGTGACTCTGATCTCCAAACTGTCCATTCCAACATACCTCAGTCCTCCCAAGAATGGGGGTTCATTAGTTCCCTTATTGTTTTACTGCATTCATGAAGGGACCCTTCTGGTTTGTGCCTCCAGCCACTGCTACAGCTGTGGCACTGGAGATTTCTTCCTTGTTTTATTATACTCTATCTCCTGAGTCTTCAATTTGTTTTGACTGTCCAGAATTCTAGTAAAGTCCCCCCTAATTTTGTTCACTCACCCTCCTTGCTGAAAAGCTGCCTGGCTGCTTTTCTTGATTTCACACCACAGAGACACCAGGGAAGCAACCACTCTATTCCACTATCTTCCTTTATTCCTCTTCATGCTCTTAATCATTTTCTTTCTTGTGCACAAGCTTTTCAATTTGATACCATTCCACTTATTGATTCTTTGTTTTATTTCTTGAACTTTAAGGGTCTTACTAGGGAAGTTAGTGCCTGTACCAGCATGTTGGAGTGTTGACCTACATTTTCTTCTAGCAGTTGCACAGTTTATGGTTTAATTTCTAGCTGTTTGATCCTTTTTGAATTGACTTTCAGGAAGGGTGAGAAGGATCTCATTTCATTTTACATGGATAACCAATTTTTCTAGTACCATTTGTTACAAGTCTGTCATTCCTTCAATATAAGTTTTTAGTACCTTTTTCAAGAATTAGCTAATTGTATGTGTGTGGACTTGTCTCTGTGTTTTCTGCTCTTTTTCATTGATCTACATTTATGTTTCTATTCCCATACCAGCTATTTTGTTACTATGGCTCTGTAGTATAACATTTTAAGACTTTTAAAAAAGAACTTTTCAAAATGAAATTATTGTGTGATAAAAACCAAGGTTCCCATCACCAACTTCTAGTTACCAAAATTTGTCAGTCCTGTCAATATACTAATTTAATGGCATAACTGAGAAATATTCTTGCTATTTTCTTGGAAATTCTGGTAGCCACACACGTAAACAATAAAGGGCTGAATTCTAGGAGTTAACCATAAATGAGGCATAATTTATAGACCTGAAGCATACTACTTTCCCCAATATGATGAAATACAACTCCTGTTTCTTTGCTGGAAGACACAGAAACCAATTAATTCTTCTGTACTGTTTGAAAATAGGAAAACTGTGTGTTCAATATAAACTTTCTTGATTTTTGTAATAGAGGTGTCATTAAAATTGTTCCATAATCTAGGCACAGTGGTGCATGCGTGTAATCTCAGTGGCTCCATAGGCTAAAACAAGAGGATTGTGGGTTCAAGCCAGACTTAGCAATGGTGAGGCACCAAGCAATTCAGTGAGACCCTATCTCTAAATAAAATACAAAATAGGTCTAGGGATGTGGTTTAGTGATTGAGTGCCCCTGATTTCAATCCCTAGTACCCACCCCCCAAAAAAATATTTCATAGGTTTATGTGTCATATATAATATCTATAACTCTTTACCTAATTTTTACAATTCCTAAAATCCTCAATTTAATATGAAAATTATTTAAACATTTTAATTATAACAATCTTTTGACAAAATATTTTAAGTACATCCCTATAATGTATAACCATGGCAAGAATGACACTTCAACACTGTATAAGAGATATATGAAAATTTTAATGAGGATTATTTATCTCCCTGCAAAAACGCTGATAAAACTCATTCCTATAGCAACCAAACCAGAAAATTAGTTTTGACTAAAAATATGCTACTATGTTATCATGTTAAAAAGATGAATTCTATAGTATTATTTCTCTAGTGTTTATTTCCATAAAATCTAATTTATCAACTATCTGTGTGAATCTTCATGTAGAAGATAGTTACTTCCCTTATCTTTTTCATCACATATATGTCATAATACCTACCATGTAAACTACCAGTCTTCAGTTAGGAGATTTAGGGTTCTATGTTCCTCCAAATAAAATCCTAGAAACAACTGATTGAATAATTTAGAAATGTAGAAATAGTGTTAATAACTCTTACTACCAAGAATGTACTTAATTCAACATTTTCACTTAATTGGCGTAATTAATATACTATCCTCATCCTCAGAAATTTAAAAATATTAAATGGTTTGTATGAAGTCATAGGCAATAGGAAACAGACTAAAATGCATAATCTGATGTTAGAACCCAAACTCTTAATTACTAATTATATCGCCACTACTGTGTTATAATTTAGATATGAGTTGTCCCCCAAAAGCTCATTTGTAAGACAATGAAAAAAGTTTCAGAGGTGAACTGATTGCGTTATGAAAGCCTTAACCTAGTCAGTTTATTAATCAACTTGAATGAATTAAACTGGGTGGTTACTGTGGGCAGGTAGGGTATGGCTTGATGAGATGGGTCACTGCAGACCTGCCTTTGGGGTATATATTTTATCTTTCTTTGCTTCCTGGTGGCCATGCCCTGAGCTTCCTTCCTCCTCCCCACCCTGTTGCCAAGATATTCTGTCCCACCTCAGGTCCAGAACAATGCAATTGGCAATCTATAGATTGAGATCTCTGAAAACATGAGCACCAAAAAACGTTTTCCCCTTCTAAAATTGTTCTTGTCAAGTCTTTTGGTGACAGCAGCAAAAAAAGGCTGACTAAAAAAAAACTATTAAAGTTTGCTGAGATAGATAGGCTATCCTCATTACAGTGAAATACCCATATTGCAGCTTAACGAAAAATTACTGTAAATATCATGCTGTTTTTGTTATTATTGTTCTGTAGCATAGTTTAAGGTCTAGTGTTGTGATGACTCTTGCTTCACTCCTCTTACTAAAGATTGCTTTGGCTATTATGGGCCCCTTATTTTTCCAAATGGATTTTATAATTGTTATGTTCTAGTTCTTAGAAGAATGTCATTGGAACTTTAATAGGAATTTCTTTAAATCAGTATAACAGTTTTGGTAGTATGGCCATTTTGACCAATATTAATTCTGCCTACCTAAAAGCATGGGAGATCTTTGCATCTTCTAAGGTCTTCCTCAATTTTCTTCTTTAAGGTTCTATAGCTTTCATTGTAGAGGTGTTTTATCTCTTTTGTTCGGTTGATTCCCAAGGTTTTTGTTGTTGTTGTTGTTGTTGGTTGTTTGTTTATTTTAGGCTATTGTAAATGGAGTAATTTTTCTAATTTCTCTTTCAGTTTATTCATAACTTATGTATAGAAATGCATTTGATTTATGGGTATTGATTTTATATCCTGCTACTGTGCAGAACTGGCACCAAAATAGATATGTATACTAATGGTACAGAATAGAAGACACAGAGACAAACCCACATAAATCACAGTTATCTCATACTAGACAAAGGCATCAAAAACGTACATTGGAGAAAGATAACCTATTCAACAGATGGTGCTAGGAAAACTGGAAATCCATATGTAGCAAAATGAAATTAAACCTCTATCTCTCAACCTGCACAAAAAATCAACTCAAAGCAGATTAAAGATTTAGGCACTAGACAGAGACCCTGTGCCTAATAGAAGAAAAAGTGGGATCAAATCCCCACCGTGTTGGCATAGGAACTGAATTCTTTAACCAGACTCCTAAAATTCAAGAATTAAAATCAAGAATCAGTAAATAGGATGGATTCAAACTAAAAATCTTCTTTTTAGCAAATGAAACAATAACTTGA